>NC_083681.1:39253333-41854166 GCF_033118175.1 Dama dama | reverse complement strand
GTTGGTGTTTTGGTACTTCAGTGGGAAAGATCTAATGATACTCAGGAGAAGTATAGAAAAGCAAGAAGCCCTACTCCTACCTTAGGGCATTTCAAAAATTATTTGTAAGAGTTGCTGATAGCATGCATTTTAGAAAAGCGTATTTTTGTCCTGAGGGTTTAAGTTTATTTGAGTAACACTTTACATGTTCAGTATCTCTCTCTGTTATAGGGCACAGGACTGACTTCTTTATCACTTGGTTCTGGTTAGTACTGTTTCAGTTGAGGAAAGAGACTGGGATAAGAGTATGCTGTCCGATATTTTATTGGAAGGAGGAATTTACCACTTTGCTCTGGTCACCTTTCAAAAAGGACTGGAGAACTTCTGGAAAAGAGCTGATTTCATTTCTGGAAAGTTCCCCAATCCAAACAACCACCTTAGCTGAAATTTATGCTTTCCTTTGGACTCACTGATAATTCCCTAAGTTGTGTGCTAATGTGTGGAGAACTTCTAAAGTGGCTGTCACCTTGAGTGGCATAATTATAGGTTGTCTACAATGCTTGATCATGGCATCTGGTCCCATCATTTCATGGGAAATAGATGGGAAAACAGTGGAAACAGTGTCAGACTTTATTTTGGGGGGCTCCAAAATCACTGCAGATGGTGACTGCAGCCATGAAATTAAAAGACACTTACTCCTTGGAAGGAAAGTTATGACCAACCTAGATAGCATATTAAAAAGCAGAGACATTACTTTGCCAACAAAGGTCCGTCTAATCAAGGCTATGGTTTTTCCAGTGGTCATGTATGGATGTGAGAGTTGGACTGTGAAGAAAGCTGAGCACTGAAGAATTGATGCTTTTGAACTGTGGTGTTGAAGACTCTGGAGAGTCCCTTGGACTGCAGGGAGATCCAACCAGTCCATCCTAAAGGAGATCAGTCCTGGGTGTTCATTAGAAGGACTGATGCTGAAGTTGAAACTCCAATACTTTGGCCACCTCATGCAAAGGATTTACTCATTGGAAAAGACCCTGATGCTGGGAGGGATTGGGGGCAGGAGAAGAAGGGGACGACAGAGGATGAGAGGGCTGGATGGCATCACTGACTCGATGGACATGAGTTTGAGTAAACTCCGGGAGTTGGTGATGGTGATGGGCAGGGAGGCCTGGCGTGCTGTGATTCATGGGGTCGCAAAGAGTCGGACACGATTGAGCGGCTGAACTGAACAATGCTTGATAAGAAACTGGAGGAGAAAAAATCTTTAAGACTGAAAAAAAACCCAAACAAACACACACACCTGAAGATAATGAAGGTGGTAATGAATCCTGAATGGCACAGAACTGTTTTGTTTTCCAGGGCTGAGAAAAAGAGAAATGGAGAGAAAAGTTCCATGTTGAATTCAGGGTCAGTTTGTGGTCTTCTCTGTATGGAAAAGTCTGGGCTTTGGAGGGGAAGAAAGGAAGCTCACTCTGGCTCTACCACTTACTCAGTGCATGATCTCAGAATATTATTCACTTTTTTGAGCCTCATCTGTAAGATGGTGATGATCACTCTTGCTTCACTGGTTTGTTGCGAAAATGAAATGTGGATGCCATTGTGAAAGTAGAACATTTAGCAAGATCAGATAGTTAAAAAAAAAAAGCCAGATTGGTTAGTTTGGTGCTGTGGCTATATATGGAATCAAACAGGCTTGGGTTTGAAAACCGCTTTTTATTTCCTCATTTGTTTGGATTAAAGGACATGATGTATACAGAGTGCTTAGTATGGATTCTGCCATATGGCAAATGCTCAGTAGAAGTTATCTGCTATTATTATTGTTGTCCTTTTTGTGATGATGATGACATTGATTTAGTCAGATTAGGTCTTCCAAGTCCAAACATATGTCTTTAACTAGATGACATTTCAATGTAAGTTTTGAAGAGATTAACAAAAAGAACTGGAGAATTTCTGAACTCATATTCAGGAATGTATTCTACTTGACCTCAACATAAATATATGTAGCCTGTTCTATATGACCTAGGAAGCATTCTAATGAAAACATCCACTGGTTCCTCATAAGGAACTAACAGCCACCCTTACCGGAGAGCCTAGGGGAATATGTTCGTTCTGGCTTTGTGTGGATTTTTACTGGGTTCTAAAGATTCTGTGCTTTTTAATTCTCTTTTTCCTAAAATATTTGAATTGGAATCTTTCTTTCTCATATATTACTAACTTTAAAAGTATAATCAGCTTCTGATTATCTGGGGATAAGTAGAATGGTTTGATGAACAAGGTGTACAAGGTCCTGGTACATGCTTGCCTTACCAGAACAGCTGGGACAAGGGCTTGACTTATCATTTATCCTCCCTGCCTTGGGAGTGGAAGAGAGACAAAATCTGCAGCTGAGGTCAAAGGCAAGCCGAGCAGGAGGAAATGCTTTAGCTCAAAGAAGTTGTCAGTTTAGATGAAGCATTTGCTTGGCAATAGAGAAAACACTGAATATCTTTTTGAATTATTTTCTCCCACCTTCCTTGACATTGTATTGCCTTTCTTTTTTCTGACTTCTTGATCTGAATACTTAATCTGTTACAGGCAGAGTGTGTAGATTGGAAATGAAAAAGATCAAAGGGAGGATTTTTCCTCTGAATAATGTTTGACTGTACCCTATAGACTTTAGTGTATAATGTTTTCATTTTCATTATTTCCTAGAGATTATATATATTAGTTAGGGTTCTTTCAGTAGCAAATAACAGAAAATCTTGATTCAAATGCCTCAAGGAGTTATTATTTCCCATAACAAGGAGTTGGAAGAGGGAATATTTCAGAGCTAGTTTATTCAGAAGTTCAGTGATACCTTTAGGCTAGTTATTTTCATGGTGCAGCTTTGGGTATCACATGCCCTTGACAACTTCCAGATGCAGAAAAAAGACTTTCTTTTTAGTAAAGAAGTAAGCCTTTCCCAGGGGGCTTCCCAGGTGGCTCTGTGGTGAAGAATACACCTGCCAACGCAGGAGACATGGGTTTGATTCCTGAGTTAGGGAGGTTCCCTGAAGGGGAAAATGGCAACCCACTCCAGTATTCTTGCCTGGGAAACCCCATGGACAAAGGAGCGTGGCGGGTTACAGTCCATGGGGTCGCAGAGTCAGAAACGACTTGGTGATTAAACAACAACAAAGCCTTTCCCAGAAGTCATTCATCAGATTCTTCTTTGAAGTTCATTTGCTAGGATTATTTTATGTGTCTATTCTTAAAATCACTGGCAGTGGGAGTGAGACCACTGATTTGATTGAAGCCAATCAAGAGCCTACCTCACCTGAAGCAGATGATGTCCTAGAGAGAGGAGGGGATACATGAAAAGAAGCAAGGGAAGTTTCAAAATAAGGAAGGAAGAAAAATAATTACAGGAAATGCAACCAGCAATAACTACTACTTTCTTCAGTTGTGGTTTTGATTTCTTTTTCTTTTTGACCATGCTGTGCCAACTGCCCACATCTTAGTTCCCCAAGCAGGTATGGAGCCCAGGCCCTGGCAATTAAAGTGCCATGTTCTAACCACTGGACTTATGGGAAATTTCTTTGATTTCTTCTGGAGTTGTTTACAGTATTGGAAAAAGTTTTAAAATGGTCAGAGATTTTGTTTTGTTTCTACTTTAATTTTGAATTATGGATAATAATATGGTTCAGTGTTTTACTTTTTTTTTGAGGGTTCTTTGGTCTAATATATAGAGAACTTTTGCATATCATGGCCATATGAGAATAGAGAGTAGTTTCTGTTCTTGAGTTGAAACTCTTAATTATGTCATTCAGGCTTTCTTTATCCTTACCCTTTATTAAGTTGATGTTCTTCTAAACTTTCTATTTTGAAATATTTTAGATTTACAGAAAAGTTTGCAAATATAGTACAGATAGGTTGCATACACTTTTCAAAAAGCATCCCTAATATTAGTGAACATAACTGCTGTACATCATAAAATCCAAGAAATTAATATTAGTACAATTCAATTGCCTAACTTACAGATTTTTTTCATATTTCACTGGTTTTCCCACTAATGTTTAACTTGAGCTTTAAAGACCATTAGGTATTAAAATGTGCATTTGGCCTCTTTCGCTTTGCATTGCCAGCAACTTTTGGCTTCATATATTTACCACATATAGATTCAAGACAATTTTACTTTAATGTGGCTCTTACTCCCTACCATTATACTGTGATCTTTTAAATCTCATTTAATGTTCTTTCTTTGAATTCAACATTTTATGTGGATGACAAACCCTGACTTCTTTTTCTTTAAATTTACCTAGATTTCTTCCCCCTGTTTGATTACTTTCAGCTTTATGAATAGCTTTGTTTGAGTGTGTATCATTTGGGGGTCCTGGTAGAAAACTGGTGCCCTGCTCAAAAATTGGATAATTTAACGAAAGAACCATTTTCAAAGGTATGCATATGTGGAGAAGCAGTAACAGTGCAGTACCCTTGAACTTAGTGATGGGGCGCGGTTATCACCACCGTGTCAGTTACTGGAACCTGAAGAGAAGGGCCTGCCTGATGGGAGTGGTGGACTTTGGTGTCAAGAGGCAACCAGCATGGTGACTCTGCAAGAAGACACCCAGGAAATGCCCTGACTTAATTTTCTTCCCTTCCTCAGAGCTCCTGCTGGTGCCTCCTGTGACCAAACTCAATTGGAAGCCTGAGGGCAAGGCAGCATGGTGATACTTTGGTGTCAGTTGGCTTCCCTGCTCACAAAGTAGTGGAGAATGGAAACAGTGGATCTGGAGAGCAAATGAAAAATGTCTAGTACAAGATGTGTGTTTTATATAGAGCTAGATTTAGTTTATTTGACTCAATCTGAGATTTCTTTTTCTGTATTAGGTTAATGTCTTGCTTCAACACTGTTTGTCATATCAGATGTTTTTAGTCTAATTTCTGTCATCTGTTTTCTATTTTCTGCTTTTTAAATTCCGTCTTACTATTTCTGAGTTTTCTATCACTTGCTATTGTCTGATTTTTATTTTCTGCTTTGCTAATTTGGAAGATATATAACAGGTTTTCAGCTCTACTCCTTAGTAATCCAGGCTGTATACTTAAAGAACACAGTTAAACATAATTTTGGTCTCAGAGTCTCAATTTTGTAGGTGAAGCAATATCAACAGACAGCTCCACCTGCCATGAAAGCTAAAAAAATTAATGCATACACTTTCCTCACATCTCCCAGCTTTCAAGGTTTTGTTGGTATGGGCTGTGATTTTTGTTCTAATTTATGTGTTTTTTCCTCATGTCATTTTACTTCAAAGAATTACAGCGCTCACTTTCTGTATAGCTGATTGCATTAGTTACTGAGATAAAAGTCTTAGGTGGATTCATTGCTCTGGAGAACTGTGCTTATCTGGGACCAGATTCCCCCATGACTGTATTCATTAGTCTTTAGTTTGCTCTCTCTGCTTTGAGGTGAGCTGGCTGTGCTTGCATAAAATCCTAGAGGCTCCTGGCTTTTGGTTTGAAATAGTGTTATTATTTCTCTTCTTCCCCAATGGGCTTTTTGACAGTTATCCTTAGGGTATCTACTCTCACTGCTCCTCCCCCACACTCTGCTCAGAAATTTTGCAAGTTAGGGAAAGGGATCCCTAGGTGGAATATCGCACATTCCCTTTGGATACTTCTAGTCCCAGCCTCTCCATTACTCCAACTTGGATATCAAAGGGGGATATTGGTAAGGTTTCCTTTTTAGTGTCCTTGGTTCTGCTTTTCACTGTCTCTGTCAATTCCTAGAGTCAAATATTTTTTATTTTAGTTCTAGAATATTTTTTGAAATGTCAATAGTATACTTATTATTTCTTCTTTTTGTGCACTTATATAGGTTTGGGGAAACAAAATTTTATAAATCTGCTCATATACTGTCACTTTTTCGTGAATGTTTTGCTTTTTTATAAAAAAATTCAAATTCAAATCTTTATCTAATGCTTGTTTTTCTATATAGTATTCTTCAATGTGGTAATTTATTTGATAGTTACATTCCAGAAAGTATTTTCTGTGTGAAGACCTGACTCTATTTTGACCCAGTTGATAGGGACAGAGAAAAGGGAAAAAATAGGTAGCTAAACAGTTAATCCCACTAGGGGACTGTAAGTACAGGAAAAAAAAAAAAAAAAAGGGAGACCTCTGTAAGTTAACGATCACCCAAGAAAGCAGGTTTGCTTAACCACAAAATCAAGCAGGCTTGCTTAGCAGCAAAACCATGCAGCAGAAGCATCAGGCATGATCCTAAACAATAAAACAATAGTGGAATGAGATCCACGTCTTGCCCAGAGAACTCAGTAAGTTAATGATTCCTAGGACATGCTCCTCTGCACACACTAAAAACAAAGATATAAGAAAAATGTGATATTCTGCTGAAACCTGCGAAGAGCTGACTCGTTGGAAAAGACCCTGATACTGGGGGGAGAAGGGGACGACAGAGGATGAGATGGTTGGATGGCATCACTGACTCAATGGACATGGGTTTGGGTGGACTCTGGGAGTTGGTGATGGATAGGGAGGCCTGGTGTGCTGCGGTTCATGAGGTCACAAACAGTCAACACGACTGAGCGACTGAATTGAACTGAACTGAAACCTAACTTGATTTACCATTTTCAGTACAGATTATTGTCTTTTTGCTCATTTCCATTGTGCCCTGCCAGTCCTGGCTTGACCATGTAGGGATAGGAAAAATCCCCTGCTTGACCGTGGAGGAGAAGCTGATGATAGAAGCTTGACACCTACTCAAGAATGAGGAAGAAAGTGGTCTTCTCCCACTTTTCCTTTGATTATAAAACTGTAGCCCACTAATTTCTCTGGGCACCACTAGGAAGCCTCACAAGCATCCTAGTCTAACAAATCACTTCTTATCACATACTCTGAGCATGTGTGCATGCTAAGTTACTTAGTCGTGTCTGACTCTTTGCAACCCTGTGAACTCTAGCCTGCCAGGCTCCTCTGTCCATGGAGAGTCTCCAGGCAACTATACTGGAGTGGGTTGCCATTCCTTCCTCCAGGGGATCTTCTTGCCAGGGATCGGCCTCGCATCTCCAGCATTGGCAGGTGGGTTCTTTACTGTTACTGCCACCTGGGAAGTCCATCTATCACTTTGCCTCCCACTAAATTTCTGCATTGAGACATAAAGAACTAGAGTTGCTCAGAGCCTCCCAAATGCATTAACTGTGGTTTCACCATGGTTAATGTTTTATATCAAATAGTTTATCGAATAATCATAGTTTCCTACCTCTACTGTGAACTTGATTCTCACAGATATTTGGTCTATTGTTGACTCTCTATTCTGTTTCACTGATCTTACTGATTTTCTTCTTTGCTCTGTCTCTCCATCCCCCCATTCCCCCAAACCCATTCACTGTGTTTGGGGTGTGACAGCCTGAGGCAATAAACACTCTTGAGTGAGGTGTTCCCTTTATTTTTCCTGCCCCTCAAAAGCATGGTGCATGTTCTCCTTCCCTGTCTTGCCCCACCACTGTCCCTTCCTCAGAGACTCTTCTGAGTCTTCAGAGGTTCCTGGTGAAGAGTCCTGCCAACCTCTCAGGCAGTTTGTATTTACAAGTGGACAGGGATGGCTTCTGGGATATGAGAAATCTGTTACCATCAGAGTCCTAAGGAAGGAGTGGATGAGCTTTGCAGGGTGCAAATTTCCAGTCATCTTGAGCCCACAGACCCACCCACTGCTTCCTCTGACCTTCAGTATAGCTACTCAGAGACTCCACTTGCCTCAGGACTATCTCATCTTCTCACTAGCAAGGTCCTTTGTCTAGTTAGCACTTGGTAGGGCTCTGAGACTGTGTACTATTGAGCATTTAAACTATTTAAAATTTGGGAGTGGGTCTGTCTTCTCCAATCTTATGAATACATGAACAACCCCACAAGCCCCCCAGAAGAGTACAGAGCTGTAGACATATTTGATATGTGTGACTCTTCAGAGTTGCACAAGGACCCTCAATCTTTGAGCAATTACAACTTTTCAGGAATTCTGAACCTACTAGAGGAGAGAAATTGACAGGAATATCATTTTTTCCTGTTCCATTAAAAAAGGCAATTTTAGGGAAAATTGAAATTTATGATACAGTTCTTTTTTTTTTTTAAGCACTCTAAATCTGAAGCCATCTTGATAGCTGCAGAACATAAAAATGCATTATGGAATACTTGGCTTGCTCATAAAATGATCGAGTTTGGCATATTAAATGTCAAAGTATGGTTTATGAAGACAACAATTATACATTTACTAATTGAATTGACATTCAGACGAATCTCAGTTTGCAATAGACAGGGTGACAACACAGAGAGTTTAAGGAACAGAGCACCTCAGAGTACTCACAAAAAGAGAACATTTCTTTCTGTTTCTTTGTAGATCGCACAGTCACTGAACCAAGTGAAACCCAGTCAAGAATTTCAGCTTCTAAAACTGGTGTTCCTTTCTTCCTCTGGATCTAGAGAGACAGAGTTGTATAGTGATAAAGACCGAGGACTCCAGCACCACACTGCTAGGGTCTGAATCCCAGTTCTGCTATTTACTACCTTGGTCAAGCCTCTTAATCTGTGTTTCAGTTTTCTCATCTATAAAATAAGGATAATGAAGGATTTCTTCATAATATTGTTTTAAGGATTAAATTAATATATGTAATATCTTTAAAGGAATTTTTAGCATATAATATTAGACTATATAAATATTAGCTATTGTTACTATCAAAACTCAATAATAATCCTTAAGGTTCTATGCTGAACTAGGAGTAAATGGTTGCAACTACCATAAAATTTCTTAAGGGCAGGAATACATCAATCTTTAGTTTAGGGACCACAGGTCTGTGGCACTGGGAAAGCAAATTTAGATCACAGATGTATTTTGTTTGACTTGAAAGTATTTACAGAAACAGATCCAAGTACATATAGAAATTGAATACATAATACAGATGATATCTCAAATTACTGGAGCAAGGAATTATTTTTTAATAAATGTGTGAAAACAAGATAATCATTTTAAACAGATGAATTTATATTCTTCTTTTACACATATATAAGAATAAACTTGAAATGGATCACATTTCTAAACATACAAAATTAAGCTATATAAGTACTAGAAGAAAATTTGGGTGAATTCCTCTGTGATCTGAATGTAGGGAAGCTATAACTCCAAATACAAAAAGTATAAAATGCAAAAAACAAACAAAAAAAATCAATGTTTGACTGCAAAAAAAAATACTCCCCACTTTTTAATGACAAAAAATACCATAAGTAACTCAAAAGGTAATTGAGAAATTGGGAGAAAATATTTGCTATATATATCACAGATGTGGGTTGATATCTCTAAATAAACAGTTTTTTAAAATTGAGTGGAGGGAGAGACCAAAAATCTGTTAGTAAAATGACAAAATTTATAAGCAACCAATTTATAAAAGTATCTAAAATGACTCTAAAATTAAACTAAACCATGATATTACATTTCATGCATCAGATTGGTAAACATTCCAAAGTATGAGAATATACCTACTTGGTGAGGTTTCAGGAAAATAGGAAGCCTCACACATTGCTGAGGATGAAAAATGGTACAATTTCCAAGGAGAGAAATTTGGAAATACCTAACACAACTGTATATTTACTAAGTCTTGGGCCCAGCAATTCCATCTCTAGGACTTTGCATGGAAAATACACTGCCAACAATAGGCACAAGGTTTTCATTGCTGCATTTTTGTATAATTGCAAAATATTGGAAAGTACTTAAATACTCAAATATAGGAGATTGGCTGAAATAAGCCATAGCACATGTATACAATGGAGCTCGTGCAACTGTAAAAAAGAAATGAAGTTTATCCCTGTGAATGGAATCAGAGTAATTTCCAGGATATATTGTTAAGTGACAAAAAACAAGTTGCAAAAGAGTATGTACAATATACCATCTTTTGTGTAAGAAGGAAGGAGGAATTATGGAATATGTGTATATTTGCTTACTTTTGTCAAAAGAAACAAAGAAATAAAGTTGATTACTTCTAAAGCTGAAGGGGAATGGGATGAAGAGGGCAAGGGAAAGACTATCACTTCTTTGTATATGTCTTTTTGCATAGATTTGACTTTGGAAGTCATATTTATGTTTTATAAACTTGAAAAAGCAAAATTAAGTAATTGTGAATGGGGAGATTAAAACTGAATGCAAACAGAAAAAAGTAAACTCAACTGTATCTTGAATTAATAACATAACTATGTCAGAGGGAAAAGATAACTAATTCAAAATAATTTGAGCACAACTCTCTCTGACTATAACATATACCTTCGATTTAGGGGGATAAACGAACTACAAATGCTTTTGATTGTGTAGATAAAGCTATTTTGAAATCAGTTTTGGGGGGACTTCCCTGAAAATTCAGTGGGTCTGTGATGTGCGAAGTCGCTTCAGTTATGTCCGACTCTTTGCAACCCCAAGGACTGTAGCCCGCCAGGCTCCTCTGTCCATGGGATTCTCCAGGCAAGAATACTGGAGTGGGTTGCTGTGCCCTTCTCCAGGGGATCTTCCCAGTTCAGGGACTGAACCCACATCTCTTACATCTCCTGCATTAGCAGGCAGGTTCTTTACCACTAGCCCCAGGGGAAGATTTCATGCTTCCCCTGTAGGAGGCATGGGTTGGATCCTTGGTTGAGGAACTAACATCCCTTCTTGCCGTGCAGTGCAGCCAACAAACTAAAAAACAGCTTTTAAAAGTACATTGTAGGACTGAATGCTTCAGTAAATGGAGGCTAAGATTTTCAATGTGGAAGAGATCTAAATATTGAGTAAGAAAATGTGAGGAAGAACTCTATAGGGCTGGACTGGAATTTTAAGTACCAATATGAATTCATGATTTCTTATACATAAATATTCCCCAGATACATATATTGAAAAGAAGCAATAACACTCCAGTAGCAATGAGTACACTCAGTGCCAAAGTCTTGGTTTCTAAATACCATTCCTCACTAAGAGACGAGAAGGCAATGGCACTCCACTCCAGTACTCTTGCCTGGAAAATCCCATGGACGGAGGAGCCTGGTAGGCTGCAGCTCATGGGGTCGCTAAGAGTTGGCCACGACTGAGTGACTTCACTTTCGCTTTTCACTTTCATGCATTGGAGAAGGAAATTGCAACCCCCTCCAGTGTTCTTGCCTGGAGAATCCCAGGGATGGGGGAGCCTCGTGGGCTGCTGTCTATGCGGTCGCACAGAGTTGGACACAACTGAAGCGACTTAGCAGCAGCAGCAGTAGCACTAAGAGAAACCAAGTATCTTTGGAGAAATAGCTAATTCCTGGACAGCATCAGGGAGGGTACGAGATAAACCTGAACATCTTTTTGTGCCAGAAAATAAGAGAGTGTTAAAAAAAGAAAGAATTCATGCATGTCACAAAAGATATAGAAACCACTTTGAAAAGGGGGACATCCAAGGTAGGATAATTTGAGCAAAACAAATTAAGATTTTAATGGACTATAGCCCGTTATATTAAATAGGAATTATAAGTTCATGAATAGATAAATGGATAGTTAGACAGGTGAGAAGAGAGGTTTCATCAATATGTTGCAAATATTTTCTTACAATGGAACATGAACTGGTAAATGCAAGGGAGTCGTGGAAGTGGAAATCCACTGTTTTAAAACCATCAGAGTAAAGACTGGATCAGACAAATCACCCATAAATGTTAAATCAAAGGGAAAAGTTTGATGAGGAGCAGGACATTTCAGTTCAGTTCAGTTGCTCAGTCATGTTCAACTCTGCGATCCCAAGGACAGCAGCACGCCAGGCTTCCCTGTCCAACAACCAACTCCTGGAGCTTGATCAAACTCAAGTCCATCAAGTTGGTGATGCCATCCAACCATTTCATCCTCTGGCATCCCATTCTCCTCCCATCTTCAATCTTTCCCACCATCAGGGTCTTTTCCAATGAGTCGTTTCTTCCCATCAGGTGGCCAAAGTATTGGAGTTTCAGCTTCAGCATCAGTCCTTCCAATGAATATTCAGGACTGATTTCCTTTAGGATGGACTGGTTGGATCTCCTTGAAGTCCAAAGGACTCTCAAGAGTCTTCTCCAACACCACAGTTCAAAAGCATCAATTCTTCAGCGCTCAGCTTTCTTTATAGTCCAACACTCACATCCATACATGACCACTGGAAAAACCATAGCCTTGACTAGATGGACCTTTGTTGGCAAAGTAATGTCTCTGCTTTTTAATATGCTGTCTAGGTTGGTCATAGCTTTTCTTCCAAGGGGCAAGTGTCTTTTAATTTCATGGCTGCAATCACCATCTGCAGTGATTTTGGAGCCAAAGAAAATAAAGTCTCTCACTGTTTCCATTGTTTCCCCATCTATTTGCTGTATAGTGATGGGCCCAGATGCCATGATCTTAGTTTTCTCAATGTTGAGTTTTAAGCCAACTTTTTCACTCTCCTCTTTCACTTTCATCAAGAGGCTCTTTAGTTCTTCTTTGCTTTCTGCCATAAGGGTGGTGTCATCTGCGTATCTGAGGTTATTGTTATTTCTCCCAGCAATCTTGATTCCAGCTTGTGCTTCATCTAGCCCAGCATTTTGCATGATGTACTCTGCATATAAGTTAAATAAGCAGGGTGACAATATACAGCTTTGACATGTTCCTTATCCTATTTGGAACCAGTCTGTTGTTCCATGTCTGGTTCTAACTGTTGTTTCTTGACCTGCATACAGATTTCTCAGGAGGTAGAGCAGGTGGTCTGGTATTTCCATCTCTTGAAGAATTTTCCACAGTTTTAGTGATCTACACAAAGCCTTTGGTGTAGTCAATAATGCAGAAGTAGATGCCTTTTGGAATTCTTTTGCTTTTTTGATGATCCAGTGGATGTTGGCAATTTGATCTCTGGTTCTTCTGCCTTTTCTAAATCTAGCTTGAACATCTGGATGTTCATGGTTCACGTACTTTTGAAACCTGGCTTGGAGAATTTTGAGCATTACTTTGCTAGCATGTCAGGTGATTGCAATTGTGTGGTAGTTTGAGCATTCTTTGGCATTGCCTTTCTTAGGGATTGGAATGAAAACTGACCTTTTTCAGTCCTGTGGCCACAGCTGAGTTTTTCAGATTTGCTGGCATATTGAGTGCAGCACTTTAACAGCATCATCTTTGAGGATTTGAAATAGCTCAACTGGAATTCCATTACCTCCACTAGCTTTGTTTGTAGTGATGCTTCCTAAGGCCCCCTTGACTTCACATTCCAGGATGTCTGTCTCTAGGTGAGTGATCATACCATCGTGGTTATCTGGGTCATGAAGATCTTTTTTGTATAGTTCTTTTGTGTATTCTTGCCACCTCTTCTTAATATCTTCTGCTTCTGTTGGGTCCATACCATTTTTGTCCTTTATTGTTCCCGTCTTTGTATGAAATGTTCCTTGGTATCTCTAATTTTCTTGAAGAGATCTCTAGTCTTTCCCATTCTATTGTTTTCCTCTATTTCTTTGCATTGATTACGGAGGAAGTCTTTTTTTATCTTTCCTTGCTATTTTTTGGAACTCTGCATTCAAACGGGTATTTTTAGGACAGAACATTTAGATGTCCACAAATGTCTCCCCATATAGATTTAGAAGAAAGTCTAGATGGGACGTTTTGGAGAATTGCAATATTTGAAATTTAGATCTCAATGAGTGGGCTTAATAGTAGATTGGACACAACAAAAGTCAGGTCATTAAACAATATTTAAATCTTGGCACAGAGAGAAATACTAAAACACACAAAGTTTGGAAGTAAAAGAATAGAAAAAGATTTTTTTCTTCTAAACACTAACCAAAAAAAAGCAAAACAAAAATCTGAAAGCAAAATCCCTTGACCCCACAAGCCCTTGCATAGTTGTATTAATGTTAGACAAAACAGACCTTAAGACAGAAAACATTACCAGAGATAAAGATGGACATTTCAGAATGATAAAATACTTGATTCAACTTTAAGATATTACATTTAAAAATGTTAACTGCACTTAATGACATACTCATAAAATGTATAAAACTTGAAAGAACTGTGAAGAGAAATAGGCAAATCTATGCTTGTACTTCAAGATTTTAACACATGAATCTCAATATTTGGCAGGCAAAAAAAAAATAAGCTAAGGATATAGACATTTGAACAGCATGATTAGAAGAAAAGCCTCATAAACATTTAAAAACTATTCCACTCAACAAATTAAGACATACTTCAAGTTATACATGGAACACTTTATTCTAATTGACCTTGTGCGCGGTCATAAAACAAGTCTCAACAAATTTCAAAGAATTGAAATCACACAGCGTGTGTTCTTTTTCCATAATACGATTAGACTTGAAATCAACACTAAAGGCATAATGATAAATTTTGTATAATTTTAGAATTTAGAAATACATTTGAAAATAGCCCCTGAGTCAAAGAAGAAGTCATAAAGGACATTAGAAAAATTTTTTAACTGAACAATAATAAAAGTATCAAAATATTTGTGTATAGGTAGGTAAGTAAGAAGAAACTATCTTTATATTGTGATAGTACAAAGTAATGAGGGCTTCCCTGATAGCTCAGTTGGTAAAGAATCCGCCTGCAGTGCAGGAGGCCCTGGTTTGATTCCTGGGTCAGGAAGATCCCCTGGAGAAGGGATAAGGCTACCCACTCCAGTATTCTGGCCTGGAGAATTCCATGGACTGTATAGTTCATGGGGTCGCAAAGAGTCAGACATGACTCAGAGACTTTCACAAAGTAATGAATCAAATATCTTTGTCAAGAAGTTAGAAAAAGCAACACATTAATAGTAAAGAAAGTCAGAGTAAATTAGTAATAAACATAAGCAGAAATTAATGAAAGAAAACAGTGAAGAGGATCAACAAAAACTCAAGCTGGTCCTTGAAAAGAGTAATGTCTTTGGTACACCTCTACTGAATATATACGAAGGAGAAGAGAGAAGGTATCTATCCAATGTTAGGGATGAAAAAGGCAGCACAGCTAGAGATTCTGCTGATGCTAAAAGCAAGATGATACTCAGTTCAGTTCCTCAGTTGTGTCTGACTCTTTGAGACCCCATGGACTGCAGCAAGTCAGGCTTCCCTGTCCATCACCAATTCCTAGAGCTTGCTCAAACTCATGTCCATTGAGTTGGTGATGCCATCCAACCATCTCATCCTCTGTCGTCCTCTTCTCCTCTTGCCTTCAGTCTTTCCCAGCACCAGGGTCTTTTTCCAATGAGTCAGTTCTTCGCATCAGGTGGCCAAAGTATTGGAGCTTCAGCTACAGCATCAGTCCTTCCAATGAACACCCAGGACTGATTTTCTTTATGATTGACTGGTTGGATCTCCTTGAAGTCCAAGGGACTCTCAAGAGTCTTCTCTAACATCACAGTTCAAAAGATGATATTAATGGCATGGTATTAATTAGATAACCTGGGTTTAGATAGGATGGGCAGTATTCTGAAAAAAAAAATGCAACTTAGCAAAAGGAAGTTTTTCATAACTTTGGTGTACAGAGAGATTTCTCAGATAGGAAATTTAAAAAGTGTTAACTGTAAAGGAAAACTTTCCTGAGGTTTACTATGTTAAAATTAAGAACTTGTCTGTTCATCACATAATATCATTTAAAAAAGTGAGAATTCAGCCATAAGTGGGAGAAAATATTTGCTATATAAAAAATAGACAAAGAGCTGATACTAGGAATGTCAAAAGAACTTCTACAAACCAGTAAGGAAAAGACAATCAGCAAAGTAGAAAAATAGGCAGAAGACTTGATAGGCACTTCACAAATGAAGATATCAAATGGCAGATAAGCACATAGACCCCATTATTAACCAGAGAATGTAAATTAAAACCATGAGATACTCCACACTCAACGAGAATGGATACATTTTCAAAGTCTGGTAATACTAAATGCTGGCATATATGTGGAACAGTTGGACCTCTTATATTTCAAAACTGAATATACACATACCACATGACCCCCAAATTTCACTCCTAGATCTATACCCAACAGAAATTTGTGCACAGGAAGACCAAGAGGTTTGCATAAGGATATTCATAGCTGCATTATTTCCATGGTCCCCAAGAAGGAACAATCTAAATGTATATGGACAGCAAAGTTAAATTATCTAGAGTGATATGTCAATAATATTTGATGGAAAAGCTTGACTCAAAGGAATAATTAATGTGTATGTGCGAGCTCAGTTTGTGTCGGACTCTTTGCAACGCTATGGACTGTAACCCGCCAGGCTTCTCTGTCCATGGCATTGTCCAGGCAAGAATAATGGAGTGGGTTGCCTTTTTCTCCTCCAGGAGATCTTCCAGACCCAGGGATTATACTCGAATCTCAGGTGTCTCCTGTATTGGCAGGCAGATTCTTTACTACTGCACCACCTGGGAAGACCAATTAGTGTATAATTTCATTTATATTAAGTTCAAAAACCAGGCAAAATGCTAGTGTTTAGGGATGTATGCTTAGGTAGGAAAACTATAAAGTAGGGAACTGATTGCTCTAAAATCAAGGCGATGTTGCCCCTATCGAGGTGAAAGCATGACGTGGCTTCTGAAATGCTGATAATCATCTAAATCAGAGGTCAGCACCTGAGTCTGGTGTTTAGTTAAAAAAATTTTTTTTTGATGTGGACCATTTTTTAAAAGTTTTTGTTGAATTTGTTGCAATATTGTTTCTGTTTTACATTTTCGTTTTTCAGCCCATGAGGCACGTGGGATCTTCGCTCTCTGGCCAGGGATTGAACCTACACCCCTTGCACTGGAAGGTGAAATCGTAACCATTGGACCTCTGCATGATCGCAAAAAGAAGTCCTGTCTGGGGCTTATTTTTGTGAATATAGTTTAATTGGTGCAAAGTCAGGTCCACTTGTGTGTTATAGTCCATGGCTGCTTTCACAACACTATGACAGAGTTAAACAGTTGCTAAAGGGACCGAATCAGTTAAGTTTTTACTCTCTGGCTCTTAAAAATAGAAAGTTTGCTAACCTCTGACCTAAATCTTCACTTGGAAATTGATTTCACAGGTATTCTTTTGTGATACATCACTGCCCTTTACATTTTTTCTTTTTCTTTGCTGTTCACTTTTGAATATATATTTTTCTGCATATATCTTATATTTCACATTACAATGATATTTAGATTCTATATTAACTTCAAGCAAAGACTACCAGAGAATCACCTTACATACAGTTTGTTCTGACATCTCAGCAAATGTACACTTTACAGATTTTCAGGGATGCACTGAGACAGCAAGTGATCTTGTCAGGATGTCAGAGCTTATATGGGGAGATCAGATTTGAATCCAGTCTCTCCTGTAAGTGTCTGATGCTTCCATCATACCATTGAAGTTGTCTCCCGGCTATTGTTAGAAAGGAAACAAATAGGAAAAGAAAGCAAAACAGCCTGCTTGTAAAGCATTTTAAGGGTCCATTGTTGTTGTTTAGTTGCTAAGTCATGTCCAGCTCTTTGTGACCCCATGGACCGTAGCCAGCCAGACTCCTCTGTCCATGGCATTGTCCAGGCAAGAATACTGGAGTGGGTTGCCATTTCCTCCTCCAGGAGATCTTCCCAACCTAGGGATCAAACCCACATCTTCTGTGTCTCTTTCCAGGCAGATTCTTTATCACTGAGCCACCAGGGAAGTCCTAAAGAGCCCATAGCCAGCTTCTAAATTTAGCCAGTATGCTTTTCTCCAGGAAACAAAAAGAGAAGGCTTAACTGGACCAGTCTCTTGAGTAAATGCTTTACCAAAGGGCTTGCAGATGAGGGGGGAAAGGAATGGAGCTCCGGAAACTTCTAGTAATTTACCTTTGGTGATGCTGGGGAAGCCATCTTTAAACCCCAGTTTGACTCTGAAGTTTGTGGAGGCCGGCAGGTGAATGATGGTTTTCATTGCCTATAAACCTTTCTGCAAGCCTTGAAAAAGAAGTGACAAGACTGGTCCAGCCACTCAGTCCCTGTGGGAGCTTTATATTCTGTTTCCTCTGCAATATACCCACAGTCACAGATGAAACAAGTGCTTTTCTCCAGTAACAATTAAAGCAGCGATGCCATCTCAGAATCTACTCTGCTTTGGCAAAACGTTTATTGCCTCTGCTCTATCATTCACCAAATGTAAATAATGGGGCAGATTAACCTACCTATTATTATAACTGTTCACCCAAGTCTTTATACCAAGAGCCATTGCATGGAAATTAGTCCTGGGGGAATGCTATTTACAGCTGCTGGCCAAGCACCCAGTGGATGTTCCTGAATTTGTTTACATGTTTTCCCCAAAGAAATCCTCAATGGATTTAGGTTACTCAATCCTGTTCTTTAAGTGGCCTTAAATTCTCCAGGTCATCCTAGTGACATTTCTTTTTCCATCATATTTGATTATTTATGTAATAGGCAGGATTATGATCTGGCCCTCAAGATATCAAAGGCACTGTGGACTAATGCGCTTAATTTTGACACCAGACAGACTTGGGTTCAAATCCCCGGTCTTCCTCTTACTGGTAGTGGGGATAATGTTAGACAAGTTATTTAACCTCTCAAAACTACATATTCTTTGCCTATAAAGCACACAGTTGTTAAGATTCAATAAGATTATAGAAACAAAGTGTTAAACTTGGTATCAGGCCTATAGGAAGCAATCATTATTGTTTATTATTATTTTTTAATTAAATATTTTACTCTCTTGTTTAACCCTTAGTATCCATTATTATTGCTGTTTAATGAAATTTATTTATAGACTGGTCAGACTGGGAGGCATCAACAGCAGAGGGGAGAGTTTATGGAGCCTATTGGAAATAGATGGTGTCTGGATGGTCTGAGTTAGTTCGCAAATGGTTTAGGGAAAAAATTCTGCTCCCATCACTAGCTCCCAACAACCATCCACATTCCTTGGCCTGGGGTCTCTGCTTCTTGACCTTCCAGACCTCACATAGTCCAACAGCCCAGGGCCTGGCATGGTCCTTGATTAATCATAATCTCTGTTCATTGTGCTCTTCCTGGCTCTGGCTTCTAGCAGCAGAAGTTTTACAAACCTCTGGTTCTGTTTTTTAATTAGAATATCGTAATTTACTTAGGATAAATCAAGGCACCATTTCCTCACCTCTCCGGTCCTTGCCTATTTCCGAAGTCACATGGTTTCTTTTCTCCTAGTGGTCGGGATGGCCTCTTCCCTGCTGTAGTTTTGCTATGTTGCATTTTAAAGTCCACGTACAAATGAATCACCTACAGCAGATGTCATAAAATGGGTACCCATGTTTTCTCACTTGATCCTTAGAACCTGCTTATGGGGTTGTTGGGAGCTAGTATCTCCCCCACTTTACTGGTAAGGAAACCGGGACTCGTTTGTTGTTATTTAGTGGCTAAGTCATGTCTGACTCTTTGCAACCCCATAGATGGTAGCCCTTGAGGCTCCTCTGACCATGGATTTCCCAGGCAAGAATACTGGAGTGAGTTGCCATTTCTTTCTCCAGGGGATCTTCTTGATTCAGGAATCGAGCTGGTGTCTCCTGCATTGGCAGGCAGATTCTTTATCCCCGAGTCACCAAGGAAGCTCGTAGGAACTCTGAGACCTGGGTGTATCTGGGGTGAGATGCCAGATCTCCTGGGTCTGTGCCAGCACAGTGAGTTTCTCTAGAGATGATCATCATACCCTCCTTAGAGTAGTCGTGGATACAGAGGGATGGGAACTCATTAAAGCCAGCCCCTTTTAAGACTGTCCCTGATCTGACTTGGGTTTGATTCCTAGTTCAGGAAGATCCCCTGGAGTGGGACATAGCAACTGATTCCAGTATTCTTGCCTGGAGAATCCCAGGGACAAACAAGCCTGGAGGGCTATAGTCCATAGGGTTGCAAAGAGACAGACACGACTGAAGTGAAATAGCACAGCACACACCAGTCTGGAGCAGACCCCAGGTCCTATGCAAAAAGAGGGTCCAGATCACCCTTCTGTACATGCTGACTTAGCTCGTGAACACACATCTCTCTAGCTGCTTGCTGCCTTCTTCCATATTCTGACCAGCTTCACATCAGTCCCCCACCTGTCCTTCATTCCTTCCCCTGTCCAGTCTCTTCCTTGACTGCTTCCATCAGCTCCTTCCACTTTCCAACCTCTGGCTTCATTTCCTGGCTACTGACACCCACAACCCCAGCCACCTCCATACCTTTGTGCTACCCTCTCCAGCAGCCCTCATCTTGAATATGCCTCCTGGACTCTGATGCCAGCTCCAGGAACCCATGCTGGCTCCTAGTGCTCAGTAATATTATCCCAGGAGTTGTTAAGCTCTAGACCTTGCCTACCTGGTGCCATTCATGTCTCATCTGCAGAATTCTAAAACATCCAGGTACCTAGGCAAAATTTCTAGAAGGAAGATAATGTCCTACACTGTTGGGTTAATGACTCATCATTCTTTGCTTCTGGCATAGGCTGCTCCTAACCTGACTAGCATCCAGAAGTTTAGTAGCTAGTATCACATTTGGAAGTCATCCTCAGCAAGCCCTGTGCCTACTACCTCTTGCCCTCGGCTGCTCAAAGTCCCTCCCCCAGCTTCAATGTCTCAGCCTGTTTGCCTCAGACCTGTCTCTCTTTTTGGACCCTAGTTTACCTGCATCTCTGAACTCCATTCCAACATTTTAGTTCTTGACTTACAGCAAATCTGTTCTCTCTTTAGATGTGACCCTGCAGGATGAACTGGCTAATAAAGGGAATGCTTAAGAGAGTGGGTTTCAGTACTTGACTTAAAAAAATTGATTTATGAATTTTAAGTCATATTAAAGGCAGTGCTTTTT
Organism: Dama dama; assembly: GCF_033118175.1. Lineage (NCBI taxonomy): Eukaryota > Metazoa > Chordata > Mammalia > Artiodactyla > Cervidae > Dama > Dama dama. Next base: position 41,833,442 of record NC_083681.1, on the reverse strand, counting down.
ACTTTCTATTGCAGCAAAATATACATAATATACCATGTACATTCTAACCATTTTTTTAAACTTCTTATTTTGTATTGGAGTATAGCTGATTAACAACGCCATGATAGTTTCAGGTAGACAGCAAAGGGACTGAGTCATACATACACATGTATGCATTCTCCCTCAACATTTTAACCATTTTTAAATGTAGAATTCTGTAGCACTAAGTACATTCACATTGTTGTGAAGCTGAAACCGTGCAAATCAGGTGGGACCTGAACTCACAGTCTTTTAATTGAAACCACACGTCTGGTCTCAGTACCTAATAAAGCTCAGGTACCTGATGTCTCATCGCAGAAAGAATCAGTGAGAGACAAAGGGATGGGTAAGAAGTGGTTTTCTTTAGAAAGATACACATTCCATAGATAGAATGTGGTCTGTCTCAAGGGGCCAACATGGCCTTTGGAGAAATGCACTACACAGACAGAGTGTGGGCCATCTCAGAAAACGAGAGGCTCAAAATATGGGGTTAGCTTTTATGAGCTGGGTGATTTCATAGGCTAATGAGTGGGAGGATTTTTCCAACTGTTTTGGGGGAGGGGGAGGGATTTCCAGGAATTGGGTTACTGCCCATTTTTTGGCCTCTGATAGTTGCTCTCAGAACCATCACGGAGCTGGTGGGTGTGCTATTTAGCATGCTAAAGCATTGCAGTGAGCATGTAATGAGGCTCAAGGTCCACTGGAAGTTGGATCTTCTGCTATTGTGGGCATAGTCGGTTCTCACTAATTTTTGTTATGTTCTATGGTTCCTTGCCTGGAGAATCCCCATAGACAGAGGAGCCTGGCCAGCTATGGTCCATGGGGTTGCAGAGTCAGACACGAGTGAGCGACTAAGCAGACAGCACACATGAGTCATTCTTTTAGAGGCTGGGTCCTGCCTCCTTTCCTCCTGTTTCAAAATGGCAGGCAATGTTCTTTTTTCGTTGACAGAATCCTTGAGTAATTTCCTTGCCTACTTGAGGTTCCCATCTGTAAAGTGGGAGCTGTCGTGGTATGCACCTTAGAGTGGTGTTCTCTGGCCATCACACCTGGAGGACCTGGCACGTGGTTGGCCCTCAATGAACAGCTCTGGCGTGAGCATATGAACCAGACTTTTACTCTCCCCAGCTGTGGCCCCAGGGGTCAGATGAAGGACCAACTCTCTAAGAGGTGACAGGGAGAAATCTGGGCTCTCTTGAGGACCACAGTGACTTAAACTCCAACAGTTTTCAACATAGTACCCAAAGTCCAGTGGGAATGAGTTAACAGGTTACTGTCAGAATGAAAGAGGAAGCAATATTGTCCCCACTGTAGAGCTGACAGACCCAGTACATGGCTTGTTTTCGCTACTGGTTGGGAGTACAACTCAGACCAGGAACCTCCTCTTGACAAACTTCAGTTTCCTCGTCTCTCAGCAGGAACAACAGTCCCTACTTCCCAGGGCTGCTGTGAGATCATGATGGGAACACATCCTGTATACTCTGCCCTCCAGCACCCTCCCCTCTACCCTTCCTGAGTTTTTGTGGCTGGACCAATAATAACATTGACGCAAGGCAGGTTAACAGGAGAAAAAGAAACGCATTGTTAATTCGGCACACTGATCTCACAGAAATGGAAACTAACAAGTGGCCAAAGCAGGCAGCTTTTATACTTTGTAGACAAATAAACAATAAATTTGTGAGAAATTGACAGGACTAAGAAATTTAGATTTTGGGTACTCAGTTGGTGAATACTTTAAAGAGTTTGGGCTTGGAGTATTAAATTAAAGAAGGAAGAAGATCTGTGTATACAGACTTCTCAGCCCTAAATTCCCCATCTCTGGTGATGAGGGTCTCCTTCTACCTTCAGATTCAGGGAAGGCACCTTTCATATGAGAGATCTATTTCCTGCTTTCGGGGAGACAGAGGAGAGGGTTGGAGTGTCCTTCTTGTATCAGTTGTTTTTTAAAGCAACTTAAAGTCAAAATAATCAACATGCCACTGTGGTATATGTTGGGGTGGCTCCTGTCCTGGGCCCCAACAGAGGCCACCCTTTCCTTGAGGAGCAGTCTTGCCTGAGGGGCGGGTCTCAGCTGCGGAGGAGCAAGTGATTTGCAGTTTGGATTCAGTATCTTCCTGATTCTTCTTTTTGTTGCTAGTGTAACAAAAGTGAAAGAGACAGATGGCAGGACTTCATTCACTTCTACAATGTTTTTAAGGTGCGAATATAAAACTGAAAACTGGAGGAATGAGTGGAGGGTTGGTCTCCAGGAGAAGGCAGAGCCAGGATGGGGAGGCCCAGGGCCTGGACAGTGTCCCCCAAAGTCTCCTCCGTCACGCTGGCCGCCCTGGGGACTCTATGGTCAGTGAGGAGGGGCTTCTGCCTGGAAGTGGCATCCTCCCCAAGGCACACACTGGCTGGGTCAGACCAGATGATGCTGCCTTTCCCAGAGGAGGGAGGGCAACATCCTCCAGCCCACACAAGGGCCGTGCAGCACCTGTGCTGAGCCGGGGTTCTTTTGGAACATTTGATCAGGCCAGACGCTCTCAATCTCAGCACTCTTGACATCCTGGCTTAGAGAATTCTTTGTTGTGGGGGCTGTCCTGTGCACTTTTGTATGTTTCTTTGTCCCCCTGGCCTCAACCCACTGATGCCAGCAGCACCATTCCTCCTTCCCTCTCCAAGTTGTAAAAATCCAAACTGTCTGCAGACAGTGCCAAATGCCTCCTGGGGCAAACTTTCCTTCTGCTGAGAACCACTGGATAGGGCCTATCAGTTGGGTGATCCAGGTTGGCCCTTCTCTCGGGTGGGTGACTCTGGGCAACACAGGTGGGGGTTACTGAAACCGTGTATGAGCCTCTGTGTCCTTGTCTTTTGAAGTTAATGCTGATTCATGAGTTAATAATTGCAAAATAAGATGTAGAAGCAACAGGTTGTTGTTCTAGGAAACTGTTAACAATTTAGACTATAATTCTACCACATAGCAGAATCATCAAACTCACAGTTCCCTGAAAGATATAGACAGCTAGATATAGATATCTTCCTTGACACATATCCCCAAGTCGTTTTTACAGGAAGCAGGCCCCCCTCCAGATGGAAGCTGTTGACCACAGGAACATAAACTCTAGACTGGTTGAAACCAAAAACTTGATGATGCTCAAAACTTCACCTTGATGACAATCAATCCAAGAATTTTCCATGAACTGATCATGCCCTGCTCCTCGAACACTATAAAATTCCTCACCACCCCTTCCAGGGTGGGTCACTACAAAATTACTCACTACCCTCTACAGTCCTGAGAGCATTAGACCATTGTGGTCCCCCTTGCATGGCAAAACAATACAAGCTACTCTTTTCTACTTCACCCGAATCTTGGTCTTGATGTTTGTATTCGGCACTGGTAAACAGAGGTTGAGTTTGGCAACAGCATTCTACCATTCTGTGCTTTGCTTTTTTGCCCGCCCTTCTCCACCTGGAGCGAGGTGTGCCCCTGCCCTCTGGCTTCCACTTGGCTTAGGTAGAAGGGGGACGAGGGAGGAGATGTGAGGAAGGGAGTACATGAGGTCAGGGTTTCTGCCCTGCAGTCTCTCTGCGGGTCGTTAGGGACTGGCTGCTTTCCTTGTGAAAGACCACAGCTCCCGTCTGGTGGTCCTCCCCACATGTGTTCACTGCTCTCCATCAGTCCTGGGGTGACAGCAACTTCTTCTCCACTCACTATGATGACCCCGGGGTGCTGCCTGTCTTGGCCAGTTCCCTACACTCTGTCTTCACCTTCTAAACTCCTCTCATGACCCAACTTGACTGTGCCCTCTGTTTGTTGCTGAAACTGAATACATCATATGACCTTTACAAAACATTTTCACAAAAGATGTTCAACACTGCTAATTTTTAGAGAAATGCAATTCAAACTCCAATGAGATATCACCTCACACCAGTCAGAATCGCTACCATTAAAAAATCTGCAAACAATAAATGCCAGGGAGTGTGGAGCGAAGGGAACCCTCCTACACTGTTGGTGAGAGCGTAAATTGGTACAGCCACTATGGAGAACAGTATGGACCTTCCTTAAAAAACTAAAAACAGAGCTACCATATGACTTTGCAATCCCACTCCTGGGCATATATCCAGAGAAAAACATGATCCAAAAGGATACATGCACCTCAATGTTCATTGCAGTGCTGTTTACAGTAGTCAAGACATGGAAGCAACCTACATGTCCATCTACAGAGGAATGGATAAAGATGATGTGGTACATATATACAATGGGATATTACTCAACCATTAAAAAGAATGAAATAATGCCATTTTCAGCAACATGAGTGGACCTAAAGAGTGTGTCATACAAGTAAGTAAGTAAGACAGAAGAGAAATATCATATGACATCCCTTATATGTGGAATCTATAAAGAAATGATACAAAAGAACTTACAAAACACAAAGAGATTCACAGACTTAGAGAAAGAACTTAAGGTTGCCAGGGGCTATGGGATAGTTAGGGAGTTTGGGATAGACATGGACACACAGCTATATTTAAAAGGGATAACCAACAAGGACCTACTGTATAGCACATGGAAGGAACTCTGCTCAGTGTTATGTGGAAGTGGGATGGGAGGGGAGTTTGGGGGAGAATGGGTACACGTATATGTATGAGTTCCTTCTGCTGTTTGCCTGAAACTATCACAATACTGTTAATCAGCTCTACCTCAATAAAACACAAAAAGCTGAAAAACCCCCCACATTTTCATGAATGAGTATTTACTTTTTCTTGCATTAGGACATTTGACTGTTCATTGATTCACTGTTTTTTCATTTTTGTTTTTTTTACATCTACCTATTCTGGGCCAGGTTCATATGATGCCAGGTGCTGGGGACACAGGAACAGATGTGGTCCCTGCCCAAAGGAATCTTATATCTTACAGGAAATCAGAATGCTGGGTGGTTATGACAGGTGTTCAGCTGCTTAGAGAGCGGTGTGACAAAGCCTCACACCTCCCATGGCGGGGGCGCTCGGACAGAGTATGGTCCAGTGGAGAAAATGCTGCCTCTCCCCCAAAGATATAGTACCATCAGGTGGCTCTGCTCTAGAAAGATGTCCCCAGATCATGGCAATGTGTCCTTGGAAGGGGCACAGTCTTCAGGCCCTGGGGACTCTGTCCTGGAGGAACAAGCCTTCCTCACTGTGGGCCCCAGAGCACGTTCACCATCAGACCCTCCACCCTTGGCTGTCTGACATCCCTGACAGATGCAGTGAAGAAGGAGAACATTCCAGAGCAGAGAAATCCTTCCCCGCAGCTGCTCCTAAATAGGCTTGTGTCCCAGGCACCCCTCCGCTCGCCCCCACCCTTTGCCAGCTAGTTATATTCCAAAGGTCACAGGTTCCTCCCAACAGCTTGCTTCAGAGCCGCGGTCTCCTGGACCCTGAAATAAATTAAAATATTGATTGATTCTTAATATTCTCTCAAATCTCTCAAAATCTCTGGGTCTTATATAAATCAATGTGCCAGTTACAGGGACTTATTCAATAATCTGCAAAGTATCCTGGTAATTACTTTTGGGTTCACTTCACAGCAGAGGCTGGCTACCTCTCCATCATTTTTGAGGCCCTGGGTACAGTAACTTATCAGGGGAACTCTCATTTCTTACTTTAATTACTGAGTCTCTTTGACATGGTGCCTGTACAGCAGAAAAGAGCCCACATGTTGGGATGAGTCTGCTGGGCAGACCTGGGTCAGGAACTCACGAGACTGGCCACCCCTGCTGCCCTGTCTGTCTCAATGGCTCTGTCCTCTCTGCCTGCTACTCCTGTGTCCTTAGCTTTCTGACAATGACAGCTCAGAAATTAATTTAATAGCACCTCATTTCCCTAGATGAAATAAAGAGCTTGTCGGATGAAGGTGATATTCTTGGAAAACCTCAAGCACCTCTGCACTTTACCTGCTGCCCAAGGCAGCTGCCTGGATTCCAGGAGTGGAGGAGGCTGGGGAGGAAGAGCAGGGAGATGGACTGTGTGCCCCCCAGAACGTGCTTGTTTCTTCTGCTCTCAGGAACAAAGTGACTTCTGCTTGTTAGGGACTGACGTGCTTCTCTAGGATGATGGTGTGCTTCTAACAAAGCTGGAGACGCTGTCACAGGCCCCGGCTATTTCTGAGCCTTGTCTTCTGTGCCAACATCCTCCTGTGCTAAGCTCCAGTTGGATGGATGCCCAGTCATCCCAGGAACATGTTCTGCTCTTCTGCCATTTTTCACCTGTGAATACTCTTCTGTCTGGAATGCTTTCTTTCTCTTTCCTCCACCTAACAAACTCCTCATCAGCTCTCAAAGCCTAGTTCAGATGTGAACTCTTATGGGAAGCGCAGTGCCCCTCCATACCCTGCATTTATTTTCCTCTGTAACTAGGAATCCAGATGAGCCTCAAAGGTCTGTTTTTTGTGTGTGTGGTAATGGGGGGAACATGCCTGCAGGGATCTGGCTTCCCATCACCTTACAATGATGTTCCATGGTGACCTCTAAGGCCCTGGGTCATCTGCCTTCCACTGCCTCCGAGCTCACGCCCTATACACCGTGGAGCTCTCTGGGCTCCAGGTGTACTGCCTGCCCGACTGTTCTTCCAAACCTCAGGCATGGGCTCCTTCATTTGCTGTTCCCTCTGCCTGGGACACCTTCCCACCAACATGTGTGCCTCACCCCCTCCCTCCTTGCAGGTCTCTGCCTAAATGTCATCTGTCCCTGGAGTCCTTCCCTGACCACTGGGTTTAAAAGAGCCCCTCTTTCATCTCCTCAGCCTTCCTAATTTTTCTTCACAGGCCTTAATACCATCTGACATTATACAATGTGTGCTGCATGCTCAGTCACTAAGTTGTGTCCAACTCTTTTGTGACTCCCTGGACTGTAGCCTGCCAGACTCCTCTGTTCATAGGATTTCCCAGGCAAGAATACTGGAGTGGGTTGCCATTTCCTTCTTCATGGGGATCTTCCCAGCCCAGGGATCGAACCCATGTCTCCTGCATTGGCAGGCTGATTTTTTTTTTTTTACCATCGAGCCACCAGGAAAGCCCTGATATTATACAATGCTTCTGTTAATTTATTACCTATGTTTCAAACTAAATTGTAGGCTATATAAGGGTAAGGATGTTTATCTGTTGTTTTCACCACTACGACCCTGGAACCTAAATGGTGCTTGACATGCAATAGGGATGTCCATGCCTCTGTTTATAGTATGGAATGAATAAATTGATGATGAAGTGCTGTTTGTGGGAGCTGATTTGCTGTCTGGTCCATCCCCAACCCCTGGACAGGTATCCCAGACCCTTGAAGGAGACATCGAGAGCAGAACCTGAAGGAACTGTTCTCACAGAGGACAGGGAGGCCACACATTTGGATCTCCAGATGAGTGTGAGGGATGATGTCAGGCAGTGGGCCTTCTGCCAGGGGCTTAGCCACGCTCTGACCTGCAGAGAGCTCCAGGGCCTCAGTGGTGCCACTCTGAAGAGGAGCAAGGGGTCTAGAGCCCATGAGAGCTGATAGGATGTTGAGGATGGAGAAGGTCACCAGCAGTGTACGGGATTGGCTAGTGTGTGAGCACAGCAAAGACCTCACCTGGGGCTCCAGGGTTGCAGTCTGGGGTGAGCAGAGGGAAATAATGAGACAGTGAATCAGAGGTATGACTGCTACCTTATTGAGGTAGGGACTGCATTCCTGCCCGTAGGCCAGAAGAGGTGTTTATTGCTGTGTTGATGGGGTTGCTTTGGGCTATAAAGTGAGATTCACACTGAGCCACGTGTGTCCCTGTTCAGAGTGGCCGCAGGTTTAGGTCATCGTCGTAGAAAATGCTCTCCAGCCAACCTCCTCAGGCCTTGTGGAAACTGGGACTCATACTCAAGCTGATTTTCTTCTCACTGCTGAGAAGAGAACTCTTCAGTGCATCTTTGTACAGACTCCAGCAGTGGGGTGACCCGATGCTTTACCACAGGGCGGCCCAGGGCTATGTCATCCAGGGAGGGGGCTGTAGAGCTATAGGTGGTGAGTAATCTGTCCTCTGCTCCCCAGACAAATGGGTAATGAAGTCCCTGCAGGGAACACATTTTTGTTGGTTTGCACAACATCCTTTCTTTTGGCGACCCAACCCTCCCTGACTCAATGTGGCTCAATGTAGAGCTGCGGTCATGGCACCTCGCCCTCCACACCCCAACACCATGCTTTGAAGTAGCTCATCTCTGGCTGTGTGGTTAGTCCAGGGCTGGGCAATCAGCCCTGCAGGGCTGACCAGCCTTTTCTGAGAGTCAGCTCTGAGAATAAGGACTGGAGTCTACCGGCAGCCACTTCCCTGCACCTGGAAAATGTCAGCTTGCAGAATAAAGTCACCACTTCCACGGAAGCCAGGCTGAAAGACGGAGGAAGAGGCAGCCTGGCTGATTCCACTGGAGCTCTGGTTCTGGCCAAGTCTACATCCATGTCCCCCTGGGTTTGTTAGGTCAATATCCAATAAACCCCCTTTGCTGTGGCTAATTTGAGCTAGATTTCTGCCACTTATAGCCAAAATGTCCCGATAAACATAGGTCAGTTCCCTCCTCTCTGCAAACCTCAGGGCTCAAGAGCCAAGGCCAGGGAATGTTATAGGAGAAAACTGGGAGAATTAGTGGACTCCTCTACCCTGAGCCCCTTTCTGCCCACCCCTTGCCCTCTGCCACATACATCTGTGCTCTGGCAGGAGGAGCAGGGGCCATGAGGTTGGACTTCAGCCAGTAGCACTTGGTACAGTTACCACCAGCTGCCCTGCCCTTTCTTCAGCCAGCATTAAGAATTTTCTTTTTTTGTCCCACTGCTCCAAATTCCTAAGAGATGGGTTATGGAGAGTTGTTGTAACCGCATCCCTTACTCCCAGGTGGAAATGCAGGGGTCAAGACCAAATGTTTTATTTGTGAGGCCTGGGGGCAACTCTGGCATATGGGCCTGGATGAGGCTGCAGCTAGAGTTGGGAGTTTCTCAGTAGGACAGAAGGAGATATTAAATAGGGTGCAGCTAAAAGCCATGCAGAAAGACAAGGTCCAAGAAAAGGGGTTAAGTGACCAATCTGAAAAGGCCAGAAGGAATTTCAGAACTGGGAGCAGTTGCAGAAATCTGGGAGACAGAGACACAAGAGCACGCAGAGTGGACACAGGAAGTGAAGTGGCTCCAGGATGACCACCTGGAATAGGGACAGAGCTTGCTGCTGACTTTCATGGATCCTCAGAGAGTGCAATCAGTGAGTGGACAGACAGCCCACCTGGATGGTTGCTGTCTTCCTTGCTTTTTGGCTGTGCTGGGTCTGCATGGAGGTGCGTGGACTCTTTGTTGGGGCAGACGGGGACTTCTCTAGTTGTGGCGCAGGGACTCTCTGTAGGCGTGGTGCTTGGGCTCTAGAGTATGCAGGCTCAGTAGTTGTGGCTCGTGGGCTTAGTTGCCCCATGTCATGTGAGATCTTAGTTCCCTGACCAGGGATTGAACCTGTGTCTCCTGCATTGGAAGGCGGATTCTGAACCACTGTACCACCAGGGAAGTCCTGAATGGTTGACTTCTATGGGAATCAACTGCTTCTTCTTTCCTACTCTTGCCTGTACATACTCATGTTAGGATAATCTTTTTTCTTCTTGCTTTCTTTAAGCTAATGAGGGGTAATAATTTTTTTTTTCTAAAGAGAAGTCAGGTCTGAATTTATTTCTCAATCTTGGTTCATTTTCCCTTGTTTTTCTCTGTGGCAACCACATGCCTCTTACTCTACATTTCCTTCAAGGAGACACTTTCAAGGACCTTCCTTTCACTCCCTCCAGGGGCTGCTGCAGCCCTGAACTGGGACTCAGGACCATGGAGTTCTAGCCCTGCCTATGTCAGTTACTAGCTCTGTGACCTTACTATGTTACTTACCTTTGGTGGGCAGATTAAGTCATTTTCAAAATTCCTCCTAGCTCTGTTATTCTGGGATGCTGTAAATCAGTGTCCTTTACTGACCAATCTCTAAACCATAGTAACCTCATTCAGAAATGCCATTCCTAAGTCTCACTGGTGAGCAGGTGTCTGCCCACAGACCCCGCTCCCCAGATGCTACAGGCAATTTGGGAACTATATTTTTAAAATCACCACAGATGGGAAGACTAAGCTGAAATGAGACTTGTTTAAAAATGCTGCTTTTAGCATTTTAGCCCCATCTCTTCATCCCTCATTGCTTTCAGCTTTTTGGATGGCCGCCCCAAATAGCCCATGATCTTGCTGATTGCTCAACAAAGTCTCACTGCTGATCCACGGCCCCTCCTCCTTGCCACTCCATAATTCTCCTCCTAGTCCATTGCAAGGCTGTTGAGATCCCACATGATCAATGTTAGGGCCTCTTTAACAGCCTCTGCTATCTGCATAAACATGGGCAGATTTGCGTTTTCATTGTGCCCGAGAGGTCTATAACAGCTTCTATTATCTTCCCTACCATATCTGTCTGTAACCTTAATCTAGGTTCTTGGCTCTATGGGTTCATTTGCATATGTCATCTTTTTATCCACACAGTAATGCTTTTCCTGCCTCCATATTGCTATTTTCTTTTTCTGGAAACAATCCATCTTCAGATAATATCCTCAGAATTGGGATCACCTCCAACCCTAATAAGCTTGTCCCCAACTGGTTGAGTAACATGCCTCTTGGGCTTGGGGCTTGTCCAGCATCTGGTCTTGTCCTTGGGGCAGCATGGCAGTGGGCAGAGCCTCCAGTTGGTAGAATGGTGAGTTGGGAGTTGGGCCAGGAAGGAGCATGGGTAAGGGTGCAGGGGTGGACCAGGGTGCAGGCCAGGAAAGCTCAGGAGTCACGGTGGATGGAGTCAAGCTGGGAAGGGTTAGGAGAAAGAATGGGAAAAGTCAGAGGAGAGCGTCATAGTAACTGAGTGGAACCCAAAAGCTGGGGGCTTGGAATCCAACCCAGCCAAGCCCAAAACTGCATTGAGAACCCAGTCAATGTGACAGCTCAGGGCCCAGAGAGACTTGTGCTGGGGACCTTACATGAAAATCTAAAGCCAGACTGTCTGGGTTTAAATTCTGGCTATCCTGTTAACAACTGAGTGAACTTGGAGCAACTTACTTCCTTCTCTGTGTCTCAGTTTCCCCATGTATAAATTGAATGACTCTAATACTACCTTCCTTATACTGAGTTAAAACACATAAAAATCTTAGAAGTGGTACTTGACTCATAGTAGCATTGAATTTGGTTATTATCTCTACATTAAAAAAAATTAAAGAAACAAGATCACGTTGCATATGGAGAATTCTCCTCCCACCCCACAGCCCCATTCCCAGGTATGCTATAGGCTCTGAGCAACTACTGATGCTGCTGTGTGAGGCTTTATCTCCCACCCAGGGGAGGTTTAATCTTGGGGAGCACAGTGTTTCATTGCCTCTATTAGTGGTGGGATAATTGAACTATTTGTTTTTATTTCTAAATTTCACTGGGAACACAGAAAGTAAACACTGTATATTTCCACAATAACCAGAGTGTAAGCTTTGATGTTAGTCAGTCCTGCATTCAAATCTCTATTTTCTATACACTTATCATAACATGACATTTTACAAATTATAAGCCCTTCTGAGTCTTGGTTTCCCCATCCACACATTGCAGGTAACAACATGGATCTCACAGAATGAATTCAAGGGTCAAGGTACAGTGTGTAGAGCATGTGACTCAAACACTCTTTTCCTCTCAAAGAGTCCCGTGTCAACTGGGGCTGCGGTCTCATCTGACAGCTCTACTGGATGGAGGTCCCTTCCAAGCCTCCTCCTGTGGCTGCTGACAGGATTCAGTTCCTTCTGGCTGGTGGACTGAAGGCTGGCAGTAGGCTGTTGGCTGGAGGCCCCCCTCAGTTCATTCCACATGGGTCTCTCTATAGGGCAGCTCACAACATGGCAGCTGACTTTCCTCAGAGCAAGCGAATGAGACGGTGAGCAAGATGGAAGCCAGAGTCTCTTGTGACCTACTATTGGAAATGATATCCCACACTATTCATTACCAACTCCCACTCAGGATGGGGGGGTTAACACAAGGGCATTAATACCAGGAAGTGGGGAAACTTGGGGCCATCTTGGAGGCTGCGTACCACACTCTGAAACTGCCTGTCCCCACACATGCCCTCCCAATCCCCCCTCTCAAAAGGCACCATTTTGGTCACAACCTCTAAGTCATTTCTCAGTTTATTCCTTCTCCACCCTCAACCAGAGCTAAACTCCACATGCACCAAAGCTTTCAGTCTTTAAGCAAGAGATTTACCTTAATAGAGGCTCTTAATAGTGTAACTTGAAGATGTTTCTTTTTCTCTTCTGTAGCTCTCTAAGGTTTCCATTTCTTTAAACAGAGAAGAAACATCTTTTCCCTATGGGTTTCCTCGGTAACTAGTGGTAAAGAATTCGCCTGCCATTGCAGGAGACCTAGGTTCAATCCCTGGGTCAGGAAAGTCCCCTGGAGAAGGAAATGGCAACCCACTCCAGTATTCTCACCTGGGAAATCCCACGGACAGAGAAGCCTGGGGGACCACGGTCCATGGGGTCGCAAAATAGTCGGACATGACTTAGTGACTAAACAACAACAAATCCCCAAGGAACTGTAGTAGCCAAATTCTGTTTTAGGCTTGTGTTTACTAGGATATTTAAAAATCTACCTTTATCTTGTATTCAGAAATCTTCTAACCCCATATTGGCATATTTAAAAATTAACCCCATAAAGGCAATTTAAAAATTGCCTTTGGCAAGACTTAGGTGGTAGGGTATGTGGCTTCTGTGGGGATGGATCAGCTCTGCCATTCACTCCAACACTGAGACACATTTGCCTATGGTTTGCTGATTTCTTCCAATAGGACTCATGTTGACTTCAGTAGCAATCAGGTTGAAAAGGAAAGAGCAAAGAAATGCTGAGAAGGGAAAGCTGAGCGCACACTGGGACCAGCCCTGTGAGGAGGCAGAGAACCGTGGGGTGGAGGCAGACATAGGAAACCTATGAACAGCTAGGCTTGGTCTCAGCAAAAAATCCCAGTGATCTGTGTGCCACAGCCCTAAATCCAAGCCTGGGTCGGAGTTCACAAGAGGTCAGAGGCAGCAATAAAATCAGATAATTGGAGACTTCAAAAAGCACACAGAGTTAGGCACTAGTGTTAATGGGAACTTGAGGCTCAGAGAGGCAGAACAGCTGGCTCAAGGTCACATAGCCTTGAAGTGACACCATATCCCCCAAGCCTCTTTTCCCAAGGTTACATCAAGGGCCCTGAACCTGGAAGGGGGGATCAGGTAAGTCCAACAAAGTCACAGGAGAGATTTCTCCCCATTTGTATCCTAAACTCTTCCTACTGTGAAGCCTGGCTTTTCACTTTAACAGACTCAAACCAATCCAACACCTTTTCTTTGCTCTTGCTCCGGCTCCTGATGTTCTTATTTAAGTGCTCCCAGCCTTCCCATCACCATGGATACTCTTTGTATTGTTTTTCCCATCAGAGTCCATGCTTTGGAAAATTCTATCTACCATGTACTCTTCCCTTGCAGACAATAATAAATTTGTTTCCATGGGTTTTATTCATCAAAACCCTATGTAACTGCCAATCAGAGCTTCTGATCAGTAAGAGATCATCACAGTTGGTATAAATATTGAGCTGTTTAAATTGAAGCTTGTAGCTTCATTTAGTTTGGGGGCGGGGTTTACTGAGGAAAATATGTGCAGTTTCCATAAGGAGTTTTAAAAATTTGAAAAAAGCACATAACTATCTGTGACTGCTCCAACTGTGGAGGTAAAACAAGACCCCAAAGCCCCATCCCACAGCGCAGAGCTCCCTGAACCCCATGCTGGAACACTGAACCCACTCCCCCTGGCCTCTAGGTGCCCGTGGGAGCCTCAGGGCAGGCCCGGATACCTCCTTATTTAAGAGGTAAGTGGGCAGGGCTCTCTGCCCTGTGGCCCTATGGCCTCCCCTCACCTTTCTACCATTAGCACTCCATTCTCCTGATTCTTGAATCCCATGAACAGAGGAGCCTGGCGGGCTACCGTCCATAGGGTCACAAAGAGTCAGATAACGACTGAAGCGACTGAGCATGCGTGCATGTTCCTGATTCTTGAAGCAGATACACCTGAGGCAGGCGAGCAGGCATGATTTAAACTATGATCAGCAGTTTCCTCCACATTATCAGCCAAGCCCTTTGTAGAGTCTCCTATGGCTCCTTCAACACGGTGGTCTCAGCAGACCCTCTGGGAGGTGCAGAGGGCCTGAGGTGGGCTGGGAATGGTTCCCTGTTCTCCAGATCCTGTCTGGGCACATGCTGTGTCCAGGCTAACAAATCTGCGGGCAAGTCTGCCCAGCATCCCATCCCCAGCCCAGACGTGCAGTCATCATGGAGCTGCCTCAGCAGGAGGCTCAGCCTGCATGTGAGGAGGGGACACTTGGCTTTCCACACTGTACCTCGTTACTCCTCACATGCTGGCCACTGGGCCCACAGCTTTCAGGTCTCCTGGCAGCCTAGGGTTTGTCCAGCTTGCCTCCAAGGTGCTGTTGGCAGGAGTGTGGCCAGGCAGAACACTGAACTCCATGGACAAGGGGAGATAGAGGTGCCCAGAGAGCCCAGCTCTGTCTCCACAGGCCTGTGTGCTGAGGCCCTTTTCCTCCCAAACCCTCTGTAGGTCTTCCACTGCCCTCCCCAGGGCCACCCACAGCTCCTGGCACCTTCCCAGTGGAGTGTGGGCATCATGAGGAGGTCAGACCTTATGGTGGGGGAGGCGCTTGGCCCGTGGAGCTGATCTCTCCTTCCCTGGGAGACAGTGAGATGTTCTGGTCATTGTGACCCTGCTCCAAGCAACCCTCAGTGGGGTATGCACACGCCTATGCTAGAAACCAGATTATCAATTTTCTGTGTATAACAAAAAGGTAGGATATGGTAGATAAACTTTGTCTTTTGGGGTAGATATATATACTATATAAATGTATATTTTAAAAATATATATACATTTTAATTATTTAATCTTTATTAAAGGAATTGAAAGAAATACATATGATCCTTTCAATGAAATTTAAATTAAAACACTTTAAAGGTTTTAATTTAATAATAGGGACTGGGAAATATAAATAAGGATTCAAGTTAAGAAAGCTGATGGAATGGTTATGAGACAAGTCATTGAAAGCGCACAAAATGATAAATAATGAGTTAAAAAAAATCCTTGTCTTTTAACAAATGCCATGGAAAAACACCAGTTTATTTCTGGATAGTCTGGTTTGGGATACCCAATTTTATTATTTCTTAAAGGTAGCATAAAAGGAAAACATAAGTACCTAATAAATAATCGTAATAAATAAAACAAAACCCTATAGGAAAAGACTGATCCAAACGGAATCATCGAGGAACCTTCAGACTGAGTTTATTACATGCATTTTTCCAGCAACCTTAAATGAGGTCAGGCTCCAGTGGGCCTGGAAATCTGGTTCTGGGGATATATCAACACCTATCAAGCCGTGAATCCTGTGCCTTTACACCTCTAATTGTTTGGATTTCTTCCAGTCCCAAAGGCTGTAATTCAAATGTCTCTGATTTCTTAAGCTATCCTGATATCCAAAAGCTCAAGCACTGCATCTCTTTTCATGCCTAGAACTTGAAATTGGCCTCAACAGATTCCTTTTTCTTCTCTTTAAACTCCTAAAAATACAGCTCTTGGGCAGGCAGGGAGCCTGTGCCCTCCTTCAAACCAAACTGTAGGGCTAAGGGCAAAGTCAGAGAGGTAGGAGGAATGGTCATCTCTGACCTGTGGAGGAGGACTGCCTTCAGCACTGACATTAGGAGACAGAGGGGCTTGGATCAAAAGACCCCAAAGAAAGAAACGCAAGTCTATAGCTCTAAAACCTCTGAAAACTCAAGCTGCAGCATTAAAGTAGGTATAAAGAGGTCAGAAAGGGCCTTTCTTCTCTTAAAACCTCAAGATTGTTTCTTAACTTCTCCAGGTTAAAACCACCAGCTGCAGGAGATGTCCTGAGGCGACTTCCCACAAATAGCCCAAACCCATCTTTCCTCAATAACATTTTGTGAGTTTGTCCTGTTTGACAGTGATCTTGTTGCCCTGGCGAAAGCTAATTGGACAAGAGAGAAGCCACCCTCTGCTAAGGGGTACCGGCATGAAACCCCTCAGGGAGCTCCATTAGCATGACCCTCTGTCCGGTAAGATGACTGCATATTAGATAGTGATGAACCAACTCATTCAAACCTTTTGGGAAAGAGCATAGGCACACAATAGTTGCTTGGACTCAAGTTGCATCCTGAATGGTAAAAAGCTGTAGTTTTGGTTCTTTAGAGAAGCCCTGGACCCCAGAGTACATGTTGAGTTAGGATGATGATGGCCTATGATTCCCAACTGTATTAGTCTCTTACTGCTGCTGTAACAAATTAGCACAAATTTCGTGGCTTGAAAGAAGACGCACTGCTCTCTTACAGTTAAGGAGGCCAGAAATCTAAAATCAAAATGTTGATGGGGCTGTGTTCCTTGGAGGTTTCAGTAGAGAATCCATTTCCCTGTCTCTTTTAGCTTCTAGAAGCTGCCTGTATTTCTTTTCTTTTTTTTTTTTTGAAACCAAAGAACATATGTTTTATTGGGGTATAGTTAGATGCTTTTTGCCTGTTGGTTTCTGCAGTACAATGAAATGAATCAGCTCTAAGTATACATAAATCCTCTTCCTTTTGGACCTTCCTCTTTGCCCCTCATCGCATCCTTCTG
This sequence comes from Dama dama, assembly GCF_033118175.1. Taxonomy (NCBI): domain Eukaryota; kingdom Metazoa; phylum Chordata; class Mammalia; order Artiodactyla; family Cervidae; genus Dama; species Dama dama. Next base: position 41,816,709 of record NC_083681.1, on the reverse strand, counting down.
GATTACCACAGAACACTGCACAGTGAGCTCCCTGTGCTATGCAGCACATTTCCACTAGCTATTTCACACAAGGACAGTCACTATGGAGGACAGTATGGAGGTTTCTTAAAACACTAAAAATAGAACTACCATATGACCCAGCAATCCCACTACTAGGCATCTACCCTGAGAAAACCATAGTTCAGAAAGACACATGCACATGTTCATTGCCTGCATTTCTTAACTTGTGGCTTCTTCCTTGAATCACTCCAATCTTTGGTATCTGTTATCACATCTACCACTACTGTGTCTACGACCTTCCCTCTTAAGAGACCTTTGTGATTACATTGGGCCCACTTGAGCAATCCAGCATAATTCTCCCATCACAAGATCATTTACTTAGTCCCTTTTGCCATACGAGGTTACATATTTGTGAGTTACAGGGATTAGGATGTGGATGTTTTGAGGGACATTATTTGGGCTGCCACACCTACTCTGCTATATATTCTTTCAACAACTCTGTGTTTCTGGTAATTATATAATTCTATACTATTTAGGCTTCAGCATCTGGCTTGCCCACATCCCCTGGAAAGAATAGTGCAAGAATGGTATGATTCTGTCCTCCATGGCAATAACTGGTGAATAGCTGACCTGTTTTCTGGTTAATGACCTATTGAGTAATGATGCACTGACTTGCCATTAGCAGCCAATGACTCATTAACTTGCCAATGGTCAGTCAGCTTCAAAGACTTTGGATGAATGGCACAGGGACTGTGGCCAGTTGATGGTGGCTCTTTAGGTTTAAAAAATGATCTAGCATCCAGATTGATAGCTGCTGGGGGGAGGGGGGGATCATGAATAGTATATGTAAGCAGAGGAAGCCTGTTAATCAAGAGAAGAATCAAATGGAAACAGAAATAGAGAGACCATGTGGCCTTAGAGAGACAAGATCTTCCCATGTTTAGACCCTGTGGGGCCTGGCTGTGTTTCTTACCCTGAACTTTAGTGTAAATTCTCTCTGTGCAGCTGCAGTGAACCATACCTCTGTTCTGGAGCCAGATTGCCATTTGAATTTTGTAACAAAAACAGCTCCAAATAGAAGAGTCTTTTTGCTTGACTTCTTAAAAAGATGACCTATACAACCCTTTAAACCAAAGATCCTGTCTTCAGGCGGGGGTCTTTGAAAATTCAAGAAGGGCAATGAGGTGGTAAGGTGTTGCCCCCTATGACCTACTTCTATCCATGGTGCTTCCATTTCTTGCCCTGGTTGTCCTTCTATCCAGCAGCTAGAACTCTTGAAGGGCAGACCCAGGTTCTCCAGGTCTGATCAGGATGGGGTTTTATGACAATTTTCTCAGGGTTGAGTTGCTGAGAAAAAAAAAACAAAAAACTACTTTCACATTCCTATCCTTACCATGTCATCTCAGTCCATATATCTGGACTTCTGCCTTAGTTTCCTTGGGCAGAACTCTGGTTTCTCACCCTCAGCCCTCTCTGTCCAGCCCTCTCCCAGAATTGACTGCCATGTGCTTTATTCCTAGACCTTGGTTGGGGCTGTGCTGTGACTGAGCATCACTCAGAACCATAGACCAGAAGTGCCCCCCGCTGTGTAGACCCCTGTTGCCACTGCCCACCCATCAGGCACTGGCGCCTACTCCCACCATTCGTGAACTTGACACACCCTCTGGGCATTGGAACCTGATCTTCCAGCCTCCCAGCACGCCCCTGTTCTTTCGGATCAGGGTCTCCGCTTGATCCCCACAAATAAGAATCAGTGAGAACCCTGCTGCCTTACCCTTCTTGCCGCTCCCTACTTGCCCAGTGTAGGACACTTCAGAAATCCCAGAGCTATGAATGAATGAGCAGATTTTTGTTCATCAGCATGCATTTTATGGATCTAAGAATGAATGAGGTCTCTGCTGTCTCCAGTACCTGTCAGGGAAAAATTGAAGAAGACCTGAAATGGCTGAGGAGCTGGCTGGTGATTTAATTTCCTCCTAATTTTTCTGCCTCTTGGGAAATTGGCAAATTAACTAGAAGCCAAACTTCTCAACTCTGCTGCGATGTAAGTGGTTGCCCCAGGAATGCAGGTCCATGGAGTCAGCTGGGAGGCCTCAGACACTGGGTCCGGTGGTTCAAGACCACCTGGGGATCCTAGGACATCCTTCCCATGGCCCCTGCGGCTCGGCCTCGGGATCCTGGGCACATGTGGGCCATCCTGCTTCAGCATCCTGCAGAGAGCATCCTGTTGCTCAGTATCATCTATTTCCCTCCCCTGACGCTGTTTCTGCTGTGGAGCTGATTTTGTTTTGCCTTAATCTGTGGGGTGCCCGACAAGACCTGGGTAAGTAGACAGGTCCCCAAGCTGCAACACATGGGTTTCCTAAGCCTTGAGCTAGCACTGGGAGCCCTGTCGTGGGTGCTGCCGCCTGGGTTGAGTCTGCAGCGTTTCCCAGCTGTATTCGGTCCTGGAACACTTTGGTTTCAGAGCACTGATGACCATCTCCCTCAAAGAGTGTTCAATGACACACATTTAGGAAAATGTTATTCTATTACAGGATTTATCACACTGGATTGAAGTGATTTATTTGCATGTCTGCCTTCCCCACCAGGCTGTGAATTTCTAAAGGATGAGAAATATATCTTATTTATGTTTTTATCTCCAGCACCTGGCACAGTGCTTCTTTGTAGAGTTGGTCCCTTAAATAGCTGTTGCCAAGGTCACCAGTTACCTCTATCCTGGTTCCCATCTTGTTAAAATTCCCAATAACGTTTTACTCAGTTTGGTGCTCCTCCTTCATCACTTTTTTTTTTTTCTTTTAAAAAATATTTATTTATTTGACTGTGCTGGGTCTTAGTTGTGACATCCAAGATCTTTAGTTGCAACAAGTGGAATCTAGTTCCCTGACCAGGGATCGAATCTGGGCTCCCTCCTTTGGGAGTAAGGAGTCTTAGCCACTGAACCACCGGGGAAGTCCCCCCACCTTTTTCCCGTTTTTTTCTCTCTTGGTTCTTGGGACACCACAGTCTCCACAGGACCAGCGACTCCTTTGCATCCCCTGACTGAACATTTCTCTCTCCATTATCTAAACATTGAAGTGCCCAGGGCTCCATCCTTGGACATCAGCTCCACCCTTTCCCTGGGTGACCTCGGGCAGATCCACAGCATAAATCACTTTCTGTAAGCTGATGATAATCATGCTTATATCTCTAAATGTGGCCTTTTTCTTGTGCCCTGGACACATATCTGGCTACCTACTTGACATCTCTTAAATTTAATATTGAACATGTCCAAAGCAAACCTCCTGATTTTATCCCGTAAACCTGTTCATAGGGCTTTCCTGGTGGCTCAGTGCTAAAGAATCTGCCTGCAATGCAGGAGATGTGGGTTTGATCTTTGGGTTGGGAAGATCTCCTGGAGAAGGAAATGGCAACCCACTCCAGTATACTTGCCTAGGAAATCCCATGGACAGAGAAACCTGCTGGGCTACAGTCCACAGGGTCTCAAAAGAGTAGGACACAACTTAGTGACTAAACAACAACAAACCTGCTCATTTTCCAGTCTTTCTGTATTAGTAAGTAACATTGTCAGCTACTGATAGCTGCTTATATCCAAACTCTAAAACTTATCACATTTTAAAAAATTTCCCTTTCAACCCATCAGGACATCCTACTAGTATCCTCTCTGTGATTGTTTAGATTATTATTTGGCAAATATTCCTTCTTCTCCTCCTGTCTCTATAGAGTAGGCTTCCCCTGCCTCACCCCATGCCCCCAAATTGATAATAGATTTGGTCAAGTGACTTGCTTTGGCCATTGGGATGTCAGCAAATGTGTCCAGAGCTGAGACCCTAACTGTATTAGTAAAGTGTGGTTTGGCGCTTACATCCTGTGTTGTTACCAGTGTACTACCTGTCAGCTCCAAGTTCACTGTTTGCTGCCTGAATTACGGAAATAGATCAAGGCCCTTTACGTCTTTTCCCTTTGCCAGCTGGCATGATGCTAATTTTGTCAGCAGAGGGCACTGGATATGACTGCTGATGAGTCTGCGATGCCCTGCTCCTCAGAGGGTTTCCTGGTTCCTGTTTCCCTGGTGATTGTGGAACTTTGTACCTGAGGGACCCAGAGAACCTCTTCATCATCATATTCCTCTTGGACTATTTCAGTAGCCTCTTAACTGTTCTCCTTTCTTGCATTCTTGTTACTCTGGACCATTTCTGGGTCTCAACTGATTAATGATGCTTCAGTTGGTTATATGTAAATTTAAATTATACCAGGTTCTGTTTCAAACTAATTTATCCTATCCCAGCATCTTGGCCCATTTATCTATTTGATTTGGGGCTCTTATCACAACATTTGAATTATGAGATCTTTATAAAGTATCCTCAGGACAGGTCTTCCTCTTCAGTGCATTTTTTTAGGTTTCTTTTTGTTGTTTTTACTTCCCCACCCCCACTCCCAAATAGGAGTATAATTGCTTTACAATGTTATGTTAGCTTCTGTGTACAACAAAGTGAATCAGCTATATGTATACATATGTCCCTTCCCTCTTAGACCTCCCTCCTATATCACCCTATCTTTCCCCTCTAGGTCATCACAGAGCACTGGGCTGAGCTCCCTGTCTATACAGTAGCTTCCCACTAGCTAGCTATTTTACACACAGCAACGTACATATGTCAATCTTGCTCTCCCAGTTCATCTCACCCTCCTCCTCCCACCCTGTGTCCACCTCTTCAATGCATTTTTTCCCAACCTTCTTTTCTGCAAACTCTTCCAGATGAATTTTAGAATCATTTTGTTATGTTTCAAAGAAATCTCAATATTAGAAATTCACTTGGAAACATTAACATCTTTATGCTATTGAGTTTTTCCATCTAAGAGATTGACACATCTATATTTAGTTATCTTTTATATCTTCAATAAAGCTTTCTGATTTTCATTATATAGGCCCTGCATTTTCTTTGGTAAGATTATTTGCAGGCATTTATGTCTTTTGTTCCCTATCTGCACCAGATTCTTTATTTTTCTGTTATATCCTTTAAGTGAGAGCTATTGTTATATAGACAAGTTATTGATTTTTACGTGTTTATTCTGTAATGAATCATTTTATTGAATTCTCCTTATCAGTTCTATGTGTTTTCAATGAATTCTCCTGAGTTTTATGGGTTTGAAATTCATCTTGACTGTAAATAATGATGGTTTTCTTTTTCTTTCCAATAATTATACTCCTTGCTTATGTTTTATATCCCATTATGTCAGTTAGAACTTATAGAACAATGTTATATAATAATAGTAATCTGGCACATTTTTACATTTAAATGCAAAAAAAATGAAAATTGACCCTTTTTTCACTCTCTTTATAAAGATTAACTCAAAATGAATCATACACTCAAACATAAGAGCTAAAACTGTGAAAGTTTTAGAAGCAAGCATGTAGAAAAAAATCTTTGGGTCCTTGGGTTAGGCGATAATTTCTTAGATAAGACACAAAAAGCATGAACCATGAAAGAAAAAAATGATAAATTGGATTTGATCAAAATAAACCTTTTGCTCTTTGAAGGACACTCTTAAGAAAATTAAAAGACAATCCCAAATAGAAGAAAATACTTTCAAAACACAAACCTGACAAAGAACTTGTATTGAGACCAGATAAAGAACACTTGCAGTTCAATAATAAGAGGGAAAACAACTATGTAAAAAAGAGATGAAAATTTGAACAGACACTTCACCAAAAAAGATATATTGGTGGCAAATAGACACATGGAAAGATGCTCAATGTCACCAGTTATCGGAGGAATAAAAAAGAAAGCCTAACCAAGATATTATTGTGTATTTATGAAAGCTAAAATCAAAGGACTGATAATACCAAGTGCTGATGTGGAAGAAGGGCAGTACAGAGCTGGTAGAAGTGCAAAATGGTACTGCACTTCAGAAAACAGCTTGGTAGTTTCTTATAAAATTAAATATTTACTTAAATTTCTACTTTTAGCTTCTTGCTGGAAAAATTCCATGAACAGAGAAGCCTGGCGGGCTACAGTCCATGGGGTCACAAAGAGTCAGACCAGACTGAGCACGCACGCACGCACCACTTTTAGATATTTCCCCAGTAAAAGTAAACATATATGTTTACATGAACCCCTTTACACAAATGTTTATAGAAACTTTATTCATAATACTCTGAAGCTTAAAACAAACCAATGTCCATCAATCACAGAATGGGTAAACACATTTGGTACATTTATACACAGAATATATGCATGCAGCAACTTGGATGAATCTCAAAAGCAGTCTTCTAGGTGAAACAAGCAGGACACCAAAGGCTACTACTGCATGATTTCATTATCTGACATTCTGGAGGAGGCCAAAGTATGGGGACAAAAATCAGATCAGTGGTTGGCAGGGATGGGGTAGAGGAAGGAATTGACTCTAAGGGAACTTAAGGGAACTTTTGGGGATGATGAAAATAGTTTATATATTGGACATTGTGGTGCTTAAATGATGGTATAAATTTGCTAGAACCTATCAGATTGTACACTATAAAGGGGTATATTTAGTGTATGCAAATTGTACCTCAACAAACCTTTTTTTTAAAAAGACAAGGATAGGGCTTCTGTGGTGGGTACAGTGGATAAGAATTCGCCTGCCAATGCAGGGAACACAGGTTCGATCCCTGGTCCAGGAAGATCCTACATGCTGCAGAGCAACTAAAGCTGTGTGCCACAACTACTGAGCCCATGCTTTAGAGCCCATAATCCGAAACTGCTGAGCCTGCATGTTGCAACTACTGAAGCCCAAGTGCCTAGAGTTTGTGTTCCACAACAAGAGACGCTACCTCGATGAGAAGTCCTTGCACCACAACTAGAGAGTAGCCCCTGCTGCTGCAGCTACAGAAAGCCCACACTCAGTAATGAAGACCCAAGTACAACCAACAATAAATAAATAACGAAAAAGACAAGGATACATGTATTAGCTGTAATCCTTGTTTTTCTCCTTGTTTTAATAAGAATGTCATTATTTAGGTATTATTTTGGCACAGGTTTGAAGGGAAAAAATAGATGTATTCTTTATTACAGTAAGAAAATATCCTTTAGTATCATTAAGATTGGGCTTCCCAGGTGGCGCTAGTGGTAAAGAATCTACCTGCCAATGCAGGCGATGTAAGAGAAGTGGGTTTAATGTCTGGGTTGGGAAGATTCTCTGGAGTAGGAAATGGCACCCTACTCTAGTATTCTTGCCTGGAGAATTCCATGGGCAGAGGAGCCTTGTGGGCTACAGTCCATGGGGTTGCAAAGAGTCGGACATGATTGAGCAGCTGAGCACATCACATTGTAAAGATTTCTGAATTGTCAGGATAATTATCAGACAGAAACTGATCTGGATGATTTAAGCAGAAAAGGAATTTACTAACTGGATCCTGGATAGTTAAGAGAATCACTGGAAAGTCAGGACCAAAGGGAGCCTGGGCAAGTTGGCCCACAGCCCAGATCATGACACAGAACAAAGAGGAGCATGCTGCCATCTTGGAATGTGGGATCCACAGCTTGAAATATTTGCACTGCTGGGCCTAGGACCAGGATGCAGCTATCTGTGCTTCTGTCATGGCTGTTCCTGCAAACTGATACTGCTGCTACTAATGGAACCACTGTAAATTTTTTTCTGCATTCAATAAAGCTGAAATAAAAAGAAAAATCTCTGCTCCCTGTCATCTTTGCTCCACCTTTTGAGTTTAGGTCAAGTGCCTCACTGTTGCTGCAAGGGTGGGGCTGGCACCCAGGGCAGTGAGCATTCTTTTTTTCCATTTCTAAAGGGGAAGAACTCTGCCTCCACCCAAATTCAGAAAAAGTGAGGAGTTTCTCAAATATAGGGAGGAAGATGGATCCCTCTCCCACAACTGTGGAATGTTATCCCACTAAAAAAGCCCCAGCAGGCGTCCACTGGTACCATCTGTTTCTAGTATTTTGGAGAATGTCCTCTGTAAGAATAAATGTTGAATCTTCATACCTGATTTTCCTGCTCCTGCTGAGATACTCATATGATTGCTCTTATTTGACCCATTGATGTATTCTATGAACAGGTTTACTCATATTAAAGTGGCTTTGCATTGCATTCTTTGGGTAAACCCTGCTTGGTTGTGGTAAATTATTCTTTTAATAGACTGTTGAATTCCATCTGCTGGGTTTTGTCTCGAATCTCCACGTCTGTATTCATGGGGGAGCTTGGTCTCGTTTCCTTTTATTTTATGCTCTTTGTCAGTTTCAATGATATGCTGGACTCTTCCTCTCAAGAGTTTTCTGCCCCCTGGTTGGGATTTCAGCTCTGAAATCTTTTTCATAAACGGCAGTTTTCACTGCAGCCCGTGTGGCTCATCAAGCAATAGGAAATTATGGGGATGGACACAGATATGATGAGAGAGTCCAGATGCCTGAGGCACCCCTTAAATTACTCTGGGACAATTACTGAGGGCCGACCATGTGCCAGCTGCTCAGTTATTTAACCTGAAGCTTAAATAAGCTTCTCCTCTGTGGGTAGAATTCAGATGACCCATGAGACTCATCTGGAAATAATGTGAGAGCACACCCGAAGGCCATCTCATCTACCCGTGTGTCAGGTCGGAAAACGTAGGCTCACAGAAGGGAAGAGACCTGCCCCAGGTACATACCCAGCTTTGCCTGATTTTTTTGAGCTTCGCTCTTTCAAAGACTCCACTTCATAGACAGGGCAGCCAAAATATAGATTCAGATCACCAGCTCACCAGCCCAAGTTGGATGCATGAGACAAGTGCTCAGGGCTGGTGCACTGGGAAGACCCAGAGGGATGGGATGGAGAGGGAGGTGGGAGGGGGGATCGGGATGGGGAACTCATGTAAATCCATGGCTGATTCATGTCAATGTATGGCAAAAACCACTATGATATTTTAAAGTAATTAGCCTCCAACTAATAAAAATAAATGGAAAGACAAACAAACAAAAACACAAAATATAGATTCAGACCCTGCTGAAAATATCTTTTGGGTCCCTCAGTAAGTGTGAATGAGCTGAAACTTCACACAGCTGGTATTGATGTCCTGCACTGTTAGGCCTCAGGCCCCCTGTCGACCTCTGAGCCCCTGCCAGCTGGCCCACCCCTCATAATTCTTGCCCAAAGAGAAGTACGAGGAACATCATATATGGCCCAGAGCCTAAGCCAAGTGTTTGGAGTCTGGTACCCTGGTTTTAAACCCCGAGTCTAGCACATAGTAGTTGTGAGGCCTGGGATTCGGAAGCCTCAGTTTCTCATCTGTACAATGGGATACTGAAATAGCCTAAAGTGAAGTCCATTCTGGGCTCAGAACAAGCACTCAGTTATTTCTATAAAGAAGGGGCTCACGGCCATACCTGTGGCTGACAGTAGGGCTACAGAGATAACTAAGACTGAAAATGGTGTAGTGCAAATGTATCTTCAAGACACACTTTTTGCTCGTAGGAATGGCATCTTTAAAAAGCCTCATCTTTCACTTTTCTCCAGAAGCAATGCTTAACAGAACAAGAAGGCCTTTGAAGAATTATCAGGACATTTCCTCTTCCTCCTCTCAAGCTCTTTGATTTTTATGGAGATACTTTCATGATCTCTCAGCTGTGCTCACCTCTTCTTCATTGCTCACAGCCCAGGGGTTCTCTGGGAGCTGTGTCCAGGGCCGGAGCCCCAGGCCAACGTCCCACAAATTTCTTCCAACCATCTCCTCCATTCCTCACTGCTCCTGTTCACCCAGTTCCCACTTGGGAGCTCAGTTGTGCCCTCTGGACCTATGGCCATTGTCTTGTTTCAACAGCAGAACTGTCTGCAAAGCTTTCCCTTGAGTACTTTACCTTGTATCCATGTCCCCAGGTCTGGCATCCCGAGAGAATCTATCCCATATTACTTTTTAGAATACATGAATGTATTCTAAATACATAACAGACCAGGGCAAAAACTGATTCATAGCAGAGTTCTGCAGTCTGACTCCATAACAGCCTTGGCCTGTAGAGATGAGGTGCTATGCAAAGGATAAGGCCCCTGATGGCATGTCCAGAGATATGACTACGCTGAGTCACTGAGTGACCTTAGGTGTGTCTATTTCCCTCTCTGGGTCTCCAGTCCCTCCTTTGTGCAGTGAAAACCCTTCCTACAGCACTGATCTCCCTGGCCTAGTGGACTTTCAAATGGGGCCAGTGAAGTCAGAAGGCTTTGAGAAGTATAAAGCTGCAAGGCACAATTATTGGTTGAGGTTTTATTTAATGGGCTATATGAGAAGACATCTTGGTCAGAAATTGTTTGGTTATCAGGACACAGGAGAATTTCCAGGTGCCCCATGAAGGAATTATGACTGGGCTTCACAGGGGCTGAAAGTCATCAGCCTCCTCCTCTCTCTGCCTCTGTCTGGGGCCATGTTCCTCTCTGCTCCATTCTCCTCTCTGTTAAACTAGCTTATTTTCCAGAGCTTGCAGTGATGTTCCCCAGATTCAGCTCCTCTGTCCCTCTGCCTGGCATTGGTGCAGCAGTTATGGCGCCCAACAGCATTTGGTTGACTCTGTCCTTGTGGCCTAACACTCAGCCTGGGTGGGGCATCCACCCTTAGGGCCATCAGCTTCGGGTGCTGAGTGGGACCCCTGTTACCCCGAACTGACTTCAATCTGGTGGCAGGTTCTCAGAGAGGAAGAGAGTCTAGAGCATGCTTGCTGGAGCTAAGTCAGCCATCTTGGTGCTTCCTTTCATAATGGAGTAGAACAAATCAGGAAACTGGCAGGTGTAAAGTCACACAGAGAAGTAATAGAAGTGCTGGCACTTGAATGCAGGCCTCCCAACACATGAAATAGGATTTTTTTTTTTTTTAATCCCTCCTGCCCTTCTCTGGTTCTGATGCAGAGAACTGTCTGTACTGGGTGGACCTTCTCCTATAATGGAGAAATGGAAATCAAAATGACAGGCCTTGTGTGGCCAGGCGGGACCCACGGGTGTGTCTTTTGGGCCGAGGAGCTGATGTAGGTTGGGAGGGCTGCCTTGCAGGGTGAAGCCTCGGAAGTCAGGCTGTGGCTGCACTCTGCAGTCCCCTGGCCATGTGGGTAGTTACCACTTGGAGCTACAGGAGTTCTAGGGGACCCTCGGGCTGATTTAGTGCCTCTCCTCAGGGCTTGCGTGCAGGACTGGGCAGACCATTCACTCAATGTCAGCCACAAAGGCCTCCCCAGGACATGCCTCTTGCCTCCCAATCCTCCAGCTCCGTATATGGTCATCGAAAGCCTGAACCTCATCTCATATCCATACCCTTTTGATTGCCCCAGAAAAGGAAGCCTTGCATTCATTTTGAGAAAATTTGCTAGGCTCTGGGGATATAGTAGTGAGGAAACAGAAGCGTTTCTGCCCTGAAGGGGGCACATGGCCTGGAGCAGAAGGCAGACAAATCTACTCTGTGCCTTAGTATTAAGGAACCGGGAACTAGGAGGACACAGAACAGCCCCTGACTGGTTGGGCTGGGGAGGTCCCACCAGGAACGATCTCCCTGAGAAAGGAGCAGAGGTTGGGGCTTGCAGGATGGATTATGATGATAACTAACAGTTTTGAGCACTCAGGGCATGCTTGGCTCTAAATTCTATACATGCATCATCTCCTTCACTCCTGCAGCCAGAGGTACTATTGTTGCCTCCATTTTACAGATGAGGACATTAGGGTTTGCAGAACTTTTGTAAATGGCCCAAAGCCACATTTTTTTTTTTCTTTTAAGAGCTAGGTCAGGGGATTTGAAGCCTGGCTGTTTGGCTTCAGGTCCTGCATACATAACCACTAACCATAGCAGATGCTAAGTAAGCAGAGGTGGCAAGATAATAGCCAGCCTGGGGAAGGCACCACGTGAGGCTAACTTGGAGAGCACAGTGCTGTGAGTGAGGACAGCCAGGTGCCAGAGGAGGCCTGAAGCCCGGCAGGGCCTTGTAGGGGCTTGCGGGACCTTGCAGGCCACAATACGAATTTTACTCTTTATCCGGAGAACAACAGGTTAGAAGATGCAGAAGGAATTTAAGGACAGGAAACACAGGATCAAAATTGTAATTTTAAAAGATCATTCTGTTTACAGAATGGAGAACAGATTGCAAGGGGGCAGGAGTGGATGTGCGGAGACAAATTTAGAGGCCACTGTGGGCCCCCAGGGAAGGATGATGCAGCTCGAAGGAGGGGGCTGTGAAGACACAGGGTGGGTGGGAAGTAGGAGTGCAGAGGTCTCTAGGAGGGAAAATTGACAGTGTTTGGTGACTGGGGCTGCAGGAGAGGGAGGCCTCAGGGAGATGCTTCAGGTTCTGACTTGCTTAACTAGATGAAGAGTGGGGCCATTCACTGAGAGGGAAGACTTCAGGAGAACACACTTATTTTCTGCATTCATCCTCACGTTTGTGTGACTCTCTAATTCTAGGCGCAATTTTACTTTGCGAATGTTTAATAATAGCTGTGTCTAAGGGGGTTGGTGTGACACTTCTGGGAAATGACAAAATGGCAGGCTTGTCTTTTCTGCCCCTTATGGACCCTGCACTGTCACCAGGAAATCACTTAGAGGATGGCACCAGGGCCCACTCCAGCAGGTGAAGGGAACGAACTTCTAGGCAGCTTTTCTGGAGGCAAAATCTCAGCCCCTTCTTCCCAAGCTCACTCTGAAAAAAATTTGTATTCTTTCTAGAATTCCACATTCCCCAAAACCCAGGTTCTCCCAAGGAGGGCTGAAAGTAAGGTGGGGATGGGGGACAAGCACATGATGTGGTAAGTATGAAGCAGTTCAACAGAAAACCCCAGGGAAGCTGTTCAAAGTCCCACTTCCAGCCCAGCAATTGAAGTAGAGATGAGGAAGTAGCCACTGAACAAAGAAGAGTAAGCAATGGCTAAGAAGAAGAATCAGCCAACTCCTATCAGTAACACAAAGTTTTGTTGTCCCACCTAAAAAACCCTCCTCTGGCAGATGTTTGTTCCATTCCTCACAGTCGAGGCATTTAGTGAAGCAGGTTTACTGGACACGGTGGTGCCCGTCCAGATGCCCCCTTTTTGGGACCAGGACTCTCCATCCTCCAGCCACCAGGAATGGAAGCTTCTGGGAGCTCATAGCCAAGTCCACTCTGGAAACTGCCCTCCGCCTCCTTTCTGCTATTCTTAAGGTTGGGTGCTTAGTTGAGACAACCCTAAAGGCCACCCCAGCCGCAGAGCTCCAGCCCCAGAGGGTCCCAGTGTACTGGGCATCCCTGTGGGATTCAGTGCTAAATGAAAATGTCGGGCTCCCTTGTTTAAACTATTAAACATATAAGACAGCAATGGATGGCTCAGCACTAAACCAAGCACTGGGTCTGTCTGAGCGCAGGGCCCTGGTGACTGTAGTCTGAGCACACCCACAAAATCAGCTCTGCCAGCTTCGGGGCAGTGGGATAAAGTCCAGTCCTGTGACCTGGATCAGGCTGGGCTGAAAAGCAGAGAGTCCTGCTGGGTCCCAGGGCTGGGCTGCTCACTCCCCCGTGGCTGGAAACCACCTGAGAACTTGCGATCCAGCAGTTCTGGTGCAGGACTTGCATTTCTTACTCGCTCCCTGGGGACACCCGAGGCTGACCGTCTTTAGGTCACGCTTTAAGGAACAAGGTCCCAAGAGACAGCTCAGGTCAATGATGTGGACCTGGGCATCAGTGTTTCTTTTCACTTGGCCTCTCTGGCTACAGATCTTATCTTTAGGGACCTGGCACTTCTGTTTTGAACTGTGAGAAGATACCTGGGTGTTAGACTCACCTGTTATGTCATGAGTCAGTTTGGGTTTAGTCAAAGATAGGATCTCCTAAAGATAGGTAGTCTGTGTCAATCTGTTCCTGGTAACAGGAACAATGACAACACAAAGACACCTTAGCTTATTTATTGAGCACAAACCATATGCTAGAAACAGAACTAATCACTTCACAGGCATTGTCTTTTTCCCCATAGTTTGTAACTGTATTTAGTTGAAAAGTACTATTAACATTAGCTAATACACGTTTTCCAGGCCCTATAACCAGTAATTATATTATATATAAAAAAAAGTATTTAAAGACACATAAACTTTTTACTATTAATTTTATTTATTTAAAATGTTTTTTATTTATTTATTTATTTTTTTGGTTGCACCACACAGCATGTGGTACTTTAGCTCTCCAGCCAGGGATCAAACCCACATCTCCTGCATTGGAAATGTGGAGTCTTAACCACTGGGACACCAGGGAAGTCTCTACTACTAATTTTCATGCATAATCTTGCATATGCTCTCTAACATCCTTGGAGTAGGTACCACCTTGATGCCCATTTTGCAGATGTGGAAACTGAAATAAGAGCTATTCAGTAACCTGCCCTTTCTGCCTGTCTCCCAAGTCCTGCTCTTAAATACTCTCAAGTAGTTGGTCTTAGTTGTGAATAAATGGGAACAGGTTTACACTAAACACTTTGCAACGTGAACTCACAGGGGATCGTTCAGCTGCTCCTTACAGCCATCCTGAGACAGCACTGGGATACAGTTTATAGACAAAGCGATTGAGACCTGGAGCTGGTAAGTGACTTGCCAAGTTCAGAGCCAGTCTGTGGGAGATGGAAAGCCCAGAGAACTAGGGCTTTGTGGGCACCCCACGCTGTCACTTCTCCTTGGGAGGGCTGACAGGAGGGGGAGTGTTTGAGGAGGTGAGGACCCAGCTCCAAGTCTGAAGGGTTCAGGCAGTGGCTCCAGGGAAAGGACAAGTGGAGGGACAGCACTGAGGAGACATGTACTCCCAGGAGGCGCCTTCCTAGGAGCTGGCGCTGAGCTTCTGCTGCCGTGGGAGAGGGTTAGAACTTACCCCTTCCTAAGGACTCTCCTCTGATCCTGGAGCAAAGGGCTGGAAGGGATGCCTCAGACTCTTGGGTTGGAAGACGGACTCCAGCTATTGCTGGTGAATCGTTTTCAGTGTTCATGCGGTGGAATTAAGAATAGTGCCCTCCCACCAACCCCAAACTGACTCATTCGGAGGATTAAATGAGTTCATCCAGGGAGAGCTCTGAGAAGAATGTCTGATCTTCCTCCTCTGCTAAGAGTTGCGTGCATGCTAAGTAGCTTCAGTTGAGTCTGGCTCTTTGTGACCCTATGGACTGTAATCCACTAGGCTCCTCTGTGCATGGGATTCTCCAGGCACTAATACTCCAGTGGGTTGCCACACTTTTCTCCAGGGGATCTTCCCTACCAGGGATCAAACCCAGGTCTCCTGCATTGCTGGCAGATTCTTTAATCACTGTGCCACCAGGGAAGCCCTGAAAGTGAGTGTTAGTCACCCAGTACAGTCTGACTCTATGTGACCCCATGGCCTGTAGTCCACTAGACTCCTCTGTCCATGGGATTCTCCAGGCAAGAATACTGGAGTGGGTTGCCACACCCTTCTCCAGGTGATCTTCCTGATCCAGGGATCTAACCCACATCTCTCACATCTCCTGCGTTGGCAGGCAGGTTTTTTACGCTAGTGCCACCTGGGAAGAGTTTATGCAAGTGGCTCTCACCTCCAATATTGGGTGCGACCAAGAGCAGGTCCCCCTGAGCTGAGGGCCTGGTGCTTCCTTGTCTGAGCAACTACCAGCCTTCACCGTGTTGGTGGGACCCAGCCTCCACATTTCCATCCTCAAGATCTCCCTTCTGTTGACATATTGGGAAGCAGATCATTGTTGATATTCTTCCCCATCCATATGGAATATACATAACCTTCAAAGAAAAGGACACCAATTTTCTCTCCAAGTGTGATGAAATAGAAATAGCTCACCTCAGGGTCAGGATGACTTTGTTCTGGTCATAGCTTTGCCATTAGGTAGCTGTGTGATTTGGGGAAAGCACCTAACCTTTCTGGACTGTGGTTTCCCCACCTAAACTATGCAGGAGGTGGATTGCATTTAATTTAAGAAAAAAGTGCCCTGAGCCCCTACTTCAAGCTGGGCAATGCGTGAGGCCCTACGGACATAAAGCTAAAGAAACCAAGCTCTTCTCCTCAAGGAATTCCACTCCAGAGGAACACCACTGGAGGAATGCATCATTTAATACCTGTGTTTGGCTCTGACATTCTAAAATTATGCCCATTCTCAGTCTTGAATCCTACCAACAGTATTGTGTTCAACAGTGAAGAAATAAACATGTCTGTTTCTAAAAATAAATATGTCTGTTTCTAATCTTTGTTCTTCCATCAGGTACCCACTCATTCTGGTCAAAGAAACATTCCAGTGACAACCATCTAAATTCTGAACCGCTGGTTTGGTTCTGACAATCTGAGTTCTGAACCACTGTCTTGGTTCAGCAATCTAAGTGCTGAACCACTGGCTTGGTATCTGCCCCAGCAAGGTCCTCTTGCTGGTCAAGGTCCAGTGGCTTCCAAAGTTTAGATCCAGTGATATTTCTCTGGGTAAGTGGAGACAGAGACATCGTGAGGTCCCCTCTGACATTCTCCCAGCTTACCTGTGCCCTTTTCCAAGAGGCCTCTGGCTGGTACTTTACATCAGCAGGCCTGGAGGCTTATGTCTCAGTAATTCAACAACCACGGCAGCTGGTTCTTTTCCCCTAAGATTTAATACTTGCCATTTATCTGTGTCAAAATTGCAAAGGAGCAAGTTTCCAAAGACAGATTTATTATGTGTGTGGAGTATCTCAGGTGCAGCAGTGCATAGAGATGGGCTGAATTTTGTATTTTCTCTTAGTTTTTGTTCTATAAAAATAGCCACTTTGACTTTGCATTCAGACAAGTGAGAAATATACAGTCTTGAGCTGTGAGTCACCACTGGGCCTTCACAGAAAGTAACATTATTGTGGGACTGGGTTCTAGCGGTTGGTTTCAGGGTCAGCTGCTAGGCTTACACAGGCACTGGCTTAAGCAAGAAGCATGCTGTAACCAGCTCCGACCACATCATTTGGGAGGCTCAGTGCTAAATGAAAATGTGGGGCCTCAAGGTTAAAAAGTAGGAAAAAAAAGTGCTGTTATAAATAAAGTTTTCCCTTTCTTCTGTGGTCTTTCTCTCACTTGTCATGGTGTTTTTCATCCACTATTTAATGTTATCCTAAGAAAAGTTAAAGTTTTCCATTAGTAGCGTGCTTTTACTATTTACCTATTTATTGTGCAATGCAAACTCAAATGCAAATATAAGAGCATATAACTCCTAGGTGGAACCACTGAAATTATACAATTGTATTTCTCAGCTTGTCCCCAGTGTGTGCCTTGAGTGCTCTAGAAAAGACAAATCCAAGCCAGGATCAGGAATATAGAAGGAAGAAAGGATCTTTAGGCAGGGAGTTGGCTGAGGGGGTGCTCCAGGCATGCAGTGTGAATCCTCACTGGTGTCCTGGGACTCCTTCCCAGGATGCAAGGCACATGTGTGCTCATTCTGGCCTAAGAGCTTCCAGCTTCCTGCCCCCCACCCCCACCCCATTCTCAGTACTGAGATCGTGTGCATCTTGGGGATCGGGGCTGGAGACATCAAGCCAGGCATCTCTTCTTCCCATGAACTCATCACCAACAGGCACAGCAGATGGGTTCCTCCACAGATTTTTAAATGTCCATGCTGGAATGGACATTAGCTTCTAATCCTTGGAAACTGTTTTGTCTTATTTGGGCAAAAAATCTTTGCAGATGTGATTAAGCTGAGAACTTGAAAGGGAAAGATTATCCTGGGTGATCTGGGTGGGCCCAAATGCCATCATAAGTGTCCTTATGAGAGAGAGGCAGAGGGAGATTCCACATGCAGACAGAAGAGAAGTCAGTGTAAAGATGGAGGCAGAGATGGGGTTGATGAGCACAAGGAATGTGGAGCCACAGAAGCTGCAAGAGGCAAGGAACAGATTCTGCCCTAGAGCTTCTGGAGGGAGCATAGCTCTGCTGGCAGCTTGGTTTTAGCCAGTGAAATCGATTTTGGACTTCTGACACCCAGAACTATGAGAGAACAGTTCTGTTGTTTCAAGCCACCATGTTTGTGGTAATTTGTTACAAAGTTTTAGAAAACTAAAACACAAACTACTAGAATTAATAAGTATAATCAGGAAAGTTGCTAGACACAAGGTCAATACACAAAAATCAACTATATTTCTATCAGCAACTAATAAATTAAAAACTAGAATAAAATATTCCATTTATAATAACATCAAATTCCTATTGTTAAATCCAATGAAAGAAGTAGAGCCCTGAAATATTATTGAGATAAATTAAAGAAGACCTAATTAAATGAAGGTATATACTGTGGTCATGGATTAGAAAACTGCAAGATGCAGTTTTGCAAGACTGCAGTACTGCAAGATGTCAATTATCCCCATATTAATCTGTAGATTGTATAATGCCAATAAAATTCTGGTAGTTTTTTTAAATTGATAAACTGATTCCAAAATTTATATGGAAATGCAAAGGGCAAAGAATAGCCCAGGCAATCTAGAAGAAGAGTAACATCAGATAGCTTGCATTACCAGACAGGATCCATTATTAATTTATTGTAATTTAGACAATATGAAACTCTCACAAAGATAGAAACACTTATCAATGGTATAAAATAAAGCTCAGAAACAGACTTACATATATAATGACCTGATTTATTAATAAGGCAATGCATAGGAAAAGAGTTTGCTAGTAAATATTTCTCAATTGATTTTATGTAAAAGATAGTACTTCTATTCCTACTTCATATCAAGCATAAAATCAAATACATATGAATAGCAGCTCTAAGTCTTAATGATAAAAATAAAGTTGTAGAATAAAGCATAGAATAATGTCTTCATGACCTTTGAATAAGTAAAGGTTTTTTTTTTTTTTAAAAGGTCACAAAACTGCTAACCAACCAAAGAAAAATATATTGATAATTTAGACTGAAGAACTCTGGTTTTCTAAAAGACATCATTAAGAGAGTAAAAAGGTAATGAATGCACAGAGTAGAAAAGATATTTGCAATACGTACATCTAATTAAGAACTTGTATCCAGAACATGTAAAGAACTCCTACAAATCAATTAGAAAAAGACAACCCAATAGAAAAAATTGGCAAAAGGCTTTAATAGACACTTCACCAAGAGAACATCTGAAGGGCGGCAAACAAGCAGAAAAACAAAAAACAGCCCTAAACCAACCACATAAAGAGGTACTAAATGTCATTAATTGTCAAGGAAATGCCTCAATTGTATTACCACACACCCACCAAAATGGCTAAAGTGGTAAAGATGAAAGGTTTCAAGTCAAGGTGGGTGAGGGTATGGAGCAAAAGGAATTCTCCTACACTGATGGCAGGAGTGTAAATCGGTGCAATTATTTTGATCAACTGTTTGTCAGTGTCTAATAAAGCTGAACATATGCATACCTCATGACCCAGTTATACACCAAATAGAAAGGCATTCATGCATTCACCAAACAATATGTACTACAATGATCATAGCAGCATTATGGATATTACTCAAATGTCCACCAGAATAAATAAATTGAGATATTCATATAATGGATGTCTATACAGATGTGAAAATACACAGTCTAATTCCATGCAACAATATGTATGAAACTCAGAAAACATAATATTGAGTGAAAAAAAACTAGATTCCAGTAAATATCCATTTATTATTCCATTTGTATAGAGCACAGAAGCCAACGAAACAAATCTTTACCGTTAGACACTGGAACAGTGTTTCCCCTTAGGTAGGTGCAGTAACTGGAAGGGACCACAAAGAGGGACTTGGGGGTACTGGTCATGTTTTGTTTCTTGACTTCAGTGCTGGTTACATGTGTATGTTTAGTTTGTGAAAATTCATTGAGCTCGAAGCATATTTTGCTTCAACAGAAAGTATATAAAATCTCATTTTACGTATAAACATTATGACTGGGATAATTACTTTCATTTACATTAATGAAAGTAATTTAGCACAGGTCCTGGGCACATAGTAACTATTTTAAAAAGACTTCTATTTTTTTCTTCTTCCAATTTATTTTATATTTTTAACTTTTTATTTTATACTGGAGTATAGCTGATTAACAATGTGATAGTTTCTGGTGGACAGCAAAGAGACTCAGCCATACGTGTGCGTGTATCCATTCTCCGCAAACTCCCCTCCCATCCAGGCTGCCATACAACATTGAGCAGAGTTCCACATGCTATACAATAGGTCCTTGTTGGTTATCCATTTTAAATATAGCAGTGTGTACATGTTGATCCCGAACTTTCTAACGAACCCTTCCCCTCATCCTTCCCTCCTGGTAACCAAAAGTTCAATCTCTAAGTCTGTGAGTCTGTTTCTGTAAAAAGACAGCTATTTTTATTATTGCTACATAATAGAAATGATTTCCTGAGGGACATCTGCTACAGCTGCTACTGCCTCCTTCATTTTGCCATGCTTGATGTTAGCCTGACAAATGAGGCTCTGTCCAGTCCTGACTCTGCTACAGTGACTCTGAAATTTGTCAAAATTTGCGCAGCAGTGCAGAGCATCATCAGACGTGTGAACTGAAACCTGCTGAACAGTAATGTCTGTTAACAAGGAATTATTGTTCTCCACTTTCAACATTTTTCTAAAGCAGTTCTGGCAAATGAGGCCAAGACCCATGAAAGGGCAATGACTAAGGTTTTCCAGAATCGTGTCTGACACGGATTTCACATACAGGCACTTTATCTAGGTGAGATTTAAAAATGGCTTCACTGGGGACTTTTGCAGGGGCCAACATATTCTGTGTGTGTGTGTGTGCACGCTCAGTAGTGTCCAACTCTTTGCCACCCCAGACTGTAGCCTGCCAGACTCCTCTGTCCATGGAGTTTCCCAGGCAATAATATTGGAGTAGGTTGCTATTTCTTACTCCAGGGTATTCCAGGAGTTGCTGTAATGTTCCTTGTTTCTGCCTCCTCATCATATGCTGGTCCCATTTGCCTTCTGTTTGAAGCTTTATATTGTTTCAGTTTGTTAGAAGGATCCTGAGGCTAAAGGCTCGGATCCGGATGTCATTCAGGTTGTGCATCCCCATCCATTTGTTTGTTTACACACTTCCTTTTTCCAGAAAGGCTCTAAGCAGCTTACATGAACATTACAGTATTCGCCTCACCCGTGACCCTTCTCACAAGCTGCCCCTGTCAGTTTTAGTGGTGGGTCTGGAAGGCATGTTTGCGTTTCACTAGGCCTCCCCCTTGACCCCAAGTGAACAGATCAGGTGGAGGTGACTGACCCAGCTTGCGCCACTTGCAGTCTTTCCCCTGAGATTTGAAACTGATTCTTAGAGACGGTAGTCACTGTCCACTGATTGGCTGAATGGACAGCTGTACGGACCCATTTTCACAAGAAGAGAAGAAAGGAAGTCTACAGTGACAGACTGAAGGAAATAGGCGCATAGAAGAAAGGAGAAAGCGGGTATTTGGAGAAGAGAAAGGAGAGAGACGGGGATGCCTTGGTTTCTTACAATTCTTTCAATTCTGGTTCTTGTCTCTCCTGTGGGCCAACTGCACTCTCTCCCCCGGGGCTGTGAGATGACCTTGTACTATTACAATGCCCTTCTCCTCTTCTTTGTGCCTTAAACTGGCTCAAGTAGATTGTCTGGTTTCAGGCTAAAATAAGAAATATTGGAACAAGAAAGTCATATTTAAAATGTGTCAACAAATGGAAAATGTGTCAACAGATGACATTTAAAACCTGTCCTCATAATGAAGGCTAGTATGATGTCAGGAGAGAGGAGAGGATACCAACGGCAGCCATAGGACCCTGTCCATTTTCTGCTAGCAGCCACAGATGCCAAGGAGGATGAGTCATTAAGATCAGGTATTCTCAACCCTGATTTGCATAAAAGGGACAGGGGAGCTTCTAAAATATACTCCCAGGCCCCACCCCAGAGACCATGATTCTGTTGCTCTGGTCTGGGATCTTGGCATTGGAAAAGCTCTCTTATGATTCTAAAGTGTGGCCAGGGTCAAGAGCCACTGAGTAACATTATTCACAAGATGTAGAAATACAAATACATAATAAACCAAACAAAAACAGTTCCTTAAGAGAAGTATAGAAATAGTATTGAGGCCACGGAGAGAAATCCCTTCCACAGAGCCTCATTTGCAGGGAATGTGTGCTCAACAATGTCCCCACAGCAAGTAGAGATGTGGTTCTGAATGGAGCCGATGGATAATCCCAGAGCACATCTGGTAAAGCACTTTCACCTGGTGGAGCGAAGTGTCTCAGTTGTGTGGCTTCATCTTGGAGTGAGTTTTAGAGTACTTAGAACAAATGTTTATACTAAGACTCCTGAAATTTAGAGCAACTTTTCCCCCCGGGGAGAGAGACTGTAATTTTCATCAGATCAGTGGTGACTCTGAGTCCCAGAAAGTTTCAGTTGAAGGAGAAGCTTTCACGGGCTGACTATCTTTTCAATGATTCTCCATCATACACGGGTCTCCCAGCTGCCCAAGCAGGCTTCCAGATAGACCCATTTATGGGCACCCAACAGGTGTAGAGCCTGCTGTGTTGCTGACTTAAGCATGGGGCACATCTGCCTTAATAACTGGTTAGCAAGATGGAGATTGGTGTCCCCTTAGGAAATAGTGAGGAACCTGGCAAGGACACGTGTGTGAATAGAAAGCAAAGAGGAAGGCTGAAGAGGGGCCAAGATGCTCCTTAGAAAGCATCTGAGATACACTCTAGTGCACAGGCAAAAGGGCAACAAAACCCCCAAAGTTCTCTATCTGAGTACAAACAGCAATAATTTCTGCTCGAAAAAAAATTTAAAGCAAGTGGACCAAATACCCATAGTGTTCATAAAACATCTCTGTAAACACCCATGGAACATTTAACCTTGAGAAATATAGTTTCCTGGTGCTGTCTCTAAGCTAAATTGTTTGCAAAATATATGGCTATGTGACTGAATTAGTTAACTTCTTCTTTAGGGTTATTGACCATAAGTCAGTTTAATGCTGGAGGCTGTCTACCAAAAATGATGACTTTGTTTTTAGAAGCATTTGATCTCTAGTCCTTATTTACAACATTAATTAGATAGTTGATAAGTCATCTATCAAGGTCAGTCTTGGCTCATGACATTGGACTATGATATCTAGGAATAAAGAAATATACACCCTTTCAATTTTTAATAACTAAGGGTTATATCCTGATATCCTATTCACTGAAGAGGAACAGCAAGACTTTGAGGTGTTGATTAAACGGAAGGCAAGCCAGAACCAATACCTGTTTTATCTCTTTGGGAAATGCCATCTGATTCATCAAAAGGATATTTTTATTAGGTAGTTCCTAAATCAGGCTTTGGGGCTTCCCTGGTGGCTCAGTGGTAAAGAACCCACCTGCTAATGCAGGTGATGTGGGTTCAATCCCTGGATCAGGAAGATCCCCTGGAGAATGAAATGGCAACCCACTCCATTATTCTTGCCTGAGAAATCCCATGGACAGAGGAGCCTTTCAGGCTAGAGTCCAAGGGGTCACAAAGAATCGGACACAATTTATCAACTAAAACAACAACAACAAAATCAGGCTTTGGCTAACCACAGCCACAGG
Organism: Dama dama; assembly: GCF_033118175.1. Lineage (NCBI taxonomy): Eukaryota > Metazoa > Chordata > Mammalia > Artiodactyla > Cervidae > Dama > Dama dama. Next base: position 41,793,240 of record NC_083681.1, on the reverse strand, counting down.
CCAAATCTAGTCTGTAGCCTGTTTTTGTGCAGCCTACAAGCTAAGAAGTTCATGGTTCATGTACTGTTGAAGCCTGGCTTGGAGAATTTTGAGAATTATTTTGCTAGCATGTGAGATGAGTGCAATTGTGTGATAGTTTGAACATTCCTTGGCATTGCCTTTCTTTGGGACTGGAATGAAAACTGACCTTTTCCAGTCCTGTGGCCAATGTGGAGTTTTCCAGATTTGCTGACATATTGAGTGTATCACTTTCACAGCATCATCTTTTAGGATTTGAAATAGCTCAACTGGAATTCCATCACCTCCGCTAGCTTTGTTCAGAGTGATGCTTCCTAAGGCCCTCTTGACTTTGCATTCCAGGATGTCTGGCTCTAGATGAGTGATCACACCATTGTGGTTATCTGGGTCATGAAGATCTTTTTTGTATAGTTCTTCTGTGGAACAACAGAGGATGAGATGGTTGGATGGCATCACTGACTCAATGGAGATGAGTTTGGGTAAACTCCGGGAGTTGGTGACGGATAGGGAGGCCTGGTGTGCTGCAGTCCATGGGGTCGCAAAGAGTCAGACACGACTAAGCAACTGAACTGAACTCTGTGTATTCTTGCTACCTCTTCTTAATATGTTCTGCTTCTGTTAGGTCCATACAAGTTTCTGTCCTTTATTGTGCCCATCTCTGCATGAACTGTTCCCTTGGTATCTCTAATTTTGAAGAGATCTCTAGTCTTTCCCATTCTATTGTTTTCCTCTATTTCTTTGCCTTGATCGCTGAGGAAGTCTTTCTTATTGCTCCTTGCTATTCTTTGGAACTCTGCATTCAAATGGGTATATCTTTCCTTTTCTCCTTTGCCTTTTGCTTCTCTTCTTTTCTCAGCTATTTATAAGGTGTCATCAGACAACCATTTTACCTTTTTGCATTTCTTTTTCTTGGGGATGGTCTTGATCACTGCCTTCTGTACAATGTCACAAACCTCCATCCATAGTTCCTCAGGCACTCTGTCTATCAGATCTAATCCCTTGAATCTATTTGTCACTTCCACTGTATAGTTGTAAGGGATTTGATTTAGGTCATACCTGAATGGTCTAGTGGTTTCCCCTTACTTTCTTCAATTTAAGCCTGAATTTGGCAATCAGGAGTTCATGATCTGAGCCAAACTCAGCTCCTGGTCTTGTTTTTGCTGACTGGATATAGCTTCTCCATCTTCGGCTGCAAAGAACATAATCAATCTGATTTCAGTATTGACCATCTGATGATGTCCATGAGTAGAGTCTTGTGTTGTTGGAAGAGGGTGTTTGCTATGACCTGTGTGTTCTCTTCACAAAACTCTGTTAGCCTTTGACCTGCTTTGTTTTGTAATTCAAGGCCAAATTTGCCTGTTGCTCCAGGTATCTCTTGACTTCCTACTTTTGCATGCCAGTGCCCTATAATGAAGAGGACATCTTTTTTGGGTGTTAATTCTGGAAGGTCTTGTAGGTCTTCATAGAACTGTTCAACTTCAGCTTCTTCAGCATTACTGATCGGGGCATAGACTTGGATTACTCTGATATATAGTATACATATATACATATGTATACATATAGTATACGTACATACATATATATACATATATATGTGGTTTGCCTTGGAAACAAACAGAGATCATTCTGTTGTTTTTGAGATTGCATACAAGTACTGAATTTCAGACTCTTTTGTTGACTATGACGGCTACTCCATTTCTTCTAAAGGATTCTTGCCCACAGTAGTAGATATAATGGTCATCTGAGTTAAATTCACCCATTCCAGTCCATTTTAGTTCACTGATCCCTAAAATGTTGATGTTCACTCTTTAGAAAAGGCAGAGGAACCAGAGATCAAATTGCCAACATCCGCTGGGTCATAGAAAAAGCAAGAGAGTTCCAGAAAAACATCTACTTCTGCTTCATTTTTTGACTACGCCAAAGCCTTTGACTGTGTGGATCACAACAAACTGTGGAAAATTCTTAAAGACGTGGGAATACCAGACCACCTGACCTGCCTCTTGAGAAATCTGTATGCAGGTCAGGAAGCAACAGTTAGAACTGGGCATGGAACAACACACTGGCTCTAAATCAGAAAAGGAATACATCAAGGCTGTATATTGTCACCCTACTTATTTAACTCATATGCAGAGTACACCATGTGAAATGCTGGGCTGGATGAAGCACAAGCTGGAATCAAGATTTCTGGGAGAAATATCAATAACCTCAGATACGCAGATAACACCACCCTTATGTCAGAAAGCCAAGAAGAACTAAAGAGCCTCTTAATGAAAGTGAAAGAGAAGAGTGAAAAAGGTGGCTTAAAGCTCAACATTCAGAAAACTAAGATCATGGCATCCAGTCCCATCACTTCATGGCAAATGGATGGGGAAACAATGAAAACAGTGAGAGACTTTATTTTCTTTGGCTCCAAAATCACTGCAGATGGTGATTGCAGCCATGAAATTAAAAGACACTTGCTCCTTGGAAGAAAAGCTATGGACAACTTGGCCAGCATATTAAAGAGCAGAGACATTACTTTACCAAAAAAGGTCCATCTAGTCCAAACTATGGTTTTTCCAGTAGTCATGTATGGATGTGAGAGTTGAACTATAAAGAAAGCTGAGCACCGAAGAATTGATGCTTTTGAACTGTGGTGTTGGAGAAGACTCTTGAGAGTCCCTTGGACTGCAGGGAGATCTAACCAGTCCATCCTAAAGGAAATCAATCCTGAATATTCATTGGAAGGACTGATGCTGAAGTGCCAATACTTTGGCCACCTGATGTGAAGAACCAACTCATTTGAAAAGACCCTGGTGCTGGGAAAGATTGAAGGTGGGAGGAGAAGGGGATGACAGAGGATAAGATGGTTGGATGGCATCACTGACGTGATGGACATGAGTTTGAACAAGCTCCGGGAGTTGGTGATGGACAGGGAAGACTGGTGTGCTGCAGTCCATGCGGTCGCAAAGAGTTGGACACAACTGAGCAAATGAACTGACTGACAAACTAAGAATGTTCTTTTGCGTTTTACACTGGCTGAAAAAAATCAGAGGAATAGTATTTTGTAACCCACAAAAGTTACACAAAATCAAATTTCAGTGTTCATAAATAAGAGTTTACTGGAACACCACCCTGCTTGTTATATATTGTCTATGACTGTTTTCATTCTACAGTGGCAGAGTTGAGTAGTTGTAATACAGGTTGTATGGCCTCACAGCCTAAGTTATTTACTCTCTGGCCTTCTACAAGAAAAACTTGTAGACCCTGTGCTAGATGAATGCAAGCAGCAACCACACTGAGGCCATATGTGTGTGCTGTTGCCTCGGTCCTGTTTGACTCTGTGTGACCCTATGGGCATTAGCCTGTCAGACTCCTCTGTCCGTGGGATTCTCCAGGCAAGGATACTGGAGTGGGTTGCCATGCCCTCCTCCAGGAGATCTTCCTGACCCAGAGATTGAACCTGCGTCTCTTATATCTTTTGCATGGGCAGGTGTGTTCTTTACCACTGGAGGCACTTGGGAAGCCCACATTGAGGCCATGTAACACTTATCCACAAAGGTCAAAGAACTGTTAAATACTACAAACCATCTTATATCATTCTTAGGAGAATTTTTCCCCATAAGAAATAGTACAATAGTCAGCAGTAGAATAACCACGCCTAAAACATATTCTATTCTAGAATAGAACACTGGACTGAGAAATTCAAGTTTAACTTTGGATCAGAAGACAAAAAGTCAACCATCATGCATTTAGATGAAATATCGAATAATTGTGGGTATATAGGAAATGCTCTCAGAAATGGAAAATACCACTTTTGAAGTCATTTAATGATTCAGGCAAATATTTATTGATAAATTACTGTGTGTAAAATATCATGCCCAGAGTATTTTTTTTCCATTTATTTTTATTAGTTGGAGGCTAATTACTTTACAATATTGTAGTGGTTTTTGCCATACATTGACATGAATCAGCCATGGATTTACATGTGTTCCCCATCCCGATCCCCTCTCCCGCCTCCCTCTCCATCCCATCCTCTGGGTCTTCCCAGTGCACCAGCCCCGAGCACTTGTCTCATGCATCCAACCTGGGCTGGTGATCTGTTTCACCCTTGATAATATACATGTTTTGATGCTGTTCTCTCTAAACATCCCACCCTCGCCTTCTCCCAGAGTCCAAAAGTCTGTTCTGTACATCTGTGTCTCTTTCTGTTTAGCATATAGGGTTATCGTTACCATCTTTCTAAATTCCATATATATGCGTTAGTATACTGTATTGGTCTTTATCTTTCTGGCTTACTTCACTCTGTATAATGATGCCCAGAGTATTTATAACAGACTTAAATCTAAAAGCAGACCACTGAGACCATCCCTGAGTAGTTCTGGGCACAGGAGATTTTGTTCAGGTGTTTTATTTAGCTTGAGGCCTTTGTTTTAATCAACCGTATAAAATGAGAGATCATTACCAGGCCTGAGTCAGCAAGTGGCCTGGGATCTACAAGACTTGAATAATTGAACTAGCTTTGTATGGTTGTCGAAATTAAGCTTCTGGCCTCTCAATCATCAAATGCATATGTCCTCTAATTATTTTCTAGACTGTTCTCATTGCTGGTTGTCATGGCACGGATCAGTTACACCTGCGGGAGCTTAGCATAAGATCAGGAGTTGCCAGTGAGTTTTCTCTCTTCCTTGGGGTTATTGTTTGACCACACACTAGGTGAGTAAGCACCTTATTTCCTAGGATACAACATGGATAGAAGTGTATCTAAGTAATCAGCATTCTACCTGGGAGGGAGTTCGAGAGAAAACATCTCCCTTGAGGCAGAGGAAGCAAAGTTTAACAGTTGACTAGATAGAAACTGGTGGCTCAGTGATGAAGAATATGTCTGCAAAGCAGGAGAAGCGTGTTTGGTCTCTGTGTCAGGAATATCCCCTGGAGAAGGAAATGGCAACCCACTCCAGTACTCTTGCCTGGGAAATCGACTGGACAGAGGAGCCTGGTGGGCTACAATCCATGGGGTCACAAAAGGATGGGATAAGACTTAGCGAGTAAGCAACAACAACAAGATAAAGACTGGTCCTCGCAGGGTCTCATTGACTTGGGGATGAAGGATTTACAAACAGGGAGTCTGTCCCACAGTTTAGGAGGGCGTGGGAGGGCAGGCTGCCACACAACTGCCTCCATCAAATGTGTCAGGTTGTATGAAGAGAATTATCGTTCTGGGGAGAGCTAACATGAGGCTTCCGGGTTTTGAGTGGACGGGGTGGATTGGAGACTATTGAATAAGAAAGGGAGCCTCTAGGGACAGGGTGTAACTTTTAGGTCAAATACAAGGAAGAAGGGTCCCAACCTCTTCTTACAGGTGAGCTTTGCTTTTGCTACCACAGCTATGGCAATGAGTTCTGACTAGCCATTGTAAAAAGAAATGATGATTATAACATACATATAAGAAAAGGGAAAAATGAACAAGATGATATCAATCATGAGAGTATAGAAGGTTAGAAGGAGATTAAAACAGCAATAAAAATGCAATACGCATTTTTAAAAGACTATAAATCACAATAAAATCAGTTAGAAACTTAAAAATAGCAATCAATAAAGTGGTTGAGATTTAAAAGAAAATGTAAAAGGCTATAAACCAACAAAATAGAAGGTTAAAATATAAAAGTAAATGAGATGAAAGATTAAGATAAACAAGAAAAAACATTAGTTAAAAAGTAAAAAAAAGTACAAGTAGATGGAATTTAAGGATTAAGAACTAAAAACTATAAAGGGAAAAACAGAAATCACAAGGATAGCGTCTTTAAATAAAAATAATTTTAAATGTGTATAGCATGAGACAGAAAGATATACATATATATATGTGTGTATATATATATAGCCATGAGGCAGGAACTGGCTGGAAAAAATAAGAACAAGTCTTGGGATGTTCTAGCTGATGGATCAAACCCTCCTGACTAGGGAACTAAAGGAGAAAGGTGGAGCCTTACATTCTGAGAATCACCTTCTACACAAAATCTTTTTATTTAACTTATTTATTGTCCACTCTGTGCAGCATATGGGATCTTAGTTTCCCAACCAGGGATCAAACCCATGCCCCCTACATTGGAAGGGTGGAGTTTTACCACTGGACCACCAGGGAAGTCCCATCTACCCAAAATTTAGCGCAGTTGGAAAGCAGCCAAGTCTTGGCTCTTGTCTGTAATGAGAGGAGCCAGGACGCCTTAACACAAACAGCTAGGGTGTCAGAGTTGGCCCAGATCTGCCTTTTGCAACTATCCAGCAAGAATAATCATTTCAGGTAGTTATCAACATCTCCATGGTTCAATGAATATACTTACTTAAAATTAGATAACAGAATTGATAATAAAACTCAAGTCTAGTTTTTTATTCTACAGCTTTGTTCATCCTAAAGCTTCCAAAGTCTAATCTTCAGTTGCCAAACTTGGGAACTGTTGTTTTCTGTTTGTTCTGAATGTTAACTACTCACTTCTTATTTTCCATCCTACCACATTCTACTTTTCCCCTCTGTTTTAAACTGTTGGAGTGTATACTATTTATGTTCTATGATGTTGCCTTTATTTCCACCCTTGTTTGTATCTGAGTCTGCATGAGTGTGTGTGATAAGTTGCTTCAGTTGTGTTTGACTCTGTGATCCCATGAACTGTAGCCAGTCAGGGTCCTTTGTTCATGGGGATTCTCCAGGCAAGAATACTGGAGTGGGTTGCCATGCCCTCCTCCAGGAGATCTTCCAACCCAGGGATTGAACCCTCATCTCCATCACTGACAGGTGGGTTCTTTACCAGTAGCACCACCTGGGAAGCCAGGTTAAATATATTTAATGCTTAGTGATGTTCTTCTTGCCTGATTTCCTCCAATCATCTCTTGAGTTCATTCTCTACTCTAGAGTCAGCGTTCTCCAGAAAAACAGAATGAACAGGGGGTGTGTGTGTGTATACATATACAGAAAGAGATTTATTATAAGGAAATGACTCACACAATTATAGTGGCTCAAAAATCCCTAGATGTGTTGCTTTCAAGCTGGAGACCTAGTGGAGCTGATGGTATAGTTCCAGTTCAAAAGCCAGCAGGCTTGAGACCCAGAAAGAGTCGATGTTTCAGTTCCAGTCCAAGTCCAAAGGCAGGAGAAGACCAGTGTGACAGCTCTGTAGTCAGGCAGGAGGAATTCCCTCTTCCTTGAGGGAAGGGCAGCCTTCCTGTTCTTTTCAGGTCTTCAAGTGTCTGGGTGTGACCCACCCACTTTGGGGAGGGCTACCTGCTTTACTCAGTTTACTGATTCAGATGTTAATCTCATCCAAAAACCTTTCACAGACACACCTAGAATAATGTTTGATTATATATCTGGGCAGCCTGTGGCCCAGTCAAGTTGACACATAAAATTTAATATCACATGCTATTATTATTTTCCTCCAGAAAGGCTCCTGAGAACAGTATCCCCAGAGTTCTTTCATGTTTAAACCATTAGGCTTGAAAGTTTGTCTAGATATAAGACCTTTGTTTTTAAATTCCTTTCCTTCATTATCTTATAGCTGCTTTGAGAGAGTAGCATTGACATATATACCATGTATAAAACATGGGAAGGTGACCTAGAGGAGTAGGATGGGATTTGATAGGAGGAAGGTTCCAGAGGGAGAGGATATATGTATACTTATAGCTGATTCACTTCACTGTACAGCAGAAACCTTGTTTCATAGCATTGTAAAGCTATTATCCTCCAATTAAAAAAAAATAAAAAAAGAATGGTTTCACTATATTGGTGTTCAACAATGTTGTGAGGAAGTTTGAGGCAGTTTGGTTTATTTCCTTTACAAGTGATGTAATCATTGTGCTTGGCTGCTGAAAGAATCCTTTATCTTTAAAATCTAATAATTGCATTAGGATACATCTCAGTTACGATCACTTGGAGTCAGTTTTTCCTAGCACATGATTTGTCTTTTCAATATGTAAATTCAAGTCTTCTTTTGCTTTAGGATAATGTTCTTAAATCTCATTTTAATTATTTGTTGTTGATTTTTATTGTCTCATAGTTTGGGTTTCCTCTTTGGAGACATGACTTATGCATACATTGGATTTTTGGTGTATCTTCTTTGTCATTTGCAGGCATCTTCTGTGTTATCTGCAGTCTTTTCTTTCTTGTCTTCCTTCTAATTTCTTCTTTTCTGAAAAGTTTATGTTTTGGAGGGAGGGTCTTCCTGTTTAATTTTATAATTTTTCTACTTCTCATCTCACTTCTTTCCTGAATTCTTGTATATCTGATTTTTTAAAAATCACTGCCGGCATCAAGTTTTAAAACAGTATGCTGGAACACTTGGTTATAATATTTAGATAGTGAGTTTTCTTCATCTGTAGGAAAGTTTTTCTAGGGTTTGAAAGTATAATATCTTTGTGAGTGTTTGGGTGGGTCCTGTGCCTATTCAGTATTTGTTAGCTCATTATATTAGATGAATTTCTGGACCAGCTAGCCGCAGGCAGTTCCTTTGTTCATCTATTGGAGGTGGTTGTGAGATGAGATGAGAGAAGATGGGGAAAATCTCCAGACTTTGCAACTCAAGGGCTCCCTGTTATATTACTAAGGTGCTGGGCCATTTCCTTTAAATATGGCACTCCCATGTAGCCATACCCACTCTGCCCCTAAACTGCTCAGATGGGCTTCTAGAGCCATCTTTGTTTTTCTCTGTTTCTTTATTGGCCCCTGCCATCAAAAGTGTATTTTTCATGCCTTCTGAGCTGTGCCATTCCTGGGTCCTCTTGGACACGATCTCTGGTCCTTCTTAGCCTCACTCACAGAAGTCCCCCCCTAGAGTAGTTATCCTCTCCTTCTGGGGATGGAATTTTTGTTGATGGTCTGAGGTCTGCACACTCACTTCTTGTTCCTTCTGGCTTCTCCCATCACTGTGTCTTATGAGGATTCCCACAGGACTCAGCTGGCCACACCTGTTTTGGGGATTATTTACATGTAACTGGGGGTTTTGTGGGTTTTCTCATTTTATTTAAATCAGTGCTTGTGTTTTTCTTTTCTCAACCCCTCCCCTCAGTTCTCCTTGTCTCTCTATGTGGTTTCCAAGAGGGGAGAGGAAAAGTCCAAAACAGAATCAAACAATGCAGTGGTTTTAAAAAATCTCCACAGTAATTTTGATGTCCAGAGGAGAAATGATGGTTCTAAAAAAACCAGGGAATGATAACACAGCACTTAACATAATGGTTATCCCTGGATGCAGGAAGTGTGTGGGATGCAGGAAAATGCAACTGGGGAAGGAAAGCTTTAATGGTACAGGTAATATTTATTTCTTTTTTAAAAATAATTTTGTTTACATATGTATTTATTTTTATTTTTGTCTGTGCTGGGACTTCGTTGCTTTGCACATGATTTAGTTGCATTGAGCAGGGGCTACTCTCTAGTTGCAGTACACGGGCTTCTCATTGTGGAGGCTTCTCTTTTTGTGGAGCACTTGCTCAGAACCAGTGGGCTTCGGTAGTTGTATACGTGGGCTCAGTAGTTGCTGCTCCCAGGCTCTAGAGCACAGGCTCAGTAGTTGTGGCACATGAGCGCACTTGCCCCTTGGCACATGGGATCTTCCTGAACCAGGGATTAAACCCATGTTTGCACTGGCAGGTGGATTCTTTACCACTGAAGCACCAGGGAACCCAATATTTTATTTCTTAAATTGAGTACTAGGTTCAGGAGTATTTATATTATTGTTTGCCATGTATTATTATGTATGATTACAATATTTCATAATAAAAAATTTAAAAATCCTTTAAACACTCAAGGAGAGAATTATATTTTAGTGATTTGAAATATGATTTATATTAATTTGACTTGCTGAAAAATGACTGTAATAGAGTGTGTTTAAGGACAACAAAAAAACAGCTCTATTCCAGAAGCTAACAAACCAATCTTACTACTTCTGTCATCCCCAGACATATGAAAGGACCTTCAGAAAGCCCACCAGGGTACCTAGGATACTGGTATTATTTTTTTATTTCTTTTTTTTAATTTAAGGTATAGTTGATTTACAATATTATTTTAGTTTCAGGTATATAACATAAAGATTCACAATTTTTTAAAGGTTATACTTCACTTTCTATTACTGTAAAATATTGGCTATATTCCCTGTGTTGTACAATATATCCTTGTAGCTTCTACTATATATAATAGTTTGTGTCTCAATCCCCACTCCTATCTTTTCCCTCCTCCTTTCCCTCTTCACACTGCTAACCACTAGCTTGTTCTCTATATCTGTGAGTCTGTTTCTTTTTTGTTATAGTCATTAGTTTGTTGTTGTTGTTGTTTTTAGATTCCACGTGTAAGTGATGTGGAATACAGTATTTGTCTTTCTCTGTTTGACATTTCAGTAAGTATAATATCCCCCAACTCCAACCATGTTGTTGCAAATGGCGAAACTTTTTTCTTTGTTATGTCTGAATAGTATCCCGTCATGTTTATGCACACCGCTTCTTTGTCTAGTCATCTGCTGAAGGACACTTAGGCTGTTTCCATATTGGTGTCCTTATTTTAAAAGAATACCTGCTATGGTGTCTTTAACTGGACTCTAAAACAAATGGAATATCAAATAATAATACTCCCGTGCTGCACTAATCTTGTTTGGCCAAAACCAGGAGAGCCTGAAGTGGTCGTTAGAGGTCTGATTAATAATGACATGGTCCTTGACACCACAGACTCCATACCCCCTTCTGTTTTACAACCATTTCTCAGAGAACTTAAAACATACTCCCTAAGAATAGGATCAGAAAGCACATGACTATAATAATAATAATATTGATAGAAAAAACAACTTTAATTTTCCATATATTGACATGAAAATTTATGTTGCTAAGGAAAAAATAGTCGTGTGGACTAATACATATGACAAGTTCTAGTTTGTAAATAAAATTTAAAGATATCTATATCTTTTTTCTGTAGACAGAAGGATAGACAACGTTATCATGGCACAGTGAGGATTGATTGGTGTCAGGATAGAAAAAGGAGCTTCATTTCCAAATTTAATAATTTCAAAAGTTTATACTTTTAAACTTTTTGTGCATGATTTTATTTTATTGTTTTAAACATATTTTTTTCAAATAAAAAATAAAATGCATCTCTTCTTGTTATCACCAGCCTCCAGAGCACTTGCCATCAGTTTCAGCCTGGAAGTGAGTCCCTGCTCCCTCCCCGTGGGGCTGGACGGCCTATGTGCCCCTCTTTTGCAGGAGTCCAAGGACTAGACCATTAGGACTAAAGTCCCCAACCTCATTTCTCCAGGACATCTGGGTGGCCTTCCCTGGTAACACAAGTCTCCCAGGCTCAGCTTCAAAGCTAGCCTCCCCCTCCCCTCACTTCAGGTTCTTATTTTTTAAAATAAGAAAAAATAAAAAAAATTAAAATTTTTTTTAAAATAACAGAAGAGATGCGTTTAAACATCCAGTTCAAAACTGAGAGGCTGTGAAGGTGTCTGTGTTTCTTCTCCCCTGGGAGCCCTGATTTGGGTTATGAGCTGGATGTGTGTCTAGGGGTCCTGCCTTGGGTTGCTGATCTCAGCCCCCTGTGGATTCCGATCTGCGCCAGTTCCCTGTGCCTCACAGGAGGAAAGAGACCCGGATGCTGAGCTTATCCCGTGGTCAAGAGACTTTGCTATCCCCAGGCACTGGGTGTGGCCCATAGGGCTGAGCAGTCCAGATCTGCAGGACAATGGCGTGCGCTGGCCCAAATCAGAACCCAAATGGGGACCAATGATGGCCGGATGTGCGGTTATGGAGGGGGGCTTCCTAGAAATTCATAGACATCTTCCATCGTTTCCAAAAAGGTTTCTCTAAAAATTTCAAACTTGTCATTTTATTGGGGGAAGAAAAGGAAATAGGTTTTTTTTTTTTATTTCTTTTTTCGTTTATAGCTGAACTCCAGAGACATACATCTCCTTGTCAGATGAGGCTCCTATTGCTCCTACAAATAGAGTTCATTATTTTGTCAAAGTGAATTAAAATAGAATGTCACTTAGTGAATGTCACATTTCCAGATTTGACATAGTATATAAAAAGTCCTTTTTAAAAAAAAAGGAGAGAAATCTGAAAACCTTGGTCAGAAACCCACTTGAAGAAGAAAGAAATATAGGCATTAAAAAAATCCCATTTGGGTTTCATAAAATTCCTTTCAAATGTGACAGTCTGGTAGAAATCAAGTAGTTTTCAGTTCCAAAAATGCAATTTTGATTAAAAATTTATCAAGCTGTTTGGAGGAAAGATACTACATAAACTGAGAATAAGTCCTATGGGTCCCTTAGAAAGAAGCTGGGAAATTTCCACATCGAAGTGGTAAGCATTGTTCACTCCCTACAAACAAATATGCTTTTTTTAGTGTTTGGAGTGAATCTCTCATCCCATTCTGGTGGTTTATGCCTGTGGGAGCTAAGGATGACCAGAGACACTAGAGGGTGACTGAGCTTCCAGACTGGAATCTAATTCAGGAGGCCACACTCTGGAGGTACTCAAGGGTCCAATACTTCTCACCTCACAGTGAGACAGGCCTGGGCCCTGGAATCCTGTGCTGCAGTGCCTGAATCTGGACACACCTCTCCTCAAGCTACAAAATACAAAGAAACCATATGGGACTGAAAACTGTGTACATGCAAAGTTGGGGCAAATTCTGGACCAAAAGATAACACAAAGATGAAAAAACCCTACTGCCAAATTAAGATTGCCAGGAGAAATATAAATAACCTCAGATATGCAGATGACGCCACCTTTATGGCAAAAAAGTAAAGAGGAACTAAAGAGCCTCTTGATGAAGGTGAAAGAGGAAGGTGAGAAAGCTGGTTTAAAATTCACCATTCAAAAAACTAAGCTCGTGGCATCCAGTTCCATCACTTCATGGCAAATAGATGGGGAAACAATGGAAAGAGTGACAGGCTTTATTTTCTTGGGCTCCAAAATCACTGCAGATGGTGACTGTAGCCATGAAATTAATAGACGCTTGCTCCTTGGAAGAAAAGCTATGACAAAACTAGACAGTGTATTAAAAAGCAGAGACATCGCTTTGCTGACAAAGATCCGTATAGTCAAAGCTATGATTTTTCCAGTAGTCACATACGGATGTGAGAGTTGGACCATAAAGAAGGTTGAGTGCTGAAGAATGGATGTTTTCGAATGGTGCTGGAGAAGACTCTTGAGAGTTCCTTAGACAGCAAGGAGATCAAACCACTCGATCTTAAAGGAAATCAAACCTGAATATTCTTTGGAAAGACTGATGCTGAAGCTAAAGCGCTAATAATTTGGCCACCTAATTCAGAGAGCTGACTCATTAGAAAAGACCCTGATGCTGGGAAAGATTGAGGGCAGGAGAAGAAGGGTGTGACAGATGATGAGATGGCTGGTGGCATCATTGACTCTATGGACGTGAGTTTGACAAAACTCCAGGAGGTAGTGAAGGCCAGGGAAGCCTGGCATGCTGCAGACCAAGGGGTTGAAAAGGGTCAGACATGACTGAGCAACTGAGCAACAACAAGAGCGAAAAACTGGGTGTCAGCAGCAAAAGCAGGGTACTGCGATGCCCCCTGCATGCACCACCAAAAGAGGGGTGGGCAAACCACCTAAGCCACCCCTCCAGCCTGATCCCTGGGCACATCCCTACCCTCACCCCATATAAGGAACTACTTGCGCTCCCCCGCTTGGGGAGCAAGCAAAGGAGCCTGTTATTCCCCATCCCTCCTGCAGCTGGCAGAGGAGCCCCAATAAAGCCTTGCCTGAATTTCTTGTCTGGCCTCTAGTCAATTTCTATTGATTGGGGAAGGCCGAGAACCCTGATCATTATCAACAGGATTTTGTGAAAGAGTGAAAACCATCCCCTCCATCTTCTGGTGGCAGGTAGAAGCGGGCAGCTAAGTGAAGAATGTTTTGTCTTCTCTTCTGCCCGCAGGGCACAGGAATCATGAGCCTCTGAGATGAGAGGGAATTAGGAATTATGGGAGCTGTGGGCTCACTTTTACAAGGTTGAATTTAGGGCTCTCTCTTTTCTTTACCCACGCTCTGCCCCAACCTTCTTTGATTGATGAACTCTTAGTCAAATATTCTTTGTCCTGGCAAGATTTCCCCCTCACTTTTAGGCAAGGATAATCAATTTTGAACTCCCCAAATATATCATATCATACATATACAATGAACCTAAAACGTTGCAATGCAATTATGTATATAAATGGCTGTCTAATCCTTTAAACAGTTCTTTAAGAAGAAGGATTTTGTCTTATAGAATTCTATATTCCTAACATAATATGGTACTTAACACATAGTAGATGTTCAGGAAAAGTCTGTCAAACAAATAGCTAGATGGATTGATAAGCAAGTGAATGAATGAATGAATGAGTGATTGAATAGGTAAAAATATAAGTGAATAAAATTCAGGCATGGAAAAATAAATATGAATGACTGGAACAATGAATAAATCAAATGTCTATTCCCTATATGTATATTTACATATATATTATGCATATACACTTACATAAACTTCACTATACATGTTATCCATATTGAAGTCATTTCCTCCCCTGTTAAAATTCATTCTGCATCCTCAGGGAAGACACCAATAGGGTCTGAGATCATTCTGTTAAGGAAAGTCAAGAATCAGAGCAGCCTTGTCCCCTGTAGGAGGCTGTTGGAGGGAAGCTGCTTCTTGGGGATTGGCCATGATGATTTTATTTCCTAGACTCTCCCCATTCAAGGACCTGCTTCCTATTTTTGACCCTGACATCTTGACTCGTTGGCTTCCATCCTCCTAGGATGAAAACTGAATCCCAACATCTTTGTCTAGAGCATGACCATGACCATTAGTACCTGTACTCAGTCCCTGATACTTGCTCTCTCCCCCAGGAGAATGGGGCAAGAGGTCTAGACCTGAGGTCCGCAGACACTTCAGCTGAAATGAGGCCCAAATATACACCCAGAGTATCATGCTCCAGGGCCAAGCACAGGGGACTGGGTACAGCTGATCTTGCTCCAAATCCTCGCTCTGCCCCTTGTTTGAGTGTATCCTCTGTGAGCCTCATTTTATTCATTTGTTGAGGGGGGATAACAGTATCTATGAAGAAGGTGCATACAATAAATATAAGAAAGACCAGTTTCCTTCATGCTTGACACAAAATTTAAAAATAGCAGCTGAAGGAGGAAAGCTGCTCCTGGACTTGTGGCTCTGGGTATTGACCACCCAAGACACGGTTCCAGAAAGGCATTAATTCCACTGAATCCCACCAGTAGCCCCCTCCCTTCACCTTCAGTGATACTAACATTCCTGGCTCATCTCCCAGGATAGCCTGTGGCTCCCAGTGGCTACAAAAAGCTGCTCTACTGAACAATTAAAAGAGTGACTGGAGAGTGTCTTGTGGTTTAGGACTAAAGAAAAGATATGGAACACCTTGGACTTCCCTGGTGACTCAGATGGTAAAGAATCTGCCTGCAATGAGGGAGATCTGGGTTCAATCCCTGGATTGGAGAGATTCCCAGGAGAAGGAAATGGTGACCTACTCCAGTATTCTTGCCTGCAGAATTCCATGGACAGAGGAGCCTGGAGAGCTATAGTCCATGGGGTCACAGAGAGTCAGACACAGCTAGGTGACTAACACACACACACACACACACACACACACACACACAGGGGACACGTTAGGGCTTCCCAGGGGGCTCAGTAGTAAAGAACCTGACCTCCAATGCACAAGACACAAAAGGCCCGGATTCGATCTCTGGGTCGGGAAGATCTCCTGCAGGAGGAAATGGCAACCCCCTCCAATATTCTTGTCTGGAAAATTTCACAGACAGAGGAGTCTGGTAGGCTACAGTTCATGGGGTGGCAAAGAGTCACACACAATGAACACGCACACACATGGGACACCTTGGCTCTTATTTCAGGACAAAGTTTGTTCTGCCAAAAGAACTTGTTCCGCCAACTTTGTCTACCAAAGATCTAGGGTCTTGATACAGCCTGGATGAGATTGATGGGTCCTCAGCCCTGCTGACACTGCTGTCCTATACTGTGTCTGTTAGAAAGAACAGAGGAGAGAGTGGGCAGTTTCTGCAGAGAGAACTATCAAACCAGTGTTGGGCTGGAGAAGTCCCTTAATCACCTGGGTCACAGCCGGGAAGAAGAGCTAAGGAAACAGGGGTTCTCAGTGAGAGCACAGGGATTCTAGAGTCATCCTGACCTCAATCCATGCCAAGCAGATGTGGATAGATCACACCGGCAAGGACTCTGGTGAGGCAGTGACCCTGAGAGGAGGCACGTCCTTAAATTTACACCCTGGGTGCCTTCCTCACTTGCATCACTGTAGTACTGGCCCGTGTGTGTGTGTGCATGTGTGTGTGTGTGTATGTGTGTGTGTGTGTGTGTGAGCTCACTTGTGCCTGAGTGACTCTTGGACCCCATGGACTGCAGCCAGCCAGGCTCCTCTGTCCATAGAATTTTCCAGGCAAGAATACTGGAGAAGGTTGCCATTTCTTCCTCCAGGGGATCTTCCCAACCCAGGGATTGAACCCGCGTCTCTTACGTCTCCTACATTGGCAGGTTCTCTACTTCTAGCCCTACCTGGGAAGCCCACTGGCCTAGGTCACAGAATTGTAGCCACCTCGTCTATGAAGTTGGAGAAGGCAAAGGCAACCCACTCCAGTACTCTTGCCTGGAAAATCCCATGGACGGAGGAGGCTGGTAGGCTGTAGTCCATGGGGTCGGAAAGGGTCGGACATGACTGAACGACTTCACTTTCACTTTCCACTTTCATGCATTGGAGAAGGAAATGGCAACCCACTCCAGTATTCTTGCCTGGAGAATCCCAGGGATGGAGGAGCCTGGTGGGCTGCTGTCTATGGGACGCATAGAGCTGGACACGACTGAAGCTACTTAGCAGCAGCAGCATCTATAAAGTAGGATGTTGACCAAACCTAAAAATACTATTAATAGTTAATGTTATTTAGCACTGTTATGGGTCGCAGAGTCAGACACGACTGAGCGACTGAACTGAACTGAACTGAAGTTCCCTTTACCCACACTAATTGATTTAGTCCACACAACAAGTTTGCAAGGTAAGTTCAATGTAATCTTTATTTTACAAATGACCACACGGAGGCTTGCCCACGTTCTCACATCTAGTAACAGCAGAGCTGGTATTTGCACCCTGGGAGCCTGGCCGCAGTGTCCAGCCTCATCACCATGCTGCCAAACTAGCTAGAGTGCAGGATGGGTGTAGGGAGGACCACATGGAATGACAAAGACAAGAAATCAGTGCCGAAGAAAGAGACAGTCGTTAATAACCTGAGAGGTGCCCAGTCAGCCTCATCTTAGCTCCTCCATACTTCTTGCAGCATAGCTGGGCAGGTCCACGGTGACATACACCCTGAAGACCTGACTGGGCGGCAATAGCCTTGGGACACACTTGCTCCAGCAGATCCTGGACTGGAGTTTTCTGGACACGCTGAAGACCTGGGTTCAGGGCCGTTGGCTTTCCTCCCAGGACCACCATCTGACAGCATTAATCCAACTCCTGTGAAGCTGTCCCAAGGTTCATTCACATGCATATTAGATAATGCTGTTAGTAGTGTCCATTAATTAAGTAGAGCAATTTGTTTATAATTAACTTGAGAAATTTATGGCTTTAGAAAACAATTACAGGAGCTGATATAAACACATTAAGTAGCGATAGCAATGCCAAATTTAATTGCTTTCAAGAAGAACCACTGATATTAATGCCATGGCCATCACTAGTCATGTTTGACAGCAGCTTGTAAATTTATTGGTTTGTCTATGAGCCAACTCCTCAGGCAATTTGGAATGGAAAACTTCAGCCCTTGGAAACTGCTTATGAAACAGTGCTAAGTAAAAAAGACAGGTTTAAAAATGTACATGGCGGATTCCCAACTTGGTAAAAACATTCTTTGTATATGTATTTCCCCCACATATGATATATATACATCAATTATTTATGTGATACATGTATCTATGAATATAGATATATCTATATAGATATCTATATAGATATATAGATATATAATATCTATATATATAGATATATCTATGAATATAGATATATAGATATATGAATACCAAGATAAATAAATATATTTCTCTATGGTGAAATAAATACATAAAAATGAAAGAAATACATATGGAGCACATAGAAAAAGGTTTTGGTTATTTTTCCTGGGGAATGGGATTACTGACTTTTTTATCTTTTTTCTTTACGATGTTTTGTATTTTTCAAAAGTTTCAAGGACTCCCCTCATGGTCCATTGGTTAAAACACCACACTCCCAATGCAGGGGGCCCAGGTTCAATCCCTGGTCAGGAAACTAGATGCCACATGATGCAGCTAAGAGCCTGCACACTGCAACTAAGACCTGGTGCAGCCAAAAAAAGAGAATTGATTTTTTTTACAGCAAAAAATAGTGAGGGTTATTGAAAGTGTAGAAGCAGAAAAGATTAAAAAGACAGAGATACTTTCTTTTTCAAGTCAATTACTTTTAAAGTTTAAGCAGACCTTCTGTAATAATTGTGTGTGCTACTTCATTGGCATTTTAAGATTACTTTTATTTTTGGATGAGAAAATGACAAAATAAACTCACCATGTTCACAAATGTGATTCTCATCATTGGGATATTCTGGTTCTTTAATTGG
Organism: Dama dama; assembly: GCF_033118175.1. NCBI lineage: Eukaryota > Metazoa > Chordata > Mammalia > Artiodactyla > Cervidae > Dama > Dama dama. The sequence continues at coordinate 41,774,580 of NC_083681.1, read as the reverse complement.
GAAAGAAATGCAGCACCCTTCAACTTTTAAGAAAGTCAGCTCATGAGAATACTGCAGGAGGCTGTTGACTCAATGCCCACAATGTGGGTTCCTGCAAATTCAGGATGAGACACACCAAGCAGCCATTCTGGACAAGGAGGAGCTCTCAGAAGAGTCCTTGAATAAACCTCCTGCTGACAAGTATGTGTACTTTGAAGAGGGGTGAGGACCCACCCTTGCCAAATGATGCATCTTCAAAATGTCACAAGCCAAGAAAAAGGGCATTTGGCTAAAAACTGTGAATGTCTTCTCAGAAAATGCACTCCCAGAATGTCATAAGTCATTTGACCTCTGTCCCCTCCCCAGCTAAGAGGAGATAATGTGACCTGTTTGGTCATGTGCTTGCCAAAGACAGTGCTCGTTATGAGCACAGATGGGATCCCCTTTCTGTTAACATTTCATGAACACCAACTCTGTGTCAGGCAGGAGCCCTCACCTTTCATAGTATAGCACATTTGTAATTAATCTTCGACCTCTGCCTATTAAAGATTTTTTAAGCCAGGGTCTGGTGCTCCTCAAAGTATGGTCACTGGAATGTTCATTTGGCAAGGTGTTCCTTGAAAAAGACTTTGTAGTCCAGGAAGTTGGGAAACACTGATTATTCTTTCCCTTCTTGGAGAGTCCTAATAGCATCAGTTTATCCAAGTCTTTGAGGAATCCCCTTGTAAAGAATCTTATTTATCCTTGCTTAATGTGCTTAACAAGTTTTCCAAGCTTCTTTGTGCAAAGAATGCTCTTGATCCTATAACATCTCTTAACATTTGAAATTAGTGTTCCTGAAATTAGTGTTTGGAAAAAAGGCAATGTCTTATCTTAGTATGAAAAGGCATAACAATTGAGTTGAGGACTAGCTGGGCAAGTTATTTCACCCACAGCTCACTGGGTTATTGAGAGAATATACCTAGCATGGACTAGACCCTCAAAAATGTTTCAAAAAATTTTGAGTCAGAGGAAAGTCTGAAGCCCAGACCAGTGAAGTGATGGGCTCAATTGAAACTCACAATCAAAGCTCTGTTTTATTTTTATGACACATGTACAGAGACATTCCAGAATCAAATAAAGTAGAAATGCTGCCTGTGAAACTTTATTCATTTCACAGTCATTCTCTTGCTTGGCTTGGAAACACAACTGTGGGCTTGAATAATCCAAGGCACCTCATTATTTTAGAGGCAAAACTGATGCTCATGAAGCCACATGGTTTGTCCAAGATCACAGGACCATCAAGGGGGCTTCTCAGGCTCTGACCCTTCCTGCCTGCTCTCAGTTCCTCCAAATGAGATGGCACAGGAAGGATCTTCTAGATGAGGCAGCTTAGGGGTTAAATCCTGGCTTTACAGATCTGTGTGCCTCTGGGCAAGTGGTCTGAATGCTGTGTGTCTCGGTTTCCCCTTCAGCTAAATGGTGATCATGAGAATTCCCTGGTGGTCCAGTGGTTAAGACTTTCACTGCCTTGGACCCAGGTTCAATCCCTGGGCGGGGAACTCAGATCCCACAAGCCGCATGGTGTGGCCAAAACAAATAAATGGTAATCACAAACTCACCACACAAAGCAATTGAGAACATAGAATGACATCAGAAAAAGATTTTTTTTAAAATTCACTGTTATAAGCTCAGTTGGTATGGGACACATTTTATCCCCGTCTTTTTATTACCAATTTGCAGTGCTTTTGATTATTTTTTCTCCCCAGGATATGCATTCAAGTTTTTCCTTCTCTCTGGCTATTTGTTATTCTGGAACAGTTCTTTATATTTGAGTAATAAGAACTTTCAATATCAATAGAAGACAAATGGACTAAATATATAAATTGCCTGCTGATAAAAAAAAAATGATGCTCAATTCTAAGGGTGTGAAATTGAGAAAAACAGAGCAGGTGATTTATCACACCCTGGCTCTGTCTTTTAACAGAGCCTGAAGATTCAGAAATCAGGTCCCCTCAGATGGAGGCACAGAGGGTCATGTTCTGACTTCTGCCTTGTCATTAGCTCCAACCGAGAGGGACAGCCTCGCTAACTTGACCCTGATGCTGTCATGGGTCAGCATAAGGCTGTGGGTGCAGACACCAGTGTGTTTCCCTGGGAGAGTCATTCATTTCAGGCTGGCAGAGGGCTTGCTTCCCCTGGTAGTCAGGCAGTACTTGGAGCATTCTGCAGACAGCTGGGCCCCAGGCAGCCTTCCCAAGCTCTTTGGTGGCAGTACAAGAAGCATTTATTTATTCTGACTCCTTGGATACAGAAGTCTTGCTATCAACATCTAGAGAAACATCCTCCCTTTTCCATCATCTCTAATTCCACCCTCTCATGCCTTTACTCCAGGCTGTACCTCACATTTGGTCCATTGTATTGGCCTTCCAGGGGCTTCCCAGGTGGTGCTGGTGATAAAGAACCTGCCTGCCAATGCAGGAGACATAGGAGATGTGTGTTCGATCCCTGGATTGGGAAGATCCCCTGGAGGAGGGCATGACAACCCACTCCAGGATTCTTGCCTGGAGAATCCCAGGGACAAAGGAGCCTGGGGGGCTATGGTCCATAGGGTTGCAAAGAGTTGGACAGGACTGAAGTGACTTAGCACACACATTGGCATTCTAACTGACCTTCTAGCATCTTCTCTATCCACCTTCGTATTGACTATCTGCAGCCAGAACCATTTCCAAAACTGCTGAGTTTAGAGACTCCAATGACTACCTTTGGTTTCCAAAACCCTAATCTGATATTTGGGATCCTCCATATCTGGCTAGTTTACCTTTCACCTTATTTTACATTCCTCTCACATGTGCCTCCTTTGCTGCAATAATATTGAGTTTCTAGATGCTTATTTTTTCCATTCTCACCCTGTTATTTTAAGTCTGTAAGTCATTGCAGTGGCTATTTCCGCTGGATGGCCTTTTTGTTCCCTCTTCATCACCTTCTTGATTCAGTTCAAATGTCAACTTTTTGATGTCATCTTCTATGCTCCCTAGAATTAATCATCTTCTGCCTTGGAATCTCATACTGTTCTTTTCATATCCTTCATAAACATTTGCAAAAATTTCCACTTTCCTCACCAAATTATTAACTCTTTTAGTACTGGGCCTGTGTTTATCCAGCTCAGCAGGCCCAGTACCCAGTTCAGTTTCTGGTACACAGAATCTACTCAATACATGGATAACTTAATGGATGGCTAGAAAGATTGGATTGATGGATAGAAGGATGGAAGGAAGGATTAGATGAAATATGGCTGGATGGATGAGTAGATGGAAGTCAGGAAAAGAGGAAGGAATAAAAAAGAAAAGAAGCAAGAAGAGGAGGGAGGGAGGGATGAAAGAAAGAAAAATTAGTGAGTGACCACGTAGATGTGGTATGGAGATTGCACCCCAAGTAGATTTAAAAGGTTGAAATCTAGTTAAGGACAGCTGTTTTGCCTGTGGGGAGGTTGTGACTGATTTTGTGATAAAACAAAAGGAAATTCTAATATAAAATAGAAAAGAAAACTTGTTTTTCTCCCTGACAAAGTTTGAGCTTCAGGGAAATTGTAGGAATCACAGAGGAATAATGGGAAAAAAAAATTCAGACTCTCTTGGCCAAGACTCAGGGGACAGAAAGTAAAAAAGGCTGAGAGAAAACAGTAGTAACAGAAAGAGTGAGTCAAAATCTGAACCATGGAGAGGGATTTTGCTATTCATCTGTGAATTGTCCGGAGCCTGGCACAGTGGCATCATTGACTCAATGAACATGAGTTTGAACAAACTCCAGGAGATAGCAAAGGATAGGGAAGCTTGGTGTGCTGCAGTCCATGGGGTCACAAAGAGTCGAACACTACTGAGTGAACAAGAACAGCATAATGGTTGGCACACAGCAGGTGTATGGTAAATACTTAGTGAATGAGTGAGGAAGCATGTGTGCAAAGCACGTATGGTACCCAACGTAGGTATATTCTCCTCTGGGAGCAATAAGTGATCCAGAGACTTCTTAGACTCTGAGCATCACTGAGAGAGAATTCCATGATTTCCATGGTTGCCAAGTTAATGCCAAGGGTATTAGCTCAGGTAACATTAGCTGATTTTTCTCTTATTCTTTTTTGTATGTTACTATTTTTCTCAAACGCTGAGAATTTGCATGTGGGTAGCTCTGGGCTGTGGAGGAGAAAACTTTCCCCTCCTGAGTGTGGAGACTTGAGCTAAGAGAAGGAATCTATTTTTCCTGACGGTGGGATGAGCAGAATGAAACATAGCTCAACAGCTGAGTTTCAGCTCTCCATGTGGAATATCAGGTCTTGATAAACAGAGGTTCAGCCCTAATTCTAAATAATTAAAACAACACAATGGGATGTGACACAAGGAAATTTCCTTACAAAAGACTTCCTGGCTACTGAGAAAGGGATGGGCTTGCACTGCATGGATTCAGTTGCTACAGGATTCAGTATGGTTTAAGTATTTTGGGTCTGCAAGTAGAAAGATATCAACACAAAATTCAATTTCTATATCCCTCAGGTAAAAGAGAAAGAGGATTTTGAAAGGCCCCTATCCTCCTTATTACAGGATTCTTTAGATCAATAAAACACTTATGAGACATTGACTGCTTGCCAAGAGCTGAGTTAGACACTGAGACCCAGAGATGAAGAAAACATGGCCCCTGCTTTCAAGGGGCCCCAGGGGAGAAAGATGTGCCAAAATCAATGGCAGTAACCCATAGCCAGGGCTCTAAAGGAGGCATGGGTGCCAGCGCCTGGGGGCTCACTGGGGAAGGGGTTGGGTTTCACTTTATGTGGGCAAAGCATAAAAGGATTCCCAGAGGAGGAAGCGTTATGAGGAGGAAGAGTTTGCCAGACAGACAAAAAAGAGGATGTTCTAGGCAGATAGACTAAATGTTGAGGCAAGCGTGCGTGCTAAGTCTCTTCAGGCATGTCCAACTCTTTGTGACCCCATGGACAGAGGAGCCTGGCGGGCTATTGTCCATGGGGTTCTCCAGGCAAGAGTACTGGAGTGGGTTGTCATGCCCCCCTGCAGGGGATCTTCCTGACTCAGGGATCAAACCAATGTCTCTTTATGTCTCCTGCATTGGCAGGTGAGTTCTTTACCATGAGCGCCAGCTGGGAAGCACTGTTGGTGCAAGACCAGTGGAAAAAAACCCAGTGATAAGAATCCAAATGTCAGATGCTGAGAGAAGCTTGAAATTGAATGACTGCAGCAGGGATGGGAAAATGTATATCTATATCTATATATATCTATATCTATTTATCTCATACAATAAAGAATCTGCTGCAATGCAGGAGACATGGGTTCGATCCCTGGGCTGGGAAGATCCTCTGGAGAAGAGAATGGCTACCCACTCCAGTATTCTTGCCTGAAGAATTCAATAGACAGAGGAACCTGGTAGACTACAGTCCATGGGGTCACAAACAGCCAAGCACAACTGAGTGATGAATACGTTCACTTTTTTCATATATATATGGGACTGGCTGGGCTGGATGAATGATTGGACATGAAGGGTGGAAAATGTGGAAACAAGGATGACACCTGTGTTTCTAGCTTGAATGACATGATCCACAGAGATGGGAACAAATAGGAGAGATCGGACTTGAGAGCAACTGGAGAGAACAGATTTCAGTTGTCTGGGGGACACTCAGGAGGAAATATCTGGATAAATGGATCTGGAGTGGGGGATAAAGGACAGAATGGAGATAGAGATTTGAGAGCCATGGGGGGAAATACATGGGGCCCTGGTGATGCACTTTAAAGTCAAGACCCATGAGTGGGGAGCCCTGCCGTCTCTGTGATCAGAGAGGGGTGCAGCTTGGTGAGACAGTGTGATTTCAGAATGGGAGAAGGGGTGAGCCATTCCTAACTGCCTTAGAGGCTATCCCCACCTATTGTTTAAAATCCATAATGTGTCTGGAGGGAAGCCCCCCTTCAGTGTTTTTCACTGTGCTTTCTAGAGGCAGAGCTCTGGGCTCCAAGGGTTGGGGGAATTTGTGTGAAAAGCTGTGGGCCCAGAGAAGAGGGGACCTGCTGGGTAGATGGTATCAGTGCTTGATCCTAAGACGGCATTAGCACCCTTCCTCTTTAAGATTTAAGATGTTCTTACCTGCTGGGCATCCAGAGGGGGGCAGGAAGGGGGCCTGAGCACCTTGTAGGGGAAGCCTGCCCTCATCCCTTCCCCTTCCGCAGGCTCACCCATTGGGCAGCACTATGGCCAGCCCTCCTGAGCCAGCCCCCTGCCTCTCCATCAGGAGAGTAAATTGTCCCTGATGGAGCTTCTGGCTTGTGCTGCTCAGACTGAGTCAGTGCGCTTCACTCCCTTTCACATGTGTCACCTGTCACTCCTTGAGAGGGATTGTTGGGTGGGAAGAAAATCAGCTTCAGTTAGGAGCAGTACAATTGAGATTCAAATATTCGCCTTCTCTGGCCCCCAGCATAGCCCTAAAAGCCCCAGGCAACCCCATCTCCTGCACAGGAGGCAACGTCCAGGATGGGTCTCCAGGGGCAGGACCAGGTGGTGGGGAGGAGAGAGGGTGATTGAGAGCACCTCAGGGCCTAGCCTGACAACCAGCTGTGTGACGGGAGGCGTGGCTTTTACTTCCTTCTGTCTGGACAAGGCCAGAGGCAAGACAGTTGCTCTACAGAGCTAGTTTGTGGTTGTTGCTAAGGTCAGGAACATTCAGAGAAACAGGGGTAGACCAGGAGGCTCTAATTCTGGCCCAGACACACCCTTCTGCCCCTGCCTCCTCACACAGAGAGTCAGAAGCTACCCCTATTGGACTCCCTGAAAGTGTGTGTCCCTAGAGTGCCGTACATGTTACAGTCTAAGAAAAAGGAGGGACAGAAAGTAGAACTTATATGGGCTCCTATCACAGGGAGCCCCAAGTTTCATCTACCTCTGTTTCATTGACTACACCAAAGCCTTTGACTGTGTGGATCATAATAAACTGTGGAAAGCTTGTAAAGAGATGGGAATACCAGACCATCTTACCTGTCTCCTGATAAACCTGTACCTGGGTCAAGAAGCAGCAGTTAGAACCCTGTGTAGAACAACTGATTGGTTCAAAATCAAGAAAGGAGTATGACAGGGCTGTCTGCTGTCACCCTTTTTAATCTATATGCTGAGCACATCATGAGAAATGCTGGGCTGGATGAGTTACAAGCTGGAATCAAGATAGGCAGGAGAAACATCAACAACCTCAGATATGCGTATGATACCACTCCAGTGGCAGAAAGTGAAGAGGAACTAAAGAGCCTCTTGATGAGGGTGAAGGAGAGTGAAAGAGCCAACTTAAAACTAAATATTAAAAAAAACTAAGATCGTGGCATCTGACCCCATTATTTCATGACAAATAGAGGGGGAAACTGAAAGTAGTGACAGATTTCTTCTTGGGATTCAGAATCACTGCGGATGGTGAAATGCATCATCAACGAAATGCACTGCAGCCAAGAAATTAGAAGACATTTGCTTCTTGGCAGGAAAGCCATGACAAACCTAGACAGTGTGTTGAAAAGTAGACACATTACTCTACCAACAAAGGTCTGTATAGTCAAGGGTATGGTCTTCCCAGTGGTCATGTACAGTTGTGAGAGCTGGACCATGAAAAAGGCAGAGTGTCAAAGAATTGATGTCTATGAACTGTGGTGCTGGAGAAGACTCCTGAGAGTCCCTTGGACAGCAAGGAGCTCAAGCCAGTCAACCTTAAGGGAAATCAACCCTGAATACTAGTTGGAAGGACTGATTCTGAAGCTGAAGCTCCAGTATTTTAGTCATCTGATGTGAACAGATGACACTTTGGAAAAGTCCCCGATGCTGAGAGTCCCTTGGACAGCAAGGAGCTCAAGCCAGTCAACCTTAAGGGAAATCAACCCTGAATACTAGTTGGAAGGACTGATTCTGAAGCTGAAGCTCCAGTATTTTAGTCATCTGATGTGAACAGATGATACTTTGGAAAAGTCCCCGATGCTGGGAAAGATTGAGGGCAGAAGGAGAAGGTCAGAGGATGAGATTGCTGGATGCTATCACAAATGCAATGGACATGAACTTGGGCAAAGCTCACCATCTGGTGTGCTATAGTCCATAGGGTTGCAAAGAGTCAGACACAACTGGATGACTGAAGGATAACAACAATCATGGGACAGATGCTATGATGTGCATTTTCTCTATGTTGCCCTCACAGAATTCTATGTAGGGATTCAGAGAGGCTAAGCCACTTGCCCAAGGTCACTCAGCTAGTGAGTGGTAGAGCCAGGACTTGAGCCCCAGGAGGTCTGGCTCCCGATGCGAAGCTCTTTCTGTCTACCACCCTACCCCTCTGACGGAGGAGGCCCAACACCATGCATCTTGTCCCACACCCTCCACTCTGGGCTCCAATCCAGCTAATCTTTACCTGGCTCACTTGCTTACAGCTGCCTCACGGAGGTCTCTAATGCCCCAGCCTCCGTCCTGAAGCCCTCTTCCTGCATTCCCATTCCCCATACTTTTCAAGGCAGTTCAAGACCCAGAGTTTCACCTTTGGGATCTCCCCTTTAGCAGACTCACTCACCAGTATCACCTCTGCTGGGTGCTTCCCAGACTCTGTCTTGGATAATGTGTTCCCTTCCCATTTTCCATCTGCCTGTTCTCCCAGTCAGTATAGAATCAAACTGATGAGTGTCCTCTCTATTTTCAACTGGAGGAAAGCTGGCTGTCCGTGGAATGGCTACTGGTCAGAGCTCCAGTGCTAACTGAGAAAGTTCCTTTTGGGCTGGACTAGCTGAAATGACCTTAGAACTGTCCTCTCATTTCCAACTCCAGGCCCTCGACTGAGTTTTCCTATTTCCCCACATCTGTTTCTGTGTGTATTTTCATGTCTCTGACTTTACATCAGAGAGTTTGACACCTCTTCTGTTTTCAGTCTTTTCTAGAGATTTCCAACGGAGGACTCAGGCTGTCAGTCCATGAGTTTGTCTCTTGGGCCGTGGAAAGAACTTAATAATATGGCAGTGATTGAAACTCTCCCTGTAAGTCTTCTTGCCTCTTTCTGCCCAGCCTGGTGCAATTATGAGCACAAGACTGCGGGTGTGTAACATGGCCTGCCCATCACCTCTCATCTCTCAGTACTCAACACTGATGCTTCTGTCTGCAATACTACAACTTCCTGCCCGAGGGGGAGACTGGAAGGACAGGGTTCTGACGCCCCTAGGAGCATCCCTCAGCCAGTGATGGATGGGAATGGTGGACAGCCAGCCAGCTTCCTTGTCCCTCAGGTAGGAGAGCCCAGAGATGTATTCTACACGACCAGGTATCCCTGATGAGGCTTTCCTTGGCTTCCCGCAGCCATGACCCCCTCACTTGCTCATCTGAGTTGCATCCCTTCCTGTCTCTATGTCACCCCTCACTCCCCTAAAAGTACTTCCTGTACAAATTGCTTGTACTAAAAATCCTTCTTAGGGTCGGCTTCTGGGGGAACCCATCCCAAGAAGTCCTCAGTGGCTCTGGCATCCATGTGACCACCTTCCAGTGGGGTCACAGTCACACCAAACTCCCGTAATAGTTTCAGGATCCAGTTAGTGCACATGCCAAAGCTCCAGCGACTGTGGGAGTCCAAAAAAAATTGTTGAACATAGTCATCTTAATAGAAGCAAGTTATGGAGCTAATAATACTGATATTTTCAATGGACCAAATTAAATTATGCTTCCCATCTTGTATCTTAATTAAAGGGATAAAAACTGTTTTACATTTTAATTAGCAAGTATGTCTTGGAAAGACTTAAATTAATATGAGAGTCGTCACCATAGGAGAGCAGCCTATGCCAAGATTCACGAGGCCAGAGAGAGCTCAGAGAATAGAATAAGGCTTCTGGTATGGATGAGCGCGGCCACAGCAGGAACTTGGAAACCTCTGAATTTTCTGAAAGAATAAAAACAGGATCTTGGTATTAGCTGGGAGGCATGACCACTTCCTTTCCTACAAGGGGCCATTTTCTATTCATGAATCTTCTTGAAGACATTTGAACACTTGATCTAGAAGATGTGAGAGTAATGAGGAACCATTTGAATGATGACTCTACTTTGGCTGTCTTCTTGGATGAGAGTTCCTGGGGGTTCTGGCAGCCCTGTTGGCAGAGCCTGAAATGATAAAGGTTTGCCATAGAGCTGGTCTAGCAAATACCTCCATTAAATATCCTGTGCTGGTTTCAGAGGAGAATTGGGCTCCCAAGGCTCTGTGCTTTCCTTTGTCCAAAGAGGAAAACTATCTGGCGCCATGCTTGTTGGCTCGCACTGAGTACATAACGTCCGTGGCAGTCCTGTAGGCAAATTTTTATTATTATTTTTTAGTTTTACTTGTAAGAAAATGTCATAAGGAATACCTGTGTTAAAAAATTGAAAGTATATATGAGCAAAGAAGAAATTCACAACAGAAAGCATAACCCCTCACCCAGAGATAATCACTGGTGACACTTTGCATGGTTTCTTCTACATTTCTTGAGTGCACCTGCCTCCTGGTATCTTCCTGGCTAACGTTTCTGAGGATCCCGGGCAATGAAGGTGGGGTAAGGGGGTGAAGTATAGTGCTCACATTCTCCTGCTGCTTCTGGTTCTGAACTCCTGCCCCATCTCCATTCTTCGTTCCTGCTTAGCACCTTCCTTCACTCCTGCCAGCTGCTCCAGGGTTTTCGGTTAATTTCATCAGCCAGGAGCTGGCTCCCCCCGTTTTCCTTTCCCTTAACATAGTCTATTGTATAATGACTGGTATTAAAGGATTTAGGTAAAATAAGACTTCAGCATGGGAAAAGGAATAATAGTTACCATTATTCTTTCCTCTAGGACTTTTTACTGCCCCTCTCGGTTTCATCCAAGGTCCTCCCACTGGATTTCTTGGCTTTGCTCTCTCTCCCCAAATTTTTCTCCCGTTTCCTCTCTTTTTAGTTATCTCATCATCCCCCAAACTCCTTTCTTCTGGGTTGCCAAGGGACCATGGTAGTATTTCTATTATTTGAGTTATGCTGGACAATTTAGTTAGTTCTTTTCTTTTTCTGTCTCTTACAAATAGGCTAACCCAAGGACTTCGCTTTCATAGCCAAAAAAGCCAAGAATTTTCTAAATCATGTAGCCAACTACTTTTGAGATGAATTTACCAATCCTCTAAAAGATAGAAGTAATTTTATTTTATTTGATCCTTCCCATGAAATATTCTTTTACCTACATTAAGGGGGTGGTGAGGTAGGGGGACCTGTGCAAACCCTTATCCATATCTATAGACTCTATTCTTAAATGTGTGAGTCTCGCTCAGGAAATACAAAAAATTTTGAGGTTTCTGACACATTTTGCTGAGTTTCCATGAAGGAAAGAGGTACCATCCCACACTCACTCTAGCACTGCCACGTGAGGATCTGTTTCTCTCTATCCTAAGTGGCTTTGGATAACATAATTTACAGGGGGAACTGATGAGCTATTTTGATCGGTCAAAGTCACACCTGCATGTTGATGCCATTCCAACAGCAGTTTCTGAGCCGTGTGTGGGCCAAGACTGGAAGACAGGAGCCATTGGTGGAAACCCCACATGTCACCTCTTTGACATCCCGCTCCCTCCCAAATGGAATCTTAAGCTCTGCACAACCATTTATCAAAGAGTTTCTAAATGTCGCTTTCCAATTTGCATCAGACCTTTTCTACATATTAATGTGATTCTGTAACTAATGTATATATTTTTGCTGCTCTACCTAAATTTGCATTTGAAACTCTAATGAAGCTACAGAGTGAGCCAACTCCCTGGGGGGAAATGATTCAGTTGCTTCCCTTCGTGGTCCATGAGGATGTCCTCCCAGAGTCAGAGAAAAGTCAGAACTGACTCAGAAAATCCACTCTCCAGGATCTCCATCAATTTCGGTGCTCAGTTTGGCTTCAGCTCAACTCTCTCTCTTTTTAAATATTAGTGGGTTCCATTCCTGGGTTGGGAAGATCCCCTGGAGTAGGAAATGGCAACCCACACCAGTACTTTTGCCTAAAAAATCTCATGGACAGAGGAGCCTGGCGGGCTGCAGTCCATAGAGTCACAAAGAGTTGGACACAACTGAAGTGACTTGCTGCTGCTGCTGCTAAGTCGCTTCAGTCATGTCCGCAGTTCTGTGCGACCCCATAGACGGCAGCCCACCAGGCTCCCCCGCCCCTGGGATTCTCCAGGCAAGAACACTGGAGTGGGTTGCCATTTCCTTCTCCAATGCAGGAAAATGAAAAGTGAAAGTGAAGTTGCTCAGTTGTGTCCAACTCTTCGGCACCCCATGGACTGCAGCCCACCAGACTCTTCCGTCTGTGGGGTTTTCCAGGTAGGAGAACTGGAGTGGGTCTCCAGGAAGTGACTTAGCACAGCACATGTATTCATTTGGCTGAGTTGGGTCTTACTTGTGGCACACAGGATCTTCCAGTGGCAGCGTATGGGATCTAGTTCCCTGACCAGGGATTGAATCCAGCCGCCCTGAGTTGGGAGCATGGAGTCTTAGCCACTGGACCACCAGGCCCAACTCTTGACTCCTGCATCCTCTTGCTCTGGGTAAAGGCTGCTCCGGTTTGTTTGCTTTTCCTCATTCAAAGACAGTGAACTGGCTTTAGAGGGATGGGTCTCTTGCTCCCCCAGGAGTTTTGTCATTGAGGGGATGGCTGGGTCCGGGGTCCAGAACTAAGAAGTTTCTTCAGAGGTGACTCACAGCAGGGAAAGCCAGCCAGCCAAACCAAGTCCAAGTTCTCTGGGGGAAACACCTTTGCTGTGTTGTTCTGGGCTGGAATGGATATCTCTGAGCATCACTTCCCTGGGCAGGGTCTCCAGCTCTGAGCCCATGAGGTTTGCACTCTAGAGAAAGATTCTAGAGTGTCCACTGCTCCCCATCCTGTGACCCTCTGCTCTCTTCCTCCCCTTGCCTGGCCTGAGCTTGAAAACAAGATGTGGCTCCTGGTTGGACACTGAGGGCGTGCTTGGAGGTTTGGGAGGGAAGGGAGCTTTCAGCCACTTCCTTCTCCAGAGGATCTTCCTGACCGAGGGATTGAACCCACATCTCTTGAGTCTCCTACATTGGCTGGGAGGTTCTTTACCAGCTGAGCCACCAGGAAAGCCTTCAGCCCTACCCAGCAGCAGTCTTTGACCTCTTCACTGTCAAGGCCCTGAATCTGCTCTGACTGGAACCAAGAGGGCATTTGAAGCCTCAGCCACAACCTTAAGCCAAGCAAGAAGTTTTCTGAGCTTCTAGTTTCAGTATTTGGTCCCTGAGGAGAGACTCTGGCCCCTCATCTCTGACCCAAGACTGGCCTTGGCCCATAGCAGCTAGCTTGTTGGCATTTCCCTGTCTGTCCATAAGTCTCATCGGGAATTGATCCTGCGTTATTTTGCTAAGGCTATTGTAACAAATTACCACCACCTGGCTGGCTTAAAACAACAGAAATTTATTCTCTCAGAGTTCTGGAGGCCAAAAGTCTACAATCAAGATGTGGGCAGTGTTAGTCATTCAGTTGTGTACAACTCTTTGCAATCCTGTGGACTGTAGTTTGCCGGGCTTCTCTGTCCATGGGATTCTCCAGGCAAGAATACTGGAATGAGTTGTCATGTCATTCTCCAGGGGATCTTCCCCACCCAGATGTAGGCAGGGTTGGCTCCTCTTGGAAGTTCTGAGGGGGCCTCTCCTGGCTTCTGGACACTGTAAACAATCCTTGGTGTCCTGTGGCTCACAGATAATGTTGTTCCAACCTCTGGCTCTGTCGCCACACCACCTTCTTCTCTCTGTGTCTCTTTCACCTTCTCTTCTCTCCTAAAGACACAGGCCATTGGATACAGCGCCCACCGATCCAACCAGTCCATCCTGAAGGAGATCAGTCCTGGGTGTTCATTGGAAGGACTGATGCTGAAGCTGAAACTCCAATGCTTTGGCCACCTCATGCGAAGAGTTGGCTCATTGGAAACGACCCTGATGCTGGGAGGGATTGGGGGCAGCAGGAGAAGGGGACGACAGAGGATGAGATGGCTGGGTGGCATCACCAACTTGATGGGCATGAGTTTGAGTAAACTCCGGGAGATGGTGATAGACGGGAGGCCTGGAGTGCTGCGATTCTTGGGGTCGCAGAGTCGGACATGACTGAGCGACTGAACTGAACTGAACTGAGGCAATTCAACTAACCTCAGAGCCCTCCCTGAACTCCAGCCATTGCCCATCCCTCTCCAGCTTCTTGATGACTTCCTGCTCCCATCTCTGATCCCAGGTAACCTTCTTTAGCTCCAAGTGCCGCTCATGTCCAAGCTCCCCCAGCACGGTCTCTCTTTACTTGTTGACAGAATTCTTCTTCCACTCGGAATGTCAGAAGTCAACCAGAGTTCACTGTGCCCCACAGGCACAGAGTAATGGATTCCAGACTCTGGTCAAGCCAGGACGAGGGCAGAAGCTGGGGGGAAAGGGCAGGGGCCTTGTGAGAACCCCGTCTTGGTTCTCGGCATTGACACTCACTCCCTGTGTTAGAGGTTCACTCAACATTTCTGAGCCCCTGTTTCCTCAGTGTGGATGATGTTGGACTACGATGGGTGGTTGTGAGAGAGCTGAGAGGATGTGGGTGAGGGGACTAGGGAACCAGTGATGCTACAGGATTGTGATGCTACAGGATGGTCCTGCTCTCTCTTGCTCACCTCACCTTCTACAGTAACGCCTTCATTACTATGGAGACGAGGGGTAGTAATTCTGCAATGTGGAAATACTGTCGTGTAGTAACACAGCAAAGTTATGCTTAAGAGGAATAGCTGCCTCTTCCCCTCCCCACTCCCCCCCACCCCCCAGTAGGAGATAAGATGAAACTAAGCCAGAACTCTGGGGATCTAGCAGCAGGTGAAAAGACCGAGGTGATCACAGGGAGAGAAGAGGAAGAGAGATGACACTCAGCATTCACCAGAGACAGATTCGGAATGAAGTGTCCACTCTTGCAATAGTCTGTGCCTGTAGAATTTTCTAGAATATAAAATATAAATTTAAAAAAACCCTTTAGGCATCACTAAAGTGTTGCAGATGGGAAGTGCTCAATAAAAGTCAATTCCCTCTCCTCTTATCTTCTTCTGAAGCCACTACTCTTGGTCCTTTCTTCCTCCTTGGCACAGGAAACACCACTAACTCAAAACTTGGCCCTTGGCCCCACAAATCTAACCCTCCCACCGTTCCCCATGTTCTCCTTGTGAGTGGGTTAATCCAGAGTCCTGAGTGCCAACTTCAAAGCCACCATAATGTCTGTGGCAGAAAGGATGGTTAAGGAGTCACCACCTTTCAGAGCTGAGCTGATAGTTGTCCTGGGGTGGGGTGAGGGGGGCGGTGGTGGTGGTGTTTAAGTAGTCACTGCTCGGTTGAATTAGAGTGGAGTCTTCCTTTGTGAGTGTCCGGAAGGACAGGTTTTCAGTCTTCTTTATTCCAAAAAAAAATTCAGGCCTAAGGGTTCTTAACACTTTCTGACAGTCACTATGGGTTTTCCACAATGAATGAATTTAGTTTAAACAATTCACAGTCGAGGACGAATATGCAAACAGGGGTTAATTAAGGCCTTTGCTCTTCCTGCCTCTGTTTTGAGTGTTCACAGGATTCAGTCATACTGGGTAGGGTTAGTCTATCCCTCTGGTGCCCAACCCTGGGAACCCACGGGCCCTGCTCCAGATCACCCTCCCCAACCTCTCAAGATTATTCAAGGCTAGCATCACGTAGATCTGAGCCCAGGTCAGTCCTTCTCCACCAGTGGGAGTGCACCTACTCATACAGCCTCTGATTAATTAACTGAATTCTGCTGAGGGCCTTTTTGTGGATGGATGGAGAAGGTCGTGTGGCCCTTTAAACACGCTTAATTAAGCTGGAGGAAACATTGGGCTCCTTGGCAACGAGCTGGGCCTCAAAGCTGAACTTGTGGAAGAATTGCACAACGTGCTCTGTGTTTGTACCTTTGAAATGGGATCCATCTGTCTGGGGAATGCCTTGTACATCTTGCATTCCCTGTGTTCTTTCTTGGCAACAGTCAGATTAGGTAGAGCTCAGAGAAGCGTGGATCTCCCCTGCACTCTCCTTAGAGATAAGCTGTGACTTTTCCATTCAGGGAGCTTGGCCAGCTGCTACTGAGAAAGGGACATGAGATGTACGTGTAACCATAGCATTAAAGAAAGAAAGTGAAAGTCGCTTAGTTGAGTCTGATGCTTTGTGACCCCATGGACTATACAGTCCATGAAATTTTCCAGGCCATGATACTGGAGTAGGTAGCTGTTTCCTTCTCCAGGGGATCTCCCCAATCCAGGGATCGAACCAAGGCCTCCCACATTGCAGGTGGAGAGCATTAGATATGACATTTGACATATTCAATAACAGGGAGAGCACAGGTCCAACCACTTGGAGCAAGCAACAGCCGTAAATAACAGAGCTAATCTGGTGGGTACTAAAGGAATACCAGCCATGGAAAAAGTTATCTATTACAAGGAGTTTCACATACGTTTGAGGGATTCCCAGGTGGCTCAGTGGTAAAGAATCTGCCTGCCAGTACAGGAGACTCAGGAGATTTGGGTTTGATCCCTGGGTCAAGAAGATTCCCTAGAGAAGGAAACAGCTACCCGCTCCAGTATTCTTGCCTGGGAAATTTCATGGACAGAGGAGCCTGGCGGGCCATAGTCCGTGGGGTCGCAAAGAGCTGGACACGGCTAAGTGTGCCTGAGCATGAATGCCTCACATACATTTTCCCATTTGATTGTTGCCACAACCCCATGAGCTGGGTTGAGATACTTTCTTATAGAGATGGGAAACTGATGCCCAGAAATGTTATGCGTTTTCCCCAAGGTCACAGAGTTAATGTCACAGCTGGAAGCCAAGCACCCTCCTTATTCTTTCTACCACTTCACTTGTTTGTGCCTGTGCAGATGTTGGGAATCTACCAGGTCCAGAGAGGTCAAGAGAATTTGTGACTGGGTTGTTACTGATAAGTCCAGGGCCAAGGTGACAGCGAGGGCAGAGATGTGTGTGTGCGCAGTCACTCGGTCATGTTGGACTCTTTGAGATCCGCCAGGTTCCTCGGTCCATGGGATTTCCCAGGCAAGAATATAGGAGTTGGTTGCCATGGCTTCCTCCAGGGGATCTTCCCAATCCAGGGGCGGAATCCCTGTCTCCTGCATCTCCTGCAATGCAGGCAGATTCTTTACCAACTGAGCCTCTGGGAAGCCCCGAGGGCAGGGATGGGGGATAGCAATACTCTGTGATTTGTGGTCAATCAGGATGAAGCCTAGAGCCAAGTGTAGGCCTTCTTATGGCCTCTGTTCACAAAACCCTGCGATCCTATGGCAGGCTCAGCGGAAGGAAGGATGGTATAGAGTATGTGCAGAGAGGAACATTTCTGGAAGACAAGGACATGGGTATTTATTTTAGAAGGAGGTTCATCAGGAGCACAGGAGGAAGTGAAGCCAGTTAGCTCTGGAAGACAAAAAGCCACTGAAGTGGATGTTAACAAACAAGTCACCCTCATGGGTGGCCAGCATTAGTCCCTGGGGACTTCTGAAACCCACAGGGCTTTTGCCTCAGAATTGTGCCTGTGGAGGATGGGGAGGCTAGAGGACTTACCCACCCACTGCCTCCCCCAGCCCTGGGCATTAACTTCCCAGCACTTTGCAGTTGCTCTTGGCCCCTCAGGGAAAGCAGCAGGCAGATAAGAGAGACTGGGTGCTCAGAGGATGGGGTTTGAGAACGATCTTCACAACCACAGGTGAACTCATGTGGGCTGGGACATGGGCCAGGACGCCCAGGCCTCTACAATGTCCATGGGTCCCCAAGGAAGCCAGAAAAGAGCAGACAGCTCTCCCCTTTGTGGGGCTGGTTTCCTCTAGGTGAGAGGCAAATACGGAGGTTTCTGGTCTCTGTGCATGCCCAGGATTTTCTGAGAAGGTTGGAGACTGTGCCCCATCCCTCTCCAGCTACAGAATGCCAGTGTAAACTTCCCACTCCCCACAGCCTGACTTATTTGGAGACTCTCTGGAGCCTCCAAGGTTGGATAGAGACTTGCTTGTAGCTCTGGTGGGAAATGCCACCTCGCTAAGGCTGACAGTCTCCACTTCCCCATGGCCCCCACCTTCACACCAATCTGTAGCTGGCACCTCCAGCCTCCAGAGGGCCTGGCAGGGACCTGTGACAGATACAGAATGTTTTAATTTTGGAAGCCATTGATCTAGAGCACATTAACAAATGACACCTGTCATTCAAAATGTTGTTTGCCATTCATCTTGTCTTATCTGAGCACCAACAGCATCAGATAGGATACACGGCAGTTTTCAGGGACAAATTGCTTGCAGGTCCTCCCTCACCCCAGAGCCAAGAGGAACTGTCCCACAGTGGCAGTGCCTGTGAGGATGGCTCAGGGCCCAAGGATAGGAGAAAGTAGTAGGAAATTGCCTGGGAGTGGCTAAGATTAGGGGCTCTTTATTTCCACCATAAAGGGTAGTCTTCTAGTACATTTCAGTGGTGAGTTGGAGAGAGGTCTGTTACTCATACAAGGACCTCAATAGGCAGCTCCATGTATGTGAAAAGCACTGAGCCGGGGTTCATCGCAGGTGCATGGAGCTTGTTTCCATCTAGCAAGATGTGAACCTGGGCAGATAGTTTTCCCTCTCTTTTCTTTCAGGACACCGTCTGTAAACATAAGCTTGGAAATCTCTTCCCTGCCCTGTTTCGTTAGGCTTCTCAACAGAGTTGAGGCAGAATGGCCCTAAGAAAAGTAGGAGGAACCATGGAGATGCACTTTATTTATAAATTGATGTGGATGAGTCAAAGTCAAGACAAGCTGCGTAGGCTGGGCAAGGCTGGGCAGAGTGACTCACCTCTAGCTCTGCCACAGATTCAGTGATGTTAATCCCTCTGACCAAAGGCAGAATGTTCCAGCAGAAGGAGTGGGGTCCAGCACAGAAACCAGGCTCCAAGAAGGAGGGTTGCTCGTCTGTCCCCAGCTCTGCCCTAGACACAGGTCTTCTGCTTTGGGGTGAGGACAATTCCTAGATCTTAGTGGAAGCCTTCTTGCTCCCTACTGTTCCTCTTGCCTCATTTGGACACACTAAGCCTCTGAAGAATGTTTTGGGGGGGAGGAATTGAAAGAGTAGCATTGAAATATACACACTGCCATGTGTAAAATCGATAGCTGGTGGGAAGCTGCCCTATAGCGCAGGGAGCTCAACTCGTGCTCTGTGATGACCTGAGGGTAGGATGGCGTGGGAGGTGGGAGGGAGGCTCACGAGGGAGGAGATAAATGTACACATACAGCTGATTCACTTTGTTGTATAGTAGAAATGAACACAACATTGTAATGCAATTATACTCCAGTAAAAAAAGAATGTTTTGGTGTCCTCGATGCTGTAAAGGAGTGTCCTGGCACATGGGCATCGGTTGGGTTTGCTGCCTAGCATTGTGGCACCCTATCCTATTGCCCTCCCTCTTGTCTACTCCCAACACTTCTACTTTAGATGAGGCATCAACTATTGGTGGAAGGATGAAACGTCCCTGGGTCTCGAGGTGATCTAGGCTTCAGGCAGTCAGAACATAACATTCCTCTCCTGGACACTGAGCTGAGTTCAGGGATGGCTATATGATCCAATTAGAACCCAAATGATGCAATGAAATGCCTTCTGGGGCTTCCAGAAGAGAACCTTTCACTCTTGCCAGCTAGACCTGAAGCTGAGGATAGGATTCTGGAGGGCAGGAAGCCTTCTTTTCACCATGTGGAGTCTAAGACGGAAGTCGACCTGGTAGGAGACAGAACTCAGAAAAGGAAAAAAATGCTTACCAGTGGTACCATTTGAGCTCTGAATCCAGCTGTGCCTGAAGCTGAATTCAGCCCCTGGAACTTTCAGCTTTGAGAGCCAATAAATTTCTCCTGTGCTTAAGTCATTTTGAATTAGGATTCCTGTCTCTTGCAACTGTAACACATGGAGAAGAGACAGCATCTTTACAAACAGTTCGGTTGGCATTCTCACTTTGCACCAGTGTCTTTTCAGCCTGGATCATGTGAGTTTGCCCTGAAAGACTGATGATTTTCGATGCATTGTAAAGGTCTACATTCTGAACTTGAATGGTGGAGAACTTAGCCAGGGTATAATCCATCAGTGAAAGACCCTTCCCAAGTGGCCATCTCTGGCCCTGAGTGAGAACTTGGTAGTCACCATGGATGGTACCTTATTTGTCAATCGACATGCTGCCCTGGACCTCCTTCCTTCATGATGAGGCTAAGAAGATAACAGGAGTTAGATTATATACCATTCATTCCCTTATTTATTCAGATGTTCTTTAATTCATTCAACAAATGAAAAAGGGAATGGTGAATGATAAGTCTAGTAAAGTTGACTGACGCGGGAGTAACATTCACAATACTGCATTTAACAACCAGAGTGGTATATACTGTAGAAGCTATGGTTCCCCAAGGGGTTCAGCAAGGGCATCTATTGGGAGCGCGGGCCCATGTCAGGGGCCTCAGTGCAGGGTATGTCCACTGGGGGGCCAGTGCCAGATGCCGCCTTTGACAGAGGTGGCGTCTCTTCCACCAGGGCTCTGGCCAGGAGACATATGGGCTGGATGTTGGTTAGTGGATGGTGAGCAGCCATTGGAGGAGCAGAAGTATTTCAACATTTTACAGCTGGCATGATGTTTTGGGTGAGTATTGGCTGCATTTCAGGTCTAATGGAAACCAGACTTTGAAGAGCTTCGCACAGCACGTTGAGAAATCTGCATCCTACTTTGAAGACAATGCGGAGCCACTGGGGGCATTAAGAAAGTGACTGACATAACCAGGTTTGTGATGTGGAAGCACATGTCTAGTGACGGCCTGGAAGATGACTGGATATAAGACCAGATGCAGGTAACCTTATCTGGAGGCTGGTGACAGTTATACAGGCAAAAGATGAGTGTGGGTCCATGTTAGAACAATCTTTTCCCCTTCAGAGGTTACTGGACTGAGTGGCTTGGAAGAAGGTGGCTATGTGGTGATGTGGCTGGGTTAGCTGTGTATAACATCTTTTCTCATGGTGCAGGGTGAGAGTTGGCTGTTTGATGCAATCCTTTTCCTGTTGTATGTAGAAAGTTCCTGAACACTCCCAAGAAACCTGCCGTTGCAAGATATCACCCTCCATTCCTTAACTTGGATGCTCCACTGGGATTCTGAAAAGCTTCAATTCATAGATAGATATCAGTGAGGACACTGAGCTGCTTAGCTTTGACTATCTCTACTTGAAAGGCTCAAGATAAAGTTTCTGAAGAATGCTCCTGCCTTCTCTGCTAGAGGGGAGGACACTTAAGTGTCTCAGCCCTGAGGGTCCCTGAATATTCATGACTGGAAATGAGAGGGTCATGAACTCTGGGAAATTCACTCATCAAACATTTGCTGAATGCCTACTGTGCACCAGGCCCTGCTGTTAGGGAGAACAGTGACTGAATTTGTCCTCCCTGCCCAGGGACCACAGTAACCATTTACATGAGTTATTTTACGACAGGAGATAAGAAGCCACCACCAACTGGAAGAATTTGGGAAAGGTCAAAAGAAGACACTACATGTCCTACCACCTCCCAGAATCACCTTGCTGGAATCCAACTTGGCTGAACAATATGTGCACCACCAGGAAGGACCATGAGTCAGAATGATTATCCAGAGAAAACCAGGAAATTAATCCCATCACCATAAAATCCAAGACTCATGTGGCAGAGCAGTCTTCCTGGGTTGACTTACTCTCCTGCGCCCCACCTGGGTGCCTTTTCCCAATAAAGTATCTTGCTTTGTCAGCTTGTGTATCTCCCCAGGCAGTTCATTTCCAAGTGTTAGACAAGAGCCCACTCTCGGGCCTTGGAAGGGGTCCTAGTTCCTGCAACAATGCTGTTGTTTTCACACCAGTGCATCACAGAACACTTCACCAATCCATACATGGAAGTGATCTAGGCAAATCCAAAGCTGTGTTTTATTTCTGCATTAGGCAAAGCCCACACTGTTGGGCTTTTGGTAGCGCCAGTGTCAGGGTCAACTAGGATCTCCGGCAACTGCTTCCTCTTTGGTTCCTCTGTTTCCCTAAGGTAATTCTTAGGCATCCAAAGACTATGGGTCTAAGAGGCTGCAGGTTAAAGCAAGCACCAGCAGGTCATCTCTGCTATTCCCGAGTACTGGAGAATAGTGCTGTCACAAACATCCTTTTTATTGCACCATGATATCTTCTGCAGAATCTGAAAGCAGTAGCTCTAAGGACCCAAACCTGCCACTCAGTCCACACTAGACATTGGCCTTGGGGATGGTTTTGCAATTAAGTGTGTGACATGGTTCTCTGCTGATAATCCCCTTGCTGCAACTAGGAAGCAGAGTCAAAGCTGCTTCTTGCTGGAAAGCTTTCTTTTTGATTCAAAACTGGGCCCTTAAAGGAGACAACTAACTCTTTTTGTACTGAACATTCAAAAACTGCTATTGTTAACGGCAGCTTTTGAACCAACAAAGACAGTATCATTTCCTCGAAGAGACTCAAGGGAGAGCCTGTCTGACTAGGTGTGGGTGTGGGGAAGGGGACTCATGGGGAGGAATTGTTGAAGGTATGGGAGAGGTCGAAGGGGGCTCAAGGATTGGAGAAAGCTGAGAAAAACACAGGAAGAATCTGGATTGTCTTGAGGGCCAGCTTTGTGGCGGGTAAAGAGAGGTTGAGCAGCTCCCCTGAGGGTACCAGGGATGCCAAGTAACCTAATGGGAGGAATCTGCTGGAATCCTGGATCAGGGTTAATGCCAGTAATTGCTAATGCTTCCATTGCACTTAATATGTGTCAGGGACTAGTCTGTTCTTTGCATTTATTAATGCATTTAATCTTTCCATCAATACTATGAGATAAACATCAGTATTGCTACTATTAGCATATTCCAAATGAGGAAATTGAGGCAGAGAGAGGTTGAATAATTTGCTCAAGCCACTGAGCTGGTGACTGGTGAAGTGGGATGCAGAGCTGGGGAGTCGGCTCCAGGGTCTGTGTTGAGAACCGCTGTGCCAGGACGAGGCCTGGGGAGTGGGTCCCCAAGTGCACCAGCAGGAGAGCCAGGCCGAGTTCCTCGGGTCCTCATTTTACCACCTTTGTGATGGAGGAAGGGTGGATAATGATGGGTCTGGTGAAAGTAAATGAGACAGAGTGAAGAAAAAGAGCTTTGGGGGTTGAAGTTTCTGTACACACATTCAGGGAGGTGGTTTAGTTTGCTCCTGGGGTGAGGGGAGAAGAAGAGGCAGGAAGATTGACTTTCCTAAGGAGAATCCAGCTGGTCCCCCAGCGATGGGGACTTCAGAGAGGCACCGAGGCCAGAAAAGAGAAGAGAGGCAGGAGAGGACACCTGGGAAAGGAAGCGAGCCTGGTGGTCAGCACCCACTAGGGATACATCCAGACCCAGAGATGGATTCAGAGTGCTCGCCTCCATCCAAGACCCCATCTGGAGCCCCCCTGGGGACTCTGAACACTTGGTGGAGCCCAGCTGAGGCACTCCTCCTGCTGACCTGCTCGCCATACCCCATAGGTCCCAGATGCTCGCCGTACCCTGGAGGTCCCCGATGCTTGCCACACTGTGCCCTCACCCAGAGGTCCCCGGATATTGTCATCAGGGTCCTCCCTCCATCCCTCTCCTTCGTCTTGAAACCCTCCTCATCTCTCCAGGCCCAGTTCCAAGGCTGCTGCCTTCCTGAAGCTTCCATGCCATTTTTAAGACTAAAGAGAACTGGGCTCCCTGCATGATTCACAGTGCAGTGTTTTCCGCTTTCTTCCGTTTGTTGGACTTATCTGTATCTTCCTCCTATGAGCTCCCTGAGTTCAGGGAACAACTCTTTGTTAAACTGAATTGAGGAGAATTTGGGGAGTACCCAGGGCCCTCCCTCCAGTTCTGCATGTGACTGCGGGTTAGTCATGAAACCTCTCTGGGCCTGATGAGGAGAGGGTTGGGCTGGATGATTTTGAGGTCCTTGCAGCACTGACATCCCTGCTGTTCTAGGGATAGGACACCACCAGGTGGGGAATCACTGGGCAAGCAGAGGTCAGCCTCTGTATCTGAGAGGCTGAGCCCACCTCCCCTGGGCTCTCTGTGGACAAGACTCTATGTGTCTTTAGTGTGGGTTGAATCTCGTAGTTGGCTCTGAGAGGTGGTTTAGGACCCGGAGTGGATAGAATTAACACCTACTTTATTTAGCAGGCAACAAGAATTTGGTTGGCAATAAATTGTTTTGCCAATGAGAACATAATCACTTCTCATCAGATTACCCCTCACCAGGAGCTGTTCTGAAATCCTTTCCATGTCCCATCCAGCTCTGACTTAGAAGAAAAAAAAATTAAAAACAAATTAGATGTTAGGATGATGAATTTGACGAAGGGCAAAGATTCCCCGAGGCTTTTCCTCCTGCAGAGAGACTTAGGAAATGGGGAGGGGGTTCACCAGCAAGCTTAGGAAGCTGCCAGAGGAGTCTAAGACTGTGAGAGCTAGCTGCACTCCCACAGTCTCACCCCCATGTTGCATGAAACTGGGCTTCAGGCCTGGCTCCACCGGGCATGCACTTACTCACTCACAAGGCAGCAAATAAACCCGTCCCAGAGTCTGCTCTGTGAGCTCCATCTCAGCCCTCCATCCTTTCACATCTAAACTTACCTTGCATGAAAGGAGGAGGCAGATACAACAGAATTCCAGCTGTGGGATTCTATGCTCCTTGTCAATGTCAGACAGCTGGAAGGCCTCCTAAACCAGTGCCAGACCCAGCACCAGGCCTCAGGGTACAGGGCACAGGCCTCCGGGATTCTCCTGTCCTGATCATGCTCAGGGGAGCATTGTCTCCAAAGCATTTTCAGCCAGTCCATGTATTTGAACACCTTTCATTCCTTCAATGCAAGCCCACTTCTGATACTCATCTTGCTAGTAAACAGGCTATAGTTTTCACCAATAAGTCCCATTTCTGGCATGCAAATATGCTAATTTTCAGAGTCTCAGCTGTCGATGGAAATACAAATAATAGAAGTGTTGACAACAGTTGCTTGTGACACATGGGCTTTCTCTTGGGTGTGTTGTTAGCAGCTGTCCCCAGATCTGGGGGTTCCTGATTAGGGCAACAGCTCTGAAAATTGAATTCCACTCTATGCTGAAGTATTGGAAAGTAAATTACACATATCATAACAAGGAACCACAAACAGGAGACCTTGTGACCCTGCCTATCACTGAGTTTGGAGAGAGAAAGTAATTTACTAAACCGTATCTCATGTCGAGGCCCAATCCCTGGCTAGAGATTCAGTCTCTGACTGAGTCCACATCCAGATATGGACCCCGACCCCCATCACTAGCTGACCACTGACTGTGGCCACAGATGGAGCCACCATGCTCTGCAGAGCCCGGACCCCTGGCAAGTCTAACTCCAGCCCTGGAGGCGAGTTGGCAGGGAGTTTAGAACAGCATGTGATTGTAACTATTCAGGCCACAGGATAAGCCTTCAAGCCTGAAAGTCCCCAGTAAATTTAGCTTGGTTTGAATATTCTGTCAGTTGCTTTCCTGGGGGAGATGTGGAGTTTTCACCTCCTTAGGATACAAACCACTAATTCAGGCCTCTGGGAGTTATTTCACGGGGGGCTTTCACTTCCTATAAATGTACTGCCTAGATTTTTGGCACATTTGGGGACTCAGAGTCAGTTTAGCATTTTAAAGAAGCTAAATATGTAAAACATCCTAATAAAAATATAGTTAGAGCCTAGGCGGGAGGAATAGTTATTACATTAATGCATTGGGCTCCTATTCCCAAAGGCAATTTTGCTTATGTAAAATCTGGCCCCCTCACCTTCCAATCCTTGTTAACTGGTCTCAGGGAATGACAATGTATTTACATTTTCTTGCCTGAGAACTCTGGAATTTCTGAGTCTGCTATTTGAAGTGCCCTCACTTTTTAAAAGTTATTATTATTGGAATACAGTTGGTTTACAATGTTGTGTTACTTTTTGCTGTAAAACAAAGTGATTCAGTTATATACATACATGTATCCACTCTTTTTTAGATTTCTTCCCATATAGGTCATTTGAGTATTGAGTAGAGTTCCCTGTGCTATGGGCTTCTTAGTTGGTGCTAGTGGCAAAGAATTCGCTTGCCAATGCAGGAGACATAAGAGGTGCAGGTTCGATCCCTGCGTTGGGAAGATCCTCTGGAGGAGGGCACACAACCCACTCTAGTATTCCTGCCTGGAGAATCCCATGGACAGAGGAGCCTGGCGGGCTGCAGTCCTTAGGGTCACACAGAGTCAGACACGACTGAAGTGACTCAGCATGCATGCACCCTGTGCTATACAGGAGGTCCTTGTTAGCTATCTATTTTATACTTAGTCATGCGTATGTGTTAATCCCAGTCTCAAATTTGTCCCTTCCCCCTTTCTCCCCAGTAACCGTAAGATTGTTTTCTACACCTGTGACTCTATTTCTGTTTTGTAAACAAGTCCATTTGTACTGTTTTTTATGATTCCACATATAAGTGATATTATATAATGTTTGTCTTTGTCTGACTTTACTTAGTATGACAATCTCTAGGTCCAGCCATTTTGCTGCAAATGGCGTTATTTCATTCATTTTTATGACTGTAATCTTCCATTATCTATATGTACTATATCTTCTTTATCCATTTGTCTGTTGATGGACTTTTAAGTTGCTTCCACATCCTGGCCCCCTCACTGTTTTTATTTATGATGTAAGGCATAATACAAACATTACCATGAACAGGTTCCAAGTTTTGGAATCAGACATCTGGGCTTCCTATCACAGCTCTGCCCCCCACTAGCTGTGTAACCTTGGGCTCTCAGCTTCAGCCTCTCTGAGCCTCAGGTCTGCATTTGAAAACTGGGGCTAATAAAACTTATCTTATTAGGGGTCATGGGATGACTAAACTATGTTGTAAAGTACTGATCATTTAGTAAGTGCTCAGTTAAGAGTAGTTGCTATGAGCTCAAGGCTAACCCCACAGAGAAGCTGTGTATGGAAATAGCATTAGGAACACTTACATTTGGATGCTGTGGTTGCTTCTGTTTGAAGAATACTTATTCATGAGCCTTAGTAGACCTAAAGCCTGGCAAGTGGTCTGTTAATTTCATGGCTGCTGTCCCTGTCTGCAGTGATTTTGGAGCCCAAGAAAATAAAGTCTATCACTGTTCCTGCTTTTTTTCCCAATCTATTTGCCATGAAGTGACGGGACTGGATGCCATGACTCTTAGTTTTTTTTACAGTGCTTTACAAATTATAAACTTTTGATGCACGACTTCTTATAGTCCCATAATAACCTTTTTTCCCCTGTCCCTATCTTGCCCCTACTCCTTCCCTTTCCCTACTGGTAGCTACTAGTTTGTTTTCTGTATTTCTGAGTCTGTTTCTTTTTTTGTTATATTCACTAGTTTATTGTGTGTATATAAGTGATATTATGTGGTATTTGTCTTTCTCTGACTTATTTCACTTAGCATAATACCCTCACAGTCTATTCAAATATCATTCTTTTTTATGGCTGAGTAGTATTCCATTGTATATATACACCACATCTTCTTTATCCATTTGTCTGTTGATGGACACTTAATGTTGCTTTCATAACTTGGCAGCTGTAAATAATGCTACTATGAACATTGGGGGCTTCCCAGGTGATGCTAATGGTAAAGAATCTGCCTGCTAAAGCAGGAGATGCAAGAGATGCAGGTTCAAACCCTGGGTTGGGAAGATCCCCTCGAGTAGGGAATGACAACTCACTCCAGTATTCTTGCCTGGAAAATTCCATGGACAGAGGAGCCTGGCAGGCTACAATCCATGGGGCGGCAGAGTCGGACACGACTGAGCAGAGCAGCCGTAGCATGAACACTGGGGTCCATGTTGGGATGGGCTCTTTCCTGTTAGTTTTTGGATTCAGTTCTCACTAGAATCCAACTCGGGGAGTATTACTCTCCTCCCTGTGTTACAGTTGAGGATGACATAGAAGCTGAGAGAGGAAATGTCTGCCCATTTCCTAAGGCTGGTATGTAAGGGAGTCAGAATTCAAACCAGATCTGCTTGCCTTGAATTGCTTTTATTAAAGGAGGACATTTTCTTCAAGGTATGTGTTTGGGTTTCTAAGTAACACGCAGAAGAACCTCCAGTGGTCCCTTGATCTAAAACTTCTCTGGTCACTTTATAGTAGAAAAAGCTTTCTGAGGAAGATGAGGAAGAGAGAAAAGTCTTATAACTCCCCACAGGGACTAGAGGTGGGGGAGACAGAGGTATCAAGTTGTCTGGTGGTGATTTTCACTCTGTTGTTTTGTATTTTTATCTCTAGAGCATCTTCTATAAGCCAGGCTTCTCACTTGGTCCTCATAGCATCCTTTCGAGGTAGTTATTATTACCTCCACTTCACAGATGAGGGGAAGGGTTGATGAGAAGTTTTGTCCCCAAAGTGACATAACCTGGTAAATTTTAGAGCCAGTATCTGAACCCAGGTTTGCTGATTGGAAAGTCCTCTCTGTTTTTACCACACAATCTTATTGATTTAGAAGTTGGAAATGGACAGTTAGAAAGAATTACGATTTTTCTTTCTGGGATTCATGATGACTGAAGTGAGAAAACAGAGAGGTTCAAGCAAATGCCTCAGAAGCCTACTTTAACTTCTGAGTTGGTGTAATTTGGGAAGGAAGATGCAGACATGCTGGTTGGAATGGACGAAAAGGAAACATCTGGTCCAATACAAAAAAGGAGCACGATCTGATAGGCCACTGTAGAAAAGAAAGAACATGAGATGGGGGACCAAATCCTGCTCCACCACTTCCTACTGGGCACACTTGGGCAAGTGATATAATTGAGCCTTAGTCTTCCTACTTACAATGAGGATAAGTGGGGGCTGGTAAAAATTAGAAGAAGAGAAAAGTTAGGTATATGGCAGGCCCCAGCTTTCCCAGGCTACACAACTCTAAAAGGCGAAGACCAACACCTCCTGCCTCGGCATCATTCCTGGAGGCTCTTCTGAGGCATGAGGAGGGCACTGGAGGCTGGAACCTCCCCCTTCCCCAGTCACTGCTGAAAAACTGGGTTCTCACTTGTAGGGCTCCCTGACTCGAGGTCACTGAGAGCAGGGCCTGGGGTGGTCAGTACTTTTGGGGCAAAGAGCTTGCAGAGTTCAGAAATCCAGCTCAGCGTTTCATCAGTCTATAGCCTCAGGAGACTTGAGTAACAAAGATACTGCAGTCCCGCTGGCGACTGCTTCCTTGTCGCTAGGCAACCAAATATTTGATATTAAGTTCCTATTGATGAAGCTAATTGCAAAGGTTAATTGTCCTCTGAGATGAAAAAAAAAAAAAGCTACAGGAATGTACTTAGGAGTTGTTCTCTGTACTTCCGAGAGAACGTGATTTTTTGAAAAATCCTGTTTCTCAGATGGTGGTGGCATCAGCACTTTGTTCTTGCTGCATTGTTCACCCCCTCAAGCAGAAGTTTTTAAACTCAACAAAGGAGATGTTCAATGGGACTCTTGCATGGAACCTCAGTCTATGGAAGAGATCAAGGAAAGCTCACCTGGAGAGGGCAGGGTGGATATCATAGGCCCATCCACCAGGGCCACACCCATCCAGGGACACTCCCACTCAGAGCCCTTCCTCTCTCCTCCATCCTTCCATCCCGTGTCTTATCTGTTGTGCTTGTTGCTGGTTTTCTCACTTGTGTCTCCATCATTACACAGGGAGATCCTTGAGAGGTTCTCACCTGAGTCTCCATCATTACACTGCGAGATCCTTGAGAGGTTCTCACCTGCGTCTCCATCATTACACTGTGAGATCCTTGACAGGTAAAGCTGGACTCAGTCTTCCTCTGTGTCCTGAATGTCCAGCATGGAGTCTGATGCAGGGCAAGTGAACACCAGTGCATGTCTAATAAATGACTCCCTTATCTGTTGTGAACCAGGCTGGGTCAGATGAATGCAGCTAAATTACTTGATTTGAAGACCATATTGTGGAAATCCAACACTGTTCCAGTTGCTGGGTCATGGGTCCCTGGGAAAGCAGGTCAGGGACACAGACAAGAGGAGATAGTGGGTTTCCATCTCACCTCCAGTACTTACTGGTTATGTGACCTTGGGCAGATGGGCTCACCCTTCTGGGGCCTCAGCTTTCTCATCTTTAAATGGGGATTATAAAGTCCAGTTTACCTCTGAGGGCTGTCCTAAAAACTGGTGCTGACTCTGTAAAGTCCAGACCACGAGGCCTGGCACAGGGCAGGGTTCAGTGAATGGTAGTTGGTTTTATTGTTGTTTGTTTGTTGTAATTGCTGTTTTCCAACAAGAGGTTGAAGTGATCGCTGTAGGACAGTCTGCGCCAGGAAACTTCTGATTCAGTTCATGAGAGATCTAAGGAAAGGCACAGGGGGCAGGAGAGAGCAGGCAAAAGGGAGTGGGGTACGGCTCTCCAAACTGTCTCCAGTTGCTTTTCCATTTCACCAATGAGGTTTCCTTCCAAGTAGACGCTGGTCATGTCATTTGGGAGGCTAAGTGGTGATAGGGTGATAATGTGGTGACCCGTTACTGGTCCTGACTCAGGGTTACCTGTGGGGACCAATAGGCAGCTGGCAGCATTACAGAGTTGAGGGGCTTCCCAGGATCTGAGTGGGGCTCAGATCCTGACATCTGGGTTCCTGATGGGGTTGTTCCTTCAGAAGTGACATCTATTCAAGTCTGACACATCTTCACTCTTCCTCATTCAGCATCTACTTAGGGAGCCCCCATCACATGCCAGGATGAAGGGGTATAGACAGAAAGATATGAGTCCTATTTTAAGGAGGTGTGGTTCATGTGTGTGTGTCCAGTCATGTCCAACTCTGGGACCCCCATGGACTGTAGCCTGCCAGGCTCCTCTGTCCACGGGATTTTCCAGACAAGAATATTGCAGTAGGTTGCCACTTCCTCCTCCAGATGATCTTCCCAACCCAGTGATCCAATTGGCATCTTCTGAGTCTCCTGCATTGGAAGGAAGTTTCTTTACCACTGAGCCAGAGCTCACAGTCTAATGCAGGGGTTGGCAATCTTTTAAAATAAAGGGCCAGCTAGTACAGTCATCCCTCGGTATCTGCAGGGAATTGGTTCCAGAATACCTGTGTCCCCACCCTGTAGATACCAAACTCCTCAGATGCTCAAGTCCCTTATGTAAAATGGTATACTATTTGCATAAAATCTGAGCACATCTCCCACATACTTTAAATGATCTCTAGATTACTTACAACACCTAGTACAATGTAAGTAGTTGTAAATACAATGTAAATGCTATGTAAGTAGTCGCCCGTGCACAGCAAATTCAAGTTTTGCTTTTCAGAACTTTCTGGAACTTTTTCCCCAAATATTTTTGATCCATGGTTACTTGAATCCACTGATGTGGAACCCACAGATACGGAAGACTGACTACAAATATTTTTAGCTTTGTGGACCATATGGTCTCTGTTGCGATTACTCAGCTCAGCTATCGTAGCATGAAAACAACTACAGACAATATGGAAACAGATAGGCTTGGCTCTGTTCCAATAAAACTTCCCCTAAAAAACCCAGTTTGGCCCTATGGCTATAGTTTGCTCACCCCTTAGAGAAAGACAAAGTGGTAAACAGATGACAGTGTGTCATCATGCAGATATTACATGATGTGATAGTGGGCCAATAAGGGAAAAAAGTATTTCTTGTTTAAGAAACTTCCTGAAGAAATCAGTGGGGTGCCTTTGGGAAAGTCACTGTCTACATCTTAGTTTCTCCCATGGGATTTTGATATTATAATAGATCACAGGATAAATATGAGGACCTATGCATGCAACATGCTGTTTGGGTCACAGTGATGTCTCCAAGTCAACTTGATAAATGTTAGCAATAATAAGAACTAATGCTTTTGAGGGTTTTTTAGATGTGCTAGCCACACTTTCATGTACTTTGCACATATTGTCTCATTTAAACCTGAGAACTATACTCTGGAAGATCTATGCTCATTCCTTCCATTTTACATATGAGAAAACTAAGAAACAAAGAGGTTAAATAACTTACCTAGTAAGGGCAGAGCCAGGATTCAAAGAGAGTCCAAAGCCAGAACTCTAACATTACACCTACAATTACCACTGATTCTATGTATGTGGCCCCAGTCAAGCCAGGAAGGACAGTTGCCAGTCAGTAGGCTTGTTGCTGTGGACAGCAGGCAATGGGCATCATTGCTCTCTTCTGGCAACAGAGCCTGAAGCCAAGTGTCTGGGTGTGGCAACCGATGAGGAATGCCCACACTCTGTGAGCATGACCCCAAGGGGTCATTCCCACTGTGTCTGCCTCAGGGACTCAAAGGCATAGGCCTGGGATGGTGTCTTCCAGCCCTCTGCCCTTTGCAGTCAAGCGTGCTTCTTGCTGTATCAAGCTTCGTTCCTCCCCTATTCTTTCTCCCCTTATCTCTTATCACCAGCTACCCCCAAAAAACAAAGAAAAAAAATGGAGTCCCGTAGGGTGGGTGATGATATCCTTACTCACTAATACAGAGCCCAAGAGTTCAGTTTTCATTCTGTGTTCACAAGGAGGGCAAATGGACCAACTCTGTCAAGAAACAGAGCCATAAGCCCTCTGGACTAAGGATGGCTTTGTCTACTTCTGAATGATGGCCTCCCAGGGATCGTGTGGTCTGGCTTGCGATCATGCTTTTAACAGTTAATTGCATTTCTTCACTATGCTGCTTCAGACCAAGTTACACAAAGTATTGAATACAATTCCTGGAAGTCTGACAGAGCTTTTCAGAGTAGCAGGGCAGAGCTCATCTTACTGGAAATCTCCTTTGGCCTTTGGAAGGGGCTCAGAATAGCAAGAGTCAGAAGCCCCCACCCTCTTAGTGTTCTCCAGAATTCCAATGAGAGTTGGCCCTTGGAGTTGGGGTGGGAGCCAGCCTAGGGTAAACCTGTTAAAGGCAGCTTTTACTTGGCCCAAAGTTGAAATTCAGAGCACCAGACTCCATGGAAGATGCTTGTGTTCAAGGATTGGCATCTGTGGCTAGCTCATAATGGTAATAATGACAATAGGTACCACCGATTTCACTCCTGTGGATCAAAAACCTCTTACGCAGCACTTCTCAGCATCACCTTTCTCTTGTTGCAGCTGCTGTTGGAATGGCCACTACTGCGTGGGATGTGAGCAATTTCCCACAGGTACCACCAGACAGTTTCTCACCTTAGACATGTGCATGGGTCACTTGCCTCCTATCCTAGGACTTCCCTATTGATGCCACCGTAAATAGAACCTCACTCTGCACCCACACAAGTGCAAGGAAGTTAGTGTCCCACGAGATGGAATGTTGGCCAATGGGAGATGGAAGCCACTGAGGACATTCTTTTTTCTGTCCCTCCCCTGATAGATGGTCCTCAGACACAGCTTGCGTGGCTCAAGAGCTCTCAGAGATGCCACTGTGATTAAGCATTATGGGATTGCTTCTATCAGTGATAACCAGAGTCTGGCAGCTACAGTGTGCTCAGACTGGATTTCTGGGTGTAGGTGGTGGGGAGCTAGTGCACAAGGGGCTCTTTAGGACAAGGGGTTCCCACCAAGTATAGAAGGCATCAATTTCAATAGTGAAGATGGGCTGGATGGGGTTAAGCTGGAATCAGGTAGAGGCAAATTTGCTTCAATACCTAGAAGCCTCAGGCCTATATTCTTGACTTTCTGAAGATGTTGGCTATTTACTGCCATAAATGTGGAGCAGGTTAAATGCTACTTTTTTGCTCTGGAGTGCACCCCCTTTGGCTAGTTCTGGGGTTGGACTATGTAGCTACTTGAGAACTTTCTGGGCCAAGGGCTAATGGACTATGAGGACAGAGAGGGGTGTTTTGGATGATTTTATATCAGCGCTTGAGCCAAAACTCCCACACAACTTTTGAAAGCCCAGACAAAATAAAATCGGGGCGAACTCCACTGTGGTAACATCCATCTCCACTGCGACTGATGCTGAACCTGGAATGCATTAATTCCCCATTCATGTTTAGAGGAGATCTACATGCTTGCATATAGAGGACAATCAGAGATAATCTAATCTAGGGTTTTTTTTTCCCTGTCTATGCTGACTGCTGGTCCCTCTTCTACTGGTGTTAACTACTAATGATTTTACCCAGAAGTCATAAACATGTTGTAACAGAGACAATGCTCATGTGAGAACATGGGAATGTTATATTCCACAATTTCCCTTGCAGTTGTGTGTGGCCTCAGACTAGGTTCTAGCTATTAATAATGGGAAAGTAGGTAGATATTCTTTACTGCCTGGTGGCTCAGGTGGTAAAGAATCCGCCTG
The DNA here is from genome assembly GCF_033118175.1 of Dama dama. Lineage (NCBI taxonomy): Eukaryota > Metazoa > Chordata > Mammalia > Artiodactyla > Cervidae > Dama > Dama dama. The sequence continues at coordinate 41,740,298 of NC_083681.1, read as the reverse complement.
CAATGCAGGATACCTGGGTTTGATCCATAGGTTGGGAAGATCCCCTGGAAAAGGGATAGGCTCCCCACTCCAGCATTCTTGCCTGAAAAATCCCCATGAACAGAGGAGCCTGGTGGGCTACAGTCCATGGGGTTGCAAAGAGTCGAACATAACTGAGTGAGTAAGCACATGTAGATATATGCCACTTTTAGTCTTTCCCATAAAACTCTACATATACTACCCACCCTTTTTCTATTTTCCCCTTCTCCTAGCTGGAAGCCAAAAAGTCTAGTTGAGTGGAGCCCATGATTCAAGGGGCTTGATCCTTGACACTGCTTGGAGGTGGAGGCACCCAGGAGATGCACCCAGGGGGAGGCACCTGTCCCAGGCCAGGCTGTGTTAAGCCATTGAGAAAAGGGATTGCTCATTCTTGGAGCTTAGCTCAATAATGCTAACAAAGCAAGGAGACTATGCCCCACCAGCCCTCATGTCTCCAGATCTCTGTGAGATGGGTGGAGTGCATCTCCAGACATCTCTTCCACTGGTATTCAAAGGTTCACAGGTTTGCCACACTAGATCATGATGGAGGTATAGGAAGGTTTTACTAATGGGCCAGGTGGGTTCCAGAAGAGCAGCCTTCTGTGGGAAGAGCAGAATTTGTAATTCACTGTGATAATTTATTTCCCTGTGCACACAGGCGAGGGACTGCAAAACTCCAGACCTCTCTCTTTGGTTCCATCCAGTGTCCTTTCAAGTCCACTAGTTTTGTCCTCATGCTTGGTTGCTCACAAGGAGATGAGGTTCCACCCTTCCAATCCTGTTGGTTTTGTAACCTAGAGTGCTACAGAATTTCCTTATGAAGACACAGTATGGTTTCTGCTGTCCCGGGGAGGGAGGGATCAGGGTGCCACCCCTCCTTCCATCTCCCACAAGGGACTCACCTGAGAAGCTGGTGCATCTCTCATGGGGAACATTACATTTTTCTTAGAGACAACCTAGCACTGATTTGTTTGAAAAAAGGACAGCTTTATTGGTAGGAAGTTTTGACCTTATTGTTTACCAAACAGTGACTTCTGTAGTTAATATGTAGGGCATTTGGCTCTTGTCTGGGATTGGATTAGCTCATAAAGGCTACCAACTGAGCTACAAGTAGCTCACTTGTTGCCGCTCAGAAGAAGTGACAGCCTGTCCGTTTGGGAAGGATGATTCCCAAGTTGTTCTACTCTATTGAGGGATTCCCAAGTTATTTTCATACTCCTTCCCAAATCATCATTATATATATATGCACACATCCCCTAGAAGTTGGATAACTCTGTTCTCTAGCCCAGCACTCAGATGGTAAAGAATCTGCCTGCAATGCAGGAGCCACAGGAGATCTGGGTTTGATCCCTGAGTCGGGAAGATCCCCTGGAGGAGGGCATGGCAACCCACTCCAGTATTCTTGCCTAGAGAATCCCATGGGCAGAGGAGCCTGGTGGGCTGCAGTCCATAGGGTTATGAAGAGTCAGACATGACTGAGCAACTAACACTTTCACTTTTTCACCAGCCCAGCACACCAGGCACATTCCCACCTCAGAGCTTTTGCACCAGCTTCTTTAGGCACCTCTGCCTAAAACACTCTTCTCCAGATCTCAGGCTGGCTTGCTCCTTTCTTTCCTTCAAGTTGTTGCTCAGCTGTCATCTTCTCAGGGAGGTATTTCTTGACCATCCTATAAAATTGCATTCCCCACCTCCCAGCAGCTTAATTTCTCTCCCTGTTTTCAATAATGTCACAGCAATTATCACCTTCCAACATGCTATCTATTTTACTTATTTGTTATTTATTGCCTCCGGTTTCCCTTAACAATATATAAGTGCCAAGAAAACAGGGCTTTCATCTGTGTTGTTTCCCTTTATCTTTAACAGTGCCTTTATCTTTATCCCTTGCATCTTAAACAGTGCCTAGACTATGGCAGATGCTCTGTGGATACTTGTTGAATGAACTAATGACCTCCTTTTATAGATAAAGGAGTAGAGTCTTAGAGGCAGTGGTTAGATTCAGAGCTAGTGGGTGTCAGGGAAGATTTCAAACCCACGAATTTCTGCTTCAAAGCATGTGTATTTTTTCTCTCTGACATCAGACTTCAGACATGTTCGATGTGGCCCTGGGGTAGTTAGAAGCCGTGAGAAGAATATTTGTTGTCCCACATCAGGCACCAATGAGTGGACTCTTCGGGGTGGGGGAGGCATATGTTCTGCAGTGCTTCTGTTGTATCCACAGAGGCATTTATCTCATCAGCAGCATCTGTGGGCTCTTGAAATTGCTTCACCTTTCTGTGGTTCAAACGCCTTGAGCTCCCTACCTGCAAATATTGCCTTTGAGGTTTTTCAAGCCATGCTGAAGTCCTGTCATGCTTTATGGGACTCGGGTTGGGTGTTCTGTGACCCCGCTGGCAGCTACACACTTCTCATCAATGTGCTGTCTGTGCCCTTCTCTCCCACATGGCTCACCTTGGAGGGGGTTACTTGTGATTAGCTGCTCATGTTTTGCTGATGGGGTTGGAACTGCCACAGTCACCTCATTTTGAGCCATAAAATTTTTCATGGAAGGGATCAAGTCTTGCCTTAAATCAGTGGGTCTTCAAGTAGGCTGATACCTGAGTCCAATTCCCAGAGATTTTGATTCAATCGGTCCAGACATCGTGATTTTCAAAACCTCCCAGGTGGTTCTACATAGTCAGCCAGGGCAGGAAATGCAGCTTAGGTTGATTCTAGAGCCTCATTGCGAGAGGAGAGGTAGAAAATACAATTTGACTGAAAGCAGAAGTATTTCTGAAAAGTCACATTTCATCCTCCAATTCTCCTTACTTCCACTGACATCCTGCTAGTACCTGGGGACCTTGGCCTCTTTAGTTTCATTGCAGGATTCTGATGTTTGTTTTCTTGATGCCTTTCTTACTACAGGTGATGGCAGCTTTGGTTCTTTCCATTGTCTATCAGTAAAATAGGCATCAAACGAATAGCACTGACCTTATAGATTTGATACTAAAATAAGTTAATACATAGTTAAGCGCCTGACACACAGGCATGTATGGACCAGCTATCTTTGTTGCTATTAAGTATCTTGCTTATAAAATGCCTGTTCCAGAGTCTGTTGTTACAGTAGTTGGTATGAGCTCCACCAAAAACTTTCCCCTAGATTTTGCATGACTCTTCAAGGGTCTTTGCTGTGTCTCTGGCACACTCTAAAGGTTATCACCAGCAAAGTTTCATCCCATGTCTCTTTAAAGCTTAATTATCACAAATTTTGGATTCTTTGCTGAGAATTTTCTGCTTGGGCACCAGCCAGTCTCATCTGCTTTTGGACCAGCTTTCTGAGCCTGGTACCATAGTGGTGGGTTTCTCTGATGTCTCAGTGGTAAAGAATCTGCCTGGAATGCAGGAGACTTGGATTTGATCCCTGGGTAGGGAAGATCCCCTGGAGGAGGGCATGACAACCTGCTCCAGTATTCTTGCCTGGAGAATCCCATGGACAGAAGAACATGGCTGGCTACTGAGTCCGACATGACTGAGGTGACTTAGCATGTATGTACCATAGAGGTATCTATTCCAAGGATGCCTGTGATTACTCCTGCCAGCTCTGTGGCCCAGCTTTGTGGCCCCAGGAAGACTCTGGATTGTGGCTCTACTGGTCCAAGCCTCAGCTTTCTTCTCTTGTTGATGCAGTCCCAGAAGTGGCTGTGGACAGATGCCACCCAGCCTGTGAAAGTGACCATGGGGAAAGCAGCAGGAAACTGTGTGAAGGGGGCCAGCACTGGCAGGACCTGTGAGTGGAGAGCCCAGGGCTTGTGGGCTGGTGTAGCCAAACTATTTGGTCCAATCACACATACAAAGATCTCCTAGAACTGGACTCGGGAAATTAGCTGTGGGGGCCTGGGATGCTGGACCCATACCAGGGGACAAGCGTCCACACCTCCCCATGGCCTGCATGGGTGAAACAAGGGCACCTACCCTGGGGAGATCACAGCAACACGAGACAGTGCGATAGATGGTTGCTCCCATCTGGAGGGATTGGCAGAGCGACCTGTGTCTGTGGATCAGACAGACCGGGTGATGCAGACACCAGCTCAGACTTCTGAAACTGTTGGCTGGGGGTGGGGGCAGACTAAATATTGAACAGGGTAGCCATGTATTGTGACATACAGGTGACTGTGGGCACAAGTCACAGGAAACCCAGCTTCACATGGGACTCCCGGTGGCAGCCACTTCTCTCAACTGTGGCTAAAGGCTGTTTGGCCACAAGTTTCTGCTTCGTGACCATCCCATTCTGCACACGAGGGAAGCCAGGGCACCATGCTTGTCTTGAGCCGGGCCTCATGGGGTTGTCCTGGCCCAGCACCCCTGAGAGAAAGGATTAGGTTCTCTTCTTTACCACTGTGTCTCTAGGACACAGCAAAGTATGTGGCCTTAGCAGGTGTTTTATAATTATTTGTTGAGTAAATGGATGAATGCATGAATTAATGAATGAATCTCAACACAGCACAATGATGGGAAATAGACCCTACCTCAAGTCTACATGACAGGAAGCTGACAAGTACCACAGTTCCCTGGACATCTGTGCTGTAAATAAAGTAAATAAGGTAAGACTTCAGTGCTCACAATGACTGGGATGGGAATTTGCATCAGGGACCAAGATGAGCACAGAAAGAGGGCTGAATGGGTCTCTGTGAATCAGGGTCGAGGACCTGGGCATGTTTGGGCCTGTGGATGGGGAATCAGTGGACCTAGCAGTTGGGAATGGCTGCCAACGGAGGCAGGACTGACACAGTAATGAAAAAGACATATGGTCCTTTCAAGAGAGAGCTAGTTAGTGAGTAAATTGCTCTGAAAGTGGAATATTTCTGAGGTGGATGCAGAATTCACAGACTTTAACCGTAGATCACATCATGTTTTAAAACACATTTCTCTGTGCCGACAGTTTCACTTATTTTGCAGATTGTGCCTGATTCAAGAGCCATAATTCCTACCAGTGAGGCTGGAGCCAAGTCATTTGTGTTCCCAAATTGGGTTTGCATATTGCACCTAAACAGCCATCTCTTCATTTAGGGGAGCTGAAGATGCACCATCAGCATGGCCACAGTGACAGACAAGAAACCCTGCGTCTGGCAGGGTTTCCCCCAAGCAGAGCTGACTCTGTAACTGGCAGGTCCTGTCCACTCCTAATGATCTTATCATCCCATGTGTGGCCTTCTGCTTTGGAGGCAGGTGGGTGCCCGAGGCAGCTGGTGTGCTGAGAGCGCTGATAGAGTCTAAAATTTGAGGGTCATGTCTAGTACCAAGGACAGCTGCGTACGAGGCTCCCCAAACGCAGTTTACAAGGATCAGCAACGGACAGAGTCCGCGGGTTGCTGTGAAGCCCAGGCTGACTCCCAGGGACCTTGGATATCTGTGTGAGGCAAGGCAGCTGCAGCGATTGAGTCTGGTTGAGTCTCAAGGGGAGACACCTACAGGCAAGCTTCAGTGATGGGGGTTACTGCAGGTGAACTGTGGGGTGTGGAGCAGCTCAAACATCTCCTCAACTGACATGTACATTCCCTCTGTGTCCGGAGTTTCTGGGACTCTACCAAGATGCCAGATTCCTAGAGAACCCAACGTTCAGTATCTAGGTCAAGGATCTATTTTTGGGTGATAGGATACCAAATGGGACTTCATCTGTTTTCTTGGAATTGGAAGTAAAAACCCAAAGTTGAAATGAATAGGGGCTGCTGTGTTCCCAAGTTTCTAGATGGAGCCATCTGATACATCCCTGTGGGGCACCTCTCTCCCACCGTGTGTGAGTGCCCAGTCGTGTTTGACTCTTTGTGACTCTGTGGACTGTATCCCGCCAGGCTCCTCTGTCCCTGGGATTCTCCAGGCAAGAATATGGGACTGGCTCCCCTACCGGGGGATCTTCCCAACCCAGAGATCGAAACCAGGTCTCCTGCGTCTCCTGCATTGGCAGGCAGATTCTTTACCACTGTGCCACCTGGGAATCTCACACATACATACATACACATATACCTACACACATATTTTTTTTCTTTAGATAATTAGCCCCTGAGGTAGAACCTGTATTTTGTTTCCTCCTCTTAGACTGCTTGTGTCCAATGCTTAGAAACAATGTCTCAAAGAAACTAAACTGTTTATTTGGGGATTTGGCTCCCTCAGAGCAAATTAGCCCTAACTGACCTTTCAACATGGGATGACTCAAAAGTGACAAGGTCCCTGTCCTCTGTTGCAAAGCAGGAAAGAGCATCCCTCTTCTTTCTGTGCTGGGTCTTGCTAGCAGCCAACCTCAGGAGAGCATGTGGGGGAGCAGAAATTTCCCATCTCACTTCCCAGGGGTTAGGAGGATCCCACGGCAGGGGAACCACTCCAATATTCTTGCCTGGAGAATCCCAAAGACAGAGGAGCCTGGTGGCTGCAGTCCACGGAATCACAGAGAGTCAGGCATGGCTGAGCACACGCACACGGGGTGTGAGGGGTCACTTCCAGGACCCCCGGTTCCATCTCAGCCAGCCTCCTCCACACGGTGTGTGCCTGGGCTGGGAGAGCTGACCTGGGAGAGAGCGCTGACCGGCAGACACTAGGCCGTCCTCAGAATCGCTCCTCGGTCCTGTTGACTAATGCTTTCTCACTGAATCTTAGGTGCTTGGATTCTTCTTCTCTTAGGATTAATTTTCTCCCAGGAAGCTCCTCAGTATTTCATGTAAACAGCCTTTTGTGTGCCTGGCCCCACCAATCCAATAGATTGAACCATAGGAATAATAGCAGTTAATGTTTATTGAGTACTTAACTATATTGGAGGTACAGTGTTAAGCACTTTGTATTCTTTAATTGACTGAATTCTCAAAATAACCTTATTAGTCAAGATTCTTTTGATTACACGTTACAGAAACTCCAGCTAAAACCTGCTCAAACATAACAGGCCATGTATCGACTAACAGAACTGAAAAGTCCAATCTCAAGCACCTGCCAAAGTTAAACAGACAAGAGCAATGACATGGGTATCTCAGAGTGGGACTTTGATACTCTTTCATTTTCTTTTACAGTTCTATATTATGCATTTGTTTACACTAGACATTATTTTTTATAATAAGAGAACTTTTTTTAAAGTGAATCTTCTATGGTATTCTCCCACATTGTTTTACTACAATCAGTTGGGGCTCTTGTTTTCTGGTCTATGATCTCCTCAAGGGCAGAGGCTTTTTTCTTACATGTCTTTGTAGCCTTTCCTCTGCCTTTTAAATTTGTGCTCAAGGATGTGTGTAGACTGGATTGGATTCATGTGTCTCATAAGGCAAGCTTTTTGCAGTTTCAATTCTTCCAGAAGGCAGATGATAATAAGAAAGTAGTTTACACTTGATCCAATACACGATTTCTCAGGACAAACCTTGTAACCTCAAATGGAGGTAATAATCCCAGGTTATTGTGAAGCTCAAATGAGTTAGAGCCCCGTGTGTGCTGTAAAACTCTATGCACCTGGCAGTTGGTAATGACTTGGGTTTATGGAGCCGCCTCCTTCCGAAGCCTCTATCCAAGGTGAGTCATGTCTATTTCTAAATTTCCTAAGAACCATCATTATCTCTTGATGAAAAGAAATGGTGGAAGACAGAGAAGCTGAGAACATTAATTTAGGACACATTATTAATCCCCTGCTGTGAGTACACCCTGCACCCACATATCCCACGGTCAGATTGTCAAATTCTCCTGACATTTCATTCTGGAGAACTCGATGGGTCCTCAAACTCTTGATAGGCTTAAGACTAAGTTCAAGATCTTGCTTTCCAAATGGATCCTCATGACATACTCTATGGTGCCCTTCATACCCTCTCTTCCTCATGCTCCATATTCAAACCACCACTGTGATCCATCTACTTTACCTGCTCTGTGACCTTGGAATTTCTTCCTCTCTCCATCTTCACTGCTGTGACCCTGGTCAAAGCTATCATCATCCCTACCTCCTCCTTGATCTACCTGGGAAAGGGTTTGCCCTCCTCCAATCAAATGCAACTCTGATCATGTCACCTGCCTGCTTAAAACTTTTCAGTGACTTTCCTCATCCTGAGGATAAAGGCTCCATCCTTAGCAAAGCTTACAAAGGCCTTCATGGTAGGGTATCACCTACTCCACTCTCCTATTTTGCCCCTTCACTCTTTCAGACCCTCCTATGTGAGCTGTCCAGAGGCCCCCTCACCTGCCTCTCCATATGCTCGCCCCCAGGATGGAAGAGCATGTCTCCATCCTCCAGTTAACGCTCCTCAACATAGCTCAGCTCAGATGTCACTTCCTCAGCACCCAACTCTTATCTCCTTCTTAATGCTTAACTGCAGTTCAAGTTCACATTATTTATTCTATTATGTGGTTAACATTTGTCTTTTCCACTAGTATGTAAGCTCTATGAAGGTAGTGGCTGTGTCTCTTTTCATTCACTGTTGTATCCCCAGCACACAGCACCCAGTAGATGATTGGTACATAGGTGCTGAATGAACACACAGATGCACGCCAGGCACTGTGCCAGGAGAGAGGGATACAAGACAGATTAAGTGATGCTGCTGCCCTCAAGATTCTCATAGTCTAACAGGAGGGACAGCACAGGTAGACTGATCATTTCAAGGGGTCTGCGGAGATCAAATCAAAGAATTGTTTGATGGGGATAAAACACATGTAGAAGGGAATGTAAGGAGGCCCAGTCACACCAATGTCAAAGAAAAACTAACTTGCATTCTCACAGACAGAGCATATCTATATGAAAAACAGCAACACTGCTCCTGGAGACTGAAGACCTAGATATGAATATGAACTCTTTCATTTACTAGCTCTGAGAACTTGTGCAAGTAACTGATCCCTTCGGAACCTCTTCTATTCCTCATCTGTAAAATGGATGCTTAATATTAACCTCAAGACCTACATTGAGACTTCCCTGGATGTACATCTAAGTGTGTAGACTGTAAATGCACATCATGAATATTTGACTGTTGGATCTCTTTTACTTCTGATCACACTGAACCTTGGTGGTCGACCATCCCACCCAAGACAACGTTCAGATGGTGAGCACCCCATGAGAGATGTCCTTTTTGCCTGTGTCTGCACAGAGGGACCTGAAAAAGACATCCAGATGAGTACATGACTCTGCAACCACCCATGACCCCTGGAGAGGAGGTGAAGCCGTTTTAAGGTTTGGCCCATTTGATGGAGTTTGGACACACTGTCCAGTTTGGCCTATCTACCCAAGTCTGAAGCGGAGGAAAGAAGTTTCGGCCTCGCCTCTGTCCTTGTCTTTCCTGGTGATTTTCCTTGAACTGTTAATCGTGAAGCTACATTCTGAGCCTCCCTGACAATGGTTTCCATGTGTGGGCACTGGGCCTCCAGGGCCAGGGCTCCAGAGCTCTAATCATTCTGCCCTCTGTTCACCCTTCCCCTCTGCCTGCCTTTTCCTGGGGCCCCCACCTGCCTGTCTTGCTGTTAACATCGAAGGACAAATGCAGTCCTATATTTCAGAGTCATCTGGCAGATCTGATTAATTTTGGAAATGAACAACGCAAAGATTCATCACAAACTTTCAGGTACGAGCAGCCATAAACAAAACCAGAGCACGGAGCACTATTTATTTATTAAAACTGTAAATTGAAGGGAAATGGGCTATTTATTTTGCACGATGTCTTCCACAGAAGTAATTGGCTCATTAATCACACTCTCACCGTGGTCACGTTCGGAAGGTCAGGCTCACCAGGGAAATGAAACAGGGGGCGGTGTTTACAGCTCTGGCAGCATGTGGAGTCCCATGAGGCTGGCTCCTGGGGACCGTGGCACATCCCAGGGAAATTCTATATCATGCGAAGGCAGCCAGGCAGTTGGGAGGCAGTGTGGCATAGTGGCTGGGGGGGTTCCCTGGGGGCTCAGCAGTGAAGAATCAGCCTGCAGTGCAGGAGATGCAAGAGACGTGGGTTCAATCTCTGGGTAGGAAAGATTCCCTGGAGGAGGGCATGGCAACCCAGTCCTGTATTCTTGCCTGGAGAATCCCATGGATTGAGGACCCTGGCGGGCTCCGGTCCATAGGGTCACAAAGAGTCTGACATGACTGAGCGACTGAATACAGGCACACACTGGGGAAGGGATCCAGTTATACCAGGGGCATTTCCATGACCAGGAACTGAAGATAGATGAAGTGTGAGTAGAACATCTTACGCGAGCAGAAAGTTTTGGGAAAAACAACCTCCATGCTCCTCTTTGCTCAGGGGATCACTTCCTTGGATAGTCCGTTTAGTAGTTCAATCCCTTCTGGAAATCCTGGTGCTCCTCACCAAGGAACCCAGGGGCAGAATTTGAGTGCACCCTTCAGACAGAGCACAGTGCCCCCTAGGGGCTACTGTGAGGGTGGCAGCAGCAGGAAGTGGAATGTCACCTGGAAGGGGACAGGGAGGGATGGGGGAAGGGATTGGGGGAGGGGAGGGACCAAGACTGGTTCTGAATTTAGGCCACTGGGCTCAGCTGCTTCTCTCACCAGGAGCGGCTCCTCCTGGGAGAAGCTTCTGTGCCATGGGCTGGATGCTGGGTGTTTTCTACAAAAAATGCTATGTCACAAGCAGGATCTGCTGTATACTTTGCTGGGCCCAGTACAAAATAAAGATACGGAGCCCCTGGTTCAGAAATTATCAAGACAGTGACAGCAGAACATCAAACTAAGCTGGGGCTGGAGGTGGCTGGAGGGGACTCTGAACTCAGGGTCCCATGCCACACAACCGTGAAGCCACGTCTGGCCATAGGTTCTTCCTGTGGGGACCAGGGATGGGCCTGGGCCCCCTTTCCTGGCTACAGTGATGGGAAGGCTGAACAGAGAGAAGAGGCATTATGTGATGATGATCTTTAAAGTCTGGTTCCCAGGCGTGACCACACTGTGTGATCTGAAAAAATATCCACATTAGGGCTAATGCCCCCAAGGCCCTTTCTGGCCAATCAGTTGGTAAAGCACCAAGGAGAGACATAGTTCCTGTCTGTGGGCAGAGAGATGGACTGAGGCCAGAGCCAGGCAGTGGGGGTCTTGTGGGGTTGGGAGCTGGAGGTGTGCCCACCGCGATCCCCTCTCTCCTCTTGGGTGCGAAGGGCTGGAGAATGAGCAGGGCTGAGCACACAGTTTTGGGTGACTCTGTCCCGCACTTATTTTCCGATCATGAGGAAAGCAAGCAAACATAGACTCTTAAGGCCAGGGAGTCTCTGTCTTGCCTCAGAACTCCCTTGGATCTCTTGTCTGTATTTAGAAAGAGATGACGAGAATAAAAGGGCTCTGATTTCCAGCAGCCTCTGCTTCACAGGGACCATGTTAAATAATTTTAAATCACGGCAGCCTTATTCCTATAAAAAGACTTTTGGAGAGTGGACAGAAATAACTTTCCCATGTGGAGTCAGAGTGTGTGTGTGTGTGTGTGTGTGTGTGACATACTGCATACATGTGCACACACATGGATGTGTGAAGCCTGTGTATCTGCGTGCAAACACTGAAGATGCAAATGCATACCTACCTGTTACTTGTGTGCACAGCAGTTGTAGGGATTGTGTGTGCGTCCACACACAATTGAAGGTCTGTGCATGAGTAGATTCTAATGTCTGACATCTTTACACCCTGCTTCTGGCAGTCAGTCTTGTTTGTTGTAAAGAGCAGGGGCAAGAGTCAGCAGCACGTGAGCGGGTTGGGTCTGGGGTGAGGGGGGCTGTCTGTTGTTCCCGTCTGTGTCACGGCCCCATCAGAGCTCCATGTGGTGGGTCTGCTGCCTCCGTTCACCAGCATGCCTCTGTCCTCTGCTTGCCTTGGCTTCCCCCTCTCAACCTCAGCACACACAGGCTCTGGCTCGCTCAGCCCTCTGGGGCTCGTCTCTGTGTATGGTCGTGGCTCCTGGCCTTCTTCACCAACTGTGTCATGGTGCCAGTGTGCAGGCAGAATGTGATCAGCCCAGCTCACCTTCTTGTGTTGTCATCAATCACTGACCAGTCTCTGGATACTGCCCGCAGGTCTGGTCAGATCAGCTATTGAGGGGAACCTGGCCATGGTGCAAGTGGGGTCACTGATGGGGCTGTGGTTGGGACAGTTTTCCTTAGAAGCGCGTGGACAGAGGTCCATGATGAATATCCCAGGTCCTTCGGCAAAGCCCCTGTCACCTGCTCAGGACCCACCCTGTAGAGGCAGGGATACCTGGGCTGCCCTACAGGCAGGACTTGCTGGGCAAAGTGGGCTCAAGTGGAGGCAGCCTTCTAGGGTCTGGGGTCTTCTCTTCCCCCTCCTCTGATCCCCTGTTAGGAGTTAAATTGTGCCCCCTATTCATATGTTGAAGTCTTGACTTCAGAATATTACCTTGTTTGGAGATGGGGTCTTAACCAAGGTACTGATGCTAAAATGAGGTCATTAGGATGGACATTAATCAAGTACAAATGGTGTCCTTATAAGAAGGAGAAATTTGGAAACAAGACACAGAGAGAAGATGGTTATTTACCAGCTAGGGAGCAAGGCCTGGCACACCGCCTTTCTTCACAGCTCTCAGGGGAATCAACACTGCCAACACCTTCATTTTGGGCTTCTGGGCTCCTGGATCGTGAAACACCACACTTCTGTTATTTAAGCCTGGTCTTAAAACCTGGTCTATGGTATTTTGTTACAGAAGCTCCAGCAAACTAGTACACACACAAAGAAAAACTTTCCGAAAAGAAGGGAAGAAGCCTTTGGACACCACCGTCCCTAGAGGGTGGACTAGGGCTACAGACGTCCTGTGAGGGTGTCAGCCAGGAGGCCAGGCCTTCTTGCACTCACACCCACCCCTGTGTGTAAGGCCCCTAACCTGGGTGCTTCTGACACTTGGCCCCTGGACTCACAGCAGGAGGAAGCTCTGAGTCTGGCATCTTAACTAGGTGTTTACCATCTTTGGTGAGACCCACTGAAGGCCAGGGAAAAAATCTCATCCTATTTGTATTTCAGAAAGATTCCTTGAAAACTAGTGTGGAGGGGAGGTGAGATGGGGATGGAGGAAGGCTGGAGATGGGGAGGCAGGTCTTCATGAGTGATGAGGGGACCCAGGGAGGGAATTCTGGGGCTGTTGAAGGAGCATCACTGCCACGATGGACTGACAAGATATGGGAGTGAGGAGCAGGGAGGTGAGAGACAGAGAACTCTGGTGTGAGCGCCTGGAGGAGGGAGGTGCTGGTCACTTGGCTGGGCCTGGGAGGATGAGCGACAGCTCTGTTTTCTGCATGTCAGATGAGCACTGTCCAAGGGACAGCCACCCAGCTGCCCGGGGCCCGTCAGCAGTGGGTGATGGGACCTGGGGCGCAGAGGAGAGGTCCGGGCACAGACGGGGATTTGAGTATCACTGTGTCATGGGTGGGGGCCCTTGTACAGAGGGACTGGCTGTGAGCTGCTTCTCCCAGGAACAGGGCTAGAGACTGGCACTCAAGAGGTGATCGGGGCTAGCACAGAAGGAGTAGGGGTGATGACACAGAGAGGGAGGAAACACACAGGGGAAGCTGGCCACCTACAAGCCAAGGAGCCCCTGAGGCTTCTAGACGCTTGGAGAGAGGCCTGGACCCGATTCTCCTCACAGCTCTCAGAAGGAGCCAGCCCAGCTGACACCCCGACTTCAGACTCCTAGCCTTCAGAACCATGTGACGACAGCTGTTTAAGCCACCCAGTGTGTGGCACGTTGTTGCCCCTGGGAACTAATGCACCGTGATTCATGGAAGGAGCTGATGGTCTCAGCAGCTGGATGTGGCAGTTGCTGACGCAAGTCTCACTGCTGAGTGCCTGAGCCATGGACAGCTTTGGGAGGTGAAGGCGGTGGCTTCTGGAGAACAGTGTGGTCTGAAGCCCAGTGGCTGATGAGCCTTCCTGGTTTCTCAGGATGAAGGACTAAGGCGTCCTGTGGAGGCAGAGGGAACCCTCTCTCTGGAGGTGACCCTGAGGTCAAGGTGCCCGTCTCGTCTCCCTGGGCCCCACAGAGAAAGCTGGCAGCTTGCACAACAAGCTCCTACTGTCTGCAGGGCCTTAAAGCCTCGTTTCTCAGGGGTGGGAGCAGGGAGGGCAAACACAGCCACGTCTTGGGCTCCAAGTTCAGAGGAGACAGGCCTGAATCTCCATCAAATGACTAACACCCCTTTTCTTAATCAATGGTATTTTATTGTCAGTTATAAATATTTACCACGTGTCCCCTATTTACAGTTGCAAAATAGTTTATGATATTATACCCTCATCCACCATTCGGCATCTTTCTATAAACTCCATGAAAATTGAATAGGAAATACAAAGCTCTTTTGGGGGCCCACCAACCTGGTTCCCCAGACTCCAAACACCCCCACACGGACAGCAGGCAGCGTTGCAGCAGGTGCTACACAGTAGCAAAGGGGCGGGGCGTGGGGTGGCTCCCGGCGGGGTCAGGATGCCAGGCTTCTCAGGACGTTGGTGATGCTCCAGTGCTGGCCCGAGCACCTCTGCAGCACCAGCTGGAAGCCGAACTCCGCTTCGTTGTTCTCCTGCAGCTCCAGACAGCGCTTGGACTTGCGGTTCTGGATGGGGCCTCCCTAGGAGCCAGGGTGGAGAGTGGGGTCAGAGGGCGTGGGGGAGCCTCAGGCCCAGGGGCTGGTGGGGATCACTTGTGGGTGCAGACGCGTGGGATCCTGGGAGGCTGTGGGAGGTCTGGGGTCAGCGTGCCCACAGAGCCTGAGGCTCCCCATCTCCAGGGGCTGATTTCCTCCCCAAGACGGAACCCTATGCCTCTGTTTTCTTCACAAGGCCCTAGTCCTTTGTTAGGAAAGAGGACAGAAATGCCCCAGCCCAGCTTCCATCTACCTAGCTGGGTGTGGCATGCTGGTTTGCTTCTATTGCGCCTGTCATGGGGGCTGGGCCCTGCTCCCCATTTGTGCTGCAAATCCTGGTTCCTTGGGACCACCCCATGATGGGCCTGAATGTAAGCATCACCAGAGGCCCAGGACCTCCTGCTTTTAGTGTCCTGCTCCCAGCTGGACCTCTGGAGTGATCAGTGCTGGCCTCAACCAAACCCAGGCTCCCGATACCGTCTTACGGCCCTGGGCTCCGTCAGCCCTGGATACGCTTGGTTTCCCTCTATGCTGCTGATGTTCCAGGAGGTTCTGTAGCCATGCATACTCAGTTTATGCTCAAAGCCCTTGAAAGAAGGGAGGTTCTGCTTCTTAAAGCAGCCCTACAGCAGCAAAAAAGAAACCTCCAATTTTTGCTTTTAGTGAGATCCTTGCAGGCCTTAGACACTCAGGCTGCTGATTGGCACCTGGGTGTCAGTCCAGACTCTTGGAGTATCTCTGAGTTTCACCAAAGATGTGCTCAGCCGGGCTTTGGCCTCCCAAGCAGGCAGGCTCTTACAAGTTGGCCCCCTGGAGCTTCATGGTACTGGAGTATATGAACAAACTCACTTTCCCCCAGAATCTACTCCTCCTGTGCTTCCCATCTCAGCAATAACCAAGCATTTCCACGGACACCTCTGCTTCTCCCCAGTACTGATTAGGCACCAAATCCTACCAATTCCTCCTCATACCCTGTGACTGTCCCCTTATCCCCATGCCATCACACCTGCCCCGGTTCAGGCCACGGTCTTCTGTCACCTGGACAACTGCACCAGTCTCCTAACTGACCCCCCTCCCTTTCCACAAGCAGGACTCTGTAGTGCACCCCCCAGCTGCCCCCATGCCCATCCCAGCGAACGGCACCCTGTGATAGAGGGGGACACACCCCTCTTCTGTAAGGAAGCCATCCTCTTGGCCACCACTGTCCCCATGGCAACCACTGACACCTCACGAGAACACTGAGACTCAGTACTTCCAACCACCCGGGAAATGGGCAGCATCTCCTGCAGCTGAGTGTACACAGCCCTGAGACCCACGGACCCCAGGCCCAGGTGGGTATCCAGAAGAACTGTCTGCACCGGTTCTGAAGCATGGTTTATAAAAGCTCCAACCTGGACACAACCCAAATGTCCATCAGTAGTACAATGGATAAATAACTTGTGGTTATTCACCTAACTCGTACATTAAAAATGCTGTACATTACAGCATTAGAAAATGAGCAAGCCAGAGCTCCACTCATTAAGGACAAATCCCACAAATACAATGCTAGCAAAAGAAGCCAGACAAAGAACACATACACAATTAGACTTACATATACTTTCCAAACAGGCAAAATAAGACCACAGACTTAGAGTCAGGGGTAGGTATCTTGGGGAGGAGGGAGCGGGAAAATGATTGCTGCTGCTGCTGCTAAGTCGCTTCAGTCATGTCTGACCTTGTGCAGCCTACCAGGCTCCTCCGTCCATGGGATTTTCCAGGCAAGAACACTGGAGCGGGTTGCTATTGCCTTCTCCGGGGAAGATGATTGACAGTAGACCAAAGGGTGCTTCCTGGGAGTTGGGAGTGTGCTATTTCCTGATCTGGCTGGTGGTTACCTAAATGTTGGCTTTGTTTTAAATTATTGAGTTGAACATTTATTTTGGTATGTATGTTTGCATGGTTCTATCTGCGTATATGTTATTCTTCAGCTAAGAAAGTTTAAAACAAAAATCCAGCTCTCTCAGAGGGACTTTGAACAGCAGGTGAAGGAGCCAGGGGGCAGAGAGGGTAAGGAGTGTAGTTTATATGTGTGTCTGGGAGGGGGTGTGGGACTCCCCATTTGCTGTGTATGGGAGATGGCCCGGGGACTGCAAACCTCCTTAGAAGCATTCGAGGGAGTAAAGCAGTGTGCCCCTGTGTGCCCTGACCCCAGCACCTCCCCTGAGGAGAGCAGGGGCTCGCTGATCCTGAGAGCGGAGAGACAGCACAACAAAAGCAGCTCACCTGGGGCCCAGAGGTGCAGCCAGAGAGAAGCCCACAGGCTCAGGCTCTGAGGGGCCGAGGGACGTCGGGCCACCAGGCAAGGGCTCAGAAAGGCCCCTGGGGTCCCTGTGTTGGAAGAGATGCGGAAGCCTGGCCCTCTCATCCTCACTTGCAAGCTGACTGGGCCATCCTGGCCGAGCACTCTTCCCTGGGCAGCTCCACCTTGGGAGAACTCTCCCCCACTGGATGAAAACTGTTGTCTCGGGGGCAACCAGCAAGGGGACCCAGACTGTGCCCCGAGGTTTCCACAGGTGGGTAGGCTCCTACTTCTCCACCTTCTCCTTTCCCGTAGGGGAAGATAGGGCACACAGCCCCCCAACCCCCCAGTTCCATTCTCTACCAGGTGAAACATTTCCAGTTCCTTGCGAGACAATCTGGTTTCATTTTGCCATCCCAGTGGCCCTCCTGTAGACAGACTCCAGTAGTTGTGAGTCACTCAGAACTGACCACGCAGCAGAGGATCACCATCTCGTCTCCACTGAACAAGAGGCTCCTTGGACATAGCCGAGGCATTTGCACTTTGGGGGCCACACCATGCTCCCGAGCCCCGACTGGATGACTTTGCTGGCCAGCCTCAAGTCGTACCTTCAGAAGCTGTGCTCCACCTTGGGTCCTCTCCCTGTCCCTCAAAATCTTGGCTTTTGAATCCAGAGGAATCCCTTGTGACACCTGCTCTAAGCAAGGCCAGCCAGTCCCTCCACCAGGCTCTGGTTTCCAAGGCCTGAGCGCTCTGCTGCCCACACCCAGGGTGGGTTGGTCTAGTGCTTTTGGGCCTGGGGCCAGCCCCCGCCCAATCCTCCTGTATCCCCAGCAGCCTGGTGGGATGCCTTATCCTGTGAGGCTGGAGGAGAGCTCAGGCAGGATGGGAATGAAACCAGCCCAGCTCTCTAATCACAAGATCTGCTGGTGATTCAGGTGGTGAGACAGAGGAGAGGGCTGGACAGAGATGCTTCTGCCCGGGGCAAGCTGCTCTGCCCTCCTGCTTCCTTTCTCTCTAGGGCCAGATGGTAATTTTGGTCCTGACGACTGAAGAATGAGCAGAAGGATCAGTGGGAAACCCCTTTAACATCTATAACACAACAGATGGATATGAAGCTATTCACGGTGTCAGGATCGGGGCTCCAGAAAAAGTGCACAACAGGCAGAAAAGGGGGACAGACGAGGATTCTGACAGCTCAGGAGGTCCTCAAGGCCAGGCCAGGCCTTGCCAACCATGAGGCTGCTTCACCAAACCCAGACCACTGAAGTCTGGAGAAACTTGTCCAAACCAGAGGCGTGCATAGCTCTCTCCTTTCCCGCCAGCCACTCGGGCACATTCTAAGCCTTCCTCGGGGATGCCATGCCAAGGCCAAGAGAGGGAGGTGGGGCAGAGGTCTCTGAGAAGCAGAGCGTTCCTTCAGAGACTCAAATATGGCATTTCCCATGCCCTCCCCTGACCCAGACGCTCTCTCAGCACCCTAGAGACAGGAAGTATGGTGACCCTGAGGCAGAAATGGTCTGTATGGCCTCCAGGAAGGCTGTGGGAGAAAGGGAGTCAGGCCAAGAGCAGGGCTGTGACGGAGACACAACCTCAGTGAGGGCACCTGGAACTGAGGGTGGAGAATGAGGCCAAGAGAGCTCTCTTTCCAGAGGCATTGAAGGAGAATCTTCCAGAACAGAGTAGTAAGGCCACCTTGGAGGCCTGGTATACATCTTGGGACATACGTGGGATACGGAGGAGCCAGCCCATTCTCTGATGTGGAGCTGCGCTGGTCATTGGCCAGTCTCCCTCCTGTCTTCCTCCCCAGACCTCAAGCTCTGTCATTGAGCAAACCCTGGAATCTCACCCCATTCTTGGGCAAATTCGATTTGCCCCAGTTGCGAAGGAGACTTCCTTTTCTCTATTCAGTCCCTTCACAGTGAGCTCAGCACCTTTGGGGGCAGCCTGGTGGGGTTACTATTCTTACCTCCACCTGCAGGCTCTGCCCTGAGATAAAAGCAGGGACAGTTAAGGCTCATTTGCCACATCCCCGGCACCGTGTCAAGTGCTTCACACACTGTTTCATGTGTTCCTCACAATAACGCTGAGCAGTGGAGGTAAGAATTATTTCCATTCTGTAGAATTGGAGACTGAGGCTCAGAGAGTTGGGCCACATGGTCAGTCAGTGGTAGAGTCAGGCTGGGAGTCTGCCGCCTTCACTGTTCCCCACTAGGATGAGTGGCCAGACCTTCCCCTCCATTTATCCCGCCCGGGCCAGTTGGTGAACTAGACTGAGAGCTGCAGTGCGCCACAGCTTGTGGTGGAGGAAGGCCATCTGATGGGCCCCAGCGGCTCTGGAGAGTCAGGTTGATCTACTCCTTTTGAGAGTTCTCTGCAAAGATGTGATTCATTGCTCTATCCATCCATCCAGTAATTAATGACTGCCTATCACATTCTTGGAATAGTTGCTGGCCACTGACACATATCAGTGACTAAACAGGAGGAGATCTTTGTCTTTGTGGAGACTATATTCTAGGAGGAAGAGAGAACAGTAGATTCTTTACTGTGTTAAAAGTGCTAAGATTGTGCACAAAAATGGAAAACAGTGCTGTGGATTGAATGTGTCCCCTATAAATTCATGTGTTGAAGCCCTGATCCCCAGCGTGATGCAAGGTGGGGCCTTGGGGAGGGAATTAGGTCCCAGGGGTGGAGCCCTCCTGATGGAACTAGTGCCCTTACAAGAAGAGATGCAGGAGAGATGGTCTCTTTCTCTGGGCCACATGAGGACACAGTGAAAAGCTGGCCATGTGAAAACCAGGAAGAGGGTTCTCACCAGACACCAAATCTGCTGGCACCTTGATCCTGAACTTTCCAGCCTCCAGAATGGTGAGTAATACATGTTTGTTGTTCAAGCTTCCCAGTCACTGGTCTTCTTATTATACTAGCAGCCCAGATAGACTAAGTCCAGCAGGTTGGGAGGATTCGGGAACTGCTGTGAGCAGGAGGCAGGCTGCAGCAGCAGGAGATGCTTGGGGGTGATCCTGAGAAGGTGCGAGCTGGGCAAAGATGCGAGGGAGGAAAGGAGGAGTCTAGGTGCATTGGAATGAAGCTCCCGCACCCACAGAGGCCTGGTGTGTGCAGGGAACAGCATGGGGTCGGGGGAGGAGAGGAGACCCAAGAGCTGAGAGAGGGGCAGGTTGTGTGAAGGGACTTTGGCTGTTCATCCGGTGACAGGACTGGCCGCTGTGGGGTGGGACTGACATGCTAAACGGGTCCCTCGGGCTGCTGTGTGGCATGTGGAGCATGGGGGTCGGGGAGCGAGGAGGAAGGAACCAGGACCACCTCTTAGCAGGTTCTCATCCTCACCAGAGAGCACCTGCCAGCCCCGCCCTCGGTGGAGGGCGAAGTCGCTTGGTTTACCAGTCCAGTCATCTAAATTATTTGTGTAATACTTACAACTACAGGATCTGGAAACACACAATACTTTTAATTAAAGAATTTAAATAAGGGCAATTAAACCTGGCAGGAGAGAGGCCGCAGCACACAGAGAGCTTAATTGGAACGGAAACCGAGTTAAGTATGGAAACAGCATTAAAAAAAAAAATAGAAAGCTGAATGTATGGAATTAAGAAGGCTAATAATAATTCCTAGAGCTGGGTTCCCAGCCCCCAGCCTAGCTCCTTCTTCTTTCAAGCCTCTCTGGAGTAGAGACTAGAACGGGCATCAGAGGTGGGACTAGTGGAAGCAAGAACATGGGACTCTGCTCCCAGCCCTGCTTCCAGCTCTCCCTGGCTGTAACCCTGGTAAGCGGCTGAGCCGTCCTGGGCTTCAGTCTTCTTGTTTATAAAAGGTACCAGAGGACTGTGGGGGTACGGAGACATGGAGCGCTGACTATGGGCCCGGCGGGGCACGTGGCACTGTGGTCCATGAGCTCCTTGGAGTGAGGTGCTGAGGGGCCGACTCTGGATTTCGCAGCCACACACCTCCTCTCTGCCTGTTTGCCCAGGTGTGTGTCTGTGGCAGGAGACTAACCTGCCCAGTTCTTTCTGGGGAGGTGGGCAGGGCAAATGGATTAGACAGCCTCTGGAGGGCTTTGTGACACCCTCGATCACTGGGCCCCACCTTCTGACCCGCACAGGCCTAGTGTGTGCAGAGAACAGCATGGGGCTGGGGGAGGAAATGAGGCCCAAGAGCTAAATGAGGCCCAAGAGCTAAAAAGAGAGGCCCAAGAGCTAATGTGAATTGACTTTGGCTGTTCATTCCATGACAGGACTGGCCACTTCGGGGTGGAACTGACATGCTAACTGGGTCCTTCTGGCTGCTGTGTGGCGTGTAGAGCACAGGCAGGGATGGGGTGGGAGGGCGGAGGGGGGGGTGGGAGTGCAGGGGTGGGGAATAGGGGGTTGGGTGGTTGGGGGGTGGGGAAGGAGGAAGGAAGTGCCTTTTTAAGCTGCCTGTGCTTTTCACAGCTGCCGGTGCTGCTGGTCCAGGGACCATACTTTGGGGACCACAAGCAAACCGTGATCCTCTCTGGGGAAAGGATGAGCCTGGGCTTACTGCCCCGAGCTGGGGCACCTGGAGCAGCTGCACTGAGCTCAGGTTGCTCTCATGCTTGCAATCAAGGCATTTACAAGGAGACTGCGTGAGGACTGAATCCTGTATTCCGAAGACTGCTTCTTTCAGAGCTCTGGTTCCACTTTTTGTTCTAATTAGTTTTCCATGGGCAAGTGGCCCAGTGGGTCTTTGGCTTTAAGCACAGTGGACGTGGGAGTTTCCAGGTTAAGTCGTAAATGATTAATAATCAAATAATTCAAAGCATGGGTGGGATGTTAGTGCTAGTTACAGAAATCCTGAGATTAAGTCTTTTTTGTAGAGGAAAGTGGTCTTTCTGTACTATGAATATTCAACACTATGTTTTTTTAAAAAGTGCCTTGGTGTTTGTTGTTCTTAAAGGAGATGCACCTGTCCCTGAGTGAGATTCTGCTTGGGATTTGCTCTGAGGTCTGTTGGACTGAAAATGGGGTAATGGCAATGTCAAATGCAAAAGGAAAGGTGAAGGGGGGTATCCAGCAAGATGGCTGGAGGGAGTTTGCTGAGGAAGCAGGAATATAGCCAGTTCATACACATCTACTGGCAGGAAGACCCTAGCCCCAAACTCCTACTGCAGTAATCCACAGGTTTTCTAGAGACAAGACAAAGCCTCCTTGGCATGAAGGTTTAAAGCGTGGGCCCTAGAGACAGAATCCTGATTTGACCTCGGACAAATACTATAATATCTCTGTGCCTCAGTTTCCTCATCTGTAGAATGGGGATATGAAGCACCTGATGGCAATGTCATGAGGATTAAGTGATATTTATACAGCAGTTACAATAGTACCTGGTGCATAGTAAGAACCACGTGAATGTCTGAGACATAAAATTTAAAATCCCACCCACAGGTTCCCTGGTGGCTCAGTGGTAAAGAATCCACCTGCCAATGCAGGAGACACAAGTTTGGTCCCTGATCAGGGAAGATCCCACGTGCCTCGGAGCAACTAAGCCCCTGAGCCACAATTACTGAGCTTGAGCTCTAGAGCCCAGAAGCCACAACTACTGAGGCTGCACAACCTAGAACCTGTGCTCCACAAGAGAAACCACTGCAGTGAGAAGCCTGCACATCGTAACTAGAGAGCAAATCCCACTTGACGCGACTAGAGAAAAGCTGGTGCAGCAGTGAAGACCCAGCACAGCCAAAAATAAGTAACTAACTCAATGAAAATTTAAAATAAATAAATAAAATGCTCCCCAGGTCTGAACAGTGAGGTACGGAGCCTTCACACCTGGTCCTGGCTCCTGATCTAAAGTGCTGACGGCCATAAATTAAAAATAACTAAGAAAATATTCAGGGCCTAAATAAAGCTTTGTCAGTCCTTCAAAACTGGACGGTTCTACACTTGCCCCTTCATGTGACATGGAAATGAAAAGCTGCTTTATTCCAGAGCCACTAAGAAACACCCTATTATAGTCTTTTCTTCTCAGTACAAAAGGTTCTCCAAGTTGGACTTCCTGACAGCGCCTGGGGATTGGAGCGGGAGAAAGTCAAGGACTCCTCCTCCTTGCGTGCTGGGAAATTCTTTGGCAGAATCAGTGGTGCTCCCTGGGAAATGTGCTCTGCAAATAAGTTCTTTTTGGAGTGGGTTACTCATCTTGCATCAAATTATCAAATTAGACCCCACAAATCAGAACTAGTGGTCCATGGCCAGGCTCTGTGCTCAGCTCTCTTCCAGGCAGTCTCTGCAGGCTCTCAAAATGCTTTCTCTCCTGGCCTTAACGGTCATCTCTGCTGTTATCCTTGATGCTCTCCATTTGGAAAAGGCATTAGAAAGCCTTTTAAAGCCCTTGCCTCTGAGCTGAGAATGAGGCAAGATTGGGGGCTGAGATGGGAGGATGGCCCCCCAGTGGGAAAGCTGCCCTGTGCACTGAATGGGCCTTGCCTGTGTTTCCATCAAAGAACCCAACGGCCCACGGTGGTGACAGCACGTCTGAGTCTGGGGCAGCATGATATATGGTCAGAACACACTGACATCTCATCAGAGCCTCTTGTTTTAACAAATATTCATACAAATTGCTACTCCCTTTTATACTTGTTTTAGTAAAGATCATTTCCACCTTCCTCCCCTAAATCTGAAGCTATAGGAAGAGTAAGTTGGAGCAGCCTGCTTCATGCATGTCTGTGTATTGCGGCTGGATGCACTACCATTTAAAAATGTTCCTGGAGGGATTTTCCAACTAAACTGAGCCCTTTGACTACGATATTCAAATGTCCTTGAAATACTGTAGTACAATTAGTTTTTATTCAGCATGCATGCGTGCATGCAAGGAGGAGTTATTGAGGGTAGAGTTCATCTTTGGGTCTCCCACAAATCTGTCTCGAGATCTGGGACACAGAATATTTGTATTAGTATTTGTGAATTTTTAGAAAGGATTCTTTTATTTAATTGACAGCATCCTGGTGTATCTCTTCTGTTGCAGGCTTTCTGTTAGGTGCTAGAGACACAGAAAGTGTAAGATAGCCCATCTCTCCAGTCTATTAGTTGATGGGAGAAAGAGTTATGGAGAAAAATAACAGATAAACAATTCCATAAAGTGGGATAACAATGACCCTCATAGCAGATGTGCAGCTCATTTTCAAGTTCATGGTGCTTCTTAGTAAGGTGGGCCCAGTTGGGGCTTCTCTCATGCACGTGTGTGTGTGGGTAAGTCGCTTCAGTCATGTCTGACTGTTTGTGACCCTATGGACTGTAGCCTGCCCAGTTCCTCTGTCCATGGGATTCTCCTGGCAAGAATACTGGGGTGGTTTGCCATGCCCTTCTCTAAGGGATCTTCCCAACCCAGGGATCGAACCTGTGTCTCTAATGTCTCCTGCATTGGCAGGTAGGTTCTTTACTACTAGTGACACTTGGGAAGCCCTAAAGTCTTATACCTAATGTATATGAGTCTATAATCCCAGGACATAGTCAGTTTAGGAAATTCTTTAATTCTGGATGAGTCACAAGTTAGAAAAATCATAGGAACAACTACCACTTCTGAAGTTAATGAAGTCTCATCACTTGTCGACATGGGAAATGTTGGCTGTTTAGAGATGGGTGCTCACTGACTTCTTCAAACTCAGAGCCTGGGGTGGCCCTCGATTCGTAGTCTCCCCTCACAACTACCTCCATTTAATTCATCACTGCTTCCGATAGACTGATGAACTGTCTCTCAGCATTCTCCCTAACAGTTGCCTGGCCCCAGGCCCCCAAGGCAACCTCATCCATCCCTTTTCTCACAGGGATGATGGAACAGACTCCTACTTTCCTCTCTGTCTTCCATTCCACCTTGCACTCTGCTGTCAGAGGTATTCAGACCACATCATGTCATTCTAAAGTTTATTGAACCCCTCCTGTGAAAAGTGAAGTGAAATTGTTAGTCGCTCAGTCTTGTTTGACTCTTTGTGACTCCATGGGCTATAGCCCGCCAGGCTCCTCTGTCCATAGAATTCTCCAGGCAAGAATACTGGAGTAGGTAGCCATTCCCTTCTTCAGGGGATCTCCTGACCCAGGGATCAAACTTGGGTCTCCTGCATTGCAGGCATATTCTTTACCATCTGAGCCACCAGGGAAGCCCATGAACACCCCCTAGTTCCTCCCTTGGCTTTTAAGGTAAAGTCAAACCTCTTGGGCTTAATTTTCAATGACCATTACCTGCCCCCAAACTGACTCTGTGTCTCATCTCTCTCATATCCCAATTCTAAATTCCACCCACACCAACACTGAATTTCTATTCCTCAAACATACCCTGCCTTTTTCTGCCTTTGCCTATGCTGAGCCTCTACATGGGCTGTTCTTCCTTTCTACATTTGGGAAGTATCCTGCAACTTTCAAGAACCAGATCAAACATGTCTCGAATGTGAAGCCATCCCTGAGCTATGCAGACAGAGCCCGTCACCCCAGGCTTCCAGAACACTGTATCCCCCTCATTTCTGCTCTTGCCATCCAGTTTTGTTATGTGTTTATACACCCAAGGGCTCCTCCAGGGCAGAGGCCGTGTCTGATTCATATCTGCCCAACCACTGTGCTCAATAAATGTTTGATGAATGACTGAAGGAAAGAATGTTCATCATTGGAAAATTGCTCATCAGAGCCCTGTACATCAGCGTTCCTGAGAGATGTTTTCATCAAATGTAGTTTCTCAGTATCTGATGCTGTTCTGATTCATCCTGAAGCACTGGAAATTCAGAAGAGCTTGCAGGGGTTAGAGGAAAGTCATTTTATTTGTTAAACAGAAAATCAGGCTATGAGACGGAACACTAAGATATGCAAATACTATCTTTTTTGTAGGAGAAACTGGGAGAATCACACTAGATTATTTTGGAATTAATTCAGCTTAAATGTCTGTGGAGTTTAAATGCAGCCCTCAGGAGAGTAAATAATGCAGAATGTGAAAGTGAGGAGATTTGAAATGCACCAGTAAAATCTTTCAGCCCAACTTCTGCACCAGAACATTTTGGTAGAATGTTGGTAGAATCCCCTTGTAATTTGTAAAGATTAAAACCTGTGGCAAGAAAATTAGCCCAGACCATAATTTTAATCATTTAAGAGGCTCCCAGCTTCCTCTGGCCTCATCAACACTAGCTCCTAAACAGTAAGGGCTTAAGGACAGATTTCAGGATACTTGATAAATATTGATCATTTTGCATGAAACAAAAATTTCACAAGCGTTAATTTTTAAATATCAAGTGAGAGTGGCTGCTCTGGGTTTGCAAATTAGGGATTCAAAAATATTATTTCCAAACAGTTCCCTTGGTAGAAGGATCAAAGAGGTGATGCCAGAGTGCCCTGGGAGTTCTAATTAGATTTATGTATAAGGAGTGAAAAACTGCCCGGTCCTCAGGGCTGCACATGCTAACACAGCCTGCTTTTGTCACAGTGTCCCTTCAAGCATGAGTGTGTGGGGCTGCCTGTTCAAGGCTGTGTGTGTATTGAGATGAGTGAAGGACGGAGCTGGATTTTGGAGGAATATTCCTTTCTCTGCCCAAGTCAGAAAAGGGCAGATGAGATGAGGGCCAGCTGGGGCACCAAGGCCTCTGGATCTGGACATGGGTGGGAAGGCCATCTGTCTGCAAGGGCTGGAAAGGAGCTGGACGTGCCTGTGTGCAGGGCTGGGATGTTGAAGCAGCCCAAGTTCAGATTCAAACTGCACAAGGCTAGGCTCAGAGAGGCCGAGGCCTCACAGACAGTCTGAGCTCTATTCCCCTGGTGATTCTGGAGCTTCTGGGAGGAGCAAGTACTCGGAAGGGGCCAGGGAGCTCACTTCAGTTCAGTTCAGGGGCACTCATAGCCAGTAACACACAGTTCCCAGAGAGGCAGGTGCCTGGCTGGGCCCGATTTCTCGATGGTATTCCAGGGCAACCTGGGTCCTCTCCTCCTCCCTCTCCCAGTGAGTAGAAGCAGTGTGCCTGCCCATCCCAGGACCCCCAGCCACACATGCCCGCTTGTTTGGTCCACTCCACCAAACGCTGGGCTCCTGGGGGCAGCCTCAGATTCTGTCCTGACAGGAGATCGTGGGGGCCAGGCAGGGTCCTGAAGACCCCAGGGTCAAGGAGGAGAAGGAGGAGGAGGAAGGAACGTTTAAACTTTCAAACTGCATCTCAGCCTCTGGTAACTCCCTTGCCTGCCTCTTTCCCCCTTCTAGAATTTCTCCTCGCCATTCAGCTCCACAATTCTAGCCGCTAGGGGCTTTCAAAACCCAGACCTAACACACCAGTTTCCCGCCTCACTTTCCATGGGACCAGGTCCAGGCCCATCTGCCCCTCAGATGCATCCCCAGCTGTGCCCCACGATGCCTGCCAGGATCCAGACACATGCACCATCTGCAGCTCCCTGCACGTGGCTTGGGTTTGGTGCCTTCAGCTTGCATCTATGCCATTCCTTCTCCCTTGAATGCCACCTCTCCACTCCTATATGGAGCAAACTCTTATGCCATCTACAAGAGCCAAGTTATATACTATCTCTTCTGAAAAGCCACCAGCCCTGCCCCAACCCCCATCTTCCTGCATGGTGCCATACAACTCCCAGGATGAAATTGAAAGCAGGGGTGAAGCAGAGTGACTGAAGGCAGTACAGAACACCTGATGTGAGCCCCGACAAGACCCTCCAGATGGTACAGTCCCCATCTCACCCAGCCAAGTCAGCCGCATTCACCTCCACGTGCTGATGTACCCATTTTTCTCTGTTGCCTCCAGCCTGTGAGTCTATTTTGCATCTAACTTGAGCTGGGAGACAACAGCCACTTCACCATCAAGCCCACAAGCTAGCCTTCCTTCCTGACCACACATCTCCAGGGCTCCTTCTCCCTTGTAATTTAAAGGTGGATAGAAAGTCCATATAGTCAAAGCTATGGTTTTTCTAGTAGTCATGTACAAATGTGAGAGTTGGACTATAAAGAAGGTTGAGCATTGAAGAACTGATGTTTTCGAATGGTGCTGGAGAAGACTCTTGAGAGTCCCTTGGACAGCAAGGAGATCAAACCAGTCAGCTGTAAAGGAAATCAACCCTGAATATTCATTGAAAGGACTGATGCTGAAGCTGAAGCTCCAATACTTTGGCCACCTGATGGAAGGAGCCAACTCATTGGAAAAGGTCCTGATTTGGGGAAAGATTGAAGGCAGGAAGAGAAGTGGGGGTGACAGAGGATGAGGTGGTTGGATGGCATCACCAATTCAGTGGACATGAGTTTGAGCAAGCTCTGGGAGATGGTGAAGGACAGGGAAGCCTGGCGTGCTGCAGTCCGTGGGGTTGCAAAGAGTCGGACAGGACTGAGCAACTGAACAACAACAGGAGGGGGGATGCAGCCCTGAGCTGTGTCACTCTGGGCCAGAAGCCTGGCAGAGGAACATGACAAAGCCTTCCACTGGGCACAGTGTGGGGTCAAACGGGCCACAGTGGGGCATGTGGGCTCCACTAGGAGAGAGGGAGGTGGGAGGAAGACATGTCCTCTGTTCTAAGCCTCAGCCCTGACCCTGACCTTCTTCTAGGGACCACTTCCAACATCCTCACACACTTACAGATAGAAAAGAGAATCTGAAGTAGTTCAGGAGTAATAATAATAACCAGTTTGGCCACCTGATGCGAAGAGCTGACTCATTGGAAAAGACCCTGATGCTGGGAAAGATTGAGAACAGGAGGAGAAGGGGACGACAGAGAATAAGATGGTTGGATGGCATCACCGACTCAATGGACATGGGTTTGGGTGGAGTTGGTGATAGACAGGGAGGCCTGGCGTGCTGCGGTTCATGGGGTCGCAAAGAGTTGGACACGACTGAGCTACTGAAATGAACTGAACTGAATACCTTGGGTCTGTTATTTGACATCTTTGTGCCTCATCTATGAACTTGGGCTAACAGTCCACAGTAAATCACACATAGTCACTGTGATGACTGAATGAGCTGGTGTATGCCTGGCATCCAGGAAGTCTGGCACAGGGTAAACACTGTGTGAACCTTGGCTAATTCTTTCTATGGGACAGAACTTTATCATTGGCAGCATGTGTCAAAGGTCACACGGATAGGAAGGGGCAGGACCAGAGGCCCCAGTCCCTGGGCACCATTCCCCTTTCACTGAACCCCACACCCTGTGCGGGCCCGGCCTGGACCCTGAGCTGCATCTGACCTGCCCTTAGGTGTGTGCTGTCATTTGTCCCCCTGTGCTGCTCCCCAGCGTCTGTTTTCCTGGGGTCACAAAGTCCTGGTCTGGACTCTCACTCCTGCTCTCCAAGTAGCCCGTGAATCTATGACTTACGTTGAACTTGTCGCTGAGAGTTGACGTTCACCATCCATTTAGGACCCAACTGAGGGTCTCTCTCAGGTCTATCTGGTTCTGCACACCCAGACCACAGGTCAGAGGTGCCCTGTGCCAGAGAACTTGATGTAGCAGGACATCCCTGCCCCCTGTCCACCACTATAGGGGAGGTAACTGGATGTGAGGGCTGGAATCAAGGTCGGGCTGACCAAACACCTCCTTCCTGTGCCCGTCAGCCTCCTCCCAGGGTGGAAGCAGCTTGCTGGGAGTCTTGAGTCAGGCCCTCTGCCTGTACATCTCGTGAGTATAGGCTTTCTGTTTCTGACTTCCCCAGGAGCATCCACCACATGCAGCCCCCAGCAGCCCTGATGCTCTAAAAGAAATCCCTTACCTCCTGTGATGAGCGCTTCCCCTCCACTCCCTGGGAGGTGGATGCTCCTATCTGTGGGCGGAAATGGATCCTAACTTAGTGGATTCCCTAGGGGCTGGAGGCCTCTGGGCCAAGGCAGGGGTTTTCTTCAAAGCTGGGTCATCATGGGCTGTCTCCAGCTGGCACCCAGCTCCTGGGGTATCATTTTATAACTGGGCCATTGCAGAGCAGGAAGATTAATACAGTCCTCAGAATTGATGGAGGCTTAATAACGGAATGCTTCATGATCACTGGTGTGCAGACTGCCCTTCATAAACTGGTCCCCAGACACTGCCCTTTGAGGAAACCTCATTCCCCACAGAATGAGGAGGAAGGCAGAGTGGCTCACAGATCACAGATGACCCAGCACTGTCTGTACCTGCGATACTGGGGCTGCACTTGTCAGAAGTGGCTTATGCAGAAGAAATGTGAGTTTTAGAGTCAGAGGCTCAGAGTTCAAATCCAAGCCCTGCCCCCTCACTATGTGACATCAGGCAGGGGACTCCCACCTCTGAGCCTGTTTCCTTATATCTAAAAGGTGAATAAAATAACACTGAAGCAACAACAATGACAACAATAATAATAAACTCCCTCAGAGCCAGTATCAGGAGTCAATGAGCTAACCAATTCCAGCCACCACCTCCCCCCGCCCACCCCCCCTGCCCCGCACATAGTAGGTGCTCATCAAATCCTGAGACTTGGCGCCTCTCCTCTCCTCCTCCATCCCTCCCGTCCCTCCCCGGCCTGGCCCCTCCCTTGTTTCTCTTGATGTTGCTCCTTCGGGTGGGGCTGCTACCTGAGAGAACTGCCAGTGGAGCTTCATCCTCTTGGCTTTGGCATAGCTGCACTCGACGAGCCGCGGCCGGCTGTTGACGTCCACCAGGCAGCGGTTGTCGTCGTCGTCCACCGTGGGGCTCAAGATGCCCACGTGGATCTGCTGGCTGCTCGTGTAGTACACGTTCTGGGGACCGGGGGTGGGGAGAACGAGATCAAAGGTTAACAGCCAGAGAGATGGGGAAGGTCTGCGGGGCATCTCCTAGGGCAGCCAGCCAAGAGAGCACAATCCAGTGACCTTCAAATAATCGTCCATTGCAACGGACAAGAGACCCTTTTACGTTATGATTCAGTACAGTGCCTGGGTCCAGAGGTATAACTGATAGAAAATTATCAAGAAATCAAACTTAGCTTCACTATATGCAGCGTACTCAATTTTCTATACTTTTTCATTGAAAAACAGTGGTCATAACCTTTTAAATGGATTTCACCACCCACAGTTTAAAAAACACTGCTTGAATCCATTATTTGCAAGCTTGCTGACTTCTTCCCTCCATAAATAATTTTGTGTAAAATGCTGCACTTGACCAGCAGTTAAGGAGCAAAAGACCTGGGCCACATTTTAGGGAGCTCAGAGTTCTGTGGGAGGGACGATATGTAATAGGCACTTTCCATCCATCCTAAGACTGTATAGAGCAGTTGGCCCCTTTAGGGCCAGGTGGCAAATAAATATGTGGGGCTTTGCAGCATGCTGGGAGGTCTCCCAACCACCACCAGGTTCGGTGGTTCTCTAGGAGTCAGAAGATTCAGCATATAGTTGCCCTCACAGCTATGATTTATTCTAGGGGAAAAGATATAAATCAAATCAGCAAAGGGAAAGGCGTGTGGGCAAAGCCTGGAGGAAACCAGGTGTCAGCTCCCAAGGGTCCTTCCACAGCAGTCACAGAAGATGCCCCGGAGTCCCCAGCAAGGAGCTGAGATAATGCTTGTGAAGGGCTATCTACCAGAGAAACTCTTAGAGACTCAGCACCCAGGCTTTTTACTGGAGGCTGGTCACACAGGCAGCCTCCACCTGGTACATACCCATCCCAGACTTCCAGCAGGAAGGCAGGTGTTCAGCATAAACCATATTAGTTGTATAATCAGTTTGGGCACAGTGAGCTGCTCTTACCATCTGTGGGAGTGGTGGGAACCTTCCTGCAATCCAAGCTCCCAGATGCCAGTTAAGGGCCAACCATGTAAGTGGGCCTTTCAAAGGAGAGCAGTCACGCTGCTGTTTTAACCATTTTTTGCACAAAGGGCCAAATGGTCTGGAAAATCAGCTCTGTGATTGTAGTGCAAACACTGCCATGGGCAATACAAATGAATGACTTTATTTACAGAGATTGGGGCTGACTCTGGTCTAGCAGAAAGCCATAGGACCTTGGCCTTCAGTTTTCAGTCACTTCCCCCAACCTTAGGCAGTGGTTCCCTACAAGAACAGTCATAGGGTTTGTGAGCTCTCGTCCTGTATCACCAAAGAAATTTAGCACCCCAACCTATGATTAGGTCGCATGGCCAAATCAAGAAACCATACTTCTCTGCTTTAGGTTAGAATTCAGGGTAGGCCCTCTTGTTATCTTGATCTATTAAAAAAAACTCTCACTGGTAAATGTTTTTGACTAATTTCAAATGGTAAAAGGAAGTATTTCTTGTGTTAGTTAAAGAAGGTGATTCTCAAGGACTTTTAAAACCGGGTGCAGAGCATGAAAGGGACTATGTGGGGAGAAGGGCAGTGCAGATGAGGAGAGCAAATAAGGAGTGGCCCTTCAGGGCCATATTATTCCTGAACTTCGCCATCCAGGGAAGGGGTGGAGAGGCAGTCATCCTTAAGACGTTAAAAAGAGCCTCAGGCCAGTGGGTCAGCTAAGGTCCCAGCAGGAAACAGGTGGCACGCTCAGCTAGGGGAATCCAAGGAGGGTAAATACACGCAGGGTTCTCAGTGGTGTGGTTCTAGGGGAAGGGAGCACAGGGATGGTTTCGTTCCTTGGGACAGTAACATGGAGCTGTTACCATCACCAGGCTCAAAGGGATGAGAGGAGAGAGCAGGTACCAGAATGTGTAAAAATTACATGGAGAGACTTGTGAGAAGGGTCCAGGGAGGGAGAGGTTTGGGGTGATGGTGAGTGGTGGTTAATAACCACCCCAACATCACTCTCCCTTCCCCAGTCCATTCCTCTGCTGGGTTGGCCCATTGGAAGAACCCAGCTGGAAGTCAGAAAACCCATGGAAACTTCTGTAAAGTCCGCCTTGCAGGGCAGAACAGAAAGGATGGAGAGACAGATTGCAGACATTCATTACAGCTGGATTTGCTCTCCAAGGAAGTTTTATGAATCTATGGAAATGGACATCAAAACTACCAAGGTGACTGATTCTTCCCTTAAAAGAGGTAAAGGGTGACCAAAGTTCTAAGCAGAGGCCAAACGTAGAATGCTTGTCTTCAATGTAGAAATGTGACTAGAACACAGAGGCAAGGAGGCCCCAGTCAACACCTAAACTGGGTAAGAGATGGGCTTCTCATCAGAATCCTGAGACCATCCATCAGGTGGCCTTGGTTTCCAGTTCACCATCAGGGAAAGATGATGACCTGCTGTGGCTTCTAGTTTATTGGCATTGAGGGAGAATTTGATGACTGGTAGAATTTAGAAAATTAAATTAGATGCAGGTAGGAATCTCATCCATCAATCCAATCATCAAACAACAAGTAATCTCTAAGTTGGTTCCTGAGGGTCCAGAGTTGAGAAAGCCATGGTTCCCTGTCCTGGATGATCCAACAGTCAAGCTGGGGAAAGTAACATATCAGGAAATAGTGGTCCTAAACACACTGATATGGGAACTGTCCCCACTTCCTCCATCTCTTAGCCCAACTCTTGCTATGTTGAAAATCAATATAAAAACTCACTACCTCCAGAAAGACTTCCCTCAATGTGCAAAAGCATGAGCCTGCTACCAGAGCCTCTCTGCAAAGACGCACAGCTATATATATGCTTTTGGGTTGAACCCACCATACCCTCTCCTCAGGACAGTGCAGATTAGTCACACAGTAAGTCAGGACCCAAATTTCCTGAAGCTCTGGGGTGTGGGCTGCCAGATAGGGACATCCAGGAAGGCAGTTACTGCCACTTCTTCCTTCGTCCCTGTCACCAGGACTTGGCTCTCATTTCTAGGGCGGGCTCCACAGACACAAGCAGCCGCCCAGGTAATAGCTGAAACCAGTTTTATCCACTTAGCTGCTCTGAAGTGCTTGGGGGAGATGCTCAGAGAGTCCTGTGTGCACTTACTTACTATCTGGTACAGCTGTCATCAGAGCTGTTTATTACTTCAGAGTCTGGGAAAATCATAATAAGGACAGTTGTTTATTATTAAAAAAGCAAGCAACAAAGTGCATCTTGAGTGGGGTAACCACCAACCGGTCAGATCACAGGGCAATTTAGCAAAGAAGGTTCTGTTAAGCTGTCACTTGACACCTCAAAAGCCCAACCAGCAGTGGACTGAATCAATAAATGGCCTGAACACAGAAGAGGGAAACAGTTTTTTATAAGACACCACACATTTAGTGCCTGTAGATCCAGGAGGCCCAGCTGTGCTTCTGAGCAACGGGGAAACTGGAGATTTAATAGGAGATGACTTAGAATTGTGATTCCCAGTGGGGGGCACTTTTGCCAGCCAGAGGATATTTGGCATTGTCTGGGGACATCTTTGGTTGCCATGATGGGGGCAGGAAAGGCTGCGACTGGCCTCTAGCGGGTAGAGGTCACGATGCTGCTCAGCACCCTACGATGCACAGGGCAGCCCCCACAGCAAAGAACTAGCCAGTCTCTAGTGTCAAGGGCTGCTATGCTTTATCCCAGTGAATCCTAGTAACAACTTCATGAGGCAGGTGTTACCATCACCCCCACCTTGTGGATGAGGAAACTGAGGGACAGAGAAATTAAGAACTTGTCCAAAGTCACACAGTAGCTGAAATCTAAACCAAGGCAGCTTGATGCCAAAGCCGTGCCTGTAACCTCTCATCTTACTCACCTCCCTCCCTCCTTCCAGTCACTCCAGCTCCAGTGACCAGGCTGGAGGGGGAGAGGCCAGCTTGGAAGCTTCCACCGTGATCCTGTGAGCAAAGGGTGGGGTGGGGTGGTCCTGGATCAGGGAGCAGCCGCCGGCTGGAGAATCCTTGACCAAAAGGACTAGAATACAAGGTGCTAACCAAGGGCTAAGACGGCAACAGCCCTCCCGTGACTCACATCAGAGGTGGAGGCCGAGCTGTTACCCTGTCTATGGATGATTTATGACTCCCCCTGCCTCCCGGGGCACAGATACGCACCCCTGACCCCCCAGCGCCTCCTCAGCCACAAACGACTGCTTCAGCTCACTGTCCTCTCAGCCTACGCAGCTCAGCAGGGCTACAGACCCAGTCTGATGCTGAAAGAGAAAAATCACCAGCGAGGGAAAAGGACAGACATGTGGTATGTCGGGTCTCACGCCAGGGGTGTCTTCCTGTCCCTCAGGCTGGGGTCAGGAGTCAGGACCCACAGCTGAGCTGGCCGGCCAGCCAGGGAGCCTGTAGTGACCCTCGGAGCACACTCCTGCCTTCAGAGCCACGGAGGCAAGGCTAGGCAAAGCACCCCAGGGCGAGAGGTTCCCCTTGCTCTGTCACCTCATCTCCCAGACACATCTCCCGCCCCGCAGGATGTGGCTGGGCCCCTGCCAGCTGCGCTCAGCATCCCTTCTCTCCCTGGCAGGCTCGGAGGCGGGACCTGCCTCTGTCAGACTGAGGGGCAGCCTCACGGTATAAAACGTCACCTCTCTGGGAGTAGAAACACTTCAGGAAGGGAAGAGTGAGAAGAAAACAAACGTGTATACCTGTACCATGCCAGGTACCGTCCACACCTGAGGTCACCTTTGGCTGTAGGGGTGAAGAAACAGGCTAAGAGAGATCTGAAGACCCTGCCAGCTGCACAGGCGGATGGCTCTCCTCCTGCCTTGATGAGGGGGAGATTCCCCGGGAAGGCTGAGGCCCTGGGAGTTCAGGGCCTTCCTCCCCCTCCCCAGGCCCAGCCGCCCATAGGGGCCTCCCATCCGCCTGGCTGGAGCTGGGGTGCTATCTCCCCCACAGCCCCGAACCCTCAGCTCAGGCAGGAGAGCGAGGATCCCTGAGGGCCCTCCTGAAGTCACCCCTCGGAACCAGCAAGGGAACTGCCAGGTCATTTCCACCAGATCATTCACACTGAGTCCTGGGACTCCAAGAAAGGGTCTCAGGGGCCCCTGAAAGCACTCGGGTCTGGGAGGACGGCCCACTTGGCGGGGGGCGGGGGGGGGGGCTTCTAGGACCCCTCTCCCAGCCCAACCTGGGCTTGCGTTCTTTCTTCAACTTTCACATAACATTTTCCTTGAACAAAAGGTTATGAAGAATTTATCAAAAAAGTTTGAAAACCACTGATGTCAACCATGAGACCTTCATTTAGGAGAAGGTCATTAATGCCCAGTAAACCTTCATCAGCTTAAACCCCACCAACTAGAATTTGTGAACGCAGGATGACTAGCTTTAACTTCCTGTCTCCAACCTCCTCCAGGCCGCTAGTCCCTTGCATTCTTTAATAGGGTCAATTTACACACGTTCCAATCATTCAGTCCCCTTTTCTGTCCAGATTCCCGTACCTGCATTGGCATACCTTAGCCTCTATGGAAAGGCTGCAGTCCTCACAGGAAATCATGGGATGGGCAGGGGAAGGGGTGGGGATGGTGGGAGAGGGTCTCCTAGCAAATCAGGAACATGGAGCAAAATGGGGTTGGGTGGATAACTTAATAATACATTTTCAAGGTACAACAGCAGTACTGGTTCTCTTGCAAACAATGGCATGTGGATTTTGAGACTCTGTTTCTTCCATTAAGCAATGTTTCCTTGGCAACACTGCTGGCCTATTGAGTAAGTGCCCTTGAAAAATGAGGTATCTTAGAGACAGAGACTTTCTCTCACCAGGAGATGGGGCGGCAGTGGTAGTATTTGGCTAAAACATTCCTTGGCCTGGAGAGGGGTGCAGGGGAGAGGCAGATGGGGACACTCTTGACCAGAAGCTCTAGAACAGGGAGAAAACAACTCTTTCAGAGTGCTTTCATGGGAAAAGTAACCCAAGGTGAAGTGGGGTCTTTGTGGACATTTCTTAGGATACTTGGAGGGGATCTGTACCCTGGAGGACTGTGGTGGCCCAGCTCCATGCAGGGGTGGAGGTCACCCCAGGGGAGTGATACTCCAAGGGTTGAAAATTACACTAATTGGGTGACCACAGGGTATCAGAATGGGGGTGTTGACAAAGACCATCGAAGGGTGAGCCAACCTGGGGGCTGGAGGGTGGGTCTCCTGTAGAAAGGGGTGAGCTCTGGGAGAGGAGAAAGATCTGTGAGCAAATGAAATGGGGGAGGATAGAGAAATGAAGAGGACACAGTTGTTCCTAAATGCAATCAAGCTCAGGGGTGTTCTGCATATCAGAATCACCTGCAGAGCTTTAAAAACTATAAACCACAGTCTTAGGGGTGGGGCCCAGGTGATTCCAGTGAGCATCCAAGGTGGAAAACTAGGTGTATCGAGGGGATGATGGCAGCCTAGGGAGGAAATGTAGGGCCAGCACCTACAACCAGCTGGCTTCCCAGCCTCCCTCTCATCGTGGGGGGTCAGTGGGATCTGTCTGCAGGGCATTGTTTGGAGGACTCAGAGGTTAGGATGCACCGTGTTTAGGACAACAGTTCTCAAAGTGTGGTCCCAGCACCAGACAGGAACTTGTTAGACATGTAAATTTCTAAGCCCAATCCCAGGCATGTTGAATCAGAAACTCTGAAGGTAGGATTCAGGAATCTGTGTTTTCACAAGTCCTCCAGTGAAGTCTGATATAAGTGAACATTTGAGGACTGCTGGTCTAGGAAAAGGGTGGTCTGGTGGGCTTACAAGTCAAGAGGGCCAGGGTCTTCACTCAGCATCCCCATCCTCACTGACTAGCTGGGAGCCACTCTGAGCCTCAGTTTCCTGACTGTAGAATACAGCTGTGAGGATGACAATCCTGATCGATCCCCTCATCTGGCCACAGGGACTGTGGGGCAGGAACAGGCAGCCAGGAATAAAGGGAGAGAAGAGATCTGAGGGTCCCACTGCCCTGCCTCAATGCCCCTCATGTCTGGGGTCCCCTCCTGAGTCTGCCCAGCCAGTAAACCTGTTGTAAGGATTCACAGAAACAACAGGCAGTGTGTGGGCACATTGGCTGGTTGGGGCAGAGGGAGAAGGAACAGAGCCTTGCTTTCTTAAATTTCAGTTTCGAGTGGTGACTGTGACGTTTGCAGTTTGTACTAGAAATGGCCTTTATCCTCTTTATCAAGAGAGCTGCTGGCCCTGCTGCAGGCAGGACGGGCTGATTTAAGGGCTTGGTTACTGGTCATTAACCCGTCGACACAGAGGTTACCACGATGAGAGCCGCAGGGCACTGATGCTAAATCAGGAACGGAGGGGACTCATTTCCAAAATGATCTTATGTTCACTAACCACAGGACCAGTTATATTTAAGGAATGGAAACATTAATAAACATTCTGCTTTGGTAACAGTGAAGGCGTGTACATGTGGAAAGCAAGGTCCCTTGCTCAGGAGCCCCCTTTCTGCCCCTGCCCTCCTGAGTCCAGGAGGCAGCGGGTGGTGAGGCTACGCACCCGAACCCCCCAGCTTTGTAACTGGCACTCAGCCCCTCGACAGCAATCCATCTAGTTTAAGTCAGCAAATACTCCTCCGTGCTCTCTACGGTGTGGGCCTGTGCCAGGCAGACAGGGGGCAGGTAGGGCCTCCCTCCAGAGCTCTCAGACTGGAGGGGAGTCAGCCATGCTGAACAGGCCAGCCAGAGTAGCCCCCTGGCCAAGCTTAGCGCAGACTAGGAGCAGACCAAAGCGCTCTAGAACTTGGGGCCAGAGCTGGAGTGACGAACCCTACTGGGGGCTGGTCAGTGAGTGATGAGCTCTGAGAACAGCCCAGGAAGACAGCATGCGTGCATGCTCAGTCACTTCAGTCGTGTCTGACTCTTCGCGATCAGATGGACTGTAGCCTGCCAGGCTCCTCTGTCCATGGGATTCTCCAGGCAAGACTCCCCGGATAGAGTTGCCATGCCCTCCTCTAGGGGATCTTCCAACCCAGGGATTGAGTCTCCTGTATCTCCTGCATTGCAGGAGAATTCTTTACTGCTGAGCTACCAGGGAAGGCCAGGAAGACAGCAGTTTGCCCAGATAACTGACGGGGACAGGGACCTCTGGCAGAGGGAATGGGATACACAAAATCACCGGGGCCACTGTTGCACTGCCATCTGGGGAAAGAGAGTGCCTCTGGGGGCGGGGAGGTGAGTCTGGGGAAGCAGCTTGGGGTCTGCAGTGCTTGGACAGTGTCCTGCTGGCCACAGGGAGCTGTGACTTCAGATTAACCAGCCCTCTGCTTGTCAGCACATCTGAGGGATCCTCAGAGAAGTCAAAGACATTTAAGGGGCCTGGCAGTGAGCTGAGGTTAGAGGTGACTCAGGCTGCTGGGCAGCAGTATCTGGGAGAGCCTGATGGTGGGCTGGCAGGGCAGCCAGGAGAAGAGAAGAGCTTTGGACTGAGGGGTGGTCTCTGAACATAAGACTGAATAGAAAAGGCTAAGTCAGGCCCAACTTCTGCCTCCCACTGTGCACCTGACCCCCTGGAGGAGGGCATGGCAACCCACTCCAGTATCCTTGTCTGGAGAATCCCATGGACAGAGGAGCCTGGCGGGCTCCTACAGTCCACAGGGTCACAAAGAGTCAGACATGATTGAGTGACTTAGCACACATGCAGCACATGCCCGAGCAGCTGGGGAAGCAGTCACGGGCACTGTTGCCGGGCTCAGAAAGCCTGCCTTTGATTCCCAGCTGTCTGTGTTTTTCATGTTTCATCCCAGGCTTTGTGCCCGAAGCACAGGTGTCAACTCTGTACCACCGTCTGTGAGGGTGTGTGCAGCCCAGACAGTCCCAGCAGCAACCCTAATCCCCTGCCTTGCACCATCTACCCTCCCTGGGTCTGCTGGGGTCTCCTGGCTAGGAGTGTGTCCCAGTGAGCCCCTCAGGAGAGAGCAGAGTGACAGGGGTCACCCTGGGGTTCCTGCATGGAAACCCGTGAGAAACCAGAGACAAACCAGAAAAGAAGGCTGCCGGATTCCTGATGCTGAGAGTCTCATTCATTTTCTTATAACAGCAACTTGCTCACCCTGGCCATACGGGGAGGCCTGATCCACAGGCTGGCCAAGCAGAGCACCCCATTGCCTTGGTCCAGGGTTGGTTCCAGAACGGGCATATGACCCAGTCTGGGCCAATAAAAACCCCCCTGGTTTTACTGTTTGTGGGGTCAAGCTGGAAGGCTCTGTTGCCTTTTTTCTTCAAGTAAGTCACAGAAGCCCTTTCCTCTTTGACTATAGGAGAGAGTAAGTTTACACATAACGGAAATCAGAGTCAAAGTGGTAAGAGAAGAAGAGAGAGAGGAAGGGAGGGAGAAAGTTAGGTAAATGCCATTCAAGCCTGTGGATCCAGCCCTGCCTGAAGCCAGGGCAGACATTAATTTTGTCAGTTACATTAGGTGATAAAATCTGTTTTGCATTTAAGTTGACTTGAGTTGAGTTTCTGTCACTTGGAACCAAGAATCTCAACTAATACAGAAGATACAGGAGACCTTTCCAGAATACCAAAGGGAATGAGGCAAAAGGTTCATGAAGTCATATAGCCCAGTAGTCCTTGGCACAGGGTGAATGCAGATATCATGCATGTATAATATTTATTCATTCTTATATTTATTATAAGAATTTTTTCAAATAAAGTACTGAAGTTTTGAATGTCTGCTTTCTTTTTTTATTTTTTTTAGACAAGGAAATCTCTCACTCATCTGCATGCCAGTATGCTTTCTTCAGGGACTGAGAAGCTAGTGAGGCTAGAGGGTCACATGACCCTAGTAAACCCCCGGGAGTGGGCTGAGTGTCTGAACATTATTCATCATGTGGGTGTGAGTGGAGAATTTGAGAGCTGCAGAGGGAGCCCAAGCTTAGGGAAATAAGATCAGCACTGGTCCAGGATAAGACAAAGAACAGGTGCCCTGGAACCGGGTTTGATGGCTAAGCCCATCGTTTTCTGCAGTCTCCAGGGTCTGTCTCGAGGGAGCGGTGCCTGCCAACTGCCCCAGCCTGGGCCTTAGCCCCACACCCAGTTCTGCTCCTGCCACCCCTCCCTTATCCTTCCTGCAGAGTCTCTGTCTGCACCCCACACCTGCACAGGTGCCTGCCTGAACACCTCTGTCCAGCAGAAGCCCACGGATGGAGGCTGCAGATGAAGGCTACTTCAGGCAGAAGCATACTGCCGAGGGACAGATCAACAGCGCCATCCATAGCGGTGGCCAGTGAGGAGGGTCAGGGTCTGGTGGCTGCAGACTGCGCTTGTCACAGAGAGGAAGGATGGCAAGGATGGGTGCTGCTGTCCGAACCAGGCAAGGAGGGCAGACCCAGCGACTGGTGCCGGCAGCTGCGAAGAGGTAGGACTGAGCCTGTGATGTCTAACAATGAACCATCTCCTCCAAGAATGGCTTTGACCAGGGTTAGGCCCCCAGCAGTCTGTATTCTGTGACACTGCCACCTGCCCATTGGGGAAAATAGAGCTGTTAAGGGGTTGAGAAGCCTCCCTCCTCCCAGGAATTTAAATCATGAAATGGAGACACAGAGATGAGGCAGTACGATAGCTATTAATAAGACACATTTAGGAGAACTCCCTAGAGAAGATCTGTGAACTTGTACTGCTGAGGGCTGCCCCATTTCTGCCTTTCCCCAGGCAACCCTCCTTTTGAGTCTGTAAATGAATCATGGCTGGGTTTCTGTAACAGCTCCCACCCTTTGTGTTTAGCTTAAGCGAACCGTGTTTGTTTCAGTTCTTGTTGATGATTGTTACTCCTTTCTATCAAGTCCAGTTGTCCAAGTAAAAACACTTGTCTGTTGTTCATCTGCACTTTCTCCTTCTTCAAGAAAACGCACACACCTGCTATCTGCCTGCTGGTCCCTTATAGGTCCTTATTCTGGAAGGTGCTTTTCAAAACCCTTTAAAGCTGTGTCTGGTCATCTACCACCTGCTCCATCTACGCTTTGACAAACAGCTAAGATGGAGCACATCACATGCACTGAGAAAAACACGCCCTGGCATTCCTCTTTTCAAAACACAATGTCTGCCAACTCTGCATCCGCCTGTGGCAGTTAATGCCGGCTCCTTAGCGCCTCTAACAGATTGACTCACTGCCCTGTCCTGCCCCGCTGTGCCTCCCTCCAGACTGAGCTCTGATATGCCCCTTCATCATTAGTGTCAGACTTGGCCACGTGTCTTTAACCAATGGAACGTGAGTGGGAGTGACGCGTGTCATTTCTAGTCAGGAGCTTTAAGAGCAATCGTCTCATCTGCCATGTCTCCTTTTGCTTTCTGTCACTGGACTGGTAGTGTCCCAGAGCAGGGCTGCTCCGCTGGTCCCAGACAAAGACGAGGTGACATAGAGCTGGAGCTGAACCCTGATGACCATGTAGCGTGAGCAAGGGCTAAGTACTTTTTGTTGTAAGACCTTGAGATTTGGGGGTCATCAGCCTAAGCTGAATGATTAAGAAACTGATTCTAGATAAGGAGTACTGCCAAACCCTAAAATGTGAGATACTGACTTTGAAGCCACAAGGCGGGTGGTGAGGAACCACCCCCGGGGACGTAAAGACGGTGACCTCTTTTATGCAGTGGTGAAATAGTTGACTAAACTGTTGCCTGCCATGAGCCGGTAGACAAAACGTGGCAAGTGAGCTTGTGCTTTTGATGAAGAGCACGCCTTTGTTACTGTCGGCTGCTTGTGACAAGCACTGCAAAAGGAAGATAAGGTCAAGAAAGACTTGGACATGTAGCATGATAAAGAAATGTTTGTTATTGTAAGGCACTGGGATTTCGAGGTCATCTGTTACTGGAGCATAGCGAAGCCTGAACCGGCTGACACACCTATTTTGTTATGCTCCCTCAGCAAAC
This sequence comes from Dama dama, assembly GCF_033118175.1. NCBI lineage: Eukaryota > Metazoa > Chordata > Mammalia > Artiodactyla > Cervidae > Dama > Dama dama. The sequence continues at coordinate 41,697,877 of NC_083681.1, read as the reverse complement.
AATCACACACAGATAGAATCACAAAGAGCGATGCGTGAGCTTAAAGACAAGTGAAAGGGATTTGCAAAATATATACCAAGAGGACTTGCTCCAGCAGGGAAGGGAAAGGAGAAGGATTCAAGAAAGACTGAGTCCGGACGCTTGTTCCCAGTCTTCATCGTTCATTGGCTGCGTGACTGTAGACAACTGACTTGGCCATTCTTTCTTTTGATTTACTCATCTGTGAAAGCAGGAGATAATAATAGTACCCCTGGCATGCTGATGGGGGACTACCTTGTACTAGCTAATGTTAGCCATTAGTAATGCTCCAGTAACACCGGTCTCTCCCAATCAGATTCCAAGATCCCTGAGGCCTGGGACCGTGCTTGTCTTGCTCACTATTGTATCTCTCTTATCCAACCCAGAGTTTGATTTGTAACATACACTTAAAACATATTAGTTGACTAGATGAATCAGTTACTAAACTATTCCAGGGACACTGAACTCCAGCTCAGACATCCATCCAGGCTCGATCCCTGATGCTGGTTTCACGTTCCTTACTCTAAGAGTCCTCTAAGCTTCTCTCTCTTTAGTTTTGGTTCTATACCTTGTAGCTTCATGTAGCCTTGTGGATTAGTAGTTTGGCCAAACAAGGATTCTCTCTCCAAGATAAGATTCTCAATATTTGCCCCAGCACACGGTCTGTGCCAGGCCTAACGCTTACCTGGCCCTCATGAGCAATGAGGGGCTTACTCCCTTCCTGCCCCACCCCAGTTGTTAACCTGCACTGAATTGAGAAGATCTTATTATCAGAATGTTCCCAGGGAGAAAGCGTGTGTGTGTTTCACGGAGTTTTTAACATGTAGTCAATGGTGACGACTCACCAGCAATCTCAATGATGTGGAAGATGGAGGAAAGAATATGGTAATAAAATCTATGGGTTAAGATCCAGCAGGGAGATGTTAGCACAGAAAAAGGGACTTCCTGAGGATGAAATATTGGTGCTTGATTTCAATTTGCAAATATAACTCTTTCTATTTCATGTGTTCCAACACTATCCCCCATGTCATCTCTCTTCCCTGGGAAGAGTATAACCTGATATACTGGGAAAAAAAGGTCCAGCTCACATCTTTACTGGATGTCACAGGCCTCAGATAGCAATGCCCGATGGGCTGCACTAGGACTGGGAAACTGAGGCTGTTCCTTTGGGGAATCCTCTTCTTGCCATCCCACAAGATAGGCACTCAATTATTACTTTTTGTATGAATGAATGAACAAATGAATGAGCGAATTAATGAGATAATACAAACTGAACACAATAGGACATTATAATATATTATAAAAACAGTTACAGATTTTCCTCATCCTTGCCCTGAACCACTTTGCAACGTGACTTTGTTACTCCTCCTTTCAAAGATGGAGTTTATTTCTCTGCCTGTTGAGTTTGTGCTTAGCTATGTGACTTCTCTGACTCCTGAAAAAATTTCCATAGGCAGACAAGATCCAAGCAGAGACAGGAAAAACATTCATGCGATCATGCTTGCCCTTTCTTGCTGCCCTTAGAATCCCTGTCACCAGCATCATGTGAAACAGCCTGGAATAGCCTATTGGATGAGAAGCCACACACAGCCCAGAAGCACCTTCACTCCAGCAGACAGTAACCCACCTCCAGAGGCTGACTCAACTAGCTAACCAGCAACTGGCCACAGCTGCCTGACTGAGCCCAGCAGAAGATAGGGCCAGCACAGCCCAGCCCAAACTGTCGACCCTCAGAATCCTGAGCCAAGTAAACGGATGTGTCTCAAGCCACTAAACCTTGGGGTGGTTTGCTTTGTAGCAGAAGTGTACTGATCCAGGTAGCTCACTTCACAGGTGTCCAAGGATGCTAAGTGTTTTACAAACACAATTCCTTAATCCTCAAAATGACCCTGCATAAGTGGGGGTGTTATCCACTGTTAGGTGAGAAAACAGAATTAGATAGAGGTGAATGAACGATAGCAGGTGGCAGAGCTGGGAGTGAACTCGGGTCATCTGGCTCCATAGCCCAGCTCTCAATCACTCCAATACCTTGCTTTTCACTAAAGAAAGAAAGGAAGGTTTGATTTCACCCCTTTTCACATGAGCTGCACTCCTGACATGTCTTCCTGCCCTGCTTTACCCCCTGCATCCTACTCTTGCTTTAGGGTCCAGGTGCAGCTCCTCCTCCAGGAAGGCTTCCCTGACTCTTCAGGTTGCTAAGACCCAGTCCTCTTTCCCCTTGGCAGCTGAGACTCTGCTTTTCCCAGCTGAAAGGAGGCTTCATGGAGCCCTGCTGGCCCTGGACCGAAAGCAGCATGATGTGACCGGGACAGAGTTCTATTGCAGGTGTGGTACCCGGTCTCCACACCTGTGCCCTGTGGAGCGAGCTTTGGAAATGGGTGCTTCGTCCTGACTGCAGAATCTGGGGGCTGAGGGTGACTGCAGTGGCAACAGGAAAGGGGATGTGGTCCCCCCACATTCTTTTCCTCTCACCCTCCCAGTTCCTATGGGGCCTAAGTGTGCACCTAAGATTTAATTTGTGTTGTCTTTATGGGACTTTCTCACCCTCTCTCACCCTCTGATATGTTCTGTGTGTACTTCTGATTGATCTTTCCTTATTTGCTTTCCTCCTAAGCTTCACTCTGAGTCTTCTGAAAACACCTATTAAAATCCTGGTGTTTTTCAAAGACTGTCCTTTCCAACCAAAAGGGCCTTTGCCTGTCTAGATGGTTAGGCCCTTCAAGATGGCTATTCTCTTGCTCTCTACAGATCCTCGGCTTCACTCACATGACTATCCAATCCTCTTACTTACAGGGCTTAATAAGCTCCTGGAAACTGATGAGTCTACCTGACATCAATTTGCCCTACGATGTGGCCTCCTTCTCCTCTTAGTAGCAAAGACTGCTGCCATGTCCTGTCCACCACCTGCTGCACACGGTGGGGTGTTGCCCTTTGTGTAAGATCCCTGGGTCCAATGAGCCACTGATGTCTCTGTCGCTGTCCCTGGGCTTTTTCTTTGGTCTCGAGGCTAACCAACTACAAGGCAGGCAGGCCTATGGGATGCAGCCCCACACTCTCCCTACAAAAATAGCTTTCCTGGAGAGCACCGCCACTCTTGCATGCCTCTGAAATGTGCTGATTCTCTCATCAGGGACATGGGATGGAGCTGACCCTCTCCTCTCCCTGCAGCTCTCCTTCCACACCTCAGCTCCTCCATCCTGGCATAAAAACATCTTCGCCTTAAGCGTCAGACATTAGGCACCACTGCACTCTGCACACTTTGTTCTCACCAGGTGCTTCCCAGGTAGCTTTCACAGCCATCACGGTCTTTGGCATCAGGCTTACCCCTCTATATCCCACCAGCAAGACTTCGGAGTCTCAATCAATGAATGCACCATGGCCTCAATTCCAGGGAGGGCCACCCACACCCAGGCCCCAGCTCTCAGTGCCTGAACTGCTGTGCCCCTGAAATCTTAATCTTGATTATTCCCTCTTTTACTTCCCAAATGCCTTCTCATCAACCTGAAACCTTCAGAATAATAACCCCTTTCTACCTTCCTCTCCCTTTTGGCTGCTCAAGTCCCTAGAAAGGCTGTACTCACATTCTTGCAATCACCCCCTTACCAGCATCTTCAAATCATTAATTCCTCATTTTTTTCTGTCTTTCACACCCTGTAAACCCTACCTCTGCAGCCTCATTCACCTTCTCCACACCTGTACCCTGGATGTAGCGTGCGTGTTGTGTTGCTCACTCATGTCTCTTAGTGACCCTATAGACTGTAGCCCGCCAGGCTCCTCTGTTCATGGAATTCTCCAGGCAAGAATACTGGAGTGGTTTGCCATTTCCTCCCCCAGGGGATCTTCCCAACCAGGGAAAGAACCTGTGTCTCTTATGTCTCTTACACTGGCAGGTGGGTTCGTTACCACTAGTGCCACCTGGGAAGCCTCCATCCTTTCTGTAACTCCAAGAAAAATCATAGCACTGGGCAAGTTAGACCCATCACAAGCTCCTGGGTTTCACCATCAAGGAGGCTCTGCAGCACTACCTGGTAGTCCTTCTTCAGGTGCCTGCCGAGCCTCTGCACCACTTCTAGGCATGATTTCTAAATTTTCTTTCCTCTCTAATGTGGCCAGATCCCCCCACTTTACTTGTAAGGCAGCTGCCAACTTATTCCTCTTGAACCTCCCTCCATCCTGCCATTGAGCCTCAGAGGCAACTGTTTTTCTCTAATCCCAGTGCTCACCCTTGGCCTTGGACCCCATCCTTTCCCATCCCTGCTCTGTGCCTATCCTGAGAATGTGGCTTCATTCTCTTTCCATTAGACATCTATCTCTATAGACTTCTCTCCATCAGTCTCAAAACATGCTCCTTTATTGCTTTCCTTAAAATCTTAATACCCATGGTCTTATCTCAACCCCACTTACTTCTAAAGGGCAGCCCCTATCTCCATCCTTTCATAGCAAACTCTGAGGAAGATGAGTCTACACTCATTGGCTCCTCCTCTCTCACTTCCCTGGATGGAGACTCTGGCTACCAGGTCCTTCCAGTCTTTCCACAACTACCACCTACATCACAGGGGATAGAATGTTCCCATCACATCAGCAGTCCTCATTTTCCAGGGCAAAATTTGTGTGCATACACACGTTTTAGGTTGTTTCAGTCGTGTCTGACTCTTTGCGACCCCGTGGACTGTAGTCCACCAGGATCCTCTGGCCATGGGGATTCTCCAGGCAAAAATATCGGGGCGGGTTGCCATGGCCCCCTCCAGGGGGAACTTCCTGACCCAGGGATGGAACTGGCATCTCCTGTGACTCCTGCATTGCAGGTGGATTCTTTACTGCTCAGCCACTGGGGAAGCCCGCCAGGGTGAAACTTGCCACCCCAAAAACCCCCAGGGGGATTTAGAAGGTGAATATTGATCAGTCCATATTGTGGTCATCACTTAAAAGGCTTAAATTTTCCATGAATTTAGTCATTTCTGTATCCAACACAAATTTATTAAGCATCTATGATGCCCCAGACGAACATGACTGAGTGGTTTCTGAGTAGCCCAGGATGTTCCGAGGAGCTAAAGATACTGCAGAGACATAAATGTGTTCTGTGGCTCAGTTCTATAAGAATTAAGACCAGCAGGTCCTTTATCCTGCAGAAAAAAAGTTATGAAATTTTCCTTTTAAGTATGTCCTTCACCCAAGTCAACTGCACTCCCACACATGCTTCCGCATTTCAGAGTGTATTTTTCAGCAAGAAAAAAAAATAATAAAGCTGTTTTGGTGGCTGATTTAGAGAGCCCAGCTCTGCTGAAATTCCCAGTGTATTAACACAGTGCTAACCTCAGGGACTCCACTAAAACGCGACACTGGCAGGAATAATGTACAGCAGTGAATAGATTTCAAGAAAAGCAGCTGGGACAAAGGCAGTGTGGGGACAATGGAGTTAGCTGGGAAAATCAAATAGAAGACTCCATTTCGGCCCATGATATATTCTGAACACGTCTCCTTAGGAACTTTCTTGAAACAGACAAGCATATTCTTAAACTTTCCTGATGTAAACACAATTCAGACATCCCCACTCAATGCCACCAGCCATTTTCAAGTCCCCAGGCCTATTTCTTACACTCCTTTGTCACATTCTTAGTGAGGGGGTGGAATAACCTCCTCCAGGGGACCCTTGGGAATGCTTGGGGGATGATTTGGTCCCATGCTGGCACTCACGATAGTCAGTGTCCAGGGATGCTAAGCATCCTGCATTGAGGAGGACAGTCCCATGCAGTGAAGAACTGCCCCAGCCAAAATGCCGCTACCATCCTAATGAGAACAGCAGGAGGGGGCAGCCCACTTCTTGATGGCTGGTGCTTTGCGCAAAGGGCAGCGGAGAACTCATAGAGACTGTGAGGAAACCTCCCCACTCCCTGCTCCAAATGGATGAAAGAAAGAGGGAGTACCCTTGCACAGGTGTGGACTGTACCTGTGCTGTCCAGGAGTAATCTCTCTCCTGAGACGGAATGCCTACAACTTACAGTCTGTCATTGGCTTAATGTTCTGATCCTGGGCTCTCCTCAGTGCAGTTGTGCAAAACCAGCTTGAGTGGGGGAGTGAGTTATAGAAAGCTCTGGGGGTGGGATGTGTGTGTAAGTACAGCCCTGCCAATAGGACAACTCTCAGAGTCTGAGAGTCTTTCTCGCTGGGGGTTGGGTCAAATGGAAAGGCAACTGATAACTGGGTGACTTGAACGTGTCACCTGATTGCCTTGACAGCACCTCCTTCCTAGGGCTCTTGGAGATTATACACACAAAGCATTTAGAAAAACGCCTAGAAACAGTAAACAACAAATGTCGGCTGTCATTAGCATTACCTTTAGGTAGACTAGCAAGTTCCCCGAACTGTGGAGAGACTGCCCTAACCAGAACAAGATGCCACATTACTCAGCCCAGTTCTGTGCCAGGCTTGGTGCCAGACACACAAGAGTTTGTTACTTAACTCTAAGTACCCACCCCCATGTTCCTGATCAGGAAGCTGAGGCTTAGGGAAGTAAAGTGACTTGTCAGAGAACAGGGAATCAAGTCCTGGGAGGCTGGTTCAGTGACCCATTTGCAAGGCCCAAGGCCTGGGAGGCAAAGCTCTCTAAGAGTGGCAGGATGGTGGTGGGCAGGAGGCTCGGACTCTGTCTGGGTAGCGAGCCAGAACGGGTTTCCTCATTGCTGGCCCACTGTGGGGCCTCTGATGACCGCTGCTTCCCAGTCTGTGGGAGATTAATAAAAGTGACACAGAACTTGCTGTTTACAACTCTAATTGTGGAGTTTGGACGTGAAGTGAAGAACATATCGCATGAAATGAATAACAAATCAAGTGGCTCCTGCTGAAGCTGGGGGAGCAGCCCATGCTCAGTCGCTTTAGTTGTCTCTGACTCTTGCGACCCTGTGGACTGTAGCCTGCCAGGCTCCTCTGTCCAAGGAATTTTCCAGGCAAGAGTACTGGAGTGGGTTGCTGTGCCCTCCTCCAAGGGATCTTCCTGACCCAGGGATTGAACCCATGCCTCTTACACCTCCTGCATCGGCAGACAGGTTCCTTACCACTAGCACTGACTGGGACGCCAGGGAGCAGCCCAGGGTTCAGCATCGCTCGGGGGAGGAGGAGGTCCCACTGCAGCACTGACGTCTGGGCAGCAGACCCGTCTGTCCGCTGTCTCCCTGTGAGCCTGCACCGCACACCAAGCTGATGCGTCTGGGCCACGGCTCTGGCCCGTGTGGCACTACTGCCTGGGAAATGGCAGTGGGGTGCTTTCCTAAAGCTGGGGGTGGGGAGCAGCTCCAGGCAGATACTCACAGGCGGGCCCAGTGGGTGTCAGTGATGGAGACGGAGCCCTGTGATGGTCACTGAGGCCACGCCCTGTGGAGGAGCCAGATCTGGGAGGCAGTGCTGGGAGAGAAACAGCAGGGGGGGTCTGCCTGCTCCTCCCACTGAGTGTTCCCCTTCTGCTCGCCTGGAGAGGCTGCCCTTGGGTGTGACATAATCACACCAACCATCAAGTCCTAGGCACTGGGCTAAGTAATGTCACATATGGGCCATCAGAGCCCTCGGGACCATTTAGTGACGCCCTTGTTCAGGGGTTATAACTGGCATTAGGAAAATGGAGTCACCAGCCACAATCACACATACGCTGTTGGAAGTATTGGGCCTAGATCCCAGCCTCGCCTGACCCCAAGCTCGTGGAGGCACAATCACTGCCCTGAGTCCTCTGGTGCAAAAGCTATCCCCTCAAACAAGTGGCCTGCACCATGAATGGGGGAGTGACGAGGGAAGGAGCTGAGGGATGGCTGCCCGCAGAGTGTGCAGAAAGTGGGTTGTCCCAGGGCCAGGCGTTGCATCACCCTAGAGGCCTCACTCACTCTGTATCCCATAGAAATGGTGGCCCTTGGAATCATGGGTGGCTATAGCTTAGAGACAGATAGACAGCCACTTTATAACCCAGTGATTCCATTCCTGAGTATTTATCCAAAAAATCCAAAACCACTAATTAGAAAAGGTACATGCACCCCACTGTTTGTAGCAGCACTATCTACAATCGCCAAGATGTGGAAGTAACTTAAGTATCCGTCAACAGACGAATGGATAAAGAAGATGTGGTACAGAGACACAATGGAATACTACTCAGTCAGGAAAAAGAACAAAATTTTGCTATTTGTGGTGACATGGATGGACTTGGAGGGTATTATGATAAGTGAGATAAGTCAGACAGAGAAAGACAAATACTGTATGATATCACTTATATGTGGAATCTAAAAAATAATGCAAGCTAGTGAGTATAACAAAAAAGGAACATACAGATATAAAGAACAAAGTAGTGGTTGCCAGTGGAGAGAGGGGCAAGACAAGGGTGGAATCGGTACCTACTATTAGGTGCATAATAAGCTACAAGGATATATTTTACAACATTGGGAATATAACCAATTTTGCAACAACTGTAAATGGACTTGTTGTTTGGTTACTAAGCTGTGCCCCACTCTTTGTGACCCCATGGACTATAGCTGGCCAAGTTCCTCTGTCCATGGGATTTCCCAGGCAAGAATACTGGAACAGGTTGCCATTTCCTTCTCCAGGGGATCTTCCTGACCCAGTGATCAAACCCATGTCTCCTATGCTGGCAGGTGGATTCTTTACCACTGAGCCTCCAGGGAAGCCGCATAAATGGAGTATAATCTTTAAAACTGTGAATCACTATTTGTATACCTGTAACATATAATACTGTATAGTAATTATACTTTAGTTAAAGCAAACAAAAAAAGAATTATAAAGGATCTGAGAATTCAGCCTACTAACAAGCCTACTAACCTAATGGATGTTGATAGAAAACATGACTTTTGGGTCAGAAACAAAGGACCATTACACTCTATATCTTACCACAGTCAGTTTCTACTTTACTGAAAGAGTTAACAATTTACAGAATTTGTATTAATAAAAACATGATTAAATTAGTATTTGGAAACCCTAAGGATTGTATTGTAAAATAAAATATTAAACTCAGAAGATGTCTTAAGAAAATGTAGGGACCCTGTGTGGATTAGTCCCTGAACAAAGCAGAACTGGAGGTGGCCAGCCAGAGCTTCAGGCCTGGGTGAGGCTCCTCCCAGACTGTAATTGAGTCAGGGTCCCGTACTAATAGTCCTCAGTTGACACTTGGGTGATACAACCACATACAAGGAGCCAAGAAAACTCAGGGAAGCTTTTCAAAACCTTACAACCACTTGGTGCCTGGCATTCTTATTTATTTATAGATAAAAATTGTAGAGAAGTGAAGAAGTCTGCGAAAGTTCCCAGAGAAGTGGCTAGCGGTTTAAATTCTCAGCCCACGAAGTAAAACTTTTCAACTGTCTCTGAGATGTTACTTGAAAGTTCTGGGGATGCAAACACAGTCCATGAAGGGCCTCTAACACTCCCTGCGTTGGCCTTGGGAGCATTGCCAACCAGGCCAGGGGTGATGGCTCTATTATGACCCCGTGTGGGAATGGCAGTTTCTAGAGAGTGATTAGCAGACAAATAAGCTGGTCCTTTCTCTCATTTCTCTCTCTCTCTCTCTCTCTGCCTGTGTGTGTACATGGACGGAGAGCCAAGTGAGAAAAAATGAAGAAATTCTAAAAATTCCAAAAAACAAAGGGAACAAATTCCGTTTACAATTCCATACTTCTCTTAAACACATTACCTAATCTAACATGAAATTCATCTCCAGGGTAAGTTCTAATCTTTATACCTTGAGTCAAAAAGCACTTCCTGAAGCATAAATGTGACAGCTTCAGTATTTCAAAAACTTTAGAAGGAATTAAAGTTCCTTTCATCTTCCTTCTTCTACAGAATTTGCTTTCCTATAGAAAAAGCACCTACCCCTCCCCGCCCCACCCTGGGTGTCTTTCACAGTCTAGAAGATTCAGGCAGAAAGAGTGGGAAAGGCCCTCAAAGCCTGTCTTGTCCCATTTCTCCTCTGATGGCCTAATGAGAAAGTGGTCTGAGGCCATAAGTTGCATCATATGAATGGTAATTATCTAAGTGCCCACCTCTTTCTCCAGACCAGGGCTCTTCCAGGTCAGAGACCTGGGTAACACTGTCTCTGCCTCTCACAGTTCATGGCCTGACATAATACTCAATGCAAGTTTGCTGAATGAGCAAATGAATGAATGAGTGAGTGAATGAGTGAGTGACTGAATAAATAGAGTGGGGAGACCCCACTGTTGTATTTCTCCCAGCAGAAGAAATTTTCCAGGCTGTTACACTAATTAGGGCTAATATTCTCAGTTATTTTGAGGATTGCTTGAAATTTGCTGCTAATTTAAAAAAAAAAAAGGTTACGTTTACTCATTAACCAATTAGCATGCTTCCCAGCAGCTTCACTTCACTAATTTGATTAGTTACACTAGGTTTTCTCCTACCCAGGGCCTTCTCTGAGACCCAGGAATATCACAACGTTAACAGAGTGCACTTTGCAAACAACATGTAAATAGAACCTCTCAAAGGGTTGAACCCAGATGTGAACATGGCCCCTCTGCCTCACCCAAGCTGCCTGTGGGTCCTTGATGTCTTTGAGACCCACTGGGCTCCACAGGAAGTTGCTGTTCTACAGTACCACTCCTATTACTGGACCAGATTTGCTCTTCAAGGGAAACGAAATTTCCGAAAATGTGAGGCCTTCCTAAAAGACAACCTAGCCTGTGTCTGATGAATGAATGAACAAAACTGGAGGAGAAAATGGAAGTTAAAATACAGGCATCCTTCCCAGCCCTGTCTTGGCCAGTAACTCACAGTGTGACCTCAGGCAGGAAGTTAATTCCCAGATGCCATTTTCTTGTTTTCTTATTTGTCAGAGGAGGAACTGATTTAGAAAATACCTAAGTTTGTGTGGCAGAGACAAGGCTTCCGGGCACCCAGAAAACCCTGACTTCCCACGTCCTCTGTTTGAGGCAGGGCCACGTGATAACTCTGGTTAATTGAATGTGACAGGAGGTGATGTGAGGCCCTTTTCATCTGAGGCACGGAAGTCAGGTCACCAGTCACATTCTTTCTTTTTAGGGATGCTGGGGGTTGAACTGTATACCTCAAAAGTTCATATGTTGAAGTCTTAACATCTAGTACCTGAGAATGTGACCTTATTTGGAAATAAAGTTAGCTGCAGATATAATTATAAATTAGGATGAGAGTGGAGTGGGTGGGCCCCTAATCCAATATGCCTGGCATTCTCGTAAAACGGGGGAATGTGGATGCTGACAAGCCCTCGGGGAGAACACCACGTGATGGGGAATTTCGCTGCCACAAGCCAAGAAACCGCCAGAAACTGAGGAGAGAGGCCTAGAGTAGATCCTTCCCAGGTGCCTTCAGAGAGAGCATGGCCCTGCTGACCCTTCAGTCTTAGACTTCTAGACTTCAGAACTGTGAGATGATAAATTTCCATTCTCTAAGCCACCCAGTTTGGGCTTCCTTGTTACAGCTGCCCTAGGAAATAATTGGGGGAAAGACCATGTGCTTAGGCTATGAATCCACAAGGGTTTCTGAGTCACTAATGGCCTGGAGAGTCACCCCACCTTTAGCCAACTTTGTGAAAAGACTAAGAGAAATACCTAAAACCTGGGAATAAGGCAAAAGGGAAGGGAGGTGATCTCTCCATTCAATATCATATTGGAGCATTGTCTAACAAGCCCACCCAAGAGTATGTAATTTTCCAAGAGAATACACCTATGTTTGACTTTAGGGAGGTGATGTCTCCATTCAACATCATATTGGAGCATTGTCTAACAAACCCACCCAAGAATATGTAATTTTCCAAGAGAATATACCTATGTTTGACTTTGCTATTAACCTTTTGATTAGTACTCAGACACAGTAACTTCTAGATTTCTATCTAGAAAGCTGAAAAGATCACACCATAGGCTATGATTTTATTTCTCTGTAGGGAGTTAACTACCTTTGGATCAAATTTACAATCTTATTCTAACACTCTTCTTTAGAAAATGCCCATAGACATTGAGTTCCTCAAATGCTTTCAGTACCTGCTTGCTGCTTCCCTTATTAATGGGCTAGATATGTTTTTATTACATATTCATTTTAATTTAAGAGTCACGTTTTCCTTTTTTTGAATTGATTAGTTAATGCTAGTGTGATTTGGGATTGATTATTACATGGTTGATCCAGGTTCTTTTTGAGAATCTGTATTTTTAAAACCCCAAATGGAAAAACTTAGAAATTTGGATGAAGAAAAGAAGGAAGGGAAGTTCACTTTCAAAGTCAGCAGGATGAATTTAGCCAGCCCGAGGTCCTGCCTTCTTTCCCTCTTCCTTCTTCACCATTATACTCAAAAACTCTGTGTCCTTATAATTTTGGAAGTTTCACATCCCTCTTGAATCTGTTCCTCTCCAGGCTACACAATTCCCATTCTTAAGGACATGGTCTTGAGTCTCTTTACCAATTTGGTAATAATTATCCAATATTTAGTAAGCAATGACTGTGTACCAGGTTTGTTGTTTAAGTGTTTCATGTGCATCAATTTATTGTTTGTTTAATTCTTAAAATTAATGTTTATTTAATTCTTAAAACAACCCTAAAGAATAGATACTACTATAATCTCTACTTTTTAGGTTGTGAAATTGACACAGAGAAGTTATGACACTTACCCAGGGAACTGGGTTAGTTAAGTGATAAGGCTGGGATCTGAACCCAGGTAGTCTGGTTCTTGACCACTATATAACTCATCATTTGCCTTTCAACACTTTTATGCTTCCTATCAAGTGTGATGCTCTTGAAGGAATACATGAGGTTTCATCACAGAGGCTAGCAAGACTGTCACCTTGGGTAGGTCTCTGTTCCCCAGATAACAATGTGAGATGTCAGACCCCTCTACTGGAGTTGTTCAGTGAACAACCTGCATGACTGCATAAGGCAGTCCCATCTGTGAACTTCCTTGGGTTCTCCTTGACCTCTGTGGCCATGGTACCAAGAGATTTGCTGAGAACTGTTAGTAGGAGGGGAAATGCTCCTAGAAATGCAGGTTGAGCATTTTATTTGGACCAAGCCTAGGAGATTCAGAGTATCCCTGAGGCCTGTATCTGTTCACAGTCCCCTTCTGAGATGTACCCTGACCTTGTACTAAGGTCATCCTCCTCCTCATCTTGTCTCTTCCATGAGCCAATCAGTTTCTTAAGGGTTAGAAGATACCATTGGGAAGCCTTGAGAATCAGAGGCCCTACCTCCTCACCATCCACTTTTCCGCTGCACTTCAGTCAGTTCAGTTCAGTCGCTCAGTCATGTCCAACTCTTTGTGACCTCATGGACTACAGCATGCCAGGTTTCTGTCCATCACCAACTCCCAGAGCCTAGTCAAACTCATGTCCATTGAGTCAGTAATGCCATCCAATCATCTCATCCTCTGTTGTCCCCTTCTCCTCCTCCTTTAATCTTTCCTAGCATCAGGGTCTTTTCAAATGAGTCAGTTCTTTGCATCAGGAGGCCAAAGTATTGGAGTTTCAGCTACAGCATCAGTCCTTCCAATGAATATTCAGGACTGATTTCCTTTAGGTTGGATGGGTTTGATCTCTTTGCTGTCCAAGGGACTCTTAAGCGTCTTCTCCAACACCACAGTTCAAAAGCATCAATTTTTAGGCACTCAGTTTTCTTTATAGTCCAATTCTCACATCCATATATGACTACTGAAAAAACCATAGCTTAGACTAGACAGACCTTTGTTGGCAAAGTAATGTCTCTGCTTTTTAATATACTGTCTAGGTTGGTCATAACTTTTCTTCCAAGGAGTAAGCATCTTTTAATTTCATGGCTGCAGCCACCATCTGCAGTGATTTTGGAGCACCCAAAAATAAAATCTGTCACTGTTTCCATTGTTTCCCCATCTATTTGCCATGAAGTGATGGGACAACATGCCATGATCTTCGTTTTTTGAATGTTGAGTTTTAAGCCAACTTTTTCACTCTCATCTTTCACTTTCATCAAGAAGCTCTTCAGTTCTTCTTCACTTTCTGCCATAAATGTGGTGTCATCTGCATACCTGAGGTTATTGATATTTCCCCCGGCAATCTTGATTCCAGCTTGTGCTTCATCCAGTTCAGCATTCTCATGATGTGCTCTACATATAAGTTAAATAAGCAGGGTGACAATATAGAGCCTAGACGTAATCCTTTTCCAATTTGGAACCCGTCTGTTGTTCCATGTCCAGTTCTAACTGTTGCTTCTTGACCTGCATACAGATTTCTCCTGAGGTACGTAAGGTGGTCTGGTATTCCCATCTCTTAAAGAATTTTCCACAGTTTGTTGTGGTCCACACAATCAAAGACTTTGACATAGTCAATAAAGCAGAAGTAGATGCTTTTCTGGAACTCTCTTGCTTTTTCGATGATCCACTGGATGTTGGCAATTTGATCTCTGGTTGGGCTTCCTTGGTGGCTCAGAGGGTAAAGCATCTGCCTGCATTGTGGGAGACCTGGGTTTGATCCCTGAGTCAGGAAGATCCCCTGGAGAAGGAAATGGCAACCCACTCCAGTATTCTTTCCTGGAGAATCCCATGGATGGAGGAGCCTGGTAGGCTACAGTCCACAGGGTTGCAAAGAGTTGGACACAACTAAGTGACTTCACTTTCTTTCCTCTGCCTTTTCTAAATCCAGCTTAAACATCTGGAAGTTCACAGTTCACGTACTATTGAAGTTTGGCTTGAAGATTTTTGAGCATTACTTTGCTAGCGTGTGAGATGAGTGCAATTGTGCAGTAGTTTGAGCATTCTTTGGCTTTGCCTTTCTTTGGGACTGAAATGAAAACTGACCTTTTCCAGTCCTGTGGCCACTGCTGAGTTTTCCAAATTTGTTGGCATATTTAATGCAGCATTTTCATAGCATCATCTTTTAGGATTTGAAAGAGCTCAACTGGAATTCCATCCTCTCCACTAGCTTTGTTCGTAGTGATGCTTCCTAAGACCCCCTTGACTTCGCATTTGAGGATGTCTGGCTCTAGGTGAGTGATCACACCATCATGGTTATCTGGGTCATGAAGATCTTTTTTGTAGAGTTCTTCTGTGTATTCTTGCCACCTCTTCTTAATATCTTCTACTTCTGTTAGATCTGTACAAGTTTCTGTCCTTTATTGTGTTCATCTTTGCATGAAATGTTCCCTTGCTATCTCTAATTTTCTTGAAGAGATCTCTAGTTTTTCCCATTCTACTGTTTTCCTCTATTTCTTTGCATTTATCACTAAGAAGGGCTTTCTTATCTCTCCTTGCTATTCTTTGGAACTTTACATTCAAATAGGTATATCTTTCCTTTTCTCCTTTGCCTTTCACTTCTCTTCTTTTCACAGCTATTTGTAAGGCCTCCACAGACAACCATTTTACCTTTTTGCATTTCTTTTTCTTGGGGATGGTCTTGATCACTGCCTCCTGTACAGTGTCACAGACCTCCATCCATAGTTCTTCAGGCACTCTGTCTATCAGATCTAATCCCTTGAATCTATTTGTCATTTCCACTGTACAATGGTTTTGGATTTGATTTAGGTCATACCTGAATGGTCTAGTAGTTTTCCCTACTTTCTTCAATTTAAGTCTGAATTTTGCAATAAGGAGTTCATGATCTGAGCCATAGTCATCTCCCAATCTTGTTTTTACTGACTGTATAGAACTTCTCCATCTTTGGCTGCAAAGAATATAATCAATCTGATTTCAGTATTGACCATCTGGTGATGTCCATGTGTAGAGTCTTCTCTTGTGTTGTTGGAAGAGGGTGTTTGTTATGACCAGTGCCTGCACATAATGGATGCAATCTACCCTAATGGATGGATGAACTCCTGACAAGGATACACAGCCCATCTCCAGGATGATCCAGTTCTCCCCAGCTCTCCCAACTCATTGGGAAGGCCAGACTCAACAAATTCCTGCCACAGCAGAGTCCCTACACCTCCCTGTTCTTGGAAATGTGTGTGATTTGAGGCTGGTCTCAAGCCTCCTTACCTCTGGGTATTGACAGCTGTGTATCTCAAGCCTGGTAGGAGAGGGCAGCTGGGCCCCAGTGTTCAGGTACAGACCAGTTACAGGAAGGTTCTGAGGGGGATTGGGAGGGGGACCCAAGTCTTTAAGGCCTGCTGCAGCTCCACAACAAAAAGCTGATTTACAAAGCATCAAGGCAAGGCAGCTCCAAGTATTCCTGGCAAGTATAGCACAAGCTCACAGCTTCCCAGGCAACTGGATTTCAGAACAAAAGAATTCAAGGTAAGCAGATTGGCAGAGCTGGCACAGCTGAGCCTGGATACGGCCAGTCCAACTTCCTCACTGGCAGATAAGAATACAGACCCAGACAAAACTAATGAATGGTGCTAGAGATGAAAATTGTCATTACCCGGGCTTCCCTGGTGGTTCAGATGGTAAAGAATCTGCCTACAATGTGGGAGATCTGGGTTCAATCCCTGGGTCAGGAAGATCCCCTGGAAAAGGAAATAGCAACTCACTCCAGTATTCTTGCCTGGAGAATTCCATGGACAGAGAAGCCTGGAGGGGTACAGTTCATGGGGTCACAAAGAGTTGGACATGACTAAGCAACTAACACAGCATTGGATGGAGGTATTATTGACCAAGAGGCAGAATGAGGAAGCCCACTGGGATGATGGGTTTGATCTAGGTAGTGCCTGCACAGTGTCTATGAATGTGGAAACTCACTGAACTGTATACGTAAGATGTGTATACTTTAATGTAAAAGCATACCTCAGTAAAAGAATAAAACAAAATAAGGCCCAGAGAGAGATAAGGTGATTGCAAAAGTGTGTCAAGACCAAGCCTCAGGCTTCCTGATGCCCCATTCACTGTCCTCACCCCACCCGACTGCATTTTTGCTACTGTAGCAAAATGCTGTCATAGCCTATGGGTCAGCTTTGACCAAGGTTGGAACCCACAGCACATGACACCTGAGGCCAAGGAAAGTCAGTACGGTGTGAGCTGGAGTTAGAAACTGGAGGGTATTTATACTGAGCAAGGCTCAATGATCAGTAATAATAATAATAATAATAATAATAATAATATCATCATTGTGATAGTAATAGCTAAACATTTATTGAGCCCTTACTATATGCTAGGCATTGTTTTAAACGTATTAAATCCTTACAACACTGTTCTTTATGGTATACACCATTATTAATCCATATTTTACAGGTGAAAGAAATAGGCCCACACTAAAAAACCTGTCCAAAGGTTCACAACTGGAAAGTTTCAAAGCTGCCATTTGGACTCAGGCAATCTGGCTCCAGAATCCATGCTCCTTACAGCATAGACTGCCCCATACTGAGTTACCTGCAGCTGACAGACTCAGCTTGAACAGGCACCCACCATCCCACAGAGGAAACATCCGACATGTGGCCAGAGAGGTAGATGAACATCGACACCACACGTTTCTACCTAGATTCGTTAAAAGCAAGTTCACCTATTGTGTCTTGGATCATACGTATTACAATGCAGAGAGGGAATTTACACAAAGATGGAACTACTATGACCTTGGTCATCTTGACCCACACTCAGGAACAACTGAAACTCAGGTGCCTGACTGCATTAACAATCAGAGAAATGCAAATTAAAACTACAACATGATAGCACTATACAACCACCACAATATCTAGAAGTTTAGAAAGACAGATAATACTGAATACTGTCAAGGATGGGGAAGAACTACAACTCTTATATATGGCTGGTGGGGTAAAAACTAAAACAACTACTTAGGAAAACTGTTTGACAGTGTATTAAATGGCTCTGGCTGCCATAACAAAATGCCACAGACTGGGTGGCTTAAAGGTAGATGGAACTACCTATGACCTTGTTTATTTCTTCACAGTTTTGGAGCCAGGAAGTCTAAGATCAAGGTGTTGGCCTGTTCAGTTTCCGGTGAGAGTTTCTGGTGCAAATGGCCACCTTCTTGCTCTGTCCTCACATGGCAGAGAGCGTGATGGAGCGCTCTGGTGGCTCTTCTTAGAAGGACACTATCCCCATAAAATCAATGTTCCACTTTATGACCTTATTTAACCTGATTACTTCCTTACTCCGCATATAGACAGGCTTAGTACTTCAACACGTGAATTTTGGAGTGACACAGTTTCAGTCTATAGCATTCTGCTCTTGGCCCCCAAATTAATTTCCTTCTTTCATGCAATGTACATTCACTTCATCCCAACAGCCTTGAAAGTCTTAACTCATTTCAGCATCGACTCTAAAGTCCAGATATCATTTAAATCAGACATGTGTGAGACACATGGTATCATTCATTCTGAGGCAGAATTTCTCTCCAGCTAAGAACCTGTGAAATCAAACAAGTTATGCACTTTCAAAATATGATGGTGGGACAGGCATAGGAGAGGTGATCACATTCCAAAAGGGAGGAACTGGAAGGAAGAAAAGGGTAGTGGGTCGCAAGCAAGCCCAAAACACAGAAAGGCGAAATTCCACTGGATCTTAAGGCTCAAGAATAATCACTTCTGTCTGGATACTCTTCCCTCCAGGCCCACGGGGGTGGCAGCATCACCCCTCACTGCTCTGTGGGGCAGCCTGCCCCTTTGGCTCTCTGGAGTGGCCCTGCCCAAGCTGCTCACTGCTTTGGTCCCATCCCACTGGCTTGGGGTAGGGTCATTCTGGCCCACTGAAACCAGAGTGGCAGGCCCATCCTTTGAGTGAACAGCCTTACCCTGGGGCCAGTGGTAGGAGTAAGGACTTGTGCCCTGATGATCTCTCAGTCACCTTCAGTATCCTTCGTCCCTTTTCTTGAGGGACAGTACATGTTCACAATTGAATAGCTTTATGGTCCCATCTTATAGAATCCAAGAAGTCCAATAGTGTTCCTTTATCTTTCCCTGATTTATCTTTACTTCAAACTGTCAGTGTCCCTGCTGGTATAAGCCCCTCTCTGTTGATGCCTTCTGCTGTGAGATGGTTGATTAAGTCCAAGATTGATTAAGTCCCCACCTTTTATCTCTTAATCAAATGATTGTTCAGTAGCACTTCTGCTATTCTCTCCAAATCAACCTTTCTCATTTTTTGTAATGTGGATAGGCTGAGAATTTCCCAGACCTGCACATTAAGGTTAAACGAGGTCATAAGGGCAGAGCTCTGATGCAATAGGATTAGTGTCCTTTTAAGAAGAGACACCAGACAGCTTGCTCATTCTTTCCCCCTTGCCACACAAGGACACCGTGAGAAGGTAACTATCTGCAAGGTAGAAAAAGAGAGACCAACTCAGCTGGCACTATGATCTTGGACTTTCAGCCTCAGAACTGTGAGCAAATACATTTCTATTGTTTAAGCTATCCAGTTTCTGGCATTTTGTTACAGCAGCCCTAGCAGACTAACATAGGCAGTGTCTACTAAAAGTGAACATACGTCAACCCTATACTCAGTGATTCGACTTCTAGGTTTAAATCCAGAAGAAATGAGTACATATGCACAAAAAAGACATGGACAAGAATGTCCATAGCAGTAGTATTTGTAATATTCCCAACCTGGCAGTAGCCCAACTGTCCATCAACAGTAGAATATATGGTAAATACGACATGTTCATAAAACGGAATATGACATGATAGGAAAAAAATGAAAAAATGTATATATACAACTATATATACATGCATGGACACATTTTACAGAAATAATAATGAAGGAAATATTCCAAAATGAGAAAGCATATACCCTATGATACTATTTACATAAAGCTCAAAGCAATACATTTTTTTTTTTTTTGACCTGGGTGCTGTTCCACTGGTGTGTTTGCTCTGAAAGTTCATTACTCTGTACACTTTGTCTATTTTCTATTTGTCTATTTTCTGCATATATGTTATATGCCAACAAAATATTTGCATAAAATAGTCACTCATTAAAAATGTTACACCATTCTAATAATGGAGAATGAGTTGATATACTGTGTGGTGTGAGGATAATGTGATCTGCTGACTGTGACTGACCAATCAGTGGCCACAGCAGCTTGGCCCACAAAAAGGACAAGCTGGTAGAGATCACAGAGGGCAATTTCTGGGAAGTCTTGGGATAGTACACTAGTGACACATCATGGTATCCTTCAGTTGTATAATCTTCAGTTTAGGCAGGTAACAGCTCTTTAAAACACTTAACTTCAACTGCACAAACACATGTATCTTCTATACTAAAGTATCTTTTAAAAATCATTTTATATTTCTGGAGGTAATTTAAGTAAACTCTGAAAATGCCAAGTCATAATGGGTCAGTCTAGGGTGTTCTTGATCATTGACTGTCCACTGTACTTTGTTGAATAAACCATTTTTCTTGCCAGTGTCTCAATGTCCTCTTTGGATATCTGAAGCCTAGGTTATGAATGGAGAATTTTAGGGGGATAACTTACTTTTCTGGTAGCTTCCCTTCATTCTCTGCTAGAAGATCAGAAGACATAGAAAGGATCTCATGGCTATAAATTTTGGTCCCAGCTATGATGGACCAAAGGGCAGAACCTGAGGCACTCTGAAGAGATTCTGAGCTGTCAGGGAGTCTAGGGGAAACTTAGGGCTCCCTCCAGCCAGAGAAAGGCATGGTTGCCAGAGCCAGGACTGTAATCTATGACAGTCTCCCCAATGGAGGCAGGTGTCTCTCTTTAGAGACATATCACCTTCCTTGTGCCCACCCCAGGGGACCCTGGCATCCCAGCCTCTGCTCCTTTAGACTCCTTCCAGGCATGTAAATATGACTCTCTTTTTTTTCTCATGAGGATACTTTCTAATGAAAAGCCCCCAAGGTCCATGGGCCCAGAGTAGCCATGATAGAGTTTAGCTTCTCTTTTCCCACCAGACATACACATGCACACGCCCGCCATGGGGATCTCAGAACACTCACCTGGGGTGTCATCCCATGGCAGATGTACACAATAGGAACATTCTCTGTCTCTGGACCCTGATCAAGACACAAATCGGTCTTCAGGGAGTTCTGCAACTGAACACCAGATGAGAGGCAGTCACATAAGAGAGAGAAATAAAAGTGTTAAATCAGGAGAAACAAGCATTCCACTGAGATAGGCTCTGCTCCCAAAGTCAACTCTTCTTTCAGTCAACCCTGAATACTACAGAAATCAATAAGTACCAACAAATACCAAGAAACCAACAGTGTTGGCCTTGCATAAAGGTGCTGAAGGCAGAGCAGCCTCCTCTGAAGGATAAGAACTCAGATGCTGTTAAACAACATGCTGGATTTGGGGAGCTGAGAGGGTTTAGGTAAAATTATGACATGCACGCACACACACAAGATGGTGCTACATTTCTCATCCTCTCCTTTTGCACAAGGGTGGCATAATGGCCAACAGAAGTCCCTGGATAGAAGACTTTGTTCTTAAGGGTTGGGGGAGGTGAGGAACATGTCATCTCTTTGGGGGCCTGGGATGTCCCCTGGGATCAGGCCTTCTTTGTCTCCTTCAGATCCAGCAGTGGTTGGCCAGGGCCCAGTGGGGACCCAGCTGATGAAGTTTTCCTAGAGCGGAAAGTCTGGTGGGTAAATAAGAGAGAAGGGGACCAGAGAGGGAACAGGAGAGGGGAGAGCTGTCTCTTATTCTCACCTACAAATACATGCCAATCAACAGTACAAAAGTACTATGAACCAATATCTTAGCACATCTAGGTAGGAAAGCTGATACTCAATGTCCCCTTCTGGCTTAAGCCCACTCTCAGCCCTTGGAAAGGGCAGCTTATGGTTCACGTGGCCCTGCTTACATGCCACAGCTGAGGAGATCAGGGAGGGTACCAACTCATAGTTCAGAATGAATGAACAATTCTCTTTCTTTCCTCCTCTCTCCCTATCCTTCTCTTTGTGGAATGTGACTGTCTCATCATCCTCTTATTCTGCCCTAGGAATCCTGCTGAGAGACCTGGCACTGTGCTCAGTGGGTGATGGCCACTCAGATTGTGGGGCCATTTAGATCGGGTATGGGGTCTCTGCTGGGCTTGTGCAAGCAGAGAAATCTAGCTGTGATGAAGGGGGAGATGAAGCAGGAGGCAGACGGATTTAGAGACAAGAGAGATGATCCTGCCCCCGTTGTGGTTTTTGTGGCTTCTCAGCACGAGTGCCCGGGTCCAGCTGTACTTCAGTTCCTGGGCCTGTAAGAGAGCTTATGGTATCTTTACCCACCTACACTGAAGCTAGCTTACATAGCTCTTCTTAGTGATCAAAGCACTCTATTTACAACTGGAGGCTGGAGACTGGGATCCAGGGGAGACCAGGGCAATGGGCCATGGGTGGGGCATCTATCCGGGGAGGGCAAGAGGCAGACAGTGGCTAAATTTTTGTAGTCTTCATGGATGTGGTAGGAGTGCAATGAACCCAGTTAAGGAGTGTGAAGTGCAACAGATAACTGGAGGCCCACACTTGATCTATGAACATCCTGTTCTTGACAGGGGACAAAGAACAGAGTCAAATTCTTTTCTTTTGAGCTCCCTTTCCCTTACTGGGTGATAGCAGCTCAATCTCAAACTTGGAGTTTAGAGGTTCTGAAGAAATATGAACATGTGTCAGCTCCTGAGGCAGGGCCCCAGAAGCATCCATGCAGCATAAAATCCTCTATCATAAACCAACTACCTGACTGACCCATGTGGGAGGAGCATATGCAAATATACCCTGGACTCCTCCCACGGCCCACAGAGGGCTGTCTGTCACATCTGAAGCCGGGATCCATTAGTGAGACCTGCATGAAGTTTCAGAAAGCCCTGGTGTCAGACATGGCTCTCCTGTGGGACCCCAAAGCTGGTCTCTGAATGAGGGTGGGTGGTGACTTTTGATAAAGTCCTCTTTGATTCTGTGTCATCCATCCCCCATTATGCAGGTTATCTGTTGAGGAAGTTGGAAGAGACAGGCTGAGATGAAATCCTGGCTCCAGCTGTTTGGTTTGGGCAAAGCAATATAACTGCTTGTCTGTTTCCTCCTCTCTCTCAAATATGGATAATTAAAGTGCCAACCTCATAAGTTTGTGGATTAACTGAAATAATCTCTGCAAGTGTTTAGCACAGGGCCTGACAAATAGCAAAAGTGTGATATAATTGTTAGGTGCTATTATTACTGCAATAACTATCCTGAAAGCCATTCAGGGAAGTTAGCTTTTATGACTGCATCTATGTGCCAGGTACCAGGTGAAGGGCTTCCTATGCATTATCCCACCTAATCCTCAAAATTACTCAGCCAGGTTGGTAATATTAACTCTCTTAAGGGTGCAGGAAGTGTGTTGTAGCAAGAAGCTCTGCCTCACCTCTTGGTCTGTAATGCTGTTCCCACTGCATGGGCCCTCTGCTTTGGCCTTCTCTTTTCCCTGACTAAACCCTCCTCCTCCTGTGGTTCTCAGCCTCTCTGTCACTCTGGAAGCCTTTCCTGACCTGCATCTGGGTGTGAGGCCACCATACCTCCATTTCCCTGATCGCAGCACTTACACACTGTATTCTTGTCACTTCTCTGCTTGCCTGGCTCCTCTATCAGTCACCAGACTAGGTCTCAGGCTTACTCACTGCCTGTGACACAGGACAGCCCTGGCACATATTGGACAGTAAGTACATATGGGATGAATGAACAAAGAAAATGAGTAATGAATGACTGGCCTCATAGTTGGAAAAATGGCAGAGCTGGAGTCTGTCTCCAAAGTCCAAGCTCTTTCCATCATCAAATGGTGACAATCCTGAGACTGTGAAAGATGACCCATGAAGTGATATGACTCTAACCTTTAAGGTTTTACAAACTGCCAGGGTTACACAGTGATTAAGTAGCAAAGCTAACTTTCAGAAGTAGGCATGTCTGTTTCTGGATGCTACTCCATCTCTCCTGTCAGCACCAGAGCTGGGATTATTCAAAGTCATGCTGTCTCCCAAGCCTGGAGCTCAGTAATCCTAGAGGAGGCCCATGCCCACACTGCAAGACCCATGATCCTTCTGCCTGCCAGAGGCATTACTGAGACCTTTTACTAGATTAATAGTATGGGTTATACAGACTTGACAGTGGCCTGAGAGTTCTGAGGGGTTATCTGACCTGAGCAATGAAGTTTAGGCATGAGTTGGAGGGGAAAAAGGAAAAAACCTTTACCGAGAAGACATCTGGTCTTTCCACTTCAGAATAAAAGTAAGCACCAGGAAGAAATATTCAGCTCCACAAATCCTCTTGCTCTTGCACTGCATCCTGCCTCAACCATTGTCACCTTACTGCCCTAGATGAGTTCATTATGCTCCTGGACAAGCAAGTGTCTCTGCTCATGTAAGAGCCCAGCCATGGAGGAGGCAGGAGAGAAGGGGTCCAGCTGAGCCCTGAACGGTAGCCGGCAAATGACCATGCACAGGGTCACAGAAGTTCTGCCATTCCCAGGAATGGCTGACACAGCTCAGCCTTCTGGAGTGGTGGGAGGGTGGGTTTTCAGCATGACAATGTGAAAACAGCCCCTACTGTGGACTCAGCCAGATCTAGATCACAACATGGATATGCCCCTTACTATTTGACCAACCAAAGGTTTCTGGGTGTGATCTGGGTGAGGGGTCTAAATGTGCTATATGTACTCCTAAGATGCGACTCTTTCACTTAGATGACTGGAATGCCTTGGCCCCAGACCCAGGATTGCAATGGCTGTGCGCAAACACCTCCACTGTTATGCCTCTCTGGCTGAGTTCGGCGAATACTTTTAGCTACAGCTGATAGCTTGGTGAGACCACGAATCCAGAAGCTGGCCTTGGCTCTCAGAGGCCTGGGCCAACAGCTTCTCTGGAGCCACAGTAGCATGACTGTCCTATTTTGGTCCAAGAGTAACCAAGCAGCACATAACGTGCTGTGGGCAGTGTATCAGCTGTGTCCTCAGGATGGTTCCGGGGAGGAGGATGGGCGGATGGGCACCTCACAGTCCAGTGTGCTTCCATGGCGAAGACAGGATCTGGGGCCTCAGGCAACAGCTGAGCGGCACTAGCTGAGGAGTTTGACATCTGAATTATACCAGCCTGAGAAGGGGAGAGGCTACTGGGTGGTTCTCTCAGGACATGTCAGCCACAACATGGGGACTCTCGTGGGAAGACACGGCCCCCTCCGATAGTCAGGACTCCGGGGACAACAGAGGCCCTGCAGGGGGGTAGAAAGAGGCAGTTCCTGGGACCCTGGCTCTGTCTCCTTTAGAATCCTAGGATGTGAGCATTGGCAGGGCCATGGGAACAATGAAGCCAGCCCTTCAGCAGAATTCTTCCTCTCCAGGCTGAGGCTGTGCCCATTAAGTTCCTGTTGAGGCGGGCCTTGAACTCAGTTCTGGCCACAGACCATCAAAGGAAGAATTCTTCCTTCAAGTTTTCATCCTGGAATATCTAAAAGGTCTGAGGGGACACTCCAAGGGGAGGAATGGGAGTGATATCAGATGGTGATGCTCTAGACTCAGTTTCACTCAGGTTAACGACCTGTGTGAACATGGGCAGGTCACTGTGCTTCTTTGTTTCCCCATCTGTAACACACCAGGGGCAGGGAGTGAGCATAGTAACCCCAGCGGATAGTTATGAGGCTAATTGTGAGGGCTTAGCTGTCATAGAGAATCTTCATGTGTTCACTCAGCAAAAACCGGGAAAGATATCCAAAAATCAATCAGGTATTTAAAATACCTTAAGAGTTGTAATGTCCTGGGGATATTGGAAGCATGGGGAGAGTTTATCATCTCCAAAGTATTTTAACCTCAGACACAAAATACATTTCTATATCAGAGACTTTCTTCTACCCGTGAGGACAGCATTATTTTACCCCACTTAACATATGAAGAAACTAAGACTCATAGACATCAAAACACTTGCCCAGGAAGTGGCTGGGTCAAAATTGGAACTGGGTCCATGTGGATCCAAACCCTCTGCTCTGCCTCTCTGTCTTGCTGCCTCTGCTGGGGGAACCAATCAATAAGTGGTACTAAAACATCACTCAAAATCCAATAAACTCTGGAAGGATATGTTTCCCAAATCTGCTTTCTAGGAGGCTCTGCGTAAATGGAAGACATAGCACCTTGGGTAAGGGAGGCATGCAGGCTGGTTGGTAGAATCTCAGGCACCCATGCTTGGGAAACAGCTGGGGTTGTCTTGCAATCTTAACTTAACTGCATGTTTTTGCTTTACTAAGTGGCATATTCATGTTCGGGGCCAGAGCTGAATTGCTTAGGATTGAAAGGAGAGACTAAGCATCTCTCTCAAGGGAATGGAGAGGTGTGGGCTATGAACATATAGGCTACTTCACATGAAGTTCCAGAAATCAGCCTCTTGTCCACAGGTCTACCACAGGTCCTACTTGGGTGGATGTGTCTGGATGAAACCCCAAGGGTGGGCTCCTTACCACCCCATAGGCAATGATGTCCGAGTACATCCTCATTTCTGGGTACACGCTGACCAGGTACCACCGGAAGGTCTTGCACTGCAGCTGTTTTCTCAGAGCTTTCCTTGCAGTGATGTCCCCAATGTCAATTCCTGAGTCCTGTGCAGGATGCAAACACAGAGATGCAGCCACCACCATGGTACAACTTTTCCCTGAACCTCCCTAACCACAGTTCTGGAGGCTGCCTGGTGAAGGCATTACCTGGGAACTTAACTCAGGCATTTCCCCATGTGTGCCTTGGCCCCATAACCACACCTGTTTGGTCTGCCAAACAGGAGATCAGCACTGATGGGGACTGTTATCAAAAGCCATTGAAAATAAAGGGACTAAATCCTTAAAAATTACTGAAGAAAAAAAGCTGTAGTCTTTGTGTAAGTAAAAGAAATGGAAGAATATAGTCTGAGTAATGTTATCACTTTGAAAATAAATGTCTATATAGTCAAAGCTATGGTTTTTCCACTAGTGATGTATGGATGTGAGAGCTGGACCATAAAGAAAGCTGAGCACCAAAGAATGATGCTTTCAAATTGTGATGCTGGAGGAGACTCTTGAGAGTCCCTTGGACAGCAAGGAGATCAAACCAGTCAATCCTAAAGGAAATAAGTCCTGAATATTCAGTGGAAGGATTGATGCTGAAGCTCCAATACTTTGGCCACCTTGTGTGAAGAGCTGACTCATTGGAAAAGATCCTGATACTGGGGAAGATTGAAGGCAGGAGAGAAGGGGGCAATAGAGGAAGAGACTGTTAGATAGCATCACTGACTCAATGGACATGAGTTTGAGCAAACTCCAGGAGATAGTGAAGGACAGGGAAGCCTGGTGTGCTGCAGTCTATGGGGTTGCAAACAGTTGGGCATGACTGAGTGGCTGAACCGACAACACGGTTACCTCTATCTCAAAAGATAAGATGAGAGATTCTGAACTGTGTGCGGAGAAAGAGAGGAAAGGAAAAGAATTGAAGATGGAATACTGCTAATTCTAATACTATTCCTAGTGATCAGGGCAGCTAAGGCTTACATAACACAAAGTGCCAGGCTCTGTTCTATATGAGACAGACACATATAATTTTATATTTTACTTATATTAAATTTTTAGGATTTCATGGCAGCTCAGCTGGTAAAGAATCCACCTGCAATGCAGGAGACCTTGGTTCGATCCCTGGGTTGGGAAGATCGCCTGGAGAAGGGAATGGTTATCTACTCCAGTATTCTGGTCAGGAGAATTCCATGGACTGTATAATTCATGGGGTCACAAAGAGTCAGACACAACTGAGCGACTTTCATTTTCACTTTATATTAAATTTACACATATGGTCCTATTTAAACTCATGAGGGAACACAATATAACCCTCATTTTACGGATGCAGGAGGTTCAGTGACGTCCTGGGTGACTTGCCCAAATCCCACAGCTAGTAAGCGATGGAGTTCAAAGTTGAACCCAATTAGCCTGGGTCTGGAGTTTGTGCTTTAAAATTTACAGGGCATTTGCAGGAGCCTGCCCTCCTGTCTGCTTAGACCAAGTTTTTGTGGAAGAAGCAGAGCCTCTCTCTCGAAGCCTGGTGGGGGGTGCTTAGCATAGACAGTACTGTGTCCCTCATTTCCCAGGTGTACCAAAGAGGTGGCCCTGAGCCATTGAGGTGCAGCAGGCAAGGAGCAGTCACAGAGACAAGGGTGTGTCCTTGAGTGAGAGTGAGAGAGAAGCCCCCACATTTCTTGTGGTCCCAGGAAGCCCTGGGACTTGCACCCCAGCTGTTGAACAGGGCACAGAATGAGCTAAGAAAGAGCTGATGCCACAGCAGAAGATGGAGAGGTCTCCCTCCAGCTGGGGATCAGATGGAGACAGGTGACATCTCAGAGGATGACACCATGGAGCCAGGGACCAGCCGAGGCAAGTGTCATCTCATGAGATACCAGCCCAGAGCAGAGACAGGAGGATAGGGAAGCACAGGTCTCTCCCTCTGACACTGCAGTCTATGGGCTGCCAGTGTGACCCATCTGGTTCTACCATCAATTCTGGGATCAAGTTAGTGGGGTTGGGAAAATAATGAAATTGACCGTTTAACTCTGAAATGTCTGGGAAAAACCACAAAGACAGTTGCTGCATGTATCTGGACATGATCAGAACACATTTTTGATATCAGACAATGGGGGCTTGAGTCAAAACAAAAATAGATATAGAAGAAATACATTTATTTTTGTCTACCGGAGTTCAGGTCATATAAAAATTTGAACTTGCTACAGCCTGAAGGTT
Source organism: Dama dama (assembly GCF_033118175.1). NCBI lineage: Eukaryota > Metazoa > Chordata > Mammalia > Artiodactyla > Cervidae > Dama > Dama dama. Next base: position 41,669,274 of record NC_083681.1, on the reverse strand, counting down.
TAAGTTCTGGAATCCCAGGGTGCAATTTCAGTGAGGTTATGCCCTTTGAGCATTTCTTGATAACCTCTTCTATGATTGGTCTGCTCCCCAGCTCCTGCCCAGAGCCTTCCCAGCAACTTCTACTTGGCCTTTCTCTGCTGGACCCCCACTCTCTGATGGTCAGGAAACGTGTCCTGCTGATCTCTGTGCCCCTCGTCTAGCACTGCACCTGAACTCTACTGATAAGACCGAGTTGAAAAAATATGTATGAAACAATGAACACCGCAACTGACGATAAATGTATCCTGGTCAATCCTCTGTTAAGTATTAACTTAAAGAAATCTGTTAAGTACTAACTCTTTAAATTTCTCTGTACTTTACCCTTACATCACAAAGCTATTTGCCTGGACCCAGGACATCCCACTTTATGCTATAATGTCTTTATGTGATGACAAAAGAACACTGTCTCAGCTTTTACAGGAAGCCACTAGAAGAATCTGTCTCAGGAAGACTTCTGTGTTTTCCTTAAAAATCTAGGTTCCCATGGGAAAACTTCCTTTCTACATTCAGGATCAAGGGAGAGTTTGTCTCTCTACTTATAATCTAATCAAAAATGGGAGAGAGACAATACATCTACTTTAGAGAGACAGTACACTCTACTTTAACTTCTAGGAGACTCAAGAAACAGAGTTCTGCTCAGCTTGTATGTCTGGATATCATGTACCTTTCCCCTTCCTGTTTATTAATTGACTTTTGCCTTCCCATTTTAATGGTTCAGCACATCTGTACTGTGTTGTTTGCTCTAAATTGCATCAAACTCTATTTCAGAGCCGGAGGCAGAAATTGGGAAATAAGCAAGCTTCCTCAGAGAAGGTCACCTTGACCCTTATTATTAGAAAACAATACACGTATCTTCCCTTTGTGCCAAACAGTTAGTGTAGAGGGTTGAACAGTGCCCACCCAGAACCTCTGAATGTGACCTTATTTGGGAAAAGGGTCTTTGTGGATATAGTTAATTAGAGATGTTGAGATGATTCTGGATTTAGGATGATCCTAAATCTTTATGAGAGAAAGGAGAGGAAACACAGAGACAGAAGCATAGACTGAAAAGACACATCTACAAGACAAGAAACCCCGAGAGCCCCCCACAAGCTGGAAAAGGCCAGGAAGGATCCTCCCCCAGGGCCTTTGGAGGGAGCATGGCCCTGGCAGTCCCTTGACTGTGGGCTTCTGACCTCCAAAACTACCAGAGAACACATTTCTGTTGTTTTAAGCCACCCGGTTTGTGGTAATTTGTTTTGGCAGTCCTGGGACACTAATATACTTAGCCACAAAAAAAAACTATCCAGTATTCCTGCCTGTGTGAGCAGCCACACACAAAATTCCTTGTAGCCAAACCTCAAGAATGGTGGTCGCCTAACAACCATGGTGAGTCATCCTTGGCACTCAGCCCATTTTCAGGCAAGAGGAAGCAGGGGCGAGTCTAGAGTTTCCAAATCCTGAGTAAGGAAATATTGATGCTTTGCTGCAGACTGACTTTCTGTTTGCTGATAAGCAAACTGACTTTCAATTAAAGGAGAGGAAGCATGAGTGGAAGGCTCCTCTGATCTTCCAAAAGCTTGGGACTGCACGTGGTAAGGGAGTGGCTGAGAAAGCTGGTTCTCTTCAGTGCACGGCCTGGGAAGAACTCTGCATAAAGGGCAGCAAGGGAGGATGACTGCCCGACAAGGGCATTCTAAAGCTCAGGTGAGAAGGCAGAAGGTGCAGGTGATGACATCGACAAAAAGAATTTACACTTCTCTATCACTTTCTATGAGCGACTGAACTGAACTGAACTGAATGCTTTCTATTGGCCAAGCACTGATCAAAGTCCTTCCACATATTAACTTACTTAATTCTCCAAGTAGCCAACTAGGCAGGGTTGAAGGGTTCCAGCTCTGCATTTGTAGATAGAAGCTTAAGTAAATTGGGAGCAGATGTGCCTGGGACTGAGCAGAAGGTATTGCAATGCTGCCACGTCAAGGACAGCTGGGGAAAGTCCTGGGGAAAACACACAGGGATGCAGAACCCACATTTCCTTCCTTTTGTTTCTTTTTCAACTCATCTCTACTGAGTGCCCAGACTGTGTCAGGCACTGTCCTAAGCATCATGAACATAAACAAGAAGAAGTAACATTCTGTCTGAAAGGAGAGTCTGAAAGATCCAGACAAATAAACAGACTTTCGGCACAGAGTGTGAAGCATGGAGGGAAGCAGAGAGTGTTGGGCAATAGAAAAGGGGCCCTTGGTCCATCTCACGGTGTGGGGCAGCCAGGATGATGGGGAAGGGGAGGACAGCAGTCAAAGAAAGGTTACTGGAGTAGGTGATGCTATGGGTGAGCTGGGAAAGATGAGCAGGTAAATGAGTGTTACCCAAATCTGGCTTCCCCAAACCAGCACCTAGAGAGCTTTTCATAGATTCTGGCACCACTACACACCTCCTCATCAAAATCTCTGAGGATGAGACCCAGAATAAATATTTTTAAAAGGTTTCCAAGTGATTCTGATGCAATTGATCAGTAGATCTGTTTTTGGGAGTCATTGATCAAAGGAGAATGGGATCACACACGTGGCCAGCAGATTCATTTGTTAATAAATGTTAGTGAGGTTTTACTGAGCCCTGACCATGAACCTTACTTGGGCTAGACCTGGTGAAACAAATAGGAATAACACAATCTGTCCTCAGGGAGCCCATGGTCTAGAGCAGTGATTCTCAGCCCTGGATGAACATTAAAATCCCCAAAGAGCTTTCCAAAAAAAAAATCCTTAGTTCCCTTCCAAACCAATTAAATCATAATCTCTGGGGTGGAGCCCGAATGATTTTAAAGTTCAGCCAGATTTAAGAGCCATTGATCTAATGAGAGAGAGATTTTTCAGACAACGGAACATTCTCTTGCAGGGTAATGATGCAATGACAGAGATACGCAGGGGAAAGGGGGCATTCTTCCCAGATGGGACTGGCTTCTAGAGAAGATGTCAGCAGAGCTGAGTCTAAAAAGATGGAGGAGAAGTGGCAAGGGTGGAGGCTGGGGAAGAAGTTTTGAGAGGAATTGCAAGCAGAGAGGACAAAATGGGCCACCACAGAGGGATAAGAAACAGCCTGACATGGACAGGGCACTCAGGGAAGTGTCCCTAGTCCATGCCATCTGCAGAGCCTCCGAAATCAGGGTGGTGGGTGGTGGGACTGGGGAGGTGGTTGGAGGAGAGAGTGTAGATCCATGTCCAATGCTGGGCTCTATGCCTGATCCCGTGCACATGGAGAGTCGTTTGAAGATTTCAAGTAGGACAATGACATGGTCATTGTGAGTTTAAAAAGATGACTTTGGGTAGTGGGAAGGATAGATTTAAGGGGTAAGACTTGAGTCAGGGAAACCAGCCAGAGGCTCTTGCAGAGGAAGAGGCAAGGCTTGAACTCAGAAGTGAGAGGAATGGAAAGGTGGGCTCAGTAATGGACTGGGGATGGAAGATGATTAAAGAATGCCACTCAGGAATAAGCTCACAAGCTTAGGCAGAGGGGGGCATCATGCATTTAGATAGAGGATAAGAACAGAAGCAGATTTGGAGAAGAAAGATATACTCAGTTTTGGTCAGATTCAGTCTGAAGTTCCTGTGGGAACAGCCAGGGGAAGATGTGCAGGTGAAGTCTGAAGCTAAAGGCAGGAGTCAGGCTAAAGAGAGTAACTAGGAGATCCTTTTCACGTAGGCAGTGTAGAACCCAAGAGTCATTGGATTACCCTGCAGAGGTGTATCACAAGAGCAGGTGGCCAAGGACAGATCCCTGGGGAGGACTTAAACATCCGCTGGAAGTAAAAGTTGCCCACAAGGAGTTAGGAGCAGTCAGAGAGATGAGGACAGTCTAGGGTGTGGAATCATGGAGCCAAGGGAGTGAAGAGTTTTAAGGAAAAGGTGGGGTCCTGTAAGCTGAAGACTTTAAAATATTCATTAAATTAAGCAGGTAGGAGGCCCATGATGACTCTGTCAAAAGCAGCTTCAAGGTAGTATTGAGATGTGACTTCAGAAGTGAATGGGAGGTGAAAAGTGGCTCTTTCCACAGGCTTGAGAGAGGCAGAAGGGGGAATTTGGACATAGTATCGAACAGGGGGTCAAGAGGAAACACGCTGACCTCTTCCTTCTCCTCCTAAAGGCTTTATCCTGGACATTTCCACCTCTCATCTGTCCTTCTTGTCTTACCCGCCAGCCCCCACCTGCTTGACTTGGTCTGAACTCCTCTAAGAGTCACCAGCAGACACTGAGTTTCATCATTTTCCAATTACTTTTATTCAAAGTACACTCAATTCTCTACCACTCTCCAGATTTGCTGTCTTATTTCAATATCTGTCAGCTGCAATGGCGGGGGGTGTGGTGGAGAGAGCTATAAAGTTTGCAGCATTACGGTGCAGAGAGAAGGGGGACAAGGGGACGGACAGGACCCCAGTCCTTTACAGAACCCGGGGAACCACACTGCTTCGCTGTTGAGCTCCTGGGGAATTTCCAAGTGTGCTCAACATTTTGCTATCAGAGGACTCCCACAGCTGGGCTCAGCATCCTGCCCAGAGTGCTGTGATCCAACGCCCACAGCCACAGATGGGTCCAGAACGCACCACCGTTTCCCTAGAAACACTCCCACTGTCAGAGCTGTGTTCGGGGATAGTTCATCAAGGCTGGCTGCACTCCCGCTGGTACTGCTGGGGCTCCTCCTTCTTTCTCCCGACTGCTGAAGTCGCGCTGATTGTACAAGGGTGCAGCCAACCCAAGACCCCTCCCCCTGGTGGTGGCCCTTAGGGGGCTGCTTGAAAGCTCCCTCCCAGCCTACTTTCTCAATCCCTCAGCCTGAGTTAAACGTTAACTTGGTGGAGACATCAGGAAACAAGGCCTTCACACGGAAACTTTAAGCAGAGATCAATAATTTTCCTGTCAGGAAGAGAGAGCAGAGGCTTTCCAAAGGACTCTCGAGGCAAAGCCATGGCCTTGGGAGGAAAGCAGGAGGTCATGCAGTCAACAGCTCCACGTCACATAAAACGCAACATAAGCAATGACCTTCAGGCAGACTGGCTGGCAGGCAGGTGGGGATCCCGTGGCTGGCATCTGTTGGGTTCGCCTAACCCAGCTGTCCAAAGTCATTTCCATATGACACACAGCAAGGTTGTACAAAGCTACCAGAGATACATCACTTTCTCTCTTGCCCTTTTTTAAAAAAAATTATTTAATTTTTAATTGAAGGATAATTGATTTACAGAATTTTGCTGTTTTCTGTCAAACCTGAACATGAATCAGCCATAGGTATACATATGTCCCCTCCTTCTTGAACCTCCATCCCATCTCCCTCTCCATCCCACCCTTCTAGGTTGATACAGAGCCCCTGTTTGAGTTCCCTGAGACATACATACAGCAAATTCCCACTGGCTATCTATTTTACATGTGGTAATGTAAGTTTCCACGTTACTCTCTATATACACTTCACCCTCTCCTCTCCTCTCCCCATGTCCAAAAGTCTGTTCTCTATGTCTGTTTCTCCATTGCTGCCCTGCAAATAAACTCTTTAGTACCATCTTTCTAGATTCCATATATAAGTGTTAGTATACAATATTTATCTTTCTCTGACTTACTTCACTCTCTATAATAGGCTCGAGGTTCATCCACCTTATTAGAATGGACTCAGATACGTTCCTTTTTATGGCTGAGTAATATTCCATTGTTTATATGTTCCACAATTTATTTATCCACTCGTCTGTTGATGGACATCTAGGTTGCATCCATGTTCTGTGCTAAGTCACTTTAGTAGTGTCTGACTCTTTGCAACCCCGTGGACGGTAGCCCTCCAGGCTTCTCTGTTCATGGGATTTTCCAGGCAAGACTACTGGAGTAGGTTGCCATTTCCTCCTCCAGGGGATCTTCCTGACCCAGGGGTTGAACCCATGTCTCTTTATATCTCCTGTATTGGCAGGTGGCTTCTTTACCACTAGCACCACCTGGGAAGTCCCACATGTTCTAGCTACTGTAAATAGTCTCTTGCACTTCTTAAATATGGGTGACTAGAGGGCTAGGGGGCTTCCCAGGTGGCTCAGTGGTAAAGCATCTGCCTGCCAATACGGAGACGTGGGTTTGATCCCTGGGTCAGGAAGATACCCTGGAGAAGGAAATGGTAACCCACTCTGGTATTCTTGCCTGGGAAATCCCATAGACAGAGGAGCCTGGCGGGCTACAGTCCCTGGAGTCACAGGGAGTTGGACACAGTGTCTAAACAATAAGAGGGCTAAAGGACAGTAGCAGACAATGATGAGGGTCTCCGAAGGTAACAAGCAGCCTAAAAAATGCCCAGAACAGGTCCCTTCTCCTCCTGAGGGTCCCTGTGGGAGTGCCCCACCCATATGATTCAAGAAATCCTAAAGGTATAGGGACATTGCTTATTGGTTTGGTCAAAATTTTGACAGAGAAGCTTGCATTCAGTTTATAGGGATATTAAGGTGCATTTGGTGAATTTTGGTAATTTCTGGGATATTTATAATCTGGGACCATGAAATATCTACTGTCAGAGAAGCTGAGGACCTGGGAGCATGTTGGAACCTTGGAGCCACCTGGTTCAACTTTCTCAGATAGAATGAGGACATTCTGGTCTGGAGGGAAAGGAGCCCACTTTTAAGGAGGAGGTGACCAGAGATGGGGTGGGTGAGACACGCCTTAGCACCCCATAGCACCCTACAGTCAGACCCTTTTCTGCAATATCCAGTATCTTAGGGCTGAGAGTTCACTCAGCATGGCAAATAAGACTCTGGCTGTCTCCTGGGAAGAAGAGTTTAGTTGCTCACTTGTTCCCCATCAACCCTCAAGAAAGCCATCCCCACAGGGGCTTCCTACCTCTTGGGGTATGTTCCATGCCATGTACACATGGCTCTTAAATTCATCCATCCAGACTTCAGCCACCCTGAGGGCGTTCCTGCGGACATGGGCGGTGAGGTCCTCGGTGTAGGGCTTGTGGGCTCGCTCGATGTGGGCAATCCGCGAGCAGGGCAGGACCTCCACGCTCCCGCCACACTGCCACACCTGCGGAAGACATGGAGCCGCTCGTCAGTGCCCAGACTTGACTCTGAGCCTGGAAGCAAGACCACAGGTGACCATGAACAGGAGCTCGGGCACATCCAGCTCTCCTCACCTTGCTCTCCTGTCTGCAAAGGGAGTGAGCCCTACTTTAATTCTACTCCTAGAACAGGAAGGTTATTGAGTCATTCATTTGTGTCTTGTTTCCATTTGCTCTGGTTACCAGCAAAGAGTTAATGTACCCTTCCTCTCCAGTCTTTCCACCTTCCTTCCCCCAAAGAAGACACTAGACATTTTGTGACCAATGATCTGGGTTCTCCTTGCCCCAGGTTAACAAAATCCTTGGTAATGGTCTCTGCAGCAGTGTTTGACATGGAGGGACCAGCAGAACCTCAAGGAGAGACGTCAGATTACAATGGGCCATGAGGATCTGGACAAGGATGAGTGATCTGCAACTCATCTCCAGCCAGCGCCCTGCTCCCACTAGATCTTTCCTGGGCTCTGAGTTCTGATGGAACCCAAGGGAGGGGGAGGTTCAAAGAAAGGAATGATATGGAGCTTCTCCCTAGACTTCAGTGAGCAGGAACTTCAACGGGATACTGTTCAGCTGTGAAAAAGAAAGAGAAATGGCCTTGCAGCCTGAGTGTCGAGGGGCAGTGTCCTGGAGCCCCTGCCACAGTCATCCCAGCCACTCGGACGTCTAGCATTCTGGAACATGCATGCCCTTTTGTGCCTTTAGGCCTTTACTCATCCTATTTTCAATTTTGGGGTGCCCGCCTTACTCTTCTCCCGCTGAAAAAAAATGATCATCTCTCAAGATCTTGGCCACACTGTTGTGGGGTCTTTGCTCAGTTCTTGGGGCACAGCTGATGGCTCCCTCCTATGGCTCTCAAAGCTCTTGACACCACAACTTACCTGCTACTCTGTTCCTAGAGGGCAGAGTATCTCATTTATTTCTCTTCTCTAGCACTGAACATACAGCCTGGTACATATAGGTGTTTGGTAAGTACTTTTTGAATAAATATTTAAATGATTGGCGTATAACCAGACAATCAATCAAGTGATTAGTGCTTAATAAAGTAGGATGGACCTGAAATACCTGATTAGAACTGATGAGTAAGACTTTGGAGAAAAGCAATCAAGATCTCTTGGTGGACAGCAGTGGTCATTTGTCAGGTATTGTCAACTGAACAATTTGGCAGATGATATTTTCGCCTATAACATGTACCCATCAACAACCACAGGTCTTTCTCTAAGGTAAGGTCAGTTTCAGGTTTAGCTTAATTTTCCCCTGTGTTGGTTAGGAAGAGACTGCCTTCTCTTCTACCAGGCTTTTTCACACCAGTTGGTCCCTGCAGGTAGCTAGAGTTGGAAAGCAAGGGGCTGACTTACCACTTTCTGAGCTTCTCTTGCATTTAGTATACCATTTATGGCCAGTGGACTTCCCTTGTGGCTCAGCTGGTAAAGAATCTGCCTGCAATGTGGGAGACCTGGACTCGATACCTGGGTTGGGAAGATCCCCTGGAGAAGGGAAAGGCTACCCACGCCAGTATTCTGGCCTGGAGAATTCCATGCACTGTCTAGTCCAAGGTGTTGCCAAGAATCGGACACGACTGGGCGACTTTCACTTTCACTTTAGGGCCGATGGAAAGGAAACAAACATCCCCACTGAGCACCCACTATGTGCCAGCACTGGACTGTGCCACATGGTGGTTAGGAGCAAGGGGTTTGAACTCAGTCTGCTGGGATTCAGATCCTGGCTCTGTTTCATACCAGCTGTGTGACTGTGAGTTATTCACTTGATCTCAGTGTGTCTCAGCTTCCTCATCTCCAGTGGGGATCCTAACATTCCCATCTCACGAGGCCGCTGAGGAGATTAAAGTGCTCATGTGCAAAGTGCTTAGAAAGATGCCTAGCACATAATAAGCACTTGATCAGCCTCAGCTACTATTGTACAAATGATGTCCAGCAGAATCTTCAGAATAAGATACTGTGAGGTAGTGGTTATTGGGCATGCGTGCATGCTAGGTTGATTCAGTCGTGTCTGACCCTTTGCAACTCTATGGACTGTAGCCCGCCTGGATCCTCTGTCCATGGGATTCTCCAGGCAAGAATACTGGAGTGGGTTGCCTAGGGGGTCTTCCCCACCCAGGGATCAAACCTGTACCTCTTAGATCGCCTGCATGGGCAGGCGGGTTCTTTACCATTAACGCCTTCTAGTGGTAGTGCCGCTGGAAGCACAGTGGTTATGGTCTCCAATGCCAAATGGAGAAACGGAGACCAAGGCTGCCCCTTGCCCACGACCACACAGCTGTTTAGGAAACAGAAAGACATATCTGAACTTGACTAAAGCTCAAGGCAGAGCCAGTGCTTCCCCTAGGGTGACCAAGATTTGAAGGAAGTTCCCACACCCAGGGGTGGTTCTGAGGATCAGAGGAGGGAGCCATGGAAGGCCCCAGGCTGTGCATCTTTGTGTCCATGACCCCTACCTTCTGGGACTGTGCTGATTTCCAATTCACGGGTTGCTCAGATTTTCAAGAAAAGCCTTGTACATACCGTGAATATGTTACTGATAACACAGTCGGGGTAACTATTCTTTGTGCAACCAGAATGGAGGCTACTAATTGACATATTTCAGCAACACAACACAGAACATGATTTGTAACAAAGCTCTTTTATTCCAGGACCTGTTTCTCAAAGAGTCGGTCACCATTTCACCTTACAGTGGGCACATATGCCATGGTTCGAATCAGAAGGGTGGCTGCAGCACCTCCCATTGTGCCTTTGGCTGCTCAGTGAAAGGAGCAGCGTGGACTCTGCTGAGCTCTTGAAGCCACACCTCTTTCCCCATCCTGCAGCCACGCCCTCATCCAGACCTCTGCCGTGTCCCATCTGGACACTACAACAGCCTTCGAACAACTGCCCTCCTTCCTGCCTTCTTCCTCCAGTCTCTTCTCCACCCAGCAGCCAGAATGATTTTATTTTAAATTGGAGGATAATTGTTTCAGTGTTGTATTGGTTTCTGTCCTACAATGGTGTGGGTCAGCCATAAATATACATATGTCACCTCCCTCTTGATTCTTCCTCCCAACCCCCACCCCACCTTACCCCTCTAGTTTGTCCTAGAGAACTGGGTTGAACTCCCTGTGTTACACACAACTTCCCACACACTATCTATTTTACATATGGTAATATATATGTTTCAAAGCTACGCTCTCAATTTGTCCCACCCTCTCCTTCCCCCACTGTCCACAAGTCTGTTCTCTACGTCTGTGTCTCTATTTCTACCCTGCAAATAGGTTCATCAATACCATTTTTCTGGATTCCATATATATGCATTAATATACAATATTTGTTTTGAAGGTGTACCCTGGATCATGTCCTGCCTGCACCTCACCCTTCCCAGTACAGCCTCTGAAGCTCCCGGGGCCTGGCCCCTGCCCATCCCTCCAGCCTCATGCTTGCTTCCTGACACAGTCCATGCTGGAGCCACGCTGACATTCTGTTTCCTCCAGCACGCCGGGTTTCCTCTCTGGACTTCTGCACATGCCATTACATACCCACCCTACCCCTCTTCATGTAACATTCTCAGGGAGCCACTTCAGCATCACAGTTCTGTATCCCTTCAACTAGGTTAACCTGTCATGTTCTGTGGCTCCAGCCCTATTGTTCCTGATCATGACAGTCTTGTATTTGCTTGTTTGATTATCTCCTTCTCTCTTTCAAAATGTTCTCCAAGCTCTTCATCTGATTCTCCTTTAGACAGGTACTAAATGGTGCGTAGAACAGATCATGGGTTTCCAGCAGAGGTGGGGTGGCTGGGCTGGGTGGGAGTAGCACGTGGTTTTTAAAAGTACAGCTTTGGAGCCAGAGAGAATTGGATTCAAGTGTTTTTCTCTGCCACCTGCTGCTGTCACCTTTGGCAGGATATTTCTCCTCCCAAGCCTCAATTTCACCCAGGAGAAGAAGGGGACGGAGTGAAGATATGTGTTTAACCCTGAGCCTGCCTCCATGTGAGCTCTGCATGCATGGTAGTTGAGGCGGGGGCAGGATATCTGGGTCTATTCTGGTCCCATAATGTCCTGGTTGAGTGGCAGCTCTGGGGTGCTTCACCTCAGGTCTGTGAAACCCACATAGCAGTGACTGCTGCACTCTGTGGGCTCTGGAAGCCCCCGTCGTAATGCCGGGAATATTGCTAAGCCCTTAGTCTGCACTTGGTATTTTTAGGTATTTTATAATAACCATTATGGTTGCTATTGACTTCTCCTGTACAGCCACATTCAGGGGACAAGTGATTGCAGAGGAGTCATGTGTCTGGTGAAGCCCAACAGACAACAGACGTGTTACCCTCCAGAGTGCCTGACCCAGCAGGGAGAGGCTCCTCTTCAGGGACTGGGAGCCACCTGTTCTCCTAGAAGACCTCCGCCCTCTTCTCTTCTGTGAAAAGAAACTCATCTATGGAGACCATCTGCCTTGTATATTGCCTTTGGGTTCCTGGAAGCTTCTGGTTGGAGCAGAAGAGTGTATTTGGCATGTTTGCCCCTCCACTTCTGGACCCTGCACAATGACCCTGAAATAAACAAGAGAAAGCCTGTGCTCCACGATCCTCACATGAGGAGTGACTCCACTGGCCCATGGCTTGACCCAGAGAGAACTTCAGAAGTCTGCCCCACAGATGATCTCAGAGACCCTCTCACAGATTGTAGACAAAGGAGAGGGAAGAAAATCACTGGCATTTGGGTTTCATGAAAGATGGTGCCCTGAAGCATCCATGGAGGCTTGGGAGGAACAGGGGATGAGGAAGTAAAAGGGTGCCAGGCCTGGGACACAGGTCATAGCTGGCATGTTGTGGCATGTTGTGGGAGGGGATAGACAGGAGGCATTGTGCTAGAGAAGTAGGGCCACTGGAGGGAGGACAAAGGGGCAGAATGATGGCTCAGTATTGCAAGTTCTAGGGGGTAGAGATGCCAGGAGGAGGAAGGGCAAGGGTTGGGTATCAGAGCGGTGACTGAGGAACGAAGACCAAGGGTTGGGAATCAAGGAGGCAGATGAGGTCACTGGGCATAGGAAGCCACCACCAAGATAGAACCGAATGCTTACCTTGTATACTTGTGACCCCAGTTTGTTACAAGTGAGGTGTATGCTAGCCTTATGGGCCCCAGGGATGCCTGGCGGCACGTCAGTCTGAGGCTGGACCTCGTGGCCTCCAGATGGGCACTGGGCAACGTTTCTTGACCACACCAAGTTCTTTCCTCGCTCTGTGCTTTTGTACCCACTACTGCATCTTTCTGGAAAAACTCCCTCACTTGTTACCCAGTTCAAATATCACCTTCTTTCACCCACCCAGTCTAAATTAGATCCCCTGTGAGTACTTTTAGCACTCCACCTTTTTTCTTAATGATGCTTATTCACAATACTTCTATTTATGCATTTATTCTTTCAATGTCTGCCCTCTGCCTCCATAAAGGATAAGCTCCAGGAAAACAAGGAGCATGTTGTATATGCCAGCACCGAGCACTTAGTACATGTTCAATAACTGATTTGAATGAGTGGTTCCAGCAATCCCAGAGCCCTGGGCTTGCACTAACCATACAGAGGGGCGGTTTAACTCGCTCAGCTGGCTCCTCTAATAAAGGCCATAAACATAAAATGTGCCAGATTTTACTGAACACAATGACTTCCTTCAAACCCAAGTGGTTTTTCAGCAAAGCTCTGACATTTAAGTGCAGGCTGCTGCAACTGAGGAAGGTTACTTTGGCTGCAGAGCTTAAATTACCATCGTAAAACCTGGGAAGTTATCAAACGAGCCTGGGAGATCACAGGCAGTTTTGTCTTACGGAGCCATGAACTCAGGGTAGGGAAAGCCCCTGACCTCGCCAAGGCTCACAGATGCCCACGGAGGAGCTGCCAGTCTGCCCCCAGATGTGACCGTGACTGAGAACCTGAACTGTTGTAAATAGAAACGTGAGTCCTGATCACTACCAGCTCTTCCCAGGGAGCCCTGATTCTGCGATTGTTTCAGAAAAACTTGGTGCATCTACCTGGGAACTGCAAGAAAGCATGCAGGTCTTGGGGGCTGGTGGAGAGAGTGTGGCTCCTGCCTCTGTCACACATTAGCCTTCGGACTAGGACTTGTCCTTGGATGTCAGGTCCCTTCTTATTGGGGCAACTGGCAGGTTTAAAAGAGATGATGTATGAAAAGCTCCCACTAGCAAAGACAGCCATCTAGTAGGTTTGTAGGAAAGATCAGGTTCCTTTCTCTTCCTGGGACTGCGAGCTGCCAGTACAAGGTCAGGGTCAGAAGGCTGAATTTATGTCCTATGTTTGCCAGTTACATAAACAGACCTGTTTCCGTCCCAAGCCCCTGTTTTTCCCTGCTGCCAAATGGAGGAGGTGGACTCAGGGACATCTTAGATCGCTTTTTCCTTTTGTATTCTGTGCTTCTGAGTTTTCTTGCCAATACCTCAAGTGATGCCCAGTATGTGGGACACAGCTGGTAGAGTTGTGAATTGGCAGCTGGAAAGTAGGGGGACACTGGAAGCAAGACGCCAGGATACAGTGTGATCATTCCTCCTATTTACAGACCAGTGATCACTCTGTACACTTTGGTAGGAATAGCAGGTAACATCCCCATATTGAATCCATTCACTTATTAATGTCCTTCTGAAGCACTGGGTTAAGAAGGATTCTAAGGGACTTCCCTGGTGGTCCAGTGGTTAAGAATCTGCCTTGCAATGCAGGAGTTCTGTCCCTGATCGGGGAATTTGGGGAATCGGTTGCTCCTCATGCCACAGAACAACGAAGTCCACACACTGCAACTACCAGGCCCTTGCACTACAGAGCCCATGTGTCACAACCAGAGACTGTGTGATGCAATGAAGATCCTGCATGCGGCCACGAAAACCCAACACAGCCAAATATATATACATATTTAAAAGGATTCCAAGCCTCTGTCTGGGCTCAATGGAAAAGCATGCTACCATTTATTAGTAATATCTACCACAAATAAGGGATTGAGGGTGGTGGCACCTTAGTCTTGTACTTCATGACCACGTTTCACAGGATAAGATCCCAAATCCAGTCCAGCTTTTATCTCCTTATGACTTTTAATGAGCTATTCTCTCTTGGAAAAATATTCCCACTGTTCCCTTGGCCCAGAAACCCTCCTTCCCACTCTCCGTCCATCCAAAACCAGCCTGGCCCTGTTCCTCCTAACTCCTGAAACACATGATTTGCACCACTCATGTGGTCCTTATTTCTTGGCTCATGTTGTTAATTACCTTTTTATGTGTAGCTGTCTCGCCTAACTTGGCTGTGAAATGCTGAAACAAGAGCTGAAAGCCAAGCCAGGCAGGCTAGGGGGAAGAAGATGAGCAGCATGGAGGCTGAGGCCTGAGAATGGCTGGCCGGAGACCAGACACGTGTGTGCAGAGTGATTGTAGGGTCAGAAAGGCAGGCAAACAAAGACTCTGACAAGGGTTGGGTATTCTTAAGACATCCTTCAATTTTCACCTTAGACATGGTGGGCATTTTACTCTATTTGCAGCCCTGCATGGGATTGAGAAGGAAAGAGAGGTCAAACCTGGGCAAAGCTAAGACAAAAGCCAGTGGTGGTCAGCCTCTTCCCCCTGTCACATTTATATTTGTTTGCCTGGCTAATTCCTACCTACTTTCCCAGCTGCCCTACATTTATTAAATGCCTCTGCTCTGCGTTACCACGTCCCCTGTACTTCCTCTAGCTCTGTGTGTGTGTGTGTGTGTGTGTGTACAACGTATATGTACAGTCTAAAGACATATAACACAAGGGACAACTGTCTGCGTACCACCAGCATAAGAAAGAGTGCATTGGCAGCAACATCTTTGTGTGCTCCTCCCCAGCCCCAAAGGCAAGCCACGATCCTGAATCTTGTTAATAATGTCCTCGCCATCAAGCTCAACTACCGACTCAGTTTTACCTGGTTTTAAATGCTACATAAATGGAAGCATATTGTCTGCATTCAGCCACTTGCTTCTTGCCTCATTTGTTTTCATCACTATTGTGTTCCATTGTATAAATGTACAGACACTTATTCATGCACGCTCCTGGTGTCCCCGAGTCTGGTCGTTTCCCGGATTATGAATAGTGCTCCTTGGAATGTATACGGGTCTCTTGGCACCCAAGAGAGGGCACCTCTCCGTGGATCTACACCACGGTGTGACTTCTGAGGCACGGGTCATGACACACCTTCAGCTCTCCCAAGGAGAGTGAAAGTCTCCCAGAGTGAGAATCCTGTGTTCCACCCCCACCAGCACAGGTGAGCACTCATGTTGCTTCACAGTCTTGCCAGCAGTTGGCATTGTCCATAAGTGGGTGTGAAATTCACTGTTACTGTAGTTTTAATTTGCAATTCCCTGAGCACCAGTGAGATGGAGCTTTTTTCCTACTTATGGGCCTGAAGCCCCAGCCTGTGAGAAACGGCCCGTAGAGCCGAGACAGGGCCCGGCACGTGGCAGGTGCTTTGTAAACTGCACGGACCAAGGACTGAGACTTGGGCCTCAGCTCTGAGTCGTCCTCTGTGTGCTTTCCCTGGTGCCTTCCCAGGTGTCCAAGGGCAGATATTTCATTATTTTCAAGTGTAAGGAAACATTTTAAAAGTCCGGCGGTGCTTATTCTTCCATCAGAAAAACACTCCCTGGGGATCCAGTTTCCCAAGCCCTGTTTTTATAATAAAACACTGCCAAAGAGTCTTTTGGACAGAATTGCTACTCGGAATAAAAAAAAAAAAATGATGCTTTTTCTTGGAAGGTGTCCCTGAAGGGGTCTGATTTGGGGTCAGCCCTAAGAAGCACTTGAAGCCGTTCCCCTGTTCAAAAGGGATTTTTTCATAACTATCAGAAGGCAGCAGGAGGATTCATCTGGCAGGATTCCAGGAAGAGACCAGCTGGGCTGGAATGTCTGGAAGCTTTTTATGAAGAAAAAGTAAAAAGGCTGTTTGGCACGGTATTGAGGTTTGCTGAAATAGCTGTTTACCTATTGGAAACTCAAGGGCAGCCGTGGCACCAAGTTCAGAAAACCAGCCCATCAGAGACAGGGGGTCCAGGTTTTCCGTGGACCCTAGTGCTCTGACTATAAAGACTGGGACCATGAGAGTTCATTTTGTTATAGGAAATTCCAGGAGGATCACTTTATAAACATGTAGTCATTGAGATTAGAAGGTATCTTTCAATGGTTCTAACCAAGGAGAATTTATTTATGGTTACCTCAAATCTCTTATCAGCCAACAGTCCTGATTACTTATTGCCCAAACACAACTGATTTGATTGAACTCAAGACAAATGGAAGAAAAGAAAGAAGACAGGCCTGGTTCTATACGGGGTTGGGGAAGTGAAGCCAGGAGAAGGGGGTCTCCGTGGATGTGGTTGAATCCTGCTGCTCACGAAAACCTGTGTGCTCGTCTACATCTCCCAGCCTCCCCTGAGTCAGGAGGGATTGCGTGAGCAGCTCAGGCCAATGAAACAAGAGGAGATTATAGTTGTCACTTTCGGGCCCAGATATTTAAGTGTCCAGTGAGGGAACCCACGAACACTTCTACCTCTTTTCCCCCCAGTCCACTGGATGTTTTTGTCAAAATGACCTTGAAATTCAAAGATGGGGAAGCCCCAAAAAAGCACTCTTAGCCCTCAGTTGCCACTAGAAGAGGAGCTGCCCAGGAGTCCCTCACACCCTTTAGAGGGCTGTGAAGTGAGTGAGAAATAAACTTGTCCTGGGTTCAGCCTTTGGGGCCTGGGGGCTGCTGTTGCAGACTGTGATCATTTCCTTGGTTCATACAAGCTGCAAGCATGTGAGGGGCAAGGTGACCAGAGAGGCTTGGGCCCTGCAGCGCGGATAGCCAGGGTTCAATCTATCGAGTGAGACTTTGCCGCAGAAGGTCCAGGCATGGGGAGAGATTTCCAAGTCCAGATAATGAGTCCTTTCAGAGCAGGTCCCCACTAGGGACTGAAGATACAAACAGGGAATTTAGTTCTCAGTGGGGAGAAAGGCAACTGTTGGGGGGAAGGTAGGCATTAGGACTCCTACAAAACAGGCTATAGGGAGAGTCTGGTTCCAGTTCAGAACCAGAGAAGCTGCGAGAAAACCAAAGGAGAACCCAGCAGGCTGGAAAAGGGAAAGCCAGGGGCTTGGAGACCATGTGTGGCTCAGTGTCCCTCTGACAGCCACAGGCAGCAGCCCCATGACAGCTCCACAGATCCTAGCGTGAGCCAGAAGTGGGACTGCAGCCACACCTCTAGCCCTGGGCAGGTGACACAGTCTAGGCAGGGCTGACGTTCTGTGCAAAGCTGAGATGGCTGGGGAGGCTGGCTAGGTCTAGCCCAGGCGTTTCTATAGACCCAACACTACAGAAGCTTCCAGCTCTGAGACCGAAGTGTCGGCCACATTCCAAATCAGGGTCCCATCGACACGTGTGCTGTCTACTCTAATCGCGTCTTTTTGTTTTGAACGAAGATCTCTGGCCCCATTACCATCACCAATGCTGTCAGAGAATAATAATGAGCTTGACTGTCACAGAGACTCAGGGGATAATTTTCTGAAATCCAAATAAAACCCTTCCCGTCCCTAGTGTGAGAGTCATTTTTATCAGGTAACTAGCCCCTCCATTTACTCGGGAGTGCTCAGAGCCCTCTCTGGTGGGTTAAGCACCCCCTGAACGGCTGTGAGCATCTTCTCCTTGTGGATATATTCAGAAAAGCTCGCTCTATCCAGCTGCTATTCAAAGCTGAGCCCTGGACTATGTTTAATTTATACTTTGCTATATGAAGATGAGCCACTTACCCATTTAAAGTGTTTCCTTTTTTATGTCTTTAATCAGTGGCTCTTTCCTCTTTCAGAAGTTTAATCTAATCAGAAACAACCTCCCACCAACACATATGAATGGCTCTTTAGCATGTTCCAGCCAAATTCAAATTGAAAGTCCATACTAGATGAACCCCAAAACACTGGCCCAAAGAATTAGCCAGGAGGAGAAGTCAGGAGGTCCTTTCTGAAATGCAGGGCAATCAGAATCACTGGAGAAAGTATAATACACTCTGTCACCTCCCAGCACAGTGGGGCCAGGTGACAGGGGAACCCATGTGTCACTGGGACAGCATAGGTGGGGATGTTTGGCAGACCCTGGGTGCAGACATTAGAGGAAGCTGTGTGTCTGGCTCAAGCATCACACCCACATTTGGCTCAGAGGGATCCTTGAGGTTAACATTTAGATGATAAAAGTGAATATGAGATGCTGAACATTTTCTCACTCAGAAATATTTGTTCTAAAGAGTTTTACTCCACTGGAATTCAGATTAAGAAAGCAGTGTGCTGGGTCTTCACTTAAAGAGATTTGCCCTTCTCATACACGTCAAAATGAATTGTCAGCTTGAGTTTCATCTCTGATAGGTGCCTACAGCAAACTCACATTAAAAATGGGATTTGTGGGCTTCTCTGGTGGTCCACTGGTTGGACTCCACCTTGCAATGTGGGACCCCAGTTCGATCCCTGGTCTCACATGGCATGAAGCAGATCCCACATGTCTCAGAGCAACTAAGCTTCGTGTACCACAACTACTGAGCGCGTGTGCCTAGAGCCCATGCTCCACAAGAAGAGGAGCCATCGCAATGAGAGGCCCACACACCACACCTGGAGAGTAGCCTCTGCTCCCTTCAACTAGGGAACGCCTGCACAGCAATGAAGACCTAGCACAGACAATAAATAAATAAATTAAAACTTTTAAAAAAGGGATTTATGAAATAGATCAGCATTGCAGTTCAGCAGAGCTGCAGGGGACCTAACCAATTACCTTCCCTTTCCCATTTGAGGTTCAAGGTCACATGATACTTTAGAAGCCGAGTAGGAAATGTTTCCAAGACCTCTGCCTCTTGGGAGATAGGAGGTCACCGTGGTCAGAGCACAGGGGTTAAACAGTCTTGATGTCAAATCCTGGGCTTCTCAGGTGGGGCTAATGGCAAAGAACCTGCCTGCCAATGCAGGAGACATAAGAGATGCTGGTTCGATCCCTGGGTCAGGAAGATCTCTTGGAGAAGGAATTGACAACCCACTCCATGCATGCATGATGTCAAATCCTACATTTTCCATTTGCTGGATTGGTGACTTTAGAGAATTTATTTTACTTTTTAACATACAGTTTGCTTGTTTGTGAAATGGAGATAAAAATGACACCCTGCAAAAAGAGTTGTTGTGAGCGTCAGACAAGTGAACACACGTTATTTCAACACCTGACCCAAGTTCAGAGCCCGCTAAGTATGTGGTAAAACTATTGTCACTGCAAGATTTTGGTAATGATAAGATGCACCACCACTGTAATGAGAGCTTTCTAGGGCAAGAAGAAACACTGTATTCCATCGAGCTCGACATTTATATGTCCATCTGCCAACACATCACCTCCACTTGTGCAGCTCTCAGGCATTGCACGTTTACCTTGTCCAAAACCAAGTTCTTGATGTCCTTCCCTGCTTCCCCGGGTGTCCCTTCATTTTCCCCTCATCGACCTAATAGCCCATGCCTGAAACCTACATAAATAATTATGTAATTCACCTATAATTATGTCCTCTTCCTTTCCTTAACATCCAATAATACATCAGGAAATGCAGTCAGTTCTACCTCCTAAATATAGCTTAAATGTAATCACATCTCTCAGTCTGCACAGATAACATTCTGGTCCAAGCTGCCATTATCTTTGTGTGGACAACTCTATCAACAGCCTTCTAAAAAGTTTTTTTTTTTTTTTGGCTGCAACTCTTGGTGCCCTCCACTCCATTTTTCAAAATTATAAATCAATCATGTCCCTTCTACCCTTTAATTCAACTTAACCATTTCCTTTCTTTGTGCTGGGGGCTTTAGTGTGAGATGGGAATTTTGTCTGAAAAAAACATGCAAAGTCTGTGACTTATGGGAACTTATATTCTTACACTACATTTTTTGTTGCATCCCTCAGTTATGTTTAGTCACTCAGTAGTGTCCGACTCTTTGCAACTGCAGCTCGCTAGGTTCCCCTGTCCATCTCCAACTCCCAGAGCTTGCTCAAACTCATGTCCATCAAGTTGGTGAAGCGATCCAACCATCTCATCCTCTGTTGTCCCCTTCTCCTCTTGCCTTCAACCTTTCCCAGCATCAGGGTCTTTTCCAATGAGTCAGTTCTTCGCATCAGGTGACCAAAGTATTGGAGCTTCAGCATCAGCCCTTCTAATGAATATTCGGGACTGATTTTCTTTAGGATTGACTGGTTTGATCTCCTCGTAGTCCAAGGGACTCTCAAGAGTCTTCTCCAACACCACAGTTCAAAAGCATCAATTCTTTGGCACTCAGCTTTCTTTATAGTCCAACACTCACATCCATACATGACTACTGGAAAAATCATAACTTTGACTAGACAGACCTTTGTCAGCAAAGTAATGTCTCTTCTTTTTAATATGCTCTTTAGGTTGGTCATAGCTTTTCTTCCAAGGAACAAACGGCTTTTAATTTCAAGGCTGCAGTCACCATCTGCAGTGATTCTGGAGCCCAAGAAAATAAAGTCTGTCATTGTGTCCATTGTTTCCCCATCTATTTGCTATGAAGTGATGGGACCGGATGCCATGATCTTAGTGTTTTGAATGTTGAGTTTTAGCTTTTTCACTCTCCTCTTGCACTTTCATCAAGAGGCTCTTCAGTTCCTCTGCTTTCTGCCATAAGGGTGGTGTCATCTGCATATCTGAGGTTACTGATATTTCTCCCCACAATCTTGATTCCAGTTTGTGCTTCAATCAGCCCAGCATTTCACAAGATGTACTCTGCATATAAGTTAAATAAGCAGGGTGACAGTATACAGCCTTGATGTACTCCTTTCCCAATTTGGAGCCAGTCCATTGTTTCATGTCTGGTTCTGTTGCTTCTTGACCTGCATACAGATTTCTCAGAAGGCAAGTAAGGTGGTCTGGTATTCCCATCTTTTGAAGAATGTTCCACAGTTTGTTGTGATCCAGACAGTCAAAGGCTTTGGCATAGTCAATAAAGCAGAAATAGATGTTTTTCTGGAACTCTCTTGCTTTTTCGATGATCCAACAGATGTTGGCAATTTGATCTCTGGTTCCTCTCCCTTTTCTAAATCCAGCTTGAACATCTGGAAGTTCTCAGTTCACGTACTGTTGAAGCTTTGCTTGGAGAATTTTGAGCATTACTTTGCTCGGTGTGAGATGAGTGCAATTGTGTGGTAGTTTGAACATTCTTTGGCATTGCCTTTCTTTGGGATTGGAATGAAAACTGACATTTTCCAGTCCTGTTTCCACTGCTGAGTATTCGAAATTTGCTGGCATATTGAGTGCAGAATTTTCACAGCATCATCTTTTAGGATTTGAAAGAGCTCAACTGGAATTTCATCATCTCCACTAGCTTTGTTTGTAGTGATGTTTTCTAAGGTACACTTAACTTCACACTCCAGGATGTCTGACTCTAGGTGAGTGATCATACTATCCTGGTCATCTGGGTCATGAAGATCTTTTTTGTATAGTTCTTCTGTGTATTCTTGCTACCTCTTCTTAATATCTTCTGCTTCTGTTAGGTCCATACAAGTTTCTGTCCTTTATTTTGCCCATCTTTGCATGAAATGTTCCCTTGGTATCTCTAATTTTCTTGAAGAGATCGCTAGTCTTTCCCATTCTATTGTCTTCCTCTATTTCTTTGCATTGATCACTTGGGAAGGCTTTCTTATCTCTCCTTGGTAGTCTTTGGAACTCTGCACTCAGGTGGGTATATCTTTTCTTTTCTCCTTTGCTTTTCACTTCTCTTCTTTTCTCAGCTATTTGTAAGGCCCCCTCAGACAACCACTTTACCTTTTTGCATTTCTTTTTCTTGGGGATGGTATTGATTACCACCTACTGTACAATGTCACAAACCTCTCCACAGTTCTTCAGGCACTCTGTCTATCAGATCTAATCCCTTGAATCTATTTCTCACTTCCATTGTATAATTGTAAGTGATTTCATTTAGGTCATACCTGAATGGTCTAGTGGTTTTCCCTACTTTCTTCAATTTAAGCCTGAATTTGGCAATAAGGAGTTCATGGTCTGAGCCACAGTCAGCTCCCAGTCTTGTTTTTGCTGACTGTATAGAGCTTCTCCATCTTCAGCTGCAAAGAATGTAATCAATTTCAAACCCCTCAAATTCATATGTTGAAGCCCTAAGCCCCCGTGTGACCAGGTGTGAGGAAGGTAAAAGGACACTGTAAGGGTGGAATCCTGACCAGATGGAACTGGTGTCCTTATAAGAAGGGGAAGGGGCCCCAGAGCTCTCTCTCTACCATGGAGGGCATAGCACGAACGTGGTTGTTTGGAAGCCAGGAAGAGAGCTCTCACCAGGATCTGACCCTGCTGGTTCCCTGATCTCAGACATTGGCCTTCAGAACTGTGACAAATAAACTTCTGTTGTTTAAGTCATCTACTCTATGGTATTTTGTTAATGTAGCACTTACTATGATTTGTAAATATACATCTATTCTTTGTTCCCTTTTATCAACTATCTGTCCCTTAATGCCATCCACTCCAAGAGGGAAGGGTCTATACTTGTCTTTTAAACACTGTATACCGAATGGTAAGCACATAACTTTAAGCATTATATGCCCACTGTTAAACATTGTACACCCAGTGTGATGTGTGGCAGGTGCCTAACAAATAATGTCAAATGAATCAATTGCATTAAATGTACATATACAATTATAAGTTGAGTGACTGTATGTCCTGGTTTGCTCATGACAACACTGGTTCATACCTGCTGTTCCAGTGTAACAATTAGCAGTACCCTCTTTAAGTCTCAAAAGTGTTCTGGTACGGATAATAAATGTCGTTTCTGTATATATTTCTTATTTATCTGTATATGCCAAATTTATCAGGCACAATGTGATTTTAGAAATATTAAAATCCAAGATAAGCATCTGTCTTGAAATCATGGTATTACTAATATTTTCTCTTCGTTACTCTACGATTTCTTCATAGGACTAACAATTCTAAGACAGTGAAAACGACATAAGTCATCAAGACCCTCTGTCACTGATGAGCAGGCTTTGAAGCAGGCATAATGAGCAAATCCAGGCACACAGCGTTGAGTGTGGCCCACCCCAAGCAAGGAAAGAAGCTGCATTCATTAGACTTTCCAAACAGTCCAGACACAGAGAGAAACAGGGCTTCAGGGAGGAAATGTGCCCTGGGGGTATTACTAGGGTAATTCTATCTTCTGGACTGACTTCATGTGCAGGTAAGCCTGCTTGATGGAAAAACTTGTATGTGGGGATAATTTCCATAAACCATCACTGGTGAGCACTGGGAGGTTTTACTCACAGGGATCTTGCACCTTGCATTGCTTTACAAAGCGAAGAGCATTTGCAATGAGAGTAGATGTCTCTGAATTCCCCTTCTGTGATGTCAGATTTGTGAAAATGAGGATTTTTCAAAAGAAAACCACAAGAGTGTCTGGATGGTGATGATGCTGATACGGATGCTGGTGATGAAGAGGTAGAATGGGAGGAGAAGGAGGAGGTGAGGAGGGGACAAGGAGAGGACGCGAGGAGGAAGGGGAGGAAGATGGGGAACAGGCAGGCAGTCCCGGCTCAGTTCCTACCAGTCACTCTGAGGAACTGATTTTGGCCTTGCCTGCTGGTCCCTTCCTGGAAAACTGGAAACATGACCTATTGGTGGTAAAGAAGTTACCTTCCAACGGCACAATACAAAGCAGCAGGCAGACTCAATTAAAGAAAGACAAAATTTTTAAAAAAGAAAAGAAAAGGAGAAGCTGACTCTCTGGAGCTTTAAAACCTCATTGCTGGCTCCCAGGATTTTTTGGCCCCAAAATCAGGAAATTAAACACTGATAACATGACTATTGTCTAATCCACAGCCTATAATCAAATTTTGTTAATGATCACAATAATGGTCTTTATAGCTGTTTTCCCTTTTGGTCCCATCTTTTTAAGAAGGTAAAAAATTTTCTGCAGCTTGGCTCTCAAAATCTTTCACCAATTGTTACCTCTTCTGTGCATCTTAT
Organism: Dama dama; assembly: GCF_033118175.1. NCBI lineage: Eukaryota > Metazoa > Chordata > Mammalia > Artiodactyla > Cervidae > Dama > Dama dama. Next base: position 41,645,176 of record NC_083681.1, on the reverse strand, counting down.
TAATCGTACTTCTCTAAGGCTCCCTCATTGAACACAACTAAAAAAACTTAAATGTGAAGACCCTTCCAGAGTAAAATTGTCCATGGGCGCTCTCCTCCTTCTGCTCCCCACCATTTCTAGCTAATTACTTCATTACGTACTTTTTTAATTACTTTGTTCTTTAGGGATTAATTTTGCACATATCTTTACTAATCGTAAACTTTTACAACGTACAGTTAGGCTGCGTCTGTTCAGCGGCTGGTTTGTAATTGCAGAGTCACTCTGTGGCTGGTGAGCTAAAGATAATGTGCTGAGGCAAAAAGCCTTCCTCTCAGTGTTTCCAGATGCCTTCTGGCCACCCAGCATGGCAGAATAATTGGCTCTGGGCTGCTTGGGAGCACCAAGCTCCCCTCCCATGTGGAGATCGCAATCAGAGAAGACCTCCGATTCTGGAGGTTTAGGGTTCATAGGCCCCAGGCTGCTCAGACTTCATGCACCCTGGGGATTTCAGGCCCCATGGTCCTAGAAGGCCAGGCCCAGCGGCCACATGCCAACAGAACAGGACTGGTTATGGCAGACCTCCTAGAAGGAAAATGCCAACTCCTCTCTCAAGGTCAAATCCATACTTTCCCAGGGCCCTTGTACATGGCCTGTCCCTGCAAGCAGTTTTCAAGGAATCCTTCTCCCTCCATTCATGGTCAAATAAATCTCTAAACTCCCTACCTCTTCAGTCTCTCCTCTGACATCTATATCCCATCATCACCTCCTGCCCACAAAACTCCCCTCAAAGCCTTCTTCCCCTCACATCTGATGCCCCTTTTCCACTCATATCCTCACAGTACCAGGTGGGGATTTAGAGGTTTTGGCACCATGCAGAACCATGTTCAAATCCCAGTTTCACCAAACTCTTTTGCTGTAGGACCTAGGCAAGTGACTCAACCTCTCTGAGCCTCAGTCTTCTCATCTGTAAAGCGAGGATAATAATTCTAGCCTCTCATGGTTCCCAGGAGGAGATGATGTACAGCATTAAACTCACCAGGATGTAATAAGCTCTATGAGGGCACAACCTAGATGATCCTGTTCATCACTGTACGCCCAGCACTTAGCACAGTGTCTAGTATTAAATAAATAAAAGCACAAAGTAAGCAATAAAGGGTGGCTTTATCATCAGTGGTCATTTGAGCGTGACTAGTGCACTCCTGAAACACTCCCCTCGACATCTGGGATTTTCCACCAACCCAGCTCTCTTTCTAGTTGATTCTTCTCTGTAACTATGGGCATCACCCTGCCACCCACCCTATTTCCTATGTCCATGCTCAACTCTAAAATCTCTTTTTAGTTCAGACTTTCATCCTCTCTGGGTTCCTTCACCCTCTATCCTTGACTGGGCACACAGAGGGTACCCAGCCCCTGTCTCACCTGCAAGTCTTCTCTTTTCCTTTAGTTAGATAGTTCTGGCTTCCTGCAGAAGTCAAGACCCAGGTCTTACATCTCTCCCCTAATGCCGAGGGCGTAACACAAGCAGCATGATAAACGTTTATTGTGTAAGTAAATAAATGGACAAATAATGCAAGCTTTCTGGTTATTTCCATTGTTATTTCTAATGTCAAACTTGAGCCATTTCCCCACCCCCAAACCAACTCTCTACACCAAACACCCCTTTGCTAGTCAATGGCACCCTCAAACCTCTCATCATCTGGGCTTGAAATCTCAGTGCAACCTGTGTCATACTATAATAACTCATTTATATAAGCATCAGGAAAGGTGACCTCTTGACCTCCAATGATTACTCAAACCACTATCAGCATCTAACACAATGCTAAGGGAACACGTGGACAATGCTTCAGCTAAAGCTTGGAGTCACTGGGCAAATTCCCTCAGGAAGAACAAAAGCCCACACACTTGAAACCTGTGTTTGATGTCTTGAAACTTTTGGCCTCAGAAGATGGCAGAAATGAATAGTTATTCCATTTTATGGCTGTGAGCTGTAGGTTTTATTTACCCCATGGCAGCCCTTCAACGACAATGCCACGGCAGATTTCAATTCATGACAAAATGGTATAAAACAGCGGCAGGGCTCATGGCCCCACCCACCCACAACACACACACACACACACACACACAGAAGGATGTGTTACTCTAAGCTCTCAGATGATTCTGAACTCCAGCTCCAGCTGGCCTGGCCCAACCATAACATTTAGAAGCAATCAGAGACTAAAATCCAATTTAAGGTGTTTAATTTTCTCTGTCTCTGGGGATTGGAGGTCAGAGAATCTGTTTGCAGCCTTTCTATGAGATGTTGCTTCTGGTGGTTTCCTGAGACCTCAGTTGAGCAAGAATGCTGGTGCCCACACCCCTTCTCTTCCTTTTCAAGTCTCTCTCTCACTGTACTGGCAGAGACTAGTTGATTTACCTAAAATTGTGGTGTCCAGTGGCATTGTCCTCATGGCTGGGTGAGATCAGTTATAGTGTTAGCCATGAGCTAACTCAGTCCACTAAACCCAAGGCCTCTGGAGAGAACCACGTGGTCCCTCAAGTGCTTCAATAGCCAGGAGGCTTGACAAGCAGACGTTCACTTGCCTGAGCCTTTTTCACCGGTAATTTTAGGAAAGTCTCCAGCCCTTTATCCCTAGACACAATTTGTAAAAGTCTCAAATAATGGCAATGCCTGTTCTGAGCAGTTGCTATACCCCCTACTTTGCTTTCTCTTCCTCCTCTGTCTCTGGCTCCCTGATCCCAGGTTTCTGACTTCCTGTCTGTTACGGTCATTTCTCCTTTGGCAGCTCCTCAATCTACCTCTTTTCTGAGGCTCTGGACTCTGGCTTTCAGCTCAGCTCTTGTCTCTGTCACCTCCTCTGGTTTTGAAGTCTCCTGCAACCTCAGGTGAAGACACTGTGTGATCCTGTCTGATCCAAGCCTATCTCTCATAAGGGATTTGAGCAGAAACCTCAAGCACTGAAATGGTGCTGTGGTCATTTTCCGAAGCAATGCTGGCCCAGGTTTAGCTTCTGAAATTCAACTTCATGCCATGGGTGATTTTATATCCTGAAGGCAGAGGTGGATGAGCACTGTGACACGGTGATAAGGCATGAACCCTGAACCACTCAGGCTAGTTCCGATATTGAGTGACTTGGGGAGGCATTTTATCCTGTTACTTCCAGCTTCCTAACTTACAATATGGGGATAACAACACGGACCTCATGGGACTCACATTAAAATTAACCAGATAATATATACAAAGTGATGGTATTCAATAATGGAAGCTACTCTCATTATTATTGTCTTCCAGACTTGTGGCCTGATACTTTATCAGCTGTGGAGCATGTATCTGCTTTATGAAATAATAATCTTCTTTTGTTGCCCAAGAGTCAATGTCACTTAGCCAAATCTTAGACATTCCAGACCTAGAAAGGCCAATGACGGTAACCAAGGAAATGTTTGCCTGGGCTCTCAGCAATAGGTCATCCATCATAAGTTTACCTTTTCCTTTTACTTAAGTCACTGGTGAAAATGTTGAACAAGCCAGGATGAGCAAAAAGCCCACCAAAGGCCACCTTCTGGATTGCCAATGACCACTCTTCTTCCCCATCTGATAACCTATCTTGCCTGTCACTCACCTTCTGTTTTAGCTCCAAGTTACAGATCCCTAGTTCTCAGCCTTAGAGTTCAGCCATAGTCATGTTCTTTCTCAGTTGTCACTCTACACCTGTTACCTCAACTCTCTGGAATACCTGTTCTCCTCTTCCCATCTGAACAAAACAATTTCATTCCTTAGGTCCAACCTAAATGCTGCCCTCTCTGTGAAGCCTCACCCAGCTCTGAAGGGTTGAGAGGTCACTCTCTCTGCTACTGCAATACACACAATATCATTCATCCTTGCTATTCTGATCCTGAGCACTGGGTTATGCCTTATTTAGTGCTTTAATCCTAATTATATTCACAATGATGAATTTTTATTCAGGAAATATTTCCTGGAATAAATGTCATTAAGGGACTTTAATTCTCTTGGTCAATTTTCTATATAAGGTTAATTAAAATATATTTCCTTTCATGCTAATTTTCTAATTTTATTTTACTAGACTTATTTTCATAGGGGTTAATACTTTTTTGCATTGATTTTACAACTGGGATATGATTTATCTATCAGCATTTTAAAAATTTACATCTATTTTACAATTATGGCCTCCTCCACAAAGTGGTCATGATCTCACCATGTTTAGTTTTTCTGAATCAAATTTTGCAGATATAAATTATATTACTATTTACTTCTTCAATCAGTCTTTTAACTTTACTGTGTTCATTTTTGTTTGTTGCTTCAGTTCATGTTAGTGATCTTTACTACTACTCACAATTTGGAAAAAGAATGATGGTTTGCATTTTTTGGTATTCAAAAACTTTTTAAGAATTATCACAAGAAATAGTGTCAGCAGGGAACTGTGGACTTACTATGGTTGCCAAAGAACAAAGAAGTCCTTAAAGTCACAATGGAGCTTCGGGTCACGACATCTTGTTTAGTCTCAAGATGTTTTCTATAACCTGTCAGATAGTGCTTAGAAGATGGCAAGGTGGTTGTCTCTCCAGCTAGTCTGGGAGCCACTCAAAGACAGAGTCTGTGTCATTCACCTCTAGTTTTCCAGCACCTGGCAAGAATGAATGAATGAATACATACATAAACGAAACCACCAGGGGAACATGAGAAATCTGATCTGATTTCTTACTGAAGGCCACTACACCATGCTTACCTATATAAGGCATAATGGTTTCTGAAGCCCCTTTCCCTGAGTTCAAATCATAGCTTTACCATTTTCCTGGAGCAAGTTATATCATTTCTCTGTGCTTCATAATATCCTCCTGGAAGCGGGGGTAATAAAAGATTTTGCATCACAAGGTGGCTGCAAGGATTAAGGGAGCTAATATATGTAAAGCACTGAGGACAGTAGCTCACATATAATTATTGCACACTTCTGTTAACTATTAGTAGTTCAGTCATAAGTCTCATCTATCTTTCTAATAAAACTGAGGGGTGTTTATGTTCCCTGTTATAGGGAGCTCATGATTCCATTTGGCATCCTTTCCTTTTTAATGATTCTAATATTTATTTCTTATATTGAATTGATAACTATATCCATTACAGCTTCCACCCCACTGTCCATGGCTCTAACTTTCTGAGATTATATAGAATAAATTCTCTTATATTTGACTAGCCTTCAAACTTGACACCTGTTCACTGAGCACATACCAAGCATCAGTATGAAAATTAACTAGCCATAAATCCTGACATTAAGTGTTTTAAAGTATAGACAGAAAAGAAGTGGGAAAGATGCTATTTGTGTCTTTCATAGATCTTTTCTTCCTTTGAATCCAAGGTTTTCTTGATACACTGTTGGCAAGCCAAAATCCAACTTACAAGCTTAATTCACAAACATTTGTGAGTTTGAACATACAACCATAATATAATGGCTACATTTCTTCATAATATAATGGCTACAATTTCTTATAGAAATTGTGTGATATTAGTACATGAATACACAAATAGATTAATAGAACTGAAATAAAAAATCCACAGAAGCAAACCCTAAGTATGACAATTTAGCCTATGATGATGGTAGCATTGTAAACCAGTGAGGAAAAGATGCAATTTTAAAAAGAAGGTGTTAGGATAACTGGAGGACCATACAGAAAAATAAGACATTGGGTCCATTCCTCACACCAGACATCAAGATCAATTCTGATGAACTGGAGATTAAAATGCAAAAAAAAAAAAAAAAATATTGCAATCCTACAACTATTAGAAGAAAACATAGGTGATCTTTCTCTTTAACCTTAAAGTGGGTAAATTTTATTCTGACTAAACTCTGGAAGCAAGAAGAAAAGATAATGCATTTGCTTATGTTTAAGAAAAAAGGCACATTTTGCATGACAAAAAAAAAAAAACAAAACCCAGCAAAACACCAAAAGCAAAATCAAAAGACAAGTAACACACTGGGAGAAAATATTTGCAATGTATACGATGGGAAAAGTATTACCATCCCTACTGTGTAAAGAGTTTCTAAAAATAAAGATTAACAATGCTACAGGAAAATGGGCCAAAGATAAGAAAAGCTCATGGAAAAGAGAAATGCTAATGGCCTTAATCATGTGAAAAGCTTCTCAACCTACTTCTTAATAAGAGAAATGCAAATTAAAACTACTCTGAAAGTCATTTCTCATCTGTCAGATTGGCAAAACTCCAAATATTTCACAACATACTTTGTTGATTGATGGTGAGGAAACAGGCAGCTTCACCATTCCTGGTGGGAAAAATACTACTCTAGAAGGATATTTGATGTCTAGCTAGCAAAATTACACATGTATTTGCCTTTTTATCTCACAATTTCCCCTTTAGGAACCTATTCAAACAATAATCCAGAAAAATTTGAAAAATTTTATGCATGAGATGATTCATTATAGCACCAAGTATCAGAATAAACTATGAAATGTGCATGCATGCATTGGAGCACCATGCAGCTATGAAAAAGCAATGAGGAATACCTCTATACACTATTGTAATCTTCAGAAAAAAATTTATATAGTGAAAAAAATCACAGCAGTGAAAAGTATACTAGCATACTTCTATTTATCTAAGAAAAAGAGATGTGAATATATGCATATTTCCATTTTTTAAAAGGGTAAAATTAAACAAACAAGGTGTTTATATTAGAGGTACTAAAGAAACAGGATGAAGAGGATAGTAACAGCAAATAGATTTTTCTGAATACACTTTCTTTTCTATATTTGATCTTGGAATTATGCAAATATTTACATAGCTGTAAGAATTAAATATGAAAAAGCAATTCCTAAAAATCAAAAGCAAAATAAAAGAAATGAACCTGTTTATTTGGTTGGTAGAATAATGCACAGAGAAGAACTATTCTAGGTGACTTTAAATCACAGGGTTTGACTATACATCTCCAGCGGAATATAAACGAAAAGCAGAAAGAATTGCAAAAAAGAAAATTTAAACTGTTTCTAGTGATCATATCATTGGTAATAGTGTTCGGAGACAGTTGTATGCATGCTGAGGAATAAAACAAATAAGTAATTATGTTGATGTCATTAAGAACCAGAATTTTTGGCATGGGAGAAAGGGAATAGAGATGTAAGATTGATGAAATTGAAATTAAGTAAAAATCCTGTAGTGGGTTTTCCTGGTGGTCCAGTGGTTAAGAATCTGCCTGCCAGTACAGGGGACACAGGTTCAATCCCAGGTCCGGGAAGATCCCACATGCCGTGAGGCAACTAAGTCTGTGTGCCAGACCTACTGAGGCCGGCACCCTAGAGCCTGTGTTCTGTGACAAAAGAAGCCACAACGAGAAGCCCGCTTACCGCAACTAGAGAGCAGGCCCCAGTGCAGCCACACACACACACACACACACACACACACACAAACTAGAGAGCAGGCCCCTGTGCAGCCACACACACACACACACACACACATACACACACACACACACAAACTAGAGAGCAGGCCCCTGTGCAGCCGCACACACACACACACACACATACACACACAAACTAGAGAGCAGGCCCCTGTGCAGCCACACACACACACACACACACACATACACACACACACACAAACTAGAGAGCAGGCCCCAGTGCAGACACACACACACACACACACACATACACACACAAACTAGAGAGCAGGCCCCAGTGCAGACACACACACACACACACACACACACAAACCTAGAGAGCAGGTCCCAGTGCAGACACACACACACACACACACACACACACACACATACACACAAACTAGAGAGCAGGCCCCAGTGCAGACACACACACACACACACACACACACACACACACACACACACATACACACAAACTAGAGAGCAGGCCCCAGTGCAGACACACACACACAGACACACACACACACACACACACAAACTAGAGAGCAGGCCCCAGTGCAGACACACACACACACACACACACACGCACACAAACTAGAGAGCAGGCCCCAGTGCAGACACACACACACACACACACACACACACACACACACACAGCCTGTAGTACTAAATTTGATTCAGAGAGATCATCATGAACATTGAAAGTGTCTTCTTTAAGCAAAAAGAATATATCTAGCTCTAACCACTGAAAAGACCCAGAAACATGGGCCAACTCAGTATCAGTGAATGCCTGTAGTGCCCAGACCCAGACTGTGATTTTCAAATACCACATCTCACTACAAGAAAGCTGAGCTCCTTAGAAAAAATGGCTGATGACAGGTCTGGAGCAAGAAATGTATAGATGGAACATTTCTGATGCCAGAGAAGTCATTAAAGAGGCAAAAGGACTCTTTCCTGAGGAAGGAATGTCAATAGGCTCCCAATGGCCAAAGGTGAAAAAACTGCAAATCAATTACGGTATTATATAAAATGAACTGAAACACATCAAATATATTTAAAACTGTAAGTTCATAACAGTACTCGAAAACCTAATTGGCTCCCTCTAAAAGATGGTAGAGAATCAACTCATTATTTTGCAAACTGCAATAGAATTATTTATTCTGACTCTTCCTAATGAACTGTGTTGTATTTCCAGGCAACCAAAGAATGGATGACTATAAATGTCTCTCATGAAAGTTATTCCAGCTAATAAACAAAGAAGGAAAAATAAAATTAAAATATCACCATTTTCCAACTCTTAATGAATTACTTGATCTAGGCACTAATCAGCAGTAACTGCTAGCATCACAAACAGGGAGACAGCAAGACATTAGGTACCGGTGATGAAAGCACGCACATATTGCCTTTGAAATATTCTTGCTACAAAACTGAACCTACACCTCCAGGTCTAACTAGCAATTTGGAAGAAATATACAGAACAGGAGTGTTAGATGACATCAGGGAAATGCAATCAGAAAAACCTAGGCTGTGGGAGTCTCCACAGGACAAATAACCTGATCTTTTTAAAAATAAATTACAGAGAGAAAAAAAGAAATGGAGAAAGAAATCCAGTGGATTAATAGAGACTCATAAGACATTAATCAACTAGATCTTGATTCAAGCAAATTGTAAAACAAAGTAAAAATTGCTGAGCGAATTGGAGGAAATGCGAACACTGACTGGATAATTGATGGTATTAGGGAATTCTTTTCAACACTTTTAGGACTGAAATAGTATTGTGATCATGTTTCTCTCAAAAAGTTCTTATCTATTTCAGATGCATATTGAAATATTTTTTGATGATATAATACCTGGGATTTGCTTCAAAAAGCCAGAGTTAGGGAGGATTGGGTATGAATAGAGATTAAAACCAAATTGTCCATGAGTTGACAATGTTGATATTGGGTGATGGATGGAAGGGGATTTATCATACCATTCTCTCTATTTGGGGATATGTTTGAAATTGCCCATAATAAAGAAGCTTTTTTTAAAAAAAAAATTTCATTTATGATAAGGTATTTGGAATATAGAGTACAGTATCCTAGACACTATATTACATGTTTTAGAGGACATTTGGACCTAGGTTCCAAATTCCCTTTCTATGTGAGAAACAATATCATGTGTAATACTTGGACCCATGGATCCTGAAAGCAGGCATATGTGACCTGTCCCTGACCCCTGGAAGCATGTGCCTATAACCTAGGCTTAGCCAACTGTGTGAGCTCATGCGGTACTTTGAATTTTGGTGACCGTCACCAAGACCCAAGCAATGGGACTGGCTTATAGCAGGACTATAGTACTCCTTACAAATTAAAGTGAGCTTAAAAAAATAAAGCCCTATATGAAATGTATGGTTGTATATTTATGGAACATATATATATCTGCATGTATAATAATAATAGATATGATCATGTTTTGTATAGAGCACTTTATAGTTTACAAAATACTTATATTGATTTCTTGTTATCTTTATTGTTAAAATAAATGATTATAATAATGAGACAATAAACCATAAGAATGAATTAACATTTTTTTGCCAATATAAACATTTTAAATTATATAACACTATTAGGATAGTAATATTTGGCTTGCCTATAGCACTTGATTGCTAGGTACATTAAATAGGATAATTGTAGGGAAACAGCTTTGAAAATACAGATGTCAAGGAATTTACTGCCTATATTTTCTAGGAGTTTTATGGCTTCAGGTCTTATGTTCAGGTCTTTAATTAAGTTTGAGTTAGTTTTTGTGTATGGTTACATTTTTGTATTACGTTACATAATGGTCCAGTTTCGTGATTTTGCATGTGGCTGTCCAGTTTTCCCGATACCATTTATTGGAGACACCACCTTTTGTCTGTTGCATATCCTTGGCTCATTTGTTGTAAATTATTTGAGCATATATGAATGGGCTTATTTCTGGATCTCTAGTCTTTTCCTTTGATCTATGTGTCTGATTTTATGCCAATACTATACTGTTCCGATTTACAGTTTTTTAAAGTGCTATTTTGGTTGCATTTCACATAATGTAATATGCAGTATTCAATATATTTGTTATATTGCTATATTCAGTTCAAAATAGGAGAAGGAAATGGCAGCCCACTCCAGTATTCTTGCCTAGAGAATCCCATGGACAGAGGAGCCTGTGGGCTGCTGCTCATAGGGTCATACAGAGCCAGACATGACTGAAGCAACTTAGCAGCAGCAGCAGAAGCAGCAGCAGTTCAAAATATTTTAAAATTACTAGTATATTTCTCCTTTGACCTATGCTATTCAGAAACGTTTCACAATTTCCAAAAATATGGCTTCTTCCTATACTTCTTAGGTATAGATTTTTAATTTAATTCCACTGAGATCAGAGAATGTGTTTATATGATGTTACTCCCTTGAAATTGTTGAATTTTGTGGTTGTTAGATGCAGTGTTGCACATATGCCCATTTGATTTAAACTATCAATTATGTTGGTCTATCAATTACTGGGAAAATTTATTAAAATCCTCAACTACATTAGTGGTGCTGTTGATGTCTCCTTTAAATTCTATTCATTTTACATTACATAAATTAAAGCTGTGCCATTAAGGTACATAGAAACATAATTTTCATATATTCCTGATAAACTTAACATAGTTTCATCTTGTAGAAATCTACCTTATTTATCCTAAAGCATGGTGTAATAGTATTTTTTAAACATTAATTTAACTATAACAACTTTCTTTTTTTGTGAGATTTATTCCTGTTTATTTTTATTTATTTTTTTTTCATTTATTTTTATTAGTTGGAGGCTAATTACTTTACAATATTGTAGTGGTTTATGTCACACAAACAACCTTCTTTTGATTGATTAGTATTTACCTGCCATGACATTCTCCATCTGTTTATATTTTAAGTTAACTGTATTATCATATTTCAGGCTTATAAATAGATTACAGATAATTTCTAAAATCCAGTCTACAAATGTTAGTCTTAATTTGGCCCATGTACATTTACTACATTTACTGATACATTTGGATTATTTCTACCATTTCATATATTTTCTTCTTGAATTACCTGTCTTGTTTCTCTTTCTTACCATTTTCATATCTTGTTTTTTCCCTCTACTTCTTTAGAAGTTAGACTTTCTATATCTATGATTTTCATGGCTTCTCTAGGAATTTTAACATGATTACTTTATCAGAATTTAAAGTCAACTAGACTGAGCAACTTCACTTTCACTTTTCACTTTCATGCATTGGAGAAGGACGTGGCAACCCACTCCAGTGTTCCTGCCTGGAGAATCCTAGGGACGGCGGAGCCTGGTGGGCCGCCGTCTACGGGGTCACACAGAGTTGGACACGACTGAAGCGACTTAGCAGCAGCAGCAGGATCTTCTCCATTTTCACAAACAATATAGACATTTTAAGCACTTTATTTACAATCACCCCTCCCAACTTATTTTCAATTTTCATCATGCACTGTAATTTTGTTTTAATAACCCCACAATACATTACTAAAGTGTTATTTACCATGGATATTTCTTTACATTTACTCATATATTTATACTTACTCATATATGAGCTAATTATTATTCTTTTATTTCAGAATTCCTTCTGAGTTCATTTTCCTTGTATCTGAAGTATATCCCTTAAAAACTTTTCACTTAGGATCTGTCAGCAGCAAACTCAGTTTTATGTCAGGAAATAGCTTCGTTTTACCCTAGTGTTTGAAGGAATTTTTTTAATTGAACGTACATGTAAAAGTTGTTTTTTCTCTCAGCAATATAGAAGATGTTATTTCATGGTCTTCTGGAATCCACTATCACCACTGGAAAGTCTGTGTTGTTATTCTAATTATCATAAAATTTTAGGTAGTCTATATTTTCTGACTGCCATAAAGTCTTCTCATTGTCTTTGCTTTTCTATGGTTCCATGATATGTCTAAATGTGAATATTTTTGTATTTATTTTACTTTGGACAGGTTGACTTCCTGAATCTGAGAACTGGTGTCTTTCAGCAGTATGGGAACATTTTCAGTCATTTCTACTCAAATATTGCTTCTGCTTAATCCTCCTTCTATCATCACCATTTGGAATTCTAAGATATTAGAACCTCCTTCTCATTTCTACATGTCTCTCAACCTCTTTCTTTCATATTTTTTTTGTCTTCCCAGGTGATTTTGAATAATTTCTTCAGCACTATTTTCCAGTTTACTTAGTTTATCCTTTAATATCCATCTAGCTGTTTAATCCCTCCACTAAGCTTTTAATTTCCATTTTTATGTTAGTCATGTTTGAAATTCTGTTTTTATCCTAATATGACTGGTCTTTTTATAGTCTCCTGCTTCTTACTCATATTTCAATCTCTTTTAAAAGTTATTAAATATACAACTTATATCCTATATCTGATAGATTTAATGCCTGAAGACTTTGTAGATCAAATTTGGCTGTCCAATGCTTTTGCTGGTGTTTGCCTTTGGTTCTTTTTCCGTTGTCTGCTTTATGATTTAAAAAAAAAAAAAGAAAAAAGAAAACACCTTGAAATCACATTCCTTGGAACTCTAGCTAGGAGAAATTTTGTGGCCTGGGTCTTTCTCAGAAAGGATTTGTATACACTTTTGTAGATGCCTAAAAACTTTCAACAACTTTAAGCTAAATTTTCCTCTTGAGATTCTCTGGACCTGAAGTATTTTGATTTTAGATGATAGGCGCAAGGGAGGGGCTCACAGAGGAGAAATTTTCTTTTCTTCCTGGCCCAAGACTGAGACAGGCAATCTTCACTCTAATGATGAAAATGTGGGTGGGAGTAGTTCTAGCCCATCTTTATGTTGAGATAATTGGCCTTTGCAGTCCCTGCTTTATGGGAGATAAGGGGTAGGGGTTGTTTTATTAGTCTCTCAATGTTGGTTAAGCCTTGTGCTTTGTCGTTGAGTCGTGTCTGACTCTTTGCGACCCCATGGACTGTCGCCTGCCAGGTACCTCTGTCCATGGGGATTTTCCAGGAAAGAATACTGGAGTGGGCTGCCATGCCCTCCTCCAGCTTAAGCCTTAGTCTTTGTGTCCTGTCCTCTGTATACTCCATGAACCTGGGATATCATAAGCTTCAAGTTACCAGGTTCTTCTGATATAATGGACTCAAGCTTTCTCTGGTTCCTACTTTCACTTAGGTTTTGGTGTCTGTATTGATTTCCTTGGGTTGTTATAAGAAAGCATGGCCAACTGAATTATCTAAAACTACTGAAATGTACTCTCTTACGGTTCTGAAGGCTAGAAGTCTGAAATCGAGTATTGGTAGGCAATGCTCTCCCTAAAGCTCTAGGGGAGGATCCTTCCTTTCCTTGCCTAGCTTCTGGTAGCCGCAGCATTCAGTGGCTTGTGGCATCATAACTCCAATCTCTGTCTCCATCTTCACATGGTCATCTTTCCTCTGTGTCTGGGTCCAAAGTCTCCTTCTTTTATAAGGACACCAGTCATATTGGAGTAAGGCCCACCCTGACCCAGTATGACCTCATTTTAACCTGATTACATCTGTGAAGGTCCTATTTCCAAATATGATCATATTCACAGGTACAGAGGGTTAGAATTTCAACATGTTCTAAAGGAGATTCAATTCAACCCATAACAGTTCCTAGCTACTTCTTAATTCCTTGCCAGCTCCTGAATTCTTTCATATATATTCTAGTATTTTATAGCCATCATCAGCACAATCTTTCTGTCTTCTATTCAATGTCAGCTCTTATTTCTCACTCTTTTCCTTCTGCTTGCCCATAGCAGTTCTTCTTTTTTTCCACTGAGTTGTGGACTTGGAAATCAGGGAAAACATGGCTTATTGGAATTGAGTGCAAAATAAGAATAAGGTTGTAAATGAGGACTCTGTAGACACAACTGTGTAAAGTAGAAGAAAATTACTGCATGGACACTGTAATACTCTTTGGGGAATGCACAAAGAACATTTATTCTAGATCACTGTGGTATATCTAGCTAGGCTTTTGAATCATAAAGACCTGAGGGTGAATCTTTTCTCTACCTCTTATAAGTCATATGACTTTGAGAACATATTATGTAAGCTCTTCATTTCACAACTTCCCCATCTGAAAAAGGGGGATAACAGCTACTTTTTAGGGTGCTTTGTAGATGGATGATATAAGTAGAGTGCCAGAGCAAGTATTGAATAATTGTGCAAACGACTGTTTCTGTGTGCCAGGTGGGTAAGGACTCTGAATAAGTTGCCTCTGAATAAGTGAGGGGAGAAAAGCAATGTCTCCAACTTTTTTTTTTTTTTTTTAACCACACGGCATGTGAAATCCTAGTTCTATGACCAAGGATTGAACCCAAGTTAATTCAAATTAACTAGCTTCTGTCCTCAGCTCTGCCAGCCAACAAGTTGCTTGGTACCTGCTTTAAAAAACCACCTTTCCTTCAACTCCATGACACTTCACCTCCGTCAAACAGGAGGGAACAGACAGGAAAAAAAAAAAAAAAAAGCCAGGCAAAATTTTGTATTGTATTTTACACCCCCAGCACAAAACCCCCAAATTTTAGGCAAGTATTTGAAAGTGTCACCCAGGCCCACACTCCAAAACAGCTTTATATTAATAATCTAGGTAGGGAAAAGCCAGAAATCTCCCACCACTCTGTGATTGACTCACATATATGTTGGAGGCAGAGTTCACAAATCTAATTCCTTTCTCCATTCCCGGACATTTTTACCCAGAAAGCCTAAGTGACTAGAGGCGGTTCTGCCTGCTCAGCCAATTCCCGGCAGCAGCTTCTAGTGAAAAAAATATTATGTTTGGGGGCGAGCATTTATCCAGGAGTGTGCGGAAATGAGATGGTGAGGACACAAATGGTGAATAAATGACCAGTGTAGGGACAGCAGAGGAATGAGGGCGATTATGCAGGCTCCGTCCTCTATGAATACATTAGCTCCCCAACGAACCCATGTATCTTGACTGCTTCCAAAGCAATTTCTTTGGGTTTCAGTGAATACAGGTGTCTGCAAGTGTTCTCTAAGCTTGGCTTCAGACAAGCCGCTCCAACCTCCAGAACTTAAAGCCCTAGCATTAAGTCTGGGTGACAAGTCAGACCGATGCAGCCTGCCAGGCCGTTGTAGCTGCTGTGAGATGCTCATTGGAGATGCCCAGCCTCCTGTCATGAAAGGGTGAGGGCTGTCCAGTGCCAGCTGACTGCCCAGTGGGTAGTGGGGATGGCTGAGGAGGGTTATCCAGGCTGGAGTCCTTGAGTGGAAACTGGGGATCAGGAACAGGAGATGGCCAGATACAGACACCGAGGTCAAAGGGGCAAGAGTGGGGTTGCTGGTGGGAACCAGGAAGATGCCAGGTGGCCTGCATGGAGGGTTGGCAGTGAGGGGGAACAGCTTGGACGACGGCCATGAACACAGCAGGTGTGAGGGCTGGCCAGGGACTGGCAAGCCTGTAATGCGTGTGTGCCACCTGCTTAAAGATCCCCAAGGAGAGGACAGTGGCACCACAGTGGGGACAAGTCCAGCTTACATGCTGCTCTTTGCAGGAGGAGAGAACCACAACCTGGACAGAGTGGTGGTCTTCCCTTTCTAGGGCGAGGTCCTTCCTTGTATCCCTGATCACATTGCTGTCATCTGACAAGGGATCGAATGTGTCTCTCAGCCATGGGGAAGGGTTCCTTTTAGAGTTACCTTTTCATAGTTACCTTTTCAGAGAAAAGGGGTGAGTGCCTTGGAAACGTTCCAATATGATGAGAAAATAAATGGTGCCGAGTGTGGATTCACACCACACATTGACAGCTGCAAAGGGCCCTGTACTTTGGGGCGGGATGGTGGATATCTCTGGAGAGTGATGTGAGGCATGTACCTGCCTGAGGGTCTGACCACAACGTGGTGGGTCGGGAACCTGCATGCAGTGAGCCTGGCTGTGCTTTGCTATTTATACTCCATGAGTTTATTTCTCTGTGGCACTCTCTTGGCAAAGTCTTTAGGAAGGTTCTGTGGGCCACCGTGGAGGAGATGGAGAATGACAGAGAAACCCCGAGGGGACGTGACAGTGAAGAGAGGAGACTCTGAGGGTCCCTCCTGTTTACCCCTCTATTCCTGGTGCTCCCTTTTGCTCACTCCCTGAGAAACCTGCATTTGGTTTCAACACAGAGGTTTATTTCCTTGATTTAGGAGCTCAACCCACTCATGTCCCCATCCCAGCCAAAACAGTTTCTGATGTTCTTTTCTTCCTGAAAATTCTATAGATCCCAACCTGTGTCTATACTCCATCCCCAGGAGCCCTGATCACATAGGCATGGGCCAAGGTTAGGGACTGGATGTTCAGTATCAGTCCCCCACCGTCAACCCTGAGCCAAATTTCTGCACCCCCTGGACTCATTCACGCATTGGGGAGCTGAGCCAAGCCTTCCTGGTGAGAAACCCTGCTCACCCTGATCCCGAGCTCGACATTTTCCCCTCCGTAGACCTCCATGCCTTCGTCCAGCAAGCCGATCTCCTGGAAGTACTGCCGGTCCACAATGAAGCAGCCAATGAGGGCAGGGCTCCTGCAGGGCATGGAGAGATGGTGGGCAGTTAACAGAGGGGCCGTCTTTTGGGGGTCAACAGAGCAGGAAGAGCAATGCTGACTTCCTGCCAGAAGGGCTTCCTTTGCTGCCAAAACTAGTGTGAGCCTCGTTCTCTGAGTGGCCCTCCCAGCTCATCCTCACCAGCTACTCCAGGGAGCCTATTCCACGAGGACAGAGGCAGACAGCTCCTGTCCTGCGACCAGCCATCTTTTCTGGTGGTGCCTGCCTGTGTGTCAACCAAAGAAGCAACGCTCGGTCTGCCAGTCTCGACCGCACGTCTGTATCTCTGGCTGTCCTGACCCCTGCATTTTGAACCACATAACTGGTCTCTGTTGCTACCTGTTTACCCACAACGACTTTCCCACCCTTCACCTTGGTCCCTATAGAGAGATGAGCTGGGGCTTTGGATAGCACAGTAAATCATTTGGATTTTATCTGTGGATAAAGGAATGTCAACAAAGAATTTTAAGCAGACAGTGGTAATAAGCAGATCTGTGTTTGTAAAAAGAATACTCTGGCAGCCGTGGGGTGATCGATTGGAGGAGATTGGGTAGAAATCGAGGAATCCGGTTGGGGAGCTTATTGCTATATCCAGGTGAGCAATGATGAAGACCTGGGCTGGAGTACCAGGAATGGAGATAGGGACTGTTTAAAGACATATATTGAGGTAAAATCAGCAGGATTTGGAGACAGATAAACTCTGAGGGTGAGAAGGAGGAATCTGGATACCAGCTGGCCTTCTGCTTGGGTGATGATGGGGTGAAAGCCGTTGATAGGTGGATAGAGAAGAAGCTGGTTTTAGAAGGAAGAGGGATTCCATGCTGGGAAAACTGATCTTAAGGTGCCTGTGGGTCACCAGGGGGAGATATTCAACAGGCAGGGCCTAGGTGGCTGGTCTGGGTTGGAATTCAGCAGGGGTCTTAGGGGGAGCAACGCGCCAACAGCTGGCGGGGCCAGGAACTGAAAGGCCTTTCCTGGTAAGCGTGATTGCGGGGCTCATGGCTGTGTACAGACACCCAGCACAGACTGTCACGAGGAGATTTACATTAGGTGAATCAGCAAGAGGCTGAGTGGGCTGCTTCTCTGCTGAGAGCATCATCTTACACAAATAACATTAAATTGTTCCACCTCACGCTGCCACCACTTCTAGCCCCTGTGCGGCATCTTATCAGCCGGTGGCTGAGGAACTGGAGGGGAAGAGAAAGAAAAGGAGAAATGAAGAATACTCAGTGATGAGAAAACTGTCACTCAAATGCAAATGGACTCATATTTGAAATTGGAAACTCATCAAGGTGTTGAAACAGCTATTTTGCAGGCCATTTCTTTGGAGAATGCTGATGCAGGAGGCTGCTTGGGGAGAGACTGGTGCCTTGGGGTCCCTGCCCCTCCTGTTTTCAAATTCAGTCAATCAGTTCATTCACTCAGTTGTGTCTGACTCTTTGTGATCCCATGGACTGCAGCATGCCTGGCCTCCCTGTCCCTCACCAATTCCTGGAGTTTACTCAAACTCATGTTCATTGAGTCAGTGATGCCATCCAACCATCTCATCCTCTATCGTCCCCTTCTCAAATTACAGCCTTCTATTCTGAAAGGCCTCAGCTTCTGCATGCAGGCATCCAGGGCAGTCAATACACCCCAATCCATTGCTCCTTTAGGCTGAGTTCTGGTGGGGGGTGCTTGACCTGCCCTTAGAGGTGAGTGCTAGGGGAAAGGTTTCCCATCCTGGCTGTGCATCTCTGAAAGAAGTTCCCTAGCCTCCCTGAGCCTCTGATTCCATATCTATCAAATAGAATCAACTATAACCTCACAAGGATTAAATTAAATAATGTAAAGCACTTGAAAACCTCTGGGACATAACTGGAACTCAAAAGATCATTTTTAAAAGATGCACTTGCACATTGAAGAAGCCCAGAGAATCCCCTCTCTAAGTGCACAGTGATTTTAAAACATCGACCCTGCAGAGTTAACTCTCAGCATTTTCCTTGGTGTTACTGAAGTGTTGAGCAGGGCAGGGCATTCCAGGATACAAAGGAGGGAGCCTTCCCCTCATGGCTAGGCCCAGTCAAAGCAAGAACAGAATCTAAAATAGTTTCTCTGGGAAAAGCACAGGCATCCTCAGTCTATTACTTATTAACTGGCTAGGGTATTAAGTGGACCCACTCAGCCTGAAAGTGTTATTGATTTATATCTTGCCTCATTCCCAAAAGGGTTAGAAATAGTTTATAAGAAAAAGTAAAATACATTGTAAAAAAAAAAAAAGAGATAAATGTCTGAAAAGCTAAAATTTCACCCCAAATTAGGGATTAGTTAGAATGCATGAGTCTTCTTCATGGTTCTTAAAGTAGACCCACAAAGTTGGCCCTAAACTTCCTGGTGGCCAAAGAGAAACACACATGGCCTTAGAAATAAGATTCAGAGTTCCCATGTGGAAATGTTATACTAATTTCTCAGGAATAGAAAGCTTTCAGTTTGAAAGAAATTTCTCATGTCAGTCCTCTTAAAGAGGCCACTTTGGGATGTAGTGAACACCAGTCTCAAAGCCATCCCTTTAGAACTCAATAGAAGATCTCTCTGGGCTCTGTTTACAGGTTACATCATGTGTGGGCAAAGCATTAAAGTATAGTTCTCAGGAAATAGGAGCCAAGGTGGGCAAGATACATGTGTATAACCCACAGCTTGCTGTGAGTCATCTTCATCTTCCTATGGGGTATAAAACCAAGAATGTTCTTTCAAAGTCTTCCATTAATATAATTTAAAGTTAAATTTTTTAAATCAAGTTTTGTACTGGAGTATAGTTGATACACAATGTTGCATTAGTTTCTGTTCTACAGCCAAGTCAGTCAGTTATATATACTTATATACTCACTTTTTTAGGTTCTGTTACCATACAGGTCATTACAGAGTACTGAATGGAGTTCCCTGCGCTATGTGTGCATGCATGCTCAGCCACTTCAGTCGTGTCTGATTCTCTGTGACTCCATGGACTGTAGCCTGCCAGGCTCCTTTGTCCACAGTACTCTCCAGGTAAGAATACTGGAGTTGATTGCCAGGCCCTCCTCCAAGGGATCTTCCCCACCCAGGGACTGAACCAGCGTCTCTCACGTGTCCTGATTGTCAAGTGGGTTCTTCACCACTAGCGCCACCTGGGAAGCCCTCCTTGTGCTATACACAGGTTCTTATTAATTACCTACTTTATATATAGTAGTGTGTATATGTGAGTCCCAATCTCTCAACTTATCCCTCCCTCCTCCTTCTTGTTTCAGTTAAGTTTTTGATAACGATTAGGTGATGGAATATTTGAGGTTCAGATGATATTCTCTGTCAAGAACCTAGAATGTAGGTTTAATGATTAAGTCCAGGCTGATACATTTAGAGATGAGGGGAGCAGAAGCAGCTGGTACCAGTGCAGACTTTGGCAAGAACGCTCGATGTGTGATGGTCTATTCCCCACCAATAGCAGTCAACAGACCTGGGGATAGAATTCAGCCACACCAGTTCAGTGCCCGGGAGGATGAAAGTTAGGTGTGGAATCTAGCTGATCTGGGTTTGGATCCTGTCTTCACTGGCTGGAGCCTTTGGCAGGGCCATTCCCCATTGTCAGTCTCTCTTTCCTTATTTTGTAAAAG
Source organism: Dama dama (assembly GCF_033118175.1). Lineage (NCBI taxonomy): Eukaryota > Metazoa > Chordata > Mammalia > Artiodactyla > Cervidae > Dama > Dama dama. The sequence continues at coordinate 41,624,610 of NC_083681.1, read as the reverse complement.
GGGAATGACACAGTGAGCTGTCCCCAGGTTATGACAAAGAGCAGATGAGACCACATGTGTAAGAGGCCCTTGCACACGTTGGCCTCTCAGCAAACATTTATTAATAATAACACAAAAGTGTTGCACAGGCCTAACAGATAGGTGACAGAGACAATGCAGGAAAGATAGGTGGAGTTCTCTTCCATCTTGTTTTAAATATGAATATGGCTTTTTTCTTCTGGCAAGGGAAAATGCAATCCCAGATAACAATCACCCATTTTCAATTATATTTTTCATAATCTTTCTCCCTCACAAAATACAAAGCAACATCAGTTTCTAATCCCCTCTTTCATTCCAGGAACTGTCCCCTAGGCCACCTTCTGATGCCATCTGTGTATTTAATGGCCAGGGCTTTGCAGGGAGCATAAAGGCACCTGGTCAGTGATTAACCAGGTAGAAATAAAGGCTGGTATGGCTGGCTTTTTCAGGAGTCCTGACCCATAAGGTAAAGGCCACATAGAGGAGTCACTTGAGTGTCTCTAAAGGCAGCAGCAAAGACAGAGTTTGGGATCTTAGGATGGCAGTTTGAAGCCACTTTGGACTGAGTCCTGCAGGGTAAGTTCAAACATCAGCCAGGCATACGAGTGCCATGGGATGAACCAGCCCCGTTGCCTGGGGCTGCCCCCTCCCTGTTCTCCTTCCTTCCGGACCCTCTGAGCCTCCTCTGAACTCACTCTGCCCCTGTGAATATGAGTGTCCTTGCTCCAACCTTGCAATCTCCCACTTTCCTGTGAAAACAAGTGTGAATATCACACTCTCTGTGAAGGAGCCCCACCCCCACACTTCCCATCAGCATAGGGAATAATTTGTTACTCCAATTATTTCGTCTGTCTTCCCTATATTCTAGGCTTTTGAGGGCAGAAACCAAGTAGCGATCACTATAGATCCCCAGCACACAGCACAGTAGTTGGCACCCAGCAGGTGTCCCACAGCAATGTGTTGAAATGAGTAACTTTGAGCCTTTGAATGGGTTCTGGATGCCACAGCGTTTTTAAAAGGGATCATCAGTATGTATACCTATGGGTGATTCATGTTGATATATGGCAGAAACCAACACAATATGGTAAAGCAATTATACTCCAGTTAAAAATAAATAAATTTAAATTTTAAAAAAAGGGATCACAGAGGCTGTAAGCTGTGACTGAAGGTCATTTCTTTCCACCACCCCATCTTGCCCCATAATGGGGCTGGAGTTTGGGGAATGAGGGCCAGGCTGGGCAGGGAGCCCTTGTCTGGAAGTCAACACAGCGAGACTCATCAGATAAGAATACATTACCTGATCGGGGCCGTGGAGTTCTCCAGCTTCCACCAGGCCTTGGGGGGGTTGAGGTAGCGGCACCACAGCTCCCAGTCAAAGCCCTGGGCCGCCAGCGGGTACTCTTCTATCTCAAAGTTGTCGTATTTGATGTTGTCAAAGGATGGGGAGATGATTCGTTTCCGGTTCTCCTTAATGCGGGTGAGCACGGGTTCAGCCCTGGGCAAGGAGGAGGGGGAGGGAGATTGGCACCTTCTATAGCTCCTTCCCCCGCAGAAAGAGGAAGGGACTGCTGGCTCTCTCCTCCTGCTCTGCCTCCCACCCCCACACTGCTGGGTTACACGAGGCTGGACTCCTCATTAAGCATGAAGCAGGCTGAGCGGACAGATTCTTAGTACCTTAGATCCTGATGTCTGCTTGGTTTCCTTTACTCCATTAGAGGAAAAAAACAGAAACCAAGACTCAAGAAAGAAGAAAGAAACAGTTCTGAGGTTCCACGGGAAGCTTTCAACTTGGGCTTTGATTTTGCTAAAATTCAGCGTGTCACCCAGAAGGAAAAAGCAGATGAGGACAGCAGACACACGGAGGTGAGAATAAACCTGTCTCCACCCGTCGTGCGGTGCTTCTTCAGTCCTTCCAGGCATGCCACCCCCACCCCACGCATCCCCACTGCCCAAGGAGAGGTGAGGGGGGGGTCATGCTTCCACAGAGTCCAGGGCCCCTGTGAGTACCAGGCGAGTAAAATGTTTGCAGACAGGAATGATAAGCTTCTCATTAATAATGCATTTGTTGCATAATTGTTTATTCAAATCTGCTTGAAATAGTAAGTGTCCCTCTCTTCTCCTGGCCATAAATCCAATGAAAATGCTTTTTAAACAGTCACACATGGCAAGCAGGGACTTCAGCTATAAAAAAATGACTGCATTGCAGCCTTAATTCTGACCCGTTATGTCAAAGTATGCTGTGTGCATACTTTGGTGTTCCCTCCTGCCAAAGGGCCCTCCTCACTCTACTCCGGGGAGGCAAAGGGTGATGCTCAGAGTTCAAGAGGGACAGCAGACCCCAATGCCACGAGGCATAGTGGCTAAGAAGGCAGTACACTTGGCCATCCCCAGCACCCAGGTCCCCCCATGCCCAAGCTCTCTGCAAAGCCAACCCCAGTGGACCACACAGCAAGCCCTTCACCCTGCCGGGATGTTGGCATCAGATGCCCTGTCCCTGCTTGGCTGAAGCCACTGAGGCCTTGCCCCGCCCAGCACCCGAACAACCCTGGTCAGAGAAAGAAAGGTGTTCTAAGACCTAGTTTTACCAGTGGAAGGAATCTGAGATTTTGTGCTACCTCTGATCTGGAATCTGGAGGGAGCCCAGGGTACTTAGCTCCCTTTGCTGTCTTGGTCTTGGCCCTGTCTGTGGGGCTGGGCTTTAACTCACATCTGGTCCAGCTCCCCTTTCCCAGGGGTCACAGCCTGGCCCTTAGTTGGGCTGGAACTCTTGCTGTGCTCCGGGCATTTACTCTTGTCTCCTAGAGGACCACGTCGGCCCTTATACCACCAACCCTTGAGACACTGTGTGTTGATCTGTTGATCCCTGACTCTCTCCCACCCTGAAGGGCCAGCCTGATGTCCTGGTCACCCGCACACTCAGATGCTGACTCCTTTCCCCCATCAGGACTGAGATCCCAGTGGGCTTTGCACCCTGGACCACACTGGGACTCATCCTCCTCAGTTCCCGATGGGCACTTACCAGCCCACATTGAACTCCACGTGGGCATCAAAGAGCGCCACTACAGGGGCAGTGGCGGCCCTCCAGCCACTGACCCTGGAGCGGATGAGGCCTTCCTGCTTGCTGTGCCGCACGACCTTGATGAAGCCTGGCTTCTGGCCATTCACCTTGTCCACGTACTCTGTCAACTTCTCCTTCAGCTCCTCTGTGAGGGAGAAAATGCAGTGTTAGCATGATGAAGATGTTCACCCTTCCAGGGTGAGCTGACCCCCAGAGAGAAGCAGGAGGGGCCAGTCCCCTCCCCAGGTCTTCCTTGGCATTCCCCAGGATGGCCAGCACAGCTCAGCTTTGAGGAGAAAAACAGAGATGAAAACAGTATTTATTATGTGCAGCAACACAAAGAGGGTCACCTGCTTCACACAAGTGGTGCATTTAACCTTCACAACAGGCCCTTGGGAAAATGCAGCTCCAAAGGTTGGTCAGTTTGTCCAACCCCCCGAAGTTATGAGTGGGAGTTCAGTTCAAGCCAGGTCTAATGACCTCAAAAGCCCCATTCTTTCTCGTCCAATCAGGGTCTTCCTTCTTCCCCAGTGCTCTCCATCAGTCCTCCCCAATCCCCAGAGAAAACTCCATGTGCAAAGATCATAGCTCGGGACCCAGTCCTTGCCTGGAACTCCATTTTTCCAGGAAGTGGATGACCAAGAGCTGTGTGAGCAGGTGCATCGATTTGTTGTTGGGTGTCCCTGGGCCTGGCTAAACATCCAATTCCCCTGCATCTTCATAACTGCATATGACCCCACAGCAGCAGAACAGGGCAGCACGTTCATTGTGTTTTCCATAGCAGCTCAGGCAACACTCTATGACACCTCCCTCCTCCCAGACAGTGGCCTAAGCGGGCCCCATTCACCCACTTCCAACCGCAGCACCTCCCCAGGACTTGATTTCCAATGGCCCCTCCACCCATCTCCCCAGCCTGCCCGCGCCCAGGCTCCATGTCAGACCGAGGTGGGCTGAGCCCCTCCTGTCCCTTGGTGCCCAGTCTTGGGTCTTGCTGGACAGGCGGCCGCCAGGAGTGAGGAAAGGGCAGGGGGCAGCGGGCACGGCACCTGGCACACGGTAGGCACACCTCCTGGCGGGAGCACAGGGTCGCAGAAAGAGGACAGCACTTGGAATCAGCAGCATAGCATTTTAATTCTATTTTCCATGGAATCAGCCTTGTGACCTGTTATGAACCAGTGCTTGATGTCCCTGGGGATGTTCAGGTGGAGTGAATGTACTTTGCACATGGGAAGGACATGAATGAGGGGGTGAGGATTAGAGGGCAGACTATTATGGATTGAACTGTTTCTCCCCAAAGGCTTTGGTCTAACCCCAGACTTCAGAATACAACCTTATTTGGAAATAGAATCTTTACAGATTTAATCAAGTTAAGACAGGTCATTAGGTCCTAATCCAATAGGATTAGTGTCCTTATATTAATAAAGAGGGGAAATTTAGACACAGAGACAGACTATACAGAAGGAAGACAGGGTGGAGAGATGCAGAGATGGCCATCTAGCAGCCAAGGAACATCTGAGGGTACCAGAAGCTGGGGAGGAGGCCTGGAACACATCCCTCCCATCTTCAGAGGGAGCACCTTGATTTTGGATTTCTAGCCTCCAGAGACAATACATTTATGTTGTCACCCAGTCTGGGATGCTTTGTACTCTGCAGCCCCAGGGAACAGATATGGTTGTTATGAGGATTAAATGGGAGTGACACTTGTGAAAAGTGCATAGCACTTTCTCTCCTGTTCACAGTTTCCATCATAGTGGGAGTTATAAAAGCTGGGGGAGCTGACTGTCCCTGGAAATCAAGGGATCCATCTCTGGCTGACAAAGCCCTCTTCACATGCTCTGATCCAGGACCACTTCTTCCTGTTCTGGCCTGCCCCCAGCTCTGAAGTCTGCAAGCAGCAAGGCCACGGGAGCCAAATAGGAGATACAGATGTGTGCTGTGGCCTCATACCCAGGAAAGGCAACAGAACACGATGGCTACTGCTGGAATTGGTAGCAGGTATTGGTTTCAAGTCTTTTACTACATGATGCTGGCCAAACAAAAGGCTGGGTAAGATGTGGCCCCTAGGCTGCTTTTTGCACCCCTGCTTCAGTTACCATTAAGGAGATGAGAAAACTGAATCTGAGGCAAACAAGCTGAGAGGGAGGCAGACTTTTGTGCTAGACAACTACTCCCTTGCTCTGTGATCTTGGTCAAGTTCCTGGGAATCCCAAGACCTCAGAGTTAGGACTTGGAAGTTCATTTTGAACTAATTACCCATCTAAGGTTTGAATCCCCTCTGTGGATCCAGATGAGTGATCATCCAGCCTCTACAATGACAGAGAACCCTATACAATCTATTCCAGGTATTAGATTTTTTTTCCCCTTTTACTCTTTAAATGCCACAGTCCCTCAACCTTCCACTCATTTGGGGACCATTGTGGGCAGATCAAGTCCCTCTTCCATGTGGCAACCTTTTAGAGCTGAAGACCATCCTTAAGTCCTTGCTGTGAATTTCTTTAGGTCAAATGTCTTTAATTCCTCCTTGTATTTCCTCATCTCTTGTAAGTTCAAGTTCTTTTATCATGGTGAACTTCTCCTAAAAATGTAAGCTTTTCTCTAATGCTTTTAAATTACAAAGCTGAAATTGGCCTATTTTTTTCTGGCGCAAACTGAGCTGTATAGACTAAAGGGAACTAATCACCTCCCTGAATCTAGAATTGATGTACCCATTAATATCATCATAGCTTAAGGTCACATTAACTCTGCCTACTCTTGACACAAATTGACCTTACTAGAAACATATACTTAGATTCTCTTCATGTGATGCTGCTGAGTCAGGCCCCCTCCATCCCATCTCTTCATGGATGTAGGTGTGAGTGTATGAATGCAGGTGTGAGTGTATGGATGCAGGTGTGAGTGTATGGATGCAGGTGTGAGTGGATGTACACATGTATGCTTGTGTATATGCATATGTGTACTCCAGTGCTCCAAGTCAAAACAAGGATCTTTCATTTACACCCCTTTAATTCAATCTTTTCAAAGATTTACAGCACCTCTCTGAAGTCACAATGCTTTTTCCCCTTGATTCTGTCATCCAGTGCTTTGTTATCTAGCTCTACCAGCTTTCCAGCTTCTGCAAATGTGATGAGCATGTGGCTTTTGCTGTTGTTCAACCCATCCTTTCAAACAGTGTGACCCTTGTCTGGGGCTAGGCTCAGTGGGGGCTGTCAGGCATTCTCATTCAGCCCAGAGAAAATTCAGCTGACTTTTGGGTCACATCAACATGCTGTGCGGCTCACTCTAGCCAATAAGAAAATGACCTTGTGCTCTCCCATTGACTGGGGAGGCCTGTGGATGCGGCTGTCTCAGTAATGGCAGGAAGCCATTGGTACAGTGGCATAGGTCAGTGTACCCCTTACACATTTACAAGGGATTCAAGCATGGTTGCCAGGAGGCCTCTTAAAATACATACTGTTTCATCATTTCAAAGGTCCAGTCTTCATGGATCCAAAAAGGATCTTCATAGATCTTACATAGAGCTCACAAAGCCTGATGTTTGGACTTTTGGTGGTGGTCATTAAGTGGTAAGTGCACACAACTTGGAATGAGACTGGGCTAGCACCAAAGGACCCCTCTCCCTGCCCCCAGGGAGGATAGATCTCTGGTCTCCTTCCCCACTCTCAGGTGAGGACACTGCCTGTGGGGACCACTGTTCCTGAGGTGTTGCTGGGGCAGGGCTATGGGTCATTGCCACCAAGTGATGTGCCATGAATCCTGCCTCTCTGAATTCTCATCCTGGGTGGCTGCTTTGCACTCTGACTCTCAGCTGACCCTGGGACAACAGAATGCAGCCAGAGGGTCCCTGTGAAAAGTCCAGGCCTAGGCCAGGCCTGCAGCTTTTTCTGCCTTTGCTCACTTGCTGCCCTAAGTAAGGAAGCTGGCCTCCTAGAGGATGAGCAGCCCAGGGAGTCCCAGTCATTTAGGTCATCTCACTGAGGCCCTACAGGTGTGAGTGAGGCCATCTTTTTCTTTTTCTTTTTTTTTTTTTGCCATGTTGTGCAGCATGTGGGATCTTAGTTTCCTGACCAGAGATCAAACCTGCTCCCCTTGAAGTGGAAGCACCAAGTCTTAACCACAGGACTGCTAGGGAAGCCCATCCAGGGATATTTTATTTATTTATTTTTTTAATGTGGACCAGTTTTTTAAAAAGTGTTTATTGAATTTGCTACAATATTGCTTCTATTTTATGTTTTGTTTTTTTTTTGGCCCTGAGGCATGTGGGATCTCATCTTCCTAACTAGGATCAAACCTACACCTCCTGCATTGGAAGATGAAGTCTTACCATTGGACTTCCAAGGAAGTCACATGTATGGCCATCTTGGATCCTTCAACCACCAGTAGATCGCAGTCACATCAGTGATCCTAGCTGACATCATTGAGCAGTGACAAGCTGGGCTTATTACAGAATCATGAGGCAGTGAATGGTTGCTGTTTTAAGTCATGATCTTCTGGGGTGGTTTCCTATACACAAAAACTAATAAAATGGGATGTATTGTCTTGGAACAGTGCTGGGTTTAAAATAAGATTGTGAATTCCTGATGCACAGGAAATGAAACCAGACACAGAAGAGCCAGCTTAGAAGGTGGCAGCAAGAGATGAGAAGGCTTTGCTTCTTGTAGGAGTTGCCTGCCCCTTTGTCCCTCTGAGCTCTGCTAACTGTTAACTAGAATAAAGATTTCTGGTGGACCACCCAGGAAAAAAGATTCTGTTCTGAGTCTGTTGTATCTCAAATATTAGCTATTGATTGGAAGAGAGGATTCCCTTAGCCCCCACCAAACAATTGCTATTAAACAAATTTTTAAAAGTCTGAAATACCCTGGACAATGCTGGTTCAGTCTTGGCAAAGTCCCTTTACTTAATTAGATTTTCATGTTTTCCTTTAAACTTTGCTAACTGCCAAAGCAAGAAAGAACAATATAAAAAACATTTTGACTTGTGCTAGAAAACTGTTGTGTAAGATATTGCCTATTTTATATATACATGGAATACCTCTCAGAACTTAGCTCAAAAAAACATATAAAGAACTTGAGGTTTTCTTTATATTTAAACACAAACACATAACCTGTTATGTTTGCCCTTTTTGCCAAGGCTGCTAGGAAGCTCAGAGACGTAATGACTAAGCGCAGGGTTCTATCAGTATTTTTGCTTCTCTGCTTTTGTTAAAGCTTTAATTTTCAAGTTGTGATCTAAAAGCTGCACGGTCTTTTACCTTTGGTAGCTACTTTGTTTTTTTGAAAAATCTATAAATAATTTTTATCATAAGAGCAGGACAGGAGTATAAATGTGGAAAGAAGGGTAAGGCCATACTTCACGTTTGTTTTAACCTGTTGGGAAAGTGGAGGCAGGGAGTCTGCTCTCTGTGACTTTGTCAGATGTGGACTCAACGGCAGAGCTGTTAACTCAGCCGCCAGTGTTGACAGAGGAATACAATCTGCACCCTGCATGGGGCCAGGTGTCCTCCTGCTTGTGTTGCTCCTCAGCCCTCTCCTGCTGTCCGCAAATCCCTGCTCTGCTGACATCTGAACGACCTCTGTTCATCAGCACTCCTGGAAGCCATGCTGATGAAACAACATTCTGCTCTTAGGAGGTCACAGGCCACTCCCCTCCCTCCCCAGCCTGTGCCTCCTCTTGGAGCCAGCTGAGTGCAAGCTGCTATTCTCCCCCTTCAGACTTAGATGCCAAGTGAAAATGCAACACTCACCAGGCTGGTCAGACAGAGCCCTTTCTTCCCTGCCTATATATGCCCCTTGTACTGCTAAATAAAAAGCAATTAGCTCCTCAGAGACACCCTAAAAGAAACATAATGCAAGCTGAACAGAAGTCTGATACTAGTGGCTGTTAATCTGATTTAAAAACCTAATGAGATTTTATCTTTATCTTTATCTCTCGCATAAAGGAAAATAAGGGATCAGGACACTGACATCCAATGGGGCTTCACTATGAAAGATGGCTGCACAGGCATCCTTGTAAACCCGCCTGCCCAGCTTTGTCATGGAGAACCAGGTCCGGCTCCTCATCCTTCTCTCAGTGCTCAGACAATCATTTCTCTTGTCTGCTGGAGGTTTGGGAAAAGGAAGAATGAAGGGAGAGGCCACTCACTCATTCATTCAGCAAACACTGAGCACTCGCTATGTACCAGCTATTGATCTGGCTGCTATGGCTCTAGCTGTGAACAGGATTGTCTGTAAAGAGCTTTCATCCTGCTGGATGTTTAAAAGGCATGTGCTGTAGTCCACACAGAGAGGGGACTGGGTAGAGATGGGGAGAGAGAGGGAGAGAGAAAGGAGGGAGGGAGGAAGAGAGGAGGGAGGGGTGAGAGAGAATGAGGAGCAGGAAAGGGAGAGATTCTCGAAAAAGAACTCTGGGCACTGAGTCAGTGCCCCCCGACACTGAGTCTTCCTACATGACTGGGCCTCCTGAGCCTGAGAAGCAGTGCTTGGAGCAGTGGGTAGGCAGACAGGGGAGCATAGGCTAAAGTTAGAAGACTCATATTCTGTTACTTTCCTAGCCCAGTGGTTTTCACCTGGGGGTGATTTTGCCACATTCTCAGCCCTTGAGGGGGTATTTGGCAGTGTCTGGAGGCAGTTTTGATGGTCACATCTGGAGAGGGTGCTATAGGCATGCATGCCACTAAACATCCTACAGTGCACAGGACAGCCCTCCACAATCAAAAGTTTCCCAGTTCAAAGAGTCAGCAGTGCTGAGTGTGAGAAACCCTGCAGGGCCCTTGATGAACGGAGGTCCCATTCTGGAAATCTGAGCATGCATGAGTTTTCAAACTGGCAGCTCTGGTCCTACATCTATATTTCTTTGGTCTGCAAGGCAATCCTGCTTGGCAGCAACTGGCTGGAACCAAGTAGGAGCTGCTCCTATAAAAAGGGCTCAGTAACATGTATAAACTCCCTATGAGATTCTGACGGGCAGCCAAGATTGGTGACAACTGAAATAAATGAAGACTAGCTTTATAAACAGAGAAGGCAATGGCACCCCACTCCAGTACTCTTGCCTGGAAAATCCCATGGATGGAGGAGCCTGGTAGGCTACCGTCCCTGGGGTCGCTAAGAGTCGGATTTGGCTGAGCAACTTCACTTTCACTTTTCACTTTCACGCATTGGAGAAGGAAATGGCAACCCACTCCAGTGTTCTTGCCTGGAGAATCCCAGGGACGGAGGAGACTGGTGGGCTGCCGTCTATGGGGTCGCACAGAGTTGGACACAACTGAAGTGACTTAGCAGCAGCAGCTTTATAACAGGTGGGAAAGGAGCCTCCTCTAGAATTATGTGTGGTTTCAGCCCACAGAAGAGGGTTCAGAATCTGAAAGAGTCTCCCCTACAACATTGCTGGATAGTTGTCCTTTTCATTCTCCCAAACCCATGGGCTCCACCTGGCTGCTTTTGATTGCAGGCCTTTCACTTAGCAGTTGTTTTCTCTACATAGTCATGTTTGGACTGTCCTCTGTAGGTCCCCCGCTGCCCTCTGCTCAAGGCACACTCTTGTTTGCCCTCTCTCCCCATCTGTACACTTTCATGCCACCCAGTCCTGCCACTAGCTCAGTGCTGTCCTCCAAAGCCCAGCCTAGACTGGAGTTGCCACCCCTTCCCTCCAGTTGCCTGGGAGGGGTGGGTGAACACCCCACTGACAAATGCTAATAATTGCTAGTTGCCAATGATGCTAATCTGAAGATTAAAAGCACAGCACATTTCTGTTTATTCCTTCAAAAGTGAACAGTAGCTGATCTTCCTCAGATCAGAAGATTAACTGGCTTTCCTCTAAAGCCATTTAGGGCCATTGAAATACCAATGATGTGTCAAAACACTTTAAAAGAGACATTATTCATTTGGATGCAATGGCTGTCGTACCTAGCTGCTCATCCACTCACCGGGGGATCTAAAAAATAAAAGAATATGCCAGCCCACCCCTCCCCCTGACCCCTAAAGAATGTGTAGGGAGACTGTGGACTCAGATGGTCCTGCTGATGAATGATGGTGAGCTGGGCTTGAGCAGTTTCAACCCCAGAAGAATAGACCAGCCTGAGACTCCAGTCCAAGAGCAGCCTTGTTTTGTGAATTGCTCTTTAAGATCACTCTGGACAGGCTTTCAAACCCTGGGCAGTTTACAAATGCCTTCCACACCATTCCCTCTTCTCTTCCATATACTCCTTTAATAGCTTCACTTCTTCAAAGTCAATTGATACTGAAGTAGCTCTGGAATGACCTTTAATGGTTCTCCTTACTAAGGACTTAGAGAAAGGCTCCACCTAGGAGCCACATAGACAGCATATAAAATATGTTCACAGGGTCCAGGCAGATTTTCACAATCTTCCTGGGAGTTTCCAGGCTTTAATTCAGCTGTTCCAAGTCCCAGAATTACCACCTATTAATAGACCCAGCCATTTGTCTCCAGGTCTAGTCTTCTGTATCATAGCCAGGCATGAGTGACCACCAAAACCCACATGAAATATGTACTCCTCACTTAGTGAGGTCTCCAAACCCAAGCTCTTAGCATCCATTAACAGCCTCTTATCTGCTCCTAAATGACTTACTTTCCCAAAGATCCTATATCTTGCAACAAAATGGTCAGAACCTGGTTTCTTTTTTTTTTGTGTGTGTGTGTGTATTTTTATTTTATTTTTATTTTTTATTTTTTTTTATTATTATTATTTTTTTTTTGTCATACATTGATATGAATCAGCCATAGATTTACACATATTCCCCATCCCGATCCCCCCTCCCACCTCCCTCTCCACCCGATTCCTCTGGGTCTTCCCAGTGCACCAGGTCCGAGCACTTGTCTCATGCATCCCACCTGGGCTGGTGATCTGTTTCACCATAGATAGTATACATGCTGTTCTTTTGAAATATCCCACCCTCACATTCTCCCACAGAGTTCAAAAGTCTGTTCTGTATTTCTGTGCCTCTTTTTCTGTTTTGCATATAGGGTTATCATTACCATCTTTCTAAATTCCATATATATGTGTTAGTATGCTGTAATGTTCTTTATCTTTCTGGCTTACTTCACTCTGTATAAGGGGCTCCAGTTTCATCCATCTCATTAGGACTGAGAACCTGGTTTCTAAAGATGATTGAGGTGGATGATGAATAAATGGTCCCTTGGACAGTCAAGGATGTGTGTTGGGTGCCAATCAATGTTTAACTCTCCATCTTTCTTTTTTTTTTCTTTTTCTCTCCCTCTCAACAAACGGAAACCTGATTTATAACATCTGCCAATGTCTGTAGTGTAAATACTCTCTCATCATAGCTGGTTTCGGGCTACTCACCTGATGCTACTGACTTTAAGTTCAGAACAGATGTGCAGAGTCAGGGAAGGATGATCAGCTGGCAGCGGTCCAGGTCAGCTGAGCACACTGGTTCCCAGTGGCCAAGGCAGAAAGCCTGTGGTTCTGTGGGTGCTTCCCTTCACTCACTATATAATGGGCATTGCACTCAGGGCTTTACGTCAATCCATCCCGTTCTTTATTCATTCATTCAGCAATTATATATTAAGCACTTTTGAAGTGCTGTACATTATTCTAGATTTTCATCATATTGAAATCTCACTAGCACCCTACCAACAATGACATTTATAGCTAATGGGAATTTATTTGGTGCTTATCATGTGCCATGTACTGTTCCAAACCGGGTTTATATATGACTGATTCAGTCCTCTCAACGACTGTACTACTACTCAAGGTAGGCAGTATTGTCATCTCCATTCCATACATTAGGGAACCCCAGCAGGGAGAGGTGGAGCTAGAGGAGTTAGGCTGGGATGCAAATATAGGCATCCTGCCTCGAATCTGTGTCCTTAATCCCACAGATGATTATCTCCAAATGATAAAAGAGAGAATTCAAAGATCAGACTTGAAATGACAAGCCCAAAATGACACAGACAGTAAAAAACCACGCAGGGATTCAAACTCACATCTGCCGGATTGGGCAGACCCTATCTGTCACCCTGCCCCACCGTCCGCCAAAGGAGCCGCATGTCCCAGGTTGCAGCAGCGTTCTATGATCACAGATCTGTTCCAGGAGGAAAACAGCCTCTTTTTTTTTTTTTTTTTTTACAGCTATGTATCCTTAGAACCCAAGGGAAGGAATTAGACTGACAGACTCAGCTTTCTTTTGATGCAAGGGCCGATAGATCACTTATACACAAAATCCAGTTTCTCTGGGATACAAATCCTCAAGCAAGCAAGATCAAGAAATGAGGGAACAGGGCCTCAGACTGAGTGCTTGTTACCTGTGGATTCACAGTGCAGTCATGCCTGGCAAATCCACTGTGGCTCCAAAGACATAAGGTTGCTTGAACCCATCTGGGTGTTCCCCATGGGCCTAGGCATGGTCTGGGGATAGGCGTGTGTTCCAGCACCCTTCTGTTCCAGGCAGGGGCTTCTGAGTGCTCACATCCACTTGGCTCCTGCCACACCCAGATTTGCCCAACTATGAACAGCCAGCAAAAGAACCCAGCTCTTCTTCCCCCAGGGCCAGAGCACCAGGCTTTCTATTCCATCCGCTCTCTTATGTTTCCACCATGAGTAATTCAGAAAATGAAAATCAGAAAAGAAGACTCACAGACCTCAGTTGTCCTCATGGACTAGAAAACCTTGGAAAAGGACCAACTTGCCTTTGCCCTCTCTGGGGCCACGTGAGAAGGAAACCCCTGTAAACTAAAGGTGAGCCCCAGCACAGATGCCGTGAAACTGCTTGAAGGACATAAAATGCTCCTGCTATTCTCAAGGTTCTCAGCAGGAATTCCAGGACTTATTAAAAATGCCGTGAATGTCGGGGGTCCAGGCAGAGTGGACATTGCTCCTGTCCAGCTGCTCCGGCTCAGGAGTACTAGGTAGGTAGGCCCCCTGTGAGCTTCTAGGGAGGATGTGACCAAGAACTCAAAGCCTTGGAAAATACTGGAGTCCAGCCATTAACCACAGGTTAAATCCAGGCTGAGAACAGGCCCTGTTGGTGTCCCAGTAGGCAAACGTGATCCCATAGGCTGGGCCCACGTGCTGGCACTGGGGAAGGACAGTTGCCACTAGCAGTTAAGTCAGAGACCAACCAGAATTTTGGTGCTAACTTATCTTGTGCCAGAGTTGGAGAGTTTGAGTGTTGCCTAGCTCAGAAAATTGATGATCAAAATCTCAGGAAGGAGAGCCCAAGACTTTATGAGTCCAAAATCTTGAGATTCTCAGATACCAAGACCCACGATCCTGAGATCCTAGGAGTCTAAGCTTCTGTAAATGCCTACAGTACCAGCTTCCCTATGCCCACTCCCACTCCCCACTCCCTGCCATTGATATTGGCATGCCAGGTCCTGGCCCCTTTTTGCTTCTCAGACTCTTCTGCCAGACTCTGCACACATCAAGTTCCCAAATACATCAAGCTCAGTGGTGCCACACTGCCTTGGCACGAACTACTCCCTCTGCTTGAAAATAGTCTTCCTGCCTCATATGACCTGGCTCAGGTTCTTTAGAAAGGCTTCCCTCCCCTGGTTGTTGCTCTTCAACTGGAAGGAAAGACAAGGGGAAGAGAGGTTTTTTTTCTTTTTCCCTCCTTGGAAAACAGACATGGATGCTAGAAACATTGGTGCTCCTCTGGGTGACCAGTGAGGACAGACATCAGGCTTTAGGGTCCAAGTCTTGCTGATGCAGCCCCATACATCCTCCAGGGGAAGAGTGAAGGCTCCTCCAGGCTGTAAGTCAGCTCAGTACTCATGCAAATCACTGCTGCTCAGGCTGTGTGACCGGCAGCCTCAGCTTGGCTGATTCACGACTCAGGAAACCCAGAGGTGTGGGCTTTGCACACATATTTACACCTCAGTCTGCTGTTGTGCCTGTCACCTTAGGAGGTTTGCTGGGCTTCTCCTCAGCTCCAGAACATCTTCAGGCAATCTATTCTCAACAGGAAGGATCCCATGAAGGGGTGGGTGACAAGGAAGAACTGAAGTGCTCTGCTCTTAGCCTTTAAGATTTTATTTCTTTATCGAAAGATCAGGGGCTTAGGAGAGAGGTTTAAACCCTTGTTGTTCAGTCACTAAGTCATTTTCAACTCTTTGTGACCCCATGGACTGCACTATGCCAGGATTCCCTGTGCTTCACTGTCTCCCAGAGTTTGCTCAAATGTATGTCCATGGAATTGATGCTATCCAACCACCTCTTCCTCTGTCACCTCCTTCTCCTCCTGCCCTCAATCTTTCCCAGCATCAGGGTCTTTTCCAGTAAGTCAGCTGTTCGCATCAGGTGGCCAAAGTATTGGAGCTTCAGCTTCAGCATCAGTCCTTCCAATGAATAGTCAGGACTGATTTCATTTAGAATGGACTGGCTTGATCTCCTTGCTATCCAAGGGACTTTCAAGAGTCTTCTCTAACACCACAGTTTGAAAGCATCAATTCTTTGGCACTCAGCCCTCTTCATAAAGATCATAATCCAACTCTCACATCCATACATAACTACTGGAAAAACCACAGCTTTGACTGGACAGAACTTTGTTGGCAAAGTGATGTCTCTGTTTTTTAATATGCTGTCTAGGTTTGTCATAGCTTTCCTTTCAAGGAGCAAGCATCTTTTAATTTAATGGCTGCAGTCACCATCTGCAGTAATTCTGGAGTCCAGGAAAATAAAATCTGTCACTGTTTCCATTTTGTCCCCTTCTATTTGACATGAAGTGATGGGACCAGATACCATGATCTTAACTTTTTGAATGTTCATTTTTAAGCCAGCTTTTTCACTTTCTTCTTTTACCCTCATCAAGAGGCTCTTTAGTTCCTCCTCACTTTCTGCCATTAGAGTGGTATCATCTGCATATCTGAGGTTGTTGATATTTCTTTCAGCAATCTTGATTCCAGCCTGTGATTCATCCAGCCTGGTATTTCACATGATGTACTCTTCATATAAGTTGAATAAGCATGGTGACAATATACAGCCTTGATGTACTCATTTCTCAATTTTGAACCAGTCCATTGTTTCATGTCTGGTTCTAACTGTTGCTTCTTGACCAGAATACAGGTTTCTCAGAAGGCAGGTAAGGTGGTTGGCTATTCCCATCTCTTTAAGAATTTTCCATAGTTTGTTAATGAAGGCATAGTTAATGAAGCAGATGTTTTTCTGGAATTCCTTGCTTTTTCTATGATCCAACAAATGTTGGTAATTTGATCTCTCGTTCCTCTGCCTTTTCTAAACCCAGCTTGTACATCTGAAATTTCTTGGTTCATGTACTGCTGAAGCCTGTCTTGAAGGATTTTGAGCATTACACTGCTAGCATGTAAAATGAGGGCAACTAGACAATAGTTGGAGCATTCTTTGTCATTGCCCTTCTTTGGGATTGGAATGAAAACTGACCTTTATTCAGTTTAGTGTCAGTCATTCAGTTGTGTCCGACTCTTCGCAACCCCATGGGCTATAGTCCATTAGCTCCTCTATCCATAGAATTCTCCAGGCAAGAATACTGGAGTGGGTAGCCATTCCCTTCTCCAGGGCATCTTCCCGACCCAGGGATCGAGCCCAGGGCTCCTGCATTGCAAGGTCTCCTGCACTGCAAGGTAGATTCTTTACCATCTGAGCCACCAGGAAGGCCCTCATTTAAATCTTAGGCAGGCCACTCATCAGCTGTGTAACTTTGGGTATGTAATTTAACCACCCTGAGCCTCAGTTTTTTCATCATTGAGATGGGAATAATTCTGTCTACCTCTTTAGTTGCTATAGGGTTCTGTAAGGTATTGCTGGCATGTTATAATTTCTTAATAGGTGGGGTTTTATTTTCTCATTAGCCTGAACCCCTTTGTTCCCTTCCTCCATTTTGAAGGAAGGGGCCTGAGGCTGGAAGCAGGGACCCTTGCATTATTTGGGAAAGTTGGGCCTATAACAAATTGCCCAGGCATAGGACTTCCCCAGGCACCGGACCCTCCTGGGGGCCACTCACCATATGGCCACTTCATATTCAGTCCCCAAACCCTTCCCATCCCGACCTGTCATCCTTTGACCACCCCTTTGGGGGCACTTTCTATGTACAAGACTTTCTTTTTATTAAATCATTGAATACTAATGAGAACTCAATTTGGTAAGGATTAATAGTAATTCATTTTATAGATGAGGAACCTGAGGCACAAAGATGCTAAGTAACTTTTGCAAGTTCAAACAGATGCAAATCTTGAAGCTATCATGGGTTTGGTTCCAGACTATTGAAACAAAGCAAGTATTGCACTAAAGTGAGTCACAGGAATTTTCTGTTTTCTTGTGCATACACAAGTTACGTTTACACTAGACTATAGTCTATTAAATGTGCAATAACATTATGTCTAAAAAATGTGTAGCTTTAACTAAAAAATACTTTATTGCTGAAAAAAGGCTGTCACCTGAGCCTTCAGCAAGTTGTGATCTTTTTGCTGGTGGAGGGTTTGAATATTGTGAGAATTACCAAAATGTGACTTAGACACACAAAGTGAGCAAATGCTGTAGGGGAAATGGTGCTGATAGACTTCCTTGACTCAGAATTGCCACAAACCTTCAATTTGTAAAAAAACAAAACAAAACAAAAATCCACTGTATCTTCAAAGCATAATAAAGTGAACTATGCCTGTAACAAGTGGTGGAGCTGACATCCAAAGTTGGCAGTTTGCCCTCAGAGTTCACATTTTAACGCATTTCCTACCTTTGGGATTAGCAGTGGGAGGATGCACTTAATGAGCATCAGCCCAGGCTCTGCGCTGGGCACTTCAGTATGTCTCATCAGCCTCACTTTATGATTTAAAGCAGATAAAAAGCAAAAGAAGCCTATGCTATCTTGGTTCTCATTCACAGCACATCCATGAGGCATAGACCTTTTACACTCTTGGGGCTATTTCCCAAATGAGCAAAATGAGGCTAAAAAAGAGAGGGCCAGGGTATCCATATGTCAGTTCCCATAGTCACTGTTGAGGGCTGCTCCTGGGGCCTGCTAATTCTCAGCATATCCAGGCTGATCTGTGCATGGCAGATAAACCTGCCTTGGCTTTGGAAAAAACCCCTAGATAAGGAAATGCAAATAGGGGCAGTGGGAAGGCAGCTGTGTATACCTAAAAGGTGAGGCCACAAGTGTAGCCTAGCATCACCAACTCTGCCAAACTGTCCTGGTTTGTATGCCACCAAGACTGGCATACAGCAGGGATGCCATCCGCGTTCACTCTGATTTTTTATAAAGGCTGTCACCTGAGCCTTCAGCAAGTTGTGATCTTTTCGCTGGTGGAAAAAGGAATTTTTTACAGGAATGAATGAATGGTGTCTCAGCTCATTGTGTCCTAGTGACCAGGATTTAAACTACTCCAGAAAGACCTCAGGGCTTATTTTCTTTGGCTTCCTCTGCCCTGGGGCTCCACCTCTCTCATTGCACTGACTCATTCAATGTCCCAGTGGACGGTGAGCACCTGGAAGAGGGATATGGGGTCTTCCTCTTTCCTGTCCCCAGAGAGTCCAGCAGAGCCTGGTGTTTATGGAGGAATGTTGCTGGCTGGGCAGCACCTGGAACAGAAGTCTTCAAACTAAGATTTGGAGATTTCTCTGGAAAATACCCCCAAAACCCAGTGGTGTTTGTGGTAAGCCTATACAGGAGTTAAAAAATCACACTTTGTCTAGAACCCACTTTCTGAAGTTTCCGCACAGTTGCTAACCAACAGTGGTGCCTGGGCTCACTGGTTTGGTTCATCCACATCGCCCCGGTCAGTCCTATGCAGGCTAAACAGTACCCTGGTCGTTGTTCACAGATGAAAACTGAGGCTTAGTAACATGAAGATTCTTCCCTAAAATCATACAGCTTATAGTGGCAAGGTTCAGACTCAATCCCAGGGACAGGAGGCCAGTCGGAAGCCAGGCTTTGCCACCTCCCCTCTTCAAGGTCACTGTTGAACTTCTGCCTGCTCAATCCCCTCAATAAATGGAATAACCTTGAGAAACATGTCATCCTTTCCACACCCCTGCTGCTTCCTGGGGGTCCACAGAAGCTGAACAGGTCCTACTCCCCCCGCCACCTGTTCTGACCACGGTGTTGGGAAACGTTTACAGCTAACATTGCTCAGCTGTTGTACATATGCACCAGGCACTGTCTTCAGCCCTTCGTCTGACCTGTCACACTAAGTCCTTATCTGGACCTGCGAGGAAGGATCTAGCACAAGCCCTACTGTCTAGATAAGAAAGCAGATTCAACTTGCCCAGGATCACATTACTAATGGTGAAGTCTGGATCCAAACTGCATCTGTGCCACTCAAGTCCAGGGCCAGCATCCAGCCTTCTAGAACCCGAACTTTCCAGGGTAAAAATGGACATGTGAACTCTGGATCAAGGGAAGACATCCTGCTGTCTCAGTGCTAAGTCATTCACAGAGCATCCCTCTGGGCCAGCTGCTGCCTAGACTGAATGACCTCAAAGAGGAAACCTAGCTCCCTTCCCTCGAGGACTCACAGACTATTAATGGAGACCAGCAATGCATACATACATACATGGATTTATTCTCTGATGTCAGGCAGTGAGTCTGTGTATGTGAAAAAAAGCAAACACAGTGCGGGGCAGACAGTGATGGAGAAGGGACCTGGCAGCCAGGATCTCCAGGCAGGGGTGATATTGACCACAGAGGAGCAGCAATGTCATTTATCTAACACAGAGGAGGAAGCTGAAAGCATTTGGAAAGCCAGAGACAAGTTGTGGATCTCAGGGGAAACTCCAGCAAAGGCTTAGGGCTGTGGGCTGGTCTCAGCAAGAGGCTGGGTTTCCTGGAAAGGCCCCAGGCTGAGAAGTGAAAAGAACTATTTGTTTAGCCTGGCATGGCACAACCAGACAAAGCAGGCAGCCCCCTAGAAAGTAAGACTGGCCCCCATGCATCCCTCCCATGACCTCTCAGCCTTGAACTGCCCAGCCTCATCCATGAAACTGAGCAGAGATGAGGCCTGAGAAGGGAGGGGCCAGCCCAGCACTGTCCCCTCCTCCCCTGCCCCAGGCAAAGCCTTTTCTGTCCACGTTTCAGTTCTGGCGGGACTGGGAGAGGCTGGGGTTGAGAGAGACACAAATCTAAGCTTGGGTTCTGGGAGGACTCGAGCTGTCTAATAAAACTCACTGAGTATTCCAGGCTACTGAGGCTGTGCTGCATTGCAAGTGGAAACAACAACAACAAAAATCAACTGCTGGAATCATTGCTTTGTGTTTGTTTTTAGTTTAGTGCCTCGGACTGATGCCTATGCTGGCATGTTGATATGGATGGCTAACGCTGGCTGGCTCTTGGGCTCCCCTGTCCATCCCGCACTGGCCTTTCTCTTCCTTTAAAGCTACCAAAGGCAGAGCTGAGGGGCCTAGAGATGCCATCAGAATGCAGGATGTAGGTAAGCAGGTAGGATTCCAGTGGCTCAGTGGTAAAGAACCCACCTGCCAATGCAGGAGATGTGGGTTTGATCCCTGGGTTGGGAAGATCCCCTGCAGGAGGAAACTGGCAACCCACTCCAGTATTCTTGCCTGAGAAATCCCACGGACAGAGGAGCCTGGCAGGCTACAGTCCATGGCATCGCAAAAGAGCTGGACATGACTTAGCCACTAAACAGCAACAAGGTAATTACAGGTACCCCAACCACTGGCAGGAGACTGTTGGACCAGGTGGGTGAGCAGCCCTGCTGAGGAGCTACCCTCTATAAAGTCTGCAAACGTTCACGGCTAGCAGCAGCCGGTGTCATTTTTGCAGGCCTTTGGAATTATTGATTTTTTTCAGACCCCATTATTTCAGCAACATGTATCCTCATATTCCTCTAGCGAGACTTACTTCAGAAAATCCAAGAAATATTACTT
Organism: Dama dama; assembly: GCF_033118175.1. Taxonomy (NCBI): domain Eukaryota; kingdom Metazoa; phylum Chordata; class Mammalia; order Artiodactyla; family Cervidae; genus Dama; species Dama dama. The sequence continues at coordinate 41,603,704 of NC_083681.1, read as the reverse complement.
CCCTGACAGACAGACACCAAATATTGACCACATCACTCTTCCTCGCTTCATGTCCCATCGTGTTCCTTTCATTCAGGTGTTCAACTGGCAGATGCTTCTGGAGTGCTTAGCACGCGGCAGGCCTGGTGCTTGGGGCTGGGCATGTGGAGTAAGACTGAGCTCCACCCTCAAGAAGCTCACAGTGCAGAGGAGGAAATAACTGAACAGATCATTTTTGTGCATTGAAATATATTCTAAAAGTGGTTGTCACAAGGCGCTGTGATAATACAGCATGGGATGGGACCATTATCATAGGATGACATTTGAGTTTGTCTCAAATGGATGGATGATGGGACTTGGCTATAGGAAGATAACAGGGGACAGAAAGAAGTGTCCTAGGAAGAAAAATAACATGCGTAAAGCCCGAGAGGCATGAACATGCACATTTGACAAATGGTAAGTGGCAGGCATACCAAATGTGGGTGACAGCTGAGCTTGGGGGAACAGATTCAAATGGGTGGAGAGGTCACTAGATATATGAGTTTCAGGCAGGTTGTAAGGGGACTTGAAGGCTGGGCTAAAAAAAATATTAGGAAGCTGTAAGGAAGTTGTTTGGTATCCTCTCACCTTAAGGTCTCTGAGAAATCAGCTGAAATGTCAGGAAATACCTTTTATCCATTTATTAATTTTAAAATGTACCATAGCAGCAAAGGAAACTTCCCCCTTCCAGAAAGTCAAGTGAGTGAGGTTTTTGGTTCCCACTCCCCAATTAATACAAGTCATTGTATTACTTATTATTATGAGTTCCTCACCCAGGCCCAAGCCTCACTCAGGCCTATCTTGGGTCTCTAACAAGGGCCAGGGACCATTGTCTGAGCCAGTAGGACATGGAATGAGCATGTCTGGCCTGTCATGAGCATGTCAAAGCTAGGTCTGGCCACTTCCAGGGTCACGGAAACCCTCCTGACCACATGCTGACTGTGCCTGGCCTGTGATGAGTTCCTTGCTCCCCCAGAACACCTGGGGTTAAAGCATTCAGGCCTGATGCTCCTACCATGGAAACAACTCATGGGTCACCCAGGTGTGAGGCTCTTCTGCAGAGAACTCCACACACAGAATCAGCTCTGCAGCATCAGCCTGTGTTGGTCTCCAGCCTCAGAACCTGAGCTTTCTGTCATCTTTTTCAAATCATTCACTCATTCATTCAGTGAAAATATGGAGGACATAGTATCAGACACCCATCCTCCGATAAGATTCAGTTCCTGTCTATCCGGGCCCCGAAAGGTGCCGCATCAGAACTCCTTTATGGATGGATGTCTGAATCCCTATGACTGTTATGATGCCCATAGCCAAGAGAGCCCCTAACAGAAGCCTGTTCATGGTGAAGTGACTTTGACCAGAAGAGGAGGAGATGGCCCCAGAGGTGACAGAGAGAAGGGAAGTAGGAGAGGGAACTTGGCCTGTCTGATTACCTCCCATGTGCTAGGCACTTCCTCCGTGTGTGTGGGTGTGTGTTTTAGTCACTTAGTTGTGTCCAACTCTTTGCAACCCGATGGACTGTAGCTTGCCAGGTTCTTCTGTCCATGTAACTCTCCATGCAAGGATACTGGAGTGGGTGGCCATTCCCTTCTCCAGGTGATCTTCTTGACCCAGGGATTGAACACCGGTCTCTCACATGGCAGGCAAATTCTTTACCATCTGAGTCACCAGTGGAGCCCAGGTACTTCATCTATATTATCGCATTTCATCTTTACAATGATCCCATGAGATGGGAAAACTGGACCCAGAGACTAGGAGAAAGGTGACGGCACACCTTCAGGAACCACAGAGTTTGGGGTCCTCTTGCCAGAGATGAAAGCAAGAACACTGAGAAAATGTTAGGGGGAACTTAACCTTCTGTAGGCAAATCACGTCCACCTAAACCTGATGTGAACCTCAAGTAGCTCCAAGCAGACTCTCCAACCCTGGTGAGTACAAGGGCAGCATTGCTGCTTATTGCTGTGGGTATGGCCAGGGGGGTGGCTGAGCCTTCCCCAACCATGCTGACCTGCCTCTGTTGTTAATCCACTGGGGACTGGACAACCTCACCCAGAAGCACGTCTCTAAAGTCTGGGTCAGACACTGAGGAACTGGGATAGTTGAGTGGTACTTTAATTGCCTTTTTCCCCACTGACTCTGAAAGAGCAAAGGCTTGGCAGGACATCAGCTGGGTCTCCTGATGGTATTTTTAAGCATCGTTTGGCTTTCTTGATTCTGGCCTGGAATCCACAAAAGCTGGATCAAGCAGGACATTGCGTGAGGAGAGGGCGAGGGGGTATGTTTAGAGATGAAGTGATGCCAGAGGAGAAATGTGTGAACCGGTTACTATGGAGAGAGACAGGGATGCTGGAGAGAGGATGCACGTGTGGGAGGTGGCCATGAGTCAGAGGAGGAGACTACTGAGGTGGAGCTGAAAACAAACCTTCTCTCTCAGAAGCCTGCTCAACGATATGAACAGACTGGTCAGGAGCAAAGGGAACTTGAGGATGGATGCCAGGCGAGAGGACGGTCCCATGGGGAGTGCAGAGAAGTGCGTGTGACTTGAGGCTGGGGGATCAGGGCTGCTGGGGTGGGAAGTATCAACTTCCGCCTGCCCAGCAGCAGCTAACCTGAGGGTATGTGTCTGGTGAGGCTGAAAGGGGAGGGTGAGGCAGAGAGGTGAGCACTCTGGCTCTTAATCTGCTACTGGTACTGTAATCAGATGGAGCCAGAGATAGGCTGTTTCTGAACCAGATACCAGGATTGGCAGGGAGGGTCTTGGCTGCCCAGATGCCAAAGGGAAGGCTTCTATCTCATTCAAGCAGGATGCTGGAAAACTAACTAACAATTCTCTGCCACTATGGCTAGAGAGAACAGTGTCATGGTTATTTACACTTTGTGCATCTTAGTGACCTCAGAGTCTAATAAAATCTACAGATCTCTTCCCCTGAAAAAAAAATGCACACACACACACATAGATACATGCATGCATACATGCACACACACAGACACTGCCTATTTCAAGGGGTCAGAAAGTCCCCAGTGACCATGACTGTTCTTCTAGGAGTCAAGGGTACTTCCTGCCTCAAACATCTCCTGATCTTAACACAGCTAATTCCCAGGGTTCAGTCTCTGCTTTAACTTTATAACCTCAGAAAGGCATTCCCTGACTACCTCATCAACCCACTCCTCCAATCCATCCCTCCACCCTCCCTGTCTTGTTTCTCTGAAAGCATTTTTAACTATCTAAGAATTATATCAATCCTTATTTTATTGTTTTGATGTTGTTGTCTGTGTCTGTAGCTAAAATGTCAGATTTATATAGGCATGGGCTTTTTCTCTATGAATTTCTAGTGCTAAGACAGTACTTGATATATGATAAGGGAGCAATAAATTAAAAAAAAAAAACACCTTTGCTATTCTGGACTTATCATTCCTATGAACCATGAGGAATTGGTGGAGTGTTGGGAACCTGGGGGGAAATATCCATATATTATCCTTCCAGGGCCTGGCAGAGAGGGCCTGGGTTCTAGTAGACAGACTTCTAAGAGTGGACAGAAAAAGATCTGTGATTTCATGGAGTACTGCAGAAGACTATTGAAAGTCCCTTGGACTTCAAGGAAATCAAACCAGTCAATCCTAAAGGAAATTAACCCTGAATATTCACTGGAAGGACAGATGCTAAAGCAGAAGCTCCAATACTTTTGCCACCTGATGTGAAGAGCCTGATGCTGGGAAAGATTGAAGGCAGGAGGAGAAGGGGACGACAGAGATGAGATGGTTGGCTGGCATCACCGACTCAATGGACATGAGTTTCCGGAGATAGTGAAAGACAGGGAGGCCTGTCATACACAGTCATGGGGTCTTAGTCAGACACAACTCAGCAACTGAACAACAACAACAGCTTTGGAAGGAAGCCCTCGGAACCAAAAATCTGCTTGTACAACCAGTGATGATCCGAAACAGGAAGAACACAGGAAACCCAGAAAAATCAGACCCTAGAGGATTCTTTTAAGAGGGCTCTTATTTTTAGTATAGAGAAAATAGGAGATTCAAAATTGCCATTGATGGGGATCTGTAAGAATCAAGTTAAGAAGGGGCCTGTTATTTGGGCCGATGGCATGTGTGAGTCATCCGGGAGAAAGCATGGCTCCTCAGCTTCCATCCTGCAGCTCACCGCTGTGCCCTCCAGAATAATGCCTGATTTGAAGGGAAGAGGAAGGAAATTAACATTTATTAAATAACTGCTATGTTCCCACACTAAACTGCTCCACACATTATAGGCATTATTTAATCTTCACAATGATCCTCAAGGAGCTATTGGTATTTGCACTTTATAGATGAGAAAACTGAGGTGTTAAGCTCATGCCCAAGATTGCATACCTAATAAGCAGCAGAGGCTGGATTCAAATCTGCATATATATCTTTCTCCCAAGTGAGCTCCTGCCATGCCCACTGCCTCCTCTCTGTAAATCCTAGAGGTCAGGACATGGACCCCTGCGCTGGGCATGACCACCTCGTGTCAGTTATGCCTGAGCCCACGGGGCAGTAGGCTGAAGTGGAGGAAGGAATAAATAGTCACCATAGGAGACACTGACTGTGGGCTGGTTGGGACTTTCTAAGCATTTTCCACAACTATCTCATTCATTCCTCACAACATGCTCATGGGAAGATTATTCTAAATTATTTTCTCTCTTTTAAAGATGAGAAAACTGAAGTGCAGAGGTATCAGGGTAAGTCACCGGCTTATGAATGGCAAGATCAGGTTTTGAAATCAGGAATTCAGTCTCTTCTGGGTGTTCACTAAAAATGAACATGAAGACAGTGCCTGACTATTCCCAGGGGAATCCAGGCTCCCAGCCAAGAAGACCACAACTCAGGGCACCAAGATCCACTGGAGATAATAACACTGAACTAATACGCAGAAGAAAAGGGCTGGAAAACCAGATGGATTTCAACCCCAGAAAAGGGAAAGGATTAGTCACATTGCAGGCAATTGAATTTAATACCAAGCACAGGTAAGATTTACTTTAAAAAAAAATCTTTTTTAATGTGGACCATTTTAAAGTCTTTACTGAATTTGTTACAATATTGCTTCTGTTTTGTTTTGGTTTTTTGGCCATGAGGCATGCAGGATCTCAGATTCCCAACCAAGCATCGAATCCACACCCCCTGCATTGGAAGGTGGAGTCTTGACCACTGGACTGCCGGGGAAGTCCCAAGATTTACTTTTTAAGAGAAGAAGAAAGGTGTTCCAGGCACATAAAACCATCATGTGCACAAATCCTGGAAAGAGGAGTATGGGGCTTAAGCTTGGCTGAAGCCCCTTCAGCCAGGGCAGAGGACACCAGGTTGGAGGGGATGAGGTGGGGGTGAGAGGAGGGAGGGGCAGACCCTAAAGAAGGGACCCTGAACGTCATGTTTAAGAGGTTCATCTTTACCCAAGAGCAAGGAGCAAGACTGGAAAGGGTGAGAAATGAGTACCTACCTCATAAAATAGTTCCTAGGACCCAGCACAGGTTTATCAGAGCAAGGCAGTAAGTGAAACACATCTTTCCATTAAGGCTTGTCAGTGCCTCTGGTCAGGGAAATTCAGGGAAATGTGTAAATAGTAACAATAATAATAACATCAATAACAACTACAAACAGCAGCAATACAAAATTCTACAAATCAGTGTAGTATAATGGTTACATGGACAGATTTGTGATCCATACTGTTTCCCCATTTATTAGTGTGGGGACACGAGCTATATTTGTTCTACCTCACTGGACATGTGGTCTAAGTTGTAAAATGAGAATAATAATAAAAAAACTACCTTACAGAGCTGTTGTGAGGTTAAAGAGTTAATGCATGTAAAGCATTTAGAAGAGTGACTGGTAGGTATTCAACACTGTTACCTATTACTATTAATAGTAACATTTATTGAGCACTTACTATGCAATAACTACACAGTGCTAAAGATTTTACATGCATTATCCAATTTAAAGATTGTGGTAGTATTAAAATATATTCACAAGGTCTTTGATAGTTCTCTTTTCGAGACATGGAAATTGATTCCTTTCCCCCTTGAGTGTGGACTGGACTCAGCTACCTGCTCCTATTGAATAGAATGTGGCAGAAGGGGAAGTGAGTCACTTCTGGGACCATGATGAGAAGCATCACAGCTTGGTCTTTGTCTCTTGGGTCACTCGCTCTGGGGGAAGCCAGCTGGCATGTCAGGAAGAAAGATCCACGCAGGGGCTCTGGCCACAATCAAGCCTGCAGGACTGTAGCCCTAGTCAGCACCTCAACTATAGCCTGATGATCCAGAACCACGCAGGTAAGATACTCCTGGCTTCCTGACCCTCAAAGGCTGTGTGTGATAATATATGTTTGTTGTTTTAACCTGTTAAGATTGGGTAATTTGTAATATAGAAATGGCTTCCCTGGTGGCTCAGCCAGTAAAGAATCCACCTGCAATGTGGGAGACCTGGGATCGATCTCTGGGTCGGGAAGATACCCTGAAGAAAGGAATGGCTACCTACTCCAGTATTCTTGCCTGCAGAATTCCATGGACAGAGGAACCTGGTAGGTTACAGCCCATGGGGTCACAGTCGGACACAATTGAGCAAGCAACACTTTCAACTAATACAATGATAAATATGACAGATAACTAATATGAAGTCTCTCTTCCTATCCTTTAGAAAGATTGCAAACTCAAAACATAAATGAGCAAATAATCAGGGAAGGTGGCAAACCAGAGACTGCATATCTTGTGTAACAAAGGCACTTGCTACCCAATTCCAGCTGATGACTACTAAGTATTTTTCAAGAGAAGCCAGAAATCTGGATATCCTGGTGAGAAATCTCCTGATTTTCAATATGAATTCAGATTTTTTAAATGCTGTGCAGACCAAACAAAACATTTGCCAGTAAGCTACTATTTTGAAATATCTGGATTTGATGCTTGAAAATTTTGGCTTGGGTGCTTACATGATCAAGTGAAATAGTAATTAAGTGAAGAATTATGTCCAAAGAGATTGATTTATGGCTTGATATCAACGAGAGAGGGGTTTCTAGGAGCAAGCAAAAAGCTCTGTCCTTAATTCCATCCCAGATATATATTTTTCCTGATAACTTAGACAAAGATAGAGAGGTTGTACACATCAAGATTTGTGACCAATAAGAGGGTGGGGGGAATTGTGATAACTCCAAAAAAGAGAAGCTTTAGTAAGAGGGGCTGGGTAAAATCTAACAAGGGGACATTTTACAGACATAAAATTGGAAACTGTGCACCTCAGCTCAGGTGCACAAGGCAGGAAGTGGAGCCAGAACGTCCTGCTGGCCCTGCGGCAGCTCCTATGGGGAGGGACAGATGTGAAGTGAGAAATGCCCATCAGCCTTGGATGGGTGGCCGAAGCAGAGAGAAGGAAGGCGGTGAGCCAGGCACAAGCAGCCTCAGGGGAGCCTGGCAGCAGCTGCAGGGCTAAGGTCCCAGCATGTGGTCAGTGTCCAGGAGCACAGCTGAGGTCTGCAGGTGGTACCAAGGGGAGGTACGGCCTGAACCCCGTCCCAGGAGGCTGACTGCCAGCCACAGTTGGAAACTCAAATAGAAGATTCTTCAGCAGAGAACACAGCTCATCTACCTGGACCAAGAGTCAGGGGCTCGGTCACGTGGGAAAAGCAAGAACTCAGTTACAAAGGTCAGCATCCCACAAACAAGTTGGAACCACTTGCTGTTATCATCGTCCAATGCATCCCAGAGGCTTGCTTCATTCAAATGTGATGTAGGGTGGGAGGGAAGAGAAAGAGTCCAGATGAGACCCATGAAGAGCAGAACCTGGGAATTCCCTGCATTTTGTACCTGGGTAGAGTCCCGAGACTTCAGCCTTGGATCCCATTATCATTCTTAAATGTGCTTCTCATTCCTGGCTTTGATATCACTAGGAAAATCTGTGCTGTCCCCAGGCTAATCGTGCCTTGACTCAAATTGTCTAGATGGACATGAAATAGGCTTGGAATAGGTCTCGTTAAGCTCTCATTCTATTTCTTACCAGTCCCCCTCTATTGGAATCTTGCTATGCCAATCATTGAGTTGCTGATCTAAAGAGCTATAAACATCTCTGAACTCAGAACGGAATCGGCTCCAGCGTCAGGAGTGGGGACAAATGCCCCACTCTTTATTGGCTGAGGGTAGGCTGGGGCAGGAACAAGGATGGTTTTAGATACAGGACACAGGAAAGCAGCAGTAGGCAAAGGGGGCAGCTAAAGTCCAATTATGGAGGATTCTAAATGTGAGACTGAGCTGCCTGGCTTTAAGTTGTCACATAATAAGGAACTGTGGAATGGTCTTGAACAGCAGCATAATGTCCTCAGAGCTTTCCTTTGGCAAGATCCTTCCAGCAGTTGGGGCATATTCTCAAAGATGGAAAAACATAGACTGGAAGTGTATGGGGGCAGGGGGGCAAGTGAAGTAAGTAAGAAGGTGGCTACATTAATCTTGGAGATGACCAGGAGGGCCTCGGAATCCCACACACTGAAGTTTTCAGGTCCCTTGGAGTTTTCACAGCACATTTAAGCTCCTTCTTCACATTTGCTTGTTTGACTCCTAATTTCAAGTCTTAGAGAGTTCCCCCTTCCTCTATGAAGCCTCGCTGAGCCCCCAAAGATTAGGCTGGATGCTTTCCTTTCACCCCAGTGTTTCCTAGTCCATTTCCCCCACTAGACCATAAGCTCCTTGAGGGCTCTGCCCATGGCTTGCTTGGTTATAGCTTTGGTGTCTAGTACTGAACTTCACCTGGAGAACCTGATCTGGAAAAGCTTTTTGAAAAAGAAGAACGAATGCTTCTCTCCAGACTCTGGGAGGGGGCTGTGTGAAGTTCACCCACATCACACAAATTCTTCCTATTGCTTCTAGCAAAACACTCAAGGGACCATTTGCAGGACTGGAGAGCTGTCCACATTCCTCCATGGAGCCAGTTTAAAACACACTCACCCATCCACCCCCACACACACCCTTAAATTGCTGAAATTAAGTTCTTGGGATGTAAACAGTAGGGCAGACCAGTCCAGTTCTCTGTAAGGATCTCTATCTGACCTACTCCAAACCCCTTACAGTCAGAGGGGAAGGGCGTTTCTAGATCCTTTCCATTCCAGAAGAGAACCAGGGAATCATGATGTGTTTGAACTCAGAAATTCCAGGCCTGGGAGTGCAGAGAAAGTAACATTTTTCCTAAATGAGAAAAGAACAAATAAACACACAAACCCAGATCAGCCTCCTAAATGTGGCAAATACATGCTTTGGTGGGAAGGCAAAACAGGGACTCAGGTTACTGGGTAAGCGCCCTGCAGGGTATGATGCTAGGTAGAACAGTCAGGCTGGCTGCTCCCAGCCCTCTGCTCTAAGGCTCAGGTCCCAGTCCGAACCATGCTGCCTCTTGTGACACCCACTCAGAGGCTGAGTGGGGAGCACTCCAAGTTCCCCTTTAATATTCTGGTCATAAAACACATCTTTTAGGAACAATAATACTAGGGTCCTTCTACTAGGAAATAGTCCTTTCTGCTATTTTGATCAAACATTTCACCTTCACTTGCTTAATGTCATCATTTAAAGTAGTAAAAAAGAGAAGGGCAAGTTGCCTTGTATATAGTAGGAAAAGTACATTAAGCAAACTCTTACTGAGAACGTATTATGTGCCAGGCTCTAAGTGCTGAGGAAACACAGTCCCTGGTCTTGAGGAATTCCTCACCCAATGGGAGACAGACATGACAAGAGACAAATAGACTCCATTCTAAACGGTGAGTGCAGTACAACAGAGGTGAAGACAGCTCCCAGGAGGGGACTCCCAGGAACTAAGTCTTGGTGAGAGTAGAGGAGGGCTTTACAGAAGAGGTGGCATCTCAGCTGGGCTTTGAGGATTGAAGAGAAGTTTTCCAGGTGGATAAGGGTGAGACTATTCTTCTAGTTAGAGTAATAGCATGGACGGAAGGTATGTCGTGGACTTACTGAGTAAATCAAAAGTCATCACATATGGCTGGCATGGAATTCTTCACATAAAGAAGAATTAGGCTGGAAAGCTAGAAAGCAAATAGTAAGGCACTAGAAGAATCATGCAAGCATGATTTATTTTATATCACCTTGGGAACGCTACTCTTCAGCATGTTTACAGAACGTAGATTGCCTTTAAATGATCCAGCCTAGTGGAATTAGATTTCTTTCCCCCTTGTCTGTGAAATGTAAGCAATGCATTCAATAGTCTCAGAAAAAATAACTATTGTCGTCGGGGGCGTAGACATGTTTTAATCTGCGATGACAGTTTGTCTTGAATCATAAACTGCTTGTATCTTGCGGAACCAGGCTTTGATGGCAGGCGGGTTCCTCAGATCGGCTGTCGTGTCGAGCAGAACTTCAAGGCGACGGAAAGCAAGACAACAAGCTCCTTTGGTCAGGTGCCCACGGCTAGCTGTCTGCGCAGTTCATGGAGTCACGTGAGATCCAGGACAGCTGCCACAGCACCTGACGGGAAGGACTTCCCACAGCATCATCCCTAAGTCCTCCTTTTCATGAATAGTGCCCCCTCAAAATCTTGGGGGAGCTCTAAGTTTTCCTCCTTTTCCAAGTCTGAAGTGAGACATGGAGATGCACCTGTCTTGCAACTGCAGGCAGGAACAGAGACCAAGGGTGGAAACAGGAAGACATGAAGGCTTCTTACAATGCTGCTGGCATTTGACAGGGAGCCTCAGGTGTCCCTGTGGGCCCCGGGGAGTGGTGTGATGCTTTTTTTTCTTTGGAGTTAGCACACCCCTGGAAGGTGGGAGCTCTTCTTTTCCCTACCCCAGGCATTCCCCTGAAGAAAGGGAGCCTTGGAACCAGGAAAGAATGGTGGTCATTGAGAAAGAATCACGGTCTCCTCAAGGCAGAAGGGAAGATAGAGCTCAAACATGGTCTGGAGGAAATGATAAGGTACAGGGCAAGAAGCAAGGACCTGGAGAGTGGAGAGGGATGCAGAAAGCCAAGGCATACCTGCAGTCAAGCACTTGACCTTGAACCTGTGACATCCTTCTCAGACCCCCTCCCGAGAAGGGTCTTCCACAGTCCGCTTATCTAGTCCTTCACTGTTGTGTGAATCTCCTATATCGTATTTCTGACAGGTTATCTCCTGTCCTGGAGAACTCAGTACCTCACAAAGCAGTTCATTCTTCTATTCAGTGGCTCTGGCTGAGAGACAATGCTTCCATTCCTGACTCCCCACACCTGTTCCCAGGGAGTAGTGTGCCGTGGGCACGATCCAGGAAACGACAGTGAGTCCCTTCCAGGCAGCCTGTCTACTGCAAGGAATCTGAGCCCAGACATGCCAGGCAGATGATGAGCCAATGCTGGGCCACTTGCCTGGCAGCTAGAGGAGAGTGCTCCCACTCTTCATCGGGTCCCTGGAAGGCGGGGCTTCCCTTCTGGAAAGCAGTAGTGAGTGTCAAGAGAAGCGCATGCACGCGCAGCACAGAGCCAATTATCTGCTCCAGGAAATGGGGATGGCATCGACCACTGGATTCCCTGGGGAAGCCTGGGCTTCCATCTATCTGCAGATGGGCCAGACAAGTGATGAGATCACCTGGATTCAACTCAGCTGTTTTTATTCTTGTGCCCTCCCCTAAGCAATGCCTGTGAAATATGGGAAGGCAGAGGAATGGGAGCGAGAGCTAAAACACTCATGGTTGACATGAGCCTGGGCCCTGAATGAGTTAGGGGTAGACAGCACCCAGGGGAGCAGGTCAAACAGTCGGTGCGGGAGACTTTAGGAGACTCTGACTTTATGGAACCACGGCTCCAACCAAACTTAACCCAGTTCTCAAACTCTATGCTCGTGACCACATTCTCATTCAATGTGGCTCTGCCTTATGTCAACTCTGATCACAACCTAACTCTGACTTCATCTTGACTTTGATCTGTTGATCCCAACCATCATCCCTCTCCAGACCCTGACCCATCCTGGTGACTCCACCAGCCACAGCTTCACCATCACCCTGGACTCACCCTGAATACACCCTAGACATGTTCTAACCTAGCCTTCAGTGGACCCTGACTCTACTCCCAGTTCCAGGCTGTTTCAGATGGCAGAGGATGGCAGGGGTCCCTCCTGCAACTGGGCAACAGACTCTCAGTCACAGGACTGTTCTGATGGGCTGTGCGTCTCCTTTCTACCCTCACCCCCAGTATGTTTCATGTGGTCCAGACACCTCCTTCTTCAGAGGAGTCTGAACAAGGAAAAGCCTGATTTGGGCACGTGTCGCTTCTGTGTCTTGAGTTGGGGGATGCGGCTGCAAGGTACTGGCCGTCACTCATGTTTCCCATTTGCTCTGTGCTGGGTAACGGGAGGAGGTGAGTGGGGTTTGGGTGCTCAGACAAGATTGGGATAGGATGTTTCTTCTTCCCTTCCCTTCCTTTGTTTTAGCTTTCTAGGTTATGAAGGAGACATGGGAGGAAATCACTGCATCACCCGTCTGAAAATCATTTGATTTTGTTCCAGTTGTATTTAAATCATTCTTAAGACTAAGACTGTGGTTATGTCCTCAGCAGAGGCCAGTTAGATAAACCCTTTCCGAAGTGACTTTGAAATGGCTAGACTTTAGAAGGAATTAGGTGAAAGTGAAGAGGGTAAGTCTCACTGCCTGAGTTCAGGGGTTGAGTCAGGTCAATGGGGTGGGGAGGGCTTCTGCACATGATGCCTGGGCTTGGGGTTTCTTCCTCCTCCAACCACACAGCATGACTCTTTAGGATTTAGAGCAGAGAGAATACCATGGAAGCAAGCGGGCTCTTTCTTGGGGGTCTGTTCTACAAGGTTTGCAGTAAAAGAAAGGATGATATTTTCTTCTTAAAAAAAAAAAAAAACTATAGAGAAATAATGAATGCAGACCACAAGTGGAAGTCTCCCAAGGGTCCCATTTTACCCAGTCTATAAGCTGGAAAATGTCTTTTCAGTGCCCAGGAACTATAAGAGTAGGAGGAGAAAGTTAACATTTCTCAAGAGTGAAAAAAATGTCAAGATTGATGAAGTAGTGATGGATAAGAGTTCTGTTTGGGAAGGAAGAAATATGACTTTCACCTAAGTGGGGGTGTGTCTCTTTTACCCTATGGCTTGGAACCTTGCATTTCTGTCTTTCTCTGTGCAGGCAGCTTTACTGATACACTAGTCCTAACCTAATTTTTAGCTCCTTCAATGTGGTACTTTACAGTGGGCAGAGCATCAACAGTCCTGCCAGACCAGAAGCCTAATATCCATAGAGATTTCTGTTAGAGAGATCCGAATGTTCCAGTGAATCACAAGTAGATAAACATTCCCCGTAGTATGGACTGTATAGTCCATGGGTTCCCAAAGAGTCAGATACTACTGAGCAACTTTCATAGTATGTCTCCCATTGTGACTTTCTTACTGTGAATCACTGTGTAACTTACACTGTCATTAAAAAAATCACATTAGAGAAATAAGTAGGTCACTGAATCTCAAAATAATAGCCATTATTTACTGAGTACCTACTATGGGCCAAACACCTATGCTGGAATAGCAGTTTTCTGGTTTAAGGTAAAAAAAAAAAAAAAAAAAAAAACAAAACCAACCAAACAAAAAAACTTTCTTCATTAAGTAAGAGGAGGGTCCTCATGATGTCTGCAGCTCCCACAACATAAGAGTCTATTATAATGACTGGGCTCTGTGATTTATTGTACCTTTTCTGATTTTCCATGCTGGCACCTGAGGACAACCACCAAATTGCAGGTAAATGTTGAAATATTCCCTCTCCACAGGACTAACATTTTACACTGAGTACAATAAGAGCCGGTAAAGCTAACAAACATCTAAGAGCTGATATTTCCGGTCCCATTTCTATCCCCAAAGTCACTTATGTAAATGGTCCAATATCTGTAAGCTGTTTCAGTCCTGTGTCAAAGAGGGGATGGTTCCAGGTACCACGGTGGTGCAACATAGGCAAAATTGAATATGATGTGCCATGGAATTAAAATATCATAAAAACTGGGCTCCAGAAAATGGTCAAGGTCATATTCTAGAGTGACAGCCATCAAAACTAATATGACAACCAGAATTCACGGAGGATGCCCAAGATAAAAGACAACAGAAGAGAAAGGACATGAAAATTCTTACACACGGTACAGTCATCTCTTTGACCAGTGGGTGTTCCCATCATTTCCTTTTGGAAAGATGAGAGCCTTGTCCCCATGGCATGAATCTTCAGATCCTTTTGCAAGAGAGTGAACCCCAGAGGAGCATTATCCATGGGGGATTTAGGCAGAGGTGAGGGGCCTGGGGCCAGGTTGGACCAGCAGGTGGACTAACCTAGGACAGCCTCCAACAGCACCACTTGAGAAAGACAGCGTCAAGGAAGGAAGCAAGCTCAGTGTCACGGTGCTGAGCCTACATGGATATGAGCCAACAGATTCCGAAATCTGGGAGGAACAGATTGGGATTTTTAAAAATATCTGTTTATTTATTTGGCTGCATTGGATCTTCGTTGCACCATGCAGACTCTCTTGTTGTTGTGCAAGGACTCTCTACTTGTGGCTCGTGAACTCAGCAGTTGGCAGCATGCAGGCTTAGTTGCTGTGTGGACCTTAGTTCCCTGACCAGGGATCAAACCCACTCCCCTGTGGGGAGTCTTAACCACTAGACTCCCAGGGAAGCCCCAGGTTGGGACTCTATACATGCAGTGGGCTGAGGCTGGCTGCTCAGACAGGCTCCTATAGTGGAGGAGTACTGGAGGACCGTGATGGGTGGGGCTGGCTGGGGACTACATGGGGTGGTTTAAGGGCTGGCATTTCAGCTGGTGGTCATCCCACTTCATAATCGTGTGCCTTTCTGACAGACCAGGCAAAGGGTGGAACCGAAGTGCTGAAAGCATCCCTCAGTCAGATCAGCAAATGGTCCTGTGAGAAAACACACCAGACAATGCTTACAAAGGAGTGGCAGTTAGGGAAGCTGCCTCCGCCTCAGAGAATGGCCACCTCTTCAGCATACACGTCTCTGCTCTGCAGAACCACAAGAAAAGAGCAAAAGCCATTGGGCTTCAGTTCCGTTTCTTATTATTCAGAAACAGCACTGCGGAGCTTTCTCAAAAGTCAGCTTCGTGATGTAGCCAGCCAACACTGCAAGATGATTTATGGGAGAGGAGAAGAGATATTCCCTGTGACCGCTATTATCCAGACGCAGTCAGAGAACACTGCAGGATGAGGGGAGCACAGAGTTTTATTTGGCCACTGAACTTAATAAACCTAAGAGGAGGGCAAAGTGGAAGCAGGAACATGTCCAAGCAAAGGTTTACTAGACTAATGGAATAGGGCTCAAGTCCTCCAGGAATGCATGTGAGGAGCATGAGTGAAAAGTCAGAAACCATAATTGACTCTAGAGAAGACAGACAGGAGACCTGGTGAGAACTCTTCATTGATACACTGAGTGGACGCCCCACCTCCACCACTTACAACTTGAACAAGTGTGTCCTGGACATTCCCTAGGAGGCACTAGGTCTAAGATATGACCCTCTTCTTGAGGAATTTACAAACTAGCGGGTCAGAGGAAACAAATGAAAAAGCACACAGAGAACCAGACAAATAACTAAAAAGTATATGTGCTGAAAGGGGACCTTCCAGGACTGCTGCTGCCAGAGCCCCTGTCCCTGTGGTGAGCCCCTGCTGATCCACCTTCACAGGAGACCCTCCAACACTAGCAGATATTATGAACTGGATCCCGACAGAAGTCTCCTTGACAATTTGAGGAACAATGGGATCACTGAGTACCCAGCATTACATGTGGTATTCAATGAATACAGTAATGACATGGAAGTTCTTTACCAAGTAAAGAGTGAATACTAGTGAATTCCAATACTAGGAATATTGGCAATGAAAATTGACCACTTCTCTTGGAGGAAGAACGTGAAAACACCCAGACAGTTGAGGAGGACCTTCTTGGAAGGTTTGCAGGTATTGTCACTTGGTGGTTGGAAAGTTTTGTTTTTCTGAAAAGTAATGAAACAATCTTGAAAAAATAGTTGTGTGTGTGTGTGTGTGTGTACCTGCTGTGTGACCTACAGGAATATTCCCCCCAATGGACAGATCACAGAGCACTCAAGACCTATGTCCTACGTGGAGAAGACTGTGAAAGGGGGTGCTCCAGACAGGAAGAGGCATATGTGCACTAAGTCAGACTCTCCTGAGAGTTATCATTTCTTTGCGGTTACCATTGTGATTCCCACTCTCCCAGTTAATAAAATGCTTCTTGAATAAATGGAAACAGCCCACTCCCTCACATTCAGCCCACTCCCTCACATTCAGTGGGCATAGACAGCTGGTGTTCATGCCCAACCTCCTAGGCATGCCTACCTCCTAGGCACTCATACACGCCTGCTAATCATGAAGAGGGGAAGTCTAATTTTGATAGCACAATCCAATGTGTGAACAGTCCTTAGCAGGCCAAAATTGGTTTCCATGGCATCTCAAGTCCCCATCTTCATCCACCAACCACAAGATCCTGGAGGACAAGGGCTGGGCATATGTAACCAAGAAAGCGATGCCTGCCTGGCTCAGCGCCGTGATCTATGAAAGAACCATCTGACTTTGGTCAGTCATAAGCTGGATTCCTAGACTCTTCTCAAGGCAGACACACAAACCCAGACAATATGGCTTCAAATGGACAAAACAGCAAGGACCCCCAACCAAAGCTGCACCCTAACCACCAAATCTGCCATTTTGAACCTGCTGGTGAGGCACTCAGGAGTCAGGATGCATTTTTAGGGGGGAGACGTCTTTAGTTAAAACAGCCCTGGTACCACAGGTTGAAGGTGAAACCAGCACTTTTTTCCAAATGCTACTGACAGTCCTCACTCACTCACTGAGGCACACGCAAGGCCACAGTTCTCTGGCTCCTGCTCACCCAGCCCCAGCTGTTGGCTCTTGGAAGGAGTGAGAATGCCCTTCTCACAGACTCCCAGCTCAGGGCCAGTAGTCTCATCTCCTGGTGAAGAAGTCTAGTCAGCACTTCCCACACCCCACCCAGGTTCCTGGAGCTCAGTGGTCGACAGAGCCTCTCCTCATAGTCTGGTCTGGCTAAAGGGCAAGGCCTGGAAAACCTCAGGGGCCCACCTGGCCACAGTCGTGGGCCTCAGCAGCCCTCTGTCTCCACGTTGACCTGGCCTTAATGAGCTGACAAGGTCCCTGGGGCACCCCAGGTCCCTCTTTGCCCATGCCCACCCCAGCTCTGCACTCTCCCTGTCACCAGAGGCAGCTGCACCCAGAAATCTCAGATCTCAGCTCTTCCCTAAGACAGTTATCCCAATTATCACAGCTCTGCACTCTCCCTGTCATCAGAGGCTCCTACCATTAACCTCTAGGGGCTGACAGCCCGAGTCTTTGCCCGAGGTCCGCTCAATCCCTCCTGCAAACAGAATAACACAGGCAGACATGCACACAACCAACAAACTCCATCCAAGCAGTCAGAAGTTAAACCTGAAGCCACTTGCATTAGGAGGGTTAGGTCCTGAGGCACTGTGAGCTAGGACAATATGCATCCACTCCCCTACCTCCCTGAGTCTTCTCTGCACCCCCAGAGGCTGACCTGTGGGGAGACCAGAGGGAAGGCGGGTATTCTCCCAGTATTTCCCTGTGGGGATCCCCTCTTGGACCTGCAGTGGAAGGGACCACTGCTATGTCCAGCCCCAAGGTCTTGAACTGCCCTCTGCGGCTTCCCTACATCCTGCTCACATTTTCTTGAATAATCTCTATTATTAAACTCTTCTCAGATTCCCCAGTTTGAGAGTGCTACCTGCTTCCTACCAGGACCCTGCAGCTAGGTGAGTACAGATCTGATCTTGTAGCCAGCGGACGAAAGATCCATATGGAAAACAGGAAGGTGGAGAAGTGAGCTCAGAACTGAACCTTTGAAAGCCCTAACTCACATTTTTACCTTCACCATACTTAAAAAAATAAAGATGGCAAATGAAATAAAGAGACTATAAGTGGAATTTTTACATGTCTTAGATGAGTAATCACTGGCCCTGTATAATATAATTAATTTCTATTTACCAACCTCTGTTCGCTAAAACTTTTCCCAGATTTCTCTCCCCTGCAGTTTTCAATGACACGCATGAAAGTTTGTTTTGCTTTGTGGCAAAGAATATGCACACAGAGTGTGCCTGGAGTTCCAGTTAAATGATCACGATCTGTTTAATTTTGTGACTCAGAGCTGGTGGCTCTGGCCTCCTGTGTTACCAACGCTCCAGAAATGCAGCAGCACTTGATATTTTAGATAAAAAGGTCTGAGTGATGCTTATTTAACCCAGGCTGCTGGCCACTCTGAAACATTGTATATTTCTCAAGCTCTCCTCCATATACACAGGAGTTATGCAGGTGGCACCCTCCACAACAGCTCCACTGTGGTGGGGCGTGTTGGAAGTGGAAGGACCCTCTGACTGTCTGGCTGCTCCTCCCAGGAAAGCCTGCATGTGATGAAGGGCCTGGGCTTTTTTTCTTTTTTGCCTCAGTTTTCTTCACCTCTCCCCAAGGTCATGCTGCAAAACCTCTTCACCCTCTTTGTCTTTTGCCTTATCGCCTTTTTCCTTGTCCCAACTTCCAGTTTCCTTTTATCTACCCTGATATCTACCTATAGGGAGTGACTTGCCTATACAAGAAATAAAATCCCCACAACAGGGGGGCAGGCTTGTGGAAATAAAACCCTCACTTAGTTGAATTTCACCGAAGACACTCTTTTGTGTTCATTTTTGGTCCCCATTGAGTCTAACACAGCTCGGGGCTCACAAGGGGAACTCAATTCACTCCATGGATCAATTAAGACATTGATCCACAGGGCAAACAACCATCCTAGTTAGTCAGAAGGAGCCAGGTTAGCGCAGAAAATGCCCGACACTTTGGGAGGGTTGGCCACCCTTCTCAAGCCGACCATGTGCACACCTGACTTGTTATTGCTGCCCCGTCTCACATATCCGGAAGCCTTAGATGAGGTTCTCTAAAAGTAAAGCCTGAGGTGGGGATCTTTGAGTAGGTGTGTACCCGAGTGCCAGCTACTAAGTAATTCCCCTGAGGGAGTGAGGAGAGCAGCTTAGGGCAGGGGAAGAAGCTGGGCAAACATCTGCCTTCAGCAGCAGGCCCGGCTCAGAGTTGTCCCCTCTTGCAGTGAGGAGTGGGGTTTTAGACCCCTGTATCAATCAGGCACTAGTTCCGGGCCATCCCCAGAGGATGAGCATAACCTCCCAGGCGTTTCTGGGTGAGGCAGCTCTCAACAGGGAGGGCAATCTCCAGGGGAAGGGACCAGCTGCTAACCCTCACAGCCTGCGGGGGGCAGGTGGACTGGCCGGTAGAGGGGCTCTGGGTGGGACACCAACATCATCCATGACACCGACACCGCTTCAGCCTGGTCTTTCAGATGCTGAGGGAGCGCCCTCAGAACCTGGTACCATTCAAGCTGCAGCTTCCTTCCTGCTTCACCCCAAGCATACCCGGACCTCACAAGTGTGCTTCTTCCTGTTTTCTGGTTTGTACTCTAGGAACTCGCCTGAGACCCTCCTTGGCTAGGGCCTGACCCCTATTAGAATTTGCCAATTTTTCCCAGAGACTGCACCTGACCCTTTTTCTCCCAGACATGGCTTGGATTGTGCTTCAAAACCCTGAAGCTGGGAATCTCTGATCCCTACCCCAGTCTAAGTTAGTCTGCGTGCGTGCTAAGTCACTTCAGTCACGTCTCTTTGTGACGCTATGGGCTATAGCACGCCGGGCTCCTCTCTCCATGGGATTCTTCAGGCAGGCACACTGGAGTGGGCTGCCATGTCCTCCTCTAGGGTATCTTTCCCACCCAGGGATCGAACCCACATGTCCTGTGTCTCCTGCATTGACAGGCAGGTTTTTGTTTTTGTTTGTTTATTTGTTTTACTACTAGCACCACCTAGAAAGCCCTGTAAGTTAGTCAATATCACCCCCAAGTTACAGCTTCCTGGAGGTATTCTGTCCATCGGCTGGACCTGCTGGACAGAAACACAAAATGAAATGGGTCTTGATGCACAGCGGGCTCTGCCAGTGGGTAGCAGGTCAACCTCACAGGGCAGGAAATACTCTCACCCTAGTTTCGCTTGACCTGGATGGTAGCTTCACCTGCCACAGAGGCCCCAGCATGTCTTGCAGCTTGGTCAGTGAGGATTCAGAGTCAACATCACAGGCTTTTAGAAATAAGCTTTTAAAAGTATCACGATATATGCATCATGGCCCTTGTGGCGGATGCTGTGGATGCCCCAGCCGTATCCTTGGAGATTCATCCTTTTCCAGCGCTCCTCTCACCCGCACATCTAAGTGCCAGAATATTTACCCTAGGGCTTTACTCACAGAGTAGCCTGCTCTGCCTCAGCACATGGGGGGCTGGAGTACTAGAGACTAACAGCCCCAAGAGCTGCCCGAACCAATGACTAAAGGGAGCTGGCATATAAATACCCCAGCTCCCTCACCTCTCAGGGTCGATCATCTGTGGGCATGTGTTTTACACCACTTCCCAGAGTTTCCCTGGAGGTTTCAGCTCCACCTGCCCACTGCGGTGCTTGACTTGATAACATGCTCTTCTTTTAGCTGCTTCCCTTCCTTGTCTTAACTCCCCACTCTGCTGGTATATCTTGAACTTCCTAAATAAACTACTTTCTGTTGAATCTGTGTCTCAGGGCTGGATACCTGGGGAACATTCCTTCCAAAGCAAAGATGAAGAAGCTGGGGCCAGGCCTGCCACACAAGATTTAGGCCCTGTGTAGGCTGCTGCTACATGCCTGAGCCCAGTGGGGAGCTCCCTGTGGGACCTCTCTTCACGTCTGCCCCTCCTGCATCCAGCAGCCACCATCTGTCAAACATCCTTCCAGAGTCCCACATGCCCTATTAGTATTCAGAGGTGTTCCCCACTTTCTTTAGAGGCCACTGACCCTGGGAGGTGATTTTAATCAGAGATTTGATCATCCTATGGATTATTTCTTGTTCACGCTCATTCTTCCCAGGCTCCCTGAGGCCCCTTAACAATATTAGATAGCAGTTTTAGGTTTATATAATTTGGTGCTTAATGCCCCTTATTATTAGCCCAGAACAATGGAAGTAACTTGTTGGAATGTCAGCTTCATGCCAGAGCCACCCCTTCCCAGAATGCCCCACTCTGGGTGTGTGGTTGCACCCTGGGCTTGGCATGGGAGCAGGGGCTCCAGATGGGAAGGTTACTCTTGAGGTCTGGGCCCTGGTCTTTGAAGCCTTCCTGTGTATCCTGGGGATTCTGCCTCTCTTCAAGGGAGTGAGCATGGAGCCAACTCTGCCACCAAGACAGGTCACCTGGTCCTGACCTCCTCGAGCCTGGATATTGGCCCTGCTCAGCGGTGCCTCTCTATCCAAATGACTGACTACTTAAGATCTTCCTTCGAAAGTCTCAAAGGCATCTCACATTTAGCATATCCAAACTTCAGCGCTTGGTCTTTCTCTCCTAACCTGTTCTTCTCCCCTTCTCTGCTTTCCCATCTCAGTAAGTAGCACCATTATTCAAACCAGAAACCTGAATTTCATCTCTGCTTCACTCCCTTCATCCAATCACCAGCAAATCCAAATATATCTCAAATCCATTGTCTCCTCTTTGTCTCCAGTCACCATAGTACAAATTACCATTATCCCTGGTCTGAAGTATTGCAATAGCCTCTAAATGATTCCTCTGCTTCCTTCCATTTGTACTTCAAACTGTTCACCACAGACTACAGACTAGTCAGAGAGATCTTCCAAAAATATCAGTCAGATTCTTGAATTTGCAGTAGCTATAATTCTCCCCCATTTAAAACTCACCAGTGTTTCAGGTCTCCAGAGGGCATCTCTATGACCTCCCTTTCTGCAATCAGTCAGAGGAAACTCTGCTTTTTAAAGGGCTCTTGTATTAACTCAGGTCAGATCCACCCAACTGACTGTGGACCTTAATTACATCAGCAAAAATTCCTTCACAGCAATATCCAGATGAGTGTTTGATTGAACAACTAGAGTCCACACCAGAGGCCAGGAGTCTTGGGGCTCCATCTTGGAACTCTGCCTACACAGTGATCAATAATATTTGCTGAATTAAAAAAAAAGAAAAGAATCTCCTTCTGGCCACCTGTTTGTTCAAACAATTGGTCCAAGTCCATGTGGGTCTGTCTCTAGGTATATGGCAGGCCGTCTATACAAAAACAAACAAAAAAGCCTGGTGGGCAACACAGGAAAAGAGAAGGGGGCACATCAAACTTGGAGCTGAAAAATGTGGGTTGAAGCCCTAGTCCTGCCACCATGTTACAGTGAGAGCCATGGTGACTCAATGTCTCCTCTGACCCTCAATTCCTTCCATCTCTAAAATGGGCATAAAATATCTGTGTCATAAAAGGGAAAACATCAATTCCATCCATCCATCTTCCTATCCACCTTCCACTCACCCACCTGTGTATCCACCCACCTACTCACCCATCCATCAATTCATCCTCCCAGCCACTCCACCTCCCCCACTTCTCTCTCTCTCTTCTCTTTCCCTCCCTCCCCATGGATGCACCTTGCATAATGTAGAAACCCAATAACCGAGAAATGGGAGCATGGGATTGGTTTTTCCTGCCATGAAGAATTCAGGAACTCAGGGAGGAGTAACCTCACCCACGGCTGGACTGATACATGTAGGAATGTGAAGCTCGTAGGTACAGAGGACAGCAACTGGGCATCTAAGATCATGGGGACTCACTTCACAGAGATTAAACAACAACCTTGAATGTTTTTCTTTCAGAGAAAATACAATCGCTTCAGGCAATGCCCCAGTCTCATGCCTGAGCAGCTCTGGTCAGGAGCACTCAGCGAACAATCTTCTTTTCTTTGATTCTCTGCATTAGTTCTCACGTTTTAAGCCAAATGAAATTTGACAACACAGACAAGCTTGCCGACACACTCAGTCTACGGGACTTCACCAGGAACCTCTTTCAAAGTGGGGAAAATGTTCCTTTCTTCAGCATCTGAGCTCTGTGGGGCAGATGTAGAGGCAATGGCACCACCGGCAGCCAGTCTGGCATTAAATACACCCTGCATCGCTGGAATTTTCTGCCCCATCTGTAAGCATCAATTAATGACAAGTCAATTCCTCCCCACTGTCTGGGTAGAGAACTCTCTCTGAACCTCCTGATCTCATCCACAGGATCCTTCGATCAACCCCCTCTGAGACCCGAGTCAGGACATTCTGCCAAGGCAGGAAGCCTGCCTTCACCATTAACCCTGCTGAAGATGCTTTTGTTAATTTCCATTTGGCTCAGAACCCATGGTAGTGCTGAGCCTTGATCTAATTTCTAATTCATTTTTGTCACCCATCAAATTCACTGGGTGAGGAAGGGTTTAAACATTTGGGCTTGTAAAGCTCCACACTTCTTTCCCCCAGTGAGACAAACAGGAAGCCTAGGCTCTCTCCCCACTGGGTCTTATTCAGCTTTGAAATGCTGTGGTTATTCATTCCCAGATGGCAACCAGCACAGCATCCACCCACAGACCACAAACACACTCCAAGACACTCCCTCAGGGTTGCAGGTTGCAGGCTATGCAAGAAATGGAAGTAATGTGGTGGGAGAGAATCAGGCAAGCTGGTGAGTGCTGGTGAGCTGTGGCAAATCCAAACCACAGCCCCCCACGCCCTGGGATGGCCCATGGGCGGGGCTGTGCTCCTGCCTCCCTCCCTGTTTCCTCTCCCATTTCCTGCCCCTGAGAGAGTCCTGCTAAGATGAGCCTGATCAGACTGACACATGCTCCAAACGACTGTCACACTATCTGGCTCCTCTGAGACCTAGTCAGCTTTCCGGGTGCTGGTCAATCCTGTCCCCCACTACTGGCCTGTCCCAGGGTACCTAATGCAAGTTGCATCCAAGGTGTCAAGATGCAAGGATGTCACCAAGAATGGCATTCAAGTCCACCACCTAGGAACAAAATCTACGATTTGATTGCGTGGTCATATGCTTTTCTGAAAGGGTCCATCAACCCAGAAGGGGCCTCCCTGAATCAATGAAACTCACCCGTGTGGCCTGTGCATTGTAAATTTCTTAAACTGTGCCTGCAATGAAGGGAAACTGCACAAAGATGTGTCTAGGTCAGCCTACCTGGACTGGCTGCTTTCTGAGGCATGGGGACCAGCAAATGCAAGAGGGAGTGAGTGTGAGATGAGGTTCTCACTAAGAATGTCTGAGTTAAAGAGAACCTCTAGAGAAGCTTCTATTTCTCAGACTGGCAGTCAACATGATCAGGCTGTAGATAGCCAGATACAACCATATCTGACCTGCCCATGTGGCTTGTTCAGCCCACCAAACATGAAAGTATTATTTCCAACTTGGAAAAAAAGTCAGCAGGTCTTGCAGGATAGGAATAGGCTGCACCCAGCACTGGCTGCCTCTCTGAGCTGAACCTGGGCTCATTCTCTTGTTCACCACAGTCCCCACCGGTCCTCATTGCCTCACCTCCACCATTCATGTTATCTATCCAGCCTTGATGGGTAACTGAGTTTAGGATCCCTGAATACAGTGACAAGGTTAAGTGCTCAGGTTCTACAGCCAGATCCAACTTGGGTTCAGATGTTGGCTCTGCCTTTTTTAGCTGTGTAAACTGTAGCTTTTCCAAGCCTTGGTGCTCTCATCTGTGAAATGAGCAGAAGACCTAAACAGACATTTCTTCAAAGAAGACATACAGATGGCCAACAAACACATGAAAAGATGCTTAACATCTCTCCTTATTAGAGAAATGCAAATCAAAACTACAAAGAGGTATCACTTCACATCAGTCAGAATGGTTGTCATCAAACAATCTACAAACAATAAATGCTGGAGAGGGTGTGGAGAAAAGGGAAGCCTCTTGCACTGTTGGTGGGAATGTAAATTGATATAGCCACTAGAGAGAGCAGTGTGGAGAATCCTTAAAAAAAACTAGGAATAAAACTACCATGTGACCCAGCAATCCCACTACTGGGCACATACCCTGAGAAAATCATAATTGAAAAAGACAATCCACCCCACTGTTCACTGCAGCACTATTTACAATACACATGGAAGCAACCCAGATGCCCATCAATAGATGAAAGGATAAAGAAGTTGTGGTACATATTTACAATGGGATATTACTCAGCCATAAAAAGGAACAAATTTAAGTCAGTTCTAGTGAGGTGGATGAACCTAGAGCCTATCATACAGAGTGAAGCAAGTCAGAAAGAGAAAAATATCATAAAGCTCCAATGGCTCAGTGGGTAAAGAATGTGCCTGCAATGTGGAGACACAGGTTTGATTCCTGGGTCAGGAAGATCCTCTGGAGTAGGAAATGGCAACCCATTCCAATACTCTTGCCTGGAAAATTCCATGAACAGAGGAGCCTGAAAGGCTATACAGTCCACGGGGTCACAAAGAGTCAGACACGACTGAGCACACGGCACAACACACATATATGGAATCTAGAAAAATGGTGCTGATGAGCCTATTTGCAGGGCAGGAATAGAGACACAGACATAGAGGACAGACGTGGACACAGCGAGGGGAGAAGAGAGTGGGACGAATTGAGAGAGCAGCACTGAAACATATACACTGCTGCTGCTGCTAAGTCACTTCAGTCATGTCCGACTCTGTGTGACCCCATAGATGGCAGCCCACCAGGCTCCCCCGTCCCTGGGATTCTCCAGGCAAGAACACTGGAGTGGGTTGCCATTTCCTTCTCCAACGCATGAAAGTCAAAAGTGAAAGTGAAGTCGCTCAGTCATGTCCGACTCTTAGCGACCCCATGGACTGCAGCCTACCAGGCTCCTCCGTCCATGGGATTCTCCAGACAAGAGTACTGGAGTGGGGTGCCATTGCCTTCTCCTACCATATGTGAAACAGACAACTAGTGGGCAGTTGTATAACAGAGAGAGCTTGACCTGGTGCTCTGGGACAACCTAGAGGGGTGTGATGGGGTGGCAGGTGGGAGGGAGGTTCAAGAGGGAAGGGACATATGTATGCTTGTGGTTCATTCACAGTTGTTGTGTGGCAGAAACCCACACAATACTGTAAAGCAATTATCCTTCAATTAAAAATAAATTAAAAAAAACACAATACCTACCTCATTTGGTTGTTCTTTCAGTTAAACAAAGTAACACATCAAAGATGCTTAGAAACAAATGGTAGCTCTGATTACATAGCATTTGCCTAGGCTAAGAACCTACCCGCCTGGAGACAGGGTGTATATGTGAAAGGGGAATACATTTATTCTGATGACCGAAATCCTAAATAGCTCTTAGCTCCATGTTCTCTAAGAAAGCAGGATGCTGCCTTCCCTATGGCTTTGCAAATGCTCTACCCCCACCATCTCTGTCTCCATTTTCATTCAATCATCAGATTCACTAACTAATCACCAGTCCTGGTGGGCCACAAGGCACTATGTGAGGCCTTGTGGGAAAGAGAGAAGGAATCAAAGGAGAAGCCTTTATTCAGAACTAAGTAACTAATGAGTCTCAGTTTCCTCACCTATAAAATGGGTGAAAATACTGGAAAAATTAAAGAACACAGTGTGACAAGTACCTAGCACATTGCTTGGATCAAATCAGGTGCCCAATACATGATCATGCTGACACCTTCCATAAAGCCTAGCTGTTGTTTAATCACTAAGTTGTATCCAACTGTGTAAACTGTAGCCCACCAGACTCCTCTGTCCATGGGATTTCCCAGGCAAGAATACTGGAGTGGGTTGCCATTTCCTCCTCCATAAAGTCTAATTAGAGAGATACACCAAAAAAAGGCAGCTTCTATCTTTTCCCCCCTCAATCCCATTCAATCCCCAAGGCCCAGCTCAAACGCCAGTTCTTCTAGTAAGACTTTCCAGAATGACTGAAGCCTCTCCCTGGTCTCCCCCAGCACTCTCCCCTTCACCTGTGACTGGTAGCACTTACATTTTTACATCGTGTTTAATGGCTGTTTGTCTGTGGTTTACCAACTGTCCTAGGCTGGGAGCTCTCCCAGGAGTGGAAACTGTTCCTCCTCTGTCCTTGGATCATTGGTACTGAGTGTGATGCCTCATGCTCCCTGAACATTTGTTGAATGAATGAATGAGTACCGTCAGCAAAGCGCTGAGCAGGGTCATTCTCTGGCTATGCCAGTGATCAGATGTGTGACATTGCTCTGGATCTCAGTTTTTCCTCCAGTAAAATGAGGACCTTGGACTACATTTACATTTTAGCTTGCTTCAAGCTGCCCAGTGCCCCATAAGGGAAGCTCATCCAGGTAGGGGAGGAACCCACAAAGTGAACTAGGTCACACATCTTTATCATAGGTCAGGTGCTCAGTGGAAAAGCATCTAAGCCAGGGGAGGCCACTGGAAGTCACAGTACAGGGGCCAGGGAGGAACAAATCAATGGAGCCATGTGTAGTGGTACCCAGGCAATGCCCTACTTGGTCAGATGAAAAAATCAAGCCCCCACTCCAGAAGCACAGGCTGGGTCAAAGGGCAACTGTGGGCTGTCTCATAAACCAGCCTTCCATCAGTGCTACTCAACTCAGCCTTCTTGCCCACTGATCTCACATCCCCCTGGTTTCTTTCTGTTCAGACCCTTTCTCCCTAAAATTCTTCTTACATCTAGAGCTCCTGAGATATGGGCTTTTAAAAACAGCTAGAAATGAGCATCTCATTTTGCATCGGTGTCAAAAGAGAGCCATAGATTGTATGTACTACTTGCTTCCATCCTCAGACTAAAACTCGCCTGAAGTAGGGAACCACAGCTGGTTCACCACTGCCTTCCCTGTGCCAAGCTTAGAACCTGGTGCTTGGTTTGCTGAATGAAAGCATGTGAATGACTTTTGGAGCGGAACAAGAATAAATCTCTATGGGCTTGAGCAGACAAGCAAGGCAGTCTCTAAAAAAAAAAAAAAAAAAAATTTTTTTTAAGGAGTTGTTCTACAGTTTAGGGCTCCTGAGTCTAGATTGGGCTTCCCAGATGGCTCAGTGGTAAAGAATTGACTTGCCAATACTGGAGACTCAGGTTCAATCCCTTGGTCAGGAAAATCCCCTGGAGAAAGAAATGGCAACCCACTCTAGTATTCCTACCTGGAAAAATCCCTTGGACAGAGGAACCTGATGGACTACAGTCCATGGGACCCCAAAGAGTTGGACACGACTGTGTGACCGAGCATGAGCCCAAGACCAGATTAGGGCCCTGGTAAATAAAAACAAAACCCAAACAGCCGTATGCCCGGCCCCTGCCACAGTGAGTCCACACCTGCTATTGGGACCCTCTGATCCCAGTCATTTGTACTGGTTTCCCCCACCCCCAGCATTATTTTCAGCACAACCTCCCACCAACATCCAACCGGGGGGTGCTGGTCTCCCACAGACTCTGAAGGCTAACAGGCAGGACAGATCTGGGCAGCAGCTGGAATGACTGCAGTTGCCAACTCTCATGCATTTGCACCTCTTCTTGTTGAGCACTCAGGCCCTGGAGATGCTGGAGGACTCCTGGGTCCCTGCGGGGTTTGGGGTAGCCTTTCAGAAAATCAGGCCCACCAGAAGACATTCCATCTTCCACAGATTTGCTATCAGTAGGAAGTATATGATTGATCGGGCTTTGAGCACTTTCCAGTACTAGGGAAGTGGGGGGTCGGGGGCGGGATGTGAGCTCACTGCACGGCCTGGTGTTCAGCTTGGCTTGTCTTCAGCACCAGTTTGTCTTTTCAAGCTGCTGAGCAAGATAGGCTGCGGGCCAGGAGTGGACAAGGAGACCCTTCCTGCTGGCCGCACCGCAGGCTGGGCCAGTGTGTCCCTGGCCTTTGCCAAGGGCAGCTTGCCTCCCAGCTGCTGGCAGCAGGACCCCTGACCTGAGGGCAAGAGACACCTCTCCTGGGTCCTCCCACACTTGGCTCAGTGCTCCAGCTCCAGGAATTTCCCCATCGACAGATGGCCACCCAGCTGACCAGAGGAAGAGTGTCATTGGTATCTGGTTCCTGCTGGCTTTGTTAGCCAGATACTGGTCACCTTGGACAGTCTGTAAAGCAAAATGGTCCAAAGCTCCCTTGTGCAGACTGCTTGCAGGCGGCTCATGAGCTACGGAGAAGGCAGGCACTTTGCCCTCCTGGGGTTATTCTTGGTCGGCAGGGAAATGTGTTAAGGAATTCCTGGTTACTGAAGTTGGTTTCCTTTGTTGGCAAAGGAACACAAAACGGTGATGAACCACCCATCCACACCATGCCCGGACTCGAGCAGGCTCAGCTGTGTGACATGCCAGGACCTCAAACAGTGGCTGTGAGGGCAGAGAGGAGGCTGGCGGCACACAGGTTAGAGCTAGAGAAACAGACAGAGCTCTGGGGTAGGCCCATAAAGAGGCAGTGTCCCCAGGGCCAGGCACACCTAGGCATCATGGACTAAGGATGCTCTTCTGGGTGGCTCAGTGGTAAAGAATCCGCCTACCAGTGCAGGAGACTCAGGAGAAGTGGGTTCAATCCCCGGGTAGGGGAGATACCTTGGAGGAGGAAATGGCAACCCACTCCAGTATTCTTGCCTGAAGAAATCCTCTGGGCAGGGAAACCTGGTGGGCCACAGTCCATGGAGTTGCAAAAGAGTCAGACACGACTAAGCAACTGAGCCCATATTTTCAGGTGGAGCGGCCTATCAGTGGGAGGTCCCAGCCCCCAGGATGCAGGAAGGAAGGTGGACCAAACCAGTGGAGCGGGACCCCAGCACCTGGTGGTACAGGGAACAGGGTCCAACCTCTCAAGGAAGAGGGCTAGCCAGGAAGAGATGCGGAGCCAGGCCCTAGGGGAGTGTTTGAACAAGGCTGCATCCCTGCAGGGGACTGATGACTCTCAGCTGGTGCCCTGGTGAAGGGCACAAAGTCAGGACCATGTGGGGTGTGATCAGACACTAACATGATGGAATCTGCCAGAGATAGTTATCTGACTCCCTTCTACCCCCACAGTCACTGGCCAAAGCAGACTCAGTCCAAGGATCAGGGTCTGAGTGGGCAGGGAGGGGTGGGCAGTGTCTGCCCAGAGCAGCCAGGAGCTCGAGTCGTGTAAGCCGTGTCCTTGGGAGAGTGCTGCCGGATGACATGCGAAGACACAAATCTGTGATCACAGCCAAGAGTAACTCTCAGGCTGGTGATGAAGAATGCATTTTGTCAGGGAGAGGCAGCCCCAGGCATAAGGAGAAACAGTGAGAGCCTCCAGGACTCTTGTACGATTCAGGACCAGCTGTTTCCCAGGTGGCGCTAGTGGTAAAGAATCTGCCTGCCAATGCAGGTGACATAGAAGATGCAGGTTTGATCCCTGGGTCAGGAAGACCCTCTGGAGGAGAGCACAGCAACCCACTCCAGTATTCTTGCCTGGAGAATCCCATGGACATAGGAGCCTTGTGGGCTACAGTCTATAGTGTCACAAAGGGACATGACTGAAGCAGCTTAGCACACAGTCACGCCTCCATCTCAGGGTTGCTGGGTATCAGCTCCTGGGTATGTGGGTGTGCCCCGGAAGTCACACTGGTCAAAGGCACAGGGGTGGGTGGTGACAAGCAGCCTTCTGCTGAGCCGGCTGATGGCCCACGTGCCTGGTTGTATAAACACCTTTAAGTTGCCTGAGCCTTGGCTGTAATTAGATTAGCTATATGGGATTCTTTAAGCTCCATAAAGCACAATACTGTC
Organism: Dama dama; assembly: GCF_033118175.1. Lineage (NCBI taxonomy): Eukaryota > Metazoa > Chordata > Mammalia > Artiodactyla > Cervidae > Dama > Dama dama. The sequence continues at coordinate 41,573,035 of NC_083681.1, read as the reverse complement.
GGACCATTCTTTTTCTCTGCTTTTTTAATTTTTGCAATTATTCCAGCTGCACACAAAGCTGTTGGTATTTTTACAGCCTGGAATGAGTATCTCTTGTGTAGGACAGCATCTTTGAAACATTAAACAATGATTAGGCAGGCTCTGGGCCAAGGGATGATGGGGGCTTTCCGGGGAGTGCAGGGGGACCCAGCAGCTGGTGGCAAGCAAGCTGGCAGCTCTGATTCTATTTTGTCACTACACTGTGATTTTCTTACCAACAATTAAAAATAACAATGATTCACAGTTGTACGATTACCTGTCATTCGGCAGGATTCTGAAGATGTCCCGGGTAGTGGTAGAAGGGGCTAAACCACAGTGGTGGGGACTTGCACACCTCGGCTCACATGCGCACACACAAGCCCAGCATTGTGGACTGAATGCGTGTGCCCCCAGAACCATATATTCAAGTCCTAACCCCCAAGGTGAAGGTATCTGAAGGTAGGCCTGTTGGAAGGTAATTGGGTTTAGAGGAGGTCACAGGGGTGGAGCCCACATAATGGGATTAGTGCCCTTATAGGAAGAAGAGAAGACATCAGAGCTTAGCTCTCTCCACACCCAGGCTCCAAGGAAGGGCCATGTGAGGACACAGAGAGAAGGCAGCTGCCTATGAGCCAGGAAGTAGGCTCCCAGCAGACACTGACTCTGCCAGCACCTTGATCTTGGACTTCCCAGACTCCAGAGCATGAGAAGCAAACCCCTACTGTTTAAGCCACTCAGATCGCGGTGTTTTGTTACAGCGGCCCAGACGGACTAAGACACCAGGTACAGACGTGCTTGCTCACAGCACTTACACATGATCACAAATAAATGCACACTCACAGGTTTGTACCCACTCATCCACATGTGTTCACATGCACACATATGTGTGCACACACAAGCATATCAACTTCCCTCTATTTCAAAGGAAATGGGAAGCTGACTCCCTCTCACAAGGTGACCTAAAGCATGGCTGTCAACTCCACCTGTTACCTCTCAACTCTGAGCCTAGAACTTCTGTGCAATGTTGCTCCTTCTCACCGAGCCCAGGGCAGCGCTCCAGCCGAGGAGATGGCCACACCTTTTCTTCAGGGCCTTCTTTGCCTCCTCCTTCGCTCACCCTGCTGCCAAACATCTCTCTTTGTGCAGTGTATGGAGGTAAGAGAATGAGGATAAAAATTTGAGTCAGAAACCCATGGTGCACCAGAGGCAGCCTTGTTTAACAGTCAAGGGTGCAGGCAGGCTCTGAGGCCAGACAGCCTAGGTGCAAACTCTACCTCTGTGTGACTCTGGACACGTTCCTCAACTTTTTTGTGCCTATTTCCTTTTTATATAAAATGACATTAATCATGGTCCTTACCATTGCCACAGGGTGCTGATTAATTTATGAAAAGTTACTTAGAATAGTCTCTGGCACAAACCTGGTCCAGCCAGCAGGGGGAGTAGTTCAGAGTGATGCCAGACTTCCCGGAAGCAGTGGCCTGGGAGTGGACCCTGAAGCCCGGAGCTGGCAAAGGGGCTGGAGGGGAGGGATGAGGGTCATTCCCAGAAGATGACTAAGCAGGTCCCACAGTCACCGTGAGCAAGCCTGAGGGGCCTGGCTGTGGGATACCATGTCCACGTACAGTGCAGACAACAGAAAGACTGGCCACTGGACCAAGCAGGGATGCAGTATGGAGTTGAGCAGCCAGCCTTGGCAGGAGCCAGGAGACCCGCGGTCCCATCCGGCCTGTCACTCACATACTGTGGGGCCCTGGCCAGTCTCTGCCTGATGTAGATACTGGTTCCCTCTGGAGAGCCGCTGGGGCTTGCCTGTCAGCCTGCCTGCCTCCTGACACTGTGGTGGGGGAAAGTGTCAGTCACCCAGTTGTCATGTCCGACTCTTTGTGACCCCATGGACTGTAGCCTGCCAGGCTTCTCCATTCATGGGATTTTCCAGGCAAGAATGCTGGAGTGGGTTGCCATTTCCTTCTCCAGGAGATCTTCCCAGGAATCGAACCCGGGTCTCCTGCATTTCAGGCAGACTCTTTACCCTCTGAGCCACCAGGGGGGAGAGTCCGCTTGGCCTGTATCTCAAGGCCTGCATACTTCTAAGCCTCCTCCTGCCAGAAGATGTGGACGGTTTTGAGCAAACATGGCCAGTGAGAAGGCTGGATCCCTGGGCAAAGGATATCCACTGCTCAGGAGACAATTCAATCCCAGCTGAAGTATGTGAGGTGCTGGGAATTGGCCATTCTCTTGTTGGAAGGCAAGAGAAGAACATAAGCATCAGGCTGGTGTAGGCCGGGCCAGTCATTGCCAACCAAGTGCTGATCAAAATCTCCAGGGAATGAGATGCTTAAAAGAATATTTGATATCACCATTGCTTTGATGTGCTTTTAGTCACCAAATTCAGATCCATTTTGCAATTTCAAGTAGCATGAAAGAAGACTGCCTGATTTTTCAAGTTTATTAAAAGAAGACATGAGTTAAGAGAGGAAACAGAGCAACTGAACACAGCAGAAGAAGTGGGGTGGCTGGGTCGTGGGGTGGGGTGACTCTGGGACAGCTGGTGAGAGAGCTGGAAAGGGCTCGTGTCCGCTGAGCGCCTGCTCTGGGCCAAGTGCTGCATACCTGAGTCTCATGAGAGTGTTTACAGTGTGTGTGGGGCGGGTGAGGTGGAGGTAAATGTTTAGCTGTGACTTAAAGTACTTGGCACAAAGTATGTGGCCATTAAAAACCTGTTGAGGGAACAGATGAATGAAGTCAATGATCAAGTGAATGAAAGCCAAGAATCAAAGGCAGAGATGATTTTATCAGCTGCAAGTCCTGGTGCCTCCCTCCCTCTGAAGGTCTATAAAGGTTGAATCACTCAGTAGTCCCAGCAAAAGACATTGGCCCACTGGGATTTGCCGAAAAGCACGGTAATTAAAACCAGGAGGCTCTGAGCTGTGTTCCAACCATTGCCTTGAGGTATTGCCTCAGAGTGGCAGGGCAGGCAGCCGGGCAGCCACTGTCAGGAACGCCTGCAGGGGCTAGGTAACATGGAAGAGAGAAGGCTCAGGTTGGCCATCTGACTCCATGCACAGGACCTGAGGTCAGGCCATGACGAGGTAACCGCAAAAGAAGCTCCCCTTCTGCTCTGCACCCCTTCCCCATTCCTGCCATCTCCCTAGGATGCAGCAGAGAGGGTCCCAAGGGCCCTGCCCCAGGAAGAAATACTCTAGCCAGCAGTGCCTACTGCCAGTCCAGCCCTGGAGCCTCTGAAGTACCTGCTGTCCCGGGCCCCTCAGCTGCAGCACACAGGATGATGGGAGACAGAAATGAGGACTGTGATTCCCACAGAAGGTCCCATTGTATCAGAATTCTCCGGGGTGCTTATTGATGTGCAGATTCCAAGCCTTGCCTCAGGCTACAGAATCCACATGCATTCTTTCACTGAATCAATATTTACTAAACACCTACAAGAATCAGGCACCATTGTAGGTGCCAGAGACACAGCAATGAACAAAACAAATGTCCCTGTCTTCACAGAGCATGCACACTGCTGCTGCTGCTAAGTCACTTCAGTCATGTCCGACTCTGTGTGACCCCATAGATGGCAGCCCACCAGGCTCCCCCATCCCTGGGATTCTCCAGGCAAGAACACTGGAGTGGGTTGCCATTTCCTTCTCCAATGAGTGAAAGTGAAAAGTGAAAGTGAAGTCGCTTAGTCGTGTCCGACTCTTAGTGACCTCATGGACTGCAGCCCACCAGGCTCCTCCATCCACGGGATTTTCCAGGCAAGAGTACTGGAGTGGGGTGCCATTGCCATCTCTGAACATGCATACTAGTGGAGGGAAAATGTACAAATAAATAAGGGAGAGTAACTAAGTGAGTACATTGTATCAGAAGGCGAGAGATACTGTTGAAGAAAAGAAGCACTGAAGGGATGAAGAGTGACAGAGGTCAAGACTGCCATTTTAATGAGGTGCCATCTGCAACATTTGAAGAGGTAAAGGAACCAGGGGTGCAGTATCAGAGAGTAAAAGCATTCCAAAAGGCGGGGGAGTGTGTGCCTGCTAAGTCACTTCAGTCGTGTCCGACTCTTTGTGACCCCATGGACTGTAGCCCACCAGGCTCCTCTGCCCAAGGAATTCTCCAGGCAAGAATACTGGAGTGACTTGCCATGCCCTCCTCCAGGGGATCTTCCTGACCCAGGGGTCGAACTCACCTCTGTCTCCTGTATTGGCAGATGGGTTCTTTACCACTAGCGTCACCAGCAGAAGAAAGTGCAAATGTCCTGAATCAAGAATGTGCCTGGTATAATTCTCCATATTTTTAATCAAGCTCAAACCTAAGTGTTTGAGGCCACTTTAGAGGACTGACAGCATCCCACCCAGGTGCCAGCCCCTGAAAGAGTGGAACTTGTTTAGGAAATTGCTAAGATGCCAAAGGATGGGCACTCTGAGTCCTGCACGAGGGCCACCTGCAGAAACTTCCGTCCTTGGCTTCTGGGACGAAGACAAAGGTCTTGAGTGGCGTGGATGAAGAAAGCAGTGATTGACTGCCCTACTTGTGTGTTTGTGAAAACACAAGCCTGACCCCAAAGCAAAGGTGCCCTTGGGGGCCTGGGGGCAGTTGGGGAACACGAGGCACCAACATACAGAACCTGTGACAACCACCTGGAAGACAGTCTGAAAGCTCTGTTCTCCGGCTTCAGGCTTCACTTAGAGTTTTAAACACCAGCATCGCTTCCATCATGCATTATCCCAGTCAAGCCTCCAAACAATCCCAGAGGTAAGAATTATATGTCTCAATTTTATAGATAAGGAAAATAGGGTTCACAGAGGTTAAGAACACACAGCTGGGAAGAAGCTAGAAAGAGCTGGAACTAAATAGCTGGCCTAATGCGAATTCTGGCTCTTCCCATCAGGGCACACTGGTTCAGCGAAGAAAGAAAAGCCTGGGTTGCTTTTAACTGTGGGCTGCACGGCAGCTATTATTGTTGTTGTTTTTACGGCTCTCGTTTTAACTCATCCTTAGTGTTCTCTTTGCAGCTTGCGGCATGTTCACCCTCATTATCCTGTGTGTCCTCAGTGACCATGGAACAGACAGGGAAGGGCAAAGCCTGATGCCTACACAGGGCACGAAAGAAAACCACAGTGAAAGGCCCATGGCTGGCAAGTGGCAGAACTGAGACCGGAAACCAAGTCCTGTTATGTCTCATCCCATGGCAGGGACTGGATCCAACCCGTCACTCCCTCCACGCCCTTGGCCCAGGCTGGGCACCCTATGAATGTTAGCTGAGCTGAGGTGGCTGATGTCAAATCAGTGAAAGTCTGGTGCTGAGTGGGCTGATGCCCCAGAGGGAGTCCTCCAAGGATACGGCCAGAGGCACCTTCCCCATCAGGCTGAGTCCTCAGGCAGCCCTTGGCTAAGGCTAGAGACGGCCCCCTTCCTCCAAGAGCCATAATCTCAATGTCTCGGCTACCCCTCCTTGAGAGCTCAGCGCAGGCTGGTCTCAGGGAGACCCACTACTGGTCAGATTTCCAGCCCATTCCCCACAGAGGCCAACCCTTCATTGCCTCCAGCTCCCTTCCTGTTAGCCCATCTGCTCTTTCCGAGTTGGGGAAAGATGGGCCTTTTCTTCCCAGAGGCAAGCCTGGGTGTTTCCGTGCCCTGGGTCCCATCCTCTCCTCCCTTCTCAGAAGCTGTCTTCACCTTGGCCTCAGAGAACTCAGGCGCACCCTCCCCAGACCAAGGGCCTCATATATCCCCTCTCCAGACCAATTAAATTACTAGAGCTAAGGCATGACACCCCTAGATTTCTTAAAAGCTCTCCAAGCAATTCTAATGTTCAGTCAGAGTCATGAGAACAATCTGCCTTTGGAAAAGAGAGAGAAACACATCGTAACACATCACGGTACCATAGAACACAATAGAAATGAATAACATAGGCCAAATTATAATAGAGCATATCAGAGCACTTTGCACATTATAGGAATTAACCATTGTTTCTTAAAAGTTTTCTTTCAATTGTGTGTGCGTGTGTATGGGTATGAGTGGGTGTGTCATCCTGGGTCTTGACTGCAGACCATGGTTAATTAGTGGAAAACATCACCCCAGCTCCTTCTTGGCTCCAGATTCCCCTTCACAGTCAACATCCCTGACAGAAGCACCTACCTCCCAGCTGCTCTTCATCTTCATCTGGCTTTTGCAGCGCCACCCCCAACCTTTCCCACTGAGATTTCCGTGATCCACACCCCTCAGATCTAATGGCTTCTTCCCAGACTGAGTCCTTCCACTAGCCTGCGAAAGTGAAAGTCACTCAGTCCTGTCCGACTCTTTGCAACCCCATGGACTGTACAGTTCACGGAATTCTCCAGGCCAGAATACTGGAGTGGGTAGCCTTTCCCTTCTCCAGGGGATCTTCCCAACCCAGGGGTCAAACCCAGGTCTCCCGTACTGCAGGCGATTCTTTACCAGCTGAGCCACAAGGAGAGCCCTTTGAATGCCTTGGGCTTAGTCAAAGAGGTGGCTTGTTCCTGAAATTCTCTTTGTCCTCAGAGTCTGGCCTACCCTCCAGATCCACTTGGCCGTTCCCTCTCTGTCTCTTATCATCTAACCCTCTTCCTCCTGACTCCTAAACACCTTATCCTCGGCATCCTCTCAAACTTCTATTTCTTTTGTTCTCCCCTCTTCCGTTTTCCATCCTCTCTTCCCAACCAAAGGCTTTATTTGATGTGTGTACAAGACTCCCCATCTGTGTCCCCATACTTTCCTATAGAGCTCCAGTGTGCGGTTGGCCAGCTGTGAGGCAGTCTCCTGGGAACGGAGGTCGGGGCTGGGGAGGGGTAATGATGATGGTTGCTCAACTCACAGTGAGATCCTTGACCATGTCAGGCAGGTGAGGTAAGCAAGGGAGGATAACCATCCCCCTTTACTGGAAGAAACTGAGACTCTGAGAGGTGAGAAAAGCTTCTGTGGTCACTCATCCATAATGGAGAGGGTCCTAGAACCCAGGACTTCAGACTTCAGAGTTTTTTCCCTTCACACCATGCACTGGAACTCAACACACATCCTATTCACTAAATCAGAAATTCTCAACCAGAGCTGTGTAACAGAATCATCAAGGATGCTCTTAAAAGCAGAGATGGTTAGATTCCACCTCAAACTTACTGGGTTAGAATCTTCTGGGAAGGTTTCTGCTTGATTTGTATTTTGAAGTAATTACAGACTCACAGGAAAGTACACAGAAGTACCCAAGGAGGTCCCATGCCCCTTTCACTCAGCCTCCCCCAACGTTAACATCTTACACAACTATAGTATGATATCAAAATGAGAACACTGACATTACCAAAATCATAAAGCTTCTCCAGGTCTTTTCAGTAATATGTGCACTCATCTGGGTATGTGTTTGTAGTTCTGTGCAATTTTGTCAAGTGTAGCCTTGTGTAATCATCACCGAGTCAAGGTACTTAACTATGCCATTAACTCAATACTTCCCAGAGCTTTGGGTTTAAAAGGCCCCATCTCTGATCTGATGAAGAATCCACCCACTCTTCTTCCTGCCCCCTATCCTGGGAATGACCACCATCCTCTAAGTCACCCTGGTTTGAGACTGAGTCATCATTTACCAGCCCTCCTTTGGCCTTCTCTCAGTCAAGAGATCCAATAGATGGTTCTTTTATAAAACCTCTCAGGCTCATATCTCAACCTCAGTCCCCATATCCAACACAACTCCAGGCCCCTTAATTTCTTTCTATATGGCTGCAATTACGATGCATACGGTTCCCTTCTTCAAGCTGTCTCTTTTCCCCAACCAATGATATAAACCACATCCAAAGCCCTTCATTGCCCAGTCCTGACTGTATTACTTCTCTTACCAAAATATGGTTATCACCATTTAGAAAATTAAGTTCAAATCATTTAAATTCAAATATGAAACCCTCTATATGTGGCTCACTTTCCTTATCTAAATTTCTCAATCTCCATTTCCCCCTCTTTTCCACATGAATTAATGACAAAACAGCATTCTTCAGGCCACAATAAAGCTTTTGCCATGGGGTTGAAATGAAAGAGTCCAAGATTTCCTTCTTCTTGATGCTTTGTTCTCTCTTTTGTGATGAGAGGAGGTGGGGTGGGATGGAGCCTGGGGATGCCTTTTACTTGGGGGATACCATCACCCTTGGAAGGACGGCTCTTCCACCCCTTGCCTCCTGACAATGTAAGAGGCCAGGAGGACAGCTGGCCTTGCTGGAGCAAGATAGGGTTCACAAGCAGGCTAGTCACAAAATTGTAGTGTTAGCCACTGGGGAATGGGAGCTTTCTCAGCATCCACTCCTTGGACCCAGGCAGGTAGCTGTATAGGTAGGTCTCCCTACTTGAGGTCTCCCTCACAATAGGCCATCACCTTTAAAATTCCTCTGCCTATTTGCTGCCATCCTAGGTGCCTTTTCCTTCCTTCACATCCACGGAACAATGAGAGTCACGTGATTCATAAGCACGGCCCTTCAGAAGGCTCTAAAATTCCCTTCTTACTACACTACACTATACTTCTTACTACACGATAATAAAATGAAACAGAAAATTTGCTTATAGAGATTAAAAATATTTCAATTACCTGATACGTTTCAGCTTTAATTGATAACAAAATACAAATTTCTCATCTGAACTCATTACAGCAATGGATTCACTGGGAAATTTACTACCTGGCATCAGAGAAAATGCTAAAGATAACATAAGCCCAATGACTGTGCTCCTGTGACCAGGTTGGATTATCTGCAGCACATTCATATTAAAGCTCCTATCAGGAGAACTGGTTCTCAAACTGTCTCAGTGCATGGTCTCTACATTTAGAAACTATTATTAAGGAGATGATATATATGGGAAGAATTGGAAGTCATGGAATATGTCCCAAGGGAAAGAGGTACCTGGTGGTAGCCGGAGAAAGGGAGAAAAGCTGTGAGGGCTTCAACAAGGGATTGCAGGTCACCTGGGGCTTTGTTCAGGTCAGATGGAATGTGGAGCAGGGGATGCAGAAAAGAAGCTAGACTTTCAACAGCTCTGTTGCTGTCATTGCAGTATATATATCTTCTACCATGCTCACCATCAACACCACTATGACCACCACCAGCACCATCAACACTTCCACCATCACCGCCACCACTGCCAGGACAACGTCAATGAAAAATCTTCTAGGCAAAGGCCAAGGCACACAGCAAAGTGGAATGATGCTTCACAGAAAAGAGTCACTGGAAAGGCTCACTGTGTATGTGGAGAGGCGGAGGTCATGGCTATTTATCTCATCATATTGCACTAGGATGTTGAGGGAGAGAGTTGACAGCCAGTGAGGAAAAGCTTGGGGAGACCAGGCCCCTCCGGAACATGAAGAGGGCGCAACTGTGGACTGAACCTTCCAGAGTGGTAATCATCGTGAGCCTCTCCTCTCGGAGGCAGCATCCCAGAAAAGGGAGAGCCATGGAGAGCCTGTAGAAAATGAGAAGCCTGCATGGAGGCTGAGACGCCCACACAGGGCAGAGGGCCGGGCACTCACCGTTACTGCTGTTGTCATCCACCAGGACGATCTCCTTGAGCAGGTGCGGAGGCGTGCGCGCGATGGCCGAGTGGATGGCGCGCAGCAGCACAGACAGCGCTTCGTTGACAAAGATGAACACGATGCTCACCTCTGGGAGGCTGTCGGGGAATGAGAGGTTGCGGCACCTGGAAAGAAGAGCAGCCAGGCTCTGAGATCTGGTGCTGACTCGGCGGGGGTCGCCCCAGGTGCTGGCCTGCCCATGTCTTGGCTCCAGCTTTGCTGGAAAACTCAGGAGTCCATCCTCTCCCCCAGGGTCTTCTCTTTGATATACTTAAGATAATCACAAAGGGTACAGCAGACAGGCCCTCAGTCACTGAAACCCATTTGCCCCACTACAGAGTCTGAATTTGTCAACAACTCTCCCAGATGAACAATTGTATCACTAGACCCTAGGACAGGGCCTGGAACCCAGCAGGCTGTCACCAAATGTTTACTGGAAGAATGACACCGTATTTCTAAATCCAACAGGATGGGAAATGCAACCAAAAGAAAATCTTAGTTTTTCCAAAATGACAGCCAGTGCTTAAATGAGGCCAGACCTTAGATGACCTGCTTCAGGAGAAAAACATGTCTCCTTCCAGAGACTCCTCCTGCCAGAATCCACTCTGCCTCACTCCAGAAGGAACGCTGCCTAGAGCCTCTCTTATAGCTCTTTCATCTTATGGATCCAGCCTCCAGAAACAGGTGGAAACCAGAGGCAGAGTCTCAACATGATAGAGGAATGGAAGGACAATTCAGACCTCATTTCACAGATGAAGATGCTAAGGCTCATAGAGGCTAGGTCCCCACCATGTGTCTGCTGCCAAGGTGAAACCTCAGTTCTGGTCTTCTTATTTCTACACCAGGGTTCTCCCTTCAAGGAGAAGTGGTCAGGTGAGAGACTGCCCCTAATTGTCCCATTTCCTCCATAGCTCCAATGAAACCCATTTGGAGGTCCACTTGGAGGTCTCTTATCCAAATGACGTGAGGCAAAATCACAAAAGTCTGCATGCCACTCTCCAAAGGAAGGGGAACATGAGACCATAAAATTAGACCCCATCACGAGGCCAGGCAATAAGGAATGTCATGGTTCCCAAGGGCATGTCAATTCCTTCTCCTGCAAGCATTGACTTTGTAGATGGGAAACCACTGCTGGTGCCCTTCTCTGGCTGACACTAAATACTGTTCCAGAGGGCACTGCGCTCCCATCTTCAGGACAGCTGAATGAAAGGAGAGAGCAGCAACTGTAGCCCTGACCTCGGTCCTCGGCTCAGAGTGGAGGCTGCCTGCTCCCACCACTGGCCGCTGGAGGTTCCAGGGGTTCAGGGCTGGTGACTGTGTTGCACTGCTCCAAAGTGGGAGGTACAGTCAGGTGAGCATAATAATGCAATAATGAGCATAATAGCACAGGGCTTCCGCTCGTTGTAATTAAAGTGCTGCAGGATAGGGATGGGCCTGCTCTTCCTTAATGAGGAAGGCTGCAGGATAACCAGCGCTGAGCAATTTTGGAGAAATCACAGTGGGGCCTCAGCCTGCTTAAGAGCAGATTAATAAACTAAAATCACTGTCTCTATGGTTACCAGAAATTTACAGAAACTTCTCTCATTCTATTTCCAGCTCTCCTTTTCTCTCACCAAAAAAAAAAAAAAAAAAAAAAAAAGAGTGGGGGGAAGGGAAAGAACCAAGCTTTTATCCAAATCTGCTTCATACTTAGGATGTGAGTAAGGCCACCAGGGTAACAGATTGGTATAGAATTCATTCATTTTTGCATTTAATGGAATCTATTGAGTTTTTTCCATGAGGCAGGTATTGCATTAAGGGTTAAAACAGAACATGGACAAAGTGTCTGTCCTCAGGGAACTTATGCTCTGAAGTGGGAAACAGGCAAACATGGCAGCAAACAAATGATAGTTTCATTCAAGCGCTGAAATGAAAGGGAATGTGGTGTCAGAGGATAATGTGGTGCCCAGGCAGCTGTTCTGGAAGGAGTGGTCAGGGAAGGGCTCTATGAGGGGGAGAGGTTTGTCACCCGGCACACCACAGGTGCAAAGGCCCGTGGGGTGGCGGGGACAGTGTTGTGACTAGAGAGGAGGTGTGGAGGGAGCCAGCTCAGGTAACTGCAGCGAAGGGAGGAAGAGATGAGGAGGATGAGAGAGAAAGCCTGGGATGTCTCCCTAAGCTCATCAGACCCTTTCAAAAAACGTGTTGTTGTTGTGAATAGTACTGTTACAACAGCGATTAAAAGGTGGTGGTTAATAGTCAAATAATTCTTCTGGCCTTTCCTTAGGAATGGAAAATGATAGAAGTACTAACACACAACCTACTTGCTAATTGCAGTTTTAAAAAACACTTTATATGGTCAGACTACTAGCACATGACCTTTATTTTTCTTTTTTGAAAGTGTAATGAACAGCTCCTAATAAGATCACTATATCAGTACAAGCTAACTGTCTGCCCCACTAACTCCACCAGCCATGAGACTGACCCTAGTCTGTTCCTACATCTCCAGGGGTTGCCTCTGAGTTCTCAGAGCCTCAGCATCTAAAGCCTCAGGTGTTTCCCAAGTGTTTTTCAGAGTTACGGGTTAACTGCCTTCCACGCCTCTCTTTCCTTTTTAAAAAGCTCCACATAACCACTCCAAGTTGAACTTCTCCCGGTAACGGCCATGGCCGTCCTGATGGGCTGCGCTGCCGTGTCTGGTATCCATCTCCTGGTGACCTTTCTCCAAGCAGAGCAGGAATGTTATGTTTGTTTTTCAAGCTAAACTCTACTGATCACTACTTTTACATGCAAGACTCTTTCAAACTCAGCTGTTATATGACAACCCTTTTGAACATAACAGAACACCTAGGAGAGTACATCACATTTGTGTGTGTTCATTTCTGTCTCCTCCTACTATAATGACCTTCCCTGAGAGCAGGGACTTTATTTCGCTACTGTGCTAGCTCCCAACCTTAAACCAGAGTCTGGCATATAGTAGATTTTCAGAATTAAACCAACACGTTTATTTATTTTATCCGTGTATACCTCGGCGATATTGCAGGTTTGAGTCCAGACCACTGCAATAAGGCAAATACTGCAATGTAGTGAGTTATATGAATATTCTGGTTTCTCAGTGCATTTAAAGTTATGTTTCTATTACACAATAATGTATTGTGTGTGATAGCTTTGTCTGAAAAAAACAATGTACATGCCTTAATTTAAAAATGCTTTATGGCTACAAAATGCTAAGCATCACATGATAACACAACACTTCAACTTGTAGAAAATGCAGTATCTGTGAAGCACAATAACGTGAAATGCAGTAAGACAAGGTATGTCTGCATAAGGCCTGAATTTCACATGCATGCCACTGATCTCAGCTTGCTCCTTTTTGTATAAACCTCCTCCCTAGGAGGAGAGTCAGGTCTTCTCTCACCAGCAGGTCCTTCCTTCTCCTGCTCTCTCTCACCGGGATTTTGGCCCCAATTGCTCACGTTCCATCTCCAGCAGCTCTCAGGCCCTCTGCACCATAACTAAGCGATCCCCCCTGGCCAAATGTACTGAGCTCCTTAAATCCTTCCTCCCTCCCTTCTCTCCGGAGAGTCACTCAAGGCCCTCCCAGGATCAGGCTCGGTGTTTTTCTCCAGACTGCACAGCATCTAACCTAAACCTGGGTCTGAGAGTAGAGAGGTGAAGGGTGGGCAGGATAAGAAAGACGAGGTGGGCTAGTTTATAGGGAGAGAGCATTGTGGGGGAGAAGCGATGGATAAACCCACCCAGGTATTGACCCAACTGTGCCCTGAATTGCTGTGTGATCCTGGGCAAGCCACTCCCCTGCTCTCCATGTCTTGTCACATGGAGGCAGGGACAGAGGAAGGCAGGAGAAATGATCATTTTAGGTGTCTTCTCCATATCATTCAGGATCTTCTCTCTCATATGTGATGAACGAAAAACATCTCACTAAAGAAATAGTTTGCAAACTTCCTCTTCCTCCTAGCCAGCACCTGGCCATCACCAAATGCCACAAGACACATATATCCGATCACCACCGTAGTAGTGACTAGGCAGTATGACCAACTCATCCAAGTCTGCCCAGGACTCTCCCAGTTTCAACACTGAGAATCCCTAGCACACCAGGATGGTTGGCCATCTTATGACTAGACCACAGCTTCCTGATGGCACAGATCTTGCTCACGACTGCGCATGCTCTGCCTGTTCTGGCCATCAGCAAGCATTCATTCAGCCAGCATCTGCTGAATAAACTGAGGCTACTGTTTCAAAGCACCCAACACACATATAATGGATACACATACTCCTGGTTCCTATCTTCATCTCAACATTGAAGCAGAACTTACAGGGCTGAGGGGAGAGGCAAAAGGAGGGAGGAAGACCAGCATGTCAGATGAGATGTCCTCATACCTCCCGGCCCCACCCACCATCATTACTGCCAGACACTGAACTGAGGACAGGAGTCTGCCTGCAGCAGGGCATCCTGAATCCTGCCAAAAGGAACACACGTCCAAGAGCTGCTATGGAGGAGGGTTGTTCCAGACCAAACCAAGTGCTTCTGCTCCAACTGGCCACTTTACCCAACAACCAGCCCCAGCCTCTACCTGATGGCTATGCCTCTTATATTCACATACCAGTGATCTCCCCCTGCCCCTGTGTCTGCCGGAGTCTGGCCAACACAGCCTCTGCTCCCAGAGCCTGCCATCCCCACCTGCTCTGGTGTCTGCCTCTGTCTACCCTGTATCTGCTCACTTCTCCAGGAAAGGGCCAGGGTACGTGAGAGTCAGAGGAGCTGCCAGGGTGTAACCGACCGTTCCCTATTTATATGCCTTGAGAAAGCCTGACTGTACCAGACTGGTCCCTCACTCATTTTGATAAGAGGCACACATTCTCCTGTAAAATTCAGCCATAAAAGTTCCCTTTGTATTTTTATTCTTGTTCAAAGTTAAGCCATTTTCCACTAAAGATAAAAACAAGGCATTTCTGAGCGGGGAGAACTGCGGCTGTCTAATAAGCCGGGATTGATGGTCCTGATAAAGTCGACTGCATCGATCCCTGCACAGAGGCGGTGCAGGGACGGGAGCCTCCCGGCAGAGCTCCCCAGGACGGTTTTGAGCTGTTCATGAGGCAAGTTTATGTCGAGGGTTTTAGTGATGCCGTAACCTGCGAGAGGCAGAGAGGCAGTGCCAGACTAAGAGAAGCCAAGTCAGGCACCCAGGAACTGGGTACCAGGCAGGACAGCAGCCAGACACCTCCACAGTGGAGAGAGATGGATTCTTCCTGTGACTCTGGCAAACCTATGAGCTCCTAGAGCATCGAAGCATGACTCGTAGAGGCCGATTGACCCCTTCCAGTGTGAAGATCAAAGTAGAATGTGAGCTGGTGGCTGCTGGCCAATGTGTATGGGGAACTGGGTCTAACTATGCCTGGGTTCTGGGAGTGCAGGAGGGACGCACCTGGACCAAGCAGAGAGAAGATAACACTTCCCTGAATACCCACTCCCCTGAGTGTTCCCAGCCCCTCTTTCTTCCTAGGTTTCTCCTAGATAGGGTCGAGGGTCTCCCCTGTACCTGCCGTCAGCACACAAGGGTTCAGCTGCACTGTTGACCACCTAAGGATGGCACCCTGGGATCAGCAGTATCTTCTTATCCTTTCATGGCCAACTGTGTCCTCACCCTGGCCTCCACCCTCCCACCTGCACCCACAGGACTTGCTTGATCTTCCTCTGACTTCACTTGGTTAGACTTCTGGCTTCTTCCAGAACTTTTCAGATTAGATAGGCTCCCAGCCTGCCAGAATACAGTCTGCTGGACTTAATGAGTCCCAAGGATGAGAGCAGTGTTGGGGTTCTCACTGGGCATGCATGCAGTCAAGACTTCCACTCCTGGAGGCTGGCATCTCTATCTCTGTAACCGCTGGAGCTCAGAGACTGCACCGTGCTTGCTACCCCTACTGCCCAGAGACTCCGCACAGAATATCTGGAAGTAACAACATTAATAATTTTCACTTACTGAGGGCTTATGACTTGCCATAAATCATGCTAAGAGATGTATGGATATTTTTACTTTTTCCCCCTCTGATTTTTATTCTTTCCTAAAGTTCTATAGGGTAAACATTTTATCTCCATTTTATAGATGAGGGCAATTGGACTGAGACAGCAAGTTATTTTCCAGAACTTCCACCTGGGCTCATTTGCCTCCAAAGTCAGTGCCCAAAGGTCCTGCTAAACTAGGGCCTGCACCTTCCTTCTATGACCATCTAGAGATTTGTCTGGCCAGACACTGGTGTTGTGACAACCCAGAGACCTGGTGGAGGGAGGGACAAAATGGAAGTCACTCCAGGTCAACTCTGATGAAAGACAGGGTGGACACAGTACATCTAGGAGGAGGGTGTGGACTATTACAATAAAGCTCTACTGGCCATGTGAAGCCTAAATTGCCCTCCTGTTTCATTGTTTCCATTGAGATAAGCAATCTCCGAACACACTCTTTGTTTGAAGCTGTGTTCTCTGCCCTCCCCCAGAGCCTGGGTGTGTGGCTTCCCATGGTGTGATTATGCGACCGTGTGTAGACACTGGCCTACAAAGAATTCTAGCCACCTGCTGTCACCTGAGTAAGCTCAGCTCCTTCCTCCCTGAGAGCACACATATAACCCAGCAAAGAAAGACACAGTGCACTTCCTAGCCTGGGATGGGATCCCTGTTAGACTCTCACAGGCTCCTTTGTTTTACTCTCATGCCACATGTATGCTATTGCCACTTACCTTTTAATGTGATTATTTAACAGATGTCAGTATTGCCACTAGACTATAAGCTGCATGAGATCAAGACCACATCTGCTTTGCTCACCAGCCCACCCCCTCCACCCCCCATGCCTCATGCAGCGTCCAGCACAGAGTACAAACTCAGGAAGCACCCAGTATCTGGATGAAAGAACAATTGAACAAATTCTCAAGCAGTGAACAGTAGAATGAATGCAGGCCCGAGAAAACCCCATGGGTGGGATTTCTACCACAGCCTAACAGAATGGAATCATGGAGTTGAACATTTACTCCCTGCCTGACCACAACAATAAGCCCAGATCATCCAATAAGCCAGAGGGGTCGTGGAGGCAGTGGGGATATTTCATGTAGCCAGGGGCTTCAAGGTCCTGGTAGAACGCATGTCTGGCTCAGATGTGGAAGAGATAGTGGACAGGAGTTTTAATTATCTACAAGGCAAGAGAAACGGACCAGCCTCATCTCAGAAGAGCACCTGACCCCAGAATGACAACAGGTACAATTCTAAGTAGAGGTGATCATCAAAACGTCCAGCTTTCACTCAGAACCAGAAGTTCTTAACATCCTTTCAGGGGACTCTACTGATTTGGAGAGAGGATCTGCTATATCAAACATAGACTGTAAGTAGAAGGAGGAGGGAAATGAATCAATTAAAATGTAAACAGCCAGCAGGAAGCAGGGCAATCATTTGTTCCCAAAACTTATTAGAAATCCAGGGAAAATGGGTTTGCTGGGACTACACAGACAGCACCCAGAAAACAACAGTCAACTGGCTCTGGTGGAGAAGTCACACAAGGGACTGAGCATCTTCATGTGGTGGGTTTGAGGGTGAGCAGGCCAGGTCTATGGCAAGGAGAGCTGAGGAACGTGGGTGGGGGGGTGGGGAAGGCAGGCACTGCAGGTGGGAAGAAGGAGGATGGGGCATCTTTGATTTCCAGCAGAGCCTGGCTCTAGCCTCCGATGCTCAGAACTCTGGGGCTGGGGAGAAACCACTCTGATCCATCTTGCAATGCCTGCCTGGCCCTCCTCTCACCTAGGGTCAGGGGGAAGGCCTGGCCTGTGTGATTCCTTGTCTGTTTAGTGGTCCTTCTAGTAGTTAAAGTCATGACCCTGCCCCCCAGGCCATCTCGTTTACAAATCAGAGACCCAGATGTGCTCAGTTGCTCAGTTGTGTCTGACTCTTTATGACCCCTTTGACTGTAGCCTGCCAGGCTCCTCTATCCAGGGAGTTTTCCAGACAAGAATACTGGAATGAGCTGCCATTTCCTCCTCCAAAGGATCTTCCCAACCCAGGGATCAAACCCGGGTCTCTTGCATCTCCTGCATTGGCAGGCAGATTCTTTACCATTGAGCCAGCAGGGAAGCCCAGGGACCCAGATGAAGAGTAACAAAAAGTTGAATAGCAGTTACTGTGATGTCAGGCAATGTTCTAAGGCATCTACATATATTACATGTTCAATCTTTGTATTACCACCTCCAATTTACAGACAGGAAAACCAAGGAACAGAGAGGCTACTTAAGTTGCTGGAGATCAACCAGCTTAGAAGTGAGAGACCTGGCCTTGGAATCCAGGCAATTGGGTTTTACATATTACTCTATAATCTAGCAGAAACTTTATCTGTCTCTCATGTTACCCAGTTTTTCCTCTTGAGTTGTTCTCCTCTAAACATACCTCACTTTCTCTATATCCCATAAAATCCAATTCTGTAGCTTTGATCTGAGTAGCAGAGTAGAACAAAACTATTCACCTCCCCATTTTAAGACATTAATATTGCTCAAGATTACATTATATTTAAGGACAATCATGTGACACTACTGGTTCATAATATGTTTAATTAACCAGGAACCATAAGTACTTTTCCAGATTGCCCCAGTTAAGAAGCATTTCCCCCTGTGTCTGTCAGTTAGCATTTTTGATGCAGCAGCAGAATCATTACTCAGGGTGTTGATTTTACCCCTTTGTCCTGAGGCAACCATCATGGAAGTCTCATCTTCCAAAGACCTCTGGGTCATCTCCACAGAGCCAAGATTCTAAACTAAAAAAGCTCCCCTAGGAAGGGTGGGGCAAGGGGGCTGAATAGCATCCTAGAGACACAGACCTATGTAAAACACTGGGAACTTGATCAAGTTTCTTAACCTTGTAAATATTCAGCATTCTCCTATATAAAATGTGAATAACAATATCTACCCCATAGAGACAGGAGGATAAAAGTTAAAGGAGAAAGTAGACATTAATCTGTCTGCATAGTGCCTGGCACACAGGAAGGGCTGGTGAGCAGACAGTGGCTCTTGGTGTAAATCCTTGGCCCTGGGGAAGCAACCCCTAGATAATCCAGCAATCATGTCCCAGCTTCTCACCTGAAACTGCCCCGCTTCCCCACCAGGACCAGACACATAACCTGTGGGGCTCAGTGCAGAAGGAAAACATGGTGGCCTTTGTTGAAAACTTACTAAGAATTTTAACACAGCAACAGCAGAACACTAAACCAAGGGCAGGGTGCTTTTAGCCTTCTGAGGATCTTGTGTAAAAGGGGCCCACTGTATAGTGTCCTGATACTAACCCTGCCACTGTAAGAAAGTCCTGCGCCTTGGTGCCTTCAAACAACACATACTAGTTATCTTCAATTCTGGAGGCCAGAAGTCTGACAGAGGTCTCACTGGGCTGAAGTCAAAGTGTCAGCAGAACTGCATTCCTTTCTGGAGGTTCCAGGTGATAACCTGTTAGACACTGTCCTTGCCTTTTTCAGTATCTACAGGTTGCCCCCATTCACAGCTCTTTTCCATCTTCAAAGCCAGCAGTGTCTGGCTGAGTCCTTCTCACATTGCCATTGCTCTGGCTTTCTCTTCCACATTTAAGTGCTCAGGGATTACTCTGGGCTCATCCAGATAATTCAGGATGATCTCCTTATTCTAAAGCCAACTGATTAGCCACCTCAATTCCATCTGCAACCTTAATTCTCCTTTGCCATGTAACATACCATGTTCAAAGGTTCCAGAGATCAGGACGCGGACACCCTTGGGAGGCCATTACCTGCCTACCATACATGCTGCTCATCAAGCCAGTCCTGCTGAATCCCAAAGTTCAGAGATCCCAGAGGTCTGTCTAGCAGCTGCAGCATGAAGACCCTGTGACCCTCCAATCCATACACACAGATCTGGTGGCCATACTCATAGTGGTAACACCGCAAACACCCACAGCCACTTTGGATGGACCCTAACCTGCTCCCAGGAGGATCCAGAGCCCCGGCTCCAGGCTGCATTCTTTCCCTGCTGTAATCCCATCCTGACTCTTTCCACTTCAATGTTCTTCTTTCCACAGAGTCTCCCCAGCTCAGGACCCAAGACTCCTTTGGGGGCAGGTGTGCATGCTTCTGTCCCTGATGCTCCCACCAGGGGCTGCAGAAAATAGTCCAATCCCCTTTACCAGTCCCTTGTTCCCTGGTGGCTCAGACATAAAGAATCGGCCTGCAGTGCTGGAGACTCAGGTTCAGTCCCTGGGCCGGAAAGGGAATGGCTACCCACTCCAATATTCCTGCCTGGAGAATTCCATAGACAGAGGAGCCTCTGGGATGCAGTTCATGGAGGAGCAAAACAGTCAGACACAATTTAGCGACTAAACCACCACCACCACCAAGGAGGGGCTGAATCCCAAATTACAGCTGGGCAGTGACAAGTACAGATGACAACTGGGGCTTGTGACTGGTACCTAAAGTGGAGCCAGTCTTGCGGGACTGAGCCCTTAACTTATGGGTTCTGACACTAACTCTGGTAGGTAGCATCTAAAGCTAATTGAATCGTAGGGACACCCAGCTGGTGTCACAGAATTGGTCGATATGGGGAAAAAAACCCTCACATCTGGTGTCAAAGTGTCATGAGTAGGAGAGTAAAGTGTGCATCTCCTACTTACTCCAGAAGGTTACTGTGAGACATCAAAGAGTTAATATAAATAAAGTGTGAAATGCTTCCCTGAAAACATGCCTCATGCTATATAAATGTTTGGCAGTGTAATTTGAAATAGGATGACAGTAAAGATATTGAAAAGATGTTTCTAAAATGCGTTAAACAGGATAAACAAGCAATGACCTTGTTACAAGGCAGTGATGTTTTCATGGAAATGAACAGACAAAGAGAGGCACTGTTTTACCCAAGCATGTGCTTGTTTCGAGTGGTCCACCAACGGCTCTCTAATCCTGGGTGCGTGTCTGGCACAGCAGCTGAAGTAGAACTAGACAGAGCCTTCCACACCCATGTGCTAAGAGAAACCACCGTCCTTGGAGCCTCTGCACGAGCCCCTGCTGAGAGCAGAAGGCTCAGCTCTGCCTTTTATCAGAGATTCTGTTTTACTGGCTATAAAAAGGGGTTGACAGAAGTCGCCTTGCCCACAGGGGAGGTGTGGAAGCTCCATAAACTGTAAGGTTCTGTGCAGAGGACAGGTCTTTCCATTATGATTACTGCTTCTCTCCAGTGGCTCAGGAGGAAACCACAGAATTCACCTCACCTGGAATCCTTCAGAGACATCCCCCTCTGGCCCTCGCTCCCGCACCTGCCGCCACCTTCTTAGCAAACTCGGGAAGTCCAGGCTGGGCTGCCTTTTCTGAATGCACTTCCTTCAGAGCGGGCTTTCCAGGGAGCCCTGCACTTTAGAGAAATGCCTCGAGGCCTCCTGTCTCCACCGGGCAACTCCTGCTTCTCTCCCACGGAGACAGGAAGGACTGGTGTGCAGGGCGCCTCTCTCAGTGAAGGGTGGAAGGGCTGCAGGGTCAGTCGGCTCTCAGCACGCCTCCTGCACAGTCAAGGCCAGCCCAGCGGTGGGCTCGAGTCAAAGGCCCGGATTTGGCTTCTGGCTACATTGGTTCAAGTCTCGGCTCGGTCCCTTATTCAACTGTGTGACGTCAGCCAGAACTCTTACTCTTTCTGCTCCTCAGCTACTTCGACGCTGAATGGGACTGTGCCAGCTGCCTGCCCACCTTCATGCAGGTTAGTGTGGTCCATATGGGAAGCACATCTCAACCAGTCAAGCCCATGTAAACACCAGTCATCATTATAGCCATGCTGCAGTCGGCAAAATCTACCATTTCCCCTTATTTTGGGAAAAATGTGTATCGAGTTGCGCCTGAGTCCATAGCTTCTGTGCTGGCCAAGATCATGGCTGAGGCCTCCGCAGAGTCCTGTGTGTGCGCTAAGTTGCTTCAGTCATGTCCGACTCTGCGACCCTATAGACTGTAGCCCACCAGGCTCCTCTGTCCACAGGATTCTCCAGCCATGAGCACTGGACTGGGCTGCCATGCCCTCCTCCAGGGGATCTTCCTGACCCAGGGGTTGAACCCATGTCTCCTGCATTGCAGGTGGAGTCTTTACTCATTCAGCCATCTGGGAAGCCCCCAAGTATTTTTTAAATAAACATATACTCTTTTTTCCCCTTGTAGATCCTCAGATGGTCTTTCATCACTAGAGCCCAGCCAGGTTCCCCTGGGCCAAGAAAAATCATACCTAACGACAGGGCATACAGCAGAAACTCAATAAATATCTATGAAACTGAACTGAACTCTCCTTTCCAAAGAACACATACTCCAAACCCAGAAGCAAGATCTTTCTTGAAAACTCCAGACACAAGCTAACTGTGGTTTGCAGCTTTAAGAAAATTTTAAAAATAAGTAGAAAGAGAGGAAGAGAAGGTGCAGAGGGGGGAGCTCACAAAAGTTAATGAGATTTTTTCAGCTGTGGTACGTGCCCACATTTTTAATAATTAGGAGTAATAAAAATTCCAACTGAACCTTAAAGGAACATCTTTTGTAACAAAGAGAGAAGTCAAGACAGACTTCTCTGTCGGGTGTAATGACTTGTTAGCCTTGGAAGATGGATGTACTTTAAGAAACTAATTTACAGAAAAAAATAATTGTTCATAAAAATGCAACTAATTGGGTTAAAATGACTTATTAACAGGAGTGCCAGATGATTCTTGTGCCCTTAAGGATTAAATTCGGTTATTAATCCTCAAAATGTCTTATTTCTGGTGGAAAAAAGCCTTCTCCCTGCTTAGCAGATGGAGAAACTGAGGCTGGAGGAGGAAGGGGAGAGTGACTTGCTCGATGCAGGCCGAGCGGGGAGGACACCTAGTCCTGGCTCTGTCCCCAGCACCACAAGGACCCCACCTCCCCACGGGCAGGTCGACAAGGGCCTGGCCACTGACTCTGCTCACCCACTGGGTCTGAGGTCAGGCAGGGGCCGGTCGAGGGGTAGGCGGTCACTGAGGTAGGCGTTGTAGCCGTAGTACTGGAACTGCTTCAGGGCCACACGCCGGCCTTCTGGGCTGAGCTCCTGGCCCCAGTGTGCAAACAGAGAGGAGTCTGTGAAGGGCTCAGCCTCTGCCTCCTCAGGTTTGGCGGGGGCCTCTGGAGAAAGAAGGGATAAGGAGACAGTAGGTCAGAGTACACTCTTGTATATGCCATGACAACCCCTTACCCTTCCTCACCATTGCTTTGGATAAAACGATCTTAGCCCCAATGTTGGGGGTGGGGAGGAACAGAACCGTCATGCTCCCCCAAGCTCATTTATCCTTCCATACATCCATTCATCCACCCAACAACCACTAACACAATGGATAGAGAAATACACCCAGCAGAGTCTGAGGGGAAGCCAACGGATGTGATCCTGAAGCCCCATGGCTTTATGTCAGAACCTCCTCCTTTCCCAGTCTGCCTTCTCATCAGAGATGCTGGTCCCAGCCCTTGAATGGGGTTTCTGCTTCTCTTTCCCCAGATCACACCCTTATTCTCTGATAGCCCTGAACAGTTCCACACCCAGGTCCCCAAGCTGGGTGCCTGCTCCTTTGCCCAGTTCTTGCCAGTCTACTCTCTCTCCACTGTCTGGTCTTGCTGAGAGTTTCTTGGCTGCACCCTATTTTATTTACCTAACTGCTAGGACCCTCGGCCAGGTTGCCTCCTGCTGCTTCAGGCTCTGGCCACCAGGATAGGGGCTTGTTGGCACAGGGGACAGACAGACCATCCCCAACCTCCCACACACTCTGGGCACTGCTCATTGGACCTCTGGTAGACTTTGTAGGGGCAATGCTCACACCAGGTCAAAAGAGTTCATGGTTCTCCTGGAAATTTCCAAGAAAATGGAGGGGGTATTATTACCTATAAGAGCAGAGGCTTGGATTTATATAGACACGGATTCAAACAAATCTCTGCCCCACTATTCACTGGCGACATGACCATAAGCAAACACTCAACCTCTTGATGCCTTGATTTCCCCACCTGTAATGTGGAGATATTAATAATAATACCTACCCCTCATTCCTGAGATCTGTGAGGATTACATGCAATAATGTACATAAAACACTTGTCTCAGAGTAAGTGCACAATAAATGCAACTCAGGGTTGCTATAGCAAGGGCAGCCTGGTGGGTCAAGTCCCTCTTTTACAGGGATAATGAGTAGGCCTTGCCAGGACACAGGCTGACTGGTCAGGACTATGGAACTCATTCCAAGGGAGAGGTAGTCAGGCCCACCATTTCAGGTCAGCAATCAGAGAAATTGGACAGGGATGCTAAGGCCACTGGATTGGCCTTTCATGTTCATAAACATGATGTAAGAAAGAGATGGAGCCTGGAATGAGACAGGGACCAGGAGGAAGCAGAAGAGGGTTCAGAACAGGAGAGGCAGGCTTAGGACACTTGCCAAAGTCCCTTTAGCTATCTACACGGAGCCAGTAGGTGCAAACACACCTATGTCAGGTAACTTAAAGGTACAGTCTGGAGACAGGCAAAGGGCTAGGGCCCCTTGGTCTTCCAGGCTGAAGAGCTCAGAGCTGCACACCACAGCTCTTCCTACTACCTCTTCCTGACAGATTCTTGGAAGAGTCCATCTGGGAAGAGGAGGAGGCTTGAAAATAAGGGGCTCTTCCAGCACCCAGGACACTCCTATCACAGAAGGGGTGCTCCTGGGGGAGGACGCCCCATCACTGGAGGTACACAAAGGATGTCGTGGACAGAGGGGGCTGTCATAGCTCCTTGCAAATTAGAGAGTGAATGATTCTGAAAGCAGAGTGAGCACACCAATGCCAGAGACTTGAGTCAGGGAGGCACCAAAACTCGTGTACACGGAGCTGGGACTCACAGGTGCTGGGTGAACACGTGTGAGCACCTCTGCTTTTCGGGGGCCATGTCCTGGGCACATACTCACACTGGAGATCCATGTAACCACTGGGATGACCATCACAGCTAGCGCTTGCTGAGTGCTTACCAGGAGTCAGGCTCTGCCACAGGCATTTTTCACATACCAACTCATTTCCCCCTACAGGGTGGGGACTGCCACTGTCACCATTCTAGAGACAGTGAACATGAGGCACACAGAGGATAAGAACCTTGACCCGGTTCACTTAGAAGGAAGAGAAGTAGCTGAGATGCAATCTGAGGTAGTCTGTCCCCCGAGGCAGCGGTCCTAACCAATAGGCTGCACTGCCTCTACAGAGCAAAGGGCTGGATACAGGTGAATTCCAAAGATGAACATGGCCTGTCATCTCAGTTATCAGTTTTCCTTAAAGATGCAGAAGGAAACTCAAATATATTAAACATATTAGGACATTTAAAGGAGTAAAATGCGAACTACATGTGCATTTCCATGACAAAGCAAGAACTTTTGGGACTGTGGTGCTACTCAAAGCTCCATCCCAGAGCTCAGGCTGCCCTTGGCCCCTCGACTTGGTGTATTTGAAAGGAAATACAGGGCTCACCTGATCTTGAAGGTCCTTGTTATTTCTTAAAAGATGGATGGTTCATTCGTTTGGATTCAGGAGTAGTAAAAATCTAAATGAGTGAACCAACTGAATCATACATATAATATTTAACACAAATGGACTTTTACTGCTCTTACATACCTAAATGGATATTATCAAGTAAAATCAGGTCATTTAATGAAAAAATTATGATTCACAATTAGAGCAGTATTGCATAAAAATGGATTATAAACATATTAAAGTCCTGAGTCCCAACACGTGCTTTTGCCTTTGTATTCAGTATGGGTACAAAGGACAACAAATTTGATAGCAGTGGGTTCTGAACGATGAGTCAGGGGCAGGACAGGGGGAAGAGGAGGTATATTTGGTGAATTTCTGCCTGAGCCAAGCATAGTGCTGGCTGATGTCTTTACCCAAGGTTATCTCTGTCATGCTCACAGGCTGGATCCCATGAGGGCAGGAGGACATCTGTCTTGTTCCCTGCTGTATCTTTGGCTCCCAGCAGAGTATGTGGCTCTTACAAGGAGATCAGTCCATCATTTCAAAACAAATCAGTTAATACGTACCCCGTAGTGGTTTGTTACTAGACATGAGGAAACCAAAGATGAAGAAGTTGAATAACTAATCTGAGGTCACCCAGCTTGTCAGGGGCATTGACACTTTCTTACCAAGTGGCAAACTATGGTCTGAGAGCTAAATCTGGCCCACCATCTTTTATGTAAATAAAGCTTTATTATAACACATGATATTTACTTGCTCTATATTTAGCTCTAGTGCTTTAGGACAACAAAGGCAGGGTATGACAGGGATCCACGTGACTTGAAAAGTGGAAAAGATGTACTTTCTGGCCCTTTAAGAAAAAGTATGCTGACCCCTGCTCTACACCTCCCATTTGACATCTCTTAGGTAAAGAGGACTTGCCTCTGCTAATCCATTACTTTGTTTCCTTAGGGTCACTGGCTGTAGAGACAGAATGTATACTCCAGCTCTGCCGTTCACCAGATTAGGTTAGCTGCACCTCAGTTCCTCATCTGGAAAATGGAATAGGTACCAATAGTACCTTCTTCTTAGACTATTGGTGCATATTCAATGAGAAGGTCCATGTGAGAGCGTAGCACGGTGCCCAGCACATAATCAATGTTAGCACAGGGAGCGTAGTGGCTAAGGACACACATCGCCCCGCAGCCCACCGGGGTGCTCCTCCACTGACCCTTCTTGAGCTCAGATGAGGAAGATGGATAGCCCTGCCCTGAGGTCCCAGCTCTGGAAGATGCTGCGGCTGTGTAGCCCCAGATGAAGGGCACCCATGTCGACAGAGTGGCCTCCCCTTAACCAGTCCTAGACTCAACCCCCTGCTCTCTCCAGTAAGAAAGCAGACCTATAAGAAGGACCATGTCTGACACAGGGTAACAAAGAGGCCCCACGGAAGTGCCTGGGCTGGGTCCTCCGCAGGGGTCCGGGGGTGTCCAGACATATCTGGTGAGGCGCAAGACCCACAGATGTCTCTCACCCAATGATCAGGTGTCCCCGAGGGGCAGACATGGGCTGTGGCCCCCGCTGGGGTTCACTCTTGACTCATGGAGGGGGTGACCTGAGAGATGAATATATTCAGGGGGCCGAGGGCCCCCACGGGAGAGCTCATTCATGGCACAAATGAGGACACAAGGAACTCAGCCGGGCACTGAGCCAGTGTTCGGAGGGTTCTGAGCACAGCACGGGGGCCGTGGCCCAGCCCACTCCTCACCCTGCCCTGAGCTCGTCTGTGTCCTAGGGAGAAGCAGGCTGAGAGGAACACCGAAGGGCCTGTTCACTAGACAGTCACACACGGGGCACAAGCAGCACCCGTGTAACGCCCGGGCAGGGGAGCTGGTCCTCTGCCTCCCCCGCCTCACCATGAGCAACCACGTGCTGTGGGCCGCAGCGGGGCCCCAGTGGGGCCCGGCTTATTGGGGACACTCACTGGAGACTCATTGGTTGAGGGGGCAGTGCCATGCTCTGCCCCTCTCTGCTCATGACCTCCCCATAGCCAATGGTCCTTCTCGGCCTCCAGACAGATGGTTCTAACAGAGCAAAAACTAGAGAACAAGAACTGGAGCTGCCAGGACCTCAGCAGGCCTGGGACGGCCAGTGAATGGGGAAGGAAGAACCACAACACAAACTGCAAGTCTGAAAGGCTGGATTCGCCATAATGTGATTTGGAAATAGTTTCTGAACCTTCAAGCACATATGCCAAAGTGCCACTTGCCAACCATCACCAATGGTTCTGTCCAAAGCGGCCAAGTACCACTAAAAAATTACTTGAGGTCCAATGAGGAGGGGACTACAGGCTAATCTTGGGTGTTTACTGCAAAACCTTGCCCCTGAAGCTGATCCCCTCATACACTGTACCCCAAGACCAGGCCATCACAGTGGCTGCATGATATAGGTTCTATCGTTCCCATCACAGATGAGAGGTGACTGCAGCTCGGAGACAGGAAAGAGCTTGATGCTGAAACTGTACTCCTGACCACAGTCCGGCCTCCATGTTGTGGGAGAGATACACTGTCTGGCCTGAGGACTGGAGGCACTTCAGGCCCTGGGAGGCGGCTGAAGTTGGTCTGCACTGGTTCACAGCAGCTGTTAACCCACTGCAATACCTTCAAAGCGCACTGGTAAACATCTGCTTCCCCAAGGCCATGGGGCCCTCTTAACCCAGCTGCTCTGGCCCTTTTCTTGGAATGATCCAGATCTTTCTACCAGCCAGCAGCTGAAAGGTGTATGCCTGCCCTGTTCCCCACCCCACCCCACCCCAGGATCGTGTTTCATGCTGTGACCAGCATTTACGCCAACTGGTTGGTGCCTGTGCCTTGCTAGTTAAGTACAGTTTGACTATTACTTGCTTGAGCCCTTCCTAGGAGGCCCCAATTATGGGTTTCTGGAGACCTTTCACTCAGCTCATCCGTTCCCCATGTTAGTGCCCAGGCCTCATCACGCATGACCTGTTTTCCAGAAAGTTCTGCCAGTGATCACAGAAGGCATCCAGGAAATGCCACGATATGGTCCCAGAGATAGGCCCACAGAGTCTGACAAGCAGCCCACTAATGAGAGCGGAGAATTGCAGATCCAGGTCCTGACAGCCTCCATGCTAATTCACAGAGACAGGAGGGAAGTGGGGCAGGAAAGCAGCTTGCGAAGCTCCAAGCAATGAATGCACCCGAGGCTGCAGCTCTGAGCCTGAGCCCTACCTAGCTCGCCAGCCAGGCACAAGGAGGCCATCTGGAGACCCAGTCAAGGCCCGTGAGGCCTCTAAAGCCGCTGATGCTGAAAGTGGGAGGAATACCTGTGTAAAAAGGGCTGCTTCAGGGAGCAGCCTGAGTGAATGCTCTCCCAGCTGCCTCTGCCCGTCTGCGCGGTGCCAAGACTGCACAATGGAGTAGAAAGAAAATGGGTCTTGGAGTGAAGCAGACATGCCATGCTGCCCAGCCCCTCCCATTTCTGATGGCCTGTCCTCTCTAGGACCGCGTTCCTGGGGATCCCTGTCTTTTGAAGCTGAGCCATTTTGTCCACTCCCACCACGCCCTTCAGTGGAAACTCTGAGGCCGGAGGAGCCGCAGAAGAGGCTGTAGCCCAGACCTCTCCCCGAGACCGACTCTGCTCTTTGGACTTTAAGATGAATCTTAAAATAGCAACAGGAGGGGTCACGCTGCTCGATCACTGCTGGAAGTCAAAGTGATTTGGGGCTGGACAGCAGGACTGGCCAAGCTCTGCTGGGGGACAGACTGAACCACCTGGGACGAGGCCCACGTGGCTAAGGACCAGTTAGCCAGCTGCCCGAGCTGGGCTGGGTGCTCGCTGGAAGTGGCAGCTCTGCTTCTGATCCCTCCGTATGGGCATCTTAGGGAATATTTCCCCAAGAAAGCAGTGGAGCCCTCTTTTTTCTTTTTTTTTTTTTTATGGTTTTCCTCAGTTTCCTACATGCCCCTCTTCAAGGCAGAGTTAAACAGACTTTGAGGGTGGCTGGCGAGAGGGCCTGCCTTCTGCCCTGCAGCCAGTCCTATATCCTGCTATTTCGGTTTCTGCCCTCAGGCCATGCTCAGAGCTGAAGCTTTGGTGTTTGGTGGTGAGATCCAGAAGTCCAGGGACAGGGAGGCAGGGAGAAAGCAGGACAGGCAGGCCAACATCCCAGGTAATTGCCTGCTGTGTGCACTGGGGCCCTATGTCTAAAGGACATCTGGGGGACAGGTACAGATGGCCCTGTCGCCTCGCCCCACCATCCTCCCGGAGTGTCCTGGGGGCCCCTTCTCCCACTCTCCTAGGTCTGTTCTTCATTTTCTCTGGATTAGATCCACAGCCCAGCCCTTCAAGTCTGCATTTCCTTGGTTGTAGAACAAGAAGAGACAGCGGTGGGGGGAGCCGCTGTGAAGTCGGCTTTTGGAGGGATGAAGGCTAAGCATGAAATAATGGAGCCGGCAGTGCTGAATATCCAGATAAGAATTCTTAAAGCAGTTTCCTTTCCTTCCACTCCTTTTATTTTTTTTAACAGCTTTATTAGGGTGTAATTTACATACCATAAAATTCACCTGTTTCAAAAGTACAGTTAAGTGATTTCTAGAAAACTTTCCTTCCATTCTTTTTTTTTTTATTATTATTATTATTATTATTTTTTTTTTCCAGTGGGTTTTGTCATACATTGATATGAATCAGCCATGGATTTACATGTATTCCCAATCCCGATCCCCCCTCCCACCTCCCTCTCCACCCGATTCCTCTGGGTCTTCCCAGTGCACCAGGCCGGAGCACTTGTCTCGTGCATCCCACCTGGGCTGGTGACCTGTTTCACCATAGATAGTATACATGCTGTTCTTTTGAAATATCCCACCCTCACATTCTCCCACAAAGTTCAAAAGTCTGTTCTGTATTTCTGTGTCTCTTTTTCTGTTCTGCATATAGGGTTATCGTTATCACCTTTCTAAATTCCATATATATGTGTTAGTATGCTGTAATGTTCTTTATCTTTCTGGCTTACTTCACTCTGTATAAGGGGCTCCAGCTTCATCCATCTCATTAGAACTGGTTCAAATGAATTCTTTTTAATGGCTGAGTAATATTCCATGGTGTATATGTACCACAGCTTCCTTATCCATTCATCTGCTGATGGGCATCTAGGTTGCTTCCATGTCCTGGCTATTATAAACAGTGCTGCGATGAACATTGGGGTGCACGTGTCTCTTTCAGATCTGGTTTCCTCAGTGTGTATGCCCAGAAGTGGGATTGCTGGGTCATATGGCAGTTCTATTTCCAGTTTTTTAAGAAATCTCCACACTGTTTTCCATAGCGGCTGTACTAGTTTGCATTCCCACCAACAGTGTAAGAGGGTTCCCTTTTCTCCACACCCTCTCCAGCATTTATTGCTTGTAGACTTTTGGATAGCAGCCATCCTGACTGGCGTGTAATGGTACCTCATTGTGGTTTTGATTTGCATTTCTCTAATAATGAGTGATGTTGAGCATCTTTTCATGTGTTTGTTAGCCATCTGTATGTCTTCTTTGGAGAAATGTCTGTTTAGCTCTTTGCCCCATTTTTTGATTGGGTCATTTATTTTTCTGGAATTGAGCTGCAGGAGTTGCTTGTATATTTTTGAGATTAATCCTTTGTCTGTTTCTTCATTTGCTATTATTTTCTCCCAATCTGAGGGCTGTCTTTTCACCTTACTTATAGTTTCCTTTGTAGTGCAAAAGCTTTTAAGTTTCATTAGGTCCCATTTGTTTAGTTTTGCTTTTATTTCCAATATTCTGGGAGGTGGGTCATAGAGGATCTTGCTTTGATTTATGTCGGAGAGTGTTTTGCCTATGTTCTCCTCTAGGAGTTTTATAGTTTCTGGTCTTACATTTAGATCTTTAATCCATTTTGAGTTTATTTTTGTGTATGGTGTTAGAAAGTGTTCTAGTTTCATTCTTTCCATTCTTGAGATGTCTTGTTGTATGCTTTATTTGGGGTTAAAAAGAAAAGGGCTAATTGAATATCCAGAAATGTACGTTGTTGGTGTTCAGTATCACCTGCTGGCTGGCTCCCTGCTGATGATAAAGGACCATTGTTCCCACTTAAACAGCCTGGTGCCTGGGCCTCGCCCAAGAAGCCCGGAAGCCCAGGAAGCATCTTCAGAGCCTCAGAGCCAGTCCATGGGAGCAATACTGATGAGGCAGGATTCACACCTCCGCACATGGGGTGGTTCACCCCAGAACAGCAGCGGCTAGTCCCGACTGTTTCTGCCTGCCCTCTGCAGTGCCACCTCCACACTCCAGGATGTGTGTCC
This sequence comes from Dama dama, assembly GCF_033118175.1. Lineage (NCBI taxonomy): Eukaryota > Metazoa > Chordata > Mammalia > Artiodactyla > Cervidae > Dama > Dama dama. Next base: position 41,541,684 of record NC_083681.1, on the reverse strand, counting down.
TCCCCACTTCTCTTGCAACACCCAGCCCTGGATCCAAAGTGGTGCCCCAGGGCCTGTCCTAGCCAGAGGGAGGCACCGAGATCCTGTGGGAAACAGGTGGTCCTGAGAGGCAGGAAGCCTCAGTCCACCCTCCCCTCCAAAACTGGGCAAATCCCCATTTCCCTCCCTGTGAGATGGACCCAGTGTTTGGGTTCTACTGGGGAGAAAAAGGACTTGCGCACATCACCATGATGCTTTTCTTACTCCTCGAAAAGGAAGACATCAGGCCTCCACTTGTACTTGGGCTCCCAAGGGGAGATCTTCAGGTTTTTAAAAACATCCTTTGATATGCTAAGAGTCCTAATAATATGGAAGCAAAGTACTGTGTTGAGTTGAGGGTCTCCCCTCCTCTCCACTTCTAGAGATGCAGTACAACATGAGCTAAAGTTCTTTTGCCCCCACAATTAGGCTTTATTTTCCAAGAATCCTAAGCATGGCTAAGAGAAAGAAGTGGGATCCGGCAGGAAAGAGCTTGGAGATAATCAGAAGCAAGGAGCTCTGACAGTCTCAGGCCCCACACCATTAGAAGCCTCTGCAGAAGGACTTTATCCACTGTGGAAAAGACACAGGGGGAGAGCTTCCTCTGGCACCTGGAGAGCACTGCAGGGAAGGGGAGCGGCTTCCACAGAAGGCCTCCTGACCAGGCAGGGCCAGGCCTGCATGGTGGAGGACAGCCTCCTACAGGGGGTCCAGAGTCAGCTCTGCCCTAGACAGGCTGTGTGACCTTCGTCAATCTCCCTGAACCTCAGCCGGCTTGTCTGTTTGATGCGGATAATAAAACCTCTAACTGTGAAGATAAGGTGAGCTGGTGGCATCAGTATAGTGTTTAGCAAACTGTCAGACTCCTGATCAGTGTATTTGTTTCCTGTTGCCACCATAACAAATGTCCACAAATTTAGTGACTTTATGCTAAGGTATTATCTTGCAGTTCTGGAGGTCAAGGGTCTGATAGTGTCTCTCTAGAATAAAATCAAGGTATTGGCAGGGCTATGTTCCTTTCTGCATGTCCTAGAGGACAATTCTTGAATCCTTGAATCCTCCATTTCAGCTTCTAGAGGCCATCTGCTGTCCTTGGCCCATGACGTTCTTATTTCATGGCCAATGCCAACAACAGTGGGTTGAATTCCTCTCACGTGGCATCCCTCTGACTTCTGATCCCCTTTGACACTTTCAAGGACCCCATGATTACATTGGGCCCACCTGGATAACCCCGGACACTCCCTATTTTAAGGTCAATTGATGAGCACCCTTAATTCCATCTGCAGCCTTAACTCCCCATTGCCATATCAGGTAACATTCACAAACTCCAGAGACTGGGATGTACTTATCTTTGTGGAAGGGCACACATTATTCTGCCTTACCTAGTAAGAGTTCCATCATTGTGGGTTTTGCTCTTCATAAAGGTGTGACTCTAACACCCTGCTCTCAGGGTTGGAACCCTGAGAGGCAAAGGAATGACAGCTCACATTTGTTGCGAGCTGACCACGTGCCAGCTCGCAGCATAGCGGTTGTCTCCTCCCTGCCATAGCTCAGGGGCTGCACGAAGGGCACACACCCAGGAAAGCAGGGTAGGGCTGCCAGTCAGGTTCTCCAAAGGGGGCGGGTGCACATGAGGGCAGCAGGCGGCTGGGAGCCTCGTCGCCGACCCTGAAGCCACCCTGGCCCTGCCTCCCTCATGCACCAGCTACTGAACAACGAACAAGAGCCCAGGAGGTGCCAGGCATGTGCCGAGGCCACTGCCCTCCTGCCTCCTGCTTCTTCCCCACCAGCTCGGACTGAACCATCCTCGTCTCCAACTGGCCCCTCACTGCCGTCCCTGCCTCCGCTGCTGTGCTTTGAATTGGTGAATTTGGCTACCCCAAACTCTGGCTTTCAAAACTCCCTGAAGCTGCAGTTCTATTGTTCTGGGAGTTTTCTCATCTGGGAATCTGAGAAATTGCATACTGGCAGATACCTCAAACCATCTGCGTTAGATTTCATGGGAGTCATCAGAAGCAGTATGATGTAATGTGAGGGTTGGCAGACTCTGTAAAGGACCAGTAGTGAGTATTTTAGGTTTTCAGGTCACGAGGTCTTGGTTATAACTACTCCATTCTGCCCTGGTCTCTTGAAAGCAGTCATAGATCATATGTAAATGAGTGGGTGTGGCCTTGTTCCAGAAAGAGTATTTCTATAGCAGGCAGCAGGTCAGCTCTGGCCCCTGGGCTGCAGTTTGCTGACCCCTGGTGCAGCGGCAGCACAGACTGGCTCCTCGCTGCTGCATCTACTAGCCAGGTCATAACTGCTCCGAGCCTCAGTTTCCTCACTAGTAAATAGGATAACAGTACCAACCTCGTAGGGTAGTAGTGAGAAACAGAGGAGGGAACCTGTGTCCAGACTCAGAGCACTGCCTGGCAGCTTGTGAGCTGGGTGAGTGTTAGCTAGGATCTGCCTGCCGGTCAAGAGCATCCACTTCCAAGACACTGGCTATGACACACCTCTCAGCCTCACTGCATGAGGGCCCACTCTTACTCTCCTAGTATGGGCCTCATGGGACACTACTCAAGCCCACCTAATTCAGCCCCAGCTGGGAAGGACCAAGGTAGTTATGATCCTGGGTGTTTAAGTCACTGAGAGCAGGACTCTCGGCAAGGCCAGAATAGAGGACAGAGGAATCAGGCCTGCCCCCCTGGGAGGGGCTGGGAAGGATATGAGAAGGTTGCAATTCAGGGAGTGTGACGGGTCCTAACTAGAAACTAGAGAATGAGTCAGGGGTCTAGGGAGAAGCCCTAGTCATTTCATTCTGGGCTGACATGGCAGACAAGGAAGAGGAACTCGTCTGACTCCAGATACTGTGTGATGGCCACTGGCAGGCAGACAAATCTCACACCAGCTTCCTTGCCAGCCTGGACCACCATGCCCTCTACCCACTACGGGGTGGGCTCTGGACCTGGGTGTGGCTGAGCTCACAGCTGAGACAGCCTGGCAGGTAGGGACAGCCAGAGCTCAGCGTGTGCATCCACGCTCATGGAAATGGAAATGGACTTGATTAAAAATTATGCAGAATGAAAGCAGCCATTAAAGGTCCAAGTTTTTATGTTCTGAGCCAACCACATAAAGAACATGTGAAAAACTCATTTTAGGGAGTGACAAATGTACGTACCTTAGGAACGAGGATTTATAAGTGCCATTATGTGCTACTTTAAAACAACCCTTTAAACCTAGAATTCTGCCTAGGAGATATAATGAACTCTGAAGCACATATCATTTTTTTTTTTTTCCCTGAGAGCTGACAGCCTGGAGCTGAGCACCCAGACTTCTACTAAATATACACCTCACCATTCACACATAAAACACAGTGTTTCCACACATCAATTCTTGGGATGAACTAGTTGGTGACCCTGTTGACATTAAAGTGGCATGTTTCTCCTGGCACAAATATGCAGATGGGAATAGCTGGGCTCGACGGGGAGAAAGAAATGTGCTCCTTTGCAGAAAGATGGTCTACAACCCGGACCAGCTTCAGACCGCCTGCAACCGCTGCAGCTCCTAGGTGTGGGACAGGCTACAGGAGAGTCCTTGCTTTGGGAAACCTGCAGCCTGAAGTAAGCTGGGAAGAGTGTCCCTGTCCTCTGTAACATTACTTTACCCTCTTCTCTCTGGTCTCAGCCTTTCTGGAAGCCTGTGGGTTTCCAGTGTCTTTCTTCTGGTCTTAAAGGGGCAGCCGTGTGCTGTCTGGCAGTGGTTCCCCTTCATGAACGAACATCAAACTTACCCAGAGGGCTTGTTGCATCATGGCTCATGCTGGGCCCTGCCCCCAGGGTTTCTGATGGAGCAACAGGTCTGGGGTGGGACCTGAGAATGTGCATTTCTAACAAATTCCCAGGGGATGCTGAAGCTGCTGGAGAGGCCCCACTCTGAGAACCAGGCTGTAGAGGTGACGCGAGTCACAGACTTCCTTCCAGCCCTGACTCTGCAGCTTATTCATCCTGTGAATGCGCAAGTCCCTCCCTCTCTTCAGGCCTTAGTTTTCTCTTGGGTAAACTTACTGGGGTGGGATGCAATGATCTCTAAGACTTTCACGCGATTCTAAGATAGTTCAGCTCACATGGGAATTGGTGAAGCAGAATGTTCAATGGTATCCTTAGGTCTCTAGTTCAGATTTTTTATTTTATAAATAAACGAAGTTTCAGAGAGGTTAAATGACTTGCCCGAGGTCACACAGCTCACTAGCAGCTAATTCTTGGACCATGTAAGTAGATCAAGCCTCTGAGTGCCCTCATATCCTTCTCAGGGCATCTTCTACTACCCTCGAGGATTTCTGCAAAGTGGTGCTGGGGACAGACAATCTGCTGGACCCCCAAGTCTACCAAGTACCTCTGAGGCTGCCAAAGCCCAGAGCCGGAGCCTGGGACAGATCAGCAGCTCCTCCCTCAGGCACCCCTCACCAAGGTTGGATCTGCAGATGCACCTGCAGCCTATATGTCAGGTTGGCAGGGAGGTGAGAGGAGCACTGCAGGTGTGGAGGGAGAGGATATTAATCACCAGAGCCCAGGACTATTAACCAGGCTCCCAGAGGAGAGCAGGCTTCCTGTTTTGCTCAGTTATCACCAGCTGTATCCCCATCCAGGGGTGCACATACGCGCGCGTGCGCACACACACACACACACACACACACAGAGTCACAGCAGCCCACAGCAGCCTACAAAGGCTCGTTCTGAAAACAGATTTCTCTAGTCCCAAGAGGCTGCTCACCGCATGTTGGAAGACCATTAAAAATGTGTCATTTCAAAGATGAGAGAAGAACACTTGTAAAAACAAACTTGCATGAAGAAATATTATGGGGTTGCATTCTGGTTCAACAGCCATATTTGCATCTTTAAGTGCAGTTGCCAGTGGAGAAGGATCCATAGGACCCAGGGCCGGGGTGGGTGTGCTCACAGGCTCCTGGGTGCCCGGGCTGTGGGGGTCCCAGGGTCAAGTACCACCACTCCCAGCAGCTGTTGCCTCCCTGGACACCTTTTCATGGTTGCTCTGAGTCATAAATCTCCCAGCCCTGGCAGCCAAGGCTGTATTTCAGTGAAGAGAAGTGGATTTGTCCTTCGAAAAAAGTTAACAAACAGGCCCTCCCAACCCCAGGCTCCTGCAGGACCAGGGAAGGCTTTGAATTCATGTCAAAGAAGCCATCAAAGGAAATAGGCCATTTCAAACAAAATCCATTTCTCAAGCATGACGGTAAAAATATTTATCACATGAAAGATGTGAAAACCTTTATGATATCTCAACATTCTGTATTATGGATGCAGCATGTGTCCGGCAGAATGTGTGCAAAAAAAAAAAAAAAAAACAACCATCATGCCTGTGATTTTGAAAGGGGGAAAAAAAATTAGACCTTTCCATCTGGTAAATTCTTAATTTACCAACCCTGTCGTGCTACATGGGCACCTGAGGCAGAGGAAGGAGGTGGACTCGGCTCTGAGACAGATAAAAGAAGCAAGGGCTTCAGACAAAGAAAGTCTGCATGTCCAGACACAGTGAATAGGGGTCCCACCCTTATCTATCTCTGTCAGCCAGGGGCCTTGGAGAGCCTCCAAGCTCCTGCTACGTGCACAGGGTCAGACAAGGCCACTACAGTGAACCTCAGGATTACCAACAGGGTCCGAACTTCCTTCAGGGACTTCCACGATCATGAGCGCTTGCTGTTCTAATGGATTTTCAAAGTGCATGACAAAGCCTGTTCTTTCACCCAGAAAGGATCACAGGGGTGGGGAGGGGCGGGGGTGGGGGGCAAGCCAGCCTTTCTGGGAGGCCCAAGTTTCTCAGTCTCAGATCTGAGGATGAAAGCTCTGCTCAGAGAACCTGGGATGCCCAGCTTCTATCTCCATGCCACACCTCACGGTTGGTGGGTTACCAGAGAGGGCACTGGGATGCACAGCCTCTAACGGATCCATGAGCATATCCTTCTCTTCAAGAAGGAGACACACCCAACTCTAATGCCCTTTCCTCTGGATGGGTGGCCTAAAAAGAAGCCCCCTGGTGGGACACAGGGGCTTGCCCTACCTTTTCTGGGTACCCACAGAGAGGTGGAAATTAAACACTATGCATTTGGAGGTACAAATGAAAGTTAATTCACTTAATCAACAAACTGCATTGAGACGCAGCTGTGCAGAGAAAGCCTGGTCTGGCAGGGAAGAACAGGACCTCCGAGCCACACAGCTGGAGTTTGGCTTCACTCTTCATTAGCTGTGTGACCTGGTATGAGTCACTTAACCTCTCTGTGCCTTGGTTTCCTAATGTGGTAAATTGGGGATAATCATCCTACCTGCTTCCTCGTGGGGACTAAATAAATTACTAAGGCAGTCTCTCACATTCTGTGTGCTATATGATCACTGGCGAAGGTTGCTATAGTTATGGGCAGGTACTATGCTGGGTGCTAGGATAGAGCTAGGAGTGAACAGTGGGGAGTTTGTGAGATGGCTGCTCATTGCTTTCTTACCTCTCCCACCAGAGTCAGGTATGCAGAGTAACTGAGAACAGCTAGGGATAGGGAAGGCTCCTATACCTTCCCTCATGGGACAAGAGGACCCAGAGCCCGCTGGTATCCTGCAGTGAGGTACCTTGGGGTGTCTGAGGAAGGTCAGGCTCTGCTCCCTGCTCCTCACTCCATTCCTGCTAGGGTGAGGAGAGTAAGGGAAGTTGGGGAAGCCACACGGGAGTAGGGGGACCCAGTGCCAACATGTGAGAGCCTCTGCATCAGGACGGATCTGTCTGACTGGAGAGCGGGGTGGGAGGCAGCGGCTTTTCCTGCGAGAATGGTCTGTCACATGTGCAGCCCAGGGGCGAGGACACAGGGATTCCCTTCCGAGGGGGCTGTCACTCTGCGGGAGACCGCATGGATTCCTCATAGCATGGGAGCTGATCCTCCAGGCTGTCCTCTGCTTGTGACCCAGTGGGCGGGCATCTTAGCCACACAACCCAAGACAACCCAGAGTGTGAGGCTGAGAGGTATGGCTCAGGTGGGGTCCTGAAGGCAGACTCCACAAACCAGAGAGACCTGGAGGTGACAAGCCCCTCCATTGTTGGGGGTCACGAAGAGGAGGCCCCCAGACCCCTCACACACATACACCACTTGTCTTGGATAAGATATACCATAGTTAGCATCCTGGACTGTGGTCTTGTGCAAGGTCAGTGCCATATTAACCTTTCCTTCTGCCAGGCCCCAGTAGGAAGAACGGAATTGATGGATGTGTGGGGGTGCTGGACTCTCCTGGGGTGAGGGGCTCACCCTGCCCGGAAGTCCTGCCTCTGAGCCCTTATCTCCCTGCATTCCTTAACAGAGCACAGCTGAGCACAGTAGGTCAGAAAGTTCCCAGATGCAGACACCGGGCAGTCAGAGCCTGAAGGACCATCCATCCAGGACCACAGGAACCATCCATCCAGACCACTGTTCTTGGCCTCTTTTACTATAACTCACTATATTTATGTCTAGTAGTACACACAAACACACATAAGGGAAACCACAATTTATAAAACAGTCTTTAGCCTTACTATATGTGACTAACTCTGGTATATTCTATTTTATGCTACAACATTTTGTTAAGAACAAATGTTGGGGACTTTCCTGGTGGTCTGGTGGTTAAGAATGCATCTGCCAATGCAGGGGAATGCAGGTCTGACCCCTGGTTCAGGAAGATTCCACGTACCTCAGGGCAACTAAGCCCATGTGCCACAACTACTGTGCCTGCACAGCCTGGAGCCTGTGCTCTGCAACCAGAGAAGCCACCACAGTGAGAAGTTTGTGCATCACAACGGGAGAGTAGCCCCCACTCCCCACAACTAGCAAAAGCCCGCACACAGCAGCGAAGACCTAGCGGTGCATCAAAAAAAAAAAATAAAGAACAAATGTTGGTTATGAACTAGGAAATTGATTCCATAACCTACTAATGGGTTGTGACCAGTACTTTGTAGAACAATGATCTAGATCAATGGATTGCAACCTTTTATAAATCAATGTCTCCTTTTCATAAATATTAAAAATTCTGACTTTCCTTTCATATTTCTTGAAATTTGAAAATAAATTATCACAATTGAAAACAAAAATAATGGCCATTTTGGAATACTTTTTCAAAGTATAAATGCCACCTCACTACTTTCCCAAGACTTTGATATAGAATCCCCCATAGGAGAGAAGATGCCCTCCCCCCAATTAACCTAGCTAAGAGTGGTTTTCAAGAGCTTCTGTGGACCCCCCCTTGGGGAAAGTGGACCCTGTGTTGGGGGGAGGGGAGGCCTAAGGTCCCTTTACCATAACGCTTTGAGTCCTAAATTCCTAGAATTTTGCATAGAAAACTCTTGAAAGAAAGGGTCATTGGCTAAAAAAAAATGGTTGGAACCTCATAGGCTCATGCATTCACCTGTCTCATTTCCCTGGGGAGAGGAAGAGGCAAAACCATTTATTCCATTAGAAAGATTCAGAGATTTGCTGAAGGGAACACAGAGGCCAGAAGTGAGAGGGAGACAGGACAGGATCTGAGACCTGATCTATGGTTACACCACCTTGAATGCACCCCATCTCATCTGATCTCGGAAGTGGGGCCTGGGCAGGATGTTCTGAGGCCTTCCAACTGTTACAAAAAGGCCCAGCAATAAGGACACGCACAAAGAAGGGACCCAGTTCCCTGGCTTTGAGTTTGATTTCTAGAAGACTCAGGGTGGAAAAAAATGAACTGGGAGTCAGAAGCCCTGCTTAACAGCTACATGTGGCTGTGATTAATAAAAGATGGAAAATAAACTGACCATCTCTGAATGGGGGCCGTGTGTCTGGAGGAGAATATCTTCCTAACCTGGGATCCAGGAGGAAGGGAGCTCTTGATGGTGAGAAGACAGGCACCCCTGTTTGAGCATGGGGATGGTGGGCAGTGGGGGGAGAAGGCTCTGCTGGCTATTCCACTAACATACAGAAGTCGATGCCAAGTGTCAGGCTCGTGGCTCCGTGGCACCCACAATCAGTGCTGCTCCTCAGGCTGTCCTCCACCATTTGATAATCGAAACAGCCCCAGGATGGGCTGGTTCCAGCTGCAGCTGTTGCCTTCTGCTCCTTCAGAGGGACTTTTCTGACCCAGAGCCAGGAGCGGCAATGCCGTGGAGGTTCTCTCCTGGACTCCCTCAAGATCCTTTGAACACAGCAGAGGCTGCCGAGCCTATCTGATGGCCAACCAGAGGCGTCAAAGGGAACCACTTGGTGTCCTGGAGTGAGCCCAGGTCCAGGCCATGAATGTCTCCGAGGGTTGGAGCTGGCCCAGAAGATACTCACACACACTCACACACAGGGCACAGATGGGCGCTGTCCCTGAGTCTGTGGCTTCCCCGAGTTCCCAGCCCTGGCTGCACACCAGTGCCAACTGGGGAGCAGACAACAACAAAACTATAAACGCTCAGGCCCACCCCAGACTGTCCTATTCAAATTCTCTGCAGGTAGGGATGCAGGCATCCTTTTAGTTTTGTTTCATTTTTTAATCTCTCCAGGTGATTTCAATACACAGCCGATTTAGAACCACTAGGTTGGGGAACAGTTCCCAAACTTAGTGTGTACACAAAAGGTTACATGGAAAGTCTGGGGAAAAGACAAATTCAGTCCAAGATGGTCCACCCCTCAAGATTCTAGAGTAGATTTGGTTTAGTGGCTCAATTGTGTCCCACTTCTGATTCCCCATGGACTATAGCCTGATTGGCTCCTCTGTCCATGGGATTTTCCAAACAAGAATACTAGAATGGGTTGCCATTTCCTTCTTCAGGGGATCTTCATAACCCAGGGATTGAACCCGAGTCTCCTGCAATGCAGATGAATGCTTTACTTGGGAGCCACCGGGAAAGCCAAGCAGGTTTGGGACAGGGTAATTATTAACAAGTCCTAAGAAATGAGCGCCTCCCTATCAACAGAACTTTATGTCAATTCAAACCATTGCACATTTCAAATGACAAAGCAATCCTTAGTGTTTCATCCCCTTAACAAATACTGTAATCCTTTTATATCCCGTAAGTGTTTATTGGACAAATACTATGCCGTCTCTCAGATAGAGCGTTGTGGTATCATTACCCTCTTTCAAACAGCCTTCTGGAAGTTTAATAACTGATGGTGCCAGATCTATTTTCCTCATCTGAGCATCACGATGCCTCATTTTCCCAACCTGGGCATCAAAAGGCCCCTCCTCCCAAGGGCAAATCATGGAAGGCACTTAGATATACAGATACAGAGAAGAAAGGCACTCAAGGCCTGGAGCTGTAGTGCCCCAGCTCCACACTGGTGAGTATAGCCCTCCCTCCTGCCATGCATTTCTCATAAACGGCTGAGCCCGTTCTGATATTCTGAGTCTTTTCTCTGCACCACAATCTCCTCTTGTGTTTCTGACGCAGTGTTCCCTAGAACACACATTGAGAAACAGAGCTGCTGAGCCCAGGCTGCATGGAGTAAAAGAGGCCAAGTTGGGGGTGGGAGGACCGCACAGGCTCTTCACTGAACCCCACCTCCCTGTGTTTCCTGCTAGGATTCTTGGAACTGGGAGTTCTTTCAAACAGCACCCCTATAAATCAAAGTGGTCCCCTCCACTTCAGGAATACCTGTTTAGCCTGCAGCCACTGCAGCAGATTTCGCAGGTGCTAGTGCTGGAGAAAGTTTGGGAACCACGGAAGGGATACAGAGATGAGGGAGCCTCCCTGCAGCCTCACACTCAGGTACAAGATAGACAGGTAATCAGGTATCCCACCAGTGTACCAACCTCACACTCAGGTACAAGATGGACAGGTAACCAGGTGTACTACTGGGTACCACCATGTCACAATGGGCTGGCTGGCTGGACAGATGGACAGGCTGACAGAGGGTCATTTGGGCTTACTGCTGCAGCCAGGGCTTGGTAGGGGGATATGTTGGTGGGGGAGCAGGGTATGTTAGTAGGGGGTAGCAGGCATGGTTGCTGCCTCTCGACACACACTGACAGAATGCAGCGTTCTATGTCACTGCCAGTAAGCCAGCTCTGAGGAGACTGTTTTTTGGCTCCTGGGAGCCGGGAAAGGCTGTTTGAGTTGTATAAATGACTGTCTCAGACAGCACAGTGCTAATGATGGCCTCAAACCAGGGCCCCAGACTGTTCCCCAGGACTTCACAGAGGGAGCAGATGAAAGGCATCTGGGCAGCTCTGCAAACCTCCCTCTCATTATGAGCACGGTTCCAACACCTCACGGCACCACAAGGGCCTCACTGTTCCTGTCTGCAGCCTCCCCTTCACCAGCAGTCCAGGCTTTTCCTCAGGAGCCCAGGGGGCCCTCAAGGCGGGCAAGCAGCAGGCGCACCCTGGAACAGGCACCCCTTCCCCACCAGCATCCTCAGAGCCCTGATTCCACATGCCACTCAGCCACCCTCAGCATCCACTTCGTGTGTGAGCACATCAAAGTGGTCAAGACCATGGGCATTGAATATGACAGGCCAGGGTTTGACTCCCAGCCTGCCACTCATTACCTGTGTGACCTTGAGCAAATGCTGGAATCTTCCTCAGCACCTCAATTTACTCAGATGTGGGAAAAGGATAAAAAGAAAACCTGCCTCCTAAGAGCTGGGAAGAGTATATGAAACATTTCATGGAAAGCATTTACATGAAACATTTGATGGAAAACACTTACCATGCTTAGGACTGGGTAAGCACCCAGTGTCAGTGAGTACTACCAAGGTCATTGTTGCAGCACAGGTTACCAAAAAAAACAAAAAAAAAACAACCCACAAGCACTGAGAAGCAAATCCCCAAGCACAGGTCTCTGCCCTGCACCAGGCACATGAGACCTTGTGCTCTAAAGCTTTTAAGCCTCCGCTTAGACCAAACAATGGCTACCACCCCCAACAAACAGACATACTGTCTTCCCAATCTGCTTTTGTGTCTCAGGTTCCCTTGGCCAATGGACAGTGACACCTAGATGGAGATGGTTTTGAAGTTGTGCCCAAAGTGTCTCCCTGCCTTGGGAGGGCTCAGGGCCAGCCCTATTTCACATCTCGCCCCCACTGTCATTTTTGTTGTGTCCCTGAAGCTACAGACCCGGGATTCTCAGGCTTAGGGCCAAGTCTTCGGCTCCAGGTTCCCAGAATTGAGACCCCAGGCACTCAGTCACGTCTCCAGTCCATCTGTCTGTGCATGTTCCTATTGTTGGCACAGAGGAAATTCTACTGTGCCATGCCCCATGTTTGTGACCTGGCCTGTAGATGGGAACTTTCACCGTTTCAGAAGATGGGAAAAGGCCCCCTTCCTCTGTATACCTCACTTCCTCCCAATCATTAGGGTGTGAGAAAGACCCTACTCTCCATGCCGTTGTCTGGGTAAGTGACCACTCTGTAGACCCCATTACTCCTCAGGTATAGCCTTAAGGATGGTGATAGGATGACTATACACTGGCAAAATTTTGATCTTTCAATCTCTCTATGACTCCTTTCTACTCAAGGGCTAGTTGAGATACTGTCAGAGACCAGAACATCAACTGAAAATCTGGGTAGGACCTCCTTAGCTGGGTCCCTTGGCAGATTCTCAGACCCCCTCCCTTCCTCCAGAATGCTTCTCATACCACCGTGACCCTAGCTATGGTTGGCCTGTAACAGCATCTCCCCAGGGCCTGTCCCCACACTCAAAGACCAGGAAGGACAGTCAGGACCTGTGGCTGCCATGGTGTGTCTGTAGTACCTCCTCAGTCCCCAACCACCTGTGGCCCCAGGATTCATCCCCGGTGTCCAGGGACACTTTCCCCCTCCATGTCCCCATCCTAAAAACCTCTGCCTTGGAATCAAATATCCCTCCCAATGACTTAAAAAAAGAAAAAAACTTTGGCAGCACCGCACAGCATGCAGGATCTTAGTTCCCTGACCAGGGATCGAACCCAAGCTCCCTGCAGTGAAAGCACACAGTCTTAACCACTGGACTGCTGGGAAGTCCTCCAATGACTTGATTCCTCCCCATCCACACTCAAAATCCTCTGCACATATGTCATCACCCTCTCATCTGTGTCTTCATTCCTTACCTTTCCTCTGGATCAGTCTCCTGACATCATCCATGTGCCCCAGTCCCCCTCACCTAATAAAACCTTTCTTGGATCCCCTCACCCTATCCTCTCATTTCTTGCCTCTTTTTCAATTCCAGTCTTCTTGCAAGAGAAGTCTATGCAGACTGCCTCCTCCTCTCATCCTTGGCTGGCTGGCTGGGCCTCAATTCTCTTCATGGCTGCAGGGATTACCTGAGGCCAGGACTGTGTCCCCAAAATATGTCTTCATCCCCAGACATGGCCCAGGGCTTAGGACATGACAGAGGCCCAACAGATGTTTGATGAATGAATGAATGGACAATGGACACAACTCATATCAGTCGTACTATTCTATGACTTCATCTTCTCATCTGAGAATCAGTGAAGCAGGTATTACTGATCCAGCCTGACATGGCATTGGTCTAGGACCTCCCTCTTCATGCTATCATGACAGGCAGGTGGTGACTGGCTGCTTATAAGGGTGTCAGTGGCTGGGGTAGCAACATTAATCCCAGGCAAGCTTTTTCTTGCTCTGATTCCCTGGCCTCTCTTTCAATACATCCCCTTTCTTTTCACTCTATTGAGCACACCCACTCTGTTGTGAGATTTCGAGCTTACCTGAGATGATATTCATAATGTCCACATCACAGGAGTTGGCACATAAAAGTAGAATCCTCGTGGAGCCATACTAAGCAAGAAGACTGAGGCTCAGAGACGTTTGGTAACCTGCCTGGGATACCCAGCAAGAAAATGAGGTAGGCAGCTTCCAGTCACACTGGTCCCATTTTAGCTCTTTGGACCTCCCAGACAAGATACTCTCAAACCATCTCTGAGACACAAAGGCCCAGAAAATCCCTGGAACCACACAGAACATGATTGAACAGAATTAAATAGAACTCAACAGGGCTACTGTCACTTACGTGACTATCTCAGTGCAAAATACTCTGAGGCAAGAGCTTGCAGGAGTGAAAATGTATTTATTGAGCAATCAAATGAAAGTGCTCTGAGCCCAGAATATGCTCTCGTATAGAACTTACATTATAAATACAAACCCAGTCTTATTCCAAGGTTTGAAATGAAAGATTGGCCTTTCAGTAGAGAATCTGCATTTCAACATAAAGATGTCTTCGCTATTCTGGAGAGATGCAAGACCTGGTTAATGCTGTATATTCACAGCATTTAGAAAGCCCGGGGATTCCAGAAGGCTCATTTCAGGCCTGACGGCGACAGCATGCACAGACAATGCCGGGTGAAATATGTGAGTGTCACTTGCAGCATTTTGGGTACCATCTCTAAAGGAAGTCTCCAGGGACAGCAGCATCAGGGTCATCCTTTTGCAAGGCTGAAGTGGACACGTATGTTGGGGGAGACAGGAGCAAGTTCACTCCCAGGCCATTCCGTCAGCACTGAACACCTATTACCTGTCAAGTGCCAGGTGCTATGATTGTGACAGCAAACTTTCCAGGCATGTCTGCCTCATGGGGCCTACATTCTACGGATGGAGACAGACACTAAGTAAAATAAAAGCAGGTCATTGCAGATTGTGACACTTGTTATGAAGGAAATAGATCTAGTGGCATAAAAAAGAGAAACCTGGAAGGGAAGTGCTGCTTTAGACAGACTGGTCAGACCAGGTCAGGCTGAAGATACATTTGAGCTGGTATATGAAGGGTGAGAAGAATGGGCTACAGGGCAGGGGAGACAGTAGGCATGAGAGTCTTACAGCCTAAGGGGGTCCAAGGGGGCCCAAAGAGCTAAAATCGACCAGCATGACTGGAAGCTGGGAAAAGATCACATGGGAGTCTCTAAGTTGGGGTAAGGAGTGTGGGTCTTGTTCTAACAGCAAGGAAAAACTTTGAAGGGTTTAAGCAAAGGGGCTCCCCTGGTGTTTCAGATGATAAAGATTCTGCCTGCAATGCAGGAGACCCAGGTTCCATCCCTGGGTCAGGAAGATCCCCTAGAGAAGGGAATGGCTATCCACTCCAGTATTCTTGCCTGGAGAATTCCATGGACAGAGGAGCTTGGCGGGCTACAGTCCAGGGGGTAACAAAGAGTCAGACACAACTGAGTGACGAACACTTTCACAAGCAAAGGAACAACATGACTAATGAATATATGAAAAAGCTCATTCTGATCAGACAATGAATGGGACAAAGCCAGTTACAAGCTATACAGCAATCCAGGCAAGAAAGGCCTTGGATGAGGTTGGTAGTTTGAGATATAGAGAAGTCGCCAGATTTAAGTTACCTTTTAGAAGTAGAAACATCAGGCTTTAAAATTAAGTAGAGGTAGATTCATTCATTCATTCATTCATTTAACAAACATTGAAGATCAAGAAACAGGAGGCTCCCAACCATGGAAGAGTTGCTGGAACAGAGGCAAGGCTTGAGAGGCCTCAGATTTCCCATAGGTCAAATATATAGATACGGATATTTATCAATCTGTCTATCATCTGTCTGTCTGTCTATTTATCTATCTCTAGTGATGCACCTTTCATGGAAAGACATTGCATTCATTCAACAAACAGAGATGGACTACTAAATACTATGAAATTTTCAACACATAATTCCAATTTCCTCCCACTTTAGTTTTATCACAACAAAGAGAATAGCCAAACAAGATCTCCTTCTTCTTCTTGTAATCCTACTTTGTGTCATTTCTCTGGGTGCTTTCTACGCATAATATATCCTGTTATCATATCACAATCACTGCATCTCAAATAGCTGATAATTATCATATTTCTAGAGCCTGTTAACATTTACTTTCTACAGTGATATCCTTCTAAATATCCCCGTGAGTCATTTATTTCATTTTTTTAAATGAAAATCACAGGTAGGTGCTCAGGGAAAAAAACAATCATTAACCTCATTAAGACAGCAGGGTGAAAACCTGAGAGCCAGGCTCCTGCCATCCTAAGAGTTCAGAGTTGGAGTTCCCGAGACCCCCAAATTGAGTCTTGCTCCTTTTAGTGATAATGAATGTTAAAACCCAAGGCATACTTTATTATTTTTTTTTAAATTTTTTATTTATTTATTTTTTCAGTGGGTTTTGTCATACATTGACATGAATCAGCAATAGATTTACACGTATTCCCCATCCCGATCCCCCCTCCCACCTCCCTCTCCACCCGATTCCTCTGGGTCTTCTCAGTGCACCAGCCCTGAGCACTTGTCTCATGCATCCCACCTGGGCTGGTGATCTGTTTCACCATAGATAGTATACATGCTGTTCTTTCGCAACATCCCACCCTCACCTTCTCCCACAGAATCCAAAAGTCTGTTCTGTACATCTGTGTCTCTTTTTCTGTTTTGCATATAGGGTTATCATTACCATCTTTCTAAATTCCATATATATGTGTTAGTATGCTGTAATGTTCTTTATCTTTCTGGCTTACTTCACTCTGTATAATGGGCTCCAGTTTCATCCATCTCATTAGAACTGGTTCAAATGAATTCTTTTTAATGGCTGAGTAATATTCCATGGTGTATATGTACCACAGCTTCCTTATCCATTCATCTGCTGATGGGCATCTAGGTTGCTTCCATGTCCTGGCTATTATAAACAGTGCTGCGATGAACATTGGGGTGCACGTGTCTCTTTCAGATCTGGTTTCCTCAGTGTGTATGCCCAGAAGTGGGATTGCTGGGTCATATGGCAGTTCTATTTCCAGTTTTTTAAGAAATCTCCACACTGTTTTCCATAGCGGCTGTACTAGTTTGCATTCCCACCAACAGTGTAAGAGGGTTCCCTTTTCTCCACACCCTCTCCAGCGTTTATTGCTTGTAGACTTTTGGATAGCAGCCATCCTGACTGGCGTGTAATGGTACCTCATTGTGGTTTTGATTTGCATTTCTCTGATAATGAGTGATGTTGAGCATCTTTTCATGTGTTTGTTAGCCATCTGTATGTCTTCTTTCAAAACGTGACCAGAAGCTGCTGGATTCTGTTGCTTTTGCTCAGTATGGGACTTAACAATACCGCTAGCCAGCTCTGAAAGGAGCCGTGTGGACAGTTGTTGTACTTATCCAACTTTTATTTCTTGTGTTTTCAGCAGATGCGCAGACTCAGGCAGAATAAGTGACATTAGAAAACTAGAAAAGAGCCAGTCTGACTCTCCCAGTGCCAACAGGCCTCCTACAGAGAGTCTCAAGTGAAACTAGTGCCCCATGCCTCTGGGTGGTCACTGTCATGATCCACACTCAGCTGCCGCACACACACCTTGACTCCATAGAAATCCAAACCATGCAGGCCCTGACTCCACTGTCTACACCAGAGGAAGCAACAGGTGCCAAATCTAGGAGGAGAGTTGGGGAGCCACGGTTTCCATGACCTACCTTTAAACTCGAAATTTTCTTTCCTGAATGGGGACACGGCTCATGATGATGGAAATATGGGTATGGAGAAGACGTAAGTGTCTTCTCTATTCAGCTTTCCCTTCTTGTCCCCTGGAGGCTCTCTCTCAACATATGCGTTCAAGAGTCATATTTACCCTTTATATCTGCCAGCCAGGCCCATGGAAATCAGAAATCAATTCATTTAGGCTGCCCCCAAACCAGCTGATAACTCTAGCTCAGCATAACGATTCTCATGAAAAGCAAAGGAATTGGGGGTCATTTAGACACCAATAACAGCATGGAGATGGTACCCTTCAGAGTCAGGCTCCCTGGGGTCCCAGGCTCTTAACCTTGCAATAGCTGACTTATTGGAGCTGGAATTGTTCACACCTGGGATATATATTTCCATTCTCCTTCTATTTTCTCCTGTGCATATTCAGGAATACTCAGAGCCAGGGAACGTGATTCCTCTTGGGTGAACAGAGCTAACTGGACACATTCAGAAGGGAGAAAATTTCCCCATAGCCTATAAAATTAACAGCAATAAATAAGCAAATAAAATGTGCTTGCCACCACTCTGGAGGTGCTGTGGCATCCTCCTTTATTGGCTCATAAAGCATCACCTGGCACTCTTGCTCTGCTATTGGCAGCACCAGGGACAAGGCTGAGCTTTCAGCTCACTAACTGGAATGTCCTTTTTTTAGGAAACTCTTTCTGAAGGAATCAAATTTCCAGTCTGCCAATGATTCTTTCAGGAGCCACTGCCCAAGGTGCTTAGATATTGGAGATGGCTATTTCATAGCAACTCTCAGATGGTATGACAGGACTGCACATGGGAGGCAGACTCTTGAAGATGCCTGTGTAACAGGAAATGCTAAGATGGGAGTCTTCACGAAGGCACCAAGATGCGACGGAGACCAGATGCCCAAGTTGAGTTCCTAACTAACCAGTGGGGAAACTTCAAAGTAGGTGATTGGAAAGGACTGGGTTGTTAGAGATTAAAGAGAGGATTTTTGAAGAGGATTTCTGAGTTGGAGGTCTCTGTCAAGGGGAAAGGTTGGATGACCTACCTCCCACACCAAGCTTAATGAGAGAGGCTTCAATGGTACCATCTATAGAACGGATGTGTGTTCTCTACAGCTGGGGGACACAGGAGGCTCACAACTGATGTCTCATGCCTGAGAAAGCTAAAGTAACCACTAAACACCACCCCCACCCCCTTCAAAAGCAGGACAGTGGTGCACAAACATGGAACCCAGGGAGGGAATGTCAGTCTGCTGCCATTTTAATAGATCTCCTTTCTAAGAAGGCAGCTAGCCAACGTAAGGGATCCTTTCATAAGCCACTATGGGGATCAAAAACTATGGAAGGATTGGAAGGAGACAGTTAAAACTTAGGCATGGCCTCTGTCAAGAAAGTGTCAGTTACCTGGTCCAGCAGGCTAATCTCCAGAGAACTCATGAAAATTATAATAACAGAGTCATCATCCATGTCTGACAGATGAAGAAGACACAAAGCCATCTTCAGACAGTATCAGCTAAGTTAGAGAGATCCTGCCACTTGCTCCCCCACCAGCCCCACTTTCCTCCCTCCATTCCAGAATGGTGGGAGAGCACAGTTAGCAAATAAGGAAGGAGGTGTGAAGAAAGAGAGAAGCAGGACTGCCCTGCTCTTCCTTGGACTGTGGAATCTTTGGAGGAGAATCAGCATCAAACCAAGTTTGAAGTTTCGTTGATTATATAGTCCCGTACTCTCTTAATGATGGAATCTGGACTGTATTTTGGTTTAAAGTAATCATATGACTTATTCTTGCCCATTAATTAAAGCAAGCCCTGGTCCTGTCTGAATTTTCACCCCACTGAGT
Source organism: Dama dama (assembly GCF_033118175.1). Lineage (NCBI taxonomy): Eukaryota > Metazoa > Chordata > Mammalia > Artiodactyla > Cervidae > Dama > Dama dama. Next base: position 41,522,418 of record NC_083681.1, on the reverse strand, counting down.
TGGAAGACTTACTCCTATTGAGGATGTTTGAAAGGACAGAGATATCAGAAATACAGATGCTTTTTAAATTACACCCCAGGGGTCCTGTTTATTCAAAGTACCAGATTCACCAGGTTAGAGCAGAAAGGGAAAGCTTCATTTCATCATCCATGGTTGATGGCTAATTCTTCCAGAAAGCCCTACAATTAGCAGCTGATCCCTTTGGGATATCATGCTCAATCTAAGATGAAAGCTTCAGTCCCATTGGGTCTTGATATTTTTCCCACTGTGGAGAAAAGCCTCACTGAGCTGGCTTTATGCTCGCAACAAAACAAATCTATATTTGGGGTTGTTTGTCTCGATTTGCAAAGATAATTTGGGGATATACAGAAAATCCTAAAAGCTTCCAAAAAGGTCATATATAAAGGAGCAGAAAATTGGATGGCAGCAGATCTTCAAAGCAATACTAGTATTTAGAAGTCAATGAATCAGCACCTTCAAGAGTCTAAAGAAAATTTGTTCTCACTTAGAGGGCTAAAGCCAGCCTCACCTGTCAATCAAATGTGAGTGTAGAATAAAGACATTTTCAGACATGCAAGGACAAAATATTTATTTCCCGTGGCTTCTTTCTTGGGAAGCTCCTGGAAGACAAGCTGCTATAAAAAGGGAATAAACCAAGAATGGGGAATGCATGGGATTAACCCAGGGAATTCAGCCCAGGAGCGACGATAAGGGACCATTCCTCAAGATGAAGTTGCCCTGAAGCCTCAGACAGCCTCAGACAGCAGCCCTGAGGCAGGCCTGGAGTAAAACCACCCCTACTGGAATGGAAGGATTAAGCACTCCAGGAAACAAAATGAAACTGATGGATTATATGAGAGATTCAAATATTTGGAAAGTGATATCAAAGGCATAAGACAGATATGATAGAGCACAGAGGAAAAAAATCAATGCTAAAAACTAATGTAATTATTTTTATAAAAAGGGCAAATATTAATATTAGCGTGCCTAGCATTTGCTTGTCTGCCCTCATAGCCATTCCCTGCTCTTTTCTGCCCTGTTCTGTACCATGGGAGCTAAGTGGGGTTGACTCCTGCTGGCTGCACTTCTTGATTGGCTTCTATCTGTATTTGGCCAAGAGGGGGCACTAGAGGGAGATGGAAGGTGGGCGGGTGGGAGGGAGAAGCCAGGGTATTTCTCCCCCTCATTCTCTGCTTCATGTGGCATCTCTCGCAGGGGTGGCATCTCCCACAGAGGTGGCACCTCCACCATGACCTTGACTCCTCTTAGATAAGTCTATTTTAGTTCCATCTTCTGCCGTAAGCCTTGGCTCTCCAGTCTTAAGCATGGTAGCAGCTTCCTGCTAATTTCTGTTTGCCTCAACTTCTCCTGTTTGACTTCCAGCTTTTCCGCTACTTGTTCAAACCAGTCAATCCTAAAGGAAATCAACCCTGAACATTCATTGAAAGGACTGATGCTGAAGCACCAATACTTTGGTCACCTGACACAAAGAGCCCATTCATTAGAAAAGACCTTGATGCTGGGAAAGACTGAAGGCAGGAGAAGGGGATGACAGAAGATGAGACAGTTAGATGGCATCACCAACTCAATGGACATGAGTTTGAGCAAGCTCCGGGAGATGGTAAAGGACAGGGAAGTCTGGCATGCTGTAGTCCATGGAGTTGCAGAGTTGGACACAACTTAGTCACTGAACAACAAATATATATATATATTTGTTGTTCAGTCAACAACAACAAAGTCTCATCTACTATATAAGGAAATCAATATGTACTGCCTAATACTGACTATACAGGGGAAGTGAGAAATAGATTTAAGGGACTAGATCTGATAGACAGAGTGCCTGATGAATTATGGATGGAGGTTCGTGACATTGTACAGGAGACAGGAATCAAGACCATCCTCAAGAAAAAGAAATGCAAAAAAGCAAAATGGCTGCCTGAGGAGGCCTTATAAATAGCTGTGAAAAGAACGGAATCCTAAAGCAAAGGAGAAAAGGAAAGATATACCCATTTGAATGCAGAGTTCCAAAGAATAGCCAGGAGAGATAAGAAAGCCTTCCTCGATGATCAATGCAAAGAAATAGAGAAAACAATAGAATGGGAAAAGCTAGAGATCTCTTCAAAAAAATTAGAGATACCAAGGGAACATTTCATGCAAAGATGGGCTCAATAAAGGACAGAAATGGTAGGGACCTAACAGAAGCAGAAGATATTACGAAAAAGTGGCAAGAATACACAGAAGAACTGTACTAAAAAGATCTTCACGACCCAGATAATCACGAGGGTGTGATCACTCACCTAGAGCCAGACATCCTGGAATGTGAAGTCAAGTGTGCCTTAGGAAGCATCACTACGAACAAAGCTAGTGGAGGTGATGGAATTCCAGTTGAGCTATTTCAACTCCTGAAAGATGATGATGTGAAAGTGTTGCACTCAATATGCCAGCAAATTCTGAAAACTCAGCAGTGGCCACAGGACTGGAAAAGGTCAGTTTTCATCCCAATCCCAAAGAAAGGCAATGCCAAAGAATGCTCAAACTACCGCACAATTGCACTCATCTCACACGCTAGTAAAGAGATGCTTAAAATTCTCCAAGCCAGGCTTCAGCAATACATGAACGGTAAACTTCCAGATGTTCAAGCTGGTTTTAGAAAAGGCAGAGGAACCAGAGATCAAATTGCCAACGTCCACTGGATCATCGAAAAAACAAGAGAGTTCCAGAAAAACATCTATTTCTGCTTTATTGACTATGCCAAAGCCTCTGACTATGTGGATCACAATAAACTATAGAAAATTCTGAAAGAGATGGGAATACCAGACCACCTGACTTGCCTCTTGAGAAACCTGTATGCAGGTCAGGAAGCAACAGTTAGAACTAGACATGGAAAAACCGACTGGTTCCAAATAGGAAAAGGAGTATCTCAAGGCTGTGTATTGTCACCCTGCTTATTTAACTTATATGCAGAGTACATCATGACAAAAGCTGGGCTGGAGCAAGCACAAGCTGGAATCAAGATTGCCGGGAGAAATATGAATAACCTCAGATATGCAGATGACACCACCCTTATGGCAGAAAGTGAAGAAGAACTAAAGAGCCTCTTGATGAAAGTGAAAGAGGAGAGTGAAAAAGTTGGCTTAAAGCTCAACATTCAGAAAACTAAGATCATGGCATCTGATCCCATCACTTCATGGCAAATAGATGGGGAAACAGTGGCTGACTTTATTTTTCTGGGCTCCAAAATCACTGCAGATGGTGATTGCAGCCATGAAACTAAAAGACACTTACTCCTTGGAAGGAAAGTTATGACCAACCTAGACAGCATATTAAAAAGCAGAGACATTACTTTGTCAACAAAGGTCTGTCTAGTCAAGGCTATGGTTTTTCCAGTAGTCATGTATGGATGTGAGAGTTGGACTATAAAGAAAGCTGAGCACTGAAGAATTGATACTTTTGAACTGTGGTGTTGGAGAAGACTCTTGAGAGTCCCTTGGACTGCAAGGAGATCCAACCAGTCCATCCTAAAGGAGATCAGTCTGGGTGTTCATTGGAAGGACTGATGTTGAAGCTGAAACTCCAGTACTTTGGCTACCTGATGCAAAGGGCTGACTCATTTGAAAAGACCCTGATGCTAGGAAAGAGTGAAGGCAGGAGGAGAAGGGGACAACAGAGGATGAGATGGTTGGATGACATCACCGACTCAATGGACATGGGTTTGAGTAAACTCCAGGAGTTGGTGATAGACAGGGAGTGCTGCAGTCCATGGGATCACAAAGAGTCGGACACGACTGAGTGACTGAACTGAACTGAACTGAATAAACTGAACTGAAAGAAATACTTTGATAAAAGTCAAAAATAATTTTTTTAAAATGATTCATTCTGGTGGTTTGCTAAGGGATGACATTAAACGCACTAACCTATAGTTCACAAAGCTGACCTTTTTGCCCCCATGTGACAAAATCAGGGCATTTATTTATTTTGACCTCTGTCCCCAGCCCCACTCCCCACAACACCCTGAAGCCCCTGGATACTGGATCAATGCTTTCTTCTGTAAATTTACCTTCTGTGAAGCTTCATCTGGTGAAGCTCAGGTCAGAAAGGTGAACTCATTTAAAACTACTGTGCTTCATATCACTGTTTCTAAACTCCAGCTACACTGCAGATAGGTAAATTACCTGTTCACCTCCCCAATCCAGGAGTGAGGGAGAGGCAGGGAGACGGTAAAGAGTGGGGAGCAAATGTGCAAGCCCACCCCACTCCCACTAGGAGACAGCAAAAGTGACCTCTTGAGTTTTCAGATCCAGGCGGGGAAACAGTGCTCCTTGTTGCCTTCACTACTTGGGTGGCAACTTCCTTTTATTTGATGAACTCATCTGAAATGTAAACTCCCAGAACAAGTCAGGGGTGGTGGCCACAAAGTAAGTCAAGAGCACAGTGCTCTCTCTCAATCACGTGCCTCACGCACTGTTACCGCTCTCTTTGCTCATCTCATTCCAGGTTCTAGTTTACCCCTCTGATAATGGTCCAGGATATTCTCTTTTCGTACTTAGGTATGCGTCTGTCTTTCATTGGCCTAATGCTTTGAATTAGTTCTGCTTAGTGGCTTCTCCCATCTCTCAGGCTGCCTTCTGAGCTGCCCTTGTCTATGAAGCATGTTATGAATTGGTTGGATGCTTTGCTTCTAGTCTCTGGTAGAAAGGGCCCCTGGATGTCTCTGGCCACTGCACACTCCTAGGGCTGGTTCCGTGATCTGACTGTGGAATGCAGCGGCACCATTCCTGCCGGGGCTCACTGTCAGCAGAGGAGTGACCATGGCAGGCTGGTTCCTGCCCTCTGGAGGCTTCCTGACTCTCCAGATGAGTCCTCCCATCCCCCATCAGCATTTGCTGCAGCGTGCTCTGCAGAACCTTTCTTCTGTGCAGAGTTATTACTGCTGTGACACAGAAGGTTCCAGGTCAAATGACTATGTGAAATGTTGGCTAGTTTTGGTGAAGTGGAAACGAATTGTGACTCAGGACTTCTCAGGCCTCTGGGAACCTCTAAGAGTGAAGTGTAAATACAGCACTGGGTAAACTTGGTGCCCAGGGAGCCTTCTTCTGAGAGGGACAACCCAGGGCCAATGTTGCATGGAACCTGCTTTGGGAGATGTTTCCATCAATAATCTTCTCCAAGTTCCTTTGCACTGATCCTTCAACATAATGGAATTTGCTCTAATTGTTTCTAGAGGGTTCTTCCAGTGGGATTATGGTGGCAGGCTCTCCACAGGTCTGGGCAGCTACACACAAGAGCTGGGTAAGTGAGCTCATGGCTGAGAGGGTGATTGAGCCACCCAAAGCATCCTTAGCCCAGCAAGGTCCCATGAGCAAAGACAGCCTGTGCCACCACTCACCCAGGTACTGCACAGCACCCACAGTTCCCTGCAGGCCATGTGCGTCCCCACCTCTGTGCCTTCCCTTATGCCGGTGCCCCTTCCAAAACATGGGTCCCTCCTTCTCTATTGTCTTAGTGTAAGTTCACTTGAAAGCCAGCTCTGAAATCAGCACCTGGGTTTGAGCAGGAGGTGAAGAAAATCCTGAAGTGAGAACAGTGACACAGAAAAGGGAAGGCAGGCAACAAAGGGTACTTTTTCCCACCAGTGCCGTGGGTGACTGGGGCAGAGGGTTGCTAGGGCAACTCAGGAGTGTAGAATCCACACCTCAGAGTGGTCTTCCCCATGGGCAAGGGACTTGGGGTATTTATACTCCATCTCCTGCCAGTCATTGGTTGATGGCTGTTGGGGGCAGGAGCATCAATTGCCCAGCCTTCTCGCCTGCCCTTCACAGCAGAGGGAACACTAGTGGGAAGAGAAAACACCCCAAGAAAGAAGTGCAGGTGCTGGTGGTTGGAAGCTGGGCCAATGTGCACTGAAGGAGCCAGGCGAGGGGATATAGGCGAGGCCCAGACAGCACTTCCTGTACCTGCCAGGACATGCTCACTGCCCACCCACTACCCCCACCACACACGCACACCGGTAGGCCCTTCAAGGCACGGGTCTTTTGTTTCGTCCCAGTGTCTAGCTCAATGAATGAATATCCTTATATTCATTCAAGGATTTGCTGAATGAATATACTCCATTCTACAGAATCAATCACCCCTTACCTAGTTAGTTACGAACTGTCCCCATGCTCCTCTCTAACCACACTGAATGATAACTGTCAGTGTCCTTGTCTGTTTTCCTACTGAACTGTGACTTCTTGAGAAAAGGACCCTTGTTTCCCCAGGGCCCAGGCCCATGGTGGGTGTTCAATGTGCCGTTTCTGAACTGGACTGAATGGAACCAACGTGCCACTAGCACCCTTGGTATGGAGAACCCGGGGTGAGAAAGGACAGTGTGCTGTCAAGGGTGGATGCACTCAGCACCGGCCTGGTTGCTGAGAAGCCCTTGTGAGCCACGCTGAGCCTGAGGGCCAGATGGAGCCCCTGTCACCCTCCCCCAGCTCTGCTGGTACCCACATGATTGGCATGCCTGGGCCCTCAGCCCCACCTTGGATCCGTGCCTCCACACTGTTCTTCATCACCGCCCACAGACCCACAGACCCACTGGGCAAGGGAATGAGAGGACTCTGTGTGGGACTGGTCTGCAATGAGGGGAAACACACGGAGGCTGTAGGGAGAGAAGGCATCTCTGTACTCACTGAAGAGGGGCCATCTTCCCCTGAGGGTGAGGCCCCAGCCCTTTATGCTCACACAGAATCCATGGGGGCCATTACACCAGCCTGGATTCCCATAGTCAGGACAGTCTGTCTTTCTCTGGGAAATCCTTGCCTTGTCTGAATGGGAATTCAGAAACAGGACTACTAAGGCAAACATCATTAAAAAGAAAATAAAAGCAAACTAGTATCCCAGTCATACTAAGAGCCTGTGCATTGGCTAAAATATCAGTCTCAGATGCTTCACCAAATTAGCTAAAGCAAATTCCCATTCACTAGTCAGGCACAGTCACAGAAAACAAGGAATAAAACCCTCCAAGGTCAAATACACAAGGATTGCCCTTCCTGCCACAGGTTTACCCTTTGCTACTCAAAGTGTGGTCCATGGACCAGTAGCATGAGTTTCACCTAGGAACTTGTTAGAAAAGCATACTCTTAGACCCCAGCCCAGACCTACCTAAGCATAATCTGATTTAACAAGCCCTTGGGTGACTTACATTCACATTAAAATCTGCTCAGATTTTAGTCTGAGACACCTTTGCTCAGACTCACTCCAGTGGCTCACAATTTTCTTCTTTAAACCCTGAGAAGCTCATGGGTTTGCCAGTCCAAAATCTTGACTCCTGCCCCATCGGTCCATTCTGCTGCCTGCCATTGTGCTGAGAGAGAAACCCATGGCCCGTGGCCTCCGCTTTCGCTATTCCCTTTAACCAGAGTACTCTCCTCCCCCCAGCTCCCTTCTTAGCCTGGCTAAATTATCTTCCAAAACTCAGCTTCTGGGAAGCCACCCTTGACTCTCCGGCTGTGAGAGGTACTTCTCTGGGCTCCCATGGCACTCAGCCCTCAGTCCTGGCATAGCTGTCCCAACTGGGCAGTTCTGCAGACTTTTCTTTCTCCCCCATCATGCTGGAAGCTGTGTGGTCACCTTTACGGAACCAACTGCTAGCAAAGACACTTAAAACATCTTGGGTGAAGAGAACTGAATGTCCACTGGATGCTTTTCTGAGGATTTAATTGCCCATCCATTTTGGAGAAGCCCGTGGCAGGGTGGATCTAAGACTGTGCCCCCAGTCAGCTTTTGGCCTGTCACAGAGATCCTAGAAGCCAAAGTGTGTGGAAGTCTTGGGAAATGTCAGCCTGCCACCCTAACAAGGCAGCTCTGAAACACACATACTTTTCCTCTCAATCAAGTCACAACTCTGAAAGGCAGAAGGTGTGACACTAGTGAGCTGCAGGAGGGCAGGTTGATGGGGGCTGTGCCTTCAAGGTGCACCAAAGTTTCTTCAATAAATAATGGGCTCAATATCTGGGGCAAGTTGATATTTAGGCTCCTTTCCATGACTTTTTGGAGGGACAATTAATGTGGCTTTAAAAGAGCAGCCATGAACGGCATGTAGACAGATGCAGGTTGAAATGAAGGCCGAGAGCAAAGCAACCATCACTGGACAGGTTGGGTGTAATGCATAGCCCTCCCTCACTGAAAGGAAACAGAATCTCCTCCATACCAGGTCCTTTCCACTCACCGAATCTTCCCAAGAGCTCAGTGAGATAACCATTATCATCTGCATTTTACAAATTAGAAGTTAGAAGCTCAGAGTGGTTTAAAGGATTATCTGAAATCCCAGAACAGGTGAGTGTTGGGGTCAGGATGGAGGTAGGAGCAGTGAGGATGACTGTCGGAGGCTGGCCATCTCCAAGGACATCTTGCAGAATCCTGCAATATCAAGAGCCTTCTGATGACCATTGGGAACCCAGCTCATCCTGAGCAACTTCTTTTCCTTCAAAACTAGCCAAATGAACTGTTAACAAAGCACCTCAGGGTCTCTCTGCTGCCTTCTAATGATGGAACAGGCACAAGATGGAGTGTGTATGAAATCAGCTGGCTTACAAGAATGAGATTGGTGGAGACTGGAAGGACTGGTCCTCAGCAGCCCTGGCAAATGGGAGAGAAAGGTGCCGCAATCAGGTCCAGGAGGGGTCAGGAGAAGCCAAGCAGCTGCCAGGGCCCTCGGGAGGGCCTCTCTACAGGGGACTGTAGGCAAGTTAATCAACTCAGCTTCCCCATCAATAAAATGTGACTATTATGCCAATCTCCAGGTGAGACTATCACGAGATAACATGGGGATAACCAGTGAATCCTCCTAGGGAGAGATCTTTGAAAACCAGTGTTATGAGAGCTGGGTAGAAGGTGACCAGAGCACCAGCTGAGGCCCAGGAGTCAGAGGAGGTGGCCTTCGCGGGGAGGGTGAAGAGCCGGGAGTTTGCTTCTGAGAAAGAGAAGAGAGGGCAGGGGGTGCCAGGCTGGCCAGCTGGGGTGGGTCTGGGAGGAAATGTGAGCAGTGAAACTCCTTTTAAGAACTTCCATGATTCTGGAGCTATTGAATGCTGCTGCCCTCATAATCTTCTTCAGGAAGGCCTACTGTGAGCCTGAACCCTTGGTGAAGTCCCTGTGAACTCACCAAGTCAGCACACTGAGCTGATCCATGGATCATGGAGGTGATCCATGGGAAGACAGGAACCCAGGCGGGGGGGCCAGCCTTAAGGCCCTGGGAGTGAGCAGGAATCTGTAAGGGCTATACTCCTATGTATGCACACTCAGTCATGTCTGACTCTTTGAGACCCCATGAACTGTAGCCCACCAGGCTCCTCTGTCCATGGGATTCTCCAGGCAATATTGGAGTTGGTTGCCATTACCTCCTCCGGGGGATCTTCCCAACCCAGGGATCAAACCTGTGTCTCCCGCCTCTCCTGCATTGGCAGGAGGATTCTTTACCACTGTGCCACCTGAGAAGCCCTATATTCCCAGGGCTGCAAAATTACCCAGAACGATGTGCAAATCTTTGAGGGGGGAGTAGGTCCAGCTGACAACTGCTCACATTTGTCAGATCCACAACTGTCCCAAGAGCTTCACAACTCTTGTCTTTCTTGCCTTCTTTTGCTCCTGCATTCCTTCCCTGAACATTCTCTGTGTATCACAAGATCCTCTGAAGGTCAGAAATCAGAAATTCATTTTGCATCAAGCCTGTCCTCATCACAGGAAAGACAGAAAAAAGAATTTTTTTTTTATGAGAGGAAAGTATGTGTGAATTCCAAGGTCCTTGGGTACCACAGGACGAGGGTGCTCCTGTCAAGAAGGGACGGAGCTGAGGAGTAGATCTGAAAGTTAAATAACTCCAAGTGGGGTTTCTTCACCACTTTTTTTTTTTTTAATAATTCATAGTACCAGACAGGTTGACAACTTATTGAAAATGGTTCCTCACCTGGAAAGTGCTTATTACTTACAGTGTACCATCTTTATTACATTGACACTGACATTTAACACTCAATAAATCTCCACTCCCTCCATGGAGATGTGCCTGACAGCCAACAGCAGTCCCTGTCTTTTCTCTGCTTTCCAGCAGGGTTTTGATTTCAGGGATTCTGCTTGGCTCCCAGGTCCCTCAAGTCCAAGGCAAATCTGAGTGGGAAAGGGCAGTCTGGGATTTCCATTGTCCAAGTGGGGCCCTTCCCCGACCCAGCCAAACCCCTGTTCTGCTAACAGAGGCTGATACACCCATGTAACAGGAGTTGGGTAAAAGCTGAGTAAGTGAATGAGGGAAGGAAGGAATGTCACAGCCACGTGCCACTGTATGAGCTGCTATGACAGCCAAGGCCCTCCCAGTTCAGCCTCCTTCTACCACCCGACTCTCCACTCTCCCCTACCCCAGGAAGGACCAGCCATCATCTCCCAATAAGCCAATATGCCCTCCAACCTCTCGGCCTTTGCTTATGTGTTTCCCTCTGCCCCAAATGCCTGATCCCCCATCAGGTCCAAGTCTAACGCCTCCTGCTCTGTGTATGCCCACTCTGCCTCCCACAGAAACACTCACTGCTCTCTAGCCTGTGCGCCTGTATAACCTGGCAGAGACTGCACACAGTTCCACTCAGCACCACTGTCTGTTACTTCCTGAGATTCTCCAGGAAGGGGGTGATCTTTCTCATTTCAGTGTCTGATTTATCAAAGGCCCAGAATTCAACCATATACAGGTAGCCCCCGGCTTTTGGAAAGTTCACTTCATGCCACTTTATCTTCACAAAAGACCTAGTTAGTTAGTACCTTTTTTCACTAGTGGAAAGAAATCCAAAGAGGATTTTTGCCTTTATATATATTAAAAAAAAAAAAAGATGAAAAGCAAAAATAGAATTCAGCATTTGTTTTGCAGCAAACCAAATAATGTGCTGCCTCAGTTAGAGGCAGCACACACCCTAAGCAGAGAGAGTGGCACTACCAAACTCCTTACTTGGGAATTATACTCAGCCTCTCAGCCTCAAGCCGCCATACCTTTGAACTGTGTCCATGAGTAACTGTGCTTTATCTCAGTTTATTCTGTGCATCCGTTAGCGAGATGTGTCTTCAGGTAACTGCTTCTTCACTTTCCACTATTTCAGTTTATGAAAGGTTAAATAGGAATGCTCTATTTCGGGGAAATGTAGAGTGAATGAATGAATGGGTATGTCATCTTCTTCCCTGCCTTCTCCCCTTTCTTCCCTTTCTCTCCTGACTTCCTCTACCTCCATCTGGCAATTTCACAAGCTCTTGTTTCTTTGGGTTTGCTAAGTCCCTGAAATGGTAGATTATGGTAGCTAACATTTTGAGCTCCCAAGTCAGACAAATATATATTTATGACCCTGCCTTGAAGCTTACCAACTAAGGGATCTCCTAACCCCTTGAGTCTTAACTTTCTTATCTATAAAATGGGGATAATACTATACAACCCATTAGGTGGTTGGAAGGATCAATGAGGCCATGCATGTAAAGTGCTTGTGTAAGCTATACTGCCTGGGAATGTAGAAACTGGAAACTGTTCCCTGCCCTGGGAGGACAGGAACTCCCAGTGTCCCCAGTGGGAAATCCAGGGAAGCCCCAAACATTTCCAACATTCATAGAGCACTTATGATGTGCCGGGTATTGCTCACTGGAGCCTCCAGATAACCCTCTGTGGTAGGAAGAATAAGGCCCCCAGAGATGTCTACCTCCTAACCCTCAGAATCTGTGAATATGGTCTATTATATGAAAAAGGGGACTTAAGTTTGCTAATCAACTGACCTGGAGATGGGGAGATTATCATGGATTACCTGGGAGGGCCCAATGTAAACACAAGTCAAAGACAGGCGGGAGTGTCAGAGTGATTCAATGTTAGAAGGACTCAACTACTCTTGCTGACTTTGAGGATGGAGGAAGACAACCATGAGTTAAGGAACACAGGCAATTTATAGAAGTTGAAAAAGACCAGAAAACAGATTCTCTCCAGAGCCTTCATGAGGAAGATGATGCCTATTTGTCTCCTCTGCTGTCCTTGCCGGCTGCGTGAGTATGGAATCCCCACATAGGTCTCTCCCTGGAGGAAAGGTGTGATCACGTCCAGTTTGGCCTACATGGTGGAGCTTGGAAATTAGATGTGGTCCCTTAGCCATGAAACACTGAAGATTTACGGAACATTCTTAATTTCTCTGTGCTTCAGATTTCTCGTTTGTATAATGATAGGAACAGCAAACACATCTGGGTGTTTACCAAGTGACAGGCTCTGTTCAGCAAGCATTATATGTGTTAACCTATTTCTTATAACAACCCATTGAGGTAGGTATTATTGTTATCCTATCCCTGGTGGCTCAGTGGTAAAGTATCCACCTGCCAAAGTAGGCAACAAAGGTTCAAGCCCAGTTCCGGAAGACCCCCTGGAGAAGGAAGGGGCAACCCACTCCGGTATCCTTGCCGGGAAAATCCCAAGGACAGAGGAGCCTGGTGGGTTACAGTCCTTGTAGTTACAAAAAGAGTCAGACACGACTTAGTGACTAAACAAAAAAATTTTCCAGATAGGATACAAAAGCACAGAAAGTTTATATTAAACAACGTACCCAAGGTCACAGAGCCAATGGTGGGAAGAGCTGAGAATTGAGTACACCAAGTCTGGCCCAAGCCTCAGCAGTCCTACCCACTGTTCTATACTGCCTCACAACAGGGTTGACTTCATAGGACTGTTAGGAATTCAATAAGCTATCTACATAACAGCATTTATAATTATCACATAATAAAAGCACATAAACCCCTGATATATAAATACTAAACATTGGTTGACGTGAAGGAATTGACAGATGTAGGGAGGCTCAGTGATGGTACATTCCAGTACAGTCCAGGGACCTGCAGATTCCACTGTTTACAAAACGGGTGACAATGTGACCAGAGTCACAGACAGTGCAAGCCCTCTACAGGACCACCTCTGACTTGTATGCCTGACCAGAAGGTCTTCCCCAGCAAACATAGGCAAGAAACTTGCCGATGCCTTTGACCGATGATGTCTCCAAATCACGCTATGTTGGGGCTGGTTCTCCTCGAGGAAACTGAGACAGCTCAGCATAGACTGTTAGAGGGTCTGTCTGCTGGATCCACACTTAGATAAGAAACCCAGCAGCCCTGTCACTCTGACACAGCTTTACTCATCAGACCTGAAAGCCCAGTCCCTAAACATGGGCTCTGGGGGGTGGGGGGTGATATTGGTGGCAAGGGAGCGGAAGTATTGTGTTCACTGACACAGGAAGGACCAGCTGTAGAGGTCAGATCAGGGACCCCAACAAGTATCCAGAGAGAGGTGATTATCTTTGGTCCATCTCATTTGTCTCTTTGGCCCACGTGAGGCCATCACCATCAGGGGGTCAGAAGCCAGGTCTGTGATGCCAGGAGACTCTCTATCACAGGTCCTGGCCATACAAGGGTATCTCGCTTCTCTGACATTCCAGGAGTTCTGTAGGAGCTGCTCAGACATAAGATGTAACCTAGGAACCATTTGGAAGGGTCAGATGGCAGAAGAGACTCACTACCATCACACAGCCATGGCAGTGACATGGATAGGCATGAACACCTTCCAGGCCTCCTTCCTGGGCTCAGAGCACCAATCTATTCACTGAATGCAAAGAACAATTCTTCCTGCCAGATGGAGGAATGTATCAAAAACGCTCTCCCAGAGTATAACCAATTAAAGCCTGGGTTTTAAAAAAGCAGACTGATTTGCTCAAAGAAGCAAAGTACGGGCTGCAGGGGCTCTTCCTGCTGAGCCGCTTCTCTCTTTCCCAAAGCAGATCTAAAACCTCCCCACGGACTTGGTTTTCAGATGGCTCTGCGCAGAGTCCGCTGATAATCTCCACGCTTCAAAGCACTTGCCAGGCATTTTCTGATGCATATTCATTTAATCATTCAACACAATTTCATTTTACCCTTTAACCCCGGAATCTGAGCCCTGTGAAGTCTGACAGCAGACTGCTACGGTGGCAGGTTGCACAAGCTGAGCAGTTCTGGCTGATACAACCTACGCCACAGTCACAGAGGCAAATAAGAAAGGGGACCTTGGAGGCATTCGCTCCCCTCTACAAGCATGACAATCTCATGTGGCCCCCGCAGCCACACTGAGCCCAAAGAACAAAGCCTGCCTGTTACAGGCAACTCAAACTGACGGACTCAGTAATGAAAAGCTCATCTCTCATAGAAGGAAAGAGTACCTGTGATCCATTTAGCATTGACTCAAAATTTGATTCTTAAATTCTAAAATGAATAATGAGTGATGAGTTTTATTGGCTCAACCAGAAGTAATGGGTTAATGCAAAAAAAAAAAAAAAAAAAAAACAAGTAAACAAACCTCCTTCAGGGCACATGAAAATCACTCCAAATTATATCTTGGTGTTTAAGTAACACTAGGCATCCTGGTGCCAGACAAGGACCTAGCACTTTATCCAGCGTGTCCACATTGATGTCCTGTCAGTATCGTGTGCAGTAGTAGGCACCCAGAAATGAGTGGGCACCAGCTTACTTTCCTAAGCACAGCCTCACAAGGGGCATCTCTCATGCCTGGAAGCTGCTGTTTTGAAACCAGGGACACCTGCACCCTAAAAGCCAAGAATGCTGCAAACAGAAGGAAGAAGTGGCCACACCAGCAACAGACAGAAGCACATGGCTGGTAACAAATCTGTTCTCAAGCTCCTGAGGCAAAGTCCAGGCCCATGACTTTCAATCTCTGGCGCCTCAAAAGGCGGCTTTCCCTCAACTGGATGGTTCTTTTTATCTGGTTTCTCTTTGTAGCCTAAGGCTGAGACCACTCAAGAAACAACAACCCCTCATTCATTAAAACCCTTCGGTTTTAGAAACGGCTCAAACTTGTTGCATAAACTTAGCAAGCAGCCTCAGCTTTCTCATCTGTAAGATGATGTTAGCCACTTTGAAGAATTGTTAGGGGAATGAGGGGGAAGATTGGAAGTTTCTAGTGTTGCCCCTAGCACAGTGGTGTTCAGCTAATGATTGTTGGTTACAAAGAGGAAATGTTGTTACCTATCTATATCTCCAGAGTTTTTTTGAAAGAAAGTACAGTGAGGAACACCTACTACTGGGCCTTCCAGTTGGTAAGCTCAGGGTAAATAGTAATGTCCACCCTTTTCTTCTACCTTCCCACTCCCCAGAATGTGGCAGGTAACCAGAGGCCAGATCATAATCATTCAGACTGCCTAGTTCAGATGCCAGGGGAGGAAAGTTACCTACCCTCTTTGTGCCTCTGTTTACTTATCTGCAAAATGGGGTTAAAAATAGCTCAGAGGGCTGCTATTAGGATTTAACAAAGCCATGCATTTAACAACTAGGAGCACAGTACCTGGCACATAGTAAATGCTTAGTAAATGTTTACAATGAGTGTGTTTTTTTCCATACCACCAACCAATGCTCTAGCACTAGCTGGGTGTCTTACAATTCAGCTCAATCCTGATATTATCACCATCTACCTAAAGATAGTATCAGATCCCACAGATTAAGGGCTCAATCCTACAAGCCAACTCTACCCCCACCTCACTTCAGATGCGAATCTCAAGTCCACATTGTCACATGGGCTTCAGACTGACCAGCTGTAGAATGAAGCTTCTAATGACCCCTCTTTGGGTCTGATTGATTTGCTAGAGTGACTCACAGAATTCAGAGAAACAGCCAACTTACCAGATTACTGGTTTATTATAAAAGGACATATCTCAGGAACAGTCAGAGGGAAGAGACACTTAGGGCAAGGTGTGTGGAAACAGTACGGAGCTTCCAGGCTCTGTGAGTATACCACTCTCCGGCATCTCCACAGGTTCACCAACCTGGAAGCGCTCCAAACCCTGGCCTTGGGGGGTCTGTATGAAGGCCTCATTACACAGGGATGCTTACTTAAATCACTGGCCACTGCTACTTAACTCAACCTCTAGCCCCTCTCCCTTCCCTGGAGGTTGGGGTGAGACTGAAATGTCCAACCCTCCCATCACATAGCTGGCTCCATAGACCACCTCCCAACCTTAGGTGACCTAGAGGCTTCCCAAAAGCCACCTCATTAACATAACAAAAGACACCTTTACAGCTCCCATCACTTAGGAAATTCTGAGGGTTTTAGGAGCTCTATACCAGGAATAGCAACAAAGACCAAAGTATATATTTCTTACTATAAATCACAATATCACAGTGTTAAGTATTATCATTACCATTATCACCATCATCATCACGAATAAGAGGTGGAGAAAAGGACTAAATCTCCAGAGCAGAAACTGAACACAAGAAGATGATATTAAAATCCCCAGCAGGAAACATACCACTTTAAGGAGCAGTATAAGCAAGGTGAAGAACTGACTCATTTGAAAAAACCCTGATGCTGGGAAAGATTGAAAGTGGGAGAAGGGGACGACAGAGGATGAGATGATTGGACAGCATCGCCGACTTGATGGACATGAGTTTTAGTAAATTCTGGGAGCTGATGATGGACAGGGAAGCCTGGCGTGCTGCAGTCCATGGGGTCCAAAGAGTCCGACACAACTGAGCGACCGAACTGGACTGATAAGCAAGGCAGACACTTAAACCTAGGAACCAGGGGCCCTTCCCCAGCACCTCCAGTCTAGCATCTTCTGTGACCAGAGAGTCTGTTTCTCTAAGTCTATACTGGTCGCTGACCACCTTTTCTAAAACACAAGGAAGCTCACTCTCTCTTGGCGGGTTCTGATAGCAGGTGGGGGCTATTATAATGGGCAGGAGGAAGGAAAGACCACACCAGGAGGGAAGGACAGACCCTGCAGGATGGCCTGGGGGAGATGTTGAGTTTCCTTCTGCAGATTGCACCACTCTTCTGACTGTTTCTACCTCTGTGCCTCTGCTGTTTACACCACAGTGGTCTACACTCTCACCAGGACTGCTGGCCTGGATCTCTGCAGTGCTCTGAGCACCTCTACACCTATCCCTTACTCTCTGTAATCCATCACTGTGGCAGCCAGAGCAAACTTTTAAAAATGTAAATCAAATCACATCACTCTCTTACTTAAAACTGAACAAAAGCTTCTCTTCTCAGTATAGGGCTTCCCAGGTAGTTCAATGGGTAAAGAGTCTGTCTACAATGAAGGAGACACAGGAGACGTGGGTTCAATCCCTGGGTCAGGAAGATCCCCTGGAGGAGGAAATGGCAACCCACTCCAGTATTCTTGCCTGGAGAATCCCATGAACAGAGGAGCCTGGTGGGCTACAGTCCATGGGGTTGCAAAGAGTCGGATATGACTGAAGTGACTGAGTATGCATACACACGTGATCACTTAGTATAATGCTCAAAGTCTTCACCTTGGTCTATGGGGGCCTCATTGCTCCCACCCATCCCACCCTTCCTAACATCTTACCTCTTTTTAATAACTCATACCCTTTAGGTATCATCTGTGGTTTCCAGATTTGGCTTTAAACTGGAGAAAGAACTTAAATTCGCATAGGAAACAATCTGAGTGCAACATTCTTCTAGGATTATATACAATTTCTTCTAATTTGCCAGTGGCCCTGCTCACAATTAATTTAACAGCCTTCATTGCTATCAACTGATGTTTAGCAAGGTGTTCAATGCACACCACTTGACTTTCCTAAGAAACAGCTCTTTTCACTCATATTTCACTGGGTGACTTAAAATTTAATTAAATTATGTTATCACAAGTGCAGGCAGCATAAGGAGGACTGGACAGGAACACAACTCCTTAATCCTTGGTAAGCATTCACCCCAGAGGTGGGCGCAGAGGCTCATAGGAAACCCAGGGGTCCCCTGCAGGCTCTGAGTAGCCAGCAGGCCACACCCTCAGTCGGCAGCTTCTCCAGAAGGAGGAGCGTGGAGAGCATGGATGGATCTGTGAGCTGGTTGAGTAGAGATGAGTTGGGGGAGATTCTATTGCAGTACTAGCACTTGTTATTAGCAGTAATTGTAGCTGTAGTCACAGAAGATTAAATGGAAATTTGCCAAAATGTTTTCTCTGGTAGATTGTTACATTCCTCCTAACAATTTCCCTTATCTTTTAAATCTTTGACATGTCATAAATAATATTTCACAAAAATAGAGAGTAAATTGTGCTTGTGGCTGAGTCAAAGAATACTGCTGACAGTTAGCGTTTCAGGAGCTCTTGTTCTATGCCAGCAATTTTCACATGACCTCTTGTCCTCATAGTCATTCTGCAGAGCCAGTGATGCCCCACTTCATGACTGTATGACTGTGTTCACTTAGGAGGCCCCAAATCCAAGCTCAGGTCTCTGTCCCAATACTCTGTCCGTTCTCTGGCCCATAAAGTGGTGAATGCAGACAGCTTCTCCCGGAGCTGCCAGGGCGTCAAGTCCACAGCTATCAGGAGGAGCAAATCTTCACTTAAGCCACTGTCCCACCCTCCTCTTTGCAAGCTGGTCGGAAATAAAGCCTTTTCTCATCAGCTAAGCCCCCGTTCTCTCCCCATGGCTGCAGCCTGTCCCTACTCCTCACCGTAGGCTCAAGATGCCCATCCTGGGACAGATGCAGCCCCGTCGGCATGGCCCTCCTAAGGCTACACAAGGATTGGTCTATCTCACCTCCCTTCTGAAAGCTCCCTTCCTGGATTGTGGATTTCTTGTTCAGCCCTCTGCTGCCTGCATTCCATCTTAGCCCATCTTAGCCCATCTTAGCCATTCCATTTTAGCCTCACTCTTAGCCCATCTGGGTTTCTGCACCATTCCAGCCCTGACCCCCAGGGACTCCAGTGTTGCCTCCCAAGAGGCACAACCCACCCCATGGCCTGTTCTATGTTCACCCATGTTCTGCATGCCTTACATCTTGGTGGCCCAAGCTCTGTTCTGACCTGGACCCTGACTGCAACCCCCAGAAAGACTCAGACCTCTGTTGCCCTGATTTAGTACTGACATAGCACATTCTCACATAGCTGGGGTGGAGGGATCACAGGAAGTGGACAATGTATGGGAAGAGGTTTCTCCGACCAGTTCCTGAGAATCCCAGTGGAAGCTTCAGACAGAGGGAGCCTTTCCAGTGATGGCAGCGGTTAGCTCCCAACAGCCCCAAACCCAAAGGATTCAAAGAGATTAAGACTCAGACCTAGAGAGGCAGAGGCAGAAAAAAGATCCAAAGAAAGGGATCAGAATCTGAAAGAAAGGCCAAGCGACACTGAAATTTGGCATTTTCGCATTTGTTCTCATCTCATTCTCTTCTACAAAAAGATTTCATTGGAAACCACAAATAGGATCTCAAAGCAAATGATAAAGAAACTGCAGGTCTACAGGAAGAAAAGTCACAGTGCAGAACTCTAGGGAAGTGTGAATCTGGACAGATGGCATTCGTGACAGAGAACGTGCAAGATGCTGGCCCTTCAGGAGTCTCTGACTCTGGTGGACAGACACGGGTTTCAGATCCCAGTGTCATCACTCCCCACTTACGTGGCTTTACACTTGTGTCTTAACTTCTCTGAGTTTTTACTTCGTTCCATGTGAAATAATGACAGTAACACCTGCCTCATGACTGTTGAGGCTTAAATGAGTTAGTCCTGGCCCTGCAGATAGACTAGCAATGGCTGGAGACATTTTTGGTTTTCACACATGGTGGGTACGGATGGAGGCGCAGGACTGGTTGTCAGTAGGTGGAAGCTAGAAGCCAGGGATGCTGGTTAACACTGGTCATCATCCCACAATGAAGAGGACAGCTCCCACAACGCAGAACAATCCAGTCCAAAGTGTCAACAGTGCCAAGGTGGAGATGCTTTTCAAAGCACAGCATAGCACAGATAAGCAATTATTCGTCCTCAACCCTATGCTCGAGCCACCCTTCCCTCCTCTTTCTGGACAGTGCATTTTATCAGGTAAGGACCAGGGACCTCTCTTTCTTATATTTCTCCTACAAAGGGAGAAAGGAGAGTGCTGAGCACTTCACCTGGCTTCCCTTATATCTGGAAGCTCCTGTCCTCTCTGCTCTCCCCACAAAGCTGTGCTCCCTGGCAGCCAGGCACAGAGCAGGGATGCACAAGATAGATTTGCTAGCTGACTGGCAGGGAGGCCCCAGAGCCATGCCACCGTCAGCCTGCAGACTGGGCAGAAAAGCAGCTCCAAGGAGGCTGAACTCACAGAGAAAGGCTGGGCCAGGGGGTCTCTCTGAAGAGGACCCCTCTTCCATACCCACTCGCAGAGACCAAAAATGACCATCTAATTTCTCCCAGACTTGACAACAATCCTGTATTCAGGTGGTAAAAGGCAAAATTCACCCCTTCACTCAATTCAACAAACACTGGTTGTGTACGCTGGTCTGCACAGCACTAACAATCTATGTTTTAAAAAAAAAAAAGAAAAGAAAAAACAACTTCAGTGTTATTTTTAGAAAAAAAATTTAGTGTTTTTTTTTCCAGCTATGCAACTGTTTAACCAAGACATCAATGAAAATGAATAAATAAAAGAGGGAAGGAGATGTTTAAATCTCACAGAACTTTGGATCTGACCAGCCTCATTTTTAAATGGGGAAAATACCTACTTGATAAAATGGCAAAAAAAAACCAAAAAACTAATATTATTCTATTACTCATTTTCTCTTGATTCATTGAGCTTCTGAAGCACAGTATTTTTCTTAATGTAACTCTTTTATGAACAAATTACTCTAAGACACAGTCTACCTGTGTTAGATAATAATGTGTCCTCCACGGAGATGGTCCAATAAGTGAAGCCACTTATTCCTCATTCCTAAATTCAATAAGGCCTGTTTATATATTGCCTGTGTGTGAGAGAGAACACAGGGGAAAGTGCCTTGAGAACAGAAGGCTTGTACAAATGTTGGCCCTGTGATCTGTATTAGCCATCATAATTTCCAGATTCCTAGGGGCAGGACAAGGGAGGTTTTGCTTTTCTGGATCCTTGGCTCATAAGTTGCTAAGATGCCTGTCCTTTTTTTTCCTCTCGCTGACTCTCCAGTCTGGGGAGGGTAGAAGCAAATGCAGCCCAGGAAGGCCTGAGGTTGCTCTCCCAGGATTTTGCTCCTGTGCCTGTGGCCTTGCTCCCCTGTACACTGAAGGTCCTTGTGGGACCCTCTGGAGGAGCCTCAAACCAGAAGGCGCCCAGCTGGAAGGAGCCAAGAAGAGCCTTGCCTGTTGCCAAATGCCCGTCTGGCCCAAAGCAGGAAGTCTGCAGGAACACACCCACAGTGCTGAGTGTGGGGCCTGTCTGAGGGTGAAGTGCCCTTCCTTGAGCCGGGCCCAGCACTTCATAAAGCCAGGCCTAGACTGCATAAATAAGATGTCTCTCTAACACGAGGTGAGTCTTGCAGGATTTATGTGCTCTGAGGTCCCCTTGCAAACAAGCTTAAACCAACAGGACCTGAGTCCCTCCCTTCTGTGAGCTGTGTGACTTGGCTCCAAAGGTTGGGGTAAAAGGCTGCTGTGTTTGCCTGGGGTTTGCCGCTGGACGGGCAAAGGCATGTGTGGCCTTTGAGAGACCTGGGTCTCCGAGCCCTCTGGGGAAAGGATGGCTCAGGAGCAGAGACAGGAGGCCTCTGATATGCTCTGCTGGCTTCTGTGTAAAGGAAAACAGGTAGAGAGAGCCAGGAAGGGAACGAGGAAGGAAAGTCATTTACAGGAATGGCCTGAGCAGAGAAACCAAATGTGGGCTCCCGTCAGCATCATGAGTGGCCTGCTGCATAATTCACCCATTGCTGTTCTGTTTATGTGTCTGTTTTTAAGGTTAATCATTTGTTGGTTTGATCGAGGCCTCCTCCACTGATCACTTCTGTTAGCACATGAACAGTATGCCTGGTATGAAATGCAAACATCCTCATTTGGCAGACGCCGAGTTTGCTAAATTATCCTTCCAGCTGCAGATAAGTTGTGACATTTGTAATAAGTTGCCAGTCACGAGGGGCGCCGCGTATCCTTAGAGAAATTCATGGCTGAATTTCTTACCAGCATCAGTCCATAACTCTCTCTGAAAGAGAGAGGAAGTATTCTTTCTAGCCCAAGAAGGAAAACGTTTGAGATAGAAGACTAGCCGCTCACCCTTGGGGTTTCAGGCTACTCCATGAGCCCCCATTTGCCCAGACTCCCCCACTAAAGGTTTGCAGTACAGAGGCCAGGCCAACACCTTATGGGAGTAGAGGCCTTTCTGACCCGACACGGTGAAAGCTGTATCTTGGCTTTCCCAACAGCCATCTCTAAGGGAGTAGATAGATCCTAGCACTGCAGAGGGCCAGGAGTGGGACCAGACAGTGACGGCATTGGAGGCCATATGCTATAGGAAGGGCACTCTGCTTCCCTCTGAAGATTCAGAGATGAATCAGGCAAGGAGCTTTGTCTCCTTCATGAGCTGAGTGGGCTTGGATAAGTCAACTCACCTCTCTGAGCCTCAGTTTCTTTTAGGTCATGTAGAGTTACTAGGAAGAGCCTGGAAGGACATACATGGAAGACCTGGCACGCTATGCTTTCCTGACAGAGAATAGCTATTGCTATCACCATTACCGAAGTGAATCCAATCAAGCGCCCACCCCTACTGCAATTTCCAATCAAACTTCTACCTGAAGGTTTGCAGTGATGCCATTGGCTGCAGGCACCATTTATCTTTCATTTTACAAAGATGTGATGTCGGCCTCTTTAGACTAGGACCTATGCTGGGTTCAAATACCAATAAAATTGGCCCCTTTCCAGCCCAAAGTTGAGATCATCTGTGGGTGATTTTTGACAGAAAAAATTTCTTAATTATTTTTTGGATTTTTTTTTTTGTATTGAAGTATAGTTGATTTATAACATTGTGTTAGTTTCAGGGGCACAGCAAAATGATTCAAGATTCCTTAATTATGAGTCAAAACTATTGCAATGCAACAGTATTCCCTGCAGGTTGAAAGGATTATGAGAAAACTTCACTACCCTCTCTGACAGTTTCAGCGTCATTTCCAGGCTTCATCTTTTTTCTTCTTTTTTGTAGATGTGTAATGTACATACAGAAAAGTACATCTAACATGAGCATACATTCTGATGAACTGTCACAAGCTGAGCACCTCCATACAACTCCCATCATCACCAGCACCCCAGACATCCCACATAACCATAGCGCTGAATTCTAGATGTACACATTCATTTTGCCTGTTTTACTATTTTGACATTATCTTTAAAAGATTTTCTGTAAGAGGTTCTTGTCTTTCCTGGACTATTTTCACCTAGTGAAAGTGAAAGTCACTCAGTTGTGTCCTACTCCTTGCGACCCCATGTACTATACAGTCCATGGAATTCTCCAGGCCAGAATACTAGAGTGGGTAGCCTTTCCCTTCTCCAGGGGATCTTCCCAACCCAGGGGACCGAACTCAGGTCTCCCACATTGCAGGCAGATTCTTTACCAGCTGAGCCACCAGGGAAGTCCTAGAATGCTGAAGTGAGTATCCTATCCCTTTTCCAGGGGATCTTCCTGACCCAGGAATCGAACCGGGGTCTCTTACATTACAGGTGGATTCTCTACCAACTGAGCTATCAGGGAAACCCTAGGCAAAGAAGAGGTTTCCTTTTACATCATGAAATTCCACCATCACATGGTTTTCATTTATGATGAGCCCCTGAGGGCTGGGGCAAGTGTGCTTGACCAAAATAGGTGCTCAGTAAATTGAGTAAACGAATAATAATATCAGATCCCTCAACAGTCAACACAATTGAGCAAAAGAAGGATAATGAAAAACAGGTGCAGGGCAGGGAGTATGGTGATGGGTATTAGAAGGAACTGTAGAGCAGACACCTCTTTTCTAGGTCATTCTGTTCAGGTGGACTCGACAACCCTGGGCCCAATCCTGACTCACCAATGTTCTGCTGAGTATCAGGCATTTTGTGCTGCCTTTAAACAGATTTCCTTGTTAAAAAGAAAAAAACTAACCACAAACAAACCAGGTCATCAAATATTAAATGAACGCCTACACTAGGTAAGAGGACAATCTACTGAGTGCCAATTATGTACCAGGCACTCTGCTTCCTTCTGAAGATTCAGAGATGAATCAGGCACTCTTGCTGCCCAGAAATAGCTTAGAGGCTAAAGGAAGATAAAGGCACATAAGCAAACAACTGCAATATTAAAGTGTAGGAAGTGCTATAATCCAGATATGCATCAAGTGTCATGGAACACAGGAGCAAATTTTATAAGAAATGCTACACTGAAGAGATGCCATTTGAAGAGGATCTGAAGCATGAGGGGTGTTTACTAGATCAACACAGGGGCAGGGCACTATAGGTTGAGCAAACAACAGGAGTATCAGTAGGGTTATTTGGTAGTAAGCACTCCTATGGGCACAGTGGTTGTTTACAGCTTATGTCTGCTGGGGTTAGTCATGGGCTAGTTGTGAGAGATCATGAATATTCACCATAAGTACAAACAGGAAGACTAGAAAGGGCAGGCCACGCTGGGGGAGTGGTGTTGAGTTACCAGCTCCTTGAACATCTAACCTCTGCTAAGGATGGCACGGAGGTGTTATACATGCCAACACTGACCACTCCTAAGCCCACATTAGACATTAGTAATAAATCACAGCACTCCTACTTGATTCACCCAGAAACAACACCAGGATCCTGCTCTGCAAAGAGCTCTAGGCAGCAAATACAAGTAATAGGAGTTGGCATCATCCTGAGGTACTTTATGACTTCCATTGCCTCACCACCTCTTCCCTCATAAATGGCACAGAGTCTGGCTTCAGTCCTCAACATTCCACTGAAACTGTTCTATCAAGAATCTCTATCAACTTCCTTCTCACCAAATTCAGAAGTCCTTCTGACTTGATACCATGCTCACTCCCTACTGGAAACCCTTGTTTCCTGCTCTACGAACCCAGTGTACTGCTCTCTCCTTTATCCAGTGTCTTCAAGTTATGTCTACACTTCCTTCCCACTGTTTCAGATCCTTTCTTCACTGTCAGCATCCTAGTCCAGGTCTTACTGATGGAACCTCCAAGTCAAAGAAGTTAGTCATCCATCCTCACACACCTTGAAGGGGAGTTGCCCTCCCATTATAGTTTCCTCATCAGTGCAGGTTGGCAGTGTTTAAAGCCTGGCTCAGCTTTGAGGGGATGAAACTATGGATTACTGAGGCCTCCTCCAGCCACCCTACAGCAACCTTTAATGCCCAGAACCATCTGATTGATTTAGTTCTTAGGAGCTTCTGTGATGGAAGACCCTGCTTAGCAAGAGGGTAGAAGCTACCAGCTGAAATAAAGTTTAGGGCTTATCTATTGATTTCAAATGATCTATGTCCCCAGAGGTCCAGCACACTGCACTTCTAGCAAGTGAATATAAAAAATGCACAAGCAACACACACAAATCTCATAAAATCCCACATGGATTTGCTACAGACGCCTGAATCTAAGTAATTCATCCATTTTGCAAAAGAAAAGCCACCACAAAATGTCTAATATGGGTTTAATACACATGTGGGTTTTTTTCTGCAGGGAGATAATTTCAGATTCAGAATGATCAGGGATGATATCTAAATCCTATCCAGATGACTAACTATTTCCCCAAATAGCTACAAGGAGACTCCAGAAAAACAATGGAGATTATCAGCCAACCAGTGATTCAGACATTAGGAGTAGGAGGTGACTCTCCAGAGTGCTTCCATTGAAGGGTATTCCCATCCCAGACTCAGGTTTCCTGGAAGAAGGCTAACAATGCATCAGCTGACACTATTGATTCCTGGTTTGGTTTTGTTTTCCTGGTAGAAAGTGCGGCATTTGTCTTAGATAAATTAAAAATGAAGTAGGAGAAAGAACTGAGTTGTTAGAAAAGTGAAGGCATGTGAAGAAATTCACAAGACACTGCCAAGCAGATAAAACTTCTAGTTGATGGGCAAGAAAATGCTCAGGAGACCTGCAGCTGGCCAGACTGGTACGCTGGCAGCAGGTATGCCCTGGAGACTTATAGCAACGGAGAAGGGTGGAGAACTGGTCATGTAAAATGGCCTGCTGGCCCTCTCTCAGGCAGTCATACGGTCCTTCACTCCTCCCCAGACCACACTTTTGCTTCTGTATCTTCCACGCTAGGTACCCCAGACAAGGAAAAGTGCAGGGCAAAACCTTCCAGGGATGTTTCCCATGGAAAGGGCAGCTCTCTGTGAGGGAGCCTCTCCCTTGCAGAGGCTGTTCTGCATATATGAAAATGTGGACAAACAGAAGCAAAAGTGCCCAGTGACTTAGGGCTGGCTGCCTTGGCTTTGTTAGCCACAGCCATTATTATATGGACACTAGCATTTGACAATGAGTAGATAATGAGAAGATAAATGAATTTTTCCATGAATGAAAATGTCAACTTTTTAAAAGTTGCTCATTCATTAAAAACAAAAGAAACTATTGAAATAAACATTTATTAAAGACTTACTTTATACCAGGAACATTCAAGTTCCATAAAAACCCATGAAAGACACATTTTCCCCGTCTTATAAGAACACTGAGTCTCAGAGAAAAACCCTGAACTGAGTCAGTCTCCCAACCACCAGCCCCAGTGCACTTTGCCTTTTGTTCTTTCTCCTTTCTTTTTCTCTTCTTCCTCCTCCTTCTCTTCCTCTGCTTTAACTTCTTTCTCTCCATTTCTACTTTTTAGTGTCTTATATTTATACAAGCGTTATTAGGGACAAAGATTAAAAGATCAGCTATTTCTACGTGCTGGGCTGTGCTTACTCACTCAGTCGTGTATGACTCTTTGTGACCCCATGGACTGTAGCCCGCCAGGCTCCTCTGTCCATGGAATTTTCCAAGCAAGCCTAATGGACGTGGTTGCCATTTCCTACTCCCGGGGATCTTCCCAACCCAGGGATCAAACCTGTGTCTCTTACATCTCCTGCATTGGCAGGTGGATTTTTTATCACTGCACCACCTGGGAAGCTCAACTACTTCTATAAACCTTATAAAAACATCCTGCTACACCTCCAGCCCTGCCTCCCAACATTTCCCAAGGCAACTGCTTTCAATTCTTCTGGCTTCTTCTCTTAGTATATACTCCCTTTCTTTATATAACATATAACGTGAAGAAGTGGAGTGAAGTCGCTCAGTTGTGTCCATGAACTCTGCGACCCCATGGACTATAGCCTGCCAGGCTCCTCTGTCCATGGGATTTCCAGGCAAGAATACTGGAGTGAGTTGCCACTTTCTTCTCCAGGGGATCTTCCCAACCCAGGGATCAAACCCAGATCTCCCACATTACAGGCAGACTCTTTACTGTCTGAGCCACCACATATCTTTATATTACTTCTTCCTAATTGTTTAGGTGAAAGCATTATCTATTGACTTTCCCTAGTAGAAGATAAAGATTTAACTCTCACAAACATACTCTGCCTTCCCTTCCCACTCATTTCCAGCTATGCACTTCTGAAAATGACCTTGTTCTATACACAATTAATAATTTAGGTCGGTACAGAATTCCAAGTTAAAAACCATCCCCCCAAAGAATTTTAAAGGCATTGTTCTCTTTTCTTCTAGTTTCCAACATTGTTTTTGAGTGATCTTAAGCCATTGTGATTCTTCTTCCTTTGTCTTTTCTGTACAGGAGCACAGGCGTTTGCAAGCACTTCACTTTGTCCATGGTGTTCTGAAAATTCACCTTTATATGTCTTGCTATTAGTCTATTTTCATTCATTATGAGAAGCAGTCAGTGGGCCCTCTTAATCCTGATATTACAAAACATTTTCTTGTATTATTTCTTTATGATTTCTCCTTTCTTATCCATCCTTTCTATCTGGAACATCTATTATTTGGCTCTTGGACTTCTGGGACTGATGTACTACCTGGCTTTTCTCTCCTACTTTCCATCTCCTTGTCTTTTATTTCCACAGTCTAAAAGATTACTCCAATTTCAGCTTCCAGCATATCTGCAGAGTGTTTCATTTTTGTTAGCATGTTAATTTTGTTAATTCCCAAGAGCTCTGACTGTGATCTTGCTTTCGTAAAAACATCTTCTTCCTGAATACAGTTTCTACTCTTATCTCTCTGAAGGTATTGAATAATTCTTAAAATTTCATTTTCCTGGATTGTCTGTTTCCTTTAGGTTTTTCTCATTTGTTTGTTTCACATCTCTTGCATATTGTTTCCTGACGTTCTTTTGGGGTGTCTGTTGATCCTCAATCATCTCCTCTTATTTAAGGGCAGGCCACTAAAAGATTTGCTGGAAATTCTGCAGAGGGGGAATGTTGTGACTATGAGCCTTACAGTGGAGCAATCTGGATGGGTCATTTTGAAGGGAAACATACATTATTAATGTTTTCTCAGTGTTTTAGTTTTTCAGTACAGTTAACTCTTTCCACACTGACAAGAACTTTTGTTTTACATTTTATCATTTCAAAATTTCATGACATCAGCCACCAGAATACAAAAAAAGTAGGCTCTTCACTTTGTATAAAGAGGAAGGTAATACATTTCATTAAAAGTTCACTTTGACCAAAGAAGAGACAACATTCAATGGAAAGCCACACACAGGAGGACCCAAGAAAATCCAAGTTTCATATTGCTTTCTACAGTAAGAAGGATTAATTCTATCAGCTTTTCAAGCATTAATGGTGCAGTAGTAAAGTATCCACCTGCTAATGCAGGAGTTGCAAGAGATGTGGATTCTATTCCTGGGTGGGAAAGATCCCCTGGAGGAGGAAAAGGCAACCCACCCCACCCTACTCTTTTTGAAAGACTGATCAGGTTTCCCAGAGAAAACTCTTCTTATCACATGAAAGTGAAAGTCACTCAGTCATGTCCAACTCTTTTCTACCCCATGGACTATACAGTCCATGGAATTCTCCAGGCCAGAATACTAGAGTGGGTTCCATTTCCTTCTCTAGGGGATCTTCCCAACCCAGGGATCAAACCCAGGTCTCCTACATTGCGGGTGGATTCTTTACCAGCTGAGCCACCAGGGAAGCCCAAGAATACTGGAGTGAGTAGCCTATCCCTTCTCCAGCTGATCTTCCCGACCCAGGAATCGAACCGGGATCTCCTGCATTGCAGGAAGATTCTTTACCAACTGAGCTATCAGGGAAGCCCCTCTTATCACATGACTAGAGCGTAAAAATTTGCCTGCTCCCTGTTCTAGGAACAAGTGGAGGATAATGGCTGGGGATGTCTCTATACCCAGTGTAAGACAGGCTTTCACTTTATCCTGCTGTTTTCAGTATGGCATCCCACTCGGCTAGATATTCCTTAGCCCCAAATCCTGTTCTACTCTCCTGAAAGAATAAATCTGCAGTCTTCTGTCAAAGTTGGTGGTGGGAGGTAGCATTTATTTACCTGACTCCATGCAGTAAAAGAGGAAACTGGAGGGTCTAACTGCTTCTCAAATGGACTTTCAACCAGTCCTCTTGCTTTTAGTCCTGATCATATCTACACCTTTCAGCAGTAGCTGCTAGCAATGTAAATATGGAAGAAGTAGAGATTACAAAGATACTTCTAGAGTATTGTCTGTTAGGAAGGGAATGAGAATGAGATCATGATGGAACAAAGGACAGCAAAGGTGTGCTTGAGGGACCTCAGGTTCAAATAGAGGTTCAGTGCTGGTAACCTAATGAGAGCTTTGGAGGGCAAGGATATGTGTGAACTAAGAGGACAGACTTGGAGCTTGAGATATTGAACATGAATCAGAATCAAATGATGAGAAGGCTCCAACAGAATGAACCAAAGAAGAACCTTTTCAGGTACCACACCCTGGTCCCCAAGAGACCCATCTCCTCTCCTAAGCCCTTAAGTCACATGTGGACAGAATCTCCTAAGGATAGATAAGAATGTACAGAGCTTTTTAAAAGGGGGAAAGGCATTGAATACACCAAGTGAAAATGCAACTGGTGCTCAGGGCCCCAAATCTGATCTTTTGCTAACAGGCCTAGTCTCCAGGCTCCCTTCCCTTAGCACTTCCAGCTTTCACACCCTAACCTTCATCCCCATTTATTACCTGCAAGTATCAAGGAGATGACCACTGCAAGGGCTATCGCAGAATGTGTCCTCTATCTTCTAGGACTGCCTAAACTCCCTTCAATAGGAGAAAAAGCTCTTCCAATCCCACTCAGAGATGAACAGTATGCCAGTTTCCCTGGAGACTCAGTGGTAAAGAACTCACTGCCAGTGCAGAAGATGCAGGTTCGATCCCTGGATTGGGAAGATCTCCTGGAGAAGGAAATGGCAATCCACTCTAGTAATCTTGCCTGGGAAATCCCATGGACAGAGGAGCCTGGCAGGCTACAGTCCACAGGACCACAAAAGAGTTGGACATAACTGAGTGACTAAACAACAACAACAGAGTTTCTCTGGGCGGGTAGACCAATTGGGTTCACTGAAGTCTGAAAAGAGCCCAGGTTGTTTTGAATCTTGGTTCTACATTTGGTTTAAACTGTGTGGCTGCAGCAAGTTACTTAGCCTCTTGGAGTCTAAGTTTCTATACTTTTAAAATGTAAAGAATCATATTCATCTCATAAGATTTTCCTGAGGATTACACATACAGTTTTAAAGTACCTCATAGAATTATTTGGCATGTGATAGATAGTCAGTAGCAGTAAAAGTAGCCGTAGGTAGAGAAGGAAATGGCAACCCACTCCAGTAATCTTGCCTGGAAAAATCCCATGGACAGTGGAACCTAGCAGGCTACAGTGCAGGGGGTCGCAAAAGAGTCGGACACAACTGAGCGACTCGACAACAGCAGCTAGTGGTAGCAGTAAGTAACGATGCTGCTGTTGCTGACACACAAAAGAACCAGAAACACAAAAAGCACCTTCCCGAGTCTACTAGTTTCTTTGTGGGCTGGACTGTATGTATCAGTAAGACACTGTGGGTGGAGGAACTGTATGCCCTATTCAGCAGTCACACGCATCCCCTGGTGTTAACTATGGGTGCACTGCAAATTAACTACAGTTTCTCAAAAAGTATTCTTTGGTTCTAAATAAGCATCTTAATTGAATTTTAGTTCACAGAATTGATAAGGGGAATTACTGATACACATTTTCTAGATTCTGATGCTGCAGACAGGAAATTTTAATGTTGTTGATGAGTGACACTTACTGGCAAAGTGCAGCATGGCAGCCTAGCTCCATTAGACATGGTGAGAGGGGACAACTGCCAGGAAGAATCTCCCAGAGGGTGTAAGTAAATAGGGGGTGGTAGATTAGAAACCTCCAAGCATGGCAGAACACATTATCTTAGCAAGAGTAAAGTGAATAAAACACTAAGGGACGTAAAGCATGTAATCAAGAAAATTTTTACAGTCCTGAAATACTCACATAAACACCCTGGGATGCCACAGAAGAGCACTTCATGCAAACACCTCTCTTAACAAACATTTTCCCTCAATTATTCTCCATTTTACAATGGAAATCAATAAAAAATAGTGTGTGTGTATATATATATATATATATATGTATAACTGAATTTATAACTAAGTATAACTGAATCATTTTGCTATATACTTGAAACTAATGCAACATTGTAAATTAACTATGATTCAATTTAAAATAGGATGAACCACAAAAATTCACTTTTCAGTCAACCTATATAGCACACATCTCTTATTAAGCAAGGGCTTCCCAGGTGGTGGTGGTGGTCAAGAACCCACCTGTCAATGCAGCTGACATAAGAGACTTGGGTTCAATCCCTGGGTCAGGAAGATCCCCTGGAGGAGGGCAGAGCAATCCACTCCAGTAACCTTGCATGGAAAATCCCAGGAATAGAGGAGCCTGGCAGGCTGCAGTCCATGGAGTCCCACAGAGTTGGACACGACAGAAGCAATTGAGCATGCAATACGTACATTTGGCCTGGAGTAGCTTTGCAACATGTAAAATTAACTTCATGCCAATTTGAGATCACAGTTCTAAGAATATATATTGCCTTACATCACTACACAAGGAATTGTTGTTGCTTTAAGGTTTTAGTTTGAAAAACTTAAAACCTATAGAAAAGTTGAAAGAGTAGCACAATGAATATCTGTATAGCCATCACTTAGATTTATCGGTTGTTAACATCTTACCACATTACTCATGCTCTCTCTCCTTGTTACTCCACCTCTAAATACAGCATCAATTATCACCTAAATACCAGGCATTCCTGTACATTAATATAATACCATTGTCATTCTCAATGAGTTTAACATTGATAGAATGAATTATCTAATATACCTTCTGTATCCAAATTTTCCCTGTTATTCCAATAATGTTCTTTATAGCTCTTGTTAGTTTTCCCAGTTCATGATCAGATCAGAGATAAAGCATTACATTTCCTTGTCATATCTTTTTGGTCTCCTTTTAGTCTAACATAGTCCCTCTGAACACACACATACACATACATCCTTTTTTTTTTTTTCTTTCAAAACATTTATAGCTTTAGAGTTTATGCTATTTGATTTTAAGGCTATCTTATGATGTGACTGTGTCTGATTAATTTCTCTTTATTACATTCAGGTCAATTTTTTGACCTGAATACTACATAAATGATGTGTCCTTCCCATTGCACTCCATCAAAAATCACATTGTCCCATTATTGGTAATGCTAAGTGTGATCACTTGATGGAGAGGGTGTCTGCTATGTTTCTCCACAGTAAAATCACTTTGTTCCTGTGTAATTAATAACTAATGTGTGGGGCTGTTACTTTGAGGCCATGTAGATATCTGCGTCCCCAAATTGTTGTTGTTTTTTAATCACTGCAATTATTGTGATCGCTCCCTAACAGATTTGAGCAGTAATGGGGGGACAAAGGCATGGTCTTCATTCACTCACTATCTCTGTAAATCCCATTTAGCACTGGTTAATGATAATGAAGCCTTTGGCACTTTTTTTCCTAGATGCACTTACAGGATAGAATTCCATTTAAAAAATGCATTACACCAAAGCACAGTGAAAGCAATTACCAATACTCAATTACTCTGGCATCACTTCATCACTGGAGATACTCTTAAATGCAATGCAAGGGTGATTTTGAATATCCTGAAGGTGAAAATTGGCCTACAACAGCAGAGGCTCAGAAACCCTCAGTGGCTCCCAAGAACTACCCAATACATCCCCAAACCCTTACCTTGGCATTCAAGGCCCTAGAGGATCTGGCCACACAGTTCATCCCCTCTCCCATGCCTCCCTTTCACATCCCCACCATGTTGAACTGTCCTCTTCTTCTTAGATACCCCTTCATGCTCTTCCCATGCTCATTTGGATTCCTTTGTCTTGAACATTCTGATCTCCATCAGAGAATTTACAGACGCTTTTACTCAGATTTGAAGGCCAAGGTCAAATGTGTGTTCTTCCATAAGCATTTGTTCTAAAAGTAACCTCT
Organism: Dama dama; assembly: GCF_033118175.1. Taxonomy (NCBI): domain Eukaryota; kingdom Metazoa; phylum Chordata; class Mammalia; order Artiodactyla; family Cervidae; genus Dama; species Dama dama. The sequence goes on along the minus strand of NC_083681.1, from coordinate 41,489,155 downwards.
CCCTCGTCTGAGTTCTCTTTACCTGGGAAATGAGAGCCCTCGGTACCTGCCCTCAGAACAGCCGTGTTCTGTCTGTGGCTTCTCTTCCCATAAGGCTGAAATCAGAGCTGCGGTTTCTGAACAGTACCCTGAGAATGTGTTCAGAACATCAATGCTGTTCAAGTACCAAAACAATTTTGAGAAAATTTGATATCTTAAAAAAAAAAAAAAAAAATGTAAGCATTTAAGTAGTTATCATGAGAAAAATTAGAACTGGCTGGTATTCCTCATAAATATTTATAATTTAATATATTTTTATTTTGAATTACATATGGGGGAGAAGAGAAGAGAGAACTATCTTTCTTAGGACCCCATATATCTTAATCTAGCCTGGGCTGAAAACTCCAGCAAAAGAATTCACAATATTTCTTCCCTAGCCCCAGGCCCAGCACAATGTGCTATGCATGGTAACTGCTCAATAAGTAGCTACTGAATGACTGAGACAAAACTAGGAATTACAACTGTTTTGCTCCCTTGTAGATGGAATGACTCTCCCCAGCTCTCCTATGCCCCTCATCCAAGGCATAGCTCATCCCAAAAGGCCCTCTGTGGCTACCACATTAGAGAACAAAGGATGACCATGGGCCTTCAGCTTCAGGCTTGCATATTTGAATTCAAGACTTTCATTGGCCTGTGTTCTGCACATATACAGAATTATTCCCACAATTTTTGCATGTTTACATATTCTCTAAAACCCATCCATGAAGTCCAGGTGAAGAACTCTCACTTTTAAATCTTCCCAGTAGCTTAGCAACCCTGGGTGTTTAGCAAACTTCTTCCTCAAAGTCCCCAAAGTAGAAGCCAATTTCTCCATTTGAAACCTCCTGCCCCCATGGGGTCAGAGCTGAGCTCTGTCTCGTGGGCAGGAGCAAACAGTTGACACAACCCCAGGGCCAAGTGGCATGTGACCTCGTGGAGGACCGTCTGCCCTGTGGCTGGGCGCGCTCGACTCCTGTCAAAGCTGTCAGGCTCTGCCTGACCCAGACCTGCCAGCAGGACAGACTGCTGTCTTTGTGGGAGGAGTTCATGGCACTCTGTCACTCACAGGCATGCTCTCTGGGTTTCACTCAGAGACGGAGGGACGCATCCGAGTGCTGTAGAAATCCCTCATTCTGAGTGGGCCCAGGAATTTGGGATGAAAGGTGTGGAGGGGGGAGTCTCATCGAGGGGACGTGTGTGCAAACACACAAAGGCATACACAGTTCTTTCTGAGCCCAGGGAAGTGACAGCAAACGAGCCATTTCCTCAGGATGGCTCAGCCCAGCTCAGACCTTATTGTGACATAATTTAAGTGACAGGGTTTTCATCCCACCTGGCATCGTGTGTAGGGACTGTGTGTCCAGAAGGTGCTATGGGGGGCTAGACAGCCCCTGAGGTCTGGGCTCATCATGTGCCCTAGCCCAGTAGTATATCCATGCCTGACTACTCTCTTAGCCCATTTAGCCAAGCAACCAGGATGCAGGTGACATGGCCAGAAAAAGGACACCTCTCAACAAAGTCCCAGAATGAAGGTAACTCCTCTCATCACTCAGGCGGCCCCTGACTGTTGGGGGGAGGCGCCTTCCTGTTGGGGGTGTGTGTATGAGTTTATGCATCAACAGGCCCCCAGTCCAAGGGGTCCCAAAGAGTCGGTCACATGACTGAGCACACACACATGTACCCTCTGGACTATAGGAACACATTGGAGAAGAAAAAGGCGACCTGAGGAGAAAGAAGAGCAGCTACTTTAGAATCACAGACACTTGGACCTGGATTCAGGTCCAGACTCCTATGCCCACTCCCTGTGTGACCTCAGGGGAGGCACTTCATGTCTCTGAGCCTGTTTTCTCTTCTGTGACAGGGGAATCAGAACCTGCCTCTGAGGTCTGGTAGAAATAAATGTGAGGATTGAAGGCGAGGTGTCAGCACCATGCCTGGTACATCACAGATGGTCGAGACCCATCTGTTGCTTTTCTGTCCCTTGCTCTAGTCTATGCAACTCCTGATAGGATCATCCAAGTGAAAAATCTGGCTCCGGCTTTTTAAACCCCCCACTGACCCCAGAGTCTGCCTGTTTTGTGCTTCCACATCCTACAAGAGGCCAGTGACTGGCACTGCTCAGAGCTCTCCCAAGCTCTCAGAGAGGACTTGGGTGATTAAACTGGGGACACTGAGTTTCCCCAAATGTAAAGCTGCCTCTCGCTATGCATCACCAGCAGAGCCAGACCTGTCTTCCCTGCCAGACCCCAAGCTCCTGCTTCTTGAACAATCTAATCCATTTTGTTCAAAACAAGAGGCAAGAGGGCTTTAAGGAATAGGAAGGCAGTTTTCTTAGGACATTCACCTAGTCACAGTAAAGCGGTTTATGTCTCCAATGGCATTTCTTCTGGGATTGTTCACAAGGAACATAACTTAGTTTTTTGCAGCATTTTAAAGACTGTTGTTCTTTTGTTGTAAGTGGGACTGAAAATGTGTTTCTAGGTACCTACAGGGTCCTGTTTGACTGATTCTGATGGGACTCCTAAAAAGAAAGCATCAAGCTTGAATGGCTCCCGGATGGAAAGTGGGCCAAATGGTGAGTGAGCAGCTCAGACCCTTAGCGCTGGACCTTCCATGGTCTAAAGGTGGGGGGTGGTCACTGAGAGTGAAGGGGACCCTCTCCGTGGGAGACCCCCTGTGATCACAGAGGAGGGGGTCAGAACAGGAAGGGGAGCTTCCTAGAACACCCTCACTTAAAGAGAATCCTAGATTCAAACCCACCTGATGAGTCCCATATTACAGATGGGGGAACTGAGGCTCAGAGATGTGAGGTCACTGGTCCAAGGTTATGCAGAGAGTAAGTGCTGGGGCCTGGGTTCCAGCACTCACACCTGCAGCTGCTGCACCAGCTGGACATGTCAGGGGAATTGCCTCCGACTTGTAGACCGAGGCTCCCCACGTGGAATGACCAAGACTCCAGCCCTTTATTCCACGGCATCCTGAAACCCTGCCAGGAAGCAGCTCCCCTGGGCACTGGTTTTGCAGTGACGGTGGGTGGCAGCCTCCTTGGGGGCTAAGAGCCACCAATTCCGGCACATCTGAGTGTAGATAAGGAGAAAAGCAATCACACAGAGAATTTTTTTCCAAGTGTGAAATTTCACGTTTCCTATTGTCACTGATCTGACTGTGGCCACAAGCCACTGGTCTTGTGTCCAGGGACGTGGGGATGTACCCGAGGTCATACACCTGTAAGTGGCAGAAGCCGGTCTCTGTCTGCATCCGAGACTCCTGCTCTTTCCAGCTGACCTCCTTTTCAGATGCAGCAACTAAGCCCACACAGCCCTACCCTCACTCAGATAACACAGCGGGCAGACACAGCAAGCATATAAACAGAAGGGGGTCTCAGACGGAGATGGACAGGCCAGCAACTGTTTGATGAAGGTGTTTGGGGAAGGCCTCTTCAACAAGGCAAACAAAACCTGAGCAGAGACCTGGGGGTAGGGAGAGAGGAGGAGGGCAGCCACCTGGCTCTCAGGAAGGAAGAGCAATCCAACCCGAGCAGCAGGTGCAGGGACCCCAGGGGACAGGGGGAGAGTGCTTGGTGAGGGGAAGGAAGAGCGAAAGGCCCCATGGCTGGGGCTCAGGAGTGACGGCGAGAGTGGCGGCAGAGCTGGTTCCTGCAGGTGGGAGAGGAGCCTGTCTGCAAGGTGCTCTGACAGAGCGGAGGGCCGGAGTGCCTCTCCGAGTCCTGGCCAGGTGTGCTGGTGTCAGGACAGGGATGCAGAGGGGCTGAAGCTTCTGGGAGGTGCAGCAACGTGGGCAGGTGCTTTGGGACTCAGGAACTGGGCTTCCAGGAGGAGGAGAACAAGGTGAGGCCTCTAAGAGCTGGGAAGACCAGGGAAGGAGTCCACGTAGAAGGGTTGGGACCAGGTCCAAGCAAGAATGGCTGTAAGATGGACCTTCACCAGAGCCTCCTTCTAGCTCCCACTCTGCTTGGGAGTGGCCAGAGAGCTGTGACATAGACCCAGCTGCAAGGGAAGATCATACAGGCACAGGGAGCCAAGCATCCTTTACGAAGTAACACACTCAAAAGCCAAGTTCTTATACCCTGAAGTCAGTTGGAATCTCCTCCAAGTAGCTCTGTCCCTGGACTGTTGAAGAAAAGGAGACAGGGAGTGAGTGTGTGTGTGTGTGTGTGTGTGTGTGTGTGTGTGTGTGTTACTTGCTCAATTGTATCCAACTGTTTGTGACTCCATGGACTGTAGCCTGCCAGGCTCCTCTGTCCATGGAATTCTCCAGGCAAGAATACTGGAGTGGGTAGCCAGTCCCTTCTCCAGGGGATCTTCCTGACCCAGAGATCAAATCCAGGTCTCCTGCATTGCAGGCAGATTCTTTACCATCTGAACCACAAGGGAAGCCTGAAGAAAAGGAGGCCTGGACTTAAATTCTCAGTTTTGCATAAGAGGTCTTAGAAAAGTCAACTGACCACTCCCCAAGTCTCCATTTCCTATAGGTAACAAGCCCCACCCCGTGGGTGTATCACAGGGGATACACGTGATTGAGCTCCCAGCAGACCCTCAGTAAAGGATGGTCATCCCTGCTACCACTGCAGCATGTGGATGGACTAAGACAGATGCCAAGGCCTTGACTGATGTCAGCTGACCCAGTTACAATGCGTCAGAGAAGGTCAGCTCTGTGAAACAGATCATGCAGTGATCACTGCAGCCCAGGGGCAGCCAGACAGCCCAAGAGAGATGGGAGATGAGGCTCCACCCACCCAAACCTGCTGGGATTCAGCACTCCCATCTTTCACTGCTGTGCTGCGAATGCTTGTTCCCACCCTGGAAGAAATAAATAGAGGGGGCTGAGGGTGGGGGAAGGTCTATACGAATATATAAATCCATATGTGCACACGTATGGATTTATTGTAGTCAGTTAAAGGGAACATTTGTGGTGTTTTAGTTATCCTCAGACAACTAAAGACCAAGGGACCCTCACATACAGCCCTGGCGTCCCTGGTCTGGCTGGTCCTAAAACAACATTTAAATAAAAGCAGTCACTCCCTTCTCTATCCCTTGAGAGACACTAGCTGCTTGGATGAAGCTGGCAGCAACAGAGGTCCTGCGCCAACCCTCAGGCCCAGTGGCCCATCCCACTGAGTCACCAGGGTCCCCTCTTCTCGTCCCCTAAGATTCCTGTCACAGTCCCTGAGTTTCAAATCCTGCTCAGAAGGCTTGACAAATGATTGTAACCAAAGTGAGAACACTGATAATCTTGCAAAATGAGCCTCCTAGGAAAAGGATCTGCACTTTCTCAATCTTACCAGCTTTGGCTGAAGAGGTGATGCTGTAATGGGGCAACTTTAGACAGGCTTCCCCATGGCCAGGGCCTCCTCTGGCCTGGTTTAACAGCTCTGCTCTGAAGGCCTGTCTCCTGCCAGCAATCCCCAAGGTGGTAGAACCTTAGAGATGCCAGTAGAAGGATGACATCCTCAGATACAGTGCCGGGCTCCAGAGAATGTCTCAGGAGCCATGGGATGCCAGGTTCTTTGAACATGATTGCCCAAGACCCTGCCTATCCCCAAGCTGGGACCCCTCTCACCAACCAGCCCAAAGCCCTTTCTGTGCCATTAGCCCAATACAGACAGCAACTGCATTTCATGGTTGAAAAAGTCAGTGACGGGATAAGTGGTATTTGTTATCTAACCAAATTGTAGAGGAAATGATGTGTGAATGAGAAAATTCTAACACAACCGTGGATCCCTTCTGACAGCTTCGATTATGGTTTTGTTTAGTTAAGCACTTGTGCATTCTAATGAACTGTCTTATGGAATTATTAATTGGACCTGGGATTTCCAGGGCTTTTCCACTGCTCTAACTCCTTCCTAGCGGAGATGACATGTCTTTGGGTATCTTGACCCCAAAGGTTGGTTTTCCACTTGAAAATGCTGAGATCAGAATAAATCAGATTCAGACATGCAAGCTGAAGTAGGTAGAGTAGCTTTTGGTCTTTCTACCAAGTTGAGGACACAGAGAAGCAAATTCTTGAAATTATAGGGATATAGAATAAGACCAATTCAGGGGCACTGATCTGTGGTTTTTCATTAGGAAAGGAGTCCAGTTGAGAAATAAGTCAGAACCAGTGGCTCAGTTGTCCAAGAGCCGAGCACTAGTCATCTGAAATTAGGGAGGGAACCCTGGACCCATCAACTCCCCTAAACACAGACCAGGAAGACCTGGTAGAGGCCCCAGGCCCCTGCCCCTCAGAACATCCAGCGTCTGCTCTCCCAGCTCTGGCTGCACCAGCACTTCAAGCCTGCTTCTGTCCCGTTCCCTCCCTAGGGACACTACTGTCACAATTAAGGGATCCCACCAGCCCCCTGGATGAAACCAAACCCAGATCTGCTGCTGCTGGCAATGGAGGAGATGTCCCACACTGGGAATAAAGAGGTTCCCTGGCACCCACCGGCCACTGCCGCATGCCGTCTTACAGATGGTGCCCTGCACACGCACCTCAGCCATTCAGCCCATGCCCACTCACCTGCCAGAGGGGGGTATGCGTCAGTCAGGGCCCCACAGGAAACTAGCCAAGAGGGCCTAACAAGGAGCCCTTCACAAAGGTGGGAAGGGTTGAGGGAAGTCAACAAGGGCTGCAGGCAGCCTGGGCTAGCAAGACAGAGGCTACCACAGACTCAGGTCAGAGAGGGTGATGGAGGGGAGTCCCCACAGAAAGGAGCAGGATCTGTGAGTGCAGGAGAGAGGAAGAACATGGCCATGGCACCCCCATCAGGAAGAGGCTTGGAGAGGAAATGGCCAGTCTCGGCCTAGCTCTCCTGCTGGTGTCACCCACTGGCTATGCCCACCTGGGAGCCCAGCCAGGGGCATGGAAGCCTGTTGGATGCAATCTGCAGAGGTCAGCCTACTGTGATGCAGGGCATCATCGAGAAAAGTGGGGAGTGAACACAGATAAAGTGCAGGGGCAAAGCGGACCTTCCCAGGCCTGGAACCCATTCTCACATGGTTGAACCTGATTCGCATCTTCTTTTCACTCCCTATGACTGCATTTCATCTTCCCCTTGAGGGATCTCTCCTGGTTGGCCCCACCACCACCAGCACACTCTATACACTTTTCCATTTCTATGTATCTCAGCCCCATCCCTGTGTCAGGATAAATCTTAGGAAGAATGGGTGGTGACCCATCCAGCAAGCTGCAATCAGGAAAATCTGGATGCCAGGTCTCCTTGGGATCATTGGCAGCCTGGGAACCCACTACTCTCCTTCCTGGGAGCATGGAGAGCCTGTGGGCAAGGATGGGCCCTGCTTGCTGTTCAAGGGCCAGCAACAGTCCCCAGTGCCAGCCAGGGACCGGCTTCTATATCCTAGGAGAAAGCTGGAGCAGGGCTGCCAGCCAAGCACCCGACAGGAGATGCCAAACACGTCATCCAGGCCGAGGGGGCAGCAAGGACTGCAAGTAGCCACCAACCATCCTTCCTCTTCCCAAGAAGGTGGGCCTCCTGGAGAGAGCCCCAGGCAGTGTTCTTGAGTGATATTTTAACAAACACTCCTAAATAGCTTATAATTGCAATACATGCCCAGCAGGCACTGCTTGTTTTAAAAGCTTTATGACGATCTTCCCATTTACTCCTCATAAGAAGCTATGAGGGAGGGATGGTTATCTTCTCCATTTTACGGATGAGAAAAGTGAGGCACAGAGGGGTTAATTAACCTGCCTTAGATTGCATAGGGAGCAAATGGTAGAGCAAGACTCAGACTTAGGCAACGTGGCACCCAGATGCGTTCTCTTAGCTTCTGAGCTACCGGGAGCACACCGACTGCCATCCCTGCCAGCCACAGACATGAGCTGCCACCCAGACACACGGCCTGCTTCCCACACCTCCCAGACCGGATATTTAAGCATCTCTGGAAAGACTTTGCCACTCATCAAACAAAAGTGAACAATCTCAGAGGTGACCCAGGGCCTCTCTGGCCTGCAAGGAGAACCTGTGGGCTGAGTTTCTGAGAGGTGGCCTCTGAAATGGATATGAGCATGTGGGGGTTCAGGAGGGAAAGCTCTGGGGACCCACCTTTCCGGAAGGGAGGGAAGAAGTGGGACTGGGCCGAGCGAGAAGCCAAGCTGTTACAGAGTCTCAAAAGAAGCCAGAGCTGCCCCTGAGGTGAGTGTTAGAGGGGGTGATCTCACAGAGCTGGGGTGAAGGTACCCTATATCAGCAGTCATTTCATGCAGAACAGCCCAAGGAGGCACCACGGCCTGGGCAAGACAGCCCTCTCCATCAAAGCACTCCCTCAACAGCAGGGCTTTCTGCCAGCAGTGCTCCCAGTGGGTGGAAACCATTTCTTTGTTCCTGGAGGGAATCTGGGACACACATCACCATGCCCATCATAAGTCGTAAATCAGAAACCTGCTGCCTAGCCTTGGCCATCCAGGAAGTCTCTCCAAACATCCTTGCATCCGGGCTACTTGGCTGTATCAACCAGGACGCAACTCCAGAGGTGTTAGGAATCCCAGGTTCCCTTGCCCCAAACACGAGGCCTACACCTCCTGGCTCTCTTCTGTGCCCCATAATGGGTCCCACATGGGCTGACATCGCACTCCCAAGTCAGAAGTTTTCTAAGGGTCTTGAAAGATCAGAGTTTTCTGAATACTCACAGGGGCAACAACTAGCAAACATCAGAAACGACCAGAAACATGAAAACAGGAGAGTCTGTCTGGAGCTCTGAAGACCTGCAGGCCCAGCTCGGCCCTCAGTCACTGGCTGGACTTCTTCCTCATTCCCGGGCTCTTCGGTCTGTGTCCTGGGCTCCCCCGATCCCTCCAGGCTGACTCGTTCTCCAGCTCTTGTGGACTCTGCAGGCCTCACCAGAAAGGCCACAGGGATGTTCTGAGAGGCCAAAGGGAGTTCTGTTTGCATTTCAGAAGAAATGCCAGGCAGGACAGCCACTTTTCTGGGTTCCTACCTTACCGCTGAACTGTCCTCTTCCACAATCAGAAAATGTCAGAGAAAATACCCAGGGAGAGAATCTAAAGAATTATTCAAAGCCACCTTCATCTAACATAATTTATACCACAATCACGGTGGCTTCTGACAGCAGCTTAAATGAAGGGAACTGTTGAGTGGCTCAGACATGCCCTCTGGGAGGACCAACCAGCCCCCCATTGCTCAGGAAGCCCAGGCGCTTCTCCATGGGGTCCTAGGCAGCTGCTTCTGCTCCTGCAGCCCTGATGCCCTGATGGGGACTCTTCCACCATCACCCCTTTTATAGGAGGCCCAAGACCAGCTGACCCAAGAGTCCACCACTAAGAATACTTTCTTAAGGTCCAAGTAAAAGCAAGACCCAAAGAACAGGGACACGGGTGGTTCAAAAGTGGGGAAAACCTTAGAGCCACATCAGCCACCCTCGGGAGAGATGGCAGCAACCCCTGACCTGAGAAGGGAGGTTCCAGGCCTCTTGTCTTATAAGAGTCCTCCTCCTGAGGTGCTCCTCACCCTAGTCCAGAGAGTAAGTAGTAGATCAGACACACATCATCCCTGCCCTGCAAACTGGACAAAAATATCATTTTGCCCTGCAAAATGCTCACTGCTGGACCCCCAAGAAAGAGCTGCCTATCCCCTACACCTCACAGTCAACTTGCCACTCTTTCAGCACAGCTTCCAGTGGTCAATCGGGGCACGTGGGTGAGGACAGGAATGGAGCCAGACTGGAGGGTCCTCCCTTCCAGAAGGGAGTAGGGAGTGAGGTCTTCGCTAATTTTTTGTAGCTGTTTTTGAACCACGGCCTTGGCTCACAGCACAGATAAGAGACATGCCCGCAGAAACACGTAGCTCACTCTCAGGCTCAAAAAGCAAATGAAGACCTCCAGATTGGTCCGTGCCACATGTTAAACCCCTCAGGACAACTGCAGGAAAACTCAGAGCATGCTGGGATCCTGATACAAGCCACCGGGACTGCATTCTTTTCTGGATGCTGAAAAACAAAAACAGAATAGACACCCCACTGCACCCATGAAATCCAGGTCTCTTAACAGTCTTGGGGTAATGGCTCCTCCTCTACTGACAAGAACACTTAGCCATTGCCACACAGCTAGTAGCACACCATCTGCACCTCGCATTTGGGATCCTGGAGCATGCGTTTGCCAAGTGGACAATACAGGTTAGACCCACTTCCAAATCTAGGTTCTACAGCCTCCCTACTGTTGAAATAGCGACAAAGATGTCAAGTCTTAAACTTCTTTCCTCGTCCTCAGATTAGGCAGGTGGGATTAAAGTAAGAGACAGCTCAGTGCCATCCATCCACCAGAATTCAGACAGAAGTCCTCCTTTATGAATTGCTTGCCAAGAGAGTAGCAATTTATGTGCACTTTCTTACCTGGGCCCTGTCATTATGTCCGCAAGGCAAATTCCATCTGAGTGAAAGTTGAGCACTGCTGAGCACTGCTTCTGGAGACAGGAGGCCTGCCTTCTGGACTCAATTTTACCACCAGCATACTTTATGAAGCTGAGAAAGTCATTTCATGTTCTTGTGAATAACAGTCATCATAATAGGCACTAAACTCCCTCCATGCATCTTATCTCCTTTAATATGACAACCCTGTAAGGCATCATTACCCCCATTTCACAGATAAGGAAACTGAGGCTGACGGAGGTTAAGTAGCTTGCTCCAAGTACAGGGGAAGCTGGAGGTCTTCAAAGCCAAGAAGCCTGGCTTCAAAGCTGATAGTGTTAACTACCTTAAACACTGACTGCCCCCCTCCACCACCCCAGGAAAGTTGGTGGGTGAGCCAGGGTACATGACTATAAGCAACAGCAACAGCACTGGCTGATGCAGGCAGACAAGGAATTAATAAAAGGACATTGGGTGACCATGGAATTGCCAGGAGAGCGAGAGGATCAGATTCTTGGTAATGTCAGCAAACACGTTACTCCAAGTCTTATTTTGGTTGAGGCCCGCCCAGCACTGCCCATGGTGCTGATATTGGATGTTCCTAGGCACATTGCAGCCTCCAGGGCCCTGAGGATTTGAAGCTCCTGGCACCCCAGCCATTGCCAGCCAGCCTTAACTCAAAGCACATATGATTGATGCAAGCCAAGCTATGAACCTGGGCCTGGATCAAGGGAGGCCAGGAAATCAGTTCTCTTGCAGGAGGCTGTTCTGATCGGTCTCTGTTCCCACCAAGACTCAAAAGTAGGGAATTCCTCAAACATAAGAAGTGAGTTCAGATGCTGGGTAGTTCAAAATGACAAAAGTCCAACATAGGAGGAAATTGGACACTGGATTCTGTAAGGTTCTTTTCAGTAGCTTGAGTCCATTCAATTTGACAAGCATGTTGCAATGGAGTGTATTATAATTCCCACTTATTAGCTCCACTGTACATATAAAAATATTAGACATCATTACTCATTGCCTTTGCCTTGTGGGGCCCCTTCCCTCCTATGGGAGAATACATCTCCAGTGACATCAGGGCTTGAGCAGTAACTGGCTTTGACCAACAGGATATGACATAAACTATGCCCTAAAAGAAACTTTGGGAACTATCACATGGAAGACTCTTGCTTTCTTTTCTCTTCCAGGAAAACGGTATGTCCCAAATGGAACACACTCCGGACTATGTCTCAGAATGGGAAGAACCTAGTAGAGCCCTATAGTAACCACAATTGACCCACACAGTCTCCAACATTACTAAGAGCAAGAAATAAATGTTATTTTTAGTAAGTCATTGATTTGGGGGGGTTGCTGTTTGTTATAACAAAACTGTCTGATTTAACACTGAGACTCATTTCACATCACTGCCTATTAAACAAAGAGAATACACAAATAAATAGGATCCAGTCCCCACCTTTGTGGCACTTCTCTGTGACACATTCAAGTCATAGCTGGCACAGAGAGTGGAGATGTTTCAAAGGAAGCATAAACACAATCCCTAGAGAACACTAGGAGAGGAGACAGAGATTCTGCCTGGGGCTTCCAAGAAGGTTTCCTAGGGGATGTGAAATTTGAACTGGATCTTGAAGGGTAAGGTCAGTGTTAGCAGAGAAGATTGAAGAGGAAAGAGGAGAGAATTCCATGCAAATAGGCAAATTCAGAGGTACAAGAAAAAAATACATATGTATGCAAGAATAAATTCTGGCACTGCTGGAGTATAGGCAATTAAGGAGGAGGAGCAGTGGGAAAAAACAGCCAAATGGAGAAGCAGATTTCAAATGGCCCAGAATGCCATGCCAACAGGATTCAACCTCATACTCAAGACTACAGGAATGATCAAAAGTTTGCAGCAAATCTATATTTCAGAAATATTAACCGAGAGGTGATAGAGTGGAGGACGAGGTAGAAGCAAAGAACACAGTGAATGAGAAGACTGTTAGATCAAAACCAGTTCCTGAACTGGAACAATGATGATGAGAACAAAAAGTTCACAAAGCATTTCAGAGTTCATCAGTGAGACTTGGTTGGATGAGGGATGAGGCAGGAAAGATTAAGATGGCATAGATTTAATCACTGAATGGAGGGTAAGAGGCATTCCTGGATATGGGGAAGCAGAAAGGGGAGCAGGCATGGGAGAAGCTGATGACCTGGCGTTGAACACAGCACATGTGAGCTGTCTCTGGGACAAACCTATGGAGGTGTCCAGTTGGTCGCTGGAAGAGATGGAAGAAATTCCCACCTGCCTGGAGTTGGGGAAGGGTGTGGGAAAAGCTTCAGATAGTGCTGACATTTGCATTAAGGCCACTAGGTATTCACTAAACAGACTGTTGGAAGAAGGGAAGAGAACAGCACTCCAGGCAGGGATTATACTATTAGAAAGCCAAGGGATATAATCAGGGAAGAGCAAGCTTTTAAACATGGTTGAAGGAAGGGGAGCCAATATGTGTTGACTTCCCTATGCGACATCCCGCAGTCCATGGGGGGGACTGGTCACAGAGTGATCCTTTCTATGGGTGAGGGAGTGGCTGTGTGATAGTGATGCAGTAAGATTTTGTGAATAAATCTGCAGACTCCGCAAAGTGGATGCTCGGGTCCTTGAGGTTTCTTTATAAACTCAACTGTGGGCCCATTTCTGGCATTTAGGAATTCTTCTTTCTCTTTTTGTCGTTCTACTATAAAAATCAGAATATGTCTAGCTATTCACAGAAGGAATAAATTTCATATCATTCCTCCTTTAAAAATAGAGAGTATTCGTCAAGACAGACCGGGTTAGACTGCAGTAACAAAGACGCTCAAAACATCAGTACAGCAATGGTTTACTTCTCACTCATGCTCTGCATCCATCAAGGGCCAGCCAGGAGCCCCGCTCCTGTGTTCTCACTGCCATCTTCATACTGAGATCCAAGCTGATGGAGCAGCTGCACCACAGACCCTTGTGTTCATGGCGAGAGGGAAGAGAACAAGGTGAAGCACACACTGGCTCCTAAAGCTTCCACCTGAAAATGAAGCATGTCACTTCTGCTCATATTTCCTTGGCCAAAACACTTAAGTCACATGGCCAAGACTGGCATGCAGGGACACTGGGGGAAGTATAGCCCTCCCAAGGGAGCATACGAGATCTCAATGAGGAGCAGTGGAGTCTATAACACACCCTCACTAAGCTGGCTAGCTTCTTCAATATCTGTGATGCTGTTCCACTTAGAGTTCAGCAATTCTCATGTGACCTGGACACCTCCTCCAAAAGGGGTTCAACCCTGGGGCTACATTTTCTCATTTAGAAATGCATCTCTTCAGTCATTGGCATCAGATTGCCAATGATCTTAATATCTCCAGCCAAGAGCATTTCAAGTTGACACCTGTACTCCCTGCATTGTGATTCTTCCAAAAGCCTTAATGATCTTGAGGTGCCCCCCAACCCTAAACTAAGGATGGAGCCAAGAATCACCCGCTTCTGATTCCACTATGGCTTTTCTCTACATAAAGAAAAAGAAAATCTAGCACAGAACCTGTATTTCACTCTCAGAGGCATTTTCAGACCAAAAGTCACTTACTGGTCTGCTGCTGGGTGGGTGGGCTTTCTCTCTATGCCTGTAGATAATTTGTTGACCTTGAAAGTCTCCAGTCTGATGCGGTCAAATCATTCCAGTACCATACAGGGACAATAATTACTATTCCCAGGTGGTTTTGCAATTAACGGATTTTTACTAAGTAAATGTCCACATGAGTTTCATTTAATGGAACTGCAAACAGAAACCAGTAAGCACTGTCTCCACTACTGTGGTTCACCAATGAGAGGTACCAGGCCATGAGCAACGAAATATTTAAACCCCTTCAAGATTAGATAGGTAGATAGATATACAAATCTTTCTTCATCTTATGTCTAAATGTATTTATAAAACCATATTTTAATTTTCTTTGTGTTGCTTTCTCAAACAGATCTTTCTGGGCCTAACAAATTCCTCCCTCCACCCCCAGTCTTGCATGACCCCATCAAGCAGGCATCTGAAAGAGGCTAATTCCTACTTACCGCCTGATAGACACTAATTATTATCTCTTTGTTTTAACTGTGAAAGGTAAAAAGCCTGGCAAACTCAGGCCACAGACTGAAGGCTCCCTATAGTTACCACTGCCCAAAACACTGACATCTCTAATGCAAGGCAGGCTGGTGGCTGAGTATTTCTTGGACTCTTTCTACCTGCTGGACACTGTGCTAATAAGCACTTTACCTGGGTTGTCTCATTTAATCCTCATGACAACTCCATCAGGTAGATCCTATGATTACCCCATTTTATAGAGGAAACTGAGACTTAACAGAATTTTATGGAGAGACTATAAAAAGCAGGCACCATATGGATAGAGTCTGACAGGATACTTTGGACTAGCCAGGGGTTCAAAGAGAGGAAGACCCCTCTACCAAACTAAACAACACGGGTAAAGGCATGGAAATGAGCAAGACTACAATTGCCCCTTGAACAACAAGATTTTGAAGTGTGCAGGTTCACTTACACTGAGTATTTTTCCATAGTAAACACTACATAACCCAGGGTTAGTTGAATCTGTGGATATGGCAGAACCACAGATAGAAAGGCCATTTATAAAGTATAGGCGAATTAACCCCTGCTGTTAGTCAAGGGTCAACTATACTGGGTGTTTGGGAAAAGGTACAGAGTAGGATGGCTAGAGCACATGGTACTTAGGTAGAATGGCCTAAAAATAAATGTGTGGTCAAATCATGAAGGGACTCAAATTTCACAAAAGAGTTTGAGCCTCTGGACTTCCCTGGTTGCACAGTGGATAAGAATCCTCCTGCCAACGCAGGGAACACAGGTTTGATCACTGCTCCTGGAAGATTCCACATGCCTCAGGACAATTAAGCCCATATGCTGCAACTATGTAGCTCACACTCTCCATCTCAAAAGCTGCAACTACTGAAGCCTGCAGACTCTAGGGCCCTCCAGCCACAATTAATGAGCCCCTGTGCCACAACTACTGAAGCCCGCACACCCTAGAGCCAGCAAGTCACAACTACTGAGCCTGTGTGCTACAATTACTGAAGTCCTGGTGAGGACTGTGGCAAACTGGAAGGTACATACTCTTCAATAGGTAAGAGTATTTGAATTCTTTCTTTTTGAGGGTTAAGTGTAAGCTGAATTTGGCCCTTAGAGAATCAGCTTACAACTCTACTAGATGGTGAGAAGCTGATGAGACGATTAATCAGGGAACACGTTGGATCTCTTATTTTAGAGAGCTCCCTTTGGCAAGAGTGTGGATGACAGGCTCTGTGAGACAAGACTGAAGGCAAGAAAACCACTGGGGAGAAAGGTGCAGGAAAGAGCAGGAGATGAAGCCAGGCAGAGCCTCAGCAATGGCAGTGGGTAGGAAACAGTAATGGATTGGAGAAGGAAATATCAAGGAGAAAGAAACTGGCAGGACTTGAAAGCAATTAAGACGTAGGGGAAAAACAGATTTCAAATATAATGCCCAGGTTTCTGGTACAGACCATGGTGCAAAGATTATTATTAAACCCAAAGGGTATGGGAAGAAGATAATGAGAGTCATCTTAGACAAGCTGATGGGCAAAGCTCTGACATTTCTGCTACCAAGAGAGGCCCACAGGGCTGGAGTGTGGGTCTTGGTCATGACACCTTGCTATCTTTATGGCTGAAGAGCTGATGGACTCGCCTGAGATATGAAATTCTGCCACCCCAGAGGACAACTCTGCTGTATTACAGGGGTAACCAAAAGCTCCAGAGGTCTTGAGACTGGTGCCTGTCCCCAGGACACCCACTGTGCTAGGACACCCACTGATGCATGAGGTCACCGGATACTAGGTGTGATACAGATACATTCTGGGGGGCTGTGACTGGACCATGGAGTACCCAGCTCTTGGTTAAACATTCTGGGTGTGTCCACAAGAGTGTTTCTGAGTGAGCTTAATATTGAATTTGGCAGATAGAGTAAAACAGATTGTCCTCCTCTATGTGGGTGGGCCTCATCCAATCAGTTGAAGGCCTGAAAAGAATGAAAAGGCTGACTCTCCACAAGTTATAGGAAATTTCTCCTGCCTGGCTGTTTGACTTGGGATATGTGTCTTTTATTGCCTTCAGATTGGAACTGAAACATTGGCTCTTCTTGGGATGTGAGCTTGCTAGCCTTGCAACTGGAACTATACCATCAGCCACTGCACTATATACCCACCTTGCTGACTATAGGTTTAGGGATTCCTCAGCCTCCATAATCATGTGAGCTAATTCCTTATAATAAATCTCTTTATTACACACAGCACACACCCTGTGGTTCTGGTCCTCTGAAGACGTAACAGATACATCAGGTCAAAAAGGAGCAGGCCAGAACCCTGTCCCCTTGTCATCAGAGCTGGCTGGGGCTGCACAGGCTACATGGAGAGCTACCTGTGTCTGAATGGGTCTAGTTCTCCTGCATAGATTGCCCAGGAGAATATAAAACCAAGACAGGAGATAGGAGCTCCCCATTTATTGAGCACCTATTGTATGCTAGTCACACTGCTGGTGGCTTTAATAGCTAATTATTTAAACCACATAGCAGGACTAAGGAGTGGGCTCAAATATCCACACTTGATATAAAAACAAGATTCAGGGCTTTAGTCAGTCACAAAGCTGGCCCAGATACAAATATGATTCCATCTTATTAAAGAGTTCTGCTCTCAGCACCCTGCCTCCCTAGCTAAGCACCTCCTCTAGGGATGGAAGAACAGTTATGAGTGCAGAGAGGATGAATTTGACCATAACATGCAAACTCAAGCATTCGTAGTCCAGTCCCAAAGTCCACAGGTGCTGGCCCTTCAGGGGATGGGCTTGGCCAGGTGTGGGCTCATGGAGGGGTACAATCTAACACGTGGGACATGTATCCTGACCAGGTGCTGGTGAGTCATGCCAGCCTGGCATTCCTCAGGGAACTTGCAGCTCAGGAAGGAGTCTAGCCCTGCCCTTGACCTGTGTGGTCCTGGGGGCCCTGGCACCCGGATGTGGTGACTCCAGTCCCAGAACTGGCTGGGTACCCATGGCACAGAGTCACCAGCTCGGTACCCACTCTGTGCTGAGCGAATCAATCTAACTCATCCAGAAGGGGATTAAGCTGGATCGGCAATCCTCTCTAACAGGTTTACCTGTTCTGACAAACATGGACCGCATTTGTCTGTAAGTGTGAGTGTGAGTGTGTGTGTGAGAGAGAGAGGCTGTGTATAGGTGTGTGTCTGTGTATCAGTATGTATGCCTGTGTAGCTCTCCTTTCTTTTCACACTCGGTGTGGACTTTCCTACAGAAATATGCCTATCTTCCTGAAGGTCCTCTAAGTCCAGCCCCTGGCACTGCAGGACCCTGGACTGCAGCTGGGAGATGGCTCGGGTACTACAGATTTACCTAAATCCCAGACGAGCAGCTTTTCCTGGAGCCCAGGCCCTCCCCACTCCTCCTGGGCACAGATTCATTCACATGCAAAGTCCTGCACAGAAAGGCCAGGCCAGGCCAGCCAGAGAGGAGAAACACAAGGCAAATTCCAGCCCTAAAATGGGCAGGGGGGGGAACTAGCTCCCTGCCAACTTAACATCCACTGAGTAACTTAGGGCAATTTCTAAACCCAGTGGACAAATGCCCTCCCTCTGTAGGAGACAGGAAGATAGACCTTTTCTTTGGGCTGCTGAGGGGGCCCTGTCTCCAGTACCAGGAGATGACTTCAAGGTGTGGGCTCTCTCAGCTACATCAGGGCGATGTTAACTGAACCCAGCAAATGGACGATACAGGCCCATAAGCTTTGCTATCCAGGGTGCCTGCTGCAATTAACCCTTCTGGAAGCCAGCCTGCTCAGAATACGTGTGCTGCAGGCATCCTGTTGAGGAAAAAGACAGGCAGACCAGTGACCATTTAGTTGGAGATCTCTCACAGGCCACACGGAGCTGGGATCTGAGACAGAGCTCCCCACCACCCCCCTCTGCTGCCGACCACCTGGACTAAGGAGTCACCTGTGGGAACTTTCAGAGTTTACAACATGAGGCCACACTGGTCAGTTGTGCTGGCCTGTGGAGAACACACATATCCTCTTGTCAACCAACAGTGCAAACTTACCGTCTGCTGGGTGCTGACGCGAAGCTCAGCCTGGCACCGCCAACTCCCAGTTCCTGGGAAAGCCCTGATAGGATTAATGGTGTTGGAGAAGGTAGTGCCAGGGGTGTGAAGCCAAAGGGGGAGGAACCTAAGAGAGCCTCTGGGGCCACCAGGAGGTGAAGGTGGGGCCAAGCCGCTCACTGAGGACCGCACGTGATGCCCATGTCCACACCAAGCTGGGCATGCTCTGAGCACACGACTCCAGCCAGCTGCAGCCCTTGCCCAGGGCCATTGTTATATCTCTCATGCCTTCTGAACATAGGCACTGGGGCAGAAAGAGAAAGCACAACACACAGATTTATCTCAAATACGTGCAAACTCACAGTTGCATTCCGCAAAGACTAGTGAGGCTAGAAGCCAATTTGTGGTTTCCCATAAATGACTGAGGCATGACAGTATATGAGCTTTCAGAAAATCCTGCAGAAAACTCCAAGAGGCAACTGAGAGCCCTTCCTGGCATTACAGACATGTGGGAGGGGTTTGGGAATCATCCAGCTGCATCACGCCTGCCCAGCCCCCACGGCCCCACACCCCACCTGCCCTGCAGGAAGAAGCTCTGGGCAGCCTACGCGTGCCTGTGCATGAGCTCATTCCCTGCATGCACATCCCCTGCCGCTTACTCTCCTTTTGCTCCCTCCCAAGGGGCCATGCTCCACACTTCTCTGCAGGGCTCTGTGCCTAGGAAGGAGGCTCCTGCCTATGCTCTCACCCAAGCTCCCTGGGTAGGGCTCAGCCAACGGGAGAGAAAAAAATCAGAGGGTAAGAGGAGGGGTGGGGGGCACACAACTCTGGGAGCAGTCATGTCCATCCATGATTACCACTCCTGCCAGACTATGACACTTCCAAGACTTAGGCTCTTTCCTTGGTAACACCATGTCTTCCCTTGTTCCACCAGCCCTAAGTATGGCAGAGCTTCCTCCCATTGTGAGTCTCTGGGCACCTCACTGTTCTTGACCTTTAACTCCATCCTTGCCTCTTGGTTAAGGCCTCTATGTGAACCAATAGGGCTAAGCCTGCTTTGTGCCAGGTCCCTTCTGATAGGTATGAATGTCTACATATGAATGTCTATATGACGTCCATGTTTCCGTAAGTGTGGATACATGCAGGCTATACACACATTCAGCCCTGTGTGTGCATCTGGACACACACACACATGACTCAGTTTTTCCCTGAACTTTCAAGGCCGACAGAAGGAAGCCATCTGTGTGTGTCCACCTCTGTATTCCACAGTTTCCTGTACCTACTCCTATCCTGATGCCATTTGAAATGTTTAGTCTAGGTCTCTGCCTGACCTCACTCAATGGTAAACTCCTTGAGAGCAAGGAAAGAAGGAGTAGTGGAAGAAAGTAGAAAGGAGGAAGGGAGATGAATGGAGAGAGGAACACAGGAAAGAGATGACTCTCATCCATTGAGTACCTGCTATGGAGCCATTTCTCTATTCTAAAAACCATGTAGATAACCAGTCTCAGTTTGCAAGTGGGAAGCCAGGGCCCAAAGGTTTGGGGTAACAATTCAAAAACCACACAGCTAATGAGCAGTGGAGAAGTATTAATTTGTAGGTGAGGGGGGGTCATGCCCCTTCCCAGGCCACCATGTTGCTTTGTTGTCCCCCAACCTGGATCACAGTTAAAGCCAAATAGTAGGTGCACAACCAATGCTTGTAAAACTGATCTGAATCTGAGAAGGAAGTCCAGAGGCATGCTTAAGTCCAAGGAGAAAGCTGACAGTCATGAAGAGGGCCAAACTGCTCAACGGCTGAGCTCAGGTCATCTTGAGTGACACATGGATAGTGTCTGTGGCGGCAGTCCTACAGGAAACATCAGGGCTTCCCTTGGAGCTGCTTCAAGGCTGGCCCTTAGTCAAAGCCAGGGTGTTGGTAAGTGGCTGGAAAAGGACTTTCTGATGCTCAGATGCATGGCTGCTAACACACTCAGGCTACCTACTCAGCAAGGCTGGGGCAGGAACTCAGTGGCAGATAATTTGCAGTGACAGACTGTCACTCACAGAAACTGAAATGCCAGGTAACTAAGTAAACAGCAATGAGGGTGTTTAACAATTATAATAATGATAACTAGACTCATCCTTTGAAGGTCAGATGGCTCAAAGTTTTGGGTCTGTTCAGGGGTCAAAGTGGTACCTGGGCATACCAGCTCCATCATAGTGACCAGTATGTCATCCTTGTCTATCCCTGTTACTCCTCAGCCATTAGTTAATCTCCAGGCTCCTAAAACTCTTGCTGCTGTCTGGCCTCAGAAATATCTGCTTGCCTTGCCAAAATTAGCAAGAGATGCTGTTGAGCTGATGTAGGAATAAGCTCCACCTTCACAGCAATCCTGTATTAGTGGTATATCTAGTGAATACAGGTATAGCAAACCTGTATTCACAGCTAGTCGGTGAATGGAGGAGAAACTGAGGCCTGGCAAATTTGCCAATAGTCACACATCTGGCAAGTGATGGAGAGGGATGCAAATCCCAGTCTGCTGTATTCAAATCCTCTACTCTTTGCCACACCCAGTGATGCCAATGCCTTCCAATCCCATTGGAATGCCACAGTGCTCCTTATCCCCACAGTCGAAGCATGTAGGTCTCCCCAAGGAGCCACTGAGAGCAAGGTGACAGTGGCTCAGAGGCAGACACGTGGAACATCTCCAGATCGGCAGAGCCGGCCCCCACGGAACTGAGTCAGGGCTCACTGTGGGCACCCTGATCTCTCCACGGTGCCAGCTCTCCACAACAGCTATTTATAAACCTCATTTGTACAAACAGGACGGCATATTCTGGCTTTTTTCCTGCACTTTAAATAACTAAGTTATGGATGAAGGAAACAGAATGGAAATGTTCTCCAATCCCTGGCTGGCCCTGGTGCACGTCTATATATCTGATAGCTTCTCCTGCTGCCATTTCTAATAGACTCGTGTCTTCTCTTCCTCATAATCCCCTGCTCTCCTTTGTGCTTCTAAACAAAGGCAAGGTGGGCATGCAGCCAAAGTTGCTTACCAGCCCCCTGGCAGAGGGAGCAGAAAGGGTCCAGCCATGCTCCCAGGCCCCTCAGGGAATGATAGAACAAAGACCTAACATGGATTGAGCCCTTACTACGTGCCAGCACTGGACGTGGTCTCATTCAATCCTCATCGTTCTCCGTGCTATGACCCCTATTCTACAGATAAGGAGACAGAGAGGTCAAGCATCTTGCCGAAGGTCACACAGCTGGACAGTGATGAAGCCAACACTCAAACTGGGACAACCTGATCCTGGCATCCAGGGTTTTGATCACAGCCAGTTGGCTCAGGCCCCTGACCACAGCTAGTCAGCCCTAAGGAACTCCAGTGGTGGTCCCGGACACCAAGGTGATGGCTCCCCAGGGAGGCCAATATTCAAAAAGGCAGAGGAGGAACATGGGATCTCCCGGGGCTCTCTGCAAGCCAAAACTGGAGACATTGAGCCCATGGCAGGTGTAATATGAAAGGAGGGGAGAGCTCTGACCAGCCATTTGGTCTCACCCTTAACCTGAGTAATGGTTCTCAAACATTCCGTCGATCATTCAATAAACATTTGCTGAATACCTACTCCATGCCAGACCCTGCGCTGCATGCTGTTGATACAAAGGTAAATATGACACAGTATTGTCCTTAAGACACTTAGCCAGTCAGGAAGACAGATGAGAATGTGGTGGCCGAGCCAACTGAGTCACGCATCCAACTGAGGCTCAGGACTACCCTTGCCCAAGACATGGGGGTGCCGTCCTCCTGTCATTCTGCATTGACTTGAAAACGGCCATCTTTTCTCCAATCCATCTTCTTTTCCCCAGTATCTCCCTTGTTTTAATTAGCAGACAAATAGAACCTGTGCGATCCTTGCTGGCTTCCTGATGTGTTCTCCATGCTGTGTTTACAAATGCAACTGCAGACAAATTGCTCCTGCCACCTGTCCTGAGAGATGTGCTGGTGGCCTTTAAATGTTTGATTCTGTAGATGTTCCTTATGCAGCAGGGCCACATAATGAGTCTGCCTGTATCTTCTTCAGGGTGGGAGGAAAACAGCTCGATGCAGTGGCGACAACACCAGGCGGGGAGCCAGCAGATGTGGTTTGGGTCCTTGGCTCTGCCACTTTCTTCTGAGTGTCCCCATGCAGGGCTTCTAACTTCTCTGAACCTCCACTCCCCTATTGTTAGAGAGAGGAGATTGGATAAGGCACCCCACTGAGTCACTTTCAAAGTCCCAGGGAGAGTCTTGGTGGTTCTCAGCCCACAGCTGGTGCTTTTCATATAACACAAAAGAATGCGTGAGGAATTCTGCTGGTGAGGCAGACCCTGGCCCCACCAGCTGGAGACCTGCACACACTGGTACCTGGATGAGAGCAGAAACTTCTGAGCAGGCAGACCTGGGCATCCCTGCTTCTGCCACAGAGCAGCTCTGGAGCATGGGGCATGTCAGGAGCAGGGGCACATGCAATAATGTGATTTGGGGTACAAGACAAAGCTCTGGGTACAGTCTCCTGAGTTATCTTTTCCTGTGTGACCTCTGTTGTCCTCCAGGGCCAAGCTCCAAGGTCCTAAGGTGACCCCTTGTTCCCACGGGCTCCAGTTTCCAGGCCTGGGCCCTGAGCTGGTGCCACTCTCCAGGGAGCAGAGCCTGCCCTACCGCTGCTGGATAGCTAGGCCAGGCTGCTGTTGGCCGGACCTTCTGAGCTCCTGAAGTAGGTCCTGTGAGATCCACCTGCCCTACTAGCATGTAGGAACTTCCTCCTTGAAAGTATGGGTGCTACCTGCTGGCAGATGTTTTCCAGACCTTCTCTGCCACGTCAGTGACCAGGCCCACCCGGCCTGCCCCATGAGTGAGTTCCCTGCCAGGCTAACGTCTTCATCCTATTTCTACCCTGGGGACCATCTGCAGTGCTGGGCTCTGCCCTGCTCCCTGGGTCTCTCTCAGAAATGCGTTCCTGCCTGTCCCCTGACTTCTGCGACTACTTCTGAAGCACCCAGAGGAGTCACATGAAGTCGCCAGGAGGGCCTTTACCACGGGGAGGTTGGTCCCTACCCGAGGAGCTCCAAGTCCCTCACACACTTCCTGTCCCAACACATACACAGTAACTCATGGGTCTGTCCCAGCAAGCTGGTCGTTCAGTCTTCGTTCCTTCTCCAGCTATTCTGGACTATTCTTTGAAGGAGTCTGTATTGGGTGAGACCTGAATTATCTGATCTTGGACTAGACTGGGCCCATGGAAAAGTCCACGTAGCAATAAGAAAAATAAAAGCTTTCATTTACTGAGTTTCCGGCACTTTATACCTTTTACTTCTCTGAATTTGACCCAACAATTCAGTGACAGGGGTACTGCTATCACCTTGATTTTACAGAGGAGGATGAAACTGGTCAGTCAGGTTCTCAAGATCACACCACTAACAGGTAGCAGGCCAGGCTGTCCAGCCAGCTCTGCCTGCTCCAAGGCCTGGTGCTAAGCCATACTGCTGTCCCAGGGGACACAGGGCAGGCTAACCTGGCAGGGGTAGGAGGGGGAAGTGAGCCCGCTTTCCTTTCCCTTGTCTTTCATCATCACTGAAGGCCTGATTGGACACTGCTCTTCTGGTCTCTTAATTCCTCCCTTTCCTACATCAGGTTCTTCCCCCGTAGCTCTTCAGTCAAGGAAACCAGCCAAGACCTTCAGCAATTCCATATCTTGGAAATGAAAATTGAGACAAAGGGAAAAGCCCCCTGGTCCCTGCCTGCCACCTAGATAGGTCACAGCTAGAATGATTCTCCGCAGACAAGGCTTCATGGGGTTTGCTAATAGGGCTCAGCAAAGCAATGCTGTGCTTCGGACATGGTTGGTGGTCGCAGACAGGGCTCCCTTTACTGCCTTCATGGCTTCGTCCTTCCTTCAAGGCAGAACTGTGTGTCAGGAAAGAATAGGACTTACCTAAAGCCAGTCAGCATCATTACGGTAAGTTTCTTATTTACTTTCCTGGAAAGCATGTAATGCTCATGCTCCCTGGATCTCCCATGCTGTCTCATGCAGTTACATTTCACAGTCTCTAATGAAGACTCACTATGGGTCAGGCATTGTTGTAAGTGCTTTATCGATCCTTCTAACAACTCTGGGGGATAGTTGTTACTATTAGTCCTATTCTAAAAACAAGGAAACCGAGGCACAGAAATTGGGTTGCAGAACTTGCCCACGGTCACACAGCTAAGAAGGGGCAGAGCTGGGATTCAAACCCAGGCAGTCCAGTGCCACAGCCTGTATGTTTAGCCACTGTGCTGAGCCAGTCTTCATTTGCTAGAGATCATTCTGTATACAAATAAAGGGAGATATACAGTTATACTTTTATAACACTTTTAAAATGGATTCTCAAGTCAGAAAAAAAAAAATCCTCTATCTAAGCGTGTTTGTTAGGAGAGAGTTCAAAAATTGCAGCCGCCCAGAGACAGGTGATCACGTTTTCAAGGAGAAAGGGTTTTGTAGGTCTGCATGGTGTCTAGACAGAAAGCTGAAGAGAAAGGATCTGTCCATGTGTGTCTCCAGGGCTGCCCAGGGAAGAAGAGCCTGACTTGAAGCGACAGCTCCTAGTGATTAGACAGAAATAGCCCAGCCGTGGAGGAGAGCCAGCCACGAGGCTGGCCGGGGCTGGAGGAAACAGCTTTTAAAGCAGTGCTGTCCAAAACCTAATTCTTGGACTTCCTGCAACAGAGTCACCTCAGGATTTTAGTAAAAACACAGATTCAAAACCTCCCTCCAGACCCATGAATGGGAATCTCTGGGGAGGGAAGAGGGCAATGGGAGGGGGTATAGCCCCCAGCCGTAAAACTGTAACAAACACCCCAGGTGTTCTGATGACAGGAAAGTTTAGAATCCTCTGCTGTGAAACCTGATGGTTCTATTTGCCATAAGTCTCTCTGCCCCAGGCATCCCTGGGAAATATGGCTCGGCCACCAGAATAAACCATGACTTACAGCCCAGCCCCAGCTACATGGAGGAGTATAATCTGATACTAATATAATAAATTAACATCAATCATGAGAGCTACTGATTATTAGCATTTACTGCATGCCAGACACTGCTGGGTGCGTTCCCAATCTTATTTACACTCATTCTCATCACAGCCTTCTGCTGTAGTTGTGGTCAACCTTGCTTTGCTGATGATAAAATTAAGGCTCAGAGAGTCTGGGTGACTAGCTCAGGGCTATGAGCAAAGTGAGAGGTGGAGATGGAACTCAAACTCGTTCTGTCACTCAAAGCTCTTCTGGCTTTGAGCACAAGGTCAGTGCTGCAAGTAGGCCCCCCTCCACCATCATCCCCAGGGCCACGCTGGGGCTGGGCAGGCCACCGGGTGAGGAAGCTGCCCTTCTGGCTGCACACCCATTTCAGCTCAGCCCCCAGGGACACCTGTCCCCTGTCCCCGTATTCTGACGCTTGTCAGCATGCTGGGCTCATACCAGCTCTGTTAGGCCTGAGTCTGCAGGATGGGCGAGGCCAGGGTATCGCCACCTGACATGAACCCTTTGTGGCTAGAAGACACAAGTCTGAGGCCCCGGAGCCTGCGGAGCTTCTCTGGGCAGCTCCCTTTCTGCTGACGGAATGATGTCCGCTGGCCCCAGGGAGAATCCTCACTTCCAAGATGTGTGCCTCGGGGAGGCTGCTCACCCTCCTGGGGAATCTGTGATGATGACGGGCCTCACTGGGGCTCTGGGAAGATTAAAGCTGACACTGTGTGGAAAGCACCTGGCCTGGTCCCCGGCCCCCACACTGTAGGTGCACAGACCTCCCACCTTACTCCCACTGTTGCCGTCTTTAATTTCTTGGTATCATCCCCATCTGAACAGCACTACCAGATCCCCCACCCCAGGCCTCAGGTCAGAAATCCCAAGAAACTCTGGGGCCTCCTTTGCTGGAAGAGGCACCCCACACCCCCCACTCTCTTGCCATCAGTCTCCCTGAGCACTCAGCCTAGGATGTCAGTTCCCAGGGGCAGGGCCATCACTTTCCTGTTCTGTGCTCCTTCCCTGGGCTAGAAGTGTGCCTGGGAGGGAGCAGGCGCTCAGTTCAGGCTGAATGAACGAGTCCAGCCATCTGGCAAACAGGAGCTGCACGCCTGCCCTGCGCAGGGCCCAGTACGGAGAACAAACACCCCTGGAGCGTGCGGTTCTGCCCTTACCCCTGACACCCAGGCTCCCTCCCAGGGGCTCCAGACTGACAGAAGCCCCCTTCCTACCCAGCCCGCTCCTCTTGTCCCGAAGGGAGTCTAACTCAGCAGTGGAGCCACGCTCTTCTACTCCCTTCACTTCTGTCCTGGGATCAAGACTCCCAGAGAGAGATGCTCAGACCAAGGCCTCCTTCTGGAACTTTCCATGTAGGCCCAGAGCTGGAGCCAAGCCCAGAGGCGCAAACAGTAGCTTTCTCTTGGCCTGGCCATCCCTCCAGAGAGCTGTCCTGACACATTCTTATTGCTCACAGCCTCGTGCAGGAAAATCCACTTGCAAGACAGGAAGAGACACAGGCCTGAGCCAGAAGAGCTTCACACCCACCTCTCAGAAGGCCGCAGGAGGACCCAGCTCCAAATAGTGGGAACACCAAGTAGTCACAAGGTTGGGTTGCAGGGAACATAGAGGGAAGCTGTCCACAGGGGAGCCTGTGAAAGGGGCCTCCTGGCCCCCCACTGATGGACTAATGGATCCCTCTCAACTACTTAAGTATATTTACTGAGCATTAAAGACTCTGCTCAAAAGCTGCAAGAAAAGCTATGTCCAGATCTTAGGAAGCAAAACAAAACAAAACCATAGCACCAAAGTGCTGGAAGGGGCTGCCAAAAGATGGATCATAAATAAAGAAGACATCGTCTTGGAATACCAAGGAAGTTGATGGCAGACTAGAATTTTCTCTACACGAATGTGATATATGGCTTTGAGACACAGCAGCTGGCAGAGATGAGCAGCACCTCTATCCCCAGTACCTACTCCAGGGAGGGCAGAAAAGGGCACAGGGCCAGGAACCAGAACCATAGTGGCACTGCAGACCAGCTCTTCTCAAGCTGGGCCACCTTGAATGAGGGGCTTAACCTCCCTGGGTCTTTGTTCCCTTATCTGAAAACTGCAAGAGATTGTCTTGCACATATTTTGTGGTGTCATAAATATTTTTTCATTTCCATGTCAACATTTTAGACTGAGATAATTCTGTCATCTTCTCCAGTGCTTAGACAGTGTTCTTGTAACCTTGGCAAAGGGCCCTGGAAGGCACGTGATAATTGTTTCTCTGCCTCGTTGCTATGGAAACTTGCAACTCTTGCATCCCTGGTGCTAGGACAATAGAGTGCCTGGAACTCCTGGGTGGTTTGGGTTTGTTTTGTCCTTATGCATTGTACAAAAGATGCACTGAAGTTTTCCCAGAACTGAAGGTGGTGGCTTGCTGATATGAGTCACTGCCACTCCCCCTTTAATTACCAAGTTTTGCTAGAAATCTTGGGGTCATGACAATCACATTAGCAATACTGATACTGCACTGAGGGGCTCCCACTAATAGCACACCCCTTGGCCCTGAAAACTGACTCCAGTTCTGCCTTCTTTGGGCTTTCCTTGGCTTGCTCTGCAACTTTGGGGTGACACTTTATGGCTTTCCTGCAACTTCTAATGAGACACACACTCCAAAAACATGCCCTCAACAAGCACTGAAGGGTCCGACAGCACCTCTGTGTGACTCCCTCTGATCATGAAAACACATCAACTCAGCAGACGTGTGTGTCAGAAAGCAGGTCTTCAAGGGCCCAAACGGAAACATGTAATTGGCAGAAAGGCCTCCGATGGTGGTATATTCGAACACTGAATTGTTGGAGAGGGAAAGCAGGTTAGAAAATCATCCCCTCTCTAGAACCCTAAATAATGCATCAGATTTGCTCAAAAGCTTTTTTTTTTTTCTACAGTGGTAGTGATTTCAGGAGCCAGCAATATGATCAAGGCACACTGCTTTGCTCCTGATAAAACAGCACGCAACAGATCTTCGCTCACCCCACATCCAATCCTGAGACCGCCATGGTCTCCACTGGCTGAAATTAATGGGGTGATACTGTGGCTGCCAACATTTCTCACATCATGCTCTGCACCTACAAGCTCTTCCGCCCTCCCTTCCCAAACAGGGCAGCCTGCCACTGCCTAAATAATTGCATTTCCATGCATGCATCAAACCCAGAATCAATCAACTCCTTCATCTCTCTACCTTCCCAAACCAGACTGGTCATCAAGTCTTCCTTGAATTCCACCTCTACTGCCTCCACTGCTGACTAGCTTTTTTCACATGCACTCATCCAACCGTCTCCTAGTTGGCCTCCTTGCCTTCAGCCTTACCCTCTCCAAGCCATCCTCCACCAGAGGGGTCTCCCTAACCACAGACCTCATCATGCCACTCTACTTACAATTCTTCCATGGCTCTCTAAGCCTTGCACCATCAAGTCTTCACCCATTTGTTGCTGTGGTTGTTTAGTTGCTAAGTCGTATCCGACTCTTTGTGACCCCATGGATTGTAGCCCAACAGGCTCCTCTGGCTATGGGATTTCCCAGGCAAGAATACTGGAGTGGATTGCTATTTCCTTCTCCAGGGGATCTTTTTGATCCAGGGATTGAACCCATGTCTCCCGCCTTGGCAGGCAGATTCTATAACCACTGAGCTACCAGAGAAGCCCTGTCATCCATTAGCCCGACATATAAGGCTCTTCCTGCACTGGTCCCCACCCACATACAGCCACTGGGGGAACAGTTCTTCATCTAGCTCAAACCCCCTCCTCTTAAAACCTTCCTTCACCCTCTCTACCATAGTGGATAGAGCAAGTCATAGCCACCTCTGTGCTACCATAGCAACCCGGGCTCCCTCCTCTTAGCTATCCTCGTTCCTTAATGTCTGCATGTTTCTTTCGATGATATCTGTCTCCTCTCCAGACCATGAGCTCTTTGTGGGCAGGGACCTCAACCTAGACAGTCTCATGATGAGCATGGTACTGGCACACACTTAACAATTTTTCAATGAATTAATGAATGAACACATGAATGAAGAACTTGCCTCATGCTGCTTGCTTTTCACATGAAGAATAACTACTTCCACACCTTAATCACAGAAAGCAATCAAGCCAAGCTCAAAGAGAAAAAACCTGGGTATCAAGAAAAGAATGTGGGGTGAAAAGGTGAACAGTTATGCTCCTTGGGTTCAAATCATATCCCTACCCTTTTCTAGCTATGTGACTTCAGTCAATTTTCTTCACCTCTCTGAGCATCCACTTTCCTACTTGTAACATGGAAGGAGAGTAAATAATCCAACCTTCTTCGTAAGTTGTTGTGAACATTGAATGTTACATAAAGTACTTGGGAAGGGTCTGGTACAAGGAAAGTGCTCAGTCAATGTTAGTGACTACTGTCAGGCAGGCACCAGCTTCAGCTGTTTCTGCCATTTAGAGAACAACAAGCTCTGCCCAAATGGCCTCCATGTCTTAGATATTTCTAGAGCCTCCATTTCAGGAAGTTGTGAATCCCAGCCTTGATGACCTGTGACAAGTGTGGGTCCTCAGGGGCAGAATCCAAGGGAGGTCTCAGGAGAAACAGCATCTCTGGCATAGGTGTCCACCATCGTAGCTTCATCCCCACCTCCTAACTGGGCCACCTCAGCCCCAGCCCTGTGCCCGCTTCCCTGGCTGGCTGAAATGACAGGGGCCTGGTGCAGGGTAAAGGGGGCTCAGTGCGGACCCTGGGGATCCTGAGTCAGCAGTTGTTTATGCCCTCAGTTTCAGGGTGGGGGCATCCCTCTCTGCTACTGTCATAGTCTGTTCAAGCTGCTATATTGAAATACCACAGACTGTGTGGCTTAGAAACGACATAAAGTTGTTTCTGACAGATATACAGGCAGGAAGTCTGAGACCAAGATGCCAGCACGGTCAGGTTTTTCTGTGTCCACACACAATGGAAGGGGCTGGGGAACTCTCCGGAGCCTGTCTCATAAGGGCACAAATCCCATTCCCAAGGGCTCCACCCCATAACCTAATCTCCTCCCAAAGGCCCCACCTTCTAATACAATCATCTGGTTGGGGGGTGGGTAGCATTTCAACATTTGAATCTGGAAGAGACTCAAACATTGGGGCCATAGCAGCTACCCTGTGCCATCCTTCATACCACTTGGCACAGGGAGGTCACTCACAAGTGTTGCTGGAGGCTTTCCCATCCTGGGGGTATGGGGTGAGGCGGGCCAAGGTGTGGGGAAGGAGACAGGAAAGAGTGGCACGGGGAAGGGCCTGGCTTTAACATTCAGCACTCGGGGCCTCAAGGCTCAGCTTTGCCCCAGCCACCCACTGACCTGCACAAACTCCATCTCCCCCAAAGACCCAGGCTTGCTCCTCTATAAACTGAAGGGCTTTGGGTTAGATCACCATCTCCTGCACCCTGTGGCTCAGGGACGTGACCCAGGCTTTGAATGTGTTGCGGGACGGGGGTAGGAGGGGGTGCAGCGCTGTTTCCTATTTCCTTCCCTCCATCCCCCATGCTAGTGCTTTGAGCTCTGGTCTGATGGCTTCTGGAAATACCCATTCTTCTTCAGACAGGAGGAGCCTTTTCTAAATCATTTTTCCTCTCACCAAGTCCAAGCCAAGAAACCTGGAACAAAAAAAGCCAGTCCAGTCTTCCATCATGATTGCCTGCAAACCTAATAAAAATAGATGCCCTGGGCTCTGGAATGGTGAGCACGATTCTTCCTCATCAGCCCAGAAGGTCCTAGGGCTTCGGTATCTCTTCCAAAGGCAAGAAGCAGATGACCAGTGGGCCCAACCGGAACATTGAGACCCCACAGTTTGGGTTGGGTGGCCCAGTCTCCTCTGGCTCTCAATTGTCAGCCTCCGAGAAACCAGGCATGTTGTGATGGAACTGGAGGTGACCCAGCCTTCAGTGCCCATGAGGAGGTGGTGACAGCCCTCTGTGGGCCAGAGTGCTGGGTCCTGCTGATTTATTTCCAGAGACATGCCTCCCTTATTATCAATAATGAAACACATGGATATCTACGGAGGTCTTGCTCTGTGTCAGGCACTACACTAAGTGCTCTGGCTGTATCAAGTGATAAAATGATTTGTTTATTCAACTGAAAACTTAGCGGGCACTCAGCATGTGCCTGAAGCCGTGCTGGGCACTGAGGCACAGTATGGAGTCACGGTTCCCACACTCAGGGAGCAGACGGTCTGGGGTCCTGGCTCTCAGCTTACGTGTGCATCCAGTAGGGATCACCTGGTGTGTCACTCTGGACCACACCCCCAAACAGGATTCTTCATTTTTCTCAAGCACCTGGTTCCTAATTCCCACTTGTGAAACACTGGTCTGGTGCTATGGGAGAAATCTATTACCAGGCTCATGTTGCAGATGAAGAAACTGAGGTTCAGAGAGGCCGAGTAACTTGCACTACATCACACAGCTCATAAGGGACAAACGTGAATAGGGATATTTCTCCATCAGATTTCCGAGCCAATGTTCTTAATTACTACTCTAGCCTGCCTTCCCAAACCTAACCCAAGGAATTGTAAGTGTATTCAAAATTTACCAAATCATTTCATTGCTATGTGATCCTTGTGACGACCTAACCACATGAGGTGGAACGTGTTACTATCACTCCCATTTTTCAAATATTGATATAAGAATGGGGCTTAGAGAGTAAAGCAACTTGTTCAAGGTCACATGATAAGCAGGCCTCAGAGCCAAGCTCCAAAGTCAGGTGTGTGCCACTATAAGGCTTATGCTTTTTCTAAGACTGTACTTCTGAAAATTCTTTTATAAAAATAAGGAGCAATCATACGGAAAGGCAACCACAAAAACCAGTCATGCTCAAAAGGGAAGGAAAAAATTGCCGGTATTCTGTTAGCAGGTTAGACTTGGAGGAGAGGAATTCTTTTTCCCATGGTTCTAGAGGTGTTTACAGGCATAGAAACCCTGGATTGCCTTGCCCTGTTGAGCTCAACCCACAGACTGGGAAATTCTGCATGTGCATGTACATGTATCAACATGAGGATACATGCTTGCCACCACACATGTGGCATATATGGCCACATTTGGACATTCACACGCACGCACCATATTCAGGCCACACAGCCTGAAACCCCAGCCCCTCAGGAACACCCCATGAAAAAGTCACCTTGTGCCAGGTGGCCCTCCACCACCCCAAACAGCCATCGCCACAGGATTAAACAGCCTCTGCTGAAAAGTGTTTTCCAGTCAAAAGGGGTTTTAGCAGCCAGAGTGCATGTGTAAAGGTCAGTCCCCATTCAGGGGACAGCCACACCAGGGGAAGGGACAGACAGCTGGGGAGGGGCTGCCTGGGGATGACATTTGGAAATACGTGTCTTCTCTAAGCTGTCTGCAGAGCTGCGGCGCTCACGGGAAGGCCTGGATCCCAGGGGACTTGGTCTTACCTTTACATGACAAGCCCCTGTGCACATAGCGAACACCACCTAACCTGCAAGGGGAGGGGAGATGCATCTCACAGCCCCCAGCAAGTGCAGGGCTAACTCCCCCCAGAGCTGGACACCTTGGGGAAGGTGCCAATGGCTGGGGCCCCTCCCCAGCCTCTTAGCCAGGCTGCCAGTGCCGATTCCCTTGCTTCATTTTTGACTCACACTGAGCCCTAATGTCCCTGAGGAGGCTTACAAGCCCACAGAGATCTTGTTGCCTAGCTACCCCTGGACCACAGCATGCTTGCAAGATGGGTGCACAAGGAGGAGGCTCGGCCACACCCACCTACTTGTCGAACACCAATTCTACATGACCTGTCTACCCAGCCAGGACCCTAGGACTACCCAGAATTCCCTTCACCCACAATTTCAAGTACTACCCAGTCCTGCTGTTACTGCCTTTTTATTCTCTCCCAGGTCTGTCCTCTTCTCTCTGTCCCAACTGACAAGGGATCCTTGGCCAGACTTTAGTCAGGCTCCTCAGAATCCATGTTCTGACTGTACTTTGACTTTTGGGCTCTTGTGTTCATCTCTGCATCATGCAAATTCATCAAGAACCCTACTAAATCAGTTTATCCAGATCCCCCACCACCACTGCCACCCTCAGGATTTGATCAGACTCAGTTGATCAGATTGGTTTATGCATCCTCCACAACCCTCCAAATGATGTCTGATCACCTCAGCCTGCCTGCAAGAATCTCAGTCAGCTTAGCCCAAATCTCCCCTTACCCTTGATGCTCCTCCCAGTAATCTTCCCTCTACTGAGCCCACCCTGTTCCTGGGCTATACACTCCCACTTGTCTTGTTGTATTTGAAATTGAGCCTGCTTCTATACTGGAGGTCTCTTTTCCTCTACTGCAACAGTCTTGAATAAAATCTGCCTTTTCTATTCTAGCTACTATCCAGTTCTGTTTTGTTTTTATTTTTTTATAAAATCACACCCACCCCTGTTCCCTAGGCCCTAAAGCATCATCTCCTGCACATTCTCCCAATGAGGATATCTCAGCATTCGTCATCTCAGAACCTATTTTGTCTACAGTTGTCCAACACAACTCAAATACTGCCGTTGCGATGCTTTAAGATGCAACATGACTCCCACTGGATAAACCCAAAACCTTGACTTGGCTTTCTAAGCCCTTGGCAACCTAGAATCAGCCAACCTGCATGACATTATCTACTGCCCAACCTCTCCAAATACTCCAACCTCTAGCCATGTAAACACATCTGTTTCCCAAACAGTTCATGGTAAACTACTGCAGTAGATATCCTGAATGTTATGGGTTTCTCCCCAGGTCTTTATCCCTCTGTCTTATAAACTCCTGGAAAGCATGGCACAGAGTGGGCACTGAGTGAAATTTTAGATCAGACAGATAGCTGAGTAGGTGATGGATGGATAGACAGATGGATGAGGAATCTTTTATCTGCTCTTGTCATCTTTATCCAGTGTGTCCCTGGGAGGCAAGTAGCCTGATCAGACATTCTCAAACAGAAAGGTTGCTTGGCCTCTACTTTTAAATTGATGAATACGAAAGATGAGAATAATAACACCCACACTGTAGAGCTGTTGTGAAGATTAAATGAGAAAACAAAGTATTTAGCCCTGTGCCTGACACATAGTCAGTATACAATATACAGGAGCTGCCACTGCTGCTGGAACCAGTGTCTATGTGTAAGCTCCTTTGCCTCCCAATGGGCAAGAGCCAGGTGCCCCAGCCTCCCCTAGTTCTGGTTGAGATGAATCTTTCCTGAAGGCTGGAGTGAAGGTGGAGGGCAGCCACAGAGGAGCGCCTGGCCTACTTTGTGTAATTTTAGGTTCAGTCAAGACTCCAGACAGTAAGTGATGCAAAGAGCACTCAAAGCCAACTGCAGATAATGAGGCCTGGGGGACAGGACTCTCCGGGTGGCTCTCTCCAGCAGGGCCTGCTCCACCTGAAGGCCCAGGGCTCTCATCCAGCCTCAGGCTGTGCCCAGGGCTCAGGCCTCTGCAAAGTTGCCAGGCATGCTCCCATTTCACAAAAAGAAAAGAAAAAAAAAAAAAGGAAGGCAACCTCTGACATCCCAGGCTACAGGGAAACTCCTCTCCAATACCCAACCAAAAAAGGCAGGAGGAGTTAAGATAAAGTTTCTCCATATAACACAGAGGCCTGTGTGTCCAAGCAAGTCCTCTAGCCCCTGCTACCATGATGCTTAGGGGCCTCACAGGTCTCCCTGCCTCCATACACTCCCCTTTAGCTCATCTTCCACCCGGTACCCAGGGGGAGCAGTATACACATAGATTCTATCCTCCCCAGCCTATAATCCACTCAAGGGAGCTGATTGCCTTCCAGAGAAAGTCCAAATTTCTTGGTATGGCCTTCAAGACCCTTCCAGCCTCTCATCCTGCCCCACACGCTAGGATACACTTACATAGGCTGCTGCATATGCTCTTCCCTCTGACTGGAACACACCAGAGTCACTCAGCAAGGAGGTGACAGAGCCAGGACTCCAGGCCTTGGTGCTAGTGGTAAAGAACCTACCTGCCAATGCAGGAGACATAAGAGACTTGATCAGACTCAATCCCTGGGTCAGAAAGTTCCCCTGGAGGAGGGCACGGCAACCCACTCCAGTATTCTTGCCTGGAGAATCCCATGGACAAAGGAGCCTGATGGGCTATAGTCCAAAGGGTAACAAAGAGTCAGACTGAAGCGACTTAGCATGCACGCACACTCATGGCACTGAGTTCCACACTCGTTGGGTGGGAAGGGCTTTGGGCTTCCAAAGCAGCCCAGTCGCATGTGCTGAGATGCCAGGACAGATCTTTCCCATTTCTCACATCCCAGATTCCCTGAATCTGCCCTCATTACACTGTGTGACACAATGAGCGCCTAGTCGATGGTTACCCAAATAGAGCCAGCACAGGCTGCAATCTGCATCTCCAAGGCTCTGAAAGGCTCAGCTGCAAAAGGGACCGCAAGCTGACATTTCCAATTAACCTGGTTCTTACTCTCAGACACTGTGCACTGTATGGTACACCCTCATGGGACTGCAGAGGCAGGACTCCAGGGAGTGAAGGCAGACCCTGGCATCCAGGGCAGCAAGGAAGCACCTCTCCAACACCCATTTGGGAAGGCATCGACAGCTAAGACGAAACCACTCTGTCCATCACAAAGACTCTTGTCCCAGCTCAACCTCTGCTCCCTGCTGCTCTGCTCCTAGGCACCTCTCTGAAGCCTCAGCTCCCTCTGACATCTGGACCTTCCAGGGCCTCTGGACCAGGGACATCCTGATTTGTCAGGAGAAGGGCCTCTGAAGACCTCCAGCCATGTGCTCAAAACTATTGCTCCTGTCCATCAACAATGGCTCCTCACATCCAAACACGTCTTGAATCGCACTAACTGTCAGGCATACAAGAGGAAACACATATGACTTATCACCTTTCCCACTTCAACAAACTCTACTTTTGCATGCTAAGCCTCCTCCTATTCAAGGCAGTATCTGTAAATTCAATAAACCTCTCTGCTGAGAGCAGAAGATTCAACACAAATACAAAATCTTTTTGATTGACCACAATAGGATGTTTTCCTGGATGTCTCATTTATACTTTCACTTATACTAATGCACTTCATATTAGTTGCTGCGGCAGAAACCATTAGTTAGGACTTCCAAATCACGTCTGGGAACATGACTATCCAGAATAAAGACCATACCTCCCAGGTTCCCCTAAAGATAGGTGTGGCCATGCAACTATATTCTGGATAATAGGATGTAGGAGGAAGTGGTATGTGTAACTTTCAGGAATTTTCCTTAAAGAAAAAGGATGTGCACTTCTCCTCCTTCCTTTTCCACCATGTAAGTGGTGTCACACAGTTTCCTCATGGAATGTAGATACCACGGCTGGAGCTGGAGCAGCCACTTTGGACTATATATTGGAAGACTCACACTGAGAATGATAGCGACAAGCTAAAAAGAGCCCAGGCCTCTGATACTGGAATAGCCAGACCAGCCCCAGACTGCTTAACTCCAGACTCTTTTGAATATAAGAGAGAAACACACTTCTATCTGCCTAAACCACTGTTATAGTGAGTTTTCTGTCAAGTCACTGCTAAACCTAATTCTAACTGATAAGGCAGGTTACCTAAAAAGGCTTATTTGCTTTTCTAGGCATTTTCCTCTGTATCAATACCAAACACTGCAGGTAGAACTACTCTGTCCCACATGCTTGGGTTTCTGCAAGGGACTGCTTCATTCTAAATGGAATATGTAACCACAGATCTTAGCCAGAACTTGTCACTGGCAAAGGCTCCCTTGACTCTTGTGGTTTCTTCTCCTCACTTCTATCTGCCCTGACCTTCCAGTTTGATATCCACTGGCCAGGTTTTCTGGCCTACAACTCTATCCTGCCACTCCCAGTTCCTTCTTCATGTTGCATATAGGCAGGGTTTATTTCACATAGTAGTTTCCAAATATCTAGCTTCTTGGGACTATTCTGAGTACAAATCTGATGGGACCCTGAGCATTGCCCCTCCCCTGCCCTCACCCTGTAGGATAGCCTAGCCCACACAAGTATGTCCTTGTGGACCTACCTTCTTCAGTCTACCCTGAAGCATGATGAGGTAACAGAGTCAAGGGCCTGTGCTGGCTGATTTTACCTTCTCAGAGAGCCCAGCTGCCAGTCAGGCCTAATTTGGCCACAAGAGTCAGCTGGGGAAGAGGAAGGCTTACTTGATACAGGGCAGGGCCACTAAAAAGGAGACTTGGCCCCCAAGATAGGACTCTGGTGGATGCCCCAGAAAGGAAGGACTCAACCAGCATTACAGAGTTACAAACCAAAGCGGCCCAAAGGAAAGACCCAGAGGCAAGGGATGCTAAGCTCTCAGCCCTTCAGGAAAGTAGACTCAGATGATTCTGGCCCAAGTGGGACACAGGATACAGAGTTTAGACATCCTTGAGCTCCAGTCTCCAGGATGAGCAGGTTGATGGTACCCATTCCCTGAGGGCCTACATGCTTGGGACCTCTCAGAGAAAGACACAGAGGACCTCCAGGCAGGCCTGTTCTCATGACTTTCCAATAGGACATGTTGATTTTTGGCACCCTGACACTGGGGGACCTTGACCAACCCTTGTGCCATGTGGGGCCCAGAGCTGAGCGAACCCCAAGCCCTCCCCTGTCTCACCCTTACACAGCTCTTCTGAAAGCCTTCTCCTGCTCTTTCGTCTCCCTGCTTTTCTCTCCCCACCTCCTGCCCCAGCCCTCTATTCATCCATAATTTAGAAGGAAAGCATTTCTCAGGTTTCACTAGCTCCTCAGATTGCAGGTGCGTGGGATACTTCCTGACACCAGAGAGGACCGTGGGAGTCCCACGTACGCCTGGGGAGTGGATGGTCTAGAATGATGCTGTCCAACAGAACTTCCTGTGACAGAAATGCTCCATACTTATACCATGCGAGAGAGCAGCCACCAGCCACGTGTGGCTTCTGAGCACTTGAAATGCAGCAAGTGCAACTGAGAAGCTGAATTTTTAATTTTACTTAATTTAAATTTAAAAAGCCACATGTGGCTAGTGGCTGCTATCTTGAACACGGACAATCTGGAGGAGTCAAATAAGCAAACAGTTATTCAAACATGGAGATGAATGTTATCAATTGTGATAAGCACCATGGAAGGAATGAACAGTGTGTAGTGAGCATATGTGACAGGAGAATTTACCCTTTCCTGGAGGGTGAGGGACTGTTCTTCTGAAGCAATCACATTTTAGTGAGTGACCCAACTACAGACATAAAAACAAAACTGCATGAGAAAAAAAAATCCAAAAGGAAAGATACCAAAAATATTTTTCAAATGCTTTGTAACAAATTCATCTTATTTATATAAAGAAGAATAAACTTTTTTTTTAAGTGGGTCAACTCAACACTATATATTTCTCTCTGAGAAAAAGTAAACTAAATAAAGTTGCTGTCTATTTATATGTGGGCCAAACCTAATTTTTTTTTTCTTATGCAACAGAGTCTGTCAGAGAACAAAGTGTTTCCCTGCCCATCCTGGGGAAAGGGGACAAATGGCACCAGGATCACTGCCTCAGCCACACGCCTTGCCTTCCATCATCAGAGACTTTAGGGCCTGAGATCATCCACTGAGGCCTGGCCACACACACATTCATCAAGCCCAGAAATTTCTAGCACTTTGGACCTCTTTAGCTTCCTTAGGATAAAGGCACAGTGGCTCTGCCTGGGAGGCTATTAGAGCTCACCCCACTGGTGAGGACAGAGCAGGCTGAAGCTTTGGAAAAGTTGGTGGATAGAGTTGCCTGGAGAACTGCCCGGGTACTGCTCATTTTCTGGACTGGAATAAGAATGTGTAAAAAAGGGAAGTGACATATTACAAATGCATTCAACAAAGGGAAAGGAGAGGCGAAGCAGCCAGGGGCGTTGAGAGGCTCCTGTCTTCTCCCAGGAGCCAGGAAGTCAGGCTCTGCCCTCTGGTCAGGGGTTCTGGGCAGTGAGATGTGTCATGTGAGAGTTGCAGGCACTGGCCCTCACTCACTGGCCAGGGCCAGACGGTGGCAAGGAGACTAGGCCTCTGAGAAAGTTAGCTACTCTCCTATTGGCCCTCATAACTCTTGGTTCAGACATTCACAGCAGGCATCGTCATGTTATATTCAGGTATGTACAAGCTTCCATCACTGCAGAGAGACCAGAAGCTCTTAGGGGGCGGGTGCTAGTTCATCCACCCCAGCACCCTCGTGCCCTGCTCGGGGCCTAGTGGAGAGGAGGTGTGAGAAAATGACTGTTGAACCGAGACAAAGAACATATGGGCAGCACAGTGTTCAAATCCCAGCCAGCCTCCTAGAAAATGCAGGGGCACAGCCCTAAGGGAGCACAAAAGAATTAGCAGCACAAGACACAGACCCTTCTTGCTCTGCCTTGCCAATTCTTTTGTAATTACACATTGATTACCTCACTCCATCCGCACTGCTGGCCCCTGCTCAGCACTTCCTAACTACGAATGGGTCTGCTCGTTAAGGGCCTGGGGATGAATCCCCCAGGTCATCGCCACGCTGATACCCACACTGCCCTCCTCAGCTCAGGTTCATCTCTCTGCCCCAGGGCAGTACTCCAGCTGGAAGCCCTACAAACTCACTGTGACAACAATAGCTCCAGAGTAGCTCCCCTTGCTGCCCTCTGTCCTGCCCTGGACATCTTCCCAGTCGGCCTGCTCCCCTCTGCTCCAATCCAGCCCCAAAAGCCATCCCAATGGCCCCCTCAGCCCTGTCTCTTTCCCAAGAGCAGCTGGGTTTTAGAGGAAGCACGATAAGAGGAGGGGCCACAGAGATGTGGGGGTCTGGTGAGGGAGGGGCACAGTGAGACTCGGGGTGTCTTGGTCTGAAATGTCTCAGGGAATATCTATGACCTGTGTCTCTAACGAGACCCTACTGCACAGCACAAGGAACTCGGCTCAGCGCTCCACCGTGACCTAAATGGGAAGGGAATCCAGAAAGGAAGGGAAATATGCATACGTACCGCTGATTCACTCTGCCGTACAGTAGAAGCTAACCCAACACTGTAAAGCAACTATCCTCCAATATAAACTAAAACGAAAAACAAAATCTGTGTCTCCAGTGTTTTCCAACATGCCTTCTGTGGAAGATGTAATCTGCAGCTATTAGCAGGTGTTATGTGAAAAACGAGGGGCAGAGGCTACTTCTGTGATGAAATGCATTTGGAACACCCTAGAAATGAACCAGGCTTTCTTAAAAGAAGGTGTCCTAGAGCCATGAGTGTGGAAATGTATTGAGGTCATTCATAAAGAAAGATTTTCAAACGTATTTAGCCACAGTGTTCTACTGCATGGACTTGGCATGGAACTAGAGTTCTGAGAGACACACTTTGGGAATGGGGGTGCTCTCAGCAGTTGGGTTGTGCGAGTGTGTCTGAGTCCCTCCCGTGACTTATACACGTCCATCTCTCCCGAGATGCCCTACATGGGAAAGATGTTCACAGAGAGTCAAAAGTAGCCAGACTGGAGGCCGGTAGGGCCCTGTTGCTGACAGCATGTGTCTGAGCCCACTGTCCCCCAGCAGGGGCTAAGGACCCTGGAAGGAGCAAGTGCAGGGTGGAGGTGAGCAACCGGAGTGGGCCCTGAGCAGCCTGTTGGTCGAGAATCTGTAATCCTTGAACCTGCTTTTGCAGGCACCTCCCTAGGCACTTTGAAATCATGGTCCCATTACATCCTACCAACAACCCAGTGAGGTGTATATCATTATTGTCATTTTACAGATGTGGAAACTGAGACTCAAAGACGCTAAGAAACCAGCAGGATTTAAATTAAGGTTCCCAATGATGAGTCCTGCTAAGGACCCCGAGGGGAGACCTGGCCACCCAAAGAAGGGCAAAGGGAAAGGGCAGAGCCCACTGACCGGAGACTTCCTGTCCAATCCCCCGCCCACCACCACCACCCACACCAGTGAGGATGCCAAGCACCCGCCCTCTCTGACAGCCAGCAGGCTGCAGGGGTCTCTTTTATCAGATCTAACTTGTGAGTATTTTCCTGACATGGTGTAAACATTTGCCAGGAACAGGGTTCTTATCTGCCCCAGTCCCAGCTTATGCTCCAGTGCTCAAAAGAGTCAGGCCTCAATAGCATCGCCCCAGGAGTAGGCATGTGTGGCATGTGGAAACACAGGTCTGGTGAGCACCTCTTGTGACAAAACTCACCTGGGGTCTACTTTCTCACTTAAACCACCCTGTTCATTTGGAGGAAATCCCATTATTCTCCGCGAAGTAATTCCCTGCACCCCACAATTTCCAAGAGTCTTAGTCCCATGCATGTTACAGATACTCAGGGGAGGCTTCTGCACCTCTGAACGCATTCAAGCAGATCCTTCTCAACCTCCCAGAAACCCGCATTCCTACAAGGAAAAAGAGGAGCAGGGGAGAGACATTTTTGGTGCCAGAGGGAGCAGAGAGCTCACAGACCCTCTGGAGACTCCAAAGACAAGCAGCCTTTCATCTCATTTGCCCAGTGCATGCTAAGTTGCTTCAGTCCCAGGTCCAACTTTTTGTAACCCGTGAACAGAAGCCTGCCAGGCTCCTCTGTCCATGGGATTCTCCAGGCAAGAATATTGGAGTGAGTTGCCATGCCCTCCTCCAGGGGATCTTCCCGACCCAGGGATCAAACCCAAGTCTCTTACGCGTCCTGCATTGGCAGGTGGGTTCTTGAACACCACCACCACCTGGGAAGCCCCTCATTTGCCCCATTCATCCACAAATTTTTTCAGCACCCACTCTGTGCCGTTGAAAGATCACAGAAGCTTCCCTGGTCAATAAAATGTGCCTGTCTTATGGGGTCTTTATTTACAAGTGAATGGGATTTGAGCTAATATTTGTGAGCATCAGCTACATGACTCAGGTTTACTTCACTGAATCTTGACTATAGCACTACAAGATAGGAAGAGTATCCCCATTTTCTAGACGGGAGAGTTATGCACGGGGAAGTTAAATTACTTGTAAAAGGTCATAGAGCTCTGCTGACCTGTCACCAGGAGTCAACCTTCTTCCTCCTTACCATGCTGCCTTCCTAGACTTGAAAAGCATAAAAGGAGTCAGACAAGACTTAGTGACTAAAAGCAACAACAAGCACTGAACAATCACAGGGAAAGGAAAGATTTCTCTGCCTCCCCTATCTAAAACACAATCTTCTCCCTCCCATGACTCTATCCTTTTCACAAGGCTTATCACGCTTCCTTAGTAACTATATGTCTTCTCCTTTAGTCTGTGTCCACCATGGAAGCAACAATTTAATTGTCACTCCACTTTACACAGTATCTATGGGACTGGCATAAGCCTGGAACACAGAAAGCTCTGAATAACTAATTGTTGAATGAATAAATAAACAGAAACCCAAGGTGGTCCAAGTAGATGCAAGATGGCACTTGGCTACTGAAATGAGGCATGTTTTCTGCCTTGGATGAATTCAGAGCCAGTGAATAACTAGGTCCATTTTAATGATCTTTAATGAGTTTTGGAGAATAGAAGGAAAGTCAAGAGATTAACGAAGCATCCTACAGCTCCAGTTTCTAAAGAGAGAGAGAAAGTAAATCCTAGACTGCAGACATGTAGAGGCACCCACAAGAGATTCTAGGAGAATGACACCCGGGAGGATTTGAGCACTAGGAGCCCAGATGGCCTGTACAACAGGGAATAATTCCCACCCACCCCCAACTTCATGTCCATCCAGAACTTCAGGATGTAAACTTATTTGGAAATGGCATCATAGGTAAATTTAGATAAGATGAGGTCATACTAGACTAAGAAAGAAAGTGAAGTCACTCAGTTGTGTCCAACTCTATGCGACCCCATGGACTGTAGCCTACCAGGCTCCTCTGTCCATGGGATTTTCCAGGCAAGAATACTGGAGTGGGTTGCCATTTCCTTCTCCAGGAGATCTTCCTGACCCCAGGGATTGAACCCAGGTCTCCTGCATTGTAGGCAGACGCTTTACCATCTGAGCCAACAGGGACAGAGAGACTAGACTAGGGTGGGCCTTAATCCAATGACTGAAAAACAGAGATGCCAAGATACACAGGGAAGAAGTTCATGTGAAGATAGAGGGAGAGATTGCAGTGATGCATCTATAAGCCAAAGAACACTGAGGATTGCTGACAACCACCAGAGGCTAGGAAGAAGCAAGCTAGGACTGGCCCCTAGATCCTTCAGAGGGAGCACAGTCTTATAGAACACCTTGACTTTGGACTTCTAGACTCCAGAATGATAAAAGAATACATGTCTAATGAGTTAAGTCACCCACTCTGTGGTACTTTGTTACAACCACCTTGGGAAACTATTGTACCTACAGAGGACACATCCTGTCAGATTTACCTCAGTTTCTCCATAGAACTACTAGAGCAGAAGGCAGTGGTGAAGGTTTCCTGCAAATCTTCCTTGGCTAGATCTTCCACGATCTACCAAGGGATAGACCCATGGTCACATGTAACAGCCTGGTTAGGGAGCGCCTCTCCTGGACCAGATGGACTCTTTTTCAAAGAGACAACCTCTTCTCCAAAGATTCCAGTACCTGCTTTCATGCAGTTGGGGTAAATGTAAGGAGCAAAGGTGAAACTCCATTGTGTGGTTAAGAAATCAACTGTCAGGGCCAAGCAGCATATATGTAGGTGGTAAAACTTTAAGGGGCCACCACCCAGAATTGTGTAGACACCCCCTGTACCCCACACAAGGAAGCCCTGACAGGAATTACAAAAATATATTGCTGAATTCATCAGCAATATGGCACCAGTCAACTCAGTTTTCCATAGGCAATTATGGAATAAATGGAGCTGGCAAAAGGTGAGTCAGTCTCACTTCTATACAAAACAGTGTCCTTGAGGGAAAAAAAAAAAATCAATATAAAAATAAGACTTCTTGCTGGCTCCAGCTCCCTACCGCTGCTGAGTACTTTTGCATTCTGCATGTGGAAGTTGCAGCATGCAAATGCAGACCAAACCACCACCTCCCATGATGCCAGTAGCCAGCAACTTGAACTTGGCAGAACTGTCAACTGA
Source organism: Dama dama (assembly GCF_033118175.1). Lineage (NCBI taxonomy): Eukaryota > Metazoa > Chordata > Mammalia > Artiodactyla > Cervidae > Dama > Dama dama. The sequence goes on along the minus strand of NC_083681.1, from coordinate 41,444,598 downwards.
TATTTTGAAAGAAGTAAAGCATAGTTTGCAGGGAGCAAATACTTTATGACGTGACAATGTAAGTTACTGTTATCTTTAACGAATATCAGTGACTAACACTATCCAGTTATGAGTGACAGAAAAACATGTAGTAAACTGTAGTCAAAAGTAAGTTTTAAATGCTATGTTCAGCTCATGTTATCACCTAAAGAACACAAGAAAAAGATATACAGATTTTGTTACTAGGAAGTCCATTTCCCCATGGTCCCAAAAAATAAATGTTGAAGAAATATTTCCAGAATATTAGATAGAAGATTTATCATGCCATTAGCCCGCCCAGGAAGCCAACAAGTCTCAGAGAGGCCCTGGTGCCCTATCTCGGGTCTTCCCCTGATAATCTCGGGACACTGCCACTGGATGGCCCTGGGAAATTGTCTAATCTAGCTATTTTCATGCTGTTTCAAGGAGCTGAGGATGCCACAGAAGTGCCCCCCTACCGGGTCCCTGCAAACAAGAGAGCCTCTGAGCCTTACTCCAAAGTGGGCAGGGTGGCTAGAGATGAAATCAGCAGAAGTAGGAATGGACAGATGTGGGTTCCACCACTCTGCCCTGGTCGGTGCCAGCCAGCGCCCACCCCACCCCTTGTGGGGCAACCTCACCACGCAGACACCCTCACCGCAGTATGTTTAGGAAACATCATATTCCTTATATTCTTAGATGTTCATTTCTTTTTTACATTTTAACATTTCTGAAATGGTGAAGAATCTTAAAATTAATGTGTACCTTATGCCATAATGTTTCTTTGTTCTCCTCTGAAAAACTATTATTAAATCAGTGATCTGTCTTACAATTGGTAGCATGCTAAAATATAGAAAAGAGCATACCTCATAACAGATGCAGTGGGACCCTGAATTTTGTCTAGGAAAAGACAGGAAAGAAGGCCTCAGTTCTACTGCTGAGTGCTTGCAAATGCTCCGGCTGATGGGCTTCACTGAGGCTGGGCACTGGGCGGAGCCCGGGCGAACCCGCACTGTGAGGCAAGTAGCAGCAAGAATGGCCGTGACTGATGCCTGGGCCCTGAGGCATTTCCCACCTTCCTTGCAAACATCAGAGACGAAAGGCTCAGAGTTTCCTGGCAAGGAGTCCCAGCAGCTGAGAAGCTGCTGAATTCACCCAGCTTCTCTGGCAGGAAAGCAAGGGGAGGTGACGGAAAGGTGGCATTGGTTCCTGTTGTTCCTCTGTGGCCAAGAAGTTGGATAGTTTGGCTTAAGGGGACTTACTTCATGGAGAAAATAATACAGTATCTGCACCATAGGAGGAGGGATTCCTGGAGCCCCTTGTTACGGTCTCCATGATCAAGGACAGTGCTGGTTCTCACCTCTGTGTCTGGAATGTCCTCCCTGTCTTTCCAGAGCGGCCATGAGGCACGGTGATTAAAGCCACAGCCTGCCTGTGTTGGACCCTTGCTCTATCACCTACTAAACTATTGTTTTGTGCCTCTGCTTCCTCATTTAGAAAACAGAAGCAATAAAAGCAGGCTGTTTTGAGGAGTAAATGAGTTAAAACATATAAAACATCAGGAATGTTGTCCAGCACCTAGAAAGTTCTATTGAAGTGCCAGTTCAGAGATTAGCTGTTGGCCTAGTAAACCCTCATTCACTCTCTGAAAACTCAACCCCATACTCACCTTCAAGGAGCCTTCCCTGACTATACCCTCCCTCACTTTCCTTTCTGCTACCTCTGTTACTGGGATATTTATGGGTGAAGTGACTTTGTCTGGGGGAAGGGGGGACAGCCAGTCTCTCCTCTGTATCATCTGCATCACACTACAACTGTCTGCTGACTTCCCTCGTTAGAGCGGGTCTTCATAAAGGCAGGTGTTGTGTCTTGATCATCTCTGCGCCATCTTGCTTAGAACATGACCTGGAACTGAGCATGACTCAGGACTGTTTAGAGCATAGGGAGGGATGGGACGGGACGGGATGGGAGAGAATGGAACAATGGAACCATGAAATGTAATAGAACAATTGTGACGAGATCTTTTCAAATCACAAAAGGACATTTGCTCAAGGTAGATTCAGGAAGATAAATCACCTTAATCTATCTGGAAGGCAATTCACCAATTGGCACCAACATCTTTAAGGCCTGGAACAAGCAGGTATCCCTGAGGACATAGAATCAGGCAAACCCTTTGAGTCCCACCCATGGAAGAAACTTCCTTCTGAGCCAGCAGGAGCTTAGCTGGAAAGGGCTCTGCGCCACCACCCAGTTCCTGACCCTCTCGAGGTTTCAGGCTCCATGTCAGGTGGGCCAGGAAATAGAGCCCAGCTCCTCACATGGCCAGTGCTGATGGGGACCATTGCCTTGGGCCCTCAGACCCGATTAAGTCTCCAGGGAGCATAGCTACTGAAATTCCCACCAGGCCTTTCTTGGAGAACCCCTCACTGGCATAACATGCCACAACTCTGCCACCAGGGAGCTGACAAAGCTTACAGCTCAGCTACCTGAGGGTACTGTCCTGCAGAGGCTCCTTGATTGACACTTCTACCACGGAAAATTCATTTTATTTAACCTTTCCTTCCGTTATGGCATTTTAACGAAAAAGTCACTTAAGACTCGCAGTGAAAAATACCTTTTACTAGAACAATGCATAACCCAAATACCATTTGCCTTTCCTTATCAATTCTTGGTTCATTCATCATCTTTATTAAAAATCCATGAAGAAATAGCAGACTTGAAACTGCTGGGTGCCTTCTTCTGGGAGATGAGACGGGAAGGCAAAGAAAAGGGAAGGGGATCTGGGCTCCCCATAAGCATAGCCATATTCTCTTCATGGCAGCCCTGGAGGGGGCCTTTCTCACCCTCCACCTGCAGTCCCGGAAACTCCAAATCTGGGGCCAAAACCCAATACTTCTGCAAATGAAGCTCTATGTCACAAGAAGAGGAAGTGTACAGTTCTGGATTCAAATCCCTGCCCTGCCTTTATGTCAGTTGATCTGGGGCAAGTTACACAAGCTTCCTGACATTCAGTTCCCTAGTCTGCAAAATGGGTGTAGCAATACAAGATGGTTGTTAAAGATTGAATGAGAAAGCAAATGTGAAAATGCCTAGCAGAGTCAGGCAAAAACTAGATATTCAGTAAAAGATGGCCCCTTCATTAATTCATCCTGAAAGTATAGTTTTCTGAGGGAATGCTTTCTGGTCCACCTTGGGAGTGGGGATAGAGGAGGTGATAAACTTTAGTGCAGAACTGAGACCAAGGATCTTCCCTCAAAGTCTTCCAGGGGTCCTAGGTGTGGTTTCTCCAAAGAAATAAGGCACTAACTCCAGAAATCTTGGGCTCCCCAGCATTGAGGGGAAGAGCAGCTGATGAGCAGAGGCAGCAAAAGGGAGGCATCTATGTGGAAACAGGAGGTCAGGATGGAGGCCAAGGATGAAATAACAATGGCCACTACCCACTGCCACATTTCACCTCCCCACAGATCTTCAGGGAGGCAGATGCTACTAACTCCATGTCCTGATGCCATGGCTCACAGGGGTGATGGGACCTGCCACAGCCACACAGTGGGCAGCGCTCTGGCCAGGTCATCTGAGCACCCCCTCTCTTAAGCTCTTCTCTTTAACAAAGTTCTCCTAAGAGGCAGAAATAAGTTATTCTGGAAACACCCACCACTCTTAAGCTCTTTTATTTAACAAAAGTCTCCTAAGAGGCTTCAGAAGTTATTTTGGAAACATCCACCACCAACATCCCTGTCAAGCTGGCCTCCAACCCCAGGGCACACAACATGATTTCAAAGCTCCATGTAAGACTCCCCATGGACTTCTGCAAATAGCAAAATAAGTCGGTAGATAAGTGGATGATATGTTATGAAATTCCATGAGGAAAAGGAATCAATCACACATTAAGTTCATCTAAATACTAAGCAGTCCTCTTTTAATCCCCATGTTATTGATGGGTACCTCGAGGCTGAGGGAGGCTATTGAACCTGGGTCACATGAAGGAAAGCAGCAAAGCACACTTGAACCCAGGTCTGCTTATCTTGGGGCCCAGGCCCTCCCTCCAGGCCACCCTGCCTGAGGCTTCGTTCCGTCCCCTGCAGTCCTCATGTTCACAGAGGGAGACGGCAAGAACGATCCTGTTTCTTCTGCACGCTGTGCTCTCCCTGTCTTCTACAATTTGCCATCTTTCTTGATATTTCCTGATCAGCTCCCCCGCTGAAAATAAGATTCCCCCCAGCCCAGTAGCTGCCTCCTAAACCCCCATCCCATCAGGCAGGGGTGCTCTCAGCTGCCCCTTGGTTCATAGGGGTGTGTCCAATTCCGTCCTCCTGGAGTCAGCTTGCGGCTGTGGGCCTCGTGCCTCTGCGGTCTGGGGACTTGGCTCTTTCTGACTTTGCTTCCACGGTGCAAATCAGCTCAGCCTGTGGTCTGTTCTTTCTAGAAGCTTGGTTTCGACAGTCTAAATAGGGCCCCTTGGTAGAGGAACAGCAAAGAGCCGAGAAGACCGATCGGCTGCCTTTCACTGCAGAACTGGACAGCTTCCAGATGAGAGCTCCCCCCCATGAAGGGCCCCCCATAGCTTCCTACTTGTGAGTCTGAACATTTAAGCTGACAAAGGATTTAAGTGCTCACATTCAACTGACACCATGTCTTGTACAGGCAGTGGTCTGGGCCCACCCTTACGCATTATCTCATCTGATTATCACTCTAACCTCATTTCACATGTGAGGAAACCGAGGCTCAGAATATTTACTGAGCTTGTGGTTGAGGGTGAGGGTCACACAGAGAGCAAGTGGGATTCAAACTCAGGCTCTGAGGCCAAGTCCAACATTCTCTCTCCACAGCCCTGCCTCCCCCAACACCACACTTTTGTGGAAACTATTCTGAGAAATCAAAGCAACTCTTTTCTATCCAGAACTATAAATATCCAGAGACAGGGAGATGAGATGAGAAAACAGACATCCTTTCCCAGGATTTGGGAGCAAATTCTTGCAAAGCTCCCGAAAGCATTTTGAGTTCTGAGAGCAAAAAAAAAAAAAAAAAAAAACTGCCAATGCAGACAAAAAGAAGGAAAGAGAAAAAGAAAGAAAAAGCAGAGGGCAGAACATAAAAGGCTATGCTGATTTGACACTGGGCTGTCACGGCTATGCGAACACCCTAAAACCATCGAAGATCTGCTGGATGCTAACTGCGAGCGAGCGAGGCACGGGCTAAATGTGGGTTGCCTTGTTTAACCCTTACAGCAGCCCTACCAGCTAGGTACCAACATTAACTCCACTCTACAGTTGCAGAAACTTGGGCACAGAGAAGTGAAGTAACTCGCTCAGGGTCATAGAGTTTGTAAGCTTTAACTCCAAGGTGTGTGGCCCCAAAGTCCAGGTTTATAACCACTCTATAGACAGCCTCCAACTGAACAGCCCAGCTTAAGACACCTGACTCTCTACTGGCACCCCATTCTAGGTCCTAAAAGGACAGGCATATTCTTGAGTCTAAACTCCACTGTGAACTTCAGCTGGGAACCCAGAGCCAGCCCTGCATTCCCAAATCCCCAGAAGGACACAGGCAAGCACTTGGAAGAGCACAACTGGAATAAATAAATAAACAACACCTCCACCATTCTGGTCCTCTGGGTCCTCTCTCCGATGTCTTCCTTCTTATCTTCCCCACAGCCCTGTGCACTTCCTCTGCCTCCTTTCGGGGCTGGAAGATACATTTGCTTCAAATGCAAACCTGAAAACTGTCCCTACTCATCACAGTGATAACAGGGCAGGCAGTCCCCCCATTCCAGAACAAATTGGTTGCTAAACGAGTTGTTTGGAATTTAATGCCAATTCTTTCTATGACAGCCGTGCTAACCCAAGAAGTCTCCAGCCAGCCAACCCACACAGCATATTTACCCAGAATGTACTCAGACAACATTTACTCTAGTCTCTACTGTCCAATGCAGTAGGTACTAGCCACATGTGGCTATTTAAATTTTAACAGTGTTAATTAAAATTAAATAAATCACACAAACCACACTTCAAGTATTTGAAAGTGGCAAGTGACTACTGAATACCACATTGAGCAGAGCAGATATAGAACACTTCCATCATCCCAGAAAGTTCTACTGGGCAGCCTGATCTAGACTCTAGCCCCTGGTTCCAACTCTGTGTAAGACAATTCCTTCAGAGGTTAAAGTTGGGGTGCCAGTACCACACCACCCTTCCTAAGGAAAATTATGGTAAATAGCAAGGAACAAGGAGGGAGTCTTTGGAGTCACACAGCTCCCAGTCTGTCCCAGCTCTGACACTTCTAACCATGTCATTAGCTTCTCTGTGCCTCAGTTTCCTCATTCCAGCATGGGGACAAGATCCTCTGAGCAGGTATCCATGAAGAGCAAGTGAGATGGTGCTCAGCGCACCCAGAGCTCCCTCTGTTCACTGCTAATTCTACCAGCCACACAGTGGTGAGTGGGAACCCTAACCCAAAGCCATCACCAGTGACTGTGCAGTCTGGGTTAGTTGTGGTAAAGGGCCAAAGTGGGACCCATGGTTGCAAAGGCTGGTAGACTCAAGGGTCTGCCCTACTCTCCTCTCTCCATCTTGGGTCAGTTCGGTCCCCGCATTGGAATGATCTAAGGTCACTTCTAAATCAGCAACCAGGAGGGTAAGTACCCCATCACAGGCACTGGGAGGGGAAGGGCAGGAGAAAGAGAAGCCTGGAAATCCCCCAAGGTGGCCCTAGGGGGAAAAAAAAGAGAGGCCCTCAAGCTGTGGAAAGATCTTTTCATTCATTCAATAAGCAATTATTCAGCATGTCAGGTCTGTATACTAGGCAGCAAGGAGACACAGATGAATAAGACATAGTCCCTGACCTCAAGGCCTCCACAAACAAGCGAGTAAAGCAACAGAAAATGAATCAGCGCAGGAGCGCAGTAAGTGCTGTGGTCATGGAAAATCCAGTGGGTCTCGGGAGCTTAGACAACCAGATGGTGGGTGAAGGGATCTTGGGAATGGGAAATGAGAAAGATTTGGGAGGCTTCCAAGAGGTGGCACTTGCACTAAATCTTCAAAGGAAGTGTGGAGAGGCGTCCCAGGCAGAGGAAGCTGCAGGAACAAGGATATATGAGGCATGAATACTTCATGTCACTACATCAAGCAGTTCCACGGAGTCAAGGGCTTACACAGGGGTGTGATGGGGACAGAGGATGGAGGGAGCAGGTCATGTAGTCTTAGGGCATCAGGCTGTGGTTCTGCCCCATGTACTCTCTTGTTCCAAGACATGCCCATTTCATTGTGACTGAGAAGAACAAGAGGCTGAGCCAAATTGCAGTCACATTTCAAATACTGTTCTGTGTGGGCATACTCCATATCTGCTCACATTCCATCAGGGAGCCTGTTGGCATTACGTGTGAGGAATGTTCATGAGTATAGAGATCATTTATACCTTTTTTAAAAAATTTAAAATGTAGGCAAAGTATGAGCCTTGATCAGATCCTAGATGACACAAATGCTAATAATGCACGAGTTAGCACCTTTTTTCTTAAAGGGTCAGATGGTAAAATATTTCCGGCTTTGTGGAACGTACAGTCTCTGTCACAACTACTCAGTTCTGCAGCTGTAGCACAAAAGCAGCCATAAACAATACGTAAATGACTGAGTGTATCTGTGTTCCAAGAAAACCTTCATTTATGAAAACAGGCAGCGGGCAGGATTTGGTCCCAATAGCTGACCCTTGCTATAAAGAACATCCCCATGCTCAGAATGGAAATATAAATAAAGAATGTAGATAATGGTATTGTACTATGTTAATTTTCCTGAGTGTGATAAGTATACTGTGGTTCTGCAGGAAAATGTCTTTGTTCTTAGGAGATACATGCTGAAGTATTTAGAGGGCTAAAGCCTACAACTAATTCTCAAGTGGATCAGGGAGATAATAAGTATATGAAGAAAGCAAGATAAAGCAAATATGTAAAATGTTAAGAATAGTGAAGCCAGGTGAAGGGAATATGGATGTTCTCTGAATTAATCTTGCAACTTCTTTATGAGTTTGAAATCTTTCAGAATAAAAAAGGAGGAAAACTAGAAATTAAAGCAGCTTCAGAGGACCAAAGGTCTTCATGAACAGACCGCTCTGTACTTCCCCCATCCTTCAGAGCTTTCTGACCTTACCTAGGACAGGCCTGTCTTTCTGCAGAGTGGATGTAACCCACTTTGGATCATGCATTTTGTTTTTCTTGATTTGTTCTGCAACACCAGGGAAAGTCATTGGAATGCAAAAATGAGTACAGGTTCTTGGCTCCTTCTCAGAACCCCTTTTGTCTGAATTCTTGTTTTCCTCACCCAACAGCCTGGAGACCAGTTTGCTTTTGACACTGAGCCTCAGAGGCTGTGGAAGAAGCAGCAGCTCTGAGAGCCATTAAGTATTCCCAGTCATGGGATTTTCTGCAGAAGACAGACTCGGGAGCAGCCACTGTGGGAAGGAAGCCTTTAGCACTTTCTGTCTGATCAAAGGCCACCTGGACCCCAAGGTGCTTGGTGTGACACTTTTTGCTGAGACAGGAGCAGCTGACACTGTTGAAAAGGTTGGCAGCAGCACTTTCCCAAATAACCTAGATCTGAATCTCCAATGATCCCATTGCAGTGATTTCCTAATTCTTGACTTACTAGTAATCAATACCATGAAAAACACTAACCCTTCCATTAAAGTAGGCATCCATTGATTTCCATTGGGAAGGTGTTGCTTGGAGGCCCAGAATCTCAAAGAGTTTCAGGTTTGATTTTTCATCTGTCAAAGCAATACCAAAAAGTACAAAATACATAATTCCAGGAAAGGGTTAAAGGGAGCATAGTGGAAATGACCACTCAGCTCTCCCACCCTCTCACTCTCCTGCCAAGCATGGCCTTGGAGCAATGCCCGTCAGTGGAGCTCCTTGGGCTTCTCTGGGCACCAAACCTGGCCAGCACCAACAGGGGATGCCCATCACTGCCTCTGCAAGCCAGTTCAGGCCCACATCCTCTTCTAGGAAAGGAAAAGGAAAACAGAAGTCCTCCACCAATGACAGATGACATCACTTGGGAACCAGGACTCTGAGAGACTGGGCATACACTTCTTAGTGTCCTCAGGAGCTGGGTTCTAGAGACTTTCTATCTCCAAAGACTATATCCTAAGAAGATAAGGACCCTGTATATCTTCTGCCACCACCTCTCCCAACACTCCTGGTGGTATGCCACACTCATTTGCAATTACTTGCTACCCTCACCCTGTCTGTAAGAGAAGTATACAACCTCTCTCCTCTTGCCTTGTGACTTACAAAGGTCCCACCCCACTATCAGGCTCTGTCATGTGACCTGTTCTAGCCAAAGGAATGTGAGAAGACATGAAGCGTGCCTGGTCTGAGCAGAAGTTTTCAAAGTGACTGTGCAGATGTGACTAAAGATCCTCTTGCTCTTTTCAGCCATAATAAAATAGGCATGTCACAGCATGAGAAAGTATATGGAGCAGAACCACAGTCAATGCACAGTCCAAATGCAACACAAGGAAGACCTTTGTAAGCCACTGAGATTGGGGGGCTGTTTGTTATACAGCCAGACTTAGCCACAACTGACTCACCACCCACAAATATAGGAGCAGTAAGTAGGCTGCAGGGCATCTGCTGCCTCTCTACACCCTTATCCTGTGACTCCTATCCACGCCTAATGAAGCCCAGGCCAGGTTCCCTCTTCACTGAGACTCATTTTCCATCTATTTACACCTGAGGCTCCTTAGGAAATGAATCTTTCCATCAGCATCCTTAGTTCATGACTCATTCCTGCCAGTGATTCCAGTTGAGGTAAGGAAAAGCAGGCCTAATGTTTCAGCAACACTAATAGGAATCTCAGAGTGAATATTCCTTCTTGACCTCTCCTGGAGAGACTCCACATCAAGGGCTGATGGACACGTACTGTTTGATAGAGGGCGCTCCATTACAGGAGAGGGAATCTGAAGTGCTGGACCCCCATCCAGGGGAAGTTGCTGGCCCATATCATCCCCTTAAGCCATGGGTCCCCAAGGGTCTCAGTGACTTTAGAAAGTCACTCCCCTGTCTGAACTGATCAGTCATTTCCGAAGTCAGCTCTGGGCTCCTCAGAGGTATCAGCAAACAGCCAAGGTAAGAAGCCTGTAGCCAGTGGGCCCTCATCCCCTGCTTCAGTCAGTCAAACCAGCTCTGCTTTATACTTTTGAACATGTTGGATTTCTAAATAAGATTCTTTCCAGCCAGGAATTCCATGATTAACTGCATTCAAAACTATTAAACAGGTGATCTCTAGCAACTTTCCAGCTCTGATGCACTGAGAGCCTCTCTGATGCCCAACTTCTTGTGCATTCTGTGTCCGCCTGCCTCCTTGTCACTGTAGGTAGGGATTTATTAACACGCAGAGGGCACCTAGTGATGACTGACTGACAAGCAAGGATAGAATGAGGTAGATTCAAAACAACTCAACCAAGAGTTATAAACCAGCTGCCACTAAGTTCTGCAAGGCAACTGGCCTTTGGAAGGCTAAAGATAAAAGAAAAAATTCAGTTCAAGATGCCACCATGGAAGTGAACTCAGAGTTTCCGATTTCAGCTTAAAGTTTATCTTCTGCTTGAGGGTTCGGGTAAGACCACTGCCTGCCCCAACCCCAAGATCGCAACTTGAAATGGGTCCTTTGGAGTGAGGTTCATACTTTCAGATCACATCATATGGCCAACATGTCCTGGAAACACCTGGGTGTGGAACTTTGTAGGGGGGTTGTTGATCAGAATTCTCTGATTCTCATTCTGTACCCTACCCCACACCTTTTTTTCTGTCTCTCTCATATTCTCTCTGAATTCTTCTAAGAAACTCTGGTCTTAAGGAACTCGTTGGCCATGGGGCCTGCAGCTGAGGGATGAAGAGTCTTCTGGCTTCCCAAAGCCCCCATGGAAGAACACATACTCTGAGCCCAGGGCAATGGGGCAGAGTCTTAATAGTCAGGACTTCACTACACCAAGGGCCACTTCCCATCCACCCAGGCAAACTGTGCCTCCTGAAATGACTGAACAATTCCCCATTTTTCCACCCAGCACCAACCATAGGACAAAGAGTGGGCTGGATGCCGGGGCAGAACCTGGGGTGACTGTGACCTACATTCAAGTTGCTGATAAGTGGGCAAGTGGGGCAGAGATGAGAAATGGGGGCCAGAAAACAGGGTATGAGATTGCTGGAGCAGTCAGAGGAGAGAAACTGAAGCAGAGGTGAGCTGGCCAGTGGAGACAGGAAATGCTCAGGAAAGAGAAAAGCTCCAGTTCAAGGAGATTTCCATTAGAGGGATGTAAACAGAGCAGGCCACTCAGGAAGTAAGGGACTGCTTGATGGAAAATGCAGCTTGGACTTTTCCTGGCTGGGAAAACACACAGAATGGGCCTAGATTCCTCTGGGGCAGAGACGTGAGCATGCTCAGGAAGGCTAGAGTCAGAGTCAGAGTGAACCCAGGACTGTGACAGGAAGAGAACCCCATTGCATGGATCACTATTTGCCCCAAAAAGCTTAGCAGCGGGCTGAGCCCTCAGTGTGAGATCTAGTGTGTTAGACTGAGTCTACCAGAAATCATCCCAGTACCCTCCCTGTTGAGCCCAACATCCCCTACTCTCCAGCCCACAGTCAGAGCAGCCCTCCCACTGTCCACCGTCAGGTCTCCTCCCTTCTCACACGCCTCAGCTGGCCCACCGTTGCCCCATCTGCCTGCCTCTTCCGGCAGCTCAGTCCAGCAGGCCTTGCACACTCTGCCCCTGTCCACAACTTCAGCCCCATCCAGGCTCCTTCTCCTCACTCCCTAGGTTTCTCCCACACACCAAGCTCTGTTCTTCCTTGATGACTCTGCACCTTGCATTGAAAGCCTTTTTCCCCTCATGATTTGACTAACCAGAAACTTCTTTTCCTTCAGATCTCAATTTAACAGTCTCAAAACCTCCCCTGGCCACCCAAGCTTGAGAAGGACCTCCCCACCCCAAGGGGAGAGGACCATGCTCCTCTCATCATCTCCCTACCTTGTAGGCACTTCTTACAACACGTGCTGACCCACATTTAACATCAGACTCCAGACCCAGCTGAGCACCATGGGAAAGGGACCATCTAGCTCTCCAACACAGCCTCAGTGCCAGCCCTGTGCATCCAGGCATCTTTAAATTGTCACTGAATAAACTGAATAATACATCACTTACTTGCCTGTGGAGGGTCAGTCTCCAAACTGCTCCCCACATCTTCCCTTGAATCATATGAAACCCACGCCATACTGAAGACATGCAGTAACAGTGAAGTTAACATTCACTCAGGGCTTTTCATGTGACTCAGGCTTTCCTGGGTTACCTCCCCGAATCCTCACCACAACTTAAGGAGGTAAGATTTCTTCTTAGCATTTCACAAATGAGAAAATCAAGGCTTAAAACAAATGCAGTTGCTTGACCAAGAGCACGTGGCTAGTGTGTATTAGGGTTTGGATTCAAACCCAGGCAGACTGGTCTTTGGCCCACGCGCTTAGCCACCACCAGGATGGCACCTCCAGGATGCCAAAGGGAAGGTCTTCCCAAGGGTGTGTCTTTCGAGAATCAACTCCTGACTGTTAGAAGGAGGAAGTCAATGACCATATTATGTTTCCTCAGCATTCTAGGAAACGAGATTACTTGCTGATAAGTGGAGCTCTTCAAAACTAGTGCTACCTTCTGAGTCTGGGCCCCTGCATTTCCAGAAGCCCCCCAAGGCTTCAGTCCTCTCAAGGACTAGGTCAGATCAAAGTCAGAGGAAGTGAAATGTGAATGTTGTGTCCCCCTGGGAAGAGCTACCTCTCCCTTTGCAGAGAGCATGGGCTGTGGAGGGTGCTATGCAATTTTCGAATCATCTGTGTCCCCAGGGGCCCTTTTCAAGGAACCACGTTGGCTCTGACAACCTCCTGTCAATTAGCTGTGTCCAGGCCAAACATAATATCTTGACAAAGAAAGTTTCAATTCAGGGCAAACAGGCTTTCTCCACAGAGTCCATAATATGCAGTGAGGTTATTTAATCTAGAAAGAAATCCAATGACCTGGAAAAACTTCGGTTTGCATTAAAGAGACCATTTCCTTCACCCACATCTCAGTAAGCTCCTACTTAACATGTGGACAGCCTGTTCACCTGGCTTGAAGTTGCTAGTTATTTCTGGAGTTTCTCTCCCGTCCCCCTGCCTGGGAATGACACAGTGAGCTCTGTGCCCAGCAATGGAGACGGCGACTCCAACACTGGGCGTCACTCCCTTAAGGAGGCACTTTACAAATGCAGATGCCCAGGCTCCACTCCTGGGGATTACGGTTCAGCAGACCTAAGCCGGGCCCAGGAAACGAATCTGTATCTTTCCATGCAGGCAGGCCTGTGGAGCAGTGTTTAGACACAGTCAAGCAGCGGTGCAGGTGCTGTTGCCAAGTAGCGTCTTGCAGGGATCCAGGCTCAGTCACTCCTTCCTGTGAGACCCTTGATTATGAAACATTCAGCCTCAATTTCCTAATCTAGAGAAGGAATACACAATATATGGCCTTCTTGCCCCTTGGGTGGCTCACGGGGATCGAGGGAGATGATATGAGTAAAATAAGAAAATAGCTAACATTCACTACCTATTGATCACACCCCAGACACCAGATGAAGCACTTTGCCTGCATAACCTAACTGTCATTTAAAAAAAATCATATGAAGGAGTTACCTGCAACTCAGGTACCTGTGTTTTAAAGGTGAGTAAACTGAGGCACAAACAGCTTAGGCAACTGACCCCAAATCACAGAGCTAGGATATGAGCTCAGGCATCTCTCCAGTTCCACCAGTGAAACCTGGAATGTGCTGGGCACGTTTGAGACAGTGGTTCTAGATCCTGCTTTCCTGCCCCATCCCCACTAATGGCATCAGGATGGGCCATCTAAGCCAGAGGGACCTGACAGGAGGAGCCTTGAACTTAAACACAGTCGGCCGGTGCCCTTCGGCAGGAAGACAAGCAACAATGGCCCTCATGTGACACACTCCTCCCTGCCAGCTGTCAGGGGTGTGGAAGCATGCACCAGTTTCTGCTGACAGGAAAGAAGGAAAAGACAATGACAGTAACAATTCCATCTGGGGCATGGGTGGCCATCTTGAAATGCCAAGGCCAGAAGCCAAAAATACTGAGACTTCTTAAAACAACAGCCCTTTATGTTTGTACATTTGACAAGGACAAGATGATGCTACCATTTATTGAGCACCAACTCTATGCAAAACCCTTGTAAGGTGTCATTTCTTTCAACCTTCACAAGCTGGGCTTTTTCTGAGCCGGTTCTACAGGTGAGAAACCTTGCCTCAGAAATGCTAATTAAGGTGCCCCGGGGCCAGTAAGCAATGGACAGTGGATCCGATTCAGAGGAGCCCAGCTCCAGAGTCCTACCCTTCCTGTGCCACAACACCGCCACGGGCACTTCGCCATCATGGTGGCTGACTTTGACGAGGTTAATACCTCACAACCTTACAAACTCCCTCCTGGAAACTCCCTACATACAACTTTAGATCCTAAATATGAAGCTCCCTGTCCTGGGGTCGGGGGTGGGAGTGGGGAGCAGAGCATCCTGAAGCTTGTGAGAAGGCTGAGAAGACGAAGTTCAAAGGGGTTTCAGCCTCATGCTAAGGGTGTACCTACCTCAATTATCAGTCAGGCCAAGATGAAAAGTCACAATTAACTGAACACCACCTAGTACCAGGAACTTGCTCACAGATGATAAGATTCAAGTTTCACCACCACCATGCCAAGCTGGGTTTTAGTACACAGTTTTACAGATGCAGAACCTGAAGGTCAGGGAAGGGGAAGGAAAAGAGAGGGTTGGGAGCACTATTCAACCCTGTCCTCGCCCAGCAATCTGGGCCAGCATGGGAAGACGTGCTTGGCTGGTCAACAGATGGCTTCCAGGAAGGAGGAACTGCTGCAAACAAATCTCAAACTCCAAAGGCAAAGCACTGGATGCTGTGAGGACAGACAGATTTTCTCTCCAACAAGGGCTCTGTGTGACTGAAGAGCCTGTCCTGTTTCCTATCTTGTATCCTTGTCATTGTCCCAGTAAATCCATTCAGAGGACGCTCGGGCACGGACATGGACACTGACTCTCTGAGGCTGACCTCAATCCTTCACGCTCCAGGGGCCTAGTGTTCTGACCCCACCATGTTTGAGGCACTGTTCTGAGGCTTTCTGGACATGTTCCATCCGGTGCTCGTGGCAATGGAAAGAGTTGATGCATCCCATCAAGACAGTCATTTTAGAAGAAATTGCTCAGGGAAATTAGACCAACTCCCTGAGTCTCCCAGCAAGTCTCAGGTAGGGTTGGCCCACAAGCCTGAGCTCTCCGTGTGACACCAGGGGGGTCTTTCAACAGCAGATGAGGCTCCAAGCAAATTAATCATTGTGGGTGTGGCTCCCCACCCCCCTGGAAGAGGGCGTTCACTGATCACAGGACAAGTTCCACCCCCACCAGTGGTCCTCTGCGGCATCAGCTGAGGAAATGGCCTCCCCGTAGGACAACTGCCAGGTGGATCAGACAAAAGCAAAACCGAGAAACAAAAAAGCCCTGGGCCCCTATCCTGCAGAAAGGACCAGAGAAGACAAACGGCTCCTGAAGGCTACCAGTGAACCCCTGGCCTCTTGGACCAGAGAGTGGTTAAATCTGCTTCCTCAGGCTGGGAGAGTAGAGAGAGCTGGCAGGTTAGGTATATGGTGGTTGAGCCTTCCCTTTAATCTGGACTTAAAGGCCTGATTGGGATAGATAGTCCTGAACTTTTGTATAATAATGCATGCATCTGTGTATGCTAAGTCGTTCCAATCATGCATTACCTTAAAACTATCAAAACACAAGATCTTCCCTCAATTCTTAACCACACCAAATTCTGACTCTTCCGCATGATATCACATCCTGCAGAAGAAGGCATCAGACCTGGCTTCTGGCTTGGCCTTTCACCCTCCTAATGGAACCCACAGCATCATGGCCACCGGGATGCCACGTGAGGTCTATTTAGGGTCAAAATCTGTTTCAGGACAGGAAAAGTCCACCCACCAGCACAGACCACTTTCCAAGATGGCGAAAAGAAAGACAAATGCACTCTGAGAGCAGGCAGGAGCCTGTGTCAAAGGGGAATCCCTTCTGCAGGCCGACCAGGAGAGCCACACAAAACTGATGGAGCCAATTCATGATCTCTCCCAGCAAAGAAGTCATGTTAGGGAAGCAAGGACAAGCAGAAGCGTTGGCATAAATTACTCTGAGTGTTCATAAAGGCTCGCCACTCAGCACTTGCAGGAGGCTTACGAATTGTTCTCTCCAGCCTGGCAGACCCAAAGCATGCAAATTAATAGTCATGATTTATCACAGGGTGTTTTTCACCCGTGTTCTTGGACCAGGTTTCTTTAAGTATTTCGGTTCATCTATCTAGCATGTGCCCAGTCGAGTTACTGCTACTGTTCTACAAAACGCATCATAAATCCACCATTTAAGAGAGGTTTATTTAAGCCAGCCTGGTGTCCAGGGTCTAAGCTCATTATCATGAATACAATTAATTCCTGGCAGGGCATTAGACGGTGGAAGCCAATTCACTGCATCCGTGAGCCACTGAACAGTCATGCAGAGCCTCTGCGGGGGTGGGGAGGGGACCGTCAAAGTACTGTTCCTCTACACCAGAGCCACTTGCTAGCCCTGAATCAGCCTCTGCTTTTAGGCTGCCTTTCTGGCTCAAGCTGTGTCTTCCCCTTGGCATGCCCTCTCTACCCCACACCTTTGCCTTCCAAAATTCTGAACAGCCTTCAAGGCCCAGTTTAAGGACTTACTCCACTAAAGCTTTTTCTGATCATCTGAGGCAAGACCATCCCTCTCGCCTCTCCAGCCTAAGCAGGGGTAGATGAAGAGGCTAAAGGAGAGATAGCAGACCCTGGCCCCAGTTGCTTCTCCTTCCAGGATCCAAGTCTCGTTTGATAAGGTAACCTCAAATTTTCTCTCAGGTGAAAGTTGAATGTGGTTCTCACCCCTTGGAACTCAAGCCCTGTGTCTATATGAGATCACGAGTTCCTCATGTCCTTCCTAGCATCCAGCACACTGTGTCCTGCAAACAGCAGATGCTATTAGATGATGGAAGGGAAGAAAGGAATGGAAAAGAAAGAAAAGAATAAGGGAGGAAGGGAAGATGAACCTCTCAGCGAATTAAGGGTCCTTGTGTAAGTCATCAAATATCCTAGAGAAAATAAGTTATCAGCATGATGGAAATGTAATATCAGTCTTAAATATTGAAAACAATATCAATTTATTCAGAATAACACTGGGAGGATTGACCTGACCTCCACTTCACAGAAGAGGACACTGTGGTTCAGAGCATGTGCAGCAACTAACCCAGTATCACCCAGAAAGAAGAGATAGTCAGGTATTCAGGCTCTTCCGTTGAACCACCTGGCTATCTGTTTTCTATTTCTTTCTGGAAAGCCAGGATACCTGGCATGTATGAGAACCTGGGTAGGTAAGAGTACACGCTGCTTTTCTCTAACCAGCACACTCCTCCTGATGTGACTGCATGTGACCTGGGGCCAGGGCAGTGATTCTGGAGTCTTTAGCCAGGTCGCTGCTCACTAGGCTGTGGGTTCCAGGCAGAGCCTCACTCTGGTTTCATGGCCTGGGTTTGGAATAACTAAGATAAAAAACCTAAATGATGGTGCATCATATGATTCCAATGATTTTCCCCAAAGACATCAACTATAAGATGTTGCTGCATTAACCAGATGCAGTTAGAGGACAGGCCAGTGTGGACAGGAGGAGGTATTAACATTCAGTGACATGTTCAGCTACTCTATGCAGGCACCTGCTCTGCCACATCAAGCATCCACATTATGAAACTCATTTAAGTTTCACAATGACCAGATCAGGAGAGATTATTATCCCATTTTATAGATCAAGAAATTGAGACTCTGAGTGGTTAAATATTTCATGCAGAGTCATGAAGCTGGAAGGAGGTCGAGACAGAATTCAATCCCAGGCCCATTCAACTATGAAGTTCAAGCTAGGGTCTAAGCCTTGGCTGGGTTAGCACATGGAACTAATGAGGTCAGGGCTCTGGGTGTGGAGCTCACATTATCTGAGAATGAAAACGTGCTTTGACCTAGATGATCACTTTTTTTTTTTTTTTAATTGTTCTTGGTTTTGCACGGAGCAAACCTCTTTCCTTTGACTGTGGCCTGAGCCTCAGTTATCACCCTGTGAATGAACTCCCTTAGTCCAGAGATGGAACAAGGTGAGGGAGCTGACTGATAGCAGGCCTTTACCACCCTTCCACAGAAAGCCCTTAGCCGTGGCCCACCACTGCTGGGTGTTAGGAGGCCTGCCTTCCGTAGACAGAGACCAAAACTCAAGCTTCAGCAATGGTCAAATCACCTTTTCTGCCTTTTGGACTGTCAGACTGTCACCTTGACGCAAGGCTGCTTAGCATTGACTGGCTGTGTGGTCTGAACTCAGTTTCCTCATCTGTAAAATGGGGAGATCACAGATGATCATACTTCATTAACAGGTTAGTGGTGGGGATGAAATGAAATAATGTATATGCTGTACTCAGCAAGTGCCTGACCATACCTGGGCTCAGGAATGTTAGCTATTGCTCTGATTATTATCATAGCCTTTCAAGTTCATACCCACCAGGCCCTACTAGACTCAGAAGATAGTTGGAGAGGATCACTGTGGAGTCACTGAACCATGCGTCGCTACAAGACACAGAATAGAGCCAGGCCCTGGCTGGGGCAGCCCTACCTATCTAGCCCTGCTCTGGGCAAGTGTCCTCTGAAGATTTCCATCTGAAAAAGGCCTAGCTTATCGGGAGCAGAGAGACCACTGAACAACAGAAGAAGAAGACATCCACCCTCTGTGCTTTCCTGACTCCATGCCTTCTGGCTTCTGTTTCATTAGAGACAGTGTCATTGGTTAGGGGTCTATTGTCTACTCTCTACATCAAGGAGTCTCAGTGAAGCCCACGGAATCCTGGGTTCCAAACACAGAAGCCAGTGATGCTACATGATTCAGGGACAGGCCCTAGGAAAGATGGACCCTTTTCTCTTGGAGGTATCAGGCAAGCCTTTGACTGACCTCTTGTTAAGGAACAGTCTTGCTTTGGAAAGTGCTTAAATAAAAGCGAAAGATGGGGCCCGGTGGTGTAGGTATAGCCAAGTCTTCCAAGAAGCGAGAGACTACCCTGCATAATGAAGGTAATGACTGCAGCAATGTAGGAGAAGGAGAAAAAGGGCTTGACCTCAAGACATGACTTTCACCATGACCTTCTAATCTTCCTGGAAGTGAAGATTCTATGATGCCTCACAGAATGCTGCTTGTGGGAATGGTTTTCTGGCCAGTGCTGACTTGAGGCAAAGCAGAGGCCACAGGGACACAGATCACAGCCTGACAAGGAGGGGACTCTGAGATGTGCCCTGGACTGTGCTGAAGTCCTGGGAAGGCTGATGACACCCTTGGGCCATGGAATCAAGGACCAGGAGGAGGTGAGCCAAGAAAACTACCAGGTTTGTACAAGGATCCAGCGCAGACTATTCTGCAGGTCACTGGCTTGGAAAAGACTGATGCTCATAAGGAGAAACTGAAAAGAGTAACAATGAGCAACATAAAACTCAGAAGCCAAATGCTCTCCTTGCCTTCTCTTTGAAATTGCTCTGCCAAACTCCCTGTTTCAGGGACAGAACACATGGCCCAATGTTCAGCTTTTCCTGTAGGTAGAAAGAACTTTAATTAAGAAGTAAATTGCAGCTTGAGTGTACCTGGTAATGTGTGTGATGGCCTTGAGCCAATTAACAAGTTTCCCTTTTATCCTTTCCTTTGCTGGGATGGATTGACTGTTTGGCTTTTGAAGAAACGAGAGAAGACAACAAGGCTTCTCAGGAAGGGACCCCAACTCCAAGACTCAGAAGGGAACCGGGGTCACATGTAGCAGGCAGGCCTGGGCCTCCATGTGCCGGACAAAAGGGTGCTGCAGTCCCCTTGCTTCCACTGGCTCCCTTGGAGATGCCCACTGTGCCAGCAGAGGCAGTGATGGAAGAAGAAAGGAAAGCACAATCCCAGTCCAGCTTTCCCACCAGCTACTCTCCCCAAATCAGCATGGTCACTATGTGCCTTCTTAAAAATGGAAAGGGCTACAATAATACAAAGAACTTGAAGCCTGAACCAGCTGGCTCCCTGGAGGTCCGGAAGGGACAGAGTGGCCTCTCTTGGCCTCAGGAAGGAAGGAGGTGAGGGCAGCACCACTGGACAGCTGGGGAAAGGACAGGCCACTTCCGAAGCTGTACCCAGCTTGACTTTCCTGGCCAGCAGCACCCCAGCAGACATGCAGGGCTGGCCAGGAACTGGCTATGGACAGATAACATCCCATTGGGGAAAATGTGAGCCTGGGAATTTGCTGGGCCAAGCGGTGGTGATGACAGAGAAGCATCCTATCCCTCTGCCATGGCAGGGCCCGCCCTGGTCAGCCCCCAGCTGGCTGCAGTGAGTGCCAAGGTGAGGCCCAGCTGCCACCAACTCTTCAGGCTTGACCAGGGCTTGGAGGGGACAGACAGCAGTCCACCTGGCCAGGCTCTATGGCTTGCTCCAAACAGTGATACCCAAGCTTGTCTTAATCCTCTAATATGTGTCCAAATAAACTCCTATGTGAACCCTAATATATAATACAGATAGAGCAGAGCCGCTCTGGAAGTGGAGAGAGAGATGGGGTCTCTACCCCTGCATTTACCCATCTGTCACAAGCCCCTGGATCACTGCCAAGGTACCCATGGGCTTAATCAGAAACCAGGAAGATTAGATGAGAGCCTTAGAACTGACACCCAGAGCTCCAATGTGGGAAGGAGCAGTGAAAGAGGTGTGATTAAGATTAATCGATAATTTGTCCCTTTCTAAATAAACTATTAAACCCATTCCTGTATGCTCTGAATGCTAACATTGTCTGTAGGCTAACAGACAATTTTATAAATCAGTGCGCTAAACCCTGAAATGCTCAAGAGCTAATTTCCACGTTTTAGAGCCTTGTCTCAGTTAGGAAAGAGTCCTAGGCTGTTAGGATGCAGATTTAACATGCTGGGTCTACACCCATCCCACGGCTGAGCTGTGATTCAGTCACTGTGTTTGCACATGGTTTCATAGGACCGAGGAACTCAACAAAAGATGCTCCCCAAACCTCAGAGTGGTGGGCCTCCTATGGCAATGAGAGGAAAGCCAGAATGGAGGGAGTGTGGGAGATGGAAAGATCTGCATCAATCAACTTTGGACAAGAAAACAACAGGGAGACAAAGTGGATTAGTGAGATGGGGAGACAGAGGATGGATGGATGGATGGATAGAGAGATAGACAGAGGATGAATGGATGATAGATAATCTCTGTGAAGCAGAGGCCTGTATTCAACAATCAGATAAACTCTGGCTTCACCACTAACTCATCTTGTCACCTTTGGCACTTCACATTTAGTATTTGGACACAGGTTTTCTGGTCTGTACCCAGACCCCATTGTGAAAGCACCTTTGTAGGTCCAGACAAACCTTACCTGTTATTGATCTTAAAGGCTGATGATAAGGAAAAGGAAGAACTGGTCCTTTTCTACCTTGAGACCTAACTCTGGGTTCTCCTTCCCAAAGGTTTTATAAAACAATCCCCATATGTTAACCCCTAAATATTCCTGGCTGTCTCCTGCCTCTGGGCCTTTGCCCAGATTGCTCCCTCAATCCCTCCCTTCACCATCTTGCTACTGAACTCTTACACAGTGTTCAAGTTCAAATGACTACAGCTCTATGCCCAGACAGTCCAGCCACTGGAGGTTACAGATTAACAAGGCTTCCACACAGGAGTAAAATTCTAAATATTTATTAACTAGAATAGGATGGGCACTGCCCAAGCAGAACACCCAACTAATTGAAACAGATACTTATCAAGACAAGCAAGATGGCCACTCAAGCATGTCCAGTGACCATCCAGCCTGCCTCCATCTACCATCACCCCACATCAGGGCTGTCTCTCCCCAGGTTTAATGAGGACCTAACTCACTCCTGGCTCGGTAGGGCTGAAGGCAGAGGGCAGGAAACTCTATACCTGCTGATAAGCATCTCTAAGCTGCAGGATCTTATTTCCACCCTATCCAGGCCAGGTCAACGCAGTGCACCTTCAGTGACCTTTGAAGTGAAGTGAAGTTAAAGTCGCTCAGTCGTGCCTGACTCTTTACAACCCCACGGACTATACAGTCTATGGAATTCTCCAGGCCAGAATACTGAAATGGGTAGCTTTTCCTTTCTCCAGGGGATCTTCCCAACCCAGGGATCAAACCCAGGTCTCCTGAATTGCAGGTGGATCCTTTACCAGCTGAGCCACAAGGGAAGCCCAAAAATACTGGAGTGGGTAGCCTATCCCTTCTCTGGCAGATCTTCCTGACCCAGGAATCAAACCAGGATCTCCTGCATTGCAGTCAGACTCTACCAACTGAGCTATCAGGGAAGCCCAGTGACCTTTACCTTTCTCCAACACAAAGACACCCTAGTAAAAGAACAAAAAAGATTATGTCCTCCACAGTGCCATCCTGAAGCCTGCTTTGTAGCTCCCTATAGCCCTTGGAGAGAGGGAGATGGTGTGTTTGTTGACAAGAAAATGTTATATGTTGTGAGTTTTGTCTATCTGCTAATATCCCAAGAGAAGCAAGCTTGCTGGGCTCCAGCTGTGACAGCCAGGAAAGCCTTATCTTTCCTAAGTTGTTCAAAAACACAGGAGAGAAGTGCCTTGAGAGGTGGGGCAGAGATGGGGGCGGGGGACAGGTGGCTCAGTCCACAGTGGTGCTGAGTGGACTTGGCACAGGGCAGTGGGAGGTCTGGGCAAGAGGCAGGACCCAGGTGGTCCTAGTTTCCTGGCTGTTTCCTGGATTCAGAAAATTGCTGAATCCACTGGCTCCAACGGACGTGACAAATTCACTTCTCATCCAGCTACAAATGGGCTCTAAACAGAGCCAGGTGCCGGCCGTGTAAGTTCTGCCTTCTGGGGATGCCTGCCAGGATTTTCTGCTTTTCTCACCCATCTGTAATAACTGCTGACCTCCCTGCTCCTTTGGATCTGAACACAAACCCAAGCAGAGCCATGAGCAGCTGAGACCCCGGCGGACCTGCTGCCTACCCACTGCCCCCCCCCCTGCACACAGGTCCACCCCCACCACAAGCCCAAGTTATCTACCGAAGCACCCAGAGCAGGGCTGTAGCTCCTCATTATCTCAACAGGGGCTGCTCATGGGAGCTTGGTAATGCCCGTGGGCTCCGGCTGCCCACCCCAGCTAGACGTGCAGGTGTAGGCCGAGGTCTCCATACAGGGGTGTATAAGGAATGCATCTGTCTGTTTCATGCTCAGCAAGACAGAAGCATCCAGGCTGGTCAGAGACTTGTGCTTTTTCCCAAATGGGCTGCCACCTTCCATATGCTGGGAGCCTCTCTGCTTGGGGACTGATTGTTCTATGGGTGAGCAGCCACTCATTCAGAAAGTATTCACAGAAAGCCGACCAAGTGTCAGGCCCCCAGGTATGTGAGATGCTAAGAACAGGACCAAGTCCCTGAGGACAGCCACCATCTCCAGGAGAAGAAAGACAACAAGTGAACAGATATATCAAGTCATCTCAAGTGGGTACATTAAGGAAAGCAAAGGAGAAGCAATGCAAAAGAGGAGCAAGGCTTATGAGGAGGTGAGATCTGGGCAAAGGGCCCAATGAAGTGATGAGGGTCCATGCAAGGAGCTGGGCATTCTGGGTAGAGGCCCCAAGGCAGGAACAAAGATGGATGTTTGAGAAGCAGCACAAGGCTGACAGGACTAGGGTAGAATAAGAGGCTTGGAAGAGTGGTGGGAGGGGAGTTCAGGAAGGCAGGCAGGGCCAGATGACCTTTCCCAATCATTTACTGCCTCCCTGTATGAGGGTTATACATGCCCATTCATCACCCTGTGACTGACCATGCTATCCAGTGGGGGAGCTGTACACCCAGCCCCACAGTGAGTGGCTATCTCACTTGCTTGGGCCAGTGGAACATGAGTGGAAGTGATGTATGCTACTTGGAAGAGAAGCCTTAAGAGCTATTATTTTGTTCAGCCACTGCTGCTTCTCAGCCTGGGTCCCCCTTGAGGCAGCGATGACATTCAATGTGAATGAGAAATATACTGTAGGGGTTGAAAGCATTTGATGTTACTGCCACAAAACCTAGCAGAAACTCACTAACAGCCTCACAGGCACCATTAAAAGAGGTAGAATTTATTCTTCATTCATGAATAGCCATTACAGGGCTTTGAGAAAAGAACCACGAACTGAATGATTGCACTTGTGAAAGACCACCCTGGCTGCTGAATGCAGAACAGAATTCCCTCTCGGCCATTCCCCTGTCAGATATTCCCCTCAACCCAATCACCCAGCACATCTATTGACACACATTGCATGAAGATGTGGCCATCAGGGGCCTCTGGGGGTTAAGGGTCCAAGATACCCCTGAGCCATCTTATCCCTCATGTTATTCTTTTTTTTTTTTTCCATTTATTTTTATTAGTTGGAGGCTAATTACTTTAAAATATTGTAGTGGTTTTTGCCATACATTGACATGAATCAGCCATGGATTTACATGTGTTCCCCATCCCAATCCCCCCTCCTGCCTCCCTCTCCATCCCATCCCTCTGGGTCTTCCCAGTGCACCAGCCCTGAGCACTTGTCTCATGCATCCAACCTGGGCTGGTGGTCTGTTTCACCCTTGATAGTATACTTGTTTCAATGCTATTCTCTCAGAACATCCCACCCTCACCTTCTCCCACAGAGTCTCAAAGTCTGTTCTGTACATCTGTGTCTCTTTTTCTGTTTTGCATATTGGGTTATCGTTACCATCTTTTTAAATTCCATATATATGCGTTAGTATACTGTATTGGTCTTTATCTTTCTGGCTTACTTCACTCTGTATAATGGGCTCCAGTTTCATCCATCTCATTAGAACTGGTTCAAATGAATTCTTTTTAATGGCTGAGTAATATTCCATGGTGTATATGTACCATAGCTTCCTTATCCATTCGTCTGCTGATGGGCATCTAGGTTGCTTCCATGTCCTGGCTATTATAAACAGTGCTGTGATGAACATTGGGGTGCCCGTGTCTCTTTCAGATCTGATTTCCTCGGTGTGTATGCCCAGGAGTGGGATTGCTGGGTCATATGGCAGTTCTATTTCCAGTTTTTTAAGGAATCTCCACACTGTTCTCCATTGCCCTCATATTATTCTATACCCTGAACTGAAAGGCACTGGCCTCTCTTTAAATTCTGCCAACACACACTTTGGAAAAAAATGTTCATGTGATATGAGGAAGCCATGAGGGCCAGCAAAGAGATGGTGTCTTCCACTCTAACTGAGAAGTTGCATTCCATTTTTCACTATACTAGGGAATTGGTCACCATTCAGTTACTCATCAGGGAAGCTAAAGCCAATTCTCCCCCTGTTCCTCCATTCTTTACAGGACCATCTCTTAGGTTCTCTCTCCTGGCATTTGGTCCTTCTGCATGAATATTCTGCAAGTTCATCTCATATCTCCTACATATCTCCTAATAGATAATGACCTACTAGATGACTCTGTATCCTCCAGAGCATCTCATGCAGTGCTCAATTAGCATATTTTAAATGAATGAATAAAAGCATATTATCAAAATCCATAGATGAAAATAAAATCCAGAAGGCAGAAAGGCTGCTAGCTCTGTTTCTGGCTGGAAAGTACATGAAAGCTGGATTTAATCAATAAATGAAAAAAGTTGTAGTTACTAAATTTCTTTCTACCTGGCACCAGCAAAGGACACATTTACATCCCATTCCCTAAAGGTAGAACATCAGAGACCAGAGGTCTTATGAGATGTCATTCATTCAAATGCAGATCTTCAGAAGGGCATATATCAGGCCAGTTCTAATGCCCTGACCACATATGTGGCCAGAGAAAATGCTGAAATCTTCTGTTCTACTCTTAGTAAAGGCAAAAACTGAAAGGGCAATGTATATTCTCTCAGGCAGTGATTGAATCTTCACAACGTGCCAGGCATTAGTAGGACCAGGAGGAAAAAATGAAGCTGTCTGAGGAACAGCCTTGTCTGCAAGAAGCACATGATCTCAAAAACCCATACAAGACCCCAGGAAGTAAATTCTGGTCTTGAGCAAGCCAGCAGCTCTCCACAAAATGAAAACACAAGGTCACACTCAATGAAACAGAGGTAAAAGAAGTTCTTACAAGGACCTAAGAATTTAGGGGAAAATGGCATCATGAGCTGGCAGGCTAGAAACACTGTAAGCTTTGAAGAGTGCAGCCAGGCCGAGAGGAAGAGAAAAGAAGACACTCAGAGAAGCAAGAAAGGGCAGCAGGAGAAGAAGTGGCCCCTGGATTCCAGGGACTTGGTTCCAAAAGGCAGGACAAGTGGCCAGAGGCAATAAAATTAAAGCAAACTGTCCTGCCAACGCTTGCTGACAGGAAGCTCAAGGATAGACGGTGTGCTGCACCAGGAAAAGCTAGGAAGCTATGTCCAGGAAAGAAAAAAACATACACATACACACACACACACACACACACACACACACACACACACACACACACACGAGCT
Source organism: Dama dama (assembly GCF_033118175.1). NCBI lineage: Eukaryota > Metazoa > Chordata > Mammalia > Artiodactyla > Cervidae > Dama > Dama dama. The sequence continues at coordinate 41,417,966 of NC_083681.1, read as the reverse complement.
TGCGTTTCAGTCTTAAAAATGGAAACCAAAGTAAACAGGAACCTGAGAGACATCAGATTATCAACGGATGGAAAGCTGATGGGAAATACTCTAAGAGAGACCAATTCCTGTTCTCTAGGGCTTTTCAACTGGTCACATTCTCACCCGTGAGTGAGGAGGGGTACAGCTCAGAAGAGCCCTTTTGAACATGTAAGGAAAGAAAAGAATGCATTCAGTAAAACACCAAAAGAGCCATTTGCTCCTTGACATTCTTGGGGAGCAGGAAGTGCAAACAAGCAAAACCAGTGAGCCACAGTGTAAATTATTCCTATTATCCAGAAATATTTATGAGCATAGATGCACCCATAAAGCACTTCTGCTGCAGATTGAAGAACGAAGATTGTCTCCAGAAAAAGTTTCTGTATGATTGAGTTGTGAGCTGAACTAGCCACTTATTCTTTTTCATGAACACTATTTTTACTTAAAAGAACTAACAGATAATAATTATTCAAAAGTTGGGAATCTGTTATGGTGGAGCTCTGATTGTGGCGAGGCTGATAAAATGAAAGTAAGCTAGTCAAGTCACAGAAAATAACTGACAGTAATTTTCCCATTGATAAAATTTAAGCTCTTAAGCCAAAAACAATAATAAAATTAGAATTTTTGAAAACCTGCATCCACTATCATGAACTTGACAGTTTTCTAATTCTGTACTTAAAAGCTTTTAATATCAATGGCAATAGTAGTAAAAGTAATTTTTGTTACTGTATAGTAAAACTAGTTCAACATTTAAAAGATCTGAATAACTCAGTGAACCTATTTTTTCCCCAAATGAATAATGCAAAGTGTTACCAGATCATGCTTGGGTAAAAGAAACAAGCATAAAAGTTCAAGACAGATCACTGGATTTTAATGTAACGGAGTACAAAATTTTTTTTTATGTGATTTCAGATTCCACATTGCATCTAGCCTCTAAAAACCTGCCACTTGTCCAGTTTGGGGATAGTATCAAAAAAGAATATCTATAATTATCTGAAAATGCTATTAATATACAAGAATGTTTTTCATATTCTTCAACCAAAACAACATATTGCGACAGACAATGCAGAAGCCAATATGATAATCCAGTTTTCTTTTATCAAACCAGATATTAAAGAGCCTTGTGAAAATATAAAACAAGTCCATGCTTCCCAAGGAAGTATCTTTTGTTTTGGAAACTCTGGTTATTTTTTATTTTAAAAAACTTTATCTATGTGGACATTTAATTGATTTTACTATTGTTATTGACAACAAAATTGATAAATAACTATTTTGAAATTTTCTCAGTTTAAATTTCTTAATGTGGCAAATACTGATGGGTGAAACTTACATGAATAAAAGCTCTTTGAGGTCCTTAATGATTTTTAAGAGTATAAAGGAATCCTATGATTAAAGCACTTGAAAACACAGATTTAAATTATTGTGAGATGATAGAAATTCTACTTGTTCAGAGCCCAGCATCCATAAGACCCAGGCCCAGCCTTCTCCAAATCCCAACGATGAGATCATCCTTATTGACAAGTAGATGCCACAAGGGACACTTTCGCTTGGGCTGTAAATAATCAGGGCAAGGCTGATAAAATAATTTGTTTCAGGATCGATATTTAGCTGGTACACATTGGCCCCACCATAACAGTAATTAAAATACTGAAATAACTTTTTACCATTTGGTTAAAAGCTACTGTCTCCCACCACCTAACAGAAATTTCCCACCCTCCACTATCTGGACAATGCTATATCAGTTATTCACACTTTTGAATGTCAACCTTCCTCAGCTCCTCTCTCAAGGATGAGAAAAAATGTGAGGCAACCTGATTTCAAGGAGACAACATTCCAGAGGTCTGGACACTGATGGGAAACACTGTGATGCCCAAGTCACCAGGTCCTGGAGACGGACCCTGTCAGCCAAGCAGGCCTGCCGCTGAAGAACGAGTTACACACCAAATCAACGAGAGCTGCCAGAGGCGGCTGTGGGACCGCCAGCTTGCCCACAAGGTGGGGACTGGGGATGAGCAGTGACCATATCTAAGCCCAGACCCAGGAGGGAGCTCCTGGTAGCTCAGCCCAGTCTTTGAAGAGGAGCTCCAGACCCAGCTTTGCAGGACCACCCAGAGCCAAGCAGGGGAAGCATCCTAAAGTGGAGAAAGCTGAGATTGATGCTTAAAATCTAATGTCCTCATGAATTCTGTTTCAGAAGTTACATCCTTGTGGAGTAAGACCAGAAGTCAACATCAAAGTCAACCTGTAACAAGGAAAATTAAGGGGAAATTTTTTTCCCTTTGACTTTCCCTGGTAGGTACTCAAAATGAAAATCGTCATGGCTGGGAAGGCAAGGTGGAACCTCACCCCCACTCGGACCCCCAACAGTCCCTTTCAGACTTAAGCAAGAACACCTCTTCATGACCCCAAAGGTTCATATTAAATCAAAATGCAGAAATCCAAGGGGAAAGACAGAGAGAAGGAGAAAGCAAGCCTTTCCTTTAATTCATTGGATGATGTATCTTCCCATTATTTAATCGCAATACAGATGTTTCACAAATCTCTGTCTTCTTTTCTAACTTCCATACCTTTATACATGCAGGTCTTTCTGCCTTGAGGCTCCTAACCCTTTCTCCAAAATGTGAAGTTGAAATCCAACCCTGATCTCTCAGAGATCAATTCAAATACCTCTTTCCCTATGAAAACTTCCCCAAGCACAGGCACATACCTGCTCAGCTGCAAGTCCACCCTCTGGTGACTTTCCACCACACATGCCTTTCAGTACTTTCTTATGGCACTCATCACATTCTGCCTTGGGGATGGGTTACCTTTGTCCATTTCTTCATCCCCATACTGGACTATGAACTTGTAGGCAAGGACTACATGCCCTCCTTTGCATGTCTCTGGGCACTGTGCATAGAATCTGGCATTGTCGCTTGATTTAATCAACAAATGCATGAATGAATAGATGGAAGGAAGGAACAGTGGTGCAATGTTAAGCTCCTGCCTGGTGAGTCAGTCTTATGTCTCCCTACTGGTTATGAAGTCTCTCCCTGGATCAGGCAGAGGCTAGGCTCAGCAATATCCCTTTTTCCTCATCATTTACATCCTGACTAACTTCATCTACTTTCCTTAAATCTGATGGATGAAGACTCAGGGATGCCTTGAAACATGAGGAGATTCATCTGGGTCACTTCTGGGCTCTGGAGGAAATTTTTAGTTCTGTTTTCTCTATCCAAAGAGGAATACTGCAAACACCTTATGCACACACGTAAGCAGGCTCTAGATTTCAAACCCCAGCTCCAGGATTTATTAAGAGTGACTTGTGATTTGTATTTCACCACTCTCCCTTTTGATGAGAACAGATGTTATTTGTCTCTAACTCCCAGACACCTGGAACTAGGGAAATTCCCAGTGCCCACTTAATTACCACTGAACAAGCAGTGCCCATTAGAACTCTTTACCTATAAGGCATGTTTCTGCCCAAACTGAGGAAGCAGGATCAGTTATACCAGTGAGCACAGAGACTGCCATAAACCTGGCATGGCCCCCTTTATCTTGGGGAAGACAGCATGGATGGAATCCCAAGGCATGGAACCACCTTCCCAACTGATGGCAGAAAGTGAAGGGACTCTGAAACCCTGAATTAAGGGAATGGATTGTTTGGACCTTGCTGTCCCCATAGGAGTGGGGAGAGAGGCTTGGAGGGAGAAAGGGCCTGCAGTCACTTTGCAACTTGAGTCTTCTGCCATGGACCAGTGAGGAAGTGGGACAAGACATGTTTTTTCCAGAAGAGAAGCACATTTATAAAACCAATAGCTCCTTCTTGCTCCTCTGAATAAACAAGATCTGAAACTCTAAAAAGGAGCAAGCAGTGCCCTTTGCCAAAGATAGCAAATACCTACATTCCAAGAGCATCTTCACATTTAGCCACATTGCTAAAAATGACACCCAAATATGCCCCAAAGGGAAAACACTATACCAAGGCTCCCCTTGTGCTGTTCAACAAGCGTGGGAAACTGTTAGTTCCATAAGAGCTTCAACCAAGAGAGGCTTTTAGTAGTTTTTTTTTTTTTTAAAGGCCTAAATAGCTGATTTGTACAAGACTCCCAGCCTTGCTGAATGCTAACGACAGCCAGAGCCGGGCTGGGGAGGGTGACACAGTTTGTTCATCGTCCATCACTCCCGGGACAGCCACTGAGTGCCACATGAGCCAGGGCCTTCAAAGGCTTGATCCCAAGTCAGCTGCCCACAAGGATTCCCTACAACCTACTCTCAGATCCACAGCCCAGAGAATCCATGGCAGGACCCAGGGAGGGCATCCATATGTTTCACAGAACTAACGTGGCCCAGGAATGCAGAGACCACGTGGTCACGTGGAGCACCCACTGCATCCAGGGCTGCAGAACTTGATCCAGCCGGTGGAAGAGAGTGAGAGGGAGAAAGAGAGCAAAGAATCCAGAGCTACGGTTCCACAGATCTGGGTCCTGCTCCTGGCTCTGCCACTTGCTGCCTTTGTGACTTTACCGAGGGTAACACTCAAATATGTAACAACAAAAACAGTAAGGCCATGTGGCAGAGACTGCTGTGTGTTCACTGAACGGGCTTCCTTTTCCTCCTGAGCAACAAGCTACACAACATTGCTCAGCCTCCTTTGTTATTAGGGAACACCACACGACTGAGTTCCTGCCAATAGAACATGGCAGAAATTATGTGCTCCACTTCTAACTCAGGCCCATGAAAACTCCCCGTGAGGTCCTCCATGTTCTCTCTCTTCATATATCTGCCAGCTGCAAGCAGAGGGTCCAGCAGAAAGCTGCAAGTCCCAAGCCCGCGTCCTTGGGTGGAAAGAAGATGGCCAACTTACTAGGAACTTCCAAGTTGGTCACTGGATAAGTGAGGAATACATTTTTATTGGTTAAAGCCACTGAGGTTTGGAAGTTGGTACCACAGTTAGCTTTCCTTACTCTAAATAAAATAGGCATCAACCAACCAGAAGGACTCTGACTATTATGCTGTACCAACACACTTAGTATATTCCAGAGGGATATTACCACCCAATTTACTTCCAAAACTTCTTCATTTCCTCATTGGTGAAATAGGAATGTCACTGTCTACTTAATAAGGTTATTATAAGGATTGACTGAGATCCTGTATGTACAGCATCTAAGCACAGTACTTTGCCCATAGCTGACTGAATTGGGTGGACTTCATTGAGTTCCTTCTCAATTGCAGTTCTCAGGTTCCTTATTTGTACAGTGAAAATTATTCCAAATAGCCTGAATTTTCTCTTCCTCTCTTATATTTTCAACCACGGTCATCTAATCTATAAGCAAAGCAGTCCTCTCACTACCACCCCACCACGGTAAGCACTTCTGTCATTCTTAAACAGCTTTATGGAAACTGGTCCCTTCTGGGTAAATGTGAGCTCCAGAGGAGGCCAAGATGAGGATGGAAGTGCATCTTCTTTGGTGCCAGATGGAGATACAATGAGCCCACTCAAATAGATGGGCCCCAGATTCTTTAAAGGGACCAAAATACACCAGTTACAAGGTTTGAGGCCCTGAGAACACATCTATAATCCTGAAAGCCAATACCAACTGTGATTAAATTCTACAAGGACTTAAACATTCTGGTTTTGATGTAACACAGTCATTAAAAGTTCAGACTGTTGTCAAACCACATGCACAACCAATCCCTTCCTCATAGAGTGCTAACAGTGTTATCGTGGATACATGATTTAATGTTTGGGCAACTCAATTTTATCAGAAAAGGGGGATAATAAAAGTACCTATCTCAGACTGTTGCTGTGAAAATAAAGTGAGATAATTCATATTTAGCACTTGACATGGTACCTGACGCATAATAAATACTCAATAAACATCAGCTATTCATATGTTTGGCACACGTCAGAACAAACTTTTCAAGCAGTTACAGAGACTCCTATTTCTTTAAGCAAGTACCTAGAAACACTGTCAATCGCTCTCCCGCAGACATTTTTCTATTTAATGGCTCTAAAGAGACAGAAAAGCTTTAATCAATTCCCAGAAGTAAAATGCTAAGAAATTATATGCACAGTTACAAAAGAAAAAAAAAAAAATCAAAGATGTTTCCCATACATTTTTCAGCAGACAAAAACATATTGACGTGCTGCTCCTGCAAGGAAATGGGATGAATTTTCTGAATAATCCTGAGCCATGCATCTTTCCATCACTGTGTCTGCTCTGAGGCTAAAATGTCCCTCCAGTCAAACAAAGGACTCCTTCCCCCAAAGTTACTACTCTGGTTCCCTGGAGGAACCATGTTCCTCTATTCTTCCAATAATGCTTTTTTGTTCATTAAGTGAATATTTTCTTGCAGAATATTTTAATTTCCAGAATGATTTTTAACTCCATTTCTTAAGCTATTTTCTTGGTGGTTGATCTGGGGCTTACATTACACATTTTAATCCACCCAAGTTCATTAACTTAATTCTAGTGAAATACAGACATTTTACTACTTATAGTTCTAGTCCATCCTTTCTATTTTTGTTCCTCTTCTGTGCGTAACATCAAACATATTACATTTCCATATGTTATAGCCAATGCAATTATATAATTGTTTAGGTAATTCTTTTTTAAATCAGTTAGAAAAAGGAAGAATAAATATGGAACTATACTGTATTTTACAATTGTCCATATAATTACATTTAGTGGCACTTTTTAGTTTTTTGAGTGAATTCAGATTACTGTCTGCCTGTTGTCACTTGCACTCAGCCTGAAGAAACTCTTTTAGTATTTCTTGTAAAGTGGATCTGATGGTAATGAAATCTCTCAGTTTTGTTTACCTGGCAATGTCTTTATTTTATCTTCATTTTTGAAGAATAGTTTTGCTATATATAAGATTCTTAGCCACCATCGTTTCTTTTTTAAAAATTGGAGTATAATTGTTTTACAGTGCTGCGTTAGTTTCTGTGCTGTACATGAAGTGAATCATATATATATATATATACACACACATATCCGATACATACATATATATGCATATATCCCCTCCCTCTTGGACCTCTCTCCAACCCCACCCCCATCCCATCCATCTAAGTCATCACAGCACACCGAGTTGAGCTTCCTGTGCCTTATAGCAGGTTCCCACTAGCTATCGACTTTACATGTGGTAGTGTATATAGTCAATTTTAATCCCCCAGTTCATCCCACCCTCTCCTTCCCTCCCAGTATCCACATGTCCAATCTCTACTTCTGTGTCTCTACTCCTGTCCTGGAAATAGGTTCATCTGTACCATTTTTCTGACCACTGTTTCTTTTTCTTTTTTTTTTTTAATAGTTGGAGGCTAATTACTTCACAACATTGCAGTGGGTTTTGTCATACATTGACATGAATCAGCCATGGAGTTACATGTATTCCCCATCCTGATCCCCCCTCCCACCTCCCTCTCCACCCGATTCCTCTGGGTCTTCCCAGTGCACCAGGCCCGAGCACTTGTTTCATGCATCCCACCTGGGCTGGTGATCATAGATAATATACATGCTGTTCTTTCGAAACATCCCACCCTCACCTTCTCCCACAGAGTTCAAAGTCTGTTCTGTATTTCTGTGTCTCTTTTTCTGTTTTGCATATAGGGTTATCATTACCATCTTTCCAAATTCCATATATATGTGTTAGTATGCTGTAATGTTCTTTATCTTTCTGGCTTACTTCACTCTGTATAATGGGCTCCAGTTTCATCCATCTCATTAGAACTGATTCAAATGAATTCTTTTTAACGGCTGAGTAATATTCCATGGTGTATATGTACCACAGCTTTCTTATCCATTCCTGACCATTGTTTCTAATGAGAAATCACCTGTTAATTTCATTGGGTTTCTCTTATAGGTGATGAGTAGTTCTGTTCTGTTACTGCTTTCAAGATTTTTTCATTGTCTATCATTAAATATGCCATTGATGGTGTTTTTTATTAATGGTGTTCCACATTTCTCTAAGGCTCTGTTTGTTTCTTCATTATTTTTCTCTTTTCTTCAGATTTCATAATCTCTATTGATCTATTTTCAAGTTTGCTAATATTGATACTTTCTTTTGTCAACTCAAATCTAATTTTAAATGTCTCTAGTGAACTTTTCATTTCACTTTTCATATTTTCAAGTCCAAAATTTCCAGTTTGTTCTTTTTCATAATTTTTCTCTTTATTGATATTCCCCATTGATAAGATGCTGTCATCGTGTGGTTAGTCGTTCAGTTGTGTCCGACTCTTTGCGACCCCATGAATTGTAGCCCCCAGGCTCCTCTCTCCATGGGGAGTCTCCAGGCAAGAATACTGGAGTGGGTTGCCATGCCCTTCTCCAGGTGATCTTCACATCCCAGGGATCAAACCCAGGTCTCCCGAATTACAGGTGAATTCTTTACCATCTGAGCTATAAAGGGAGCTTAAGAATACTGGAGTGGGTAGCCTATCCTTTCTCTAGAGGAGCTTCCTGACCCAGGAATCAAACTGGGGTCTCCTGCATTGCAGGCAGATTCTTTACCTGCTGAGCTACCAGGGAAGCCCTGCTATTATTATACCTTAATTCTTTCAGCAAAGTTTTCTTCAGTTCTTTGGACAAATTTATAATAACTGCTTTGAAGTCTGCGTCTGGTAAGTCCAACATGCAGGTACCCTCAAAGACAATTTCTGTTGTCTGCTTTTTTCCTCTTTATGGGCTACATGTTCTTCTGTCCTTGCCATCTTATAAACTTTTGTTGAAAACCAGAACATTTTATTTTTTTTTATTATTATCTAATTTTTTTTTTTGTTAGTTGGAAGCTAATTACTTCACAACATTTCAGTGGGTTTTGTCATACATTGATATGAATCAGCCATAGATTTACACGTATTCCCCATCCCGATCCCCCCTCCCACTTCCCTCTCCACCCGATTCCTCTGGGTCTTCCCAGTGCACCAGGCCCGAGCACTTGTCTCATGCATCCCACCTGGGCTGGTGATCTGTTTCACCATAGATAGTATACATGCTGTTCTTTTGAAATATCCCACCCTCACATTCTCCCACAGAGTTCAAAAGTCTGTTCTGTATTTCTGTGTCTCTTTTTCTGTTTTGCATATAGGGTTATCGTTACCATCTTTCTAAATTCCATGTATATGTGTTAGCATGCTGTAATGTTCTTTGTCTTTCTGGCTTACTTCACTCTGTATAATGGGCTCCAGTTTCATCCATCTCATTAGGACTGGTTCAAATGAATTCTTTTTAACGGCTGAGTAATATTCCATGGTGTATATGTACCACAGCTTCCTTATCCATTCATCTGCTGATGGGCATCTAGGTTGCTTCCATGTCCTGGCTATTATAAATAGTGCTGCGATGAACATTGGGGTGCACGTGTCTCTTTCAGATCTGGTTTCCTCAGTGTGTATGCCCAGAAGTGGGATTGCTGGGTCATATGGCAGTTCTATTTCCAGTTTTTTTAAGAAATCTCCACACTGTTTTCCACAGCGGCTGTACTAGTTTGCATTCCCACCAACAGTGTAAGAGGGTTCCCTTTTCTCCACACCCTCTCCAGCATTTATTGCTTGTAGACTTTTGGATAGCAGCCATCCTGACTGGCGTGTAATGGTACCTCATTGTGGTTTTGATTTGCATTTCTCTGATAATGAGTGATGTTGAGCATCTTTTCATGTGTTTGTTAGCCATCTGTATGTCTTCTTTGGAGAAATGTCTGTTTAGTTCTTTGGCCTATTTTTTGATTGGGTCATTTATTTTTTTGGAATTGAGCTGCAGGAGTTGCTTGTATATTTTTGAGATTAATCCTTTGTCTGTTTCTTCATTTGCTATTATTTTCTCCCAATCTGAGGGCTGTCTTTTCACCTTACTTATAGTTTCCTTTGTAGTGCAAAAGCTTTTAAGTTTCATTAGGTCCCATTTGTTTAGTTTTGCTTTTATTTCCAATATTCTGGGAGGTGGGTCATAGAGGATCTTGCTGTGATTTATGTCGGAGAGTGTTTTGCCTATGTTCTCCTCTAGGAGTTTTATAGTTTCTGGTCTTACATTTAGATCTTTAATCCATTTTGAGTTTATTTTTGTGTATGGTGTTAGAAAGTGTTCTAGTTTCATTCTTTTACAAGTGGTTGACCAGTTTTCCCAGCACCACTTGTTAAAGAGGTTGTCTTTTTTCCATTGTATATCCTTGCCTCCTTTGTCAAAGATAAGGTGTCCATAGGTTCATGGATTTATCTCTAAACCAGAACATTTTAGGTAATATATGTTAGCCTCTTTGAATATTGATCATTACCTCTGCCCTCCCCTCCAGGACTTGTTTTTGTTTACTTATTTGCTTATTGTTCAGTGACATAAATGGACTAGTTCAGTGACATAAATGGACTAGTTCAGTGACATAAATGGACTACTAGTTCAGTGACATCTTTTACCTGCAGTGTGCAGTCTATGATGTGATTCCTTGGAGTGCAGAGCCTTAGCCCTGAGTCCTGCCATTTAACCCCTTGGGATGACAGTTGTTTTCTCAGGTTGGTTTTTTCTTTTTAACTATCTCTTACTTATTTCCCTATTAAACTTCTGGATGGTCTGCCCTATTGGTATTACACCAAGCTGTTAGCTTCCTCTAATTACTATCTGATTGCTCTATTATTTTCAATAGAACTTTGAGGCATAAGTTGCTCCACAGTCTGATCCATTTAAGTTCAGACTCCTATGCAGGGGCTGTCTTGGAGGCAAGTCTTCAAAGTTTGCTTTGAAGAACCTTCCCAAGAGGGTTCTTCTCAGATAATTCATTCTGTGGTTCTCTCTGTAAAATGTCTAGCTGGGCTTATGTCTCTCTCATTGCTATTATGGAGCTACTGACCTCCTCTTAAATACTCACCAAATGCTTTTTGCCTTGAAATTCCTCCCACTTTTTTCCAAATAAACTGGAGAGCTACAGAGCTCTGCACTCTTACAGCCCACCTCTCCTCCTAGGTAGGATCTCTGTACCGTGACTCTGGAGCTAAGAGTGGGAATGGCACTCCACTTCTCTGGGTGACACCCCTGCTCCATCAATGGGGTACCGAGTGTGGATGGCACCACTGCCCATCTTGGACTGCCTCTCCTGGCATGGAAACTTCACCCTATGTGTGGACTGGGATGTGGATGATTAGGGCCCAGTATTCTTGGCCAAGGGTAGAACTTTCTCTCTACAAACGGGGACTGGATGGCAGAGAATCACAGACTGCTTGGCCAGGCTTGCATGCAATAAAGCTTCTGCAACACAAAATTGGGAGCGATAAAAAATACAGTGGCTTGATTCTCCTGGGGAGAAACTGTAGCCTTACAGTAGAAGCTGGAGGGGAAAGGGAGCCCTGTCTTCTTATCCACATCTGCCCAGAGAAGAGATCTGTCTCAATGAACTCGTGTTCAAGGGGAGAGCAGGTTGTGGCTCAAATACCACAGATTGTTGCTATACCTACTGAGATTTAGCACATTTTCTTGAATAAGTGTTTTTCCATTTGACGTGTGCCCTTAGAATAACTTCCAGGGACTTTAAAAGGTTGGAATTTTAAAAATAATTTCCCCAGTTATGTTTGTTTCACTGGGGAGAGGCTCCACAGAGATCCTCATACTGCCATTCCTGAAGTGCTTCTCCTAACCCCATGTGATTTGCACTAAAAAAAGATCCATTTAGGAACAGCTGGCTCCATTTACCAGTGTTGTTTACTTCATTGTGACCATATTTTCTAAATTAAATATAAGGGACATATGGTCTGGCAAGGGCTTTGAACTGCTTCCAGGTAGGGGAGTTGATGTAGGCAGGTAAACTTTGGAAATAGTAGAATTTACAATTCATTTAGATGGTTTCTAGGGCTAATAGGTCAGAATATTTGAAATTAAGTTGTCCCAGCTAACCTAGGGATATAGGTTCTTATCTTATATATAGAGATATATAACCTATAGGGATATAGGTGCTAAAACTCTTGCTCTCTTTAGAAGTTAGTTAGAAGGAATTCCTGGCTGATAGAAAGTCTCCTTTGAAAGGGGACACTTCTAAATTGTATCTTCCCATAAAAGATCTCAATCTATGTTTGGTAGTTCTCCAAAAGACAACCAATTAATTCTAATGGGAATTCAACATGGAGAGAATTGGGTTCCAAACAAATTAACACTCAATAGCCAAGACCAAGTCTTGCTACATACATAACACCCGTCCTCCAAGGCTGGATACAAGCTGTTTCACTTCAACTCTGAATTAGTCACCACCGAGGCATACAGAATCTGGAGAGTTTTCTGTCTCCCAGAACTTTGAAATTTCTCAGCTGAAGTACGGGAATATGGATATAGGTAAAGGAATGTGGCCTGGCAAAGGGAGGGAAAGAAATAGGATTGTCTCTGAGACTTCATTCTCCAATCAGACTGAAGTCACCAGGGAAATCTGGTTTTAAAATGATAGACAGTCCCAACCCCTCAGCCATCAGGGTAACATACCCTCCCTGGAAATATGCATCTGCCTAATTGCTTGCGATTGTGCACAAACTGAATATTTATGATCTTCATGTTATCACAAAGGCTGTACTTAAAAATGTTTCTACCCAATATTTAAAACCATTTTTTCTATCCTTAAAAAGACCCACAGATTTTATTGGATCGACTGCTATTTGAGACGTCTGGCTAGCCAGGGACTGCTAGGACTGTGGACTGCAGATTTCCAGATCAGGGGAAAGGGGGACAGAAAGTACTGGAGTCAGAGTGATTACAGTACACAGCCAGTTTATTAACTATAGCGTGAATAAGGACATGAACTTGAGCAAACTACAGGTGATGGTGAGGGACAGGGAGGCCCGGCATGCTGCAGCCCATGGGGTCGAGAAGAATTGGACACAATTGGGCAACTGAACAAAAACAACAGTACATTTAACCACTTTTCAATGATACATATGGGCTTGATAAGTAACTTAAAAATCCATTTAAAAGCACTATGAATTTCTGATTACCCTTAGTCTTGTGTGAGCTCCACTGACAGGTGGTGACCATATCATGTACCTGGCCAGGCCTCAGTTTTAGGACCAACAAAGTGAGGCAGGCCTACAATTCAGGTGACCCATCGTTGAGCTCATGTTGCTAGGGAGAGAGGAGGGACAGGGCGGACACGCAATCTGTTTCCAGTCCTAGATACTCTGGGCAACGTCACACCGATGACTGGCCATACCAGGATTTGAGCCACATCTGTCTGACTTCAAATCTTAGCACCTTGTCTGAGCTGAAAGAGGCAGGGCTGCTGCGTATCAGAAAGACACATTTAGGACCAGAACCCAAACTGCCATTTCAGAGCTTTGAGAAGCTTCCTGGATTTTGCTCCTGTTTTTGCAAACTGGCAGAGACCAAAAGACCTCCGCTCTCAAGGCAAAGAGAAATTGATAAGGAATTTGGGGAGCTTTTCTGCCCCGGGGAAGAATCAGCCTCAATGACAGTTTGGTATTAACTAGCTCAGCCATGCAGGGAGGCATAATTAGTTTCCCAGCTCAGAGCTTCATTCCACTGGTCCCCCACACCCCAAGGGCTATACAATCTGTTTGAAATGAAAAGAAAAACAAAATCACTGCTCTCCTCAGCTCACCCATTGGGCTATTTGCTCGTGGCCACGGGCAAAAGGTGAGGCAGCCATCTGTCTACTGAGGTATAAGAAGAATAGAATAGTCATTTTTAAATGACATTTTCAATTTTTCCCCTATGTCTACTATGCCCTCTTCCACCCTACTGCTTAAATGACTCTTTTGAAATTGAAAATATCAGGGAATAATAGGAAAAGAAAAATTGTAGTAATCCTTAGCTCCTGCCAATGGGCTGCTCTGTCCTGGTGGGCAGAGTCTGAGGAGAAACTTCTTCCTGTGACCATATCTTGGCTGTACCAACTGGAGAGGATAGGAGAAGCTGTGCTGGGTCACAGTGATGACTTGCACCCATGGGTGGGTGATTTCCCAGGCAGCACCCGGGGGACCAGGAGGTCTGGGCTGCCCAGCCCTGCTCCTGCACCAGCTCCCCACTGTGATGCCCAAGGAATTTCAACAGAGCAGGAAGGAAAAACCCTCTCCTGACTCTGGAGTCATCCTCTGAGAGTCCTTCCTCCTCTCACAAGGCCTGAGCCTTCTGAGTGTGAAGGAGCAGGTCCCAATTCACCACCATCACCCCAGAGACACCCTGAGAGGGTGTGGCTCTCACAGAGGCCTCAGCACAGAGAGGAGACCAAGTCCAGCCAGCAGCCAAAAGCTAACTTTCTCTTAGCTCTGGGGCCCAGAGGAGTTCTTTATTCTTTCTTGGAAATTAAGCTATACTTTCTCCTTCCAATTGACTCACCAGGTATCCATTTAAATGATCTCAACTTCATCTCTGCTCCTGAAACATAGACATCCTGTTCAGTTGCATCTTTTCTGGAGTCATTCTCCACTTTTGGTGTGGTTTATACCTCCCCTTCTGTACCCACAAGGTTGCTTTCGTTTGAAAGTGACCACAAGTGACAGCTTTATTACAATAAAGACGCCAAGGGTCCCCTGAAGGCTCCAGGCTTTTCTCACAAGCTGGTTCCTGGGAGATCTCAGTGCAGGAAAGCACATTTTACACACACACACACACACACACACACACACAGCCATGACTTCCCTTTAATTAAACCTTGAAACAGCAGTGTAAGCCATGAGAGGCCATGAGAGAGGCCCCAGGATTGCATGTTTTCCTGTTGCTGATCAAGAAGGAGGGTACAGCATGAGACAGCCTCACAGAGGCCACCCCCAAGCCTGGAGAGACAAGAATCAGCTCTTTGGGCCCCTGGCTTCCCTTCCAGACAACTTTGAAGCCAGAGATCTGGGTGTGAATCCTCTTACTAAGTGGTTTTAGGCAGGTCTGCTTATTTATTCATTTAGTCACTCAACAAATTCATAATTAACCCAACTATATTCCCTACTGACATGTAGTTTCCAGTGAAACGCTGGGAAATGGAAAAAAATAGGACTCTGTCTCCACTCTCCAGGAACTTACAGTCTAATGGGAAAGCAGATGAATAGTTAGAGTATAGTACAACTTTCTCACCTGTAAAATGGGGCTAAGGATCTGATTTTAAGGATTAAATCCTAATAATACAAAGAAGATTAACAGTACCAACAGAACAACTAGTCAGCGCCAATATCCATAAATGTTTATTTTTTCTCTTCTGTCCTTGGCACAAAATCTCTGCCCCTCCTGCATCTGCACCACTGTGCGGGTTTGAAAGGCCGGGAAGAGGCCTGCTCCTGACATAGAGGCTGCACCACCAGGAGCTGCCATGTACTGCGGGGCCTGGAGAAAGGTTCTGCTCCGAGCGCTGCGTCCCCAGTCCTGAAGAGGATCCCAGGTGCTGGGGTGCAGGCCCCAAGGGCCCAGACAGGGGCCTTCCCACCTCACCCAGCAGAAAGAAATCTGCCCATCCTTGGTCCCTGGAGCACCTGACCTCACCTGAGAATACACAACAAAGAATTACTTCTCACTGCGGAAGTTTCTTCTCATGTTGAAGGGAGTAACTGGATATAGAGGGGAATTTTCTAAACCTGACTCTGGACCTCTCCACCCCCATCCCAGAATCTCTGGCACCCAGGGGAGGACCCTCGAGGCAGTCACTAGGTTACTCTGGGCCGTGCATCCTCAGCACAAAGTTTGAGGGTGAGGGTGCTCTCATACCTCCTGGTTCTAGTATAGTCTGAATCTCAATAAAGAGCCTTCAGACAACAGCCTTCACAGTTGACATATGACTTGGGAACTGCCCGAATTGGAGAGCTCAACTTTTTTATTTAATAGGTGAAGAAAGAGGGAAGGGGCTGCATTGAGCTGCACAACACAATATTTTGTTTCTAATAGTGACCAGAGTGAAATAAGATTTAATTTTGATTTATAAAAATCAATGCAAAATTTCTATACTTCTAAAGTAATGACAAACCAAAAAATACGTATGCTGTTTTGCTAAAAAAAAAAAAAAAAGAAAAAGAAAGAAAGAAAAGAAAACAAACAACTAGCTTTTGTTGAAAAACATTCACAATTGTATAGTTTTAGGTACATAAAAGAATTATTTTAATTGTTTTGTTAAGGCAATTCTTATCTCCCCACTCTTAAGTGATCAAAAAAAATTCCCACTAATGAAGAAATGGTTTATTGTCCAGGAAGTTTCATAATGATTTACTTCAATTCTCTCTAGTAAAAAAGCAAAACCATCCCTCAGTTTTCTGTCACTAGTAAGGGATCTTTTTCAAAAAGGATTTTAAATAGATAAGTACTTTTTAAAAAAATGTAGAATGTACCTTCTCAATATGAAACTACATCTGTCTTTGAGTTGTAAAGAATTTATATTAAAATTAGATCATGCAACAAAATGTACATTTTGTAGAGGAGAAAGAAAGAAAAGATTAACTTGAATCTTCCTGACAATTGTCTTAAATCACACCTTCCTGCCTGCAATTGAAATTATAAGTCACGTTGCTTTGTGTTAAATCAAATTCCCCCCAGCAGGAAGACAGGCTGCTGAAGCTCCAGTTCTGTTTGGAGGTGGGTTGAGATGGAAGAAAACATTTCTCTCCTCCAGGAGGCTCTTCCACCACCAGGGATTTAAGGAAAAGAGATTCTCTGACCAGGTAACAGGATACCTTGCATAACTCTCCCACCAGGTTTCTACAAACAGTGCGTTCCTGACATTGTCCCTGGATCACTGTGATGCCAAGTGGGCTTTATTTTACAAAACAAATATTTCTCTACAAATGAGGGCAGGTCCCCAGGCTGGTGGGCTTAAAGATTTCCAGGCAACAGTCAAATCAAACTGAGACACTCCAGGTGTCCAAATGTCACAGTGTGAGGCTGGGCTCCCCTCTAACCTCACTTCTGAACTATCTCAGTTCAGTTCAGTTCAGTCGCTCAGTCGTGTCCAACTCTTTGCGACCCCATGAACCGCAACATGCCAGGCCTCCCTGTCCATCACCAACTCCCGGAGTCCACCCAAACCCGTGTCCATCGAGTCGGTGATGCCATCCAACCATCTCATCCTCTGTCGTCCCCTTCTCTTCTTGCCCTCAATCTTTCTCAGCATCAGGGTCTTTTCAAATGAGTCAGCTCTTCGCATCAGGTGGCCAAAGTAATGGAGTTTCAGCTTCAACATCAGTCCTTCCAATGAACACCCAGGACTGAGCTCCTTTAGGATGGACTGGTTGGATCTCCTTGCAGTCCAAGGGACTCTCAAGAGTCTTCTCCAACACCACAGTTCAAAAGCTGAACCATCCCAGGCTGGCCTTAACTGGGGAAGTCCTAACACACTCATCCTGTCAGCTTCACTGAAACAGGGATCAAGGTTGATAGTCTAGGTGTTAGAACCAGAAAATGTATCCCTGACCGTATTTTCTATGCCAGCTCCAAGAGGAAAAGGTGGTGGGAACGAAGGGAAGAGGGAAAATGGAAGACTGAAGGAAAGAATGTGCTCCCCGCCACATGCCCACCACGTGATAGGCAGGGTCGGGTGCTGTCTGCTTCTGCATTTAATCAACACCTCAATTAATTTCAACTCTTAATCAGCACAACAATCCTACAGGATTTAAGGAGCAGTCACCCTCATTTCCATAGCTGGGGAAACTCGGACACAGGGAAGTGAAGAGACTTGCCCAAGGTCACCCAGTCTGTAAGGGGACACGCTGCTTCCAACCACTGTCTGCTTGCACACGCTTTGCCACGATTCACAAGACTCCGGTTTCCCTCTTCCAGGTAACTGTTGGTTTTACTTAATGCCTGAACTTACCCTCTCCTAATCTTCTCTATTCCACTCCTGTAAATCCTCCTCATTCTCCAAAGATGTGTCTTTAAATCCCAGCTCTGTGGGAGAATGTGAGGGTGGGATATTTCAAAAGAACAGCATGTATACTATCTATAGTGAAACAGATCACCAGCCCAGGTGGGATGCGTGAGACAAGTGCTCGGGCCTGGTGCACTGGGAAGACCCAGAAGAATCGGGTGGAGAGGGAGGTGGGAGGGGGGATCGGGATGGGGAATACGTGTAAATCTATGGCTGATTCATATCAATGTATGACAAAACCCACTGAAATGTTGTGAAGTAATTAGCCTCCAACTAATAAAAAAAAAAAATAATAAGATAATAATAAAAAAATAAAATAAAAAATAAATAAAGTACTTATTCATAAAAAAAATTTTTTTAATAAATAAAAACAAAAAAAAAATAAAATAAAATAAATCCCAGCTCCTCCGTAGAGTCTGCTCTACCAGCACACTCTTCGAGAATTCAACATTAACCCTCACTACATTTGTTAGTTTGCAAAAGATCATCAGCTGTTTCTTGGGTTGTCTTCCTGGCCTGACGATGAGATTTTCAAAGCGAAGGACTGTGTCCTACATATTTTGTCATTTCCTGACACACCCGGCACAGAGTCAAGCCCATAAGGGGTGTTCAGAAGCGGCCACAGAAGAGCCCAGATTGGTGCCTTTAAAAGCTGGGCTCCTCTGCTACCCCTTCCAGGGGCTCCCCCTTTCCCCCAGAGCATTTCTCTCACAGTGTCCTCCAAGGCCTGTACAACCTGCTCCCCAACTGGCCCTCTCTCACCTCACTCCCTACCCCTTTCTCCCACAGTCACTCTGCCCTGGCCACACTGTTCTCAAATCCACATACACCAGGTCCATTCCTATCTCAGACCCTGTGCACTGGTCATTTCCTCCCCCGGGGAACTGTTACCCCAGACAGAGCTCATGCCTAATTTCCTTCAAGCCTCTCCTTATCAGAAAGGCACTTGGCTACCTCACTTCATTGCAAACCCTTCATATGTCTATCTTCATTCCACTGACATACCTCCACCACTTACTAGGTGCTTAATAAAAGCTTGTTGGATGAAGGAGGGAAAGAATCCAAGCATGTGACCTACAGAAGGCAGGAGTACCTCCCAGGTCACTGCCAAACTCTGAGTCATAGGAGAGAGGAACAGGAACTTGGAAATAGTTTCTTCCAACCATCCCAAGCCTCCACCCCAAGCCTCAGTGCCAGATCTGGGGTCCATCTCCAACACCTGCCCACAGAACTAGGGCCCACATTCTATACACCTGAGCCCAGATATGTTGCTTTCTTGATTAAATGGGAATTATGGGCAAACCTGGACATGTCTGCAGTTTCCTTTATATGCCACACTCCCCTTCACGGCCCCCAACTTGACCCCATCCCCTGATCCTGGAAGACATTTCAGTGAAGCTTTACTCTGAATGAGCAGAGGGGATGGTTTTGTTCACACTTAAGTCTGTGAAGTCAAGTGGGCTTTAGGAATCATCACTACAAACAAAGCTAGTGGAGGTGATGGAATTCCAGTTGAGCTGTTTCAAATCCTGAAAGATGACGCTGTGAAAGTGCTGCACTCAACATGTCAGCAAATTTGGAAAACTCAGCAGTGGCCACAGGACTGGAAAAGGTCAGTTTTCATTCCAATCCCAAAGAAAGGCAATGCCAAAGAATGCTCAAACTACTGCAAATCACACTCATCTCACATGCTAGTAAAGAAATGCTCCAAATTCTCCAAGCCAGGCTTCAGCAATACGTGAACTGTGAACTTCCAGATGTTCAAGCTGGTTTTAGAAAAGGCAGAGGAACCAGAGGTCAAATTGCCAACATCCACTGGATCATCAAAAAAGGAAGAGTTCCAGAAAAACATCTACTTCTGCTTTATTGACTATGCCAAAGCCTCTGACTGTGTGGATCACAATAAACTCTGGAAAATTCTGAAAGAGATGGGAATACCAGACCACCTGACCTGCCTCTTGAGAAACCTGTATGCAGGTCAGGAAGCAGCAGTTAGAACTGGACATGGGAAAACAGACTGGTTCCAAATAGGAAAAGGAGTACGTCAAGGCTGTATATTGTCACCCTGCCTGTTTAACTTATATGCAGAGTACATCATGAGAAACGCTGGGCTGGAAGAAGCACAAGCTGGAATCAAGATTGCCAGGAGAAATATCAATAACCTCAGATATGTAGATGACACCACCCTTATGGCAGAAAGTGAAGTGGAACTAAAGAGTCTCTTGATGAAAGTGAAAGAGGAGAGTGAAAAATTTGGCTTAAAGCTCAACATTCAGAAACTTAAGATCATGGCATCTGATCCCATCACTTCATGGCAAATAGATGGGGAAATAGTGGCTGACTTTATTTTTCTGGGCTCCAAAATCACTGCAGATGGTGATTGCAGCTATGAAATTAAAAGACGCTTACTTCTTGGAAGGAAAGTTATGCCCAACCTAGACAGCATATTAAAAAGCAGAGACATTACTTTGTCAACAAAGGTCCGTCCAGTCAAGGCTATGGTTTTTCCAGTAGTCATGTATGGATGTGAGAGTTGGACTCTAAAGAAAGCTGAGCACCGAAGAATTGATTCTTTTGAACTGTGGTGTTGGAGAAGATTCTTGAGAGTCCCTTGGACTGCAAGGAGATCCAACCAGTCCATCCTAAAGGAGATCAGTCCTGGGTGTTCATTGGAAGGACTGATGTTGAAGCTGAAACTCCAATACTTTGGCCACCTGATGCAAAGAGCTGACTCATTTGAAAAGACCCTGATGCTGGGAAAGATTGAAGGCAGGAGGAGAAAGGGATGACAGAGGATGATGGTTGGATGGCATCACCGACTCTATGGTCATGGGTTTGGGTGGACTCCAGGAGTTGGTGATGGACAGGGAGGCCTGGCATGCTATGGTTCATGGGGTTGCAAAGAGTTGGACACGACTGAGCGACTGAACTGAACTGAAGTCTTCTCCTAGAAACAGAGATACTGCTGGGTGTGAAGAGCCAGGCCTGCAGTCTCTCTCAGCCTTCCACAGCACTCCACCCTGATAGTCCCTGGCACAGGTCACCTCCTGCACCTCCAGGGAAAGGCACTGACAGTCACTTGGGAACCCACCTCAGGGTCCTGCTCCTCTCATGCATCCTTCCAGCATCACCTGCAGCCTTCTTACTGAGAGAAAGGGATGATCCTATTTTCTCTTGCTTAGCATCACTGGAGCAGAAAAACAAGAGGGGTGCCTAGCTCCATACTAAGGAACTTGACAGAGGTAACTTACTAACTGCATCACCTAGGACAAGTTAACTACAGTCACTGAGACTTGATTTCCTCATCTGTAAAATGGGCGTAACAACATAATCCCATAGGTTTGCTTACAAAGTTAAAATGAGTTTTCACCTGTAAGGCATTTCGCATATAACAGGTGCTCAACAGATATTGATTCTCTTCCTCTTCCAGTTTCTTCTCTAGACAAGTTCAGAGCTATTTCTACAACCCCTCCTCTCCTTTGTTCTTTTATTTTAATTTTTGAACCATTGATAAAAATTTTCTTCCATTATTTTCCTTTGGATTCTCCAATATAAATCCTCATGCATGCATGCTAAGTTGCTTCAGTCATGTCCTACTTTTTGCAACCCTATGGACTGTAGCCTACCAGTCTCCTCTGTCCATGGGGATTCTCCAGGCAAGAATACTGGAGTGGGTTGCATGCCACCTCCAGGGATCTTCCCAACCCAGGGATCAAACCTGCGTCTCCTGTGGTTCCTGCATTGCAGGTGGGTTGTTGTTGTTGTTGTTGTTGTTTTTTGCCCCTGAGCCACTGGGGAGGGCCCTCAGGTTCTAATAAAATTTTTTAAAAGTCTGGCCCAATTATAGTGTTGGAGACTATACGTCATAATTCTTGCCTGTTATACTTTCCTCCCATATACTCTTTTTAGAAAGCAAAGTAAATCAGAGGATCAGCTTATTATTAAAGTGAGATTTAGAAATGTTAAAAGACTCCTTCTCCAACTGTGAGGCAGGTCTAAAGCCTTACCAACACCCCGCCCGTTACTTGGTGGCTCCTTCTCTCCCTTCAGAGAAATATGATGATGATTAATTACAAAAAGCCTGTCCCGCTCATCAAGATCCTTTGAGGCAGGAACTACATAAACACCAAGGATCATAACTGCAATAAAGACAAACCAGAAAACCTCTCTGCTCTGGGACCCTACCCAGGCAGAGCTAAATAAATCTGAAACAGAAGATCAAAAAGGATCCTCCACACGGATAATAGAAAATGTCACCAGCATAAACAGGAAGAGAGATTAGTTCAATAAAGGAATAAAGTCACATCTGTGGGTCTCAAGTAAGATTTTTGCTTACTTTTAACTTCCCAGCATATAACTCACAAGGTTATTAATACGGACTCCTACTGTTTTGGGCAAATAAACAGCTGCTGATGTTTTGTGCCCAAACCACTTTATTAGAGCTTTCCTTTACAGCAATTGTTTTTTCCTTTCCAAATCCTGAGAGGCTCAGACAGCTGAAAAAAAAAAAAAAAAAAAAAAAACCAGGGAGCACTAAGGCAGAATGAATAACAAAGAAGAGAGGAGGCAGCTTGTGTGGGCAGAGCAAATGGGGCAGGGGCTGCGGGACCCTCACCATCCCCTCTACCACTCTTGGACAAAGTCAACATTCAAGATCAGAAAACAGAAGACATGGATGTGGTACAATCAGAAGAGCTATTTTTACCAAGATGCTAGGAGTTACCATTGAAAAGAATTTACCAGCTTGAGAAGCTGAGGGTGACCAACTCTCCAGGTTTTCCCAAGGTTGAGGGTCCTCTGCAGACACAGGAATTTCAGTTTTAAAAAAGGGAAAGTCCTTGGGCTCTTCCCTGGCAATCCAGTGGTAAAGACTTCACACTTCCACTGCAGGCAGTGCAGGTTCGATCCCTGGTCAGGGAACTAAGATCTCACATGCCATGCAGTGTGGCTGATAAATAAACTTTTTAAAAAGAGGGAAGTCAAGCAGGACTAGTTGGTCACCCCAGGAGCCTCATGACTGTGCGAGTGCACGGGAAAGCACTGGACCTGGCACATTGTAGGAGTTTGAAAGTCACGTGTGAAATCTGAATGAGGTCTAGCCTGCAGCCAGCACACCCTGCTTTTCCTATGAGGCCAAGTTCCTGGGGGCCTCACAGTGATTCCAGAGAAAGGGCTTTCCGGAGCCTCCCATGCTGGCACCCCAACTCCGAGGTTCCTTAATTATACGAGAACAGAGCAAGCCGCCTGCCTAGATCCCTTTTTCATCAGTCTCCTGCTAGACCTAAGGCCTCTAAGCTTACATTTGAAAACCATCTTTGATAACATGATCTTCCAGTCCCTCCTCTGTGAGACTGTCATTTTTCCTCTTCTGGAGAGAGCACAAATGCTGGAGATAGTTTCCCTTCTTGGCTCCACCACCTAGCAGCTCTGTGGCCTTGGGCGAACTCTCTAAGTCACTATGTCTCAATGTTCTCACCTCTAAAACTCACCCTCACCATGCAGTGAAGATAAAAGGCAATCACGCATAGACAGCGTCTAGCCCAGTCTCTGCCACATAGGAGTAGTTCTCTTCCTCTGTTCCTTTTGATATCATCCAGCTTCAATTCTTTATATGCCTGTTGCTCTTAAAATAAATCAAGGGTTTGGCTAAGATTATCATTTGGCATTTCTGTAGCTTCAAATCTCTCAACTTTCATCCTCATTTGGCATTTCTATAGTTTCAAATCTCTCCCTAGCTTTCTAACTCTTAAATTCATTGTCCCAAGCAATCTTGTACTCCTAAGTCTTATACCACTAGCATGACACTTATTAGCCCAAGTTTCAAATCCTGTCCTGCCCAGGTCACTGAACTGCCTTCCCTTTCCTGCAGGATCTCAGTGGCCTTTTTAACTCTAAGCCCCCACAGGACAGAGATGGATAAGCAAGTCATACCAGCGAAGCCAAACCAGGCACCAGAACTTAAGATGCAACATCCCTATTGGTCCAGTGGTTAAGAATCCACCTGCCAATTCAGGGGACACAGGTTTGATCCCTGGTCCAGAAAGATCCCGCATCCCTCGGAGCAGCTAAGACTGTGTACCACAAGAGGAAGTGGTGCACTCCTGAGCCTACTGAGCCCACCTATCTAGAGCCCATGCTCTGCAACAAGAGAAGCCCCAGCTTGCTGCAACTAGAGAAAGTCCATGTACAGCAACAAAGACTCAGAACATCCAAAAATAAATAAATAAATAAAAATGTTACAAGATAACAATAAAAAATAAAATACAGATGCAGCACCTAACCATCTCAAACAGGTGCTCTACTTTGAATCTCAAACTCTGGATGTGGGTGATGTGAACACAATCATGCCGAAGAACTGGCCTTAGCCTCCTCTTCAGGCATCATTTTCCATGGCTCTTATCTGTCCTGAGGAGATGAGTGCTAATGTCACTTCTCTAGATCTCTCCAAACACTGTGTTTATGTGAGCTCAGAGAGGATAATGGTAACAAACGTAGCCCAACAAAGTGTGTCTGCCAGCCCCAGTACCATTCCAGCAATACCATCATAAAGGAAGTCTGTCACTATCTCATTAGAGTTGGACACTGAAGCTTTCCACTGGCATCATTAAGGGCAGCTTCATCTCCCAAAAGCAAACCTTCACAAAACTAAAATTGAATGTTGGACAGTGAAAGAGAACTACATCTCAGAAATACATACCTACTGACTGGGATGATCTGTCCTAGCAACATATTTTAATCTATAATTGTGTAGCCAGAAAAAACTACCAAAGCATTAGTGTTCACACTATCAGGAATCCTCTTGCTTAAAGCTCCAGTGATCTGCATTCAGCGGGGTCCGTAGAGTACTTAGACTCACACCGAAGATTCCAGAACAGCAGCTGTTTCCAGTCATTGTCACAACATATTGTAAGTTGGAACCGTTGTGGAGTAATGTGTTATTAACAATAATTTAAGTACCAAAGCATATGAATGATTACGTTTAACTATGAACTGAAGGCATTTCAAGGTTATCACATTCTCTTGAATATTAATATGCTTTCTCGAGTGGGAGAGAAAGGGATGGAGTCAGAATGAATGCAACATGTTGGGACATGCATCGTCCTGGCCCTGCCCTGGGGCATGTGCTCTGCATGCGAAGGCATGTGTGTGAAGAGCGGGGAGCATCGAGAACGCCTGTGCTCAAGCATCGCCTTGTGGAATGGCACTGACTCTGACCCCGAACGCAAAGTGAAATTTGCTAAGTTGACAACTGTAGGCACAATGGAATTATCAAGTCTCTGCAGAATTCAAGGCACTCCAGCCCTAGAGAGACTATCAAGTTCAGCATAAAAGTGCAATCCACCATTTACAGAATCTAGACTGTCAACCGGTGAGCCTAAACCCTTCTGCCCCTTGCTCTCTACCACAGGGCCCATGCCACACTGATGGACTGCCCTTCCAGCATCTCTCTCTCCCCCCAGATCCCACCTTGGCACCTTCTGGCTACATTCATCACTCATACCCAGTTTGGTGTTTCCCCAAAGGACCTTCTGTGTAATATCAGCTTAATCTGGACTGCCCCCCAATATATCTCTCAAAAGACACCCTATCTGTCCTAGTCTCCAGAATAGAACCCAAGCAACAAAAAGTGGCAACAATCCTAAAGAGACTCCCAAGCTCTACATCAAGGCAGTAGCCCATTCAAGTTTCCAAGTTAAGTGATATCAGAAATCCTGTAGTGAAGATGTTCCAGTAACCTTGCACTGGCTCTGGATCCCATAAATACCTTTAAAAAAAACACAGAACACCTAAATCCGAATAACTGAAGCTGACCTTCAAGGCCCTCACAAACCAGAAAAACAAACTGTGGCTCTCCGGCATTTCATTCTGAATTCTCCTTGAGGCTCTACATCAACCTACTTATCAAGGGCAAATAACAATTTATGTCAAGTGAGTGGGAAAGAATGTGGAATTCATTTATTTTACAGCCTACACACTTCTGGATAAAAATGAAAATTCTTTGGCCACGGTAAAAAACATCGTATTCTTTGGCAAGACTTTTCTACTCCATGAAGATATGGTCCTGGGCTATTAATAAAGATAATTGGGCTCAACCTCTAAATTCTGCTGTTGGACTCTCTCAAAATATCAATCTCTGTTACTATTAAAACTTCACATGCCACAGTTCATTCTGAAGGACAAATAAGTTTACTCTTTAAATGACACCCTTTCCTCAAATAATCTTCAAGCATTTCGCAAACATCATATCCTCTTCTTTACAACCCTGCCAAGTCAGGGATCAGATGAGAAAGACATCAGCCAATTCTCAGTAACATCCAAAAGCTGTAAGGGGACCAAAAAAAAAAAAAAAAAAACCCTCCCAACAACTGGGCCTTGGATATTTTCTGATTTTTAGGAACCATATATGTGTTTGTAATCTTGGTGAGCAACCTACTGTTACTGAATTAATTACTATTACTGGTACATTAATATGCACATAATATGCCTAATAAAATTTTAGGAAACAAAAGCAATTAATAATCCATTTCTCCCATTGTTCAGATGATCTTGACTCAGTGAAGTAAGATAATGGATTTAGAAATTAGTCATATAATGTAATACATTATTAATCATGGTATTCAGAAGGGTAAATAGATGTTACAAGAATACAACCCAGGAATTCAATTTCATTTTAGATTTGTTTACTCTCTTAAATTCTTTACTCTACCATCATCCGTCTAAGATATCTAACAGTCTGATGTTTCCTTTTCTTCCAAAATAGTGATTTTCAACCCCTTTTTAAAAAGAAACCAGAGTCCTTTTAAAAAATGAAATATCTTACAGAAAACCAAATATAAAACAGATGAAAGAGAAACATCATTGGTTGCATAGAGGGGAGAGAATGGGTAAAGGAAGGATCAAAGAGACCTTACTTGACCCTTCTATTTCTTAAGTCCCAGATCAAACCTTCCAGAAGCTTGGGGCTCCTGAGGACAGAGTTTGAGAATCACTGCCCTAAAGCATATGTGCAAAGCAAAAATTATGTGTATAAAATAGAATACAGGCATGATATACATTTCATCAATTAATGATATATGGAAATAAAACACATACATGAAATGTGCAAATTGCAAAAAATGCAAATCTCTTGATATCCCAAGAGAAAAACCAGCAAAGGACACCAGTACAAAGTTAAAACAAACATAGGGCTAGGGAGAAGATGCTAAGTTTTACAGTAATCAAAAGAGTACAAAGCAAAAGAATAGAACATTTGATAGTGGTTACATTTGCCCAGAAAAAGTTGAAGGGTAACACCCAAGGCTGGCCAGGCTCTGAGAAGCAGATACAATATTATATTGCTGTTGGCTGTATAGAAAGATTTTCCTTTTGAAAAACAATCTTTCATAAAAATTGCTCATATTTTTTGAGTCAGTAGTAATCCTATTTGTGGAAATGCATCATTAAAGTCATTCAAAAGAAGAACACAGTGAGGTAAAGATGTTTATTTCTGATTAGTTATAATAGAAAAGAAAATGTTCAGTAATAGGCAAGGGGTTATATTAATAATGGTATACTGGTGGTGGAATATTATGCAGTCACTAAAAATACAGTAAAAGTTCTCTTTAAGAAAGAAAGTGAAAGTGAAAGTCACTCAGTCCTGTCTGACTCTTTGCCACCCCATGGACTATACAGTCCATGGAATTCTCCAGGCCAGAATACTGGAGTGGGTAGCCATTCCCTTCTCCAGGGGATCTTCTCAACCCAGGGATTGAACCCAAGTCTCCCACATTGCAGGCGGATTCTTTACGAGCTGAGCCACCAGGGAAGCCTTCTCTTTAAGAAATCTCCACTTAATTGCCTCTCCAGATTAAGCATATTTTCTTTCTCTCCATGAAAAACAAAACAAAACCAGGATGCTATTGCCCCTCTGTGACAGTTTCTCTCCCTCACCCCCATTCACATCTCCAGCTAACAATGGAGTTATAAGCCAACCAAGAGTACCCTGGGTTTGTTTCCAAATGTGTTTAGAATCTTGGTACTTGTCATTGTAACATCGTTAACTTAATTACATAGTATATAACCAATGGAAGATCATTGCTAAAAAAAATTAGAGTTATTTCAAAGAAAATTAATTTAAAGCTTTGGAAAGACTTTATAGAACTAATCACATAAATAGCAGTCAAATTACTCATGAACAAAGTCACTGCAAAGTAATAAAAATGTGGGCCACTATACTGCTTCATAAGTACCTTCAAGTTCTCAATGGATGTTAAAGAAAACAGAACTAGAAATCAGACTTTGTAAACAGCACTTTATGGCGGTGGCTTATTCAATGAAGAAGCTGTTTACAAAGTCAGATTTCTAATTCTGTTTTCCTTAACAGATCCAAACCAAAGATAAAGCCTTGGCCTTCCATCCAAAAGCTGAGAAATAAATGAACAGTAAAACAAAATATTTAATGCATGTATGTGATATTTTGTTCTAGTTTCTTCTTTAATCAGCTTTTCAACAAACTGGCTAACTCAAACCCAAACTGCGTTGAAGACGAGGTATACTATCGTCCTTCAAAAATGCGTTCACTACAACAGGGACCAGGAGGGTCTGGATTCACCACTGTATCCAAAGTCACGACTCAGTGGTGCCTGGCACATACCAGGTCTCCAATAAGTAAGGACTAAATCGATAAGAGAAATCAACCCTGAATATTCGTTGGAAGGACTGATGCTGAAGTTGAAACTCCAGTATTTTGGTCATCTGATGCGAACAGCTGACTCATTGGAAAAGTCCCTGATGCTGGGAAAGATTGAGGGCAGAAGAAGAAGAGGGCATCAGAGGATAGGATAGCTGGACAGAATCACCGGTGCAATGGACACGAACTTGGGCAGACTTCAGGAGATGGTGAGGGACAGAGAGGCCTGGCTTGCTGCAGTCCATGGGGTCGCAAAGAGTCGGACACGGCTGGGTGGCTGAACAACAACAAAATCAATTAACTATGTAGCAAATATTGAAAAATGCTTCTAACAAAAAGCAAACTGAGGAAAGCAGAATATAAAGTTACATGTAAACCATGACTACACCTGCATTTTTAAATATGGAGCCAGATGGACAAAGCTAGAAGGCATTGTCAAAATACAAAATAGTTGCATTAGATTAGAATTAATTAGAGGAATTTTATACATTTTAAAATATTTTATTTAATGTTGGCTCATTCTTTTTTAGATTCAAAAAAGATACTAACCAAGAAAAAAAGAGAAGCTGTCTGGGTTTCTACTTGACTTCCACAGTAAGAAGTGAACCCACATTTCCATTTCCTAAGCTCTCCAACACTCCAGCCCCCTTCACACTCTCTACTTAACCCACTGCACCACCTCCAGCAATTCCATCTTTCTCCTTCAGGACCAAACCTGTCCTAACATTTGTTTTGAGTTTCCAATCCATCAGGATGCTATTTTTAAAATCCAGAGTTATCCACCCTCTCATTTACCATCTATCTGGTTAAAAAATAATTATCAAAACTGCAATTTACGTTCCCAAGAGATTCCCAAACACCATCTAATTAAATCATTCAATCAGAAAACAAATTAAAATGAAATATCACTGCAACCCCCAAGAGGAAAATAAACTTTTCAGTCATGACTAGAATGTAGCTCCAGGGTGATGCTCCAAAGCCTCTTCTAATTGCAAGTCCTATGGAACATCCAGTAGAACATTTTGTGACATTTGCAGCTTCCAGGACAACTTTCCTTCCAAAGCAAAGAGGAGCCTGTACAAGGCTCCAAAGCAAAACATAGTCATTTGAGAATGGAAATGCTTTCATTAATGACTAACCAGCCCTGGGCACCCTCACTGTGTGCTCATTCATTCATCTACTCGGCTATCCAACACACACTCTCTGAAGAATGTGCCAGAAACTGTCCTGGGTGTTCCACAGACACTTCTTATGTGAATGTAACCTCTGCCTTTTGGTGTGAAACAAAATCCAGAGCTTCCTGAGTTTAACTACGGAAGAGTCTCCAAGTGGAAAGGCTATGACTCCATCATTCCTCGGCCACCCTCTGAGGTCTCCAACTCCAACACCCACTCCCACCATCCAGTGACTCTAGAAGAGCCCTGCTGCCCCTGTGACCCTCTGACCCTCTTAAGAGACAGCCTAACATGCGGTTAAGAACATGGGTGCTGAAGCAATATGAGCTTGGTTTAAATCCTTGCACCTTAGACAAATTATATAATCTCCATGTGTAAAACGGAGCTAACGTACTTACCTCATAGTGGGAGGAGAATTAAATAAGTCAACATACATAAAGTACTTAAATAATGCCTGGCACACAGCTGGTGCTATATAATTTTTTAGCTACTAACTATTATTATTATCCCTATTCCCCCTCAGCTCAGCAGAGTAAACTGGTTTGCTCAAAAGGCTTTCCCTACTAACTAGAGGAAACTCGACATTGGAATACATGTAAATGGCCCATATCATCAAGGACAAGCCTCTGATCTTTTCCTTTCCCACCCTCTGCCTTCAGAAAGTGGCACTTGGCCAGTCCCAAACACTGCAGGCCCCTTACATAAGTAAGATAAATCCCTAAATTTACTGTAGCCCACCGGCTCCTCTGTCCATGGACTTCTCCAGGCAAGAATATTGGCGTGGGCAGCCATTCCCTTCAGGGGATCTCTCCAACCCAGGGATTGAACCTGGGTCTCCTGCATTGCAGGCAGATTCTTTACCAGCTGGGCCACCAGGGAAGCCCAAATTTACTTTAAATGCCCCAAATACTTGCTCAAGGATGGCTCCGGCATCACTGGGGGAGTTGTCACTAATTGTGGCAAGACCATCACGGCACAGCAGCCAAGCATCCTATGCCTCCTTCTGCCTCATGGCGAGTCTTTGCTAAGTCACTGGCCCTTCCCCACCCCACTATGAGCGATGGCTTCTACCCTTCCACCTGAGAATCTGGCCTTTTCTGAATATCCACAGGACTCATAATACAGTCATTACACATACACAAGAGAGCTGGACCACCGTGTACTTTAAGGATAATGCTCCCTCTTTTTTTCTTCCCCTCTCAATTTTTTCAGGTATACATTTGAAAGTTTCAAACAAGGCATAGCTATAAGGTTTCCTGGGAGCAAAAACACAAAGGCTCCTTTCAGCTTCCACACCACACTCATTTTCATGTAGAGTCTTATAAATCACCTGATACGGTCCACATTCAACATGACAAAGGTGCACTCTGGGATGAACCCATGACCCCAAGATCTCCTCACTGCTTCCCAGTGTAGTATCTTGCTCACCTCCTCCCTGACCAGACTGGAAAGCACAAGAGGATCATTTTCCAGAAACATGAACACACACACACCCACACACACACAGAATCTGTGAATGAAAATCTCTTAAAATCTGTGGGCAAACTAGAAATGTCAAAGTAAGGTATGGCCTGCATCCCTCTGGGAACATTATGAATCACCCTGGGGCAAACACTGTACTTCTACTGCTGACTAATTGTCAATCTGGATCCACGGGATGGAAAAGGACAAGTCAGAAACACAGCAACAGGCACATCAGAGAGATAAATTGGTCTGCCACGCAAGCCCAGTGGCAGGTACCAAGGAGAGCTGCAAAGCAGAAGTGTCAAGAGCCATGAACTTGTTTTAAAGTCATCAGTCAGTCAGGAAGCACTGTGGATATGTACACCCCTCCTGTACTCACCTGAACCTCCCCCTGGGAAGGAACTTTTGTACATATGGGCATACAAACCAAATGTAGAGAGAGCAGCTGTCCCCACCATGGAAGGGGCAGCAGATGCAAGGTTGGATCCTGACAACCATGTGTAAACAAATGAGAGTGCTCCTGGGAGAGAAATAGTCAACCAGATACGTGCCAAAGTCTGCCTGGTTGACAGGTGAACTAGGCTCTGCTGGTGCTGTCCTGCCCTTAAAAAGCTGACAAGCCTGGTAGAAAACAGAGGGAGTAGAAGCAAAGAAAAAGGAAATGTGAACGTGAGAGACCGGCATGTGTGTGCACACTCTGACCTGTGGTGCCCGGCCGGAGCTCTCTATCTGCTGCCTCCGACAGCTCATCGGACAGGGTCGCCTGGGGAGAGCGCTCCGTACCCCATCGTCCCCTTGACCCCAGCCCTGACCTGGAACGCAATCACCCGGCTCAGCCTAAGACTCCAGACCGAGCCCGCGCGGATCTGTTTGCTCCGCCCCAGCCGCTCCCCGGGCCTGGGAGTGGAGCTACCGGAGGGAATGGCCTTCACTGGCAGCCCAGGGCGGGTTCTCCCAGTCCCGGGCGGAGGCGCCACCGCAGTGGACAAAGCTCCAGGCGCCCATGCTTCTTCACCGAGCTAACACCTGCTGTTGGAGAGGGTCTTGGACCCGCGCGCTGTGGTGCGGGTGGAGACCGCTAAGGTTTAGACAGCACTCCTAGCCACAGATCCCTCTGCACACCTAATCGCCTATGGGCCGCTCACAGCCGGGCTGGGACCAGGGAGGGCCGTGCAGTCTTCTCAGCTCCGGCTTCTCCCGCAGCCTGTAGGTCCTAAACGGCAACGACCTGGGCCTCTCACGTTTCTCCCCGTAGGCCCTACAGTAGCCAAATGAGCTCGATTGCCTTTGAGCGCTCCCTTGTACACACACCAACATTCACACGTACCCACACTCTGAACCGGACCTGTCTGCGACCCCGAGAACCCTCGAGCAACTAGCCGGTAGTCACACGCACACTGGGACACGTGCGCAGCGCGCCCCCACACCGCCAGCGAGCTGCACACACCCGCGCGTGGAGCCCCGTGCACACACGTGTGCCCTGGTGAAGCGCGCACGGCCGCCGACACTGAGGGTCCCGTACTCAGGCAAGAACATACAAGCAGCCCCGCCAAGCGTCTGCAGCCTCAGAGCCCCGCAGTCGCTATAGAGATGCCCACCACCCTTCGCGCACCGCGCACGGCTCTGGGCACTCCCCGGCCCCGTGGGCTGCCCAAGTTTCCCCGGGCGCTCGTACCTTGGATATGCTGCTTTATGACATTCTCCAGGTGATCCAGCCGTTCAATAATCTTCAGGGTGTCCCCTTTGTCTTCCTCCAGCTTCTTGTCGGGCGCCGGCTCCTGGCCCCGCACATACACGCTGGCGATGTAGTTGGTGACCCAGCCCACGTAGAGCAGACATATGATGTTGGTCATGCCGCTCAGGATCACGCAAGTGGACACCAAAGTTTTGGTCTTCCTGGTGCACACCATTCTGGGCTCCCTCCTCCATATAGAGCTCCGGGGGCCCCTTCTCTCTGCGCACCCGGGACTCCCCCGCGATCACACCCCCTCGGACGCCCGGGGCCGCCGGGCGCCGGAGCACCTGAGTGCCGACGGTCTCCAAAGCCCGGACCGCCGGCAGTGGAGCCGCCGTGCCCAAGTTTGTAGCTCCCGCCGCTGGCCGCTTTGAGAGAGAACTTGACAAAGGAAATGAGGTGGATTATTTTTCCAAATTAAAAATCTCCGAGCCCTTCTCGGAGCAGTCACGGGTGGTCGGCAGCCGCGCGCCTTGATACGAGCGTCTGGGAAACTTTGCCACAGCCTGGATCCGCGGCCGCGCCGCTTCCCATCGCCGGGCGCCGATTGCCTTGGCGGTCCGACCCGCCCGCGCTGCTGGAAGGACGGCGGCGGCGGCAGCGGCAGCGGCGGCAGGGAGAACCACGGGGCCCAGCGGCCCGGCCCCCTCCGAGCGACAAGCGCCGCCACCAATCGCGCTCGGGCTCGGAAGAGGGGCCGGGGCTGGGCGGTCGCGGACCAACGGGGAGGGTGCGGGGGGCGGAGTCCGGCCCGGGGCCCCACCTGCCGGCTGCCCCTGGCCCCCGCCCTCCAGGGGCGCTCCAGGGCCTCCACCCGCGCCCGCGCTGGCTGCCCCAGACCCGAGGCTCCCCGAGAGGGCGCGCCACCAGTCCCAGTCCTAGGCCGGCAGATTCCACCTCTAGGGGTATTCCACTTGCTCTCGGGCAGAAACCTCCAGGCTTCCGGAGGGAGCTCGGCCCAGCGCCCCACCACTCGACCGCTGGGCTTCTTGCGTGGATCCCACCTGCCGGCTCTCAACCCTTTTTCTCGTTGCCAGGACTTAGGGAGGCCAGGGAAGCGTGGGTGGCCTGTCCTGTCTCGCCCTCGGTCAGGCCCCGTGGGCGTCCACTTCTTCCTTGACTTCACCCTGTCAGCAGGCTTCCAGAATGTCTCCAGACCCCACAACTGTCCAAGGAGTCAACCCTTTTAGGAATCTCTTAGAAGATTCTGTACCATCTCCACTACCAACCACCTCAAAGGTTTTTAACGCCCCTAGCTATATATATATATATATATATATTTCAAGTCTGTGCAGTTCCAGGGCAAACTGTGTGTTGTAACCCCAGTTGTCACTCATGAGGGCCCAGGCTCATCCCAATGCCTGTGGAGATCCTGCACAGAAATATCCCTGGGGGGATTAAGCTGTCTGTGAGCTCTCGGTCCCTGTACATGCTGTTTGTGATTGATGTTAGGGAGGACAGAACTGTGCCTCACAGCAGAGGGGCAAGGCTGGACTCCAGTGACTGACACTATTTTGTTATTAGAGCAAATGCTTATTCATATTATCCCTTTCTGCTGAACATTCACTTCTCAAAACCTGAATAAAATTCCTTCAAACAAAGATTCTTCAAAACACGGATTTCTATCCTCTGTCTCTGGGATGCATTTTCCTGTCCTGAAGAGTGTCCCTTGGCATGCCAGCACCCTAACCAGCTGTGATCCTGGTACCCAAGGCAGCTCCCTCAAGTGATGTTTTCTGGACCTGGCCCAGCAAAAGAGGGTGGACACAAAACCAATGAAGGGGTGTTTGATGGCCATCAGCCTGGAAGCCCTTTAACCAAAGTTTTGCATACAGAGCTCCCAAAAGATACTATGGAAACAGACACAAACTAGAGATATTGGAAGATTTCTCTCAACCCATAACTGGGAAAGAGAACAATACATGTAGGTTGGATAGAGAGTAGAGGAGAGTACTATGTATGAGCCCATAAGTGTGAGAAAAGAAGAGTACAGATTATTTCTGGGAAAAAAAATCAAGGTACAGAAATCTGCATCCATGAGGGAATAAAACCCTTCTCTCTTTCTTTCCCTCTGGAAGTATAATCAGATCACAAGCAGAGGTTCTGGACTTCCTTCCAGTCGGATGAATTCATAAGCAGTGGCTTTGAATACAGCTAATGGTAAAGGTCTAATTACTCCTTCTGTTTCATAGTCTCTCCCAGGAGGGGACTTGGAAATTCACCTCTTCCCAGGATCTTCCTAAACCACCACAAGGCTAGACAGAGAGAAGCAATACTCATTTTTCACATTCTTAGTGGGGAAAAACCCCAAATTTAAAAATAAGGGTTCAAATAGAAAACAAAATGGATTGTGTGACTTTACATTTTGGTCCAGCTGGCCCTATCATCTATTTGTAATGTGGAAGAACTGAATGCAGTAAAAGAAGAATGAGGATCAGGCTCTTCTCTCTGAAAGGTCACAGGCTCTAGTTGACCAGTTCAAAGAATATTCACTGTAGGTGCAGCCATACTCCACGACTCTCATCCCAGATCCACCACTTATTGGTTGCGAGAGTTTGGATGAGCTTCTAAACACCAAAGGGGCTCAGTTTCCCCTTATATCAAATATAAATAATACTTGCTGGAGAACTGGTTGTGGTGATGAAATGAGAGAATGTACCAGGCAGATGTTTCATTAGTGCAGGATATATAGTGGGTGCTCAGGATCATGTGAGCTTTCCTTCCAGGATATGGTGAACTCTACTAGAATTCCATGAACTCCATTTGCTATTCAGCAATAGTTTCTCCACCAACCAGTATCAGTTCTCTGTCCGCTAATGGAAGTTAACAGGAACCAGAACTATAGGCAGCAAGTTGCTTAACTTTCTGAGCTGAGCTCCAGCGCACTGACTTTCTATTCATAATATCTGTCTTCACCATCAGTAGGGCACATAGGTCAACAGGATGTTCAAATGAATGGCTGGCTTCCGGGACCCTCTAATTCCCACTAAAGATCCCTAAGTCCTTGGTTTTAAACAAGCAAACTGGAAGGGAATACAAAGATTTAACCCAGAAAGATTTCAGAGTCACAAGGACTGAAAAGAGTTAGCCTCTATGGAAGCCCTCCTATAAACAATGCCTGGGTAGAGATTCATTTCTTTGACCCCCATTCAATCCAACAAGTAATTATTGAGCCCCCGAGGTTTTGTCTGAATGACCAGTTGCCCCAGATCCTGCCCAGTTTACTACAAACATGTGTATATAACCTGTCTCGTAGTCTCAATAATGGGCCTCTTTTCTGAAACTGAAAAGCTGCTAAAAACGGATCCCTGTTAAGTTAATCAGACAATGGGTGTGAGCAGGCTTAGCAGAGACTCAAGTACAATATATTTCTGTAAATTTATATCTATTATTTGAACCTAGGGTCTCCTACTGCTACAAGAGGAAAGAGTATCTTGAGGAGTCTATGCGAGGGGCTAGAGATCCTTGATAGGATCTTTGTGGCACAACCTTTGGATTTTACCCATCTTTTATATTGGGTAGGCAGCTTCCCTCTTTATGTGATTGAGCAGGGGGCAAGTACAACCCATTCCAGTACTCTTGCCTAGAAATTTCATGGACAGAGGCGCCTGGTGAACTACAGTCCATGGGCTCACAGAGTTGAACACAATGGAGCGACTGAGCCCAGCACAGCACAGCAAGTAGGAATTCTTACCCACGAGTACAGCCAATCTTCTTGTTGTTCAGTCACTCCGTTGTGCCCAACTCTTTGCAACCCCATGGACTGAGGACTCCCTGCTTCCCTGTCCGTCACCAACTCCCAGAGCTGACTCAAACTCATGTCCTTTCAGTCGGTGATGTGATCCAATCATCTCAACCTCTGTCATCCCCTTCTCCTCCTGCCTTCAGTCTTTCCCAGCATCAAGGTCTTTTCCAGTGAGTCAGCTCTTCGAATCAGGTGGCCAAAGTGTTGGAGCCACTCTGCCATCCCCCCAGTACTAAGCCTACATCAGAATGCTTTTGATACCAGGGTTGGAAAAACCAGTCATTAATGGATCTTAATTACCAGCTGGTTGCCTTCTGAGAAGGGTATCCTGACCTGCGAACTAAAGAGGAGCAGACCAATATGCATCAATGGCAAGTCATTCATCAGAGTGGTGTCAGTGTCATCTATGCCCACCAGATGGCAGCACATGCAACACCTCGGTGCCAGAGGTGCCAAATGGGATGCTGGGGCTCCCGGGGAAAATGAGCCTTGACAGTGGAAAGTCAATTCCCAGCCAGGGTACATGGGAAGTGGGTTTTCCAGGTCCCTGGGAGAACAGGGATTATTAGGGCTTCTGGCAGGGAGGGATGCAAGGTTCAGACACAAAGACTGTGGAGAAACAACAGGTCCAAGGCTGGATTCTGCCAAACCACAGGACTGAGATGTTATTGATAGAAAAGGCACACTTCTGGAGGAGGGATGGTGAACAAAGACAGAAATGTTTGTTCAGTACTTACATTGTATCCAGTCTAGTATTTTTCACATGTTGTCTCTTGAGCATAGACTAAGGAATCCAGAGAGCTGGATTCATATTCCAGGCCTGGCACTTACTAGTATGATCTTGGGCAAATTACCTAAACTCTCTGTGCCTTGGTTTTTTATCTGTAAAATGGGGACAATAATAATAACTACCTCCTCCTAATAGGGATGTTGTGAGCATTCAGTTCAGTTCAGTTGCTCAGTTGTGTCCGACTCTTTGTGACCCCATGAATCACAGCATGCCAGGCCTCCCTGTCCATAACCAACTCCCGGAGTTTACCCAAACTCATGTCCATCAAGTTGGTGATGCCATGCAGCCATCTCATCCTCTGTCATCCCTTTCTCCTCCTGCCCCCAATCCCTCCCAGCATTCGGGTCTTTTCCAATGAGTCAACTCTTTGCATCAGGTGGCCAAAGTATTGGAGTTTCAGCTTCAACATCAGTCCTTCCAATGAACACCCAGGACTGGTCTCCTTTAGGATGGACTGGTTGGATCTCCTTGCAGTCCAAGGGACTCTCAAGAGTCTTCTCCAACACCATAGTTCAAAAGAATCAATTCTTTGGCGCTCAGCTTTCTTTAGAGTCCAACTCTCACATCCATACATGACTACTGGAAAAACCATAGCCTTGACTGGACGGACCTTTGTTGACAAAGTAATGTCTCTGCTTTTTAATATGCTGTCTAGGTTGGGCATAACTTTCCTTCCAAGGAGTAAGCGTCTTTTAATTTCATGGCTGCAATCACCATCTGCAGTGATTTTGGAGCCCCCAAAAATAAAGTCTGACACTGTTTCCACTGTTTCCCCATCTATTTCCCATGAAGTGATGGGACCAGATGCCATGATCTTAGTTTTCTGAATGTTTAGCTTTAAGCCAAATTTTTCACTCTCCTCTTTCACTTTCATCAAGAGGCTTTTTAGTTCCTCTTCATTTTCTGCCATAAGGGTGGTGTCATCTACATATCTGAGGTTATTGATATTTCTCCCGGCAATCTTGTGCTTCTTCCAGCCCAGCATTTCTCATGATGTACTCTGCATATAAGTTAAATAAGCAGGGTGACAATATATAGCCTTGACGTACTCCTTTTCCTATTTGGAACCAGTCTGTTTTCCCATGTCCAGTTCTAGCCATTGCTTCCTGACCTGCATGTAGGTTTCTCAAGAGGCAGGTCAGGTGGTCTGGTATTCCCATGTCTTTCAGAATTTTCCACAGTTTATTGTGATCCACACAGTCAAAGGCTTTGGCATAGTCAATAAAGCAGAAGTAGATGTTTTTCTGGAACTCTCTTGCTTTTTTGATGATCCAGTCGATGTTGGCAACTTGATCTCTGGTTCCTCTGCCTTTTCTAAAACCATCTTGAACATCTGGAAGTTCATGATTCACGTATTGCTGAAGCCTGGCTTGGAGAATTTTGAGCATTACTTTACTAGTGTGTGAGATGAGTGCAATTGTGTGGTAGTTTGAGCATTCTTTGGCATTGCCTTTCTTTGGGATTGGAATGAAAACTGACCTTTTCCAGTCCTGTGGCCACTGCTGAGTTTTCCAAATTTAGATGAACTCATATAAAGCACACTGAAGGACTATATGTGCTTAGTCACTCAGTCGTGTCCGACTCTTTGTGACCCCATGGACTGTAGCCTGCCAGGCTCCTCTGTCCATGGGGATTCTCCAGGCAAGAATACTGGAGTTGATGTGTCTTATTTGACTGCCTAGACTTCTAAGGCAGGTAGGGTATACCAGTACTATTCAATCCACAGAGCACTGTTCACACATACCTTGTCTTAATCTTCATAACCACCCCATAAGGCAAGTTATTATCATGCCCGTTTTCCAGATGAGGAAACTATTTAAGGCAAATATTAATGAATAAAAGTGGTAGAGGGCTTCTGACTCCAAGTCCAGTACTCCTTTCCATATATCACATCCCTCCTGGGTATCTGTTAAAGAATATCTATCTTCACTGAAGAAATAACTAGCTGATAAGACCCCAATAAAAAAAGAAAAAAGACCACAAGTGAGAGATCTCTTGGAAGTATTTGCATCTTCAAAGAGGATTGTTAAAAACAGAAGCACTCTCAAACCCTAAACGGATGCTGTCCTCTGAGCAAGGAAAAGAGCTACTAAATCCCTTTTCCAAAGGTGAGAATCTGGCTGGTGAAGTGGGGGAAAGGAAGTCATGTGTAGTGAGCCCTTACTGAGAACAGAAGTATGGTCACAGATTTCCTCAAACCCATGAAAGTTTCTTGCCTGCTAATTTATGTGGTTTCAAGAAGGCAGAAAAGAGAACTGGGATGGCAAAATGCCTCTCTTCTTAGAAAATGCCTGGAGGCACCCATCATGCCTGGGTAAAAAGACAGACCAGAGCCCTCCTTTCCAGGAGGAAGGAATAGCACAGGACCTGTGTGAGGGATGGCTGGTGCCAACCAGGCACGAGAAGCAGATGACCTTTTCAGGTTCGGTATATGATGGTCTGGGGCATTACTGGCCCATAAGTATGTTCTGTGCTTCGCTGCCAACCAGATGGTAAATAAAATATTCAACAGACATACAACCTCCTCACCACAGCGAGGTGACTGGCTTGTTCAGAACAGAGTGATTGCAGAGGAAGGCACAAATTGCAAGTGGCAAGAAGCAGCTGGGAAAGAGTGAACAATCTGCTTCTTGTGACAGAGCCAGAGACCAGAGCTGGGGACAGCTTGCATTTGCAGCAGGCCCAGAGCCCCTCCTCAGAGAACCGTGGAATCTGTCATCAAAGGACTTCTGTAAACTTGGTTCCGAGACAAATGCAGATGCACAAAAGTACACAAAAGTACAAAGTACTCAGATGGATGATTCCAGATAAAACAGCCTTAGCAGGTACCAACAGATAGGCTGATATAGCAGGATGTACTTGCAGACACCAATATAATCAGTCTTCTGACAGAGTCCAAATCCAAAGAGCATCTAGGTATTTGCTAGTAATTCTCCACCGCATATGGAATCTCTTATCCAAGCGCTTGATGAGGGAGCTGACAGACTCCAGAATAGAGTGCTTAGGGCTTTGTATCCCCGAAGTAGTTTGACAGAACTACCATTCAATCCAGCAATTCCACTTCCAGGTGTTTTTCCAAAGACAACATAGACAAACAGTTATTCAAAAAGGTGTCTAGTCACTGTGGCATTACTTGCAATAACCAAGATATGGAAGCAACCTAAGTGTCAACTGACAGACGAATGGATAAAGAAAACATGATATATAAAAAATGGAATCGGACCCAGGTCTCTTGCATTGCAGGCAGACGCTTTAACCTCTGAGCCACCAGGGAATCCCAATGGATTATTACTCAGCCATAAGGAAGAATGAAATCTTGTCACTTACCACAACATGGATGGACCTAGAGTGTATTTGCTAAGTGAAATATGTCAGAGAAAGATAAATAGCTATGATAAATAATATAAGATAAATACTAAAATTTCATTTATATGTGGAATCTAAAAAAACAAAATGAACAAACAAAAATAACAGAAAAGACTCATAGATACCTGGGAGGGGTGGATACAGATGGGTGAAATAGGTGAGGGAGATTGAGAGGTACAAACTTCCAGTTACAATGGAACAAATCCCACTACATGGGGATGTAATGTGTAGCATAGGGAATATGATGACAGATGAAACTACACTCTTCATGGTGATCATTTTGTAATTTATAAACATATCAGGCTTCCCTAGTGGTCCAGTAGTTAAGAGTCTGCCTTGTAATGCAGGGGACAACAGTTTGATCACCCGTCAGGGAAGATTCCACATGCTTTAGGGCAACTTAGGCCCTTGTGCCACAGCTACTGAGCCTGCACCCTCAAGCTGCAATACTGAGCCCAAGTGTGGCAACTACTAAAGCCCACACCCACCACAGCCTGTGATCTGCAATGAGACAAGCTACTGTAATGAGAAGCCCATGCTCCTCAACTAGAGAGTAACCCCTAGTCTCCGCAACTAGAGAAAGCCCATGCACAGCAATGAAAGCCCAGCACAAAGGTAAAAATAAATATAAATTCTTAAGAATTTTTTTTAATTTATAAAGATATCAAATCACTATGTTGCACACCTGAAATTAATATAATTTTGTAAGTCAACTGTACTTCAACTACAAATAAATACATAAATAATTTAATAAGTTCCTGCATATATGATCAATAAATAAAAATTAATTGCTTTTCAGTACTTTAATGAAAATATTCTATTTAACACAGCAACAGAAAATACACCTAAAACTCCAGCTAACAAAAGTTGTGCAAGAGACACATCACAGCTCCAACAGTCACACTTTCAATGGTCACAGTTCCATCTAAGAATGTCATGATTAAGTAAAAAGTTGAGGTCCAAAGCTGACCTCTCAGACCTACCCAACTATCT
Source organism: Dama dama (assembly GCF_033118175.1). Taxonomy (NCBI): domain Eukaryota; kingdom Metazoa; phylum Chordata; class Mammalia; order Artiodactyla; family Cervidae; genus Dama; species Dama dama. The sequence continues at coordinate 41,376,212 of NC_083681.1, read as the reverse complement.
TTTGCTGAAGATCTTTTTCCTAAGGGTCTCCCAGATGGAGTCCATGGGTCTCCAATAACTCAATGGAGGCCAAGCGTCCAGAATAGTTGGAAGAGACAGTAGGGGATCTAAGCCCTTACAGAATTGAGGCTGGAGGGTCTTCCCCACTCTTCAGACAGTATTTTTTCATGCTCCACCCTGCCAGATCTTAAATAAATAATGGGTATTTTTTCCTTTTTAGTCTAATCATGGTAACAACAACAAAAGAAGCCACCTGAACTAGAACTTGTTTAGAAGTCTTCCATCTTCCCAGCTCCCTGACCATATTTCTATCCACTCAAAGCAAGATAACAGGCAAGTCAAGGCACCCAGCAGCGGCATCTTACATGGCAAGCTGTGAAAGGCCATGTATCATCACCTCTGGGATCATGTCTGAGTACACAGGTGCTGTTGCGCACAGTCCTAGACTGGAGAAGACCAAGTCTACTTCCTTACAGAACAGAAGGCTCCCATCCTCGGGGTGAGCGGGGGCCTAATGAGGGGACCCACTGAGGGGCTGGAGCCATGCCCTTGCTCAGTAAAATCCCAGAGTCCAGATGCTGAGAGATCTTTTATATCCTGTGCTTCTCTGAGTAAGTTCCCTAGCAGCTGCGACTTTTTCTAAATCCCTAAAAGGCTGCAGCAGTCTAGAAAATGTTGAACTTCTGAAGGCAGAGGCCCATAGTTACCATGGCCACTGTCAGTTTGCCTCAGCTCATGTTCCGGGTTCACTGATGAGAATCCAGAGTCTTTGACAAAGCTCCAGACCCTCTACTCCAGCAATCCTTGGATGGCCACCTTCATCTGGGGACACTCGGCGCTGGCCATGGAGACTAAAGTGGGAACACAGTCCAGGGCTTGGCCACCATCTTGGGATTGAGCCACTGACAACCTGCAAGTGCTGCTGGGAATGTGGAGTTCATTTTTTTCCCTGACTCTTTAAAGAAAGGTTACTTTTCAACATCACACTGTGTTGTTGACTCAAATTAATCACTCAATTTATCAAGTACTGACTTAACAATGGGAGGATGGCATTAAGGTAAGGCTATTTGCCTTTCCATAGAATAATCCCAATCTGCCGAGCAATTTAAATGCTTATTGATCTTTTTAAAGTGTGTCCTTGCTTACAATCAAGCTGCCATTTTTCACAACTGTCTGTGTCCCTACCTCCCACAGCACTCTCAGATCTTAAGTGTTTACTCTTAACCTGCTATAAATTGGGAAAACAGCTGAATTATTAGAATTGTATGTAAATGAGGGTGGAAAGCCTTTTTTGTTGTTTTTGGCTTTAAGCAAGGAACTAAGGAACTCTCCCATGAATAAAGTATTCAAAGGTTTGACACTTTTGTTGGTCCACTTATTTCCTGCTTTTCAACTCCCTCACTGTTCCAGCAGCTGGTACTCCAGCCCCACCAATCAATTCCCCACAAACCAGCCAAAGTGAACACACACAACCTCCATCCCTCCCGTCTTAGAATCCTTTAGCAGCTTCTCACTGCTCTGGGAATGAAGGCTGGCCTTCCTGTGGCCTTTGATAAGCATTGAGAGCCTGGTCAGATCTGGCCTCTCCTATCTTCCTCCTTCATCACTTCCAGGCCCTTGTGTAGGTCACTCTTAACCTCAGCCCAGGCCCCCCAGCTCATCTTACAGATTTCCTCTTAAACTCTCCCTCTACAGGCTTCCCCAGAGGCTCAGAAGTTAAAGAATCTGCTCACAATGTGGGAGACTTGGGTTCAACTGCTGGATTGGGAAGATCCCCTGGAGAAGGGAATAGCTACCCAGTCCAGTATTCTTGCCTGGAGAATCCCGTGGACAGAGCCGGGCAGGTGACCGTCTGTGGGATCACAGAGTCGGGCTTAACTGAGCAACTAACACTGTCCCTTTCTTTCCTTCCTCTACAGCCTCCTTGACCCTGTGAGCAAATCCATGCATCCAACATTGGCCCATGGTCTCATTCCCTCCTCCATCCAAACATTTAGCCCCAAATCACAACTGCATTCCAGATTTAAAGCTCTACCACTTATTAAGCTGAGTTGTCTTAGGCAATTTACTTAACCTCTTTCAGCTTGTTTCTTTATCTATGTGTGTGTGTGTGTTATCACTTCAGTCGTGTCTGACTCTTTGTGACCCCATGGACCATAGCCTGCCAGGCTCCACTGTCCATGGGATTCTCCAGGCAAGGATACTGGATTGGATAGCTATTCCCTTCTCGAGGGGATCTTCCCAACCCAGGGATCAAATCCACATCTCTTACGTCTCCTGCATTGGTAGGCGGGTTCTTTACCACTAGTGCCACCTGGGAAGTCCTTCTTTATCTATAGAATGGAGATAATTATGTCACCTACCTCACTTCACAGTGAGGATTGAGATGGTAATAGATAGTGCACTTAGCTTAATAAATATGATCACTGCTTTTTCAACTATCTGTTTTTCTCACCAAAATATAAGTCCCCTGAGGTAAGGAACCATGCCTGTCTTGCACTTACCATGGGGTGCACAGTACTGAGCAGGGAATCTGGAACACAGCTACTCAATTATTGCTAAATATTTACTGAATGAATACATGAATGTCAGAATGCCACCTAAGAATCTGCAGAGGCTCCCATTTCAACCCTGAGCAAATTTCCATTCTTTCACATGCATTCTCCAACCAGCCTGTTCAGCTTTTCTCTGCTGCACTGTAACAGCTTGTCTGATGAAATTCCCTTCACATCCTTTCACTTCCTCAAGTCCTCCCTTTCGGAGCTGGGTCTTCCCTCCCCCAAGAAGCTTTCCTGTGCCCACGGCTCAGGTCTTCCTGAATCTCCCACTTGGAATCATTTGTCTTGCTCTCTGTCATGCCCAAGCTCCTTTCCGCCCTCATCTCTCAGTCAGCTGATACGCAGTGATATGCAGTGGCCTTGAAGGCAACCTCTGCTCCACCTCTCCCTTCGTGCCCCATCCCCACCCCAGCCTCGGTCAGAGTCAGCCCACCCTCAGTCAGGGTCGCTCTGCCTCCCACTCCTGCCAGAGGACCTTTCCTTTTGATAACATTCTCTCAAAAATCACATCCTTGCAGTGTTTACCTCTCAGTTTCCGAGCTTTGCCACGCCTCACTTAAGGTATTGACTTTTCAATTCGTGATAAATTATTCAGCAGCTCATTTTCAGCCAGACTCCTCTTTTCTTCAGGGCCTTCTCCTCCAGCCACCATTTCGGGGCAGCCTTTAAGTTCTAATGACGTGTTTACAATTCATACTCGGCCAGACATTAAAGCATCGCGGTGCACTCAGGGATGATGAAGCGCTACTTGGGATTCTCAGCAGAGGGAAGGGCCCAATAAGAGTGTTGCTCTGTTGTTTACAGAGAACAAAGATTTCTGTCTTCACTACAAAGGATGTGTGTGCAGACGGTGGCAGAGGGGTTCTGGTTCAAAGGCAGGGCTTTTGCTGGAACTTTCCAAGCCTCCCCGAAGAGCAGACTGGCAGATGATAGGGACAGCCAGTCCTAATCCAATCAACTCTAGGCTTAAGGATTTTCACTCTTGTGCCAGTGGTTGAATGTTGAGGGGCGAGTGGAGGAGGGGGAAAGGAAAGGGCAAAGATATAAAAGAAACCATGAATCTTCTAGAATCAGGGGCATCTGACAAAGCAAGCAAATAAGCAGCAGCACATAATGCTTACCCTTAGGACTGAGTTTTTACACAGAGGCTTCACATCCAAAGGACCACTACCAGCCCCTGTCTGAGCCCTTCCTGTCGAAAGGTCTTGTAGCCCACCACAAGCTCACTTCCTGCTGGATGTTACTGGCCCTGGCACTCCAGCTCCTTGGCTCTTGGCCTCCCAGGCTCCTAGTTGGAGACCTCACCCCCCACCCCCCACAGCCTCCTAACCTGATTGTGTCTTAGGATCACAGGTCAGGACTATATATTGAGGGCCATCGGACATATGAAGGTGTAATTTACATGGTCAGTAATGGGGGAAGATAGGTGAGAGAACTCTCATTAAGAGTTATATGAAGGGAAAGAGATTCCCTGTTATCTTAGATGTTGCTGACATCATTCTCTAAATTATTTGATTAATCTCCAGTCTAGGGTTTAGGCTAATGATCCCCTCCCAAAGAATACCAGAATCGAGAGGCAGACAATAGGACTTTTTGGATTCCATCAAAACTGGAGTTTCTGGCCACTGCATATACGTTCAGGCGACTCACAATGTATAATTGTAGAAGTCCCCCCTCTCCCCTGCCGCATCCCAGTCTCTCTCTCCTCTCTCTCCCCACCTTTTATTCTCTCTGTTCAGCTAGCTTCTCTATTTCTTTACCTGCTTGCACATGGCCCATCCTGGCTCTCCGAAAATGGTGGCCTTACCTCCCGACTGCACACCACTACCCTTCTTTACTCCTCACTGCTAACTGATTCACTCTTTCGTGTCTCAGTCACAGATTCTTGGGAGAGAGAATCCGATTGGGCTGACCTCTGGCCAAGAGGTGTCCATCCCTTGTTCAATCAGCTTTGCCGGAAGCAGGGAAAAGGCTCTTGGGAGAAGCAGGGTGCCTGGACACTCCTGGAAGGGCTGAGGGTTTCTCTAAGAGAGCGTGTGTGCCTCTGGTACAATATCTCGTCCCTTCAGGTTTTGTATCTTTTCAGCGTTCAGTGGGTGGCTCAGTGGTAAAGAATCTGCCTGCCAATGCAGGAGACACAAGAGATGTGGGTTTGATCCTTGGGTTGGGAAGATCCCCTGCACTAGGAGATGGCACCCTACTCCAATATTCTTGCCTGGAGAATTCCATGGGCAGAGGAGCCTGGTGGGCCTCAGGCCATGGAGTTGCAAAAGAGCTGGACATGACTAAGCACAGCACAGTGTTTAGTGGAAGAGAGAGGAACAAGGAGGCAAAGATGGAATTTTGTGGCAGAGCAAAAGTGGCCATAATGACAGCTATTTTTATTTTCTTCCTCTGACTATGGCACATGCTGCCTTCCTTATTTGTGTTGTTATTATTTTCATTTTCAATTCCTCAGTCATGTAACATTTTCCTAATCCGTTCATCCCTTCCAAAATACATGGAGAATATACCTCCAAGTTACTTGCGAACTAATAAAGAAGTGATTCACCCAGCAATGCAAGTGGTGGCGGTGGTTTAGTCACTAAGTTGTGTCCAACTCTTAGAACCCCATGAACTGTAGCTTTCCAGACTTCTCTGTCCATGGGATTCTCCAGATAAGAACCCTGGAGTGCATTGCCATTTCCTTCTCCAGGAGATCTTCCCAACCCAGGAATTGAACCTGGGTCTCCTGCACTGCAGGCAGATTCTTTACCAACTGAGCTACAAGGAAAGCCCAGCAATGCAAGTAGACATAACTAACAATGAGCACCTACTAAGTGATACAGATATGGTTTGCTATAGATTAGAACACATCAGTTCTAGTAGAAACAATCCAGTGACATTGATCAATTGATGAGTGATTTACCACCACTCTGTAGCTAAGGGGACTAATGCTCACACAGCTTAGGTAAACAGTAGAAGGTCCTGTAACTAGAACGTGGCAAAGCCTGGATGGGAACATGCTGGGAATGATGGCAAATCCATGGTTCTTCAGTTCCCACTCTAATGTATAAAGATGTGAGGACCTCTGCTCTGGCAACATTGAGAAATCAGCAGGTTCACATCAATGAGATTTCCAACAAAGTGAAGCAAACCCTTTAAGGGAAATATTTTTTAAAAAAACATGATAGTTGGAAGTCCTAAAACATATGTGATATTCTCCTGCCTGTTTAAACTAATCACTGACTGAGCGCAATGTAACATTTTCCTAATCCGTTCATCCCTTCCAAAATACATGGAGAATATCCTGTTTGCCTGGCACTAAGAACTAGGAAAACAAAGTTGCATAAAACAAAAGACTTTCCCCCAAGGAGTTCAAGGCCTGGAGGGGAAATACATAAATAATATTCAATACCCAAATGGTGGTAGCTAACATCTTTGGTTAGCTAGTGTTTTACTTGCATTATCTTAATCCTCATAATAAATCTATACAGGAAATACTATTATTATTATTCTCATTTTACAGAAGCAGAAATTGAGATTCAAAGAGTCAAAGTAATTTGCTGCGGCTAAACAGTGAAGCAGGGCAAATTCATATAATCAGTCTAGAATCTGAGCTATTAGCATTGCACTCTACAGTTTCCTCCATGTAAGCAAATAATTGCAAGCAGGGTAATCAGGACAAAGTCAGGTACTGGCTTATGATCGCAAGGAAAGAGTGATCAGAGCAATGGTAGTAGAATTTCACCGGGAAACCATCCAGACAAAGAGAATAGCATAAGCAAAAGCACAGCGATGGGAAATGGCATCAGACACCAAGGGAGCCACTGGGCGGCTCATGCATTTGGAGCACCGCATGTGGGAAATGGAGGGCGAAGGAAAAGTGGAGAGAAATAAGGGCAGAGAGACAAGAAGGGCCCAGATGTGGGCAGCCTCATGTCACACCTCACTTGCCCAGAGGAAATCAGGAGGCAATGAGGGTGTCAGGTGGGGAGAGGATGGGATAATCTTTGTATTTTCAGAGAGATAAGAAAGATCATTCACGCTGCAGTGTGGAGTGTGAGAGTAAAGTTGGTGGTTCTGAAAATGAAGGGGAGCAGAAAGGAGGGGATACTGCCCTTTTAGGGACATATGGAAATGATATGTGTGTATGTTTGGGGACTAGTCACAATAAATGACTAAAAATGAAGCACTGGAGTCCTGAAATGTTACATAGCCATCTGCAGATGAGACAGATCTGCCCAATGAATTGTCCTGCCCCAAATGCCCAATGAGAAGCCCTAGGTCAAAGGAAACTTGAAGTCATTCTAGATGCTCCTTTCCTTCACCCTCCCTCGCCCCTCAGCCAGCACACATATGTATTAACAGTCTGAAAGTCCTGTGTTTTCCGCTACTTCTTTGCATCTGAGTGCAGGTCTCACCATTTCTTCTTCTGTGTGTGTGCTCTTTGTCTTTGGATTCCCGACACTTAACACAGTGCTGGGAACTGAGTGGGTGATGGCTGATGTTTGTTGAACCCAATGGAGCTGCTTAATCCTGTGGGATATATGGTCCATGTACAATACCCTTGACTTGAGTGAAATCAATTAACACCCTCTTCACTTGTGATCTTGACTTGAGTATTTCTCCCAGGTCTCAGCAAAGTTGATGATTTCTGCTTGGCTTCCTCACAACATAAGAAACACCACGTTTCATCATCAGTTGCTGTTCTCTTCAGAAACTCTTTATATTGCCCAGCATCCCCTGGGTAATCAGAGCAAATATAATGTCTTTACTGCATCTATTTGTTATTTGGAATGCATGGCAAGCCTTCATGGAAAATTTCCTTAAGTTCACATTTCCTTTCAGAATGAGTCTTTATCTACAGTTAACTCTTGAGTCACCTCTCTCTCTCAGACACACACACACACACAGACACACACACACACACACACACCATCTTCAGATCTTAAATAGGAATATTCTTCAACTGAGAGCCAACAGATCTCCACTCTGGACCAGGTTTTGATGTTACTTGACCTTAATTAAGCAACTTAACCTCAATTTCTTCATTTATAAAATAAGGGATCTGACTCAAATGGTTTTCAAATGACTTTTCATGGAATCTAGGCGTTCTCTGGAGGTAACTAGAGGTAACACTGGAGATGAGGGAGAGCTCACACACCCACACACACACTCACACTCACTCACTCACTGTAATAATCAGAGGTGGTTTCCACCAAACAATTTTACTAGGAAACGCCTTCTGGGCATATGGTAGTATCTCACTTCTGGGCCTCTTTGTGGTTGAGTAGGATCACACGGCTGGTTTTGATCCATGTGACCTAAAAAGTTTTGTGGGTCACTGTCATATCAGAGCATTTAATTACCAACACAATACTCTTCAAGGTTGTTTCTTTTCTTCTGCCCTGACAACCAGCAACGCTGAGATGGTGGCTGCTTCATCCACTGGTGTCCTGGAGTGAAATTATGACCTGAGCCCAAGCCCATCTATGTCAGACATACAGCATGAACAAGAAGAGCCTTTTCGTAACAGCTGATAAATTTAGAAGGCTGATTTTCACTGCACATAACCTAGCTTATGCTGACTAATACACACACACACTCATACATAAATTCTACATAAGATTTTGTTTGACAAACGGGTCCAAAGGCTGAAAACAAAATTGAAAATTTCATTTCTGAGGACCCTTGCAATCAGAAATCTATGATTCTACACAGGTCCTTCCAACACTCTAGCTATCTTCCCTACCCTCTTTACATATTTCAACTTTACTTAATTTCCATGAACTTCTCTTAATTTGATGGGTGCCCCCCCACACACAGAGATTTACTTTTCACATAAAATTGTATGACAATTTTGGAAGCTCAAAGTGATGACCCACTTTTTCTTCACCACACGTACATTCACTTACCACAGCCATCAGAACAGACTTATCTGCCAAAGCTGACAGCTGCACTCTGACAAGGTGAGACTTGTTGCAAGCTGTACCCAACTGTCTCTATTTCCCTGAGACACAAGTGAAAATATGTGTCCTCACTTTGGAGTCACTGCTTGTCTGAGTGCTTTAGTCAGCTAGTACCCCTACTGTGCCTGGAAAGAGTTTTATGCAAAGAAGTTTCCCAGTAAATATACTGATGGTTTTTGTGAAAATAGTGGATACATGTAGCATCACTGTTTCCTTCATAGTCTGAAGCCTTATGGAACCTCCCTCTTTCAAGGTCAGCTAGACCAGATGGATTCTTTGACTGCTAAAAATAGCTTAAATGGGATACCAACTGGAATCTGAGATATTAAATTCAATCAGTAATTTTAAAATTTTGTTGTGCCTAGTCTAATAATCTCCTTCAATTCAGTGGGTCTGGGATGATGCCCTAGAGTTCATACTGTTAATTAGGTAACTCTGATGCAGATAGTTAAAGAACCACAATTTGAGAGGTTCTACACTTGATCTTCAAGCTTTTTGGAATCCTAGGAATCTGGATAATTTCAAATTCCAGATATGCAAGAGATTCAAAATGTTCAATAAAAGGTACTGCAGGAGAAGCACTAGTCATTTTTAGACATTGCCCCTTTGGTGGTTAGGCCAAGGCCTGGGAATGAAGGAGCTGGGATTTCATAGCATCAGAAAAGGCTGTGGGAAACTAGAGGGAGGGTCTCTTCTAAGGGTCTCATCATCTAAGTCTAATGGTACCAGTGATGCCAGAGCAGGGCCCAGAGTTTACAAAGAACTGTGGTGGGTAGACCAAGAACTCAACAAGGGTGCCAAACTAAGGCAAGGAAGGGACCCAAAGCAGGTTCTGGATGTGAAGCCCAGGGCTTGCAGGGAAATGAGAAGGTGGACATACAAGTGACAGGTCTAGGCAGTTATTTGGAGGAGAGATCTGAGTGAGTCCTAGGGATACACACAGTGGCCTGGATGTCAATTACCCCTTTGTAGGGGACTAAGGATGAGCCTGGCAGAGTGGTTCCTAGAGTAAAGAATAATGCCTCTGGAAGATAGATTCAGTAAAAATTGGGTTGGGCTTTAATCAAAGTATCCAGGAGTGGGAAAAGTCAGAGGATGAGTTTAATTCATGACCTAGGGAGAACTGAGAGTTGAACCCAATAAATGTGGTTGTTAAGTTAAAGGGTTGACTCAATGGGGTTAGAAATAGGAGACAAAGTTAAAGATTTGGGGAGCTGGCAGAAATTGGAATGGAGCAGAGGGTAGAACATGAAAGCAGGAGTAAAGAGAAAGGTCGAAGGCAACTTCTCTTCTTATAGTTATGAGACTGGTATCTCACTTTTCCTGGCTCCATGTGGTGTGGGGTGGGTGGCTTGGTTTGAAGACAAATGAGGCAGGCACTGACCTGTCCTCAGTGGAACATAGAGAGAATGGGCCCTTGGACCCAGAAGTCAGCCAAGGTCTATCCTTCCACCTTGGCAACAAAAGAGAGCTGAGCCATCAGATACCAAACACCACACTGAGCAATCAGGGTAGACAGTGGGATTGCTTGGATTATGTGACTTCCTAGGCTCCTGTATGACAAACAAGCACAGCCTAATGGGGAGAGGAAATTTTTTCAGAACAAGAAAGGGCAAAGCATTCTCTCCTTCCTCATCTTCTTGTTCCTGCCATTACAGAAGGCCTTTGCTGAAACAGTGGAACATGGCCCAGTAATTCCACTGAGGCTGTGTTAATTGTTTCTCATCACAAATTTGGGCACATCCTTTCCCAATTAAAAATTCGTTGCATTCAAGGAAAAAATAATTTAGGGCTCATTAGAGTTTTGTTTTTTAATCAGTTAATAGAATGTGGTAGATAATGGAGGGAGAAGGCAGAACTGGGCTGGAAGACTGGAAAATTGATTCTCTTCCCAGTTCTGACATTTACTAACCATGTGACCTTTGGCAAATTGCTTCATGTATTTAGGCTTTTGTTCCCTTGTTCGTAACAAGAAGGTTATCAAACTTGATGGTTTCTAAAAGTCCTTCCAACTCAGACATTCTCAGGTGTCTGATTGCACTTCCTTCCCACCTAACAAGAAGGCTTAGAAAAATGGAATTGGCTCACCTTGTAGAAATGGGCATTTAATTGTTGGATGAATAGATGGAGGGATTAACGAATGAGTTGCATCCAATGACACATATTTCTGGACATCTCCAATGAAAGGGTTGCCATCCCAATGTGAGATGACCTAAGCAGGTGATGAAAGTAAATCATAAAGTTAAAGAAATGGGGACATGGTTATATGAATCGTAGATCCAGATCCACCTTTGACCTTCACTGATGTTAAATCCTAGAATTCGTGAATATTAGACTCTCAGAACTCAAAGTCTTAGCATGTCAAATCAACCCATTTGACAGGTGGGGAAACTAAGGCTAGGCAAAGTGACTTGCCTGCAGTCCCAGAGCTTGCTAGCAACAGAAAGTCTGAACCAGCCCTTCTGCCTCTCCCTCCTGTGCTTTTTCTCTGCACTGTGCTGTATCACATCTCCCAGAAGTGCAGCTAAAAATGGAGCTGAAGCTTTAGGCAAAAGCCCAGAGCTGATGACCCAGTGTTACATGAACGGCAAACTATTATCAAAGCAAAGGACTTCCCCAAAGATTCAAGATAAACTCTATACCTTGTATCCTAACCTGTGCTCTGGAACCACCCTCCCCCTAACAACTGCAGCTGAAAAGCAGCGTGAAACTGTGGGCTCTGAAAAATGCACATCCCATAAGAGAAGATGATTAGGAGCAAAGACAGAAACAGCTAATTTTAGGGATTTTCTGGGAATAATTCCAAAGAGAGTTGGGCTTACTGAGAACACTCATGGGCAGTGGCAAAAGTTAGAACCTCCTCCTCTCCCCAGAACCATGAAAAAACCCCTTCCCATCTGGCCAGGAGCTTTGCCAACTAACTTCCTTCTAAGGTATTCAAACTCTCTGGACCTTGATTTCTTCTTTAAAATAGAGAAGAAGAAAGCCTGTGATAATCAAGTGAGGCTCATGCATATCCAAGCACCATATTCATCCATTCAAGACTGTCTTCACTTCAGGTCATCATTGCTTAAGAGTCTTGTCATGGTTCCCTGTGTTCATTCTTACCCCTGAAACATTGCTTCTTTCGTTCTCTTGCCTAATGTGAAGAGTTCCTTGATCACTCAAGGCCCCAAGGAGGGCTTTCCTCCTGCTTTCTTCATTGGTGATCTATAATACTCATTTGGCACCATGCCTGATGCCTACAATCACAAGTTACTGTTATTTCAGGAAAAGATCTCTTTCTAGCTAGGCAGAATAATAGGTCCATGGATATGTCTACATTTGAATCCCCAGAACCTGTGAATATATTATATTATGTGGCAAGGGAGAATTAAGCTTGCAGATGGAATTAAAGTTACTAATCTGTTGACCTTAAGGAAAGTATCCTGGATTATCCAGGTGAGCCCAATGTAATCACAGGTATCCTTAAATAAGGAAGAGGGAAACAGGAGACCCAGAACAAGAGATAGCATTGTGAGAATGACTCCACCAGCCACAACTAGGTTGGAAGATGGATGACACCACCAGCCTAGGAATGCAGGAGGCCTCTGGAAGCTGGGAGAGGGAAGGAAATGGATTCTTGTGTAGAGCCTCCAGAGGGAACACAGTTGTTTGCCAACAGCTTGATCTTGACCCAGTGAAACTGATTTTAAAATTCTTATCTCCAAAGTAAAATAAAATTTTGTATTGTTTTAAGTCACTATGTTTGTGATTATTTGTTATAGTGTGTGTGTGTGTGTGTGTGTGTGTGTGTGTGTGTGTGTGTGTGCGCGCGCGCGCTCGCGCTCAGCCACCTTAGGCGTGTCCAACTCTTTGTGAGCCTATAGACTGTGGTCCACCAGACTCCTCTGTCCATGGAGTTCTCCAGGCAAAAATACTGGTGTGGATTGCCATGCCCTCCTCCAAGGGATCTTACTGACCCAGGGATGGAACCTTCATCTCCTGCATCTCCTGCATTGCAGGAGGGTTTTTACCCACTGAGCAACCTACCTATACACACTACAATTTATGCTGGATGTCATGTAGTCAGTATTTATAGTACTAAACACAAAGTAAAAATAAACAACTAGTGGTTATTTTTTAAGTTAGTGAATGAATGAACTAACTGATATAAAAACAATTTGGAAATTAATCAATCAAATGATAAATAGCTCTAAGTTATAAAAACCCTTGAAAGCAGACTCAGGTGTCTGAGTATAATATGATTTCATGGACATTGCTTGTGTTGTCATTATTTTTCCAAGGCCACATCATACACTGGAAATTACCCTGGGCTTCAAGTCAAAAGACCTGGGACACAGTCTTATTGCTGGCACACATTAGCTGTCAGAACTTGGATAAATTGTGTAACTTACCTACATCTCAATTACCTCATCCATAAAAGAAAGATACTATTTACTATCCTGAGAACTTCCTGGAGCAGTTCTGGGAATCTGATGAGCCAATGCACAGAAAAGGGCTGTGAAAACTGTAAAATGCTATGCACATGGGAGTGGCTGTTCATTTACCATCTTTTTCTGTGGACTAATTTTTAACTAAAAAGCATTTTCTTGGTGCCTCTACTGTGCTCACATTACTACATGAGTCCTTGTGGGAAAATATAAGAAATATAAGTTTTGGAAGGGTTCATAATTCAAACTAGGGACCAGGGTGAAATGAGACAAGTCATTCAGTTTCTACTCTGATCCAGGAGCCCAGGACCACCTCTTGCTCATTTGGCCCCAGGCACTGAGGGACCAGGCACCGCTGATAATGGGCTAGAAGCTTCTTGCTACAGACCGCAGTTCAGTTAGCTGAGGCCCAGAGCCTGGAGTGAATCAACAAGAGGGGTCTCTCATTTGGGGGAAGCCTTTAAAAAACTTTTTTTTATTGTTTTAAAACACACATGATACAAAATTTACCATCTTAACAATTTTAAATGTCCAGTTGAATGGCATTAACCACATTCACAACATTGTACAATAATCACCACCATCCATTTCCAGAAGTTTTTCATCATCCAAACAGAAACTCTGTACCCATTGAACAATAAACTCCTATTCTCCATTGAAAGAAGACTTGTGTAGGTGGCTGATCCCACCCCAAACACAGCACTTGTGGAGCAGTTCCTACCTGCTGAATGAGACTTGCAAGCTCTGTCTCCATCCTGTGGGATCTCCACAGACACATGGCCCATTCGGGATGGGGTCTGGGAGGATAGACTTTGGGCATACACAAGCATAATCTCTGAAAGATGTCTAGCCCTCAGGACTAATGCATTGGGCTTCTTAGTAGAGTTTTTATTTCCTTGGGGAGTTAAGTCTCCTGGATTGCCAACTGTCCTGCCCCTGGCCAAGAACTGAGTTTGACAAAACTACCTTTATAAAGCTCCTTACTTCTCAAAGAAAAGTGCTCTAGACCCTCCTACTTATTTAAAGAATCCAAGGCATTCACAGTTCTGTTTCTTACAGGAGAACTCATTAACAAAAAAATAAAAAGAAGAAGCTGAAAACATGTGATACAGAGCTTTCTTTTCTCCCATTAGGCTCAAATTCTCTCTACAAATCTTCTCAGCTTCAGAAAAGTGGGATAAATGTCCTTCTAGCTATTTAAATCTAATTCCTTACTTATGCTTTTGATTCTATACTAATCCATAAATGCAAAAGGAGAAAAAAATGCTATAGGCACAAGAAAATTTTCATTATTGCAATATCAATAAAAATTGCATAAGCTAAAATTTTGGTCAAAAATGGCTGTTTGTTAGTATATGTTTATTTCTTTTGTGCCCCCACTAATGTGATAGAAAGAAAAACTCTTTAAAGCCACATAGGGAATGGGAAAGGGGACATCAGTATATGAGAGATCGTAATAAATTTTTAGAAGACTACAAATTGTTGGAGGAATAGTTACTGGCTTAGTAAGATAAAGGAAAACCAGAGGAGGGGGTGAAAAAAGAGCAATTTGTTCCATAAAATCCTGGAAAGGCTAAGAATTCAGGGGAATCAGAACCCCTAGATCAAGGCATTTGGTACCCAATCCACTTACTTCTTCCCCAGGTAGAAGATATGAGTTTTCTTCTCTGGCAAAGTTAACAGAAGTTCAGGGTTCAGAGGCACCTAGGAGGTGGAGGGCAGGATTAACAACAAAAAGATTAATTGAAAGTCTGTAAAATGAAGTGACGGATCCAAGTCTTCTTTTGTCCCCATCTGGACTCCAGGCAGAATGCTGGTCATCAGGCACTTCCCTGGTTGGCTTTTGGAGGTCTCTTCTCTGGCATTTGGGGAGCACCAATAAAATGACCAATAACTTGCCCAACTATCTTTTAAGTGAACCCCACCACACACTCCCATATGCTATTACACACGCGCGTGCGCACACACACACACACACACACACACACACTTTTGTGTCTTACTCTTAAATATGAAGAGCCAAGGCTCATCAAATAATTGAGAACAACCTCTAATATAGAAGTGAAAGATCAAAACAATCATGGGGAAAAAACATTTTATCTAACAGATAATACAAAGCAGAAGAAAAGATTTGCTCCAAATTATTACCCTGTCAGATACAGGGGGAAAAAAAGAAACAAGCACATTAAACAGCAGGAAACTAAGACAGAAAACACTCAAAGATTAAGAAAAAGCTCTTGGAAATTTGCATATATGATTGCCAAAATAAAAAACTTGAATGCCTAGAAAATAAAGTCAAAAAAATCTGAAGGAAAATAAAACAAAAAGACAAAGAGATAACCAATGGAGAGGGAAAAACTTAAATAGAAGTTAAAACCAAGAACCATATCATATAGCTTACAGGAGCCATAGAAAGAAAAAAATAGAGAAAGTTAGGGGAAAGGAGTAGAGGACATCTCAAAAATATATCTCCAGGTTGAAAGAGCCCACAGGTTATCTAGCACAAAACTACATCAAAAGTTCATGAGCATCAATTTCAAGGACCAGGGTAGAGAGAGAAAATTATAATATATTCCAAAGTGAAAATAATTTGAAAAGAAGAAATAAGAATTATGATGATTTCAGACTTTTCCTTAGCAATACCAAAAACTATGGATCAAGGCCATCCAATTTGATTGGAAACTTTTTTAACTTAAAACTTTACACATAGTCAAACTAGCCACCAAAATTTAACAACAGAACAAAGATATTTCAGGTATTTAATGAACCCAAAATGATATCCATTTACTAGGAAACTACATAGCACATACCTCAGCAAAAAAGAGGGAGTAAACCAAGAAAGATAATGACATAGAAAACAGGAAGCAATGGACACAACTTAAGAAAACAGTGGCTGGGGGACTCCAGGGTAACAGATCTGTAACTTCCTGGCATCAGAGAGAATCTGAGGAGAGTCACTTACAATAAAAAGAGAGGGAGAACTCCATATGATATCCTAAAAGTGGAATATTTGAAAAGATTAAGAACACGTGAGTGGTGAAATAAATATTTTTAAATTAAGTAATTATGAATTTGAATAATAAAAACTATAGGAGAAATAAAACAGAATCATAGTAATATGTTAGGGTTTGAAGTAAGCAATATTTGCATAGTCATAATGATATAAAATTAATTATTTGTTATATAAAAAATTGTGATACAATTTTATTGGGAAGGTGAAAGATGAGAAATCAAGATGTGATATAAAAAAGCTTAATCTTTCCTACCATAAAAGAAAGTCAATAGATAACATCAGAAACAAATGAGAAATAGCAGTAGATATATATTATTTAGAAATATGGATTAGCTATAATAAGAACACCTAAGTAATTAAAGAAGCAGTTATTTCTACATAGCAGGGTTAAGATGGGATGGAACAGGATATTGAAATGTTGTCTTTTATTATACATCATTCAAATATATTTTATGTCTTAAAATATAAAATACACATATACTGTAAAAATACACATATACTGCTTACTAGAAGATGCTTCTAATTAAAAATAATTACACGGGGCATTAATTTTAGGCATGATGGAGTGCCAGGTATTGGATTTACCATCTCAAATTACACAATTAGAAAACCAGACAAAATATATGAAACAACAATTTTTCAGACATTGAACAACACAAGACCATGATCTCAATGAGAAGAGAAGCAAATGCGCTAAGTTCTGTAACTGCCCTAGAATACTGCCTGAAAGCTATTTGCAGGCTACAATGCAAAGACAAGGATTCCAAACAGCCTGGTGATCTTGGTGAGTGAGAACATAGAAACCAGAGATCAGAAACCCAGTGACCAAAATTTGTAGGAGAGAGTACCAGACAGAAGAGAGTTGCTCAGAAAGAGAGAGAGAGCTTGAAAGATCTGAAGAGAGGGTCCTTTGAATTTAGGTTGAGTACTGACCTGCACATGCATAAGATAAAACTGCCTGAGGCTGGTGAAAAAAATCACCAGAAAGTAACAGGCTGAACAACTTTCAGAGCTCGCCCAGGACTGAGAATAAAGTAGTGGCAAAGGAAATGGCAACCCACTCCAGTATTCTTGCCTGGGAAATCCCATGGACAGAGGAGCCTGGTGGGCTGCAGTCCATGGGGTTGCAAGAGTCAGACATGATTTGGCAACTAAACCATCACAACCACCATGAAAGTAGAAAGACCTTATAGTACAAATTATATCAACTAGAGTCTTCCAAAGGGTAGCGTCTAAATTAACCCAAAACCAAAGGCTGCTCTGGATCTGCTCCAACAAAGCCTAATTTTGAGCCTGAAAAAGATCTAACTAATCCCAAGGAATATAACTGCATGTCAGATAAAGACAACCCAACACTATTTTTTCAAAAAATACAATGACATCTAGTAACTAACTACGTAAAATCAATAATGTCGGCATCCAACAAAAAATTACCAAACATGAAAATGATAGAAATATAAGACAAACAAGCTCTGGAAAGCTAATGTACAGCAGGGTGATTATAACTAAAAATACTGTAATGTATACTTGAAATTTGTTAAGAGAATAGATCATATATTCTCACTATACACACAAAAATGGAAACCATGTGAGATGATGGAAATGTTAATTAACTTGATTGTGGTCATTACTTCACAATGTATACATATATTAAGTCATCACATTGTACACCTTAAAGAAACCATGTTGTTACAATATAAATATATACAGGTGTAGCCTGTTTTATTGTGCTTTGCTTTATCAAACTTCACAGATACTGTGTCTTTAGCAAATTGAAGATTTATGGCAACTCTGACTGCCAAATGATGGTTAGCATTTTTCTATCAATAGAATATTTTTTAAATTAATGTATGCATATTTTTTAGACATAATGCTATTGCATATTTAACTACAGTATAGTATAAACTTAACTTTTATATGCACCGGGAAACCAAAAAATCATGGGACTCACAGTATTGGGATATTTGCTTTGTTGTAATGGTCTGGAACCAAACTTGCAATATCTTTGGGGTGTGACTGTACAATTTTTGTTTGTCAATCATACCTCAATAAAGCTAGAAAAGATTTTTTAAGGAAATAGATCTTGTTAATAATAAAACATTACTAGTAATAAATTGAAAATAAAAACTATAAATTCACAGATCTAAAAAAAGCTCAATGACTCCAAGGAGATCAAATATTTAAAAAATGCAGCCTGTCCATTATTCTGTTTCTGTTCCATAGATAGGTTCATTAAGAAGAGAAGCTAAAGGCAAAGGAGAAAAGGAAAGATATATCCATCTGAATGCAGAGTTCCAAAGATCAAGGAGAGATAAGAAACACTTCCTTAGCGATCAATGCAAAGAAATAGAGGAAAACAATAGAATGAGAAAGACTAGCGATCTCTCCAAGAAAATTAGAGATACCAAAGGAACATTTCATGCAAAGATGGGTATGGAAATGGTATGGACCTAACAGAAGCAGATTTATTAATAAAAGGTGGCAAGATTACACAGAAGGACTATAAAAAAGATCTTAATGACCCAGATAATCACGATGGTGTGATCACTCACCTAGAGCCAGACATCCTGGAATGCGAAGTCAAGTGGACCTTAGGAATCATCACTACAAACAAAGCTAGTGAAGGTGATGGAATTCCAGCCGAGCTATTTCAAATCCTAAAAGATGACGCTGTGACAGTGTTGCAGTCAATATGCCAGCAAATTTGGAAAACTCAGCAGTGGCCACAGGACTGGAAAAGGTCAGTTTTCATTGCAATCCCTAAGAAAGGCAATGCCAAAGAAAGTTCAAACTACTGCACAATTGCACTCACCTCACACTCGAGCAGAGTAATGCTCAAAATTCTTCAAGCGAGGGTTCAACAGTACATGAGCCGAGAACTTCCAGATGTTCAAGCTGGATTTAGAAAACAGAGGAGCCAGAGATCAAATTGCCAACATCCACTGGATTATCGAAAAAGCAAGAGAGTTCCAGAAAAGTATCTACCTCTGCTTTATTGATTACCCTAAGGCCTTTGACTGTGTGTATCACAACAAACTGAGGAAAATTCTTTAAGAGACGGGAATACCAGACCACCTGATCTGCCTCCTGAGAAATCTGTATGCAGGTCAAGAAGCAACAGTTAGAACCAGACATGGAACAACGGACTGGTTCCAAATTGGGAAAGGAGTACGTGTATATTGTCACCCTGCTTATTTAACTTATATGCAGAGTACATCATGTGAAATGCTGGGCTGGATGAAGCACAAGCTGGAATCAAGATTGCCTGGAGAAATATCAATAACTTTATTTTTCTGGGCTCCAAAATCACTGCAGATCGTGACTGCAGCCATGAAATTAAAAGACGCTTACTCCTTAGAAGGAAAGTTATGCCCCACCTAGACAGCATATTATAAAGCAGAGACATTACTTTGTCAACAAAGGTCCGTCTAGTCAAGGCTATGGCTTTTCCAGTGGTCATGTATGGATGTGAGAGTTGGACTCTAAAGAAAGCTGAGTGCCAAAAATTGATGCTTTTGAACTATGCTGTTGGAGAAGACTCTTGAGAGTCCCTTGGACTGCAAGGAGATCCAACCAGTCCATCCTAAAGGAGACCAGTCCTGGGTGTTCATTGGAAGGACTGATGTTGAAGCTGAAACTCCAATACTTTGGCCACCTGATGCGAAGAGCAACTGAGCTGAGCAACTGAACTGAACTGGACAGAGATGCAGATGATACCACCCTTATGGCAGAAAGCAAAGAGGAACTGAGGAGCTTCTTGATGAAAGTGAATGAGAAGAGTGAAAACGCTGGCCTAAAGCTCAATATTCAAAAAATGAAGATCATGGCATCTGGTTCCATCACTTCATGGCAAATAGATGGGGAAACGATGGACACAGTGACAGATTTTATTTTCTTGGGCTCCAAAATCACTGCAGATGGTGACTGCAGCCATGAAATTAAAAGATGCTTTTCCTGGAAAGAAAAGCTATGCCCAACCTAGACAGCCTATTAAAAAGGAGAGACATTACTTTGCCGACAACGGTCCACCTAGTCAAAGGTATGGTTTTTCCAGTAGTCATGTATGGATGTGAGAGTTGGGCCACAAAGAAGGCTAAGCATCAAAGAATTGATGCTTTTGAATTGTGGTGCTGGAGAAGACTCTTGAGAGTTCCCTGGATAGCAGCGAGATCCAACCAGTGAATCCTAAAAGAAATCAGTCCTGAAAATTCATTGGAAGGACTGATGCTGAAGCTGAAGTTCCAATACTTTGGCCACCTGATGTGAAGAACCGACTCACTGGAAAATACACTGATTCTGGGCAAGATTGAAGGCAGGAGGAGAAGGGGACGACAGAGGATGAGACAGTTGGATGGCACCACCAACTCGATGGACCTGAGTTTGAGCAAGCTCTGGGAGTTGGTGATGGACAGGGAAGCCTGGCATGCTGCAGTCCATGGGGTTGCAATAAGTTGGACACGACTGAGTGACTTCACTTTCACTTTCATAGTTGCTTTACAACGTTGTTGTCTTTTCTGCCGTACAGCAAAGTGAATCAGTATACAAAAATATCCAGTCTTTTTTAGATTTCCTTCCCATTTAGTTCACCATAGATCATTGAGTAGGGTTCCCTGTGGATGGACTGGGAGGTTGGGGTTAACAGATACAAACTTTTATGTATAGAATGGGTAAACAACAATGGCCTACTGTATAGCACAGAGGTTTGTATTCAATATCCTATGATAAACCATAATAGAAAAGAACATTTTTAAAAGAATGTATATGTATGTATGGCTGCATTATTTTGCTGCACAGCAGAAATTAACACAATATTGTAAATCAACTATCCTTCAATACAAATATTGATTAAAAATAAAATACAAATGCAACAGACTACTAATAACCACTAACCATGAAAAAATGCTTAAAAAGAAATTCTTACAAGCAATCAGAGGAAAACAAATACATTATGTACAGAGAAACAAAGATAAGAATGACAGAAGATTTTATGTCAGAAACTGCAAACCAGAAGAAAATAAAGCTAACTAGAGTTTTGTGCCCAACAAAACTAGCTTTCAAAAATGAAAGTGAGCCAAACACTTTTTAAAACAAACAATATCTGAGAAAATTCATTACCAGCATAGCTGCTCTATAAAATATACTAAAGGAAATTCTTCAAGCAGAAGGAATAATACTATTTGGAAATTTGTATCTACCCAAAAGAATCAAGAAGAATATGTGGACTAATATAAAAGACATTTTCCACTGTTTAATCTCTTTAAGTAAAACTGTCAATTGAAAATAAAATAATACCAGCATCCCATGGTGTTTATAACATACATAGGAGTTAAACACGACAACAATAGTACAAAAGAAGAGAAAAGTTTCTTGCACGTCACATGAAATGGTTTAACACAATCAGAAAGTAGACTGTGATGAGTTAAAGATGTATCAATATATTGTAAACGGTAGAGGAACCAATAACAAGACAAGGTAAAGATATAGCTAATAAGCCAACAAAGAGATCAGCTGGAATCATAAAAATAATGTAAAAAAAAAAAAAAAAGGAAAAAGGAAAAGAAAACAAATAGGAAAATAGAAAACAAACAGCAGTATGGTAGATTTAAATCTAGACATTTCACATTAAATATAGGCACATTAAATATAATCACATTAAATATAGGCAATCTAAACACTGCAATTAAAAACAGAGATTGTTAGATTGGATTTAAAAAAAGCAAGAACCAATTTTGTTCTGTCTGTAAGAACCCACTTTAAAACTGTAGACACAAGCAAGTTAACAGTAAAAGAATGCAAAAAGCACTAATTGAAGGTAAGTTTGAGTGGCTACATTAATATAGAGAAAACACTTTTGGACAAGAAATATTAAAAGATAAGGAGATACATTTATAATAATAAATTGATTAATCCATCAAGAGGAGAGAACAGACCTAAATGTATATACAGTTAATAACAGAACCTCAAAAAAGGAAGTAAAAAACTGTTAGAACTGAAGGAAGAATTAGATAAATCCACAATTGCAGTTGCATGTTTTAACACTTTTCAGTACTTGAACAACTTGGTGAATATCACTAAACATATAGAAAACATGAATGGGGAATTCCCTGGTGGTTCGGTGGTTAGGACTCTGTGCTTTTACTACAGGGGGCCTGGGTTCAATCCCCAGTCAGGGAACTAAGATCTCACAAGCTGAAACAGAAACAAAACATGAATAAGCCAAACCAAACAGACCTGTATAGAACACACCAGTCAACAACAATGGAATACACATTCTTTTCAAGTACACATGTAACATTTACCAAGAATGACTATATTCTGGACCATAAAAAGCCTATAATTTAAAAAGATCAAGACTATATAATGTATGTCTTTTGATCACAATGAAATTAACTGAATCATTAATACAAAGATATCTGCAAAAAGTCAAATGTTTGGAAATTAATAACATGCTTACAAATGATTCATTTGACAAAGGAGAAATCAAAAGGAAAAAGACAGTATTTTCAACTAAATAAACATAAAATCACAAAATTTCAAAATTTCTGGGATAGATGTAAAGATTAGAAGTGCTTAGAGGAGATTTTATGGACTAAAGAAGCAGAGGGAAGGTGTGGTGAGCACCATCGGTAAAAGCAGAGGGAGGAAATGTTCATCTGGCAGAAGCAATAAATGCTCACCACACCTTTCCTCTGTCCTACCTCATTAAGCTTCTGTTACATCTCTTTTATCCTCTCAACTAAATGTTTCCAAAACATGGATACAATAGAGCCATTTCTATCAACATCAGTCATTTATCTTCTTTAACTCACAGTAGTTATATTTTTGTAACAGCAGAAAATCCAAAAAGGAGGAGATATATGTGTGTGTATGGCTGACTTACTTCGCTGCACAGCAGAAAAGAATATAACATTGTAAAGCAACTAGACTCCAATAAAGAAAATTTTAAAAACCATTTTTCTGCCCTGCCCATAGTTTCACACGCACACCTCCTTCTGACCAACACCCAGCCAAAAACACGCACACACACAGCTAGGGCTGAACTGAACGAGGGATGGCCACCTGACTCCAAATTAGCCAGTATGTTGAAAGCAAAAAAGTGAAAGTGTTAGTCATTCAGTCATATTCTGCTCTCTATGACCCCATGGACTGTGGCCTGCCAGGCTCCTCTGCCCATGGAAATTTCCAGGCAAGAATACTGGAGTAGGTAGCCATTCCCTTCTCCAGGGGATCTTCCCATCCCAGTGATCAAATCCAGGTCTCCTGCATTGCAGCCGGATTCTTTACAGTCTGAGCCACTAGTTGCCTAGAAATCTGACTTTGTGTGACCTTGCACCAAGAGAAGAGCGAGGCTGAACAGATTCTATCTTGAGAACTTGATATGAGGCATAAGATTGCTGACAGTTGGTGGTGAGAAAGTCTTGTAAATTGAAAGTAATGGCAACCGTCTGCAAGTTGATGAGTAAAAGGGGGAAGCTGTTCTGCAGAGAAAGGGAAATGGAGCTGACAAGAAGCAAAGAGCAGAGAAGAAGAGACCGTGGCCCAAGAGAGAGAAATAGAGCCAGGAGCCAGCTGCTTCTGTTCCTCTACATCTCCCCTGATATTCGACTGCACTTGATTTCATGTCCTTTGATTCTGTGAGAGCTCTGTTTCCCTGTAATAAACACTATTCTTTACTTGAGTAACTCTGAATGAGTTTTGTGTTCTTGCAACCCAAAGAACCATAACTTGAACAATTTCATGTGTCTTTTTAATTGCCTCCCAACATTGCTTGGTAACTTCTTTAATGTTAATCAGTGTCTTTTATTTCATCTGTATAACACAGCTCATAGTCACATGACTGAATTATATAAATGCTGATAAGGTTCACAATGAATTAATTCATTAATCTGGTTACTGACACCTCTACCACCATCAGAATCATGAATTGCTTGTTTTGTCTGCTCTATCGAGTCCTTTGTGAATCTTTTTTTTTTCTCTACTCCCTTTGGCTCTGGTGGGACTAAGACTCTCAGGCTTCCAAACCCCTCCCACTGAAGCAGGCATATGGCCCTCGGTGTAGGTCAATCAGGCTCTCATTTGGAATCTCAGTCATTGGATAATAGTTTCCTAAAGAAATGTTGATCACTTGAGAACCATGGAGCTCCCTTGATAACTGGCCTTTCAGTTGTCTGATTGTTCAGCTTTTTCTTCAGTCCTGGGGCTGTTCACTATCCTTCCAAAACCCCCCTTTCCAGAGTCCATTTCTACTGTTTTCAGCCTGATTCCTCTCTGATACAGGCTGGTTCCCATAGAGGTCAGTTTCTTCCCTAGCTATATAGAATAACTGGAAGAAAGTCTTCTTTTTGGAAAGAGCAGCTAATTCTGAAGCATGCTATCTTTGAAACAAATAAAATATTTCTTTATTGATCAGTTGCCCCACTGCTGTCCTCTTTTATATATCTCCAACCCAACCTCTGGGTTGCCTTTTCTGCAAGAGGCATCATTAGTTTTGCATGAGTTGTTGATACTCAACCTCATCTTCATCTTCTAAAGCTGTCTATGAGTGAATGAGTCATGAACGTGACACTTTAGAGGTGTCGTATGTATTTGGGAAACCAGGAAACAGAAGCTAACTTCACTTAGCCGAGTTAACACTTTTTCTATAGCAATATAAAGCAGACTTCATT
The DNA here is from genome assembly GCF_033118175.1 of Dama dama. Classification (NCBI taxonomy): domain Eukaryota; kingdom Metazoa; phylum Chordata; class Mammalia; order Artiodactyla; family Cervidae; genus Dama; species Dama dama. Next base: position 41,351,591 of record NC_083681.1, on the reverse strand, counting down.
CTTTGGGTCTGAAGGATCTGTATGTAATCAACCAAGAAGGCATCTCCCAGGCTTAAATCTGGTGTCCCAGTTTCCGATGACAAGCCCACTCTGGCCCTTTTAATCAATATCCCTTTGAATCAGAGCCAACACCCTAAGTGTTGGCTCTGATTCTTCCAAGACCTGAAGTTCCAAGGCAGTTTGTCTCCTCTCAACACTCTGACTCATTATCCTATTTTACTGAAGTACTTAGAATGAGAGCTTTGGAGAAGTGCTCTGTGCAATTACATAAATGAATAGGCACATTTATTTTAAAAATTTTCAGATTTCCTAGAAAGAAATTTTATGGTCTTTCCCTGACACTAATTTCTGAAACTGGAAAACGGTACTAGGGGTATCCTTGCCCTGCCAAGGGACTTGCATTTCCAAGGCAATATAAAACCCAGTCATTAGTTATTCATTCATTTTGAAAATCATTGTTGAGCATCTACTGCATGCCAGGCACTGTACTGAGAGTTGGGTATATGATGGAGAAGAAAACAAACATAACCCTGCCTTCAAGAGAACACAGTCCAGTGGAGGAGAGAGGAAAAAAATCACACCTGAATAACTGCATGTGTATGTGTGGGTGTGTTGCTCAGTTGCTTCAGTCGTGTCCAACTCTTTGCGATGCTACGGACTGTTGCCTGACAGACTCTTCTGTCCATGGGATTCTCCAGGCAAGAATACTGGAGTGGGTTGCCATGCCCTCCTCCAGAGTATCTTCCCAACCCAGAGATTGAAGCCACGTCTCTTGCATCTCCTGCATTGCAGGTAGATTGTTTACCCACTGAGCCTCCTGAGAAATATCAATAGCAGTAGAAGGGAATATTAGATGGGAGCGGGCAGAAGAGTCTCCCTGAAATCTGAAGGATAAGAAGTGAGGAGAATTGGAATCAAATAGATGGAGTAGCATAGATGAGACCTAGAAGTAGGAAAGAGCTCCTCATGTATTTGAGGAACCAAGTGGAGCTTTGTTTGGGCATATTTAGACTAAGATGCTTATGATGTATCCAAGCAGAAAACTCAAGTAGGTAGTTGAATCGAGTAGTTAGATACGTAGGACTGGAGTTCAAATGAGAGATGAGATGGAGATACAAATATGATCATTATCAGCATGTAGATGATATCTTGGGCCATGAAAATCTATTATTTAGGAAGAGAGAGAGAAGCAGCCCTGCAGAACACCAATATTTAGACATTGGAAGAGAGTCTATAACAGAGACTGAGAAGAAATTGTCATAGACATCAGGGATAAGAAGAAAATCAATGGTGTAAGAGTGGTCATCTGGATCTAATGCAACTGAGAGAGTAAGATGAGAAAATAAATTGTCCATTGAACTTGACAGCATGAAGATTATGATAACCTTGACACAGGAAGTTTTTGGTGAAATGGAAGAGACATAATTTGAGAATTTTGAGGTGATAAAATTTGAAATAGAGATAAGCATGTAAACAAATATTTTGAGACATTAAGCTGTGAAGGGATGCAGAGAAATGGGCAGTAATTGGAGAGGGGTGAGGGAACCAAAGAAGGTCTTTAAGCATAAAAGATAGTCAATCATGTTTATGAGCTGAAGAAAAATTAGTCCCATTGAAAAGGGGGAGGATTGATAATTTAGAAGGGATAGGAGACAACTGGAGAAGTAAATCTTGAGAAAGTGAGAGAAGATGGCAACAAGAGCCTATTAGGGACCTAGCTCTAGGAGATGCTGAGCTGTGACAGAAGCAACACACTTCCTCTTTGTTCCACCCACTTAATGAAATCCTTAAACTTTTATTCTGACATCCTCTGCAGGATGACTGTTATGGATTGAATCGTGCCTCCCCAAAAAGATATGTTGGAATCCTAACCTCAGTACCCCAGAATGTGACCTTATTTAAAAACAGGGTCATAACAGATGTAATTAGTTAAGATAAGGTCATACTGGAGTAGGGTAGGCCTTTAATCAAATGTGGCTGGTGTCCCAATAAGTGGAGGAGAAGAGGCAGGGATACATGAAGGAAGAAGGGCACATGATGACAGACGCAGGAATTGAAGTGCAGCAGCTGCAAGTCAAGGAATATCAAGAATTGCTGGCAAACCATCAGAAGCTAGGAAGAGGCTAGGAAGAATTCTCCTCTACAGGTTTCAGAGACAGCATGACCCTGCCAACACGCTGATTTGGGGCTTTTAGCCTTTTAGCCTTACTATGAGGCAGTAAATGTGTTGTTTTAAGTTACCTGGGCTGTGGTATTTTGTTACGGCAGCCTTAGAAACAAATACAGCTTCTACCATCCCTGTGGTCCCCACAGACACCTGCCTTTTTGCCAGACTAAAACGTCTCTAAGTGAAAGAAGCTAAGTCTGCCTGGAGTTTCTGGTCCCTTTCTAGTGGATGAACTTTATTCAAAGTCCCAGGTCTCTCCTGCCCAGGCTTAGAAAACCAGAGCTCTGTGCTAAGTCAGCCAAGCACAAATTTGCCTCGGTTTTATAGAGGCTTAACATATCCCAGCCTTGGCCCCAGGGGGGTCCATTTGACATGGTGGACATGGCAACCATCCAGCTGAGGAAACTACTTCCTTACTAGCAATGCAAGAAAAAATCCCTTCTGAAAGAGACCAGAAGGGATTCAGGCTGAGCCTTCTGCACAGCAACCCAGGGAAGATAGGATCCTTTCGTGCTGGGGTATTTGCATGAGATGATGGAATGAGGAAAGCAGGGATCAGCCAATAGCATGAGGAAGAGTGAGTGATACCATATCGGGTGGAGGTGGAGGGAGGCGCTATACTAGCCGAAGTGTTTCTGGAGTTTAAATACAATCCACACGAGCAAGGGACAGAAATGGGAGTGTAGGGATCCCTGCCTAATCTAACATGAAGAAGAAAACAGAAGAGCCCCTGTAGATCGGGCAGCTGTGCTGCATCATGTACAGTGCTACATCATGGTGCCTGAGATCTGTCTGTTCAGGTTGGATCCAGGCAGTGATGCGAGAAGGAACACGGTTCAAGGTCTGATCTGTTAAGAAGAGGGCTACAAAGGTTAGCCATAGGATTGAGGCTCCAGCCAAGTGGGCTGGGGTTTGGGTAAGACCCATAATCTGAAAGAAAGTGTGTGAAAGAAATCAAGGAGCCATGGGAGGACCCCCAACTGTTGATGGACTCCACATAATGAGAAGCAGAAAGGCAGGGAATTCTTCCATCTGGCTACTGCACAGATATCCAAGGTTTGCCTGGGCTCATCGAGTCCTGGGTCTGGTTCACTCAACAAATATTTATTGAACCTTCACTATGTTCAAATCCAATTCATGCTAGGAATACAAAGGGAACACAATAAAGATTATTCCCCAGAGGAGCCTGGTCTAGCGGGGAAAACAGACCCATCAGCAAATAGTTACCACAAAGTGTGATAAATGGTATTTTGAGATATGAACAAAGTGCTGTGGGAATGCAGAGGGGAGGGACACTGCTCTGCCCAGAGGACTCAAGGAGGCAGAAAATACATTGCATTTGTTTTATAGACCTAGATAAATTATGGAATAAAAGGAAAACAAAATTTTTCTACAGCTTCATAACCCTACAGCCTCAACCCCATAGTCCAGACTTTATTTCATTCTTGCTATTTGCTATTCCTTTTGAATTACTGAGTTCAAACTAAGAACAATCACATATTGGAATTATTCATCACTATATCATTACAACATTAAGGCCAGGAACCTTCCCCACGAAGGCCACACAGGCTCCTGCTCTGTCTCAATAGCCTCTATCCCATGGAGTCAGATGACAGACCTGGGGACCAGGTTGTCGGGTTTGCTTCTCAGGTTTACATGGAACACTTGATGAACCCTCTTCTATGTTTTGTGAAAATACCAAGAGGTAACACAATAAAGCCATGGAAACCACAGCCAGCGCTCTCTTGCCTTGCCATCTCTGCTCCCAGAGAGACTTCTCCCACAGCCTCCGCTGATTGGACAGTGGGCTTGTAGCACCACACCTTGGCTAGAGCTGATTGGTTCACTGACAAACACCCAACCCAAACTGACCAACCTGAGTCTTACTTCCCAGACTTTAAAATTGCAATATAGGAGCTCTATTCGAGAGTAGTTCCTGCATTGGAGAAGGAAATGGCAGCCCACTCCAGTGTTCTTGCCTGGAGAATCCCAGGGACGGGGGAGCCTGGTGGGCTGCCATCTACGGGGTCGCACAGAGTCGGACACAACTGAAGCGACTTGGCAGCAGCAGCAGCAGCATCTGGGGAGATATAAAAAACTGGCAGTTGTGTTTGGTTAGGTTTAAGTGGGGCAGACAACGGCACTCTGAAAAAATGGCAGAACAGAGAGGTTCACTGAGAGAAGCAGAGCGGAGCAGCCAGGCGAAGGGGAGGGGCCGGGAAGAGGTGAAGTTTGCTTTGAGACTGATGACATCCACTTCCTTCCAGGTTATTCTAGAGTGCCCTGAGTTCATGATCTTTTTTCCTTTGGTGAAGGAAAAAGAGTCCGTTGGTCTGCTCTCGAGGACTTCTCTTATTTTTATGATGTAAAGCAGGCAGCCCCAGTCATGAAGAAAAAAGATACAGTGGGACCCTTTTACTTGTTTATAGTGTGGGGAGTACTGATGGATAAGTGGGGGAATTTGTAACAGGAAAAGTTTCTAGGAGGGAAGAAACCCATGCCTTTAACCATTGCCTCCAAGACTTAAATGGAGGAATGTTTGTGGGTGGTCTTAGACAGTGGGTGCCCAGTGACAGTGGTAGGCAAAGGAATGCCACAAATAAATTGCCATGGGAATAGAGACAGTAGAACTTATGGGTTGTCCTGCCACCCTAGTGGGCTTCCCTGAAAGCTCAGTGGGTAAAGAATCCACCTACAATGCAGGTAACCCCTGTTCGATTCCTGGGTTGGGAAGATCTGCTGGAGAAGGGATAGGCTACCCACTCCAGTAACAGAGATTGTGAATGAGTTGGCACTAAAGCCAGCCTGCATCCAGTCTTTCAGACACTGACTTGAGTCCTATCCTGTGGCCATGAACTGTACTGAAAAAGGCAGATTCTGAATGCTCTAACTTATAGGCTTAAAACATGGAGACCTCCCAGGTAAAACCTTGAGGAAGCATAGCAATTGAAGAGGGTTTCACACCAGCATCCATAGTAGAGATTCATGTGGAAATAATCTGAGAGATGGCTGTGCCCCATAAATGATTTCCTACAGAAGAAAGCAGTCTTTATTGCATTTTTCTAACAATCTAAAAAGAGAAGGTCATTGTGTTAACTGGGCCACCCAAGGTGCAGGCTCCACACATTGTGGTAGACCCTAGGTGATATGGCCAATTTGCTGGGGGAGCTCTTTCACGGGGCAGTGGCCTCTTGAAACTTACTATGGTTGGGGCCACAGCCCTCTGAGGCCAGCTTTAACTCGGCAGCCAGCATCCTTCCATCACAGTCTGCACCACACTGGGATAAGCAGGGTCCCCCAGCTGAAAGTGCAAGCATTGCATACATAAAGGGAGAGGCATTTGAGCCCTGCAAGGGTAAACTGGGTTTCTGATTTTCCTACTGCTCCCAGCATGGGTGGTACAGCATTTTCCCCTGACACTTGGCCAGGGCATGCTAATCACATCCTACAATATAAGTCAGACCCCTCTGACTACCCAGTCCCTCATGGGGCTGGGAACTTCATTTCCCAGCTTTGAAATTTTGAGAAACTGTTATGTCCTTCCGATTAATTCTACTTTTTCCTTAGATTAGCTTGCACAGTCCTGTCACTTGCACCTAATAATCCTTGAGTAAGGCAGAAACTAAGGTTAAGAGATCATTGCCAGAATCAGGGTGGAAATTTCTCTAATTTATAGAGGTAATTTAAAAAGCAAACATTTGGTATGTTTCTGTTAAGGTCAGATTGAGTTACATGCTTAATGACTAAATACCCTGCCCTATGAACCCAAGGCAGGGAACAGAGAAAGAAGCAATAAAAAGATTTGTATGATGCTCTCCATCCCCAACTATCTTCCTCTGGCCTGTGAGAATCTACCAAAAATAAGAGAATTACCAACTATACTGTTCAATATTTGCTTTCTGAGGGAAGAAAATTCATGCTGATTTATTTGCTCCCTTCCCTCTGACCCTCACCATATTTTCTAGAACTGTTCAGAAACTAAAACTCTGGGTGGAGGGTGCTGCATCCTGGAAAACTGTAAGTGGGGACAGAGACAGACCCTAGAAGCTCAGTATTCCAGAGCTTAGGGCTTTCTGTGTGCTACATGCAGATAAAAAAGAACTGGACTCAGGCTCACATTTAGACAGAGAACCGGCCTTCAGAACAGGAGACAGTTCCTCTGCCCAAAGACAGATGCCTGAAGGACACTGGGAAACTGATGCTGGAGCTGAAGCCATGCTCCTCAGACCACAGAGCAGGTCAAGATATGCAAGGGGGTTGGGGAGTGAGTGAGATGCCAGGACACTTGAGGAATGAGGGCAATCTGTTGGCAAAATAAAAGAAAGTCTAGTTTAATTTCTTCTCACAGATGGACATACAAGTAGAAAATTCAATATGAAACACAATGAAGAAACAGACAAAATTACATCTTTGAAAGATTATTTACCACAGGAGGCAAAGTAAATTGTTAGAAACCTGCTTGATGCTTCATTACCATGAAAGAAGACCTGGATACTGGAAGGCAGACCAAAAGAACCACAAAGGGAAACCAAGCTAAGATGAAACCTGGGATGCAAAGGGAACTGGGTAAAATTTTAAAAGATGTAACAGAACCCCAAAGAAAAAGGCAAAAATGTTTGCTGCTGTTCAGTTGCTAAGTTGTGTCTGACTCTTTGCAACCCCATGGACTGCAGCACACCAGGCTCCTCTGTCCTCTACTATCTCCTGGAGTTTGCTCAAATTTATGTCCGTTGAGTTGGTGATGCTATCTAACCATCTCATCCTCTGTCTCCCCCTTCTTCTCCTGCTCTCAGTCTTTCCCAGCATCAGGGTCTCTTCCAGTGAGTTGGCTGTTCACATCAGGTGGACAAAGTATTAGAGATTCAGCTTTAGAATCAGTCCTTCCAATGAATATTCAGAGTTGACTTCCTTTAGGATTGACTGGTTTGATCTCCTTCCCCATAAATGGCAAAACTGACCAACCAAAAAACAAAACAAAAAAAATATCTCTAATCTTTGATTTGGAGGACAAACTCAGGAAAATCTCCAAGATTAGAGGGAAAGGGAAAAGGAGAGGAGAATGCTGAGAGGGAGGTGATAACCATGGAAACAGATTGAACATCAAATCACAGAATAGCTGGTATCCATAGCAAGAAGCTAAACTGAGCTAGCATCTCTGAAACCATCCCAATGTATAGTACCACTCTTAGACAAGAAGGGTCCCTGTCCTGGCCCCCACATTTTAGAGAGCCCTGTTTTGGCCCTCCTCTGGCCACACCCCTGCCCATGAAGCAAAGAGTCCACAGGGCCAAGTGGTTGCACACACCTTCAGCGGTCCCCTGCTCTGCACACAGACCGTGCTCTGGGTGAAAGGGTGAAAGTGTTAGTCACGCAGTCATGTCCAACTCTGGGACCACATGGACTGTAGCCTGCCAGGCTCCTCTGTCCATGGGATTTCCCAGGCAAGAGTACTGGAGTGGGGAGTCATTCCCTTCTCCAGCGGATATCTTTCTGACCAAGGGATCAAACCCAGGTCTCCTGTTTTGCAAGCAGATTCTTTACCATTTAAGCACCAGCTGCTTTGGGTGCCCTGAATTAAATTCTTTGCCCATTCAGTCAGAGTCTGCTTCCCAGATCTGAGCAGGCCTCCTCCCAGGACAAATCCTCCATTCGTTAGGTCTAACTCCACAAGTTAGACCCCTCCACTCATGGGTATGCCCCTTACCTTGAGTGGCAGCCAAGTGGAGCTGTTGGCAGGCATACAGACAGAGCTTAGACATGTACGCTGGGACATCTGCTGGGTGCCTGCAATGGCCCTTGCAGTGGGTGTCAGAGCCAGAAACGGGAAGAGAAAGAGAGGTGGTCTGGTGGCTGGGGGCCATGTGACTGCTCTCCCTGCAACACCGTATTCTCAGAACTCAGGGGAGGCTGCGGATTCTAAATTCAGACTGGCCTTCTGGGTGCTTATGAAGCTGTTGTTGTCCAGGTAGGAGGACAGAATGTATTGTATTTAACAGTGTTTAATTTTTAAATATGTAAGCATACGGTATGTGGTCCTCCATTAGTGCTCTTACTCTCTCACCAGTTTGAGAGAGGGTGGGGGAGGCACGGCTTGCCAGTTCTTGATGATCCGCCCCTTCAGTCCCCTCTAAAAGGAGTGGAACCTTTTAGGACTGCCTGTACAGAGAGCAGCAGCCAGCATCTTTCATGGAAGAAGGGAGAAAAGGCTTTCTGGTAGGGCAACCAGCTACAGTTAGAACCGGGAGCTGAGCCACGGAAGCCTGACAGCGCGCTCTCTCTCCCTCTGGGGTTAGGCTGTGGGGGCAGGAGGCTCCAGAGCAAACACCATGCCATGAGCGCCTGCCCAGGGGCAGCCAGGGCAGGGGATGCACCTCCACTCTCGTGCTCCAAGCACCGCCTTCCAGGGTGGCTGAGCTGCCTCTGCTTTCTGCCACTGAGACTCAGTTGCATAATCCGTAAACATCCTGGTGCCCAGCCAACTTGGGCATTTGGCTTCTAGCTTCACAGTCTGCCATAGCAAATCCCATTTCCTCGGGCCTGGGGATTTGAAAAGCTGAGTACCATCCTCTGAACAGGATGCTGGGGAGATTTGCTACTGCTATTTATGGTGACACCTGTGTGTGGCCATTATAGGAGCTTCAGGGAGCTTCAAGGAGCTACAGGCGCACAGACTGAACTTCTGGACTTGCCACTATTTTTCACAGATGGGTGCTTATGATGGTTCATTTTATGTGTCAGCTTGGCTAGGCTATGATATTCAGCTCTTCAAACACCAGTCTAGATGTTGCTGTGAAGATATTTTTTAGATATGATTAATGTTTAAATCTATAGACTTTGAGTAAAGCAGATTACCTTCCACAAGTGGGTGGGCCTCACTCAATCAGTTAAAGACCTTGAGCAAAGACCAAATTTTCCCAGACAGGAAGGCACTCTCTTCCGGACTGCAACAAAAATCCTGCCCTACAGATTTCAGACTTGTCCACCCCCACAGTTGGTGAGTCAGTTCCTTAAAACAAATACTCTCCTCTCTCTCTATGTGTGTGTGTGACTGTGTGTTAGTCTTGTCTGATTCTTTGTGACCCCATGGACTGGCTCTTCTGTCCATGGAGTTCTCTAGGCAAGAATACTGGAGTGGGTTGCCATTTCCTTCTCCAGGGGATCTTCCTGACCCCGGGTTGGAACTTGGGTTTCCAGCACTGCAGGCAGATTCTTTACCATCTGAGCCACCAGGGAAGCCCATACATACATATATATATATACATATCTGTATATATACATACACATGTGAGTACGTATCAAATTTGTTCTGTTTCTCTGTAGAGCCCAAACTAATATAGAACTCAAGCACTGCATTCTGGGACTGTGTTGGGGGTACTGTTTGTCCCCCAACCTATACAGTAGAGCACCTTGCTTGATCAAGACACACTCAAGTCAGATCAAAGGCCCAGATCAAAGGTAGAGGGTCAAGACCATTCTCCAGACCCACTTGGCCCTGTGATGTAAGAACTGGATTGAAACCGGTGTCCTGGCATAAGGCCGAGGAGGCACGGAGTCAAGGAGGGAGGCTACAGCTTGATGCTCCCACAGCCACTGCCTGCTCAGCTCACTCATTCTGGACAACTATCATAGGGCACGGAGCAGAGGTCCTACTCCAGAAGTCACTCTCCAATGGACAGGGAATTTCCATTGTGCTGGGCCAGGCTCCCATTGGCTGCAGGCCTAGGCAGAACTGAGCCTGACAGTGGCTGGTTATGAAAGTCGGCCGCTGGGAGGCCTGGAGGCAATGAGCCATCAAGGCTGGATGGAGAGCTGGGTGGGTCCCAGTGGCATCCACACCTGACAGGCTAGCCTAAATCAGCTTAACCCAGAATCACTGCTCGGTGGGGGACAACAAGGAGAAGAACCATGGCTGGAATCCTGATGTCATTTCTGACGATTCAGACTCTGAGACTTGGCTTCCTCATCTGGAAACTGGGGCTAATAAAATCTCAGAGCTGTCAGTTCTAATCTAAAAGGATAACATCTGAGTGGGAGCGCCTGGCACAGAGCTAGTGTCCAGTGAATGTCAGTGTCCTTCCACTTTGCCTGGGGAGGATGGGACAGCATTGCCATGAAGGGTGATGTGAGTGGGCTCTGGAGCCCTTTGTGAACCCCAGGCCTGCCTCTTCCTCTGTCAAATGAGATTCTCTCTCCCCACAGGATGAGTGTGAAGACTGGATGAGACTACTCACGTAGACCACTTCACAGAGGATGCCTTCAGTCAATGCTAGAAAAAGGAAGCCCTGTGCCCTCCTGCTCCTCAGGAGGAAGCAGAAACAACTGGGCTGTGTTTAATTTGCTCCTGTAACATCTCAGGACAAAGGAGAAGCACATATGAGCAGTATGATTTTCAAGGTAGTGCCAGGTCTGCCAAGAGCTGGGTCTGGTCAGCGTGAGTGCTGGTCTCTGGCTGAAACCTTCAGCCTGTAATATTATGCTCACCACCTGTCACCCAGGCTTGTTAGTCTAAGGCAGCCAGAGGATCTGTCTAGTGACAGACGCGGCCCTGTGTGCAGACTGCCAGGGCCTGAGGCTGCATCCAAAAGCCATGTCCAGCCAGAGGGTGGAGCCAAACTGGCCAGTCCATTCTCCAGGCTGGAAAGGGAGACCAGCAGCTCCAGACAGATAGCTCTGACCTTTGTCTTGTTCAGCTCAGGAGAGAACGTCTTCCTGCATGTGGAGCACATTTTCATGACCTTCTTCAACAAACAGGTAGAGAAATCCTCCTGGTTTTGAATATGCAGTGGGAAGTGGGGGCGCAATTTATAAGCATATCTGCCTTCTGAGGATGGTGACAGTCCCTTTGGATATGCAAGGTGGCAAGGAACTGAATCTGGAGGAGGGCTTGGCAACCCACTCCAGTATTCTTGCCTGGAGAATCCCATGGACGGAGGAGCCTGGCAGGCTACTGTCCACAGTGTCGCAAAGAATTGGACACAACTGAAGTGACTTAGCGCACAAACACAGGGAGCTGAATTGGACCGTAGGAACTAGTCACTAGAGAAAGCCAAGAAGAGAGAGAGTAAGAGTGGGAGGCAATGCTCCCCACTGAGGAAATGGCTGAAGAACATTCTAGGAATGAGAACATCTAATTTTAATTTATGAACTTTTTTATCCAAATGTTCAGTACAGTCTGGTAGACACACAACTCCCCTATGTGAGTTCATGTGTGTGTAAATTTAGAACATGGAAGAGGTCCACATCTGAGTAAACATGGCAGAGACATGAGGTCACAGGGGATTGCAGAAATTGTGTGTCCTCAGTTGCTCAGTTGTGTCCGACTCTTTGCGACCCCGTGAACTGTAGCCTACTAGGCTCCTCTGTCCATGGGATTTTCCAGGCAAGAATACTGGGGTGGGTTGCCATTTCCTTCTCCATTTGTAGAAATCGTAGAGAGGAACTAACTTTCCACAGTCCTGGAAGGGAGATTCACATCTATCTCCAGGGCTCACAGGTCAGGGAGATCTCAGCCATCATCAATTATGTATCAGGTTGGTCCTGTAATCATCTCACCGAGCCTTGGTCTTGCAAATCTGCTGTTAGTTATTGGGATGAAGTTTGAAGCAGCCACTTCCTTTGTATAGCCATGTTAGAAATGAAGCCATTTGTTGTGTGTGCCCTAAACCATGTATTTGCAGGTAGAAATCAGACTAGTCCCCCGAATTACTCCTTAGATTCCAAGGGCAGGGTGCCTAGAGTTGGTCTTACTGGGCTTCCTGTGCCCTCCAACTGCCTTCTTTCTTGTAACAAGAAGCATCACGTGGAACTGATCTAGACTCCTTGTTCCTTGCAAAGGAACTAGCAGCCCCAAATGTTCTTTGGATTATCTCTGTCCCTCTGCTTACTTCTCTGCCCTAATCCTCCCATACCTCACACTCCAGCCTGTGTGGTGTGGAGAGCTGAGTCTCCTCAGGGGGAGTCATTTCTTTCTTCCTTCAAATTAACCACATTATGAAAATCCCAGAGCCTGCAAAGTTGATAATAATAACAGGGAACAGATATTGACGACTCCATGTATGACAGGCACTGAGCTCTTTGTACGGATTATCTCACTGCATTCTGTCAGACTCCCTGCCAGCAGGTACTGTGATTATTATTGCCGTTTTCACAGATAAGACAACTGATAAAATTCAGATTCCACTAATATATCTTGATTGCCCATTTGGTATCAGGTTATGTCCTTTACTTATTTTTTTTTCCAAAGTCATTTATTGAATATCCATTCTGGGTGCCAATATGCTAGATATTGCTATTCCTATGATAAAAATCAAGCTGGTGGTAGTGAATTAAAATCATTCAAGGTGACTCAGTCCATGATGGATCCTCAGAATTGTGCCTACGGATCTGACCTATGAGGGGCTCTGAGTTACAAGCCAGTCCATTTTCATTAGGATCTCAATCTTAGAAAACATTTTGGGAATGTGACACAAACAATACTGGCAAGAAGAAAGAGGTAGAAATAGACCAGGCAGCAAGAAAGCAATGGGCTTACCAAGTCCAGCACATTCAGTTCAAGGAATCATTCCATTTCAGGGTGTAATTAAGCTTCTTTTTTTAGAGGATCATTATCACATACCAAACCCCAGGCCAGACTTCACTCTTTCTATTACCAGTCACCCACAAGGCCCAGTCCATGTTTGCATTTGTAATCTCTAGCCCAAGACAGCAGGTCAAGGGCCCAGTGGAGCTGATGGGCTCATGCGGCCCAGGCCAGCTGGGAGGGGAGCAAGCAGTGGAGCAGGGTAGGAAGAGGGAACTAGGGACCTCACTCTGCCACTAAGGCTGGCCCCCAACGAGGTGGCAGAATGACCTAGAACAATGTCTCAAAGAGTACAGCTCTCTGAGGCTCTACAGTGCTTTCCAGATGCAAGAGGCTGCCATTTGGGGGCAATGCATGGCTAAGAATGTGATCCATTACAATGTCTGGGCAGGGGGTTGTAGCACAACCATCTCTCTGTCTCCATTTCTGGAAAGGGAGAGGGACAGTCACCACCTCACACACTTCAGGACCACTTTCAGGTGCAGAAGGATTTGTGGTCGTATAAAACCAGAGGCTGTAGGTCTGATCATTTCACTGCAGTCTCCCTCCTCTCTGTGTCAGCCAACAGAAAGCTGAGCAGAAGTCCTAAAAACAGCCCCAGTGACTGAGCTTGTATATAGCAAGCCCTGTGCCATGTCCTTCATGCACATTCTCTCATTGATCCCCTCCATAGCCTGAAGAGGATGGTGTCTCTGATCTCATTTTGGAGATGAGAAAATAGGCAACCAGAGGTTCCAAGCTTCACGCCCAAGGTCACAGACCTTGTAAGTGGCAGAGCCAGGATCGGTCAGAACCAGGGCCTATCTGCCTACAAACATTGACCTATAGCTGGTTTAGCCTTTTTCTGATCTTTATTTCCACCCTGACACCCTCTGAGTGACCCTACACACAGGAAAGCATCCTCTCCTTTAACAATTCAACTTTGATTCCAGAAAGTTCTACCTTGGGGACTGGGGACAGAGAAAGTCTTCATGATGCACAAATAATGGTGCTGACATTTTTTCCATAAACCAGCGAAGAGCTACTTTTCTCACACAGACTAAAGAGGGGCAGGGGATTGTATATTTATGAACAGCATTTTTTGCATTCAGAACAAAACTAGCTTTATGAATCACAAAAAGAAGAATATACATATTCTCATTATTATGAAGGAATATGTTAATGGTAGAACTGTGCTGTTAACAATTAGAAAAATGTGATACCTGGACATATTTGAAAAGGAACGACAGACACTGTCTTGGGGATTTTCGTGCCTTAGAATTGTTCAGAGCTCCAGAGTCTACAAGATGCATTCACTGCACTTGTTCCTCAAGATGAACTCTGCCACGTGGCTGCTAATCTCATGCCCACTTGGCAGGTGAGGGAAAACAAGTGACACAGCTTCACGCGGGTCACCCAGAGAACAGGTGACAGAGCAGGAGTACAGTTATTTCATTCTACCCACTATTACAGTATAACGCTTCCTAAGGGTCCATCGTGTATCCAGCTTCCAGCCAAATAGAGATGAAAAAAGGATGCTCACCCTTTCCCTGCCTCTTACCTCCCACCCTCACTCCAAAACTAAGTGTCAAGGGTCTCCTCTTCTATGCGTGTACCTGGTAGAACAGGGGGAGCCATACAGTCTGGAATTCCATTAAAGTGAAGCATTTCCAAGAAGGTCCAGTTGCAGGGCCTCTGAATCCCTCCCCTCTATACCTTATCCTTCCAGCGTCTCCAAACTCAGCCCAGATCCAGCAGGACTGGCCCCACCCATATCACTGGGTTAGCCTTTCTGGCAAGGTCCTCCCATTCTCCATCTTTATTGGCTTTATTTCTCTTCTGGGAATTTCCCCATAATTCCACTCTTTTGAGGAAATAACTAATAATAATAATAATAATAGCAATATTTATTGAATAGTGGAAGTGGTAGAAAAAGGATGAAAAAACCATTGTGAAAATAGATCCCAACCCATTGAGAAAAGCAGGCAAGGGCTTGCTCTCTCTCACTCCTCTATCATCAGCCAGGAGTTTCTGGATCATTACATTCTGGAGCACATTGGATGAGAAAACCATTTCAGACAATTAGAAGTGAAACCCATGGGCCTGATGGGTCCAGCACAGAATAAATTAACAGCATTTCCCCACCACATCTTGGTTGATCAGGTCTCTAAATGACATAATTAAAGTTTGCGATGCTCAGGCTACACTCCAAGAGATCTGTCTCTACTTACAGCCACACTGGGCTCGATGTCACAGTGAATCCACTGGAGACCCTCCTACATGGGGGTAAGAGCACAGAGTCTGGACTCAGCTAGAACTAGGTTTTCAGTCAAACCCCATTTATCAGTTGCGTGACTGAGCAAGTTATTCAACTTAATTTCTCTGTGTCTCAGTTTCTGTGTGATGGAAAACAAAATGTATTGGTAAGTTCAAAATTGTGAAGGACCTGAGAGTTTGCACTAACAAGTGAGCCTGGTTTGCATTTTACTTAAAGAAAAACCCAAACTCCCCATGGTTGCCAACAAAGCTGTGTATGACTAATTTAGCTCTACTCTCCAGACACACTGGTCTCCTTTCAGTTCTAGAGCATATCTCATTTTTTCCTACCTTGAAACCTTGGCTTGCATTGTTCTATGCCTAGAATAATCCAGCATGAGTCCTCAGAAAATCTTTCTTAACCACCCTATCTAAGCACCCTCATCGCCCCACCAACCGTACTTTTCATTGTTCTCTATCTTTATTTCCTTTGTAGTGTTTTAGGGGCAATTGGAGTAGCCATCCTCAGAGACCTGCAGAGTCTAGGGAAGGCACAAGATTAAAGACTGCACTTGGAGAGCGGACAGCGAGATGGTACTCTTTTTTGAAAGGCAAGTCCTACTGAGAAGCCACAAATTAACAAGTTCAGCAAGAACCTCTCAGACCCTATAGGAGAAGCTTCTGCCCTTAAGAGCCTTAAGCATGGAAGGAAGGAGGAGTATGAAGAAATGGTGGCAAAATCCTACCTCCCCAAAACAATGAATTTGAATTTTTGAGCTATACCCTGACTCCTCTCCCACTCCTAGGCATTGAATTGCAAATATGGGATCCAAGCATTTTTAATGGTCATAGACTTTAACCTCATCATGTATATTCACGATGCCCATGTATTCAGTTCCTTGTGGCCACTATAATAAATTACAACAAATGTAGTGCCTTGAAAGCACAGAAAAATTTTTGGTAGACAACGTGTATTTACACCTTCATTTTTTTTCTTTTCTTTTATTAAAAATTAGTTATTATACAATATTATAAAGGTTACAGGTATACAATATAATGATTCACAATTTTCACAAGCTTTTATTCCTTTTATAGTTATTATAAAATATTGGCTATATTCTCTGTGATGTACAATATATCCTTGTAGCTTATTTTATATATAGTAGTTTGTACCTCTTAATCCTTTACCCCTATCTTGCCCCTCCCCCTTTTCCTCTACCCATTGGTAACCACTAATTTGTCCTCTATATCTGTGAGTCTTTCTTTTTTGTTATAGTCCCTAGTCTGTTGTATTTTTCAGTTTCCACATGTAAGTGATATCATACCGTATTTATCTTTGTCTGACTTATTTAACTTGGCATAATGTTCTCCGAGTCTATCCACGTTGCTGCAAATGGCAAAAATCATTCTTTTCATTGCTGAGTTGTATTCCATTGTATATTTATATCACATCTTTATCCATTCACCGGGTTGATGACATTTAGGTTGCTTCCACATCTTGGCAATTGTAAATAATGCTTCTATGAATATTGGGGTGCATGTATCTTTTCAAATTAGTGTTTTGGGGGGGTTATATATATATACCCATAAAAGCACAGAAATTTACTCTCTTAGGTTTCTGAAAGTTAGAAGTTCAAAATCGGTGTCACTAGGCCAAAATCAAAGGGTGGGCAGGGCCACACTGGCTTCACAGAGTCTAAGAGAGAATCCTTTCTGTGATTCTTCCTTCTGGTGGCTGCTGGTATTCTTTGACTTGAGGCCATGTCACTGCAGTCTTCAAGGTCAGAGTCTTTTAATTTCTCTGTTTCATTTTCACATTGCCTTCTCCTCTTCTCAGCCTTTGACACCAGATGGTAACCAATATTCCTCTGCCTCTCTCTTACAAAGATACATATAATTTCATTTAGTGCCCATTAGGATAACCTGGGCTAATCTCCCCATCTCAAAATTTTTAACTTAATCACATCTTCAAAGACCTCTTTTTGGCATATAAGGTAGCATTCACAGGTTCTAGCGATTAGGATGGATATATCTCTTAGGGGTTGTTCTTTACCCACCCATACCCCAGCCAGTTGTGGTGGAAAACTAAGAAAGGAATAAAGACCCCTATTCTACCCGGGTTATGGCAAGAAGGGAAAGAAGAGAGGAAGAGAAATGGGAAGCTAGAGTGTGCTGGTAATATAGTCAGAGGCAGACCCTTGGACTAGAGAGCAGGAGATCTGAGTTCAGGTCCATGCATAGCGAGGAGATGGAGCATCCTTACCTACCCAGGTGTTGTCACGTGGGCCTGCCATCTGAGCGCCCATGTGGGAACCAAGAGGTGGATTGGAGAGAGTTTGGATTCTTGGGACCAGAGAAGCCTGGGGAGAACCCTTATGGAGATGAAGGTCGGTGATATCTGTGTAGTCAGTGGATGGGCCTAGAATCCTTCTAGAGGCCAGAAAGTGGGTCCAGTGGGGACAACTTACCTTGAAAGGAAGACCAACATGGAATCATTATATTTGACCTTTCTGTGCGTTTGGCACTGATCATCTCCTTCTTGAAGTTCCTCTGTCTTGTTCTCCTGCCTCTCTTAGAGTCCTTTGCCTTAGCCCCAGTTGTCCACAGAGTCACCTGCTCCTGAATTACCCATTATGGGCTCTTCCCATCCCCGATTTACTTTGTGCAAAGTAAGTAGCGTATAATGGAAGGTGTTAAAAGCACTGTGTCTGAAGTCCTACTGCCTGGCTTTCAGTTCAGGCTGTACCAACTCCCGGCTGTGGTCTCAGACAAGTGCCTTACGGCTCTATAGCTGAACTTAGAATCTTCTTGGATAAAATAGGACCACCAGGTCCTTATAGTCAAAGCTGTGGTTTTTCCAGTAGTCAGGTACAGATGTGAGAGTTGGACCATAAATAAGGCTGAGCACCGAAGAACTGATGCTTTCGAATTGTGGCGCTGGAGAAGACTCCTGGGAGTCCCTTGGACAACAAGGGGATCAAACCAGTCAATTATAAAGGACATCAATCCTGAATATTCACTGGAAGGTCTGATGCTGAAGCAGAAGCTCTAATACTTTGGCCACCTGATGTGAAGAGCCCACTCATTGAAAAAAAAACCCTGATGCTAGGAAAGATTGAGGACAGGAGGAGAAGGAGGTGACAGAGGATGATGTGGTTGGATGGCATCACCGACTTGATGGACATGAGTTTCAGCAAACTCCAGGAGATAGTGAAGGACAGGGAAGCCTGGCATGCTGTAGTCCATGGGGTCAAAAAGAGTCAGACATGACTGAACAACAACAAGGTTGTTTGAAGAATTGAGATACAGCACACGGTCAGCTGACAGCTCGTGACCAATGTTAGCTGTTTTCTGTGGCTGCTGCCTGCTGGTCTGCTCTCCAGCATGACTTCTCTTGTGCATCTGAACCCAGCAGAAGGTTCTCAGTGATGGTGGTCAGTGTGGAGGTGGCAGAGGCAGAAAGGAGAAGAAGGGGAGAAAAGCTGGGAGCCAAGGCTGTACCCTGATAGAAAAAAATATATATCTTTGTCCTCTTTCTCTAAGAGCAGGAGCAGCAAGGAGAGAAGCTGAGTCTGTGCACTTGAGACCCGGGGACAACAGAAAGTGTCATGGGACGCCCCCCCAACTTGGCTGCCCTTTGCCCTTACCCCTCAGTCAGCAGTGACTTCTGAGCCTGGGCCAACCCCTTGGCTTCCTAGGCTCCTGGTGGTGTGGGGAAGGTGGAGGGGCTCTGAACAGTGCTGCGCAGAGTGGAGAAACGACCCGTGGAGAAAAGGTGGAAGGGGCAGTGATGATCTAATTGGGCAGGAGGCAGCCAAGGGGAGATTTAATAACTGTCTTTGAGGATCTGAAGGGTTATTATACAGAAATCAGTGACCAACTGCCCCCTCTCTGCTCAGAGCACAGGCCCAAAGGAAATGAGTTAACATCCCACAGAAGCAGATGTTCAGGTTAAGGTAAAAAGAAGACAGTCTCCCAGTCTGGGTAGAGATGGACCATAATAGGAACTCAGGGGACCCGTCGGGCAGAGCCTCGTGGCGCCCAGTGGACCAGCCTCCTGAACTCACACAGATGCCTCTGTTCAGATGGGGCTCCAGTGGGGGGGCATGCAAGCTCACCCCTTCTGGGATGACAGGGGTCTTTCCCAGTGGGGGTGTCAATTGCCCCCTTGTCCCCTTTCCCAACCCCCATCCCACCTCCTATTCCCAGAATAAAATCCCCAGGAATTGTATGGAGAAAAAGTGGCCATCCTATTGGGGGTGGATGGTGGTGACCCGTGCAGGGGTCTCTCTTTTCTGTTAATAAAAAGCAGAGCCCAATGAGTGGCAAAAACCAGTACAATATTGTAAAGTAATTAGCCTCCAATTAAAATAAGTAAATTAATTTTTTTAAAAAGCAGAACCCAGAGGCTCAAGAGCTCCCCATACCCCTTCTCTCAGGTAAGAACTTTCAGTGTCTTAGGAAATGACCAGTCTGTTCTGGAATATATGATGACAAAATCAATCAGCTCCAGGGACGTATGACCCTGTGGCTCATTCTCTAGCTGACATTATGGAGCACCAGGTGGCAGCTTCATGAACAAGAGCAGTTACACTGGGCAGAGGAAATCAAAGAGAACCCGGATTCTAATCCAGATCAGTATTGTATCTACTAACAAATGGAGGAGGTTGGGAGTGAAGAGCTGGCTCTCCTGTCTTTCTCAGGACTGTAGTCACCCACATTCCCTATTATTTAGCACTTACTCACTGCCAGGCCAAGCACTCACACACATATAGTATCTCATTTAACCTTCATGCAATCCCACTGTGGTCACTGTTATTAACTCCCTGGCAACATAATAGTATCAACCTCATCGGACTATTGCAAGTAAAACAACTTAATATAGTAAGGCACGCCTGACTCCTAGCAAGTGCCCTGTAAGTATGAGTCATTTTCATTACTGCTGCTGCCACTGTTGCCTTCTGGTTGTTAAGGAGACTCAATGTCTGTCCAAGTTCACACAGCTTGTAAGGCAAAGTCAGGGCCCTCTGACACCAAAGTCCATGATTTTCTGTCCACTCTTCACACATGGAGGCAGCCAAAAGCCCTGGGGCTTAGAAACACAGACCTAAGCTTGAATTCCAGCTCTGCCAGTAACTAGTTGGGCACTGCCTGGGCAGACTGGACACTGACCACAAACATCTAGGCCCAGGAGGGAACCTTCACAGTCAAACTGCTTCCAATATGATTTTCTGGTTGTTCTGTGCATGCGTATTATCTTCGCCTACCACTCCCAGCAAAGCTTTTAAAGAACCTTGTCATAAGAGATGATATTTTAAACATTTATCTCAAAAAGTAACAATTAGTCACGTTGACTGATGGCTTGGTTAATGAGCTGGGAGAACTAGCTGGAGGGAAGTTTTGTGACTCATCCCCTCCACTCACCCGCTACCCCTGACATGGAGCAGGAGAGTCTGTGACGGAGGAGGACAAGACTGAGACCCCTGAGCAGTCACTCAGAGCCAGGCCCATTGCCCATTAATCATCCTGATCAAACCTCACAACACCCTTGAGAGGGAGCTGTTGCAGTTAGAAGGGAGAAGGTGGAGCTCTGATGTTCCCAGAGAGGCTTTCTCAGGGGATGTAGATCACCCCGGCAGTTTCACCATGCTTCATGCCCAGGCATCATTGGTCTTGCAGGCCCAGAAAACTCACCAGGTCAGAACAAAGAGTAGGTCCATTTCTCAGGGACAGGCTCACAGGAACCAAGTTCAAGAGCAGATACTACCATGGCCTTGGTGTTGAGAAATGCCCCCATCATGAGGACCTGAACAGTGCATTGTCTCTCTCTATGGATATTGGAAGTCAAATTAGTTATAAACAGCTGCCTAGAGAGTGTGGAATTAGAAGAAGGTGGCCACTGGGGGGAATCCATGGTGGTGCTCAGGGGACTCTAATTCCAGTTTGTCTACTGAATCTCAGCTCAAGAGTCACCTTCTATGAGAAGCCTCCCTGGACTGGACCCAGGACGCCCTGTCCCTGCTCCCAGAACACAGTCTCACCACGGCACAGACTGCACTGCCCCACATCTTCACGGTCACGCTGAACAGCCTGCCTGCCCTGCTACACACACGCTCCAGTGAGGTATAGAGGGTGCTTACTCCTATGGTGTCCCCTTCGCCTGCCATACACAGGGGGTCAGGAAAGACTTACCCAAGGAGTGAAAAATACAAATCTTTGTGCCGGGACTCCCTCCCTACTGAGCCGCGCCTGCATGAATCTGCCAATCTCCAGTTCTTTCTTTTCCAGGCTGCAGGCTGGGGTCACCCTTCTTTTTGTTCTCCAAACCAGATACAAACTGCTGTGAGTTTGGGTCCTACTAGCAAAACTGTAATCACATACCAGTCTCATCTTTCCAAGATTACATGCAACCACCTCACCTGAAGGTTTGTGTGGCCCTGGTCACACAGTCAGCCTCTCAGAGTCTCCTCGGTCCCTCCACCTGTGTTTTTGCTGTATGTGCTAAGTTTAGTGTTTTACTCTTAGAGGGCAAGCTAAGTGTCTACTGATAAGGATGTGGCTAGATAAACCATGCCTCTTAACAATGGAATATTCTGCAGCCAACACAATGGTGTTTACAAAGCAGTTTTAATAAACCAGAGGAATGCTGAATCTATGATATTATGGGGAAAAGAAGTATGTGCACGCATCATGTGATTTTAGCCATGTGAACAAAGGGCAAAGATAAAACACTGGGAAAGATCTATTAAACTGTTTTAACAGCAGTGGCCCCTGTATAGTTACTTCTGTAGGGTGGGCTAATTGGTGATTTCCTCCTTTCTTCTTTATGCTTATCTGTACTTCCCAATCTATATATAATATGTAGGTTGCTTTTATAGTTAAGTAAAAAGTTATAGTTAACTTTAAGAGAAAAATTCATAAGGAGAACATTTCTCTAAAAATATACTACTACTCAATTATGCATTCTTTGATCGATTTTTTTATAGGTCATAGAGAAACTGGGTTTTTAAGTCTCCTCCCTCCCACATCCCAGGCAGAAGAGATGGCCCAGTGTGTCTTGAACTGGAGTCTAACCCCCACTGTCTGGGTACTTCTCCCTTCCCCCCTACTCTCTTCTACCCCAGATGCTCTCCCAGGATACACCTAGTTAACACACAATGCCTGCCTGCATTGTGGGACTATGTTGACCCCTGGGGATGTGTAAAGATGAGGAAATTCCTATGCTGCTTCCACTGAAGGACTAGGTAGCTTCTGTCATGACTTCAAGCTCTTTCCAATAAGGATATGGTACATTAATCAAATCTTTCATATGTAATGTTTTAAAAACTTGGCCCCATTTTAAGGTGAGATTTACATAACATAAAGTTAACTATTTGAACGTGAACAAATTAGTGGCATTTAGTACATGCATGATGTTGTGTAACTGTCACCTCCATCCAATTCCAAAACATCTTCATCACCCCAACAGGAAGCCCCAGGCCCATAAAGCAGTTGCTCCCCATCCCTACTCCTCCCAGCCCCAGGCAAACACCAATCTACACATGTCTCTGTGGGTTTGCTGCTTCTAGCTATTTCATAAAAATGGAGTCATATAATACGCGACATTTGGGGTCTGACTTCTTATACTTGGTGTAAGAACCTTTTCAAGGTTCTTCCACATTGCAGCATGTATCAATACTTCATTCTTTTGGCTATTGTGAAAAGGCCTTCCATGAACGTGTGTGAACAAGTATTGGAGTTCTACATAATATTAATGAATTTATATTTTAGGGTAAATATTTATATTCACCATCTCAAGGCTTCCATCTGGGGCTCCCCGCATTCAGGAGCAAATCTCTCTGTGCTCCAAACCATGATGAAGTCTTAGCAAGTTAGGAAGGTAAAAGAGTTCAGAAATAGTCAGCCAGGACAGACTTCAGACTGTAGGGAATTCCAGAAGCAAATTAGTGGGAGAAAGGGGGGACATGACAGAAAAGGAGTGATTACTACTGCACATCCCTGGGAGTATCACTTAATTAAGCAAAATGATGGCAATAGAATAAGGCACATCCTACCTTCTCATGCTATGCATTATTTATGCCTGAGCATTGGATCTATTTGTGTCTCTCTAGCATCTCATTCGGAGAAGGCAAAGGCAACCCACTCCAGTACTCTTGCCAGGAAAATCCCATGGATGGAGGAGCCTGATGGGTTGCCGTCTATGGGGTCGCACAGAGATGGACACGACTGAAGCAACTTAGCAGCAGCAGCATCTCACTGGGGCTTCCATGAAGGCTCAGATGATAAAGAATCTGCCTGCAATGCAGGAGACTTGGATTTGATCCCTGGGTTGGGAAGATCCCCTGGAGGAGGAAATGGCAACCCACTTCAGTATCCTTGCCTGGAGAAGCCCATGGACAGAGGAGCCTGGTGGGCTACAGTCCATAAGGTTGAAAAGAGTCAGACTTGATTGAGTGGCTAACACATACACACACACAACATCTCATGGTGGAGTTCTGACCAGGCCCCCAGACATATTCAGGGACTGAGCACTACACTGCTCAATTGACCACTGGCTCCCAGATGTCTAGGACTCATCAACTAGCTTCTCCAATCCCAGAAAATGAATGTGTCCAAGCCAAAGTGTGAATAAGACATCATCCCAAATTCAGTGATCCATCCCCACTGGCCACAGTGGGCAGTCGGTACAAATTACGGAAAATAGCTCAGAGGGACTATGAACAAAGCTAGTGGAGGTGATGGAATTCCAGTTGAGCTATTTCAAATCCTAAAAGATGATACTGTGAAAGTGCTGCACTCAATATTCCAGCAAATTTGGAAAACCATGTAGTGACCACAGGACTGGTAAAGGTCAGTTTTTATTCCAATCCCAAAGAAGGACAGTGCCAAAGAATGTTCAAACTACCGCACAGTTGCAGTCATCTCACAGGCTAGTAAAGTAATGCTCAAAATTCTCCAAGCCAGGCTTCAGCAATTTGTGAACCGTGAACTTCCAGATGTTCAAGCCAGTTTTAGAAAAGGCAGAGGAACCAGAGATCAAATTGCCAACATCCGCTGGATCATTGAAAAAGCAAGAGAGTTCCAGAAAAACATCTATTTCTGCTTTATTGACTATGCCAAAGCCTTTGACTGTGTGGATCACAATAAACTCTGGAAAATTCTGATGAAAGAGATGGGAATACCAGGCCACGTGACCTGCCTCTTGAGAAACCTGTATGCAGGTCAGGAAGTGACAGTTAGAAGTGGACATGGAACAACAGGCTGGTTCCAAATAGGAAAAGGAGTCAAGGCTATATATTGTCACCCTGCTTATTTAACTTATATGCAGAGTACATCATGTGAAATGCCAAGCTGGATGAAGCACAAGCTAGAATCAAGATTGCTGGGAGAAATATCAATAACCTCAGATATGAAGATTCTACCACTCTTATGGCAGAAAGTGAAGAGGAACTAAAGAGCTTCTTGATGAAAGTGAAAGAGGAAAGTGAAAAAGCTGGCTTAAAACTCAACATTCATTCATGAATAGAAAACCACTTTCAGATATGAATATTAAATAAAACATTTCTGAGAAAAAAAAAAAAAAACTCAACATTCAAAAAACAAAGATCATGGCATCCAGTCCCATCACTTCATGGCAAATAGATGGGGAAACAATGGACACAGAGACAGACTTTATTTTCTTGGGCTCCAAAATCACTGCAGATGGTGACTGCACCCATGAAATTAAATGACGCTTGCTCCTTGGAAGAAAAGCTATGACCAGCCTAGACAGCATATTAAAAAGCAGAGACATTACTTTGCCTACAAAGGTCCATCTCGTCAAAGCTATAGTTTTTCCAGTAGTCATGTATGGATGTGAGAGTTGGACCATAAAGAAAGCTGAGTGTAGAAGAACTGATGCTTTTGAATTGTGGTGTTGAAGAAGACTCTTGAGAGTCCCTTGGAGATCTCACCAGTCTCCTGAATATTCTTTGGAAGGACTGATATTGAAGCTGAAACTCCAATACTCTGACCACCTGATGTGAAGAACTGACTCATTGGAACTCTCAGCTGATAGGACCCTGTCAAGGAAGTTGGCTAAAATGAATCCTGTGAGGTCAGGGCTTTATAATATGCTGGGTATTGTCATAGTGATGCAATATTACAATGCATGTGTGATGCTATCATGGGAGGTACAGTGGGGCGATCAGGTTGCCATGTTACAATCTTAGCCTTACAGCATGGCGGTGTGCCGTGCAGCTTCCCATCATAACCTCACATTGTGGGGTTGTGTTGGTGCCAAGTTCCATTCTGGAGTGTAATGTGTTGTGTGCCACAGTGTTGCAATGACAGCTTGCCAGGATGTCACAGGCCACGGTGACGTCTGCTGTGTTCTGGCTTTGTGATCTTACAACAAGAAGCGGGGATGAGATGTGTCTGAAACAGCCTTTCTCACTAGAGGGATTCCCAACTGGTTTGAGGTACAAGAAATCTTTTCATTTCAGTGCCCAAGACACTGTTTGCCACCTTGCTCTGGTCCGTTTCCTCCCAGAATCCCAGAGGAGGCTCCAAACATGCCACACGTGTTTCTCCTGAAGTATAAGAGCACGTAGTGACGGTTACCCCGGAGGCCGAAGGACTATGATCTGGGCTTCACCTCAGGTGTCCTCCAGGTGCTTCCTGAAGTTTGCCATGGGAGAGACAGCTGTGAGTCTATGGTGGAGGATGCAGGCTGGGAGCAGAGGCACAGAGAATTAACATTTGCCTGGAAAGAGCAAGAAGTGGCTCCAAACTCGCCAATGGCGGCAGTCAGGGGTCCAGCTTCTGCCCTTGTGCACAGGGCCCATGGCCCGCTCCCCCTCACTACTGCAAAGAGACAGCCACTCCCTAGGTGGACATTTCCCAAAATACCCAAGTCCTCCCCACATTTTGTCAAGAAAAGCATAAAACCATGTTGTGGTTCAGTTGCTAAGTCACGTTCAGCTCTTCTGTGACTCCGTGGACCGTAGCCCACCTGGCTCCTCTGTCCATGGAACTGTCCAGGCAAGAACACTGGAGTGGGTTGCCATTTCCTCCTCCAGGGGATCTTCCCAACCCAGGGATTAAACCTGGGTCTCCTCCATTGCAGGCAGACTCTTTACCATCTGCGTCACCAGGAAAGCCCCCATGAAACCATATGAAAGTGTAGTTCAGAGCTTAAAACATTTCTGTTCCAGCTCCAGGAAAGCAGACATTGGCTCACTTCCCTCAGCCTCACTTCTCCAGGCCACAGATGCTGGGAGAGTCCAGGTGAGGCAAGACAGCTGCTGCCCATCACTCACAGTAGTCACGTTCTGTAAAGCTGTTGTGGGCACAGAGCCAGTGCTGACAGGGGAAATCAGGGTTGGGCTCCTGTGAGCCTCTGCTCACAACACTTTCACCAACTGATCAATACATAACCTTGTTTTCTGTGCGTATCTGTGTAAAGACACCTTATTTAGTGTTTATCGTTGACTCGTTAACATTGGATCACAGCCAAAGCGATATAACTCATGCCTGAATGAAGCTTTTCTAATGTACATGTTTTCTCTGAAAGGATCATCACAGCTTTCTTCTGCTTAGGAACAGTCGACAGCACTTCAGCACTAGGCTTGAGGGTGCATTTTAGACAGTGAAGTTGCCAACAAAAATGCAAAACAAAATGTAGTACTCAAAAGACCACAAAAAGAACACTTATCTACAGTCTGAAAGGTGAAACAAGAAGGCAGGGCATCACCTATTCGGCCTCAGCCAGGAATATGCCCATCGGAGATGTAAACTTTTTACCATTCTGCACATGTTCACAAATGACCATGGAAGCACCTTGGTAAAGATGTTAGGATCACAATGGAATTTTAGCCAGTAAAGTCAAATTTGCAAAAACAGAACCTGCAAATAGTGAGGATGGACTGTAATTAGAAGGAACATATCTAGAGATTCATAGGGCACAAGGAATCATCCTAAAGTGCTTTACATACATTGACTCATTTAATCCCACCAGCAACAAAATGAAGCTGGTATTACTACTGTCCCCATTTCTACAACTGAGCCAATTGAGGCAAAGAAAAGAGAAGTAAAGTAACTTGGTAAATGTCCCACAGTCAAGAGTTGACAAAGATAGGATGTGAACCCAGGTATCTTCCTCTGGAACCCCCATGCTTAATCCATATTGCCTCTGGGTAGCATTCTCCGTCAGTGGCCTTAGTTTCTCCAGAGAACCACTTGGAAGCCAAAGACTGGAACCCCTTACCTTTCTAGCAAAGCAAATCTGGCTCCTACTTTCTCATCCAGATCAGCTGAAGCCTTCCAGATGCTTCCACTTGCCAGGCCTCCTGTCATTTGGTGACTTCCACCAAAGCTGGCCTTGCCATTATTGACACATGCACCTTGGTTGTCCTGCCTGACTGGAGAGGAGCCTCTCCTCCTGCCACTGGACTACTGAGTTGACACTTTCTTCAAAGTTTTCCTTTTTTTTTGGGGGGGGGGGGACAGAGAGTGCTACATTAAATCCTCAGGACAAGTCACTAAATCTAGGAATGTGATGCCCTCCCCATAACTCAACAAGAGTTTACATACCCATTGAGAGTTGTTTCCTAAATGAGAGTAATTCCCTGACCCTCTGAGTTCCATTCCCCACTGGTGTATATATACAAATAGGTGGGAGGTGGTATGGTAGAGTGTCTATGAGTGCTTTTGAAGTTTTGGAGATTCATGTGACTGTGGAAAAGCTACAAACTTCTCTATGTCTCATTTCAACACCGTCAGATAGGGGTGATACCATCTGCCTAGTGACAAAAGTGATGAAGTAGGGGTGCTAATAGTACCTGCCCTGCCCTATCAGCCGGCTGAGAGACTTAATTGAGAAAATTCATGTTAAAAGCCTTCACACAACACCTGGTACCAAGAGGAACTCAACAAGAAGCTTTTTATTTTTCTTCTCACTTTTTTTCACATGTATTAATTTTAGTGTTCTGGACTTGGCTACCATCAAGTCTAAAGGAGTTCTGTGGTTTTTCACAAGAGTTGTAACATTTCGAAAATCAAATAGAACCCTCTGTGACTTGTACATATTGCTTAAGCTCCCAGATGGGCATACAATTGGATATCTTTACCCCCACCTCCACTACAAAATTTCCAGAGACACTAAGGGATTTCTAGGAAGGCAGTAACAATGGTGATTATAGTTTTTTAATGTTTTTGAATCACCCTACACTACAGACACAGAGGCTAAGCAAAATCAAAATTCTGCAGACAACACAGCAAAACCATGATTCACACCAGCCCCAAACAGGAACCGTGTGGGAAACCACTCATACCAGCAAGACCACACGACATCAGTGAGTGTGCAGGGGGAGCAAAGGAGAGACAAAGGGGGCCTGAGATTCGGAGAAGCCAACACTGTCAACAGATACCCCCAGGGGAAGGGGAACACGATCCAGGGGAAGCAGCCATAACAGCAGGAGCCTTACAGGCTTCAGGTTATGAGCATGAGATCAGAGAACACTAGAGCAGTCTGGGTTCTATGAACTCTTAGAATTAACAAGGGCTCTTTTCCAAGACAATGGCCACCACTGAGTAGAAATTACTGGGAGTAGAATCTAATTTGTCTAGGACAATGCATTAAGGAAAAAGGAAAGAAAAGTTCCTGATAAAACTGGAGGACTGGAACTGAGCCAACAGGTGCTGGAATATATAAGTTCACATATTTGAACACTTGGAAATAACAACAGCATAGTGAACTTAACAGCTGTGAAGCTAGGGAAAGGATCCTGGACCACCCTCCCCTCCAAAGTGAACAGGAGAACTCATGCTCTTTAAGCATGAATAACAAAAAAGGATTGTGTTTGAATCCCACACAAATTTATTTTAAGATAAAAGAGAATAGTGAGCAAAATAATGTCCCCACAGACAATAAAGTATGCCAGAAATAAAGACTAAAAACGTAGAAAAGAAAACAAAGAAAACCCCAGGCACAGATGGCTGTCCTGGTGAATTCTATCAAAACATTTAAAAGAAAGAATGCCAATCTTACAAAACGCTTTTAGAAAAACAGAGGAGGGCGGAACTCTTCCAAACTAATTTTATGAGATCAGAATAATTTTGGTACCAAAACCTTAGGAAGACACTAGACATTACAGATCAATATCTCCTATGAATACAAAACACTTGAAAATATTGTAACGAAGATACAACAGTATGTAAGAAGGATAAAACT
This sequence comes from Dama dama, assembly GCF_033118175.1. Lineage (NCBI taxonomy): Eukaryota > Metazoa > Chordata > Mammalia > Artiodactyla > Cervidae > Dama > Dama dama. The sequence continues at coordinate 41,322,398 of NC_083681.1, read as the reverse complement.
TCATGACCAGCTAGTGTTTATCTCAGGAATGCAAGGTTGGCTTAACTTTTAAAAAGCAATCAATGTAACAGAAAAAAAAGGAGGAAAAAAATTTATATGATCATTTTAGTAAATGCAGAAAAATCCTTTCACAGATTTCAACATGTGTTTGTGACTAAAGGACAAAAGACTTTCCTCACCAAACTAGGAAAAGAACAGGAATTCCTCAGTCTTTGTGTAAGTATCGTTCCTCTGAGAAGCAGACCTCAAGATAGGATTAGACATGCAAGAGATTTATTATAGGAAATGCGTGTGAGAGGAAATGAAAAGGCCTGGAAGAGGATGAGAGACTTGTCAGATCATGATATGAATCTGAGCTCAGGTGAAGAAGAAAGGAAGAAGGCAGATGGTGCAGAAGCATCTGAAACTCCAGTGCAGCTTTTAGAGACTTAGGCAAAGCCATCTTGGAATCTTCAAGTTAATATCTCCCACCAGAAGAGCCCCACATCTCCTAGGCACTGGTGGGGAGAAGGCTTTGGGAAATGTGGAATCTGCACAAAATGGTGGGTTTCAGAATGCAGCTGCTGGACCTGTCAGCTTTAACCTGGGAATCTGAAAGGTATCCTTTCATAGCCACTGAGGATGGTATAGGATAACTATCAGAAATCTAAAACTGATCTCTACTTATTGGCAAACATGGAATGCTTTTCCTATAAGATCAGGAAAAAGTCAGCGATGTCTACTGTGATAAGGGAATTCAACAACATTTCAGAATGTGTGGTCAATATATGAACTAACTACATTTCTATACACTAAACACAAACTGTTAAAAAATTTTTAAATGCCACTTATAATCACACCCCAAAACCAGACAATATTTAGAGGTAAATTTAACAAAATATATGCAAGCCCTTTACACTGAAAACTACAAAATATCTCTACGAAATTAAAGAAGACTAAGATATATGGAGAGAGAAAACATGCTCTTGAATTGGAAGGCTCAGTATTGTTAAGATATCAATTATCTTAAAATTAATATGTAGATATGATACAATCCTTTTATGAGCTGAATTGTATCCCATTCAAAATCTGTATATTGAAGCTTTAATCACCTCAGAAGGTGACAATATCTAAAGACAGGGCCTTTAGAGAGGTGATCAGATTAAAATAAAGTCCTCAGTGTGAGCCCTAATCCAATCTGACTGGTGTACTAATACAAAGAGGAAATGTGGACACATAAAAGGACACCAGGGTTGCACTTCCACAGAGGAAAGATCATATGAAGACACAGTATGAAGATGGCCATCTGCAATCCAAGGAGACAGTAAACCTGCTGAAGCTTTGATCTTGGATTGTCAGCCTGCAGAACAGTGAGAATTTCTGTAGTTTAAGCCCCCAGTCTGTGGTATTCTGTTATGGCAGCCCTATTGAACTAACACAAATTCCCCACCACAAAAATCTCAGAAAGTTTTCCTGTAGAAATTGACAGACTGATTCTAAAATGGAAATGCAAATGGCATGGAATAACCACAACAGTCTTATTAAGTTTATTTTTTTAAGTCACAGGACTTTCATTGCCTGGTTTGAAAACATTTAAAGTAATCAAGGTGGTATAGTACTGGTGTCAGGATACAGATCAATGAAACAGACTAGAGAAAATAGAAATAGACCCACACATAGATAGACAATTGATCTTCAACAAAGACACTAAGCCAGTTCATTGGGGAAAGAAAAGCCCTTGCAAGGAATAAAACAACTGGATATGTTTGCTAAAAAAGCAAACACCTCCACCACATACAATAATTCATTCAAAATGGAAAATAGACTTAAATGTAAATACTAAAGCAACAAAACTGGAAGACAACATAGGAGAATATTCTTATGACGTTGGGGTAAGGAAAATTTTTCTAGAGAGGACATAAAATGCATTACTTATAAATGAAAAAATAAATAAGTCTTCACCAAAATTAGTAACATCTACTCATCAAAAGATAGAATTAAGGAAAAGAAAAAGTAAGTCACAGACTGAGAGGAAATATTTGCAAAGCATATATCTGACAAACTGTTACAAAAATATATAAAGGTTACCTATAAATCAAACATAAAAAGACTAAGAACTCAAAAAGGGCAAATGCTTTAAAAATTACTTCACAAAAGAAGATATATAAATGGCTAATAAGCACATGGAAAGACCCTCAACATTAGTCATCAAAGAAATTAAAATTAAAACCATAATGAGATATCACTCCACACCCACTAGAATGGCTAAATTTTAAAAGATTGATAATACTGTCTAAGAGGATTCAGAGCACCTGGAACATTCTTATGTTGGTGGATGGTTAACGGTGCAACCCTTTGGAAAAATAACTGCCTGTTTCCTTTATTTAAAAAGTTTTCACTTTTTCATTTTTTCCCTTGAGGTATAATAGACATAACATTATATTAGTTTCTAGTGTACAACATAAAGACTTGGTATTTGTGTGTATTGCTAAGTGATCACCACAATAAATCTGGCTAACATCTGTCACCTTGGCTATAATTTTTTTTCTTATGATGAAAACTTTTAAGGTGTGCTCTCTTAGCAACTTTCAAATAAACAATACAGTGCTATTAACTATGGGCACCATGCAAATATCTTTTTGATTAATGTTTTCATTTCCTTAGGCTAAAATACTCAGAAACAAAATTGTCTGTTTTTTATACAGTTTAGCAGACACTTACCCTATGAGCCAAATATTCTACTTCTAGGTATTCATCCAAGAAAAGTTAAACCATGTGTCCACAAAAGAACTTGTGCAAAAATATTTATAGTAGCTTTTCGTTATAGCCCCAAGCTGGTCAAGCCAAAATCACCAACAAACGGATACAAAAACTATTGGTAAAACTAACATGGAATGCTACTCAGAAACTTTTAAACAATGTATTTTGAGTATACTCAAGAACATGTATGAGTCTCAAAAATATATTAAGAACAAAAGGTCAGGCACAAAACAGGACAAACTGTATAATCCCATTTGTGTGATGTTTGAGAACTTGCAAAACTAAACAATAGAGATAAATATTAGAACACTTACCATTGGGATAGGGTAGGAAGATGTCTGGAAAGGAGGAATGGATAAAGAAGATGTGGTATGTGTACACAATAGAATATTAATTGGTCATCGAAAAGAATGAAATAATGTCATAGACAGCAACACAGATGAACCTAGTGATTATCATACTAATTCAAGTAAGCCAGAAAGAGAAAGACAAATACCAGATGATATCACTTATATGTGGAATTGAAAATACGATACAGATGAACTTATTTACCAAACAGAAACAGATATAAAGAACAGATTTGTGGTTGGGAAGGGGGAGGGGGTGGGGGAGGGATGGAGTGGCAGTGTGAGGTTGGTAGGTGCAGACGGTTATATGTAGAATGGATGAACAACAAGGTCCTGCTGTATATAGCACAGGGAACCATACTCAACATTCTGTAATAAACCATGATGAAAAAGAAAAAAAAAAAAGATATGAGTTAGAAACAGAAAACATAGGACTAATAAATACATTCAAAAGTTAATTATTTGAAAAAAGGACACAATAAAAGAGTCCATTAGCTAACATAATTGTGTGGAAAAAAAAGCAGGGGTAAGGGGGTGTACCATATACATAAAATAAAAAGGAGGAAATAACCATCAAAACTCATGCTTTTTTTAATGATAAGAATTTACTTTGTACAGTTCTTTGCAAATAAATTTGGAATAATAAAGCAGATAATTTTATAGACAAATACAACTTGTCAAAATCAACCTCGGTGGAGACAGAAAGTCTAAATGTATAAAATACCACAGAGGAAATAGAAAAAGTATCAAAAAGAGCTTTCCCATGAAAATGTACCAGGTGCAGATTGTTTCTCAGAGAAATTCTTTTTCTAAAAGTTATTTTATGAAGTGAATGTAACTTCAATCTGAAAAGATTGCATTAATGAAAGGCAACTATAGACAGCAGTCACTTCTAAATATCAATACAAAATATTAAATAATTAGTAAATAGAATCCAACAGCACATTAAAATATTCATCATGACCAAGCCGAGTAGATTCAATATTCTAAAATCCATCAGTATTACTCATCATATTACCAGATCTAAGAATTACATAAGCATACATCTAGATAACACAGGGCTTCCCAGGTGTTGCTACCACTGTCTTCCCAGTGGTAAAGAATCTGCCTGCCAATGCAGGAGATGCAGGCAGGAAAGTGTTTGATCCCAAGTGTTCGATCCCTGGGTCAGGAAGATCCCCTGGAGGACGAAATGGCAACCCACCCCCGGATCCTCACCTGGAAAATTCCATGGACAGAGGAGCCTGGTGGGCTACAGTTCATGGAGTAGCAAAGAATTAGACATGACTTGCTTGACTGAGCACATGAGAGAGAAATAACCCAAAAGAACCCAAAGAAAATTACTACAAACAAAAAAATTTAGTAAAATAGGTTATAAAATCAATCTACAAAAATGAAGTTTTCATATATTCAAATAAAAATCATTGTATATTGGAAAAGAAAACCCCCTTTGTGAAAGCCAAAAAACATTAAATACCATACCGTAAATTTAACATGAAATGTCCAAATCCTCTATGAAGAAAAACTATAAAACCATGCAAAAATACACAAAAATAACCTTGCATAAATAGAAAGACATACCACATTCTTGGATAGGAAGACTTAATATCAAAGATTTCAGGTCTCCCCAAAACTGATTCACAAAACTTAATTTAATATAATTCTGAAATTTAATATAATCCAATAAAATATGACTAAATTTCTTTCTGGAGCTAGGTGAGTTTATTTTAAAATTCATTTGAAAGAACAGATAAGCAAAAAATAGTCAAGAGGGAAAATCCTGAAAATAATCTTTTTAAAAAAACAGTGAGGAAAAAAAAGAGAGAGAAAGAGAAGTAAGAAAGGATAGGCTTGTCAGATTTTAAAACATATTAGAATCTCTAATTAAAAGTGTATGGTGGAGTGGGGGGACTTTTCCACTCATTGGAAAGTTCTTGATGCTGGGAAAGATTGAAGGCAGGAGGAGAAGGGGGTGACAGAGGGTGAGATGGTTGGATGGCATCACTGATGAGTTTGAGCAAAGCCCAGAAGATAGGGAAGCCTGGCATGCTGCAGTCCATGGGGTTGCCAAGAGTCAGACACAACTTATTGACTAAACAACAACAACAAGTGACAAAGAAGCAAGGTGGGTGAGACCACTGTGGTGCACTCCTATCTGGAAAGTAGGACATGATCTCTTCAACAAACTAATTGCAAGGGAATAAAAAGAGGGCAGGGAAATCTATAAACTGAAGAGATGAAAAGAAATATCAACCCCTTATAATGTGTGAATCTGATTTAGATCCTGATCTAACTGGAAAAATAAGAGACAGTTTGTGGAAATTTGGGCACTAACTGGATATTTGATCATACTAAAAACTTTCTAATTTTTTCCTTGTAATAGTGATGTTAAGATTTTTCTCTTTTTTAAGTTCTTATCTTTGAGAAAGATATACGCAAATATTTACAGGTGAAATGAAATTATTTGGGGCAACTGTTTTAAATACTCTGGCAGGGAGAGTATATATGAAACTAAAGTGGCCATGACTTTACTTTGTGACTGGGTGACAGAAACACGAAGATTGCCTGTAGTATCATGTCCAATTTTGTAAACTTTTTAATTTATACCAAAGATTTTTAAATGTAAGAAGCTCATAGGATGGGTAATCATTATATTTCAGTGAAGGTAGGCCATTTGAAAGGAGAGAACAGAGCAGGAAAATCCATTAAGTGCATGTAACTCACCCAAATACATCTCTCTTGCTCCCTTTTACTGAGGCTGGATTACTTGTGAAACAAACGCTCCACGTAGAGTGTGGCATGCCAACAAAACTCTCCATATGGAGAGGCTGCCGAGCCTTGACACAGGACACTGGCAGCCCAGGTCTCCTTCCCAGCCTAAAACAGCCTTTTCTAAAAGCTGGTCTAAGGCATTCTGCCAATCCACAGTCAGCTGGTAGGCATCCTGCTGGCATGTCCAATAACATATCTCAGACACTCAGGTAGTTCAGGCACCTCTTCTGCAAAGAAGTCTTCTCTGACCTGTCTTATGTGAGACTATCTCTCCTTCTCTAGATTTTAATAGGTACTTTTTCACCAAAAATTTCCTGTCTGTACTACCTACATTGCCGCTGTTTCTTCAAGTCTATCAAATCACATGCACAAACACACACACACACACACACACACACACACACACAGAGTAGTGTCTTGTAAGAATAGGCACCAGTGTTCACTTAGCAGTGCAGAGACTAACATTGGAACAATACAGAGAGAAGTAGCATGACCCCTATGCAGTGATGACATGCAAATCATGAAGCATTCTCTATTACAAAAAAATTTTAAAGAATCGTCACTATCTACCTATCATGGTACACTCAATATGCCAGCAAATTTGGAAAACTCAGCAGTGGCCACAGGACTGGAAAAGGTCAGTTTTCATTCCAATCCCTAAGAAAGGCAGTCCCAAAGAATGCTCAAACTACTGCACAATTGCACTCATCTCACATGCTAGTAAAGAAATGCTCCAAATTCTCCAAGTCAGGCTTCAGCAATACGTGAACCAAGAACTTCCAGATGTTCAAGCTGGTTTTAGAAAAGGCAGAGGAACCAGAGACCAAATTGCCAACATCCGCTGGATCATTGAAAAAGCAAGAGAGTTCCAGAAAAACATCTATTTCTGCTTTATTGACTATGCCAAAGCCTTTGACTGTGTGGATCACAATAAACTCTGGAAAATTCTGAAAGAGATGGAAATACCAGACCACCTGACCTGCCTCTTGAGAAACCTGTGTGCAGGTCAGGAAGCAACAGTTAGAACTGGACAAGGAACAACAGACTGGTTCCAAATAGGAAAAGGAGTACATCAAGGCTGTATATTGTCACCCTGCTTATTTAACTTACATGCAGAGTACATCATGAGAAATGCTGGGCTGGATGAAGCACAAGCTGGAATCAAGATTGCCGGGAGAAATATCAATAACCTCAGATATGTAGATGACACCACCCTTATGTCAGAGAGTGAAGAGGAACTAAAAAGCCTCTTGATGAAAGTGAAAGAGGAGAGTGAAAAAGTTGGCTTAAAGCTCAACAATTCAGAAAACTAAGATCATGGCATCTGGTCCCATCACCTCATGGGAAATAGATGGGGAGACAGTGGAAACAGTGTCAGACTTTATTTTGGAGGGCTCCAAAATCACTGCAGATGGTGATTGCAGCCATGAAATTAAAAGATGCTTGCTCCTTGGAAGAAAAGTTATGACCAACCTAGACAGCATATTAAAAAGCAGAGACATTACTTTGCCAACAAAGGTCCATCTGGTCAAGGCTATGGTTTTTCCAGTGGTCATATATGGGTGCAAGAGTTGGACTGTGAAGAAAGCTGAGCACTGAAAAATTGATGCTTTTGAACTATGGTGTTGGAGAAGACTCTTGAGAGTCCCTTGGACTGCAAGGAGATCCAACCAGTCCATCCTAAAGGAGATCAGTCCTGGGTGTTCATTGGAAGGACTGATGCTGAAGCTGAAACTCCAATACTTTGGCCACCTCATGCGAAGAGTTGATTCATTGGGAAAGACCATGATGCTGGAAGGGATTGGGGGCAGGAGGAGAAGTGGGCAACAGAGGATGAGATGGCTGGAGGGCATCACCGACTCAATGGGCATAAGTTTGAGTAAACTCCAGGAGTTTGTGATGGACAGGGAGGCCTGACGTGCTGCAATTCATGGGGGCGCAAAGAGTCAGACACGACTGAGTGACTGAACTGAACTGAACTGAACCTATCACCTCCTGTGTCAGGCATTACTCAGCCCTTGGTACTCAAACCTCACCAGGATCCTGAGAAAATTATCCCATTTTAAGATGAGGAAATGCAGACAGAAACTTTAAGTAACTTAACCAAAGCCACAGAGTTTATAAATGGCAGAGCTGGGATTTAAATCCAGGTCTATCTGCTTACAAAGAATGTTTATTTAACAGCCACGCTGAATTGCCTCCTTTAGCAGCAAGATGGCTATTCAATCAGTGATTGCCAGGAGATACGTGGATCTAGCTGAGACATTCAAGCATGCTGTCCCCATGTCTCCCCTTTCATATCTTCATTATATCCCAATGCCAGGACATCCTCTCTGCTCTGTCTAATGATAGAGGGGCAGAAGGTGCATTCCACTGGGCCTGGAGGAATATAAACACATCTGGAAGGAGGCCACTGTGGAGCAAACCAAACCCCTCCCTGAGTGCGGACAGGAGGGGGTGTCTATAAATAATCATGAGAGTATGAGAGATTCTTTCCCCTGGGGCTTCCTTTGCAAAAGGTTGATGGTAATTGATGAGGCTACAAGGACATGCCAGTCCTTCTGCTCTTAGAACCAGGTGTGGTTATTTACAGAAATGTCATTTTCCCAGCCCTCCCTCCCCATCTCTGCCAGAGGCCTAGAGATCAGCAAATATCAATTTACTGCTGCCCTGGGGCACATAGCAATGAGCCACCTATACACACTACTACCTATAAACCATGCTCAGGCCTCTGGTCTGGCTGAGAGCTGCTTCCTCTTTGGAAACTTGGTGAGAAAGAGAGAGAGAGGTCACAGATTTTCTCCTTCCCAGGAAGAAGGAGGTCAGGCAACCTCACTTGAACCCATATCACAAGCCACCAAATCAATAAAATCTGGAGTTCCCATGCTACCCAGCTCATAGCAGAAGAAATAAATAGACTGTTGGACCAGAAGTCAGAAATGTGGATACAGTCACATCAATGTCTGAGTTCTAGCTCCTACATCTGTAAAATGCAGGCTAGTCTTTGATCACATACCAGATACAAAGGTTTTTGGAAAGAACAAATTAAGTGATCCTGTTAAATAATTTGTACTGTGTGAGACATCATCATGATAATCATTATCACATTGCAGTTCTTTGAGCCACTGTTGCAAGTGCCTGAGACAGATCTCAGGAAATACCTTAAAACAGCACTGCCAGTACTCTCATGGCCTTGCTGGTTAGTGACCAGTCCAAATCGCCATAAAAGACATACAAACCAAACATATGAATAGAATCTAGGGAATAAACAACAATTTGCCTGTGTACAGACTAGATCTGAGGATTCTTTTGCATGGACTACCAAAGGGCATTGTGTGGGATGGAAGGTTGAGTTCTGAAACCATCCAAAAGGGAAACTTCATTTTAACAGTATCCCTCTCCACTTTAAATGGAAAAATATGTCAGAGATAGAAACTCTGTAGGTCTTCCACTGTGCACTACAGCAAATTCAACAATCCCATTTGCTGCACCAGGAAGCCGTGGTATCACCGAGTTCACCAAGGATAGGATGGTGCCCAGGTCTGACTTACTGGGAGAAGATGCTCATCATGGAGCCCATGACTCCTTGGGGTAGAAGCCTGGCACCAGGGTGGAAAATAGAGAATCTTATGTCAACCAGCAGTCCTTATCACTACAGTCAGGTTACTGAATGCTCTGTCCTTGGTGCTGGGCTAAAGAAGTAAGGCCATTTTAGTTGCTATTCCAGCTATGTTGTTCCTTCCTACTCCTTCCCTCCACACTGTCTCAATATCTTAACTTCTCTCCATCCCCAAGCCACTGACCAAGTTTAAACATCTTCTCTTTCCTGGACCAGGACAATAGCTTCCTAACTGCTCTCATTCATCCATTGAATATTCATTGAGTTAGGCACTGTTCTAGACCCTAGGGAAAAGTAATGAACTAAAGAAACGCAACAGCTGGCTCTCAGGGAGCCTTCTTATGAACCCCATCATCTAGTATCACCATTGTATAGCCCATCCTCCATTAGCCAACAGAGAAATCTTTCTGAATCACAGATCTCATCATGGCCCTCCCAGGCTGGCAACCTTTCCCTTGTTCCTGATGCCTAAGGTTGAAGTTCAAGCTTCATGGCCCACAAGACCCTTCCAAACTTAGCCCCACCAAGCCATGCAGCCTCATCTTCACCTTTTCTCTGCCCCAGAACCTCTTCTATGGTGAAAGCAGCTTGCAGCAAACAAGAGCAAGCACTGTTGTTGTACTTGAACCTTGAGGGCAGAGAGTCAGCAGGTATGCTCAGCTGCCATCCTCCAGCATCCTGAAGAGAAGCATGTTTAGGCTGTAGCAAGGCTTTGTATATGTGGGTCATCAGGTCATCAGATGGCTCTGCCCCTTGTTGTTCTCCATTTGTAAGGAGTAAATATGAAAGTGGCTTTGCCTCAGGAAGAGGAGAAACGATAAGCATTTGGGGTTCAGGTACAGAGAAACTCAGGCTTCCCTGATAGCTCCTCCGGTAAAGAGTCTTCCTGCAATGCAGGATACCCTGGTTAGATTCCTGGGTCAGGAAGTTCCCCTGGAGAATGGACAGGCTACCCACTTTCAGTATTCTTGGGCTTCTCTGGTGGCTCAGACGGTAAAGAATCTGCCTGCAATGTGGGAGACCTGGGTTTGATCCCTGGGTTGGGAAGATCCCCTGGTGGAAGGCATGGCAACCCATTCCAGTATTCTTGCCTGGAGAATCCCCATGGACAGAGGAGCCTGGTGGGCTACAATTCATGCGGTCGCAAAGAGTCAGACACAACTGAGCAGCTATACACAGCACAGCACACACTGAGAGATGAAGGCTGAAGTGCCTGGTGTGTGGAGGACTGCTAGGAGATGCCAGCTGCCTAGCACCTAGAGACCCTGAGAGCCCCCATTCCATAAAAACTGAACTCAGGCACAGCTAACTCTGATCAAAGAAAGAGGCGAGTTTAATCAAAGAGGGGAATTTGCAGCCTCTTCTTCTGGGATTCGAGAATCGTCCATCCTAGCTACCCCTAATGCCAGGGAACCCGGAGAGAATCCCTAATGTCATTCATTTGTCAGTTCCACCTGTCTCCAGCCACACTCCCAACACAGCATATGGCCCCATCTGAAGCCCCATATACACCAAAGTCTTCATTCCCCAAGCATGTCGAACACTCTGGTGCCTCCATGCCTTTACACATGTGCTTTCTGGTGCCTATGGCACTTTGTCCTCTGTCAGTCTGGAAAATTCTTCCCACAGATGTCAAAGAGAGCATCTGACAAAAGAGGTGGTTTATGTCATCATTCAAAGCCTTAATTCTCTCCACTGAGACCTCTGATATGTACATATACACTCAGTCGCTCAGTCATGGCTGACTCTTTGCAACCCCATGGACTGTGGCCTTCCAGGCTCCTTTGTCCATGAAATTTTCCAGGCAAGAACACTGGAGTGGGTTGCCATTTCCTTCTCCAGGGTGTGTATATACATACACACACTATTTCATACAGTGGTTAAGTTTCTCCCCCGAGAGTCTTGCTAAATTTTGCCTCTTGTGATATGTTTCTCTTCACAGAGTCTCCCCACTGAATTATGAGCTCCTCAAATGTAGGGACCATGCCTGCCATCTCTATATTCTGCCTGCCACAGAGTAAGTAACCAGAGGATGTTTTTGGTAGATACTGGACTGGAGTAAACACACCAAGTCTTCTCCTGCTGTGAAAGCTTAGCACATGCTAATCCCTCAGCCTGGGAATGCTCTTCCCATTATGCCAAATGACTGGTTCCTTCCCATTCTGTAGATTTTAGCTTAAGTTTCTCCTCCCCATAAATCAATATAAAATAAGTTATTTTCCAATAACTTCCTGCATTTTTCTCCACGGGATTTCCAGAATTTATAATGTTCATGGTCTAACTCTCCTACTTGACTATAGGCTCCTTAATGCATAGAACCGTGTCTATTTTATTCATCACCTTGGGGGTGGGGAAGGAGGCAAGGAGCTTAATCGGTAACCATTTTTTTGTGAAGGCAGCACATCTAGCACAGAAAAAAGCCAGGTTAATGAGTTTCTTCTGACCCGGCTCTGCACCACTATCACAGCAGTGCTTCTCCATCTTGTCATATGTTGGAGTTACCTGGGCAATTGTAAACATTACTGACTTCTGGGTCCCACCACCAGACATTCTGATTTCATTATTAGGGGTTTTTGCCTGAACATGCTGAGGTTCAGATGCTGCCCAGGTGCTTCTAACGTATAGCCAGGGCTTGGAGTCACTGCCCTACAGTGGGGCTTGCTTTCTTGGGTTTTTAGTGGCCTCCTGGTGTCATGACTGACAGCTTTGTCACCAGAGGTCATTGTTGTCATCTGACATGGAGAAGAAGTCCAGGGCACCTCTGGCCACATGAGCACCATCACCTGAGCTCCTTAGAGCAGGTAACACATGAGACATAATAGGTTCTGAAGCTCCACCACGAGGTTCCCGATGATCAGGAAGGATTGAGGAGTCAGAGCTGGCTTGTTCCAGAGAGGAGCTAAGGCAGTCATTCCTTTCGGATATGACTACCAAAGCAGGATAATTACCCAACCGGGCTTTTGCTTCTTCCTCTTGATTTCTGTGTTCCCTCAGTTACACTGCCTTAGGTCACCTGGGTTAAACGTCTCTTCAGCCAGGCTCTCCCTGGTCCTGCAAGGGAGAAGCTGGCTGCAAATCTTGTGGTTTATCCTGTAAATAGTCCTCACTATTTCAGAATTAACATCTTCAGTCAGAGAAACATTGTCATCAGATATGTGTTTACAAAGATAGCACTGATAGTGGGATTTTTATTAGCACTATAACATCTTCCAACCACAAACTTTTAATGCATTTCTTCTAAATACCCATCACTGAGCTAGAGGCAGGAAAATGTTTAAGTAAATAAGATGCAACCCCTTCTCTCCATGAGCTAGTCGGGGAAATAGGCTGGTAAAGGGATCACTGGAGATGAAGGTGAAAATGTGAAGCCAAGGATGAGCCCAAGGTATCACATAAGGTAGGGAGGTGATTCCTGAACTCAGTCATTGAGGATGGCTGAGAGTTGGCCAGGTGCAGGTGGGAAGGACTTCCTTGAGGCAGAGAAGTCAATGTGAATAAATGCTCCTTGAACAGAAATGAGGAAACAAAGATGACTAATAAAGGAAACTGCATTAAGAAGGTCAAGCCAGGGACTTCCTTGGTGCTCCAGGGGCTAAGACTCCACACTCCCAATGAATGCAGGGGGCCCGGTTCAATCTCTGGTCGGGGAACTAGATCCCAAATGCTGCAACAAAGAGTGAGGATCCCACATGCCACAACTGAGACCCAGCACAGTCAAATAAACAAAATAAATAGAAAAAGAAGGAGGACAAACTATAAGATGCTGTGGGACGTAGTGTATATGAAAGGAGTCACAACAGCAAATGGTTATACAGTGCTTACTGTGTGGCTGGCAATATTCTGTACGTGTGTACATTTATTTTACTTTATGTATTTACTCGCTTCATTCTCATAACAACCTAATGAGATAAGATGATCATCCCCATTTTACAGATAAGAAAATCAAGACACAGGAAGTAAAAAGTAACTGCCCCAAATCACACAGCAAGTGACAAAGCCAAGACAGGCTAACGCTGGAGCATACACTCTGAACCACCGTGCTTCACAACTTTTATGATAGATTATTGGCATCAGCTGTGCTGGAGGAGATTGTGTGTTATCATAGAGGGCAAAGGCAGCCACTGAAGCATTTTATGCAGAGAGTGGGACCATCACACACAGAGTTGAGGGGGCAGATTTCAGGGTAGGAATAGCCTTTGGAAGATTGGTAGTAGAAGAGGAGAAAGAAAAGTCTAAACCAGGGCTATTGTATGAAAAGTGGAAAGGAGAAAATGAACTTGACATGAATTCTGGCATTTGAATTAATGAGACTTTATGGTTGATCAGAATTGGACACATGAGATGGAGTCAAGAATGCCACCCAGAGTTCTAATTTGGATGAAAAACAGACTTTAGAGGGAGGGATGTAGTTTTGGACAGGCTGAGTTTCAGCTATCTGTGGGTCCCAGTGGGGATGGAGGGCAGGCAGTTGGATGTGTGGACATTTCCACGGTGGCAGTGTGGTCAACACCTTTGTGTGAGTGAAATGGAGGAGGGGTGAGGATAAATGCTACAGAAAGTCCCATCACCTATGCACCCCACACTTCTGAGTACTTCTCCACTAAACAGGTTGTCAGTATCTATCACTCATCAGTCTCTCCAAGGTCCTGACACATTCATTTTTGACTGACATTCAGCTATTTCTCTACAAGCAGGTAAAGTTAGATTTTCACTTATCAAACTCTATTCATTATTCTAATTTAACTTCTCTGCAGCCAGAGTTATAAGCAATTTTAGTTTTAAGCAAAGCGTTATCCGGATCTGAAAGATGCAATTGCTTTACACCATCATGAGAGGTCAATTTAAGATTGCAAGAGGCTGATAGCCTCATTTCTGAGAGCTCGAACTCATTTCAATGGTGTGGGGCTCCTCAAGCAGCTTGCTGAAGTAGCAGAACTCCTTTGCTGTTGTAGATTCAGGTCAGGGCATCTTAGCCAAAGAAATGGCCCCAAAATACTGATTACCTCCTGGTGTTCTCTTCAGCTTTCCCCATTTCAGTGGAAGACAGGAAAAGTGGCTTCTCTGATTGCAGGAGTCAGGGCTGTCTCTGTGCTCCATTGAGAAAAGTAATCCCAGGAAGCCACTTCCTTCTGAGTCGGCCTCCAATCAGCTCAGCCACTTCATCTCATCTCCATCCTTCACCCCATCTCCGTCCTTCACCCCATTGGCCCCCACTCACCATATCAGGAATACCAGTCAACACGAATCCTGCCATTGAAAACCATGGTATCTCATCTAGTACCACAGAACTTCATCACTGATTCACCCCTACCACTCTCTCATCCATCTTTATTTTTAAACAGTTGTAAGAAATCTCAAGGTGGTGGAAAAGGTAATATTCTAACAGGTGGATGTGATGACTGCTAGTTTTCTATACAAAAAAACACTCCCTTTCTAATCTGTAGGGCTTCCCTGGTGGCTCAGACAATAAAGAATCTGCCTGCAATGCAGGAGACCTGGATTCAGTCCCTGGGTTGGGAAGATCCCCCGGAGTAGGGCATGGCAACCCACTCCAGTATTCTTGCCTGGGAAATTCTGGGGACAGGGGAGCCTGGCAGGCTACAGTCTATGAGGTTGCAAAGAGCTGGACACGTAACACTTTTCACTTCCTATTCTGTAGGGGGCAGCAAAACGCCCTGCTAGCAGACTGGAAGGGTCTCAACAAGAGCCCAGAGTTTCTACTCTCAACTGAGAGTAAACACCTTTTGTCTCTTGACCCTTTCTCTTCTTCCTGTTGGCGTGCTGACAGGACAGCTGGAGCACCTCAGCCCTAGCCACTGACCTCCAGACTTCTTTCATAGGTCAGAAAACAACCTGATAATGTGTTTAAGCCACTGTACTCGAGTTTCCATTTCTAGCAGCTCAGCTACTATGAGTCCCTCTGAAAAAGTGGAAAATAAGGACACCTAGAAAGGCCTTCACAGCCTTGGCAAGTGTTTCTTTGGTAACAGCCACTAGAGCTCTGCATTGTCGTTACCATTATGTGTGTTTGTATTCCACCCTAAATAGTGAGTCCTTGAAGGCAGACACACTGACTTACCCACAATTATGTAGCAGCACCTTGCAAGGTGAGAAGTTTACAAATGGATGTTGAACGAACAAGTGGAAATTGCACTGGGGTCTGGTGTTAATGACTGAGTCCCAGGAACTGGCCAATTGATGAAGCTGTGTACCACCAGCCTTGTAGGCAGGATACTGCCATTGTTACCAAAATGCAAAAAGCACCAGGCCCATTATCTCCATGTGGCGGTTGTTGAATCAGTACATCCTTGGGACGAGAAGAAACCCTTCTTAGGCATTCAAATATTCTGCCATGGTTAGTCAACTCCACAAAAAAAGCATTATATATCTTTGCAGACTACTTTTTTCAGGGCTTCCCAGGTGGCTTAGCAGTACAGAATCCGCCTGCATTGTAGGAGACACTCAGGTTCAATCCCTGGGTCAGGAAGATCCCCTGGAGTAGGAAATGGCAACCCACTTCAGTATTCTTGCCCAGAAAATTCCATGGACAGAGAAGCCTGGTGGAGTCCATGGGATCACAAAGAGTCAGACACAACTGAGCATGAGCTACTTTTTTCATTAAAATTTTATGGAGGATCTTTGAGCTTGATAATTAAGCTTAACATCTGCTTTGTGAGTTAAATGTCCTCATTGCCTCCCTTTTACTGATGAGAAGTCTGAGATCTGGAAGTTGAAACGACTCACCCAAGGTTATGTGCCATTCCAGGTAAGGTAGGGATCTGAACCCAGCTCTGCCTACACTATTCCTTGTTACCTCGCTGCCTTTCTGCTTCATGTTCTCAGTTCCAAAAGGGGAAACATGGGGCATAAAAGGAGGCCTATGCGTCCCGCCCTGTAATCACTAGGCTCTTCCAGCCCTAAGTGGAGAAGAGGGGCGGGGAAGGAGGAAGGCCATGAGCCACTGGTAACCTGAAAGCCCAGAGTCCCTCCTAAGACCTAGAAACATGTGCAGTTGCCTAAATTAAAATTAACACGCTACTTGGCTGGAAGGCTGTGCAATTGTTTTTGAAGCTGAGTATATTATGTTCTAAATGTTTAATCTGGCAGAGGCCATAAAAGACGAGTTCCAGGCCATTTGGAACTTATATTGCAAACAAGATAGTCTGGGAGGTGGCTTAAAAAAACTGATAGCTATCCCAACAGAGTGGCACAGACAAATTGATCTGGTTCAGATGGATGCAAGGCAACAATTTGGGGTGAAAGAGACTCCTTCTTTGACAGGAGACAGGCAATGATAAAAGCAAAATGGTCAGCTGTCGGGTCTCACTTCCTGATGCTTGGGGAGGCTCCGCTGAGATGGAAGGAAAAATCAATATAGCCAGGGAAGACATGTTGATTTGTGGCGCCAGACGGTCACAGAAGGCAATCCTACCCTTCAGATATTGAGAGATGCCCATTTAGCATGTTCAAGTCTGATGCACTCCATGCCCCAGAAGGCAGAGCCTCCCAGCCCAAAGCCTGCAGCAGAAATAAGCACATATATAACGGCAGGAAGGGATTCTCCTATTGAAGGCTTCCCAACTGAGGGGAAAGTATAGCATGGTAGCTAAATGCTCAGGTCTAACTGTCAGAGAGATGTGGATTCAAATCCTAGCTCTTCTACCTACTGAAAACATGCCTCTTTGTATTCAGTCTAAGCCTCAGTTTCCTCATTGAGTCAACTTCTCAAAGAGGAGTACTGGTCTACCAGCATTGTGGTGAGAATTAAATTAATAATTGGCATTATTGCTGCTGTAGATTAAGTGTTGAATAATGTGAGCTGCTCGTATTAAGTTTTCAGGATGCCAAAGAGCGTGGACCAGGCATAGCAGTATTTCAATACTGGGAAAGGTCACAACCCAGCTTCTCCTTTTGGTATTGCAGGAATTAGGTACATTCTTGGCAATGGACACCGTCTGGCATCTTTCAGTTACTATTATGACAAGGGTATGGCAGGAGGGCTTCAGAGCAGGCATAGCTTGATGTGGAAACAAGCTGACTGAAATGTACCCTAGCTTTATCAAATTGAATCCTCCTTCTAGAAATAGCCTCAGGGGATGAAGACCATCACACTAAATCAAACACTTTATAGCTATTTACACTGATTTCTCACAACTCTGTGAACTGAGGCACAGAGAGGGTAAGAAATTTGCCCACAGCACCCTTGGAAGGAGGCAGAAGCCATGGTTTTCCAAAATATGGATTTCTAAATCCAGTATTCTTTCTACTACATCACAGCTGTGCGCTTATTTATAGAAGCGTAAATAAGATTGCAAAGGAAATGTTTGGCTTGCTTAAGAAAGCCACCAGTTTTTAAGAGTCTATAAAATTAATTTAACCCATCTGTCTACAGAAACTTACTGCATTAATTACAAATGTTGTTACCTGTTTAGTTAAAAAAGAACAATATGTAAAATTGCTACTTGTAATATGATATGTGCACATCACCTAGTATTTTCCCACTGAGAGACATCACTGTGTAATAGAAAATGTGGGAGCTTCAAAGTCTGAGAAATGAGTTCAAATCCTAGCTCTACCATGTACCAGCTCTTAACATCATGGAACCTCAATTTCCTCATATGTAAAAGACGGGTTATTAATACCTACTCCAGGGTTCCTTGGAGAATTAAATGACATAATGTACCTAATTAGATAAGGCACTTAATACAATGCCTGGTACCTAGCCAATTCTAAATAATGGGAAGCTATCATTATTCCTAAGAAATAATGATACTTCTGTAAAATATCCTCCAATTCAGACACAATTCTAGTTCAGATAAGCAAGTTTCACTAAATGCAGGCTTTCAGTAAGCCAGAAATTCTACTTCCAGGAATCTAGCCAAAGGAAGTGCTCACATCTGCAGAGAAAGATATGTATGTGTGATTATATTAATTACACATTGTTTATAATAGTGAGAAAATGGGAAACAACCTATATATGTATCAAAAGAGGAATGGTTAAACAAATTTTGTTTTAGCTCTATAAACATTTTCTGTAAAGAGCTATAAGGTAAATAATTTTAGCCATTGTATGTTATATAACTTAGGTCATAACATTCAGTTCTGCTGTTGTAGCACTAATCAGCCATAGACAATATGTAGAAGAATGGACATGGCTGTGTCTAAAAAAAAAAAAAACAAAACCCACCTTATTTACAAAAACATATGGAAGGCCAGATTTGACCTCAGTGTTTTCTGACTTCTGATGTGCATGATTGAATACTATGCAACCATTAAAATAATAAATAAAGTTGACCTGCATGTATTTGGACAGAAAGATATTCACAAGGGCTCCTACAAACTATCATCATAGGAAAAAGGTAGACAGTGCAATAAGAATTGGGGAGAGAATAAAAAAAAAAGAATTGGGGAGAGAATATGAAAAGGCAATTCATAAAAGAGAAAATTTAAGTAGCCATCTAATTGATTAACTTTTCCAAATGCAAACTAAAACAACAAGATTCTATTTTTCACTCACCAGATATGCAAGCATTAAAATATTGACAAAATCAAGTGTTGATGAAACTGTAGAGAAAAGAGTACTCTCATACACCACTGGGAGAAATACAAAGAGGAAAATCACTTCAGAAATTTCCTTGGCAATCTATTAAAACTGTAAATGGGTCTATCCCATGATCCAGCATTTCCTTTTCCTGGGTCCCTACCCTCAGTGAACCACTTTCACATGTATGTTAGTACACAAGAAAACTAACTGAAAAATTCTAATAGCAAGGAATTGAAAATGACCTAAAAGTCCATCAATAGAGGAAGGATAAATATGCAATACACTCTTGTGACAGAATGCAATTCACCAGTTAAAAGGGATAAAACAAATCTATATTCATAAATGTAGTTAGATCTCAGAAATACAATACAAAGTTTCAGAACAGTCCTTAAATTAAACATCTGCAGCCTCTAATTTCCTGCAGCCTCTAATTTTCTGCAGCTTCTTCAATAAATGCTGTTGGGAAAACTGGACAGCTACATGTAGGAGAATGAAATTAGAACACTTTCTAATACAATACACAAAAATAAACCCAAAATGGATTAAAGACCTAAATGTAAGACCAGGTTTAATAAAACTCTTAGAGGAAAACATAGGTAGAATACTCTTTGACATAAATCACAACAAGATCCTTTTTGACTCATCTCCTAGAGTAATGAAAATAAAAACAAAAATAAACTAATGGAACCTAATTAAAGTCAAAAGCTTTTGCACAGCAAAGGGAACCACAAACAAGGCCAAAGAAAACCCTTAGAAGGAAAGGAAACACTTGCAAATGAAGCAATAGACAAAGGATTAATCTCCAAAATGTACAAGAAACTCATGCAGCTCAATATCAGAAAAGCAGACAACCCAGTCAAAAAATAGACAGAAGACCTAAACAGACATTTCTCTGAAGAAGGCATACAAATGGCCAAAAAACACATGAAAAGATGCTCAACATCACTCATCATTAGAGAATGCAAGTCAAAACTACAATGAGGTATCATCTCACACTAGTCAGAATGGCCATCATCAAAAAATCTACAAACAATAAAAGCTGGAGAGGGTGTGGAGAAAAGGGAACCCTCTTGCATTGTTGGTGGGAATGTAAGTTGATACTATTACTTTAAAAACCTAAAAATAAAACTACCGTATGACCCAGCAATCCCACTTTTGTGCATGTACCCTGAGAAGACCACAATTCAAAAAGACACATGTACCCCAATGTTCATTGCAGCAATATTTACAATAGCCAGGACGTGGAAGAAACATAAATGTCCATCAACAGACGAATGGATAAAGAAGATGTGTTGTATATGCAACGCAATATTACTCAGCCACAAAAAGGAACAAAATTGGGTCATTTGTAGTGATATGGATGAACCTAGAGTCTGTCATACAGAGTGAAGTAAGTCAGAAAGAGAAAAACAAATATCATCCATTAACACACACATATGGCATTTAGAAAAATGGTACTGATGAACCTATTTTCAGGGCAAGAGTAGAGAACAGACTTTTGGACACAAAGGAGGTAGCAGAGTGTGGGACAAATTGAGACAGTGAAAGTAACATTGACATGTACACAATATCATGTGTAAAATAGATAGCTAACGGGAAGCTCCTATGTAGCACAGGTAGCTTAGCTCGGTGCTCTGTGATTACCTAGTGGGGTGGGATGGGGGATGGGGGAGGAAGGCTAAAGGCAGAGGAGATATATGTATACATATCATTGATTCACATTGTTGTTCGGCAGAAACTAACACAACATTGTAAAGCAATTACACTCCAATTTTTTAAAAAATCTGCAAAATCTCTTTTCCCATGTAAGGTTACAAATTCACGGAGTCCAGATTTTATATATAAAATTTTATATATATAATATATAATTTAATGGAAGACATTTGACATATAAACCACATGTTACATAATATATATTGATCAACAGCACATTTACTTTCATAGCACGTTAGACATAAACTATATTTCCATATATACATTTTATTTAATGGAAGAAATCTGAGCTCAAAAAAAGACAATCTGGTTGAATCTCCTGCTCAGGAGATGAAGGGGCCAAGGAGCTCAGGTCTCATGTCTGCCCATATGGTTGGGAATCACTGATCTAGCCCAAATAGCAGGTCAGAAAAAAGTGGTGACTCACGGGACACACAAGTCCCCTGGGCCCCGCAGCACAGCAGATGTTGGCTTCGGGGCAATAGGAGTCCACCTCCCCAGTGGGTAAGGGAGACAGATCCAGACAGAATCAACGGGCTGCTTGTTGATTGACAGAATCAACAGACTGGACCCAGGGCTGAGTCTCCATCATTTCTGACACAGCTCTCTGACACCTCCTTGCTCAGGCTTTGGCAAGGTTTCTTAAAATAGCTTTACTCTAACCAACCTGAGCACTAAACCCTCTGCTCCAGGAAAGAAGACAGACTTGCAGTTTCCTGAAAACCCTTGCATCTGGTGTTTGGCTCTAAGAGATTCAATGGTGCCACTAAGTCGATCCTGTTTCTTCTTGAAAACGCTCCCCGCGCAATTCCATGCATTTTAATTTCCAATCAGCAACGCTTTGTCAAGGTAACCGCGGTGCTGCTGAGTGACAAGTCTCGGCTGCTGAGAGACCCTCAATTACCTCCCAGCTGAGTCTGTTTCAAAAGACCATCTATAGTTCCAAATTATATGCACACCCTCCACCGCCACCCCATACTGCGTTACCTGGACTGACCCAGCTCCCACCACGCGTGAGCCCCACCAGAATATTTCTCTGCTTTTACTTTCAGTCTCTGCCAGACCCTTTTCCGGTAGCTGAAGAGATACATATGGTAGATTGGTAAACATGGTCAGCTCACAATCTGTCACTGGGGCTGCACTGGGCAGATGAACCAAGGCTACAACAGGAGGACGAGGGGGAAGGTCAGAAGCCAGAGAAGCCAATCTCGCTGCATGCCCTGTGCTGCCAACTGGTCAAGAGAGAGACAAGTGACCCCTAAGTGCCATATGGGAAGTGATCCTTGAGCAGACTGAAACAATGTCCCTGTCACTAACCCTGTCACCACACCTTGAACAAGCCACTTCTATTTACTGAGTCTGAATTTCCTTATTAGATCAGTTCATGGGGCAATTAACATCCCCGGTAACAGCCCATGGCACTGTCACTTACATTTATTACAGATCATCATTAAGATTTCTTCCAGCTCAAAGAATCTACATTATATTAAGGTAGCTCTGAATTATGCATAGAAAAAAAAAAAAGAACCAAGACCATGATTTTTTTAATCAAAAGTATTCAAAATGAAAGGTTTGCACCACCGACAATTTTCAGGGTTGATCAAGACTGTGATTGTTTCAATATGTCTTTGATTCCTTCATTCTTGCACAAATCTCTGAAAGGAAATGGTGTTGAAAACCAACAGTTTGTTCTATCTGAAGTCAACTTGGAATTCCTGTCTTGAAAGACATAACACACCTCTCGATACTATAAGCCGTGTGATTGAGGAGTTTTTCTTCCTTGTTTTAAATATGATTTATATATATCAAATGTAACAACTTTTCACAGGGCCCAAGACATATCAGCACAGAAAAGAGAAGGAAGGGCCAAGCATTAAGAAAGGGGAAATGTCTATTGAATACCTATTGTACATCAGGTGCTACACCAGACACCTCCTCTGACATGTATGTTACCCCTAAATCCCTAATGAGGAGATATTATATAAGATATTACATATTACATAAGATATTATATAAGTGACCAGGGTCACACAGCTAATTATACAGATGTGGGACTCCATAATCTATCTCTAAATTCCATGCTCTTCTTTTTACATCATGCTGTCTCTCCAGCTTGTTAGAGCAGGTTAAGTTTTCAAACAACCACAGAGAAGAGATGTTGGACGTGACCATAAAATCTGCAAGTGAGCAATATAAAAGATTGTGACAAATAGAGTTAGTTAATCATAAAACTGAACCTCCATCCTTTTAACATTTAATTGAACATTTTTAAGTCTATTTCTCAGGAGAGAGAGTCCAAAGTTATAAGCTTATTCTTGGAATTTGGCTGTGGAAACCAGGTCAAGATTCCATTCTTTTCCCCAAAATACCCAGAGGTCTTTAATGCCTCCCATAAGTCTGTTTCTCTCTCTCCATCTCTTTCCCCATAGACAGTGCAGCCTCAGCCTATACCTTTCAGAGTCTTGACAGCTGGAAGACTGGTGTGAGAAGGAGCTTTGCAATGATTTGTAACTGAGTAGCATCATCCCTGAGAAGATGCCAAGAAGTGGAAAAAGCAGAGTTTGGATGAGTTATGGGTCCCAGCTCCATTTCATAGCATCATCCACACTTGGATGATGCAGCCTTCACCGCTGCCTTCCTAGGGCTTATATAGAACTCAGCATTGCAAAGAATGGCCCTGCTCTTTTTTCTACGCTACTGTGTCTTGTGTGCGTGCATGCTCAGCCACTCAGTCGTGTCTGACTCTTTGTGACCCCCGTGGACTGTAACCCACCAGGCTCCTCTGTCACAAGGATTATCCTGGCAAGAATACTGGAGTGGGTTGCCATTTCCTCTTCCAGGGATCTTCCTGACCCAGGGATCGAACCCACATCTCCTGAAGCTCCTACATTGGCAGACAGATTTTTTCTAACCACTGAGCCCCTTAGGAAACCCCCTACTGTGTCTTAGATCCTGTCAAAAAAATTGTTATCTTTGATGAATATAGAACATATTTTAAATGAGGAAGTGAAAAATTCATTCAAATACTAATGGCTTATGGTATCAAAATGGATACTACCTCTCACAAGACAAGAATCCTGAACTGACTCTGGATGGAAGAGTCTTAATCTTTTGATCAGTGAGTTTGGGTTAAAGCACCTGCCTGCAATGTGGGAGACCCGGGTTCGACCCCTGGGTCTGATCCCTGGATTCGATCCCTGGGTTTGATACCTGGGTTGGGAAGATCCCCTGGAGAAGGAAATGGCAACCCACTCCAGTATTCTTGCCTGGAGAATCCCATGAACGGAGGAGCCTGGTAGGCTACAGTCCACGGGGTCGCAAAGAGTCAGACATGACTGAGCAACTTCACTTTCACTTTCTTTAGTGAGGTTTTGAGCCACTAATTCTTTGTGAGAATTACAAAGTGAAGTGGTCTGTATCCCTCAATCTCAAGCCCCTTCCCCTGGTTAACTCCTACTCATCCTTTATGTTTCTGCTTAGCAGGCTGCAGTCCATGGGGTTGCAAAGAGTTGGACATGACTGAGCAACTGAACACAGGAGCACCCCCAAATACATATGCTGAATCCCTAACCCCCCTTGTGGTGGAGTTTTTTGTAAATGGGACATTTGGGAGGTAACTGGGGTTAGAATAGGTCATGAAGGTGGAGGCCTCATGATGGGAAGAGGGGCCTTATAGGATGAGGAAGAGGAGAGAGATCTCCACACACACTGAGGAGAAGCCACATGACGGCATCGTGAGAAGGTGGCCAGCTGGGAAGAGAACTCTCACCAAGAGCCAGATTGGCTGGAACCCTGCCCATGGACTTCCCAGCATCCAGGAGGGTTAGAAATAAATTTTTGTTGTTCAAGTCACTCAGACATTT
This sequence comes from Dama dama, assembly GCF_033118175.1. NCBI lineage: Eukaryota > Metazoa > Chordata > Mammalia > Artiodactyla > Cervidae > Dama > Dama dama. The sequence goes on along the minus strand of NC_083681.1, from coordinate 41,297,801 downwards.
TGCTCTGGCAGCCTGAGCAGACTAATATAGCAGGGAACCCAGAAAGAAGTTCATGCATATAAAGCAGCGAAGTCGCTGAGTCAGCTTTCTCCCCTCAAGGCTCATCTCACCCAGGTCACCACCAGCCCACCTTCATACACCCAGGCTGCTAAGGAAACACATTTCTCTCTCCAAACAACAGCTCCCCTGGTACCATACCAGCCTCTTTGCTATCCCTGGAAGGTGCTAGACGCTGCATCCCAGAGACCTCCACCATATTTAACAACAGAGCAGTTGTATGTGCATCTGGATGGCAGCACCCTTATTACCTCAGACGTAGCTTCAGGGTTTTGTGGAAGAAAGCCTTCACTTCCCCAGGAGTTCCATCTCCATTCTCACTCCTTCTAAATTATTTTCCACATTGATACCAAAGGGATCTTTCTAGAATATGTATCTGATCTTGTTACTGCCCTGCTTAAAGCCCCTTGAATGACTGCCCTCTACCTTTAGGGTAAAATCCAGATTCCATTAGCAAACACCCTTGTGCTTTCCCCGGCCCTCTTCCTGGGTCACAGCTGACCACACAGCGCATGCCCCTTGTGTTAGTTGCTCAGTTGTGTCTGACTCTTTGTGACCCCATGGACTGCAGCCTCCCAGGCTCCTCCGTCCACGACATTCTCCAGGCAAGAATACTGGAGTAGGTTCTATTTCTTCTCCAGGGGACCTTCCCAACCCAGGGATCGAGCCCGGGTCTCCCGCATTGCAAGCAGACTCTTCTCAATCTGAGCCACCAGGGTAGCTCTGGAAATTCCCGAAAGGTCCATGCTCCATAGTACTTTTGTATCCTTGCCTGTGGCCAGTCCCTCTGTCTGGAATGACACCCTCACCCGCATCCTTACTCTCACCTGGGAGAATCCTTACTGGTCCTTTAAGAATTAGTTCCACTTCTCTGGCAAGCATTCTGTGATCTGCCCACCCCACTTCCTACCCTTTCAGGCTGAATTAATTGCCTTTCTTCAATATTCCCACAGCTCATATGCTTGCCCTAATATAACAACACATCTGTATCTGTCTTTTAATCTGCTCCTATCTCCACTTCACCTCTAAGCCAGGACAATATTTAGTCTTTATTTTTGCCTTCAAGCTTACTGCAGAGCATGAATATAGTAGATGCTCAATATATAGGCTTTGAATAAATGAATGGGTGATGATCGCCATAATGAAAATCTCACCATTATGACAGTTCTAGCACCCTGTATGTAGACCACAGTCTGGTTAACACTATATAAACATCTCTTGTATATCCCCTGGTGCAGGACAGGGAAACCTGGCATGCTGCAGTCCATGGGGTCACAGAGAGTCATATATGACTTAGCAACTGAACACACATGTATATCCCCTTGCTAATCACAGTAAGTTTCCAACTGTAGTCTGAGATTACACTGTCCAATATGGTGACTGCTAGCCACATATGGGATTTAGATTATATTAAAATAAAGTAAGTTAAACTTTTAGATCCTCAGTCACATTAGCCACTAATGACTATCATGTTGAATGGTGCATGAGTACATTTATAACATCACAAAAAGTTCTGTTAGATAGTGTGGGTCAAAAACAAAGCATTGCATTGGGGATAAAACGCAACAAATATATACACCTTTGCCCATGGGGAGATCAGAAGTTACCCTAGTTGATTGTGGCTAATCAGAAATTAGCCAAGCATTTCAGTCTTACCAATGGTTTTAAATATTCATTTTTGTGTGTATGTAAATTATTTGTTATGATAAAGTAAACAATCACTTTAAAATTTCTTGCTCCTTAAAATTATTTTTTTTATAATTGCCATATGGCTCACTGATTTACAAGGGTGTTAAGAGATCTAATTAATGTTTGCTTGGAGCTTTGCCTGTCGAGGTTTATTATTAGAGGATCTGTGGAGATTCTGCTGGAAATAAAAGTTTAGTGGAAAATCCTTGCTTACCCAAATGTAAGAATGCATAATGGGAAGAATTCTTCAGTCAGACTTCATTGATTACTTACCTTTATCAACTCTTTATTGAACATGTACTGTATATAGCTGTGAAGGGCAGAAGAAAAATGTGGTTACTGCTGGAGACTTGTCGTTGCTTCCTAGTAATGGACCCTCTGGCATCCATCAAAATTGCTGTCACTGGGAGGAAAACTACAGGGAGATGAGATGGAGATGTGGAGAGTACTGGCCGGAAGCTCAGGCTGTTCCTGACTCTTTGTGACCCTATTGACTACACAGTCCATGGAATTCTCCAGGCCAGAATGCTGGTGTGGGTAGCCATTCCATTCTCCAGGGGATCTTCCCAACCCAGGGATCAAACCCAGGTCTCCCACATTACAAGCAGATTCTTTACCAGCTGAGTCACCAGGGAAGCCCCCCACCCCTGCCTTGATAGGGTCACCATAAGCCTAGTTTTTAGCTGTATGGATCCTGAGCTGACTTATGTCCCTATACCCCAGGGGTGCGGGTAACCATTATCACCATCATCATAATGCTAATCACTAACACTCAGGTAGCACTACCGTACACCAGCCACTGCTCTAAGCCATAAGCCATATACGTATGATTCATTCATCAGTCATTTGACAAATACGACAACATTTCCCATTGACCTAACATGAATGTATTTTTGTTCCAAAATTAGGGCAACTTGGAAACCTGCTTTAGAAGTCCAGAGGTTGCCCGGGCGGGGTGGGGGTGGGGGGTCACTGGCTGCTGTAGTGACATCCATGGGCTATCCAGGACCTCTACCTCACCCTACCCAACTTACGTAGTTCCCAGGGCAGCTGCTGAGTTCGTGCATTTACATACCACGCTCTCTCTCTCCTCAGGACTTTTTTTTGTTTGTTTCTTAATTAATTTTTATTGGAGTATAGTTGATTTACAATGTTGTGTTAGTTTCTGATATACAGCAAAGAGATTCAATTATACACAGACATATATGCACTCTGTTTGAGATTCTTTTCCCATATAGGCCATTACAGAGTATTGAGTAGAGTTCCCCCTGCAATATAGTTCCTCATGACATTCCTGCACAACTCTCTGATTTCTTGCTCAACTGAAAGTTCAATGATGACAGATGCTGTATCTGCTTTTTCGCATCTTTATTCCCAGGGACTAGCAAAGTGTCTGCTATACAGTTGGTGTCCAATATATATTTATGGAATGAATTCATGAGTCAACACATCAATGGAAGCAGAACAGTTTCAAAGAACTTTCCACCCAACCATTATGAGCACCTATGAAACATGCTGGCCTACAACAGGAAGGCCAAGAATCAAGAATGCTCTGTCTGCCTGATTTTCAGGCCCTCTTCCATGGATGATGGTGGGCACTGAGTAACAAACTTAGACATAAGGGGCTCCCCCTGCAAGTTCATGGCATCTTTCTCTATTAGCAAGGCTCCTTCAAGCATCGAGTTGCCATTAGATTCCAGCTGCCAAGGTAAGGCACATAAAGATATGAGATCCTCCAGCCTGGCTGAGGCCTGATAGACTTGGTACTCTGAAACTCCTTTTTACTGCCTGCCTTTTACTAACTGCCCATTTTATGAACTCTCGGGACATTTCTAGAGAGCACAGCTCTCATTCCATGATATTTTCATTCTTCTTAATTTCACTCATAGAAGGTAATCTTGACTTAGAGCTTTAAGTTTTCCATGCCTGTTGTCATTCATCATTGGAATCCCCATCACTGAAATAACTATACCAACAGCAGCAGCAGCCACAGTGATGAGGCCAGGACCATCAATAGCCCTATCACAGTAGCATCCGCAGCAACAGCAAACTCAAGAGAGGATGGAAGGGACTTCCCTGGTCCAGTGGCTAAGACTCCATGTTGCCAGTGCATGGAGCCTGGGTTCAATCCCAGATCAGGAAACTAGATCCCACATGCGGCAACTAAGAGTTTTCATGTTGCAACTAAAAATCCTGAGTGCTGCAACTAAGACTCTGGGCAGCCAAATACATAAATAATTTTTAAAAGGGTGGTGGTGGAAAATAACAGTCTGTTGAGATCTTTTTGTCTTCTTCATCTTTTAAATCCATGCAGACCTCTTTTATTTACCCTCCTCCACTTTGTTCCCTGACCTGCCCTCTCTTCACTCCCAGTGTTCTCAGGATCACCAAGTGATCACCAAGTGAGTGTTCTCAGGTAGCATTGGAGGCTGCTGGGGATCAGAAGAGAGGAAGGAGAGATCACAAGAGAAAGTGCTCGGGTCTCTCCTCCTCTCCCCTGCACTCAAGTGTCGTCTTTCCCCAGGTCCAAATCCCTACCCCAACCCCACACTCGCCACCCCCTGCCAGCCCTCCTTCAGCAAGTTGACACCTGGCTCTGGCTCCCCTGGCCCCAGCCCGACCTCCAGTGTCCTGCTTTGATGGCAGATCCCCGGGCTTAGCAGCTGACAGTTTGGAGCCTTGGCTGGCAGCCAGGGTGCTCCACTGCTCATTACTTTTCTCACTGCAATTCATTTCCCTGTGATTGGAGACAATTAGGATGCCAGGCCGAGCCCTGGTTGGCAGTTACATAACCACAAACATGTGGGCCCTGCACCATTAGAGGCAAGGCACCTGCTAATGAGGAGGGTCAATTACAACGTGTGGGTCACTCCAGAAGGGCCACACACTGCACTTCACCCACTGTTGGAGAGAGCCAGATACCAAAGCCTTGGGCACAAAATAAGAGTGGCCCTTTTGAGGAGAGACTTGCCCAGCCCTGTTTGGGGGGCAGAAAGGGGTGAGGAGGGCCACAGCTCTCTAACATGCCTTGTCCCTGAGAAACTTGTGGCCTAATCCCTCAAGGTTACCCCAACGGCAAGAGAATCACAGACTTTGGACCCCTTGGCCTGCTTGCTATAGTCTTCCTCCTTATGTTTCCCTGAATGACTCACGGTTTTGAGTCCCCACTTTTGTTTCCTGCTTCAAGACACTGAAATACGTCCTAGGGGGGTCTTTGTTGTTGTTGGATTCTCCCATACCCCTTAGGGGACCTGACCTAATGAATTGCTAACCAGTCATACTAGCTGTATCTTTTCCAACCAGTCATGTCTGTGCTACCTGAAAGTTTTCCCTTTCAAACCTTTCCACAAAAACCTAGAAAGAGCAGCTTCTTTGATTCTTTTTCTCTCTTCAAGTTGCCACAGGTTGTGACAAGCATCACTTTTGACATCAAACATGAAAGATACAGCCCAATATCAGAAGTTGAAAGAATTAGGGGAATTCCCTGATGGTCCAGTGGTTAAAATTCCAAGCTTCTACTGCCAAGCCTCAGGTTCAATCCCTGGTCAAGGAGCTAAGATCCCCCAAGCTGCACAATGCAGACAAAAAATAAATTAATTAAAAAAGAAAGAAAAAGAAAGAAAGAATTAAAATATTTATTCTGAACATGAGATGAATTGGGCATGTGGCTCAGAGTTAAGGCCATAAACAGTGTGAATCCACTGGGAATCCACTTTGTAATGGGGAGCAAATCTGCTAGCTACAGGATCTATCAGACCTATTTGCATCTCTAAGAGTTTTCATGTGATAGCAAAAATCTTTTCCAGTTCACTTTTATCCATTACCCCTCATAGATGGACAACATGAGACTAATCCCTACACAACTTTCTTAGCCTCTGAAACTGTCCCATTTTCCTATGTGTTCGCTATACTTTTTGTTGACTACTAATGTATCAGTAAATGTTTTCAGATTTACTATCATAACTATTTATTTTCATCAAATGCAAAATATATACTTTTCTAAAATACTATAAATGTTTTCTATTAGCAGGAATTTGATGGTCCCACCAAATTCCCTTTGGTTCCTCATTTTCAGTGTATGATATTGACTTAGTTCCTTCCCCCACCAGGATATTATCTCTGATGTTATAAGAAAATTATTCATATACTTTACTTATCTATGACTCAAACCATCCTAATTGTGGAAAGGTAAATCAGTTTTAAAGGATAATGACCAGATTATGTACTGTGAAAGGCAAAGAGTGGCAGAGAATGAGGTTGATAGGATAAGTGGAGGCCAAAAAGGCTAAATAATATGTACCCTATCTTGTAGACAAGTAGTAGAATGCTTAACTTGTTTTCTGGAAACAAATGATGACATTGTTCAGATATACAATGCCAAAGGCAACCCCAGATTTATACTCAGTTCCCCAACTACTAGCTATAAATTCCCCCTTCCACTCCCCATCAAGGAGCACTTCACTGCACAAGTGATTTAGGGTAATGTTATTGTAGAAATAAACATGTATCCACTATAATATTCAAACAGACAAATCATTCACAATCTTCAGGACTTTAACTCTTATTGCTAACAAGTTTCTGACAGCATGCAGAGATTGTTGTTTACTGATGTACTTCCCAAACACCTACAACAGTAACTGACACATAGTAGATGCTCAATAAATATTTGTTGGGTAAATGGATGGATGTGTCTGCCTTGCAGCTGATGCGACACACCAGTGTATTATAAACCAGAGGATGAGAACCACTGTGGTCGGAAAGTATACGGCCACTGAAAGCGTTCAGGTAAAGGGATGACAGGATCATATGCACACTTTGAAAGATCACTCTGCCTGCTGTGTAAAGGATGGAGAGGGTGATGCTTATAGAAAATGATGAATTCCTGAACCATGACAGTGGTGATGGGGCTAGAGATGAAGGAATGGATTCAAGATAAATTTAACAGAACTGAATCAGACTTAATCAAAGAATATCCTTCCCATTGTGTCTTTGAACAGGATTGGTTATGTAGTCTAGAGACAGAGACCAGTAATAGTAATACCCATCATATTGAAATCATAATGACAATGCCCAATTGCCATTATATGCAGGCAGAGCACCTCCATATTGCAATGTCAGGAGCACATGGAGGACCACAGTCCACAATCACTGCCTGAAATTATACCATTAAAGTAGCATTCCTTGGTTTTAATCCTTGCCTCTCCAGATGACTTTAACACATGTTAATATACTTGAGAAAGGGGGAAAGGAAACCTAAGGGGTGCCAATAATTTGTAAGGCACTCTGCATAGTTTTAGTGAATCTTTGCAAGGATCTTGTGATTTTAATATTGTTAAAGGGAGACTGAAGCTCAGAAAGACACACAGGTATCTGATAGAGCTGGGATGTGAACCTAGGTCTTTGTAGCTTCTTTTCTTAGCTGAATCCTAACCAATACCATCATTGTTATTACTACCACTATTTCCAATTTGTGCTTCCCAGGTGGGACTAGTGGTAAAGAACCCACCTGCCAATGCAGGAGACATAAGAGATGTAGGTGTGATCCCTGGGTTGGGAGGATCCCCTGGAGGAGGGCATGGCAACCCACTCCAGTATTCTTGCCTGCAAAATCCCAAGGAAAGAGGAGCCTGGCAGGCTACAATCCATGAAGTCACAAAAAGTTGGACATGACTGAGTGACTAACATGCTTTCCTTTTACAAATTTGAGAGTAAGGGGCCTCAGGGAAGAGGAAGTGGTGGAGACTCTGAGAGGTATGCAGACAAGGTGACTTACAAACAAGTTCAACTTCACAACTTTCCCTAGATACACTTTGGTGCAGACCTGGATCAGGAAATATCCTGACACAATCAGAACCAGACAGGCTGGTATGGTCTGGGATCCTGAGCATGCTCATCCTCATGAGCTACAAGCCAGCAAAGCACAGCAAAATTCAACAGTAGAAGATCCCTGTGGTCCTGAAATAATAAAATGAATCATTAACAAGAATTATCAACCCAGGCCAGGGAGCTGAAAATGCAGGTGAGGAAGAGTAATTTCCTCCATATTCACCAGAATAAGGAAAGAAACTACTTGACCCTGATCCTAAGAGGGATACTCCCCACGTTTCTTTTGTAGCTCTTCTCATCTTATTAATTCTATCTTGTTTCCCTCCTGGAGAATTCAGTATTCTTCTACATCTGAGCAGTCGTCCAGTTCCACTTCAAAGCTCCCGGAATTTTGCTGTTTTTTCACCTGGACATGTATAACACCTAATACAACTAGGTTGTAATATCACATTTCACCAGTGGGGGATGCCAATTATGTTGACATAACGTTGTCCACGATGTCATATTCATTGGAAGGACTGATGCTGAAGCTCCGATACTAATGCTGAAACTCCAATACTTTGGCCACCTGATACAAAGAACTGACTCAATGGAAAAGACCCTGATGCTGGGAAAATATTGAGGGCAGGAGGATAAGGAAACGACAGAGGATGAGATGGTTAGATGGCATCACCAATTCGTTGGACATGAGTTTGAACAAGCTCCGGGAGTTGGTGATGGACAGGGAAGCCTGGCGTGCTGTAGTCCATGGGGTTGAAAACAGTCGGACACAGCTGAGTGACTGAACTGAACTGAACGATATCGTGAGTTGCATGAGGTGAAGTTGGAGAGAATGTTTGGGATGGATCATTCAGAGGCTTGTGTGCCCTGATAAGGAGTCTGGATTTTATCTGAAGTGAAATGGGAGTCATGGAAAAATTTTAAGAAATAGGATGATGTGACATGACTTGAGTATTTAAAAGGTCACCCTGGCTGCTTCGTGGAGGATGCAGTTTTCCTTAGATGAGGGTGGTGTCAGTCTAGATGGAGGGAAGTAAATTGAATTGAGAGACATTTGGGAAGGAGAATTGACAGACTTACTGACGGATTGGATGTAGAGGAGGAAAAACAGATAAAAATGACTCTTAGCTTTCTGGTAGGTTGTGTTGTGTTGTATTGGTGGGACCTAAGAGAAAGACAAATTATTTTCTAGGAAATGTTCCTTCTACTATGGTCAATATTTTATGCTCTCAAAATTCTAGAGGCAAGCCTTTGTCTATTACTAGAGATTCTCCCCCAAAGAATTTCTGCGTGCGTGCAAAGTTGCTTCAGTTGTGTCTGACTGAAGTCTTTGCCCACCAGGCTCCTCTGTCTGTGGAGATTCTCCAGGCAAGAATACTGGAGCCGTTTGCCATTTCCTCCTCCAGGGGATCTTTCCCACCCAGGGATCGAACCCACATCTCTTATGTCTCCTGCACTGGCAGGTGGGATCTTTAACACTAGCGCCATCTGGGAATCTCTGAATCTGTTAAAATTAAACTGAAAGAGCCTATAGCTAGTAGCCAGCAATCATGATCTTCCTGAAGAAACATCAGTTCAAACAACACTGTTAAGAACAAATTCACTACCATTTTAACCTCCTTAGTATGATGGAGAAATGCAGAACATTTTTAATTTACCATCTCAATTAAATCATAATATTAAGGTCACACTTTAGACACTCAGACACAACATTATTAAATCCTATCCACTTATCATTATTATTGTTGCTGCTATTAAAGCTTTATAGATGTCTCTGGAGTCCTTTTGAATGAGCATCAAACTCAAAGGAAATTAAATTTTATTTTATGAAAATAATTTTTTCTATTTAAGAACTAGAATTGGATAAATTAACAATACAGAATAATTTTCAATAGTTTTTTTTACTTATCCACAATTTATTGATTGCCTACTGTGTTCCAAGAACTATTAAACCTTTACAATTGCTCCCTGAAGTGAGCATCATTGTTCTCACTTGAAGCTTGAGAAAACTGAGGGCCACAGAGGACATGACTGGGCCAAAGTCATGAGTGGTGATTGCTCTGGGATACCTTAGACATAACAGCCATGCTCTTTTTTCACTACGTTCTTCTGAATGTGCTTCTATTGATGATTTCCTTGGGGTTTATCAGCAACTTCATGCATAAATGACACCTTTATAAGCATCACGAAAAAGAAAGCCATATGCCAGGTGTAGCAAACTCAAGTGCCTACTGGACCTAGGCGGATGCTGTTAATTAGTGAACAGGCCCGACAGAAGGAAACACTGGGAGTCACAAGGACTGTGGCCAACTGAGGAGCATATACCCCTTCCAAGGAAGGCAGCTCCTTCCCATCCCCATATGACTCTCTCTTCTGGGGATGTGGCCCATGCAGCCAGATCTTCTGCTTTATCAAGGAAGCAAGAAATCCAGATTTCCATGTGGGCTCTCTCAAGTTGTAAAAGTTTGTGACACAACTCAAATATTCTTGAAAATACTGTGTATGCCAACACCAAATAAGTCTATAAAATGGGTATACGGGCAGAATCCAATCTACAGGCTGCCAATTTCTGACCTCTACCATACAGATTGTTGAAGCATTATATATGATCTGGAAGAATTTTAAGCAATCTTAATGTCCAATAATGTGAGTTGCCTCAGATATCTGTGATACAGTCTCTGACTGAATTTTTAAAGCCCTTAATAGTCAGCAGTATGAAGACCATATAGCATATTAAAAATATTCTTAGGATAAACAGCAGGGTAGCATGATTCTGATATAACATTAAATTTAAAAAGCAAACTACAAAATGATACCCAGTCAAGTGTTTTATATCTCGAACTAGTGGGTGGTTACAAAAGTGAACACATGTGAAAAATCATTAAGCTATAGTTATGGGCACTTCACAGCATGAATGTCATACCTCAATAAAAGAAATTAATGATGCCTGGGCTATGATTACCATTCTGTACATTTTTGCATGAATATGAACAGGAATTTCAAGGAAGCATGGGGAAACAAAACAATTTGATTGTGTTGATTGTGGGATAATGCAAGACTCTTTTAGCTCTTTCCTACCTGTTATTTCTGTCTCTCTTACTGTGATACACTATTTCTTCCTCAAAATATATTACCTAAGAAGAGTAAGTGTAGAACATAAGCTGATTAAAAATAATCAGTAAGTGAACCCTCCCATTTCAATGTAAATTGAAAACCCAAAAGAGAAATTCACCGTTTACTGTTTGACATGGATTGTTTTTCATCCCTTCCCAATTAGATGTATTAAGACCCCCACCTACCGCCTCAGCTCCATCACTGAACAGGTCAGAAGGAAAAATAGGAGCCCCAGCTCTTCAAGGTAACTAAGAGGCATGGTACTACCTGCCCACAGCCCCTTTTACTGGAAAGCCTCCAGCAAGCCAGAGGCACCTCTGTGCCCATTGAGGATCCACTGTACCCCCATATCATTAATGATGATTTCTGCTGTAAGTAATACAAAATGTAACCAAATGGCCTAAATATTGGGAAAAGTTCATTATTTCATGTACTCAGAACTCCAGGTAGGATGCAACCCTGAGAACCACAACCAGCAACTTAATGATGTCAGCAAGCTCTCAAGTTCCTTCCATATCTCTGCCTTTTCTTGGCTATCCCCTCCAAACTCTTAGCTGTAGTAGTCATAGATACAAGTAGCGCAAAAGACAGAAGTTCAAGGACAAGTTCTTTGTTCACATCCTGCAAAGGAGTGGTGTTTCCCTCTGTAGTTCTCTGTTTAAGAGGGAATTTATTTTTTCCCCTAACCCCCCATTGGACTTCTTTTCATGTCTCAGAATCAAACAGGGTTGAGTCACATAACCATTTAAAAACTAATTCCCAGGTCTTCCCTCGTGGTTCAGTGGTAAAGAATCTGCCTGCCAATGCAGGAGATGTGGGTTCAATCCCTGATCTGGGACGATCCCACATACCGTGAAACAACTAAGCCTGTGTGCCACAACTACAGAGCCTGTGCTCTAGATCCCGGGAGCCACAACTACTGAAGGCCACATGCTCTAGAGCCCACGCTCTGCAACCGAAGCCACTGCAATGAGAAGCCCACAAACCACAAAGAAGAGTAGCCCCGCTTGCCTCAACTAAAGAAAAGCCCAGGCAGCAATGAAGACCCAGCACAGCCAAAAATAAATGTTAATTAATTAATTAAAAAATGAATCCCCAGAAAACACGATGATGAAATTACCATGAACAACTGACACTAATCATCCAGATTGGGGCTGATGTGGGATGTCAACCCCAATGTCCTTGACACCCCTTAGCAATTTACGTGCTAAAAATATCTTAAATGTGTCAGGCCCAAGGGTTCCCAAGTTACCATCATCTCTTATCTGGACTATATCAAGAGCCTCCTAAATAATCAACCCATCATCACAGGTAGGAACTGTCACTGTACACCCAGCTCAATAAATCTGCCTAATAAAACACAGGAAGTGAAGGATCAGGGTAGAGATAGAAAATGAGCTAGCAATGAAAGAAAACTTTATTTTGGTGTTGAGTCCTGCTTCTCTGCATGTGAAATTGCATTGAGAAGAGACTGTGTTAATACCTTGGCTTATATACGGGTTATAATATGAGTCTCAGGACTGAATGTACTCAGTACAAGTTTCTCCTAGAAATGTCAAGTTTAAGTTCAGAAAGAACCACCTGCTAAGGCAAAATAATGAGAATTTTTTTAAAAAAAGCCAAGAATGATATTCATTAATCCAATATATTTTTTGAGGATTTATTCTACTTGAGGCATAGTACTCAACACTGGAGACACAAAGGTGAATTAGACAGACACACTCTGCTCTCTTGAGCCAAACAGCAGAGCAGGAAAGGAAGTCACTAAACAACTAATTACAGACTAATTATTTAATTGCAGTTTTGGCAAATTGATATTAATAGAGAAATATAGGAGACTGATATCATATAATGGCTTGAGGCAGGAAGCATAAAATCAGAAAATGTGCTTCCCAAGGAAGTGACATTTAAACTGAGAAGAATTTAGCCCAGGGAAAAGGTAAGGGATGTGTGCTCAAGGCAGAGGAAACTGGGTGTACAAAGCCCCTGGGGCAGAATGAGATAGAGAAGGACAAAAAGCCAGAGTACAGAGATTAAAGAGAAGAGCGGTACAAGCTGAACTTGGGGGAGGCAAGTGTGGAGGAGGGTGTAAGCGGTGGTAGACCAGAAGGATCTTTTGAACTAGAGGTTTAAGTGAGTGAGAGGATCAAAAGCCAGAAGGTAACACAACAAGCAAACAAGAAAAAGACTCTCAGAAACAGAGGATAAACAAGCTGTTTCCAGAATTCTGGGAGAACAGGGGCTCTCTGGCCAGTGGATGAGCTCTGAGTAATCTAGCTTGTTTAATTCACTTTCCTATGCAGCTGTCACACCACAGTCACTAGGAAGCCACAATCTCAGTGAATGACATGGTGTTCCCTTTCCAGTGCCCTTAGAGCTGATGTGGCCCAAGGGCAGGCTGGAGATACTCTTAATACCTAGGATGGGATCTCCCCGGTGCCCTGGCCCTGCAGACAGCCTCCTTCTTACACCAAGATTTAGTATTCCGATCAGGAGCCGTGCCTGTTCCTCCAGCCTGGGCTGTGCAGAGGGGTTAATTTGCCTGTTAATTTTCCACATGAGGTAAGATGCACAATGAAGTACCAACGAGAAGCAGGACATGGATATCCTCTCCAGCTGAGAAATCAATTCATACTTTAAATTACTCTGGGTGATTCGACTCACCCCTAGGTTGCTATTTTCATCTATTCTGATTTGTAGAAAGTTGACTTCCTGGAGCATGCAGCCCCCAGGAGTGCTCTGGGAGGCTTTCTGCTGCACCCAGTGGGACTCTAATGGCCCAGTGAGGAGGAATGCCAAGACTGAGAGCAGGGCGTTCCCGGGGCGGGCAGACAGCTCGGTGACAAGGCCTGCTAGTCCTGTGCTACTGTGTCGGCAGCGGCACCCACCAGCCTGAGGTCTGGCAAGCTGATATCTGGAGCTTAGCAGCCACTCCCCTCTACCCACCACTCGATATCTCAGCTGATTAACTGCCTGGATCACTCATCCATTTCTTAAACAAAGACAGGAGGGTCAGATACTCTGCTTGGTTCAGAGAAGAAAGATGAGAGAGATCCCTATGGATCTTAACACTAGAGATTAAAATCCATAGAGACAAAAAGCATATTAGTAGTTGCTAGGGGCTGGCAGGAAGGGTGAATGGGAAGTAACTGGAATGGATACAGGGCTTCCCTGGGGTTGATAAATGTTTTGGAGTTAGAGCATGGTGATGGCTCTACAACTCTCTGAATATACTAAAAATCACAGAATCCTATACATACTTTATTTTCTGTGCTGTCATGTCCAACTCTTTGCAGCCCCAGGTAGCCCACCAGACTCCTCTGCCCATGGGATTTTCCAGGCAAGAACACTGGAGTGGGTTGCCATTTCCTATTCCAGGGGATCTTTCCAAACCAGAGATCAAATCCACATTGCTTGCGTCTCCTGCATTGGCTGGTAGATTCTTCACCGCTAGCACCATGTGGGAATTTTTATTTTATACTGGAGTACAGTTGATTTACAATGTTGTGCTAGTTTCAGGTGTATAGCAAAGTGATTCAGTTATACATATATCTATTATTTTTCAGATTCTTTTCACGTATAGGTTATTAGAATTGTATACCTACTTTATAGAGGGAAGTTTATGGTATGTGAGTTATAGCTCAAAAAAGCTATTATTTAAAAAAATATGTGAGTGTATAGGTGTGTGCGCACACCATGTAGCATATATAAAATTCACTTTGGAGATATCTCAGGAGGAGATACATGCAATATGGATGAAGAAGATGTAGATGGAAAAAACTAACCGTGGATTTGAACATGAGCCCATAGCAAAAGTTTCAAGAACAATAAATAGGACTCCTAGGTGTTAATACACAATTCTAATGCTTCTCACATGAGCAGCCCATCTCAAATTGAACTGGCCGCATTTTGTGTCGATAGCCACCTGTGGCCAATGGCTATCGTATTGGACAACACCACTTTAGAAGGAAGACTGAAGAGCAAAAAAAAAGAGGGAGAGAGAAGAAAGACACATGCACTAATTGAAATCATACTCTCCGATTCTACCTATTCTGTCTCACCAAGGCCAGCCAGGTAGATGGCACGAATTCCATTTTGATACTTGAGCAAACTGAGGCTTAAAGAAATTAAGTAAACTTAAGGAAAAGGGAGTTTTTAAGTTGACAAGAAAGTGCCTAAAGAGAGGGAGCAGCTAAGGTAAAAAAGAGGGCAAAGATGATGGGCACAGGAAGGTCCCAGAGGATGTATGTTAATGGTCACTTAGAAGGACAAAAATCTCACAGGATAGAGGTATTTTACATATCATGAAAGAAGACATGGAGTTAGTTTCACCTTATAGAATTCTCCCATGTCAGAATCATAAGGGCTGGTAAAGAGCCACTCCATTATCAGCTGGGATCAACTTGAACAGGGACATCAACAGAAATGTGCCCCTACTCAGCAGAAACTGAGATCCCAGCTGCAAGGCTTTGTCCTGACCACAGGAATCAGCTCCCACTGTTCACTTGGCATCTCTCGGGTGCCTTCTCCCACAGCCCTCCTGATGCCCCAGAGATGAGACACCATGGTTACTGAGTACTGACTGTAAAGTTATATGCAGCATGGAGGGGTCACCCCTAACCACTACATTGTTCAAGGGTCAACCGTGTCGCCATCCCCACTCTCTCTGGTTACTATGTGCATAGAACACCTTTTTCCATTCCTCAACATTCAGCCTCTGTGTATCCCTAAATGTAAAGCAAATCTCACATACCCAGCATATAGTAGTATATTAGTCCTTTATCCATTCAGCTACTCTATATCTTTGGATTGGTGGGTTTAATCTGTTTATATTTAAAGTAATTTTTCTTAGGTAAAGACTTACTATTGCCGCTTTATTATTTTATGTTTTGCAGTTCCTTTTTTTCAGTTTTATTGGGAAATAATTAACATACATCACTGTGTAAGTTTAAGGTATAGAGTGTGATTTATATGTATAGCATGACATGATTACCATAATAGGTTTAGTTAACAGCCATCATCTTCTACAGATACAATGAAAAGAAATGAAGAAAGTTTCTCCTTGTGATGAGAATTCTTAGGATCTACTCTCTTAACTTTCCTATATATTATATAGCAGTGTTAACTACAGTCACTATATTGTATATTACATTCCTAGTACTTATTTATCTTATAAATGGAAGTTCGTACCTTTTGATCACTTTACTCCAGTTCCCCTTCCCCCTGCCTCTGGTAACCACAAATCTAATTTCTTTTTTCTGGGAGTTTGGTGTTTGTAGTTCTTTTTTCCCTCTCTTTCTATCTTCTTCTGTGATTATATACATATAGACAAATATATATTAAATATATTACATATATTTGATGTTTGGTGTATATATAGTAATAGAGTTTGATTCTTTTCTCTCTATTTTTGTATCTACCGTAGGTTTTTTCCTTTGTGGTTACCATGTATGCGTGCTAAGTCGCTTCAGTTTTGTCTGCCTCTGTGTGACCCTATGAACTGAAGCCCACCAGGCTTGCCTGTCCATGGGATTCTCCAGGCAGGAATACTGGAGTGGGTTGCCATGCACTCTTCCAGGGGATCTTCCCAGCCCAGGGATCAAACCGGTGTCTCTTAAGTCTCCTGCATTGGCAGGTGGATTCTTTACCACTAGCACCACCTGGGAAGCCCCAGTGGTTACCATGAGGTTTGCATAAAACTTCCTAGAGTTATAACCATCTATTTTAAAATGATCACAACTAATTCCAATCATACATAAAAGCTCTACACTTTTTACGTCCCACACAGACACACACTTTATGTTATTAATCTCATAATTTACTTCTTTTATATTGTGTTTCCATTAACAAATGTTTATGGTTATAGTTATTTTTAAATTTTACTTATGTATTTAATTTATTTTTGCTGCACTGGGTCTTCGTTGTTTTGCACAGACTTTAGCTGCAGTGACTGGGGGCTACTCTTCATTGTGGTGCTCAGGTTTCTCATTGTGGTAGCTTCTCTTATTGCAAAGCACAGGCTCTAGGCACATGGGCTCAGTAGTTGCAGCACACAGGCTTAGTTGCTCCACAGCATGTAGAATCTTCCCAGACCAGGGACTGAACATGTGCCCCTGCATTGGCAGGTGGATTCTTATCCACTGTGCCACCAGGGACGTCCAGTTACAGTTATTTTTAATACTTCTGCTTTTAAATTTTTATCCTGAGGTTCAAGTGATTTATGCACCACCATTCCAGTATTACATTATTCTGTATTTATCTATACATTTACCTTTATCACTGAGATTTATACTTTCATCTGTACTCCTGTTGCTGTTTATCATAGTTTCATTTCAGCTTGAAGAATTTTGTTAAGCACTTCTTGGAAAGCAGGTCTGATGGTATAAATTCTCTCAGTTTTCTGTTTTTCTGGAAAAAAAAGTTTATTTCTTCTTCATTTTTACAGAAAAGTTCTATGGGTATACATGTGGTTGATAGAGGGTTTTTTTGTTTTGTTTTTTTTAATCTCTCAACACTTTGAGTATATGTTTCAACTCTTCCCCTGGTCTGCAAGATTTCTGCTGAGAAATCCATCAGTAGCCTTATATGGATTCCTTTGTATGTGATGGGTCACTTTTCCCTTGCAAGTTTCAAAATTCTTTCTTTGTCTTTATTTTTGACAATTTCCTTATAAACTGTCTTGATGTAGGACTCTTTCAGTTCAGTTCAGTCACTCAGTCGTGTCCAACATTTGCGACCCCATGAACCACAGCATACCAGGCCTTCCTGTCTATTACCAACTCCCAGAGTCCACCCAAACCCATGTCCATTGAGTTGGTGATGCCATCCAACCATCTTATCCTCTGTCATCCCCTTCTCCTCCTGCCCTCAATCTTTCCCAGCATCAGGGTCTTTTCCAATGAGTCAGTTCTTCGCATCAGGTGGCCAAAGTATTGGAGTTTCAGCTTCAATATCAGTCCTTCCAATGAACACCCAGACTGACCTCCTTTAGGATGGACTAGTTGGATCTCCTTGCAATCCAAGGGAGTCTCAAGAGTCTTCTCCAACACCACAGTTCAAAACAATCAAGTCTTCTGTGCTCAGCTTTCTTTAGAGTCCAACTCTAACATCCATACATGACTACTGAAAAAACCATAGCCTTGACTAGATGGACCTTTGTTGACAAAGTAATGTCTCTGCTTTTTAATATCCTGTCTAGGTTGGTCATAACTTTCCTTCCAAGCAGTAAGCGTCTTTTAATTTCATGGCTGCAATCACCATCTGCAGTGATTTTGGAGCTCCCCAAAATAAAGTCAGCCACTGTTTCTACTGTTTCCCCATCTATTTACCATGAAGTGATGGGACCGGATGCCATGATCTTAGTTTTCTGAATGTTGAGCTTTAAGCCAACTTTTTCACTCTCCTCTTTCACTTTCATCAAGAGGCTCTTTAGTTCTTCTTCACTTTCTGCCATAAGGGTGGTGTCATCTTCATATCAGAGGTTATTGATATTTCTCCCGGCAATCTTGTTTCCAGCTTGTGCTTCTTCCAGCCCAGGGTTTCTCATGATGTACTCTGCATATAAGTTAAATAAGCAGGGTGACAGTATACAGCCTTCATGTACTCCTTTTCCTATTTGGAACCAGATGAATCTATTTGAGGTTCTTTGGGCTTCATGAAGCTAAACGTCCATGTCTGGGACTTTTCCAGCCACATTTCTTTAAATAAGTTGTCTTCTCCTTTCTCTTTTCCTCCTGGGACCCCTACAGTGCATGTATCTCTTTAGTTGTTGGCATCCCATAAGTCCTGCAGGCATTCTTCACTCTTTTTCATTCCTCTATTTTTTTGTTCTTTTGACTGAATAATTGTGTCTTCTAGTTCAGTTATTCCTTTTTCATTGATTGAGTTTGTTATTGACATTTTCTAGTGAATTTTTGAGTTTAGTCATTGTCTTTTTCAGTTCCAGGATTTCTGTTTGGTTCCTTTCTGTGGTTTCTAGTTTTTTGCTAAATTTTCATCTTATTCATGAATTCACATTCATTTTATTTCCTCCATATTCATGCATTTTCCACATTTCATTTATTTTTCTATCTGTGTGCTCACTGAGTAAGTTCCTTTAAGGTGATTATTTTGAACTCTTTGTCATGCAGTTCATAGACCTCCATTTCTTTGTGGTAGTTTTGTTTCTTTTTGGAGTTTTTTGTTTTACTTTGTCTCACTTTTTTTTTCTTTTAGTTGTAGTTTATGGTATCATGTTTTCCTGATTCTTCATGATATTTGTAGCCTTGCACTGGTGTCTACACATTTGAAGAAGCAATCACATTCTCCAGTCTTTTCAGATTGCATTTGGCAGTGAACACCCTCCACTATTCAGCCTACCAGTAATTACCTCAGGGAGGTCCATGACCAGGGGCTACAGGCTGACTATTGGGACCCATGCCTACCAGTTGTTTAAAATCCCCATCTTTTTCCTTTGTTCTGACTCCTTCAGTGTTCTGAATGAGGCATAATAGAGGTGGGCCTCTTGAGTAGTACCCCTAAAAACCTGAAAAAGTTGTACATTCACTTTGCTTTCTCTTTTCCTATTGGGATAACTTATGGGCTGAAGGGATTTCTCTTAATGCTACACTGCACTAGCTTGGAGGAGAGCAACATAGGCAAAGTAAAACTGCTCTTTTAACCCTTTTCACCATATTTTTTTTTCTCATTCCCGTGCTCCATTAGAGTGCTGTAACCTCTCACTGGGTTCTGAAGTTCTTGTGAAGGTATTTGTGACTGTGGATGGTTGTTCACTTTGCGTTTCTGTGGGCAGACAAGGGCTAAAACCTTCTGTTACACCATCTTGCTGACGTCACTCCCATTCTTTAACACACTACTAAGTCTTACCCAGCACAAAAGGTAAGAAAAGTAGATAAAAAGGAAAAGTAAATAAAAGTATACAGAATGGAAAGGACGAAATAAGTGTCCCTATTCTCAGATGTAATGACTGCTTGTATAGAAAATCTCAAAGAATCTACAAAGAAAATCCTTTAATAAGTGAGCTCAGCAAGGTCACAAGATACCAGATGAACATACAAAAATCAATCCTATTTCTATATATTAGAAATGAAAATACTGAACAAAAATTTTTAAATAAAATACCATTTGCAATGATTAAAACGTAAAATCAAATACTTCACTATAAAATATGTTAGGACTTATATGCTAAAGACTACAAAAAGGAGACATAAATAAATACAGAGATATATTGTGCTCACAGATTTAAAAACTCAACAAAAGACATTAACTCTTCACAAAATAATGTACATAGGTTTATGCAATTCTTGTCAAAACCCCAGCAAGGTTTTTGAGAACATAGACAAGCTTATTCTAAAACTGATATGGAAGGGAAAAGGAACTAAAATGACTAAAAAGATTTTGGGAAAGATGAATAAAGAGGAAGGAATCACTCTACCCAATTTTAACACCTGCTAGGTAGCAACAGTAGTCAAGACTATGTGGTATTGGCAGAGAAAAAGACATAAAAATCAATGGAACAGAATAAGGAATCCAGATATACACCTAAAGAAATATACCCAATTGATTTTCAACAAAGGTAAAAAGCAATTCAGTGAAGGATTTGTCTTTTTGACAAATCATGATGGAGCAACTAGATATACAAAGGAAAAAAAAAAAAGAAGAAGAATCCCCACCTAGACCTTATACCTTTTACAGAAAATAATTCAAAATGGATCACAAAGTTAAAAGTAAAAAGGGTAAAACCATAAAACTTTTAGAATAAAACACAGGAAAAAATCCTCAGGACCTATGCTTTCCTAAAGGTTTATTATTTATATGTTTTATTGAATAACTGCAAGAATATAACTGGAAGAATACTACAAAATGGACTTCGCTTCTCATCTGTGCTCCAATTTTTGTGAGACAAAGTCCTTTGTAGTCCACTCTAACAGGAAACATAACAGAAGAGGAATTCTGGGAAATTATATTCCAGGCTAGCCAAATTAAAACATCAAAAACCACCACAGATTACATATATATATGGAAAAACTTATGGTGACACCATACAATATCTTACCATATCACACACAATACCGCAAAAATCAATTCTGAATGCGTTGCATATCTATAGAGGGCAAAGCAATAAATCTTTTAGAAGAAAACATAAATAAATATCTTCATGACCTTGAGTTTGCCAAATATTTCTTAAACAGGGCACAAAAACTACTAATCTGAAGGAAAATGATTGACAATTTAATTATATTAAAATTTGGAAATTATACTTGTGGAAAGACAAGAGATTTAAGAGTATGAAACTGGGAGATTTAAGAGTATGAAAGCAAGCTTCAGGCTAGCGAAATATATTTGCAATATGTATATATAACCTACAAAGAACTGTATCAATAATACATAAAGGATGTCTAAAAAACTGAAAAGAAGGCAGATAGTCAAATAGAAAAAGAGGATTTTCAAATCACCCATAAACACATGAAAAAAAAGTTCTTAAAAGCAATGCCAATTAAAGCCACAGTTAAGAATCAAGTTCCACCCAACAGAATGGTTAAAATTATAAAGAAAGCAACATCAAATGTTGTCAAGGAAATGGAGCAACTTGAACTTTCAGATCCTACAGTAGGAAGTGCAAATTAATACAACCACTATGGAAAACTGTTTGGCAGTATATACAAAAGTTAACTGCATTTATAATCCATGATTTAACAACTTCATCAAAAGATAGAAACAAGATTTAAAAAAAGAAATAGAAACAATTTAAATGCCAATAATAATATTAATAATAATGGTAATAGAATGGATAGATAAGTTGCAGTCTTTCATACAATAGAACATAGCAGTGAAAATGAGTGAACTCTTGCTATATGCTGCATCACTGTTGAATCTCACAACAGAAAATTGAATGAAAGAAGCAAGGCATAAAGAATATTGGGTGATACTACTTATACAGTAATGGAGTTCAAAATAAGTTTAAAATCTATGATGTTAAATTCAAAGTTGCATTTATTTTTAAGGAGACTGGAAATAATTACTAGAAGGTGGCATTTGGTGTCATCAGAGGTATTGCTAATGCTCTATTGCTTGATCTGATTAATGGCTACATGAGTGTGTTGCTGGTATGAAAACTCACAGAACTCACTTAAAATTTTTGTACTTTTCTTTTTAAATGTTACCTCTCAACAAAAATATTACTAAAATTTAAGATGGTGATGATCAACAAATACTAACATAAAAGGGGCAGAAACTTTCAGATATAGATTGCCCCAGGAAAGATAACAGAAAATACAAACCATGCAGGGCACCAAATGCCTGGAAATAAGGAACTTACCAGAAATGAGGGCTGGGAACCAAGAGCAGGTGAAGCCAGGAAAGAAAGCCAAGGTACCAGACCTGGAAAAGGTGAAAATAGAAGACCCCTGAATTACAGTGGCTGAAATATGAGATCAGAAGCTGAAATGTATTTAAAGATGGAGGAAGTGGTGCCCAGATGAACATTCAAGATAAGTGTTACTGAAAAATGAGATCTGAAACAGTGACTTGTTTAACTTTTTATCCCAATCATTTTTTAGTCTTACAGTCTTGGTTCTCAAGTGACACAGGTCACCTTGCAATCTTAGATTATAGAACTTAACTTTTATTTGACAATTTTAAAAGGATTTCAGTGGAGGAGGGGGAAGGGAGTCCTCACTGTGTTATATACTAAATATTCAAAACCACCCTTCTCCATCTCTCCTTCGTCTTTGAAAAACTAAGAATGTTTATAATACAATAATGAAATAAAAATAAAGTCATTCATCAAGAACCCTGTATTTATTTTCTTTATGTCTGAAGGTTGTTAAATCCTAATTATCCTGAACTATTTTCATACTGCTGAGCAGCCTCCACTTATGAAGTCAGTAATTAATATTCAATTTGCCTAGAGCTTTCAGATTTGCATGTTAATTATTGATTTCTTAATCACCAGGATGGGTATTTGAGAGCTTTAGAGAACACTGACATTTCAGTAAATGTTACAGAGTGATCATCTCTGTAGATTGGGGGTTTTTAAGAAAATATTTGCAGTCTTTTATTTTCGGATTTCCTCTACACCTGCAGATCTGATTCTCTTCCTGAGGGATCTGCATAGGCTTTGTACTGGTGACATTGATAGAATAACGAGTACAAATCTGGAAAAGAACAATGTTATCCTTTACGGTCTCAGCTTGACCATCCTTCTACTAGTGTCTTCTCTCTAGCAAGGGCAGATTTGGGAAAGTTATTTATAGCTAGTACCTTTTAAATTACCTACATGAATCCACTTTTAAAGCAACTTTATATAACACTTTAAATTGAGGGCATCATGCCTGCAGTTATCCCAATCCAAGAGAAAACCAGATGTTTGACCATGTTTACCACCATCATCACCTTTATATTCTACTCCATCCTTTACCTGAAACATTTCTGCCCCATACTGAACTCTAAGCCTGGCTTTGAAGTGGTCCAGCATAAGCTTGATCCAGAAATCACTTTTAAATGGTTCACCCAGTGCTTAATCCTGACCCTGTTCTCACTTACCTGCTGTGGTAGATTGTACTGATATCTCCAATTTTTCATCCTCCCTGAATCTGTTCCTTTTGTGATGTTTCAATCTCTCCTACTAAAGGCAAATGGTATTTTTGCAGGCACCCCCACTCTGCCCTCAACTTGGGTTCTGTCATGTGACTTGCTTTGTCAAAATGGATGTGAGTGGGCCTGAGTGGAACAAATGCTTGAAAAGTGCTTTTTCTGCTCCTGGCTAAGGGGCACCTTCTGGATCTTCTGAATCTCTGATGTGCCCTCATCTGACTCCCACCTCCAACTCAAGAGTATAAAAAAAATTCAAGTGCTCATCCCACTTGGGGCAGCAGAAACTCAGTAGGGTTGCCTACAGTCCTCTCTGCCTGATACCCATATAGATGTCAAAAGGTCAAAAGAAACAGCCAAGTAAGAGAAGATAGGGGACTTCCTTGGAGGTCCAGGGGCTGACTCCACGCTCCCAATGCAAGGGGTCTGGGTTTAATCCCTGATCAGGGAACTAGATCCTACATGCTGCAACAAAAAGATCCCACATGCTTCAACTAAGAGTTTGCAAAAGAGTCTGCATGCCACAACTAAAGATACTACATGCTGCAATGCAGATCAAAGACCTCACATGCCACAGCTAAGATCTGGCACAACCACATAAAATAAATAAAAATAAATTTTTTAAATTTTTTTAAAAAGTAAGAAAAGATAAAATGGAAAGGTTCATGCTGTGGCAGGGGTGTAGGATTCAGGGGGAGGCAAACTGAGACTGAGATTCACTGTGTATCTCAGGCCAGGCCAGAGAGATACCATCATGGCCATAGCTTGCTGTTTAAACCCACTCATGCCTCAACTGTGCTATCATATTCTCTCCCTCCTAATGCAGCCATGTTCATAAACCACTGCCTAACAACCTTGAGGATTCTGGAAAGGATCTATTTTTGTTCTCTCAACTGAATGTGAATCAGCTCTCATGACTTTTTTGAGGTTTGCCACATTCATGTGTCTTAGGGATGCTTTGGTTATATGATTATAGGTACAAATATTGCTACACCATCATTCTCAGCTGTTATGAATCCTCTTCCTTTAACAGAACCACCCTGACATTTTGAGAGCTTCAATGATTAGAACTGAACATTTCTGATATTAATATATTATCAGTTCTACCTCAATATAATAAAAGATGGAAGCCAAGCCACATCCAAACTCACAAGGTCCAACACATAAAAGGATAAAATATGATCCCTTTGCCCTTCCAAGCCAGCCTTTTAAAAGTAGTTGAGGTTCTTCCTTCTATTTCATCTCTCCCCAGATTAGTCCTTAAATCCTTGCCCACTTTTCCTAACTTGGATCTCGTGACTACTCCCAAGCTGGTCCAATAACCCTTCCTTAACTGCACTCCATGATGCATCATGCATCTTTCTGTCACACCACTTCCAATTATTTTTAAACTCCCTGTTTATAAGCCTCACTGGAGTGTGAACTCCTACAAGAAGGGACTATGACTTTTTGTCCCTTCTCTATTCATTTATCTCTATAACTCCAGGACCAGCCTAGCACAGGGCCTGGCATAAATTAGATTTTAGGAATATACAGTGATGGTCAAAGTGATGGGTCAGAAGTAACTGCAGTGTCTCTGATCATTGTCCAAAAATCTGGACCATGACTTTTGTTGGGAGTGTCCTTGGGACAACTGTAAGAATCTCCCAGTGATTTCCTGCTGTGGCCTTTCCCCATTATCCTGACCATGAACTAAACCTTCTATGTACTCACATGGCTCTAGTATTGACTTGGACTAGCTCTACTGCCAGGAGAAATACCAGTAACCTCAGATATGCAGAAGACACCACCCTTATGGCAAAAAGCAAAGAGGAACTAAAGAGCCTCTTGATGAAAGTGAAAGAGGAGAGTGAAAAAGCTGGCTTAAAGCTCAACATTCAAAAAACTAAGATCATGGTATCCAGTATAGACTATTTTCTTCAGTTCCAAAATCGCTGCAGATGGTGACTACAGCCATGAAATTAAAAAACACTTGCTCCTTGGAAGAAAAGCTATGACAAGCCTAGATAGCATATTAAAAAGCAGAGGCATCACTTTTCTGACAAAGGTCCATCTAGTCAAAGCTATGGTTTTTCCAATAGTCATGTATAGATGTGAGAGTTGGACCATAAACAAAGCTGAGCATCAAAGGATTGATGCTTTTGAACTGTGGTGTTGGAGAAGACTCTTGAGAGTCCCTTGGACTGCAAGGAGATCCAACCAGTCCATCCTAAAGGAGATCAGCCCTGAATAGTCACTGGAAGGACTGATGCTGAAGCTGAAACTCCAGTACTATGGCCACCTGATGTGAAGAGCCGACTCATTGGAAAAGACCCTGATACTGGGAAAGACTGAGCGCAGGAGGAGAAGAGGGTAACAGAGGATGATGTGGTTGGATGGCATCATCAATTCAATGGACATGAGTTTGAGCAAACTCCAGGAAATAGTGAAGGACAGGGACGGCTGGCATGTTGCAATCCATGGGGTGGCAAAGAGTCGGACATGACTGAGTGAATGAACAGCAAAAGCAAAGCTCGACTCAGTCGTTAGTCTCAAAACCTGAGAAGAAATATCTGGAGAAGAGGAAAAGGGAAGTATTTGTGTAAGAACAGCCTGAATACCGGTCAGAGACAAACTGTGGAAGAGTAAACATCCTCCATCTAAAAACTGATGTGCAAGCGCTCTGTGCTGCCTCAGCTGTGAGGCAAGTGCAAGGTGCTGTCTGGTTCAAGGATAATCATTATTTCTGCTGTCTGGATCACTGGAGACAGGATCCATGACCCCGATGCATTTTTCCATCTTTGACGTATATTATTCTATGAATTTTTGATGTTTCAATCTGTGTACTTTGGAGAGAATGACAGTGATTACAAAAGAGTACTTTCACTCTCTTGGGCAAGTGATAGATGGCTGGCTTCCAAGCATGTTCCCCCGCAGCAGGGAGACGCCGAGGGGGCATTATGCTCGCTGTGAGCTGCTCTTACATCCACCGCTTCTGAAAGACAGGCTAAATCCTTTCAAGACAGAAAGCTATGGGTTTGCCTCTTCCCCATTTCGTCAATTATCCTTAGGCTGCTCTGTTTTGTACGGTTATGGAGTGGTTATTTGGAATTAAAGGAGCAATTGAATCTGTATCAAAAATAAGCTTGAGATTCTTCACCTCCCTGACAAATGTGTTATTACTGCCTTCACAAAGGGGCATTTACCTGTCTGTCAGAAATACACTTTGTTTTCATTTTGTGTGAAATCCTCTTTTACTTCTGAGAACGCATCTGTGAAATAAAACGAAGGATTCTAACAGACATTTCCCGAGGAGAAGCATGAGCCTTAATCCTGCTGATGCGGGTCCTGGCCTCAGGGCAGCACCATTTGCTGATGAAATTCAGTCCTGGGCCCACGTGCTTTAAAAATAGAACCCTGTGGGTTTCCTTCATTTCCAAGGTCCCCACGGCTGCCCTCATTCACACACTATTTAAGAGATTCCTTTCCCGAATGTTCTCCTGAGTTTTTCCAGAAATAAGTGTTTGGCATTTATAGGGGGGAAGTGGGGTAGCTCTGTGATGGCTGAGTTTCTACCTAATTAAGATCCTGGGACGTGGGTGCTCTCCTATTTCTGATATGTGCTCAGAATTACCAGTGCATCTTCCTTTGGATGAGTCATCCAGTTTCCAGGCTATCATCTCTCGCGCTTCATGAAAACCTTTAAAGTGTGTTGTCAAGAGCCAGCTCAAATAGTGGTAATACCTACCTAGAGTTTTCCATTTCCAGACTGCTTTCACATCCACTACCTCTTTTGAACATTTTAACGATCTCAGTGATGTTTTCCCACTTTCCAGATCAGAAAATGAAGCCTTCAGGAGGATAGGGGTCTTGCCAAAATCAACAAAACTACAGATGGACTAACCCAGCTCTCCTGAGTCAATAACCTGGACTTCTTCCACTGCCAAAGTAAAACCATTACTAATTAGACAAAAGTTACAGGAGTGGGGCCTGGACCCAGGTGTGTGTTGGGCATGCCCACAGTTTCCTGGGGGATTCTAACATGCAGACAGGGCTGCTGAGGCCAGCTGTGTTCTCCCATCCATCCCTTCTCCATACTTGGCCCTGAGCTCAGGAAGCAATGACTTTTGACATAGGAAGAGGTTAGTGCTTTGTGTGTGTGAGTGGGAGGCTGTGTTGAGGGAAAGAGATAGGAGGAGGGGGTCTAATCTGCATACTTACCATAGGAACTCTGAGAAGTCAGAGATAATGGGGTCCCTCTTCCTTAAGTATCTTATCCTTACCAAGAGAAACACTGAAGGGGTTTGGAGAAAGGTGGTCAGACTATAGCCACAAATTTAAGACTGTCATTGCATTTTGTATATTGATCTTATCTCAGAGTTTCTCAACCTCTGCACCATTGGCATTTGAGGCCAAGTAAGTCTATTGTGGCTTCCCAGGTGACTCAGTGGTAAAGAAACTGCCAGAGATGCAGGAGATGCGGGTTCGATCCCTGGGTCAGGAAGATCCCCTGGAGAAGGAAATGGCAACCCAGTCTAGTATTCTTGCCTGGGAAATCCCACGGACAGAGGAGCTTGGCAGGCTAAGTCCATGGGGTCGAAAAGGAGTCAAAGATGACTCAGCAACCAAACAGCGATGGCAAGTCTTTATTGTGCCTGCGGTCGTGTGTGTTTTAGGAAGTTGGGCGGCATCCCTAGCTTCAACCCATTAATGCCAGAAGCATCCCCCACTTCCCCAGTTGTGACAGCCAAAAATGTCTCCAGATATTCCCGAATGTCTCCAAGGGAAAAAAATCGTCCTTCCCTGTTGACAACTACTGCCTTATTTCATCGTGTTAAATGTACACACATCTGTCTCCCTTTAACTGTGGGCTACTTGAAGGCAGAGGCTGTGTTGTCTGTACTCACCTCTCCAATCCCCCAACCTGGCAGCACACAGTAGAGACCTTTCAATTCATGGCAGCCACTTAAATTGAACTATTGTTCCCAAGGTTTGTACTTCACAGTCCTGGTCCCTTGGCGGTAGTTCATTAGAGAAAAGATGACTCCTATTCAAACTCAGCCAATCAGATTCTCCCTCTTGTTGGAACTGAGACTGATGGACTCTATGTCAGCATCAGGACTCATTTTTTACACAGATGAGTTGGGAGCTGGGAGCAACCTCTTGCCTTATCACGTGAACCAAGACACAGAGAAAGCCAATCCTACCAGAAATAAGAATTAAACACATTCAAGCAGAGACTAGGGAATAGATGAAGCATTGCTGGGTCCATGATGGTTTTGCCAACACTGCCTGAAGGTTTTTACAGTCCCTTCCCAAAGCCTGGCTGCCTTCCTGTCCTTGGGTTCTAGGAAACATCCCTCCATCTTTATGACAAACTGCTTTTTTGTAAGTAAAATACTTTTGCACCATTGCAGTCAAAGTCAAAAACTTGACTTGGATTTTGAAAATTGCAATCAAAGAAACCTTACTAATACATGGGATCTGGTACTAGGTAGGTAGTCACAAACTTTAATTAATTGATGAATTAATTAATGGGCCAGCAGCCAAAAATAAGAAATAGTAAGTGCAGCAAAGGCTTTCTCAAGTAGCAGCACCACTGGTTACTGAGTCCACTGGGACGGAAAAATGGCTTATCTCCCTAGATGGTGCCTGGCCCTGCCTGGAAGCAGAGGCAGATGTAGAAACTGGGAGAGAAGGATTTCCATGGTAGAGCGATATGTGTGAAAATAAAACTTGATAGGGCGTTGACGAGAACTCAGTCCTCTGGGATTCTAATTTGAACCATCTTTGAATCTTTCCAAGTTGGGCCCACCCTGGGGTAACAAAGAACTGGCCTACAAAGAATCTAATCATTCACTCAGCCAAACTGCTGCTCCTGAAGCATTCCAAGGGAACTCCCATTTTTTCAGTCATCCACAGCACAATGCAATTTTGTTACCAGATCCTTGAGAGTCTCCTAGGATGAGCTGAGATTTCTTCTGGATGTGGGTCTGCTGCAGACAGGGATCGAGGAAAGTTCTCTCGTGGGCACACCAGGATAGCTTGCAGCTCTAAAAGGCTAAGGGCACTCAGGGAGGGGACAAAACTGAGGTCCTATGTGACACTGCAGGTAAGCAAACACGCCCCTGCATGAAGTCAGGCAGGAGAGACACACAGGATCCCTGTCCTGCTGAAAGACCAGCAGATAAATCTGAGTGGTGTGACTGATTCCAGCTGTAACCAGCAAGACTCCACATTAATAAGTAACAGGAGCTACTGACTGTGGCATCAAATAAGTGAAGTCAAAACCACTATGGCTAACAGAAAAATGTGCTCAACATCACTATTCATTAGGGAAATATAATTCAAAACCACAGAGAGATCCCACTTCATATCCATTGGGATAACTACTATCAAAAAAAAAAAAAAAAAGAAAAAGAAAACAAGTGTTGATGATGAGGGGAAATTGAAACTCTTGTTCTTTGCTGGTGGGAATGTAAAATGGTTCAGTCACTATGGAAAACAGCATGGCAGCTCCTCAAAAGTTAAAAATAGAATTCAGTATGATCCAGCAATTTCACTACATGGTATATATGCAAAAGAATTGAAAGCAGAGTCTCAAAAAGATATTTGTATACCCATATTCATAGAAGCATTATTCACAATGTCCAAAAGGTGGAAACAACCTAAAGTGCCTATGGGCAGTTGAATTAATAAACAAATATGACAGAGTAGCAATGAGACAGACATTGAAAACAGCCTTAAGGACACAGCTGGTGAGGGTTGGGGGAGAAGGAGAGGGTGAGATGTATGGAGAGAGTGACATGGAAACATACATTACCATATGTGAAATAGACAGCCAATGGGAATTTGACTCAGGGAACTCAAACTGGGGCTTGGTAACAATCTAGAGGGGTGGGATGCAGGGGAGAGCTGTTTATAAAGGATATAGTTTCTGTTTTGCAAGATGAAAAGAGTTCTGGAGATTGGTTGCAACAATGGGAATATACTTAATACCACCAAACTGTACACCTAAAATGGTTAAGTGGTAAATTTTATGTTATTTTATCACAATTTCCAAAAAACAATCACAGTGGCCAAGGGTGTCACCAACATGCCAATGCTGGAGAAAGTAGAGAACTGACATCTGCTGGCTGAACAGACAGCTCTTTGTGAAAGGCTCATAGCATACGGTAAACAACCGCCAGTTCAGAGTTCCAGGAGAGGGACTTCTCTGACTGGGTAGTTTCTACTGGACAATGTTTTCCCTTAAAACCTCCAAGGCATTTGTGCGGCATGTTTCTGAGTCCATGCTTGCTGATCTATTGTACCATCTGAGGCTATCTCGGGAAGCCATGACTCAAAGGCAACCCCAGAGAGTATGTAATCCTCTGTTGGTCTTGTAGGCATAGGCTATCTCTATCAACAGAGGATCCTAGGAGTTGGGGGTCACGGAGACAGACCTAGAAGCTAACTTTGACAATAAAAGTGTGGACACCACTGAGATCCCAGAGTATCGAGGGAGATGCTACCATTTCTGTACACTGAGGAGATAAATTTTGGTCATGAAAGCAACCTTTGGTGGCTTAAAAGAGTAGCCCATAGGAAAGTGGAGAGCGAAGAAGAAAACACCTCCTTAATAGGGACTGCCACCCAGAACCAATGATGGCTGGAAGCCAGTGGAATACACAATCACCCACAGCCCCACTGCATCTTGGGCAGGAGGATTCCTCCAGGAGTTCCTCCTCTGCTCAGTCTTCCTGGAACACCCCCATAAGAGTGAGTCACTGCTTCCCGGGGACCCCAGCAGTTCCAAATTCAATAGCATCTGGCTTGTTCCCCAGGAGGGCCTCCCACTCGCAGACACAAGTTCTACACATGTTTGCTGCAGAAATGAAACACTAGGAACACAGGTCCTCACAGTGAGGGACACATGTTGAGGGTGTGGGAGTCTCAGCTCCCACAAAGGGAATTACTCCAGCTGACCACAGTGAAAGCCTGAGGGCCCACAATGCAATTTTGAAATAAGCATCTCTAGTGTGGCAAGTGATGCAGTGGTAAAGAATCTGCCTGCTAATGCAGGAGACTTATTGCAAGAGTTGGTTGCCGGTTCGGTCCCTGGCTTGGGAAGATCCCCTGGAGTAGGAAATAGCAGCCCACTCTGGTATTCTTGCCCAGAAAAATCCCGCGGACAGAGGGGCCTGGTGGGCTACAGTCCATGGGGTCACAGAGTTGGACAGGACTGAGCACACACAGGTGAAGTGATCTATACAATGTAGCATCTTCACCCCAGCATGGAAGCTAAGGAAACCAACCATTGAGCCAAGCGTGGCACAGGAAGATCCCAGCTTCCAAAAGAACTATGTCCCCAGCCTTTCTGCCTCCATTCTGTAATACTCTCCACAATATAAACTGGGTGAGTATGTGGCAGATACTGTGCTTGATGCTAGGAAACCAAGGGTGAAAAGGAGAGAAGATCCTTATGTCACGGAGCTTATACTGCTAGGTGGGGCTTATTTCCCCAGAGAAAGGTAATTGAATAGGGGACAGAGATGCCCAATATCATTACACAGAGTGTTCACAGTCCCCTTCAGGTTTCTGATTAATAAAACTGAACCTGAGCTTGGTACCCTATTATTAAGAGGGTTATACAAGGATCATGTTCCACACATTGAGGGTTCCTGGTAACGAAGACTCCACATCCCTTCCCAAGGGCCTGTCTTCTCAATATAGCATCCTAGGAGCCTGCCCTAGGGAGAAAAGTTGAGTCTCCCATCCTTGTCCACAAAGAAGCTGGTCTTCTTAGAAGAACGATCACAATAACTCAAAGCAATGTTAATGTCACATTAACTCAAAGCAATGATTTTTAGAGTCAGACAGCTTGATTCCCCCACTTACTGGCTCTATGAACTTGATCCACCCACCCTGTGACTCAGTTTTCCCATATGTAAAATGAAGACAATAATAGTAACCTCCCAGAATTTCTAAGTACATTGAAAGAGGGCTTGTATCTAAAGCCCTTGCATCAAGCCCACCATACAAGACTCTCAGCAAATTCCAGGTTCCCCTCCTCCTCGGGACCGACTCTCCCTCCTCTCACCCCCTGTGTTGTACCCCATATGGTCCTTGAGAGCACCCTACTTGGGCTTCCTTCCCCTACCAGGATAGTAGTTGCTTCACCTGAACTAAAATTTCCCCAGTTTCTGTCCACAGATAACCATCAGGATCCAGGGTATCCTTGGGGCCACAGATCTATGAGTCCCCATTACTTACCAGTAGACCCCACACATAAAGAGGAATCTCCCAGAGGAGGATGCAAGTAGTGTGGAACTCTGATAAAAGAATATTGGGGCTAAAGAGACCTTCAGAATCTTTCAGGAAGGGAGACGCCCACCCCATAAGCACAACAGGACAACTCTTTAGCAATGAAGCCACAGCTCAAAAGCCTTCCAATGCCAGGCCAAAATGATCAGTTTTCCCTGAATTCCCTCTCTCTCATCCTCCTTCTTCCAAGGCAGCACTTGAGAGTGGATGAGCTGCCTGTTTGTACAGTAGTGTCTCCCAGTTTTATTGCAAATTAAACATGCACACATTATAAACAAACAATAGATGTCTCTAAAGCAAATATACAGCTTTCAGGCCCCTCATAAATTCTTCAAGAAGAGCTCCTTGCAGTTTATAGCCTCAATACAATTTTGAGTGAGTTACAGCCCTAGGAGGAATGTCAGGAAGGAGACTGTTCAATTAGAAGAACTGAGATTAAGACTGTCCAGTCTCCCATCTTGCTACAAACTCATTCAGGATTATAATGTGGTAAAGTTCCAATCCCACCCTGGCCCTCACTCAACTCTCCATGCATTTTGATTTCTTATAAGATTCTCCTTCTCTAGTAAGCTCAGAATTCACCTCTGCTCACCAAATACCAGAATTCTGGGGAAAGTGTATCCACTCAATTACCTTACTGCTTTAAAGTCTCATGTTGGGAGGCCAAGGCCCAGGGAGATTAAGAAACTGGCCAATAAGCAGCAGAGCCAAGACCAGAACACAGATCTTCTCACTCCCAGCTCGGTCCTCTTCCTAACCCACTGTGAGTCTAGGAATCTGACTTAAAAGAAGGGACTTGGAATACTCAAAATTCTGGATGATCCTGTGCTGTAAAGGGTAGGGAATCAGGAACTTCCCTGGTGGTGCAGTGGTTAAGAGCCTGCCTTCCCATGCAGGAGACACAGGTTTGACCCCTGGCTGGGGAACTAAGATCCTACTTGCCCCAGGGCAACAAAGCCCATGCACTGCAACTCCTGAGCCCGCACTCTGGAGCCCGTGCACCACAACGGCTGCACATGCACACCACAACCACAAGGAGGGAGTCTGCGAGCCACAAGGAAAACCCTGTGTGCTGCAGCTATGCCCTGACACAGCCAAATAAATCAGTTAAATTAATTTTTCTAAAAAAAAGGAAAAGTCAGGAGCCAGTTGGAGGGGGCAGGATAGGATCAATGTAGCCAGATTCCTGGAGGAGGACAAAGCAGACACATGTAGGATCAGTGACAAGTAGGGAGATGGACAGGAAGCACTGGGAACTTCCAGCACTGAATCCACACAGTGGACACGCAGAGCATCCCTCACTTCCACTGAATGGGTTTCGTGTCCCTATAGAATCTCTACCTCACACCAACAATTTGTTCTCCGTCATACGGCAAGTCAACAGAAGTACCACTGAAGCAGGTGTTAAGTAAGCTCAAGTGGGTGATTTCCATCTCAGGACACTCTGGGAGATTGCCCATCTCACACAGAGGAATAGGGCAATCTCAAGGTTTCCTGTAAGCTGCATGTGACCCTGGCATGGGCAGTCTCCTGCAGAAGTAGATGTTTGGATATTATCTCCTGCCCTACCATGTTCAGATGAGGAAACTGAGATTGAGAGGCCAGCTTGCTGAAAACGGCACAGGTGGAAACAGGAAGACTCCTTACTAACGCTGGGCTTCAGATTCCCACTCCAGGGTTCCTCCACCCCATCGATCCTCCCCCTAAACTACCCCCATGGCCTTCCTGCTTGCCTAAGTTACATGTTATAAGGGATGATGCTTTCTTAGTTCATTGAACTTTACTTGTTGAGGATGTTGTCAGTGTCACGATACCCCTTGAAATCACTGTCAAAACTCTAGAAAACGTCTCTCTCTAATCTTCATGTGCATAGCCTCTGTGGGGGGGTGAGAGAAAACAGGTGGTGGCAGAGAGCAGAGGTCAAGGTGAGCGAGTGACCTTCCATGCATTTCGGTTACCTAGCCCTTCCCCCGCTTCCTGTGGGAGCCAAGCAGCACAGTGAGGCAGCTCCTTTTCGTCTCCTTGTTCTCTCCCTGGGTGTCCCTATTTGACCCTAGACACCTAGGACAATCTTTCCGTAAGGAAATAATCTGTAATAGTGAAAAAAGCAAAATAAAAGAAAGGATTCTAAATGACCAAGAGTCAAGAAAATCATGTTGTATTATTAGGTAGGATAACATATAGCTATTATAAGTGACATTTGTCACATATATAAAGTCCATACATGGGAAAATACAGTCTGCAGTGTCTTCAGTGGAGAATGTAGCAACCACATGAGAACTAGAAGCTGAGAACTTTGAGTAGGGAAAAGCCTTGATTAGAAGTGTAACGAGGGGGCTTCACTAGTGGCTCAGTGGTAAAGAATCTGCCTGCCAGTGCAGGAGATATAGGTGGGATCCCTGATCCAGAAGATCCCACATGCCACAGGGTAAGTAAGCCCGTGTGCCACAACTGCTGAGTCTGTGCTTTAGAGCCCATGAGCCACAACTGCTGAGCCTGTGAGCCCGAGAGCCTGCGTTTTGCAAGAAAAGCCATGAGAAGCTTCTCATTGCAATGGGAAGCCCGCACACAACTAGGGAGTATCCCCCACTTGCCACCAGAGAAAAGCCCATGAAGCAACGAAGACCCAGCACAGCCAGAAATGAATAAATAAAATTATTTTTAAAAGAGAAGTGTAACTAAATATTAACCATGGATTGTCTGAGTAAGAAGACTGTAAGACATTGTCGTGACTTATGTCCTGACTGAATGTTTATATCACCCCTTGCCCTGCCTCCTTCAAATTTATATGTTGAGATCCTCTTGTGATCTAGTAGGAGGTGGAGCCTTTGGGAGGTGATTGGCTCATGAGAGTGGAGCCTTCAGGAATGGGATTAGTGCCCTAATAAAACAGATTCCAGAGAGTTTTCTCATCCCTTCCTTTATGCTAGGACACAGCAAGAAGATGAACCAGAAAGCAGGCTCTTTCCAGGCTCATCCACCAAATCAGTGGATGCCCTGATCTCAGACTTTTCTGACTCCAGAACTGTGAGAAATAAATGTCATTTGAGCCACTCAGTTTGTACTATTTCTGTTATAGCAGCCCAGTCTTGTTTTTCTCTACTTTTTGTTTCTCTAGTTTTCAACTTTTTATAATGAATGTGAATTTTATAACAGAAAAAAGTAAACTTTATTTTTAAAAACTGTCTATTCAAATAGTGCCAAAATTTTAGAGAAAATAGAATATAGTGATTAAGACCTGGGCTCAGATAGACTTGTCTGACTCCCTGGGTTAATTGTTCGTTGTTTATCCCTCTGTGCCTCCGTTTTCTCTTTTGTACAGCTTGGATAAAAAAAAAATGCCTGCCTCATCTCGTCATCATGAAGATTAAGTGGGATGAAATATGAAAAGCACCTTCCCCAACACCTGGCACATAATAGATGCTTCATAAATGTGTAGCAACTATTACTGTTATCAGTGTTGCTACTAAGCGAAGCCAGTGCAAGAGTGCTAGCCCAGTGCGCGAGCTGGTGGTCAGGGGCACACACAGGCTCAGGAGCATCCTGGGTTCCCCCTCTGGGTGGACTAGACCCCAAGGATATCAAGTGAAGAAGCAGTGCTAGGATGAGCTTTGAGCGTTTCAATTCCTGAAGAGCTACCAGCTGGTCTGCAGTGAGAAAAGATTCCTGTGCAAAGGACATTTGGTCAGTTAGCAGAGTCACCATTCTGCTTCACTGTGAGTTTCCTGACTTTAGACCTTCTCAAGACCAAACTAGACTTTCTGGGAGGTTCAGCTGTATATAAATTTTTCCAAGGAGGAAGACCCCCACGTTGTTTTCCAGACAGCTATGTGGTTTTTTTTTTTTTTTTTTTTTTTATTGGAACCAAAATTCTTACATTATAAAGACTGTTCTTGAAGTCAAAAGCATTCACCAACAAATGAGGAGAGTTTGGACAGGATGACAATAGAATTCCAAACAGCAATTTCTTTTCTCTGAAGAACACGACTACTTTGTATCCGAGCATTTCTCTGAGTTTCTTGGCATTGAGGATATGTGACTAGGAAAATATCAGTCATTTTTTTCCCAAAGTGACAGATTTTATTAAAATAAGTGAATGAATTTCCATTATCCAGGTTCTGAAAATCCTATCTGAGCAGATTCTAGACCATCACCTCTCTGGTCTGAACACTATCTTGTTCATTTAGAGACAGTCTTGGATTATCGGATGTATAGAAGGTCCTCCATGGAGGCAGACCCTCCCTGCTGCTTACAGACTTTAAGTATAAAACCGATATCAGAGTGAAGATAAAAATCAGAGGATTTATACCAATAAAACACATGAGCAATGCCTGTGGGGACCTGTGGGACTGAAAGTTACTGTTTGCAAGATATGTTGATAGCACACTGGTGATTTAAAATAACTGTTAGTCCACTGAGCCCAGTGTTCTTTGCCATTTTTTAAGCTTAATGGTGAGAGGATCCTCCAAATGAGCACAGCTTCCTTCAGAGGTATCCAATCAGTGGTGCTCCAACCCATCATTAAGCTGATCTGTTCCCATGGGTACCATGAAGGAGCAAAGACCAAAGAGCGAGGACTGCACTTGTCACCTCCTTGTCTTGTTTCCAGGTGACAGTGTCTCCGGATACACACCTTCCACTCTTTCTCCCATTTCCAGTGCTGATGGAATAAATATTTATGAAGAAAGGAATCCACTTTATGGGGTGCAGGTTTAATGAATACCACTGTGGGTTTACCCCCAATTTATCCTCTGTTTCTTGGCAATAAAATTTGACTATATCTGAAGATTTTCATAGTTCTATAAAGAACAGTGACT
The DNA here is from genome assembly GCF_033118175.1 of Dama dama. Lineage (NCBI taxonomy): Eukaryota > Metazoa > Chordata > Mammalia > Artiodactyla > Cervidae > Dama > Dama dama. The sequence continues at coordinate 41,260,422 of NC_083681.1, read as the reverse complement.
TAGAGCATAAAAAGCTCACAGCTTTTCAGAAAGAAAAGAAACACTGAAGCCAGGAGTTGGTTTAAAAACTTGTCTCCTATATTCCCTACAAGAAATGAACTATCTTATCCATGCCCAGGGTATTTGAGGTCTATAGCAGGAAATCTTCCTACTGACAATTCCATCTCCATACTGACTGGCAAGTTTCAGAAGCAACGTGATTGCTTTTCTTCTACATTTCTTTCCAGCATTATCATTATTATTGCCATCACTGCTAGATTAGGCAATAGTTTTGCCCAAAGCAACAAAGCCTCAAAAGCACACAGCACTCAAAGCTCTCTCTAAGTCATCAGTATACGTACAATGGATCTCGTATTACCATTGTTGCATTTTTACTTCTATCAGACTGGGACTCTCCAGAGACCTGAAAAACTATCTCCACCTCTGTGAGCAGAAAAGCATCCCAAGTCTCCATAGATCTCCCCCAGACAAATGATAATAGCATTACCTGGAGAATTCAGATCCCAGAGTTGGTTTTACCTGAACTAATAAGATTTCTTTCTGCATTGCCTTCAGTCTTCCCCCAGCTATGAGAAATTCTAACATCCTGTAATGGGGACCTAGACATGATGTACAGTGGGCCCTATTCAATGTGGACCCGCCAGCAGAGGCACAAGTCCTGTTGTGAGCAATACTATGAGGTCCTGGAAGCAGGAACCCAGACTCACTGATACTCCAGCCTCCATCACCTAGTGGAGGATCCTTGAATGTTTGTTAAATCTCAGTGAGCTCAGTTAGAGGCTGGTTGTGGCAACAACAATTAGATGTTCCTAGACTCAGGGTCTGACAGGTATAGTTTGTTCTGTACTGACTGAGGCAAGGCCAGGCCATGCCATGATGGGGTATGATGTGTGGGAAAGAGAACAGAGCATGATGAGTACAGAAATGGAACAGCTTGATATTGAGGGAGATGCATACAGACAGGTTATGGCAATTCTAGTGATCCTTCCATTCCCAGCAGGATTCATCCAGTAACTTGGGACGAAGGCGATTTCAGCATCTCTCCACCACCATCCCTGGCTGAGAGCGGGGGAGATGAACTAAGGGTAAGTCCCCACCACAGGGGAGTTTAAGTCATGCACCAATCATGGAGAGAGATTATAACAAAGGGCATAACAGCCAGGCGACTACATCCAGTACTGAATCAGGAAGTGTCAGGACTGGTGGCCCCTCAAACAATCAGAGCTCACCCTTGGTCCTCAAACATCAAGTCTGGGAGTATGACAACTCCAGGACCCCAAGGAATGGATGTCAGGTTGCTAATGCAGAATGTGTCCTGGTCAGGAATGGCTAGGGATTTATGAGGCCCTGGACCTGCAGGTAAGAGGAGCTGAATGAAGCCAAGAGAGAAGCGGTGAACAACCAGTTTCTACCAAGGGTTAAGAAACATGGCAGTTTAGGCTCAAATTGACCAAAACAGTACATTCTGGCAGAATGATATTACAAGATGGTCTTAGCCTGATTTCTTTTCTTTGTTATTTGAAGGAGAAGAGCAGGTTGTACAGTATCTTCTTCCAGGCAGCAGATCTAAGATCTGACTCCTCAAGTGTCTGACTCGGGTTGTTGAGTAGGCTGGATGTGTCTTGCTTTGGGGAATCTCGCCCAGTGTCAGCTATGCTCCCTCAGTGTAACCAGGCAACCAGATGATTTTTTCAAGATGGCAAAGGCAGGGCAGCTGGTCAAGTTCCACATACCAGTGCTCAGGAAAAGGTATGTTGGTGGCTTCTGGGAGTAGGTAAGGACAGGAAGGGGGAAAGAAATCACTCACAATATCCATGGCACAGAGAGTAAGAGAGAAGACAGAGGTCCTGATGGAAAGAGGAAAGGAGACTTTCTCATTCAAGACCCCAAATGTCCAGAGATTAATGATGTATATGTGTCCAGCAGCCAACTGAATTCTAAAAAAGGACACAGAATCTTTACCCTTCTCTCCTCCCACCATCAACCAACTCTGAGTTTTTAACGATGATATTCTACACCCTCTGTATCAGTTAGGGTTCAATCAGAAGAAGAGAGTTCTCCCAGTTTTCCAAATAGGGAAGCTTTTAACATAAGGAAATAGTGTGCATGCATGCAAAGTTGCTTCAGTCGTTTCCGACTCTTTGTGACCCTATGGACTGTAGCCTGTCAGGTTCTTCTGTCCATGGGATTCCCCAGGCAAGAATACTGGAGTGGGTTGCCATGCTCTCCTTCAGGGGAACTTCCCAACCCAGGGATCAAACCCACGTGTCTTATGCCTCCTACATGAGCTGGCTGGGAAGCCCCGAAAAGGAAATAGACACACACATAAACAAGAGCAAAGATCAAGGTAGCAGCTGTCAGAGTTCATGAAATCAAGAAGTGATCACAGCAGGGAAGTAACTTCAGACAATTTCTGCTGTCCACAACTCACAACAAATAACATAGAGATTGCCCCGGGGGTGCTGCTAACCTCAGGAGTTGTAGAGAAGCCTCAATCTTAGCTACCTGCAACAGGTGGGTCACAAGAACTCATTTGGAAGCTTCTATACACCTCATCTTTTTCCTCCTCCCATCTGCCATGACTGTGCCAGACGATAATGGCTTCTCCTGCCTTGCCACCCTTCAACTGCCACATGAATTTACAGAATCTAACCCAGAACCATTCCAGAAAGGAATTCTGGGAAATGTACTTGCAGACTTCTCTGTAATTATAATGTAATAATGAAGATAATGTAGAACCAGAGAAGATGCAGGGTTAACAGCAAACAATACTGGCACACCCACTGAGGATGGGGGTTTTGCCTGTTTCTATATCCTTGACGTGTAGCTTATAGATTTGAAATGTATTATTGATTCCATTTTGACTCTATCTCCTTCTGTATGGAGTGCTTGAAAAGTGTTAGTGATAGTTAGCTTGTTTATCTACTCATTCCCTGACTATTTGCTGGATTTTCACTCTGGGCTAGGTGCTGGTCTAGATGAACTGGTGAAAAAGATAGGCAAGAACCCTGCCCTTGGAGTTTTACACTCTAATTAAAGATTACATGATCATAATAAAGTACACTGAACTTTACTAAAATACACTGATCAAGGTCATTTCTTTCTTCTCACAGCTCTATTGAGGTATGTTACATATCATAAGATTCACCCATTTTCAGTGCATAATCCAATGACTTTTAGTAGATTTACTGAGTGGTACAACAATCACCATAAATCACTCTTAGAACATTTTCATTCCCATAATAAGATCACTCACGCCCATTCCTACCTCCAGCCCTGGGCCACAAAGAATCTATTTTCTGTCTGTATAAATTTGCCTTTCCTGAACATTTCATATAAATGGAATTATATCAGTCATTTTAATTTGAAATAAATATGTGATTTAAGTAAACCAGAGAGATGTGATAGAGTAGCTGGGCAGTAGAGAGGTGCATCTTCATTATCGATGGTGAGAGAAGGCCTCCTTTGAAAGACTGACAAGAGTTGAGACTGAGTTGAGATATACCTTTTCAGATAAACTAGGCATATACCATCAAGAACATGAAGTAGAGACTATGTTAACTGCTATAAAATATTCTAAATATATTAAAATACACCAATACACTAAAATCATGGCTCAGACATGATGTAAGTATTACATAGCAAAACTCATGCCCGAGGAGGGTGTTGAGGGCACATACTGGTAGAGAGAATACAGGAAGAGGTTGGGCAACTCAGAAGAAAGGGAAGAGAGTGCTCTGTTTTCTCTATAAATGACATGGTACTCAGATTTCATTAACAAATGGGCCTGGCACCTACTAGAATATTCAGACAGAGAAAAAGATGGAACCAAACAAGAGCATCTGCCTCAACTCCTCCCCTGCCTCAGGAACTAAGCCAGGGACAGATAACTTTCAGCCCTTGGAGAGGCAGGGGTTAAGATTTTGGAACCAAAAGTTTTTTTAACCTCAGTTCCTACATTTCCTTACAATGTGATTTGAGTTGTTTTTCTCCTTGGCCACAATATAGGAATAAAAACTAGTCTTGTTGGACCTTTGAGGGTATTAAATGTGATAATATAGATAAGCAACCAGCCCAATGTCTAACACATCATAGTGAAAGTGTTATTCACTCAGTCGTGTCCAACTCTTAGCGACCCCATGGACTGTAGCCCACCAGGCTCCTCCATCTATGGAATTCTCCAAGCAAGAATACTGGAGTGGGGTTGCCATTTCTTTCTCTAGGGGATCTTCCCTACCCAGGGATTGAACCTGGCTCTCCCACACTGCAAGCAGACTCTTTACCGACTGAGCCACCAGACTGTCGTAACACATCATAAGTCCTTAATTAATGATGTAATTTGTTATTCTGAAGGGAGGGGCAGCAGGCTCAAGATCCAGGTAGGCAAAAGATGATGTGAGGTTATACACTACTTGGTAGATCAATTTTGATTTAAGCACTCTAGCCATCACATTTACATAAAAAGACAGGTACGAGTGCTTCCACCAGGCAGAACTAAGGAAATGATTCATCCCTCAGAAGTAGCCACAGACAGGTGAGACTGAACACAATTCTGCAAACATAGGCACATAGAACACAACATGATCACAAGAGTGAGCACCTCAGCCCACCCGGGAAATGCACTAGAATCTTGGGGAGTCTACTGGATACCAACTGAGATGAAATGAGGATAGAGTCAATCCTATCTTACGGATAAGACACCCAACAGATATCAAGGTTAAAGCAGTTATTATTATTACTTCTCCTTCTTCTTCTACTACTACCATTAATATTATTATTACTTGTTATTATCATTCCCCTACCCCATCCCAGTTTGGCAGATGGGAAAACTAACCAATAAGACCTAGGCAGACAAGGAGATTGAAAGTTCAGGAAGTTTCAGGAGGACTTCCCTGGTGGTTCATTGGTTGAGAATTCACCTTACAATGCAGGGAACAAGGGTTTGATCCCTGGTTGGAAAATGAAGGTCCCACATGCCACGGGGCAACTAAGTCCACATGCCACAACTACTGAGCCCATTTGTCACAGTGAAAGATCTCGAATGATGTAAGGAATGTCCCTCATACTGCAAATAAGACCCAACACAGCCAAATAAATAAATAAATATATTTTTTTTAAGTTCAGGAAGTTTCAGGCTATGAAACGCTAAGAAATGAGGTAGGGGGAGCAAAAACCAAGAAGTCCCATGACCTGGAGAGTCTAGGGCATATTCATCATCACATTCATCACCGTTTCCCCAAATTCTCTTCCAGAAAACGGAGATAAAAACCTTGAAAGGATTGTCCTCAGCTAGTAGAACCCAGTAACAGGATGAAAATAGTACTGACAGCTTTTGCAGTAGGTCATTGTTCGCATAGTCTTACCTCAGCATTCTGCTCAGCAAACAATTCAAATGAAATAAATACAAAGAAATAGCCATCACTTCACCCTAAGGCTTTCCAAAGGTGATATTAATTAGTACTGACAAAGAAAAACTAGCCACCAACTATCTTTCTCCTCCATCTTCCAAGGGGGTTGTTTTCATTTCTTTTCCAAGTCTGGAGGCCTGCCATGTAAGATTGTGCCCAACTGAGTCTAGCCCTAAAGGAAGACAGCCTTGCCTGGCCTCCTCTGAGAGGGGAATTAACTGGAAGATGATCCATGATTAGCAGGCACAGAAGAGCGTGTTATCCCTTTTCAAAAACGAAGCCTCCAAAGTCATCAGAACCAGGTTTAACTCCTGGTTCTGTCACTTAATCAAGTGATTTGATTTCTCTGTGCCTCAGTTTCCTTCTCTGTAAACTGGGACAAATAAGAGTTCCTATATTACAGGGTTGTAATGAGAATTAAAAGAGATAATTTGTGGAGAGGTGTGGCTAAGATGGCAGAGTAGGAAGGCCCTGAGCTTACCTCCTCTCATGGGTACACCAAAAATCACAACTATTTACAGAGCAACTATCGATGAGAATGACCTGAAGACTAGCAGGAGAGATTTTCCACAGCTAAAGATATAAAGAAGGAACCACAGCAAGACATGTACGGGGACAGAGATGTAGTATAGTCAAGACTCACATCCCTGGAAAGGTGACCCGTGAACAGGAAGATAATCACAGTTTCAGGGTCCCCTCCAAGAATCAAGGGGCACAGGCCCTACATCAGGCTCCCCAAATCAGGAGTCCTATACTGGGAAGATGAGCCCTCAGAATGGCTGGTTTTGAAAGCAAGTGGGGTTTGCACTTGGGAAAGACAGAGAACCATAGGAAACAGGAACTTTGCTCTTAAATGCATACACAAAATCTTACATGCTCTGAGTCCCAGTGCAGAGGCAATAATTTGACAGGAGCCTGAGTCAGACCCACTTGCTCATCTTGAAGAACCTCCCAGAGAGGCAGACACAGACACAGACACAGACACAAGCAGTAGCCAATTATGGCAGTTCATTCTACCACGAGGACACTGATGCTGGCAAGCACCATTTTGGAGTCCTCTCCCTAGCCTATTAGCACTTAGTCATTCATTAGCAATTGTTACCAGCAATTGGTAACAGTCTTGGGCCCCTCACCTGGGCCCCACAGAAGCTTCCCTGAAACCAAGTCTCATTACTGGTGGGCTGGCACCAGCCCGGGACCCCACAGGCCATTCAGCCAGCCATGATGGGACCAACCCTCACCCCCATCAGCAGGTTGACAGCCACTAGGAGAGGCGGGCCCTGGAAGCCAATGGGCCTGAAAACCAGTCCCACCTACTAGTGCAGCCACAGGCCCTACACACCACAACAAAAGGCCCACTCAGCCCATCGAGGGGGAACTCACTCCTACAGCATACAGCTCTGGCAACCAGAGGTGAGCGTGCTGCTGTCCCCACAGGACATCTCCTACGTAAGGCCACTTTTATAAGATCAGGAGATGTAACAAACTTACCTAATTCATAGAAATATGCACAGAGGAATTAGGCAAAACTTGTTCCAAATGAAGGAACAAGACAAAACCCCAGAAGAACTAACCAAAGTGGAGATAAGCAAGATACCCAATAAAGAGTTCAAAGTAATGATCTAAAGATGCTCAGCAAACTCAGGAGAAGAATGGATGAACGCAGTAAGAAGATTAACAAAGACTTAGAAAATATAAAGAAGAACCAACAGAGCTGAAGAATACAATAACTGAAAAAAAAAAAAATACACTAGCAGAAATCAACCATAGATTAGAAGATTGAGAGGAATGGATCAGCAAACTGAAAGAGAGAGTAGTAGAAATCACCCAAAGTGAACAGAAAAAAGGAAATTTTTAATTGAGGATCGTTTAAGATAACCTCTAGGAAAACATCAAGTGTACTAACATTCTCATTACAGGTATACCTAAAGGAAAAGAGACTAAGGGGTAGAGAACTTGTTTGAAAAAATAATAGCTGAAAACTTCGCTAACATGAGAAATGAAATTACACATCCAGGTCCATGAAGAACACAAAATCCCAAACAAGATGAACCCAAAGAGGTTAACAGCAAGATGTATTATAATTAAAATGGCAAAAATTAAAGATATGAGAGAATATTAAAAAAAAAAACAAGTGAAAACCAACTAGTTACATAAAAAGAACTATCACAAGGCTATCAACTGACTTTCCAGTGGAAGCTCTGCAGGTCAGAGGGAGTGACATTGTATTTAAAGAGATTGAAGGAGAAACCCTACCACCAAGAATACTCTACCTGGAAAGGCTAAAGATAAAGAATTTTACAGATAAGCTAAAACTAAGAATTCAGCACCCCAAAATGAACTTTACAAAAAATGTTAAAGAGACTTCATTAAGCAGAAAAAGACCACAACTAGAAATATAAAAATTACAAAAAGAAAAATCTCCTTAGTAAAGGCAAACGTATAGTAAAGATAGTAGATCAACCACTTGTGAAACTAATACAAAGGTTAAAAGACAAAAGTAGTAAAGTCATCTATACCTACAATAAGTAGTTAAGCGATACACAGAACAAAAAGGGGTAAAATATGTCAAAAATATTAAACTTGAGGGAAGGGAGTAAAAATGCAAGATTGTTAGAATGCATTCAAACTTCAGTGAGCTCAATCAGAGAAAGATAAATGCCATATGATTTCACTTACATGTGGAATCTAAAAAACAAAGCCAACAAACAAACATAACAAAACAGACACAGGCTCACAGAGAACAAACTGGCAGTTGCCAGAGGAGAGGAAGAAGGATGCATGAGTGAAATAGGAGAGGGAGGCTGAGAGACACAAACTTCCAATTACAAGATAAATAAGTCATGGGAATATAATACTCAGCATAGGGAATCTAGTCAGTAGTACTGTAATCACTTTGTGTGGTGAGATGGTAACTAGACTTGTGATCATTTTGTAATGTATAAAATATTGAATCACTATGCTTTACACCTGAAACTAATGTAATATTGTAAGTCAATTGTACTTCAATTTTTTTAAAAAAGGTAATTTATGCAAAGCACTTTGTAGACTGTCTATCACATTGTAAGCTCAATAAAAAATGGATTATTCTTGTTATCGTTCATGTATTCAAATATAATTGGCTCCTGCGTGCTGAGCTGTGAGCTGGGGTATGGGCACACCTGGTGCAAGGGAACAAAAGTGGGTTTGGGAAAGTGAACACCGAGTTTCAATTCTAGCTCTGCCTTTTAGCAGTTGTTCCAACTTAGTGTAACCCCTTAATTTTCCCAAGCCTCCGTTTTTCACCTAGAAAATGAGAGCCACAGTATATATCCCCAGCACTGTTACCAGAAATAAATAGAAAAATGTCTTTGGAAAGCACATTGAAGGTACAAAAGGAGACACTGCTAGTCATCTGTGGATTACTTGGGCATTTTGCTTCTCTTTCTGACAGTATTTGGCCCACTCCTTTTGGGTCTTTTTTTTTTTTTTTTTTTTTCCTATCTTGGTACCAACCAGAAGAGAAGGAAAGGAAAGGGGGCAGATTGACACAAACCTCAGTCTATTTTATCAGGTATTGTTCATCCTATAATATTTCTGATGAGAGGAAGCTGGAGATGTGATGGATTCATACACAGATCTTGAAGAGGTAGTATATTCCCACTGTAAGTAAAGGTTTGTACAAAGAGACCAGGTTTTAGAATCATATCTGTGTTCCAGATCTTATAAAATTCTTATTCCACTCCCTGTATATTTGTGTGACCATGGATGAAATACTTAACCTCTCTGAGACTCAATTCCTTCATCTATAAAATAGGGGTAGATATAACTACCATGTAGAGTCGTTAGGTTTAAATATAAAATAGGTAGGATACATTGTCTGGACACTGTTCAATAAGTGGTAGTTCTTCTAAACTGAAATGTTTATTTCAAGTCTTACAAGTTCTAACTATGGTAATGATTTTTAACACCACTGAGATCTTTTTATGAAATACAGTCAAGTTCTAACAAGCTAACATCCTCAAATGCAACTTCTTTATCCTCTCCTTTCCTTCAGACCTGTGACTCTTGGTCCTCAGACATCACTCTCCAGGATCAATGTTCTGTCAATAAAGGTATGCTGGGACTTCCCTGGTGGTCCAGTGGCTAAGACTTTGAGCTCCCAATGCAGGGGGACCAGGTTCAATCCCTGGTCAGGGAACTAGATCCCACATGCTAAAACTAAGAGTTTGAATGCTGCAACTAAAAGACCTCACATGCCACCACTAAAATCTGGCACAGCCAAATAAATAAAAATAATAAAGGCAAGTTGAGTGTGCAAGCAAGCACTCTGCAAGGCTCCTGGGATCAGTCATCATGGAATGCAGAGTCCCTGGCCCCCAAGGGAGACAGACCATCCACTGTGGCAGTGCCGTGGGCCAGGAATCTGATGGCACAGTGCCCAAAGCTCTGTGAGAACCAGCGCTGGACAGTCAGAGAAGGTGACCTCTAGGCTTGGTCTTGAAAGATAGGGGAGAGTTTGCAGGTGGTCAAGGGAGGGAAAGGAATGATACGTGCGTGTAAAGGCACAGATAGAGGAATGGTAAAAAGTTGGGGTTGACTGAAACATGGTAGGGCGGGAAAGTGGGAGAAGAAGAGACTGGAGAAGCAGGACAGGAAAAGATCATAGAGATTCAAACTAGAGCAGTAGTGCTGAAAGTAAGGAGGAAGAAAGAAGGGTAGGAGAGGGGACTTTCCTGGTGGTCCAGTGGTTAAGAATCTGCTTTCCAAGCTGCGTGCTAAAGAATTGATGGTTTTGAACTGTGGAGAAGAATTTTGAGAGTCCCTTGGACTGCAAGGAGATCCAACAAGTCCATCCTAAAGGAAATCCGTCCTGAATATTCATTGGAAGCACTGATGCTGAAACTGAAACTCCGATATTTTGGCCACCTGATGCAAAGAACTGACTCATTAGAAAAGACCCTGATGCTGGGAAAGATTGAAGGCAAAAAGAGAAGGGGATGACAGAGAATGAGATGGTTGGATGGCATCACCGACTTGATGGACATGAGTATGAGCAAGCTCCAGGAGTTGGTGATGGACAGGGAAGCCTGGCATGCTGCAGTCCATGGGGTCTCAAAGAGTCAGACACGACTGAGCAGCTGAACTTAACTGAATTGAAAGGTTCTCTTAAAACACAAAGGGGTGGGATGGGGAGGGAGGTGGGAGGGGGGTTCAGGATGGGGAACACATGTAAATCCATGGCTGATTCATGTCAATGTATGGCAAAAACCACTACAATATTGTAAAGTAACTAGCCTCCAACTAATAAAAATAAATGGGGGGTAAAAAAAAGAATCTGCTTTCCGATGCAGGGGACAGGGGTTCAACCTACGATTGGGAAACTAAGATCCCATATGCTGTGGAGCAACTAAGCCCTCATGCCACAGCTAAGAAATGACACAGCCAAACAAATTAAAATTAAAATTCAAAAAAGAAGGTAGGGGATATTTCTGAGGTTGCATCATCAGTTCTTAGTAACCAAAAGGCACTGGTTAGCAACCAAAAGAGGGATGAGGCGGAGCACCAAAGAGGGCTCTCTATAATCAACCTGGAGGACCGAGAGAGTGGTGACTCTATCGACTGAGATCGAGTCTTAGTAGAAATAGCATGGGGCATGGGGGCATTTAAATTTTCAGCTAATCTGGCATATGTTGAATCTGAGAGGCATGTGGGTACCTTCCAAGCCAAGGTAGGTTCCCAGACAACGATATGTCTAGTATGTTGGCTGAAGTGTGCATCCTTCTTTATGATAATTGACCATGTCCAGTAGCTAATAAATCTGCAGACATGTCTAGGATGGACCAAAGGTTTGAGCTATCATCTTCAAAATGCAGTTGCTGAAGTCTGCATTTGGGAAGCAGGGGGTGGGGCACTCCTTGTACCCATAGCTCCCAGCCAAGGGAAGAGCTTGACGAATCACAGCTACTGTCTTGGCTTGGTTGACTATCTTGGCACAGCTCTCCTCCTTACCCATGTCATCTTTTCTATCGTGTTCACATCTTTCTTCATTTCATCTCCTCCCATTTCTCCTTTGCAGCTCCCAGTGAATGTGTAATGAATCCTGGCTTAGCAAGCAGGCTAAAACCTCCACTTAAAAAACAAGCCTTAGCTTTTATCTTCCTCTGTGGGTTTGGGTTTGCTAGAATCAAAGTAACATTAGCATGATTTGTTTGGATTAGCATGAAGACTTCTAATCTGCTCCTTTGCAATATTCCATATTTTAATAACTTTAATAATTACTCCTTCTTTTTTTTTAATTAAGAGCTTAGAGACAGAGACCTTGGAGAGGGACCAAAACAGTGGCATTTAGTATTGTGGAGAAGAGGATGAAACGTTTGCATAACAGAATCAATATTCACAGCCAGCTAAGAAGCATTTGGATTCTACTTAATTCTGTGAGCATCACTGTGGACAAAGCCCCAAATGCTAGAGATACCGATGTAGCAGGAGATTCTTTCATCCTGTTTGGGGTCCAACTAGAATGCCCCAGAATGCTCTGACAATGACAGCATAAATTCCAAGACCATATTTTCCTGTAATGTTCCTAGCAGTCTTTAGAGTTTAGGAGAAGTGCAGACCACCCAGGCTGACCTCACTGTTCCAACTTTAGGGAGGGGCACTAGTGGCTGAGCAGAAGTTCCTGTTGAGGAGTTCCCTTCCACCCACAGAGGTGGCTGCAAGTCCCCAGCTCCAATAGCAGCCATGTGTTTTAGGGTGTGTCCTCTCCACTGGAAGCTAACCTAAAGGGCCCAGCTGAACCCTCAAGACCCTCAGGCAAACCTTTTCCCATTTCCCAGGTCTGCATGGATGTGGAAGCCATAATGAAGGAATGCTCTAGCTTCTGGGCAGAGGAGGGCCTCCAGTAGGGCAACGTGCTATGCCTCCAGGCACAGGGCACCCTCCCGAAACCTGGCTGGAACTCAGAGGTGGAGGTGGGCCTTCTGCTCCTGCTTCAACTCAGTGTAGACCCCATCCTCACATAGCATGTCTTTCTGTTTGCTGCCCTGATTAGGAATGAGCTGCTCTGGGACGGGTTCTGGGGTTTCCCACCTCTTGGACTCAAGAGGTCCAACTCTCTTCCTTCCTGGGACCCGTCTTCCAGAGCTCAGCAGGTATTATTTCAAATCCTCACACACAGGGCTGTGTTAAGACGTTTTCCCTCAATCATGGTACATGTACTCCTCTAACAAAATCTACCTTGAATGATTTCAGGAGGCTTTGCCTTTCTCTGGGAGACCCTCCAAAGGATTCCACTGCCACCCTGCTAAGGAATGGCAGCTCAGAGAGTCACAGGTGGCTTTCTGCAACCCTCCCACTGAAGAAGAGGAAAAAATGCACAGACTGAATCTCTAGTGAGCCATTTCCCCAGCAGGGACTCCAGAGATAAATTTGATGTACCTCTGCCTCAAAAAATCAGGGTCTTTTGAGGAATATAACATGGGAAATAATACATTTATAAGGTAGGATAGACTAAGTGTTAAATATAGGTTCAAAAAGTGCTCACAGGGGGTTCTCTGGTGGTCTTATGTTTAGGATTTGACACTTCACTGTCATGACCCTGGGTTCAATGCCCGGTTAGGGAACTGAGATCCCACAAACCATGTGGCATAGTCAGGGGAAAAAAAAGAAGTACTCATTAATTCTGACTTATTGAATTGGGGAGAGTTTCACAGAGGAGGTATTTGACCTCGTTCTTTCAGGATAAGAAGGATTTAATAGATAATAAGGGAAGTAGCATTCCAGGAGGGGGTTGCAGAATGAGCCAGGCAGGGAAACTTGAAAGTGTAAGCTTTACTTAGGGAACAATAAAGGGTTCAGTGTTAATAAAGAACAGAGTTCATAGCAGGTGGAACAGAACATGAAGCTGAACTATATAATGACCCACAAGGCCTTTAGTGTTGTGGGAAGAAGTTGGGTTTTCATTCTGGAGGAGTTGGAAAAACCCTATGGCAGGTTTCTCAAGATAGGAATGATCTGATCCTTCCCAGGATGAAGCAGCTTTATGAAGATCAAAGTTCATGCATGGGAAGGATGGAGAAACTAACAACAGGTCACCAGCTTGGTAACTACTACTACTGGCTCTGAAATGACAGACAAAGGGAGGATGAGAGCAGACACGCAAAGTTCTGCATATCATGTTGGGTAAATTTATAGGCTCCCCTGAAACCCAATGAAGGTCACCAAGTGAAGACTTCTACTAAAATGGGAGCCATCTGTGCTCAACAGTAAGGCCACAAAGATGAAAAAGACATTGTTCCTGCCCTCAAGGGCAGATGCACTCCAGTGAGAGGGATCAATCATATATTCAGACAGTGATACCTCCCCTAGCCAGTTACAGGACATGCTGTACCACCTCTCCTATATCACATCCTCAAAGGGCTCTGTGACCAAAAAAAAAAAAAGATTTTAAAAAGCTGCTCCAGAAATTTGTCACCTTCATAAATGCTTCTTATTCTTGGTTTCTGTTTTGATTCTTTCTCTCAGTACTAACTTCCTATTTTTAAAAAAAAATAGTCAACAACATTAAATGGACACTGTGGATGTTTTACAGTTTATACGTAATAAAGACCCAATATATAAATTCAGCTCTGGGTCTAACTTACGCTGAAACTCTGAAAAACATTTTTCCTGCCCACCCCTGACCTCATTCTCTGATAATGCATGCCATTTCAGAACCTACTCTCTAAAAGCTGATGCTTCTATGAGGATGTGAATCAATTTTAATTTGGACTTTAGCTTCTGCAGCAAGTGACTTTGAAGACGCTCCTTCCGGAGAATGCCAGCTTACACCTTTCAATTATAGCCAGATAATTAGGATGGAGGCTCACCTGCCACCCATTCCATTTCTATGTGGGCAATGGGGGACTGATGTGGTATTTCTGAGCAAATGACACTTTCACCAAACATTGAGAGGGATCACCACCTGAAACAACTATAATGTTATATATCAATTATATCTCAGTTTTTAAAAAAAGAGATTGTATTGTACAAACAGAGGCTGAAGAAGATTGTGCCAATTCTACATACCAGAGCAATCTGGGACACATGGCTTGGATGCCAAACTGGATTTTCCATGATATCCCAGTGTTTATGGGGTCTACATTACAGAATATTTAAAGATGGGCTTGGTCTGGAAAATCTAGACCATGTGTTTGCTAGAAGAGGAAAACTGCTTCTGACCTCAAGAAAACATGCAGTCTGTGTCATAGGGAAAAAAAAGAACCTACTTGACAAAGGAACAAGGAAGTGAATGCTCAAATCAAAGTAAATTATTTAGATAAAAGGAAGGGAGGTTGTAAGCAATCTGAGAAAAGAGCTGCTGCCATGCAAGGGGGAGCATGAACAAGGGGGCAATGGAAAGAATTAGCATGTCAGGCACCACACACACTCACATGTAAGGTAATTTCTTTTCTTCTAATAATTAGGGAGTGTGCCAGATACAAGACCTTGGAAAAGGTCATATTTTCTCTCAATCCTCATAACTGTAATTCAGGTAGGGATTATTATTCTGATTTCATGAGTGAGGAGGACAGAAGCTCAGAAAGAGTAAATAGCTTTCCCAGGACACGCAGTCATGAAATGACTGAGCCAAAACTGAAGACCAGGTCTGTCTGAACCTTAATGCTAAATTCTTTTCATACCCCACGTTGTCCCTAACAAAGTTATTTGGACAATGTAGATGAACCACAATTATTGCACTAAGTAAAAGAAGCCAGGCACAAAAAGTCACATATTGTATGACTCCTTTTATATAAACATCCAGAACAAGTAAATCTATTGACAGAGAAACCCAGCGGCTGCCAGGTGCTGGGGGAGAAGGGAATGGTGGGTAATTGCTTAATGAATACAGGGTTTCCTTGGGGTTAATGAAAATGTCTTGGAACTAGATGGAGATGATGGTGGTACAACTAGTGAATTACTACGTACCACTGAATTTACACTTTAAACTGGAGACGCATTCATTGTATGTTATGTGAATTTTACCTCCATTTTAAAAAGCTACTGGGAAAGAGAATTCAAGGAGACAAGACTAAGGATAGTCTTAGGATAGACTAAGGATAGTCTATCCTTAGACTATCTTAGGATAGTCTAAGGATAGACTCAGCATATCTGGGGCACAGTCAGATACCTGAGTCAAGTAGAATATGGGCCAACATTCCATGATGGACCAACATTTTCTTCTCAATTAAAATGAAAAGATCTGGGAAAAGGTTTGAGTCTCTCCTTAGTTAAGAGTTCCCAAGCACAGACATCTGTTTTTCTCAATCACAGTAGACGAAGGTACCCAAGATGATCCAAAATGACCCCAAAGCATTTTGGTGTTGCAAGGGGTAAAGTCCAACCCTGAATTGGGTGCCCTGAATTCAAAAGACACAATATTCTGTTTGATCATTCTCAAGTGACCCTACAGGTCTGTGAAATATGGTTATTTCTAGGTTGCTTAGGAAAAACTGAGTCTCTGTGAATCTGAAATCCATGGAATCATCTCTTAGCTGGTGACCCAGCCAGTCACCTAACCTCCCAACTCAACTGGCCTTATTCTTGGCATTGAGGGTATAGAAACTCTCATAAATAGCCTGGTGGGGGGTGGATTACTTGAGATACTTGATTTGGCTTTACTGTCTTTTATGTAGGAAGTGATGGGCACTAAAGCCACCCTTGAAAGTGGAGGCTTCAGACACACCCCCAGGCAGTGGTCACTACTAAGCAGCAGAGTGAATTACTAGTGGTGAGTCTAGTGGTACAACTAATGAATTACTAAGGGCCACTGAATTTGCCTTTAAAATGGAGACTCATTCATTGTTAGTTATGTGAATTTCACACAGGGCTGCTCTCAGAGCTTCACTGCCCTTTCAGGCACTTTGGGAATGTTTGTCTTCACTTCACGTTAGCCTCAGAAGTCTTTGTACTATTGACAGTGGCTTCTGTTGATCTGGAGTTTCACATGGCAAACTGACCCTTTCAAACCCTTGCAACCTTTCCAAGAGCCAGAGAAGGTAGGGAGTGTGATGGTTCCCTGCCCTTCCCCAGTCTCTGGCCTGCCTTCCTCACTGCTATGGTCAGCTCAGGGAGCCCTGGTGGAAAACACATGCTTCCTTGGTGGACTTGTAGCTGAGATTCCTCCACGGCACGGGCTCTGTTTCTCAAAGGACTATTGAGAGGTGCCGGGTGCAAGAACCAAACTCTGCAGCTACCCAGTTCTATCCACGATCGGGGTCATGAAAGTGCTCTTCCTAAGGATCAGTTCAGAGTTCTGCATGGTGCCAACTGTGACACTGAAAGTCACATTCCAATAAGAGTGCTATAGAGTGTCCAACACGGGGGCACACAAACGATTCCACCTAGGGACTTCCCTGGTGGTCTAGTGGGTAGGAATCCACCTGCCAATGCAGGGGACACAGGTTTGATCCCTGGTCTGGGAAGATCCTACGTGTGGCAGAACAACAATGCCCCTGCACCACAACTACTGAGGTCGCACGCCTTAGAGCCCATGCTCTGCAACAAGAGAAGCCACCACAATGAGAAGCCCGTGCACTGCAATGAAGAGTAGCCCCAACTAGAGCAAGCTTACGTGCAGCAATGAAGACCAGCACAGAAAAAAATAAATAAAAGGATTCCATCTAAACCTTCATGTAACCTAGTCAAGTGCTCCTTGCAGTAATTGTCCTGTGGCTCAGTGATAAAGAATTTGCCTGCAATGCAAGTGATGCAGGTTCTATCCCTGGGTCAAGAAGATCCCTTAGAGAAGGAAATGGCAACGAACTCCTGTATGCTTACCTGGGAAATCCCATGGACAGAAGAGCCTGGTGGGCTACAGTCCATAGGGTCACAGAAGAGTCAAACAGGACTTCGTGAATAAACAATAAAAAGAGGTATAATGTGCTGCAGCCTGAGCAACATTTGAGAGGACCGCAGCCATCCCAATGGAATAACTGTTCAAGGGTTCTATACCATGCTCTGCCGAACTCCCCCTGAAATGCTCTGAGCAGCACCCAGTGAGACATCCAACATGGTGCTAAGCATAATGCCTACAGCCCAACAAATGCCCATTTCATGGCCTGCATGGTGCCCAATGAATGTCAAACCCTAGAGGAAGCCTTTCTCCTGCCCACAAAACCCCAGGCAGTCCCCTAGGATGATTCCAACCCCACGGCAGCCTCTCTATAGGATCCTGGAGTCATAAAAAAGCCACATAATATCATTTAATCAAAACAAGCAACTTGTTCCAAACCTGAAGATAGCCAAGAATATGTAAAACCCCAGATACTAATATAACAGACTTTGGTTTTATTTTGAGATTCCTTTTTACATTGTTTTAAAAATAGCATGCAATAAATACTCATTGTAAAATAAAACAATACAAGCACAGAGTACAGAAATCAAGGATAAAGTGAAATTCTCTGTTCTTTTCCTCTCCCTCCCATCTCCCATAAAGCCCTCTTTCTAGAATTAGCCACTGTTCATTTGGCTTGTGTCCTTTCAAATGTGTTCCATGTATTGCTCAACATATATATTTTATGCATGTAATTCTCTCTTTTTTTACACATACTAGATAACACTGATTCACTCTTCTGAAACATTTTTTTATTTAATATAATGTGATCATCTTTCCACATCTTGTATAAGTGTTTACATCATTTTTGATTAATGCATATTATTCCATAGTACAGAGATATGATTATTTATTTAACCAGTCCTCTGTTAATGGCACTTCCACCTTTTCCCTTTTTCACTGCTACAAACAACACTGAAATGAATATCCTTTAAATTTTGACAATATCGCAACATTACTCTCCAAAAAAGATGATAAAAACTTACACTTGACACAACTGACAAACACAATGCGAATCTTTCCATTTCTTCTAGAAAGCCAACAATCAACTTCACTTTACAAGTCCTAGAAGGCAAAAGGTTCACAATTCAAGTTTCAGGCAGAGTGGGAGGGCACGTTCTCACTGGGATCAGCTATAGTTTCCATGTCTTACAACATGTAAGCTGGAGGCCAGTTTTTGGCACTTTCTCTCAGCATGGGTGTCCGACCCCTCCTAGTTGCCAGCAATGAAGACCTGCCCTCAGCACACAGGAGGCAGGCTTGACTCACATGGCCAGCAGGGTCTGAAGTGCTCCTGTTGCCCCCGGGGCTGTCTCCAGAGACCCTGAGAGTGACAGGGCCTCCCTAAGTGAGCACAGAGCCAGAGCCATCCACAGTTCCCACAGAACAGTCTTTCTGTCTGTCTTATGTCCCGGTCTGTGGATTTCTCTTCAGTTCCCACTTGGAAGGAACTCAATGGCCACAGCTTCTCCCTCTTTTCACTGCTCCTCCCGGTCCTGCTTCCTCCAACTCAGCCCAGCCTTAGCCCCAGCATCTTCACCACCAACAGTCACTGAGATTCTTGAGAAGTCCACTTCTCTACCTGCTGTCTTGGGTGGATAAGAATTCACCTCATCCTCTAGAACGGAGGATTTGGACATCTGACTCTAACTCATATCATAGCTACCCAGGCATCTCTCTGTGTTCCCCTCCCTCCTGCAATTCCAGGGCCTCACGTGGCATTTATTCATCAAACAAATATTTATTATGTGTCATGGACATTTTCTACCACATTGCAAAATTCCTAAAAGAACTTATATACACAGGAAGCTCTGTATTTTTATTGCAATATGGATGGCAAGATATTGAAATTTTATAAATGTATTATGATAGACTGGGTATAACCAATCCTTCTTCTGAAATAGAAACACTCTGAGACAGTTACCATTATAGTCCTCCATCCCATTCCATTGAAACTGTGTAATAATAGCCAAGATGTGTTAAGTGTGTTGGTCAGCATGTGTTGGTTTAAGATGTGTTTATGGATCAGTAATCCCCCCGACAACAACAACCCTGTGAGATAAGCACTATTGTCATCCCCATTTTATAGGCGAAGATTTAAGGCTGAATGAATCACCTAAGCTTACCCAGGCTATAATTAAGAGAGCCAGGGTCCAAACCCAGGCATTTGATACCAGAACCTGCACTCTTAACCACTATGGCATTCTGCCTCTCCATAGCGGTTTTCTACAAAAGATCCTTGGGCAGAAGTCCAAAAAGTTCATCAATGGCAGTTTTGGGAGGCCTGAAAGATGAGGGGTCTGGGCCTAAAATGAAAGCTACAGCCGTGGGCTCTGGTCAACAGAGCCCCTAAACAGATTTGATGATATCCTGGCAATGGGCACCACTGTATCTAGCATGTTCCAGTGATATGATGAGCGAGATCCTCAGAGGCTGATGCTGAGGACATAGCACTCTCTATTCTGTTCTGCTTCCAGGGGTCCTACTGATGAAAGGTGGCCATTCAGACTTATTTTAAGCCTTATCATCTCCAGGCTTCACTGCATGGCGGTTAACAAGCACTTAAGTTTTAAGGGCAAGGACTCTGGGTTCAGAGTGTCCTGGTCTATCCAAACCCTGGCTCTATGATTCTATAGATGTATGACCTTGGGATAATTTACTTAACGTATCTATGACTACACTTCCAGTGTGCAAAATGGTGGAAATAATATATTTCTCAGAGAGTTGTGAAGGTTTATGTGATGATGGAATGCATGTAAAGTACTTAAAAAGTACCAATAAATGTGAACTATTTCAATACCATCCCAAAGACTGGCTGACCACTTTGGAACAACTGAGGCCATGAACATAAAGCCACAACAAAAATATTTGTTCTTGTATAGGTGTGATGCAAGGTGCATTCAGAATGAGGGAAGATGGCAGTGGAATGGCAATTTGAGTGAAAATAACTATATTAGTGTACTAGGGCTGCTTAACAAACACCACAGATTGAAAGGCTTAAACAGCAGTAATTTATTGGCTCTTATTTCTAGAGGCTGGAAGTCCAAGATCAAGGTGTCAGCAGGGTGGTTTCTTCTGAGGTCTGTGAGGGAAGGACCAGTTCCACAACTCTCTCCTAGGCATAGATGTGTCTATTTATATCACCCATCCTCAATGTATGTCTCTGTAACTAAATTCCCCCTTTTTATAAGGATATCAATCCTAGTAGATTAGGGTCCATCTTACTGACCTCAATTTTAACTTGATTACTTTTGAAAAGACTGTATCTCCAAGTAAGGTCACATTCTGAAGTCCTGAGAGCTAGCATTTCAACATATGAATATTCAGGTGATATAATTTAACCAAAAACAACTGCTAATGAAAAATGTTACCATTTATTGAATGACTGCCATGTCACATTATAAATTCTGACTTATTTAAAACCAATAGCAATACAAACAGCTAATGCAGCTCAAAATTTAAAAAAAAAAAAAAGTGAACAACCCAAACAAAAAATAGGTGGAAGATCTAAATAGACATTTCTCCAAAGAAGACATTCAGGTGGCCAAAATGCACATGAAAAGATGCTCAACCTCACTAATTATTAGAGAAATGCAAACCAAAACTACAATGAGGTATCACCTCACACTGACCAGAATGAGCATCATCAAAAAGTCTACAAACAACAAATGCTGGAAATGTGGAGAAAAGGGAACTCTCCTATACTCTAGGTGGGAATGTAAGTTGGTACAACCACTATGGAGAACAGTATGGAGGGTCCTTTGGAAAACTTCAACTACCATATGACCCAGCAAATCCCACTCCAGGGCATATACTCAGAGAAAGCCTTAATCCAAAAAGATACATACACCCCAGCGTTCACTGCAGCACTACTTATAACAACTAAGATATGGAAAAAACCTAAATGTCCATTGACAGAGGAATGGATAAAGAAGATATGGTACATATATACAACGGAATATTAGTCATAAAAAAGAGCAAAATAATGTCATTTTCAGCAACAGGTTGGACTTAGAGATTGTCATATTGAGTGAAGTAAGTCAGACAAAGACAACCATCACTTAAATGTGGAATCTAAAAATAATGGTACAAACGAACTTTTTTACGAAACAGAAATAGAGTCACAAATAGAGGAAACAAACTTAAAGCTGTGTGTGTGCTAGGTCGCTCCAGTTGTGTCTGACTCTTTGCGACCCTATGGACTATAGCCCACCAGGCTTCTCTGTCCCTGGGATTTTCCAGTCAAGAATCCTGGAGTAGGCTGGATGCATGAGACAAGTGCTCGGTCCTGGTGCACTGGGAAGACCCAGAGGGATTGGGTAGAGAGGGAGGTGGGAGGGGGGATCGGGATGGGGAATACACGTAAATCCATGGCTGATTCATGTCAGTGTATGACAAAAACCACTACAATATTAAAAAAAAAAAAAAAAAGAATCCTGGAGTAGGTTGCCATGCCCTCCTCCAGGGAATCTTCCCAACCCAGGGATCGAACCCATGTCTTTTACACCTCCTGCACTGGCAGGTGGGTTCTTTACCACTAATGCCACCTGGGAAGCCCCCAAACTTAAAGCTACAAGGAAGGAAAGGGGGGAGGGATAAATTGGGAGACTGGGATTGATATATACACACTAACATATATAAAACAGATAACTAATAAGGACCTATGTATAGCACAGGGCACTTTACTCAACATTCTGTAACAACCTGCATGGGTAAAGAATCTAAAAAAGAGTGGATATATGTATATGTATGACCAATTTACTTTGCTGTACAGCAGAAAGTAACACATTGTAAATCAACTATACTCCAATAAAAATTATTTTTAAAAATTCATAGGAAATCTTCAGCTGTCTGCTAAGAAAATCAAGATTCAGATTTTATCCAGGATTAAACATCCAGCTAGTCACAAGTGGATCAGGATTTGGATCAGGACTGTCTGATTTCAAGCTCATGCTCTTTAAATACCATATAATACTATTCCTTTTCATTGGTTCCTAACTAGCCGGTGACTTGGGATCATCCCTCTGAAGGTGGAAGGGCTTATCTAATCCTGTTCCCACCTCTGGAGCTCCTTTGCAAGAAAGTGGACTTGGTTCTGTTCCCACACAAATCCATGAGGACTTCAGAAAGTCATAGACTAGCAGAGCAGGAAGAAGCCTGTGATGTCACTCAATCCATCCCCTGCTTTATCAGTGAAGAATGAGTTACTTGCACAAGGTCATACAGGCAGAAAGCAACAGCGTAGAATCTGTTCTCTACCCAACACTGCCTTAGCCATAAAAAATTCTGAACTTTGTTAGCTGATCTAAATTATTTAGCAAATTGTTAACAGATTTAAGCCATTGATACAGAATCAGGAGATGAATCAGTTTTAATCAAACAATCTGATACTATACGAAATAGCCAGGGGGAGGTCTGTACTGCAGACATCCTCCAGCTTTAATTACCAAATAACTGGAATGATAGCCAGCCCCTCGTGTTTGTTACAAGAAATATTCAGTTTCTTAGATAGTTTATTTTCTATGTCAATGCTTTAGATAACAAGAAAGGGAAAAGGTAATCTGTTCTTGTCACAGGAATTGTTACACAAAAAATGAAGAAACACATCAAATTTCTATATCCATCCTCCAGACTGTAAATCTGCTGTTTTTCCATAATAGCATCCATCTTCTCTCAGTCAACAGCTCTAGGGCACAACCACCTGGCCGGCTTCTGTGGAAAATGTCCTCTGCCATGCTGGCTTTCTCTGTCCCAGAATACAGCCTGAGTTTCTTAAGAAAGTCAATCAGGCAAAATATCAACAGACTTGAGACAGCAACATGACTGTAGGCTGGTAGGGACAGGTGTGTTTCCATGAAAAGAGTCAAAGTTCTAGTAGCTCCAGACCCAACTTTGCCTCTTAGAAACAGTATAACTTTGGGCAGATCTTTTAGCTTTCTAAAACTCAATTTCCCCATCTTTAAGATGCAAGAAATATTAATAGTTGCCTGCAGGAGAGCTTGTGAGGTTTAAACAAGATGACTGTTGAGAAAATGCACAGCACAGGGACTGGCGCTTAGTAAGGGCTTGATTTTTTTTTTTTAATCAAAAACATGGCAAATAACTTTGTTTCCTCTAAAACTGATCTGGGGTAATCTATTTCTTCCTTTCTTCCTATACAAATAGCAAGTACTTGAGACTATCATGGGTTCTAACATGGCCAATCTCTGTTCTAATGCTGCCACCTGCTGCCAAACAGTCGACATCCCATGCTATTATTTCAAGGGTTGCCCTGAAATAATGGGATGCAACTAGACAAATTTCTCGCCAGCACACTTCACTTCATCTCCATCCTTCAGACCTGGACCAAAGACACACTTGCCTTATCTGATCCTGAGGTTACAGATGAATTTCCTTGGCAGGAGGGACTTTTCTGACATTGGCCAATAGGTCTCATTTTCCAACACTGGGAACATGAGGACAGCCCTGGGCTGAGCCACACTGAAGTCAAAAATTGTATTCAGGGACTCCCCTGGTGATCCAGTTGTTAAGAAGCCACCTTACAATGCAGGGGACACAGGTTCAAATCCTGCTTGGGAGAACTAAGATCCCACATGCTGCAGTGCAACTATCGAGCCCACAGGCCCCCAACTAGGGAGCCAGTGCACAGCAACAAAAGATTCCCCATGATACAACTAAGACCCACTGCAGCCTAATAAATACATAAGTATTTTTTTAAGTGGTACACAACATGCATGTTCTGCTGAAACTGCACAATGTGACCCACACTGGGTTCTATAAAATTTAGATTATCTACCAATGCTTAAATATCACATTTCACCTGAAAATGTGGACTTTCAGATTGTTAAAAATCTAAGGTTATGGCCAACATGACCCACAGTTAGCTAGAGTTGAGTAGCAAATGCCCCTTTAACCTGAGCAGGCCTTGACCAGCTTGGCACTACCCATCCCCACTGGATCTTAGGCTTGACTCATCCCACTTGGTAAGATTACCTTGTTGACTCCTGGTCCCAGCTCTACACAAACTGTTGTCTCCCTTACTTCTACCACAAAGTCTTGTGGAGAATAGAGTGGCTAAATAGAGTAGGACTGATTTACACTTTCAAGTAATCATAATGATTAGTAATTACCAAGTTTTTAGTTTACATCAGGCACAGAGAAGAGCATTTTGACCCTAACTTTTGACCTCAAAAATATTTTCATCCCATTGTGTATTTAGATAACTGACGTAATATAAAATCACTAACATCCAATTCATAATAAATATTACTTGCAGAAATTTTCTATCCAAAACAAACACTGCAACGGCAAAAACTTCAAACAAGAAAATATATTATTGATTTTTAAATGATTAAAAGAATCACATCCTGGTGGTCTGGTGATCAAGATTCTGTGTTCACAACACAGGGGGCAAAGGTTCAGTCCCTGGTCAGGGAAGATCCCACATGCTGAGTGCCATAACGCCCCCTAACCACGAAAAAAGAATCACTTCTTCTAGATATTATTGAAAACAATAAAATATGAACTCAAAATTTTATGTGAAAAAGTAGAATCTTCTTCAAAAAATTTTAATCTGATCATTTGACCCATGGGGATTGTACTTGTGAAAAGTAACGGCCTTGGAAATTCCCTGGTAGTCTAGTGGTTAGGACTCAGGAACCAGTTTCCATCCCTGGTTGGGGAACTAATCCCACAAGACATGCTATGTGGCCACCCCCCAAAAAAAAAACACACCCCAGACCAACCAACCAAACAAAAAGCAATGATCAAAAAGAAAAGTCACAGTTAAACTCAGCAGGGAAAAAAAAGGTAATCAGTTGAGTCTTTGTCAAAAAGTCTAGATGGAAAAAAATTGACCTTCATACAAATAATTACAGAAAAATTAAAATTTAACTGGGAAAAAAAAGTAAATATAATTCCATAGAAAATTCTTGATGTAATATTTGGCTTACTAACTGCCCCCTCTACCCAATGTCACAGAGAATTCATGTCAGTAACCCAGCATGAATCTGTCCATATACTTCTCCATATTTATATAATATCACATATTCATATTCACATTGGGGGAAGCTTTTCATTGTTTCTGTTATAGTAATTGGATTTGTATTATCTACATCTCTGGCTAGAGATAGCAAGGAACATTTCATGCAAAGATGGGCCCAATAAAGGACAGAAACGGTATGGACCTAAAAGGAGCAGAAGATACTAAGAAGAGGTGGCAAGAAAACACAGAAGAACTATACAAAAAAGATCTTCATGACCCAGACAACTGTGATGGTGTGACACTCACCTAGAGCCAGACATCCTGGAATGTGAAGTCAAGTCGGCCTTAGGAAGCATCACTACAAACAAAGCTAGTAGAGGCGATACAGTTCCAGTTGAGATATTTCAAATCCTAAAAGATGATGCTGTGAAAGTGCTGCCCTCAATAAGCCAACAAATTTGGAAAACTCAGCAGTGGCCACAGGACTGGAAAATGTCAGTTTTCACTCCAATCGCAAAGAAAGGCAATGCCAAAGAATGCTCAGACTACCACACAATTGCACTCATCTCACACACTAGCAAGGTAATGCTCAAAATTCTCCAAGCCAGGCTTCAACAATATGTGAACCATGAACTTCCAGATGTTTAAACTGGATTTAGAAAAGGCAGAGAAACCAGAGATCAAATTGCCAACATCCGCTGGATTATCGAAAAAGCAAGAGAGTTCCAGAAAAACATCTACTTCTGCCTTATTGACTATGCCAAAACCTTTGACTGTGTGTACTACAACAAACTGTGGAAAATTCTTGAAGAGATGGGACTATCAGACCACCTTACCTGACTCCTGAGAAATCTGTATGCAGGTCAAGAAGCAACAGTTAGAACTGGAC
Source organism: Dama dama (assembly GCF_033118175.1). Classification (NCBI taxonomy): domain Eukaryota; kingdom Metazoa; phylum Chordata; class Mammalia; order Artiodactyla; family Cervidae; genus Dama; species Dama dama. Next base: position 41,234,287 of record NC_083681.1, on the reverse strand, counting down.
ATGGAACAACAAACTGGCTCCAAATTGGGAAAGGAGTACATCAAGGCTGTATATTGTCACCCTGTTTATTTAACTTATATGCAAAGTATATCATGTGAAATGCCAGGCTGCATGAAACACAAGCTGGAATCAAGATCGCTGTGAGAAACATCAGTAACCTCAGATACACAGATGACACCACCCTAGTGGAAGAAAGTGAAGAACTAAAAAGCCTCTTGATGAAAGTGAAAAAGGAGAGTGAAAAAGCTGGCTTAAAACTCAACATTCAAAAACCTGAGATTATGGCATCTGGTCCCATCACTTCTTGGCAAATAGATGTGGAATCAATGAAAGACTTTGATGGGGAAGCAATGATGCAAAGAACTGACTGATTCGAAGAACCACCTGATGCAAAGAACTGACTCATTGGAAAAGACCCCGATGCTGGGAAAGAGTAAAGGCAGGAGGAGAAGGGGATGACAGAGGATGAGATGGTTGAATGGCATCACCAACATGATGGGTATGAGTTTGAGTTTCCTTTGATGGGGAAACAATGACAGACTTTATTTCCTTGGGCTTGAAAATCACTGTAGATGGTGGCTGCAGCCATGAAATTAAAAGATGCTTGCTCTTTGAAAGAAAAGCTATGACCAACCTAGACAGCATACTAAAAAGCAGAGACATTACTTTGCCAACAAAGGTCTGACTAGTCAAAGCTATGGTTTTTCCAATAGTCACATATAGATGTAAGAGCTGGACCATAAAGAAAGCTGAGTGCCAAAGAATTAACACTTTTGAGCTGTGGTGTTGGAGAAAACTCTTGAGAGTCCCTTGGACTGCAAGGAGATCCAACCAATCCATCCTAAAGGAGATCAGTCCTGGGTGTTCATTGGAAGGACTGACGCTGAAGCTGAAACTCCAACACTTGGCCACCTGATGTGAAGAACTGACTCATTGGAAAAGACCCTGATGCTGGGTAAGATTGAAGGCAGGAGGAGAAGGAGATGACAGAGGATGAGATGGTTGGATGGCATCACCGACTAAATGGACATGAGTTTGAGCAAGCTCGGGGAGTTGGTGATGGACAGAGAAGGCTGGTGTGCTGCAGTCCATGGGGTTACAAAGAGTCAGACACAAATGAGTGACTGAACTGACTGATTCTGGGATCTTGTTTTTCTCACTTTATGTTATCTTACAGTGTACAGTGTGCTGGGTGGTCCCTGGCTCTGTCTCTTGCTTCAACAGTGTTTGACTAGAACAGACCCAGCAATGCCCCATCCTCCAGCCTCCAGCCCCCCTCCAAACTATCTTCCAGTCACAAACTTGGGAACCAACCACTCAGCTCTTCTTGGCCTCCAGGACCAGCCAACACCATTTTTTGAGTTTAACTCATTACCAGTCAACCATGAACTCCCAGATTCCTCAGAATTATTCCACCAAAATGAAGGCTGCCATCAACCGCCTGGGTCAATATGCACCTGCCAACCTTCTACACCTACCTCTCTCTGGGCTTCTATTTCCATGATGACAATGTGGCTCAGGACAGCAAGTGTCACTTTTTCCATGAATTGGTGGAGGAGAAGCTCAAGGATGCCGAGCCTCTCTTGGAAATGCAAAACCAGCATGGCTGCCATGTCATTTTTCTAGGACACGCAGAAGCCATCAGTAACATGAGCGGAAAAACCCAGGATGCTATGGAAGCCGCGTTCTCAGGGAGAAGAACCTTAACCTTACCAGGCCCTTTTGAATCTGCATGCCCCGGGTTCTGCCCGGGCAGATTCCACCTCTGTGACTTCCTGCAGAGCCACTTTCTAGATGAGCAGGTGAAACTCATCAAGAAGATGGGCAACCATCTGACCAACCCAGGCTGGGCTGGTGAGTGTGTTTTTGAGAGGCTCACCTCAAGCGTGACCAGGAGCCTCCAAAGCCCAGCAGCCTTTGAGGAACCCTTCTGGCATCAGGGCTTCTACTTGAAGCTCTTCTCTGTGCCACTCGGCAGCTTTTCAACCACCCTGGAGCCCTCTCCCAAGCCTAGGACCAAAGGAGAACAATAAAGATTTTGCAGCCAACCCCTCCAAAACAGACAGAGAGAACAAAAAAGCACGGTGTCTTACAGAAACCCTTCCAAATCAGAATGAGTTCATTTGTATAAGAGAAAGTCTTTAAGAGGGATTGCTAGATTGAAGAAAAGATACGGGTTTTTTGTTTGGTTTTTAAAAGATCTCTTTACAAACCAACTGATATAATTCAAATATCCCTTGGCAAAGTGTGCAAGTACCTTTTTCTTTGTATCTCACTACCAGTAGCTGGCATTACTGTTTCTAACAATCAGGTAAAGGTAATGAATAACCTCATTGTTACTTTAATTTGCATTTCTCTAACTTCTAATGAATTTGAGTGACTTTTCATATGTTTACTGGCAACTGAATTTGTTCTTCCACAAAAATGCCTATTTATATGACTAGGTCATTTTTTATTGGATAGTTCATCTTCACCCTGCCATTGTTAAAGAGTTCTTGGTGTATTTTCATTACAAATTTTCTACCTATCACTTGCATTATAATTATTCTTTCCAAATTTGTCATCTATTTACTTTACCCATGATTTCTTTGCCATATAAGAGTGTGAATTTTTATATAGTCAAATACGGTTAATCTTCTGGTTTAAAGATCTTTCTTCATCCAACTCTCAGAAAATCTAAAAATATAACCTCCCAGAGTATCTTGCAAGATATTATACTTTAATTTTTTATATTTAGTTTTTACATCTATCATTATTTTAAAATATACATAAGATAGGGGTCCAAATTTTTCTTCCAAATAGATAGCCAGCTTTGCCAAAATAATTCATTATAGAATAAAGCCTTTTCCCAGGGAACTAAACTGTCAACTTTCTAATACAGAAGCTGCTTATACATTCCAGGTTCTATTTCTAGAGTATTTATTCTATTTTACTGATCTAGGTATCTATTCCTATGCCAATAAAGAGTTTAATTTATAGTATGTTCTATCATCTTGTAAATCCTTTCTCAGTAGTCCTTTTATAATATTTTTCTGGGTCATCTTTGGGCATTTATTTTTCTATATAAACTTTAATATCATCTTATTGAATCCTCCTCACTCCAAAGCCACTGAAATCCTAATTACATTTTTAAAAATGCATTAAATTCATATATTAATTTTGGAGGAAATTAGCCTTTTAATTGTCTTACCTTTCAAAAACATGGTATTTCTATTTGTTTATATCTTATTTTATGTCCCTGTATAAGACACACAACTTTTTTTTTAACTTTTTATTTTGTATTGGCGTATAGCCTATTAACAAACCATGTTGTGATAGTTTCAGGTGAAGAGCAAAGGGACTCAGCCATACATTTACATGTATCCATTCTCCCTGAAACTCCCCTCTCATCCAGGCTGCCACATAACGTTGAACAGAGTTCCACATGCTATACAGAAAGTCCTTGTTGGTTATCCGTTTTAGATATAGCAGTGTGTACATGTCCATCCAAACTCCCTATAGGTGTCCTCCATTCTTTCCCTACCCTCTAGACAACCATAAGAGACTTCATTCCCTGTCTGTGAGTCTCTTTCTGTTTTGTAAGTAAGTTCATTTCTATCATTTCTTTTTAGATTCCACACATAAGGGAGGTCATACAGTATTTCTCCTCCCCCGTCAGGCTGACTTCACTCAGTATGACAGTCTCTAGGTCCACACATGTTGTTGCAAATGGCCTTCTTTCTTTCTTTTTAATGACTGAGTAATAGTCTATTGTATATGTGTACCTTATCTTCTTTATCCATTCCTCTGTCAATGGACACTTAAGTTCCTTCCTTGTCTTGGCTATATAAGATACACAACTTCTAACGAATTATTTGCTTCATATAAGTCCTATACCTTTCTTGTTAAATTTCTTTTTATTTTATAATTTTGCTGTTACTAATTACTTTTTTACAATTCCATTTGTAGCTGTTTATTTTCATAATTGATTAAAGTTGCTGATTTTTATATATTTATCTTGCAGCTAGAAGCCTAGCCAAATTATCTTATTAATTCTAAACAGCTTTTTATTACAGCTTCCTGGATTTTTCATGTATATAATTATACATTCAGAAAAAGAGATGATTATTCTCCACTTTCCCACTGTTTTTACCATTTTATTTATTTATTATATTTGCAAGAACCTCCAAGTCATGTTAAATAGTAATGGTGAGAGTAGGCATTTTCTGTCTAGTTTTTGGTTTGAACTGAAATAATTTTGCTGTTTTACCATTTAGGATAATATTTAGTGTTCATCTCTGGTAAATGATCTTTATTTTATTGAGAGTTTTTTGTTTTGTTTTGTTGTTTTAGGAATAGTTGCTGAATTTTCAAATGTCTTTTCAATTGATATGTTAGTTTTTTTCTTTAATTTGCTGATTAATGGACTATGCTGATAGATTTCTGGTACTGAATGATATTTGCATTCTTGGAATAAACTATACTGGTTTTACTACACTTAGATACATTAATAAATTCTATTTGCTAATATTTTAGAAATTTTGCATCTACATGCATATGTGATCATTGTCTATGACCTAAACTAGTTTATAAAACATTTGCACTATATATCCTTTAAAAATGAAGAAAAAAGAAAAACTTGGTTGTAAATCTGTCTGGTCCTGTTGTCTTCTTCCATCATAGCTTTTTAACTACTTTCCAGCATCTTGTATGGTAGTTGGTACGTTCATATTTTTCACTTCCGTTCATTGCTTTTGGGGGTTTATATGCACAGTTACTTTAATCTCCATCATTTCCAATTTTACATACTTTTTGGGCTCTTTTCTCTTTAATCACAGAATCAGGTTTGAACTCGTCTTTCTGCTTCCAGTCTGAGTCCTCATGCCCCAGCTCCATACTACACCCTTGGAGGTTAATTAAGGCTGAATCTGTAAATGATTTTGACTTATTTGATAAAAACAATCAGTCAATTGCAAAAGTTAGATTCCTGCAAAGTTTAAATTATTCTAATTTTTACTTAAAATAGCTATCTTGGCATAAGTAGAATCATCAATAATATAATCATGTTGGGCAAAATCTTGGAGGATTTGAATCACCTTCATTTGACAAGTAAACTCATTGTTTCCTTCATGCTAAAACTAGTTTTTGTTTTTTTAATAATTTTATTTATTCATTTATTTATTTTTGGCTGTGCTGGGTCTTCGTTGCTACGTGGGCTTTTCTCTGGTTTTGAGAACGGGGGCCTCCTCTCTAGTTGCAGCAAGCAGGCTTCTCATTGTGGTGGCTTCTCTGGGGGATCACAGGCTCTAGGATGCACAGGCTTCTGTAATTGTGGCACTTGTGCTCAGCAATGTCAGTTCCCGGGCTCTAGGGCACAGGCTCAATAGTTGTGGCTCATAGGCTTAGTGAGCCACCAGGATGGGCTTAGTTGCTCGGGGCATGCGAAATCTTCCTGGACCAGGAATTGAACCTGTGTCTCCTGGATTGGCAGGTGGATTCTTTACCACTGAGCTTCCAGGGAGGCCCCTAAAACTAGCTTTTGACCAGCACAAATAATTTCCATAGAAGAAAGCAAAACCCCCTTTTATCTGAGACTACGATTACTATTTAATTCTTGAAAATGGTGTTCAAACTAGCATGAAATTCCATTCACTTTAATAAAATACTACCTAATTAGGAAGAAATTTTACTGTTATCTCTAGGGAAATATTAACATCACTAAAAAGAACATACAGTTGAGAAAACTGCATGTACATTTATAATTTTGCTCCCTTCTGAATATGAGAGACTATTTAATTAAGATTATTACTATCTTTAAAGCTTTCTCTCAAAGGAAATGTTCTTCATTCTAAGCTACATATCTTCTTTGGAGGGGGGAAAAAAAGGAGTTTTAAAAGAAATCCTGAAATTCTCTGAGTGCATATACTCTGGTTACATCCAAAGAAGGACTTCCTTCCTCTTTTCCTCATTATATTTCTATAGTATAACACAAATCAGGGCTGCTTGATCTGCTTGCTTTGTTTCTCTCTGTGACAATTCTTTTCATGAGCAAACTGGAGAAATAAACCAACTGGCCATACAGTTCAGGCAAAAACAAAAAAGAGTGTGGGGCCAGGCAAGACGGTACAGAAAAGTCCACCCTCTGAACTTGGGCATGGACACATGCTACTGCTCAGACATCCCTTTTGCTTTGTCCTCAGTACAAACATTTCTCTGCCCTTGTGGTCCATCTATTTCAGTTTGTCCCATGCTCTTCTGTTTCCCTTCCACCTCAGACTTCCACTTTCTGATTCTCCTGTCTTATGTATAATCTGGTCTCTGCTGAAATGGTTTCCCAAAGGTCAGCTTCCCTGTTGCATGTGGAATTATGTCCCCACAAAATTCTTATTGTCCAGTACTAACCCCCAGTAGAACTGGGGTGACATTATTTGGAAATAGAGTTGTTGCAGATATAATTGTTAAGATGAAGTCATATGTGAAGTTATAGGAACGATATGTGACCTTATTTGGAAATAGGGTTGTTGCAAACAAAATTAGTTAAGATGAAGGCATACTGGAACAGAATGGGCCCATAATCTAATATGACCAATATCCTGATAAAAAGGGAGAATTTAAACACAGCACCCACACAGGGAACACACCGTCTGATTGTATCTACAACCCAAGGAATGGTAAGACTGCCAGCAAATCACCAAAAGCTAAAGAAGAGGCATGTAACAGATTCTTTCTCACCCACTCGGAAAGAAACAACAATGCCAACACCTTGATCTTGGACTTCCAGCCTCTAGAATTATGATTCAATACATTTCTGTTGTTTAAGCCACCTAGTTTGTGGTACTGTTAAAGAAACCTTGAACACATGCATGCTAAGTCACTTCGTTGTGTCCAACTCTGTGTGACCCTATGGACTGTAGGCCCCCAGGTTTGTCTGTCCATGGGATTCTCCAGACAAGAATGGGAGTGGGTTGCTATGTCCTCTTTCAGGGAATCTTCCCAACCTAGGAATCAAACCTGAGTCTTTTACATCTCTTGCAATGGCAGGAGGGTTCTTTACCACTAGTGCCACCTGGGTAAATCCAGAAGCCTTAGCAAACCATACATTCTCCTTCCAAATTTAATGGGTTTGTTTCTCATAATATTTTTTATTCATCTTTGTCCCTCTTTTTTTTTAATAATTATCTGCAAAGTTGTGCTAATTTCACTTAAAACACCTACCTTAGTTGACCACAGGTTTCCCAGGTGGCTCAGCGGTAAAGAATTCACCTGCAATGCAGGATGCATGCGTGAGTGCTCAGTCACTTCTGTCGTGTTTGTGATCCCATGAAGTGGGCCCCCAGGCTGCTCTGTCCTTGGGGTTTTCAAGGCAAGAAAACTGGAGTGAGTTGCCATTTCCTCCTCCAGGGGATCTTCCTGACCCAGGGATTTAACCCACTGCTGCAGTGCTCACCACCTAAAGAACAAGATCCAAACTTTCTACACAGACCATCTACGATCTAGTTTCTATCTATCCGATCTCTTTTGGGCACTGGACAAAACTTGTGGTAGTCCTATACACACCCAGGCTTTTCTGCCACCTGGCATGCCCTCTGCATCTCTAATCCTTTAAGTTGAGTGCAAATAATTCTTGCTCTAAACATTTACTCCAGATGGTTCACTGATTAATGAATAACTCTCTCTCCTCTGAATTTACAGTTTATTTATATTTATCTTGAATCATTATCATTTTCCACCGTCTATTTCAGTTACTGATCTATAGGTCTCATATCTCCCATAGACTACGAGTTCTTAAAGGGCAGGGATGTGATTCATCTTAGAATTTCCTATAGCACATAACACAGTATTTAGCAAATTGGCTTAATTTTTAAAGTCTCTAAGTGAATTAATGTATTCACCTAAAAGACAACTAAACTTCACAAAACTTAGAGCAGGTAAACCTTGAAAGTAGATAAAAATCACCAGGAGGCCTGGCTGACCTGTGTCACATTCCGATCCCGTCAAAGGTTGTTATTAGGCACGGCCATCCTGCTTTATGTTCCTGTGGAACACTCCAGGCTAAACCACCTCACCATTCCCACCACACCCTGGAAATTCACAACATGTCATTATCCTTCATGTCTCAAAGTCTACAAGATGCTAGGTGGATGCCTAAACCCCTTTGCAGTGATAACAAGATAACTGGTGCCAAAGTGCTTTGAACTCTGCAGCATCCTTTACCTAACAGGGTTATGAGCGTTCCCTCGCCAAGAGGCCAACTCTGGGAGGCTTCTACAAGTCCCTGAAGCTTGGTTGTTTAGCAAGTCCGCGGAAAAGATTAGAGAAAAACTTCAAAGTCTTGATTTCCAGTTCCAAGACATGGGAAACCTGGGCCATCTCAACTGACCATTCACCTGGGCGTACAGCCAGGCAGAGACTCCCAGGGCCCAATAAGAAGTGAGTGCTTATCTTGTGCCCGCAGATCTGAGGATCACTGGAGTTAAAGTTATATGAGTGGCAATATTTCCAGGCAGGAAAAGGGCTAAATCAGAGGCTCAGAGAATCAGCTGGTAGTTTGACTTTTTAACCAGATCTGGTTACTTTCTGAGGCAAGCAGTCAAGAAGCTATCAGAAATCCTATACCAGCTTTACAATATTATTGTGTAATTTGTTAATATTAACTGGGCTAATAAAATTAAGTACAGTTTGTTGTTGTTGTTGCTCAGTCACTATATTGTGTCCCACTCTGCGGCCCCATGGACTGAAGCACAACAGGCACCTCAGTACTCTGTCTCCCAGAGTTTGCTCAGATTCATGTCCACTGATTCAGTGATGCTATCTAACCATCTCATTCTCTGTTCCTCGGCCCCCCACCCACCCATCTCCTCCTGCCTTCAATCTTTTCCAGCATCAGGGTCTTTTCCAATGAGTCGGCTCTTCCCATCAGGTAGCCAAAGTATTGGAGCTTCAGCTTCAGCAACAGCCCTTCCAATGAATAATCAGGGTTGGTTTCCTTTAGGATTAACTGGTTTGATCTCCTTGCAGTCCAAGGGACTCTCAAGACTCTTTTCCAGCACCACAATTTGAAAGCATTCTTCAAATTCTTCAGCGCTCAGCTTTCTTTATGGTCCAACTCTCACATCCATGCATGATTACTAGAAAAACCATAGTTTTGACTACACGGAACTTTTTGGCAAAGTGTCTCTGCTTTTTAATACGCTGTCTAGGTTTGTCATAGCTTTTCTTCCAAGGAGCGTCTTTTAGTTTCATGGCTGCAGTCACCATCTGCAGTGATTTTGGAGCCCAAGAAATTAAAATCTGTCACTGTTTCCACTTTTTCCCCTTCTATTTGCCATGAAGTGATGGGACTAGATGCATGATCTTAGCCTTTTTTTTTTTCTCTTGAGCATACACTATACACCAGACGTGTACTTTACTGTCTATATTTTACACCAACTGATCCTCATGCTGTCCTGGTCAAAGATTATGATTATTAGGAAACTAAGGTTCAGAATGATAAGTAATGTCCCAAGGTCACACAGCTTCTAAGTGTCAGACATTCCAAGGTGGAGTGGAAAGCAACAGCAAAGCCAGAGAGGTGAAGAAAAGCAAGGTATTTACAGGGACCTACAAGCTTGGAGAAGACTCTTGAGAGTCCTTTGGACTGCAAGGAGATCCAACCAGTCCATCCTAAAGGAGATCAGTTCTGGGTGTTCACTGGAAGGACTGATGCTGAAGCTGAAACTCCAGTACTTTGGCCACCTGATGTGAAGAGCTGACTCATTGGAAAAGACCCTGATGCTGGGAGGGATTGGGGGCAGGAGGAGAAGGGGACGACAGAGGATGAGATGGCTGGATGGCATCACTGACTCGATGGGCATAAGTTTGAGTAAACTCCGGGAGTTGGTGATGGACAGGGAGGCCTGGCGTGCTGCGATTCACGGGGTTGCAAAGAGTTGGACACGACTGAGCGACTGAACTGACTGACAAGCACCTGGGTGTTCCTGGGGCATAAAACGTGGTGCCAGGAGAGAGGAGTTGCCTTCATATTCTGCGTTAGGCAAATTACTATCTTGCAGATAATTGGGAGCCTCAGAAGAGTTTCAAACAGAAGAGTAACAGATCAGACTTAGGTCTTGGAAACTGAGGTGAAGAATGGATTGGAGGGGACAGATGGAACACAGGGGGATGTGCTGAGAAACTGTACAACTAATCCTGGAAAGAGACGATGACACCTTTTTGCCTTTGCCATCTTTTTGATGATGGAGGGAAAACACTGGAACAGAGAAATACTTGCAAGATAAATCAGTAGCATTAGGGAAGTGTTACATAAAGTTTCAGCTGATGACATCACTAACCTCTTCTAGTGTACCTCACACTTACATATCCAGGGTCTTGTGGATGACTCATGAGTATTACACCAAATTATGCAGGAGACACAAGAATGAACAAAACAAGGTTTCCGATCACTTTCTAGTTGGGACAGATAATGCCAATCAACATAAAATTATCTGGTAGATAAAAATGTTATACAGACAATTAAAATAAGGTGATATGATAGGCACCTTTAGAATGAGTGATCAGGGAAACCTCTGTGAAGAGAGGCCATTTAGGCTTTCTAAGACCACATGAAAAGTCAAGGGAAAGAATTCACTTACTGAGTTGGAAGAATCCAAAGCAAGCTAGTGCAGCTGGAACAGAATGCGCAAAGGAGAAACGGAAACAAAAAGATATCAGAGAAGTAGACAACATAGGACTTTAAAAGTAAGGTTAAGAAATGTAGGTAATGAAATATCAAGGGAAGCTGATATTTCTCATGATAGGTAGATGATTTTAATCAAGGAAGTGCAGCATGAATGCATGCTAAGTCACTTCAGTCATGTTCGAGTCTTTGCGACTCTATGAACCCTCCAGGCTCCTTTGTCCATGGGATTCTCCATGCAAGAATACTAAAGAGGATTGCCATACCCTTCTCCAGGGGATCTTCCTGACCCAGGGATTGAACCCTCTTAATTCTCCTGCATTGGCCGGCAGGTTCTTTACCACTAGAGCCACCTGGGAAACCCAATCAAGGGAGTATTCTTACCTAATTTAAGTTGCTAAGTAATCACTCTGGCTTCTATATCGAAAATATGGGCAGGACAAATATGAAAGTAAGGAAATTTTGTAGTTTTTCATTGAGAAATGATGGTGGCTTGGAGAAAAGAGAATGAATTAAGGATTTGTTCTGATAGATTAAATGTGGAAGGCAAGAAAGTAAGAATCAAAAATGACTATATTTTTTGCTTGGGCAAGAATACAGAAGACTGTGACAGAGCAGTTTGACAAGAAGAAATCAAGAGCTGGGTTTTCAACATGTTGAGTTTGAGATTTCTTTTAGAGACCCAAAGGAAAAATGCTATGTAGGCAGCTGGAAATACAAGTCTGGAATTCAGGAGAGAATCTGAAGATAGAAATGTACATTTCAGAATGATCAGCCTACAGATGGTATTTAAAGCCGCGGGACTGAATGAGATGTCTTAGTGTATAAGAGCAGAGGAGAGGTCAAGACTGAGCTTGGAGACATTCAAATATTTAGAAGTCAGAAAAAAAAGAGGAGAGGCAGATTGAAATGGAGGCGGCAATAAGTGGCAAAAACCAAAACAGTGTGATACTAAAACCAAGCAGCACCCCCATGGGGCCCTCCTGGGTACAAGTGCCCCCCATTTCTTGCTTGCAGGAAATAGGTTTCATTAGGCCTCCTTGACCTTCCCTGAGTATCAGAGAGCAGATTCAAACAGTTGCTAATAAGGAAAGGGAGGAGATACAGAAACAGGGCGGGAACAGTCAAGAAACAAGAATGTAGCCTCAGAGCAGAATCCTGGCTCCTCTTCAAGGAACATATATATATCAATACCTTTGACTTCTTCTGCAGAACCAAGGCCCCCAGCTGGAGATGACTTCAGGCTGAGCAGAGGATTTCTGGAGTACTACCTTGTTATCTCACCACCAACCAATCAGAAGAAAATCACACATTCTGCAGCCCTCACCGCAAATTTTGCCTATAAAATAAAACCACTGGGGAGGCAGGTTTTTGAGCACTAGTCACTCGTTCTCCTTGCTTGGCCCTGCGATATACTTTTCTCTGCCAAAAAAAGGAAAAAGAGAGAGAGATTTCCCTGGTGGTCCAATAGTTAAGACTCTGAGCTTAATGCAAGAGGCACAGGTTTGATCACTGGACAGGGAACAAAGATTCCACATGCTATGTGGTGCAGTCAAAAAAAGTGATAGGAAGAATTACTTTCCCTGCATATATTTTTATATCATTTGACTTTTTATTATGTGCATACATGACTTTCATAAAGTGAGATCCAATGAAATAGAGATCCAGAGAAATCTATATGCAGTTGAAGAAACAGTTAAAACTGGACATGGAACAACGGACTGTTTCCAAATTGGGAAAGGAGTACATCAAGGCTGTATATTGTCACCCTGCTTATTTAACTTATATGCAGAGTACATCATGAGAAATGCCGGGCTGGATGAAGCACCAGCTGGAATCAAGATTGCTGGGAGAAATATCAATAACCTTAGATATGCAGATGACACCACCCTTATGGCAGAAAGCGAAGAGGAATTAAAGAGCCTCTTGATGAAAGTGAAAGAGGAGAGTGAAAAGGCTGGCTTAAAACTCAACATTCAAAAAACGAAGATCAGGCACGTGGTCCCATCACTTCATGGCAAAGATGGTGAATCAATGGAAACAGTGACAGACTTTATTTTCTTGGGCTCCAAAATCACTGCAGATGGTGACTGCATCCATGAAATTAAAAGCCGTTTGCTCCTTGGAAGAAAAGCTATGACCAGCCTAGACAGTATATTAAAAAGGAGAGACAATATTTTGCCGACAAAAGTCCATCTAGTCAAAGCTATGGTTTTTCCAGTGGTTATGTATGGATGTAAGAGTTGGACTATAAAGAAAGCTGAGTGCTGAAGAATTGATGCTTTTGAACTGCGGTGTTGGAGAAGACTCTTGAGAGTCCCTTGGACTGCAAGGAGATCAAACCAGTCAATCATAAAGGAAACCACTCCTGAATATTCATTGGAAGGACTAATGCTGAAGCTGAAATTCCAATACTTTGGCTACCTGATGCAACGAACTGACTCATTGGAAAAGACCCTGATGCTGGGAAAGACTGAAGGCAGGAGGAGAAGGGGATGACAGAGGATGAGATGGTTGAATGGCATCACCAACTCGATGGATATGAGTTTGAGCAAACTCAGGGAGTTGGTGACGGACAGGGAGGCCTGGCGTGCTCCAGTCCATGGGGTCGCAAAGAGTCACCCATGATTGAGCGACTGAACTGAACTGAAAGAAATACTCCGATAAAAGGCCATGTAAGTGGAGTTTCCTGTGGCACTGCCAGCAAGGAGAAGGGCCATCTCACACAGAAGGGGTCCTCTGGGTAGCCACAGAATTGAGCAAGGGGTGATTCTTGTGACATCCACACCCTCTCTCCGCATCTCCCCCAACTCTGCTTCTCCCCCAAATAGTCCTAGATCATCAAGGGCTGCAGCTATGACCTTCCTAAACTAATTGATGACACTCAGGACCTGCAGGCCATTCTGCACTGAAACTTTGCTTTGTCCAAACTAAATAAAAGTAAGACCACTTTCCAGTGAGACAGGAAGGGGGCAGACAACCTTTAAAAGAATAACATAGCCCAAGGACAGGATATAAATTGTTTAGAACCAACTAGGTTCAAGCTAGTGGATCATTTGGCTTCCACTAAACCTTGAACCTAAGTATACTCTCACATGAGCAAGCTAAACGACATACCCAGAGGTGCCATGACAGTCCAAGGCCGACTATAAATGGTCAAAAAGTCAGCAGTGGCCCAATCCCTGGAAATCCCCACCCTTTCCCCAAAATAGCTGGAATGCTCCTCTCACTCATTAGCCTATGAAATTACCCGCCCCTATAAAAACTGACAACCCCATACCCTGGTGCCTCTCTCGACTTCCAAGATGGCCTGCACTCTGTCTATGGAGTGTGTATCTCCCTGAATAAACCTTCTTTCTCTTTGCTATGCTCACTCTTGAATTCTGTCCTGCAAGAAGCCGAGAACCCACACTTGGCTGCCGTCCCAGAGACTCACCTGAGACCTGGGATGTGACCATTATCTCACACCCCATCTTCTTTTCTGAAAGGCTAAGACTCAACTTTTCTTCTCAAAAGAAAAGAAAAAAAGCAATCCCCAGGAGACCTTACTTTTATTCAGACACATGGTACATTCTTACGCCTATTAGCTTCATACCTTTTTTGCCCCATCCTTCTCTTTTATTTTCTAGTTTGGGTCTATGGCTATGCCAATCCAGGGGACAATTTGTAGGGGATGATACAGTTTCTCAGAAGGAAAAGATCACCTCCTCCTCAAATGCTATTTAGCAAGCTTCTGCCAGCAAAATAAACAGGAGGGATAAGACCTACCCAACACGTGCAAGAGGGGCCTCTGAGGGTGCAGCCTCACTCTTGCTTCTGGCTGACATGCTGGCCAGTCATCCATACCGCATAGGAAGAGCCTGTGGGTGCCACTGCCTGGTGTTCATAGCACTTGCACACATAGCCAAGCACTCCCACCAAAAGTGTTCTTGCAGCTTTTCACTTTTCGTATAGGCCAAAGGACTCAAAGCCCACGTGAACAAGTGGAAATCCAGGCATAGTAAGTGCTACCTTGAAATGACTGTAGAAGAAAAGAAAAGGAAAGACTCATAACTGTATCTCTTTCAGAAGCTTCACTTCAAAGGAGGTGTGACAACTAGAGTCATCATCAAATTTTTAGAAATGAGTGTTTAGTGTAATCAGAGTCGCTTCTAAACTGTATTAAGAGCCAAAAACATCTGACAAGTAATACATTCTATAAACGGAAAGTGCTTTAGTCAGTTTTCCAGTGAGCTCACAAAAAGAACATTTGTGCACCCCTCTAAACTGTCTTAGTGTTTATGAATGTAAACAGAAAAGTATTATATATTATGGAAAAAATAAAAACAACATTTAAAAAAATAATAACTTCCCCATAACAGTTAAGACTATGTACAATGATATATCTACTCTCACAGTTGTCAAAGGTAGCCGTAAAAATATTGTTTATTATAACACATGAATAATGTACACATAATATTTAAGATACCACATTCCCAAACAGTGAGTTTTAAATCTTTAAAGAACTATTTGGAGTAACATAAATTTTACTTCTTAAACAATAGCAAAAAAAAAAAAAGCCTAGGCAATGTAATCATCAATCTATGCAACCATCTATTTGTCTGAAAGTGCTCATATTTCTAAACTGCATAATGCTTTCAAATAAACATAGTATTTAATTCAATAGCTAAGGGTCAAACTCTAGATTTTGATTAAATATCTATTTCTCACATGGTAAGGAAACCTAAACCCAGGGTGTCTACAAGACACCGAAACTTTTGGAAAAAATAAAATATGGTCATTTTTACATTTGCCAAAATCTCTCTTTGTAAGCCATCAATGAATAACATTTTACTATTCATTTAATTGTCTCCTAGAAATAAACAGTCACACTGGGGATTATTACATTTTAAAAAAAGCAAACTTTTTTCCTGGGAAAGCAGGCAAGTAACATTACTATTTTCTAATCTTATTCAAAATGGAGTTCAGTTGACATTGCCTTATCTAAATTTGCTGATAAGTCAGAGCTAATATCCTAAGAAATTGCTGTTTCCCTGTTTCTAGAACCGATTTTCTTCAGCTTAGAACAACAACAACAAAAAATGTTAAAATTCAAAATTACATATATATGTACATGCATGTGTGTATATCATAAAAATTTTTTATTTTCACAGTACAAAAATACCGTAAGCATAAAAACTGAAAAACTGGTTTGCATTTTGGATTAGTTCATGAAAGTGTTAGTCACTCAGTCATGCCCGACTCTGCAACCCCATAGATTGTAGCCTGTCAGGCTCCTCTATCCATGGGATTCTCCAGGCAAGAATACTGGAGTGGGTAGCCATTTCCTTCTCCAGCGGATCTTCCTGACCCAGGTCTCCCGCATTGCAGGCAGATTCTTTACCATCTGAGCCCTCAGGGAAGCCCACCAGGATTAGCTCAGGTTCCTAGATAATTTCTGGGTTTAAACATTTCTCTTTATCTCAATTTCTATTCTCACTAAAGGATCATCAGGAATAAAACTCCTCACTTTTCAAGAAAAAAGAATGAATTCGATTTTGTCTGAATGCATTTTTATCTCATCTGTTTCTTGTAACTTGTTGCAAACATTTTTTCCCAACTGGCTATAATCACTGAGAACTTCAGTCACTATACCTGAGTCCTCATTACTGACTTCTTTAAGGCTCAGAGTCTCCTAAATGTTTTTTAAGAGTCATATGAACTCCATCACTAGCATCTAGCATGTTACAAAATACACTCCCAGATCCTTTTAGCCAAGATTTGCTTCTTCTAGTCAAACAAATTCAGTGTCTGTCCATCTAAACCTACTTTCTTTCTGAAGAGCAAGGAGATAACTATGGCTCAGGAACTAAAGAAAATCTTTGTTCTGCATTTGAGTCAGTTCTAATGAGGTGATGAAACTGAAATCTATTATACAGAGAGAAGTAAATTGGAAAAAGAAACACCAATACAGTATATTAATGCATATATATATATAGAATTTAGAAAGTCAGTAATGACAACCCTATATGCAAGACAGCAAAAGACATACAGATGTAAAGAATACTTTTGGACTATGTGGGAGAAGGCGAGGGTGAGATGATTTGAGAGAATAGCACTGAAACATGTGTATTACCATATGTAAAATAGATGACCAGTGCAAGTTCAATGCATGAAGCAGGGCACTCAAAGCTGGTGCTCTGGGACAACCCAGAGGGATGGGGCAGGGAGGGAAATGGGAGGGGGATTCAGGATGGGGACACATGTACACCCGTGGCTGATTCATGTCGATGTATGGCAAAAACCACCACAATATTGTAAAGTAATTAGCCTCCAATTAAAATTAGTTAATTAATTTTTAAAAAAGAAAATGTTTTGACTGGCCTTCTCTTGGATGTTGGATGCCTACAAGACTTCTGATTCTCTTGGAGGATTTTAAATTCCTCTGGGTGAGATGGCTCTAACTTGAACTGTTTTTCCTTGTGAAGATCTCTGCCCAGTTTCTATACAAAATGCTGATTCCCTTTTCTATTGCTGTCTCTGATATGCTGAGGAGTTGTTAAAGACAAGTAACTCCAGTGACTGCTGGGGACAAGTTCAAAAAGAAATGTTTAAGTCTTTTGAGTTAGAAAAATCTCTTGACTGTGATCAAAACTGCTGCCTGTTTTTTTAGAACTTGAGAAGCCCTCTTATCTTTCAGGCTCTCCACCCAAAATTCATCTTCTGAGTTACATGTTTTCAATTCCAGCACAAATGGATTGGATGACAAAGGAAGCTCTATGCTATGAGGACAGCTGTTTATTTCAGAGATGGCAACTCCTAATACAAATCCAACAATGATTTCCTTGTGTGCCTTTTCTGCTTTTTGGAATCTGCTAGGACAGAGGATGAGATGGCTAGATGGCATCACCAACTCGATGGACATGAGTTTGAGTAAACTCCAGGAGTTGGTAATGGACAGGGAGGCCTGGCATGCTGCAATTCACGGGGTCACAAAGAGTCGGACACGACTGAACGACTGAACTGAACTGAACTGAGGATCCCATTATCAAAACAGTATGAGGCAATTTTAAGATCTTCATCACAATTATCTCTAGAAGTACGGGCTACCTGGTGGTAACTATGTTCTTCTGGAAAGACAAACAGATAAACATTTGCACAGGTCTTTTGGCTTTGTCTTGATTTCACTTTTGGGTGGAGAGATGAGGTTTCTATGAAAGCTTTTACAAGTTACGCGTAACAATGAGTCTTGGCTAAGACTTTCAGAATGTGTTTTCCTCTTCTTTGTTTTCTTGTCAACAAGAGACAAGGATAAAGATGAGAGAAAAGGTTGGATCCTGATAAATACAATCTTTTGTTAGTTTGATGTTGCCTAGGTCCTTTTTGGCATATTTAAAATGTTTATTTCTAGGAGTTTTACTCTTTTTACAAGACAAGGCATAGGAAATGCTAGAGACGTTTTTCAAAACCTTCAGATTTCCTGAATGTAGCATCGTATATTCATTTTTCCTTACACAGATGAAACATATTTTGATGATTCATGGGCATCTTCCATGTCTTATTTGATTTTCTAGCTGTATCTTTTCTGTAATGATGACTTGTTCTGAATTTTCCTTTATAGTCACCAGTTTTCACACTGGTGCTCATCTGGTTACAACTGATGATACTTAAAATAAGACAGACAACAGTAACTCCATTCATTCATGTAATAAACAATTTAAGTGATCACTGTATGTACACAGACCTAAGCTAGGTATTATCTATGGTCACACCTCAATGAGGTTTGTTAGGGAAGGGGAGATATAGGTCCTTGAAAAGAAAAAAATCAGCACTAAATGAGCAAATACATAATAGGTGGTAAGACTGAATCTGTTCATCTCAGATTGGGACTTGAACCCAAGTGGCTGAGTGTCAAACATGGCCAAGACCCATGAGATCTCCAACTGAGATCACACACCTGTTTTCAGGACCTAATGAAGCCCAGGTTATTGATGGCTCATAACAGAAAGAATTCAGTGGGAGACAAAGTGATAGATAAGAAGAGGATTTATTTAGAGACACACTCTACAGAGAGAATGTGGGCCATCTCAGAGGGTGAGTGGGGCCTCAAAATGTAGTGTTGTTAATGTTTATGGGCTGGGTAATTTCACAAGCTAATGAGTGCGAGGATTATTCCAACTCTTTGGGGGGAGGGATGGAGATTTCCAGGAATTGGGCCACAGCCCATTTTTGGTCTTTCGTGATCGGCCTTGGAACTGTCATGGCACACCTGGGTGTGTGATTTAACTTGCTGATGTGTTACAGAGAGCATAAATTGAGGATCAAGGTCTAATTGAAGTCAACTCATCCATCATCTTGGAACCTAGTTGGTTCTAATCAATTTATGTCCTGTCCTTAGGCTATGTCATTCTTTTAAAGGTTGTACCTTGCCTTCTTCCTTCCTGTTTCAGGGCTAAATATAATTATATCTAAAAGTAAATCATTAGTATTCTCTTAGTGATATTATATATAATATGTATTACAGTAATTTGATTGCAATATAAGTAGTATTAGGTGCATGCTTGCATGCTCAGTTGTGTCCTACTTTTGTGACCCCATGAACTGTAGCCCACCAGGCTCCTCTGTTCATGGGATTTTCCAGACAAGAATACTGGAGTGGGTTGCCATTTCCTTCTCCAGGGGATATCCTCGACCCAGGCATTGAAACCATGTCTCACACATTGGCAGGTGGATTCTTTACTGCTGAGCCACCTGGGAAAGCCCAGTATTAGGTGGCACAGTGGTAAAATAATCCACCTGCCAAGGCAGGAGGTGTAAGAAATGCAGGTTTGATCCTTGGATCGGGAAGATCCTTTGGGAAAGGAAATGGCAACCCACTCCAATTTTCTTGCTTGGAAAATTACAAGGACAGAGAAGCCTGACAGGCTACAGTCCATGGGCTCGCAAAGTGTCAGACACAACTGAGTGACTGAGTACACACCTTAGTCATATTGGGTACATCTAGCAACACAGTAAGGTGATAAAGCTATAAGGGGCAGTGCATTGATGTACTTTAGGTAGAAATGGTTAATTTCCTAAATATGTGCTCTCCAAAGTGCTGAGAAAAGAAGGGAAAAGAAAGTTTCTGTTGTCAACTTGACAACCTAGTGAAGTTTAAAGAAGGGAATGTTTGTTTCTGTTTTGATAAGGTTTATCAACGTAGTATGTGATGTTTTGATTTTTTTTTAAGGATAAAACTTATTTACAAAACAGAAACAAGATGCACAGACTTAAAGAATGAACTTAACAGTTGCCAGAGGGGAATGATGGGGAGAAGGGACAGTTAGGGAGTTTGAAATTGATATCCACACACTGCTATATTTAAAATGGATAACCATCTTATTGTATAGCACAGGGAACTCTGCTCAGTGTTATATGGCAGCCTGGATGGGAGGGGACTTTGTGGGAGAATGGCTACCTGTAGAAGTACTGCTGAGTCCCTTTGCCGTCCACCTGAAACTATCACAACACTGTTAATCAGCTATACTCCAATATAAAAATATTTTTTTAAATTTCAGTGAAAAAACAAAAGCAAAGGATCAACGATGAAACTTCATCTGCATCTAGGAGAAAAATCATTTTAAAACTATAGACATTTCAAGTCACCAAAACTTAACAGTGCCAATACATAGTAACAAGCTCTATCCATCTAACACTGTATCATAAAACCAAAAAAGCCATGTTCTGCTGCTAAGGTATTGAAAGTATCTACATAAACTTCCCCCAAAGAACTGCATATTATCCATTATAGCAATTTACACTGCTATAGTGTGTTTCTGCTTTCAAAATATTTCACATCCTAGAGCAGTAAATGAGAAAGGATGCTATGCGACGTACCAGATGCAGCTGTACTGTAAATCAAGTGGGAGAAATGTCTGGCCCATTAGGCAGTGGTTGCATGCAGAAAAACCTTGTCTTTAGCACATTGTATTATGTGAAGATAAATCCCAGGCTATGAAGTTGGGCTCCAATCAAATAAGGCTGACAAATCCAACTAAAAGACAAGTCAAGAGAAGCACAGTGGGTATGCGAATCAAACCTCTACCCCTTGACCAACACAATAACAGAGAAGTAATAAATATAGAACACAGGTCTAGATTCCCCTGGTTAGTTTAAACTGCTCATCAGCTCATCTTTAAATCTTCCCCTCCAACTCATGAGGTTGCTGTTGTTGGGTCTCCCAGTTGTGTCCAACTCTGCGACCCCATTCACTATAGCACACCAGGCCTGCCTGTCATGGGGTTGGCAACATGTAAATAGAGTGTGGTTTACAGAAAGGGCCTGGTAGGAAGAGGAGAGAGAACAGGCTAAGAAGTGACATACTCACTAAGTCACATGGCACTGCTCTATAAACAGAACTGATTCCAGAAGAAAATAAACAAAACCCTGTGAAGAGAGTTAAGGCAATCCCTTTCTTGGGTTCTTTTTCACCCAATCATCCTCTCATTTATGGTTCTTTAGTCTCCCCACCTGTACTCCAATTGTTCATACTTCCCAGTCCCCAGCTTCCATGCCTTGGAAACATGAAAAGATCTTTAGTCAATCAATTGAAATTAGATATTCTTAACCAGAAGTTAACACATAGAATCAAGTGTCCGGAAGTCACCTTAAAAGTCTTTTTCTCCTAATTTTCCAGCCTCTGCCTCCATTCTCCTATAATAACCCCCACACACAGACTCCAGTCTCTAAGTAAACATCTCCCCTGGTTGTAAATCAAGACCTCCTGGAGCAGCTCCTTCCATTTCTGGACTGCTCGAATCATTAAAGGTTTTCAGTCATGCTAGCCCAAATTAGCCCCCTACAGCTTTCCCCACTTGAGAAATATGAAAGAAGTCCTTCTCCTCCGGGCAGCCTTTCACTTCGTTTGAAGGCAGCTGTCACTTCCCCACTGAGTGCAATGCCCCTGCAGTTTGCATATGCCCAAGTGCTCCTCCTAGGACATGATTTATAAGCAGCTAATCATCTTGCTCATCATCTCTTGGACATGCCGCAGCTCTCAATAAAGTCCCTCTTCAAAAGTGTTGCCCAGAATGGAACTCGGTATTGCAGGAATGGCCTAAATATGGAATGAGAATCTTTGTCTATGTTAAATCTAAAGACAGCAAGTGTCATCTGAACAGGAATAGGGCTTCTTTTGTAACTACCAAAGTTTGGTTTGGTTTTTCATTTTGGGTTTTGTTTATTTGGGGGTTTTTTTGTTTGTTTGTTTTGGAGAGGGGTCATTGTGAGGCAGGTGGGGGAGAGTTCACCATGCTTTTTATTCGATGACTCTAGAACTCAATTTAAAAATACAGATGAGACTTTGCTATGTGTGTGGCTCTCTGCTAGTGACTTTTGGAGAAACAGATGAATAAGATCCAGCCCTGAAAGAGTCCACACATTATTGCCTGACCCTTGTCATCTATCTTTCAGGCAAATCGAAAGTACACAGGGCTTTCTGATGTGGTGGGCTTGTATTAGTCATCCATGCTAGAACCCTGGCTGGGAGTAGGGGACCCTCACAAAGACGTATTTGACCTGGCCTCAGAATAGTTGTTGATCGTTGTCAGAATAGTTGTCTGTTCCCTGGAACCACGGAAGTACATCACATACTTGCATCACTAGGCCCAATGACACCCTCACCACACCAGCCTGGCTCTTTTGCACACTCTGTCCTTTCTTCCCGGTCTGAGAGCCCTCCCTGCTTCTCAAAACACAGCCTCCTCCTTTTTCCTCTGCTTAGATCCTGGGATACTACATTCTAGGATCCATTCTCCCTGACTCTGAGGTCAGGAATGGGCTTCTCCAGTCCCCGCCAATGAGAACTCCTGAACAGAGAGCAAGTCTTGCCACCACACTGGCCCGAACACCTCTAAATCTCTTTGCCACAATAACTGCTGCCAAAGGAGTGGGAGGTTTGCAGCCATCACATGTGATTAAGGGTACACAAACTGAGGCTGTCCAGCACTACTAGCCTGCCTTTTGTAAAATCACAGAACTGAAAAGTCTTGGAGATGATCCATTCTACAGCTGACACAATGGGGGAAGCCCAGAAAGTTACCTGACGTGTTTGAGGTAACAAAGGGACCCTACTTCTGAGAGTGTGGACTGCCTTGACTCCTGACTCAGTGCTCTTTCCACTGGAGGATGGTTTTGAAATCTAAATACTTTCTGTGTATTTAAAGTGGCTTAGGAGTGGATGCAACCCTATCTCTTCCTCTTGATATTTTAATAAAGATGTTTTTTATAAACTGAACACCCACCCCACTTAAAAGATACTTCCCTTCTTTGCTGTGTATCAAAAAGCTGTGACAGAGTGCTGGTCTACCACCTCTTCCTTAGCCAGAGAGCAGGGAATCGCAGCACAGTATTTGGTTGTCTTAGATTTTCTGCTCATCGGGGCCAGCCAATGGCCTGGGCTCACTAGCTCTAAAACCAAGGGGAAGGGTTAGAGGGGCAAAGTTGGGTCTGACAGCCTGTGGCCATGCCCTTCTCGCTTACCCGAACCAGGCTTTCAAGAGATAAAGGAACACACTAGTTCAGGAAGCACCTTGGAGTTCTGACTTCACCCAGGGGACACACACTGGGTAAGGGGAAGAGGCTGAGCCAAAGGACCCAGGACCAGAGGTCTCCTGCCATGCCCATCCCAAACTCTGTCCCCAAGTCCGAGCAACCTGACTCCTCTTCCCTACTCACCCTACTGTCCTGCTCTTGCACTCATCCCTGCCCTATCCTTCCCCCCCTCCAACCTGCAGTACTCCCCTCTCCAGTGTTACCCCACACTCCCCAGATACTCCCTGGCCTCCCCTTCTGCCTCCAGGCCCAGCAGAAAGGGTTTGAGAGCCCCACCATCGGTACTATACTGACAAACAGGCAGTCAAACTCTGCTCTGAAAGTTTTTGGTGTGAGCCCCTTATGATAAAACATCTGTACCACTGGTGAGTAGATAAATATAATAATATGAGCTAACAGAGCTTAATAGGTATGAGACTCTCTTCTAAATAAATTGCCAGTGTTGTGCCCACTTTACAAACTGGGAGACTGAAGAACAGCATGGGTTAAAAGTTTAAGACCTATGGATAAAACAGAAAGTTGTAAGTCCATACAATGGGATACTACTGAGCAATAAAAAGGAACAAACTACTGATACACTCAGTAACATGGATAAATCTCAAAAACATCATGCTAAGTGAAAGAAAGCAGACCCAAAAGAGAACATTTTCAATAATTCCATTTATATGGAATTCTAGAAAATACAAAATAATAGCAACAAGAAGCACATCGGTGACTTTAGAGCTAGAGATGGAGCAGGAAAGAACTTGGGGGAATGATGAAACTGTTCCTAAACTTTATTGTGATAGTGGTTGTACAACTGTGTGCATTTATCCAAGCTCATCAAACTGTACACTTAAAATGGGTGATTTTTATGATATAAATGTATCTCAAAACACTGCCACAAAAAATCAAGAAGGAAGAAGGACAAACAAGAACCCTGGACAACACTAAGGATGAAGAGAGAGGAAACAGAGAAGGTAGAGAGAAGTATGAGAACTAAGAAAGAAAGATGGCCCGGAAGCCAAATGGAAGGACTAGTGCTTGGTGTCTTGTAGGTGCCCAGTGAATTCTTGTTGAATGAAAGAACAGCAGTGTCCAGAAGGAAGAAGAGATCAACAAGCTACAGAGAGGTCATGAAGGATGGACTCTCTAAAGACTCAGTGAGGGCTGAGCTGGAATTAGGGGGAGCAGCCTCAAGAGGAAACGTCCTCTGGTTTTCTGAGCTTCAGTGTTCTGAGCCTTTCCAGAAAGAGAGATGTAGAAGCTTGTTCTACCAACAGATAACCCACCCTAGAGTTCAGTTCATCATAACAGTGTTGTAAGAAAAACAATGGAGGTCTTCCCTGGTGGGTCAGTGGTAAAGAATCCTCCTGCAGACACAGGAGACACAGGTCCAATCCCTAATCCAGGAAGATCCCACATGGTGCAGAGCAACTAAGCCTGTTGTTGTTCAGTCACGCTAAGCACATGGGCCACAACTATTGAGCCTGTGTTCTAGAGCCCAGGAGCCTCAACTACTGAAGCCCACGTGCCCTAGAGCCTGTACTCCATAACAAGAGATGCCACTGCACTGACAAGCCTGCACACCACAACTAAAGAAAAGCCCATGCAGCAACGAAGATCCAGCACAGTCAAAAATAAATAAATAAAAATTCTTAATATTTTAAAAAATGGAATATTTGGCTCATTTGTGGTTTTTCTGTTTACACAATACATCATAGTTTTTATCTATTTATTTTATCTTAATTTTTTTTTTTTTTTTAGGCCATGTTGTATGGCATGCAGGATTATAGTTCCCCAACCAGGGATCAAACCTGTGCAAACCTGTGCCCAGTTCAATTATAAGAAAACAGTTTGAAGTATTTTTAATACTGCTTGACCAGTGGCTTGAAAAGGGAGTTAACAATGATCAGTTCCATATTCTGACCTTTTGTGAGACAGGCTCAAGGCCTTTGAAGAGTAGCAATCATAGAGTCCATGGCCTCTGTGGTATGACGTTCCTGACCCCGGTTTGCATGGGTAGAAGAACTGTGTCTTGTGGTATTCAGCAAAGCCAGCCCCCAGTGTTGGCTTTCCAAACCCCATGCTCTGGCTTGCAGGACTTGAATCACAGTGACTGATGGAAAGAGGGTGTTGCCTGAAAGTTAAGGGCTGGTAGGCTGATTAATGGCCTCAGCATGAAGCTATGGGCCTCTAACCTTGACAGATCATTAGCTCCAGAAAATGTTCAGCCTCTGGAGGTCATGGTTATTATTAAAAACTAATAAATACATGAAAACATAAAGCAGAGCAAATGGCCTTTTTATATGCTGGGGATATTTAAAAGCTAAGCTGCATAATTCCATGCATACAGATTCCTGTTGATAGCATAAATCCAACCTTAACTTTCACAGAGCAGGAGCAGGGACCATTAGAAGAGCCATACTTCACCATTAATGTTGCATTAAATTTTAACCATTATGGTCATGGTTAAGAAGGTACTGTCATTATAATCTGGTATTCTCAGGACCTTACAACTTAACCTAGTTCAGCACTCTTTTTCAGCAAATTGATTACATGCATGTTGGTTTCTCACTTGAAGATGTCTTAACTTTGATAAAAATAATCAGTCTTTAAGATTATTTAAATGATAAAAAAGATAAAAACCTCAGATGCAGAGTAATAAATATTATATGGGAAAAATATTAAATCCCTGTAGGAAGGAAATATTATTTAGTCCCTGTTTCCATGTTACTAAGTACACTATGTTCCAGTGAAAAAAATATAAATAGTACCTCTATAAAATGATAGTATAAAAAAGAAGCTAGTGAAGGGAATCATGGTCTAGTTCTTTAATTTCTGCTTTATATCTTCTTGAAAAAGAAATATAAATGGGCTAACATAAAAGCACAAAGAGTAATGGGGAAAAGATCAAGGAAAAAAGGGGCAGAAGGCAAAAACCACCACCACAATATTGTAAAGTAATTAGCCTCCAATTAAAATAAATAAATTTTTAAAAATTATTCCAATAAGAGGGCTCACTCCAGTTATTGAGATGGGCCCCGGGATCTGTACTCCCTGTACTAAGGCCCAGAGGGAAACTAGATAGCTTAGCAACTGTCACCAGAAAGAAGAAAATGTGAGTGGAGTCCTCCGGAAAAACAAGCGATTAAATGTTAGAAACCTGTGAAACGCGAATCGAGTCTCATTCTCTTTGGCTATTCTCTTTCTCTATGTCTCCTTAGTGACACTCTACTATGAACTGAATTGGGTAACCCCCTCCCCCTCACCAAATCAATGGGCTTCCTGGTGGCTCAGACAGTGAAGAATTCACCTACAATGCAGGAGACCCGGGTTCCATCCCTGGATCAGGAAGATCCCCTGGAGAAGG
Organism: Dama dama; assembly: GCF_033118175.1. Taxonomy (NCBI): domain Eukaryota; kingdom Metazoa; phylum Chordata; class Mammalia; order Artiodactyla; family Cervidae; genus Dama; species Dama dama. The sequence goes on along the minus strand of NC_083681.1, from coordinate 41,207,711 downwards.
GAATGGCTACCCACTCCAGTATTCTTGCCTGGAGAATTCCATGGATAGAGAGGAGTATGGTAGGTTAAGTCCGCGGGGTCACAAAAAGTCGGACACAAATGAGCAACTAGCACTTTCACTTTCTCTTTACCCAAATTAATATTCTGAAGCCCTTACCCCCAATGTGACTATACCTGGGTAGAGTCTTAAAAAGGTGCATGCATGTGAAGTCACTTCAGTTGTGCCTAACTCTGCCACCTTATGGACCATAGCCTGCCAGTCTTCTCCATCCATGGGATTTTCCAGGCCAGAATAGTGGAGTGGGCTGCCATGCCCTCCTCTATGGGATCTTCCCAACCCAGGGATCAAATCCTTGTCTCCAGCATCTCCTGCATTGGCAGGCGGGTTCTTTACCACTGGCACCACTTGGGGAGCCCCTTGAAAAGGTAGTTAAGGTTAAATGATGTACTAAGACTGGGGTCGAATTCCAAAGGACTATGGCCTTATAAGAAAAGAGAGAGATTTCCCCCACCCTTCTCTCTCTTCACCACGTAGGACACAGCAAGAAGGCAGCTGTCTGCATGCTAGGAAGAGAGTTCTCACCAGCATCTGACCATGCTCTCAGCCTCTAGAACTATGGAAAAATACATTTCTGTTGTTGAAGCCACCCAGTCTATCGTATTTTTGTTATGGCAACCCAAACTGACTAATATACACTTTGGCCCTAAGCCGCGCTATCACCCTGAAGACATGAGAACACAGTATGCAATCAGGTGTCAGGAAAACTGGATCTGATCCTGGCTCTGTATCTCCTTCCAAGACTTGTCAATGTTGAAGACAGTTAGATCAAATCAGGCATTTTCACTTGTCCAATAAACTGCAAAATAATAATAATTGATAAATAAATTAAATTTGACTCTTCCTCAATGTCACGTAGTAAAGTCATGAGTTTTCTTTAATAAACTACATGGTAAGTCTATTTGTATCTGTCTGTTTTTAACAAGTTAATAAAAGAGCAGGGAATCTAAATAGATGTTCAAAAACAGGAGACTGGTAAATTAAATTATGGTGCTTTGACTACATAACTATGAACTCTTATTTTAGGAAATTTTGAAAAATATTTGTGATGTAATATTAAGTAAAAAATTAAAATAAAAAAGATGCTATATTATAATGACATTAAAAACTATGAGGATAATGTAAAAATGAGAACAGTAATAGAATAGTAACAAGTGACTAAAACATGAATCACTTTTGCCCTACATTTTACTTTCTGAAATGTTGCGAAATTTATTCTTTTTTATTATTTACTGTTTCAAAAATAACTTGATAGCACCTATGGTTATCTTCTGTGGGGAACTGTATTTTATTTCCAAACTGATTGTGCCTTTTGTTAGTTATTGAAGATTCCAATTGTGAAAAGTTTCATTTGATTGACAGGAGTACTATTATTTTAAATACATAGTCAAAAATTACTAAATTGAAACAACCAAATATTTTTATTTTAATGATCCCTGAGAGCTCTAATTTAGCTAAAAGCTTTCAAAAGACAAAGTCAAGATGAATGTTGTGGCAATTAGATATATTCGTCTCACTATAAATATCAAGACTGGCCAATGTTTCAAGATGAAAATGAGATGGTATTCTTAGAAACATTGAAAGCATTCAACTACCACCAAAGCTGGATCCTGTTCACTAAGCATGAGTGAATAACAAAGGCCTCTTAAGATTTATTCATTCATTTAGTCAATTAACATTTACTGATCACTTATAGGGTAGTGATTTAAGGCAAGGGTGTTAAAACAGACTGTCTGGTATTAAGCTCCACTCCATTACCTGCTAGAATTCTGATCCTGTGTATTAGTCAGGTTAAGTTAGGTTTGTTACCATGTTTGAGCCTCTTTGGGCTCTTATAACAAAAATACCATAGACTGGGGGGCTTATAAACAAAAACTGTGTCTCAGTTCTGGAGGCTGGGAAGTCTAAACTCAAGACACTGGCAGATTCAGCGTCAGATGGGAGACTGCTTCCTAGTTTACAAACAGCTGTCTTCTTGCTGAGTCCTCACAGGGCAAGAGGGACAAGAGAGCTCATTGGGGTACAGAGCCCTCCTCTGTAAGGGCAATAATCCTACTCATAAGGGCTTTGCCCTCATGACCTCATCACTTCGTAAGGACCCTACCTTCGTATAACATCACACGGGGGATTAAGTTTCAATACACAAGTTGAGGAGGCAGGTACGCTACAATCTCAGTCTGTAGCAATTGTAAGAGATCAAAACCAAAGTCTCAGTGGTGTAAATCATGAGGATTTATTTCTCATTCATACTACATTTCCATTGTGAGGTAGAGAGAGCTATACTCACATAATCACTCAGAGATCCAGAATGATGGGGATTCTAGTGTATTGTAACTGTGTATGCACTTCAGCCTTTTGATCACTGAAGAGTCTCAAGTTGTTGTTGTTTAGTCACTAAGTCATGTCCGATTCTTCTACGACCCCATGAACTGTAGCCGACAAGGATCCAAGGTACGTGGAATTTTCCAAGCAAGAATACTAGAGTGGGTTGTCATTTCCCTCTGCACGGGATCTTCCTGACCCAGGGATCAAATGCACCTTTCCAGCATTGACAGGTAGATTCTTTACCGCTGAGCCATCTGAGATGCCCATACCACCTGGGATGAGTCTCATGCCAGCAGTTAAATGCTTCAGCAGACAAGTGACCCACAGCAGAAAAGTGACACATATCAATTCTATTCATAGTATATTGACCCTTTCTAGTCACAAAGCTATCTAACTGCAAGAGGATAGGAAAATGATTCTCCCACAAGCTTAGAAAGGTAAGAGATAGGAAAAGTGGCCACTCAAAGCCTCTATGACATCTTGGGTAAACTACTTCATCTCTTTGTGGCTCTGTTTCTTCATCTATAGAATGAAGATAATGCTAGAATCTTGCTTATAACGTTGTAAGGATTCAGGTAATACACAAAAAGCACATTTAATACCTAATATTCCGTGAATACTATTATTAAGTACCAATCATTGTGCTAAGAAATAGAGTGGAACGTAGGCTATGGAATCAGGCTTTTCTTGGTTTGACTCTTGGCTTGGCCACCTACTGGATGTGACTTAGACAAGTGGCTTGACTTTTCTAAGCCTCAGCATCCTTCCTGTAAAACCATGAACTCAAAAACATACACCTGCAGGTAGTCATGAGGATTAAATGTGAAGCAGGTAGCAAAATGGGTAATACATAGTTCATTTAATAGGGATTATTATCTAGAACATGTTCTTCAACATCCTAGACAGAATCTGTTTCTACTGTTCTATTCATTTCATCAATAAACATGCACAGGGTACCTATGTGCTGATCTAGACTCGCTGGGGAAAATTAACTTAGCTAGCTGGTCTTTTTTAGATTACATCAGTTTAAGGAAAAAATGAAAAATGAAACAAACAAAACCTTACATTATCCAGAGCAATACATTTCTTGATCCAACCCTTCCCCTTCTTTTCTTGCACTTATTCCCTCCAAAATCCAGCACCACTCAGATTCTTCCCAATCATTTTTCGAGACCCCCAAAGGGCATCTTGTGGTTTCCCCAGTAACTAGTCCTCTTTCCTTCATCTCTTTTCATCTTCCTGCATTGAACTACTAGAGAGGGCTCCCCAATTCTCACCAGCTTCATTGCACACTGGCAGAAGTGAATAAGATGGTGCACAGAGGGGATGTTCTGTTGTAAATCAGCTGTTGAGCACCTCCTTTAACTAATTTTTAACTTGCAAACAATAAATTCTCAAGCCATAACACCATATTCCTATGACTACCTGTCTCTGTCAAGAATATTCACTATAATCAATCAATCTTTTCTTTTACATAGTAGTACAGATCTTAGCACAATCAGGATGAGCATTCACTGTTAACTAAAAGTGAAGTTACAAATCTGCCCAACCAGCTGACCCGACTTCTACCACAGGTTCAGAAAAACAACTTCAAGTACCACAAAAAGATAGATAGTTGGTATTTTCATTAAATGTGAATTCCTAATAATTATCTATATACTTTTCTACTGTTCTAACTCTAATATCCTACAGACGATCAATAAATACCTAGTGACAGCTTATATACAGTGGTGGCTGAGGGAAAGAAGTTTACAATCGCCCCTAGCTTTAATGCTGGGCATTGATTGATACACAACAAAAGACCCCACATGTTGCTTCTGCCTAGTGTCCTTGGCCACCCCCTCCACAGCTCAGTGCTGCTCTGGGGCTGCACCGTGCTTAATCTGGAGAGGAAACCCGGTGTGTCCCAGGAAGGTTTACCTGCCTCTCTGCCTTTTCAGTGTCAGCCAAACTCAGTTGCTCTCTTCTTGTCTGTGAGAGGCAGCATGGTGGACCCTCCAGGAGAGAGAAGCCCCCTCCAGGAGAGAGGAGCCCCAGTGTACTTGGCTAGGATGAGGCTGTGTCTCCTTCAGTTGGCTGGTGACCAGGTCTTCAACTACTCAGCCACCTGATCTAAGATATTTTCTGCTTCCTTCCTAAAAAAATCTCACTCATTGGGCCTGCAAATCTCTTTTCATCTTGTGTGTGCTTGTGTGTGTGAGAGATACAGAATATGTGTGTGAGTGTGAGGTTCTATGTGCATGTGTTTTAATTTAGGGCAATGTCTAGTTCTGTTTCTCAGTATTTATATTATGTTCACTTAAAATGTGAACTCATGATTAAATTTTCCCTTTTGTAACACACACCTTTGATTTTTAAAATTATTCTTATTTATCCATTCAACAGATATTTATTCCTGCCAATACTGTGACGGTGATGGGTAAAACAGCTCTTATAGAACTTATATTTTATTGGGGTTAATAAACATTAAATGACTAAACATAATTATTTAATTATAGTTATGGTAAATATCAAAAATGAAAATGAATTGCTAAGAGAGAATATGACACAGCACCTAAGAGGAAGGAAAGTCTTTCTCTCATCCAAAGGGGGAGAACGTCTTTCCTAAGGTTGTACTGATGGAGCTGGACACTGAAGGATAAGCAGAAAATAACTGGGCAAAGAAAGTGTGTGGGGTGAGGAAAAGTGCAGTAGCAGAAAGCATTTAAGGAAGTTGAAACAGCATGTGCAAAGACCCTGGGGGAAGGGAAAAGCTGAATCCTCTCAGAAATTGAAAGAATGTGGCTGAAATGCAAAGATCTAGGAGCAGAGTGCCCAAGAGGAAACTGGTAAGCAGGGGCCAGATCATAAGGAGCCTATTAGTTACACTAAGGACTCTGCTCTTTACCTTATGGGCTGTGGGAAGTATGAAAAGATTATAAGCAAAAAAAAAAAAAAAAGCATGATTCGTTTTATAAAAGATTATTCTAACAATTGGGTGGGAAAGGTATTTCAGGAAGGGAGTAGAATTAAAAAGCTATTTCACAAATTCTCACAGAGATGATAGCCTGTGGCAATGGAGATGAAGAAAACTGAGCTGTTTTGAGATATATTAGACAACAATTAAGGATTGAAAACTAAAAGTAGTACATATTTAAGTTGAAATTTAAATGCAAAGTTTAAAAGGAGGTGGAGAAACAAGTTTCAGGATGTCCTTATTTAGAAAAGGTGGCTGAATTACTTCAAGAGGGTAACATTTATGCAGAAACTAAAGGGTACAATGGCAAGGTCAAATTATATATACATGTATACTAATCATAATCATAGATTACACATTCATATCATATACCTTTATATATATATATATATATATATGAAAATCTATTCATATTATATTGAGAATATGTATATTCAAATATACCCTTAAAAACAAATAAGGAACTCTGAGATGTTCAGGTCATATTCCTATAGAACACTGGGTTACACAGAATGGATCACTCAGCCCAGCTGGTTTGCTTGAAAAATAATGAATGAAGTTAGAGTATGCATTTATATTACATAATTTAAATTGTGCCTACAGACTTAATGCTACTCTCCCTCTTCTTCACTCCTGAAAGAAGGACTTATAGCCATTGAAACCACTGGTTTTGGGGAAGCCAGGCAGAGACACAGCAGCTGGAGAGAAAAACCTCTAGCTATCTTCATTTCCTTTAGCCTTTTGGAATCAGAATCTTTCCTGGCTCTTGAGAAGGTACAAACAGTGAAAGATGATTGTGACCATCTGCTAATTCTGGGAAAGTGCCATCGGATTGTGAAGAAAGCATTGAGCTAAGAGTTAGGAAATTAGAGTTTGCATTCCAATTCTAGACCTGGTCCTGGCGTGCCTTGGGCACTATCTGGCCCTTGGTTTTCCAGCTATGGAATTTGGACTAGTTTATGTCTGGGGTCCCATTCTCCAAGCCAGGCTTCAGCAATACATGAACTGTGAAATTCCAGATGTTTAAGCTGGTTTCAGAAAAGGTGGAGGAACCAGAGATCAAATTGCCAACATCCATTGGATCATCGAAAAAGCAAGAGAGTTCCAGAAAAACATCTATTTCTGCTTTATTGACTATGCCAAAGCCTTTGACTGTGTTGATCACAATAAACTGTGGAAAATTCTGAAACAGATGGGAATACCAGACCACCTGACCTGCCTCTTGAGAAACCTGTATGCAGGTCAGGAAGCAATAGTTATAACTGGACATAGAACAACAGACTGGTTCCAAATAGGAAAAGGAGTACGTCACGGCTATATATTGTCACTCTGCTTATTTAACTTATATGCAGAGTACATCATGAGAAACGCCGGGCTGGATGAAGCACAAGCTGGAATCAAGATTGCCGGGAGAAATATCAATAACCTCAGATATGCAGATGACACCACCCTTATGGCAGAAAGTGAAGAACTAAAGAGCCTCTTGATGAAAGTGAAAGAGGAGAGTGAAAAGTTGGCTTAAAGCTCAACAATTCAGAAAACTAAGATCATGGCATCTGGTCCCATCACCTCATGGTAAATAGATGGGGAAACAGTGGAAACAGTGGCTGACTTTATTTTTGGGGGCTCCAAAATCACTGCAGATGGTGACTGCAGCCATGAAATTAAAAGACGCTTACTCCTTGGAAGGAAAATTATGACCAACCTAGATAGCATATTAAAAAGCAGAGACATTACTTTGCCAACAAAGGTCCGTCTAGTCAAGGCTATGGTTTTTCCAGTAGTCATGTATGGATGTGAGAGTTGGACTATAAAGAAAGCTGAGCACAGAGAAATTGATACTTTTGAACTGTGGTGTTGGAGAAGACTCTTGAGAGTCCCTTGGACTGCAAGGAGATCCAACCAGTTCATCCTAAAGGAGATCAGTCCTGGGTGTTCATTGGAAGGACTGACGTTATAGCTGAAACTCCAATGCTTTGGCCACCTGATGCAAAGAGCTGACTCATTGGAAAAGACCCTGATGCTGGGAAAGATTGAAGGCAGGAGGAGAAGCGGGCAACAGAGGATGAGATGGTTGGATGGCATCACCAACTCAATGGACATGAGTTTGAGCAAGCTCCGGGAGTTGGTGATGGACAGGGAGGCCTGGCGTGCTGTGGTTCATGGGGTCATAAAGAGTTATACACAACTGAGCGGCTGAACTGAACTGAACTGATGTCTTGGGTCCCATAGTACTCATTTTATGATTTGAGGAAAGAACATGAAGCATCCTACCTAATATTTCACAGACAGTTTCTCTAATCATTCATTAATTCATTTGACAAATGAGAACCACAAAGACTTGTGGTATTATCACAAGCAATACAATATCTTCAGGGAAACCTGCTCATGAGATTTAGATTCTAGTGTCTGTAGTGGCTTTATACAAATCCTAGGTCATTAGCAATAGCATCTTTAATAAACAGTTCAGAGAACTTTCTTGTTTGTTTTGTTTTTTAACATTAATGGAGGAAGGTTTGTTCTTTCAATACTTATCTCAGACTTCACCTCCTTACTCCAGGAAGCCTTTTCTCTGAAGACTCAAATGGGGCTGAGTAGCTGCTTCTTCTGTAAGTCAGAGCATTTTGTGCTGTGGGATTTATACATAACTTGTACTCGTATTCATATATTACTAGACGTCATACCTATTGAAATTCTACATTGGTGTTAGTCATCTCGATCAGACCATAAACCACTTGCGTAAGTGACCACTTACCTTTGGACCCGCAGCACAGTGCTGGGCCCCTGAAGGTGCTCGGTGCACACTGGCTGATCGTCCCTGAGCTGCAGAAATAGAGACGGGCTGAAACGCTGAGGCTTCACTGACTTGCTCAGAGAGAGTCCTTAGAGCAGGATTATGCCCTCAGTTCAAACCTGACTTCTAGTCTTTTGCTAGGTTTTCTTGCTCTTCCTGACTCTTTCCACCATCCCAGGGTTCAGCATTGCTAGGATTTTGCTTGCACCACTGTTAGCTATCAAGCGGGTTGGTGCTTCTATTCGTGGAGACGCAGCGCTCAGCACAGCTGGCCCCAAGGTGAGAGCATACATTCCAGAGAATACCCTAGAAAACGCCCTGAGGTGTGAGAAAAAAATAGAACACACACACACACCTACATATTTACTTTTTATCCAAAAAATAAGAAAAATTAAGATTTACTAGCGTGCTATGTGTGGGTGACATCCAAACGTGCTCTTGACTAGCACCTCTGATGGCCTCTCTGCACCTACTGTACCTGGGTCACTTGGAGGGGTTGATAAGGGGAGCTTCCACAGCAGAGAGGGTCACTGAGGGTTCAATAAGGTAGGTTTGTAGATTATGTCATTGGTTTTTAATTCATCTGCCCTCACAAAATAGAAAAGTGGCTTCAGAGGATTCCTACAAAAAACAACAGTGGGAATATAATGCCAATGATATCAAGTACTTACATGGCATTTACTACACATCTAAGTGCTTTATTAATGCATTTAACCCTCACAAAAACCCTGGGAGGAAGTGATGACTTTATTCCCATTTTAAATTTGAAAAAAAAAAAAATACAAGGTTACGGAGAGTTTAAGTAAGTTGCTAGTCAATAGCAGAGCCTCAAGTCACCCCAGGCAATCTATCTCTAGTACCTGTTTTAATGTGATGGTCCTTAAGAACATGACCACACAAGAGGATGGCAGATCAAACACTTTTCCTCTTCCTGGTACAACACTTCAAAACATCTTAGGAAGCTAGAAGACTGACCAGTGTAATCATCAAAGGTATTTGAAATACAGATTTCCATTAACTATCCTTAGTGATCAACTTTGCCTTAAGTTGTTTATTATGTCTTAGGATATCAGTCAATAATGCTAGGATGTCAAGGAGCAACGGTTAGAACTGGACATGGAACAATGGACTGGTTCCAAACTGGGAAAGTAGTATGTCAAGGCTGTGTATTGTCACCCTGCTTATTTAACTTATATGCAGAGTACATCATGAGAAATGCCAGGCTGGATGGAGCACAAACTGTAATCAAGATTGCTGGGAGAAATGTCAATAACCTCAGATATGCAGATGACACCACCCTTATGGCAGAAAGTGAGAAGGAACTAAAGAGCCTCTTGATGAAAGTGAAAGAGGAGAGTCAAAAAGTTGGCTTAAAACTCAACATTCAAAAAACAAAGATCATGGCATCTTGTCCCATCACTTCATGGCAAATAGTTGGGGAAACAATGAAAATAGTAAGAGACTCTATTTTCTTGGGCTCCAAAATCACTGCAGATGGTGACTACAGCCATGAAGTTAGAAGACGCTTGCTCCTTGGAAGAAAAGTTATGACAAACCTAGACAGCAAATTAAAAATCAGAGACATTGCTTTGCCGACAAAAGTCCATCTAATCAAGGCTTTGGTTTTCCAGTTAGAGAAGGAAACGGCAACCCACTCCAGTATTCTGGCCTGGAGAATACCATGGACTATCCACGGGGTTGCAAAGAGTCGGACATAACTGAGCGACTTTCACTTCACTTCATGGTTTTTCCAGTAGTCATGTATGGATGTGAGAGTTGGAATATAAAGAAAGCTGAGGGTCAAAGAACTGATGCTTTTGAACTGTGGTGTTGGAGAAGACTCTTGAGAGTCCCTTAGACAGTAAGGAGATCAAACCAGTCCATTCTAAGGAAATCAGTCCTGAATATTCATTCGAATGACTGATGCTGAAGCTGAAGCTACAATACTTTGGCCAACTGGTGCAAAGAACTGACTCATTTGAAAAGACCCTGATGCTGGGAAAGATTGAAGGCAGGAGAAGAAGGAGATGACAGAGGATGAGATGGTGGATGACATCACCGACTCAGTGGACATGAGTTTGAGCAAGCTCCGAGAGTTGGTGATGGACAGGGAGGCCTGGCAGGCTGCAATACACGGGGTTACAAAAAGTCAGACACAAATGAGTGACTGAACTGAACTGAAATATATAAATAAATAAATATCAACACGTATTAGTGCTTTATTAAATAAGCACTAAAGTCAAAAGGAATTTGGAGATCACTGCCTTATAGACTTGGAGAAAGCAATGGCACCCCAACTCCAGTACTCTTGCCTGGAAAATCCCATGGACAGAGGAGCCTAGTAGGGTGCGGTCCATGGGGTCACGAAGAGTCAGACACGAATGAGTAACTTCACTTTCACTTTTCACTTTCATGCACTGGAGAAGGAAATGGCAACCCACTCCAGTGTTCTTGCCTGGAGAATCCCAGGGACGGGGGAGCCTGGTGGGCTGCCGTCTATAGGGTCGCACAGAGTCGGACACGACTGAATCGACTTAGCAGCAGCAGCAGCAGCCTTATAGACTAGTAAATAACTACTTGTTCTGAGGACCCAGAAGCTTACAGTCCAAATTGTTCATTATGGTTGATTTCTAGGAAACAAGATTGTATACATAAACCAGTCATAAGATAAAATTTCTATATATTAGCTCTAGACTTAAATATTATTGGAATTTCCCCAAACTATCATCTAATATTGTATAAGGAAAAGTTAAAGAACAAAATTTATGTGTTTACCAACAACTCCAAAGTGCCTAACTTCTTAGCATGGGGCTTGATCTTCCATGACGTTTGAGCCCCACTTCTCCAGCTAGAAATAGCGCCTCTTGGTTTTGCTTTCCAGGAATCTCTTCTCCCTGAGGTCTCTACTGGGCTCTCCGCACTCAGCTTCCTCTTTGGTCATTGTATTAGGCATGTGACCCAGTCTGGGCCAATAGTAGACAAAGGGGCTTTTTTTTTCCTCACTTTTTTTCTCATCCTATCAATCATCTGAGCTCAAATGCCATGATCTGGGGGAATCTACTTCCCTAATCACTCAGAACTTCATGCATAATCTATTATATCTTTTTAACATTTGTTTTAATTATGAACAGGGCTGCCACATACAATTGTGCAAGTTATGCAATTCACACAGATGTCCAGCTAAGGGTGAATGGAGGCTGAAGTCTGCCCATGCACTGCTCACCAAGCTCTGAGGCCCAGGAAAACTCCCCAAGAGTAGAGAACATTCTTGTTCATCTCTCTGGCACAACTCCTGGCAACACGCCTTGTCAGAAGACCCTCAATAAATATCTGTGGAATTGAATTTCAGAGTACATTTTCAGACATAAAACTCTTACATGCCCCATCATTTTTAATCTTCATTACTCAATTATGCAGGAAGTCAGTCACCACACTGACTGTATGCTCTTCTAAACATCTATCATAACGTCAAGCACCTTAGGGATATTTAGTGGGGGTTAATTTATTATGATAAATGACCCTTGCTCATTTTATGTTCTGTTCATTACGTTTTAAAAATCTATTTTATGATCTACTTTCTAAGTTTTATTTATTATATTTTATCTCCCAAAGAGACTTGTATGATTGTAGTGCTCAAACACATCATAAATTTTTAAGCTTTTGTGGTTAAATCAAATGAGATGTGGAGTCTGGTTAAGAATTTTGCATTCCTCATAAGCTGCTTTGTGTAAAGCAGTGCCATGTACATTGCAGGAAGCCATTAAATGTTGAGTATTGACAAAAAGTCTGATGATTATTGAGGTTAAAAATTTACACTCTGTCTGCAGTTAAGTAAATGAGGTAATAGTTGAAGTTTCTAAATTGTTTTTAAGTTAAAAAAAACAAAGTGACCTAATCCATGCATGTAGAAAATTCTATGAACAACTAACATCCAAGTATCAATTTTAATTTTTCCTACCAAGGGACTCATGTAAAGCAATATTCCTTTGCTCACTTGTACTGGTCTTTGAAAGGTCTTGATAGACAAATCTTGATGAAAAACTACCTGCTCTATAAAAAGAGAAAAGAAGAGGAGAAGTAGGAAAAGAATAACTGCTTTATATCTTTATTTGGGGGGCAGGGGAGAGGGATGGGGGTGAAAGCAATGAATCCTAACCACTGGATCCACCAGGGAATTCTACTTATCTTTCTAAACAAAAGGTTCACTTTCAGTATTTGTAGAAAGAGATTGATAATCTTTAAGGAAAGAACAACTATAAGGATTAAATAGCTAAATTAAAAAAAAAAAGATTAGAAAGTGGAAGCAATCTACTGAAAAATCATTAAATAATTGAAAGACCAGTTTAAACATCCAAAATGTGAAAGATCAAACAGCAAAAATTATTTGCTGATAGATTTTTTAAAAGGCCCAGAGACTTTGAATTACTAACTTAGTTAAAAATTAAAAGTAGATTGAGATTCCCTGGCGGCTCAGGGGTAATCACCCACCTGCCAGTGCAGGAGACACAGGTTTGATCCCTAGCCAGTAAGCTCCCACAGGCCGTGGAGCAACTGGGCCTGTGCTTCACAACTATTGAGCCCAGGTTCTAGAGCCCGGGAGCCAGAACTTCTGAGTCCACGGGCCACAACCACTGAAGCCCACAGTCCTAGAAACCATGCTCCACGTCAAGAGACTCCACCACAATGAGAAGCAGCTATCAATGAGCCCCCAATTGCCACAACTAAAGAAATCCGCCTGTGTGCCGCAACGAAGACCCAGATCAGCCAAAACAAAAAGACAGAAAGTTGGTGATTCCTTGCTTTGTTCCACTGAAGGTAAATTATACTTATTACTTAACCATGAACAAAGTTAAAATATATTCTATCACAATATTTCTGTGTGTTAAAATATATTCTATAGTATCTATAGAAGCAAGCTTTACCTGTAATGAAAGACTTTAGAGTCAGACTTCTTGGGTTGGAATCTTGGCTCTACCATTTATTAAATTAGTGACCTTGGCAAGTTACTTAACTTCCTGGTTCTTTTTTTAATTGTTTGTAAAGTGGGGATGGCAGTTGGACCCAACTCAGAACGTTCTTGTAGGGAGTTAAAGGGATATTAATACTATGTGTAAAGTATTTAACACAAAGCCTGGACCATGATAAATAACCAATAACAATTTGTGATTGTTTTAGAGATATAATAAAGGATTCATGAACTAAAGTAAACAATAAAAGATCATAAAAGTTTTTAAGCATTGAGCATCTAGCAGTGTTTTAACCACAAAGTTAATCAATTCCATACCTTATTTTTAATTTAGTTGTTTTAAAATTATATAAGGCAAACTTGCCCCACCCTGGTAAAAGAATTAAAAGAACACAATGTGATTTAATGTGAAAGTGAAAAAAAAAAGATCTCAGTTAAACCTGACATTGCCATTGACAGCCTTTACTCTAGGCACTCAGAGATAACTAGTATAAACTTTCTTTTTGGTGGGGTAGGATCATATGCTACTAGAGATTTCGATGTCTAAATAGTATATACATACATAGCCCCCATCTTTTCGTAAACAAATGCTATATGTATTATTTGCAACTTGGTTTTTTTCATTTATTTTATCTTGATTTTCATTCTATACCATTTTTTTAAAAACATGAACTTCTTTCATTTTGGATTTGTAGAAAGTTATACTATGAGCTTACATGAAGCATGTGGCATTAAACATGAAGTGTGAGAATATTATATAACCCAGGTACATTTGTCAAAAATAAGAAATTAACATTGGTACATTAATATTAACTAAACACTAGACTTCATTCAGATTTCACTAAATTTTTGCTAATGTCCTTTTTCTGTTTAGGATCTAGACCAGTACACCATGCTGCATTTTTCCATATCAGTTTACATTTTCCACCCTACTCTATTTTAATAACTACATAATATTTTACAGTATGGGTGTACCATAATTTACATATCCTACAGGCAGATTTTCATATTGCTTCTCATTTTGAGTTATTACAAACAATACCATAATGAACATTATTATGTGTATAGCTTTAATAATTTGTGCTGTAAGAAAATCTTACAAATAGATTTGCTGAGTCAAAAGATGTATACATTTTGTGTATAAAATATATGTATTTGTATAACCATATTTCCTTCAAAGAAGTTTACATTAATTCATATTATACAAATTTAAGAGAATTCTTATTTCCCTATAAGTCTTGCTAATCTGAGAGTAAAGATGGCAGTTTGTTACATTTGCTATTCTTTAATGATGAGTAAAGTAGAATATCTTTATGGACGTTTATTGGCAATTTGTATTCAATTTTTTATTACCAATTTATCTTCTTTATGCATTCTTCAGTTGGATTGTTCACCTTTTCCTTATTGATTTATAAGAACTCTTTTATGTTAGAGAAATTAGCCATTTGTCATATTTGTTGCAAATCTTCCAGATTATATTTTGTCTTTTGACTTTATGTTAGTATTTTGTTATTCACAGGTTTAAATGTTTAATGACCATCTTTGTACCTCTGAGTTTTTGTTTCGTGACAATATTATAAAATATTCACCTTTGTATCCATTATTCTTAATCCTCACAATTCTGAGCCCCTGAGATTCTCAAGGAATATTGAGATCTATTCAAACATCAAATTTATAAATACTACTCTGTTGCAAAGATCTTATGAAATTGATGCCTAAGTTCAGCTTCTGTGTTCATTGGCGCCAAGTCAAATCTCAGTGAAGTGGAAAAGGATAGCTTTATTCCTTTGTCAGGCAAAGTGGGATACTGTGGGCTCATGCTCTCAAGACCATGTGTCCCAACTTGGAGAAGATGGTGAGAAATTTTATATTAATTGTCCAAAGAGGGCATGAGCAGTTCATGGACATTCTTCAGATGGGTTGGTGGTGCGGTAAATAGGAACCAGCATCATCAACCTTCAGGTCCAACTGATATGGGGTCTACATGTTTGTGGGCAGCATACCATTATTAACTGCTAACATCTCCCACCTGCAGGGGGTTTCTGTATCTGCTAAATGGATCAAAGAAATCTTTGTGTGAATCCTTTGATGGGGAAACAGGACCCTGCCCCAAGGCTTTTTCTCCTTGGTCTCCCAATCCCTTCCTTCTCTAATTAACAACTGTTTGAATCTGCCCATTGGAACTCAGGGAAGGTCACGGAGTCTGAGTGAAGGCCGTTTCCTTTAATCAAAAAAACGGGGGACACAAAGGCCATGTGCCCAGGGAGCCCCATAGGGCCCTGCACACCTCCAGAATCATTTCAAAAGATTAATGCCATGGCTTCAGCTTCATTCGATTCCTCCTTTTTCTTCGACGTTGAAATCTGAGCATTTGCCGCTCTAGAGAAAGCTTCGGAGAAGGCAATGGCACCCCACTCCAGTACTCTTGCCTGGAAAATTGCATGGATGGAGGAGCCTGGTAGGCTGCAGTCCATGGGGTCGCTAAGAGTGGACTCGACTGAGCGACTTCACTTTCACTTTTCACTTTCATGCACTGGAGAAGGATATGGCAACCCACTCCAGTGTTCTTGCCTGGAGAATCCCAGGGACGGGGGAGCCTGGTGGGCTGCCGTCTGTGGGATCACACAGAGTCAGACATGACTGAAGTGACTTAGCAGCAGCAGCAGCAGCAGCAGCAGAGAAAGCTTGGATGTATCATGGGCAATTTGTTTTTGGTTGTTGTAAGCTCTCATATTCGTGTCTCCACCTTGGACATGTTTGTCAGGGTGTTTCCTGTTGATGTGAGTCTCCTTTTATGCTGTTGAACACATTGATCTATAAACCTTTTCTTTTATGAACTTCTTCAGCTTAGAAAGAAGCAAGCACTTCTGTGGCAGTAATTCTTTTTTAGTTTGTGTCAATGGAAAATGCTACTTCAAGTCCTTAAACAAATCTTTCTTTGAGGTCATGGTAGGTTGAGAGCTCCACTAACATCTTTACACTATTGCTTAACAGAAATATTTGTACACCTTCCTAGGTTTTTTTCTGGGTTACATTTTCTACAGCATCATGTTTCCTGCTCTTTTTTAATAATAAGTTTATTTTATGTATTTATTTATGGCTTGTGCTGGGTCTCTGTTGCTGCACAGGTTTTTCTCTAGTTTTGGAGAGCAGGGGCTACTCTCTAGTTGTGGTTCACAGGCTTCTCATTGTGGTGGCTTCTTCTGTTGCAAAGCACAGGCTCCAGTGTGCACGGGCTTCAGTAGTTGTGACTCCAGGGCTCTAGAGCACAAATTCACAGGCTCAGTAATTGTGGCACACAGGCCTCGCCGCTCTGTGGCATGTGGGATCCTCTTGGATCGGGGATCAAACCTACATCCCCCACCCTGGCAGGCAGATTCCTCACCACTTCCCTGAGCCACCGGGGAAGCCCACCTGCTCTCATCTTTACACTGAAAGTTAGTTATCTTTTCAGTGTTTACTACATTTCTTACTCAGTTGATGACTTTTTCCCCATAGTGGTGAAAACAGTCACTGAAATAAGTTCCAAATTGCTTTTTCATGTTTCTTTAATGATGTTGTCATTTCCATTACAAATGTAAGCCCTGGACATGGGAAAACAGACTGGTTTCAAATTGGAAGAGGAGTACGTGAAGGCCATGTATTGTCACCCTGCTTATTTAACTTCTATGTAGTACATCATGAGAAACGCTGGGCTGGAGGAAGCACAAGCTGGAAACAAGATTGCCAGGAGAAATATCAATAATCTCAGATATGCAGATGACACCACCCTTATGGCAGAAAGTGAAGAAGAACTAAAGAGCCTCTTGATGAAAGTGAAAGAGGAGAGTGAAAAAGTTGGCTTAAAACTCAACCTTCAGAAAACTAAGATCATGGAATCTGGTCCCATTACTTCATGGCAAATAGATGGGGAAACAGTGGAAACAGTGACAGACTTTATTTTTTTGGACTCCAAAATCACTGCAGATGGTGACTGCAGCCATGAAATTAAAAGATGCTTGCTCCTTGGAAGAAAAGTTATGAACAACCTAGACAGCATCTTAAAAAGCAGAGACGTTACTTTGCCAACAAAGGTTCATCTAGTCAAAGTTATGATTTTTCCAGTAGTCATGTATGGATGTGAAAGTTGGACTATAAAGAAAGGTGAGTGCTGAAGAACTGATGCTTTTGAACTGTGGTGTTGGAGAAGACTCTTGGGAGTCCCTTGGACCGCAAGGAGACCTGACCAGTCCATCCTAAAGGAAGTCAGTCCTGAATATTCATTGGAAGGACTGATGCTGATGCTGAAACCTGATGTGAAGAACTGACTCATTTGAAAAGACCCTGATGCTGGGAAAGATTGAAGGCAGGAGGAGAAGGGGATGACAGAGGATGAGATGGTTGGATGGCATCACCGACTCAATGGACATGAATTTGAGCAATCTCCAGGAGTTGGTGATGAACAGGGAGGCCTGGCATGCTGCAGTCCATGGGGTTACAAAGAGTTGGACACGACTGAGCAACTGAACTGAACTGACTAGTTTTACGTTTCACTCTCTAACTTAGCCAGAGAACCTAGTTCATGGCTAAGATCCATCACTTTATTAGTTTCTTCAATTTCATTACTAAACGTTGAATTTCTTTTCAGAGTCTTTTTTTTTTTTTTTCTCCCTACACCATGTAGCTTGCAGGATCTTAGTTTCCCTACCAGGGATTGAACCTGGACCATGGCAGGAAAAGGGTCACGTCCTAATGACTGGAGTGCCAGGGAATTCCCAAAGTGGAGCTATTATCATCTTTATTTTACAGATAAGAAAGCTGATGCTTATGAATTTAAGAGATTTCACCAAGGAAGGCCATCAGTTAATATTAACAGAAGTAGGATTCAAATTTAGGTAAACAATTCTCAACTTCATTCTTTCAATCATACAGCTATACTGTCTCCTCTCCTTGGCTAATGTATAAAATCTAAATTTCCTCTTTGGCTCAATTATAGAGTGCTACATGTCATGAACTTTTCTGGTGAAAATTGCAAATGTTAAAATAGTAAATGCCAAGAGTCTTCTTTATTCTCTCATTTTCTAATTGAGAACAGAGAGGTTCAGGGAGGTCTTATATGGAGAAAGTGACAGAGCTTGAATCTCAAAACAGATCAGTGTGGCTCCAAAGTCACATCACATTGACTAAAGATCTTTTTACCCCATTAAAACGGAATCAAGGCGAAAGCCTCCATTCACATTTACAAAATACATTTAACAGTATTACTAATAGTTCTAGTTATAGGGACCATTATGACTAGCTCTGAAATTGTATCATATGATTTTGACCTTAGGGCTTCTTAAAAGTCATTTAAAACATAGAAATGCTCACAAATGGTCTTGAAATATGAAAGAGGACAGAAACACCTTAAGTATTACCATGAACATTTTTAAATACACTTTTTATCTTGGAATAATTTTAGAATTGCCAAAAAGTTGCTTGGACAGGACAGAAAGTACACATATACCTCTTCCAGATTCTCCCATGGTTAACATCTTATGTTACCATTGTATATTTGTCAAAACTAAGAAACTGATATTAAAATATTAATAACCAAACTACAGATTTTATTTGGACTTCATCAGGTTTTCCATCAATGTACCTTCGGTTCCAGAAACCTATTCAGGGTACCACATTGCATTTAGTTGTGATGTCTCCCCAGTCTCCTCTGGTCTATGACAGTTTCTCAGTCTTTAATTGTTTTTCTAGAGCTTAACTGTCTTGAAGAATGCTAGCCAGATATCCTGTAGTGTCCTCCTATCTGGATTTTTCTGATGTTTTTGTCATGTTTTGACTGGGGTTATATTATGAACATTTTCAAGTGAATGGAAAAAGAAAAATAATCCAAAAAATATTATAAAGAAAACAGTCTTAGTACGTTTTTAAAAACATGAATCTCGTGTAAAAAATGTTATTAATTCAACAAAAATTTATGAAGCACCTATTATGTGCCAGGCACTGAAGAAGAGTGGTCATTAAAGGCCTCTTTGAGAAACTGAGAGCACCCCAAATAACAAAGTAGAACTAGATAAGAGCAAAGATTGGGGGAAGAACATCTTAGAGAAAGGAAACAACAAGGCAAAGGATTTATAGCAGAGGTAAGCAATGTATTTTAAAAGCTTCAATAAAGGCAGAGTGGCTGGGTCATTGGTGAAAGAGAAGGAGTGGTAGATGAGATGAACAAGGCAGACAGGGCTAGATAACTTTGGGTTTTACCAATGACCATAGCAAGGAATATGCTTGTTGAGAGAGATGGGAAGAGAAAGATATCATCTAATAAATTTTTAAAAGATCACCACTGTGGAGTGCTGCATGGAGTATAAACTCTTGAAGAAGTGGGGGCAGAGTAGAAACCAGGAGCTAGGAGACAAATGCATTCATTCAGGCAAGAAATGATGGTGATTGGAGTGAGATGGACAGCAGTGGATATAAAGAGGAGTGGTCAGAGACTTCCCTGGTGTTCCAGTGGCTGAGACTCCATGTTCCCAAAGTAGGAGGCCTGGATTCAATCCCTGGTTGGGGAACTAGACCTTACATGCTGCAATGAAGACACACACAGTCAATTTTTTTAAAAATGGTTGGATTGGGATATATTTTATTTCAGAGTGGGAAGCAATAGCCCTTAGTAATTAATTGAATATAAGATGAAGATCCTCAAGATTTTGGTTTGATAGACTGAACTGAGAATGGTGTAGGCTATTGAGATGGGGAGAATTGAGAGAGTAAATATTGCAGGAGGTAGGTGGGAGACTTGGAAATCAAATGTTTTACTTTAGTCAAGCTAAATGTGAGGCATTTTGAGTCATCAAAAAGGTAGATGGATGCATGCATTTGGAGCCCCTGGGAGAAGTCAAGGCTGGAGACATAAAATCTATATGTAAAATAAACAAACACATATACATGTAATGGCAATAATTTTATTTACTAGGAAGGTAGCCATACCTATTTGTTCATTTATTAATCAATTCTGCATTCATATACTTATCCACAAATATTTATTGTATACATACCAGGATATCAGACTCTAGTACATTCATGCCAATGGCATTTAAAGAGAAGAGTGTGCAACCAGAGATGGTAGGTGGTGGAAAGAAAACATTAAAACTTTGAAAAATAGTTATTTTTTATCTAAAAACAAAAATTAAGTCTTTCAAATATTTAATACATAGATTGACACTGGCATCTCACTACTGAGTGAAAAGTATGAGACAACAAGGAGAATAATTTGGAGATTTCTTCATTTTCTTTTGTCTTAATATATCGTGATTTCCTCCAGTTTAGGTGTGCTGGGTTAAGTAGATTTACCAATTATATTGTTATTTCATTAAATTAACCCCCACAAAAATGAAAATAGCTAAAAAAGATCTCTGGAAAGAAAACATGGGTTGGAGATAATAAAGCAGGCGTAAAGGGGAAGATGATAGAGATGACATACCTGCTTCTAGCATGAGCTCTACAGAAGCCATCTTATTAAGTAGTGGGCATGACATTTTGAAATCAGAGATTTGAGAATATTTCCATTACGTGATTTTTTGATGTAAGATGACATATTGTGTGCTATCCAAGGCTGGGGCTATAGTGAGGCAAGTGAGGCATGCACTTCGGGCCCAAAATTTAAGAGGATGCCCCAAACTCAGCAATCAAGATGAACATCTACATGCAGTATTTTAAAAAGTCAAAATTAATGCAAAAATCTATGATACACAAAATATCAAAAATTTAAATACTCACAAGATCAGTATTCAAAAAACAAACAGCTTATACATGTATACTAAAACTTGAAGACAGAATTTTCCAACCTGTTAGAAGATCTTCCAAGCAATGCATTCCAAAGAGTTTTGAAAATATATAAAAATGCAACATCTTCTGACTGACATTAGGGAAGATAGAAAGTTACTAGTTGAATTTCAAACAAAAACTTTTCATGGTTGGTGGATGGAAGTGACAAAAATGGATACTTGCATTAGTAAGAGCAGCCAAAGATGTGTTTCTTCCATTAGGATCTACGTATCTTTGTGAGTTATCTTTTTCAGCTTATGACAGCAGTTAAAACGAAGTACAGAAATAACCTGAACGTTGAATCACATATTTTAATAACTGTTTCATAAAGTATTACAGATTTTTAAAATCACTGAAACCTAGTCAATCATATTGCTTTCACTAAATATTTTTAGTGAAAATAACACGGATTTTTAAAATATAATTAATATAGCTACTTTAAATGTTTATTTCATCTCTATCCTTTTTACACTTTAAAAAGGCTTTACATCATACACAACAGGACGTGTCTAAACTTACATAAGTATAGAGACTTTTTCTGTAATACGGAAGCGCAATAAAAAAAGAAAACGTTTGGAGAGCACACACAGTTCAGACAGGTAGTTGATACTGTGGGTGTTAGGAACGTATCAGAATTATATTATCTCCGAGTGCGAAAACATCGCTGTACCACAGAAGTCTTCAAGAAGGACATCCCACCAGGTTTTCATAAGGGGAGGTTTGAGGAATGAGCAGGATTTGGAAAAATAACCATCGCAAAATTTGCTGTCTATAAAACAGTACAATGCTTACTGCCACAGGAGATTAACGTACTTTAAAAACATTTTTAAAAGAGGATCCTAGGTCCAAACTGAAGCCCTACTCTCTGACGGTGTCTCAGCCGCAGACTTGAACCTGTCCGAGAAGGAAGTTCCCCGAAATGGCCCAGCAGAGTGCCGCTCTGATGGAGGGAGGCTGGAGGAAAGTGATACCTCTTTCGCGAGCTATGGACTTGTCCCCTCCCCAAGCAGGAGACCAGACTTGAGGTCCCTCGAGCCGAGCCCTCGGGAGGGTGGGGAGAGGGGGAAAGAAAACGCAATCCTTCCTGGCTGGGACCGTGTCTGAGGGCGGAGGCCGGGAGACAGTCCGTGATGCTTTCTCTTCCAGGCAGAGGCCGGAAGTCTGTAAAGAGGGAAAGAGTTCAGGAGCTCTTCTAACAGGGAGGGCGAGCAGTGTTAGTAGTAGGGCCAGAGGTGAGGCTTTAGGGTCGAGTCTCTCCCCGGTGGGCGGAGAGTCCGAAGAGCCCTGAAAGGCATGGCGGACCTGAGGCCTGGTCCTTTCCCTGCCGGCAGGGGGAGTCCCGAGATGGACAGTCTGGAACCCCTCTCCGAAAAGCGTTTCCTTGACCGCTCAACCACTTTTATACATCTCGAAGCCGAGTGAGAGCCGAGGTAATTAGTTGCGAGCGACAGCTGTCTGGGCACCTTGGGCGCCAGGAGCCGGGCTCGGAGCCCGACGGCCCGAATTCTCGCGAGAGCGGCCGCCGCCATTTTTCCATTGATTGCAGCGGGCGGGGGGAGGGGCCGACGACGAAGGCGACGACGACGGCGGCGGCGGCGGCGGCGGCGGCGGCGGAGCCTTGGGTCGGTGTCTGCGCGTTGGTGTCTGAGGCCCAGGTTGAGGCCTCCGCGATAGCCCGAGCGCCGGCGGTGGAGAGGATGACTTCCGCTGCCGTTTTTCTCCTGAGCTAGAGCGGCGCCGCCACCCTCCCCCTCCTCCGGCAGGGCGGACAGGAGCGGCCGGAGTCTGAGCGATGGTGCCCGGCGAGGAGAACCAACTGGTCCCGAAGGAGGTGAGGGGCCGGCGGAGGAGGCTAGGCCCGAGGCCTGCGGCCGCTGCAAGCAGCGCAGGCCGGGGCGAGGGGCGGGCTGCGGGCCCAGTCCGTGGGCTGGCCCGGCCGTGGGGGAAGGAGGAGGTGTGTGGTGCGGGGTTGCGGGGCGGGGTGGGAGGGGGGGTGGTGCATGGTGGGTGCGGCGAGCAGTTGGGAAGCCGGGCTGGATCTCGGGGGTCGGGGGAGCGGAGACCTCTCCCCTTGGATTTGTGGTGCTGGACAAAAACGGAGCGGACTGGAAGGAATCTGGTCCTGCTCTGGGGGGAGAAGGTGGCTTAAGTAGTTAACATATTGAGCCAAGGTGGAGAGGTAATTTCAAAGAAAAAATGCTGCAACAGTGGCCGATGTGCACGACAGGGTGACGGTGCTGCTTCTGGTTTTGACAGTGGCATAGCTCTCAGGGCTTGTGAAATCTACGCCCAACTTGAGCTTTGTGCGAGGGCAGTTAACTGTTAGGACTTTTTTGAACTCCTGTTTCTTACTTGGTGGTACTATGGGCCTGCCTAAATGGGGCCTACCGAAGATCGTTGAAAAGTAGTAAATATGACTTTCAAGTAAAGGTAAGAGGCAGCGAGGCATTACCATATGGAGAGTTGAACTACTTTTTGTAGTTGGGTTGTGTATGCCAGTTTGGGTGACTTATATTCTTAAAAGCAAGTGATATGAGAAGGCTTGACTTCTTGGCCTCTCTTGAATAGCAGGAGAAGATTAATGATAGAATCCAGCACTGGCCAGTGAATTTCAATATATTAATAGTATCTCTGTTGGCTTTATAAATATCTTCAGGGTGTCCAAATGTGTATTTTTAACTGGCTGATCATCAGGCGAATGCTTTGGATTTTTATTTCTCGTATACCTCAAGTAGATGCAAGTGTCGGTTGAAATTAGCTATATCGGATCTTGATAGTTTTGGGTGATGTTCTTAAAATTTTTTAATTCTTCTTTTTTTTTTTTTTTGCCTTTTTTGGTTGCTTTGTAGCTGTTTGTTGCTACTTGAGCAAGCCCTGACACTGCAAAAGTATTATTGGAGTTGTGTATAAGTGATAGGAATATTTTCTCAACTTTGTCAGATGATTGTTTTGCAAGAACAGTTTTTTAAAACTCAGTTCTTATGTGTCAGTATTTATTCATCAAGAACCACCTGCACAGAAAATAATAAACATGAATTAATCAGAATTCTTGGCTTGGGTACTTATAAGGCTACTAAGGTAACACTAGTATTCATGGAGCTCCAAGTAGGGGCTAAGCAATTTTCTACATAAGTAACTCTTAAGCAAGGATGAAAGTGATAGATACTATGAGATAGAGATAAAAATGAACTTTCTTTTAGAGCTACGCAGTGCTGGTTTTCATTTCCGTGAAAAGCAAAATTAGTCCTTTCTTAATTTTTTGACCATTAGAAAATATTGGTGGAACTTTGCTTTATGAAAGCTCAATATTAGGTTTATTTCCCTAATAATTTGGTTTATAGACAACATGATATAGATATACACTTCCACAGGAACATACCTGCAGTGCTGCTTTTACCTTTTGGATTTTAGAGGTTAAATGCCTCACTGATGGGTGGGAAGAGAATTGGGGGGCGGGAGGGAGATCCAAGAGGGGAGGGATATATGTATACATACAGCTGATTTACTTCCTTGTACAGCAGAAATTAACACAACATTGTAAAGCAACTATACCCTAATAATTTTTTTTTTCTTTTTAAAGATTAAATGCCTCTCCTTTAAGACTAATTCCTTTACCTGAGGCTTCAAACTCACCCTGAGTTCTGACGTTTTTGTTTCTTACTCCTTCTGGATCACGTGCCTTTATTTTCTATTCCCCAGACTCATCTTCAATCTTTTCTTTTTCCCTCACTCCTTTCATGATTCCTGGAAGCATGCACAGTACTCTCAAATCTCAGGTCTGTCATTTTTTTCACTAGTTAAGTGGTTCATTCTTTTTTGATGGCTGTACTCCTCTTCTTGCCTGCTTCTCTTCCTTGAGTTTTCTTTTGCATTTGATACTAAAAAAAAAAAAAAAAAAAAAAAAAAATCCTTGATTTTAGTAATGCTGTATTTTGGGGCTTTTTTTCCGTACCTGTTTGTCCTATCTGGTCACTCATTTGGTCAATGTCTTTCTCTTTTTCTGTGTCTTTAATTATCACTTTTGTCTGATCTTTGTCATCCTCTGTCTGGTAGAAGTAGAATTATATAGTGTTAAAGCTGAGAGAGCACATAGTGATGTGATCATCTCGTATTATAACTTATGCCCCTTCACTTGTACGGATGAGGAAATTAGGGCCAGAGGTTTGGAAAGGACTTGTTCAGGGTCACATAATGAGTAAATAAATGACAGAGCTAGGATTAG
The DNA here is from genome assembly GCF_033118175.1 of Dama dama. Classification (NCBI taxonomy): domain Eukaryota; kingdom Metazoa; phylum Chordata; class Mammalia; order Artiodactyla; family Cervidae; genus Dama; species Dama dama. Next base: position 41,182,594 of record NC_083681.1, on the reverse strand, counting down.
AACTCAACATCCCCTTGATTATCCTCTTATTTTACACATCCCTCCATGTAACCTAGGGGCTCTGTAAGAATGGTTTGTAACTCTCTAACTGTATTTATTTTATGAAAGTAAATTACAGAATTTTAAAATGTCTTGGTTCTGTTCTAATGGCTTATTACCAACTATATGGAAAACTTTATCTTTTTTTTTTTTTAGAAGGGAACCTCTGAAAAAATAAAAAATAAAGGGAACCTCTGACCCTTACTAGATTTAGATATACTGATAAAGTATATGCACTCATGTGTGTGCAGTTGTTGAATGAATAATATATTATTCTGGTCCCAGAAGCTCAAGGACAAAACTGTACCTTAGATTGCTGAAGAAGGCAGCTAAGCATCATGCAGGGCTTGGCAAACTACAGTCCCTGGGCCAAATTCAGCCTGTAGCCTGTTTTGTTTGGCCCATGAGTTAAGAATGATTTTTACATTGTCAAATTGTTGAAAAATATCAAAATAATAATCTGTGATACATGGAAGTATATGAAATTCAGATTTCAGTTTTCATAAATAAAGTTTTATTGGAACACAGCCATGCCCATTTTTTACTATTGACTGATGGCTATAGTAGAGTTAAGTAGCTGATACAGATACTGTATACAAGATACATTTGAAGCTACTTAGCTTGGTGTTCAAGACCTAGTATTGATACAGTTTGATTCTGGCCACAATCTTCCCTTTCAGAAAGCTTATCTCTTCTCCTTCAAAGCAAGTTTTTAATGTAGCCAAACAGGTTTTTCTTTAACTTGCTTTTCACTTCTATTTGTGCTGCCGCCTCTTTCCTACTTCTGCCCACCAATTCAGAACATTCATACACATCTTTCCTAAAGTATCTCATATCTCATTTATTCTTAAAAAACTTTTCTGACCATTTAACCTTAAAGATTTCTCCGTCTTAGAAGACTTATATGTGAACAGAATTCATTTGCCAATTAGTAAATAGTGCTTTGTGTCATCTATTATGGGCTTCCCTGGTGGCTCAGACAGTAAAGCGTCTGCCTACAGTGCAGGAGACCTGGGTTTGATCCCTGGGTTGGGAAGATCCCCTGGAGAAGGAAATGGCAACCCACTCCAGTACTCTTGCCTGGAAAATTCCATGGATGGAGGAGCCTGATAGGCTACAGTCCATGGGATTGCAAAGAACCAGGCATGGCTGAGCAACTTCACTGGTTCACTGGTCATCTATTATAGTCTCAACTGTATTTTATTAGTATTCATTATGGATGTCTTGCCAGCAGAGATCTTTATGTGTCTCTCTCCCCCATGCTTTTTTTTTTTTTTTTTGTACTATAGATTTAGGTTTGTCTAGGTTTGTGTAGGTCTGGTTTGTCTAGGTTTGACAGACCTAGACAGTGTATTAAAAAGCAGAGACATCAGTTTGCTGACAAAGGTCCATATAGTCAAAGCAATGGTTTTTCCAGTAGTCATGTATGGATGTGAGAGTTGGACCATAAAGAAGGCTGAGCGCTGAAGAATTAATGCTTTTGAATTGTGGTGTTGGGAGAAGACTCTTGAGAGTCCCTTGTATAGCAGGGAGATCAAACCAGTCAATCCTAAAGGAAGTCAGTCCTGAATATTCATTGGAAGGAATGATGCTGAAGCTCCAATACTTTGGCCACCTGATGAGAAGACCCAGCTCATTGGAAAAGACCCTGATGCTGGGAAAGGTCAAGGGCAGGAGGAGAAAGGGATGACTGAGGATGAGATGGTTGGATGTCATTACTGATTCAGTGAACATGAGTTTGTGCAAACTCCAGAATATTGTGAAGGACAGGGAAGCCTAGTGTGCTGCAGTCCATGGGGTCCCAAAGTGTTGGACACAACTGAATGACTGAACAACAACAACAACTATAGGTCTAGGATAGTGTCCTTTCTGAAGCAGATCTTCAGTAATATTCATTGATCTGGTTATAGGGTTGCAAGGAAACCAGTTTCTAACCAATTTCCCCTGCTTGGATGTTTTCCGTAACATCCTTGGCAAGCTGTTTTCCAACCTCAGCTTGAATACCTTCATGACCTCTCAGGTAACATCTTCGTCTTTTAAGAGATCTGTTTTAAATTAAGTTTTTGAGCTGAGAGAAGTCTAGATCTCTATAACTGCCATCTTTTGATTGTTAGCTCTGGATAGCAGAGAAATTTTAAATCATTTTCCAAAGGATAGGTTTTTTTTCATTATTGAACATAGGGGAAGGGAGTAGGAGGACAAAGCTCTGTTCTAAAGTCTGAGCATCCCCACCAACAGTGTAAGAGGGTTCCCTTTTCTCCGCACCCTCTCCAGCATTTATTGCTTGTAGACTTTTGGATAGCAGCCATCCTGACTGGCGTGTTATGGTACCTCATTGTAGTTTTGATTTGCATTTCTCTGATAATGAGTGATGTTGAGCATCTTTTCATGTGTTTGTTAGCCATCTGTATGTCTTCTTTGGAGAAATGTCTGTTTAGTTCTTTGGCCCATTTTTTGATTGGGTCATTTATTTTTCTGGAATTGAGCTGCAGGAGTTGCTTGCATATTTTTGAGATTATCCTTTGTTGCTTCGTTTGCTATTATTTTCTCCCATTCTGAGGGCTGTCTTTTCACCTTGCTTATAGTTTCCTTTGTTGTGCAAGAGCTTTTAAGTTTCATTAGGTCCCATTTGTTTTTTTGCTTTTATTTCCAATATTCTGGGAGGTGGGTCATAGAGGATCTTGCTGTGATTTATGTCGGAGAGTGTTTTGTCTATGTTCTCCTCTAGGAGTTTTATAGTTTCTGGTCTTACATTTAGATCTTTAATCCATTTTGAGTTTATTTTTGTGTATGATGTTAAAAAGTGTTCTAGTTTCATTCTTTTACAAGTGGTTGACCAGTTTTCCCAGCACCACTTGTTAAAGAGGTTGTCTTTTTTCCATTGTATATCCTTGCCTCCTTTGTTGAAGATAAGGTGTCCATAGGTACGCAGCGCTATGGAGAACAGTGTGGAGATTTCTTAAAAAACTGGAAATAGAACTGCCATATGACTCAGCAATCCCACTTCTGGGCATACACACCGAGGAAACCAGATCTGAAAGAGACACGTGCACCCCAGTGTTCATTGCAGCACTGTTTATAATAGCCAGGACATGGAAGCAACCTAGATGCCCATCAGCAGACGAATGGATAAGGAAGCTGTGGTACATATACACCATGGAATATTACTCAGCCATTAAAAAGAATTCATTTGAATCGGTTCTAATGAGATGGATGAAACTGGAGCCCATTATACAGAGTGAAGTAAGCCAGAAAGATAAAGACCAATACAGTATACCAATACATATATATGAAATTTAGAAAGATGGTAATGATAACCCTATATGCAAAACAGAAAAAGAGACACAGATGTACAGAACAGACTTTTGGACTCTGTGGGAGAAGGCGGGGGTGGGATGTTTTGAGGGAACAGCATCGAAACATGTATATTATCTAGGGTGAAACAGATCACCAGCCCAGGTGGGATGCATGAGACAAGTGCTCGGGCCTGGTGCACTGGGAAGACCCAGAGGGATGGGATGGGGAGGGAGGTGGGAGGGGGGATCGGGATGGGAAATACATGTAACTCCATGGCTGATTCATGTCAATGTATGACAAAAACCACTACAATATTGTAAAGTAATTAGCCTCCAACTAATAAAAATGGAAAAAAAAAAAAAAAAAGACAGACTTTAAAATTGAAAAAAATAAATAAAGTCTGAGCATCCTCAGTTCTCTAAGTGTTTCTCAGCTTGCTCTGTTTTAGACATAATCCAGTGTTTTTTGTATTTCTCCTAATTGTTGTACCCAGAGGAGAGCAAAGAGAGTGTGGTCTGTTCTGTGTGGTTAACAATAAAGCTTTTTCCCTTATCTTTTCACTCTACTGTATGTCTTTGAATTGTTGTATATTGATGTTGACTTTGAGATCTTTTGTTTTTAATATCATTCCAATTTTTATTTATTGCTTTGATGCTTTTATTCTGTTTCCTTATAAGGAATTTGTGACATTAGTATTTGTTGAGTACTCACTGTACATTGCTGTATGCTGCCATAGAGGGAATATTTGGAAAAAGTAGAAAAAAATTATTTTTTCCTCAAGTGTCTTATGGTATAATTAAGGGTATTACAATGTACCTAGTGGTTTTAAAATAATACTTTCACTGCAATACTTAAAGTGGTGTCCAAGGAGAATATAAATGTAGAAAGGATGGAAAAGTAAAAGAAAGGAATATGTGGTTCCATATCTCAGTGGATTTTTTTCTGCCTCTCTTTTCCATGTAATAATCACTACTTCTCTTATTGTGGAGCATGGGCTTAATTGCCCCACAACATGTGAAATCTTCCCAGACCAGGGATTAACCCTTGTCTTCTGCATTGGCCAGTGGGTTCTTAACTAGGGAAGTCAATAAACACTACTTCTATCTGGAATTAATGATGATACTAATAACCGAAAATTTATTGAGCATTTATTAAATGTCACATACTGTTGTATGTGCTTTTTGTGTATTAACTCATTTGAACTTCACAATGACCTGATAACTGTATCAGGGCCATTGATATTGAGATCCCCAAAACATTAAAACAGCTTGTTTTTCATCTCTATTGTCTTTTTTTTTTTCTTAAAATCAGTTCCATCAGTATCTATTACGGAGCATGTCAAATGAATATTCTTTTAATTTGTATGGCTCCAACCTTTGATTGTAATTTACATGTTTTTAATTTCTCAAGCCCTGACCTCTCTTCCAGTTTCAGATTTCCACCTGCATAGTGGATATCTAGTTGGTTGTACTCTAGCACCTATAGATTAAATATGTGTAGTATCAACCTCATTTCTCTTTCCTCTCTTCTTATGTCCTCCTCCCAGCATAATTCTTTGTGCTTTCTTGTTCAGTTACTGTCATCATCTTCTGTTTGCTTAAGTTAGAACATTTTTTTAACTCCTCTTTTTTGCATCTGTAGTTAGACCATCACTTGCAAAATGTCTCTTGTATCCTTACCTTTCTCTTTATGGCTCTGCCTCTATCTATTGTCTCATTCCAGTACCGGCCTTTTAAATGGTCTCTGTGCTTCTAGGCTCTTTTCTTTAGTAACTGTCTTCCCCACAATAGCCATTACTTTCTAAAACACATGAGATTATGACTTACCTGTTTTAAAATTTATAATTATTACCCTCTGATTGCAAATCAAATACTAGATACAATTTATAAACACTTTGTGCCAGACACTGCTAAACATTTTACACTCTTTTCTCATTTAATACATATAAAGCTCTTTAAGGCAGCTCTTTCACTGTGTATTTTGTAGATAGATAGAAAGTATGTGTAAAGAGTAAGTAACTTCCTCAAAGTTGTATAGCTCTTTGTTTCTGAGTCACTGTGGCCTTAGGCAGTAGGAAAGTCCTTCATAATATTGTTTCAATTGATTTGTTTTTTACAGTTAATTTTTATCAACGTTATACATGCACATATCTAAAAGAGTGGAATAGCTCTGCTGTACAGATTCCCTGCCCCTTCATTTCAGGCTCTCCAGAGGCAGCCACTTTCCACTCATTCTTCAGACATTTATCTCCATATTTCAAAGTAGTGTTCCTGTCATTTTCCTTCATGATTTTTCAGTTGAAGAAATTGTCTACTGACTTCGCACGATGGAAGTTTGGGCTTACTACTGTCCCCAAACACAGAGACACACTTCTCATTTCTGCCCAGTCATCCTAGTATTGTCAGATTGCAAGTTGTTCGGATACATAAAATTCCAAAGTTTATGTCAATGTGGCTATAATACATAGTTCAGCTTTGTGGTTTATAGTGATTATTTTCCCTTCCTGTGTAGCATTTTGTGTTTTCCATGAGTTAATATTTTCTAAAAATTTGTTTTTGCTTAGTTTTCTTTGTACTTGTTATTAATTTCACCAGGTGCTTCTCAGCTAAGGATATTGGCGATTTTGGGTAGGTGAGCAAGGGCAGGAGTGTGCTTCTGATGTCTAGTGAGCAGAAGCAAGCTATGCTGCCAAGCATCGTCCTAACTGCACTAGACAGCCTCCTACAGCAAACAATCATGTGGTCCAAAATGTCAATAGTGCTACTGTTGAAAAACCCTGAGTTAGTCCACACTCTGAAGTGTATAAATCTTCTCATTATTATGTCCAAACCTACCAGTTTCTTTGGATGAATTTTCTTGAATTGCACCTGTTGTCTTATTTATATTTATAATCATCTTAGTTTCCTTCAGGTCTCTCTAGGAGTTCCTGGTTCTGTATCTGATGCCTTCATCTTTCTTTGTGTTCTCATTTTGGAGGACTACTTTCAATAGCTTTCAGGATGGGCTGTAATTTTTTTGAAACTTCACATGCCTTAAAATGTTGATAGCTTGGTGGGCTATCTCTGTAGATAGCTTGGTGGGCAGGGAATTCTTGGTCAGAAATATTATTTTCTCAATTTTGAAAACATTGCTCCATTGCTGTCTTTTTTTCAGTGTTGCTGTTGAGACATCAGATGCCTAGAAGATTTTGAATCTTATTTTTCCTCTGGAAGCTTGGAGAATCTTTTCCCTTAGAGTTCTGAAATTTCTGGATTATGTGTAAAGGTCTGTTTTTCTCCATTTCTGCTGGATTCAGGGTAGTCTTATTCAATCTGAAATTTATCTTAGCAGTTCTAGGAAATTTCCTTAAGTAATTTCTTTGGTTTCTTCCCCTTTGTTTTCTCTGTTTCTCTTGAATTCCTGTTGTTTAGGTGTTAGGCCTACTGACTGGCTTCTCTAATTTTCTTCTGTTTTTACATCTATTTTCCATTTCTTTCTTTTTCCTCTGCTTTCTGGGAGATTTTTCTCAACTTTATCTTCTAATTCTTCTACTAAGGTTTTATTTCTGCTATTATGTTTATAATTTCCAAGTACTTTTTTTCCCTAAAAAAGTTTAAATGATAATATTCTTTTGTTTCACGGATACAATATCTTTTCTCTCTTAGGGAATTATTGATACGTTTCTTCTATGAATATTCTCTCTTTCCTCCAAATTTCCTTTTTCTGTTTGTTGGCTTTGGGCTTTGTCTTTTATATTAGATGTTTTTTTAGATGTCTGGTATTCCTTGGAAGTTAGTGCTTGCTTAGAAGAGGGCCCTTAAAAAGCTGAATGGAAGCTCTGCCAGTGTGTGATTATGGTTTTCCCTGTTCATTGGATATGTCTGGATAATTTCCTTGCGGACTCCCAGTGACAGGTTTTTCTCTTGTGCTGAGTTGATTTCCCAGAAAAGATTTCTGGTCTGTTCCTTGAAGAGAACAGACTTTGGAGTTGAGTAGGAAAAGGGAATGTGGATTTTATCATGAAGTGCACAAGTACACTTTCATTTAATTCTACAGTTTTCAGTATGCATGCCTGCTGAATTGAGTCTGACTCTGTGACCCTGGACTGTAGCCTGCCAGGATCTTCCTGTCCGTGGAATTCTCCAAGCAAGATTACTGGAATGGATTGCCATGCCCTCTTCCAGGGGATCTCCTGACTCAGGGATCGAACCCAGGTCTCTTACGGCTTCTGCATTGGCAGGCAGGTTTTACACCACTAGCACCACCTGGAGAGCCGCTTTCCAGTATGGCAGGCTCCAAATTCAGTTGCACCTGGCGTCCTCTTGTCCAGAGATACCTTGTTTTATACTCTCCTGAGATTGTTTAGTCTCTTGCCAAGAAGGGGTCAAAGAGTAGAAGAGAGAGGATATGGAAGTTTTGACTGTTTCTTAAGCAGACTTTGATCTCCTGTTCTAGCTTGGACTTCACTCTTGCTTCCAGAGTACCTGAAACAGCTAGCCTTTTAGGTTTTTCTGTTTAATTTTTTTTTTTTTAATAGAAGTCTTGAAAAGAATACACGGAGTTCCCGTACACCCATCACCAAGCTTTTCCTTATGGTAATCTCTTTATATAAATCATAGAACACTTATTAAAAGTAAGAAACTAACCTTAGTACAATACTACTAATATACTATAGAATTTGCTTAGATTTAACTAGTTTTCCACTAATGTTTCTTTTTATTCCAAGGTCCAAATTCAGAATACCTCATTAAATTTTGTTGTCATGTCTCCTTAGTTTCCTTTATTTGTGACACTTTCTCAGACTTTTCTTCTTTTTCATGATTTTGACATTTTAAACAGTACTAGTCATTTTTGCAAAATGGCTCTCAATTTGGGTTTGTCTGATGTTTTCTCAAGATTGGACAGAGGTTGTTAAGGAGAAGGGTATCACAGAAGTGATAGGTCCTTTTCAGTGCATCACTTGGACGGGGGTGGAGATGACATGATGGTGACGTGTCCTACTGGTAATATTAACCTTTGATCACTAAGTTCAGGTGATTCTGCTAGGTTTCTCCACTGTGAAGTTACTATTTTCCTCTTTAATAATTACTGACTACTTTGAGACCATGCAGATATCCTGTTTCTGCTTAAACTTCTGCCCTCTAGTTTTAGCATCCATGTATAGATCTTGCTACTGTTATGATTTTCTCTTTCCCTCATTTCTATGTTTATTAATTGAAATTCTTTTGTGAGCAGAAGCTGTCCCTTCTCCCCCATTTATTTACTTATTTATTTGTATCAGTATAGACTTACAGATTTTATTTTATTCTTTGTATTATAACCCCAAATTATTGTTAATAATTTTGTTGCTCAAGCTGTTGCAGTCTTGGCCGGGGAAGCTCTTTCTGATTGGCATCTGTGCTCATCCTTGCTTTTTGAGCACGTCTTTACTTTGTGGCACCACATAATGCTTCAGCCCATCTTCTATTTGCGCTGCCTCAACACTACGATCAACCACTTCTCCAAAGAGTTTAGAGGTCTTTTGCTGTACATGTAAATGTGACATGTGCTATAAACCAGGTGTCTTTGTTTTTCGTTTAGGCTAATAGAGGTTTCAACCTTCTCTGGTGTAAGAGTCATTACCACCTGTTCTGCTTTCCAGCTTCTAAAATCATATTTTTGGTTTCCTATGGATTTATGCTCTTTAAAAATTTTCTCTGTTCTTGTTTCAGAGATATTTTGGGAAGCTTCGCTCAATGCTTGCATTCAATCTGTCCTCTTTAACTAGAAATTCTTAATGTTTTTGTTGTCTCCTGCCTGCCCCAAGCCAATTTTGTTTTAGCCACATTCAGCTACAGTAGTGGCTCTTCTCTGATGTGCTATATGCTGTCATGTGTCACTTGCCCTGAGTGAATAATGCCAAGTATTTTTTTAACATCTGGTTTTTAGGGAGTCTTAAATGGATGAACTTTGAGTTTTACATGAAAACTACTCTTTAAGTACTTTCTTAAGTACATTGTTAGGATTGTTGCCTCTCTTTAATTTTCCGTTCTCTGAATTAGTCACATAAATGTTTTGTTTCTTAGTGCCAGATATTGTAATTTTTGCCAAAACAAAGGGGAGAAGCACAATTCATTTCCAGAGTACTTGTGTACCATCACCACTCTAGCCCAAATTGAAATAAAAGATTGGGTTGAAAATAGGGACTTGTGAAAAACATAGCATTAAATTTATTTTCAACTACCTATTGTAAATTAAGGCTCCAGAAGACGGCTACTTTAAAAACCAATTCATTGGCTTTGAGGACCTTACTTAGTTAAGACAGCATGATAGGTGTCATGATAAGCAGAGGCATGTTCTTTTATGAGGCTTGTTGCACAGATTTTAAAGTGTTCTATTCAGGTATTGCTGCTTACAATCTAATTTTCTACGAACCTTCTCTGTTGTTTAAAACAAACAAATAAAAGTCTTAGCAGGACTTCTCTTGGTGGTCCAGTGGCTAAGACTCCAAGTTCCCAATATAGGAGACCCAGGTTCAATCCCTGGTCAGGGAGCTAGATCTCTACATGCGGCAACTAAGACCTGGCACCAGGCACAGCCAAATAAATAAAAATCAACATTGAAAAAAAATTTCTTTAAGTCTTTGGCAAAATGATTGTGACTAGCAGTGATGGCGGATGATTGGCAAAAGAGATGTGACCTTTTAGATCAAGATTCTTAATGTATATTTTTCCTGAGCCTGGTTTTCTGTTAGTGTAATGGAAGAAGGGATGGATATAGTTGTAGTGTAAGTAAACAGATGTCTCCTCTCTACTGCATACTTCTGTTTACTTTGTCTCAGGTTTGGGAACAATAGTAATTGCCCTATTCTTTTGTTTAATGAAACTAAACTGAACCAAGCATACGTAAAGTAGACATAGAGGGAATTCCTTGGTGGCCCACTGGTAAATACTTTGCCTTCCCATTAATGTAGGGAATGCTGGTTCGATCCCCAGATGCGTCATGGCCAAATAAAAACGTAAAACAGAAGCAATATAGTAACACATTCAATGAAGACTTTAAAAAAAATAAAGTAGCCATGGATATGAACATTTTCATTGATATGAGACTGTCACTGAAACCTACTCTTGAGAATGTTGAGAGATTACTCTTTGTATGAAACTTCCTGAGATCTGTGTCTTGAATTTGTTGTGTTTCTTGTTTGTTTGTTGTTGTTGTTTTGGCTATGCCATGCTGCTTGCAGAATCTTAGTTCCCCTACCAGGGATCAAAACTGGGCCCTGTCAGTGAAAATGCTGAGTCCTAACCATTGAACTGCCAGGTGATTCCCAATACATTTAAATTTTATTTTTAAAATTAAAAAAAAAAATGGTTTTTGGCCATGCATGGAACTGTCTTGAATTTTTTATGCTTTTTAAAAGCAAGCTGTTAAAATGCTACCTAAACAGCAAAATCTAGCCCTTCTTACTAGTATAAGAAACCTTTGCTGATTTTCCTCTTCCAATCTAATACCATTTTTCTAACCCTGAAATGCCATAATGCTGTAACTTTTGACATTTGAAAAATTACACCTCTTTATTAAAGTTAATTAAAAGTCAAGACACAACAGTCAGAGAGCCTGGGTTCAAGTACCAGTTTTGTGACCTTGGGCAAGTTATTTAACTTCCCAGTACCTAAGTTAAATGCAGATACTGGTAACTACCTCCTTGGGCTTTTGGGAAAATTGAATGAGTTAATAATACATACAGAGTGTCTTTATCTATTAAACACTCTTATAAGTGTTATCTGTTACAATAAATGTTACTACCTTCGTTATTGTTATTATCTTCATTATATATTGGTATAGGGGCCAGCATAATATGCTGTACATGAATATGTATTGATTAAATAAAAATGAAGTCATGTCTTAGTTATTGAATATGCTTAGTTGTTTGAAGTCATGGATCTGATATGACCTGTCAGCATAAATCCTAAATGATTGTTAGATTTGATAGGTTTTTTATATTATCAAGTAAGACCTGTTCTTACTGCTTTTTAATAATTGAAACATGTAACAAAGTACAGCTTTTAAATGAAACTTTTTAATCTAATAAGATCCTAAGAAAAATTGATTTATAATATATAGATATTTGTTGAAATAACTTACTAGATTAACAAGTTATTTGTTTATAAGATTCAGTGTGAAATGTTATTTTAAAGCAAGATCCATGTTAAGAATGTTTGTTTCTGGGAGAACTTAATGTGTTTGATAATTCTGACTTTCAAAAACTCTGTGGAGTATAACCAGTTGACATGAATAGAAGAACCAATTAACTTGTCTTTTTTTGTCAGTTGTATTACTGATTGTGGGCTTCCCAGGTGGCTCAGTGGTAAAGATTCTGCCTGCCAAGCAGGAGATAGCTTGGATCCCTGGGTCGGAAAGATCTCCTGGAGAAGGAAATGGCTACCATTCCAGTATTCTTGCCTGAGAAATCCCGTAGCCAGAGGAGCCTGGCGGGGCTACAGTTTATGAGGTCACAGAAGAATGAGACATAACTTAGTGATTTAGTTCAGTTCAGTCGCTCAATTGTGTCCGACTCTTTGAGACCCCATGGACTGCAGCATGCCAGGCCTTGCTGTCCATCACCAACTCCTGGAGTTTACTCAAACTCCTGTCCATTGAGTCGGTGATGCCATCCAACCATCTCATCCTCTGTCGTCCCCTCCTCTTCCTGCCTTCGATCTTTCCCAGCATCAGAGTGTTTTCAGATGAGTCAGTTCTTCACATCAGGTGGTCAAAGTATTGGAGTTTCAGCTTCAGCATCAGTCCTTCCAATGAACACCCAGGACTGGTCTCCTTTAGGATGGACTGGTTGGATCTCCTTGCAGTCCAAGGGACTCTCAAGGGTCTTCTCCAACACCACAGTTCAAAAGCATCAGGTCTTTGGTGCTTAGCTTTCTTTATAGTCCAACTCTCAGGTCCATACATGACCACTGGAAAAACCATAGCTTTGACTAGACGGGCCTTTGTTGGCTACACAACAACATGACTGTGCTTTAGATTTGATGCTGTGTAATTGCTGTGACTTGCAGAGTTGTTCACATATTAGCAGAAGTACAGTGGCTTTCCAGTAGAGAAAAATTAATGGCTAAGTGACATAGTTAAGGCAAAAGATCTGGACTTAAATCTTTCTGTACAGCAGGGGTCCCTACAAACCCCAGGCCAGGGACAGGTACCAGTCTGTGGCCTGTTAGGAACTGGGCCACATGGCAGGCAGGGAGGGCCAGGTGAAACACAAAGTCTCCCCCATGCACCCCTCCCTCCGTCTGGGGAGGAATTGTCTACCGTGAGGCCGATCCTGGTGCCCGGAAGGTTGGGGACCACTGGTACACAGTGAGTCTAGCACCTTTGGCTTAACTTTGGGAAAGCCATGCCCTTCATTTGTTACCTAAGTGAAATCTTCTAGTGTAACCAAAGCATTGTAGTTTGACTATAAATATCTTTCTTGTATCAAGTGATATTACCTATTTTTATTTCATCATAAATATACTTTAATTTTTCTTAATGTAGATTTCTGTAGCTCCTAATACTGTCGAATTCATTGAGTTAAGCACTGAGTTAGTAGCTGCCATGGATCAGAGAATCAAAGATGAATAAGAAATCTGACCTAGTTGTAGATGCTAGTCTAGTTTAGTCTAGTTTGGGAAACAAAAATTTGTGAAGAGACAAATGCATAATGTGGAAATAAAGTGGGACCCTAAGGGAGGAGCCAACAGCTTTATTTAGGGGCTTCTGTGAGAACACTTAAATTGGGTTGCAAAAGATGACTGCCAAGTAAAGAGAAGATAAGAGCTTTTAGTTAGGAAAAATAACATTTCAAACACTAAAGTCTGTAATGCATTTTAAAAGTGACAGAAAGTTTGGGGTAAATGCATGGCGTCCCTGGGGTGAATGAGAGAAGATAGTTCTGGCAGATTGTGTCTTAAAATTCTAAAGGCTCTGTATGCATAAAGGAATTTAGGTTTTTATTGTGTAGACATGAGTGGGCAGGAATTTTTTGGGGGGGGGGTGCAGAAAAAGTTAACAGATTTGTTTATAATTGTTATAAGCAAATTCATTGAAACTGGTTCGTTGAAACATTGTTTACTTGCCTGAATGTTTTGTGTCCCTGCATTAATATTAAATATTTACACACAAATGAAAATGGGGCAAAGTGGAATTTGCTATAATACCTATTCTCTCACCTGGTGGTTTTTTTTCCCCCTCATTTGCAGTCATATAACTAGGTACTTTTTTTTGGTTGTTTGTTTTTTAAAAATAAAATGTTTGCCTCTGTAATGCTTCTTAAGTGCGTTCTACACATATGAGTCATGCTGGCAGCATATCCTTTGGCATAGTAGTTACATATTTGATACTGATAACACACAGGTAGGCATTTTCAAATAGGCTAACGAGATAGGTCTCATTTGCCTCCAGAAATGTGAAGGTATCTGCACTTTGGTAGTGTAGATCTGGTTTGAAGTCCTGAACATTTTCTCACACTCAATGGTGGAAGGGAAGTTTGCAAATGAGAAGTTACACGTGCTTCCGATTTTCAGCGACAGCCACTGTATGATGCTTATGAAAATGTGGTTTCTTCACCTTTTCAGTATAAGGCATGTTCTTGTGAGCTACATTTGTGGCGGTTGCTTTCTTGAGTGCTTTACAAGCATTTGTCTTGGTATGTATATATGTGAAAGTCGTGTCCAGCTCCTTGCGACCCCAAGGACTGTAGCCCGACAGGCACCTCCATTCATGGGATTTTCCAGGCAAGAATACTGGAGTGGGTTGCCATTTCCTTCTCCAGGGGGTCTTCCCTGTCCAGGGATCAAACCTGGGTCTCCTGCATTGCAGGCACACTCTTTACTGTCTGAGCCACCAGGGGAGCTCTAGGAGACAGTATAGAGAACTCCCTGTTTACCTAGCCTTTTTTCAGCAGCTTTAGCAGGCTAGAAGTGGTACTGATACTAGACTGTGGACTGGTAGCAGCCGCCACAGCAGCAGCTAAGAACACTAACAAGGAATGTTTTTAATTAGGGAATTAATTAAATCTTCCCAAGGGTTTCCCCAATGCTCCAAATAAAATTTTACCAGAAGGAGCTCTTGATTGCAACCCCAGTTCCAGGTTGCATTAGAAAGTAGAATTTTTGTATGACTTATCTGGTAAAAGATACATATGACTTTTGTAAATATACAAAAACTTTCTATGAATTCATGTACATTTCTTCCATTTTATAGCTAAAAATGTCTGCCCTTTTAGGTGTTTAGGTATTTTTATTTTGTTGCCTTTAAGTTTACATGAAGTTGTGTAATTTATTACTTTGTGATAATGAAAGGAAATAGGTGAAAAATTAGATACATAACAATGAAATCTCTTATTAAAAGACATCTAAGAAATACCTTTGCTTTAATTTTGACATTCTAAGTTCACATCTTGAAATACTTGTTTACTATTACATTATTTACCATTAACATAACCCAAATGTAATTTAAAGAATTCTAAGAAAAATAGACATTGATGCAGAAAATTCTTCTACAACTCAGAATAGGATTTAACACGGGAAGGGAGGTAGTAGTTAGGTATTACAGATCCTTCATTTTTAGGGAAGGAAGCATGAAGGCTATAAAAGCTCCATAACTTAATGTCTCAGGTAGTGGAGAGCTGGAATGAGGCTTTTTAAAAAAAAAAAAGTCAGGTTTATTTATGTATAATTTATATACAGTAAAATTTGCCCCTTTAAAAGGATGTACAGTTTTATGAATTTTGGCAAACTTACACTGTTGTGTAATCAGCATCACAATCAATATATAAAACATCTCCATCACCTTAAAAAAAGTTTTCCCATTCCTGTTGTAATCAACCCCATCTGCCACCTCCAGACCTTGCAACCGCTGATTTGTTTCCTGCCCTCATGTTTTACCTTTCCTTATATAACTGGAATTCAAGTAGTATGTAGCGTTTTGGGCCTGACTTCTTCCCAGCATAAAACTGTGAGGTTTATCTGTGTTAATCGCGTGTGTCAGCGGGCTTCCTTTTTATTGTCCAGTGCCACAGTTGTTTATTTATTAACTGATGGACATTTGGGTTATTTCCAGTTTGAGGTGATTCTGAATAAGCTGCTACAAATATTTGTGTACAGCTTTTTCTTTTGGTAGACAAATGTCTTCGTATGGTAAGTGCATGTTTAACTTCATAAGAAACTCCCAAATTCTTTTCTGAAATGGCTGTGCCATTTTGCATTCTATTCAGCAATGTATGCACGTTCTAATTGCTCTGCCTCCAGGTTGGTACTTGGCAATGTCAGTATTTTTCAGTTTAATTTTTTAATCATTCTAGTTACTGTGTAGTGATATCTCTGTGGTTTGAATTTGCATTTCTATAATGACTAATGATGTAGAGTATCTTTTCTTGTGCTTGAGGTTTTTTCCCAATTCTGATTTTTTTAAAATCATATTTTAATTGAGTATTACATATTTAAAGTTTTGCTAGTACTGCTAGGAGAGAGGAGTAAAAAGAGTACCTATTTTTAAGAGAGTTGGTAATTTACATAGAGAAAACTAGTTGTTGTATTAAAAATATGACTAATTTTGATAGACTCATTAAAGAGGTTCATATATTAGCTGATTGGTGGAGAGGATAACAGTTTGGGAATCAGAAAATTCATTGGTTTGACTTTGCCTTATTAACTGCTTATCCTTTCTGGGCCTTTCTTTTTTTCTTCTTTTTTCTTCATCTCTGAAATGAGGGATTTGTCTCTAAATTATGGACTTTCCTGCTGGCACAAACAGAGAATCTACTTGCAGTGCAGGAGACCCAGGTTCATTCCCTGCATTGGGAAGATCCACTGGAGAAGGGAATGAGGGATTTGTCTCTAAATTGTAAATCAACATAAACTTTTCGGTAGTAGGGGTTTTTTGCTGCTTTTTCAGTAGTAGGTTTTTAAACTTTCTAAGAAGTCTGTGCAATCAGAAAACAAAAGATCTTTGGAGATTTTCCCTGTCTGATGAAATTTCTATTACTCAAAAAAGATCTTCTGAAATTGTAAATAATATAAATCATAAGTATTTTTGTTGTTGAGAATTATATAGAAAGTCTGTTATAAGGATGGTAACTGATAGTTCTAGTATAATATATTTTGTATGATTTTATTATATATTTTATTATTATAATTTATAGAGCATTTTCAACATATTCTGTCTTTTGATTTTTGGTAAAACTGTTTGTGGACCCTGCGAGTCAGAAATAAGTGACTTGCATTGGATTACACAGCTAAAAGGAAAGTAGCCACCTTGACTTAAGGGTTCTAGACTAGCGTTTTTGCATCTGCACCACATTACTCTGCTCTGTAGACTTGTCCAATAGGAAATAAAGTCTTTAAATAGTATTAAATAACCTTAACTTTTTTTTTTAGTTGACAATTTTCATGTTCAGAGTATTATAAAATTTATTTTCCATGCTTCTAAATAAAAAGCATGATTACAGATAATATAAACAAGCTATTTTGAATTAGTAATAATGCAGTGGAACATTTCAAGACTTGTAAACAAGTCAGTTGTATCACAAGCTGAGTCACTGCTTATCAAAACAGCCTACTCACAGAAGAAAACTTAGCTGTAATCAAAAATAAAGATAACAGGAATAGTAAAGGACATACTGTACATCCTCCAGAGAGTAGTTTGTTTAGTTTCTAAGTTTAGATACCTAAACTTTAGCGAGTTACCAGTTAACAGTAGTATAACAACAATTAAGTGAGTATGGCAAAAGTGGGAATAGTTTAGGATAAAAGTGAGAGGAAAAATACTGTTATTATAATTTTAATGACACAAATATTTCAACATCATGAAGTCATCAGAAAATTTTTATTTCTTAAGAGATCTGTGTTTGTATGGGACCTTAGGCATGTCACTTAAGGTTTCTGAATTTCTTGTACATCTATAAAGTAAAGAGCTTGATCTGATGTCCAAAGGTCCATCCCTCTTTAAATATGTATTATAGTTCCATGTCGTATGTGATGAATCATCTGATTGATTGCTTCTTAACTGTCAGATTAAATATGTTATCAAACTTCCTTTTAAATATTTAAAAGCCCTTGCAGTAAAGAAATATTTTTAATCAGTTTGGAAACTTTTCAGAGTTTACAAAATCAATTCAACTTTTAAAAATTTACTTGGAAGTTTTAAGAGCACACTGTGCTTCCAGAAGCATCAGCTATTATGAAGTTATTTTCCTGAATGAGTATATTTTGTTTAGAGAATTCCCTAAAGGACTTAGAATAGGAAATGTGGTATATTTAAATGATAGCTATTAAAAATTTCAGAATAGCTGTATATACATTAGAAGTTGCTGAAGAACTCAGCACGGTCGTTAGGCATTTGAAGCAAATTGGAAAGGTGAAAAAACTTGATAAGTGAGCTGACCTCATGAGCTGATGGAAAATTTAAAAACAAATCACTGTTTGAGTTGTCACCTTATTCTGTGCAACAGCAATGAACAATTTCTTGATTGGATTGTAAAGTGCAACAAAAAGTGGATTTTATATGACAGCCAGTGGTGACCGGCTCAGTGGTTGGACTGAGAAGCTCCAGAGCACTTCCCAAAGCCAGACTTGCACAAAAAAAGGGTCATGGTCACTGTTTGGTGGTCTGCTGCCCATCTGATCTACAACAGTTTTCTGAATCTTGGTGAAACCATTACCTCTGAGAGGTATGCTCAGCAGATCTCTGAGATGCACTGAGAACTGCCAACGCCTGCAGCTGGCCTTGGTCAACAGAATGGGCCCAATACCTGACTGCATGTCACACAACCAATGCTTCAAAAGTTGAATGAATTGGGCTGCAAAGTTTTGCCTCATCCGCCATATTCACCTGACCTCTCACCAACCACCTACCATTTTTTCAAGTATCTCAACAACTTTTTGCAGGGAAAATGCTTCCACAACCAGCAAGAGGCAGAAAATGCTTTCCAAGAGTTCGTCAAATCCCAAAGCACAGGTTTTTAATGCTACAGGAATAAACAAACTTATTTCTTGATAGCAAAATTTGTTGATTGTAATGGTTCCTATTTTGACTAGTAAAGATGTGTTTGAACCTAGTTGTAATGATTTAAAATTCACGGTCCAAAACCACAGTTACTTTTTCACCAACCTAAATATCATTGTTAGTCACCAAGTCATGTCCACCTCTTTTGTGATCCTGTGGAGTATAGCCTGCCAGGCTCCTCTGATCATGGGATTTCCCAAGCAAGAGTACTGGAATTGGTTGTTATTTCCTTCTCTAGAAGATCTCCCATCAAGGGATCAAACCCACGTCTCCTGCATTGCAGGAGGATTTACCACTGAGCCACCAGGGAAGCCCTACATGTATGTATATCTACACTCAAATTATTTGAAAATCCTTAATCAATATGCAAAAATAATTTTTTTGTTTAAAAGAAAAAAATAGGGATTAATTTCATGTTCATATATATATTTACATATATCCATAATATATTTCATGCATATTATGTGTCTGTAATACAGAACCATTGGAAACCCAATTTGCAGACAGTTTTTGCTGCTTCCACAAATTTTAGTCATAAATTCTTTTAATTTTTATATTTTAAAAAATTGTGGTAAAATACACATAACAAAATTTCCCATCAAACATTTTTAAGTGTACAATTCAGGGATATTAAGTATGTTAATGTCATTGTGCTACTTACGATCATCCATCCACAGAAATCTTTTCATTTTGCAAAACTGGGCTCATTTAACAATAATTTCTATTCCCCTACTCACTTCCCCTTCTCAGTCTCTGCCACCACCATTCTGCTTTTTCTCTCAATGAATTTGACCATTCTAGGTACTTCATGTAAGTGGAAACATACTGTATTTGTCCTTTTATGACAGTTACTTCTCTTAGCATAATTTTCTCATGGTTTGTCCATTTTGTAGCTTATGTCATATGTTTTTTAAAGCTTAATATTATTCCTCTGTTTGTATGTATTGCATTTGTTTCCACTCATCCAACCATGGGACTCTTGGATTGCCTCTACCTTTTGGCCATAGTAAATAATGCTGCTATGAACATGGGTGTGCAAATATCTGAGTCCTTGCTTTCAGTTCTTTTGGTTATATATGCAGAAGTGAAATTACCAGATCAGTAGGCAGTTTTAGCACTCATAGAAGGTTACTTTTTGAAAAACTTTTTGTGAACCAAAATGATGTAAGTTAAATTTGATTTTGCAGCATAGACAGTGGAATGACAGGAGACTTGACATCCATGATGTCTAGCTTTTTATGGAAACAAGCCAACCATCACATTGAGTCGGTTCTAAACTATTAGCATAGTTTAGTTTTGCATGTGTGTTGGCGGCACTAGTGGAAAAGAAACCACCTGCCAATGCAGGAGACATAAGAGACTCAGGTTTGATCCCTGGGTCAGGAAGATTCTCTGGAGGAGGGCATGGCAAGCTACTCCAGTATCTTGCCTAGAGAATCCCATGAACAGAGGAGCCTGACAGGTTCCATAGGGTTGCACAGAGTCAGACGTGACTGAAGCGACTGAGCATGCAAGCATGTAATGAAGGTAATACTCTACTTATATAAAATAGCACATATGTTATCATAGAATATGATATTCATATTTTATTTTAAATACAAAATGACTTCTTAATATTTTAATCATTTCTGTTTCGAGAACTTCTTTAGCAGTTCTTCTAGGATAGGTCTCTCAACAACAAATCCCTTAGTTTTCCTTCATCTGAAAATGTTTTGGTTTTCCTGTCATTCCTGAAGGATATTTTTGCTGGAAACAGAATTCTGAACTGGCAGTCCTTTTCTTTCAGCCCTTAGAAAATATTGTGTCTCTGTAATTTCTGATGAGAAACATGCTACATTAGATTGTTTTGCCCTCATAGATGGTGTTTCTTTTTACTTTCAAAATCTTCCTCTTTGTCTTTAATTTGCAAGGAACTTGATTAAGATGTGTCTTTCTGTAATTTTCTTTGGGTTTATCCTCTTTGGGATTCACTCAGCTTCTTGATTATGTAGTTGTATGTCTTTTGCATTTTGCATTTTTTTCTTTTTGGCCATACTGTGCAATTCATGGGATCTTAGTTCCCCCAACCAGGGACTGAATCCAGGCCCAGGCAATGAAAGAGCCAGAATCCTAACCATTGGACCACAGGGAACTCCCTGTCTTTTGCCAGTTTGGGATGATTTCAGCCATTACTTCTTTGAATGCTTTTTTAGGCTCACCCTCTTTCTTCTTTGCTTATAGGACTTAGGTTATACAAATATTAGATCTTTTGTTTGCAGTCCTGCAGAAACAGATCTTTTTTCTAGAAGTTCTGTTTGGTGCTTTTATAAGTCTGCTAATTATCCATTTGTCTGTTGATGGAGATCTACATTGCTTCCGTGTCCTGGCTATTGTAAATAGTGCTGCAATGAACCTTGGGGTACATGTGTCTTTCAATTATGGTTTTCTCTGGGTATATGCCCAGTAGTGGAATAAAGAAGTTGTGGTATATGTATAAAAATGGAGTATTACTCCATTTATAAAGAGCTGTAAAGAGGAACAAATTTGAGTCAGTTCTCGTGAGGTGGATAAATCTGGAGCCTGTTATACAGAGTGAAGTAAGTCAGAAAAAGAAAAGCAAATATCATACATTAACACTTAACTATGGAGTCTAGAAAAGTGATGAACCTGTTTGCAGATCAGCAATAGAGATGCAGACATAGAGAACAGACTTGGGGACACAGCAGGGAAAGGAGAGGGTGGGACAAATTGAGAGAGTAGCATTGAAAAATACACTTCACCATATGTAAAGTAGGGAGCTGATGGGAGTTGAGCTGTGTAACATAGGGAGCTCAACCCAGTACTCTGTGACATGCTGGAAGGGTAGGATGGGCTGGGGCAAGGGAGGGAGGGCCCAGAGGGAGGGGACATGTGTATACTTATGACTGGCTGACTTTATTGTGTGGCAGAAATGAACACAACCTTGTAAAGCAATTATCCTCCAGTAAAAAATAAATTTTAAGAAAAATCTGCTCATTGCTAACCTCTGCTCATGAATTCAGAGATCTTTGTTATTTCTTGAAACATGTTATACATGTTTCTTTTTATAATGTTGCTGATAGTTTCAAACTTTCTTTTTTATTTATTTATTTTTTGGCTGTGCTGGGTCTTCACTGCCACACGGGCTTTCCTCTAGTTAGGGTGAGCAAGGGTTCCTCCAGTTGTGGTGTGTGGGCTTCTCGTTGCAGTAGTCTCTCTCGGGCTCTGGGCCGCACGGGCTTCAGTGGTCGTGTCCCGTGGGCTCAGTAGTTGTGACTCCTGGACTCCAGAGCACAGGCTCGGTAGTTGG
Source organism: Dama dama (assembly GCF_033118175.1). Lineage (NCBI taxonomy): Eukaryota > Metazoa > Chordata > Mammalia > Artiodactyla > Cervidae > Dama > Dama dama. The sequence continues at coordinate 41,160,936 of NC_083681.1, read as the reverse complement.
AGCACTTAGACTTAGTTGCTCTGTGGCATGTGCGATCCTCCCAGACCAGGGATAGAACCCCTGTCTCCTGCATCGGCAGGTGGATTCTTTACCACGGAGCCACCAGGGAACCCCTGTTGCTGATAGTTTCAATATTGAAAATTTTTTCATATGTCATTGCTATGTTTTATTCTTTGCTGACACTCATGATTCCTTTTTCATTATATATTTAGTGGTTTAAAATTTTTTTGGAGCTGTTCATTTGTCTTGTGATTATGAGAATACTTTAAAAATTTTCTTTCTTTAATTTATTTGGCTGTGCTGGGTGTTAAGTGTGGCATGCAGGGTCTTTGGTCTTTGTTGCATCAAGTGGGGTCTTTGGTTGTGGCACGTGGGATCTAGTTCTCTGATCACGGATGGAACCTAGTCCCCCTGCATTGTGAGCACAGAGTTTTAGCCACTGGGTTGATAGGGAAGTCCCAAGAATAATTTTATGGAAATTATTTGAGCTCTGGAATACAGATAGCTTCTTCCAGAAGAAAATTGTGATTGTGCCACTTATCTCGGAGTACTACTATTCTAGAACTATTTTCAAAGTAATTCTTTTTTTTTTTTAAACCACCCAGATAGTGTGAATTGGGATTGTAACCAGCCTGAGGGCCAGTCTGTGGCTACACGTACTCAGGAGTGACACCCCTGTTCCACTCCAAGGTTTAAAGCAGGCCATCCTCTTTTAGCATCTAGGAGAAGAGCGGTAGAGGAGTAGAAGAAGAGGCAGGTGTGTTATTTTTAAATTAAGCTTTCAATTTAGAGTTAATTGTAGATTCACCTGTAGTCTGAGAAATAAAAAGGAGACATTGTGTACTCTTTACCCAGTTCCCTCTAACGGTAATATCAAGTAAACTATAGTACAATATAACAGTCAAGATATTTGCATTGATGAAGTCAAGATACAGCACATTTTCATCTCCACGAGGACCTCTCATGATGCCCTTTTATAACTACACTCACTTCTCTCCCACTCCCAGCCCCTCTTTAATTCCTGGCAATCACTGATTTGTTTTCCATTTCTATATTTGATCATTTCAAAAATGTTGTATAGGCTTACAGTTTCTTGTCCTTTGTATTTCTATGGTGTCAGTTGTAACTTCTTTTTCATTTCTAACTTTATTGATTTGAACCCTCTCTGTTTTTCTTCTTAATGAGTCTGGCTAAAGGTTTATCAGTTTCATTTGTCTTTTCAGAGAACCAAGTTGTAGTTTCATTACTCTTTCCTATTGTTTTCTTTGTCTCTAATTCTTTTACTTCTACTCTCATCTTTATGATTTCTTTCCTTCCACTAACTTTTGATTTTGTTTGTTCTTTCTCTAGTTGCTTTGGATAAGGTTAGGTTGTTGATTTGAGGTTTTTCTTGTTTCCTGATGTAGGATTGTATTGCTATGAATTTCGCTCTTAAAACTTAATTTGCTGTGTTCCAGAGTTTTTGGATCATTGTGTTTTCATTTTCATTTGTCTCTAGGTGTTTTTTTATTTCCTCTGATTTCTTCAGTGGCCCATTAGTTGTTTAGTAACATGTTGTTTAGCCTCCAGGTGTCTGTTTTTTGTGCTTTTTTCTTTTTTTCTTTTAGTTGATTTCTAATCATTAGTGTTGTGGTCTGAGAAGATGCTTCATATGATATCAGTTTTCTTAAATTTACCAAGATTTGCTTTGTGGCCCAGCATATGATCTATCCTGGACAATGTTCCCTGTGCACTTAAGAATAATGTGTATTCTGCTGCTTTTGGATGCAATGTTCTATAATTATCCATTAGTCAATCTGATCTAATTCATCATTTAAAGCCTGTTTTTCCATAATGATTTTCTATTTGTATGATCTGTCCACTGATGTAAAAAGCCCCCCACTATTATCGTGTTACTGTCAATTTCTCCATTTATGGCTTGCCTTATATATTGAGGTGCTCCTATGCTAGTTGCATAGATATTTATGATTGTTTTATCTTCTTAGATTGATCCCTAGAGCATTATGTAGTGTCCTTTTCCTCTCACAATAGTCTTTATTTTAAAGTCTGTTTTGTCTGATATGAGTCTTGCGACTCCAGCTTCCTGGAGCTTGTTCTTGTCCCTCTCTTGGGTATGGCTTTGTTAGGGGGTGTGTTTAGAGTTGGCTGTGCATTCAGGACAGACTTTAGGCAGCCTGCCTGCTGATGAGTGGTGCCATGGTCCCACCCTGTTGGTTGTTTGGCTTGAGGGGTCTCAGCACCATAGACTGCAGGCTGTTGGATGGGGTCAGGTCTGGGTGCCAAAATGGTGACCTACACGAGAGTTCACACTGATGTATGATCCCTGGGGCCTCTGCCACCAGTGTCTTTGCTCCCACAGTGAACCACAGTCAACCCGCACCTCCCCGAAAGACCCTTTAATATCTGCAGGCATGTCTGGCGCAGGCTCCCAGGGAATCCCTGCTTTGCCCTGTTCTAGTGCACATGAACTGCTATGTGCCCCGTCCACGAGTGGAGTCTGTTTCCCCCAGGCCTGGGCAGCTCCTGCACTCAGGCCCTGCTGGCCTCCAAAGCCACATCCCCTGGGGAATGCTCCCAGTGCCAGACCCCCAGGCTGAGGAGCTTGATGGGAGGCTCAGAACTCACTCCTGTAGGAGAACCTCTGAAGTATAATGATCCTTCAGTTTGTGGGGCATCGCATGTCAGTATGGGATTTGTTATATTGTGAAAGCACCCCTTTTACCATCTCACTGTGGCTTCTTGTTTGTCTTTGAATGTAGAATATCTTTTTTTTTGTAGGTTCCAGTCTTTTTTGTCGATGGTCATTCAGCAGTTGGTTGTGATTTTGGTGTTTGTATGAGAGGACATGAGTGCAATTCCTTCCTCTCTGCCATCTTGTCTCCTCCTGCGTTGAATCTTTAATCTTTAATTTGTTTCCTTTTATATACTTCCCTCTGCCTTCTTAAAATACAGACTATAGTTTAAAACTTTTTATATTCTTGTCTACTAATTATATCATCTGTATTATATCTGGGTTGATTTTTATTGATTTTTCTCCTTATTAGGGATGGGTCATCATTTCCTATTTTGATGCATGCCTGCTAATTTTAAAGTGGATGCCAGACACTGTGGTTTTTATGTTGATGAGTGCTGGGTATATTATTTCCATAGATATTCTTGAGCTTTGTTCTCTGACAGTGCGAATTTACTTGTAAACATTTTGAGCCTTTTGAGGCTTGCTTTTTAGTATTTTAAGATTGACCCAGAATAACCTTTGTTTTATTTTTATTTTTTTATTTACTTTTGGCTGTGCTGGTACTTTGTTGCTGCTCCGGCTTTTCTCTCGTTGTGGCAAGCAGGGGCTACTCTTCATTGCAGTTTGTGGGCTTCTCATTCTTGTTGCGGAGCACGGACTCTAGGACACGTGGGCTCAATAGTTGTGGTTCCCAGGCTCTAGAACACAAGCTCAGTAGTTGTGGCACACAGCCTTAGTTGCTCTGCAGCGTGTGGGATCTTCTTGGACTAGGGATTGAACCTGTGTCTCCTGCATTGGCAGGTGGATTCTTTACCACTGAGCCACCAAGGAAGCCCCCCAGAATAACCTTTAGATTAGGCATAATTTGGTTCCACTACTGAGACAATACTCTTCTGTCTGCTCTTAACTGATGCCTATGTATTATGATTTTCTTTTCACTCTGGCTGGTGGGAACTGAAGTGAGCTCAGGGATTCTTTCCTTGGTTCTTTCCCTTGCCCAAGTAGTTTCTTCACATGTATATGCTGATGAGTACTCAACTGAATACACAGGGAAGACCATTACATATCTCTGGAGTGTGATATTTGCACATCTTTCTTCTCTTCAGTATTCTGCTCTATAAATTCTAGCTGAATTGACCCACTTGAATTTCTAACCTCTTCTTTTCAGCTCGGGGAGATTGCTGAACTCTAGCGGGGTTCTTCTGCTTACATTGTAGCCTGGAAGGTAGCTTACATTGTTTGTTTCTAGTTCCACAGGGATCACTGTCCTGTGTTATCTGTTACTTAATATTTTTAAACTATTGCTTCATATATTTCATCTCTTCTTTTTAGTTGTTTAAGGTGGAGAAGGTAAATCCAATCTGCTATTTCATTTTGGCTCATAGTAGAAGTTTTTTGGTGTTAACAATAAGTAATAACATAAACAAATATATCAGGTGGCTAAAGTGCTGTGGAGAAACCTGAAGTGAGAAAGGGAGGTGAAGAGGATTGCAATTTTAAATTGAATGGTGAGAAGAGAGTTTGAGAAATTGGCTCTTTTGATTATCTTTTGTGTACCCACACACTTAATGACTTTTGCTCATGGATGTGCAATTTGGGCAAACCTGGACAGGGACAGCTTGTTCTGCTCTGCTTGGCATCAGTTGGGACATCTGAAAGTCTGGGGGCTGGAATCATCTGAATGCTTCCTCACATGTATGGTGCTTGATGCTAGTTGCCAGATGGCATCTCAGTTGGGTGTGGTTAGAACATCTACACATGACCTTCTCATATGGCTGCTTGGCTTCTACACAGTATAGTGGCCAAATTCCAAGGATGAGCATCTGAGGGAAAGCCAGGAAGAAGCTTTATTGCCTTTTCTAACCCAATCTTGAAAGTAATGTTATATATCATAGAAAGTCACACAGGCTAGCCCATATTAAAAGGAACTGGAATTAGACTCCTAATCTTGCTGGGAGGCATGTCAAAGAATTTGTGGACACCTGTTTAAACCACCACACATCACTTCTTGGCCTTTTGGCTAAGATCAAGTGTAAAGCCACCACAATCACAACTTGTGAAAAGAAGGTAAGGATATCTAAAGGAAGAGCGTCACATGTACAGTGTGCAGAAATGCAGAGATCTGCGGCTAGTGGCTCCTTGATGCCTTAGGTTGTTTACTGCTGGGTCCCCACGTGCAGTGTCAGCTCCTTGAAGGCATGGGCTCGTATTCACCGCTATTTTCTCAGCACCTAGAACGGTGTTTGACAGATAGTTGTAGTTCAATTCTTATTTGTGGAAGAAATACTCAGCCTATTGGTGCCAGGTATCAAAAAACCATAAAAATGAATATGTAATCTTTGATATACTAATTTTTTCTTTAGGAAATAATCTTCAGGGAAAACTGTACAAATAAGCAGAGCTGTAGTGGAAATTTGAAAGTGTCTAAATGTCCATTAACAGAATAGTTAAATAAATTTTGATTGGACTGTATAATGGAACACTGCAATTTTCAAACTCAGTGTTTTGGCCCGGAAAGATGAGTGAGTGTTGAGGGGAAAGGAGCAGAATTTAAATGATGGTGTTCAGAATGATTCTTTTGATTAATAATTTTTAATATGCACAGAATGGAGAGGATCTAATAGGATGTATATCATATTGTTAATAAGTGCTATAGGAGTTATTTTAGACTTGCTTGTCAAAAAATATGTACTACTATTATAGTAGAAACCTATTTCTATTGTAAAAGAAAGCGATGTAAAATTTTTTAATTGATGTAGCATAGTATCTAAGCTACTGTGAATGCCCGACTCTTTGCGATCCCATGGACTGCATCCTACCAGGCTCCTCTGTCCATGGGATTTTCCAGGCAAGGATACTGGAGTGGTTTGCCATTTCTTTCTCCAGGGGGATCTTCCCAACCCAGGGACTGAACCCGGGTCTCCTGCACTGCAGGCAGACTCTTTACCAACTGAGCGACCAGGGAAGCCCATGAATGATAAAAAGCACCTTTTAAAATAATATGTTGGTTTCCTTTTATTAATTAAAGATGATGGAGAAAAAATTTATACAGAAAAAGTGTGGAATGTTAAACCAAGATTTTTCAGGAGATTATGTTTTGATTATAGGTTATCCTATAGATAACTGGTATAGACTTCCTTCCACTTATAAGTTCTGAATGTAATGTACAGTGTGATGATTGTAGCTAACAATACTGTATTGTATAGTGGAAAATTGTTAAGATAATAGGACTTAAAAGTTCTCATCACATGGACAAAAAAATTGTAACTATTTTGAGATGATAGGTGTTAACTAAACTTATTGTAGTAATTAATCATTTTGGAATATATACTTTTATTAAATCATTATGTCATACACCTTAAAACTATTACAGTTATATGTTAATTATATCTCAATAAAACTAGAAAAATATGTGACTTAGAACATTTGATTTATATATAGTTCTGAAGCTACCACTCTTTGTTAAAATGTGGTTGTTTTCCATGTTAATATTATATTTATCACCATAACATAGGCTTTCAGTAACTTTCAAGAGTAATTGAGGCTTAAGATTAAAATTACAAATATAGTTTATGCATAAAATCTTAGATGGTGTAATAATACTTTAATTCACACATATTTTGTTGCAAAAATGCCTTTAGGTTAATTGTTCTCATTTCACTGTCTTATCTCTTTATTTGAAAGAAATGATTTGTAATTTATTTTGTTCTTATATACCATAGGATGTGTTTTGGAGATGCAGACAAAATATCTTTGATGAAATGAAGAAGAAATTTTTACAGGTAGACTGCTGATGTAATTGCTTTAGTGTGATAATCAGCAGAGCAAATAACAGCATGCTAGTATTTTTGTTTAATAACAAGGCATGTCTTAAGTTTTATGGTTGTTTGCCTATTTTATTTCTCCCTGATTTCAATAATAAGTCACCTCAAATGAATATGTGTCTTATAGCACCTTGTCTTTAACAAATGAATGAGGTGGGAAAATGATGTAAAAACTATAGAACCCTTTGTTTTGACTTTTGGGTATAGTAGTTGTCTATTTTATACAGATATATATTTTCTGAAATATTAATAACACTGAGATTAAGTCACTTAATAATTTACAGAGTCAAGACCCAGAAATCTTAACTTGAAAAATTAAATAGAAATTAAAAACAACCTGTATACACTAGAAACTTAAACATTTCTCTGATGTAGCATCCCATTCTAACCTTTACTTAATACATCATTTCACTCAGACCCCTTTATCTCTAGGCTCAAGGTTCTTTATTTAATTCTGTTCTCTCCAGGTGATCTGTGGCAAGAGACCACTTAGAAAATACATTAGAGTTTGGTGGGGATTTGGAATAAAATGGAGGGAGGATCTTAAAAATAATCTTTTTCTCGTGTAAGTTAAGACTCCCAGCACTACCCCAGGAATTGTTACTTGTTACAAATGGACAATCTGAATGCAGCTGATAAATTTAATAAGTTTCAGTCAGCAAAAATATTTACACCGTCAGTTGTTTTTTCCAGTTTGTGGCAGTGTATTAACCATGAACTGTGGATACCCAGAAGGGTAATTTTCTAAGGCCTCATTTCTTAGTTCATAGCAGTTTCTTTTATCAAGAAGTAGATAAAATGGCCTCTGTGTGTGTGTGTGTGTGTGTGTGTGTGTGTGTGTATTTTTAAGTTTATAACCATAATATTATCATTTATAATAACATTGGAAAGAAGAAAGTCTTGAGAGAAAATGGGTTGATAGATTTAGAGGTGAAGAGGTCCGTCCTTAAGATTTTAAAATTCTTCATAAATTAGTTTTTTTCTTAGAAAAATCTTAATCTTGATAACTTTGAATTTTGTTTGATATTAACTTTTCTGCGTGTGAACACCGTTTTAAATATATGCATTAATTATGCACCTTGTTTTGTGTTTTTTAGTAAGAAATACCTAGGAATTTTTTTTTTATGAAACAAGTTATATTAACTTTTGAGATATTAACTTCAGAGAACCCAGATTTGAACTTGGAACTGTTCAGAATGCCAAGAATAGGAGATAAGATGACTTGAGAGGCACGCATCCCTTTAGCAGACTCAGAGACTTCTCAGGCAGAAGGACCATCTGTGTCAGCCGCTTTCAGATGTTCTGACAGTGAGCTTATCTTTGGACGGACCATATATTTGCAGTGTTTTTATCCCAGTATATTTTACATTTTGTAAATAAGACTTATCGTTTTTGTTTGTTTTTTTTCAAGGATTCTTTTTTTCAGACTTTGCTAGGAAATCTGTTTCTACAGAGAGCATAAAGACAGATCACTCTCTTAGCTTACAGTGTTAATATAACTATTGTTGACTGTCCCCTTTTTCTCACAAATGTATTACTGTGAGTTGCCCACAAAGTAAGTAGTCTTAATTTTATACGTTGTACCTTTTTTTTGTAATTGACTAGATTTTCTTTATAGAGAATTTTATGCCTCTCTAATAGCTCACCAAATATAGATGAAATATTTTCTCAAGTGGGACATACTTTAGGCTTTTCTAAAATTTTGCATTTTTTTTTTTTCTTAACTATTGTCTCTTATTCATTATAGAACTTTCACTAACTTGAAAATTGTGCTCCTTTCCCTAAATTAAGACGTGTGTTCAGATGCTTTGCCTTAATGTTGGGTGTAGTATTTAAGTGGACACCTTCCCACTACCAGCCACTGTCACTAATGCTATCACATATTTTTCCCAACCAGCGCTTGCATGTGCTTGAATGTATTTCGGTTATCTATTACTATGGAACAGTCTACCCCAGAACTTTATGGCTTAAAACAGCTAGTTTATTTGTTCACAATTCTTTGGGATGGGATTTGGACAAAGGCTTAACCAGTCAGTTTTCCGCTCTACATAGCATTATCTGGGATCATTACTTGGCTGCATTTGGCTGGTGACTAGCTTTGGATGGAATGTCCAAGAAGGCTTTTCTCACTTATCAGGCACCCCAGTGCTCCACTAAGTGGCCATTTTCTGTGTGGTGGTCCCAGGGTAAATGAATTTTTTTTGTTTGGCTGACTTATAAGAGGAACATTCCAAGAGATCCAAAAGCAGACGTTTCCTGCTGTAAATCACACAGAATCACTTCTGTCACATTCTGTTGGTCCTACTTGGTCACAAGACCAGCCCAGATGCATTGGAAGAGGAAAAAGAAAAAGAATAGCAAAGAATTTGTAGCCATCTTTAAATCACCTCAAGATGGTGGTGTTTTTTGCTTTGGGCATAAGTAGGATCAATCAGGGTTAGAGCTCCAAAGAAATTAAGAAAAAAAGAGGACACCCCTATTTGCCTAATTCTAAGAAATACTTTTTTACATTTTAAGTATTTTGGAAATTTGTATGTTTAGTAGAATATTGTAGAGTTTTTTTTTTTTTAATCCCTCTTGGAAAGCTAAGATTGGTACACACCTTATTGATGAAACCTTAAAATTGGGAAAAAGATTTTTTTTTCTTATTAGTTCCTAAATTGGGAGGAAAGAGGAGGAAAGAGATTTTGCTTCAGTGTAATTAGTATTGGCATTCGTGGTAACAAAAATTCACATGTAATCTGTGGATGATAGCCATATAGTAGATTAAGTTCAGACTGAAAAATGGGCCAGGAGGTTGAGTATAAAGTAATAGAATTTACTTGTGGCTATCTTAGAACTTTAAAGAAAACCAGAGCTTGTTTAAATTATCATAGAATTAAATTTAAGAGCAATATGTGATTGACCCAGAAATTCTTATAGGAAGCTTAAGGAAACAGAAAAATTTACAAAATTTTATATAGGTATTCATCACAAAATTATTTCTAGAGTGTAAAAAAAGTCTAGCTTAAGAGTCAGTAAAATAAAATTGATGGAACAAATTATTATTAATCCATGTAATAAAATACTATTCAATTATTAAAATGATGAGTTAGAAAAAACTTGACAAGGAAAAGATTACTTTATATGTATATAAGTAAAGAAAGACCTTTTGAAACAGTATATATATTCCATCTGAACATTTGTGTTTTAAAAGCAGGCATGTATATATCTGTTTGTGTATGTGTAGGAAAAATAATTGGAAGAATATAGACCAAAATGTTCACAGTTACCTGTGTTATGAATTATAGTTAATTTCCACTTTTTCCTTTGTACTCTTCCTATTTTTTTTTAAAGGAACAAAAATTCTTAACATGCAGTACGCAGGAAAAAAAGTTGTTATTAAAAAGAATAAAAGGCATAGATAAAATTAGCTTTTGTGTTTACTACAGTACATTTCGCCTTCAGATGAGATTCCATTGGGGCTAATTTTACCAACATCTGGATGTGGGAGAGGAGGCTGGAGTGCCTGTACCTTGTACTCACTTATTTAGGGAAAGAATCAGGAATTGCTGATGGCCATATGATGATGTCATATCACCATTCTTAGGTATACTGCTATGCCAGTGCTTCCTTCTGATTCCTAAATTCTTAGGTAGGGTTCTCTTCCTTGAACCCTCAACTCAGACTTATCTGAAACTTTAAAATCTGGCCACGATAGTGCTTTTCACCTGGAATACTTGAGTCTACCTCTGAAACTGTAAAAGCAGATCTTTTGTAGTTGAAATTTATTTTGAGTTTCTCCTTCCTTTATTGTAAACCAGAGTTTAAAAAGGGCCCATTTATATTTCTCAGTTTGACATTAAAATGTGTAAAACCATCTTTTGCAAGTGTTAATATAACATCCTATGTTTTCAACTGAAGACTTTTTTATTATCCTGTTTATTTAATTAAAAATGTATTTTTCTTTGTTTTTAAATGGGTATTATTGGTAGTTAAATATCTTGATTTGTGTGAATATAATTCTAGCCAATCTTAAACAATATACTTATTTTATGGCAACTTATTTCTGTTCTAAACTATCCGGATTAACCTTAGTTTAAGTAATCTTTTACAAATCCCAAATTGTATTGATATATGGCAGAAACTAATTACCATTATATTACTTCACCAAACAAAAACTGTGGATGTTCTGTCTACAGTACTCATCAGTGATAATAAGTATTCTTATTTTAAAATGGATAATATAGAAGCAGCAGAAGACGGAGGTTGATATTATTGTGGTTGGTTTTTTTTTTTTTTTTTTTTTTTTTAAGAAGGAAAGAAATACATTGTATACAGTACCAGTTCCTACAGTTCATATTTCTGCAAAAGCCTTTTGTGGGGATGGTGAGAGGAAATGACTGCCTTACTAGATTTTGAGGGAAAGGAAGAAATTTACATAATCAGATTTGCATATTAAAATGTTGTTCTGGATTGAAGGAAGATAAGAGTGAGAGAAACTATTGCCACTAATTGTAACTATTGAAACTGTCTTAATGTAAGATTCTGATTACTGCAGGCAGGAATAAAGGGGAAAGGAATAGTTCAAGAGATATTCAGATGGTAGAAATGATAGAATTTGGTAATCATGCGAGGTGAAGAAGAGGGAAGAAATGAAGAATATGCTTACCTGTCTGGTTTCAGCAGTCTGTAGATGATGGTACCATTCATTGAGTTGGGCATTACAGGAGAAGGGAAAGAACTTATTTCACTGCAGTGTCTGATGTAGCCAGCTATCCCTGTGGAAGATAGGAAAAAAGTGTCCTTTAACAGCTTGAGGGAATGCATAGCTTCCTTGAGAAAATCTTTTTCAAAATTCTTCTGCTCAGATTTGCGGGCTAGATGAAAAAGAATGAAAAAAATTTGTGATCCTAACTCCTTGTACATTGGTAATAGAAAAGTATTTTTTTCCTGGCTTACCTTTACCCCTCTTCTGGCTAGTCTGTTTGGGTAAGCTTGTTAGCTCCTAACACACTGATAAATGGGGTTTTTGGACATTCGGTCTTCAGGTATGACAAGGACAACATAAAGATCAGTATGCTTGATTGCTTATTTCCTTTAGTTATGGATTTTGCGGTCTGAGATAATCCTCATTGCATTTCTATATAGTTCCCTTTCTGTTTCATCAGGAAACCCAGAAATGCTAGATATAACTGTGCTAGCATAGTAGTGACACATTTTTAAGGATCAGATTTTGTTGTTTTCAGCTGAAAATTGCTCAAGTAAACTGTCTTCATGGGCTTGTTGGTCATTGATTTGCAGCCTTAAAAGATGAAACCAAATATCCATAAGAACAATGGCTGATTCTTATGTATGCCCGTTTTCCCAAAACAAACATACATGGTGCTTTATATGTTTGACATATCCAAACATGTGTGTTTCAGACATAAAACAGTAATATTCACACAAAGAAAAGAGTATTTTGTGTTGTTTTGCATTTAATAGTAGAAAACAATAATTATATTTTTTCTTTAAAGAGAAATAATGTATTTTTTAAAATTTCAGATAGAAAATGCTGCTGAAGAACCAAGAGTCTTATGTATAATACAAGATACTACTAATTCAAAGACGGTGAATGAACGGATCACTTTAAATTTACCGGCTTCTACTCCACTCAGAAAACTCTTTGAAGATGTGGCCAACAAAGTAGGCTACATAAATGGAACCTTTGATTTGGTGTGGGGAAATGGAATCAATACTGCTGATATGGTAAAACTCTAAACTGAAAGCATCTTTTCTTAAGCTGCTAATAATATTATAGTTGCTGTTATTATTAATGAGTATATTAAATCCTGGAACCCTTCTTGATATCATAAGCAAAACTCTTAGAGTGTATGTGCAACTCATCCCTTTACCTTCATTTGGAATTCAGCATTTGATTATCTTAAAGTCTGCACAATGTTATTTCAATAGTTTTTTTGTTTATGTAAGTTGATTATCACAAGCTTGTGTCATCTATGGAAAAATTTCCAACATTTACTGAATGGGATATTCCTCATTTTAAATATTTAGGTGAGAAAAGCAGTATATAAAATCATATGTATTTTATAATCTAACTTTTTGAAAAGGAGAAAAAAATGTAATATATAGAAAGAATAAGGAATAGAAGGACTTGGATCTGCAATATTAACAGAGATTATGTACCACATAGAGTGATGAAACACCTGGTCAGGAAAGTTGGTGGCACCATGACTTCTGCTTCAGAGATCTCACAGTACAGTTGTAGAGACAAGTACATAAAAAACAATTGCGTTAACGTGTTTTAAGTATTATTAAGTGTTATTTATGAGTTTGCTCTAAGTGCAAGAGGCGGCATTGATCAGTTTTGCATGGGACAGTAGCAAGAAGACTGTTGAGTTGGATCTCACCTGCATTTTAGGATAGTATTCCTTATAGTCTTTTTTTTTGCCCCCTGACTCTCAGTCCAAATTCACCCTGTGTATGATTGTTAGAATTATCTTCAGTAATCTTAAATCATAGTACTCCTGTCATCTTCCAGTTTAGAAATCTTTAATGACTGCTCACTGCCCACAGATTAAAAATCATATTCCCTAGGTTAGCATTCAAGACAATTGGTCCTTTAAGTCTAATCGTAACTCGCAGATAGGACTAATTTATTTTCTTAACATAGAATTTTATACTTCTCCATCTCCATGTTTTTGCTTATGTTAATCTCTTCCTGTCCTGTACCATTGTTGCTCTTCAGTTTCCCAGGAAAATAGCTTTAATAGCAAATGAAGTTGAATGTGTATCTTCATCATATTTGGAGGGTATGATCTTAATTGGCTCTATAGAAGAATAAGAGGTGTTGGATATTGCTGGATTTGCCTTTAAAATTGCTGATATTTTGCCTTCTATTTCATAATGTATTTGTTTTTTTTTTTTAATATAGAACTGGTGTTTTTAAATGGGAAAAGAATCTGAAAAAATAATAGCCATATATGCATAACTGAATCACTTTGCTGTATGCCTGAAACTAACACATTTAAAATCAGTTATACTCCAATGTAAAATAAAATTGTTTTTCAATGTGTACTTACAAAAAAACCCTAGTGTTTTAAATTAGCCAACTTTTCCCCTTTGAAACTGGTCAGTAAAATTGGTAGTCCCCAACAGGTTAAACGATGAGAAATGATATTTAATCTGAAACTTTGAATACTCTGTTTTACATTACTATGTAACTTCTAGTGTTGCCTCTTTTTCAACTTAAAGGAGTCTTATACTACCATGTATGTTTGCCTAAGTCTAGTTTATCTTTTACTTTTAAGAAACTTGATGTTTCCTCATCCCACTTTAAAAATAATCTGTCTTTGTCCTCTTATTGTGCTTTGTCTTCTACTGTGCCACTCATATAGTCTTTTTATTATAATTGTTATTCATTTATGTCTCTCCACTTGATAGAATGTATTTTGATGGCTGGGACCTTAGTATTAGTTTGTATACTCCAAAGATACTATCCCTAGGCACTCAAAAAGTGTTTGTTAAATTAACATTTGCAGTAGTTTCAAATATCACTGTGCCAGGATTAACTATTTTTCTTTCTTCAACTGTGACTGTTTTTAAGTACTTAATTTTTGTGTTTTAATTGCCTACCGGGCATTTCTACAAGTAAACTCTTACCTTACTGTACAATGCCGCATGTATGCTTCTCTACAAACCTAATTCATTTATCTACTCACCGTTTTATACACACAGACACTTATTTATTAAGGAAAACCCTCTTTCCCCATGTGTTCTAGCTATATCATCTCATCTTTTATGCCTGAGAGATGCTGAGCGTTCTGGTTCCTGTCAGAATTAAGGGAACCAAAGATACCTTTCTTTCTTTTCTTTTTCTTTTCTTTTCTTTTCTTTCTTGCTTGTGACTTCTCTTAGCTTCTGGTTCTCTGTATCCTATTTTTCTCATGAATTTCTACATGTGAGCCAGTTAAGTGAGTTTTGATAAATTTATTTTATTACTTAACGCTTACTTTGTGCTTACTGTGTGCCTAGTTTTGTTCTGAAACTAGACTTTATACAAATATAACCTTATTTAATTCTTTTAACCACCCTATGAGGTAAGTGCTATCACAGCTTTGTATGAAGGGTAAGGAAACTGAGTCATGGGGAAGTGAAGTAACTTTTACCAAGTCACACAAATAGCAAAGTGGCAGAATCTCTTAGAATTAATTTTTTTGTCCTCAATACCTGTACTTTTATATAATGTTAATTTTCTAAGAAATAAAGGCATCTCCATGAAATAAGGCCTTCTAAAGAGATAATCCTCATGTCTTTGAAACATTAAAAACATCTCTTAATGAACAAAATGGTTTTTAAAAATTGGTGGATAATTGCTTTACAATTGTGTGTTGTATTCTGCCATGCAACAATGTGAGCCAGTCATAATTATATTAATATATATATCCTTTCCCTCCTGAGTTGCCCTCTTCTCCCCCACCCCACCCCTCTAGGTCATCACAGAGTAACAGGCTGGGCTCCTTGTGTTATTTAGCAGCTCCCCACTATCTATCTATTAATATTTAACACATGATAGGTATACATATCAATGCTACTTTCTCAATTTGTCCCACCCTCACCTTACCCCATTGTGTCCACAAGTCCGTTCCCTACCAGGTTCACAAAATAGTTTTAAAACAAGAGTAGGGCATTCATTCTATCCTTCATTTTTCTCAGTGGTAGACTGGAGTGTTGGATTAGTAGGGCTTGGGGCATACAGAGTTCTAATTCTAATCTACTAACTAGGGTGTATCAGAATGACAGCTAGCATTTAAATTGCCCTACCAGATAAAAGATGTAAAGAATAAACATGTTAGATATTTATTTTTCAAAGACTGATCACTTCTATCTCCCTGGGATCCTCTGAATCCTGGCAGTAGACTTGAAGTAGGTATCAATTATTAGGACAGGCTTTTCCTTCATTTCTAAAAGTGCCTTTTTTTAATATTACGTGATTATATAAGGTGGGTTGCTTGTGCATAGTGGTTCCTTATATGGGAATTCTTATTATATTCTTATATCAAAACATGTTTTAGTTATATAAAATATTCTTTAGTTTTCATGAAAACCCATTGACTACTATATTGCATACATTTTAGAGAACATCAAAACACAAATGCTTATAATTCTTTTTTGTGTGTAGTACTTCAGTCTTTTTAGATGTTGGGAAATGTGAACAGGTGAGATACCAGTTAGTATATACCCTGTCACTGGGCTTAGCCATCCCAGTTCATGAATAGATGAGTTAATTCAAACCTCGATTGACAGAATTTATCAGAATCTTCATTTTTAAAAAATACTGCTTAAGCCCAATAATTGTAGATACGTGTCTATTTACATATTATTTATTTTATTATCATTAATGTTTCTCATTGTCTGAGTTGTTTTTTTTATTTTTTTTAATACTTGTAGGCTCCACTGGATCATACCAGTGATAAGTCTCTTCTTGATGCTAATTTTGAGCCAGGAAAGAAGAACTTTCTGCATTTGACAGATAAAGATGGTGAACAGCCTCAGATACTGCTGGTAAACTACTTATAAAGCCCTGTATTCGTAATTTTTGTGCACTGTCACCTACTATTTGTGAAGCAGTTTTCCAAAGGAGAGAGGAGAGATGTGTTTTACATAACTTATGTATAATAAATAATTTTTCTGTTTTCTATTGGTTTGTTGTAAATATGTATGTTAACATGGTTGCACTGGGTATCCATAGCACCTTTGTTTGTGTACAGTCTCTTGCCACACTGAGAATCACCACTACAAGGATGGGGATGGGTCTAGGATCTCTTACTGCATTTCACTGGCCTTTTCTTTGGTTCAGCATTTGCTTGTCTGCTGTAAATCTTTGGCAATTTTGCCAGGTTTTCTGGTATTTTGGTAGAGAAACAGACCCCCAGAATTAGCTACTCTGTTGTTTGTGACCCCACTCCTGCCCCTCCCCTCCTTTTTAGAATGGCTAGTTTGTAAAGTTATATGATTTATTTCTGTTCTCTTAGTGTTTGCAAGAGAACAAGTATGAATTGCAAGTATGCAATTCATATTTCAATAGGATTTCTTGTCTAGTTCAGTGGCTTTAGTGATCATTGAATCTAGTAACTCCTAATTTGAGAGGCATTCACTGAAAAAACCTGGTCTGATTTAACTTGCTGCTTTACAGACTGAGTAAACTAAGGCTCACAGAGTTTATGGACTCTTTTAGAACCCTTCTCTTTAATGAAACTTTCCTCAGGAAAAGTTCTTCTGTTTGATGCTTTTCATGTAGGAGTCAGTTGTGAGTTAGAGTGCCTTTCTGGATAGTAGACAGTAATTAAACATAGGGCATCCATTTCAAAGCAATACCAGAAAATGTTCTGAGCTACCTTAATCTCACTGTTGATCTTTATGACATCATGAGAAGATTTAGATTAGTCTGAGTAATGTTGAAACTAAACTAGCTATTAATTTGGGGGTTCTTGTTTTAAAATTCTTAGTAATTACTCTTCAACTCTGTCTTAGTTGCTTGTGCTGATTTTATATCCTTTATTCCCTTTGCACATTTTCCTCATTGATAGGAAGTTTGTTATTGGAGATAATAAGAATCTTTCCATTTCATTCAATACTTATTGAGTATTCCCTACCTTCCAGGCCTACTTAGCAAGGATAATAGAAAAATAAATGATAAACACTGTCATCAAGGAGTTCATAACTGTACTTTTGATTGACTAGTAAGAAATCTCTCTAATTTAAGCAAAATTGAAAGAGAATTAAAGAAATTTGAGAAAGTAAAAACTTTGGAAGGGGACATAAGCATTTCTCTAAAGTGTTTTATATTTGGCACGTTTCAGACCTTCCTGTAGAAAATAGTCAGGGAATATCTTGATGGTGCTGGTGATGCCTTGTCTTTTTTTCATTGCCTCAGGAATCAGTATGCCTTTTTCATTGTTTTAGCAGTATTTACCACTCAGTAAATATTGGTTATGCTGTATTTTAGGAGGATTCCAGTGCTGGGGATGACAGTGTTCATGACAAATTTATTGGTCCACTTCCAAGAGAAGGTTCTGTGGGCTCTACCAGTGATTATGTCAGCCAAAGCTACTCCTATTCATCTATTTTGAATAAATCAGAAACTGGTAAGATTTATGATTGTTGTATTTTCCTAAAATCATAGGGCATTAAACCTAGAATAATCTTAGCAATCTAAACCTAATCTTCTCATTTTATGGCTTAGAAAACTCAGACCCAAAACAAGATCACTAGTGAGCAGAAGCAAAGTTAGAACAAGAATGGGTTCCCTTTCCCTCATCTCATTGTTACCTTTCTTGTTACTGCTACTGTTTAGTAAAAAAAATGGATTTTGAAAGAAGTCATTTCTTTTTGATAATTTTTTATCTTGAATTTAATCTTAAGTTTTTGAAGTTTACTTCCTCTGGATCTGTGTGGATTACAGTAGATTTACGGAGATAACTTTCATGTGGAAACAAATGGGTCAGGCTTATTTTATTAGAACTACTGTGTTATGTTCTGCTTTAATCTAATCATATGTTTGACATTAATCATGTAATTTAAAAATTCCTGCTAGCTTGTCTCTGAATATGTTATGTTTAAAACTAACAAATTTTTGAATTTTTTTCAATTTTTTGAGCTAGTAGAGTTGCTTTATTTATGCAGTTTTTTATTTATATATGACTGGTTAATTGCCTGAAAATGTAATCTGAATCATTTTACATATCATTTTGCTTTTGATTGTACAGCTAGTAAATGTTATATCATGCTAGGTATGGCTTCAGAGTGTTTACTCTTAGAACTTCAAAACAGAGATGATTGTAAATATAACACAAATATCTAGTATAAGGGCTTCCCTGGTGGCTCAGCTGGTAAAGAATCCGCCTGCAATGTGGAAGACCTAGGTTCGATCCCTGGGTTGGGAAGGGAATGACTACCCACTCCAGTATTCTGGCCTGAAGGATTCCAAGGACTGTATAGTCCGTGGGGTCACAAAGAGTCCGACACGACTGAGTGACTTTCACTTTCACTTTCATCTAGTATAAAAAGAGAACTATATAATTACATTGTAGGTTTTGTTTTAATGTGTTTTGTAGTCTTCCACTTACTATATTTTGTAATTGAAATATAGAATAATTTCCTCACAGCTGAGCATTTGTACAGGCTTAATGGCATATTTGTTCTGGAAATAGTAAAAACTGGTTGGGTTTGGTATTTATGATCAATTTATATAAATAGAACTTTTTGCAGCAAACTACCATGAATAAAAGAGAATGCAAAATTATCTTTTGTTTCAGATAATAGCAAATAAGAAAGCTGCTTCTCATTACACTGTCAAGAGTAGTGATTCTCAAATTTTATTTCTTTAAAAATCATTTTGGGATACTTGTTAAAAATGTAGGTTCTGAGGCATTACTCCCAAAATACTGATTTAGTTACTCTTGAGTAGACTGGATAAATTGCATTTTGTTTTAAATAAATACCCTTAGATTTTTATAAGATAGTTGAAATACTTTGAGAAAGTTCCAGATTTAACAAGTCAGGATTCTTGAAATTTTTTGCTATGTATTCTGACAACCAACTCAGTCCTTAGGCAAGAAGTATTTACAGAACTCCTACTTTGTACTGAATAATGTATAGCTCTCTGATGCCTGTAAATTCTTGGAGACTAAAGTATACTTAAAAAAAAAATGTTCTCTGATTGTATGAATATAATAAATGTTCATTGTCGTAAATGAAAGTGGAAATTTCTGACAGTACAATCAACAGAAACTACTTTAATGATTTTGCATATTTTTGTCTTCTCTTTCTTTCATCTGAATGCTTTCAAGAAAATGAGGAAATTGTTATGAGAAGAGTTTTAATCTATATTTTTCATGTAATGTATGAGGAGCATTTTTCAGTATTATTAAGTAGTATTTTAGTATGGATTTTGAATGGTTAAAAAGTAGTGTTTCATTATATGATTTGGATATTTAAACTATAATTATTCCTGATGTTATAATAAACATTATTGTAAGTTTTTATTTTCATCTGTGATTATTTCCTTAGGGTAAGTTTCTAGAAATTGAGTTACTAAGTTAAAATTTACTAAAAATATTTTTATAGGACTTTGATATACATTGCCATGTAATCATAGTCTTCATTTCCAACTATTGTGCCTCACACAGTTCTACTCCACTCTTTTCCCTACTTGTACATTGTCCTTCAGTGTTCTGGAGTACTACCTTTCTGAATTAAAACAGTCTATATACATCTAGACGAATTGGTGTTCAAAAACTGTTTGTTAGTGACTATTGAATTGGCATTTTGCTTAAGAATTTATTGAAATGCACAAAATATTTTCATTGAAAAATGCTTTCATGATTTCCACTCAAAACTGCAGGAACACTTCTCTCCATATTCAGTGAGGTTGGGGACTTATTCTTTTCTGTCTCCTTGCCTGCTAATTCCTTCTGGTGGCCAATTACTGTTAATGGGAGATGGTTGGAAGTGGGGGGCACTTAAAAAATTAAGGAGTGGATTGAAGGTGGATTGGACTCGCAGGTGATTAAAAGCCACATGACTGAAGTGTTCTATCATTTAAATCTGAGATGTCTTTCCTTGGCCAGTTTCTTTAACAATTCTTTTCTTTATATCTGCTTTGAGTTGGCCAGTTTCATTCTGCTTCATTCAGCCTCGTAGAGGTCTCCTTCGTTTCTTACTGGTTCTCTTCAGGATTTCTTTCTGTGTTTGCTTTCTGTTATTTTTCTATACAGAATGGCATATGTTCTTATGTTTTCTTCCCTTATTGACTTATGATATTGACTCATGACTATTTCAGATAGAGGGCCCACTTGATAATAGTTCCCATTTGAAATTTTTTGATTTAGACAATTTATAATGACAGAAGATTCCTATTAGTTCTGTAGCATTGTATCTTTTTAATCTCACTAAAACCTTCATACTTTTGGAAAATAATAGTACTTTTATTTGACACACTGGTCGTTCTGTTAAATATGGTGCTAAATGAAGTACAAAAGACTATATATTTCTATTTGATTGTTATTGCTAGTGGTAAAATAAAGAGCAGTGGAAAACTTATTACTCCCTCCTTCCCTTAAACCCCTCCCCCTGCCACTCTTTTTTAAGCCCAGGGAAGGGAAACAAGTTCACAAATAAATGGTGTATG
Organism: Dama dama; assembly: GCF_033118175.1. Taxonomy (NCBI): domain Eukaryota; kingdom Metazoa; phylum Chordata; class Mammalia; order Artiodactyla; family Cervidae; genus Dama; species Dama dama. The sequence goes on along the minus strand of NC_083681.1, from coordinate 41,140,208 downwards.
ATTGATCTTAGGGTACACAAAAGACAGTAGTACCTTGATAATACCTTGCCTTTTAAGGCCACCGGTAGAATGGTTGTCCCTGACTATTGAGGAATTGGGGAAGGAGGTGGAAAAGAAGAAATCCCAGGCAGCTGATCAGGTGCAGAACAACTGTGTCTCCTTACTCAAAGTGCTGTTGTTTGTGGGAAAGAATCCATTATCAGTTCAAGTAGCTTATAGATTTATGTTGCTTGTAAGTCATATTCACTTCTCCCTCATGGGTACCTGCTGCTGTGCTAAGGAGTAGGATAGAGAGATAAATTAGATTTGACCCCTCCCCTCACTGTTGGGGAACATGTACAAATAAATAAACAATTAAAGAACAGTGAATTAAAAGCTCTAAAAAGGATTAAGGACAGTACGCTGTAAGAACAACTCAGGTGGTGCGTGTTGATTAGGAATTGGAGCAGTTTATAATGAAATAACAATGTAGAGTAAATATATAGACATGTGTTCACAGTATTCTTAAAGATGAAGGCATTAGAAATCAAAGCTTGAACCTTAGTCCAGAGTAAAAGATAGGCAACTACTTGGTCCCTTCTTAGAATTGTACAAGTGCATATAGTGTGGAATCTGTTCCTCTTTTCCATAACTGAACCAAAGTTCATTCTGCATTTGTTGATCTTTTTCATCACCTTAGTTAGCAATATCGTTTGTCTACAAAGTTTGCCACTATCTTACTAACAAAAGATATTTTTGTTAATCCTTGGAGAACTGAAAAATGTATTTCAGAGAGCTTCAGTGAATGCCTTTGGCATGTATTGAGAAAAGATTTAAGTTTTTTTGAGATAACTAAGTTTTTCAGTATAATGTGGGAGTAAATTAATTATTAAGCAATGTGTTTACCATATTTTACTCACATAATGAGGTATAATAAAATGATGAGGCTGATAAGTTTGTGTGTGTGTGTGTATGCATACCTCATAAACTGGGCCTGAAGCCTACTTCAAAGGAGAAGTTCTAAAAATATTCTCAACAGTGGTAACCATTTCTAATTAGGTATATAAAGTTAAGTACTTAAATAGTTCATTTGAATTTTGAATGCATCTAAGTTACTCCTTTCCTTTTCCCTTTCTCTCAAATCCCTTCTTCCATCTCTGCATTCTCTTCTTACTTCAATCGTCACTCTCTGCATGGCGTGCTGATCTATAGGGTTTCATACTTCATAGGTGTGTACAACAGTGGAAGTCCTCTGAGTTTGTTTACAGTGAATTTATCTTATGTTATTGATTATTGGTAGAAATTGGTTTATTGGGCCTGGTGAACTGGTTCAGTACTGTCTTCATATTTTGGGTGTATATGATGTTTAAAGTGAATATGTATATACTTTTTCCATTTTAATGCACAGCTTTTAGATTTGGGGAACAAAGATTATTTTTGTCACAAAATACTATATTAAATGTAACTCTTAAAATTTTATTAAATGCTATGTAATATCTATGTGTATCTCTAGACATATAACAGCATGTCCAGAGATTCTGACTTTTTCTGAGAGATCAAGTTTACATAGTGCATATATTGACCAAAGATGTCTTTCTTAGGTATTATTGAAAAAAATTGAAATAATTTCCAATTATAACCTTAACCTCTTAATTTTTTACTGTGTATTAAATTCTTGTTAAGTTTTCTTTTTGTTAGTTTTTTTACATAAATGCTGATTTATGTTTGTATATTTGTTTTTTTAAGGATATGTCGGATTAGTAAACCAAGCAATGACTTGCTATTTGAATAGCCTTTTGCAAACACTTTTTATGACTCCTGAATTTAGGAATGCATTATATAAGTGAGTATTCAAAAAAATTCTATCAATAAAATTGATTTAAGAATGAAATACATGTGAAGTATTTAGCCTCCAACTAATAAAAAAAATAAATAAATAAGAAAAAAGAAATACAACTTTTAATTAAATCTATTTACCTTCTTGCACTTATTTGTTAAGTTTGGGGCATTTCTCACTTCTTAAAACATACCTTGAATAGTAAATAAGAAAATGATTTTTATATTATCTAGGGTGAAACAGATCACCAGCCCAGGTTGGATGCATGAGACAAGTGCTCAGGGCTGGTGCACTGGGAAGACCCAGAGGGATCGGGTGGAGAGGGAGGTGGGAGGGGGGATCGGGATGGGCAACACATATAAATCCATGGCTGATTCATGTCAATGTATGGCAAAAACCACTACAATATTGTAAAGTAATTAGCCTCCAACTAATAAAAATAAATGGAAAAAAAATGATTTTATGAGAGGCAGGCATATGAAAAATTTGGGGGGAGAGAGAATCAGAAATGTACAGACAGCAACAGGATAAAATTGATAAGATTTATGTTTAAGATAAATTATTATATTTAAGCTTCCCTTGCTTTTAGCTTTCATGCCTTTATGAAGAAGTATGTTATCTACTTTTGGAGATAATCTGAATTTGTAACCTGTATTCTTTTTTTCCTCCACATCTCAATTTAAGAAACAAAGTTGCCTTTTTAAACTTGCACATTTTGTTTTTAATTAAAATAAAATGCAACTGTTCTGTGTTTTATGTGTGTGTGTATATAAGACTGTATATACGTTTGTATATATCCGTATTTAAATAAACCCTAAAGTCAGACATTTGTTTTTATGAGTATCCTGTTATAATACATTTAATACACTCTTGTATATTTCTTTACAATATCCATAACTTTTATTTTTTGACATTTTAAAGTACAGATAGACTGATTTTTTTCCTCCTTTTTGTGTTACTTTTGAGAAACACCTTACAGTAATTACTGTAAATATTTATAGTCATAAAGTACTAAATAAATACACTATCTAAAGTACTTTTGGAACTTTTGATATTACAAACAACATTATATTACCATTAAATTCATATGTAAGCTCACCATCTGAATTTACTTGAAAAAGTTGACATGTTTTTCATTCAGCAAGTATTTGCTACCCAGTGTTTATATGTGGGTATTTGATAGAAAAAGTTAGAAATAAGGTCTTTGTTCTTAAGTAATTCACAGATCTCTTCACAGTAGCAATATGTATATTTTTTAAAGTAGTTGAAATAACATTTAAGGATGGCTTAATGCCATGAGAGTTTAGAGAGAAGAGAGATTAATGAAACTTGGAGAAGTGGCTTATTTAGCAGAGCAAGTAGAACTTGAGGTAGTCGTGAAGATAGGTTTGGTTTGGCCAGGTAGGGAAGATTAAGAGGATGTTATAGACAGGAGGACTTTCAAGAGCAAAATGAGTAAGTTCATCATGTAAAACTAAAGAAGGAATGGCTCCATTAAAAGGCTGGACTTTGCTGGACTTACAGACAGCATAGCACTAGCATGAAAGATAGGGTTCCGTTTGTTTATTCTCTTCACATGTTATATAGCAGCCAGAAAGAACCTACCACTTTACGTATGTAGGCATGAATTAGGGAAAATTTCCAACATACTAAAATAAAAATAGTGAAATGATACAATGAATTCCTCTGTACCCATCACCCAACTTTGGATATTATCAACTCATGATCAGTCTTTTTTGTCTATAATCCCCCATTCTGATTATTTGGAAGCACATACCTAATTATATCATCTGTAAATTATATCTTAGGTCACTGCTAAAATTTCCCTGATTGCTTCATAATTTCTTTTTTAAACAGTTCAAATCAAGATCCAAGTAAGATCTGTGCATTGAAATTGACAAAACTTTTAACCTACTTAATCTATTTTTGATCCCCTTTGATCTTTTTCCACGTTGCAATTTATTCCTTGGAAATACATATGTGTATCAAAAACTGATGGCATTTGTCCTGTAGTTTTCCACAATTTGGATTTTGATGGTCAAATGCCAGTGTCATTTAATATTTTGTTACCTCTATTTTCTGTGAGTTAATAATTGGGACAAGAATCTTAACCAGGTTCGGGTTCAGCGATTACTCTTAAATAAAACCTTTGCCTTTTATTCATGTTACCTAAATTACTTTCTAAATTTATGAATTAGAATACTTCATTAGATATTAATTGCTTCAGTTAATACCCAAGCTCCGTAAAATCCCCAGAGTTAAAAATTAACACTTGTTATGGTCTTAATGTTAATTATGCTCTAAAGAATATGAATAATTTTCAAACATTTCATTCCAATAGGTGGGAGTTTGAAGAATCTGAAGAAGATCCAGTGACAAGTATCCCATACCAACTTCAGAGGCTTTTTGTTTTGTTACAAACCAGCAAAAAGAGAGCAATTGAAACCACAGATGTTACAAGGAGCTTTGGATGGGATAGTAGTGAGGGTACTAATTCTCTTATAATGATAAGTATTTGCAGTAGTCAAAGGAATTCTGAGAGATTGTATTATAAATAACACATTAACATCTTTACTTTAAACCTTTTCATTGCTTTTTTGGTTGGTATTTAAAAATAGCTTATTTTTAAAATTTAAGCTCCGAGGCATAAGTTTTTGATCCATTAAAGCCATCTTGTAAAATAAGTTCGATTATACTCTATTTTTATGTACTTAAACTAAAATTTTTTAAATGTGTTAGCTTAGATTTTTATTAACGTATTTCTTGACTCTACAGTGAAAAATAATAAAAATGGCAAATACTGTAGCACCATGAAGCATATGCTACTTATAAAATGCTGAGCTCTCTTGGTTCTTTTTCATATGATTGCCTTTTTATGACTCTAATGTATATTTTGTGTTCTTTTTAAATCTAGCATTATTTTGTGTAGACTCCTGTATTTCTGACAATTGGCTTTTAAACAACAAACTAATATTTCATTACACTAAGTTAATAGCTCTTTTTAATTAAATTTTATCTTAAAATAGCCTGGCAGCAGCATGATGTACAAGAACTGTGCAGAGTCATGTTTGATGCTTTGGAACAGAAATGGAAACAAACAGAACAGGTAATTTATCTCTCAAGTTGAGGGGAGTATTTTCTAATAAATTATTAATTCCGTAAAGTGACTTTATTTTATTGGAATGTTTTAAAACTTGGGCATTAGTCCATTGATAAAGTACTGACAGTTTTCCTCATCTTTAAGGAGGTTGGGCCCTGTGATTTAGATGGTCTCTTTTTAGCTGAAAACTGTGTAATTCGTGTGGGGGGGGGGTGGTGATTTTTGAACAGCATTTTCAGATAGATGCTAAGTAAACTGGGTGTCTTCTCTGTAACACATAAGGCACGCATTGTGAAGTGGACTCACCTAGCGTTACCTTCGTTTTGACCAGTGAGCTGTAGTTATGCTTTTCACACGCAGTGAAAGTGAGAGCTGCTTGGTCATGTCTGATTCTTTGCAACCCCAAGGACTACGTACAGTCCATGGAATTCTGCAGGCCAGAATACTGGAGTTTCTCCAGGGGATCTTTCCAACCCAAGGATCAAATCCAGGTTTCCCTCATTGCAGGCGGATTCTCGACCAGTTGAGCCACCAGGGAAGCCCTTTCACACTTAGGATCCTTGTTAATCTGACCCTATTCTTATCCAGTGGAAGGAGGAACAGATTAAAAGTGGGAGAACTTTAGATGTATCACTGGAATGAGGCCTCAGGCTGAACTGGATGAGGCTCAGGACTCATTACAGAGGAGGGTTTATGCTAAGTGTAGTGATAAAAGATCATTAGAGATAAAAAGGAAGCATCTGGAAGATAGCCAGGAGGATGTACTATCTGATGGGAACTATTCTGATGGCTTGGACTAGAGTTTTTCAAACTAGATTGCAATCCATTCATTTATGAAATTAATTTAGTGAATGTACACAGCACTTTTTTTTTTTCAAAAAGGAATAAAATAGAAAAATAGAAGCATCATATAGTAAGGGTAAGTATTGTTTTATGCCACTTTTGTTACAGTTATATGTACTAGGTTGCAGTGTAAATTATTTTCTTACTGTGGGTTGCTAGCAAAACTCTGAAAAATGCTGGATTGAAACACTTAGAAATGTCCTCTCAGAGAAGACAATCAGATATAGCTGGAGCAGGTTAATGAAGAAGGCTTCATTAAACAAATAGTATTAATGTAGACAATTATGGTGGATCCTAGTTTGAAAGCTTATAAATCCTCAATACTTGAAGAGGTATAAATTTATGAAAGAGGCAAACTATGATTTCTCTCTTAACCTATTCTTACTTAAGAAATATTGAAAAAAAATTTACATTTATTTAGTGATCTAGATTCTCTACATAATCTGTAGGGTTGTATTTTTGTAACCTTATGCAGATGGTATTAGGGGATGTTTCTTTCTCGTAGGTCTGAAGGTACCCTTTATCCTCATTAACATCCCTTTGTGGGTCAACAATTTTAAGACCGGCTGGGGCATTCCTTCTGAGTTCCCAGGTTTTGGTACAGGAATCTTGAGGCAAGACATTCACATGAAGGGTCCTTACTTAGGAGTTACCTGTCTCCTTTGGGTCAGAGTAGCCCCCAGTTGACTTAAGTTTGGGGAGTAGGTGAGAGATTCATTCTATTTAGGTGAGGATATCTTGAGGGAGATGGAGTTTAAGGTTTCTTTTTTAATTTCTATTCGTTTAAAGTACAGTATATTTTTCCTTCGAATTATTTTATGTGTATTACTGAAAAAAGTTTTATTTGTATCTTGAGATAGAGGATATGATTTCAGAAATCAGAGTATATTATTGTGAAAATAGTGATATGTATATGTAAAACTATAGAGCCAGTTATTTAGCTGTGTGATTATCAATATGCCTGAAATGATGGATTGTGATGTATTCCCATCCTAATTAAATATAATTATGGGGCTTAGTAGTAGTAAAGTTAGTTGATAACTGATTTCAACAAAACATTTTAATAGTGGGATTTTTAGTGATATGAGAATTGAAATAGTTCATTTTTGTAGATTCTTATTTTGTCTTTGTTAAGATTTTATTTTTTTTTCCTATAGAATTTTAGATTAGATAAATCTTAAAGCTTTCTAAAACTTCAACAGTAAGAATCAGTATCCTTTTGAAACTCATTCTGAAAGGCATAAAGTATTAACTACTTTTAAAGGAACCCTTTAAAAATTTGAATGTTCTTATTTTTAGGCTGATCTTATAAATGAACTGTACCAAGGCAAGCTGAAGGACTACGTGAGATGTCTGGAATGTGGCTATGAGGGCTGGAGAATCGACACGTACCTTGATATTCCATTGGTCATCCGGCCTTACGGGTCCAGCCAAGCGTTTGCTAGTGTGGTGTGTACCTTTCAGCTGACTGCTTGTGTATCCATACACAGAATACATAATAGCACAGTGATATAATATATCCTAAGGTAAGTATCATCCTAGATACACCTTCTTGGGTTGTTAGTCATTCCTGCATTTAAACTAGCAAGATCTAGAAGATTTTTGACCCTTCAGTGAGTCCTAATAGTGCATGTTTAAGAGAAGAAGTGTAAGCAAATGTACTGCCTCATGGCTCAATCTTTTACTCTTTTGTAGAAGTGACTAGATTATTTCACTTGTCTTTTTTTAAACCTCTATAAACAGTCTGTTTTATAAATTCTACTTTTTAACATTTATTTTTGGGGGGCCTTGCCAGGTGGCTTGTGTGATCTTAGTTCTACCAATCAGGGATTGAGCCTGGGCCCTTGGCAGTGAGAATGCAGAGTCCTAACCGCTGGACTGCCAGGGAATCTCCTATAAATACTGCTCTTGTTACTTTTTTTTTGGAAAGTACTTTTTTGTTTTGAGAGCACTATTTTGTTCCATATACTTTTGTGAGAAGAATAACCTCTAGTTACTAAGACAAACACAGACTGTATTTTTTGAAAAAGCATTCCTGTTCTAAAACTTAATTTTAAAATGACCCAGGCATTTTATAAGCACAGATAATTTGAAGAATCAGAATTATATATAATTATTTATATATCATCAAATTGGGTGAATAAGATTTTCTCATCTCTCCTTTTGTTCTCTGTTTTAACTGCTTTTTTGTTATTTTATTATTGTATTTTAGCCTTACATTTATGTATTTAATTGCTTATACAAAAGGAGAGTCATGGAAGGAGTTAAATTGACATTTAATATTAGAATTTAGAAACATTTATTCAAATCTATTATGAGTCAGGGGAAACTTTCACAGCTAAGTTATCTGAAAAAGTCAAATTTCATCATGATGATCTTACTTATGCTGCAATCAGGCTGGTGGTGGCTTGTAGGTAAAATCAGTGCTCTTAAAACTAGTTCATACTTTAGCCTCTAAAATAGCATTTCAACTGTGATTTAGTAGTCTCTAGGACAATTGATACCCTTTGCTTTTTTCTCCTATTTTTATATCACTGTCGGGCAATAACAGCAAGAAGTTATGGGATCAGTCAGTGGGAATCCAAAGTAAAAGGCCGTTCCGAGATAGGGGAAGATTTGGCCTCCTTTGCTCCATTATTTTATTTAAGTGCATGTTTTTCTTTTTATTGAAGCATAGTTACTGCACAATATTATGTAAGTTACAGGTGTACGATATAGTGATTCAGTCAGCTTCCTGAACAGATTTGAAAAATTCTGTTAAGTACTTAATAATACCCTTGTAAACTGCCATTCTAGGTATATGAGATTGGCCTTGGCTTGAGTGGCTAGTTTTATTTTTCATTTTTGTTTTGTTTTTACTTTATTTTGTCAGTTTAAGGTAGAAGAGACATACTGAAAAATTGTTAAGATTTATCTTTCAGTGATTTATCTCCTAACTCATTTTAAAACTTTGGCATTTCTTTAAGGAAATGTACTAGGAAAGTGTTCAGTAGTCCCAAGTGATGTACACTGTTTTTTCTACTTTATTTATGAAAATATTTTTTATGTAAGATTTTTCATATATATGTTTCATTTGTTTCTCACATATTTATTGAATTTTGAGGAAGTTAGTTTTATTTGTGTTATGTTGGAATCTAATATTTGAGTATTCAGCAAATATAATACTTGAGTATTCAGCTATAAAAAAATAGCTAAATCTTTTTCATTATTTGCCTGCTAATTGTTACCACTCTCCTCAGTACGTTACAGACAGAGCAGTGAAGTGAATTGGAGGCTATTTTTGGAGAAGTGAAAAAAGTCACATTTCTGAATGGAATTCTCCAATTCTATCTTACGTTGATATATGGATGATGGTGGTGGTGATTATTCAGTGGGAATTGATAATTACAGCTATGAAGCAGGATGTAAGCAGGTTTATACACACATGCGCTAATAGGGCTTGCAGAAGGGAACCTAAAACTTCCTAGATTTTGCTGGAGTCTCTTGAGGGAAATTACAGCAGGTGAGACTACCCAAGATAGGGGTTCTAAGGAGGATACTACCTTCAGAGAACTTTAGTTAGAGGTAAGTGATTTCCCTTTATTTTCTGAATTCAAACTTAAAACCTACACTTCTTAAACTGCAGAAATCACCGTATAACATCTAAATTTAGTGTTATATCACTGCTTGCCATTGTGTATTCTGTTAGTGTTATGTGTTTTAAAAAGAATTTGGTATAAATGTGGATTATAAATAGTTAAAAGAAACATTATAAAATCTTGTTCAGACTATTATAATATTTGGCCTTAATTTAAGTTGAACTCTTTTAAAATTTATTTTCTTACTCTTACTAATGGTCTTGGTATATTTGCCTTGTTGGCTATTTATACATACATATACAAACATACTTGACTCATGCACACATATATACGCACATATACTTACCTTCATACACAGCATTGATAGCTATGTGTTTTGCTTATTACATATTCTGTTTACTGAGCCACAATACTATAGTTATGTGTATTCACTGTGGTTAACACTTGGTATTTAATTTCAGATCAGTAAGTATGAAATTCTGTTAAAAATAAGAGGTTTTTTGTTTGTTTGTTTCTTCTTAACTTCATCTGCAACACCCAGTTTCTGAGCTGTTTTATCTCCATGTTTAAATAAATTAACTTGAGAGTAATATTTAAAATTAAATAAGAATGGAGTTGCCACTTAGTTAATTTATCATTATAACATCTATATATAACTTTGGTTATTTTTCAGCATGATTGATAGCAGACTAATTTTTAAATAAGTGCTAAAAATTGCCTGATAGTTTTTTAAAACAGCTTTTCATCCTAATGTTTTCTTTATTGAATTATTTCTTAGTTGTTATAACTGTAATATTTATTATGTTTCTAGTCTCCACTTTATCTGGCCAAGTAGTGTAAACGATTCTGCTGCTATTCTATCTCTCAAATTGAGTTTTGTTCAGCACTAGTGTCCAATAGGTTTAATAGATGTTTGGAAGAAGGCTCCTGATTAAATAAAATTGGGAAACTGTGTAACTGTAATTCTCTTTGGGAAGTTTACAATGCACATTTAATTTTAAATGCCCTCCGTGTTCCTGTAATAGAGAAATTAACCAACCTTTTCTCTGTGGGACATCTGTTAGTATTTCAAAGGACACTAGGATTTTGAGGAACATATTCACAAAATATTCTAGGATATTTTGTGAAGCTCTGCATTAGATTAAGCTGATTTAAGGAAATCTCTACTTTGTTACATTAACGTTTATGTCCTTGTAACGTTGAAGGGAGTGACAATGCTAAAATAATATGTTTCTCATTTCCTGTTATTTTACATGTCTTGTTATTAATCCTGAAAAAATAATATCAGCCAAAAGATAACTTATATTAATACTTTAAAAAACTTGATTCTCACTGATTTATTAGGTAATTAGAACTGTCTACATAAAATCAGTCTCTCCAAACTTTATAATCAAAGAAACCTTGAATCTGCTTATTGCCAAGCATATTTGAGAGTGTATTATGTTAAGAAAATCTAAATGGTATAACCTCATATGTTTGACATTAACTAGAGGAGAGTGTTATACGTAATACTAAATTTTAAACACTGTCTTCTTATAGGTAGTTTTATTGAGTTGCTTATTCAGTGGTAGGTACTATTCTAGGCCATTTTTATTAGTATAGTTTTATTCTCTTTTGGGGTAAGTACATTTAAATATCCATTTATTATGTCAAAATGTGTTCAAAAGTCTAAAACTGGATTTGGCTATATGGTTCCTTGTAGTGTCTTGGGAAAGATCAGATTAGGAGAAAGACCTTTGTTCCCTAAGTAAACACAATTTAATGATCATTTTAAAGTTTTGAATAGAAAATTGTTAAATTCATAAGCATTTGTGAAATCATAACTGTTCCAGATATTTAGTTTATACACGTTTATATCATAAGTGCTACCCTGGTTTAACAGGTAATTTGGACATTCTTACATGGCTGGGTTGGTCACATAACTCATTTGGTTGGTAGAGTAGTCCAGATTTGTCCAAATGTGTAAGCATCACATAAAGAAAACTCTCTTCCATGGACTCTACCCTCATTTTTCCATGAATTTGTGTGGTTGAACATAGTGAGAACCAGTTTAAAAAGTGGGGACTTTTGCTTTCAGGATGATGGAGTAGATGTACATTGCCCTATTCCTCCCGCTTAAACAACTGAAAACCTTGAACATTATATATAAAATAAGCATAAGAAGACTCTGAAAGGTGGAGAAAAGGCATAAAGACTAGGGACCTCAGGACTCAAGGAATGACATGGGGTGAGTTCCCTGGGTTTTCTTTTTGCCTAATGTATCCCAAAGTTGGAGCTGAAATGCTGGCAGGCTGGAAATAGCAAATAGCACAGACTAATAAGTCTGCTGTCTCTAGCCCAAAGACTGGGGAAAGGACAGCCTGGCAAGGCAGAAAACTTAGCCAGTAGCTGCTGTGCTGCAGCCAGACACCGCCAGAAAGACTGTGGCCCTGACCCTAACCAGTGTCAGCCAAGGCTGAGTAGGGAGTCTTGAAGTTGGAACAAGGTGCTCCAGCCCCCTGCTGGGGTGATTTCAGAGAAGACTGACTAGGAGCCAGAAGTTTCTTCCCTCCTGGGCAGTACTGAGCCTCCCCACTGCCTTTACTGTGGTTAATTGTTGTTAGAGACCATGTGGGGAGCCTGGCCTTACACTCCCACCTAATAGTAAAAAGGTGTTCCTTTCCCTTGCCACTGGAGTGGTGTTAGAGGAGGCCTCGATGAGAGTCAGGACTTTTACCACCTCCCACCTCCGAGACAGGGAGGCAGCCCCCTCCTACCTGTGGTGTCAGTGGAGGCCACAGAGGGAGCAGGGACAGATGTTAGAATTATCTGACAAATATTTTAAAGCAACCATCATAGAAGTATCAACACATCAGTGCAGGTTCGTAAGCCCACTTGAAACAAATGAGAAAGTAGAAAGTCCTGAGGAAGAAATAGCAGATACAAAGAAAAATGAAATGGAAATTTAGAACTGAGAAATGCAGTAACCAAAATTATAAAGTTAATGGATAGGCTCAACACCAGAATGGAAGAGACAGCCTGTAGTGAACCTGACAACAGAACAATACAAATTGCCCAGTTTAAATAACAGAAGAAGTACAATGGGAGGTGAAAATCCTTAGGGACCCATGGGACTATAACAAAAGGCCTAACATTGGAGTCCTGGAAGGAGAGGAAAAAGAAGACAGGGCTGAAAAAAACACTTGAAGAAATAATGACTAAAGACTTCCCAAATTTGGCAAAAGGCATAAAGCTGCAGATCCAAGAAGCTGAGCAAATCACAAACAAGATAAGCCAAAAGAACTTTACATCAAGTTCAATTATAATTAGACTTTTGAAAAGGAAAAACAAAATATCTTGGAAGCAGTGAGTGAGAAAAGGTACCTTTTTTATGGGGGAAAAACAATCTGGTTTCTCATAAGCAGATCTGTCATCAAAAACTATGGAAGTCAGAAGGAAGTAGCACATTTTTCAAGTGTTGAAAGAAAAGAACTGTCAACTAGAGTTTTATACACAGTGGAAATATTATTCAGGAATGAAGGGGAAATCAAGACCTTCTTGGATGAGGGAATCCTGAGAAAATTTGTTACTAGTAGACCTACCTTAAAAAAATGGCTAAAGAAAATTCTCTAAACAGGAAATGGTAAAAGGAAGGCATATTGGAACATTAGGAATGAAGAAAGAACATGGTAGGCAAAACTTAGGGTAATACAGTAGGCTTTCCTTCTCCTCTTGAGTTTTCTAAATTATCTTTGATACTTGAACCAAATTTATAACAGTGTCTGGTGGGATTCTAAATATATGTAAAGGAACTATGTAAGACAATTATATTACAAAATTGAAAGAGGTGAAAAGACAGAGTTAAGGTTTCTGTACTTCACTTGAACAGTTAAAAGATGGGACCAATGGACCAAAAGTTTTGTGTATATAATGTAACATGTAGAGCAGCCATTGAAAAAGAGATACACTCAGTTCAGTTCAGCTCTCAGTCATGTCCTACTCTTTGCAACCCCATGAACCGCAGCACACCAGGCCTCCCTGTCCATCACCAACTACCAGAGTTGGTACACTCAGAAGCACTATCAATAAATCTAAGTAAAATTTAATTCAAAATTTTTTTCAAGTTATCGATAGGAAAGCACAGAAAAGAAAGCAAACCAAAACATTAAAATAGCAGACTTAGTTGCGTGTAAATAGTCTGACTGTACCAAGTAAAGGGCATCCCCGGTGGCTCAGACAGTAAAGAATCACCCGCAATGCAGAAGACCTGGACTCGATCCCTGTGTCAGGAAGATCCTCTGGAAAAGGGAATGGCAACCCACTCCAGTATTCTTGCCTGGAGAATTCCGTGGGCAGAGGAGCCTGGCAAGCTACAGTCCATGGGGTTGCAAAGAGTTGGACACGACTGAGCGACTAACACACATACCAAGTAAAAGGAAGAGATCAGCATATTAGATTTAAAAAATGTGACCCAACAATATGTTAGGTACAAAAAACAGCTTTTAGTATATTGAAATAGGCAGGTTGATAATAAAAGGGTTGAAAATTATGTATCATGTAAACATTAATCAAGAGAAATGAGGCATGGCTATATTAAAAGGAGATAAAACAGATTTCAAAGCAGAATTACTAGAGACAAAGAAGGTCGTTGTCTAATGATAAAAAAAGGTCAGTCCATCAAGAAGACAGCAATCTTAAATGTGTACAGACTAAGTTACAGAGCTGCAAAATATGTGAAGCAAAAGCTGTCCGAAATGAAAGGAGAAATTGACAAATCTACAGTTACAGTTGGAGACTTCAGTGCCCTTATCAATAATTGATAGGTAGAATCTCTAGACAAAAAATTAACAAAGATATGGAACCTAACAATATCATCAGCCAACAAGCTCTAATAGATATAAAACCGTGCCCTTGACAACAGCAGAGTACACGTTCTTCCCAAGTGCCTGTGGACTGCGTGTGAGGATAGACCATATCCTGGGCCGTAACACAGACTTCAGTTTAAAAGAGTTAAAAATCAGAGAGAGAGTGTTTTTCTGTCACACTGGAATCAAATTGGAAATCAGTAACAGTTAACTGGAAAAACACCAAATGTTGGAAAAGTAAACAATGCACTTCTAAATAATCCATGAGTCAAAGAGGAAATCTCAAGGCAAATTAAATATATATATATATTTTTTTAATGGATATGCAGATGTGTAACATATCAGGAGTTTTGAGACACAGCTGAAGCAATACTACAGAGAGGAAAGTGTTAGTCGCTCAATCCCATGGTTCCTCTGTCCATAGAATTCTCCAGGCAAGAATACGGGAGTGGGTAGCCATTGCCTACTCCAGACAATCTTTCCAACCCAGGGACAGAACCCCGGTTTCCCACATTGCAGGCAGATTTCTTACCGTTTGAGCCACCACGGAGAGGAAAATTTATAGCTTTAAATGCTGGCCTTTAGTATAAATTCTTCCATAAGAAAAAAGAGAAAATGTTATGAATTAATAATGTAAGCTTCCACCTAACCTGGGAAAAGAGCAAAAGAAACCCAAAGCCAGCAGAAGGAAGGACATAATAAAAGAGCGGAAATGAAAACAGAAAAGAGTGAAATTGAAAACAGAAAATTAATGAAAGCAGTTATTTGAAAAGATCAATCCAACTGATAAACCTGTAGCAGGACTGACAGAGGGGAAAAAGATAAGATAAAAATTTCCAGTGTTAAGACTGAAACTACTACTATTACAAACCTTGTAGATATCAAAAGGATAATAAGGGACAATTCTGCACATATAATTTGATGACTTAGTTGAACTAGTGCCTTGAAAAGCACAAAGTACTCATATGACTTAGATAATTTTAGTAGCCCCATACCTGTTAAGATATTAAATTCATAATTTAGAATCTCTTAAGAAAATCTGTTAAGTTGTAAAGTTTTCACTGGCGACTTGTACCACATATTTTAGCACAGTGAGCACCAGTTCTTCACAACCCCTTTCAAAAAATAGGAAGGAACCTTCCCCAATGTGTTTTATGAAGCTCCTCTTATCCTCATACCAAACCAGATAAAGGCAGTTAAACAAACAAAAAAACCCTCAAATTATGACCAAGCCAGTTTCCTTAATGCATATGGATGGAAAAATCCTTGTCAGAATATTATTAAATAGAGCTAAGCAATATATAAGGAGAATTATATACCATGACGAAGTAGAGTTCATTCCAGGAATTCAAGGATGGTCAGTATTTTAAAAATCATTGACTGTAATCTACCATATTAACAGAGACAGGAAAATTGGCATGATCACATTAATTGACTTAGAAAAAGCTCTTGACAGAGTTCAATAATCCACTCATGATAGAAACCCTAAAAACTGGTAATAGAGGATAATTTTTCTTAAACTTATAAAGAACACATTCAAAAACCTTCAGCTAACATCATACTTCGTGGTGAAAGACTGAATGTTTTCTGCCTAAAAGATCAAGGTTATCTCGGCAAGCATGTCTGCTCTTAATTCATTCCAGTACTGGAAGTCACAGCCAATACAATAAGGCAAGAAGAACAAATAAAAGGTATACCAATTAAAGGAAGAAATAAAATTGTTCCCCCTTTTTAAATAACTTTTTTTTTTTTTGGTTAGAAAACCCCAAGGTATTTGCCAAAACAAAGCAAAACCCTGGAAAACTAAAAAGCGATTTTAGAAGGTAGCCGGATATAAGATAAGCGAACACAAATCAGTTGTGTTTCAAAATATTAGCAAAGAACATGTGGAAAGTGAAATTAAAAATACAATACTATTTACAGTTGTGGGGTGAAAAAAACCCTTAGGTGTAAATCTAATAAAATATGGTCTGGACCTATGTGTTGGAAACTATAAATTCTGAGAATAATATTTAAATGAAGAGACACTCTGTTCATTGATTGAAAGATTCACATGTTGAAGATGTGAGTTCTCTCCCAAATTGTGTAATTTTAATGAATTCCTTTCAGAATCTGACAAACTTTTTCAACCTCATTCTAAATAACATAAAATAGCTAGAATAGCTAAAAGAATTTTGGAAAAAGAATAAAGTAGGAGAAATCTGTCTAGTTGATTTCAAGACTTATTATATACTTACAATAATCAAGGCTTTCTGATATTGGAAGAATAAGCAATAGATCAGTGGAACATAATAGAAAACCCAGAAATAAATCCACACAGATAGCCCAGCTGATTTTTTAGAATTGCACAGTGCAGTTCAATACAAGAAGGATGGTCTTTTCAACAAATGATGTTAAACAGTTGGGTATTCATATTTACAAAAATGAACCTCTACTTAAACCTCACAGCTTGTACAAAATTAGCTGAAAGTGGATCATAGACTTAAACATAAAATGTAAAGTTATAAACTTTTAGAAAAAAATGTAGGCAAAAATTTTGTAGATACAGAGTTAGGCAATTAATTCTTAGATTTGATACCAAAAAGTACAGTCCACAAAGGGAAAAATTGACAAGTTGTATCTCAACATAATTTTTAAAACATTTGTCCTTTGAAAGCCAAAGTGAGGAAGATAAAAAGAGAAGCTGCAGACTGGGAGAAATTATTTGGAAAGCACATATCTGACAGGACTAGTATTTAGAATACATAAAGACATCTCGAAGCACAGTAATAGAAAACCCAAACAGTCCATTTAGACAGTAGGCAAAAGACAAAAGCATTCCATCTAAGAGCATATACAGATACCAAATAAATGCAGGAAAAGATATTCAACATCTCTAGGGAAATGCAAAGAGCCGGACATAACATAACAACTGAACAGCAGCAAAACGGAAATGCAAATTCAAACCTTACGGAGGTAACACACTACCAACAGAATGGCTAAAATAAAAAATAATGGCAGCACAAAAAACTGGCAACAGTGTGGAGAAACAGGATCACTCATGTTTTTGGTGGGAATGTGAAGTATTATAGGCAGTTTCTTATGAAGCTAAACATGAAATGACCATAACCTCCAGTAGTTACACTCTTTTGATTATTTATCCAAAAGAAATGAAAACTAATTACATGTTCATAATGTCTTTATTTTTAATATTCCAAAACTGGAATCAGCCCAAATGTCCTTCAGCAAGTAAATGGATTAACTGGGGTGCATACAAACCATAGAATACTACTTATTAATAAAAAGGAATAAACTGCAATACACACAGAAACTTGAATGAATCTCCAGAGAATTATGCTGCGTGACAAAAGCGAATCTCCAAAGATTACATATGATTTCATTTACATAACATTTTTGATACAACACAGTTTTAGAATTGAGAAATTAATCAATGCCAGAGCTTATAGAGTAGCTGAACCCAGGGAAAGGATGGGTAGGTGGTAACTATAACAGGACAACATGAGTGATCCTTGTGGTGTAGGAACTCTTCAGTCTTTTGCCTGTGGTGGTAGATAACATGAGCCTATACAGGTAATAACATTATATAGAATTTACTGTACACAGATGCACAGACAAATGAGTATACTGAAACTGAGAAGATTGGAATAATATTGGTGGGTTATATCATCAGTATCCTGACTATGATATTATACTATAGTTTTGCAAACTAGTTACCTACCATTTGGAGGAATGGCTCCATGTACAGGGGGCTCTGTATTACTTTTTATAATTGTATATGAATCTTCAGTAATCTCAAAAATTGCAATTAAAAGTAGATAGCTTAAGTAAAAATAGAATCTTTTTCCTACTTTAAAGAGAAATACAAAGTATATATTCTGGAAAAGATAGTTGACTCTAAGGAACACATAACTGCATATCAGTAGCACAGAATTGCTAAGTATATTAAAGTCAGTTAGAAAATAGTTATCAGTGGTAGTTCTAATTTATCTTCTGTGGTTCAGTTTGAAAAATAAAATATGAAATAGACAGTGAATGATGGAGAAACAATTTTATATGTAAGTTAAGAGTAAATGAGGATTTATAGGCAATACTGTTTCTTGGTTCTATCTTTTGATTGCACTATACCTAGATTTTCTATATTTCTTAATCAAAGAACTAAGGATATAAGAATTCTCTATATTCTATTCTGAATGCTGAAGATTAGGGTCTAAAAAGCTGTACAGTTACAGTTTGTATAATATATAAGGAGGTGTAAGTGCTAGGAAATAAAGCTATTATCTTCACTCTGGAATGATAAAAAACAGTTACAGTCAACCCAAAGCTAGTTTGGAAACATGACTCAAGAATAGTTTAACATGTAAATCCATGGCTGATTCATGTCAATGTATGGCAAAAGCCACTACAATATTGTAAAGTAATTAGCCTCCAACTAATAAAAATAAATGGGAAAAAAAAAAAAGAATTGTTTAACATACTCAAGAGGACAGCTCATGGTAAGCATGAGCTTACCTTGTGTGTGAGTGTGTATTAGTAATGGCACAGTGTTTGTATTGTGTTGCATTTTTATGATCCATGACTTGTTTTTTAGTATCTAAAATACAGTTCGGTATGATTTTGTTGTCTCATCACATTCAGTTCAGTTCAGTTCAGTCGCTCAGTCGTGTCCGACTCTTTGCGACCCCATGAACTGCAGCACGCCAGGCCTCCCTTTACATCACCAACTCCCGGAGTTTACTCAAACCCATGTCCATCGAGTCAGTGATGCCATCCAGCCATCTCATCCTCTGTCGTCTCCTTCTCCTCCTGCCCCCAATCCCTCCCAGCATCAGGGTCTTTTCCAATGAGTCAGCTCTTTGCATGAGGGGGCCAAAGTACTGGAGTTCATCACATTAAGTGAAGATAAATGTATATAACCGCATTAGCCCATACATACTTTATTTGTTGAATGAACAGATGAACTGAAACTAATATTTATGGCTAGCTAATCTTTATTTATAATTATTCTATTGGCAACTTTTTAAAAAGTGGATAGGAAACTAAAGAAAATTATTAGTGTAGCTTTAACTGGTTTGTGAATCTAAAGGATAATTTCAGCTGTCTGAATCTACATAATCCCACATGTCTTCCCCAAACCATAGGCAAAAAGAAACACTAACAAAACCCAACTGACCCGTACCTTTTGGATTATTAGGAGACAGAATAAATACGAGCTTTAAATTACCAGAAAATAGCAAAATTATCAAGTTCCAGGAGACCTTCCAGTATTGTTGCAAGTGTGTGTGTGTGGAGAGTATGGAATGGGACACTTTAGAGACTCCATGAAACAGAGGAGTGGGGATTGGAAGACTTGAATGAAGATGGAATATCCTTAAATGAGAAAGTACAGCAGTATGTGCCAAAATAGTGAACTCAGACTGGGACTTGGTAGTTTATAGCACCAGCTATAGAGAAGGAATTTTAGAGTGAGAAGGGTTAGGAAGTGACAGCTTTGGAGGAATTTTGCTTCTAGAGAAGGAGATAAACCAAAAAGGGATGATGCCTCTGAGTCATAGCAGTGAGAAGACAAGAAGAGAACGATTCTGCAAAATGAAAAGGGGACACCAGCCTCTTCTTCACCATTACCCATTCACAAAGTTGCACTTCACTAAGTTGACATAACGTACTCACAAACTAAAGAGTGCCACCCACAAAATGACTATGGGAAAAAATCAAACTTACACAGCACAGCTGTTGAAAGAAAACAGAATATATGTATTAAAGCATTTCAGTTGATGAATAAGTAGACATACACACACAGCCCTGAAAAAGTAACCCTTAAAAAAATAACCACAAAATAGGATACTGTAACACAGTACTCTGGACTAAGTATTCTCAAGCAAGCAGAATAGAACTTGGTATCCAGAAATTTAAGGAGAGAAATGGATTAGAAAAACAAAACAAGAAATGCAGTGTGAGCTGATCAAACTCAGGAAGGAAATTGAAGAAAAGATGAAACTACATTAGAAATGAAGAACTAGTTATAAAATACTAAAGAGAAAATAGGATGGAATGAAAGCTAAGGAAGAATATAGAAAATGAGATAAAGTGAAAATTAGGATCTCAAAGCAAATGATTGTAAAGGAAGACTGGCAAAGGAAATCCAACATAATTGGACTGTGTGAAGAATAAAAACACGGTAGAGCAAAACTTATAAACTGTAATCCAGGAAAACTCTGTAGGAATTGGAGAAGTTTAATCAACTTTTTGAAAGATTCCCCCCCTCCCCCATGCCTGGAAAAACAGATCTGGAATGATCAACTCAGACATATTTTAACAGACTTTTAAACTTGAAGGATAAATTGGACTGACTGGCATATTTTTGAAGAGCAACATGCAAGTCATAGCAACAGAATAGCAATTTCAAGAAAGTAAAAATTGTAAGCCAAGAATTTGCTATCTAGCCAAGTTTTTCTTCAATTATTATGGCAATAGAAAATCAAACTTTAAATATTGGGGGACTCAATGATTATTTTATCTGTAAACCTTGAGTTTATTAGAGGGTGAGCTCCACCCACCCAAGAGACCACTGGGGAAGCTTCAGCAAAAGGACCGTGAGCATTTAATATATTGTAGAATTAAGGACTAAATAAAACAAGGGGGAGGACATGATAGAAGAAAGTATGAGATACTGTATCTTAATGTAAAAAGAATGCTTCTCTTAAAAAAGGAAGAAAAGAGAAGGGGTTGTAGAATGAGGTCATAGACGGTTAAATGGGGGGAGATCAGGATACCATTTAAAATAGGCAGTCTAGACACTAAAAACTTAAGGAGGAGGAAGGGTTAAGAATACTAGCAAAAGTGTATATATATATATATATACACTAGTGTATATACACTAGAACAAAATTACTAACCTTCCTAAATACCAAAAGAAAATGTAGAAAAATAGCAAAGAAAAGCACCATGTAGAAAAAAACAGTAAATATTAAGTAGAATAATTAAAATACACAATAGTGACTGAGATGGAGCAAAACATTGGTCCTATTAGATATGGATGGGCTTAAATTCCCTATTAACAGTAAAAGATCTTCAAATTGACTTGTAAAACAAACATTAAAATATGGGTTAAGCAAGAATCCAATAATGGATGCTAAACCAAGGTGGAAAACTTGTTAAGGCTCAGTATTTTTGTATGGTCTCTCAAGTGTCTTCTTACAAATTGCTTATTAGTTGGAAAGAGGAAAAAGTAATAACCATATAGTGAAGAAACTGGGCAACACCTTGACCAGGTAATTGAAGTTAGTATCACCAGTAGGGATGTTAAGGACATCATGCACTTTGACTGTGATACCCTTTGAAGAATACCTCATTACTTAGGTAGTAGTTTAGTAAGGAAGGCATAAACTGAATCTAACCATGAGGAACATCAAACAAACTCAAATTTTGGAACATTTTATAAAATAACCTGGCCTCTTCAAAAATTGTTAATGTCATGAAAGAAAGTCTTTGAAACTGTTCTTATAAAATGAATCTGAAGTCATCCAAATGCAGATTTTGTTCCTGGATTTGATTCTGTACTGGATGGGGAGAAATACTGTAAAGGACGTTATTAGAGTAATTGACAGAATTGGAATATGGACTGACAAATTACCAATATTAAATTTTCCTGAATTTGATTAACTCCTTTGTTTTTATGAGAATATCCTTTTTCTTAAAAAGTCACGTTGAAGATTAACAGGAAAAACGTGTGTGAACCTGCTCTCAAGTGGTTTGAAAAAACACATGATGTGAATGTAGGTGGGAGAATGATAAAGGCAAGGTAGCAAAAGGTTAAAAGTTGGTGAGTCTGGGTAAAATGTTTAAGGGAATTTTCTGTTGTTCAAACTTTTCTCTGGATTTTAAGTTCTAAAAATTATAGCTCTGGCTGTGAACTATAAGCCAGAAATCAGTACATACATATAGTTTCATAAAGTAGAATTTGAGTTACATAATTTTCTCACTCTCCCCCTTTTTTAAAAATATATCAAGTGTTGTACCAATTCAGTTTCCATTTGGAAAGCTCAACTGATTTTTTATGTCTGTGTTAAGCTATAGATGTGATTGCTCTTAAATCTTCTTTTGCTCTTATGTTTTTGAAGAATTTGCCTTTTTCATACTTAAAATATGCTCTAGAAGGGAAAAAAATCATTTTCTAAATGTGTTCTTTTTATGACCTTCTGTAAAATGCTTGAATATATGTAGAAAAGCCAGCTATTTCGTCCCCTTCACCCACCCTATTAATGCTTCTTTGTGTTCTGAGGACAAAATAGGAGATGAGTGAAGTTAGAAGCATTTTGTGTATTTTTTCATAATTTTTTATCTTACTCCAGAATGAGCTATACCAAGCATTGTGCGAATTTTATACACTTGGTAGCTGTTTTTACAACTAACTCCATTTTGCCTGATCAAGCTCACTTTATCTTTAGAGGAACAACTTGTTCTATAGCAAAAAAATTTTTGAAGATATTTTGTCTTAGTGATTGCACTTCTTTTTCTTTATATGTAATAACTATTGTCAGACCATGTCCTTAGACCATGTGTGAGGAATAAAGGTGATACCAAATGAAATTGTGCAATCCCCCTTTATATGCTGTACAGTCCATGGAATTCTCCTCGCCAGAATACTGGAGTGGGTAACTGTTTCCTTCTCCAGGGGATCTTCCCAACTCAGGGATTGAACCCACGTCTCCCACATTGCAGGCAGGTTCTTTACCAGCTGAACCACCAGGGGAGCCCAAGAATCCTTCAGTGGTTATCTAACTTATCCCTTCTCCAGAGGATCTTCCCGACCCAGGAATCAAATTGGGATCTTCTGCATTGCAGGCAGATTCTTTGCCAGCCGAGCTACCAGGGAATCGCCAATCATATATATTGTACTAACTGAAACTTTTTTAATTGCAAAAAGTCAATGATGAAAAGTTTAAAACTTTATACCTACTGATTCTTTAACAATATTCATACAAGTTTCTTGCTTCTGTCTTAAAGCTGTATGGAGAAAAAGAGAACCACGTGGTTCCACTAGGTGAACAATCCAGGAGCTCTCATATTTTCAAGTGGAGCAGTATCTGACAAGCAATGAGATGGCTGCACAACGGTTTTCAATCTTTCCAATTAGTACAGTGGTGAATTACTAACTGACCCTAAATATAGTGATGAAGGAAAATCATTAGAAAGTGTACAGATAGTGTACACTTCAGAGCACTGTTTTTAACTGTGCAGTTTAAAATAGTCTCCTTTTATAAGAAGAATGCAGTGACGTATGCAACTGCTTTTTTAAGTGGGGAATTACTTTTTAATCTAAAGACTGAGGATCTGTTAGATTAGTTAGCCAAAAACCACAATGTAAAATCTAAGAAAATTAAGCAGAGATGACTGATGTGCAAGACCAAGAAACATAGCACTCATACAGAATGAAATAAAGTAATTTTTTGCTTCATTTTGTTGCTGATACTTTTTTCCCTTTTTTGTATTTGAATTCTTAATTTCCTAGCCATTCTATTTATGAGTATTTTGATAATTACAATTTTCTTATTTTCAGGACTTTATCATTAACATAATATTTCATAATAATTATACAACAATTTATTTTTTAACTAGGAAGAAGCATTGCATGCATTTATTCAGCCAGAGATCCTGGATGGCCCAAATCAATATTTTTGTGAACGTTGTAAGAAGAAGTGTGATGCACGAAAGGTAGATGCCATGTAGAAATTAATACTTAATTATCTGAGATAATATTCAGTATTCAGTAGATTCTCCCCACTTTTTTTTTTTTTAGGGTCTTCGATTTTTGCATTTCCCTTATCTTCTGACCTTACAATTGAAAAGGTTTGATTTTGATTATACAACCATGCACAGGATTAAACTGAATGATCGGATGACATTTCCTGAGGAACTAGATATGAGTACATTTATTGATGTTGAGGATGAGGTAAATACTTAAAAATTATACTTCAGTTTTGATCAGAGTAATGTGATATTTGAAAAGACAAGGATATAAACTCTAGAATTATTTATTTAATTTGAGTGATAATCTTATGTTTCATAGCTTTCTCTTTTTTAAAAAGCATGTTTATTTATTTGACTGTGCTAGATCTTGGTTGCAACATGTGGGATCTTTGATCTTAGTTACAGCGTGAGGGATTCCATGACCAGGGATCGAACCCAGGCCCCCTGCAGGAGGAGCTTGAAATCTTAGCCACTGAACGACCAGTCCCTTATATTTCATAACTTGCTTAGTTATTGAAACATAGCAGTCTAGAGATGGGCTGCATTTGTGTTTCTGGTACATGGTAAACAGAGAACAAATACAGTGTTTTGAATGAACAAGCAAAATGGATAATCTGGCCTTAAATTTCTTGTTTTGTCTTAGTGACTTTTTCAAGCATTAAGTTTTCTGGGTTGTTCTCATTTAAAGTTTTTGTTGTTGTTTAGTGAGTAAGTCATGTCCAACTCTTTGTGACCCCATGAACTGCAGCCTACCAGGCCGCTCTGTCCATGAGATTTTCCTGGCAAGAATACTGGAGTGGGTTGCCATTTCTTCTTCTGGGGATCTTCCCCACCCAGGAATTGAACCCATGTCTCCTGCATTGGCAGGCAGATTCTTTACCGCTGAGCCACCAGGGAAGCCACTTAAGGTTTACCAGATCATAAATTGGCTAGGTTGTAAAGCTAGATAATAAAGATATTTTTAATTAGTTTTTTAATTAAAGCTTTTAAGATAAAAAATTTAAAATTAAATATAGTTTGAGAATGAGACTTTGAGGGCACAGATAATGCTAATTAATTTCTTCTACTCATTGACCTCCCCAAATTCTCTGGTTCCTCTGTCCTTATCCAGTAAAGGATTCATAATGTCCCACTCTATTCATTTGGAAACTCTTCTAATTTAGTTATTAGGAATATGTACAGTCACTTAACATAGTTGTTACAGAGTGATGAATCTTTCTTATTCTCAAAACTGCCATAAAGCATTTTTTTCTGATTGGACTTCATCACAGTAGTTAAAAAATGCCTTTTCCCAGAGGCTCAAAAATAATTTCAAACATTCTCAAGTTTTATTTATGCTCTTAAGTATTAAGAGTCAAATTATTTTCTGAGCTTCACTTTCCCTGTCTGTAGTAAAGTAAGGATGATAATTGATTCTTATAGCTTTTCTAAGAAAAGAGTGCCTTAGATAGAGTAAATGTTCATTGAATGGTACCTGTGTCCAGGTAATAATTTTGAAAGGTTTAATTTAAAACAGTATCTCAAACACTTGTGCTTAAGCTAGGAAATCTATCCGTAGTATACCAAACTTTCAAAGGAGATTTCCTGCTCAAAGATAAGTATTAGATTGGTCTTCTTATATTCCTAATGTAGTTCTTGTAAAAGGAAGTCTTTTCCAAGGGAAAAAAACTGAGACAGAAGGTTTGACAGGAACTTTGAGGAAGTTACAGGTCCATTTCTTGGGAGAAGAGTAGGTGTTCTGGCTTAGTTAAAAGAGGTTTTGGGAATGATCTCTTTGAACTTCGTGTAGAATTCTAAAGTTGGTTTTCATTTCCATTTTTCCTTGAACCAGACTTTGTTGAAGAATGAAGACTATATGTTAGATGTAATCCTTACAACAAAATTCTTGGCAAAAAGTTGGTACTTACTACGTATTGCTTGGTTAATTCAAGAACTTCTATGCAGTGCCTTAAACTTATCAAGGGCCTACATTTTAAAGGAGAGTTTTTAAACTCTGTATTTAAAATATTTAAGGAGAAGGGAGGAAGGAGTTGTTTGAGGATTTCTAGGAAGAATTCTTTAAGTTAAATTTGTCTGAAAGAGATTTAAAAATCATAAAAGTATGGAAAAGTATTGTTTACTGTTGTTGCATTTCTGCCTCCTATAACTGGAGTATAAAATTCTTGAGAGAGACAGTATCTTGTTTTTCTTTCTAATTGTCTGTAATACCTAGCATAGTGATAAACTGAATTGAATTTTTGTTCAAGAAAGGATATGGTATTCTTTCGGGATTTGAGAACAACAGAAGCTCACTTTGGAGCTTAGGTTCTCTGCTTTTATGGTTTTTAATGAAAAAAATGATAGTTTTATACTGTTACTTTGCAACTGTAAGCATAAATGAGGTTTAGTAGAATTCTGAATCAATAATTTGTTAATAAGGATGTTAACAGAAATGGTTTTAAAATACACTTTTTTGTTTAAGGTCTCACTTTTTTAAGAGAAAATAAATTTGCTTAAAGTAGAATAAGTATTTTTATTAGCAGTAGTGTCTTAAATTTTGCAAAGAAGTTGACAGCATATAAATTAAAAGGTTTACATTTTCCCTTTATTTGCCTTATAATTGTAAGACAATTGTGTTTTATTAAGAAGTCTCCGCAGACTGAAAGCTGCACAGACAGTGGAGCGGAAAATGAAGGCAGTTGTCACAGTGATCAGATGAGCAACGATTTCTCCAATGACGACGGTGTTGATGAAGGGATCTGCCTTGAAAACAACAGCGGAGCTGAAAAGATTCCAAAACCTGGACTTGAGAAGGTTTTTTATAATTTGTGGTTTTTAGTTGAAAGACAGAATGAAGTAATCGCTGAGCTGCTATTATAATTCTCTTAAAGAAATTTAATTGCTACTGTTTTTAGGCGTATATGTGATCAAAATTAACTTTAGGAAAAACTACTTACATGTGGGAGCGTTGACTTCTGAGACACTGAACTGTAACTGGCCCTTGAAGTAATAGCAAGGCTCTAAATCTTATATCAGAGTTTTCTCATATAGCAAATTGAAAGCATTAGGCTAGATATGTTCATTTAAAAAATTCTGGCTGTAGAATCCTTTCTGAAACAATAAGAGAATTAATCTTTTTTAGATAGGGAACCCCTCAGTTTCCCTCCCCTGCCCTATGACAGCCCTTAAGGGACTTCAAAAAATGGTATAATTCCATGGATTATAATTTAAAAACTACAAGACTGAGTAATATCTAGGATAGAATTTTTTTGTCAGTGATTTTTAAGATTTTTCAAACTATTTCACATTTGTGTCATATACTTTTCTGAGGGTAGAATTACAGATCAAATGTCTTCAGCATGGTGTGAATAAATGAATCACCAGTGTGAAGACTGATCATGAATTCAAATCTTACACAGTCATATTAAATACAGGCTTTTTAAGACAGTATTTAAGAATGGAGTTTCACTTGCATAAATCTGTTTTTCGACCAAGACTGTTACTCTCATCACCATTACCACTACTCTTTACTTTTTAAAATTATCTGTTTCTTTCAGGGTAGATAGATGAGTGTGAATTGCTGTGATGAATAATGTGGCAGATATATCATAAGTTAGTATAAAGATCACTGCTTTCAAGCAAGAGTTGGAAGACTATTACTCAAGAGCTAAATCCATCCCTTGCTTGGTTTTTCTACATAGACAATTATGTCTTATCTTTTTTTTTTTCCCCTTTGTCTTGTTCCACTGGATAGGATTTCCCATACCGTGTTGAATAGGAATGGTGAGAGAAGACACTCTTGCCTTATTATTCCCAGTCTCAGGAGGAAAATATTCAGTCTCTCATCATTAAGTATGATATTGGCTCTTTCATAGATTTTATGGGGTTTTTTGTAGATGTTCTTTATCTGTTTTGAGGATGTTCCTCTCTTCCTAGTTTGTTGAGAGTCTTTATCATGGATGGGTTTGGGTTTTGCCAAATGCTGTTCTGGGTTCAATTGATTATGATCATATAATTTGTCTTCTTTAGCATGGTTTACATTGGTTGATTTTCTAATGTTGAAGCAGCTTTGCCTACCTGAGAGACATCAAATCAATAGATTATTGTATCACAGATACTACATAAATATATTAGAAGATGTTCAAAATCATCTTACTTGAATTTTTAAAAATGTTAGTTGAGATGTATTGATTTTGATGTGCATATCAGAATAGTCTCGTGTTAAGCATCTGCTTCTAAAATTTCAGACTATTTTCTTCTTTTTACATAAATAAATTTATATCTCAGTTATGCATTGTTCTAAAGGTGACAGCATAATTAAAATGTGAAGGAATATGTTGAATGAAACTTGTGGTATATAAAATTATGTGGTGAATTACAATTTTAATGATCTTGGAGAAAAGTTGATTTGCCATAAATACATAGGACAACTAACATATTACCTCACTGTGTTTTAGTAGAAATTAAGAAATATACAAATTATGGTTTTGTGTTTTTCCTCTGCTCTGAGTTACTTTTTTTTTCCCTTAGAATTCCTTGATCTATGAGCTCTTCTCCGTTATGGTTCATTCAGGGAGTGCTGCTGGTGGCCATTATTATGCTTGCATAAAGTCTTTCAGTGATGACCAGTGGTACAGCTTCAATGATCAACATGTCAGCAGGGTAAGGAGGAATTTTTTAAGATTATTATTCTGAAAGACAGGAGTAAGGATGTTTCTCATCAGTAGAAGGGTTTATTAAAAATGGGGGACAGTCTGTCCAGTGAAGCATTTTAAGACACATACCTAATCAGTCTTTTGTTTTCGGTAAATTTCCTTTGTTTATTGTTGTTATCTTCTTATTTTGTTTTATTTTGAGCTTGTTGAGTGTTGTAGAGATAGATTCCCAGTTTTCTTCTTGGCTTGAGCCTTCATGTGGGCTGCCTATTTAAGAGGACTAGAAATGACTGACCATTAGTAGCCACTGATTATGATTACATTTTGAGAAATGGTCATCTGTGTGGTCTGTTTAACTCTGAGGTTAAAACTTGAGTTCATATTGACATAAAGGTATTAGATCGTACCAAAAAAAGTAAGTACTGTAACAACTTTTAGATAACACAAGAGGACATTAAGAAAACACATGGTGGATCTTCAGGAAGCAGAGGATATTACTCCAGTGCTTTTGCAAGGTAAATAACTTCCTAGTTTTACTGTTCATAAATTAGAATTACAAGCTTTTCAACATTTTATGCATTAAAAAGATTTAACCCAGGGGTCGACAAACTGTAACTTATGGGCCAGATTAAGCCTGCCTGCAGTTTTTGAAAATAAAGTTTTATTAAAACACCACCATGCTCATTGCTTTAAATACTGTATGTTCATCTTTTCCCACCACAACAGCAGAGTTGCCCACAAAGCCTATGACTTTTACCATCTGGCCCTTTTCCTTAAAAAATTTGCTGACTACTGTCATTCAAGAACTGTCATTCCTTTTCTGTCATTCAAGGACAAAGGTTTTCTGAAGATTTTACTGTGTTACCAAGAGAAGACAGAGGATTTTCTCCTAAATGTGTCAAAGTAGTCTTTTTGCCTAGAATATTTAAATCTGAACCTGTTCAAGAACACATTATTTTTAATTTTTTGAAACAAAAAATTTCTATTTAAAGTAAAAATTTGATGCTAGCAAATGGAATCTTTACAGTCGACTTTTTGTCCCCATTAATCATTTTTATGTTTCTACTAGCTCCACAAATGCGTATATGCTGATATACAGACTGAAGGACCCAGCAAGAAATGCAAGTATGTTGACATATAGTTACTTGATTTTTGTTTGTGTTTTTTAAAAAAAATTTTTTTTTTGCAAGCTTTATAAACCCAGATAACTACTTTTAAATGATAGGACTATTAAATTTTTTTATGTGTAGAAGATTTAATTATAAAGATAGTTTTGAGGTAATACTAATTGGTAAAAGCATTTGGGAAAAAGTGGAACTTTTCTTTGTAACACACTAAGAGACAAAACTTAACTTCCTCTGCATTATGTACATTGGATATTTATTTCCAATAAGATTGTATTCTGTGTAGTTTGGTGCAGTGATGACAGTCCCTGATCTGTGTAGCCGTCATAACTCACAATTTGCATGTCCCAGAGAAAATTATTTATTTAACTTTTCTAAGTCTTAATTTCCACAAATGTAAAATGGGGATGTTATAGTTTTTTTTTTTAAGTATTTTATAGCCTTGTTATAGAAAATTGAGATACAATTTTAAGCATTTCGTTTCATACTAGAGTTAAATATCTTTGCTTTTTTGCTTAAAAAGCAGGTAAAATTTTAAGAGTCGAGTATGCGTCCTTTATTATATTTTAATTTTACTAAGAATCCTAAAAATAATTCTGTATACAAAGCATGTGGATTTGCCTTTCTTTTTTTTTTTTTATTTTATTTTATTTTATTTTTTTTTTTATTAGTTGGAGGCTAATTACTTCACAACATTTCAGTGGGTTTTGTCATACATTGATATGAATCAGCCTTTTTTCCTTTTGTAATTGCTACTTTAAAAAATTACAGTTCCTACATTTTCTTGCTAACTCTGATCTTGACAGAAACAGTATTTGCAGATAGGTATATGATGTGTGTGTGTGTGTGTGTACACAGAGATATATAGACAGGTGATACGTCTGCTCATATTTTCACAATTAATATAATCATTGTCTTTGATTTCAACATATTTCCTTTGTTTAGAAATTGCCATACTATAAGTAAGTCTTTTAAGCAGTCTAGTTAATGTTTTTGTTTACATTTTCATAAACCCTCATGAGATTGTGAATTCAGTTGTTGCAGGGCCTAGGACTTATTTGTCTTTTCACCAATGATATGATTCAGGGACTGCTGTATAAGGGCTCTTCAATAATTTATAATGTAATTATAGGAAAGAGAAAAAAGAAATTACAATGAGAACTCATTTCAGAATAGAGATTTCAGAGTAAAAGTGTCCATTCTCACTTTACACATAAAGAAACTATACCCAAAGAGTGACTTGTCCAAGGTCATAACTGTCTGGAGATAGGACCAGGATTATAGTTCACGTATCTTCTGTGGCACTCGGTATCCCATATGCTTTCAGTAGTGCAATAATTCAACTTTCTTTCATCTGCTCCTCCCAACTCTAGTTTTGTGATAAAGCACCAGGGGGCACTGTATGTATAATGTGGAATATTTTTTAAATTAGAGCTCATTTCTTAAAAACATTGGATTTTTGCCTTCCAAAGAGGAGTGGTTTTTTTTTTTAATATAAATTGTTCTCTCTTTTTAATGCCCAACAATCATTGGTTTTATTAAATAGTGTCATAATCTCATACTGTCACTTCTAACACTTTGAGTTACATTTGAAGTTCTTTGATTAGAAGGCAGCTGGGAACTTCCCTGATGACACAGTGGATAGGAATCCGCCTGCCACGGCAGGGGACATGGGTTCGATCCCTGGTCTGGGAAGATTCCACATGTCATGGAGTGACTAAGCTTGTGTGCCACAGCTATTGAGCCTACACTCACATATTGCAACTACTGAGCCTGCGCACGTGCTGCCACTATTGAAGCCCGTGCACCTAGAGCCTGTGTTTTGCAACAGGAGAAGCCACTACAGTAAGAAGCCCATGCACAACAAGAAAGAGTAGCCCCTGTTCGCCGCAACTAGAGAAAGCCCACACAAAATAACGAAGACCCAGTGCAGCCAAAAATAAATAAGTAAATTAAAAAAAAAAAAGAATTGTGCCTCCCTTATTAAAAAAAGGCAGCTAAAAGACTACTTTGAGAACAAAGAAAAGATGATCATATCAGTGAATAATAATAAAATAAATACCATTTGTAGTAATAGAGTAGCAACAGTATTTATTGCATTTCATTATATCCCAGGTAATAACTCTTTGTAGTATGTGCTATTAATTAACTGAAAAAAGCCAAGGTTTGGAGAAGTAAACCTGCCCAAGGTTGCACAGTTTTGTGATAGCACTATTTTAAATCAGAAATGCTTTTATTTTCAAGTTTAAGGGAGGCTTTTTCACTCTAAAAATCTTAATTTACATGCTAGAGTTGTCAGGAGCCAAGAGGTATATAGGTAAAGATTCGGCTTTTTTGAGACCTAACCATGTGTCATTATTACCTACCTCTTCACCCTTGTCTGAAAGAAGTTTGTGTTCCATGTTGAAAGATTGATGTAATTGAAGTAAATTTTAATAACAGCTGTAGTAGAAGTATATTCTCTGGAAATACAGTAGAACAAAATTGTATAAAGGAAGCTCAGTCTCAGTGGCACTGTTTTACCCTGTTTTTACCATTAATAGAATTTCTAGAAGTAGATGAGTATCCAGAACATATTAAAAACTTGGTGCACAGAGAGAGAGAATTGGAAGAACAAGAAAAGAGGCAACGAGAAATTGAGCGCAATACATGCAAGGTTAGATTTCCTAATTTACTTTTAATTAAAAAGTGCTGTTAAACTTTGCTTAACTGCATTTCTCATAACTTACTCATTGAGTTGTGTAATCATTAAGCAGTGTAACCAACTATATTACTGAGGTAAAGTGATTTTATTTTATGCATAAAAAACCAGTAATGTGATAATAGTGCTGGTAAGGTTACAATGAGATGAACTTTGTAACATTCTCCTATAAGAATAAATTTATAAACCTTTCTGTCTAGCATTTGCATTAGATTTATCAAGAGCCTTAAAGCATATTTATAGTCTTTCATATGATTCTCTTAAAAAATATTATATAATGAAATAATTACAGTGCAGTAAAAATTTCGACTACCACAGCATTCTCCACAGTATTTTCCAAATTAGGGAAAAATTGGAAACAACTTGAATGTTTATCAGTAGGAGAGTGATTTCATAAATTGTGATACATGCTTATAAAGAAACATATAGTTGTTAAAATGAATGATTTTGAATTTTTGGTAGTGAGACAGTATCAGTTTTTTTTTTTTTGACAATATCAGTTATTAAATGAGATAAATAGACCTGAGGGAGAGTGATCTCAGTTATATTTTAATATATATTGAATATATTTTAATATTAAGAATTTTAATAATTTGATTTAAATACTGTCTACAAAAGTAGTTTGATTTATGACTTATTGAGTTAATGATATTTTACATTTACATTTTTTAGATAAAATTATTCTGTTTGCATCCTGTGAAACAAGTGATGATGGAAAATAAATTGGAGGTTCATAAGGATAAGACACTAAAGGAAGCAGTAGAAATGGCTTATAAGGTATGTTTAATTGTACTCTTGGCAGTTAATTATTGATATCTTACATAATGGTACTAACATTTTCCCAAGTTTTTATTATAGTCAGTAGTAGTATAAGCACTTGCAGTAGCTTTTTTTTTTTCACTTTCAGTAGCCCATTAAATCCTATCAATGAATCTCTTAAGGAGCATAGTTTATACCTCTTCTTTGAAATGTGATTCATTGCTTTTGAGAACTTTCTCACTCTGAAAGCCAGTTAAGCTTTCTAGAACTAAGAAATAAAATTAGAAACAAAGATATTTATTTATTCTTTATATTCAAATTGTTTTTGTTTTTTGTTGCTAAGTCATGGCCTACTCTTTGTGACCCTATGGACTGTAGCCTGCCAGGCTCCTCTGTCCATGGGATTCTCTAGGAAAGAACACTGGAGTGAGTTGCCATGCCCTCCTCCAGGGGATCTTCCCAATGCAGGGATTGAACCTGTGTCTCTTACGTCTCCTGCATTGGCCTGCAAGTTCTTTACCAGTAGCACCACTGTAGCAGGTACTTATTGAATGACTACCATATGAGGCATAAGAGAACTAGAATGAACAAGATAACATGAGGTGTTAGAGGTACCAAAGTAAGCAAGATAGGCTCACTGCCTTCATGGAGTTTATAATCCCACTGGGGGAAAAATGGACAAAATATTTAAACACCACAATATTTAAATATTTAAAGATAATTTGCAAATATCTTATTGTTTAGATGCTATGAAGTAATTCAGAAGTATATTAAGGTTATTTAATCTGAGACTTAAACCATGAGAAGGAGGCAGCTGTGCAAGAAACTGGGGAAAGAGCGTGTGTAAAAACTAAGGTGAAGAAGTGCATGATAAAGAAGCTGAAAAAGGAGGCATTGTTTTTAGATCGTCTTGAATGAGAATAGAGTGGCATAAAACAAAATTAAACAATTTTCTCAGGATAGAAATTTTATTTTATTCTAAGGATATATAGTTCAGACCTAGAGAAAAAATATGCAAGCTGCATCATTTCATTTATATTTATGAATAGAACCAATGAAAAAAATAAAAATAATTCATAAGATCACTGGCATTTATCCTCAGAGTGCTGTGTATAACCCAGCACAGCCTGCACCAGAATCACATTCCTATGAAAAAACTAATTCTTGCAAATAAATGTGAACTTACGTTTTGGCTCCTGGGATTCATACATTTTAAATGAGTACCTCAAGTGGAATTTTTGGACACACAAAATTTGAAAACTTCTGTTACATACCTGGTCTTTCATAGCATTTCATCAGTATTGAAAATTTATACTTAATTGTCACTGTTTTAATTAATGTTACTGTCCCTCACTAAATTTTAAGCACTTACAAGGGTGAAGAGTGCCCTGATTTTGCTCACAGTTGCATTTCTACTACTTTTACCTAGTCAAAATCGGATGGGTATAGGCATGAACAAATAATAAATGGATAAATGTCTCTGGGTTCACCTGATTAAAGTAAAAATCCTTTAAACATAATGGTGGACTGCAAGCAAAGTAATAGTGAAACCAAATTAGACTAAAATGGAGAAAATGTCTTAACAGGTTTATACAGTAAGATCAATCAGTGATAGTGGTAAGGGTAGTTTACAGTCCATCAGGTGTTTGTTTGTTTGCTTTTAATTTTTATTGAAGTATAGTTGCTTTATAATATTGTGTTAGTTTCCCTTGTACAGTAAAGTGAATCAGTTATATGTATTACGTATAGCCCCTCTTTTTTAGATTTCCTTCCCATTTAAGTAACCACAGAGCATTGAATACAGTTCCGTTTGCTATACAGTAGGTTCTCATATTCCATCAGTTTTTAATGTAGGGGAAAAAAAATCTTGTCTTAAAAATAGAAAGTAAAAGCTCATAAAGGTAAAGAGTTAAATAGAAGAGAGAAATTAATCTTACATAAGAAAGGTAAAATTCCATTTGTGGGGTGTGAGTGAGTAGAGTAGAGGACAATGGAGACAAACCAAGGTTTACGCACTTTGTTTAAAGTCATAATCACACGCCGTAGATGAGTATGAAATGCTCCTAAGCAGTCCTGCCCTGTGTCGCTGGGAGGTTCATGCTGTGCTGTGCTGTACTTGGTTGCTCAGTCCTGTCTGACTCTTTGTGACCCCAAGGACTGTAGCGCGTCAGGCTCCTCTGTCCATGGGGATTCTCCAGGCAAGAATACTGGAGTGGGTTGCCATGCCCTCCTCCAGGGCATCTTCCCAACCCAGGAGTTGAATCCAGGTCTCCCACATTGCAGGCAGATTCTTTACCATCTGAGCCACCAGTAAGCACAAACCTTGAATGAGTGTTAAATACTTCTAAGCTGTCGTACTCTTATTTCTCTGAGAGGTTCAGTTCCCACTTAAGTGATTGTTGCATGGAGTGTATGCCATCTACAAGTGACATGGAATAGAGGGGAAATTTTTGATAGAAATTCCTATCTCTGATTTGTTGGTGTTCTGTTGGCTTAGATTGCTGGGGATGGTTCAGAGAAGAGTGGGGTAGCACTTGTGAAACAGGAAGGCCTTTGTGGTAGCTCAGTAAGGCATGCTGTCCTCCTGTGCTTAAGAAGAGCACTACCAGATACATGAATTACCAGTTTTTCTCCAGATTGGGTTAAGATAACAAAAGATGCATGTTCTAGTTGGTTGTTTTCCTCTTATGTTTCCAGGTTAATTGTTATAAAGCAATAGCTTACAGTGCATTAATTTTGAGTGCATCTAAAGTTTAGAATGTTAACTTTTTAAAAGTCTTTAAAATATGTTGGTATATAGGTTGTATAATTTGAGGGATAATGAAATATGGTTATTTTAAAATACCATTTAGGTCATGCCTTTGAGCTTTGGTGCAAATCATAAATATATATGGACTTCATTGTTTGTTAGGACCTCTTGTTAGTACAGTTACACATCAGATTAAAATATATATATTTTTTTCTTTTTCCTTGGGTGTTGTATTCTTTTAGATGATGGATTTAGAAGAGGTAATACCCATGGATTGCTGTCGTCTTGTTAAATATGATGAGTTTCATGATTATCTTGAACGATCATATGAAGGAGAAGAAGATACTCCAATGGGTCTTTTACTAGGTGGAGTCAAGTCAACATACATGTTTGATCTGCTGTTGGAAACAAGAAGACCTGATCAAGTTTTCCAGTCTTATAAATCTGGAGGTGAGCATTTTTATGGTATCTTGAATTGTAAAGGACTTACATTTTCATAAAGTTTTCTGTTTATAGAAATTATTTTTAAGTTTTTTACATGTTCTCAGAATGTATAATAATTTTGATAGGTTTTGAAGTAGTAAGCAACAAACCTGGAATTAAATTCTAGACTACTTTCAAAAAACTATACACAAAATTTAAAAAACAAATAACAAAGCAAAAAACAAAAGTCTTCAGTAGGATTTTTCTTCTCCAGTACTAAATCATCCTCCCTTCCTACATCTGCCTCTGCCTCTGCCTCTCTCTTTTTATAGAGAAGACCACGGCCCAAAAAAGTGTATTCTCATAAAGTCTCAGAAGTAGAGTCTTCCAGGGTCTCCTTGAAGACATGGTTCCATAACTCTTTCAAATTCTGTTCTTCTGTGGATCTTCCACACCTCCTTTTTTTGAAGCCTCCTCTTTCCAAAGTAGATTAAGTATGGTATTCTTTCAAGAGCTTCTTCAGTCATACTCCGCTCTATCCATAAAGAGTCCCTTTGGAGCATTTTCTTTCAGATTATTTTTGAACTAGACTGTAGAGATTATGATAAAAGTATAACATTGGTCAGCAAAATAACTCACTTTTTAAAAAGAGAACTCTAAACGTTGTTGTGTATTATGACACTTATAATCTCCTTTATTGTTTAATAGTCAATACTTTAGAATAATATTCAAATTTAGATTAGCTACATTGGGGGAAATGGAAGATTGACATGTACTATGTACAAGAGATTAAAACAGTTAAAGCTGGAGAATATCTACTAAATCTAGTGATTGAAGATCATTTATTTTTCTGGTGACTGAAAGTTAAGTTATATATGATATCCTGAAAACAGGAGAGGAGAAGATGGCATTAAGTTGTAACATGAAAACTTTTAAATCAGAAAACAAAACATGTAAACCAAAAGCTTTTCTGTTGAATTTTCTATAGGATATAGAGAATATTATTTTGAGAAGAAGTCTTTGATTATGAACAAGGTCTTGAATTGTTTAGTGAAGGTTGTAAAAAGCAAGTAGGGCTTCTATGTCCCCTTTAGTATTTGTTTTCTCTAGTTATTTTCTGTTAGTGTTGTGGTTTTGCTCTGTATTTTAGAACTTTGGATATATATTTTTACTATGCTTAAAAAATTTGACAGGGGTAGTATTAATATTTTATAAGGAAACAAAGCATGTATTTTTAAAAATCACATTTTGACTTTTGCCTTTTTTAAAGAGATCTGTAAGAACCTTTTTATTAGATTTATTTTTTAGTTCTTTATATATATTTGTAATGTGATAAATTGTGAAAGAAGTGTTAATTGTATTATGCATGTTAACATATACATCTACCATTTTGACAATTAGAAGAACATTATCTTTGCTATCTGTTAGAAACACATTTAGAATGCATTGCTAATGTGAAATGCCTTTTTAAAAAAGAACCTCCATTTGTGTTTCTGTGTTTTTCAAATGTGACAGAAGCAATGGTGAAAGTTCATGTTGTTGATCTAAAGACAGAATCTATAGCTGCTCCCATCACTGTCCGAGCTTACTTAAATCAAACAGTTACAGACTTCAAACAGTTTATTTCAAAGGTAAGTTTTAAAATTGGTCAATGAATATTTTTAAATGCCTGCTATGTACAAAGCACTATGTGATAGTTATAAGATGTAGGAACCGATATTTACCTCAAGAAGCCAATGTATTTATAGCTTGGAGACAACTGTAATTGGGAGAAAAGGATACTTCATATGGAAGAAACAGACTGACCTAAATGTGAAGATAAGAAGTGTGAAGCAAGTGCACGTAGCAATGACATGTGTGTTTGGCTGGATCATTGTAAAGTACATGCCTGGAAGCATAAGTTCACTTTATCTCATGGCAGGTTTTTAAATGTAAACAGAAAAGTTTGGACTCTGTTTAGTGTAAGCAGTAGGAAGTAGGTTGGTTGGTTGGTTGTTTTTCTAAGTACAGTGTTATGATATGAGAGCTATGCTGTAGTGTGGCAATTCGGGCAATTCCAGACTCATGTTCCCAATGGACTGAGGGAGGAGTCAGGAACATTATTAATAGATGAGGTTGTTGAAGTAATTTAGGTGAAGACACAAGACCAGAAATGAAAAGAGTGGAGATTGTAAGAGTGAATCTATAAATAAAATTGGCAGCACTTGGAATTGCTAAATATTAGGGCAAGGCAGGAGCACAGAAGACCTGAGGAGTTTCACATTGGGGTAACCAGAAAGATAGTGATAAATGAATAAGTAGTAGAAGAGTAAGCTGCTATCAGTCACATTATGTGAGCTAATAGTAAAGAGCATAGGCTCATTCAGAATTTTTGAACTGGAAAAACATGATGATGAAACATTCAGATTTCCTTGAATAGAAAAACTGTTTCACTCCAGAGAAAAGATTATAATCCTTTCAGGGGTGTCGTACTCTGTAGAACATTGAGCACACAAATATAGGCAAAATTAACCCAACTTAGGGTCCTTTGGTGTGGTGGAAATTGTTCAGAAATCACAAGTCAAAAAACTTTCAGCCAGTCATTTCTAGTTATTCATTTTATGGTAGTGTTGTCTTTTATCTCATCTGGAATTTTTTAATGTCTATTTTAACAGAGTTGTTGTGAACATGAGTAAAATAAATAAGCGCTCTTTTTGTGAAAAAGTGAAGTATTATATAGAAGTTAGTTATTAATTATTACTATGTTAAAATACTTCCAACACTTTTGCCACAGTAATAATCAGAGGAAACAAATCATACTTTGAAGTCATAGTTTATGATTAACTGCTCTGTTTTATAGTTTAATCTAGAATACGAGCACTGAGGTAGAATACAAAAGAAACACATGCATTTTCTTCCCTGAAGAAGCTTATAATTTTGTTGGGGAAAAGTATGTCTATAAAGTATAAAGACAGTCAGAAAACAGATGCCAAGAAATTTAGTGTTTATAACTAGGATGCCTCAGAATTAGTCATCATTAACTATACAAATGAAGTTTTGTAAAATGTAAATTATTTTTATTTGCTCATTTCATGAGAAATTTCTTAAGTGACACCAAAAATTAAGGACATGGAATTTTAGAAGAATTTTAAAATTTACCTACTAATTTAATCTCATTTTACACAGAAAAATAATTGATTTAGTAGAAGTATTAACACAATACAGAAGACCTGATCAAAAGTCAAGAAGTTAAGTGGTTTGACATCAGTTCTCACAGTCAGTTACTCAGTTTCTGTGGAATCATCACCTCATTTACTTCATGAGTTTGGGAGAAATAGAACTTGTAGTGAGTAATTGTTACTTTTAAAATAGTTTCAGAGCATACATTTATAAGTGATTTTCTGTTCTCCTAATTTACAGCCTAATTAGTGGATAGGACTAATGATGTTTTTTTAAATTTGTAAATCTCTAGTAAGATTATTTTTCTCTTAATTTTCTTTCTGATGTTTCTAAGAAGAACTCGGCATTGTCTTATTTTCCCATATTTCCAAGTCAAGCATAATTATTTTGAAAAAGTACTTTTTAATTAAATCGCTTTCATTTTAGGCCATCCATTTACCTGCTGAAACAATGAGAATAGTGCTGGAACGCTGCTACAATGATTTGCGCCTTCTCACTGTGCCCAGTAAAACCCTGAAACTTGAAGGGTTTTTTAGAAGTAACAAGGTATGTCTTTTATTTTTCCATTACTATTTTCTATACTGCTCTTCACCATTTGTCTGAAATTTTACCTTTTAAATTCTCACATCCTTCCAGTAATTACCTATCTTTATAGTCAGGTCAGGTCATGCTTCTTTGTCTTCTAAGTGAATCTTGCTGGTTCTCCTCTTTGCCTTGTTCATGTGCCACCCCAACATGTAGTGTTTTCCCCCATCTCCCTACATTTATTTTTCAAGCCCCCAATTAGTCCTGCCTGTCTGGTGGAACCTTGCTGACTAGTTCTGGTCACAATGATTATGTCCTCTGAATTTTGTTCATTCTTGAGCTTCTCGCATAAAGCGGTACTTCATGGTGAGTCTGAAGCA
Organism: Dama dama; assembly: GCF_033118175.1. Classification (NCBI taxonomy): domain Eukaryota; kingdom Metazoa; phylum Chordata; class Mammalia; order Artiodactyla; family Cervidae; genus Dama; species Dama dama. The sequence continues at coordinate 41,099,826 of NC_083681.1, read as the reverse complement.
TGCCTAGAGTACAGACAATTCTTATCTTGGGTTCACTCCATGTTATTCCCTTTGCTATTTGTTATTCCCTTTGTTATTCCCTATCTCTAGAAGGAAAGAGAAAGTTCATGTTGGTCTTTTTGTGGCATCTCTTGGTATCATTATGTTTCCATCATATCATTTTTCATGTGTTTTTATTCTTAATGCTATTGGTTTACTCTGGATAAACTGTAGCAAAGTTTCTTCGATTACCATCTTTTATTTGTCACCATTTCTAGTCTCTCAGATCTTAGGAAAGATTGATCTTTTGTAACATCTAGCTCTTTTTTTTATATATTGTTTTATCAATTTTGACGTGTAATTTTTATTCACCTGTAGTTTCTTCCAGTACTTCTGTGTGGTATTTGTATATAACATTAAAATCTCTAATCTACCCTAATACTGTTTTAGGCTAAGGAGTGGGAAGGATCTAACTTAATTTTTTTCCTTAAATGGTTAGCTTATAGCCCTCATTTATAACATTTATTGAATAACATTTATACAAAATTCAAAATGCTATTCATAATTGCCAGATATATATATATATATGCATTTCACTTTTTAAAATTTTATTATAGAAAATTTCAAACATACGCAGAAGTGCAGAAAATAGTATAATGAACCCTTATGTACTTATCACCCAGCTTCTATAATTATTAAGTCTTGATTCATCTATATTTAACTAACTACTTCCCCTAGATTATTTCAGAAACATCCCCAGCATCATATCATTTCATCTATAAGCAATGAGTATATATATCTATAAGATGAGAACTCTTTTAAAAACATAACCACAATTACATTGTTACACCTAAAAAATTAACAGAAATGCCTTAGTATTAACCAGTATCTAGTCAGTGTTCAGATTTCCCTGATTATCTTAAAAAAATTTTTTCAGTGAAATTTGCTCAAATCAGAATCTGAATAAAGTCCTTAATATCTCTTAAGTTTATTTTAGTCTAAAGCTTTCCCTTTATGTTTGTTTTCCTTGCAATTTATTTGCTATAGAATCAAGTCGTTTGTCCATAAAATTTTTTATAGAACTTGGATTTTGGTGTTGCGTTACCAAGATGTTTTTATGAATGTTCCAGTAAGCAAGAGATTTGGCAGGCACACACACATGTGTGTGCCCCATCTATCTTAGCACAGTTTATGGCAGTTACAAGGAGATATGAACATAAAGTTTATTAGTCTCCAAAAACAATATATATATATATATGTCCTTTAGAAACATTATCATCTCAAATTTTATAATCTATTGTGCACTGTCTTATATTGATGTGATACTGTTCTTACAGTGAATGAGATTGTCCCCAAAATTAATGGTGTAATGTAACTCTTTAACTTACTATTTAGGTGTTTGTTGAAAGTTCTGAGACTTTGGATTACCAGATGGCCTTTACAGACTCTCATTTATGGAAACTCCTGGATCGGCATGCAAATACAATCAGATTATTTGTTTTGCTACCTGAACAATCTCCAGGATCTTACTCCAAAAGGACAGCATACCAGAAAGCTGGGGGTGACTCTGGGAACGTGGATGATGACTGTGAAAGAGTCAAAGGACCTGCAGGGAGCCTAAAGTCTGTGGAAGCTATTCTAGAAGAAAGCACTGAAAAACTCAAAAGCTTGTCACTGCAACAGCAGCAGGAGGGAGATAATGGGGACAGCAGCAAGAGTACTGAGACAAGTGACTTCGAAAACATTGAATCACCTCTCAATGAGAGGGACTCCTCAGCCTCAGTGGATAATAGAGAACTTGAACAGCATATGCAGACTTCTGATCCTGAACATTTTCAATCTGAAGAGCGATCAGATTCAGATGTGAATAATGACAGGAGTACAAGTTCAGTGGACAGTGATATTCTTAGCTCTAGTCATAGCAGTGATACTTTGTGCAATGCAGATAATGCTCAGATCCCTTTGGCTAATGGACTCGACTCTCACAGCATCACGAGTAGTAGAAGAACTAAAGCGAACGAAGGGAAAAAGGAGACATGGGATACAGCAGAAGAAGACTCTGGAACGGACAGTGAATATGATGAGAGTGGCAAGAGTAGGGGAGAAATACAGTACATGTATTTCAAAGCAGAGCCCTATGCTGCAGATGAAGGTTCTGGGGAAGGACATAAATGTATGTACTTTAAAGAAAAAGGCTGCTTCTTGAAACAGCCTCAATTCTTTTTTATCAGTTCATTTAAATTTTTAGTTGAGAAGAATCAGCTAAGAGAGATGCTTTGTCCTAAGATTATCTGTAGCGTCCTGGATTATAAGATTATCCTCTCTCTTCTTTGCTTTCATTTTTGATGCAGTTGTAGTGAGCAGTGTTCTTAGACCTGTGCTGGAATGATGTCCAGACTCTGGTGAAATGATTTTTAAAAAGAAAGAAATTAAGAATATTTTTAAAGGAAAGAAGTATAATAACAGTACAAAATTTTAAAAAGGAAAAGAAATAGTTTAAATAGCAAATAATATACAAAAAAGGCCAGGTACTTTAGAAAATTTTTTATTCGGTGCCTAGAAAAATTTTTAATTTGTGCATTCCTTCCCTTTCCTCCATCACCTACTCCAAGGTACCCCATTCCTACACCCCCTAAAAAGTACATAACTAACTGGGAAAGTCAGAGAAAGAAAAGGGACCTTTTCTCCCACATTTCTTTGAAGGAAGCCTCAGGCATATAAACTAGAAGTGCTGAATTGTATAATCTCAGAATGGAAGTGATTTGGGCACTTGGACAAACAACAACAAAAACATAACATTGTATGAGACTCAATAAAAGAATTCATAAAATATCAAACTAAAACCAGCCAGAGAATTAGCAGGACAAACAGGTGCAAGATACAAAATATTTCTTCAAGTATAAAAGGGAAATAGCTGAAAACCTAAATACTTTGCATTAGTCTGAAAGGCAAATATTAATATTACCCCTTATATTTTTATATTTTAGTTTTCAAGACACTTCTTTGTTCTCATTTGAAGCTTCTCTGAGATTAATAAATAGACATTGATATCCTCTGATGAGAAAGCTGAAACTCATAGAGGGTGAATGACTTTCCCAAAAATACATATATGGCTAGTAACTAGTGGGACCATTACTAAAGGTTAAAGCTCTGGTATGAATGCACTTGCTCCTGTTACTTTGTAAGAGAGTCCCACTCTTCATCTCTCCATTTGTATGCCTTCACAACTATTATTTCCTGAATATAAGCTGTAACTAGGCCCTATGTATTAGTTAGAAGTAGGGATGATTAAAGTGCAGCATTATGCTTCATCTCATGGGGAGAAGGTGCACAGAAAAACCACTATATTAGTTAAATGCTGTGTTGCCTATAGTCTCAAAATTGGATCTTTTAAAAGGAAGTGATAGAAATTATGAAATCAGTAGTAAAAATACGTAAGTTTTTGTTTTTAAGGAGGTTCAAAAACAGCATAATTATTTGACATCCATACCTATATCTTACAGAAACTCAAGTGGGAAAATGTGGATTGGTAGATTAAAATGGAGACACAGAAACTCTATTATAGTAATACTTTATTTAAATTTTCATGGGTTTTTTTTTTTCTTACAGCTCTCATTAACATGTTATTTTATTTAGTTCTCAGCAGCTGTGTGAAAGTGATATTGTTAAACATAACTCACAGATGAAGAAACTGGCTCATACAGGTTAAATAATTTGCCTGAGGTCACACAGTTAGTAGGTCACACTGCTGGGATCAGATTCAAGTATTCCAGTTGCAAGCCTGGTACTCATTTCTCCACCTTCTCACTGCTAACCACTGTTTCTTTTCTCACATCATAGTAAAGATAGCTAGTACCTACACTGCTTTCTTATCATTCTCAACCCTTCAAGAGCATTGCAGAAATTAAAAATAGCTTCTCTTTGGAAAACGGTTAGAAATTTCTTTCAAGGAGTTTGTTTTTGAATGATGTACTGGAAATTTGACTACATTCAACTGTAGGAAGGATTCAGTGGGGATATTTAGAATTACAGTTTGAAGGGTCTCATTTCCATCTTAAAACGGTTAATGGAATCTTTGCAAAGGAGCCTGCTAACCATTTTAACCTTTTTAGAAATACATTGTGGGCTAATTTACTAGCATTCATGGATATAGTAAAACATGTGATGAAGAGAAATCATTTTCTACGAATTATTTAAGTGTTCAGAAGCTATACAGAAGGTTGTTTGAGAAGAAAAGGTGAAAACCCTGCAAAGTGTCTTTCCATGTTTAACAAACTGCCTTAGGGGAAAGGGAATGGGGATGGTAGCCAGCAGCCAGGTGTTTCAGGAGTTGGTACTACGACTGCTTCGTCAAGTTCCACAGGGATCTGAAAGTAGGTGCTTGGGAAATGTGGATGACAAGTAACAATACAGATTCTTTAGAATGATGAAATGGCAAGGTAGAATGGGTAAACGGAGAATTTGATACCTGAAGAGTGGTATGCCCTGCACTGTATAGGCAATTCATTTAGGTAATAACCAAATAACACTTAAAATGATGGTCTTGAAGCAATTAGTTATAATCCAGGAATTATTTCAGGGAGTACTTAGAGACCTCTTTGAAAATACTGTCCCAGTGTGACCTAGTTGTAATCTGCAGGCAGTAGGGTATAAATAGGAAGACCAGAGAAATAAAAATGGTCATGTATTTGCACTGAAACTTCTTTGTACAATTTTGGTTACCGCCTCTTTCAAGAAATACATAAAAGAATGAAAAAAGAAAGCTTTTGAGGGCACTGTAACGTTGCAGCTGTGAAGAGACTGAACTCTTCTGTATGAAGGCATAGATAGGAAAATCGATATGATGGTGTTCTGTAAAACCACTAAATGATTATAGCTCATCAGTGCTGTGTTAAGCATTTTGCATGTATTGACCTAAAAACACATTATGAGATATAAAGATTGTTATCTTTGTTTTATAATAGAGATCACTGAAGTTCAGAGAAATTAGTCAAAGTCACAAATCTAATATGTGAAGGGGAACAAGAACTTCATTCCAGCCAGGCCATCTAACTCCAGAACACTTGGTTCTAATCACCATATTGGACTGTATCAATAACCAACGAACATTCATGTCTTTCTGTGATACAGCATTACTAGGAGGACGAGAGAAACCAAAATGGCAGTGATAGCTTTTGTTTGAGTAATGCCTTAGAATGTACTTACTACATTTGTTAAACAATAGTCAATGAGACTGGGTAATAATCCCATGAGGAAACTAAGGCTCAGAGATTGGATAAGTACCTATAGCCATTTATCAGACCAATGTGGCAAAACTGAAATCCAGCCATACGCTGCTCATTTCTAATCAAGAAGTTTTTTCATTACTCCCTTCTCAAGAAATTTAACCCCTCTTTGGTTAATAAATAGAGGTTTCTTTGCCAAAAGCTAGATTGCTAATATGTAGGGACATTCCTTAAAGCTTAGAAATAGACATTTTAAACAAAGTAAAAGATATACTGCCTCAGAAGGTATATACAGTAAATAAAGTTCATCACTGTATGTTTTCTGCTAATTCATACTTATCACATTTTCTTTAGTGAACCAGTATTTTATAACTGGGGAAGTAGTAAATAGACATTATTTGAAAAATCCATTCAGAAAAATTCATCAGTCCTAGTTGGGATGACTTGGAAATGGAAACCAAGACTATATAAAGGTTTCATCCTTGACCTTTCATGTAAATTTCACAGAAAACTTGTGGTCTGCCCTACAGAGAGCCTTAGGGCTGCATGAGCCTGAGACTCTATGGCAGCTTTTGCATTTGGCACTGTCTTATAAAAGAAAGAGATAACTAGTGATGTTTTTGCTCTTTAATAGAATATGAAGATCAGCGTAAGAAATATATTCCAGAAGTATTGTCAAGAGTATATTCCAAAAGTATCATCATGAGTGGCTTATAAAATAAAGGACAAAGATTAAAATAATAAGCATTAGAAAAATTAAAGCACATCAAAGATAATCCTATTATAATGCAAAAGAAAGTGAAAGCGAAGTCGCTCAGTCGTCTGACTCTTTGTGACCTCATGGACTGTAGCCTACCAGGCTCCTCTGTCCATGGAATTTTCCAGGCAAGAATACTGGAGTGGGTTGCCATTTCCTTCTCCAGGAGATCTTCCCAACCCTGGGATTGAACCCCTGTCTTCTGCGTAGTAGGCAGACACTTTACCATCTGAGCCACCAGGGAAGTCCATATTATAATGCAAAGAGAGCTTAAATTGAAGCTTAGAGGAGGTTGGGAGTTTCTGATCCATGTAGGTGTTTCTGTTATAGTCCAACCAACCACAGGATAAGACAGACATCTTTGTATGCTAGTCTTGACATTTTTAGTAGAAATCCCAGAACTAGATTTACTAATTTATTAGTAAATCTAAAAAATTAGATTTTGAGGTTATTACTATTATGAAACTATTCTAAAAGCATGCTTAACTTATTAACCTCACTGAATTGACAGTAAGATACAGTGAGATCGGTACTGTTATTATCTCCATTTTTCAAATGACAAAATGCAGGTATGTAGGCTGGTGACTTGCTCTAAGGATGCAGAAGAGGCAGGGGTGAAACGCAGCCAGAGCCTGCCCTGCTGCTGTGTAGGCCTAGAAATGTATGGATTTGAAAAAAGTTCCTGAAAGTTTGATTTTTAAATTAGTGACCAAAATGAGTAAGCAAACATCTCAGAATATTTAAAGCTGTCAGATTATACGTAGCATATGCTCTGTGTCCATGTCCATTGAATGTAGTACGTTAGCTGAAAGTCAAATAACTGAAAAGGGGTGCTCTCTCCTGCTCACAGTGTGGTTGGCAATCTATAGTCTGCTCTATTTCTGCTCTTAGGAGGTTTCTTTTACATTTTTGTTTCTGTTTTTTTGTGTGTCTGTGTGCTTAGGGTTGATGGTGCATGTTGACAAAAGAATTACTCTGGCCACTTTCAAACAACACTTAGAGCCCTTTGTTGGAGTTTTGTCCTCTCACTTCAAGGTCTTTCGCGTGTACGCCAGCAATCAAGAGTTTGAGAGCGTCCGGCTGAATGAGACACTTTCATCGTTTTCAGATGACAATAAGGTTGATAAAAAATAATTCTGAATAATTAGAGTCTGTTTTAAATGATAGATTTGGGAACATCTTATACTTCTTCCGAGTAAGGTGAAATAGATACCCTAAAAGGATTATTTACTGATTATTGGGTTTTTTTGTTACTGTTTTCTCCATTCATCTAACAAACATTTGTTAAATGTTAACTGTGTGTCAGTTACTATTCTAGGCATTGGGGAATCAGAGGTAAAAGATATACCTGTTCTCAAACAGCCCAGAATCTAGAGAATTGGGGGGAGAATCCTAAACAGTTGGGGTGAGAAAGGGTAGTTTATTCTACTGAGACAGTACATCTTTTAAAAAGTGTGTTTAATTTATAGATTACAATTAGACTGGGAAGAGCACTTAAAAAAGGAGAATACAGAGTTAAAGTGTACCAGCTTCTAGTCAATGAACAAGAGGTAAGTAACATCCTTACAAGCAATGTAAGGTCACTTTGGGTAGTTATTAAAAACATGCAGTGTACAGATTTTATTACTAGACATTTCTTTTTGTCTCTCTAAAGAAGGAAAGGGCTTTCCCTGTGGCTCAAACGGTAAAGAACCCACCTGCAATGTGGGAGACCTGGGTTTGATCCCTGGGTTGTGAAGATCCCCTGGAGGAGGGCATGGCAACCCACTCCAGTGTTTTTGCCTGGAGAATCCCCATGGACAGAGGAGCCTGGCAGGTTACAGTCTAAGGGGTTGCAAAGAGTCAGACACGACTGATCAGCTAAGCACAGCACAACACACAGGAGGAATATTTCTTTTTAAGGAATGTTTCAGTTGTGCAGGCCATACTATGTCTGTTGCAACTACTCTGTGCTGCCATTATAGCACAGAAACAGACATAGGCAATACATAAGCCAACAGTAGTGACTTCCTTGCAGTAAAATGTCACTCAGAAAAACAGGCACCAGATCGTGGCCCTCAGACCATTTTTGTCATCCCCCTGATCTAAAGTGTTGCTACAAATACTGGAATGGCATACATTTTCTGCTTTTTAAAAGTGGATTTGTTTGTGCTTATTTTCTGGGAATGATTGTATAATGATAGAGAAAGATGGCAGCTGACCTGTGGAGTGTATACTTTTTTTAGTTCAGAGAGTCATTTTTTAACTAGCATTATATTTAGTGCCTCTTTGTTCTCTGAGTGCTTACAAATATTAACTCCTTTAATCCTCATGAGTTAACTCTATTATAAAAGTACTATTATTCCCACTATATAGGTTAAGAAACAGAGGCGCAGAGAAGTTAAGTAACATGCCCAAGTTCATATTGCTCTTAAACAGTGGATTAAGAATCTAAACAGACTATGTTCTAGGGGAGTAATAAAATATCTTAGTTCCTGTGATATTTAAAATGGTGGTAAATACCCAGAAGAATAAGACAAAGATGCTATTTTTAAGACATTTATAACATCTCAATGAAGACCTAGACAGATGTGAAAAACAGCAAATAAGCGGGTAATGTTTTCATAAAATGCCTTCATTTGTTCAACAAATATTTTATTAGGCATCAGTTATATCCCTTATGTGTGATTCATTACACTCATTTTGACTTATCTTTGAGTTTGGGGTTTGTGGATTCTGTATCTCTTTTGAGACAATTAATGGATGTATTTGAAAAACTAGTATTCATTTCCCTCATTTTACTCTATAAAAGTGATGATCATTGTACTATAAGAAGAGAAATATGAATGTGTTATCATAGCTAATCTTCACAATGACTCTGAGGAAGATACTGTCCCCAGTTTACAGATGAGACAACTGAGGCACAGAAATGTTAAGTAAACTTGCTCACGATAACAGAGTTAGTAAGTAATGGAGCCAAGATTTAAATCTAGGAAGACAGACTCCTAAACCCAGTCCCAGTAATTGTCACACTATAAAGTACAAATAAAATGTTTTGTTAATCCTCATTTTAATGTGTAATTCAGGGTGTAATTGTTTATCTTTACATTCCTAGCCATGCAAGTTTCTGCTAGATGCTGTTTTTGCTAAAGGAATGACTGTACGGCAATCAAAAGAGGAGTTAATTCCTCAACTCAGGGAGCAGTGTGGTTTAGAGCTCAGTATTGACAGGTAAAGTAAAATTACAGTGTCATCGCAGTTTGAAGAAAGACAGTGTGGTCAATTGACATGGATTAGTATGATTTTCTAAAACGAAGAATTTTAAATTCCTGTACCATTCAGAATTTTGTACTGTAGATTAATATGTTAGAACTCACCAAATTGTTTAGGAATTGGCCTGAGCTTCCTCTGCAGGACACTCAATTTGATGTCTTGAAATCATTTCATTGTATTTTCCCAAAATTTTAATGAATAACCATTTGACTTTTGTATTTGAACATTTCATTTTTCCTTGATGTCAAATTCATGTTGCTTTTTTTAAGTTAAGAATTTCAGAGTATAGTAGTTTAAAATATCTTATCACACTTGTAGGTTTCGTCTAAGGAAAAAAACATGGAAGAATCCTGGCACTGTCTTTTTGGATTATCATATTTATGAAGAAGATATTAATATTTCCAGCAACTGGGAGGTTTTCCTTGAAGTTCTTGATGGTATTATCATTATTTTTGTGGAGAAATATTAGAAGTTCTCTAGAAATAATAGAAGCCTGTAGCTTTTCTCAAATAATGAGCTGCTTCTATCTTTTCTCCGGGCCCCATTTGCCTTTTAAATATTTCTTCTTTTCTCTAATTTTAAGAATATGAATTCCTCCTTTCAGGGAAGTTGCAATTGTACAGTTGTATTTTTAGTACTTTTTACTGAAAGTAAAAATTTCTTAGCCATGTTTGTTTTTCAGTCTCTGATTTTCAGGGAAGTTGCAGTTTCAAAGTTGCATTTTTAGTACTTTTTATTGAAAGTAAAAGTTTCTTAGCCATGTTTATTTTTTAGTATCTTTTCATTTTGGCTTATTTGCTTTGAGGATGTGCTATTAATTTTTCAGAAATTTTGAGAACAATAACAATACTAGTTTTCTAGGCTATCACAGAGTACCACAGACTGGGTGGCTTAAACAACAGAAATTTATTTTCTCACAGTTTTGGAGGCTGGCCATCTGAGATCAAGATGTTGTCAGGGTTAGTTCCTTCTGCTGGCCGTGAGGGAGAGTCGTCTGCTCCATGCCTCTCTCCTCGTGGTGGTTTGTCAGCAGTCTCATGTTCCTTGGCTTGTAGATAGATGCCTTGACAATGTCCTGATCTCTGCCTTCATCTTCACACTGCGTGCTCCATGGAGGAGTTCCTATCTGGGTCCCGGTTTCCCATATTATAAGGACACTAGTCATATTGGATTAGTACACCTCAGTTGACCTCATTTAGCTTGATTACTGTTGTAAATTCCAAATAAGGTCACACTCTGAGGTACTGAAGTTCAGGAGTTCAACATGTTTTGGTGGGGGACACAATTCAACCCATATAACCATGTAACAGTGACCTAGAAAAGCAATGTGTGTTACCAGTTATTCCTTCTCTGAGTATCTGTGTCTGGGTAGGCCAAGAAGAGATGAAGGACATAGACGTCACCCTTGTTAGGAAGGAATATATATTGGCAGAGATGAATTAGCCAGTATATGTCACTGGATGGTGGATCCTTGCATCAGTATCATTTCAGTATATATTTTAGCATCAAAGTGCTTGAGTAAGATTTAAGTCATATGATTAAATCTAAGAAACATTGGCCTGTAATTTGCCAGACATTCTGACCCATGGTGCTGCAACAGTAAATAAAGACCAGTGGTTGCCCTCGAGATGCACAGTGTATGGGAGAACCAGAACTACAAACCTGTAATTCCCAAAATGATAGGTGCTAAGAAACACATCAGTGCAATTGGCTCTTGTGTACATCAAAGAGAAAGGTGACAGTTGAGCTGGGTTTTGAAGAATCAGCAAGTTTGGGAGTAAAAGAGAAAAATTAATAATAGCTTGAGTGAAAAAAGAAGATAAAATGAAGGCTGTTTGATTATGATTTCAGATTGTGGGATGGTAGGAGCCAACAGAGGAGCAAAGATTAGAGGTCCAAAGATGAGAGTAGTTGGGCGAGCAGTGTCCAACAAGATTCACAAGAGAGTGAAATTAGGAGTCCTGGTGGAAGGAGAGCTTGCGGGGTTACAAATTCTCTTCTGAGACTGGAGGGGAGAGAGAGTATTTTATTCTGAAAAACTCCTTGGGATAACTGGTTTCTTTTATGCCTACTTTTTAAGAATAATGCTTAAAGGAAATCTTTTAGTTTTCGAGGCAATATAAGAAAAGGCATATTATGAATCTTTAGGCGTAAATAGAATGATGGCCTATTCTTGAATATTCTTAGGGGTGGAGAAGATGAAATCCATGTCACAACTTGCAGTTTTGTCAAGACGGTGGAGGCCTTCAGAGATGAAGTTGGATCCCTTCCAGGAGGTTGTGTTGGAAAGCAGTAGTGTTGATGAGTTGCGAGAGAAGGTAAACTCGTTTTAAAACAAAATGAACTAACATACATTTTTCTCTGTGTTGCATAAGAGAGACCCTATGAAGTGAGTGCCAACTAAATTGATATTTTGAGACATGGTACTTGCAGGTGGACTGGAGAGACAGTTCTACTACCTGCTTTCAAAAAATTTTATATCAAATATAAGTTACTTTGGAAAAAAATCAAAACTATTTCTGTGTTCACAAGGTGAAAGGAAAATTACTTAAAACTTAGTTTTTAGGTGAACTCATGTAAAATGTTTCCTCTTAACAGCTTTATGAAATCAGTGGAATTCCTTTAGAAGATATTGAGTTTGCTAAGGTAAGACCCTAAGAGTGTTTAAATCTGGGTACTAGTGCTAAGTAAACATGGCCAACAGTGACATTCATTCATTGTTTTTTCCTTAGGGTAGAGGAACTTTTCCCTGTGATATTTCTGTCCTTGATATTCATCAGGATTTGGACTGGAATCCCAAAGTTTCTACCCTGAATGTCTGGCCTCTTTATATCTGTGATGATGGTGCAGTCATATTTTATAGGTAACATTCCCAATATTTCTAATGATACCACATTTTTGTTGTACATCTTATTTTTCATAAACAGCTTTATGATTGTTACAATATAGAATAGCCCTGACCAGTAGAAATACAATACAAGCCATATAATTGCATTTTAAAATTTCTAGTTAGCCACATTTTTAAATGTAGAAAGGTAACATTATTTTAATAAGTATTTCTAACCTATATCCAAAATATCATTATGACATGTAAAAACATAAAAATCATTTCTAAGATATTTTGCATTATTTTCCTTGTAGTCTTAGAAATATTATGTGTTTATAACACTTGCCACCCATCTCAATTTGGATCATACATACTTCAGTAGACACACATGGGTAGTGGCTACTGAATCTGTAGTTACATAGAGAGAGAGGAGAAAGAGCAGTCATAGGAGCCCGACAGATATGTATTCACATTCAGCTTTGTTATTCATTTACCTAGGTCCTCATCTGTAAAATGGCATCAGTAACGTCAGCCTTGTAGGATTTTATGAGAATTTGAAATACTGCATTTTAAAAAACTGGCCCAATGGCTGTTATAAATAGATGTTCAATAAATGATAGCCATTATTATACTAATAGTAACATGGAAATTATTCTATGCCATTTTTAGAAGTGAGTGCTGTGTTAACATAACACATTAGAAATCTAGGACATCTTAGTTTAAGTTATATAACTTAAGTGGTGACAGTCAGATTTTATTTTCTCATTGAGGAGCATTATAGCTTTTAAACATAAATTAAAAGAGGCAGATGGCTATACTGGTCTAATGTGTCATTAATATTTTAAATGTAGGGATAGAACAGAAGAATTAATGGAGTTGACAGATGAGCAAAGAAATGAACTGATGAAAAAAGAAAGCAGTCGACTCCAGAAAACAGGACATCGTGTAACATACTCACCTCGGAAAGAGAAAGCACTAAAAATTTATCTGGATGGAGCACCAAATAAAGATCTAACTCAAGACTGACTCTGCTAGTGTAGCATTTTCCCTGGGGGATTTTGGTTTTAATTAGACGGTTCACTGCTACTGTGTAGTGCCATGATGGCCGGACATGGTTAGGGGGTAACCCAGTGACACCAGCACTGATTGGATGGCCCTTCACCAATCAGAAGCTCAGTGCCCAGTGGGCCACTGTTTTGACTTGGAATCATGTTGTGCACTATAGTCAAATGTACTGTAAAGTGAAAAGGGATGTGCAAAAAAACCAGAAAGTGAAACCTGCTACTAGAAAAGTGGGAAGGGGAATGAGTAAACTTCTTTTCTTGCGGACAGATGTGCACATAGCCGCTAGTAAAACCAGCCTCAAACAGGATGCTCATAGCTTAATAATAAAAGCTGTGCAAAGGCCATGAATGAATGAATTTTCTGTTTATTTCACTGATACACACATTACCTCATTGACAATTCAGAAGTAAATGCAACGTGTGTTGACTCTTGGAAAGCAGCAGAAACAGGAGCTGAAGAAAGAAAATCTTAGAACCAGCCATAACCCAGTAAAGAAGTTGTGTTTTTATTTTTTTCATTTTTGGCAAAGTCCAGAACATTATTCTGGAACATCAAAACATTTCCCTAGACCGCTCCCAGCAGGTGGCAGCTCAGATTGCTGCAATGTTGTAATTATAACTGATTGTACGTAAGTTATGGATGTAGAGAATTTGTTTCACTCGTTCATTCAGCATGTAAATAAAATTGATCCTATTGAGTTATCATAATTGCAGTTCAACTGTTCCCCATGGTTATTCCTTTTACATATCATTCATGATGTACATTTGTGTACATTGAGAGGTATAGCAGTCTATGTAAACGTAACCCTCAGTGGGGTTCCTCAGCACTGGGTCCCATGCGATTGTGTTTGCCTTGTTAATGAGGTTTTTCTGTTCAGTGGCTTCAGTTTTTTTCCTTTTGTACATTTATTTTTGAAGTTTAACTTCAAGTTTGAATCTTCTAAAACCTTGTAAGTCCCAGTTTAATTTTTGGAGTTGACACGTAGTTACATGTAGCTTAACTTTGGGGAAACGTCTTAACATCATGTTGAATAAAACTTGCTAGGAAGTCAGGTCATGGCACAGGCTAGTACAGTCACCATGATTTCATTGCAGAGTCTGTTAGAATCAGCAAGTTTGCTAAATACAGCTATTCAGTGAACACAATTCTACGTCAATTTTGAAAATGCCATCTAATTTATAAAAATCAATAAAAAGGTTTTGGTAAAACTTTTTCATGCCAGATGCTGTTTACAACAATGAACATGCCAATAAAACATTTGTTCATTCTGTGGTGTTATTTTAGTCATTAAACTTTTGTGGATGAAGAATCTGGGTTCAGAAGAGGTTTGTTTTCTTTCAGGATAACATTTTGTAACATATTGAATAGTTCATTCTGTGATAATGTATGTTTACAGTAAAGTTCTCGTAAGAGGTGAAAAGATGTTAATATTTAACTTTGGAGGATCCTATCAATATTTCAAAATCAAAAATTTACCCTTTTTTCCCTTTTAAGAAAGAATTAAAAAATAGTATTAACAAATGTTGGTTGCAGTTTGAATATAATGATTGAGAATTCCATAATATCTTAAAAGTGTCCACAAGGGGGAGAAAAAATCTTTTCTAAGGTATTTTTGTGGCTAATTTTTATTCCATGTAGACTATGTAGCAGTCTGCTAAATTGAATGGCAGCACTATTCTGGGTTTGCATTAGTAGATTTGATGGTATTCTCAGAGGAAAACATTAAGCATTTGTAATGAGTTGTCTTTCAGATCACTTAGATTTTCTGGTGTAACATGATGGCTACTTGGTTCTTGGTACAGGCCTGCTTACCTGGGATACAGGGGTTAGTAAATGTGGTTTCAGCTTTCAAGGACTGACTGGAACAGAGGCGACTGTTAACAGAATGGGCTTGGGGCCTGGTTTGGTTTGGTGTCCCTGTAAGAGTAATAGTAAACTTTGCATACTGCTCCTCATCCTGTGCCTTCTGCCCGTGTTTTGTTTGTTCGTGTTTGCTGCTTCTAATTGCAGGCATATTACAAACACCAAGAGTAAAGAAAATGTATATTATAGAAAAGAAAAAGCTTTTTGCTCTTCAGTGCCTGATAGAAAACACTATGTTGCACTTTAAAAATCTCAGTAGAAAGGGATGGTGATTTCAAATTGATTTGTGGCAATGGAAGCAGTCATTTGTGGTGAAGAGATTCTTGTGTCAGCCTCCTCAGAGAATCAAGTGAGCACCTCTAAGCCAAGGGACAGTGGAACCTGGTGATCACTCATCTACTGAATCTTCTGAGGCTGTGGCAGGCCACATGCAATAAAGTGTGACCCTGCCCCCCATGGCTTACGCCAAAGTTTTGAAGAGGTTTTACTGTGGGGCACATGAGTTTGTGTCAGCCAGGCACACTCAGTGAGAACCAAGTACTTGCATATCTGTGGCAGGGGCTGAAGGTCAGGGGTGAATTCTGGCCAAAGAAACAAGAGCTATGTTTTCACGACTCTGCCTTGGTTATTTAGCTGGTCTGTACAGAGGTTTGCTTAGATAAACGTATACTTCTCAAAACTAAATGTAAGGGATAGCAGTCCATAACAAGATAAAAGAGAGTGAGGGAAGGAACTCTGTACTGCACAGTGTTTGGTTATCTCTTGGAATGGAATGGAAAGTATCAATCCTTTAACTTTCTGAGAAAACAGGAGTGAATTCTGCCACAGTTAATTAGCTCTTGGTTGCCAGGCTGCACTGCTAAGAATGGTACCTAGACTGAAAGGAGACAGCTACAGATTTCCGGCATGGTCCGAGAAGAGTGCACAGTATCAGAGCACTGGAGTGTTACTGCTAAATCTGGAAGTGACCTGTGAATGTATGGAACACAATAAAATCTTTTATTCTGGTTCATTTGCTAGTTTTTCCTTTTCAGTTGGCTGCTGCTCTTCTGAATTCTGTCCCTTTGTTTAGCATCAAAAATAACCAACTCTTGCACTTGTGACTTGCAAATTATAGTCTAGACAACATGGAATAGAAGATAATCTGAATTAGTAAGTTTTTTTGTTTTTGTTTTTTTTGCTAAATAAAAGTATTCCATCTAAACAATTCTAATTTTTGCAAAACAAATCAATATTTTGGTCACTAGCAGTCAAAAGCCTTGTAGGGCCAAAAATCCTTAAATCCAAGGCAGAATTGTGTGCATGTATAGTTTTCTACGGGTCTAGTAAATGCTTTTTTTAAAATCAGGTTTCCAAAGGAGTCTACCACCCAAATAAAGTTTGCAGCCCCATATGCTTGGTGTACAGGACATCAGAAGATGCTCCTTCAGTGTCCTTTGTGGGGAAGGGGGCGCTGTGAGCATTTGGTTAGATACAGTGTTAATTTTTGAAACTTTACTTTCAGAAACAATACTTGTCAAATTCATGAGTGCATTAAATCAAGTTTAACCATTTAGAAAAGTTAGGAGGGCAAAAGAGTGCTGGGGAGGGGTGTTCTGCCCATCCCCCATGATAGTACCACCACCTACTTCCCTCACTGGTCTAATGGGTCAGGGCCTGAGAATTTACCACGTCGGGGGATCATTAGTGGACCCCAGAACCTTGCCTTAAAGGTGAGTCCCATGCTCTGTCTCTGCTCCTTTGTTCACAACCTATCCCTTCCACCAGTATAGAGGGCATGCTTCACGTTCAGCCTTTCATAATGCTGAAGTAACCAACTGAAGTATCACCTTGTTGAGATACGAATAGTAGAGTGGTTCTGTTTTTCCAGTAACTGCCTGCTGTGTTTTATTGAATACAGTTTCACACTGGAAGAGGACTCTCGGTGCAGTTCTATAACTTTTAAGTCACTTTGCATTATTCAAACAATCAAGTTTTTCAGTCATTTGATTCAAAGGTCTCCACCCCTCAACACACACACAGTGCCTGCTGGATGTGATACTCTCTGCTTAGAAAGGGAAGGAGGCAGTGGTCAACACTCCCACTCCCCACTGGCTCTTAATGCACTAGCTCCATGGATGGTGGAAAAGGTAAGGAAAAGGGCAAAGAGCAGCCTCCTGTTCGTGGTGGTGAGGTTACTGTCTCACACACGTATATCCCATTATGGTTTATCACAGGATACTGAATAGTTTGTTGTGCTATACAGTAGGACTTTGTTGTTTATCCATTCTATATATACCAATTAGCATCTGCTAATCTTAAACTCCCAATCCTTGCCCTACTCCCCTCCTCCTTGGCAATCACCAGTCTGTTTTCTATGTCCATGATTCTGTTTCATAGACAAGTTCATTTATGTCATATTTTAGATCCCACATCTAAGTGATACGGTATTTGTCTTTCTGACTTGTACGACTATTTCTAGTTGCATCCATGTTAGTTTTATTGCCTCTGCCTCATAGGAGATCAGATAGAGAAATAACCTGTTTTCCAAACACGGTGGTCTTCCAAAAGGGGATTTCTTACCAGCTCTTTTGTCATCTTATGCAGGGCGATTGAGCTGCTGCTGCAGCAGCGACACCTCTCAGCAGTCTCTCGGCTCTCTGCCTTTAGAAACCCGGTCTATCAAAACATAATCTCTAATCTAGTCGGCTTTCTTGACTCTGGTGGGGATGCACAGACCCCAGGAGTACTTCCTGCCCCTTGTCCCACTCTTCCGCCACAGCAGACCAGCGTTGTTTCTCTTTTCAGCTCTCATCCTTCTGCCTTACACCCGCTTTGTCCTGAGTGTGTCAAAAGCCCAAAGAAACAGGGTAGGGAGGCTGGAAACGACTTGGAGGAGTAAAAAGAGGGAGCAGGAAGACAATATGAAGAGGAAGCTGGGAAGAATCAGCAGCAATCATTTTTGTTCTATTATACTCCTCCTCAGTCTAAGACTGGGTGGGTGGACAAGCCAGCCACTCACCTATGCAGAAGATGGGGCTCAGACTCAGAGCTTGTACCAACGCCCAAACACTTTATTTTCTAAACTTGCTTTCACCTGCAGGTTGGAAAGCAGGTGGGTTGGGATTCATAAAGCTGTATTTTGTTCGCCATTTGCTTGTTTATTTATTTCAAACAACATAGACTAACAGCACTTTATCTGTCTTGTTCGTGGTTGACTTTAGAAGGAATCCAGAAATAGCTGACAGCAGGACTGCTTTCCTTCTCAACGAATTCAAGGGGACCCAGACATTTATCATTCTGTGGTAAGGAGAATAACAGCCCCCAAAAGATATTTGTATCCTAAACCCCAGACCCTGTGAATACTTACCTTACGTGATAGTTTGGTACTCGCATCTTCCTGCCTAACCTTTCCTATTCCTTCTGCCCTCCTGAGAAACTGTCATCTTTGAAAGCCAGTTCCCATGCTGCTTCCCTTCCTGGGAAGGGTAAGCAGGATGATGCCAGTACCAAACTCCACTACTCTTTATACATTCCACTTAGAATCGTGAGTCAAGATATACCAGCTACTTGAGTCAAGCCTCTCATGTTGTTACATTTTTGTGGCTATGACGACAAAGAACAAGATAATATACCTGCATATAAGCCCCAGGAGACAGGAGCCTGGTTTTATCTCATGTACCACTGTCTCCCTGACACCTTACATAGGGCCTGACATTTAGTAGGCACTCAATAAATTTTTGGATGAAGTAGTTTTCAGCCTCTTCTCCAAATGCTCAGTTTACCTCACCTCCCAGCCACTGTGCATTACTTGCAGTTACCCTTCTATACCATCCCTCCTCTTTGCCTGCCTCCACCTGTGGCCCAAAATGCCCTTTCCTATTCCTTCTGCCCTCCTAAGCAACTATCACCTTCGAAAGCCAGTTCCCACCCTGCTTCTCCCAAGCCATGTGCTCCTTCAGGCTCCTGTAATACTGCAGATATCGGGTTGATGGCTTGCTTTCTGTCAGTGCTGCATTCAGTGTATCTCCCTCACTAGGCTGGGATACCTTCAGGGAAGGGGCCCTGTCTGGATCAACTTGATAGCCCTGGGGCTTATCACAGCACCTGGGCCTGAGCATCTGGTGAGTAATGAGGATGCAGAGTGGTCCTGATAGTGGTTGACACTAAAGGGAGAACAGCTGTATATCGCATCTTTAAATTATCAGTATATCCTGGGCATACTGTACTAGATAATTGTTTTTGTTTGACGTCTCTTCAGCCTTTTGAGTCTCCATTTCATCTGCTAAATGAAGAAAATATTCATGGGTTTAATGAAGATTAAACATGGGTAAATGAAGACACATATGAATATACCATCTAATCTGGTGTCTATCACCCATATGTCACCCTGACCTTCATATATAGTAGCTTTATTATTATGAATTATGGTCCCTGAAGATCTGTGTTCGGTCCAGAACTGCAGTTGATTAAAGCAGCCTCCCCTCAAAAGGGGCATGTGCTGTGTTGTGTGCTTAGCCGTTCAGTCTTGTCTGACTCTTTGCGACCCAATGGAGAGAGGAGCCTGGCGGGCTACAGTCCATGGGGATTCTCCAGGCAAGAATACTGGAGTGGTTGCTGTGTCCTCCTCCAGGGGATCTTCCCAACCCAGAGATTGAACCCAGGTCTCCCGCATTGCAGGCGGATTCTTTACCAACTGAGCCACCAGGGAAGCCCAAGAATGCTGGAGTGGGTAGCCTATCCCTTCTCCAGGAGATCTTCCCGACCCAGGAATTGAACTGAGGTCTCCTGCATTGCAGGCAGATTCTTTACCAGCTGGGCTACCAGGGAAGCCCCAAAAGGGGCTTACAATTCCATTTACTCTTCCAGAGACAGCGAAGCACTGACACTCTTGAGGACTAATCCCCATCCAAAAATGGTTAACATTTCTAAAATATTTTGATGCTTCAACTGCCTGGAAATTTTGCCTTATGGAGGAGGTTTTTTTTCCTTTTTGGACAATGCAGTTCATTTTTATTTTTTTTTGGCTGAAAGGGTTTTCTATTTAAAGCCAAAAAAAAGAAGTCCAAGAGTTACAAAAGAGTAGTTTAAGTGATTTATGCTTGGTTTCTAAATGCAACATATGTGTTTATACATAATTTAAAACTCAAAGAAAGCATGCTTATACAATTGTGACTTTAACATTTAATAACTCTGGATGCATACATGATGGAAACAGTCCATGACACCTGAAAATATCATTTATGGAACCGCATACAATTCAGTGCTCTCAGCTTGGATATTACAACCATATTTCATAGAGCCTTGCTTGGTTTGATTTTCTCCATGTGGCTGATCATGGTCTTCAGTTGTTGGTAAGTGATTTTACAAATTTCATTTATAATCCTGGCCCTACGACTACCTAAGTGCTGTTTCTGGCAAGTTAACATATATTATGCTCCAGTCATGTGTACCTTCAAAGCTACTGACGTGACTGAGTGCCACAGGGGGCCGTGTTAGTATTTTCTGTCTCCACGAGAATGCTAGCCACCCCACAGCGCGGGGCCTGTTGTATTTCTAACAGTAGAAGTTTAACCTTACAGGGATATGTGAACCAGTCTGACTTTAGTTCCAGATGTGCCTCAAAAAAAAAAGGGAAGAAAAATCTCATCCTCCTCACAGGGGGGACTTTTGGCACACGGAAGCTGATGGGGAGCAGTAGGGTGAGCACGGGGCATGGAGTCACACCTGGGCAATCTGCTCTGGTCTTCACGAGCTGTGTGACTTGGGCAAGCAAGATGACATCTCTGAGCCTCTGAGATCCTGACCGATGGGGAGACCAACATCCCCCTTCAGCAGGCTGTGGTGAGAGGACGTGGACTGCTGCCCTGGCACAGAGGTAGGAGCTGAGTAACACTGCTGAGAGGATGAATGCAGGCAACAGGGAAGACATCTCACCTGCAGCAGCTCAGGACAGCACGTGCCTGTGCCCACGGCGGGAACAGCATGACAGATTCACTGGTTGCATTTTCACAGGTTTACGTTTGCAAAGCAGGGCATCCTTCTCCATGTGTCTGAGAGTCCACATTCCCCTAAAACCCGTCATGGGGAAATTCTGCATCCTCTTCCATCCCCTCCCGCCCTCAACAACGCTCAAGGCAATGTCATATAAAACAAAACGTGCCATCTGCCAACCAGCAGAGGCGGAGCCGCCAATACTTTGGACCAGTTTAGCAGCCCTGTTCTGCTTCAGCCTCCCACACCCCAGTATTCCCCAGGCACCAGAGCTGTGATGATGCACAGTGGGGCAGGGCGTGCTGGACAAGGGTGCAGCCCCTCATGTTGTTTCAAGCCAGAAGGAAAATGGACTGGGAAGAGGCCACGGAAAAAAGCCTGGTGAGCCCACACCTAGGGACACAGCTGGGGAAATAAATTAGCTACTTCTATTGCACGTCTACCCACACAACAGGCCTGGGTCTAAATCTCCTCTCCCTCCAGCTGCTCAGAGGCAGCCCCGGGCTCCCCGAGAGCCATCTCCACTGACAGGCTCCTCTCCAGGTTCTCCAGCTCCCGGCGCACCTCCTCCATGAAGCCGCCATCTTCATACTCATCAGGGGCCTCTCTGGGTACCAGGCTCTCCCCGTCGTCCTCACGGCCCCCGATGAAGGTGGGCTTGCACACATACACCAGGCTGTGGCTGTGGAGGGAGAAATCGGGAGCCCTCAAACTAAGGCCCCGCCCTCTGCGCGACCCCAGCTCAACCTCCCCTAACGCTTGCCTTCAAACACGCTGATGGAGGGTCACCCGTGACAGGTGTCCTCAAAGGGCAGCTCTCCCATGTCTAGCGCAGGTCTGTCCTCCTGTGACTGACCTGCTGGGGCAACCCAAGGACTCCGAGGTCTGACCACTTACAGCCCCCTGCCCACCCAGGCCCCCAGGCAGAAGCAGCCCCTGAGCACTCATCCGCTGTGCCCGTGGGGAGCCCTGGGCCTCGTGAGCTGGGCCCAAAGTCCTATCTGCCTGCCCAGCCACCCTGGATTCTGCTGGGAGAATCCTTCTGGCAGAGCAGTGGCCGCTGAGTGAGACGCACACTGAGAAACCTGCCTCCAGCAGGCCGATGCCTCGCATCCCTCCGCGGCCTCCAACTCTGTTGGCCGCTGTCCCGGGTCCCCTCCGCCTCTCTGGCTGCACCTTCTGTCTCCTCTGCCCTCTTCTTCTCTGGTCATCGCCCTGATGGGCCTGGGAGCCCTCCCCACCCAGTCTTTTTTGAAGGGCATCTACCCAGGAGGCTTCAGCTCCCCACCTGGATGAGCCCAAACCTGTACCCTGGCCACACCTCCTGAGCCCTCATTCTAGAGATCGCTACTGGGCCCTCCATCTGGAAAACCCAGGGACACCTCAAACTAAACCTGTCTTAAATCCACATCTCCCCCCCACTTCTGCTCCTGGGTCCCCACTGGGTGGCACCTCCTCTGCTCTCGGCCCTCGACAGGAAGGGCAGGTGGAGCCTCACCTATGGGGCTGGCAGAGGAGGCCACTGGCACATGGGCATCGGTCCAAAGCTCCATCGGGCTCCAGTTCCCAGGTGATGAGGTCCAGAAGCCGGCTGGCAGGGTCGTGGCAGAGTTCACCCTCCACGGGCAGAGGTGTACACACAGGAAACAGCAGACCTAGAACCGGCCAAGAGTCACGTCTGCATGCCCAGCACCAGGCAGGCACCAAGAGAAGGATCAGAGAAATGGGGTGCAGCCTCCCACCTTCCACTGTGAATCCCAAAGTAGGGGTTAGGATTGAAGACATGGAATGATAGGAAACAAGAATAGCAGCATGGCCTCAGGAGGGAACAAGCTGAAAAGGCTTGAGCAATTAGGACTGCCTGGAAGAGATGGGCTTGTGCTGGGTTTTGAGGCCAGAGGTCTGAAGAAATTAAGACTGGAAAAGAGCAATGAAGTATTTTTGAACAGGTAAGAATTACTGCAACAAAATACACATACATGTGTTCAAAGAAAAACAATCTGGAAGGATATAGATAAGACTTATCTGTACCTTCTAGTTTTCCTACACTGAAAATATATTTGTAAAATTAAAATATGAAAAGTATGTGTGTGTATGTGTATATATAATATAAAAAGAAAACAGAAAAATAGAAAAAAAGGGGGGTGGGTACACAACCAACAAAGGCCTGAGACTGGGCTGGTGAGAAAGGTTGAGGCAATGAGATTCCCAAAAGACCCGAGGAGTGAGTGGAGAGAAAAGGAGGACAAGTAAGCTGGACTCAGCGAAGGCCTTGGAAGGCCAACTGAAGGATCTAATTGAAGTGACAGGACAGGAGCAGCCACTGCTCCCAGAGGAATGCTACCAGTGAGCCATGTCCCTGAAGAAAACTGCTGGGGCAGCCGGCACCGGTGGACTGGGGTGGTGGAGGGGCTGGGGAAGGCCTTCAGAAACACCCGTGGCTGGGAGAGCACTGAGCCAGCCTCACCTGGGATGGGCAGTGGAAAAGGGGGCCACTGGCAAGAAAGTGGGTGGGCCTGGGGATCAGAGGAGTAGGGTGCCCTCGTCCACACATCTAGAGGTGTCCCTCCCCCAGGCTCATGCATCCTGAAAGAATGTAGTTTCTAGACATCACAGCCCCCCCTCCCCAAATGAGACAGGGACACAGAGAGCTGGCCTTCGGCCCCAGGCAGAGGTCGTGGGGCTGGGACACAGAGCAGTGAGTACCGGGGACCCTGCGCAGGAGGGGGTCCCTGAAAAGGTGTGGTGGCATGGACGGGGCCCCCGAGGCCCGGTGTGTTGGCGCTCGGGACAGGGCTGGTCCAGCGCCGAGGGGAGCTGCGCACCTCTCTGGAAGGCACAGCACAGCCCCGGCTGGCAGTCCCTCTGGTTGTCACAGATGGTCCCGTTACCGCCTGCGGCGGAAGCTTTGGTGCAGCGACCCCACACACACAGCTGGTCTCCGCAGCACTCGCTGTCTCGGGTGCAGACCTGCAGGAGGGAAGATAAACGATCCGGTAGGAATGGGGAGCCCAGCCCGTTGCTACCCCCGATCCTGGAGAGAGCACAGGTCAGCTAACCCACATACTCCTCCCATCACAGACAGGAGGAAACCAAGCTCCTAGGTCTGGGGGCCCTTTAGGGATGCCAAGGGGGGCAGAGGAGAGAGCTGGGCAGGTAGAGGACATGGCATCTGCAGGAGTCCTACACAGCTCGAGACTGTACAAAGGATGGTCGCATCGTCTCGGTTCCCCCACAGACTTGGACCTCGCCTCCTTTTTGTTAGGTAGGAAGATGGCTTACGGCCCACAGACACAGGCAGAGAGTGAATCTGACTGCCTGATTAAGGCCCCAGCCTGGGCAGCCCCATGGATGGGCAGGCCCTGGGCGCCTCGGCCCTGGAGTCACACAGAGAGTGTGGCACCCAGCAGCCGCCCAAGCACAGGTAGGGCCGGGCAGGGCAGCAAGAAGCCCTTGATTTCCTCAATTTGTTATGAGGGAGGGAGGGAGGGAGGGTTAGTTGCTCAGTCATGTCTGACTCTTTGGGACCCCATGGACTGCAGCTCACCAGGCTCCTGCATCATTGGGATTCTCCAGGCAAGAATACTAGAGTGGGTTGCCATGCCCTCCTCGAGGGGATCTTCCCGACTGAATCCACTCTCCTGTGTCTCCTGCATTGGCAGGTGGGTTCTTTACCACTAGCACCACCTGGAAAGCCCTATCAGGCTGTGTGATTGCCTTAATAACAGAAAGGACAAGAAAGCCTATATATGGCCTGGACCAAAGCATCTGTTGGGCAGAAGGAAAGTCTCTCTTCCCTAGCTTCCTGTTTCCTGGTGGAAGCTCCATCTGGAATATGCTCTGGCTTCTTCCTGGGCCCCCTTCTACCCTCTCAGAACAGACTGGGAGGAAGATGTGGGGGGTGGGGTGCCCCTTCCCTGCCCAAGACCCCCTGCTGTTGCTGGCTGTGTCTACTGGGATGGGTCTTCCCCAGGGAAGAGACAACGTGGGGCCTCCTCCTCAGCCCTCTCTCCCCATCTCTGGTATCTATGAGGCAGGCGATGGGGCCAGAGATCACTAGGCGGGCAGAGTGGCAGCATGTCTGCAGACGGCTTCCTGATCACCCCAGGAGTCAGCCCCACTGGGCACCATGGACTGGCTCTTTCAAGTGTGGCCATGGCGGGGCCCTTTAGGAGGCTTTCAGGAAGCCCCGCTGAGAACCGCAGGCTGCTGGCCTCCTCCCCCAGGTGCCCCCGCCTGGGCCCCCACAGCTCAGGTGCTGCTGCCCCGGGGTCTCTGGGCACACTCACGGCCTGCTGGTCCCGGCACGGCTGGCAGGAATACTCGAAGCTGGAAAACTGGCAGTACCTGCTGGGCCCGCAGTCCTCGTCAATGATGCACTCCTGTTGGGGGGAGGAGGGAGCGGCTTCGTCAGTGACACGCAGACCAGATGACCCACGCGCCCTGGAAGGGCCAAGCCCCGAACGGCCTGCAGGCCGGCGGGGCCCTCACCCACCCCACACGCCCAGGCTGCCGCCCCAGCCGCACACACGGCGGAGTCTGTGTACAGCCCTCCCCCTCACACACCCGGGGCGGGAGCACGGAGACGCTGGGCCATTCTTCAAGGCAGAGCAGATGGATTTAATAAGGAGAGCTAATGGGCTCCAGGCTCAGGCGCTGTACAGGAGGGCTGGGGTCCAGGCCCAGCAGGCCCTGCTGACGGTGCGGGCAAGGGCTGCCGAGACTTGCAGTGGGGCGGCTGCAGGGGGCCCTCCTGGGGGTCCTGGTCTGGGGTCCAGGGCTGCCCGGCAAGGAGCTGCCAGTGTTGAAGGAGGAGGGTGTGGCTGGCACCACGCCCTCTAGCCCAGGTGCCCTCTCAGGGCTGCCAGCTCTGCTCGGCAGGAGAGAGAGTGAAGAAAGGCAGAGAAGGCATCTCTCCATCCCGAGGCCCAGGAGAGGGAGGAGGCCACAGGAGAGGCCGCTGTGGCCCAGCCAGTCAGCCGTCACTGCTACTTTAGCTCCAGACCTGCTGTCAGGCTGAGGCCTGGGGACTGGCAGCTTCCGAGGGAAAGAAGGGCAGAGGAAGTGAGGGGCATCAGATCAACCACTGACAACCCCTCATGGGGCCAGCCCCGGCGGGCTCCATGTCCCTGACCTCCCTTTGTGACTCCACCACCGGGGAGCAGGGAGGGGTTACTTGCCCCATGCTGCCAAGCTGGAAACTGAGGCTCGGAGGCCAAGGGGCCCCCCAGGATAGTACAGTATTCAGGATAGGGGGGCTCCCCTCCACCACCAGCCCTTGGCTGTGAGGGGGTTTAGGGCTCCAGATGCAGCTGTCTGAGACCCACGGACAGAAACTCTCCTGAGGCAGGTGTCCTGGGGCCCCAGCAAGCCTTATGGAAGGGTCGAGGGGAGGGAGGGACCTGCCTTCTCCTTCTGCCTGGGCATGTGCCATGCTCAAAGTAAGCGTGAAGCCAGACCCAGAAAGGCCCAGATGAGCAGGCCCTGGCCTGAGTGCTCCTGAGCTGAAGTACCTAGGGCTAATGGATGTGGACAGGAGACTGTGAACAGGGTCTTCTAAGGATACACCCAGGGCGAAAGTGTGAGTATAAGTCTAGGGATCAGCAGGGAAGCTCTGGCCAGGCAGCAAAGGGAATGAAGCTCTGTTCCTAGGAGTGATAGGTGTGTCCCCTGGTCAACACTGCAGGCCCGAGAAGATGGGCATTCAGTCCAGGGCATCTGTAGGCTTGGCCCCTGCACTGGACAGCTGTAGCCCTGGCCTGGCACTGACCCCCAGCCTGGCACACCCCAGAGCACAGGTCATGCTTCTGTTCACCAAGCAAGGCTCGCCCAGCAAAGAGGACCATCAGGCCCAGTGGACAGCATCTCCCCACAGCCCCTCTGAGGGATGACGAGGAGAAGGCCAGCCTGGGGACACGGTACAAGTCACCCACATGTGCCAGGTTCTGCGCTCACCAGGGGCTCCAGCAGGGACCAGGGCTCTGACACCTCTGAATAAGTGGAAAGTGATTCAAATCTCTTCTGTCACTTCTCAAAAAAACTGTCCAAGTGTAACCGAGCGGGGCCCTCTGGGGCCTCCCTGGGACAGACCCCCATCCCCTGTCCTCTGTTTGCCTCTTGTTGGTAGAGTAACTTTAGCCTTTTAAGGCTTTCCCTAAGTTCCAAAGAACAAATTTAATCAGAGAAGTGAGAAAATGCAGAACCACAGGAAAACAGTCAAGCAAAACAAAATAATAGTTTAGCCATTAAACAAAGTTTAGGACCTTTAGGGCCTCCTCCAGGACTACAGACAGTATTCAGAGCCATAACCTTCAGCTATTTGACAGACACTAAAACCCCCACCAGGTGGAAGGAGTTACCCGTATGCCGACCACAAACACACAGACCCCCGGAAGAGTTGGGACCAGAAGGTTGATGATATTGACTCCTGATTACCTCGCCACCAACCAATCAGAAGACTGTCCACAAGCTGATCACACACAGGTGCAACTCTCTCCCTCTCCCTGTCTTGAAAAACACTTTCCTGTGCCCTACAGCAGATTCTTATTAGTTATCCATTTTATATACAGTAATGTGTATTTGTCAACCCCAAACTAATAAGAACCTGATGTAGAGCACAGGCAACTCCACTCAATATTCTGCAATGGCCTATGTGGGAAAATAATTAAAAAAAAAAAAAGTGGCTGAGTGTAAATATAACAGATTCACTTTGCTCTACACCTGAAACTAACACAACATCATAAATCAACTTTACTCCAATAAAAATTAAAAGCAAAAACCCTTCTCAAATCCATCAGGGATTTCAGGTCTTTTGTGTTCTAGCCACTGGCTCTCCCTGCTTGGCCTTACAACAAAGGCTGCACTTTCCTTCACCACGACCTGGTGTCAGCAGATTGGCTTGACTGCATGTGGGCAAGCGGGCCCAAGTTTGGTTCAGTAACAGAAGGAGAGCATAAGGCCCATCACGCTGCAGAATGACCTAAAACTGCTCTTCTCTGGGTCTCCCCAGAGTCCCACTCATCTTGGCCCAGCAGCCCACCCCTCCACCCCCCGCCCAAGGCGCCGCCCGTGGCTTCCATCACCATGGTAAGTGTAGCAGCTCAGCAAGCAGAGGCTGACTCTCAGAAGGAGCCGCTCTTGTCCCTGGCTCCAAAAGCAGCAACCCAAAAAGGTCAGCATGCCACCACTGCTGTTCTTACTGGTGAGAAAACGGAGTCTCAGAGACGGTGGGAGAGCCTCCTGAATCAGGGGCTGTGCTGGGGGCAGGGCTCTCAGCCTGTGTGACCCCAGAGTCCATAAGTAAAGCACTCAGCCACCGTGCCTTCCAGAACACAGACTCAACTCAGCCAGTTCAACCAAAGGCCTCCTGACATATTTTCCAAAACAGAATAGCAAGAGCTTGGTGTGGGAGTGAGGGAGAGAAAAGCAGAGTGCCCACAGGCACCAAGGCTGTTCTCTGAACCGGGCTACACTTTGAAGCACTGAGATGCAAACGTGAATATGAGAAGGCCCTTGCCCTCAAAGATTTATCATTCAATTTTAAAAAGGCAACCCAGCAGAAAAGGAAAGAAGGGTAAGAACCGACAACTTACTGCCAGAGAAACCAGTTTGTTTTCCTCACACAGAAAAGATATTTGACCTCACCAATAACCAAGAAGACATGACTTAAAAGAGCAGGGTACCATGTTTTCACTTAGAACAGAAACAAAAGGCTGATCCTATCTGCAGAAGGCAGAATACTGATCCCCCTCCACCCTGCACAATGTCCACACCCTCCTCCCTGGGAGCTGTGGGCATGTCATGTTACATGGCAAGGGGATAAAGTCATGGGTGGAAGGGTGCTAATCAGCTGACCTGACGTAAGGAAAGAAGCCCAGGTTATGCTGGGGCATCCAGTGTAATGGTAAGGGGCTTACTGCATGGCAAGGAGCAGCAGAGTCAGTGTCAGAGCAAAGACATGTGCCAAGACCCCACCCACCCAGTCATCCAGACCTCACTGGCTTTGAATATGGATGCACCATGGACTGCAGATCAGGATCTCTCTAGACCTTCCAGAAGGACCACAGCTCAGCCAACACTTTGATTTCAGTCCAGCATTGGACTGCTGACTTACGGAACTGTAAGATAATAAATTTCTGCTGTTTTTAAACCACTACATATATGATAGTTTATGATAGTGGATATGATAGCAAGGAGCTCAAACCAGTTAGTCCTAAAGGAAATCATGAATATTCATTGGAAGGACTGATGCTGAAGCTCCAATACTTTGGTCACCTAATGTGAGAGCCGACTCATTGGAAAAGACTGATGCTGGGAAAAACTGAAGGCAGGAGGAGAAGGGGACGACAGAAGATAAGATGGTTGGATGGCACCACTGACTTAATGGACATGAGTCTGAGCAAACTCCAGGAGATGGTGACGGACAGGCAAGCCTGGAGTGCTATAGTCCATAGGGTTGCAAAGAGTCAGACATGACTGAGCAACTGAACAACAACAAATACAATTGAACAAGAAATATACAATAAGTTGTGATAGAAGCAATAGGAAACTAATATAATATCCAATGTGGGTAGGGATTTGAGAAACTGAGCATTGCCAGATGGTAATTTGGGGCTTATTAAAACTGAAGTAGATATGCTTTGCAGGCAAATTCATCAGCATCTATCAAAAATGTGAAAGCATATAGATCCTTTGACTGAGTATGCCCACTTGGGTAGCTATCCTCAGAGACACTCCACATGTGCAATATCCGAGTACAGGGATGTTTCAGGCTATATTGGTATATGTGCAATCCAGAAATAATGGAAATGCCCAATAAGAGGGGACTGATTAAATTACTGTACAAGCATTTCGTGGGAAAATGGCACCAGGCAGATACTAAAAAGGGTGAGGTAGTTCTTTGCACTGTGATGTTTACCATCCATCAGTAAACAAAACAAGCAAGTGGAAGAAGCATGCAATCCCACTTCTGTAACGCAGAATAACAATACGTAGGACACGTGTCTGGACCCAGCACAGCGCCTGGCACGTGGGGGCACCCGATGGGTGTATGTTGAGTGGATGGAAACACTCGTACATTCCTGGAGCAAAGCGGCCTACAAAATGCTGACTGTTAGCAATGATTTGGGAACCAAAGCAAGAAAATATGCACATTCCATTGGAGATTTCTCATTCTCCAAGAATCCTATATGGAATTTCCACTATATACTTTTCTTCCAGATCTTTAATTAAAAAGATAATGAGCTGGGAATTTCCTGGTGGTAGAGAGGTTAGGACTTGGTGCTTTCAATCCCTTGCAGTGTGGCCAAAAAAAAAAAAACAACCCAAAAAACGAGCTAAGACCCTTTCCTGTTCACAGCTCTCCATGAAGAAAAGAACAGGTTCATCCTCAGGAATATCTTCCTTTCCCTGAACTGACTCCTATGCAGAACAAGGCAATCCCTGCAAAGTCACAGTGAAGCAATTAATTTTTTTTTTCTACGTATGGAAAAGTTTTCAGCATGGAACTTTGCCAAACACTTCTGAAAAATCCAAATGCACTAAAGAGATGGTTTCCTTTGCTGACATGTTTCTGCTACCTCCAGGGGCTCTGGCAGGTTAGATCAGCATGACTGCCCCCCAAGAAAGCTCCGTGCTCTGTTAACGGTCTGCCAGCTTGCTTGTTGTGGGTGTGTATTTCCAGCAGCCTCTAGAAATGCTCTTTGAGAATTGTGATCATACTGGAAACCATGGAACTTCAAACTGTGAAGAACCCCTAAAGGCCACAATAGCAGAAAGAGAATTCTGGTTTTACCACTTCATAGCTGTGACCTATCTCACAGCGCTGTGGTGCTGAGTTCATGCTCTGTGCATGTAGCCATAGCAACAAAAGACAGGGCATCCTAACCGCATCATAACCATAGCAACAGAGGACTGGGGATCCTAATCCCCTCAGTGCCTGATTTCCCCAAGGAGACCCCTTGCCAGGGGACTTGCTGTCAGCAGAAAGGCAGGTCTAAACAACAGGGGCTGATGCCTCCGCCAACAACTCCCTATCTTGACCCCTGCCAGCACTTGGGCATTTCACACCTAATCCTGACCAGTCTCTATCCACAGAGTATCACTAAGATTAGGCAGCTGCCTGGACCACTTGTAGCAGTGAAGCGTCTCAGGCAGAGTGGCCTCTTTTTGTACGAAGACCAGGCTCTCCATATGGTAAGGCTGTAAGTTGGGGTCTCTCCTGAGGACCCCTTAGTGGTAGGGGGCAGGGTCCCACCTTCCTTGGTGTTAGAGACCTGGGAACAGGTCAGGTCCCCCTGCCTTAAGCAGAATTCAGTGGATGGGAGGGGAAGACATGGGTTGGTGCTCC
The DNA here is from genome assembly GCF_033118175.1 of Dama dama. NCBI lineage: Eukaryota > Metazoa > Chordata > Mammalia > Artiodactyla > Cervidae > Dama > Dama dama. Next base: position 41,068,537 of record NC_083681.1, on the reverse strand, counting down.
CAGAGCCAGGCCTGATGTTGAGAAATCCAGGATTTTATTATTTTTAATAATTCTAGCTTCTTTCACCAGTACTCAATGGATATGTTCATATTTGAGCAGAGGTTTTAAAGGAGTCTCTGTCCCCAGCGGGACGTAGTGTGGCTGAAGAGGTAAGTTCTGAAGTGAGAGGCCCATGAGTGGGGAGAGAGGCTCGGCTGTGACCTGTCTAACAGGTGGTGGATGTTCTGGGTTCAGGGTACCTCTCAGGTCACTGGGTCTGCAAGAGAGGCTCCATGCTACACCCACAAGGTGAAATTAAAGATGCAGAATGAAGGTCATCCAAGTACCGCAGAGCAGGTGGGATGAGGTGCTGGGACAAGAGGACAAGCTGAGCCCACACCAGCCGCCCACAGCGTCCGAGCACCAGGCCCAGGCACCGAGGGACCACTGCTGCAGCCACCCCGCACCACTGCTGAATCCCCCCAGCGTGGGCCTTAGAATCCATGCTTCCCAGATGTGGAAACTGAGATTTAAGGTGAAGAATCTGCCCAGGGTCACCCAGCCTAGACGTGGCGTTGTGAGTCCAGGCCAGAGGGTCTGACCCTAAAGACAGGATCTTACCGTCTCCTCCTGGGAGGATCACACTTCTTCCCTCCCTTCAGCACCGACCAGCCTCCTGTCCCTCAGTCCCGCCTTAGCAGAGCCTGCCTGGGACAAGGCCTGGGCCCCACACATCGCCAGAGACAGGAGGCAGGAACTCAGGGCCAAGGCCACAGGCGTCCGGGCCTCACGTGTCACAGAACCAGCTTCTTCAGAGGCTCCTCTGTCCTGGCCACTCCCTGTCTGTCCCCGTTCCTCCCTCCCATCCTGGTAGGGGAGACTGACCAACAGCCCAGAGGCCTGCCGTCAGGGCGGATGCCACTCAGGGGATCGGGGCTTTGTTGCTCTGAGGACGGAGCTATATTTAGAAGGCTCTGGCCAGCGGCCTACACAGCACTCAGCTCAGATGCCGGCGGGGAGGCCGGGAACGTGCCGGAGATCTGGCAGGATGCTGGGCCGGGAAATGGCCCTGGGGCTTCAACACTATCATGAAATAGTGGAAAATGGCGGAGGAGCCATTCTACCTCTTTGAGTTTCCATTTCGGAGTTTACCCAGGGGAGGCAAAGAAGGAAAATAGCACAGGAACCCTGCGAGGCTTTCCTCAGCTTCTGTGTGGGCCAATGAAGGGGGCACAGCATCTCTGGCCCTCCTGCCGCCGCACTTCACTTCTCATGCTGGCCAGGGCCTGCTGCCTGCAGTTCCCAGGAATCCAGACTCTCCTGCATCATGAGGCCGGAAGGAGGAGGCCACTGGGGACCCTGCAGGGGCTGTCCACAGCCTCCTCTCAAGCTCAGGGGTCTGATAAGCAGCCCGTCTTCAGAGGAACAAGCCCAGGGCACATGAAATGAGGGTCCGGGGGACCTCCACCAGCTGAAACTCTCTGGCCCTCAGAGCATCTCCCATGCAGCAGGGAATGTTCAGAGAGCACCTGCTGCGTGTCAGCACCTGCTGGGGCTTCCGTGGCTCTCTCTGTACCCACAGCCCTGTGAGGTCACTTCATGTCCCCCACCACGTGCCTGGAGAAGTGGAGTTGTCCTTCAGTTGAAAATATATAGGTAAACCGAAGGCCAGACTCCACTTTACAGGTAAGGGAACTGAGGCTCAGAGCCCAGGGTCTTCGATATAACTGGCAATGCTAAGATTTAAACTCAAGTCCATCAGACCCCCAAGCTGAGACTCGCTCCTTCCATCACACCCTGTTGCCTCTAAATGCACAGGTATGGATTGAATTATGCTCCCCACCAATTCACACACTGAAGTCCTGATCCCGAGTACCTGGACTTGGGATAGTGCCTGTCCTGTCAGTAAACAAAGGATGCTTCAGCCATCAAGCCATCACATGACGGTGGCCCCGAACCATGAGCCCTGAGGGAACTCAGGATGCAGACAAACCAGAGGGGCTGCCCAGGGCCAAGCCCTCAGCCTCACCCGCAGCTGTGCTCCCCGAGGGAACTCAGGATGGAGAAAAGCAGGACGTTAGCTGCAGGTAGCTGAGGTGCCCATCAAAGGAGTGACTTCAGTGAACCCAGACTCTTTCATCTTCTCATACACAGAAAAGCACTAAATTCCTTAACGTGAGATGTCTGGTTTTCTTTAATTAATAGTCATCTTTTGATGTTCTGACTACCTGGTCTTTGTTACAAAAACTCCTATGCACCGTGGCTCCCCCCGCCCCACCCTTGCCTCTTCAGAACAGTCCCTCAGAGTCATCTCAGGGTCCCATCTCCCAGGGTTGACATCCTCAGAATGCTCACGGAATAACACAAAACTCTCACTCTGTAGGTTGTGCTTTTTTTCAGAAGACATGTCTCAGAATGTGACCATATTTAGAAACAGGGTCGGTGCAAATATAATTACTTAAGACGAGGTGACGAGGGTGGGCCCTAGCCCGATATACCCAGCGTCTTAATGATAGGGGGAAATTCGGGCACAGAGACAGACACTGGAAGAAAGGAAGACCTTGTGAAAAATGGAGAGAAGATGGCCATCAACAAACTGCCCCCTCCCAGCCCTCAGAGGACCCACTTCGGCCAACACCTCAACTTCAGGCCTCCAGCCTCCTGAGCTGGGAGACCACACACTTCTGTTGAGTCACCTGGTCACCCAGCTTGTGGTTCTATATTCTGGCAGCCCTAGGAATCTGACACCCATGGTCCCAACAAGCCTGTGGCCAAGTCTCCTCTCTTCCAGACCTTCCAAACATGTCCAGCCTCTGTTGCTGAGCTTCCAATTTTCCTGGGCGAGGTGACAGAGGGGATGGGGTCAGAACAGATGCCTGTTCTGAAGGATTTTGACCCCAGCGACCAGAACAAAGGCCTTCTGGCTGAGCCCCCATCAGCCAGAAAGTCCTGGCTGGTTTGGATGAATGCTCTTCTCCTGGCCCAGGGTGTGGGGTGCTGATGCCGAGCCCTGAATGCTCCTGAGATGCGAACACAGTACAGTCAGATAAACAAACGTCCCTCCCAGCTGCAAGACTGTTCTCTGATTCCCCAGTCCTCCTGAGCAGAGAGACAGGCCCACAGAGAAAAGCAGACCATGGTCACAAACTGTCCTGTTGTGTCCAGTATGGGGGGCTTCTCAGGACGTAGGCCCTGCAGTGCCAACATTGAGAAAGCCCTGGGCACTCTGGGGGCACACCCCCGACCTGTCTCTCCTGTCGCTGCACTCACCACACTGCTGGTTGCTCCGTGTCCTCCACCCCCTCAAGGCCACGTGGCACCCGTGTACCTCGGGCGGCATGAGGCGGGAGACGCAGGCTTTGGGGCTCAAGTCTGGATTTGAATACAGGTTCACTTACAAGCCGGGTGATCTTGGGCAAATTACTGAGCCTTGGTTTCCTTGTCTGGAAAATGGAGAACCTCAAGAGGCTGTTGGACAGATGAAAAGAGATAAGATGGGCACGCACTTGGAATGGCGTCTGGTCCTCAAGACTCAATCCTCTGGGCTCAGCTCTGTTTGCACAGCTTAACTCATTGCAGGAGCTCAAAAGGTGACCATGGGAAGGTTTACGCGAGCTTAGAGCTTAAGTTCAGGCCAGGGGATCTCATTCTACAGTGATACCTTCCTACTGAAAAGATCCAGGATGTCAGGTGCAACCAGGGCTCTCAACCCATCACCGCGAGACAACCTTCTGCTTCACCCTGGAGCCCTTGGCTATGGAGGAGATACAGGCGGGGAGGACAGGCGTACAGACCTACAAGGGGACCAGGAATACAAGCGGGCATGCAAGGGGCTGGGAAATACATGATTCAATTTCACCCTGGGTGCTAGGCACTGTCTTCCAAAGTGAGCAAGAGAAGCTCAATTTTACAGATGAGGAAACCAAGGCAGTGAACTCACTTGCAGAGGTCATGGGTAAGAAGTGGTAGGGAGGGCCACTCAAGCCCAGGAGTTCCTCCGACCCCAACCCAGTGCTCTAGGGAGATAAGAGCAGACCCCAGGGGCCCAGACAGAGAGGCAGGAGGGAGACGTGCGGGGCATGAGGCCTCTGGGGGAGGTGGGGAGCCGCCAGCTCTACCTCCAAGGGAAGGCAGGGTCCCCAAGTCTGGGCCCCGGGTGCAGGTGCCTGTAGTGTGAGAAGTGATGCTGACAGCGTGCAACAGGCAGTCTCTCCTTCATTCTACAGGGTCTCCCCATTCCCCCGAGTCCTTCTGTGACCAGGACCAACTGCAGGAGCCTGTAAGACTCCTGTGCCATTTGTCTCCAGGACAGCAGGGCCCCCAGCCTCTCCTGGATGCTACCTTGGAGACTTTCAGCCAGCTCAGGGCAGGCAGGGGCCGCAGACCTCACCCAGGGCTCTGGCCTGGCCCACAACACAGAGACCGCCCTGCCGAAAAGCACAGGCCAGAACCAGGAGCCAATGCCAGCTGTCATTATCCTAAGCCCTGGTGTCTGCAAAGGCCTTGGGGCTTCTGGGGTTGCTACACCAACCTCTCTTCCCCAACCTCACAGCCCGTGAAAGAGGAAAATGTGGCCCCGCTGGGCTGAGCAGGCCAGATGCCAAGAGCCGCACGCTGAGGCCCTCGGTGGCTGCTTCACTCGGGACCTGGGCCCCGAGATCTCCGCTCCTGCCGCCCCACTGTCCCCACCCCGGGCTCTCAGGGGAGATCTTCACACCCACAGGTCTTCAGAGATGGAGAGCAGGTGTTCCAGACTGCAGCCAGGACAGGCCACAGAGTCGGCCAGGCTCACACTCCGGGAACTACCCAACACATTCTTTCAGCCTGAGCCACGTTTCCTCTGGAGAACTTACAACCACATCTAATTCCAAAAAAGCTTCTAATTCACCTGTCTGAGTTGTGTTTAACCAATGGAGTGCTGTCACCCGCCACGGTTAGAAGCAGTCAAGTGAGCCCCTCACCCTCCCCCTATCTACGTTTCTGAGGCTTTGAGTTTGCATGGCCTGAAAAAAAAAAAAAAAACAGACTGGATCAGGCCTGACCTTCACCCAAGGCACACGGAACACAGTTAGTGCAGAAGAAACCTGCGGCCCAACTCATCAGAAGCCTACTCATAACTGTTCTGAAAACTGCTCCAGCAGACGGACCTGGAGAAGGCTGAGGTTGGACTAATTCAATCAATGTCAAATTGGAGGAGACAGGCGGCCCTCCAGGCCCAGGGAGAGCCAGACTGCATCCGTGATGGTGACATAATAACCAAGTGTGACAAGGGCAGAGGTGGATAAAAAACAGGTGTGTCCCCCTGTGATCTGAGACAGGGGGGCCCAGAGTCCCGTCACGGGGAGGTCTCTGCCCTGCCTGCCCTAGGCAGACCTGGAAAGGTGGATTGCCCCCTCGGCTGAAATTTCCACTCACCCAGCAACGCTTGGACAACCCACCCAGCTCCCTAAGACCCTGACAACAGATGGGAGGACCCGGATGGGTCCTCACCATTCCTTCCACTAGAAAGAGATGCTCCTCACCCCTGCAAACTAAAAACTACACATCAGTGAGGTCCGAGCTCAGTTAGCAAGAGGGCCAAGGATGTCCAGTGTCTGGATCTACAGGGCTCAAGGGTCCTGGACTCTGGATTATTCACCCAGGCTATGAGTTCCCATGAGAACATCTCCCTGCTTATACTCTATTTTGTAACTCACAGTCTCTCCACCTTCCCTGCCAACCATGATCTGAGTCCAATCTCTGTTGGCACACAGTTCCCAAACTTCTTTCCAGTCCAGGTTCCTTATCTCCTCAAGGCCCAACTTTGATCCCTGCTTCTAGAATGCCCTTACCTCCCCACTCTGCCAATTCATCTTCAAGGAGGAGCAAAATGTGTCCTCCTCAGAGACCCTCCTGACCCTTCCCAGGGGGTAGTGAGGGCCCATCTCCTGGGTGCCCCCCCCCCCCCCCCCGCCGCCCCCAGCATCCACCCCAGTGAAAGTTGGGTGGAAAGAGGATGACATTCAGGTTCCAAAGACCAGCAGGCATTTATAAGACTTGCTGATCCTGACAGTGGAAGATTCAAGACTCAAGCTGGGGGGGGGGGGGGGGGGGGGGGGTTGGTTCTAGTGTCTGTAATTGGCTTTTCTCTCTGAGGTATGACCCTGTCCAGCATCAGCCTATGACCTATGGCTGGCTGGTCTTTGGTGTCTCTAGGCAACCCAAGGTGGGTCATCATGACTCAATTTCCAAAGCTCTCTTAGATCTTTCACTTGAGTCACCAGCCTCATCTCACCAGAGCACTTACAGCATCTTTGGACTGTTTCTTGAAATAGGTATTTGGAACAACAGAAAGCGCAGTTCCCTCAACTGTCCTGTCCACCCTCGAAGAGCACCTGGGCTCACTTCTAACAAATCGGGTGCGGTGAAGCTGTGACTTTCAGGGGTAGGTCACAGGCAATGCAGCCTTTTCTTGACTTGTCCCCTCTTCAGATGCTTGCCCTCTGAACCAAGGCTCAATGCTGGGGGGAAGCCCTGACTACATACGTGGAGAAGCCGCAGCACCACGAATATCCCAGGCAACAGCCAGAAGCATGCATGTGAAGAGTTTCTAGAAGATTCCAGCCTTAGCCACTAAGTCACTCTGGCTTCAAGTCAGAGCTCTCAGACTATGGAACAGAGATGAACCATCTCACTGTACCTGTCCAAATTCCTAGGCCCTAATCCACAAGCATTCCACAGGCATGGTTGTTTGACACTGCTGGGGCTGGGGTAACAGATCACCTGAGCAACCGTCTTGGGAGAGAGGATGGGCCCTCGTAGCCAGAGGGATCTGGGTGTCATGGGAGATCTCCCAGGATCCGGCTGCAGGGAGTCATGACAAGAGTGTTTATGGAAAGGCACGTCTTGATTCTTGTTTCCATAATCTTTTTTTGCTGTGCTGGGTCTTTGCATGGACTCTTCGTTGCAGCATGCAGGCTTCTCAAGTTGAGGTGTGAGGGCTCAGTAGTTGGGGTACTTGAGCTTAGTCGCTATGAGACAAGTGGGATCTCAGTTCCTTGCCTAGGGATGGAACCTGCATTGGAAGGTGGATTCTTAACCACTGGACCACCAGGGAAGTCCCTCCACAAGGTTCTCAGCACTGGTCTGCAGAGCTGCCTCTGCAGTCCTCTCAGCCACCTCGGGAAAATCTCGTCACCTTCCTCTTCCTCCTCTCCTGGTTCAGGGCTGAAATACTAATAGCTGGTGTGGCTCACATTTTCATGCAGATTCTGCATCTCCTTCTCTCCAGTCCTGCTGAGCCTCAGCCACTTTTTGTGATACTTGCAACCAGAATCAGAGGTCCCCTCTGTGTTGGCACTTTCCCCAGATGCTCCCATGTGGCTGCAGCGGAGGTGGGGTGTCCAGTCAGGGCCTGTGGCGGCCACAGATCTGTGTCCCCAACCTCACACAATTCCTCATACAGGCCCTAAGGAAATCACCTCATGCATGCATGGCATGCTAAGTCGCTTTAGTCGTGTTGGACTCTTCGCGACCCCATGGACTGTAGCCCACCAGGCTCTTCTGTCCATGGGATTCTTCAGGCAAGAATATTGGAGTGGGTTGCCATTCCCTCCTCCAGGGAATCTTTCTGACCCAGGGATTGAACCTGCATCTCTTGCATCTCCGGCACTGAGAGGTGGGATTTTTTGTTTGTTTTTTTACCACTAGCACCACCTGGGAAGCTCACTTTCAAACAAAGCAATTCCGAGGATGAAACTTAAATGAAATCTACAGTCACCTGCCCCCAGCTAAGCCTGGCACAGCTCACACAACTGGCTGTGTGATTCCTTCTTCATTCATTCAGGGGAAAGAATAATGTGGGAGATGAACCAGCAGTAGAGTGGGTTTCAGGGACAGTGTACCAGTGTCTGCTCAGGCTTTCCAAGAGTTAAGCTAAGTAGGTTCTGAGAACGTTTTTACTGCTAAGTTACATTGGATTCTCCTTGCTGTCCAAGGGACTCTCAGGAGTCTTCTCCAGCACCACAGTTCAAAGACATCAATTCTTTGGTGAGGAGATTAAACCAGTTAATCTTAAAGGAAATCAACCCTGAATACTCACTGGGAAGACTGATGGTAAAGCTGAAGCTCCAGTATTTTGGTCACCTGATGTGAACTGCTGACTCATTGGAAAAGTCCCTGATGGTGGGAAAGATTGAGGGCAGAAGGAGAAGAGGGCATCAGGGGATGAGATGGCTGGACGGCATCACTGATGCAATGGACACGAGTTTGAGCAAGCTCCAGAAGATGGTGAGGGACAGGGAGACCCGGCATGCTGAAGTCCATGGGGTCACAAGGAGTCAGACATGACTAGGCGACTGAACACTACTATCACACTGGATTCTACTTAAGACCCTCCCTCTCTCTCTAGGGAAGGATGGAGTTTCTCCATATTTACTCAACTGGTTTCCTTTTACTCTCTTCACATGAGTCCATGAGCTGACTTGACCCAACCCAGCCCCTTCGAACTGTTTTTCCTTTGCCTCGGGAAGAAAGTCGTGAAAAGTATCATGTCTTGACACACCCTTAGCCCTGGAGAGAGTGTCTACATAAGATCTAGTTTCTCAAGACTTCACCTTGATAGAACTGTAGTCTTTAGTACACTTTATGGCTTACTAACCAAACTCAAGAAGTTTCTATATATTTTAAGAGGACACTAATATCCATTAGCAAATACTTGATGCTTGGATAATCATTTTCGGAAAATTAAATTTTAGTGAAGAATATGACGGTACTTTGAGTCACTCGACTCCATAATAAAATAACATACATGATTTAAAAAAAGATCTAGTTTCTCAGAGGAGAGCATGCTGAGGCTCGGTCCTGAGGCACACGTGCTGGAGAGAAGTGGGGTGCTAGAAACTAGCCCATCTTCCTTCTCTTTGTTCTTTGTTCATCTCAGCGGCTCGGGGCTGAGTCTGCAGGGCAGCAGGTCAAGTCTTCTCCAAGGAGGAACAGACTCCGGGAGCCAGAGTCTCAATATGTTAAAAATCTCCAATGGGACACGTCCTGTGTCCTCAAGCTGAGTTGCTGGTGAAACAGGACTCAGAAGGAGACAGAGGTCAGGAGACACATCAGGAGGTGACTCAGGCCACCAAGCCCCAGCCAGGGCCTTCCCAGAGGAAGACTTGCCTCCCAGGAGTCCTAAGCCATGGGGGTCTGCGGGCTTCCCCCCTGGGCCGCCTGGTGTCAAATGGCAGATCTGGGACCACTGCACATTCCGACCCTGAGTTTGGCCTTAACTCTGCACTTTGAACCCTGCACTTGCAAAGCTGGTGATCCAAATTTTTTCAAACTTCAGTGTCCAGTGAATGGGTCTATAGAGTCTTTAGGCTTCAAATCACCTGAATGGAGGCTGGCATTGCTGGGGTCTGGGGGTCAAGTTCCATCTACAGTGGGGGTGAATCCCACTCCAGGGAATGCAACAGACAGATCTCCTTCAGTAACCTCCCCTCCACTGGGGAGGCCACATCTAAATCTAAACGACTAAGAGGCCCCAGTACAGGCACTGGCCACTATAAAAACAGGGAGGGAACTTAACATTTTTCATGCCATGGACTCTTATGGCAGCTTAGCAAAGTCTATAGATTCTCGGAATTATGCACTAGGTGAATAAAGGAAAACACACAAGATGACAAAGGAAAATGATTGCACTGAAATGCCATTATCAAAATATTTTGAGATACAGTGTTTTATGGACTTCTTTACTAACACAGTGAGCAGTAAGATTTACTAGCCAGTCTGACAATAACCTTAATTTCTAAGCAGCAATGAGTGTAAATGCTGTTTCAAGTCATCTGCAAGAGGCAAGAGAGCACAAAAATACACCTGACTGCTTCTGGGAACAAGGGTATCACTAATGATAGTGTGGTTGGCTGTCTACTTTCAAGACTGAAGGAAGTGCCACTTGAATATAAAAGCTGGTGAAAATCAAAGTGCATTTCTTTTCCATGAGTTCTGTCCAGATTAAGGTGATTCTAATGCATATTCAAGGTTAAGAACTGTTGCTTTAGAGTCACCCATCCAGCACCCTTTAAAAAAGAAAAAAATACATCTTAGGACTTCCCTGATGGTCCAGTGGTTAAGACTCCGGGCTTCCACTGCAGGGAGTATGGGTTCAATCCTGGGTCAAGGAACTAAGACTCTACATGCCATGCATTGCTGTTGTTCAGTCGCTCAGTTGTGTCTGATTCTTTGCGACCCCATGGACTACAGCACACCAGGCTTCCCTGTCCTTCACCATCTCCTGGAGTTTGTGCAAACTCATGTCCATTGAGTCGGAGATGCCATCCAATCATCTCGTCCTCTGTCATCTCCTTCTCCTGACTTCAATCCTTCCCAGCACTGGGGTCTTTTCTAATGAGTCGGATGCCATGTGGTATGGCCAAAAAAAAGAAAAACAACTCAAAGAATTCCTTCAACTTTCTTTAGGGAAAATAAAAAGAGAAAGATTAAGAAAATGTAAATCAACAGGAAGCAAAAACAAAGTTGGTTCCCCCACTCCATGCTGAAAAAGTCACTCTCCCAGCCAACTGCCAGGCTGCTGGGTGGGGAAGCAGACTGGCATCCACCCCAGGCCTCGAATGGGTTTCCAAACCCCTTGGTCCTGGCCTCTTTCCTGCCATCAGCAATTATGCGTTTCTTCCCCCCAGCACTCCCCACAAAGTTCACCACAGTGAGGACTTAAAAGGGGACTTGTGGAATTGTTAAACCTTCCAAGTCGAACCATTTGTGCTAACGAGCTTGGAAAAAGCTTTAATATGTTTCAGTCATGGAAAAACATATGCTATGGTTCTGCTCACAAGTGGCCATGTCTTATTTTGCTTCATCTTTGTGCAATGGCAGGGGGCACAGAAAGCTACGGCTCCAAGGGGGAGGTGGCAGGCCAGTCTAGGGAGAGTGGTCAAGGCACACCTAGACATCTGACATCATCACGATGGCCCCAGGCTGCCCGCTGGGACACCCATGCCGAGGCGTCCAGCCCCATCACCAGGCCTCCTCCAGCTTTCCAAGCTGAGACCCAGCCACAGGCTATAAAAAGGACCCATTACAGTGGGCTTCCCTGGTGGTTCAGGCAGTGAAGAACCCACCTGCAATGCAGGAGACCTGGGTTCAATCCCTGGGTCAGGAAGATCCCCTGCAGAAGGAAACGGCTATCCACTCCAGTATTCTTGCCTGGAATATTCCATGGACAGAGGAATTCTCTGGACAGAGTATTCCATGGACTGGTGGGCTACAGTCCATGGGGTCACAAAAAGAGTCAGACGTGACTGAGCAACTAAGCATGCGTGCATACCCCTATAGTGGTGGGTCCTACAGCTTCCTTCTCAATTCCCCTTGCTGGGTAAATCATTCAGTGTTACTGGACTACAATTACTTCATTTGTAAAATGATGACAAAACCAAATCGATTATATTGCTATGAAGATTGAGTGATAAGCATGTCCACATATCATGGCCTGGACCAGACCTTCAGTTACTATTAGTGACCTCCCCTTCTGTAAAATAGTATACTTAGAAGAAGGCTTGGCTTTGGAATAAGACAGATCTATTTCCAGATCCTAACTCTGCCACTTACTGGCTGCACAAACTTGGCAATTTGTTCTGTGCTTCCTTATCTTTCAAGCGGGGCTGGTACCCACTGTTTAAGGTGGGTTTGGTAAGAGTGAAGGAAAATAGCTTCTAGGAAATGGTCCACAGTACCTGGCACATAGTAGGTGCTCAATGAATATTCGTTCTCTTCCTTTCTCTTGCCCTCCGAATCCCAGCAGAACTGTCAGGGGGAGGGGAGCAGCTCTGCCCAGGCAGGCACCAGCCATGACTACTGGCCTTTGATCCAGCCTTTCTGCTTGGGGTGTGGATTCTTTCCGGGGAAAGAGGTCCAGCAGACGTGATGGGGAAGAAACAGGACCCCAGAACAATGGGAGAAGCAAACGTCTACTGGACTTGGAGGAGCTGACCCTAAGGCCTGCTGCTTGCAGGGCCTGAGAGGAATGGAGTCTGCTGGGCCCCACCCACCTGGAGCTGCCGGGGCCCCACTGGCCTGGGGAGCAGGCCTCCCTAGTCTGTGAGGCAAGATGTTTTTCCATCCTGACCACTAATCACCAGGCAGTGGGCTCTCTCTGCCTTTTGTACCTGCTTCCTTTTCTGGGAGGCCATGAATAATGAGACTATGGAAAATTCAGACTGTGGCTGTATTTTCCACATCACATCACTGAAACGTGTCAGTGGCCAGACTTCAGATACGGGCACCCGCTACCCACTTAAAAGCTCCTCCTCGGTGGTTTAGAATGTTTCCCTTCAAGTGCATGAGTCTCACAGTCGACCGATGACGAGAATTAAAGCAAGTGGGTGAGAGATTCCACGGTTCCCTAACCTGATAGCCTCTCGTGGTGACCCCAAGGGAAAGAACCCCTGCATTTACTGCCATGCAGTAGTCCTTTCATGATTTTGGTTTTTCATTTTGAACATTTTGGGAGAAGAGGGGTGTTCAATGACTCTGGATATAAATGACGGGAATGCAACTAGATGCAGAAAGTGTCATAATAACCTCTTCAAACCAACCCAAATTATGGCTGCAAACTTCCATGACCTTCCCTATCAGAAATATATCTTTTTATTGAGAAGACCAAAGTTTCAGAGGAATAGGAACCCATCCTACTGTTCAACCATCCACCATCTAGAGAATTTAGCTTCTTTAACTCCAGTGTCCTCATCTGTAAAATAACACCCACCTCTCAGTATTATAAAGATTAAAGAATACATGATGTAAAAACACCTGGTATCCAGCCCAGAAAATAGTAGGTGCTCAATAATATAGATGAACACATGAAGGCAAGAAAAAACAGAGAGGACAATTTTTTTTTCAAGCAAATAAAAACTCATCTACATATTTGTAGCTCTTTGCTGAATCTTATCTTCAATGATGGCTACTTCTGTTCATAGTCCCCAGCTTACTCCTTGGTCATATAACTTTCATCTGTTAAATGTGTTCACTCAACTACTAAGCGCTGACCCCCTATTGACACAGAGGTAAACACGACAGACAAGGCCTTCTCAAGTTTGTCTTCTAGATGTTTCTCCTGGCTACCACTTCATCAACTTCTGATGTTGCTCCCTAAACCTAAGAAGACCCCTCCCCATTGGTCATCACCAACTTCTCAGCATTAGGCAGACCATCTCCCTGGTTACTAATCTTAGATGCCACAGAAACGATGACACAAAGGCCCTGCTTCCTGAACAGGAAACTCCAGGTCCACACAGTGTATTAAAAACCCAACTAAACTGGATCAGTTCAGTTCAGTCACTCAGCTGTGTCTGTTTGTGACCCCATGGACTAGAGCATACCAGGCTTCCCTGTCCATCACCAACTCCTGGAACTTGCTCAAACTCATGTCCATTGAGTAGGTGATGCCATCCTGCCATCTCATCCTCTGTCGTCCCCTTCTCCTCCTGCCTTCAATCTTTCCCAGCATCAGGGTCTTTTCAAATGAGTCAGTTTTTCACATCAGGTGGCCAAAGTATTGGAGTTTTGGCTTCAACATCAGTCCTTCCAATGAATATCAGGACTCATTTCCTTTAGGATTGACTGGTCTGATCTCCTTGCAGTCCAAGGGACTCTCAAGAGTCTTCTCCCAACACCACAGTTCAAAAGCATCAATTCTTCGGTGCTTAGCCTTCTTTATGGTCCAACTCTCACATCCATACATGACTACTGGAAAAACTGTAGCCTTGACTAGACGGACCTTTGTTGAAAAAGTAATGTCTCTGCTTTTTAATATGCTGTCTAGGTTTGTCACAGACAACTGGATATGAGGTCCCAACTCCATCAGTTGCATGATTTAGAGAAAATTATGTGCCCCCTTCCAACCCCATCTCTGTTTTCCCATCTGTACAATGAGAGATATGGTCCATAGCAGGAAAGGGAAACGGATTTCAAGAAGAGTGCTTTTCCATTTGGTTAATAGCTGCTTGAAGTGCTGTTGCTATCTCAGGTTCTGAAACTCTGGGCTCATTCGGAAATAACCACAATTGACTAGTGATGTCTGCCACGGGTGTGGCAGTGGGAAGGATGGCAGTGTATGTGCCCATGTTTTCAATTCTGGTCTATAGGAGCTCAAAGGACCCTGTAAATTCTGCCTTTTATACTTCTGAAACTCAGTGAAATCTTGCTTCACTTTATCTTTGACACAAGATCTTTCTTCACGTACAATAACTTTTTCATCTGTTTGGTCTAGCACCTGAGAAAGCTTCTCAGTTACTGGGTTTCCAGGCACAGAAATCTTGCAACAAAATAAACGAATGTACTAATTTATCATGACCATATTCAGTAAATCACTGCCTCTGGACCACAGAGGCCCAGGAAATTAGGTCAGAAAGGAGAATCTACATTTATTCAGTTCAGTTGCTCGGTTGTGTCCGACTCTCTGTGACCCCATGGACTGCAGCACGCCAGGCTTCCCTATCCATCAGCAACTCCCGGAACTTACTCAAACTCATGTCCATCAAGTTAGTGATGCCATCCAATTATCTCATCATCTGTCATCCCTTTCCCTTCCTGCCTTCAATCTTTCCCAGCATCAGGGTCTTTTCAAATGAGTCAGTTCTTCACATCAGGTGACCAAAGTATTGGAGTTTCAACTTCAACATCAGTCCTTCAAATGAACACCCAGGACTGATCTCCTTTAGAATGGACTGGCTGGATCTCCTTGCAGTCCAAGGGACTCTCAAGAGTCTTCTCCAACACCACAGTTCAAAAGCATCAATTCTTCAACATTCAACTTTCTTTACAGTCCAACTCTCACATCCATACATGACTACTGGAAAAACCATAGCTTTGACTAGATGAACCTCTGTTGGCAAAGTTATGTCTCTGCTTTTTAATATGCTCTCTAGGTTGGTCATAGGTTTTCTTCCAAGGAGCAAGTGTCTTTTAACTTCATGGCTGTAGTCACCATCTGCAGTGATTTTGGAGTCGAAAAAAATAAAGTCTGTCACTGTTTCCACTGTTTCCCCATATATTTGCCATGAAGTGATGGGACCAGATGCCATGATCTTAGTTTTCTGAATGTTGAGTTTTAAGCCAACTTTTTCACTCTCCTCTTTCACTTTCATCAAAAGGCTCTTTAGTTCTTCACTTTCTGCCATAAGGGTGGTGTCATCTGCATATCTGAGGTTATTGATATTTCTCCCGGCAATCTTGATTCCAGCTTGTGCTTCATCCAGCCCAGCATTTTGCATCATGTACTCTGCATATAAGTTAAATAAGCAGGGTGACAATATACAGCCTTAAGGTACTCCTTTCCCAATTTGGAACCAGTCTGTTGTTCCTTATCCAGTTCTAACTGTTGCTTCTTGACCTGCATACAGATTTCTCAGGAGGCAGGTCAGGAGGTCTGGTATTCCCATCTCTTGAAGAATTTTCCACAGTTTGTTGTGATCTACACAGTCAAAGTCTTTGGCGTACAATAAAGCAGAAATAGATATTTTTATGGAACTCTCTTGCTTTTTCAATGATCCAACAGATGTTGGCAATTTGATCTCTGACTCCTCTACCTTTTCTAAATTCAGCTTGAACATCTGGAAGATGGTTCATATATTGTTGAAGCCTGACTCTGAGAATTTTGAGCATTACTTTGCTAGTGTGTGAGATGAGTACAATTGTGCAGCAGTTTGAACATTCTTTGGCATTGCCTTTCTTTGGGATTGGAATGAAAACTGATCTTTTCCAGTCCTGTGGCCATTGCTGAGTTTTCCAAACTTGCTGGCATATTGAGTGCAGCACTTTCACAGCATCACCTTTCAGGATTTGAAATAGCTCAGCTGTCATTCCATCACCTCCACTAGCTTTGTTCATAGTGATGCTTCCTAAGGCCCACCTGACTTGACATTATTGGGCTTCCATTGAGTGCCAGATTCTTTCCATGACTTATCTCTTCCTTCTAAACACTGTTGGGGAAGTCACTAACTCCTCCTTTCACAGAGCAGGAACCAGTGCTCAGAGCAGTGGGGCAGATCACCCAAGGAGCAGAGATTCCAACCCATGACACTTCAGACTCCAAATCCCACTGCTCTGTGCTCCCATAAAACATACCCAAATGTCTTGTTTATTCTTTCTCTTCTCTTCAGGAGGTGGAGGTGAAAAATGAAACTGACAGTGGGTCTAGACAGAGAGATGAGATCTGGGTAAACATTTAGATGACTCAATCCTTATCCATCATTTTTCCTACAGTCTTCTGGGGATGGGACCAAAAGAAAGTATTCCTGCCTGATTTGGGAGACCAGCTCAACTCATCAGGTTTGGAGCATGACTGTGAATTCCCTGAGAGCATTAAATACCTACCTCTGCATCCCAAAACTGCATCCCAAGTCAGTTCCCTTCCACGGGCTCTGCCTCTGATCCCAGATGCCCTGTCCTCTGGCCCTCCTCCCAGAAAGCCCTCTCGACCACCAGTGGGAGTTTTCAAAAACTGCACCACCACAAAACCCTCTCCACGGAGGCCTGAGCCGCTACCTGGGCTCCCAGGAGTCTGCAGTGCCCTGACAGGAAAGCAGGAGTTCCCCAAAGCCTCTGGGATTCTTATAGGAGACATTCTGGGGGATCTCACAAAGGAGGGTGTGGACGGGGCGTAGATTCTTAACCATCAGGAAATCCGCATCTTTGGATCCTAGAGATGAATTTCCAAGGATGCAGCCTGAGCCTGCCTACACCTAGCTGGTGGGTGAGCTGAGGTGGAAATGGTTTTCAGCAAGTAGGCGACAGGCTGGGGCTGTGAGGTAGTGCTTAGTTATATCTCTGCTTAGTGGTATCAGTTACACCTCAAAGACACCCCTGAGACTATGGCGGCCATACTGCAGAGGCTGCTAGTGGGCCCAGTGTTGGGAAAGCACTGTCTTGACCTAGGACAACAGAGCCCAGGAGTTTTAGTAAGCCCTTCAGCTTACACTGGGCCCATGACTTCTCTCGAGTCTACAGTCATGGAAACCAAGAGATAACACAACATCCTATCTCAGGCTCCACTTGTGGCGATGTACACTGGCATAGCTGCTATGGAAAATAGTATGACAGTGCCTCCAAAAATTAAAAATAGAATTATAACATCATCCAGCAGTTCCACTCTGGGTAGACACACAAAAGAACTGAAGTCAGGGACTCAGAGAGAGATGTGTACACCCACACTCATCGCACATGATTCACAACAGCCAAGAAATAGAAGCAACCCAAATGTCCACTGACAGATAAATGAAAATATACACACAGTGAAATACTGTTCAGCCTTCAAAAGGAAGGAAATTCTGACACATGCTACAATATGAATGAACCTTGAGGACATAATGTTAAGTGAAATAAGCCAACCACAAGAGGACAAATAAGAGTATGATTTCATTCATATGAAGTATCTAGAATAGTTAGATTCATAGGGACAGAAAATAGAAGAGTAGTTGCCAGGGGGAGGGAGGAAACACAAGTTATTGTTTATTGCACAGTGTTTTAGTTCTGCAAGATGCAATGAGTTCTGGAGACAGGCTGCATGGCAAAGTACATGTTCTTATTACTGAACTATATGCTTAAAAATGGTTGGGATGGTAGATCTTATGTTATATATATTTTGTGTGCATGTGTGCTCAGCCATGTCTGACTCTTTGCAACCCCATAGATCATAGCCTGCCAGGCTCCTCTGTCCATAGGGTTTCTCAGGCAAGAAAACTGGAGTAGGTTGCCATTTCCTACTCCCGGGGATCTTTGTGACCCAGGGGTCAAACCCACGTCTCTTGCATCTCCTGCAGTGGCAGGTTGGTTCTTAATCACTGCGCCATCTGGGAAGCCCTTATATATATTTTACCACAATTTAAAAAATGTTTTATTAAGAACATGGGTTTTAGAGGTTTGGCAATTAAGTAATTTGTTTTGTTTTTTTCTCTTAGTACTGGCTCTCTACTTAGCTCTGCTATCTGTCTTGGCTGAGCCTCAGTTACTTCACCTATACAATGGGGTCAAGAGGATATGTGCCCTGCATGTCTGTCATGAGGATTATGTGAAGGGAAGCTGGTCAGATCTCAAGCAAGAGATCCTGAGCAAGAGCACCATAAGCAGCAAGTCTTATGTTCATCATCATCTGTTACTAATACTGTCATTTTGATTGAGTCACTGAGCACTCAATCACATCATAGCACTGACCTGATGATCTGAACTGTTACCAGGATTTACCCAGGAAAAGAGAGATAGGTGGCTTTGGAGAAGGGATGGTTAATCTGGTCACTTTCTGAGTCACGCTGATCAAATGAGGCAATGTGGTCTTTGATGTTATTTTAAAAATAGAACAAAATGGACTCACGAGCTCTGTGAGTTTTTCAGAACTATGCCAAAGATCAAGAAAGGGCAGAGACACAGATCTTATAGTCAGACTGAAAAGGCCCCAAGCTAGTCTGGAAGGATCTTCAGGCCCTAATAGCCCGGGACAGCCAGCTACCTGCACAGGGACCGCTTCTGCCCCTGACATGCTCAGGCTACTCAGAAGCCCCAGAAATCATCTTGTTCTGCAGCCGTCAGCCTAATGAGATTTCAAGTTCAATCACTGTCATTTATTTGGCCTGCCTATTGGCACCAAGCAAAAGCAGTGTGTTCTATTTCTAAGTAAAAGTTTCCAGATTCCAAGCCCTGAAGCCAGACTTTTTGCAGGACACAGATGACTGGCCCTTGACTTTCAGCCGGATTAAGCAAAATCCTGTCCCCACCAATGCCTATGCCATCCAAACCACGGCTTCCTGGCTCTTTTGTCTGGGGATTGTGTGGAACCTCCATACCCGATACAGACGCCCGGTATGTTCCTAACAGCATGAATTTCCAACTCCTTGGCTGGGCTCTCGAAGCCCTTTCAGATCTAATTCCTGCCTCCCCGCAGCCTCATCTGTGGCTCCCGCAAGTACGCCTCCAGTTCTGGCATTCTAAACTATGCAGTGTGCCTCAGACACATGTTCTATTTCCACATGCCTCCCTGATCGTGAACAAAGAATGCTTCTGCAAGGAATGCCCTTCCTCCCCACAACTGAGAACTCCTAGACTCCATTCAAAATACTGCTGAACTGCCACCTCTTTCAGGAAGCCTGCCAAGATGTGTAAAGTGGCTGAGACTTTACTTACAAGGTGGTAGGTGAGCTGGTCACAGTTTCATGGCTACCAGCAGATCAGAGACACAGGACTTTATTGCTGACAGCCCAGAAGCAGCATGACCTTCATGTCTGGGACAGTTCTCCTTGCCCTCCAATCCCAGGAGGCAATGTGGAAGGGCCCAGGTGGATGTAGCGTGTGTAGTAGGTATGCATCACAGCTGAGAAATCTCAAGCTTAGAGCACCAAATCTTATGTAATGGACTGCAAGCAAATATGCCCTCTGCCAAGAAGTAGAGCCACTTGCTGTACAAATATCCTTGAAAAGATAGTCTGAAACCAAAAGGCAACTAGTACGTCTGCTCATAAAACCTGCAGAAACTCCAGAGACCAGGAAGGATTGTTTCCTAACAAAATCTACCTCATCTGACACACACGACGTTCCCACCTCTGCCTCAGGAAATACATATGAATCCATGTTGTAATGACCCATTTACTTTTTTGTTTCACTGCTATCCTGGGTCCTCTCTGCTATCAGGGACCATCTCTTACATTTATTTGCCAGACACATATGAAGTGCTCAGTGAACGTGCAAATAAATGGGTGAGTTGAATAACTAATACTCGAAATTCTGACAGCCATGGTTTGGAGGTAATCAAATAATGATAAACACAGAGAGCTGACATTTACTGACTGCTTATTTGCACATTCTAGGCGCTGTATGGTTTTGTTATCTGGATTATTTTGTTTTATCCTCACGAAGCACTATACACAAGGTACTTTGATGAACTCGCTTTACATATGGGGAAACCAAGGTCTGCAGCAGTTAAGGGGTCTCACCAGTCACACAGCTAACAGCAGTGGAGCTGTACTCTACGCTGGCTCTTCCTGGGCCCAAGCCTTACCCAACCCCCTGAAGTGCTCCTCCTCTCAGAGGGCACCTAAGCTTTGGTTTGGGGTGTTTGTGGAAGGGGCCAGAGAAGAAAGGAGGGAGTGCCTGTCTTTTTGTGTTTACAGGGGTGGCGGCAGTAGGCTGCACATCATCACCACCTACTCCCTGGTGTGACTCACAGCCCGGCAACCGTGGCCAGGGACACGGAACACACAGACAGTCCCTGCTGGAATGTCACACCTTCCTAATCTGTCCCACACTGGGCCAGATGGTATCTGGTCTTGGGAACAGACTGGCATGCAAAACTGACCCTTCTTCCTGAGGAAGAGGAGGGATGAGATAAATCTGCAGAGAACTCTATGTTGCCTACAACTTACAATTCTCAAACAGCGATTCCCCTTGCCCTTACTAATAATCAAAGAAATGGAAACAAAGAGAAGACACAAGTGGTCACCCACTATAACACCCATTGCAGGCGAGGGAGAACTGGTGAAGTTATTTCAGAAATCGCTGCTGAGAGCAAAAACAGTACAACCAACTGGAGGAAAATCTGGTAACGTCTCTCAAAATCTTACATCGTACACACTTTGATGCAGCAATTTAATTTCTAGGATTTACACAAAGAAAAACTTGCAATATTGTTCAAAAATATAGATAGATGTCTATGGCAAAATTGTAAATAGTTCACAAACTCTTTTTAAAACATTCAAAACATAGAATTCTATAGAGACAAAATCTCTGCAAAGTTAATTTCTCCCAGAGGTAACTACTAGTAATGATTTTGTGTACATTTTGCCAAGTGTTTTAATGTATACTTTTTTTTCTAAAAAATGAGATAAACTGTATGTATAAAATATGAGCTCCCCTGGTGGCTCAGAGGTAAAGAACCCGACTGCCAATGAAGGAGATGTGGGTTCAGTCCCTGCACAGGAAGATCCCCTGGAGAAGGGAAATGGCAACCCCCTCCAGTATTCCTGCCTAGGAAATCATTTCCATGGACAGAGGAGCCTGCAGGCTACAGTCCAGGGGGTTGCAAAGAGTCAGACATGACTTGGCCACTGAGAGTGCATGCACATATATCAAGTATATCTTAAATATACCGTCATATATGTAAAGCAACATATTGCTTTACAATTGCTTTTTCTTCACTTAATGTTTCATTGAAGACATCCTTTTATATCAACATATATGAAACCTGTGTGAAACTGGTTCATCAACTTCACAGTATTTTGATTTTGCATGTGGAATCACAAATTCCTTCTTGAAGGATATTTAGGTTGCTGCTGCTGCTAAGTCGCTTCAGTCGTGTCTGACTCTGTGCGACCCCATGGACTGCAGCCCACCAGGCTCCCCCATCCCTGAGATTCTCCATGCGAGAGTACTGGAGTGGGGTGCCATTGCCTTCTCCGATATTTAGGTTGAGGAGAGTACAATTTAATATTGCCAGGTTATAGCTCAAAAAGAAATGCCTACTCCTTAAACAATGCTCTCTTAGATCAACTTTATTTATTTGGGGACTGCTTATCCCCTTTTCAGAATGATTCAGAGCTCTTCAATTTTCCCTATAATTCTTTCCTACTGGATGAAGGTATAAGGGCCTTATGCTTGGCCAGAAATTACTAAGTCAATGCAAAATAGAAACCTAAACACAGAAAAGGACCCAAGTGTCTGGTTACAGGACTGCAGAACTGCACATTCACAAGAGACTATGGATCACTCTTAGACCCACAAGCGTGTTGTTTCTATAGAAACCAAGATGCATCCTGCCAACCTGGCCCGATCTGGGAACTTGTTAGCACCTGAACATCACTTATGCTTCTTCTCATTCATTAGGTCCATCTTTCCTTCTGTTTGTAACTCCAATACCCAAACCAGTCACTTATGACTCATGAGAACAAGAAGTGCAGGGTGAGTCAGGCTCAAAGCAGGGAGCACAAGCTTCTAGCAAAATGCATGACTCAGAGGGTGAGGCAGGGCTCTAGAGAACTTAGCCCCAGGCCACAAACATCAGTGGGAAAAGGCCATGGAGTCCTGAAACACATCCTCAGCTTCCAGGGGAATTCCACTTTTGCAGTAGGTTCCTGGGACCCAGGGGAAAAGCCAGTTAGAACCCAGTGTTAATTACTTTTTGGTAATAATGAGCCTCACACAAAGAGCTTTATAAACCTCTCCTTAAAGACTCACCCAGTGTTGTGAACCGAGGATGGTTAGCTTCATTGGATAAAGAAAGAAACAGACCCACAGAGGACAGAGCGTATGAGGGTGAGGATAGGTTTGAACCTAGGTGAGCCTTACACCTTGTTCAGACTTCACTCTGCCCCCAGACTGACAGAGAAGGGCAACATCTCCCGGGACTTGGCAATGCACTCAGCCCCCCAGTATACACCAAAAAGAACTCTCCAGGAGGCTGAACTTTTGGGTAGTGACCAAAGTTCTCCAAGGCAGGGATCCCTAACCTCTGGGATTTAATGCCTGAAGACCTGAGGTGACACTGATGTCATAATAATAGAAATAAAGTGCACAATAAATGCAATGCATTTAATCATTCCAAAACCATCTCCCCCACCCTGGACCATGGAAAAAATTGTCTTCCATGAGACAGGTCCCTAGTGCCAAAAAGTTTGGGGACTACGGCAAGGAACCTGTGCCTTCTGCTAATGCATTTCTGTTAAAATAAACGGCAATGACTGGTCAGCATGGTGCCCTCTGTAATTCCATAAAATCTATACAGGCAACTTCAGCCTCAGAAATCACGGCAGAGGGACCAGACAAAGCCAACACCTCACCTGCAGTTACTCTGTGATAAATGAACGAGCTGGGGACAAGGAAGAACTCAAGGTCTCCTGGGGAAAGGGGCCATTCAACACGCTTTCTCTGCCCACACTCCTGCTGAGTCTCTCTGGGCTTTGAAGTAACAGGATGTTTACTGTTCAATGGGAAACAAACAAATCTTGAAGTCCAGCCACACTGACCATCTGTCTTCCCCCAGACCTGAAGACAAATAACAAGCAAAGCATCTTCATAGCAGAGAAGACGACATTGAGTTCACACTGGTAGAGAAGTCCATCGCCATTTTCCACAGTCTGCTGTCTATCCTGATTGTTCTTGTGGACAAGGAAATCATGGGATGACTCAAATCATTACTCTCTGGACAAATCTGGTGGTGAAATTTGTCTACCTAGACCCTCAGAAGTTTCAAGAAATATCTTGGAGCTGGTTGTCTGTGATTGAAACAGTGGATTCAAATAAGGTAAGTTCAGCTGGAGAAAATACCTTATTATGTATGATATTGTAAATCACACTCTAATGTGAAAACAGAAAAGACAACAGATGCACAATGTGCTGAGCTCTGTAGTTCTGAGTTATATTTTAATGAGTACATGTCCCTTCAAAACGGTGCCTTGGGTAATTGGGCCAGATGCTTCGTATCTGGGGACACGGTTATAAACAAAAGCCTTGTATGTGTGCATAATGGCTTATCTGCTCTCCGGCTTCCAACACGCCACTTCCCTCCTAACCCACTGCATGAAAGCAGCACAGCCGTGGTCAGCCCACCCAGCGGCCCATCAAGGGAGACAGGCGGAGGCTCCACACAAAAGCTTCACAGAAAGACGTCAGACCACATCACAGTCGCCCGTGCGCTCAGGTGAAATAACAAGCCGCCATGTCCTTTTCCCCTTTCGGGTGTGAAAGCAAAAACAGACCAATGCCTTGCACGTACTGTGCTAGATTTTCTAGACGGGCATATAGTGTTACTGTCTGTGACTTTCCATGGGCCTGCTCGGGTTACCATATGTATGAATACACATCCCAGCATCTGAAGAAAGGAAAATAAGGGGTGTTTGGTGGTTATGTTTAATTGAATTCATCTGGGAGTTTTAAATCCTGAGAATTCAGCCCCTATTTATAGTAGTCTAAGGTTTGAACAGCTTATGATTTTTTGTCCTTTTGAGAGGCAAGCCTCCCTTTTCCATCCCAGGGAATGCTTCATCGGCACATAACGCATTTTCCAGAGCCAACGGTAAAGACCATTAAATTGCCAGACTATGGAATGGGACAATGGTGACGATGTTCAGCCATTCTTATGCCTCTGAAGGCAATCTAGTCTTTACGGCTTCCCATTCAGACACAAAGAGAATTCAAATGCAAGAATTCTGTGGGCATCTGAAACCAGACCTTGTTTCTCTGACTCTTGGCAAGACACTCGACAACAAGCGAGGCTCTGCAGTAACATACCATTGTTCTTGCCACATGACCTCCCTTTCACAGGCGCCTTGTAAAGTCCCTAGTCTGTTCTCTCAAGACCCCATGCAATTCAGCAGGCACCGGCCAGTCAAGCATCAGATGCCCTGGGTCACTCTCCTAGTCAATCAAATTGGAGTTTATTCTCATAGAAAAACTTGCTGAGTTAAGAACCCAAGGGCCTGTGCAGGAATCTGGAAAAACTCAGTGATTCTCCACCTTCTGGGTTTCTTGGATGTGTCTCCTCCTGTCACCCTCCTGAATTCTCAGGACCATAATACACAGGGGTTCAGGTTATGCACCGCACAGGGGTGTACCTGCAGGTCCTCCATCTCACAATCAACATGTGAACTTGCAAAAGCAGCCCTGGGAATTCTGGGCCCCCCAGCTGAGCCCAGAGCAGGGACACACAGGCTGTGCAGACCCCGGAAAACTGGCACAAACTTGGGGGCTGCAGCACACAAGTGCAGTCACTGCTCCCTGACCCACGTCCACTCTTGGCATCTTTGAGATCTTGTCTCTCACCGATCGGCCATTCTCAGAGCTTGGTCGCCCCTGCCATAGTGCTCCAAGCCTGACACAACTGCCTTACTTGGAGGGCAGAGCAGGGAGCTTGGGATGTATATCAGGGCCTCCAGCAGTTACAAAGATGCTCACAGCAGTGCTGCTGCCCTCTGGGCTCTGGGAGGCTTCCCAGAATAAAACTATGCAATCATACAATCACACACCTTTTTTTCTTGAACACAAAAGCTTTTTTGTAATCCACATCCCTAGAGTTGTTTCCCCTGTTCTCTCACAGAGACTTAAATCTGGAATACTCTAAAGCTTTTCCCTCTTGGTACCATCTCTTTGTCTGTTTTTTTTTTTTTTTTTCTATTCTCTTTCTTTCTCTCGTTTCTCCCACCTTCAAAAGCTGGCCTCTCCTCTCTCCTGACCTTAGTCAATCTTATCTTTGCTTCACAGGCTTCTGTACTTTCAGAGTTGGGAGAGATGGTGAAAATCATTGCCTCATTAAAAGATGGGGGGAAATGAGGTGACCTAGTTTGTAAGTGACAAATTCATGCTTCCAGCCTGTGACACTGGGTCTCTTTCCATTTCACCACATGGCTTGCCCCCCATCAGCTCCTAGGTCCCTTGAATGGGGGGTCAATACTATCATCCAAAGCTGACTGGACTCCCCCTGCCTGCAGTAAATGTCTGAGTACTGTGTCAAAAACAAGCAAAAACAACCCATCAAGTCAGCAGAAGGAAGAAAATAATAAAGACTAGAGAGGAAATAAAAGAGAAATTTTTTAAAAATAGAAAAAAATCAATAAAACCAAGAGCTAGTTCTTTGAAAGGGTAAACAAAATCAACAAAACTCTGGCCAGACCTGCCAAGATGAAAAGAGAAAGAACCCAAATAAACAAAATAAGAAGTGAAAGATGTGAAATCACAATTGATGTTATAGAAATACAAAGACCATAAGAGAATACTATGAACATTAGACTCTGTGGGAGAAGGCGAGGGTGGGATGTTCAGAGAGAACAGCATTGAAACAAGTATACTGTCAAGGGTGAAACAGAATCACCAGCCCAGGTTGGACGCATGAGACAAGTGCTCAGGGCTGGTGCACTGGGAAGACCCAGAGGATGGGATGGAGAGGGAGGCGGGAGGGGGGATCGGGATGGGGAACACATGTAAATCCATGGCTGATTCATGTCAATGTATGACAAAAACCACTACAATACTGCAAAGTAGTTAGCCTCCAACTAATAAAAATAAATGGAAAAATAAAAAAAATTAAAAATTAAAAAAAGAGAATACTATGAACAATTATATGCCAACAAATTGGACAACTTAGAAGAAATAGATAAGTTCTGAGAAACATATAGCCACCAGAACTGAATTGAAAAGAAACAGATAATTTGAACAGACTGAGCACTAGAAGTGAAATAGAATCTGTATTTAAAAAAAAAAACAAAAACCACCTTCCTGCAAACAAAAGTGCAGGACCAGATGGCTTCACTGGGGAATTCTATCAAGCATACACAGAACTTACACTGATCCTTCTCAAACTCTTTCAAAAGACTGAAGAGAACAGCCCTAAAGTCATTTTATGAAGCTACCAACACCCTGATATCAAAATCGGTCAAAGACAATACCAAAAAAGAAAATTACAGGCTGACATCTTTGATGAATATAGACGCAAAACTTCTCAACAAAACATTACCAGACCAAATCCAAAAACACATAAAAAGATCTTACATCATGATCAAGTCGGATTCATCCTAGAGTCATAAGGATGGCTCAGCATCACAAATCAATCTATGTGATACACCATATCAACAAAAGAAAAGACAAAAACCTCATGATCATCTCAACAGATGCAAAAAAGTATTTGATAAAATTCAACATCCATTCATAATAAAAAACTCTTACCAAAGTGGGTATAGAAGGAACATACCTCAACATAATGAAAGCATACCCACTGAAATTAATCTTCAACAAAGGAGACAAGAACATACAATGGGGGACAATGGGGGAAAGACAGCAAGTGGTGTTGGGGCAGCTGGACAACTGCATGTAAATCAGTAAAGTAAGAGCATACTCTCACACCATACATAAAAATAAACTCAAGATGGCTTAAGACTTAGACATAAGACACGACCATAAAATTCCTGCCAGAGAATATAGGCAGAACATTCTCTGACATAAACTGTACCAATGTTTTCTTAGCTCAGTCTCCCAGGGCAATAGAAATAAAAGCAAAAATAAATAAGTGGGATTTAAACTTGCAAGCTTTTGCACAGCAAAGGAAACCATAAACAAAATGAAAAGACAACCTATGGACTAGGAGAAAATATTTGCCAATGATGTGATCAACAAAGGCTTACTTTTTAAAATTTACAAAAAGTTCATATAATTTAATAATAACAAATAACTCAATCAAAAAACGGCAGAAGACTTAACTAGACATTTCTCCGAAGAAGATAAACAGATGGCCAAGAGGCACATGTTCAACATCACTAATTCTTAGAGAAATGCAAATCAAAGTTACAAGATACCACCCTCAGCCAAAAAAAGAATAAAATAATGCCATTTGCAGTAACATGGAGGCAACTAGAGATTATCATACTAAGGGGAGTCAGAAAGAGAAAGACAAATACCATATGATATCACTTATATGTGGAATCTAAAATATGATACAAATGAACTTATTTATAAAACAGAAACAGATTCACAGTCATAGAAAGGAGAAAGGGGGTGGGGAGGGATAAATTAGGAGTCTGGGATCAGCAGATACAAACTATTATACAAAAAGACAAACAACAAAGTCCTACTGTATAATACAAGGAACTATATTCAATATCCTGTAATATACCTTAATGGAAAATAATATGAAAAAGAATACCTATATATGTGCGTATAACTGAATCACTTAGTTATATACCAGAAACGAACACAATATTGAAAATCAACTATACTTCAATAAAAATAAGTAAATAAAATTTTTTTTTAAAAAAAGAACCCATTGACTACCAACCACAGTAACACCACCTCCCTAGTGGTTATGGGTACACTGCTTCTCTTCTTATGATAAGGTCACAAAGGGTCAGGTTATATCCCTGATCCCCTCGGAAGGCTGGGGATGCATTAGGCACCGCAGAGGGAGAAACGTGTGGTGGGAAGTTTGCATAAGGCTCCTGGGCACAGAGAGGCTGGCCATCTCCAGCCCCATAGAGGAGGCACTTCATACAATGGACTTGAATCACACGGCAGCCACTCCGTCTGCTCCTCACCAGGCCTCTGCATCTGAAACCAGCCACCTCTTTGTGAAGATAAGGTGCAGCGGAGTCACCTCTGGTCTGGAAGTCTGGAGACCAGTGACATCCTGGGTCACTCTCCAACCTGCGCCAGGCCTTCCTTCTGTGAAATGATGCCCCTCTCGTCATTCAGAATCTATAATTCTCTAAAAAAGCACCCCACCTCCGGACTAAGCAACAGGCTACTGAGTAGCAAGTGCAAGCATAAGGGGCCCAAGTGTGAAGCCTGGAGCAGAGGATGCCTTTCTCTTGGGCCACTGGGTTTCACTGGAAGTTTTCTTGCTCTCAAACTGCCAAGCCAGGCCTGGGATCAGAAAGGGTGTGGGTCTGGCCAGCGGCTTTAAGGGATTTTCAGGTTAGAGGCACCAGGTCTTGTTACCAGAAACCCCCAACCAATACACCCGACACTTCAGTGTTCCCCTTTCAAGGTTGAGAGCAGCCGTGCAAATGAAAACCAAATTTGCCATGTCCTGACATTTCTGAGACAAAGTGATAGAAGCAGAGCCTGTTACTGGACTGCATCTGTCTGGCCAGAAATGTAGGAATTGGGGAATCTAGGCAGATACAAGGCAGGAGAGGCGCACAGGAGCTCCCTCCTTTCTGCCCATGGTCTGAAGTCTGGGTCACTTTTGGCAGGTTTAGCAAGGGAATGTGTGCATCGGGATGTGAGTGCAAGGAAGACGACAACTCACGTGGCTCCTTTTGCCTTCTTCATCTCCCATCGACGTAATGACTGTCTCTGAAAAGACCATCTGTCCAGTCCGGTTGTTTGTGATCTACAGGAGAACAGGGACAGTGAATGTGAAACAGAAGGGATTCTGGACAAATCCCACAAGTTGTTGGTTTTTTGCTGCTTCCTATTTTCTGAAGCAGCAGCATCTGTCAAAGTAGACAGAATGCCCGCTCCACCCTATGTCTCTGAACTCCACCAGCAGCATCAGAACAGTGATTAAGAGACAGAGCAGAGTCTACAGCATGGGGCTGCCAAGGGGAGGACTGAGGAAGTCTGTGTAAAGCACGCAAACATTTAACACTAGCTATTTTTATCATTCTTGGGGCTTATTCAAGCTCCAAGTCAACTTTCTTTTCAACAACTACAGGCCTGGGTAGTGAAGGAAGCAGGTTTTAGCTAGAGCAGCCCCTTCCTGATTCTGGGGAACTGTCTTGTTTCCTCAAGAAAGTGCTTGATTATGTGGCAGCCTTGATGGGAGGGGAAGCTGGGGGAGAATGGATACAGGTGCATGTATTGCTGAGTCCCTCTGCTGTCCACCTGAATCTATCACAACATTGTTAACTGGCTATACTCCAGGACAAATAACAAGTTTAAAAAAAAAAAAAAAAAGAAGTGCTTAAGTATGCTGAGAGGAGGCCTGGCCCCCTATTCCCTTCGCTATTGTCTGCCTGGCTTCTGTAACCAGGAGTGGGCACCTCAAAGCTGAGCCTTAGAAGCCTGATTGGAAGCCTGATTGAAACTCAGGCCACTTGCCCCATCCAAGGCCAGGTCTAAGCCTCATGTTGGTGATAAAAGGACAGAGAGAACCTCAGG
This sequence comes from Dama dama, assembly GCF_033118175.1. Classification (NCBI taxonomy): domain Eukaryota; kingdom Metazoa; phylum Chordata; class Mammalia; order Artiodactyla; family Cervidae; genus Dama; species Dama dama. The sequence goes on along the minus strand of NC_083681.1, from coordinate 41,038,948 downwards.
ATCTAGGGGATCGGTGTTCTTTGATCCCTGGCTCAGACACCAACAACCGTCTAGTATGCAACCTGGAACAAATCGTTTCTGTTCTCTGATTCACAGTTTTCTCATTTCTAGGTCATCTTTAAAGTTCCTGCCAGCTCTAATATCACAGGCGTCTGCAGCCAAAACAAAGTGGAAACTCTTAGCCTAGTGTGCAACAGTGGATCAAATTCCAGTTCTAATTCCAGTTCTGGGGCATAAGGATCATGTCTTCACCAACATACTTTAAAATTTTTTATGTAAATAATTCCTCTCTCCAGCAAAGAAATGATGTCTTCTTCCTTTTATACCAGATTTTCACAAGATTAACCAATGCTATATATTTTTAAAATTATACAGTCCTGTATGTAAAGATCCAGGGACTTCTCTGAGGTTTGATTACACTAAGGTGCATTTTTGTATCCCTAGGAAGAGGAATATGTACAATGTTTTCCAAACATGTTTCACCACTGAGCTCTTCTTTTATAAAGCATCATGCAGGACAGGAGCTCCATGGAACCCACTCAAGGTACTACTATACCATGCGGATGCCATAACATCATCATAAGAACAACGGCAATATTAACAGTAAGAACAATTTGCTGCTGCATAATGCTTTACAGTTTACAACATCTCTCACACACTTTAACTCTTTTGGCCCCCACGACACCATAAGGTATTACAGATGCTGATTTTCCTATTTCCTAAACATGGTTAGTGAGGGTCACAAAGTTGAAAATCATACTTGTTACTGGCAGGACACATACTTGGGTATTCTGACATTCACAAGGAGCAAATTTAAGAAGCAGCCAAACCTACTGGCTAATTATTGTCAGAGAGGATGACTGAATATTGGTTTTGACAGGAATAAAATAATCACTTTTGGAGACAAAGACTGGAATTCTCCAGTCTTCAGATGAGCAATGCTAAAGGATTCTGTTTGGCAGGTGGCTCATTCATTTCTGTGGGGGGTGTGCTCTGAAGCTAGGGCTGTGAGTATGCAGTGGGACTAGAGCCACACAAAGGCTACTTTATAGTCAAGGCAATGGCCCATGAGAATTGACCCTTTAATCCGCTCTGGCACAGAAATGCTATTGTGTCAGCTCAGTCATTACCTGGACACTCTGAACAAAAGCAAGGCTCTTTTGTGAGAATCTTCATGGCCTTGTGCATAGGCCTTGAGATGAGATCAGAGGTCAACTTTACAGCCTCTAACAATGACCCAACATCTGCACACCAGACTCTCTTTAAGAGGAAACAGGCCACATGATTTGATCTCAAAGCCCTACCAAAGTCACCCTGGAGACATCTCATGCTGGGGGCAAGCGAAGGCCACCTTCCTTTGCAATGTTTTCTTCCTCAGGTCAGATTGAGAACAAACCTGCTCACTCCTCATGCAAGATTTTGGACCAAGAGACACTTAGACGTATGGTAGGTTGGAAAACAGGCCACTGTAAAATTTTGAATGGATAGCCAGCAAACAGATGAATGTTTCATCTTGTGGCAATAGAGGTTTTCCATTCTGAAGACTTGAGTATATCACATCTGAGCTCCTCCTAAGGAGATGGTGAAGATCTATTCAGCGCAACATGAACTCTATTTCAACTCCCTACTGAATCACAGATAAAAACCTGTGAGATAAATTCCTCAAATTCAATACTGGGAAAGTCTTTCTCTAAACACTTATTTGCTTCCTTCTTTCAAGTAATAAAAATCCCTGAACATTCCTTTGCAATTGGACTGGTAGGAAGACTAGAGTTAAATTTGTTGCTCCAATGCAAAAGCAATTTATGTTTTTGATACATATCTTTCCCCTTTAAATAATCTCCCTCACTCCCTCTGGCTTTTAACCTGTATTTTACCATCTTTATGTGTATCAGATATGTAAACGTATGCACACCAGACCCTCTGAAAGAGGACACAGGTCACAGCTTAATCCGCTGATGGGACTGGGCACTGAAAAAAGGAGGAAGTGCTGGCCACAACTTACCTTGTGAATTTCTCGGTGGACGTGGATGGTATTATTTCCCACCTTGGTTTCTGTGTTGGTCTCGTTGTGGTAGCTGGGAGGTAAGTGTGCTAGGTTCACTTCTGATGATGTTTTAGCAGCAGCCTCTTCGGCTTCCATCTAATTAAATCAATGAATTTAATGAGCAATATTGTTTTCTCCTGAAACATATCAGAGTCCATTAGAAAAAAGAACTACTTCTCTTTTCCTCTTCTGCAGTAACAATGGTGCTGCTGATAAGGACCACTGAGAACTGAGTAGAACAAGACATTGTTCTAAATGTTTTCATATATTATCGTCTTACATCTCACAGTCTCCCTACGGGGTGGGTGTTAATGTCCCCGTTTCACAAGTGGGGCAACTGAGGCTCAGGAAGACTAGGTAACTTCCCAAGATTCCCAAGGAAGGGCAGCGTTCTCAAGGGATTTGAGAATGCCCCCATTGAGCAATCTTGACCCCTGAGAGATGCTCTTGGCACCGCTCCCATCTCCCCATGTCCTAATCAGGAGGTCACTCACATTCAATTCCCTTACATGCCAGCAACCAACTCTGTTTCTCTGAGAGCATTCTCTGACTACAGAAGCGTGTTCAGTCTGCACAGGGCCAAGTGTTAGGTAGTGAACACCCCAGGGACAACTCTCAACCCAGGAAGAACAGCCTGTGAGGGTGAGTTCCCCAGTGCCCTCTCTGCCCAGAGGGACAGTTTCTCTCTCCAAGGACCTCAGAGAGATGGAACCCTAGTTGTCCCTAGAAGTCACCTGCTCATCAGCACAGCCTTTACTGCCTTCTTCCTTTTCCATCTCATTCCCCTACTTCCTCCTAGTGTTTCTGGGATCACATCACAAATAAATTACATGCATGCTAATTCGCTTCAGTTGTGTGCGACTCTTTGCAACCCTACAAACTGTAGTCCGTCAGGCTCTTCTGTTCATGGGGAGTCTCCAAGCAAGAATACTGGAGTGGGTTGCCATGCCCGCCTTCAGAGGATCTTCCTGACCCAGGGATCAAACCCGTGTCTCCTGTGGCTCCGGTACTGCAGGCGGATTCTTTACTGCTGAGCCACTGGGGAAGCCCCGCAAATAAACCATTTGCTCCCAAATCCCTGTTGCAGGACTGAGTGGGGGTGGAGACCAACCTAGGACAGCCCCTTCCCCATGACTGGTAGGGTCACAGTTAAGAGTCCTTCCCCATCCACCTTCTGAGTATGAGAGAGACCCCTGAAGAGGTTCAGATGACTCATTCCGTGGTACACCCTTCTTCTGGCCCTTCTTACACAAGTGTTCTTTGCTAATGTCAGGTTTCTGAAGCCACTGTCCTCCAATCATGAGCCTCCATGGCATCTCTGCCAGACACATCAGCCAGATTGAATCTGGACCCACTTCCAGACCCAGACTTGATGAGTGGGCTGGTGACAACTGGACTGGTCACAGCTGATTGGACTCAAACAGAAGCCACATCATGGACTAGCTGAGCCAACCAGACACTCTCTCTAGGAATCTAAAATGAGAGACACAAAGAGAAGCTGTAACTGGTGGTTGGAAATTTTCCAACAGTGCAGTCTTGACTCTCGGCTATTTTTATTCCTTTAAATGAATCCTCAAAAAAGATTTTACTATTTAAAAAAAAGAAATCACTGTTCTCTATTCCCTTATATACTATAAGAGGTCCATCTTTTCCAATCTTTCCCAACCAGGTTTGCTGAGCTGGGTATACATGGGGAAAGAATTCCCATGTCTCAATGGAACAGAGAGACACTGCACTAGAACTAGAAGCGTGAAGAACATCTAGTCAGCATAAAGGCCCAGAAAACCAAACAAGGACTTGGTCAGCAGCCACTGTGCACTGTGCTAGACCCTGAGACAACTCCTAACATGTCTGAAACCTGATCACTGCCTCCATGCCTGTGCAACAGCTATGTCTGAGCCATTGCACCAGTCCCTTCCATATCTCCTCGTGTATTCACAGCAACTTGCAGATGAAGAAAATGAGGTTGACAAAAGTGGAGGAATGTCTAAGGTCATCACATTCTTAGTAAGTGGCAAAACTTAGATTAGAACTCAGGTCAGTCTGACCCCAAATTATGTGTTTTTCCCAGTATAAGATTCTGCTTGTGCTTTTACTGGGGACATAGGGCATCTTCACACAAGCTAGTTTGAGGATGATTACGAAAGTCTCTAGAAGTCAGTCAGGTTCAAAGAAGAGAGGATAAAGGCTTCTAGGGGGAGGGGAGCCATGATTAGGCTGGTCTCAAAGGACAGATATGAGCTGGATTGAGAAGAGCATAGAGGAGGCAAAATGGTGGCAGCCTGGATGAGAAAGGAGTGTCATGGGCGAGGGCAAGGGGTCCATGCTGGACCCCAAATGGATAAAATGATGACGAAGTAGGACAGATTGACAGATGGATCCCGGGTATAGTTCTAAAGCAGATGGTGTTAGCCTAGTTCTCAACCAGAAGGGTACCTCAGAGTCATGCTCAATGCTTTAAAAAATATCTACATATCTGGAGCTGCCAAATTAAAATTTCTGGAGTGGGCACCCCACAAAACAATGAGTTTTCCAGATGATTCTGAGATATTCCCTCCCCTGTATTTACCCCCAGGTAAGAACCTCTGCACCAAGCAATGGGGAGCTGCAGCAAGCTCTGAAGACTAACTGGGACATAATACAGAATCGAGAGAAGGAAAAGAATGGAGTCAGAGAACTAGCTAGAAGTAGGCTGAGAGTCAGAAGTTATATCTGCGGAGGGGCCTTCTATCCAAATAAATCTAGAAGAACTCAGAAGCCTTTCTGAGAGCTCGCCACTAGACTTGGCAAGAAGTTGCCCCCAGCAGCATCCGAAGGCAGCAAACTAGAAAGTACCCAGGTTCTGGAGTCAGGGAACATGGGGTTAAGTTCCAGCTCGGCCACAAAGCAGCCACGTGATCTTCGGCAAGATAACAAATGCTGGGGTGGCTAATATGTAACACCTTACAGAAAGACCCAAATGATCTTTTTGGTCAACCCAGTATCTCTAAACCTCAGCTTTCCTGTTTGTAAAATGGTGATGATTCTACTTTATCGGACAGATGTAAGAATTAAAGCTCATGAAATCTGAGAACTTGGTTCAGTATCTGCCATTCTGCAAAGGTATAATAAAGCAGTTTTAGAAGAAGCTAGTTTGCCAGGGGATGTCTGGGTAGGGGTGGAAAAGGCAGAAGTAGATAACATATGTTGGAAGGGTTTGCTAATAAAATAGAGGAGAAACGGATGATGTTAAGAGAGGAGACTTAAGACAAAGAAAAAGCCTTTTTAAATTTGTTTTAAGGGAGAGATCCTGGGCTGTTTAGTGATAGAAAAGGAACAGCTGGGAAAGAATAGGAGTCTGGGGACGCTAGAGGGACTAAATCCAGAAGGAGAACAGAACATTGGTGCTTTTACAATTCCTATAGGAATCAGACTCCTTCAGTCTGGCTTACATATAATTGACAAGGTACCAAATTTAGAATTTGCTCTGGGCTGAGCAGATAGTCTTTATATAAAGCCATTTCCCCCTCAACCAGTGGTTATTCCAACAGAATGAGCTAAAGCTCTTTCATGGCACCACAAACTAAAAGTACAGCTTACAATGGAAATTTCAACCACAACTATTACTGCCGCTAGCAAGAGAAACTTAAGCCTGAAGCAACAGGACTTGTTTCATAGAGGAGGAATGTGAATATTATTTAACATGGCACTCACAATTCGTTAACTCTGTGTTTGTTAAAGGAACAGAGTAAGAAAAACTGGAGAGAGAAATTCAGGCTTGGTGTTGGCATTCTTCCTAGGAATAATGAGTTGATAAGAACAATCTATTGTAAAATATGCCAATTATAGATGTGGTAATGGAGGGGTGGGGAGTGGCTTTATCTTCAAAATATGTTTATCAGTAACAAACAGCCCAGACTGAACCATTTGAAGATTTGCTTCCTCTCAATAATGACCCTATAACCAGAGTTAACTTTTTTCCCTTAAGAGAAATCAGCAGCTTGAGTCAGCTGGAATATTTTAAATGTCAGGAAGTTACTTGAAAGCAGATTCATGATGCAACTATGTAAACAATTAATGGGTCTGGCTGCAGGTCCTTTTCTGTTCTTCACTGGGACAGTAAGTAAATAGCAATTATCTTGTGTTTATGAGATTTAAGGGGCTTTCTGGCAATCTCTTTTAAAAAATTAATACTAACAGCCATAATGCATTGTGATTCTATTATATATCAGACCCTGGTGGTTCCTTTGTTATTATTAATATGATGATAATGAGTATGTTTGTCTGTGTGTTAAGTCACTTCAGTCGTGTCCAACTCTGCCACCCTATGTGCTGTAGCCCACACCAGGCTCCTCTGTCCATGGGATACTCCAGGCAAGAATACCAGAGTGGGTTGCCATACCCTTCTCCAGAGGATCTTCCTGACCTAGGGATCGAGCATGGGTCTCATGTCTCCTCCACTGGCAAGCAGGTTTTTTTCCATTAGTGCCAGTGAGAGCCATTATTTATTGAGAATCAACAATTTCTCATAGTCCTTACAACAGCGACAAGAGGGGGCAACTTATATTGCACCAATTTTACTCAAGCCCATTTTATTTTTTGGCCACTGCGTGCCTTGTGGGATCTTAGTTCCCCAATCAGGGATTGAACCCAGGGTCACAGCAGTGAAAGTGCTGAGTCCTAACCACTAGACCACCAGAGAAGTCCCTACTTAACCCCATTTTTGACAACCAGATCGCATGCTTTACTTACATCCTTTCATTTAACTTTCCCCTTTACCCCAGAGGTGGACAATTCCTCCACTTTGGAGCCTGGATCCCATCACTCATATGTGGCAGAGCTGGGATGAGATAAGAAAGGTTGACTCCCACTGAGTCGGGGGGGCGTGGCAGCCAATGTCTCCCTGGGTAGCAGACTGCAGAACTCAGGCAGAGCCACATCTGGAGCAGGAAGGCTGGGGCCCAAGCAAAGGCAACGTGGCCAACTCCCATGGAGTGAGCACCAGTACCCTGGACTGCTGGACCCCAAACTGCTCTGATCAATAAAGAGACTGAATGGGCCCTGCTGCTCCCTCGGCCCCCTCACCAGGAGCTACCAGCAGAGGACCATGCTGTGTGGCCAAGTTCACACTTGAATAAAAATGGGGAGGTGACCTCATGAGTCTCAATGGGAAGCCGTGGGCAGGAGGGAAAGTCCTAGAACCCAGCGAAGGGAAGCGGATGACCTGCTCTGGAACCAAGGATGATGTGTTCGATTTAATCAGTGAAGGTGCAGAGTTAAAATTCACTGGGGCCTGTCTGACATCCCTGCCCCTTTCATTGTTCCGTGTCAGGATTCTCTTGCTTTCACAGGAAACAAAGTCCACATTTGGAATCTGGCCTGTCCAGTGGATGTTCAGGTACAGCTACCCAAGCAACCACCTTCCAACCCAGCATCTCCTTCACCAGGATCCAGGGTCCACCAGGTCGACTGTTGTGGGAAGGAAGGGGAATGATCCCCAGACTAAGCAGGTGTGGGAGGAGAAAGCCATCTCACCTAGTAGATCAGAGCCAGCTTTGGAGGCTTTGCCCAAATGCAGTGTGGAGAAGCAGGAACATGGAGGCACCTAACCTACCAGCCTAGACATCTGATTTCTCACTGACTCCTTCCCTGGGATGGCTGGCTTCTCTCCAAAGGCAGGCTGCAGCCAGAGTCAGGCCCAAAGGGGCCATGCCCACCCACCCCAGGCAGCAGGGCCACCCCGCTGGGAGAGCTGGACCACTTGCACCTTCTCTCCAGGCAACCCTGGCAATGCTTGCGTGCTGACCACAGCGGATGCCATCCACAGTGTTTGGATCTGGGAGGCAATGGAAGCAAGAAACAGGCAAAGTTTTCCCAAGATGTCTGGTATCTGATAACTAACAGCTGCTATATATGCACATCTGTTGCACTCCAGGTGCCACACATATCACAGATTTAATTCTCATGGAAAACTGAGGTAAAGGATGTTAAGGGATTTGGCCAATGCCACCCTAACGTGAATGGCACAGGAGGGCCCTGAGCCCAGGATTGACTCCAAAGCACCCTTGGAATCACAGTGGGTGGTGGCCTTTCACTTTGCCCCTGCTCCACTCACCCACCACTCACTGACACTGATGGAGACTCCCAGGTTCCTTCTTTGCCCCACATGGCATTTGGGGAAGCCCAGACAGATTACCAGCACAGCTCAAGGCTTTCTGTCCCCATATGGAGAAGGGGACGACAGAGGATGAGATGGTTGGATAGCATCACCCACTCGATGGACATGAGTTTGAGCAAGCTCCAGGAGTTGATGACCGGCAGGGGAGCCTGGCGTGCTGCAGTCTATGGGGTCACAAAGAGTCGGACATGACTGAACGACTGAACTGAATGGCACCCTAATTGTCTCTTGGGAAGATGGCACAAGCTCAAAGCCCAACAGACAAGCTAGGACTTGAGATACCTGGAGCCTCCTCTGCAAAATCACAGTGCTGGAATATCAGGGGCCTTGCAAGCATCCGCTTAAAACAGGATGAGGCCAACCGCACACCTGAAATTAATTGTAAGGTGATGCAGCCTGCAGGCAGGTGGTGGCCCCAGTTGTCCATGGGTGGATCCAGCCGGTGTCTCTGGGCGGACAGCCTCAGATCCAGAGCATTTGGCAGGAACCAGGTGGGATCTGGGATCACTCCCGCACTGCCTCCAGATAACTCGAAATCTGCTGCCGGCTGTGCCCAGCCCCTTAGCGGACCCGAGGACCCTGGCCAGACGTTGGGGCACTGCTTCGCCAGCCCCCGCTATCACCCGCCTCGCGCTTCCCGGAGCGCAGGCCCCTCGGGCGCACCCACCTCCTCCACCGCGCTGCGCAGTTTGTACTGCGTGTCCTCCATCAGTTCCTCAACCTCGCGGAACATCTCGTTGAGAGTGGCCTCCTCCTGCGGGTAGTTGAGAGCCGGGCCGGGCTCGATCGGGGCCGAGGTCACCGTCGGAGCCGGCGCGGGGGCCGTGGGGACCGCCGCCGCCAGCAGCAGGCAGAGCAGGGTGCCCCCGAGCCGCCGCATCTCCGCCGCCGCCGCCTGCGCGTCCCAGAATGCGGTCAGAGGCGCGCCGACCACCCGCTCGCCCGCGCCGCCGCCCCGCCCCGCCGCCTCCGGCTCTCACAGCCTGGCCCGCCCCCGGGGCCCCGCTTCCCCGCACCCACCCCCAGAAAGGAGGAAACCGAGTCTCCGGAGGACGCAGCATCCCCAGACCGGGAAGCCCTCCCCCACCCCCACCCCAGCCCCGCGCCCGGATCCTCTCCGTACCCGCCCCCCCCCATACTGGAGCACAAGCCGCGCTCTGCTACGGCCCCCCGGGATAGCTCCCTCCTGCGAGCAACAGAACCCAGGCGCCCCTACGCTTACACCTATCTCCCCCCAGGGCCCTGCCCCGCCCTGCACGCTCCCTTACCCCGCCTGGGTCCCGGGTTTGAGCCCCGTTCCGTTCTCCACCAGATCAGAGCGCCGTCCTGCTGCCGCGACCCTACTCCCACCCCTATTCGATCCCCCATCTTGAGTGGTCAGAGAACTGGTCAACACCCCCACCCCCGGGGCTGGAACCAAATCCGACGCCCCCGTCCTCCTCCACCCACCCCGGAGGGACCGAGCTGAGCCACCCCCTTCCTCGCCCTTCACGCACCCCAGCTGGACCGAGCTGCGCTCCGGTTTGGACCTGCCAGGCCTCGCCGGGGTCTGCCTGGAGGCTGCGGAGCGAGAGCTGCTTGGTGGGCGGACCGCCGGCGCTTAGGAGCTCGGCAGGGATGCGGCAGCGCTGGTACCCCGGCGAGCCCGCAGCGCTCGCCCCGCCCGCCCCGCCCCGCCCCTAGGGAGGGGCTGCGGCCCAGCCCGCCGCCATTGGCCGGCCCGGGCGCCGGTAACCTCCCACCCCAGGCCGGCCTCCTCTGCCACCGCCCCTGGCCCTGCGGGAAGCTGACCCCTTCTCTGCATCCCGCTGCCGCCCGGCATCCCAAGGCGGCATTGTCATCTCTGGCCCAGATTCTTGCCACACTTTCCATGAGGTGTTCTTTCTGTGTCCAACCCTCGTCACCTTTCCTTTTCCAGGCTAGTCTGTACCTGGAAGGCTGGCACTCAAGGCCCATCACAAACTACTGGTCATAGTCTCTCTGCCATGGTTGACTCCTCCTCCAGCCAAGAAAACCCACCTGTAGCTCCCGCAATAGGTCCTAGGCCCTGAGAACGTCAGCAGGCTCTGCTGAGGGCGTTGAGGGAGGCAGAGTGGTTTAAGACCAGACTCTGCAGTCAGGCTCCGTGGTGTCAACCCCAGCTCTGCTCCTTAGGAACTTTAAGGATCTGGCCAAGATATCAGACTTGTCTCTCCCCAGTTAGCCCAAATGTAAAATGGAGGTTGGAGTATGACAATTAAAAAAAAAAAAAAAAATGTTGCTCACCATCTGGTTCTATAAGAACGAAGTCGCTAGCCCCTGAAGCTGCTGACCTTCAGCATACCCTGAAAGGAGTCCAGGGCAGAGATGGCGGCTGAGGCATTCTGTGCTCTGGGAAAATGGCAGAACAGGCGTTCAGATAGTTAAGATATTTTCAGGAGGGAGATTTATGAACCTGAACTCTTGCATCATCCCATTCTTAGAAAAACACTAAAACTACTAAGTAACACATGTGTTCCTCATGACTAGCAGCCACTTTTTATTGAGATGTTGCACTTATCCCCTTTGCCAGAATCATGGATATGCTGACTTTCCCCCCTCCACCTTACCTCTTTGGAGCAGTTCCACAGAGCTTTCTGAGAGGCTGTCTCATGGGCTGTCATCCTCAGTAAGTCCGCAAGGAAAACGGAAACTCCCAGCTCTCCTGTTGTTATTCTGAATTCAGTTGACAAGTAGTAAGGGTACCTTGTCGGTAACAAGAATAAAACAGGGAAGTGGGGTATAAAGCTCAGTTTATTGTAAAGAGAACAGAACTTGGTCTATTCACAGTATTCTCCTTAGTGCCCAGAACAGAGAGCACTCACATAATTTTTGGAAAATACCTGTATTTTATTTGCCAAACTGCTGCCTGTTTCTTCCTGTTACCCTTTCTGTCTGGACAGCCTTCCCTTCTCCCCTCAGCCAGACTAACTCCATCCCATATTTCAAGACTCGGAGTCTCTTGTTTCCTGGCCCGACTCCATCGCATCTCTCCTCTAGGACCCTCCCCTCCCCTCCACCCATGTCCTTCCCCATGAAGCCCTGACTTGCCATGGTCTATAGGTCTGGTCACTGGCCCAGGAGCTGCTAGGAGGCAGGAACCAATTTGCTCACCTTTGTGTCACCAGGGCTTCAGTTATATTCCATATTTGGTCACCAAGAAATGGATGGACTGGTCATTTTATCAGCTACTATTGATATATCAATATAAGCAATAACACTACTGAGAACTTGCTATGTGCCAGCAATAAGTATCAACTCATTTAATTCTCAAACAATCTCTGAGGTTGGTACTACTACTTTTATTCCATATCACAAATAAGGAAACTTTCCTAAGGTCATGTAGCTCATATGTAATTGGTTGAACTGGGATTTGAACACAAGAATCTGGCTCCAGTGCCTTCACCCTTCATTGCCAAACTCCTCTCCTATAAACTTGGTCAGGATGTAGGAGAGGACTTGGGAGCATGAGATAAGTAATTTCTGCAGGTGACCACTTAGAAAACATGTATTTAGAGGAGAGAATTCAGGACATGCCACCCCAAAATATGCCACTTTGGCACATTGACTATTTTGAATGGAAGGTGCTTGAGAAACAGCAGATGCACCTGCCCTTTTCTACATAAAAATAGGCCATAAAATTTCTCGGGAAAGAGATGCCCTCCATGTACCAGAGAGAGAACATCCTTATCACCAGAGAGGAAGTCAATGCCAAAATGGATCTGTACAGACACACTTACTAAAATAACCCTTATCTTAGATTTGCCCCATATCGCTCCTAGTCACTTCCCCACAATTCACTGTCCCTAACCCAACGCCCTTGGCCTTGTCACTTCTTCACAAATCTATCATTTTTTTTGTCTAAAAGGTATATAAGCTTTCTGCTCTAGGTACCTTCTCAGGTCTTCATTTTCCTGTGAAGTCTCCCAGGTACATGTAAAATACTTTTGGAGTGGGGCATGCAGCCTGTGGGGTCTTAGTTCACCGGACAGGGATGGAAACACCAAGTCCTAACTACTGGACCCCCAGGGAAATCCCTACATGTAAAATTTTAATAAAATGTGGATGTTTTTCTCCTGTTACTCTGTGTTTTGTCTGTTTAATTCTTAGGCCCAGCTGGGGACTCTAAGAGGGTAGGGGAGAAGTTTTTCCCTCCCTACAAGGACCATGGCCTCTTTGGCATGCTCATCCAGCTGAGTCCACAGCAGAGTATCAATCAGAAAGAAAGCATATGGGGGCCTTCTTGGCATCAGACATGGTGCACACCCCAAATCTGTAGTGAGGGATGGGACTCAGAGAAGCCAGACCCTCTGCCCAGAGTCAGTCAGCAAGTAAGAGGTTGGTCTGGAAATAGACTCTGAGTGTGACTGACTGTAAAGTTGGCACTCTAAACTTTCCTTCTCATGATTGTCTTTGCACGCGTCTTCAAATCACTATATATCACCAAGATGTGGCTTCTAGCCATGTTCTCTTCAAGTTCTGGGCCTTTGGATCAAGCCTGCTAAAAATCCAGGGAAAGCCCATTCATCCCCAGCATCCCCTGCCCTGCAGCCCTGTCTCAGCGATTCGTCAGCTCTCTCAGGGTGGCTCATCCTGTGCAAAGAGCCCGGAATGCAATCTCCCCCACCTTGCCACTCCAGGCACATACACTATGAAGAACCTAAAGCAGAATGGAGACACTTTGGGGCCAAGACAAGACTTGTTGTGGTGCAGATTTATAGAGCAAACTGTGGAGTCCTATTCTGAGGCCACTGCAGTGGAGCCCAAAACCAATGTCATCTCCAGAACTGACTGAGACCCTTTGTAACCATTGCCAAAAGCCCTCCTTGATCATCACCAACAAGCTTCCTGACCCCACATTAGGCAAAAAATGCCCACCCCAGTACCCACCCTATAGCACCCCATCCAATCACCTAATGCCAACCTTCCAGCAGGAATTTTCTTTGTCTTGAGGCTATAAAGATTGGCTACTTGCCCATGAAAAGTGTCGGCTCTCCCTTGAGCCAGCCTGCTATTCTAACAGTGCCCTGTGGACTCTCCCTGGCCCGTCAAGAGGTGTTGGCCTGCTGTGCTTCCGGTGCCCACATTATCTCTGCTCTTTATTCTTAATAAGCTCTCTCCTTTCTGCAATACTCTGTGTTTGGAAAGTCTTTTCCAAACCTTGCTCAGACTGCCTTGACACAAATCATGGTCTACTATTCCTCCACATTACTGACTTAAGAAACTAGAATTTTCTCCAGGTAAGGCTTGTCTTCTGCCTTATGTCTTTTGCCCTGAATTCTAGAGTTCTTGACTTTTAGGCTCAACTTTTCAAAAAAGAAAAAGAAAAATTTGAGCTGCCCCCAAGTAACAAGTGAAGGATAATGCATCCCCTCATATGAGGTCTAAATTTTCTACCCTGAAATGTAGGAATGTATCAATAGGGCCATTATTAAGTGAAAGCAGCAAAAAAGAGATAAAAGGGAAAAAAGAAAGGTAAGAAAATCTACAGTCCTCAGATGTAAGTGCTCCCCGGGTCCAGCCTGGTGATATGATCTTATCACCAGCCTGAGGCAGGAAAACTAGTGGGGCACGGGGGGTGGGGGGTGAGAGGGGTGGGGGGTTGTGTGTGGAGTGGGAGGTGGGGGGGGGGGCAGGGCAGGCGGGTGGCCACAGAGATGGACCCCAACCAGACCTGCATATATTCTGGGCTCCAAGAAGCTCAGAGACAGGAGTGGGGGGAGCCCTCTGGGTTTGAGGTCTGACTTGAGAAAGGGTCACAGTCTGGATGTTCATTGTGAACAGACAGGCCTGGGGGCACACGGAGCAAGCAGAGCTGTCCAGACTGATCATCTTTAGGGTAATGAACTTGCTAAAACACCATAAATTCTCTTATATCCCTGGTCTAAGCTCTATATCCATCAGAGACATTGTTTTCTTTCTTTTAAGGTGTTGGAAGCACTTCAGAATTATCATTCAAAATGTTCCTAAGTCCTCACATTTTCTCTCCTGAGGTCTCTTTTCCTGGTTGAAGAAGTAGAAGCAGAGAGGTTGTCACCTGCTGGAAATTACATACAAAGTCAGCACCCACACAACAATTTCAAGTGTAGCTATCTGCCCCACAGACGTCTGCTCACGGCCATACTTAGTGTCTTTAGCAGAAGGATGGGTGAACAGGTTTCTACAAACAACAGAGAAGAAAATGGCAACCCACTGCAGTATTCCTGCCTGGAGAATCCCATGGACAGAGGAGCCTGGTGGGCTACAGTCCATAGAGTCACGAAAGAGTCAGGCAGGACTTAGCTGTTAAACAACAACAGTTAAAGGTATGGACCAATATTTCTAGGCAACAATATGGTTACATTTTGAAAGACAAATGTGGCAATTTTCAAAATGAAATGCCCAGAATGCTTTTTGTGCTTATTTTAAAATCTCAAAGCAATTATCTACTGTTTATGAAGGCTACAAATAAGGGAAAAATAATAGAAATGGGCAAGGCTATGGTTTTTCCAGTTGTCATGTATGGATATGAGAGTTGTACTATAAAGAAAGCTGAGTGCAGAAGAATTGATGCTTTTGAACTGTGGTGTTGGAGAAGACTCTTGAGAGTCCCTTGGACTGCAAGGAGATCCAACCAGTCCATCCTAAAGAAGATCAGTCCTGGGTGTTCATTGGACGGACTGATGTTGAAGCTGAAATTCCAATACTTTGGCCACCTGATGCAAAGAGCTGACTCATTTGAAAAGACCCTGATGCTGGGAAAGATTGAGGGCAGGAGGAGAAGGGGACGACAGAGGATGAGATGGTTGGATGGCATCACCGACTCAATGGACATGTGTTTGAGTGGACTCCAGGAGTTGATGATGGACAGGGAGGCCTGGCGTGCTGTGGTTCATGGGGTGGCAAAGAGTCGGACACTACTGAGCAAGTGAACTGAACGGAACTGAACAGAAATGGACAGGCTACCTCTGAGGTGGAAGGTAGGGGAAGAGGTGGGGAACATCTTCAGTCACATTTGTAACATTTTATTTCTTTAAGAAAGAGAATGTAGCAACGCGGAGTTCTGAAGAAGTGTCCAAAGACAAATGACTATAGTTGATGAATAACTTATGGGTATATGGGTGTGTCTGTTGTATTATTCTCTGTATATTTAAAATATACAGGATATTTAATATACAAACTATATTTAAAATAGTTTGTGAATAAATTGGTGACTCAGTGGTAAAGAGCCTATCTGCCAATGCAGAAGACATAAGAGATGTGAGTTCTATCCCTGAGTCAAGAAGATCCCCTGGGGGAGGGCATGGCAGCCCACTCCAGTTTTCTTGCCTGGAGAATCCCATGGACAAAGGAGACTAGCTGGCTACAGTCCATGGGGGTCATAAAGAGTTGAACACAACTGAAGTGACTTAGTGTATGAATAAACTGAAATAAGCAAAAACTTAAAAGGCAAACACCCTACCCCAGCCCCCCACCCCTATCCTGCACCCCTCCAAAACAAAACAAAGCAATGCAACCTCTTAGAGCCAAACAGACTTCTTAGATCTGTTCCTGGCAGGAATGCTCCCTTCCTCAAGGCCTAGCAGTGGCCCTTACTGCTATGAGGTGAGAGGGGAGGAGGGGAGGGTCCACACCAGGCCCAGTAGAAGAGCCCTTTCTCTTCATAAAAGGCCCTTCTGTCTGTTCCAATGGTTGGAAATTTTCCTCCTGGAGTGGATGCAAGGGTAAGGGGAGCTGGACTCAAGTAATGACCCTGGGGACTGGATGGGGCTTATCTGTCAAACCCTCCCCCAACTCACTGCCACCACCAAGATAGGGTAGAGTTTGCAAACAAGGAAACCTCAGACTTTCACAATTTAGAGGCACACAGTCTGGATAGGTGACTATTGTACCCTGATTTTTAAAACTTCAACCACTTGGAATAATTAATTAGACCAAGGAAGGATTTATTCCACATTTCCCTTTTTCTTTCCCTTCCATCTTATTAATAGATAGACTACACTGAGCATAATTTGGAAACAAACGTGAAGGGTTGGCTCAGAGATCAGGTCTCCGCATGACTATTTAGTACTTAGTAGCTGTTTGCTGAAATGCAGGCCCTGTGAGATGGTCCAGGATACCGGCCTCTGCAACCACCCCCTGTTCTGTCCAGCAGGCAGTTTGTAGGGAGTTTGCACTCAATAAGGAAATCTTGAATGAATGTGGGCCTGTTAGGGACTGGGATCCCCACCCACAAGGAGTCTATAGTATAAAAAGAAACAGAGAGGTAAGCAGATAATATCAGGGCAGTAAGACAGAGGAAAAGACAAGAGAACTTGATTCTTTTCAGAACATCCATAGGAGGTGAGCGGAGTCCCCCGCGGTCCAATTATCTCCAGGGAAGTGGGCAATCCTGTGGTATCTGCATGGATGACCCACCTCTCTCACCCCTTTGATGGGTCAGGAGGGACACCTGTCTAAAACCCATCTGTTTTCCACCTGAATTTTAAGGCTGGAAACACCATTGTTGAGCTGCGTGAGGATAAAAGCCAACGCAGTAGAAAATTAGAGAGAGAGATTGAAGGAGAGACACATTTAGAGAAATGAGATTCGATAAGTGTGAGAAAGGGAGTGATGGGAGAGAGGGGCAACCTCACCCCGTGATGTCATTCTGGTTCTTGGTTCTAATTTTTCATGAGTTTGAAACCCAGCCGCCCTTAGACTCTGAGATGTTTGGGGATTCTCATATATTTCCCTTTTTGTTTCAGCTAGGTTTCATAACTTTCTTTTACTGGCTACCAAGCTGCCTTAAATGTCTAGGGCAGGGCTGCCTATATTATAACAAGACAATCTGCGTCAAGGAAGTTTGCATTAGAGGAGATCCACGACTAAGAAATAGAGGGCCACCAGGTTCAGCAGAACAGGGAATGGTCAGCCAGGGGTCTCCTCCCCTTTGCTGGCCTCTCTGACCCAGAGTGCCAGTCACCAATTTTATCGGGGCTTCCCAGTTCCTGTCTGTAAGTTATGATTGTTATGAAGAAATTGGTGCCAAGATTTTTCTGAATGGAAACTCCATCTGGCTTTGGAAAGAGTGTTCATGTGGATTCAAGGTTTCCATGAGTAACTGCTACTGAATATCCAAAACATATATTCACTGTGCCAAGTTTCCGTGGGTGGGTGAACAAAAGACTCCCAGAGGGCCGTGTTCCTGGCTGTCACCCTCGGACTGAGATACTGCAAGGTGAGCCCCAAGCCTGGTTGTCTTGCTTTGCTATTTAGCAGGTGGGTTCATGTGCTCTGTATATTCTTGCATGTGTATCTGAAGAGGAGGATGGCAAAGGACCAAGAGAATTTGGTGGAGCCAGTGACAAAAGAGAAAGAGCAAAGAATTGATGTTATCAGGCAACGGTAGAGGAAGACTATAGATGTGTTTCTACCCAGTTCTTTGCATTGCTTTGGGTCAGAATGGTGTGCTTATTTCTCCCCTGGGGCAGTTTTCAGTGCTGGCTCCATAATAGAATTACCTGGGAAGTTTGCTAAACAATACAGATGCCTGAGTGTCCTTTGGAGATACTGACTCAGTACTTATGAGAAAGGGTCCTTCATGGTACATTCTGGAATGGTCCTCACTGAGAATTCATTTTTCATTAAGTCTCACCGAAAATCTCTCCTCTCATGCCCTCAGCCTGTCCCCTGACCTGCACAATAGCTAGCAGCACTTGCTTCTCCCGGATGTGACTGGAAGCTGCTGGAAAGATGGCTGGACTTGGAGCTGGATAGTGCTGAATTTAGGTTTGGGCTCTTACCCTAACTGCCGTGGTGTGACTATCCCAGGATTCTCTAGCTTATGGGTGCATTATGCCCAAACCACAGGGCTTTTAGCCCACACCTGCTGTCACTGAGATAATCTGGGAAGTCCCCAAGAGATGTGTTTGTGCGTCTGTGATTCAGTTCTGGTTTCCAGTCGCCTCCACTATCACCATCTTCAAAATTGTTTTACCACCTTGAAGATAATGAGTCAAAACTTAAGAGGGGAAGAGCTCAACAACGTAGCATGGTGTTTCCAGTGGGTGGCCGCTGTTGGATTTTGCTACATTTAGATCTTTGCTGGTCAGCAGTAAAAAGGAATGAACTATTAACACACAACAACAACACAAATTCATCTCGAATGCATTATGCTAAGTGAGAAAGAAGCCAGACTCAAAAGGCTATATACACTGATTCCACTTATGTGATGTTCCAGAAAAAGCAAAACTACAGGGACCACAAACAAGGCTGGGGTGGAGGGAGGTGTTGACTGTAAAGGATCACAGGGACCTTCAGGGGTTCTATACTTTGCTGATGATGGTAGCAGACACACAAAGTTAGTATCTTTTTGTCAAAGCTCGTAGAATTGTCCACTAAAATCTCTGAATTTAATATATGCAAATTATACCTAAGCTAAAAGAAAATGGGGGGAAAATATGCAATTAACTTGTCCAAGGTCTGAGCCGGGGATTCAAACAGCTGTGTGGAACCCCTGGATCCAGACTTTGAACCGCTCGACAGTGAGTGCTCAGGAACCTTGGGCAGCTCCAGCGGGAGGCACACCTCTCAGGAAACACTCTGTCCCTGGTCAGGAATATCAAACAAAGAAGTTCCAGGTGGAGGCACCGTGGTGTGGGGAAAAGAACTGTGTTCCAGTCATGGTTTTGCTACCTTCTAGATTTATTATTATTATTTTCAATACGAATTCTTTTTTAAAATAATTATTTATTTAAGCTTTGCTGTGTCTTTGTTGCTGCTTGCAGGCTTTCTCTAGTTGAGGCAAGTGGGAGCTACTCTGTGGTTGTGGTGTGAGGGCTTCTCGTTGCAGTGGTTTCTCTTGTTATGGAGCATCGGCTCTAGGCATGTAAGCTTCAGTAGTTGTCGAGCGAAGGTTTAGTTGCCCTGAGGCATGTGGAATCTTCCGGGACCAGAGATCAAGCCCTTGTCCCCTGCACTGGCAGGCAGATTCTTAGCCACTGACCCCCAGCGAAGTCCCCTTGTAGATTTATAATGTTGGATAAGCTAATTTCTCTTTCTAAACCCTAGTTTTCTCATCTTTAAGCTACTTTCTCCTTTGCTAGACGCACTGCTGTGTCGTTGTAAAAGAGGAGAAGCCCGGGAGCAACCCAACTCTGCATTACTTTCCAGCCAGGTGACTGGCACAAGCCTCTCCAAGACTCTGAGCCCCACTTTTTGCATCTATAAAAGGCCAGGCACTGCATCAACCTCGTGGGATTGATGAGAACCTTACAAGAAACAGCGCCTTAAGGCACTCAGCAAGGCGCCTAGCACTTAGCAGGCATCAGTGCGTATGAACTATTAAGATATGATCACTTCCACCTCGTTGCCAGGTCCGGCCAACAAAGCTCTTGCAAAGCGAGCTGGGAACAGAGCTCCCTTTGTGTGTCCTCAGCCAGGGCTCCGGGGAAGCCTGAGTGAGGGGAGTGTCCACAGCAATTTTGCTCAGACCGTGAAGGGTTGTGGAGGGTCTTGTGCAGACAGCTCTTCTCTGTTTATGCAGGCAAACCTTTTGTCTGCCTCGGTGCGCAGAGCCGCCAGCACGGCTGGGTCAGAGGAAGTTCACATAATAAACACGCTCTGTACTCAGAACACGCTCCCATCCATGCTTAGGTCCTGCAGCTGAGGCGCCTACAGTTTAAACTCTTTTTCTTTTTTTGTTCATGGTCTGCATACTCCTTCCTGCAATATGATTTCCACCCAGTCCCCTGATGATATGTGAGCAAGAGTCAAAGTCCAAAGTCCCATTGTTAACAAGGGAAAGACTTTCTATGATGGGAGCAAAATTGTCTTCTCACTTTTATCCCCCTGTCATGGTCACTCTTGACTATGGTCACTCACACCTTCTTGATCTAAAGCAAACACTTGGAGTGGGTCTATTTGCTTAACGTCTCTGCAAGGCAATAGCCCCATGCCACTATGATTGGACTATTTTGGAAAGTCACCCTGCTGGCCCTGAGGCTGAGCATCGCTGCTGGACAGCACCTATCATCTTTTTGGCTGGTGTCCTTAAACCTCAGCAAGCATCAGAATAGCCTGGAGGCAGTGGCAGTGGGTCTTAGACTCCCGGATGAGGCCCTGCGCTTTGCGTCTCTAACAATTTTCTAGGTGATCTTAATACTATCCGTCCAGGGATCAAACCTTTAAAAAATCTATTCCTAATTGTTGGAGGAGATTCTAAGCTTCACCAGAGAGCAGAAGATGGTGGCAGTGTTGCTGGTAGCCCTCCAGCCCAGGTAAAAGAGAGAGCACAACTGCAGATAAAGTCAAGAGGGAAACTGAAGTGCTTTCCAAGTTTTTCATTCTGTTTTCTGCCAACAGCTATCAGCAAACATTCCTGATGGGGTTCAAATTAAGAACCAAGAGAGGAGAAATTGGTGAAAGATTTGCTCAAGGAAATGGACCATGGAAGCCCAGAGGGACAAAGAATGATGTTTATAGAACACACTGATAATTGAAGAGCCAAGCTGGAAAGAACAGTGTCGAGTGTCACAGCCAAGGTTAGCTGAGGTGAGAAACAGGCAGACAACAAAATGTGTGCAAATTAGAAACACAATAGGATATAGTACTTGCCGCAGGTTACAGCAGGCAGTGCAGGCCGGGGCTGGTGAGGAGTCTGCATTTGTGAACTGATGGCTATATAAATCCTGGTGGAGACAGCTAATTGTTTAGGGGGCCAGACAGGACTGAACAATTCTCTTAAAACCTAACTGTTAGATGGCCAGAAACATTATGTTTTAAGAATCATATTTGGTAAAAACTACAATGAGATACTGTTTTTACCTATCAAAAGAATGAGGTAGCTCTATCTTTTCTCCTTCATTCATCCATTCATCCATTTTATTTCTTGGGTGCTTCCACATGCTAACCTCTGCTCTAGGAGCTGGAGAAGATCCTGAGGTTGGGAAAAATTGAAGACGAAAGGAGAAGGGAGTGGCAGAGGATGAGATAGTTAGATAGCATCACTGACTCAATGGACATGAGTTTGAGCAAATTCCAGGAGATAGTGAAGGACAGGGGAGCCTGCAGTCCATGGGGTCGCAAAGAGTTGGACATAACTTAGCAACTGAATAACAACAAAAGGAACTGGGAATAGAGATGGACAACACAGCAAAGTATCTGTCTTTGTTGAGTTTTCATCCCAGATGGCAGAGAGAGACCTTCAAACCTACACACACACACACACACACACACACACACACGCACACACAGAATATTTTATATTTTAGGAGGTGATAAAATAAAGCCAAGGACTGAGAAGAATGAGGAGAGTTGCTATTTTAGATGTGCTATGGAGAAACCTCTGATAAGGTAATATTTGAGCAGACACAAAGAAAGTGAGGAATGGTATCTGATAAAGGTCTAGCATGTGGAATAGGTAAAGAACTCTTAAAACTCAAAAGCAAAAAGACAACCCCACTTAATGGACAAAGGACTTGAATAGACATTTCTCCAAAGAAGATAAACAATTAACAAGCATATGAAAAGACACTCAACAGCTTACACCTTACACGTAGAATCATTACATTAGTCCCTGGAGAAATGCAAATCAAAGTGACTTCATACACATCAGAATGGCTATAATAAAAGAATAAGAAATAACAAGTATTGGTAGAGAGGTTGGAGCCCTCAAGAATTGCTGTTAAGTCTGTAAAATGGCTTAGCCACTGTGAAAAACAGTTTGGTGGCTTCTCAAAGTGTCAAATATAGAATTATCACATGACCCAGCAACTCTAATCTTATAATTGAAAGCAGGGCCTCAGCACGTGTATGTTCATAACAGAAAGGCAGAAGCAGCCCAAAGTCATCGATGGATGAACGGATAAACAAATTGTGGTGTATTTACACAATGGAATAGTATCAGCCTGAAAAAGGGGTGAAATACTAATACATGCTACAACATGGGTGAAACTTCAAAACATGCTATGTGAAAGAAGTTAAACACCAAAGGTCGCGTATTATATGATTCTATTTATATGAATATCCAGAATAGATAAATCCATCCACAAATCTGTTCAAGACAGAAATCAGGCTCTGGTTACCAGGGGCTGGAAGAAGAGGTGAATGGGCATAAACCGCTTGATGGGTAAGGAGTTTACCTCTGGAGTGATGGGAATTCTTCAGAACTAGATAGAAGCTGTGGTTGCACAGCGTTGAGTGTGCTAAATGCCACAGAATCGTCCACTTTAAAATGGTTGACTTGGACTTTTCCTGGTGGTACAGTGGATAAGAATCTGCCTAACAATGCAGGGGACGTGGGTTTGATCCCTGATTCAGGAAGATTCCACATGCTGGGGAGCAACTAAGTCCGTGGGCCACAACTATTGAGCCTGTGCCCCAGAACCCAGGAGCCACAACTACTGAGCCCATGTGCTGCCACTACTGAAGCCCCTGGGCCTAGAGCCTGTGCTCCACACAGAGAAGCCACCGCAGTGAGAAGCCTGGGCACCGCAACCAAGAGTGGCCTCCACTCTCTGCAGCTGGGGAAAGCCTCACACAGAAACGAAGACCCAGGGCAACCAAAAATAAATGAAGTAAAATTTTTTAAAGTGTATGACAGGGTTATTTTAATAAAATGACAGTTTAAAATAAAGTGGTTGACTTAACATCTTGTGAATTTCACCTCAGTTCAGTTCAGTCGCTCAGTCGTGTCTGACTCTTTGCGACCCCATGGACTGCAGCACGCCAGGACTCCCTGTCCAACACCAACTCCCAGAGTTTACTCAAACTCATGTCCATTGAGTCAGTGATGCCAACCAACCATCTCATCCTCTGTCGTCTCCTTCTCCTCCTGCCTTCAATCTTTCCCAGCATCAGGGTCTTTTCCAATGAGTTGGTTCTTCACAGCAGGTGGCCAAAGTATTGGAGTTTCAGCTTCAACATCAGTCCCTCCAATGAATATTCAGGACTGATCTCCTTTAGGATTGACTGATTGGACCTCCTTGCAGTCCAAAGGACTCTCAAGAGTCTTCTCCAACACCACAGTTCAAAAGCATCAATTCTTCTGCGCTCAGCTTTCTTTACAGTCCAACTCTCACATCTATACATGACTACTGGAAAAACCATAGCTTTGACTAGATGGATCTTTGTTAGCAAAGTAATGTCTCTGCTTTTAATACGCTGTTTAGGTTGGTCATAACTCTTCTTCCAAGCAGCAAGCATCTTTTAATTTCACGGCTTCAGTCACCATCTGCAATTTCACCTCAATCCATTATTAAGGGGAAGGAAGTATAGACTAGCATGATCCCCCAGATAAGCTGCTAGGTCAAAAAAGGAAAGTACAAAATAGTATGTGTATGATATTGTCTATCAGCATGAAATATCCACTATTAACCTTTCTGTACCTGAAAGGTTTCTGTTCAATTTGCAAATTGTTCATATACCAATCATGCAAAAAATGAAAAGTGAATTAATAAACTACTTTTAAACGCAGTGCTGACCTCAGAGTCAGACCAAGTCTGAAATCTCAACTCAAACAGGCATCAGCTGATAACTTTGTGTTACTCTCAGTCCCAGTTTTCACTTCTGTTTTGGAGACACAATAACTGTACCTACTGTCTGGGGGTTGTCAGGTACATTAATGAGATCGTGCAAGTAAAGGACCCAGTGCTCGGGATGCTGTGAATGCTGAATGAATGGTGGGAGTGTTTCCTACTCAGAGCACTTCTGATATTGACTATGTGGGCTTTTCCCACACCAACCACCAGTTCCACAACCCTTAGACAACCAACTGGGTGTCTTAAAGTTCAGTTCAGTCCTGATGCTTCAAGGTTAGTGCAGACTCTCAGGTTAAAAGCTCAGCCCCACAAGACTGTCCCCACATCTGATACCAGTCCCAAGTGCCAAGTTGTCACCTGTACTTCTGACTGACTAGCTGTAAATTGGAGGTTCCCATGGCTCCCTCCTTCAGATTTGATAATTTGCCAGAAAT
Source organism: Dama dama (assembly GCF_033118175.1). NCBI lineage: Eukaryota > Metazoa > Chordata > Mammalia > Artiodactyla > Cervidae > Dama > Dama dama. The sequence goes on along the minus strand of NC_083681.1, from coordinate 41,014,792 downwards.
GCTCACAGGTCTCAGAAAATAGTTTTCCCAGCTATTAGTGGTTTATTATAAAGGATACAACACAGGAACAGCCAAATGGGAGAGATGCATATGGCAAGGAATGTAGGAAGGGGTGTGAAGCAGATTTGCGCCATTTAGGCATGCCACACTCCCAGTACCAACATGGAAGCTCTCTGAACTTTGTCTTTAAGAGTTTTGCTGGAGGCATGATTGATTGAATCAATGGTCACTGACGATTAACTCAATCCGAATTTCTCCCTTCCTGGAAGATCAGGAAGTTGAGGCGAAAGTCCCAACCCTCTACTCAAGCTGGTCTTTCTGGTGACCTCTTTCATCCTGAAGCTATCTAGGGTCCTCCAGCCTGCAGTCATCTCAGGAGCATACAAAAGACACTCTCAGCACTCCAGAGATTCTGAGAGATTTTTGGAGCTGTACGTCAGGAACTGGGGGCAAAGACCAAATACATTTCTCCCACAGGATGTTAAGCAGATCCTTACAGAAGAAAGAAAAAGAGCAAGAAAAACACTATTTAGATCCTGCTCCCCAAATTTAAGCATGCTTTCTCACTTTTGCTAGGTGCTCTGGTGGAAGAGCCCAGGAAGTTTTACATACAAGGAGGGAAGGTCATGCATCGGACCCTGCAGTGATGCGCTCTGAGCTGGGCGAGGTGGCCACGGATGGTGTCGTGAGCGCTAGCGCACATGGGAGTAAAAGCCAGCCGTGGCCAGGTGGACACAAAATTACTTCAAAGAGGGATCGAGAAAGCCTGCTGGCAGTGCTCTAAAGTCAACTTCTTTGTGGCCCAACCTGGCTATACTCCTGAAGCCCAAGGTGGGTGCCCAGGCCCCCCTCGAGGTGCAGCCTGCAGCTTCTGAGCACAGGTCCATCCTCTGCTTCCTGCCCCCAGTAGTCCGGCGCCCAGGGTGAGATGCTTCCCCGGCCACCTGGACTTTCCCCTGGGCTGCTGAATTGGTTTCCCAGGAGTCACCTGAAAGAAAGTTGCACTTATCTAGAAGCTCAGGAGAGGAGTGGTGAGGGTCAGGAAGGATGCACTCAGGGCAGCCTTGGGCCACTCGGTGGCTCCCAAGAGAGCAGGTGCAGAACAGGTACATAGCTCCTCCTCGCCCACTGGTCTGTCAGGCTCTTACTTCAAATACATACAGCCATTCCATTTTAAATTCCTATCGCGATGCTTGGCTTCTGTCCCTTGAGGACTTTCCTGGTGGCTCAGATGGTAAAGAATCTGCCTGCAGTGCAGGAGACCTGGGTTCAATCCCTGAGTTGGGAAGATCCCCTAGAGAAGGGAGAGGCCTCCCACTCCAGAATTCTTGCCTGGAGAATTCCATGGACAGAGGAGCCTGGAGGCTACAGTCTATATGGTCACAAAGAGTCAGACATGATTGAGTAACTAACACTTGAAATTTTATCATTCTCACTGGACCACGAGCATCTTAGGGGCAGGTGCCTCTGCTTATCATCATCCAGTCCATTGTGCAGGAGGGCAAGGCTTCCCCGTGGGCAGTGTCATCTCTGCGGGGCAAGAATTGGTTCTTTGGGGGAGAAAAAAATCCTTATGTTTATATATAAAGCTCAAAAGTTTACAGTATGTAAACAAATATATAGTGTGTGTGTGGTACTAAAATTTTATGGGGGGAGGCAGTTAGAAAACATTGCCTAAGAAGGCTTGTAAGGGAGAGACAGGTGTATGTATGGCTGAGTCCCTTCTCTGATCTCCTGAAACTATTATAATATTGTTAACTGGCTATACCCTAATATAAAATAAAAAGTTTAAAAAAAGGCTGAGAGTCCCTGGAGCAAGAAGTCAGAATGTCCACTTCTCAGGATGGAGCTCTTAATTCCTTCCCCTTGTCCTGTTGTGAGGATTAAATGCGGTGATGGGAGGTACAGCTCACAGCAGACACACAACACACGTAAGACCTATTCCACTCTGGCGGCCGCCTGAGAGTGCCAGTCTCCCAGAAGCTGGTCTTTCACAGTCTCTTTGGCTGCTTCTATCAGCTGCCTACCTGGGCACCTGCCCACTGGCTGCTGCAGGCACAGGTGAAGGTGCTTGTCACTTGGGGTTAGCAGGCCCCTGTAATACAGAGGTGAGGCAGGTCCACGCCGAGCTAGGAAGTGCAGCCCTGGGCCCCTCTCCACCACTGACGCCATGGACACAGACCAGGCCCTTTGCGGGGCTACCTCTCCCCCTGCTGGCTGGCCATCCCTCCTCTTTGTCCAGCTCCACAGAAGGCAGGAGAGAAAAATCTCTGACCAGAGCACTCCCCAAAGGGCTGCTGTGATCAAAAAGACAGATAATAACAAGTGTTGAGGAGGATGGGGAGAGACTGGAGCTCTCATACACGGCTAGTGGGAGTATATATAACACGGTGCAGGCACTTTGGAAAAATGTCCCAGTTTCTCAAATGGTTCAACATAGTGTGAGCATATCATCCAGCAATTCCACTCCTAGGTATGTATGCACCCAAGAGAAATGAAAACATGTGCCCCCACAAAAGCTTGTACATGAATGTTCATGGTAGTATTAGTCAAAACAGGACAAATGTAGAAACAACCCAAATGCGCATCAACCAATGAATGGAGAAACAAAGTGTAGTGTGTCCATAGGTTTATGTGCTCAGTCTTTTCAACCCCATGGACTGTAGCCTGCCAGGCTCCTCTGTCTATTGGGATTTTGGATTTTACTGGCAAGAATACTGGAGTGGGTTGCCATGTCCACCTCCAGGGGATCTTCCCCACCCAGTGGTTGAACCCTATATCTCCTACATTGGCAGGTGGATTCTTGACCACTATATCCATACAATGGAATGCTGTTTGGCAATGAAAAGAAATAGAGTCTTGATACATGTTACCACATGGGTAAACATGACACAAGTGATTATTCCATGCTTGTCTTATCCCATCTATCTGAAGGAAGTGCTCCAGTGATTTGCCTTCCTCATTCCTGTGTCTCTACTTACCGAGCACTTGTTCTTGGGCAGATTAGGGTTTAGGAAATTGTTACTAGATTGAATTACTAGTATTGCTTCCCCTGTTCCCACCTATACTATGAGTCAGCGCTTGTTCAAGATCACAAAGCTAGCTTCCTTTAAATGTTTTCACTCTGAATCTGAGTCCTGATATATTAGACTATTCAGTATGCTACCTGACTTTCATGCACCTCGGGAACGAATTCACTGTTCTCCTTAGCAGGTGGGTAGAAGACATTAGCTGAATGTATGATTTGGACGATAGAAATGCCGCAGGAGCCGAGCACTGTTTGAAGCCTGCCTTTACCCAGGGGGTTACTGTTCAGAGTGACAGGAGAAAAAGACCACAAATCCTTGGGTGCTGTGAGCTTTCCTCCTCTCAAGACATCTGCCCAGGATTTCTGTCTGTGTGGATTTGGGAAATGATATTAACATTTGCAGAATCTTAATTACTTGTCTCAGGAGCCAAGTGTATCTATTTATATGCCTATGTCACATTTATTTATTCATTCAGTGACTAGTTAGAGACTTACCAGTTTTGAAGCCTGGCTCTGAACATGTAAAAGTGAAGTCAGGGTCCTATGTCTAAGAAACAGAGACTTGTTTTCACCTTTTCTTTTCATCAGTTGAGAACCAATATCTAACAGCCTCTCTACCTACCCTTTTTTTTTTTTTTTAGCATTTTCCCCTTTATTATTTTTTAAAAGTGTTTCCCACTAAGCCTGGAATAGACTCAGCTCTAGACTATTTTGTAGGCTTGTTGCAGGAGTCCTGAGGGCTAGTTTCTTACTTGTTGTGTTTTTATTTGACACACACTCACTGTGTACTTAAGGGCAAGCCAGGTAGCCTTTCTGGGCCTTGGTCATTTCCCAGATCTGTGGGGTATCCTCTTAATGTTCCCCAGCTCCCAGGGATAGTGTGAGGGCCTTGCTGAACCCTGGATGCTGAAAGGGCTTGCAGCGAGCAGAGATGAATGGGCGTGTCATGCATTAACACTCATTCTGCACTGCCTGAGCCATCATCACAGTTTGAAGAGAATCTGGGCAGATGTCAGAGAAAAGAGAAACTTTTTATTTCTCAATGGAAACACCTGCCTTTTGGGACATGAATTTTAGAAGCAGCTGCGTGATCGTAAGTCATCTCTACTTCCTGAGTCTCAGTTTCCTCATCTATGAAGTAAGGCTGTGGGACTAGATGGACACGTTTCAAACAAGACTCCAGAAAAAACACTGGGAAGAGACTCATCTATCCCCACAACTGCAGACATAATTTTAAAAAATTTCCCTCTCATTTTGCATATTTGGCTTTTATGTAGGTTTTCTGTTCTTTTTTTTAATAAAAAAAATTCTGGAGTTAACACAAAAAGGAAAATAAATCCTACCGCTTACTAATCTGTAAGGAATATCCTCCGGCTCTGGCCATCCTTTACACACACATGTGGATCCACGTGCTGCTTCTCAGCATGTGTGCATGCCTCTTGCGTTAGATGTGCGGCCGGGCCTCTGGGTACTGAATTCCTTTTTAGAGGAGAACTGGCATTGATCGGCGGTCTGCACTCCACTCAGAGACGACCATTTTCCATAGCAGCATTCCTGAGTCTGAATAACCTTTGGCAGCTAAAGGCCAAGAAAGAAATGCAACAACTGGTCCGGGGAAAACTTTTTCCAAATGCTGGAAATGTGTTTTAGTTGCAGGTGACGGGGTTGCTGGGGAGTTTGCGGGGACAGCGCCACCTTGTGGTTCCTGTGGTCATTTTCTGGAGCAAGGACTGGCAGCTGCTAAAGCCTGGATCCTGGAGGAATGCACTCCTGCAGCTGGGGATTTTAAATTTACTGGGAAGGGTCTTTCTGGGACCACAGCCTGGGTCGAGCCCAGGTCCCGTTCAGGCATCAGGCCCAGGGGCCTGACTCTGAAGCCCTTCTCTGGAAGCCGCCGCACTGCTGAGGCCTGGGAAGGTCATGGGGCAGATGTGCAGTTTCTGGGGAGAAGTACGCTGTTGCTGGTGGGAGAGTGTCTGGATCAGGAAGATAAGGGCAAAGCCTGAGAGGCTATGGGACAGCTGACAGGGCTGAGGCCAAGTTGGGAAGATGGTCCACCAGGAAGTACATAAAGGGAGTAGGAGGTGGCAACCCCCAGTCCAGAAAGAAACTCAAGATTAATGCAAGGAAGAGAGGACTGTATCCATCATCTTGACTTCATTCTGACCCCAACCCTGGACCCTGAATGAGCCCTCTTGCTCTGCCCCTATCTCCCTGCTGGGAAGATAAACAAAATTTAAGAGTTTAGCCCAGCGCTCGGCACATGAAAATTCCTGTCCCTTGTCTGTCTCTCCCCAGTACATTCTGTGGACTAGACCTAAGGGTGACAGGATGAACCCAGCACAGGCAGTGTGAGAACTCACAGCCTGCTACAGCGCTGTCTGTTACAAATTTAACATGAACCACAGATGCCAACTGCTTATTTATTTTAAAAAGTTTTTTTGCAACTACATGAAAAGAAGGGGAAAAAAAAGATGAAATTACTTTTTAATAATATATTTTATTTAATCCAGTATCTTGTGATGTCAACATGTAATTAAAATAATAATCAGTAATGATATATTTCATATCCTTTTTTTCTCTGCACTACAATTCTGTCTGTGTTTCACACTTGCAGCATGACTCTCTCTGCCCTCCAATATTAAAAGGCTGTGAGAAGCACTGTTTACTATAGCTAGAAGGTGGAAGCAACCTAGATGAATGGATAGAGAAGTTGTGGTACATATGCACAATGGAATATTACTCAGCCGTAAAAAGGAATGCATTTGAGTCAGGTCTGATGAGGTGATGAACCTAGAACCTATTATACAGAGTGAAGTGAGTCAGAAAGAGAAAGATAAATATTGTCTTCTAGCACATATATATGGAATCTAGAAGAATGATTTACTGAAGAACTTATTTACAGGGCAGCAGTGGAGAAACAGACAAAGAGAACAGACTTATGGACGTGGGGAAGGGGGAGGAGAGGGTGAGATGTATGGAGAGAGTAACATGGAAACTTACATTACCTTGTGTAAAACAGATAGCCACCGGGACTTTCCTGTTTGGCTCAGGAAACTCAAACAGGGGCTCTGTATCAACCTAGAGGGGTGGGGTGGGGAGGGGATGGGGGGAGGTTCACAAGGGAGGGGACATACGTATACCTATGGCGGATTCATGTTGAGGTTTGACAGAAAACAACAAAATTCTGTAAAGCAATTATCCTTCAATAAAAAAAATTAGAAAGAAAACAAAGAAACAAAAAAAGAGGCTGCTGGAACTTTCAGGGCTCCCCCCAAGCAGCTACGTCTCTGTCACTCAGCCTCCAGTGTGCCCTGAGGCCAGCACGTGCCACTCCCTAATGCAGGGCCTGATGTACTTTCCTGTGAAATACCAGGCTGGACTGCTGACCTCTGACGTTCTTCCCTGAGGGAGGTGTTGCTGTCATAAAAAGAAGCCTGACCCCAACCCTAACCCTGACCTGTCTGCCCTGCCTCCCTCAGGTAAGAGGCACGGCTCTGCTTTCCAATGAGAGAGGCATGCCTGTTGACTGGTGGCCCTGTCTCCCCATCTCAGCTTCCTAAGGATTGCCGTCCTGACTCCACCCAAAGGCTCCGGCATGAAAAATGCTGCTGACTCTGTAGACCCCTGAGAAAGACTCCTGGGGATCATCTGATGGCGTCCTGGGCTTAGGAATCTCTTGGGAAGAAACCTGTGGTGGGAGACTTCCCTGGCGGTTCAGTGGTTAAGACTTCACCTTCCAATGCAGGGGGGCGCAGGTTTGATCCCTTATCAGGGAACTAAGATTTCACATGCCACACACACACAGACACATACACACACACAAAGAAAGAAATCTGCTGTGGGCTCCTCAGGTTTTTGTCTCTAGACAGAGCCCCAGACTTGCCCCAGCACCTTGACAGAAGGACCCCCTTTGTGGAGAGGATGGAGAAACTGTCTGTGGCTGAACTCTGAATAAGAGACCCCCTCCTCTATAAGCTTCTGAGGCTCAGCTGTGTGCCTGACCCTCCGTGAGGGCCTGTTTCCCCCAGCTCTCTTACTGAGGAACTCAAGACTCGGGGGGCTTCATTCAGCGAATGCACAGAACCGGAGGAGGGCTGCAGAGCCCCACCCACACCCTCCTGGGCAGGGGCTATTCCCCAGAGCATTCCTGTCTCCACTCCTCACTCCCTTCCTGTGCTTGGGGACTCAGACTGGTTAAGCCAGAGGTGAAGGACACCATCAGTCAACTCCTTTCTGTGGAGGCAGCTGTGGCTGAGGGAGAAGAAGAAGGTTGGCAGGTCCCAGGGCTGGTCAGCGGCAGAATGTCCCGTCTCCCGGCCTTGGCCTCTCTCCTCCCGCCACCCCCACCCCATCTCTAAACCATACAGCTGCTCCAGCTCCGTCATGGGTAAAGCTTTGGGTAAAACCACTCAAACTCAGAAGCCCCAGGGTGATCTGGACCCTGTGGCTCCCTCAGCCTCACCCTAGCCCCCATTTCCCCACGGACTCCGCTTTCTGGCCACCCGGAGCCACTTCACTTCCCCCAGAGGGTCTCCCTCCTTCTCACCTCCGGGCCTGACACCCAGGCGGCTCCCTCTGCCAAAAAGTCATTCCCTTCCCCTTCTCTGGGTGCAGCCAACCCTTCTCATCCTCAGAGACCAGTCCAGACATTGCCCTTCATCCCGCTTTCCACAGCCACTCCATCACAGCCACTGCAAAGCTCATGTCTGCTCTCTCCTGGTATATCCCGGGCCTGGGACAGTTAAGCGATGAAGGTGTGAATGAGGTCCTGGGTTCTGGACCCAAACTCACGTGCTTGAGCTGTCTCCCTTCCCCTTTCCCCGGCGCTGTGGTCTCGCCCTCCCTTCCATCTCAAGGTGTCCTTCCCCAGCAGGAAGGGAGTGGACCCTGTTGCTGCCCCTCAGCCTGTGACCAGATGGGGCCTGCGAGGTCTCTGATAGCCGCCAATGGTCAGCAGAGGCCCGTCCTCGCTTCTCCCTGGCGAGTTTGTACCCACGGGCACTTTGCATTCTGCCCAGGAGGTGGCGCCAAAGTGCTGCCAGTAATAGCCTGATAGGTTTCTGGGTCCCTGGGCTCCCCTTCACCCGGCCAGAGCCCACCTCGGGTTCTGTGGCCATAGCCAGGGTGCTGCTCCCTAATGACCATGGGGCAGCAAGCTCCTGACCATGAGGGCCAGGGAGGCTCAGTGAGGCTGGGCTGAGTCACCCTTTGCACCGAAGCCTCACGCCAGGGCCTGGCACCAACTGTGGGAAATGGAGGGGACAGAGACCGTGTGAAGACTGACCAGGTCCCGTGCACGTCCTGCGCCAGATTTCCCATCACAGTGCCTTTGGGGTCCTAGGCTTGGAGGCTAGAGCTGACCGGGAACGCCTCATTACGAAGAGCCATTGTGCCTGGAATGGGTTCCACGTTCACTGCAAACTTTGACCCTCAGGGTCATAACTCTTGGGGTGGCTGGGTGGGACCAGGAGGGCAGGACTCCTTGAGCCAGTTGTCCCCAGTAACAAGCATCTAACCCACTACAATTATTATTATTTTCTGCCTTTACTTGGTGTGAACATGGTTGGGAAGCAGTGAGCCAGAGACACAGTGTCCAATATGCTAGCCACTAGCCACAAGCCACTACTTACGATTCAGTGAATTAAAATTAAGTAAAATTTAAAATCCAGTTCCTTAGTCTCACTAGCCACTTTTCAGGTCCTCAGTGGCCACACGTGGTTGGTGTCTACCCTACCAGACAGCACAGAAATGAGCATTTCTCTCATTGTAGAAAGTTCTGCATGCATGCTCAGTCATTTCAGTTATGTCTGACTCTTTGGGATGCCATGGACTGTGGCCCAGCTGGCTCCTCTGTCCATGGGATTCTCCAGGCAAGAATCCTGGAGTAGGTTGCCATGCCCTCCTCCAGAGGATCTTCCCAACCCAAGGGTAGAATTTGGATCTCCTGCATTGTAGGCCGATTCTTTACCACTGAGCCACCAGGGAAGCCCAGTAGAAAGTTCTACTGGACAGCATTAACCTAGTGCTTGCTTTAGACTCTCTTCTAGATAGGATGTTCTTTACAATTTCAGAAAGTTCTCGACTTCTTAGTACACTGCCTTCCACTGCTATGTTTGCTGCAAGGCAACTGAGAAATGGAGTCAGACCGACCTGGGGTTAAATCCTGACTCTGGCACTTGCTTGTCTTGTGGGCTTGGAGAAGTCACGTGTCCTTCCTTATCCTCTGTTTCCTCATCTATGAGATGGGGATAGTGTTACACAATTCCCACGGTTATTGGAGGATTGAATGAGGTAGGGCTGGTGACTTACTGGGCACAGTGCCCGACACCTAGTTTTATGGCTTGACCACCCCCAACTCCAACTTCATCTACTTGTATCCACTCACCCACAAGCCCTCATCATTGGTCTGTACTGTGTTGAGACCTGCATCGGGCTCCACGGCTTATTCACAGTGAGTGCAGGGCTCGATTCTAGAAGGAGATTGCAATCTAGGTGGGAGGGCAAGATAAGTGCCGTGAAGCAACTTGAAAACAATTCTTGGGCAATTCACGGGGCGGTGTGTCATCCAGTGATACAGGGCCTGACGGGAAAGGCACTTCAGGATGGGAGATTTATCTGAGAAGGACTCGTAGCGGAAGGGTGGGAGTCCAGCCGGTCTGAAAGGAGGCGCAGGGTGTGGGCTGGCAGAGCTGATGGCAGAGAAAAGGCAGGAGAGAGGGGTTGTGGCAGAGGAACAGCAGAGTAAAGACAGGCTCAGAGGTGGGCTGAGGAGGGGGCCACACTAACCCACAGCAAGGTGGTCCTGCCAGGGCTGTCCTGGAGAAACCAGAGGGTTTGCTAAGAAAAATTGCTCAGCTCTTGGAAGCTGAGTCGCTTGAGTTTGATGAAGCTGATGCTTCCCTGGACAGGTAGGGCCTTGAGTTCAGACATGGGCAGCACTTGGGGAAGATTGTAGTGAAAGCGCCAGTAAGAGGGTCTGTGAGAAAGATCCTGAAGGCAGGGTGACCGACAGTGAGGTATGAAAGGAGAGGCCTTCCTGGGGCAGCAGGAGGCACCATTTACCAGGAGCTGGTCACACGCTGTGAGCTCAGACTGCTGGGTTCCAACCTGGCCGGCAGCCCTGTGCAAGAAGCTCATGTCCGACCAGGAGTAGTGGGCAGGGAGTGGATACTGAGAAGAAATGAAGGAAATGCATTTACAGCATATCAGAATTTGAGCCCCAGCTCCTCATTCGGGTGAGAAAGAGAATAGGATGGGGACTGAAAGAAGCAGTAAGGAGAGAGGAAAGTGTCTACAGAGAGGCCTGGATGTCTGAGGAGCAGGGCTGGGTGCAAAAGCATCAGGCAGAAACATACACACATACACACAAAAGCACATACCTATTACACACACGCACATATCGGTATATGCACACGCAAGTACACATGTTTAACCTCCCAATATACATCTGCATGCTAACTATACACAAAGATCCATAAGGAAATACCCTATGTACATCTGTGCAAGTGCACGTTCATGCACATGTCCAGGCACACATCAAAACCCGTGTGTATATACATATGTTCTCCTCTATCCCGGTCTATCCTTCCAGAGCTGGAGCTGGGGCTGGGGTGGGGTTTTCAGTCACCAAGCCAGGAAGCATGTGTCCTCCTGGGCACTGAGTGTGTTTCTGATGGAGGCTTCTCCAGGCTTTGCTTGTAAACACTATTTATTTTGGAAAGCCACTTTTCTGTTTGCAAATAAAAAGTTGGGACATGTGGTATTGGATTTCCCTGATCTGACATTGACCTAGAAAAATGTGCTGGCAGGAACAGAAAATGCGATGCCCCGCTGTGCTGGCAGGCACAAGGGAGTTTCACTCCTCTTGGCTTTGATTGCAAAGGTTAAGATGCAAGTGAGGGGGGCAGGGCTGTCTCCCTGCCTGAGTGGCTCTCTCACTGCAGAGCTGGGGGCTTCCTGCAGGCCTGGGTGCTCATGGCCTTGAACAGCAGGTTGGCAGGGGGAATCAGAGCAGTTGGAGAGGGGCTCTGGAGGGGCAGCCCGTCCTACAGGCCAGTGACGCAGAGCACAAGCAGCTCCAGTGTGTACAAACTATGGATGGGGCCAGGCTATGAGGGTCCCCAGAGGTGTCATCAAAGACATGGGCAATGCACCCTCAGCTCTGGGTGCGGTGTGAAGTGGAGAAGGATGGGCTCCTAGGAGGCAGAGTGACCACAGCCAGCCGCAGGGGAAGGTCATGGTCTGCTGCAGACCTGTGGGGACCTGGGTACTGGTTGCATAAAGTAGAAGCAGCACCTGAGAGGAAGGTCTGAGGCAGGAGCCCTGAATTATGGTGGGAACCTGAGCCCCCAGGGTATCATTGTCAGATCGGCATCAGAAGAGACCCAAGAAGCATCAGAGGAGACCCAAGAAGCATCAGAGGAGACCCAAGAAGCAAGATGCAACCCTTGCCTCAACCAAGCCACAGAATCCCTCAGCTAAGCTAACGACTTCATTCTGGGCCTGTTAAGACCAGGGTTCACGTTCCACCCACCTTCCTCAAGGCCACACAGAAGGATGAAGTGGCATCAGAAATGTTAAGGGCCCAGCCAGGGCCAGCAACAAAATAAGTGCTCAATAAATTTGAGGTCAAATCCCAGCTTCACTACTCACTAACTGTGTAGCCGGGGTCAGTCTCCTCATCTGTGCTTTAACCTCCTCTTCTGCAGATGCAGAAATAATAATATGCACCTTACGGAACGGTTGGGGGTGAAATGAGTTAATGTATGTACATCATTTTTGAACAGTGCCTGACCCTGAAGAAGCACAGTTACTGTTTACTAGGATATTAAATCTTATTCTTAATAATTCATTCATGTATTCATTCACTTATTCATTCAACAAGTGTCAGATGCTGTTCCGGCCCTGGGAATAGAGCAGTGAGAGACAATAAACCCTGTTGTGGGAAGAATGCAGGTACCCCAAGGACATCCATAGCCTAATACCCAGAACCAGTTGGCAATTAAAGCTGGCAATCAGCTGACCAAGAGATAACTTGGCCACCCGGTGGCCCAAGATAGTCACGAGGGTCCCTGCAAGTAGAGGAGGGAAAACAGGTGAGACAGAGTCAGAGAGGACATATGATGAAGCAGAGGTCAGAGTGGAGTGATATGGGGCTTTGAAGATGGAAGACAGTCAAGGGCCAAGGAATGCCGGCCGCCTCTACAAGCTGGAACAGGCAAGGAAGCAGATTCTCCCCAGAGTCTCTAGAAGAGAGTAAAGCTCTGCACTTGATTTTAGTCCAGTGAGACTTCTGACCTCTAAACCTGTAAGATGATAAACCTGTGTCATTGTTGTTTAAAGTCTTTATTGAGTTTCTTTCAATATCGCTTCTGTTTTATGTATTGGTCTTTTGGGCCTGAGGTTTGTGGGATCTTAGCTTCCCGACCAGGAATCAAACCTGCAACCCTTGGAAGGCGAAGTCTTAACCCTGGACTGTCAGGGAAGTCCCAAATCTATGTTGTTTTAAGTTGCTACATTTGTGGGAATTTTTTGTAGCAGTAATAGGGTTACTAACACAAACGCTCCATCATGGGCTTACATTCTTACAGGGAGATAGACAATAAGGAAATAAATGAATACCAGGAAATAAATGAATACCTGCTGTGTAGGATGGACATTTTCTCTCCCTCTGGTGGGGTGGTGAGCCAGGCTGCTGAGCACAGAGGGAGCAGAGGGAGCAGGGGGCGGGGCAGGCTGATCAGCTGATGGTCCCCCTAGCCAGGGGTGCCGCCCACTTCTCCATATGCACCCTGCTGGGGGCCCTGAAAGACAGGGCTGCTCTGTCCCAGGGCTTCTAGGCTCTGGTCTGCCACACAGCCGAGGCTGGGCTCCTGGGCTGGGGAGGGGTCTTATATGCAATGTCGGGTCCAGGAGTGGTTGGAACCTGCTACCAGAAGCCTGGAGCAATTATCATGTTCTTCAGATGCCTGCTGGTGGGGAGGTGAGTCCATGTGATTTGTCAAAGTGAGTCAGGAGTGAAAACCAAGGCCAGGCGGCCGCCTTGGTAAGAATCTCTGGGTTTCTGTAATTGCAAGCTCTTGATTGAGCATAATAAGAAGCACTAAGAATCCTCCCATTAGGAGACTGTAAAACACCACTTGGACTTGGCTTTCATCTTGCCCAGCTGCTTACTAAAGCCTTCCTCTTTCATCTTGAAGGCCTATAATTGGCAGCCTGAGCCCAAAGAGCTACCTTAGGAAATGGCTTGTGGCCTGGGGTGGATTCTGGCCCCACCCCAACCGGGCCCTCCTACTCAAGCCCCTCAAGTCTCTGCTGCATTCTTGAGCCTAGGCTGAGCAGGGCCGGGAGGTCTTGAGGAGTCCAGCCCACCACCAGGTGGGGTACGGCTCATAGATCTTGAATGAACGGTGCCTTGCAGCCTGTGTTCGGGAATTCGGATTGTGCACTGCTCAAGGGCACTACATCTAAGGGGCACCGTCCACATGGTAGCCGCACACTAATTTATGTGGGAGAACGCTGATGGTACAGAAACTCTGGGTCTCCAGATGGGTAGCAGGGGAGAGCCACCTCTGACCTGAATTCACAGTGGCACGCTGGTCTGCGCGCAGACTCCCTGCACACGCATGTGTATCCTGCCCCATCTGCCCTGCAGCTGCCCTGTGCAGTCTTACCCCCTGGGGCCCTTTTGCGCCTGATTCCCAGGCCCTTGAGCCTTTGAACCTGATGTTGTCGCCGCACCTGATGCGGGTGGGGAAGGTAGGGTGGAAGAGTGGCCCTCTGAGTGTGTGTGATGTTGGCCATGAGTGTGACTCCATGGCTTGTGTATGCATGGAGCCAAGGTGCTACTCACCCCGATACTGCATTTTTATCCTCAAGAAGGGACATCTTTTCCTAATTTGCACAAAGGTGCTATATGGACTCACCAGGTCCTTCCCTGGACACAGTCTTTACTGCCATCACATGCGTGGTGAGGAGTCACTCTCCGTGCCCTGGGTAAAGTGTCAGCTCTCTAGCAGCTCCAGCTCTGCTCCCGTCTGGATGCTGACTTCCTCATCTTACTCTCTTAACCCTGGGGCTGGACCCAGACCTGTGGCCTTGCCTGGTGTCCACTGTGTGCGAGCCCACTGCCTGAGCCTGCAGCCCACATGCCCTTCAGAGTGCTCAGCCAGGGTAGACACAATGTCCATTGTTCAGCCACAGCAAGCAGAGAATTAAGTTGGGAAAACACTTCTGAAACCAGACCTAGGGGAGTATAACAGGAGAGCGATTTGCAACATGACAGCCTTTGACACAGTGGTCCTACTCCAGGAAATCTGTGCTTAAGAAAATCAAGGATGTGTGCACAGATTTTGCCAGAAGGATGTTATCTGAAGCATTGTTTGTTCTAGCAATAGTTGAAAATAAACCAAATGTCCATCAAGAGAAGCAGTAACTGATCACAGGCCACCCTCTGCTTTCATACATGGTGAGTGTTCCCAGAAATTTATCCGTATGTCAAATGTTTGAAACTTGGACACCTGCTTATTTTTAAAAACTGACAATAGCTTTTAAAGTTATGAGATGTTTATACTCCCTACTAACTCCTGAATTAAAAGCATTATCAAATCACTAAACATGTCTAACCTTTTAGACACAATCTTTAATAATATGTGTCTTATTTGGGTTTTCCCGAAAATAACACCTGAGACAAAAAGTTGCATGCAGGTGGTTTATTCGGGAAGTGACCCTTGGAAATGCTGCTTTGGGTGGCATGGTAGGGAAATGAAAAAGGGAAGAGAGAGAGCTAAGAAAGGGAGACTTCTCCAGAAAGTAACCACTGTGGGCAGCTGGAACTTGCCTCCCCTGGGGTCTCCGGGAAACTAGGCAGAATGCTAGGGGCAGAGGAGCTGGGGTATTTACACACCATCTCCCATCAATCATTGGCTGCAACTGCTCCTGAGGGCACGGCTTCCTGGCAGTGCCCAGAGAAAGCAAAGTGTTAGGGGCTGGGGTGGGAAGCTAAGTGGAGTGCACGGAAATGGGAAATGATAAGGGGATAGGCGGGCACTGGTGGAAATTGTTATAGTACATTTCTGGATTCTCTATGGTGTTTTTCTTTTAAATCTGTTCTTTTCTTAAACAATTCAACCTACAAGTGGCAAAGAAATCCAGAGGATATTTATTTGAGAACAAAGATTTCCCGCTTGATTTCCCCATCTTTGTCACAGTTTAATAATCATTAGCACCAACACTTCTACATATCTATTTCCCACTGGTTTTTATAAAATAGCAGTACCAAATGCAGTCTCCAGTTAAGTGCACAAAGAAGAATAACAATTGCTGTTAAGAATAACACATATTCTGTGTCAAATGCTGTAAGAATAACACATACTGTGGGCCAGGTTTACGATATCTTTGCAACAATGCTATGTGGTAGATATTACGACTGTTATTGTTATTTTACAGATAACAGTCCAACTGTTTGTGATCCCATGGACTATACAGTCCATGGAATTCTCCAGGCCAGAATACTGGAGTAGGTAGCCTTTACCTTCTCCAAGGGATCAAACCCAGGCCTCCTGTAATGCAGGCAGATTCTTTACCAGCTGAACCACCAGGGAAGCTCAAGAATACTGGAGTGGGTAGCTTATCCCTTCTCAGAGGATCTTCGGACCCAGGAATTGAACTGGGGTCTCCTGCATTGCAGGCGGATTCTTTATCAGCTGAACTACCAGGGAAGCCCGGATATTATGACTGTTATTGTTATTTTACATATTAAGAAATGGAAGCCCAGGAAGATTAAGTAATTTGCTCAAGGACACATAGCCATTATGGGACAAAGCCTGAATCTTGCTCCAGAGTGCATGCTTCGTTATGTGACTGCTAGAAAACTCCCCCTCTCCGCCAAAGCAGACTGATAAAGGCTTGAGAATGGTACACGATAGGGAGTGGGGGCAGGGGCGGTCAGTATTAATGTATATACAGTAAAATTTTCAGACTTGGATAAATCAGCACCACAGTGGCACAGAATGGTTTATGACTGTAACAGGTACAAATTTAAAACTGTTCACTCAGTTGGATTAGAAACATCGTTTCATCTTTTCCATGGCTAGAAGAGAATTTTAAGATACTATTCACCCAGACAGTAAGGCGTCTGCCTGCAATGCTGGAGACCGGGTTTGATCCCCTGGAGAAGGAAATAGCAACCCATTCCAGTACTCTTGCCTGGAAAATCCCAAGAACAGAGGAACCTGGTAGGCTACAGTCCATGGGGTTGCAAAGAGTCGGATAGGACTGAGCGACTTCACTTCACTTCACATTCACCCAATGAGAGAAATTCGTCTCAGTCAGCTAGGGGCTGCCTTGACCCTTTCCCAAAGGATAGGGAGGTGTTTAGTGTCAGACATTAGTCTGTGTGGCCGCTTTGCTGTTCGTTTGTCAGGCCTTTGCGCACACCATCTCCTCCATCCAGCCCCGGGATCCTCTCTGGGGAGCTGGATCTGTAGCTGTACTTCCATGCCCCTCAGAGTCAGGAGCATCATTTCTCCGACATGCTTGAAGACCTCGTGTCCCCCTGCTTTCTGAGATCAATGCCTGCATCTTTGTGAGACCACCATCGTGTCCCCCCCACCCCCACCACCTCCACATGCAGGGACTCTGCCTGGGGGAGGGAGGGGAGGAGGGGAGGGAGCTGGAGCCCCTCCTCAGGAAACCAAGAGTGGCTCAGCTCTTGTCCAGGCCACTTTATTTCTCCTTTTCTCCCATCGAGGAAATTTCTCTTTCTTTCTCTCCTTTCTTTCTCTCTTCCTTCCTTCCTCCCTCCCTTCCTTCCTCTTTGCTTTTTTTTTTTTAATTTTGAGAGTGAGAACAACAGCTCTGCAAGCAACTGTATACTTCCAACTCCAGTGTATTATACAAGAGAAAGATTCCTTTTTCTTCCCACTGTTCTGGTATCTACTGAAGCATCACAAACCACTTCCAAAACAGCCGTATCGAACATATATTTTCTTTTGGTCTAGGATTGCCAGATAAAGTACTATGGATATTTTACCTCTAAATACTGTACCTATTTATCTTTAAAGTTAAAAACATTAACATTTATCTTTGTGTACTATATGAGTAAAAATTTGATCCCAGTTAAATTTGAATTTTAGATCAGCAATATATATATATTTTTTCATGTCTTAGCATATTTGAGCGATACTTGGACTAAAAAAAGATTACTCATTATTGATCTGAAATTCAAATTTAATGGAGCGTCTTGATTTTTGGAATTTTTTTTTAAAATTTGGGAACCCTATTTTGGTTCCAGTTTTGTGGGTCAGGAATTTGGGTGGGGTTCGGGGCAGCTGAAAGATGCCCTGCTATGGGTGGTGCTTCATGTGCATGTCTGGCGCCTGGGTGCCCCAGGCCTCACTCTCTCCCTTCAGGAGAGGTCTCATCCTCCAGGGCTTTTCTGTGCAGTTAAGGACTCTCACAGGAGGGCAGCCTCAGATGGCCAGACTTCTTACATGGAGACTCTGAGACCTGACTCCGAAGAAGGAAATGAAAACTGCCAGTCTCCTGAATCTTGGGCCTGTCAACTAGTACAACATCACTTCCGCCTTATTCGATAGGTCAAGCAGTTACAACACCCACCTGGCTTCCACAGTGGGGGACATAGACCTCACCTCTTAGGGGAACAGTGATGAAGAATTTGCAGCCATCTTTAATCTATTGCACCCATTGAGAAGGAACAGATTTTCTGCCACCCACCCGATGATTGAATATCGTGTTTCTCTCTTTCAGCATCCCGTTCTTATGGAGAGATACTTGGACTAAAAAAACTACTCATTGTTGATCTGAGTACTGGTACAACTGCAAGGCAATGACAACGGCTCATTTCAGCTTCTGTCTGGTTGGGAGAAGGGCATTAGGAAAAAAGGATACTCAGAAAGGTAGGGAAATTGTGGTTAGTGTTTCAATATGTGATTCCTAGGGTTGAATGATATATAATAATTCAGAAAGATATTATTAAATTGTTAAGTGTATAAAGCAGGTGACAAAAGTGTGTTTACAGTATAAAGTTTTTCTTAAATGTTATTATACCATATAAATGTTGGATAGCTATATGCAAAAATATTAGCAGTGATTCATCTGTAAAAGGTGTGTTTCTGGCACATTTTGATCTTTCTGCTTATAAATGTTTTTGATATTTTAAAAAATGAACACGTGTCACTTTTATTTTAGAAAAAAAAGAGTTTATCATAAAATAAAAAGGAATCCACTGTCCTCCTAATTATTAACATTTTAGTTATTCGTACAAATCCTATTGAGCATCTAGCATGTACTGGCTACTGTACTAGGCCCTGGGGGTTCTGCCATAAACCAGACAAAGTTTTCTCCAGAGTCTTTGGAAAGAGAGTGGCCCTGAAAATGCTTTTGTTTTGGACTTCTAGCCTCCCAGATGGCTAGTGGTTAAAGAACTCCCCTACCAATGCTGGAGATGCAAGAGACACAGGTTCAATCCCTGGATTGGGGTGATCCCCTGAGGAGGGCACAGCAACCCACTCCAGTATTCTTGCCTGGAGAATCCCATGGACGGAGGAGCCTGGCAGGCTGCGGTCCATAGTGTTGCACAGAGTCAGACATAACTGAAGCATCTTAGCACAGCCTCCAGAACTTGAGAAAATTTTCTATTTTTTTTTCTTTTTGTTTGTTTATTTTTTTTGCTACCTCATTGCAATAATCTGTTCTGGCAGCCCTGGGGAACTAAATACAAGCCCTTTATTCCTGGGTATCTTATTAACCAGTGATGGAGATTTCCGTTTTGGAAGTAAGTAATCTAATGGTTCCCACTTTACAAAGCGGGAAACTGAGATTCTGTAAAGAACAGTAGTTTGTCTCAGACCCCACAGAGCATGGCTTCCACAGCAGATCCAGGATTCAAACTCTGGTTTCTCCATCACCAGTGTTTAGGCTGTCTCCATGATGCGACAGCTTGTAGACCTGGGCTTCCAGCAGTTTTAAGACTCATGCAACTGTTACTAAGATCCTTGCTCCTTGTTCTGTCACCCTGCAATGACAAAGAAACCAACCCTGGGGCCTCTCCACAGCAGAAGCAAAGAAGGGGAAAGTGTCCTTGCATCAGGACCTGCCCTGTTCCTTCACCTCTAACTGGCTCTGAGTCCATGCTGGGATGAATGGGACTCAGACAGCTGTTTCCAGGTGTGCTCACTGCCATTCATGCCTGCACGTGCTGATCAGCCCCTCTGCATTGTTTTGTTGCAGCCAGGGTGTACCCCTCGCTCAGGATAACTCAGCCTCTCCTCTGACCTTGCAAGGAGAGACTGCCATTGCTTTCCTTCCTTTAAATATTTTCTTTCCAGATTTTAAAATGAATACACGCTTTTTGGAAAGAAAAATACAGAAAGATAATGGAAGGACAAAGAAGAAAATAGAAATGACTTGTAGGCACCAGCAGTTTCCCATTTATAAATGTGCAAAAGGAAAAAAAAAACCTATATTCAGATATGCCT
Source organism: Dama dama (assembly GCF_033118175.1). Lineage (NCBI taxonomy): Eukaryota > Metazoa > Chordata > Mammalia > Artiodactyla > Cervidae > Dama > Dama dama. The sequence goes on along the minus strand of NC_083681.1, from coordinate 40,995,262 downwards.
CTGGTTATGCTATGTATGTAGATACATCCATTCACAGAACAAATTTAGCTGTGTTTAAAAATGAACATTTTTATATAGATTCTTTTTGGTGGGGGAAGCGGGAGAAATCTGGCCTTAAGAACAATTTTGTAATCTATCCCAAGCATTTACCCAGATCGTTAAAAATGCCTTGGAAATACCATTTTTAATGGCTGCATGATATTCTATCAAGTGGATCATCACTTACTAAGTATTCATTATCTGTTACGAAACATTCAGAGGTTTTTTTTAATTTTTCTGGAGAAGGAAATGGCAAGCCACTCCAGTACTCTTGCCAAGAAAATCCCATGGATGGAGGTACATGGTCGGCTGCAGTTCGTGGGGTCGCAAAGAGTCGGACATGACTGAGAGACTTCACTTTCACTTTCATTAACTTAAAACACTGTCATGAGCATACTTGGTATGAGACTTTGTGTGCCTTTCCAATTATGCCCTTGTCATGAAATTATTGGGTTCAAGCTTATGAACATAACATTTTTACAGTGTTATTGAGGTATACTTTACAAAACATAAAACTCACCCATTGTAAGTTGTTCATTTAATGATTTTTAATAAATTTACACATCCTTGCCAATCACCTCCACAGTCCAGATTCAGAACATACTGGTCATCACAAAACATTTCCTCAATTTCTTTTATGACCAAACTCACTCCCACTCCAGCCCCAAACAACCACTGATCTACTGTATATATAGATTTACCCTTTATGGACATTTCATAAAACAGAATCATACATTATGTACTCTTTTTCTACATGGCCATATTTACTTATCATATCATTATTTTGATCCAGTGATGTTGCAGTATGAATTACGACTTTGTTCCTTTTTGTTGCTGAGTAGTATCTCATTGTATGGATTTGCCACATTTTGTTCATCCATTCATCTCTTAGTGGAAATTTGGATTATTTCCAGTTTTCTCCTATTAAGAATATTGCTATGGATATTTACCCACAAGTCTCTATATGGACATGTTTTTACCCATTTCTCTTGGGTAGATAGATACCTAGGAGTGGGTCATATGGTAAGCTTATATTAAACATTTTAAGAAATCACCAAAGAATGTCCCAAAACTTTCCATTTTACCTTCTCACTAGCAATGTTTAATATCAAGCTTACAGTTGTTTCACATCCTCACCAACATTTATTATTTTGAGTATTGTCATTCTGATAGGTAAACATTAATATCTCTCTGTGGTTTGAATTTACCTTTTCTTAATGACTAATGATGAACATCTTTTCACGTGCTTCTTAGCTATTTGTGTATCTTCTTTGGGGAAATGTCTATTAGAAACTTTTGCTCATTTTTTAATTGAGTTGTCTTGTTGCTCTTTAAACATTCTGGAAACAAATCCTTTATTAAACATATGATTTACAAATCTTTTCTTCTAATCCTTGGCTTGTCTTTCATGTTTTTTAAATGATTTTTGTTGATGAGCAAAAGCTTTTAATTTTGATAAAGTCCAATGTATTTACTTTTTGGATTACCCTATTTTGTGACTTGTCTAAGAAAGTTTTGCCTTACATAAATTCACAAAAAGTTTTCTCTGATATTTTCCTCTAGAATATTTTTGAACATAATTTTAAAATGATTTTTGTTTTTTCATTTTGAACAAAATCCATGGTAATTTTTAAAAATTAGAAACTATGGATGACCAAAAGAAAGAAAATACAGATCACTCATAATCAGACTATCAGAGATGAGCCACCGTGAATGTATTGTTGTGTATGTGTGTATTAGTTATCTATTGCTGTGTAACAAATTATCCCAAAAACATAACTTAAAACAAACATCTATTTTCTCAAAGTTTCTGTGGATCAGGCATCTGGGAGCACTTTACTGGGCACCTTTTCTCGGGACCACTCACAAGGCTGCAATCGAGGTGTCATTGTGGCAGCCGTCATTTCAAGTCTCCACAGAGAGAGAATGCGTTTCCAAGCTCACTCATGAGGCTGTCAGCAGTCCTCTAGTCCTTGCTGGCTATTGGTTGGGGACATCAACTCCTTGCCATATGGGTCTCTCCATAGGGCAACTAGCAACACGGGAGCTGTCTTCCCTGAGAGGACGAGAAGGAGGAGGGTGCTCATAAGGAAGTCATAGTCTTTTTGTAACCTGGTCTTAGACATGACCTTCCATCATTCTGCTCCTGTTCTATTCATAGAGGTGAGTCACAGGTCCAGTCCACTCACAAGGGGGGCAGATTACACAAGTGTATGGGTCCTAGGAGGCAGGGATCATTGGGGACCATTTTAGAAATCTGCCACCATGACTTTGTTTGTTTTCTAGTTTTCTTATGAATTAGGTGGTGAATGTTTGCCTGTGACACATAGAGATGCAGGGGCCCCTTTCTAGATTCTAGATTCTACTGGGTCAGAATCTCCATGGGAGATGCCTCTCTCTGTAAGTTTATTTTTTAAAAACATCACAGGTCACTCTAACAGGATCCAGGGTTGAGAGTCACTGGCAAGCATAAATGTTAGTTTCCTGACATGGATTAGCACTGTGCATATTGTTTAGAAGTGTGTTCTGTTCTCCCCCTCAGATAGGCTTGAAGATAAGCATGCCTCAGTTCCCTGTGTGGGGCTGCCACGTTTGCCCCTCTGCTTCCTCGGAGCCGCATCTGGCAGTCACGACCTTCACTTCTAGGAGCTTCAGGGAAGTCGAGTGGGTGGCAGGGACTGCCTGCCTCCGTGTTTGGCTCCAGAGCAGCTCTGACATCAATTCATCAGTCCAGAGGACACTTTTAGATGCAAGTCTGCTGGTGTGAGGACTTTATGAGAACAAGAATCCCTGGCTGTGAAATTGCTGGCATTTCATGATGTGAAAGAAGATTTACAAGCTCCATGCTGTGCTAAGCTATAAAACCCAGCCCAGCAGTTATGCAACCAAGCCTGTGAGGCAGGCAAAATGCAAGGAAGTGGCAGGTGGAAATAAGGGAAGCCACCACCTCACTGCGCCTGGGGCCCCCTGGCCCCAAACACACATCCACAGGGGAGTCAGATCAAGGTTCCTTCAGCTATATCCGCCTTCTGGGGAGGCTCGCCCAGTAGTCATTAGGGAAGTATTAGGCCGAGTAGTATTACGTGAGATCCCCATGGACTCAGAATGGAAGGGGTTTCAAAGGTCCCTAGCTGATACCCCCTGAATACCTTCCTTGCTAAGAGGCCATTTTGCTTCTGCTTGATATTCACCCTGTGACCCAATTCAGGGGAGACACTTGGAATGTACTCTCCCATAACCCTATTTAATTTTTTTTGTATAATTAAAAAATTTTTTGCCTTCCCCACTAAAATGTAAGCTTCCTGACAGTAGTAACCTTGCCTGTCTGACCTTCAAAATGTAGCTGGACCACAATGCATGTATGTTGACAGAATAAATGAAAGAATGGATATTTGGATGCTTCCGGGGATGGGGACCTCACTAACTCACAGGTCAGCTGTCCCCTGTCAGGATAGCTCTTGAGTACTGGCTGTCCCTCACCTGGCTGCCATCTACCTCCATGTGGCCTTCCCTCATTGTCCTCACCTGTAGGGCCCCCTTTGAACAAGCCCACTTCTCTTCTGCATTGGAGCCATCCAGAGATTTGAAAACAGTGGCCAGCGGCACGCTTTTCAAAATAAATGTCCCCATTTCTTTCAGCTGCCTCTCGCTTATCAGTGTCATCTCAGCCATCCTCCTCCAAAGGGCTCTCTAATGGGGCACTGTCCCTCAGCAATTTAGGTTCACTCTTTTGAGATCCTTAGCAAGCCTTGGCAGTTTGCAGATTTGAGACTCTTCTGCCCCAGCAAACATTTAGGTCGCTTCTTCATGCTCAGAGTTTTTAGGTATAAAAATAGTTAGTGGATTTAACTGAGGATCGATGCTGTAAGCCAGTTGACTCGGTTCCCTTGCTCAAAGTTTCTTGAGAACAGCAGTCACAAGTAGGGGGCCCCAGATTTGAGGGGAGCAAATGGCTCTACTGACTCTGCCCTCCCAACTCCCTAACTTTTAGGACCAGGCTGAGGGGTATGGAGCTGAGGGCAGAGTATATTATGTGCCGCCACTCAGCAGAGGAGGAGGGGACCCCTGCTTCCTCGTCATCAAGGGCAGTGCTCACCAGGGGGAGCGGTGAAGAAGTGGGGGGCTTGGACCCCTAGGGGATGCTACCAGGGTCTGAGATGGATGTTGTGTTTGAAAACGAAGATAAAATATTTTTATTATTCTCATAATTTAAGCTGTGGGTCAAAGGTCAATTTTTTTGCCTGCTGGGGAGGTAAAACAAAGTGCTCCAGTGTTATTGGGGAGTGAGTTTATAAAGGTTGGGAAACTGGCTGGGATTCTGCAAGTGCTCAGATCCTCTAAGTTTGGGGCAGTCTCCCCACGCTGATGCCCAGCTGGTGTGTCGATCCTGACCGCCCCTCCTCATGCTGGCCGTGGTGGTCCTTCCAGTCATAGGTGTAGGACCCCAAGGGCATAACAGGAGTGAGCCCCACTCTGCCTCCTTGGTGGGGTGCTCTGGGAACCCCTGAGGGAACCATGTGACTGGGTTTAACAGCCCAGGCGGGGCAGGGCTGGTGGCTGCTGTGGGCACCCGGCCCACGTGAACCACTGCTCTGGCCGGGACCTCCAGTGGTCCACAGCCCCTCAGCATGGGGCTGAAGCCTGAACATGTGAATGTTTGGGTGAAGTACACAGGATTTCTGGGCACTATTTTGCCGGTGACCAAAAGAGGAAAGGGAGGAGCAAGTATCCCTTAGATCCACTGCTTGGTGATAATTTTACTCATCCATCCATCCATCCATCACTCAGTTAACAGGTGTTCCAGACCCACCATAGCCAGGCCTCTTCCTTCGTTAGCCTTCTCTCTTCCAGTAGCCCCACCCTCCTTCTCTATTCATGGAAATTTCTAAAGAAAGCATTCAACAATAAAACTAAATGCCCAGATAGAGCAAGTTGTATATAAATGCTATTTAATTTTTTAAAAATTTAAGTAATAAAGTACCAAAAACTTTAATTTTGGGGAAAAGTCCACATTCCCATCAATCAAACTCCAGTCTGCTAAAATATCTGTGGGTCATTTCTCACCACGTCTCTGCACTACAGCGTCATCCTGAAGATCATCCTGGCTCCATCTAGTTTAAAGGGGAAGGTTGAGGGGAAAGGGGTTTGGGCAGCAGCTTTGTTAAAGAAAGGAACAGAGTGGGTTGCATCCTCCATGGAACTCCCGTTGGGCAGCTGGGACTCGGGTAGCTGTCAGTGTCACTTAGAAAGCAAAGGTGACCTACAATCTCACACTGTCGCCAAGCAAACAGACAGCAAACAGACACTTAGGAAGCTGGTAGTTTGGGGGCTTGTGAAGACCTGCATCTGCCAATGCAAGGAAGGGAGAAGCCCCGTTCCATGGCCCTGGCCATGTGAGATGCCTGCTCTGGTAGGTGAACCACTAGATTTGGGGTTGTGGATGAGGGCCTTTTCCAGCACCAGTCAGCCCCTTGACATCTGGAACTTAGCACTGACCATACACCTGTGGCTCACCTGGTCCACGCCTGGCAGTGTCCACCCAGAGGTGAAGTCAGTAGTTTACTGGGAAGGTGTTTATTATTCCTATTGTTCAGTGGCTAAATCGTGTCTGACTCTTTTGTGACCCCATGAACTGTAGCCCACCAGGCTCCTCTGGCCATGGGATTTCCCAGGCAAGAATACTGGAGCTGGCTGCTATTTCCTTCTCCAGGGGATCTTCCTGACCCAGGAATTGAACCCATGTCTCCTACACTGGCAGGCAGATTCTTTACACTGAGCCACCAGGGAAGCCCCCCTTATTCCTAGGTACCACTGTTAATTGGCGCCCACTATTGGGCTTCCCTGCTGGCTCAGCTGGTGAGGAATCCACCTGCAATGCGGGAGACCTGGGTTCGACCCCTGGGTTGGGAAGATCCCCCGGAGAAGGGAATGGCTAACCACTCTAGTATTCTGTCCTGGAGAAGTCCGTGGACTGTATAGTCCATGGGGTCGCAAAGAGTCGGACACGACTGAGTGACTTTCAAACAAAAAAAATAATCGGTGCATCAGATATTTAGTGAACATGCCCAGGGACCAAGGCCCACCAGTTTATCACTCTCACTAGTTTATGAATCCTGATTTAGGCACACACCTCCTTGTGCCTCAGTCTCCCCACTTCTACATGATGGTTACAAGGTGATTAACCCTGGAAAGCTCATGGCAGTGGCTGTTGTGTAAACAATAAGTTCAGAGTGTTCTGAGGGCCCGTGCGCTATTCCAGGAGTCTTGTGTCACTGGACCTGTGAAATCTGAGGCCCGAAAGGCCACGAAGATGGGAGCACTCTGTGCCCGCGGCCCCGGCGCCTGGGATGAGCGCCGCCAGTGCACACCGTGTACCCTGGCTTCGCAGCCTCCTGTCTCACTCGGAGCTGCTCAAGGTCAGCGGTTTCAGTCCTGGAACATTCACAGCTTTCCTTGTGGCGTTGAGGGCCACAGTGCCTCCCTCTTCTGGTCTATTTCAGGCAGAGTCGAGTTCAAGAGGGAAGGGATCCCACAGACACCTCGGCAGGTGTCTGAGAATATGGACTTGGCTCCCGCAGCACCGAGTTCCAGGGACAGCTCTGCCACGAACGACCCTGCGCTCCTGGGACTGACTTCCTTCTCGTAAGACTGGACCCCCATCTCTAAATGGGGGATTCAAAGTACCTGCCCCACAGGGCGGTTGGTCAGCTGAACTATATGTAAAGAGCAGAGCATAGAGCTTGGCACAGACTACGTGCTCATCAATGGGAACATCCTTCTTCCCCCAGCAGGTCCTTCCTGGTGGGCTGCCCGGGCTAGTCGACAGTCCTGGGCTCCCCAGTGGTGACACGTCTCATGCTTGCCTTGCCCGTTTGTTGGCTAGGCTTTCAGAACTTTCTACATCTTTTGGTACCAGAGGCAACAGGGTCTTCTCAGGACACACCCTCCACCCAATCCCATTGAGACAGACCCAATCTCCCGTAAAGTGTCATGGGTAAGATACTGATCACTGCCCAGAAGTGACTGCACTGGGGTTCCAGCTTTTCCCAGCCTCTCTATCAATGTTCGTGTACATCAGTGCTGGGAGTCCCAGGCTCTGTTCTCTGTAATTATAGGGACCCTCAACTATTACTCCAGTGAAACACAGAGCAATCTAGATGTGGGATCTTTCCATCATTTGCCCAGAAGGACCATTTTGGAAAACAAAGTTACATATTTCCGAGGTCATAGGCTCTTCCTGCCTACTCCTGCTCCCTTGCCCCCCATCATGCATATGTAGACACACACACTCTCCTGCTTCTCTGCCCATGAAATCCTTAACTCCAGTTGCCTGACCACTGGGCTCATATCTTGTTCTTATTTGCCTGGTTTTGGTTTCATTTATCCTGCAGGTTTTGAGTAAATTGTCTTTGAGGCTTTTGAAAATAAACAACATAAAAAAAAAAATCAGTGTAGAAGCTCTTCAAAACATTAACTTGTGTCTCCTAGTAACTTGTTTCTGTGCTAACCTCAGAATCAAACTTTTCTGGAGATCTCTGTTTAGTGAAGAATTTCTGGAGATCACGATAGATTAAAATACACTGGTTTCCACTTGCAGTTATCTCTTTGTGCCGATCAGTGTGTTAGTCATTCAGTCATGTCTGATTCTGAGCAACCCCATGAACTATAGCCTCCCAGGCTCCTCTGTCCCTGGGCTTCTCCAGGCAAGAATACTGGAGTGGGTAGCCATTGCCTTATCCGGGGGTCTTTCTGACCTAGGGATCAAACTTGGGTCTCCTGCTTGGCAGGCAGATTCTTTACGGCCTGAGACCCAGCAAAGTGCAAAACAGAGAAATCTGTCAGATGCAGACGACAGCCCACAGCTGAGCAGCCTGATTCCTGATTTCACTTTTTTGTGTTTATCAAGTAACCTTCTTGTTCAATCTATGTCACTGATCAACGTATTATAATAAGTAAATCTCATATTTACTTATGAAACTGAATGCCATATAAAATACACTAAATGCATTTATACAAGTTCTTTTAAAATACACTTCTCTAGTTGTGTATTGTCAGTGTTTGGTTAACCACTGTAAGAAATGCCCCTCAAATTTCAATGTCTTAATTTACATCAAAATATAACATGAGTCAGCAGGGAGACTGTTCTCTTGTCCTTCAGGGACCCTGACTTTTTCTACCTTGCAGTTCCCCCTTCCCCTGGGTCCTCGGAGTCCTCTTCACTTACTGGAAAAGCCAAGAGTCTCTCAGGGAGGTGGTTGTGGTCAGGTCTGTAAGTGGAGCCCATTCCTTCCCCCCGTTGACCAGAACTCAGCCGCATGGTCATCACACCTGAACACAGGGCAAGAGAGGGCGTGTCCAGGAGGGAGAGAAGATGAATGTCGACGAGGAGTAGTGGGTCTGCTATAAATTTATAACCTCACTTCAGCCAAGCGTGCCCTGCTATGCTGCGTCGCTTCAGTCACGTCTGACTCTTTGTGACCCCATGGACTGTAGCCCACCGGGCTCCTTGGGAGCCTTGTCCATGGGATTCTCCAGGCAAGAATACCAGCAAGAACACATGCCCTTCTCCAAAGGTGAGCTTCCTCAAAGAGCTTGCGGTAGGCAAAAGGATGGCTACAAAAATTTCCATGTTCTAATGCCCAGAACCTCAGAAGATATTACCTTCATGCAAAAGAGACTTTGCAGATGTGATTAAGAATCTTGAGATAAGGAGATTTTACTGGATAATCTAAGGGAGAGGAGCAATGTAATCACAAGTGTTAGAAATGGAAAAGCGAGGCAAGAGAGACAGAAATTTGAAGATGATACAATGGTGGCTTTGAACACGGGAGAAGGGGCTATGAGGTGAGCAATGCAGGCAGCCTCGGGAAGCTTCAGAGGGAAAGGAATGGAGTCTCCCCTAGACCTTCCGGAAGAAATGCATCCTTGAGAACGTCTCGATTTTAGCCCAATGGAACCCATTTTGAACTTCCAGTGTTCAGGACTATAAGATAGTAAATTTATGTTGTTTTAAGCCACTAAGCTAGTGGCAATTTTCTAGAGAGCCATAGGAAATGAGTGCATAGCTCATTTTACTTTGCATCCCTACTGTGTGCCCCGTACACAGTAAGTACAGATAGCAGGGGCACTTTTCACATGGAGTTTGTTTGATGGGGAGCAAAGCAAACTTGTGAATCAAGGAAAGTGGGGCTCCTTCCAAAGACTGGGAGACTGTTGTCATGTAGCCCAGGTAAGGGAGAAGACCAAACTTCCGGTAAGGAGGAGACTTGGACGGTGGTAGCCTGGGAGCAGCTGAGTAAGAAACACGCAGCCCCAGCATGGAGGTGGGTAGGTAGAGTGGTTGCTTATGATGATTTGGTAGTATGGGGGGAGCCAGGGAGCCGAGCTTCTATCTGGAAGGGAACTTGGGGAGCATGGGAACAAAGGGCTTTCTGAGGGGAAGCTGCAGACTTAGGCTCTTGGGTCAGAATTCCAGGATCAGAGTCTGACCTCATGTCCCTTCTTCTTATCTGGCTGTGTAACCTGCATAACAGATCGCCTTAAGACTTCGTAGTATACGGCAAGCTGTGTACCATGCTCAGCATTCTCTGAGTTGGACAGGTCATGGTGGGGACAGCTTATCTCTGGTCTGTGATTCCTGGGTCTCCAGGGGGAAGATTCCGAGGCTGGGGATGACTCAACATAGTATGGCAACCTTATGTGGAAGTTCAGAGCTTCAAAGACAAGTGTCCTAGCTCATAAAGTAGAACCTGTAGCTTTTATGATTTATCCTCAGAAGCCATCCAGCGTCCCTTCTGCTGCATTTTATTAGTTTACATCAAATCACAAGCTCATCCAGATTTAAGAGCGGAACTAGATTCTCCCTCCTGATGGGAAGTGGCAAGGTTCTAGTAGAATGCATCAGACAGCAGAGATTGCTGCAAGTACCTTAGGAAAATGTAATCTGCCACATTTGGTAATTTTCCAGCTTTTTGAGATTTGGTTTCCTCAGCAAGAAGATAGGGTGATAGCTGCAAACCTCCCATCTGGGTTAAAGTATCTAAAGCTTTTGACACAGTGCCTTGAATATAATACTATCCTAAGTGCTTCCAAGAAACCAGAGAGCAGTTCTGTTGTATCTCATGACAGCATCCACAGTTCCTTGCACAGTGCCTGGCATCTGAATGAATCTAAGAGAATTGTGCCGGATTGGGGATCGTCTGTTGGTGTATCAGCTATATACTGCTGTGTAACAAGCTACTCCAAAACTTAGTCACTTAAAACAGCGGCCACTTTATTTGTCTGTAGTTCTGTGAGTCAGCAGTTCAGGCTGGATTCAGCTCAGTGGTTCTGCTGCTGCTCTCACCTGGGACCACTTATGTGGCTGCAGTTATGGGCAGTTGACTAATGTTGGATGATCCCAGACCCATCACACACATCTCACATATCTGACAGTTGGTGCTGGCTGTCAGTTGGAGAGCCTCAGTTTTCCTCCATGTGGCCTTTCTAGCCAGCTAGCTCAGGTCCATTAGCACCATGGTCCCAGGGTTCCAACTGCAGCCAAAAGACAAGCCCTAATTCCTAGACACTTCTGAAGCCTCTGCTTGTGCCTTATTTACTAATTTCCTGTTGTCTTCAAACTCAACATTCAAAAAACTAAGATCATGGCATCCAGTCCCATCACTTCATGGCAAATAGATGGGGAAACAATGGAAACAGTGACAGACTTTATCTTCTTGGGCTCTGAAATAACTGCAGATGATGACTGCAGCCATGAAATTAAAAGACACTTGCCCCTTGGAAGAAAAGCTATGACAAACCTAGACAGCATTATAAACAAGAGAGACATCACTTTGCTGACAAAAGTCTGTATAGTCAAAGCTGTGGTCTTTCCAGTAGTCATGTATGGATGTGAGAGTTGGGCCATGAAAAGGCTGAGCACCAAAGAACTGATGCTTTTGAACTATGATGCTGGAGAAGATTCTTGAGAGTCCCTTGGACAGTAAGGAGATCAAACCAGTCAATCCTAAAGGAAATCAGTCCTGAATATTCACTGGAAGGACTGATGCTGAAGCTGAAATTCCAATACTTTGGCCACCTGATGGGAAGAGTCGACTCATCGGAAAAGACCCTGATGCTGGGAAAGATTGAGGGCAGAAGGAGAAGGGGGCCACAGAGGATGAGATGGTTGGATGGCATCATCGACTCAATGGACATGAATTTGAGCAAACTGCAGGAGATAGTGAAGGACAGAGAAGCCTGGTGTGCTACAGTCCATGGGGTCACAAAGAGTCAGACACAACTGAGTGACTGAACAACATGGCCAGTCATGTGGCCAAGCCTGGACTTAAGGGATGGAAAAATAAACCCCACATCTTGAAGGGAGGGGCGACAAAGTTGCATTACAAAGTACAGGAAAGGGGGGATCATTGCAGCCGTTCTTGCAAATGATCCATCACAGTTAATATCAAGCTGTATGACAGAGGTTGAGATGGGGCTGGAGGCTCAGTTGCATGAGGGAGGTGGCAGGGGGGTAGTGCTGAGCATATGTGACAGTCTATCCAGCGGGACACTGGTTTGGCGAGGAGAGTTCACTGCACCTTCTGCCTTAAACCACAGGGAAATGTATCAGCTCACCTGACAGGACTGCAGAGGCTAGGCTTGCTCCAGCTTGGCTGAAGGAGCAACTCAACAAAGTCAGCCATCCCAGATCCTTACCCATCCACTCCCTGCCCTCCTTGGTGAGGGCCTTGTCCTTTAGGCTTGCAGTATGATGGCTACAGCAATTCCCAGAGCCCCATCCAGGCACCTGGAGAATGAAAGGCAGAAACTTCTCAGAATCCAACCCAGCAGTTTTTTCCATTATGGCTCCTTGGCCAGGACTGGGCCAAGACGGCAGGATTCCCATGGCTGCTCATGTTACTTTCCTGGGGCTGCCATAACAAAGTACCATATGCTGGTGGCTTAAAGTCACAGAAATGTATTGTCTCACAGTTCTGGGGGTTAGAAGTCCTACATCAATGTGTTGGCAGTGCCATGCTCCCTCTGAAACCTGAAGGAAAATCATTGCTTGCCTCTTCCTAGCTTCTGGTGTTTCTCCCCACATCCTTGATATTCCTTGGCCCATAGATGCATCACTCCAATCCTCCATCTTCACATGATCTTCTCCCTGTGGGCTTACATCATCTTCCCTCTGTGCATGTCTGTCTCTGGGTCCCAATTTTCCCTTTTAATAAGAACACCAGTCATATTGGATTAAGGCCCACCTTCATGACCTTATTTTAACTTGATCACCTATGATCAGACCCCCATTTCCAAATAAGGTCACTTTCTGGGGTGGTAGGGGTTAGGACTACAACTTACAATGTAGTTGAATGTTGAAAATGAATCACAATGATCCCCACAGCCCTCAAATGAATGAATGAGTGAATGAAAGACCATAGTACTTGGAGTACTCTCATGGAGTCCGATATTAGCTTCCTGGTGAGATTTGCAGGGTAATTTTAGCCCTAGAACTCATTGAGGATATTTGGGTATTTGTGCCTTCTGCTTATGACAGATTGTTGATCACACTTATAATTTATTTCTGGCCTGTATCTTTAGTCAGAAGCACAACCAACTCCTCAAGAACAAATGCTATTCCTCTGGGAAATTCTGACAGACCGCGTTATGACATGGTTTCCAGGAATGCATTGTGATGAAGTCCAGTTTGCTCATACAGACACTCAGCAAACACCCACAAGCACCCAGCTCATATACACAAACCAGCATCTCCAGGGCAACGGAGGGTAGCAACTGGCTGCCTAGCAACACTGCCTCCCTGGCTCCCACCTTCCACTACCTCTCCTATGTGGAATGCGGGCCTTTCCCCTCCAAGGCAACTCTCTGTGGGTAAGATGATTAGATTTCCCTGCGGGAGGGAGTGGGGACTCTGGATACCCTATCACAAAACTTACCAAAGTTGCCCTGTTGTTTTAGAATATATTTAGGTCTACCCAGCCCCAGATATATCACACAATTCTTAGAAGCCAAACTTAAAATTTGCACCCACCACAGGAAGTCCTGAGTCATACATAATGAAAGATCAGGGGCTGCCAGGCTTGCAGTGCGTGTGTGCTCAGCCGCTTCGGTCATGTTCGACTCTTTGTCACCCTTTGGACCGTGGCCTGCCAGGCTCTGTCCATGGCATTCTCCAGAATGCTGAAGTGGGTTGCCATGATTTCCTCCTTGAAGAGGAGGCACTAATTCTCTTACCTTGCTCTTTTGAGATGGTGGAGGACTGGGTGGAACTGGGGTTTAGAGTCTCCTTGTAGGGCCCAGGGTTAAAAATAAAAATCTCCTTCTTGACTATAAATTCATCACAGCAGATACCTTTAAAATGTGCATCTATCTTCACAGAGAGCTGGCACTCAGGCACTTTTTATTGTAATTGTTTTTCCCATTAAAAAGGGACTAGGTTCCACAGCAGGGAAAAGAGAGTGTGGGACAAATTCAGACAGTAGCATTGAAATATATATACATGAAATATATATACACTACCATGGGTGAAATAGCTAGCTAGTGGGAAGCTGCTACATAGCACAGGGAGCTCAGCCTGGTGCTCTATGATGACCTAGAGGAGGGCTCAGATGGGGGATGGGGTGGAAGGCTCGAGAGGGAGGAGATATATGTATGCTTATGACTGATTCATGTTTTTGTATGGCAGAAACCAACACAACATTGTAAGGCAATTATCCTCCAATTAAAAATAAAAAAAGACAAAGCTCTCTAAAAAAATAGAAAGAAAGCAAGCTCTCTTTGGCTTCTAAAAAAGGAAAAAAGAAAAAGGACTGGGTTTCAACCAGTGGAAAGAGGAGAAGAGTGGAGTCATAGAAATCGATTTGCAGCCAGGACACTTTGAGGTCAGACCCCTGTGAAAATGGGTATTTGGGGGCTTATAAGTGGTAGAGAAAAAGGGTATGGAACGGAAGAAAAAGGATGTTGTAATTCTGACCAGAGTCAAGGCACAGGGGGACATCAATCTTTCTTCTCACAGTTGCCTTTGCCGCTGGAAAAGAGTGATTTTTTCCACCAGGAGGCTTCCCTGGTGGCTCAGATGGTAAAGAATCTGCCCGCAATGTGCAAGACCTGGGTTTGATCCCTGGGTTGGGAAGATGCCCTGGAGGAGGGCATGGCAACCCACTCCAGTATTCTTGCCTGGAGAACCCCCATGGTCAGAGGAACCTGGCGGGCTACAGTCCATGGGGTCACAGAGTCAGACTTGACTGAGCGGCAAAGCACAGCACAGCAGCCCCTGCGCTTGGACTTGAACCCTCTCCTAGGTAACAGCGTCACCACCCATCAAGTTCCTGGGCTGCTCTAGACGCCTCCCTTGCCCTTAGACTCCATCAACAGGTCATGACTGTTCCACTTCCTCAATGTTGCAAGAATCTTTCCCTTTCCCGTGACCCGTTTTAGTTCAGACCCTCATGCTCTCTTCCTGTCCTCATCCGTCTGCCTCTCTTCATCCTCCATCCTGCCCAAGATGGTCTTGTTTAACTGCTCATCTCATCACATCACTCCTGGGCAAGACATCTTCTGTCTGCCCCTGCAAACCTGTTCTATCCTACTGTTAGTCCTGGGAACTGACCTGGATGCACCACAACAATGGCCCCCCTTGGCTTCCGGCTTCTGGTTGGATTTGGCCAAAGGGGAGCGCCACCAGGAGGTCAAAGGGGAGGAGAATGAGGTTGGGGTCTTTATAGCCCCTCACAGTGGAGTCTTGCTTACTTGCTCAGTCATGTCCAACTCTTAGTGACTGCATGGACTATAGCCCACCAGGCTCCTCTGTCCATGGGATTGTCCAAGCAAGAATATTGGAGTGGGTTCCCATTTCCTATTCCAGGGATCTTTCCAGCCCAGGGACTGAACCCATGTCTCCTGTGTCTTCTGCATTGGCAGGCAGATTCTTTACCGCTGAGCCACCTGAAAAATCCAAAAGGAAGTGGGCTTGTCCTGGATTTGAACCTGGGACCTCTCACAACCAAGGTGAGGATCATACCCGTAGACCAGCAAGCCCAACAAGCCAACTTGAGATGCCCATGGTAGAGTCACTTTAACCAAAAGTCTCAGCTCCTCTCAAGGTGACCTTCACATGAGTTTTTCAGCAACTGCTCCTTCCCCTCATCTCTTCCTACCAACAGTCCTCGTGTTACCTGACTCAGGTATAGCATTTTACTTTGTGGTTTTACTGCATGCTACCCAAACCTTAGTAAATAGCCTTTCCATTGAACACACCTCGGATTATCCCTGTTTGAATGTGCTGTCTCTTTCTGCTACATTCCTGAATGATTCACTTCTCCTACTCAAAATTTTCAGAGGTTCCCACGGCCTTTAAAATAAAGTCCAAGTTGATGATCTTGGCACTCAAGGTCCTTCATCACTCCGTTTACCTTTCCAGCCTGGTTCTTGTCACTGGCCTTCACTTACTCTGGAATCTAATTATAGAGTCATACGTATTTACCCTCAGATATTTGTACCCCTGAGCATGCAGTGTCTTATGTCTGAACTGCTTCTCACTCACTCAGTCTGATAACAGCAGTACTAAAGGTCTAGCACTGTGTCTGGCATTTAGAAAACTCTCAGTAATTACACAGTGAATGAAAAAAATGAGAATTTTTGAGAATCTCACTTCCAGGCCCAATGTCATGCAAAGGCATATTTATGGGTACATAAGACTCAACTCTTAAGGAAAAGGATTTCATGCCAAGCCAGGCACTATATAGTCTTCTTCCCTAAATTATGGGGACAAGTGGCAAGGGGAAAGTGAGGAGGCTTCTAAGCACAAATCAGTGCAAGGTTGTACAACCCCTTCAAAGTTGGAGAAAAACAATGGCATCTTCCCCAGATGGCTGTCTCTGATGATCCCTGGGTGAATCACTGTGGAAAAAATAGAGAGAAGATGTTCCAGGGAGCCAGACACGTAATCAGTAGGAAAATCTATCCCTTCAGGGTGTTCTTATTCAGTAAACATTCCCCTGCTGTGAGCTTCCTCAGGATGGGGAAGCCCTGATGAAAGGTAAGGACAGAGCAAGAGGTGGGAGGGAGTTGTCGGGTGGGAGAAGAGAGGAGAGAAGGAGGGTCAGCGCAGACCAGCCCACAGAGGAGGCTTCCTGGCTCCAGGGAGTTGAGCCTATCACCTGGAACGTGGGCACCAAGCCTCGTTAGAGAGGGGGTCAGAGGGTCTGGAAGGCTTGGGATCTCCCCTCAATTAGGTGGGACAGCTTACAGAGCAACTCACCAATCCTTTTACTCTGGGTCTGACTGCTGTAGAAATAACGTTCTCAAAATCACAAGAAACTGGCTGATGGGTCCCAGTGGGAAGGGGAGACTAAGGAAGAGGATTTTGTGTTTCCGTCTTATATTGTTCTATACAAATAACATGCAGAGGTGTTATTTTCGAAAAATGCCCAAGAGGCTATCACATCTGTGGAATTTTGGACCAATTGGTTTTTACTTTATTTCTATATTTAAAAAAACAATAAATGTTATTGAAAGCAGCTACTGTACCTCTAAGATTTCTGAAACAGCCCTGAGTTTCAATATTCTGTCCCTTTGGTCTCACAGAGTATAGAATCGTCCCAGAAATTCTGACAGCATTTAGCATCTAAACTCCTCACCTACCTGGAAGTAGTGCCAAATCTCAAATCAGACCTCAGTTCCTAACGTCGAGGAAAGAAAATATAATTTCCATGTCTAGTAAGAACATTCACTTTTTCTTTCTTCTCTGAGAATAAAAATACATTATTATTATTATTATGGATGGTCAAGATAATAATACATTAATTTTTTCAAGAATCTGAGGATGCAAACATCCTTCACTAGAGCTGGTGTGAGTCTGCCAATCTCCAATTTTAAGAATGGTTCCCCAGGCACTAGGAACACTCTGGGGGCACTCACTATACTGAGAAATGGGGAGTCACTCCCCAAGTTGTCTCCAGTTATAGATCCTGCAGAGACATGGCCTTGGCCAGGGCAGCAGATTTCCATTCCTGTTCTGGAATCTTATCTTTTCTATGGAGCTTCATCTTATCATGTCTTAGCAACTACTGACTCTCTTAAAGCAAAGGCAAGATATTCCACCGAAGACATTGCTGGAACTTCTGAAACAAGCTTCTTCTGAAGTCAGGCCTATCATTTTATTTTGTGACTAGTCAATTGTTCTGTCCCTAAATTGTGTCCAACTCTACGATCAAATGGACTACAGCATGCCAGGATTCCCTGGTCTTCACCATCTCCTGGAGTTTGCTCAAACTCATGTCCATTGATTTGGTGATACCCTCCAACCATTTTATGTTTTGTCATCTCCTTCTCCTCCTGCCTCAATCTTTCCCAGTATCAGGTTTTTTTCCAAAGAGTAGGCTCTTCACGTCAGACCCAAGTATTGGAGCTTCAGCATCAGTCCTCCTGATGAATATTCAGGGTTGATTTCCTTTAGGATTGACTAGTTTGATCTCCTTGCAGTCCATGGGACTCTCAAGAGTCTTCTCCAGCACCACCACCAAGAACTGAAAGCATGAGTTCTTCAGTGCTCAGCCCTCTTTATGGTCCAATCCCTTTTTGTTCAAGAGTATTCAAGTTGGGATTTTTGCCTCCATATAAAGATCCCTGAGAGGGATGCTATGCTGAAGGCAGCATAGGTCTGTCCTTGGTCTCTGGGCCTAGTGCTCCCTGCTTGTTCCAGGCTGCCAAGAGGAACTATTGACCCTCAGATCCCAAACATAACAGTGCCATCCTGCCACCAGCCCTGCTGCAGCCCCTGGCTTCCTGTCTCATGGCTGGGGTCCCAGTACCCCTTGAAACAGCCTTCAGAGAACAACTGCTCCTGCCAAGTCCTGACTAGATTAATCTGGGAACCATATGAAATGTGTGTGAGGTCAGGGAAGTAATTGGCTCAACTTGTCAGGGCTTTCCTTGTGGCTCAGGTGGTAAACAGTCCGCTTGCAATGCAGGAAACACCAGTTCCATCCCTGGTCAGGAAGATCTTTAGAAAAGGGAACAGCTACCCACTCCAGAATTTTTACCTGGAGAATTCCATGGACAGAGGAGCCTGGCAGGCTACAGTCCATGGGGTTGCAGAGTCGGACATGACTGATCGACTAATACTGTCATATTTTCAGGGGGAGCTCTCAGGGAGGCTGGGCCAGTGAGGCCGAGGTGGACAGGCCCCATAAGTGAGACATGGAAAGAAACAAAGGTGCACACAGGTTGATTTCCCAATAGAAGTTCTCCCTCCTAGAGCATCTCTTGGGACCAGCAATTCTGAACCTCTGGCTTCCTTCCCTCAGCATAGCTGCTACAATTGTGCAACAGAGACAAGGCAAGAGGCAGGCAACCACTTGGAAAATCATTTGCTAGTGCATTTGCTAGTGCTAGTAAAGGTGAAGACATGTGCATCCTTTGACCCAGCAATTCCTCCTTTAGATACAAACCCTGGAGAAATACATGCACATAGCACTAGGCTATACGTACCAAGAACACTCGTAACAGCATTGTGATGACGGTCAAAACAACTCAAGTGTTCACCAACAGTAGCATGGATAAATAAATCTGACATATATATAGTGGAATACTATATAGCCATGAAAACAAGGGTACTACAACTGCACATGACACTATAGATGATTCTCAGAAACACAACCAAACAAAATAATGGTTCTATTTGAATCTAATAATGATTCTTCTTATGTAAAGCTCAAAACAGGCAAAACTATTTTCTTTAGGAATGTAAACTTAAGTGGTAAAACTAAAAGGCAGTAAGTGTTATAAGTCTCAGGGAGAGGGAAAGTGTGATAAAACAGAGACACACCAGGGGCTTCAGAGTCCTGGCAATGTTTTATTTCTTGATGTGAGTGGTGATGACATGAGCATTTGCTTTATAGTTATTTATTAGAATATAAAAGATTCTGTGCACTTTTCTGTATGCATGTTACTTCTCAGAATTTAAAAAATGAAAGAATGAGAGGCCTGGCTTTAAGAAGAGCTTAGATAAGGGCTTCACCCTCTAATGCTCTCAATTGCAGAATCTACCATCATGGTCCCGGAGAAGGGACATCCCTGCCTGGACTTGCATCCCTGCCCTGCTCCAGCAGTAAGTCCCAAGCCACCAGCACCGGCAGAAGCAATCTCATCCTTGAGAAAGCCTGACTCAGCTGGCCCTGATTGCATCTTCTGGGCTCCTGCATCCCCAAGGATGTAATCGAGTGTGTTCTGGGGGAGACAGTCTGTAATGAATTTCCTAGGATGGAAACTGAACGGAAATCAAGAGAGTGGTACCAGATTGCCGGTGTGGATCACAGCTGAGGAGTAGCCCTGATATGCCTGGCCCGGGCTGGCGCCTGGTATGCAGTCTCATGTCTGGCTTCCTTCTCCTCCTCCTCCACCTCCTCCCCCATTTCCTCTGCTCAGGTGGCTGGCATGCGTGCCAGCTCTCTGAGGGAACCAGGAGGGGTTGTGTTTAGCTCCGGCAGCTTCTTACCAGGACTTTTTCTGAGGATTTGGGGTGTTTGTTTCCACAACACTCAGCATAAATGAAGTTGACAACAATGATGATAATAAACCAACTTGGCATAAATAAAGCAGGTGCCCATGATGGGTTGGTAGTAGGCGACACTTTGCTGTTCTGAGATGAGTAATGATGAAGCTGGGACTGAGAAGGCCACTATCTCTGAGGAGAGCCTAGATTGAATCGCCAGTGAAGCCCAGGAACTTTGTTCAAGGCATGTGGGTCCTCTTGTTTGGGGCCTGGGGGAGTGGTGAGGCTACAGTTGTTCTAGTCTCTTGGGATGCTGGTCACTTGATGACTTGCTATTCCAATGGAAGCTCAGACTTTCCTCCACCTTTTTCTCATTTGTCCCCAGCAAGGCAGGATCAAAAGCCCTGTACTCAATGCCTTCATTAGGGAATTGCAGAAGTCGATCTTGATTACTGCCCCCTTTGCCCATTCCCTTGTCTGAAGTTGCCCCTTCCTCCCCTTGGCCTCAGAGATCTCTGCTCCTTGGCTCTGTGGGTACAAAAGCTCAGCTCAGCTCAGATTGGGGGGCCCTCCCTGCAGAGGCAGCTGCTAAGTTCCTGGGACAGAATACACTTGGTGAGACCCAAGCTTGGAGGCAGCTGGGCAGGCTATAGTAAAAAAAAAAAAAAAGAGAGAGAGAGAGATGTAGGAATAGGCAGGAGGGAGTTAGGAAGGAGCCTCTATCATGACTGCAAATAGAAACCTCAGTTTGTGGTGCAATGAAATCACCGTATATGGCTTGGGAGGAAATTCTCTGCAAGGAGCTGCATGCAAATAGGTCATCAAGTAATGGCAAAAATATGCAGCCAAATGGAGGTGCCTCTGCAGGGCTTCTGTGTCTCTAAGGGCTTCGTAAGCTCCAGGAAGCCATAAGGACTCTGAGCTTCATACCACAGAGAATGGGGCACAAGAGATTCTCCCTCTGCTTCCCTGCCCAGCCTCCAGCCTCCTGCTTCTCCCCTCCCCACCAGGACCACACCGAGTCTGACTAGCATCCTTGCTCTCTATTGCTGAGATCAGGCAGGGATTTGGAGATTGCCTGAGACACTTTCTGGTGACTAATGCAGTACTTGAACAGGAAACAGACTGGAAAGGGCTTAGGAGGAGCTATAAATAGCTCATGTCCTAAAAAAAATCTAACTTAGGGAGAAATGGAACTAACACACACTGGAAGGAGAACAAGGAGATCACAGGCTTCAAGCAAGACCAAGACTCCTCTTGAGAAATGAGCTTTTCTCCCAGATGGAGCTCGATCTGCGCTTGTAGGAGTCAACTCTATCAAGTGTGTACGTCTTGGTCCTGAGGTTGACCAGCTAGCCCTGTCTGCCTGCCAGATATACCCTGAATTGTCTATGGTTCTGGGGACTGAGTCTTGGAGGGATCACATAAGGGCATGTGTGTGTGTGTGTGTGTGTGTAATGGAGGTCACTGAGGCTCAGAGCTCAAGGGGTACAAATGTTCTCACATTGGGGGGAGGTAGAATTAAGGTGTCAGTTTCCACTCTATCCGTTAGGCTACAGCAATCCCTTTCCGTCTCAAACCCAGTGAGAAGAAGAGAGAAAAAGCTAGGAGATCTAGCTCTGGAATTAACAGTGGATCAGCAGACTGGGGTTCTAATTCCAGCCAAGATATTCATTTGCTGGGCAACCTGGAGTAGATACTCACTTCACTAAGATTGTTTGCTTTTCTATCAGAGAGAGGAGTTGGTCTGTTTCAATGAAGTTGAAAATATTTTTATTTTATTTTTTCAAAGCTGGCTAACATTTCCCCAAAGAAAGTCACAAAGCCAGAGCTAAGCTGCCCTGGTTAAGGCAGGGACCTCACACTTAGACACATTCACTCCCCTTGTGGTATCTGCTAAAAAGCCACCACAGAAGCCCAGGCTTTGCAGAGTGCCAGTTGAAAACCACAAAACTAGAGCACTTGACAAGGGTGGCTGGCAGCCCCAAAGTTCCTCCTTATGGACCCTTTTCTCTTTACCTCCATGTAGAGGCTGGAAGGTTAAAAGAATGAAAAGTAATATTGGATGATGGAGATCTAACTAAAGATGTCAGTCAAAACAAAGGAGAGTTTTTAGTTCACAATACCCAGCAAACTTCTTAACATCCTCATTGGATGTGGGAATAGACTGGCTGCAAAACAGCCACAACCTCCGCCCACCCAGTATCCACACCCTAGGTAACATGACTCCTCCCATCAAGAAATAGATTTGATTTCCACATCTTTTGAGCATGTGCTGGCCTTGAGATTTGCTTTGAACAGTATTTAGTGGAACTGATAGCATGCCAGCTTTAAGTTTAGGTCTTAAGAAGCCTTATATCTTCTCCTTTGTCTGTCACACCCCTGCTACCATGCTGCAACTGGCCTGGGTTAGTCTGCCAGGGGACTAGAGGTCACATACATCAGAACTGACTCATCCCAACGGAGACCACGACAGAACAGCCAGCCCCCAGCTGACTGCCTGAAGACAGATGAGCCAAGAGCCTTATGAGAAATATTAAATGGTGGTTGTTTTAAGACATACATTTGGGGTAGTCTATTTCTGTTCTAGCTATCTATTACTAGCAACAAAGCACCCCAAAACTTAGTGGTGTAAAACAATTTATTATATATCGATTTGTTATGATCTCCATGGTTCTGTGCTTTGACTAGTCTCAGTTGGGCGATTTCCACATGGGGTCTTTTCCAGGATGACAGTCCATTGTCAACTGCGGCTACAGTCATCTGAAGCTTCAACCAGACTGGGTGTCTGAGATGGCTCATGTGGATGGCTGGCACTTGATACTGGCTGTCATCTGGGGGCTCAGCTGGGTCTGTTGATTGTTCCTCATGGTGTTGACCTCTCCACATGGCTTGAGTTTCTCACAACATGGCCATTGGGTTCCCAGGGGCTGGAAGAGAAAGCTGCCAGGCCAGGTTAAGGCTATGCCAGTTACAGATGGCATTGCTTCCTCCATATTTTATTGGTCAAAACAGTTATAGGGTCCTTTCATACTCAAGAGGGAATAGATGTTAAAAAATAAATAGATGTTATCTCTTAATGGGGGAAATGGCAAGATCACGATTCAAAAGAGAATATAGAATGAGAGGTACTGTTGGGACCATATTTGGGAAATAAAGCCTGCCATAGCTGAACAGTATTATTGTGGCAAGAGATAAGAGGACAGTTTTGTTCTGCATGGTCCTTCCCTGCAGCACTGCTTTCTGTCCATCCTTTCACATAATCACACAGACATTGGCAAGCACTGAGCAACCAGAGAGGAAGACCTGCAGAGCTCTGCTGAGCATTATCAACTCCTCTGGGCTCAGCGGGAGAGACGGCAGAGACTCAACAGCATCTCCGCCTGCCAAGAGCCAGGAAAGGGGGAGGTGGCTGTAGTGGGAGGTAATAGCTTGTCCCCTTGGGGAGATAGCTTCCCTGGTGGTTCTTAAGTTAAAAAATCTGATCCCTGGGTCAGGAAGATCCCCTGGAAAAGGGAATGGCAACCCACTCCAATATCCCTGCCTGGAGAATTCTATGGACAGAGCAGGCTGCGGGCTACAGTCCAAGGGGTCACACAGAGTCAGATGCAACTGAGCTGTACCTGGGTTTTCTCTTTTTCATTTTTTCTAAGGGCTATCCATCATGGGAATGAGGAAATGCAATTGCTGAATTTAAAAAGTGAATGAATAGAGTCAATGCTAGTTAAGTGTTTTGTCAGTACCCAGTACTGTGGAGGGGAAAATCAGATGGACAGGTTCAAGTTGAGATTCTCACCTTGTTATCCATATGGTGAGGCTGAAGATGTCAGTCTCTGCATGCCTGAGCCAGGCCTTTCTTCAGAGGCTGGAGATCTGCAGCTGCCCGCTTTAGCTGCTGCTCCCAGGACCATCGCCCAGTGGATAAGAGCCCCATCTGGGCAGTGGGAGAGGGAAGATGAACATCTGCGTTCATGACTCACATGGTCCTGAGGAAGCTCCCCAGCTCAGTCTGAGTGACCAGGCTTCTGCTCCATTCTCACAGGTTTCCCGGTGAACGGGGAGTCCCCTGGGCCCCATTTGGCCGGGACTGTAAGCTCTTATTCACTTCTCTCATCTTTCCCCTTGTAGGCTGACTCCTGTTCCTGAATCCAAAACCACTTCCTGTTTCGAACGTTCCCCTCAGAGTCAAGATGCTGCTGCCCAGCTGATGACAGAGGCCAGAGGCTCTTCCTGCCAGAGTCCCTGCCTGGTCTGCAGCCAGCCGTCACCCCCTCTGAGGGCCGGGCCCTGCTACCCCCGTCCCAGTGCCGGGGCCTGGTGGCTGGGCCCAGCAGGTCACAACAGGATGCCCCCGCCTCCCGGGCTGACTTGGGCTCGGGCTGCTTTAGCACCAACATCCTGTCTGCCCTATTTCCTACCGAGGGGAAGGTTTTCACAAAGCCCATACCCCTGAGAGCCTGGGTGAAGAGACAGCCTCATAGAACTCCTTCTGCAGCTATCAAAACTCTGGTAGAGTTCTGGGAAGCTGAGAGCTGGAAAGAAGGTAAAAATGAAGTCAGAAATCCAGATTGGCTCCCTCCCAGCTGAGGTAACGTGCCTCCTGTGAAGAGTAAGTAGCTCGCCTGCCATCTGTGCTCACAGGAGAACCAGCCCCTCCCGGCAGTGGCCACAGCTACACCTGTCCCATCCATCCATCCATCCACTGAGTGGTGGGGAGCAGCTTTGAATAATGTCCTCCAAATCAAGCAAAATAAAGGGAACTATATCCACTGTAATATGGGCACAGAATAGACTATCTGAACAGAGGAAAGAAAATTTCAGGAGTTCCACCCTTAGAAAGAAATAATTTCTGTATTCTGGAAAAGGTTTCTTTTTTTTTTTCTTAAAATAACGTTTAACCAAATTATACCCTTCAGATATTATGTCTCTGGTGCTCCCTTTGGTCTCTAGCTGAGCCCCTCTCCGGGGCTACAGAGGTCATGAGGTTGATGTGGTTTTTTCTTCTGTCCTCATCTTAAAGGGCATGGCTACCCTGGTCATTAGGCTCAGGATTCGCCCCTTCACCCTACAGCCTCTAGTCCTCAAGGAGCCCTGCCTGCCCCATCAGAGAGGATCCTTAGCTGTGAAAGTCTGCCTTCTCTTCTCCTTCCTCCAAAGTCAAACCAGGGCACTCTGACAAGACTGTTGCAATGGGGCTTCTAGACTCCCAGGACCCAAGGATGCAGCCTCTAGGAGAGGGGGAGGAGGGCAGGCCTAGAGCCTCCAACTCCGCCTCCCTCCCTCCCTCTGCTCTCTCTTCTCCCCCTCTCTCAGCTTCCTCCTTCCCACCTCCTCCTGCCCCCACCTCCTCTCGTCCATAATAGGCAGAAGTGGGTACGTGGCACTGGGCCTGGATTCCAGAGTCACAGGCAGACAGAGCTTGGTTCTCGATTCTATCGTTGACTGTGTGGCCTTGACTGAATGAGTCACTTTAGTTCTCTGAGCAATTATGGACATGATAATACCACTGAGGTGAGGACTAAATGGGTTTAGATCTTAAATGTTTAACCCAAGGCCTTATACCGGATAGACTTTTACAGAATGTTAACCAACCGAATCTGCATCAGCTAAGCACCTACTGTGTGCCAGGTGCCAAGGGCCCAGAAGGGAACAAAGGGAAGTTTTAAAAAACATCTCTGTTTTAATCTCTTTGAAGTATATTGTAAAGATCATTATTAGAAAAGGTGTAAGGAAACTAAGTAGCTCCCACTGCCCGGCACTCTGACGCCAGATTTCAAGGGCTTCTGCACACCTAACACAGAGTAGCCTGATGGTTGGAATGAAGTCAAAACCAGATCCTGTGGCAAATTATATCTCCATTCATTCTACAGGGCTAATTGGTTTGCCTAAAATCTACTGCTTTTCTAGGGGCAGGGATCTCTAAAACAGGAGGAGGTCACATATCAGACGTGCCAGCACTTCTATCTTGGAAGACAGGAAGCTCAGAGTCCTGTGCAGGCCTGCAGAGCCACCAGTGTTGGGTTGTCACAGGGCCCCAGGAAATGCCACCTCCAGAGAGGTTAGGTTGGTTTTGCTCACGGTGCCAGCTCTGGCTAATCTGGGGCCAGGTTGAGAACCCAGGCTTGGACACCCTGCTTTGCTGGACTAGCACTAACTGCCATAGCAGGCTTAGGAAGCAGGAGCTTGTTTGCCGCCCTTGAGTTAGGCAAACCTTGACAATCGTTTTGAAAAGCTTATTTTCATTTCCTGCTGGTTCGACTCTGCTCATATCTAGAGATCACTTTCTGGAAGCTTTTTACTCTTTCACTGGGAAATTTTTTGGGGAATGATGCTCTGTGGTTCATTACCACATCCCACAGAAAGGGAAACTTGAATCAATAGCACTCTCTACCTGACCCATTGATTGGAAGATTCAGTACCATAAACATGAAGATGTCTCCCAAATTAATATATGTGTTTAATGAAATGCCTATCAAAACCTCAATAAGGATTTTCCTAGACCTTTACAAAGTGATTCTAAAATTCACATGGAAGAGACAAGGCCAAAGAAAGGCCAGAATGGCTTTGAAGAAGACCAAGAAGCAGAGACTGACCCTATCAGTTCTTAAGAACTATTAAAAATCATTGACATAAAGAAATTTGTGCACCAAGGGACAAATAAACCAATGGAATAGAACAGAGAGCTCAGAAATAGACTCACATGTATCTGAATACCTGATACCTGACAGAGGTGACATTAACAGGGAAAGGATAGACCATTCGATAAACAATGTTGGCTAAAGGGTTATTCATATGGGAAAGTTAATATTCAAGATGGAATGCAATTGGGATTGTATATATATAACTGATTCTCTTTGCCGTATAGCAGAAACTAATACAACACTGTAAATCAACTATACTTCAATAAAAATTAATGAAAAAACAGAAAACAAAACAAAGATGGGATGCAAAATAAAAACAGGTTTTTAAAAAGTAGAATGTAAAACTTTTTGAAAGAGAATGTAAACATAAGAGGACAGATTTATGACATTGGGGTAAGGAAATATTTTTTAAAATAGAGAATAGCAAGAACAACAAACCCACAGGCCATAAAGGAAACAATAAATTTGCCTAAATTAAAATTATAAATTTTGTTCAAGAAAAGACAACGCAAACCAAGTAAAAAGATTCATTCCAGATTATACTGAGAATATATCAAGAACTCCCACAATCAGCAAGTAAAAGGCCACCCAGGAGGATAATCAACAAAGGGTATAAATTTGAAATTCAGAAATAAATGACACGCAAGTGTCCAATAAACATAAGCAGCTTCACCTCTATAGTAATTGGGGAAACACACATTCAAATCAGAGTGAAGTTCCACTTCATCCCCATCAGATTGGCAAGACCTTTAAAATGTGCGCGGCAGTGGTTCATGCTTTGTGAGACAGCACTGAAGAGGGTAAACGGCATAATCGCTTTGACGAGAGATACATTCCTAGTGAGTAGAGTTGAGAATGAGTATTTCTAATGATCCAGCAATACTAATTCTAGATGTATACAACAATTGTCACACATGTACACAAAAAGACAAATACAAAAATGTTTTGCAACTTCAATTATAAAAGCAAAAGATATCAACAGGGGAATGAGCAAATAAAACATGGTATATTCACTCAGTGGCACGCTATTCAAAAGTCAAAACAAATTAGCATAGCCTCAAGAGTAAATCTCAGATATTAACATGGATAAATTTCAAAAACAGAATGCTAAGGGAAAAGCAAATAGTCATTTCATGTAGTATGAGTCTATATTTTAAGTTAATATGTTTTAAAATGTGAAAAACCATATAAAACATTGTTTGGAAATATATGCCTATGTAGTGAAAGTATAAAAACATAGAATGATAAACATTAAATTCATAAAAAAGTAAATGGATCTCTTTAACAGCACACATTAACTACAATGTTTATTTTTTTAAAAAAGAAAAAATACATCTGAAACAAGTATGGCAAAATAAGGTTCATTAACAAAAGTGTTTGGTGTGTTATGTTGGGTTGGCCAAAAATTTCATTCAGATTTCTCTATAAGATGGTACAGCTGAATGAAATTTTTGCCCAAACCACCTTGGTTTTCTTATGTTTGAAATATGAGAGGAAGAACCCTCAGGTCCCTGGTCTCTGAGTTTTCCCCAAAAGCATGCTTATAGCTTGGGAAAGCAAAAGGCAGAAATGTTTTCTGCCCTTATATTATATCCAGCAGTTTTCCTAGAGACTTGGCCCTCCTTAATGCACCTCTCATCTAGGATGTTCAATGACTTTGAAATCATTTCAGCACCAGCTCAGTGCTGTCCAAAACAAAAATTAAGAACTGTTCCTTTTCTATATAGGAGTTTGTAGGATGCTAAAACTGAAATGTGTTTAAAAAAAAAAATGTTTGGAATAGCACAGTAGGAAGGAGTGAGTCATAATTCATTCTGCTGAAGGGGTGGATACAGAAAAAGCAAAGAATTGGGCTTTGAAGTCTACTTAAGAGTTGGCAAGACAAAGAAGATGACAGTGTGAGTAAGGAAAGCAAGGTATGGAATTGTATCATGGGGCTGGAGGGCAGCATCTTGATTGGACACGTGCTTCAGAAAAATCCTTCTGGCAGTGACAGAGGATGGAAAATCTGAAGAAAAAAAGACTTAGAGATTGGTTAGAAATCACTGAAAAAAGTGTTTCAATGGAAGGTGATGAAAACCTTGACGACGACACAGTGATTTTGGTTATAGTTTCCCTGCAAAACTACAAATTAATTGAAGGTGGGGAAATGGCTTAATCTGGTTTTATCTGTGTGTACCCCACAGATCCTACAGTTGTACCCAGCATATGATAGGAGCTCAATGAATACAAGTTGATGGAAAGAAATGAGACAGGAAGCAGGCAGCTCATCCCTCCTTTGACAGATAAAGACTGAGAGTAGGAGAGGAGGAGTGATGTTTTCAAGGATATCTTTAGCTGGAAGCTTACAGCAAAGAGCTCTGCAACCACTCTGCTAACAAATTAAGAAGCATGAAGTTTTGTTTTGTTTTTTTAAAATTATTTGTTTATTTGGCTGTGCCGGCTCTTAGTTGCAACACACAGGATCTTCAGTCTTCATTGTAGCATGCAGGATTTTCAGTTGTGGCATGCAAAATCACAGTTGCGGCCTGTGGGGCCTAGTTCCCTGACCAAGGACCAAACCCAGGCCCCTTGCATTGAAAGTATGCAGTCTTAGCCTCTGGACCACCAGGGAAGTACCACACATAAGTTTCTAAAGACAAAGCCTAGACAGGTAAAGTTCCATTGCAATCAGTTTCCTCATAAATCTGTGTTCTTCATGAGGAAGTACTTTCTCATTCCCTTAGGCAGAAAAAGAGTTCCTTTAAAATAGGCTAAATTCCCCAAGATGAATAATACGAGACCATAGCGCTTTACCTGGCCTGGGTCCAAATAACAGGCTCTATTCAGGTGACTCTGAAAACACCTGATTGTGTGCCTTTGGCATTGTGGGCAGGGCAAGCCCAGCAGCAGTGAGAACTTTACAAGTCCTTTGTTCTGCCACCACGAGGTAATTGGCTCTCCACCCCAACATAAATTTCCAGCCACCTGAACAAAATTCACCTACTTTAACAGCCTACATGCAAAGCAAAACCACCTCCACAGTGCATACAGGTATGAAATGCTCCACATCCACCCTCCGTGATTCCTCTGGCCTGGAGAGACTCAGTTCTCTGTGTAGGAATAAATGAAAGAATGAAGATAGAGGCTGACACTTTCTCTGTGCTTGCTGTGTGCTACCAATGTTCTAAGTATTTTACAGGTGTTAATCTTGAACTCCTGACCACATCACTGTGGTATAAGTGCTATTGTTATTTACATTTTATAGATGAGGAAAGAAGGCCCAGAGTGGTTGAATACTTACACTGGATCCTATGGAACCAGGATTTGGGCAAAGGCACCCTGGCTCCAGAACCTAAACTTTCTTATACTTTGTACTCAGTACAAGGTGGCTTGAAGGAAAAAAAAATACTTAAGAAGGTGGCATGAAGCAAGGGCAAGCATTGTGGCCAGGCTCAGATCACAAGAAGATGGCATGAACCTGTCGCATTTATTTATTCATTTGTTTATTATTTAACACTCACTGAGGGCCTACCATGTGCAAGGCAGAAGGGATAAAATACATAAACCTACCATTAAGATGCTCAGAGCCCAAAGAAGGAGGCAGGCCAGTAATATGCAGCATGAAGAGGCCTGGTAAGTTGAAAGGTGGGGAGCTGGGGAAGCAAAAAGATGAAGCAGCTTGCTTTACTTAAAGTGGTTCCCATGCTTTACTCTGCACTGAAATCACCTGAGATCTCTAAAAATGATGCCTGGCTCCCACCCCTAGCCTTTACGACCTAATTGGCACTGGGAGTTTTAAAAGCTAATGTTCAGCAAAATTTAGGAAATATTGACCTAACAGGTCATAAGCTGGTTTGCAAGTAACACAAAACCTAACTGAAATTATCTTAAGGAAAAATAATGAAAAGAAAAGGAGGGGCATGGGGCTTAATGTATTGGGGTACAATAAAAAAAGGGGGACAAAAGCAAAAGATACAAACTTCCAGGTATAAATGAGTCATAGAGATGTCATGTGTAGCATGGTAACTATAGTTAATAGTACCATGTTACATATTTGAAAGTTGCCAAGAGTAGATCTTAAAAGGTTTTATCATAAGAAAAACATTCTTTTGGTAACTATGTATAGTGACAGATGTTAAGGAGGTAATCATTTCGCAACATACAAATATCCAATTGTTGTCATGTACAACTGAAACTGGTATGTTATACGTCAATTATACCTCAATTTTTGAAAAAAAGGAGAAACAAAGGGTATACGGTTTTGAGAAGGGTTTGATTCAGTCTTGAAGATGTCACCAGGGTGAGGCTTTCCTCGTTCCCCAGTGATGGCTCCATTCGCAGGCTCCCCTTGGTTGCAAGCTGCAGCAGTTCTGGTCTGGACCTTGCTTCTTCATGTCCAGTGCGAAGAAGATGTTTGATTCCCTCCTAGCGCAAAGAAAAGCCCGGAACTGCATTCCATTGACTGACTGGGGCCTGAACAACTTGCTGGAGGCAGAGAGGTGGAAACTGCTGACTGGCTCAGCCTGTTTTGTAGTTTTATTTTTGTTTGGTTTTGTTTGTTTACTTTTCCTAAGTGTGATTTGCTCAGTTTGATAAAAGAGGTGTGACCAAGTTGTCAGGAAAAAAAAGAGGGAAAAGCTGAAGCAAAAGTGATTTTCCATAGAGACTGAAAGCAGATAAGTGGTTACCAGGGGTGGGAGAAAGGGCAAGGGAGAGGGATGGCTTAAAGGATGTGGGGTTTCCTTTTGAGGTGATCACAATGATCTGGAATGAAATAGTGATGCTAGTTGTGTAACATTGTAAGTTTACTAAATACCACTGAATTTTATACTTTGAAATGGTGAATTTTTTGTTATGTGTACTTTAATCATCCCATCCCCCTAACACACACACACAGTGATTTTATATACCTTGCTTGGTGGGTTTTATGTGGATCATTTTATTTAATCCTAACAACAAAACTAATTCAACTTTGGGGAATTTCCTGGTAGTTGAGTGGTTGGAACTCTGCTTTCACTACCAAGGGTGCAGGTTCAGTTAGAGAACTAAGATCTTGTAAGCCATGTGGCACAGCCACAAAGAAATAAAAATTAAAATTAATACAACTTTATAACTACTTGATTATTCCCATTTTACACAAGAAAAAACCGAGGTTCAGAGAGATGATTAATTTATCCAAGATCACACAACTAGATTTGAGATTCTAATTCGAGCTGATTTAACTACAACGCCCAAATTCTTAAACCCGCTCTCATATTGCCTCTACAGCTACATAATTTCATATCTATATATATAGATAATATAATAGATCCATATTCAAAGTATTGATGGTCCAAATCTCTGAGTGATGAGACTATATTTTATTATTCTTTTTGATTGGGCATGATTTTTATTTAAAAAAGATAAATCCTATTTTTAATATAAGGAAGAAAAAGGTTTTTATAAGTACAGCACTATGTTGTGGAAACAACTAGAGAAGATGTGAAACTTCACAGGGACACAGGCGTGTCTGTTTGCAGGCTGTGGAAGGAGCACAAACTCCAAGGCAATAAGGAAGACTTCTCAAGGGGGTGAGCCAGAGCACAGTCTGGAAGGGAGTGAAAGTCATCAGTGGGTGGAAAGGAGGAGAGGGAATAGCCGGGCTGAAGCCCTGAGGCCAGGGTGGGGAGGGTCAGGATCCAGTTGGGCTGTGTTTCAGGGCACCACTTTCCAGGGCTTCCATCTGCCCCCCCGCTTCCAGGTCCCTCTGCTCCTCCTCTGCCCGGAGTGAACGACACCCCACAAAGCTGCTTTGCTCCGTCTGTCCACCGGGCAGCCACAGCTTTATTCTGAGATGCTTTCCTCAGTCCTCTGGGGAATAGAAAACCTCGAGGAATGGCCTCCCAGGCATTCTTAGAAGGCCGCTGTGGCCATGCCTTCCTGCTTTGTCCTGGGATCCTGTGACTCTCGGGCACAAACCCAGAGCAGCCCTCACTCAATCACTTCTTTGATTTTCTCCCAGTTGGACTGTCCGGGCTTGTTGGCCAGTGGGAGGGTGCTGAGTGCTGAACTGTGCAGAGAAACGACGATTGTATTTCTTTGGGTCAAAAGTCAAGTTTCTTTGCTGAAATGGCTGTGCAGAGAGGGCTCAGACCCCTTCAGATGAGACAAGGCCTAACCCAGTTTGCCTAAAGAGCAAGTTGCCCAGTGACTAGCAGGTCTACAACTTAACACCCCCTGACAGTGTTTTACATCTTTGAGGGTATGTCCATCCCTTTTTAAATTTTTTGCCATGTTTTTGGCACGTTAAACATTTTAAATTAACATGTCTAACAGGCTTTCCTCTTTTTTTTTAGCCACACCATGTGGCTTGCAGGATCTTAGTTGCCAGATCAGGGGTTGAATCTGGGCCACCCCAGTGAAAGTGCTGAGTCCTAACCACTGGACTGGGAAGGAGTTCCCTTCCTATTCCTAGTAAGAATATATCACATTTGTAGCACATTTATAATTAATGAGACACGTGCTTCTGGTAAATTTCAGAGTGACCAAGTGATCCAAGCTTAGTCTCAGGAACTGGACAGACCAGGGTTTAAATCCTAGTTCTACCAGATACTAGGACATGATATTTAACCTTCTTGATCTTTGGCTTCTCCAAGGGTGATGGTTAATTTTATGTGTCAACTTGACTAGGTCACAGGGTACTCAGATATCTAGTTAAACATTATTTCTAGGTGTGTCCGTGAGCGTGTTTCTGGATGAGATCAGCATTTGAATCAGTAGACTGACAGAAACATGTGGCCTTCCCTGGTGCGGGTGGGCATCACCCACATCCTCTGAAGGCCTGGATGGAACAAAAAGAGAGAAGAAGGCAGAAATCACTCTCTTAGCCTGTTGAGCTAGAACATTCGTTTCTTCCTGCCCTTGGACTGGGACTCACACCATTGGCTCCCATGGTTCTCAGGCCTCCAGACTTGGTATGAAACCACACCACCTGCTTTCCAGGGTCTCCCACTTGCTGATAGCAGACCACGGCCTTCTCAGTCTCCATAATCAAATGAGCGAATTTCTCGTGATAAATTGATCTGTATCTTTACCTATATCTAATCTCTTATTTGTTCCGCTTCTCTGAAACACCCTACTACACCAAGCATAAAATTGGGCTAATAATCTCAGTCCATAATTCTCAGAAGTATCTTGTATGGATGATGTGAAGATGTGTAAAGTAATGACGGTCCACTGTAGGCCCACGAGAAGTGGCAGTCTTATTTACCTAGTGTATCAGTTAGGGTTTGATCGGGGAATCAGGGCCACACTGTGATATGGGATGAGGGGTGATTATAGACAGAGAAGTTCACTCAGCCAAGGCAGCTGGTGAAGAGGTCTGGGGATGCTCTTGCCTTGATGTCTCCTAAGGGCCTGAAGTTGTGTGGGCCAGCAGGGTTGGCAGGTGAGAAGACAACACAGATGTGAAACAAACAAACAAAAACAACAACAAAAACCAGCGCACATGGAACACTGACAGCCCTTGAAGAGAAGCTGGAATTTGTGTCTATTTCTCACCACCTCCTCCTTTGACAGCCTGGTGGCCCCAAGGGAGTTCTGGGAAACCCCATTCTAGCTTCCTAAGTTGCTACAATATGAAATAGTCACACTTACAAATAGGAGGGAAAACAGCTACCATTGAGTCAGAGCCAACAATACACCTTCATGTATGTTTGTCACCAGATTTACTCTATACTCTGTGCTTACCAAATGAGGCGTATTATCTCCATCACCTGTTCCAAGTCTACTGGAACCCGGCTTGTTGGGGCCTGAGCACTTTCCACCAGAATTTGACCCGTGATGCTGAACTGGGCCTTTTTTGTTTGGGGGTTTCAGCCCTGTCATTGTACCACTGAGTGCCCCTGCAGACCCCACACGTCTGGGCAAGGGGAAGAATCAGCGCTCTGAACCCATCAGAGGCTGGGCTGCCCCGGGTAGTTTCTTGCCATCTAAGCTGCAGCTAGGAGAAGGATTTGAATAGAAGAGCAGTTGGGCAGGAATTTAATTTTAATTAAAATGTATTTATCTGCTACAAAATGCATGGAACTTAGAGAAAAGCTTCATGTGAGGTGGTATGTGGGTGGGGTCAGAGCGAGGAGTGGGCGGTAGAAGAGGAAGTCAGGATGACGTATAAGGATATTGCTGAGAGGTGAAAAGCACAAATTCCTTCTGAGCATTCGTTTGGGCCAAAGTCCATGGCAACGATCCAGACCCACTGGAGAAACAGCGGTGGATGGTACAAACACCTTGTTTAATAGATTGCTTTTGAATGCCTCCTCTTTTATTCTTTCAACAAATATTTACTGACACCTCCCAGGTGCTGGGTGCTATTTCAGCTACACACACGGAGGGTATAGCATTGATAACCTTACTTTTGCTCATCTCAAGGAGTTTAAGGTCGGAATTTAGATGACTCTATAGTTTAGAATGGGTTTCCCCAGAAGCAGACCCTGAGAAGAGAATCTGAGTTCAAGCAGTTTATTTGGGAAGTAACTCTGGAAAGCATCAGGAAAGAACTGAGGAGGTGATAAGAGGGAACCATTATAGAACATGTTAATGAGCAATCACGGCTGTGGGCATCTGGGCTCTGCCCTTCTGGAGATCTCTGGGACAGAGACAGATATTGCACATACCTCCAGGACATCCCACTTGAGGCTGAGACATTTGGGCTATGTATCTGCCAACTCTTGCCCACTCTTGTTTGAAGGCTACTCCATTGGTGTTAAGTCTCCAGTACTCTGGCCTGCCCTATGCACTGGCTGAGCTTGCTGCAGAGGCCAGAGGAAACCCACAGGTATGGAGTCACAGGTGCTTGCAATTGAGAGCCATTTGTGTATATGAAAACCAGCTGCTGCTGCTGCTGCTAAGTCACTTCAGCCGTATCCGACTCTGTGTGACCCCATAGACGGCAGCCCACCAGGCTCCCTCATTCCTGGGATTCTCCAGGCAAGAACACTGGAGTGGGTTGCCATTTCCTTCTCCAAAGCATGAAAGTGAATAGTGAAAGTGGAGTCGCTCAGTCGTGTCGGACTCTTAGCGACCCCATGGACCGCAGCCTACCAGGCTCCTCCATCCATGGGATTTTCCAGGCAAGAGTACTGGAGTGGGGTGCCATTGCCTTCTCCGATGAAAACCAGCAGCATCTGCTATACCCACCCAGCATATAACCATCTATCCCTTCTCCTCCCTTCCTAACCATCTCAGCTTTCATTCAGGTGTCCCTGTCCGTCCCCTGCAGCCTGAGTGTCTCAGGGGAAGCTGAGCCCACCCCAGCTCCAGGCAGGGGCCCTGACTGGCACAGCCAATCAGCACATTTCAGACCTCTGGCTGTGGTATGGGTTCAAGGAGGCATGTGACTCAGTCCAGTCAGAGTGGATCTCAGGACTCCTACTTGGAATGCTGGGTCAGAAATGGTTTTTTTTGGTATCAGGTGGCTTCTGGCATTGAAAACTTTTTTGGTACTGGCTACAGGGAGAAAAAAATCAGTCTGAAGACAAAACCAACACAAGGGAGGGCAGAGTCAAGAGGATTGTAAAGGATAGCTGGAACTTTACTTCTTCAGTTAGCGGAGTCTCCTACACTCCTATTGTAGTCAGGTCTCTTCCAATCACATGTGGGACACAGCGACTGGTAGCCCTGACTTCCAGGGAGAGAGAGCTTCTCTTGCGCTACCTATACACTGGTCCTGAAAAAGAAATCTGCTTGGACCATATGCATGTCTGTTGGACCTGTCACCACTGAGCCTATATGGCTGGCTGGGCCTAGGTGCTATGTCCAGTCTTGTAACCAGGAGTAGGGAGTCAGTTAGATTCACCCTGTCATATACCAGCTCCTGGGAGACTTTGGGTGAGTGGCTTCACTCCTCCAAGGTTGCATTTTCTTCATCTCTAAGGTGTGGATGATAATTATCCACCTTAAAATGTGGCTGAAGATACACAAGTGTAGCACTGGGAGGGACCATGTCCCTGACTTGGAGTTGCTCATAATGGTGTCTCTTAGAGACTCCAGTTCTCTGCCCCCTTATTGATACCAGCCCCCAAGTTACTTTAATCAAAACCCATATATGTCATGTACTATGTACATGTGTTCTAAGCACACATCTCCATCTAACTATGCTATCCTATACCTATTCCCATATTATAGGTGAGGAACCTACTGTACAGAGAGGTTAAGAACTTGCCCAAGGTCACCCAGTTAAAAAGTGGCAGAGTTGGGATTCAAACTCAGGCATCTTGACTTCAGGGCTTGTGCGACTAACTACTTGACTATGATGTCTCTTAGAATAACTGCATTGTACCTATTTGTGGGGTGGATATATGTTAGATGGATACACAGATGGACTTGAGTGAGTCCCCTCCATGGGCTAGAACAGAAGAGAGTATCCCCATCCTTACCCCTAACCAGCTACCCGTGGTGATCTGGGGAGCTTCGTTGAACGAGAGCAGTGTGTTCTAGAGTGGGCTTCAGGTTTGCATGAACAGGACTCTGCCAGGGCAGCAGTTGGGCCCAGCCTGCCATGAGGATGCAGTCGATTTGGCAGTATTGTTTAGTCTCTGGTGTCTCTAGGGGCCAGAACTGTATCTTTGGATTTCACAAGTGGCTTTGAGTATGTGTATATCTACCTGTGACTCAGTCTCTACCATCTCCCCAGGCTGTTTGGAGCTGGGGTCAGACTACTTTCATGATCCTGTGTCTCCTCCCCTCTCCTCCGCATACCCACTCTGTTTGCTCCGGTCCTTACATCACCTCCTGCCTGTGGCCTCATCTCTCCAGCGCTGACCTTCCCATCCTTGCAGCCAAAGGCACACATTCCCCAAAGTACTGCGGTGGCTCTGAGGGCATTATTGATTTTGACAGGTGCCATCTCTGCTCCAAACTGTCTCTGGAAAATGCACTGAATGTGTGGAAGGCCTGGTGAGTTCCTAGTGACCTTGAAAACTTTTCTATGTCTTATCTGTGAGAAACAGTGTGTTCTGCAGCCATCAGGGTGATAAGGGACTGGAACAAAGCCCCAGTGATCCTGCTTCTCGCACAGTCCTGAGTCTGTTTGAGAGAGGTAAAAATGTTTCTACTTCCTGGCTTAGAAAATCCTTCTTCAAAGATACCTCCCAAGGAGGATAGGCGCCAGTCAGCCTTTTCTCATCATCTAACAAGGTCATCCAACTCTGTGTAGATATCAGCCTTCCTCTTCTTTCTAAATATTCTTGCCTGGAGAATCCCATGGACAGAGGAGCCTGGCAGGCAACAGTCTATTGATCGCAAGAGTCGGACACAACTAAGCGACTAAGCACAAACCTCTTTCTAAAAGACTGAAGTCCTTTGAAAGTGGTTTGGGGAGGAAGTGGGTGAGACCACACTCACTGTCCAGTTTTATCCCTTCCTGGAAAATCTGTATGTAAGGAAGGGGTCTGACCTTTTCTCCCTTTCTGAGGAAGGGAACAGACCCTTTCTCATTTGGAGGAGGAGGCTCAGGTGGTGATTCTTTTCCCTAACATTCAAACGCTGTGAGACACACTCAGGCTTCTCTGCAGAAAATCTCTGCATTGGGAATCCACTTAGTTCAACTCTGACCTTTCTTCAAGCCAACTGCTTGGCTGAAAATAAGAAGCCAGGCCTGATTCCCCCCTCCCTGCCTCCTGCCTCAGCCCCACCCTGGGACACCATCAGGTGGATAACTGACAAGGATGGAGATCACCAGCTGGAGTTCTTTCAGGAGGAGGCATGCGCAGTGGTGCTGAGACCCACTGCTTCCAGTCTGAGATGCAGATATTTTTAGGAATGAATCTGGGCCTTCCTTTTCTCCCTTCCTCTGATGCTAATGTGGCCATCTGCATCTCCCAGACAACCTTCACAAGCTCACATTCGCCATCCCAGAAGAGTGGGCTGGGGAGAGATTGTCATTAAATATAGAACACTAAGCCATGGCCCAAGGATGCTGAGTTTGCCTGGCATGCTCAGAGTGAAGTAGGAGCGTTAGAGACCTGGAACCCACTTTTGTACTCTGTGACTCTCATGGTACCTTCCCTTCCCGATTAATGTGTAAATTTCTTGAATCTCTTCAGTGAGGGTCTTATATAATATTTTCTTTAAGTTGACTCTAACATTGTAAGATCTTTTCTTTAACAATCTTAGTTGTATAAACTCCCAACACAGAGTCCAGGCTACCACTTTGTCCAGAGAAAGGACAATTGTGGTCTGTTTCCATTCTTCTCCACCTCCTAGGGAGATGGCCAGCAAGGGTGGCTTGGATGTAGCAAGAGACTCTGACCACTGATTCAAGAAGTCTCAATGCTTATCTCCCTGCAATCAGCCTTCATCAGCTCCCAGCTTGCCCTACATCCAAGGAAAAGCTCACTCTTCAGCCCTCAGACTCACCTAACAGGGGCCTTTCTTAACTGAGACCCCCAAGTCAAAAAGTTTGGGAATAGGATTGGGAGAGGAGGCAGAGGTCCTAGGAACACATTGATAAGTTTGAGCTTTTGAGCTAATAGTATTTCTATGCTGAGCGGTGCTATCTCATTGTGGTGGGCACACAGTGTTCCTGAAGTAGAGTTAAATTTGTTTATTTGGAGAATACATGCCATAGATAAAGGTGACAGGAATCATAAAAAATAAAAGCCCCCCAGCACTGTGTCCTTCTGATTATTTATCAGCTGAATAAGTTACATAAATGCAAGAATCATATTCAGCTCACAGTAGCATCAGTGAAATGAATGAATGACTCTGTCTCCATCTCCATCCCTAGCATGGGTGTCTCAAGCTCAGACCAGAAGCAAGAAGCTTGTGTCTAGTGAGGATCTGAGGGCTGAGGGCAGAGGTAATGCTGTTTCTTCCATCAGTCACTCTGTAAATAAGGCAGGGCCATGTTGGTTTCATCTCTGTCCCTGACAGTGCCCAGGCCTGAGCTCACTGGAATGTTTGGATGGACTGGGGCTGCTCAGGCCCCAGACGAGTTTCTTCAGGGATAGACCTGGCCTGTCCAGTGCTCTAGAAGTATAGGCAGGACTGCAGAAACCCCAGTGCACAGTGATTAGGCATGCAGTTTTCTGGAATCCAGAATCAAATCTAGGCTCTGAAACTTATTAACCATGTGACCTTGATAAGATACTTTACTTCTTGAGTTTCCACATCTGCAAAAGTAGATGATAATAAAAATGCACACCATGCAGAGCCACTGTCAGAATTAAATGAGCTAATGTGTGCAGAAGACACTTCATCAACTGGCATCACAGGCAGAGTTGCACCACAGTGGAGTGTTGGCTCCTCTGAGAATCAATGCTGACTGAGTCTTGCAAACTGAGCAGGGATGACTTTTGCTGAAAGTTCATCTGCAGGAAGTGGATTGAACTCTGAAGATGCTAAGCGAACAGCCAAGTAGGACAATCCCTGGGAAAACCCTAAAGGCCTCAAATAGGATCACATGGTAAGGGGCATGGGAAAAAATAAACCCCAGGTTTGATAGGGACAAACTGCTCTGTTTGAACTTGCCTGGCAAGGGAACATAGTCTCTTCAGAGGGTGGTCTGATGCTGTGGAAATTCCAGCAGCCTGGAGACACGATACTGTTTTCTTACTGCCCAAGCCTGCCTGTTCTCCTATCCCTGGGTCAGCTCTGTCCCAAAAACATTTATATTGGGCCAAGCCCATGACGGGCGCCTAGGCCCCAGAGGTCAGACATACCTCCTGCAGGTTGGATGCCTGTTTCATTATCACCGCTACCAGGGCAGTCTGCTCAAGGTGTCTGCAGTATTTACAGTTCACAAAGCAGTTCCACACCCCTCCCCATCTCACTGTTCACAGTCTTTTCTGTGAATAGTGCTCTCTGGAGCTGGGGGCAACCAAGGAGGGTGGGCAGAGCAGAGATTAAGGTAGCCATTTGACAGACAAGAGAAGAGGGTGCTTGAATGATTTGACTAAAGTAACAGGTGAAAATTGCATAGGAACATGGAATGTTAGGTCCATGAATCAAGGTAAATTGGAAGTGGTCAAACAGGAGATGGCAAGAGTGAACATCGTCATCTTAGGAATCAGCGAACTAAAATGGACTAGAATGGGTGAATTTAACTCAGATGACTATTATATCTACTACTGTGGGCAAGAATCCCTTAGAAGAAATGGAGTAGCCCTCACAGTCAACAAAAGAGTCTGAAATACAGTACTTGGATGCAGTCTCAAAAGTGACAGAATGATCTCTGTTCATTTTCAAGGCAAATCATTCAATATCATTGTAATCCAAGTCTATGCCCCAACCAGTAATGCCGAAGAAGCTGAAGTTGAATGGTTCTATGGAGACCTACAAGATCTTCTAGAACTAACACCCCCAAAAGATGTTCTTTTCATTATAGGAGACTGGAATGCAAAAGGAGTTGTCTGAGGAGGCCTTACAAAAAGCTGAGAAAAGAAGAGAAGCTAAAGGCAAAAGAGAAAAGGAAAGATACACCCATTTGAATGCAGAATTCCAAAGAATAGCAAGGAGAGATAAGAAAGCCTTCCTCAGTGATCAGTGCAAAGGAAATAGAGGAAAACAATAGAACAGGAAAGACTAGAGATCTCTTCAAGAAAATTAGAGATACCAAAGGAACATTTCATGCAAAGATGAGCACAATGAAGGACAGAAATAGTATGGACCTAGTGGAAGCAGAAGATATTAAGAAGAGGTGGAACACACAGAACTATATAAAAAAGATCTTCATGACCCAGATAACCATGATGGTGTGATCACTCACCTAGAGCCAGACATCTTGGAGTGCAAAGTCAAGTGGGTCTTAGGAAGCATCATTATGAACAAAGCTAGTGGAGGCGATGCAATTCCAGTTGAGCTATTTCAAATCCTAAAAGATGATGCTGTGAAAGTTCTGCAATCAATATGCCAGCAAATTTGGAAAACTCAACAGTGGCCACAGGACTGGGAAATGTCAGTTTTCATTCTAATCCCAAAGAGAGGCAATGCCAAAGAATGTTCAAACTACCACACAATCGCACTCATCTCATATGCTAGCATTCTAGCAAGTAATGCTCAAAATTTTCCAAGCCAGGCTTCAACAATACGTGAACCATGAACTTCCAGGTGTTTAAAGTGGTTTTAGAAAAGGCAGAGGAACCAGAGATCAAATTGCCAACTTCTGTTGGATTATCGAAAAAACAAGATAGTTCCAGGAAAACATCTACTTCTGCTTTATTGACTATGCCAAAGCCTTTGACTGTGTGGATCACAACAAACTGTGGGAAAACTTTTTCAAGAGATGGGAGTACTAGAGTACCTGACCAACCCCCTGAGAAATCTGTATGCAGGTCAAGAAGCAACAGTTAGAACTGGACATAGAGAAACAGACTGGTTCCAAATTAGGAAAGGAGTACGTCAAGGCTGTATATTGTTACCCTGCTTATTTAACTTATATGCAGGATACATCATGAGAAATGCTGGGCTGGATGAAGCACAAGCTGGAATCAAGATTGCTGGGAGAAATATCAATAACCTCAGATATGCAGATGACACCACCCTTATGGCAGAAAGCGAAGAAGAACTAAAGAGTCTCTTGATGAAAGTGAAAGAGGAGAGTGAAAAAGTTGGCTTAAAACTCAACGTTCAGAAAACTAAGATCATGGCATCTTGTCCCATCACTTCATGTCAAATAGACGGGGAAACAACGGAAATAGTGACAAACTTTATTTTTGGGGGCTCCAAAATCACTGTAGATGGTGACTGCATCCATGAAATTAAAAGACGCTTGCTCCCTGGAAGAAAAGCTATGGCTAACCTAGACAGCATATTAAAAAGCAGAGACATTACTTTGCTGACAAAGGTCCATCTAGTCAAAGCTATGGTTTTTCCAGTAATCAAGTAATGAAGTGAGAGTTGGACTATAAAGAAAGCTGAGCACCAAAGAATTGATGCTTTTGAACTGTGGTGTTGGAGAAGACTCTTGAGAGTCCCTTGGACTGCAAGGAGATCCAACCAGTCCATCCTAAAGGAAATCAGTCCTGTATATTCATTGGAAGGACAGATGTTGAAGCTGAAACTCCAATACTTTGGTCACCTGATGTGAACTGACTCATTGGAAAAGACACTGATGGTGGGAAAGATTGAAGGCAGGAGGAGAAGGGGATGACAGAGGATGAGATGGTTGGATGGCATCACCAACTCAATGGACATGAGTTTGAGTAAACTCTGGGAGTTGGTGTTGGACAGGGAGGCCTGGTGTGCTGCAGTCCATGGGGTCGCAAAGAGTTGGACATCACTGAGTGACTGAACTGAAGTGAACAGGTGATCTGCACCACCGCCTCTCTTTCCACCAGCTTTATTCTAAGGACAGTCCAGGTGAGGGGAAGGGCCTATCTGCTAGCAGGGCTTTGCTGAAGCCCAGAGTGGTCAAGAAGCAAAGCAAGAAGGAAGCGCCACTGCCGGTACTAAAAGTGGTATGCCGCTCCCCCAAGTCCAAAAGGGGACACCAAGGGTCGCTATCCACCTTCTTAGGCCAATTAGCGTGACTACCAGCCCTTGTCTCTCTCTTGACATTTGGATACCCGCACCGGGGTTTTCATCTAGCAGCACCACCACGCCTTGTCCCCATCGGCCCTCTGCTGGTCTCAGAATTGCACTGATCTCGGTGGGAGCGCCGGGCTGCTCCCTTCTCTAGGGCCGCGCTACAGCCCACGTGCGCCCGCGGCTGCCGCGGTGACAGCTGGCCCCCCAGGGGCGGGGCGGGCGGAGAGCGGGGGTGGGGGTGGTCTCCGCGACGCGCTGCCATTGGCTACGGGCCTCGACCTGGGGGCGGGGCTGCGCCGCCGGTGGCCCTGTCATTGGTCTCGCCGCAGATGGGGGCGTCTCCCGGTCCTGTCCGCCGCAAGGCGCAGAACCGCAGGCGCTCGCCGGGCTAAGCCTGCGCGGGGCCGCCTAGCTCGCTCACAGTTCGGCAGGCGGCCTCCGGGTCCTGACCACTGCGCCCGCGGCCCTGGGCGAGGATAGAGGCTGGACTCGAGGTTCGGCAGCCGGCGCCGCTCTCGGTAAGAAGGTGGGGGGAACGGGAGGGAAGAGGAGAGCGGGGTTCCAGGAAGAGCGGGCGGGGACCTTGGTAGCCGAGCCTGGACTCTGCGCCCTGGCTGGCGCCGGGGAGGGTCAGGTGCGGCGGCAGCATCTCCCGCCTCAGACCCTCGCCTCCCGGCGCCCAGCGAGCAGGTGGTGCTGCCCAGGGAGGCCGGTGTACCCCGATAGCTTTCTGAATCCATTAGAACGCAGTACCTCGGACTACCTCTTACTCAGCCCCACAACACCCAAATTCTTCAATTCTAAGCCTAAAAAATACCCAAACGTCGACATGGAGTGGGAGCGACCCCCCAGCAGTACCGCCTGCCACCGGGGCAGAAGATCATCCCCAAACTTATCTTCCCACGATTTGGGCTCCTAGCCGGTCACGTTCTTTCCCGGCGTTTCGCTGGGCGCACCCCATACCCCAGCCGGGTTCCCCTCCCTCCTTAACAACAGGAAGTTAAGTTGGGCCAAATGCCGGTGGCCTGGCCGCCTGCGGGCTGGGACTGGGTCTGGGACGGTGGCCCGAGGGGCCGTGGAGATGTCTTTTTCTGAACCTTGCTCCCCTAGCAGCTCGCATTCACCCCAGGCGCCGGAGCACCCCCGCCGGGTTTGCCCTTGCGGACTGGCCCCGGGTGAAAGTGCTCGCTGACTTGACTTCCAGGCCGGGGCAGGTGGGGTTAACTTTATCCTAGGCCAGCCTTTCGGCAGAACTGGGAACGGCCTTTGCTGGATCGGGAGGAGGCGTGTTGAAACCAGAATAAACGTGCGTCTCCTTCTACATTGTTTATTCTAAAGCCAAAGAACTTTTATTTGGAGGCACATCGGGCCCTTTTGGGACCTTAAGCAGTGAGGGGACCTCTTTCCGTCAGTCTCGCCTGCTCACTACAGTCTTCGGTGGTTTCCCTGAAGGATGAAGTCCCAACCAGTTCCCTTCTGGGCGCCTGGTGAGAGAAGTCAGCAGCTGGTTGGCCCTGAGATGTTTGCTTGCCCGGG
Organism: Dama dama; assembly: GCF_033118175.1. Lineage (NCBI taxonomy): Eukaryota > Metazoa > Chordata > Mammalia > Artiodactyla > Cervidae > Dama > Dama dama. The sequence continues at coordinate 40,951,066 of NC_083681.1, read as the reverse complement.
TGCTCTGGGTCTCCAGGCCAGCTCTGTTCCTGTCCCTTTCCCAGGGGAAGGGAACCCAAAGGGGGCTCAGGTCTCCAGGGCAGCCCCACATGATGCTGTGGAAGCTCTTATTGCAGTAAGAACTGGCCTTCAGGTAGAGAGAAGATGGTTTTATTAAGTGCCTACTGAGGAACGAGCCTTGCCTTGGGGCACATTTGAAGCCAATTTAACGGTAATTAAAAAGCCCTGAAAGGTTTGCCCTCCTCATTTTAGAGATGGAGAAACAGACACAGGTAGGGTAAGTGCCCAAGGTCACATAGAAAGTGGCATAGCCAGGATTTCAAACAGACTGCCAGAGCTCAGGTCCAGTGCTCTTCCTGCTGACCCATGGCTGTGAGGAGTGAGTGTGCTGTGCTGTAGGCTCCTGGCCTCTGAAAAGATTCTGTCCAAAGATCCTGAGGGTGCTTCTTCTTCTTTATTTTGATGTGGACCATTTTTAAAGTCATTATTAAATTTGTTACAATATTGTTTTAGTTTTGTTTTAGTTTTTTGGCCCACAAGGCATGTGGATCTTAGCTCCCCAACCAAGGATCAGACCCGCATGCCCTGCCTTGAAAGGCGAAGTCTTAACCACTGAACGGCCAGGGAAGTCCCCTGGGTGCTTTTTCTTTCTTTTTTTTTATTTTAAAGCAGAGCACTTGAACTGACCCAGGTTAGCCAAGTTGTTCAACCTGCAGACGCCTTGCCCACCCTGTCCTTCAAAGGTAATGGCAGGTGTTGGTCATGCTGTGAGGGGGAGGGGTTGATTGTTGGAGTCAGGGTGGTATTTGAAGGGGAAGTCTGCTTTTGCCATTGACTTGAACCTACCTCTGAAAGCTGACTAATACAATGATTTAGAAGACTGTTATTTGCAATAAGCTCTACTTTAGGACCGATTCTAGTTTTATTTTGTTTTTTTTAGGAGGGAGGGCAGTTGTTGAGGTATGCTAGTTGTGATTGTAAGGTGACTGAGATCCACAGTTGGAGTTTATAAAAAATGAAATCACTGCCTCTTTCCTTCTTCAGGCCCAGGGCTGGTTTTCTGCTTATCCTTCCCTTCTGAAAGAAAATTGTGATTAGCTTAATACCAATTAGTTACACCTTAGTATAAATCAGCTTATGGACTAAGGCTGGTTGTGGTTTGGTCATTGGAGGCCTTTTCCCAGGAACTTTAAGGAGCACTGAGTAATCCCTCTCTGCCTGTGATTGGGATGTGTCTCTCTTTTCTCCACCCACGTCCACACCCATCTGGGTGTGCCTCCCAGTCATGGGCCCTGTTCCTTTCACTCCCTTCTACAGACGAGTAGAGGTCCTGCCTTCTTGGGGGAGAGCCTTGTCTCTGCCAAGAGGAGTGGGGTTAGGTGCAAGAAGATTTGGGTTGAACATTGTCAATCTTTGAGGCCTTTCCAGGGCTAGAGAGTCTCTGTTGTTTAAAGAACCAGAAAAGGGAACACTGTATATCATGCTGGAATTTTTCATTCTTTTTTTCTTCATTCTTTATATCATTTGATTCTCACAGTAGCCCTCTGAAGAAGTATGTAAGGTTATCCCCATTTTACAGATGAGGAAACTGAGGTTCAGGGACTTACCTCCAATTACAGGCCTAGTGAGTGACCAAACTAGGACTCTGGTCTTCCTCTGCATGAATAAGGTCTGAGTGGTGAATTCCACACTAAGAGAAACAGGAAAAAACTGTGGCCATCCTCTGAACTTTGGAGGCTTGGTGTGTGCAGCCCTCTGTCGTGCTTATGATTCCCCAGCTTATGTTGTAATTATTTGTGAACATTTCTTTCCACCCCACTATGAAATGGCATTTAAAACGCTCATAAACATGGCATATTTATGGAAGTCCAGTGGTTAGGACTGGGCACTTTACTGCAAGGGCCTGGGTTCTATCCCTGGTTGGAAAACTAAGATCCCACAAACTGTGCAGTGCAGTCCCCCCCACCCCCAATCATTAACATTTTCAAGCACAAAAATAGAATAGTATAATGAGCCCCAAATACTTATTATCCAGCTTCAGCAACTAAGATCATGCCAGGCTGGCTTCATCTCTCTCTTTCTCTTTTTTTTCTTCCCTATCTATTTTAAAGAGAAGGTTCTTTCATGACCACATCACTATTATTGCATGTAGCAGAATCAACAGTCACTCTTTGGTCTCATCTGTATATATTCAGATGAAGTGACCTTCATCATGAGTTTATTCAAATCACGATCCAAACAAAGTCTGTGTGCTGCATTTGGTTGTTAGTCCTTTTACGCCTACTTTAGTCTGGAGCACCACCCCTTCTGCAGCACTTCTGCTTTTATCCAGCCATTACCCTTATCCTCCGTTTTTTAAATCTCCCACTGGACAGCGAACCCTTTGATGCTCAAGTCTGCTTTTGTGCTCTGTTGGATCCCCAGTGCTGTCTCTGGGATGGTGCAGGGGCGTGGTGAGCATCTGCCCAGTGATGTTGTAGCCACTCAGGAAATACACATTGAATGAATGAATCCTGTGGTGGGTTTGTGTGACTGCCCGTGCATCTGTTTAGATAAGAGGTTTTTTTTTTTTTTTTAAAAAGATGACTTGTTCGCGTGTGGATATTTCCTCTGCAAGCGTCAGCCTGTAAACATCCTGAAACAATAGGAGAACTATTTGCCGTGCTCTCTGGCGCTCTGGTTTGCGGTGTGGGGAGCGCAGGCAGCTGCCGAGGTGCCCTGATCAGCAGCTGGCCTCCCCAAATCACACGTGGGGCTGACAGGGACTGAGGTCATTTCTGTCCAAGCTCTGAATCCTGACTTATGCAGCCACAGGGATTACCACACTAGGAGTCAGGCATTTGGCCTTGGGCTGCCCAGAGAATGCCGTCCACCTCTCTCTGGGCAGTGCAAGATTCTTGCCTTGTGCCTTTGGAAGCCTTCTCTATCTGGCCTCATACCTGGGCAAGGTGTGGGCTCTTCTCAAATCATTATCCATCTGCAACTGACAGACCGTGACAGAAAACATACACTTAAAACCTTTCAGTGTCTGGTCTGAATTTATGGTGGAGAGATAGTATCGCCATCGGCACCTTTGTAGGCGTTCTAATGAAGGAGACCAGAGGCTCAGGGAGAAGGATGAGTTGTGTTCCCTCCCCAGATAACATGCTTCACACCTGGATTCCTTGTCAGATCTCTCCAAGGTGCTGGGCTCTCCGATAGCCATCTTCTGACCCACCCAGCAAAGACCCTTCTCTGCAAATAGCCCCTAAATGAGGAGGCTTTTTTCTTTTACTCCTCCTCCTCCTTAAACATAAACAGGCCTTTCCACTAGCCGTTAAGTATAAGAGAAGGTTGTTTTTCTCTCTGTATGGTGGGGATAGAGTTAATTTTTTTCCTGTATATTATATTTCTCAGCGTTTTTCTAAAATTTTTATAATAGAAATGTTTTATTGTTCAAATGGAAAATAAAAATATTTGGGGATATTTTTCCTCTTAAAAAAGAGAACTTCCTTCAACTGATTTGCATAGGTAAACAAGATTATACATGCACTCGGTCCAGTTTTATGTGTGGATGGGTTCCTATACCCATTGGGATTTTGATATTTGCCTATTTTATTTTTTGACATTATTTTAAAGAGTATATCTGTGTTTTTATTTACATTTTTTAATGTTTGGCCTCACTGCATAGTTTGCAGGATCTTAGTTCCCCGACCAGGGATGGAACCCAGACCCATACAGTGAAAGTGTCAACCACCAGGGAATTCCTATACCTAAGAAAGCTGGAGCTGTGGAGACAGGAAGCTGCGGAATCCATGGAGCCTGACCCTCTTTCCCATTGTACCACCTCCCTTTCTTTCATGAGAATTTCATTTTGGTTTCCTCAATCGTTCCTGAAATCGTTCTCTTGGTAGGCTCTTGATTTTGATTTTTTTTATTCAGGGAGTTGGAGATATCAAAAGAAGACAGAAATAACATAGTGGGTTAAGAAAAAGCAGGCAGGGCAAAGCTTCAGGCTCAGAAAGCCTGTCTCATCCCCTTGGGAAAGTGCCTGATGGCAAGATGCCCCACTCACCTCACTTCGGGGGGCCCTGACCCCTCCCTCCACCATCTTCTGTTTTCCTCCCTGCCACCTCCTCCGAGGTAGAAAGCACAGCTGCTCTGCGCTGATAAGGCTCCTCCTTCTCAAGCCCTGATCATCTGGTCTCTGAACTCAGGGTTAGTGGGGGTGATGGGGACATGGGCCCTCTAGTCACAAACAAACCTTCATCTCAGGGCTGGGTCACAGTGGAGTGTGATTTTTGAGATGCTTCCCTTCTCTGCCAGCTATTGAGGAAGTGTCCATCCCTGTGTCCCAGAGGAAGAGCCGTTTGTGAATACCAGGTATGGTGGTTGTTGTTTAGTCACTAAGTCGTATCTGACTCTCTTGAGACCCCATGTACTGTAGCCTGCCAGGCTCCTCTGTCCAGGGATTTCCCAGGCAAGAATACTGAAGTTGGTTGCCATTTCCTTCTCCAGGGGTTCTTCCCATCCTAGGGATTGAACCCACATCTCCTGCATTGCAGGTCGACTCTTTACCACTGAACCACTGGGGAAGTCTGATACTAGGTATTGTATCATTTCTTAAATGCAATTGCTCTAAATATTACTACAGTTTTTCCCAGGAAAACCTGTGTCTCCCTGGTGGCTGAGAGCGAGTTGTGTGTGTTTGTATGCGGATGGTGCGGTGTTTGTAGGGTTGGGATTTTAGTGTGTTCTGTACTTGCGCTGGTGTTTCTCTCCTCCGAGAGTCAGAGCAATTTCCCTGCCCCTCCCCACCTGAACCCCTCTTCTTCTGGTGGTGTCCAGAGACCTTGCTGCTCTTGTATTCTTTCCAAGCCTTGGTCAGCTTTCTCTTCGGGGAATACAGAGATCAAGGCAGGGGCTTGTTTCCTGCTGGTTTGGGGCTCAGATTTTCCCTTTCCCATGCAGTGGAGGGTGTTTAGTGCCGATGTCCTTTCTGAAGGCACCAAGGTAGGATAGCAAAGAGTCGGCCAGCAGCCCCTGATCCCTGAGCTGCTGCAACAGCAGGTTTAATGGAACATTTGCAGGCTGTAGCTCCTAACACACCTAGTGCAGAAACCCAACCAGGCCAGAGACAGAGGGGGAGTCTAAGAACATCTCGTCCTGCACCATAGTATCAATGTGTTAAGATAAGGAAACTACTTCTTGGCTCTGGTGACTCTGAATGGTTGGCCTTGGCTACTGATCTGAGAACTGACTGTATATGGTGAAGAGTTGCAGGATCTCAGGGTTTAACTTGTGCCAGGGCCAGGAGAATGAAGTGTAGGGGAGGATTAAGAAGTGCCTGGGAAAAAGTCACTTGGACGTTCTGATCACCAAGGAAAGCTGCTGGGGGCCTGGCAGAGCTGCTGAACCCTTCTGCTGGACAGCTTCATCTCAGGGGAGCAGCATGGTGGGTTGAGGTGCGGCCTGTGGAGTTCACGGCTACTGTAAAGTTGGGGTGCTGATGACTCCACATGTCAGGACGGCTGGGCTTTTGCACAACAGAATACAAAGGTGATAACAGTCAGGAGCTCTCTGCTTGGAGGGGTGAGAAATCCAATAGTGGGAGAAAGGGACAGAATAGAGGATTAAGCAGGGGAGTCAGGGAGGCCTCTCTCCAGACCCTCGAGGAGAGGATTCAATCCCTTTCTTCAGGGGATGTCATGGGTGATCATGCAACTGGTTGCGGCCTTGGAGACCAAGGGGTTCATGCTCAGAGCTTCTGGCCATCTGCCTGGGCTTGCAGCAAGTTACTGATGTGAGGGAGGGAGGAAGATTCTTCTGGATTCCAGGCTTGCTGTGACCAGGGGACCCAGGACTTCCTGCTTGGTCCAGGTCACTATCTCCAGCTTGGGTGTGTCTGTTACCTTGTACCTGACATCTTGGGCTCTCTTAAAAATGACTCACCCATGGGAATTCCCTGGTGGCCTAGTGGTTAGGACTCTGCACTTTCATTGCCAAGGGCTCAGGTTCAATCCCTGGTGGGAGAAATAAGAGCCCACAAACTGCATGGTACAGCCAAAAGAAAAAAAAAAGATTCACCCCCTCCCCCGCCATATGCATGGATGATGGTACTCACCCTCCCCCGCCCCACGTACACACACACACACCCCACACAAGTGATGCTACTCACCTCCACACACACATGCATAGATGGTGGTGCTCACCCAGCCACCCCCCTCCATACCTGGATACATGACATTCACCACCCCCCACACAGATGAGGCTATTCACTTCACACATACATGGGTGCATGTTAACATATTCACTCAGTACAAAGAGAATTCAATGAAAAGCAGTCCTCCAGTTCTCAGTTCTCTTCCTTAGTGGCATGGCTATCCCCAGTCTCCTGTGGCTCCTTCCAGATAGTCTAGGCAAATATTTGTGCCTGTTCCCTCTTCACTCCTCTCTCAGGCTGGGAAGCCACGATAGAAAAACCATAGGGCTGCCGAGACTCAGCAGTTATCTGAATTAGCCAGGCATGGCTTGACTCCTGCCCTTCTACCCTGCTCTGTCGCCTCTCCCATTTAGGACCCTCCGTGGGTTGGATTTGTGGGTGCAGAGAGTCTGGGCACTGAGAATAAACCTCGGGGGGACATTCTGGGTGCAGGTGACAGAGGCAAAAACAAACAAATGTGCTAAGACAGACCTGGGTTTGAATCGGAGCCATGTGGCCTTGGGCATCAACGAACCCTAGTGTTTTAGTCTGCATAAAAACAAACAAAAACAAAAAGAAGGAGATAATCACACTGAACTCAGGGAATTGATGTAGAAATAGAATATTTGTGAAGTGCCCCACTTAGGTAGGCACTCAAAACTGTCAGTTTTTTTCCACTTGTAAGGAGTGACCCATTTTCAGAATGAATGACACTGGCATGGAATCCTCTGGATGACTTCCTGGAAATTTTCTTGGTGGATCCCTGAGCTTTTATTTCCCTGCAGATGGTAGCCAGTTCTCCATTTACTGCCAAGCTGGGCTCTCCCCCACCACCTCTTCCTACTGTGTCCTCCCCAGCCTCTGAATACCACCTCTTCCGCTGTCCCTCCATCCCCTCACTTCTCCCCTACTGTTGGTGAGCGGGAGGCTGCAGGCGCCTGTAGAAAGCTCTGGGCTGTTTATGGCTGTTCTCTGGGGGTGTTTAGGCTGTAATCTTCTTCAGAAGCTCCAGCAGATGTCTGTTTATTGCTGAAACTTCATCTTTATCTTCAGCATAAGAGAAGAAAGAGGCTATTTTTAAAGAACTTTAATTGGCAGGTCTGCACACCATGGCCTAGATTGCCTCCAAGTTTCATTCTTCATCATGCTGTCTCTACCCATTTGAAACCCTTCAGATCCAGGCAGAGAGACCTTATATGTCCTGATTTTAGGGCAGCACTTACATTTGGCAGGCAGTGGTAATCTCTTAAAAAGGTAGGTCAGGGAAGCAAAGGCAATCAGCTGACTGTCTTTCTGGGTTGGGACAAATGGAGTAAGAGAGAGTAGCATTTGTATGTCCATAGAAACCAACATCTTCCCCCACTTCTGCCCCTTTCTCTCTCTATGCTGAGAGGGGCCTGCCCGCTGAATGCTGCCTGCTGATTGGCTGGGAGATCTTTAGCCTTAGCTTTCCCTTTGGACTCAGGTGGGGCTTAGGGTAAGGGGAGAGTGGAAGCAGGTAGTTTCAAATGATACTGACCTCTCAGGAGGGAGGATGAGTAGAGACTATGAGTCATAGAAACTTGAGATGTCAGATTGGAAGGGACCTCTGAGATCATCTAGTTCTCACCCCTGCCACCTTGTTTTTTTCACCTATGGAGAAACTGAGGCTCAGATGCTTCTTGTATTTCTGTTTGTTTAATTGAGTTTTTTTGGCTGTACTTTGCAGCATGTGGGATCTTAGTTCCCCAACCAGGGAGGGAAACCACACCCTCTTCAGTGGAATCATGGAGTCTTAACCATTGGACTGCCAGGGAAGTATCAAGGTTTCTTGATACTGAGTGGAGGCCAGAACGTGTGGTTCCTGGCTCAAGGTCACCTAGCCAGGTCAGAGTCTGTTCTCCACCCTCCATTTCTGTTGGGCTGTGAGCCTGTGACCAGGCTTGGGCAGCATTCTTGGATTTGGCCTTCCCTTTTGCAGCACCAAGCTGCACCTCCTCTTTCTAGCAGGCCTCTTGTGCTTTGAATTGGGGCTTCCCAGGTGGCACTAGTGGTAAAGATCCTGTCTGCCAACGCAGGAGACTCAAGAGATAAGCGTTCAATCTTTGGGTAGGGAAGATCCCTTGGAGAAGGGTATGGTGAGCCACTCCAGCATGCTTGCCCAGAGAATCCCATGGACAGAGGAGCCCGGCGGGCTCCAGTCCAATGGGCTAGCAAAGAGTCAGATACGACTGAAACAATTTAGCACGCTGGTAGCCCTGGCTTGAACAGAGGTTTGGTGCAACATCTTCACTTATCAGAATTACTGCCTCCAGAGTTTTGGGGCCTAAAATTCCCACCTTTGTCTTCAGCCCTTGTCTCCAAAGGGCCTTTGTTAAAAATATAGAATTTAACTGGGAAAGGTACTATGTTGATTAGTTTATCTCCAATTAACTGTCAGCTGAGAGCTAAACCTTGAGAGAATGGGGAATGAGTCAGCTAGAAGTAGGTGGAGGAGGGAATCAGAAACGACTGTAAATAGGGTGCTGGCATGGTGCATGGTGACCCATGCTCCTTAGATCTTGGTGTTCAGCTGCCATGCCGAGGGGTACTGTGCTGAGTGACAGAAGCAGAGCTTTCATCTAACATGTGGAGGGAGGTGCCTTAGACAAGCCCATAGATGCCCACACATCAAGATAAGAGTTTGGAATGTTGCATTAGACAGTCGTAGTGTGAGGGAGTCAGGGGAGACCTCCTGGAGGAGGCAGCTGTTGGTCATTGAGTTGGGCCTTGAAAGATAGGATTTCCATAGGCAGAGGTGGGGAGAGGTAGAGCACAGAGATGTGGAAACATAAGGGTATGTTCAGGATGTCACGTGGTAGAAATGTGGGGGCTACCTGGGGGAACTGTGGAAGCTGAGGCTGGAATCAGGCTAGTCTTGAGTACTGGTGAAAGGGGTGAGTATGGCCCTAACCCTGCAGGCAGTGGGAACCATTGGAGAGGGATGGTCAGAGTGCTCCTTCAGGCAGATCAGGTTGTGCAAGATAAGCTCATGTGAGAATCAGGGGTGGGCAATCTGTTAGGAGGTCTGCGCTGCCCTCCATGTGCTGGAGAGATACTCTGACCAGACGGTAGTGGGGGTTGGGCAACAGAAGGGTCGAGGGGTGCTTAAGGCTGGGCCCGACTAAGGCCTTGTCTGTGCTTTTGTCTCACTATCATCTGGGTGAAGGGGGTCAGTATGGGCAAACCCTATCTTTCAGTTGATCAGGAAGGCAGCCCATTTGGAATGCCTCAGTTAGGGTCTTAGAATATGGGACATCTATCACTTTCTGTGCCCCCCCCCAGTGTGCCTGTTCTGTGCTTCGGTGGCTCTATCTTCTGTAGAACAATAGTAATTGCCCTTATTTTTCACCACCTCACTACAAGAGGTCTCCCTCAGGGTCAGCCTCAGGGAGATGCATAGGGGAGTCATGGCTGCTGAACCCCTGGAAGTGGGTACCCATGGATTAAGAGAAGGTGTTACGTGCCTGCACATGGCTGAGGCAGCAAAGTTGGACTGGGCAAGGACCTCCATGATCCCCTCCTCCTTCATTAGAATCATTTCTACAGATGTCTCCTGCTCATGGAGCACTGTGGGTCATCATCAGAAATGACTTGATTCTCCCCCTTCTATGGTCTCATAAGCCCCTGACTATCCCGTTCAGGTGGGTGCTGCTCTAGTATCTGGTGCCCACTTTGAGTTGATCTCCCCAGTGGAGGAGGAAGCCTGGGCCGGCTGGCCTGGGACTGGACTGGATGTTTCCAGGCAACTGGAACACATAGGGCGGGGAGTTGGCTGACTCTCCAGCCCTCTGGACATCCTGGCCCTGGGAAGGGACAAAAGCTGAGCTCAGCTTCTGCCTGCTCCAGTGTTAACCTGGCAGGTGGGAGGCATGGCAGCCTGGTGTGCTTACAGCTTTGACATTTGAGCAGAGCTGCTGGCACCTGCTCTCTGCCATAGACGTCTCAGAAACACCCTTGCTTTATGTGTTGGAATAAATTGCTTCAGCAGTGAGCAAATGGCATGAGTTTTGTGCTTGTGGGAGCTTCTGATAGAGGGTGGGGATGGAACGCTGAGACAGCTTTCCTCTTTCTTTGTTCTCCTAGCATCTGTGCTGCCAATATGAGGCCAAATTGGTCCATTCATTAATTGCTCAGCTGTGCACTCCATTCATTCTGCCAGTCAAAACTTTTGGAGGTCCCTCTATTTGAAGCATGTTGTCAGAGAGTGACCATGGCTTTCAGAGTGGCAGTAACACCTCGGTAAAGCCACTAACTTTCTCTGGGTGTCAGGCTTCTCTTCTGTAAGATGAGGGTGACAGTGCTTGTCTCACAGGGGGCCGTGAGGATTAACTGGGGCAGTGTATGTAGCACACCTGTCACACGTCTGGCACATGGCAGGCATGTAGGTGGCCCCCAGCTGGCCCACCAGAGTCTGAGAGCACAGTTGCAGGCCACGTTCCACTTTGCTTGAGATCCCTCATTCAGTGCTGTTCCCTAAACGGCTTTTATCTTCAAGTGGTGACTTTTTAAGAGAATAACTGAGCTAAGCACGTAGGTGGGTAACAAAGAAAGACGGGACGCCTTTCTCTTTGTGGTGAGTTTTCTCAGTCAGACCTTGGGACCATGGGTCTGTAACATGGGTACTTGGTTTCCCCATTGTGGTCCAGCCTGGGTTTCGCCTCTGAGGTGACCCATTCCATCTTTGGACAGCGCCTCCTATACCCTCTACTGGCTCCCTATAGCTTCTGGCATCTGGGCCTAGTTCTTCCTCCTTGAAATCATAGAGAAGGATACTCTAGTCTCTCTTCCACTTGAAAGCTCTTCAGATACTTTTTTTTTTTTTTAGTATTTATTTGGCTGTATCAGGTCTTAATTGTGGCAAGAGGATTTTTTTTTTTTAGTTGTGGCGTATGTGATCTTTTCTTAGTTGTGGCATACAGAATCTTTAGTGGCACATGAACTCTTGGTTGCAGCATGTAGGATCTAGTTTCCTGACAAGGGATTGAACCTGGGCCCCCTGCATTGTGACTGCAGAGTCTTAGCCATTGGACCACCAAGAAAGTCCCCAGACACTGTCTTTTAAATCAAATCTGTGATATTGTTGATTGTAAGATATACCATTCTCTTATGAACCTGCAAGACATAGAAAGTACTTCCAGTTAAACTGAAGAACAATACTTTGTTATCACTTAAAATGTTTATATTTACTGAAAGAATTCTCTTGGACTTTAGATATAAGGTTTTTGTCCATATCACTCTTACATCCACATAAAAAGGAAAAGAAATTAGTTACAGCATTTTGAAAATGTCTTCACTTTTGAAATCCAAATCTCTCAAATCACTTTTTGACTCAGAGTTATCAATATACTCATTTTTGGTTTTTTTTGACATATTATATTCTGTGAAGTGGTGATGTATTTCTTAATCTCTATTGTCTTTGGAATTCTTTTATCTAGGACTCACGTTTCTTCCTCAAATTGTCCTTGAATGTTCTGGCTCCTGAAATGTTGAGGGTTGCAGTTGTCCAGACATGTCACAGGGAATAATAGTCAAATTTCCATTTGATAGTGGCAATGAGGCAATGACAACTATGCCACAGCTGCACTCTGGCCTAGAGACTGTTAGATGCTAGGGTATTATAAGATAATTCTGCTTTCAGACATTCTGTAACTGAAAAAAATGTGCACCTCCTAATAAGTGAAGTATGATACTTAAAGACAGCCCTCTTGTCCTCTCCTGAGTTTTCTTCCAGATTTACAGCCCTTGATGTGGGTTCCGGTGTTTTCCTGTGGTTCTTCTCTGAACAAACTCCGTTTTTGTCTGTATCTTTCTATTACAGCGAAGCTAGTACCCAGACCATCTCTCATATTCATGGTGTGGTGTGATCACAGCAGAGGAAGGCAGGTATCCTCTCCCTAATTCAGGCCATTCTATTTTTTTTAATGCAGCCCAAGATTGCATCAGTTTTTCTGGCAGCTACTTTACATTTTTGACTCACTGACATTACTCCTGACAAATTTTTTTTTTTTTTGGCTGTACCACACAACTTACAGAATCTTAGTTCTCTAACCCAGAATCGAACCTGTACCCACTGCATAGTCCTAACCACTGGACTGCCATGGAATTCGCCTCACCAGATCTTTTTAACATGGGGTGTTGCTAAACTTCTCCCTGTCCTTAACGTGTTCTTTAGAAATTAAGTGCAAGCCTCCTCCAGTCTGATTCAGAACAAGCATTTCTGTTAAATTTCAGTGTGTTAAATTCTGTGCAACCCTTTCCCTTGAGCTCTTTCAGGATCCTGTTTAGTGTGCTTTCCTTAGCATTGCCCAAGTTGCCAGTAAAATGCTTATTAGCAGAGAACCCTCTGCTAGAGTCCTCCCCTCCTGACATGATCTTTCATCGGCTTGCCTGGGGACCCCTGCCTCAGTCTCTGCCTTTTGCTTTCCTGACCTCTAACCAGTTGCCTTTTTGAATCTAGTTATGCCGAATCTATCGTAATTCTCCACCAACTATCAAGTATCCTATCACAGAAAGGCATGGACACTCCTTGACATCATGTGCTCTCAGTTCCCAGAGGGCTCCGGGACTGCTTTCAGGTATCCCCAGACTGCCTCCACAGATGCAGTTCAGCGGTCTCACCTGCTAGAGTTTCCAATGCTCCAGGCCAACCAGGGGGATGGATGGCATTGAAATGATCTAAATATCCTTTCCTAAAAATCCAAGCTTCCCCCACCCGCTACCCTTTCTCATCTTAGTGTTGGATCTTGACGTGTCGGTCTAAGGATAGCTCTCTTCAACAGGGGCCATCGTGTGCCCAGAGTCGGAGCCAAAGTCTAGTTTCCCAGAGTCCCTTTATACCTCATCTTGGCTCAAGATGACTACCAGCCCTTCCTGTAGTCTGGGCGTGTTGTGCAGCCTCGGCTTATCTGACTGTCCTCCTCTGGTTCATGCTCTGGGAGGAGGCTGTCTCAGGGGATTCTTTTGTTACACATCCTGCTCCCAGTGATGGGACCTGTGCTTTTCAACAACTCACCTTGTCAAGGTTCCCTGTGTGACCGCGTGGCTCTATTCTCTCACACTCACATGCCAGCACCGTGTGAGGGCTCTGTAAACACTAACTCACTTCATTCCTCTTTTTTGAAAAAAATTTATTTATTTTATTTTTGGCTGTTCTGGGTCTTTGTTGCTGCATACGGGCTTTTCCTAGTTGTGGCCAGTGGGTGTGGGGTACACTTCGTGGCGGTGTGTGGGCTTCTCATTGCGGCAGCTTCTCTTGCTGTGGAGCACATGCTCTGGGTGCACAGGCTTCAGTAGTCGCCGTGCATGCGTGGGCTCAGTAGTTGCAGCTCCCGGGCTTAGCTGTTCCACAGCATGTGGGATCTTCCTGGTCCAGGGATCGAACCTGAGTCTCCTGCATTGGCAGGCAGATTTTAACCCCTGAGCCACCAGCGAAGCCCTCACTTCATTCTTGTGTCAGCCCCATTAGAGAAATACTCTCATGATCCTCACTTACTAACAAGGAAATTAAGGTGCAGAGGGGTTCACTGACGTGCTCCAGACTTCACAGCTAGAAAGGGGAAGGGGAGTTCATATCCAGTCAGTTTGCCACCAGGTCCAGCTTGAAGCATAGTGGTGAGCTGCCTGCTTCCTAAAAAGCCCTGTCTGCCCTCCCTCTCCTCCTCACCCTCCTGCCCCTCCCTGTCTGTGCCTTCTTGTCTTCACGCCCCTCTGCCCTTCCCCCATCCTCCACTGCACAATTAGAATTGCATTTCAGAGCATCAGAATCATTTACTTCCTCAATCTCAGGTTCCAGAGCCCTCCTATTCTTTGAGCAATTTAAAGTCTGTTTCCTTAGAGTCTCAGTCCCTCCCAAGTTCCAGAGGAAATGATTGCTTTTCCTCCACAGTTCCTTCCTGTGTCCCCCCTGGTCAGTACCCATTCAGTCACTGCCATGGGAATTAGGTTAGTCCCTCTCCTATAGACGTTTCCTCTCTCTTCTTGAAGGTGAAGAGCTCAGCGAGGCTGATTGGAGCTTTTAGTCAGTGGGGCTTTAATGCTAACAGAATGGTAGATCCCACTGCCTGCCCTGCAACCCCAAGGGCTCTCATCGACTGACTTGGGATTATGGTCATCACAGAGCAGTAGTGCCTGCAGTGACTGGACCTTTAACCTCAGTCATCTCCCATGAGAGTCCTCTGGAGAATTCTCTCAGCCCTATCTCCTCACACACTGGTCCTCTAGAATATTCTCTCAGCCCTCTCTCCTCACACACCTATCTCCAGAGTATTCCCTCAGCCCTCTCTCCTCACACACCTATCCTCCAGAGTATTCCCTCAGCCCTATCTCCTCACACACTGATTCTCTAGAATATTCCCTCAGCCCTCTCTCCTCCCACACCTATCCTCCAGAGTATTCCCTCAGCCCCCTCTCCGCCCACACTGGTCCTCTAAAATATTCCCTCAGCCCTCTCTCCTCACACACCTATCCCCTAGAATATTCCCTCAGCCCTCTCTCCTCACAGACCTATCCTCCAGAGTATTCCCTCAGCCCTATCTCCTCACACACTGATTCTCTAGAATATTCCCTCAGCCCTCTCTCCTCCCACACCTATCCTCCAGAGTATTCCCTCAGCCCCCTCTCCGCCCACACTGGTCCTCTAAAATATTCCCTCAGCCCTCTCTCCTCACACACCTATCCCCTAGAATATTCCCTCAGCCCTCTCTCCTCACAGACCTATCCTCCAGAGTATTTCCTCAGCCCTCTCTCCTCACACAACTATCCCCTAGAATATTTCCTCAGCCCTCTCTTCTCACACACCTATCCCCTAGACTATTCCCTCAGCCCTCTCTCCTCACAGACCTATCCTCCAGAGTATTTCCTCAGCCCTCTCTCCTCACACACCTATCCCCTAGAATATTTCCTCAGCCCTCTCTCCTCACACACCTATCCTCTAGAATATTCCCTCAGCCCTCTCTCCTCACAGACCTATCCTCCAGAATATTCCCTCAGCCCTCTCTCCTCACACACCTATCCCCTAGAATATTCCTGCAGCCCTCTCTCCTGTCACAGCTGTCCTCTGGAATATTCCCTCAGCCTTGCTCCTCACACGTACCTGTCCTCTGGAGTATTCCCTCAGCCCTCTCTCCTTGCACACATGTCCTCCAGAATGTCTTTTTGTTTCATGGGCCTTTCATGTAGACTAACCTCTTTTTCTTTGTGTAGAGATCCTCTGTCTCGCTGTCCTAGTCCAAGTTCATCCTTTAAAAGATGAAAGCTAGGCATAGGGATATGTGTAGTCTGCCCCCTGTAAGAAAGAATACATATTTCTGTTTGCATGTATGTACATAAACGCCATCAGTGATGAGACACAAGCCGCTGATAACTATAGTTACCTGTTTCAGAGCAGGGACAGACTGGGTTGATGTGACGGGAGTAGGAGGGGCGCATTTCCTGGATACATCTGTACTTTTTGAACCCAGTGAAGCATTTGCCATTCAAAATTTTAAAAAGTATAGATAATCTGGGAATCCTGATTGGCGAGCTGGTTGAGTTGGCATGCTGCCTTCTGCTCCCAGGTGTGCCTGCTTCCTTAGGTGTGATCGGGCTGGTCACAGCTCACTTACCTCACAGCGAGGACATCAGGAGACCCTTCCCTGGATCCGGCATGGGTCCAGCCCAGAGAGGTTCTGCAGCCCGAGGCCCCCTCCCTTCCTCCCTGACTCTCATCTCTCCAAGCTCAGAAGTAGCTTGAGATTTTTCTGCTTTTTGTTCTAATCTCAGTTTACATTTTCCTGCTTTTTGTTCTAATCTTGGTTTACTTAGAGCGGGTACTCAGAAGGTGCACCTGGGCCTCAAGTGTTGGTTTTCTGTGGTAAGTCACCTAAAACATCATGTGTTGTTTTTTTTTTTTTATTTTAAAAATTTATTTTACTATGTATTTTTTTGTTTTGTTTTCTCCTCTGATATCTGAGGAAATTGAAACACTCTGAATGTCTGGGTTTGCCTGGAACAACTATGTCCTTTCCTTTTCCAGACCTGTGGGACTTTACATATCATTTCTTTCCTGGACATCCTCATCTGCCTAGTGCACGGGTGTGTGTGATTAAAGTGTCTGATACCCTTTGAGAACACAAGCGCATGACTGGGTTTGCAGATAACCAAGGTCAGAGCAGGCCCTGAAGAAAGAAATCAGGGCATTGGGAGAAGCTAGTCCAGGTACCTATAATTGAGGAAGTGACCTGATTGGGACGGTGCCTTGCTTATGTTGGGCAGTTAATTAAAAAGCATACATTTAGCACCTACTGTGTGCCCCAGGCCCTGTGCCATGTGGATGACCATATGGTTAAGGCCCAGCCTCTCCTCCCAAAGCCTTCCCAGTATTCTTGGGAAAACAAGACACTTGTTTTGTTTTTTAAATGAACAGATTTTGGTAACAGTTCAGCTCACTCATAACAGGCAAGTGACAAAGTAGTTCATGACTAATTTCCATGTGACTGGTGGAAACAGCAGTGGGTGTGGGGGAGTGTTTTCTGGAGGCTGGAGAGGGCCTGGAAAGCTTCCTGGAGGAGGTGGAAGCAGAGGCGGCTGCATTTGATCTGTATCTTCAAGAGTAGGTAAAGTACAGATGGATAAGTGGGAGGAAGATGAGAGCATCTCTAGTGGTGTCCAGGAGAAGAGGGGTATCGCCTGGTTTGAAGGTGGGACTCAGAGATGAGGCTGGCAGAGGAGTTTAGGATGGATGCTGGCTGCTTTCAGTATGATAGATAGAGAGAAGGGGTGTGTGTGTGTAGAAATTCAGAAAAGGAATGGGAGGGTGAGGGCCCAGGGTCTTACAGGGAACTCTTGTAAATCCTGGGAAGACTTTGGCCTTTAGACATTTTAATCAAGGCATCTCTAGTCTGTCTTCCAGAAATGTTCTCAGGAGCAAAGAGGAGGCCAGAAACACTAGCCATACCCCCACCATTGTTTTGTTTGGACACTTGCTTCTTAGAGGCATTTTAAATGTTTATTCATTCAGCAGTTATTTATGAGTTCTTGTTATTATTTAGTCGCTAAGTCATGTCCAACTCTTTGTAATGCCAGGGACTGTAGCCCACCAGGCTCCTCTGTCCCTGGGATTTTCTATGCTAAAATACTGGAGTGGGTTGCCATCCCCTCTTCCAGGAGATCTTCCCAACCAAGGGTCAAACTCATGTCTTTTGTGTTGGTAGGCAGATTCTTTACCACTAGCCACCAGGGAAGCCCTTATGAGTTCTTACTCTGTGCCAGGAACAGTTCTAGGTGCTGCAGTTACAGCAGGGAAAAATAAAGAAGGTAAAATCCCTTGTCATGTGGGGCTTCTATTCTAGGAGGGGGAGAGAGACAGTAAAGACTTAAAATGTGTGAGGCCAGGTGATGAGAGGTGGTTGAAGAACGCTAAAGCAGGCAGGAAGCGAGGGTGTGTTGGGTGCAGGTGGAGGGAAGCAGTTGGGGAGTGCTCTAAGTTTAAATAGAGTGATCAGGAAAAGTCTTGCTGACTCGCCCTGTTCTGGGACTTATAAGCCAGCAAGTGAGAAGTCCGGGGCCAAAGAGAAGGAGACTATTCCAGACAGATCTTGTGGGGACCCTGAGTCCTTTATTGATCCTCTTCTACCCATTGGGGTCTTCAGTTCTAGGCAGCAGGGAGCCTTGGAGTGTTCTTGAGTAGAGGAGTGTATGGGAAGATGTCCCCCGTGGTTTTGTAGAGGATAGGATATAGGGGGCTGAGGCAGAGAGGCTGGTTGGGAGGCTGGGATTCCAGAAGAGGAGCAGGGCCTAAAACAGCCCATTGTTTTGACATTTCCTCCTAGGAGTGGTGGGGCAGAGCTAGGGAGCAAGCCATGGCACTGGGGTGAGGGTAGGAGTGGACACTGGCAGAGGAGGGATGATGACAGGGCTCAGGTTGTGGGGGGTGACATCAATCCCCGAAGTTCTTAGAATGTGAGACTTACACATTCTTGCTGTGACTTTTCTTTCATTATTTTAGTATAGTAGAATGTTAAGAATCCTGGCTGAGTTACTTTGGGCAAGTTATTTAACCTCTCTGTGCCTCAAGCTCCATGTCTGTAAAATAGTACCTGACATATAGGAAGTTTGTATATTACGGTATATCATCTTTACAGTCTATTTCTCTCTCCCCATGTATGAGTAAAGTTAATGTGTTGGACATATTCTTTCTGTTGTCCTAAAGCTACACCAATTGAAGAAAGCAATGCTTTTAAGGATTAAATGAGAGAATGCCAGTAATGGATTTAACTTAGTGACAGGTGAATACTAATTAAAAGTACTACTATTACCACCAAATATTGTGGGGAAAAAATGATTTTCCAATGGAAATCCTTGTTAAGTTGTCTGATTCATCCCAACGTAATAAGCCTATGGTATGCCAGGTGCTACACTGGACATGTTACCTCCTTTCTTCTTTACAACGACTGCCTGAAATGAGCACTGTTAACCACATCTTATTAATGAAGAAGCTGAGGTTCAGAGAGGCTTATATTTGCCTGAGGTCACATAGCCAAGTAAGAGGCAGAGCCTGAATTCGCAAATTTTTTCCCTCTCTGGCTGCCTTTTACAATAAGCACAAATTACTTCATAAATGAGCTGTTATGTAAATGTACATTGACATACAGTTTCTTACATCAATCTCCCTTGGTATTTGGTGCCCACATGGAGCCTTGGGGAGTGCAGAGCTGTGGCCAACTGCCTGAACAGACCGGGGCAACGTCAGAGTGGAGGCCATGGCCCAGCAGTCAGAACTGCCCAGGAGCAGGAGAGGCTGTGAGGGAGTCGGTGCCCTCCCTCAATGACTCATCCCTGCAGGCCTTATCAGAGCCTTTCAGCTGCAGAGTCTCTGACATCTGTCTTGGTTGACTACGCCCCCTGTGTGCTAGAGGAACAGTCTGATGGGTTCAGATTCCAATTCCACCATTTACCAGTTGCATGAGGCCAAGAAAGAAGTGAATTGCTTTGTGCTTCAGTTTCATCATCTGTGAACCCGTTCATAGGCTTTTTATGAGAAATAAATGAGGTGGGCCATGCAAATACTTAGAGGTGCCTGGCCCATAGCAAGCACTCACGAAGAAAATATTATGCTAATAGTTATTATAATATTATTTTTAAAAGCTTCCAAAACTCTGAGGCCAGAATGAAATGTCCCATCCTCTCCACACGATCTGTCCAGTAACACGTGTTTGTTTTGCCTTTTTGTACAAATGTGGGTGGAGCTTTCCCCTCACCAGACAGTGAGCGTGTGAGACCAGGAAATAGCTCTCAATCAATGTTTTTGACATCCCTGAAGGCTTGTATCTTGTCTAGAAGGTTTGCCACATAGAATGGGTTCCCAGTTTCCCATTTCCCTTGCAGTCGAATATTTTACTTGAAGCCCCCACCTCCCAAGACTGGGAAATATCTGCCATTTCTAAGGGCACTTTATAGTTTGCTTAGCCTTCACAGTCATCCTTGTATGGTCATTGGTTATTATCTTCATTTAATAGATAAGGAGACCGTGACTCCTCAGAGTTAAGTAGTTTATCCACAGACTGGCCGGTGGAAGATAATGAATGACACATGTGCCCCTGCCCATCCCAGGTGCCCCCATCTGGAGACTCAGGAATTGACCATTCCCACAAAGCCCCTTCATCATTTCCCCTTTGCTTTTCTCTGGAGGAAGGTGGGGTGGAAACAGTGCCTAACACACCTTTCTACAGTTTTATCCTCTCCCTCCTCCAGGTCCTGTTATTTCTAAAAAAGCACATGATGATGGCTTGTGCTAAGTTAGTGATCAGAGTTGCTTAAATCATCTCAGCCCTGTTCTACCTTCTCTGTGGGTTCGAGGCTTGGGCTGGGCTTGGTGAGGAGCTGAGACAGTGGGAGGGCATCGTAGCTTTCAGCATTTGGAGCAGTGCCTGAGGACAGACACTGAACTCAGTGCCCAGGCTGGGGGATCTGGGAGTTAGGGGGAACCTGTACTCAGAAGTGGAGGAGTCTGGCGTCCATGGCTTGGCCCAGGGGGAAGAGCAGGCACTAGATGTGGAGTTCAGAACCATGTCCAGGGTGCATGGGGTTGCTGGGGGCCAAAGCAGACACTCCTGGAGGCGGGGGGCACTTCCTTTCCAGGAGATGAACAGGCAAATGGTCTTTTCAGCTAAGGTGAACCTAAACCCCGGGCTCCAGGATGGGCTATAATCCAGACTTGCCCAACTCTAGGGGTGTTCCTTAAGCAGAAGAATTTACTGTTTGGTCCAGGTTATTGAGAAAGTACCTACCATGTCCTGAGAATACAAAGTCCAGTGAGATAGGGACTCTGCCGTGAAGAGTTATCTGCTACAGCCTGGGACCTGCGCTCTCTTCTCCTTCCTGAGAACCTTAAATGCCAGGGTGGTGGTGGTGATACATAGGTACTTATGCAGTGTTCAGATTCCCAGTGTCCTGGAGCTTGGGCTAGAATCTGGATCTGGCAGGTCATCACAGCAACATAGGCTGGGAGCTGGCAAAAACGCCTGCTCCTCCAGTTGGGTTTTAAGCCTGCTTTGGGGAAAGAGGGGTTATTGGGCCTTTATAATCGTGGTTTTTTATTCCCTCCATGATTATTGTGTGACCAAAGGAGCAGTCACAGGAGCGCCTCTGGAGTGTGGGTGAGAAAGATCCCAGAAAGAATGACCACCAAGATAATGGCTCAGGCGCCCATCCCTTGCTCAGAGCAGTCCCCCTTTCTCTCTTTCTCCAGCTTGGTCAAACTCTGCCACCTCTCTCTGCCTACCTGCCTGGCTCATCCCTGCCTCTAGCTCTTTGCTTTTATGGTCTGCAGTGCTTTCCTTTACTTCTTGGTCTTTCTCCAGCCTCACCCTTCAAGACTAAGATTTAGCCCTGCCTACTTCAGAAAGGTTTCGTAAACTCTCTCAGCCAAAACTCCCCCTCTTTTTTCCATATGCCTCCTGGGTGGAGAGCCAGCAGCCCCCAGTTTGGCATTTACATGTTATGTAATGTGTTTTGAGCACCTGTCAACAGGCAGCAGAGCAGAGACTGGGACTTTGAAGTCTGATGGGTCTGGGTGTGTGTTCTAGGTATGATTCTTATGAACTGTGTCATTTGGGGTAGATGCTTTGATTTCTCTGAGTCTAAGTTTTCTCATCTGAACTTGAGGATGTGTCTGTCTCACAGGCAAGTTGTAAGGATCTGGTAAAATAATCCACACAAAGAAGCACACACTTCCTGGCTCATAGTAAATGGCTAATACACGGCAGCCTTTGTTAACTATTTGACATGTATTAATTTATTTAATCTACACCCTAGCTTTATAAGGTAGACATCGTTGCCCCGAGGTCTCAGGATATGCATGCAGTGAGGCTCACTTCCAAGCCCAAGTGCCAGCTGTCCCTGAAGTAGCACTCTTTCTTCTTCTGCCTCTGCTTCTCAAGTTCAGATCCCCAGTCCCCATGCTTTTTGGTATTTTTCACAGTCTTAGCCAGATAACTTAGCAAATGTTTATTAAATGATTCTTCCTGGCTGATTTGATGGGAACCAGGAGGGCAGGAAATAGGACCCACTCAAGCATTCCATCCCCTTTCAGATGTCTAGCTGATCCAGCTTGTCTACAGGTCCCTGCCAGTATACTGCATACCATTCCAATACCAGGCAGGGCATGGTGCCTTATTGCACCCAGTCAGGGAGGAGGGAAACCAATTCATGCCTTGAGGGCAAGTCAGTCCACTCCTTTTAATTAATGTATTTATTTTTAAATAGCAGAAAATAAACTTTGAAAAGAATAAGAAAAGTAAGGGAAATACATGCTTGGATAATCCCCCATAACTGGGCAGCCACTGCCTAAACCCAGCTGCTGGAAAGCAAACAGAAAAGCCGGTAGCTGGCAAGCAAGCTCTGGGTGGCCTGTAGCATTGTGAAGTGTGTGTCCTATGAGGGTCAGTGAGTGAGGGCACTCAGGAATGGTTTACTGAGCTACCCCGTACCCGTGGGTGCAACTGGGGCCGTGACAAGGCTGCTGCTCTTCTTGACATTATTGTAGTCAGGATGGTTTTCACATCATCTTAGATCTTGGTTTTCAGTTTTTCTCCAGCAAACATTGGAAGCTGCCACTTGCTTCTCCAGCTGAGTCTCCTTTGGTACCAGCTGATGTTTGTGTCTGCATAGTCCTCATGCCAACTGGTTATTTAGTTTATGTCTGTGTAGACCTTGGCATTGAGCTTCCAGGGACCTGGGGAAGAAGACGGCTGGGCGTGCTGGTTCCTGTGTTCACCCCACGGCTAATGCTGCAGGAGGTGAAGGAGGTGACCTGTGTGTGTTGATTCTTTGTTTTTGCTACCAGGCCGGGGTTTGGTTTTTGCTTTGGTTTCACTGCTGCTGCTGCTGCTAAGTCACTTCAGTCGTGTCCGACTCTGTGACCCCATAGATGTCAGCCCACCAGCCTCCCCCATCCCTGGGATTCTCCAGGCAAGAGTACTGGAGTGGGGTGCCATTGCCTTCTCCGTTGGTTTCTCTAAAACTCTTTAAAACACATGTGGAGGTGGAGCTTCTTTCTCTGGAGGGAATTAAGAGGGTGCTGTTAGGAGGCCTGGAGGTATAGGGATAGACTCCCTTTGGGTGCTGGCCCAGGAGGTGGCAAGAACGTGAGACAAATTAAAGATAACATTGTTCAGCCCATGCTGTGTGTCAGGCACTGTAGCTGTACCTGTGGAGTCAGAATCTCTTGAGAAAAGTGACAGAAAAATCACCCCTACCCCGAAAAAAACCAAAACACCCCATGGGATTTTGACAGTCATATCCTGTTTAAAGCCCATGGATACATTCCGTCTTGTTACCATCACACTGGAGCTCTTGGAGACTGAAATAACTGATGCTCAGAGAAGGAAACAGCCAATATGCTGCCTGTCCTGTCAGTGCCTGGGGGTCTGTCTCTGGGCGGGGTAGAGGCTAGCTGTAGATGGGGGTGCTGCAGCGCATCCCGTCTCCCTTGGCTGGGTCTGAGCACAGGTGTGAGTGGCAGCTGATGAGCCTGGAGGAAGAGGAGGCCTCAGGCTCGGGGGTCAGAGAGTGCTGAGGAGGCAGCATGACGGGTACCCCACGCAGCGGGCGCTAGCAGTGTGACCTCAGCCAGTTAGTTACTGATCTCTCTGAGCCTCAGTTTCCTCCCCTGGAATGGATTGGATGAGCGTCCAGCTCCTAGGGCTGTGTGAGGTTAGATGCAATCATACCAGCAAAAGTAATTTAAGGGCTCAGACAAGCTAATTTTTCTTCCCTCACTTGCCCTCTAAAGGAATTGTTTCAAGTAGCTGCCCGGATGTTTTCCTGTATCACTGTGAAGCCAGTGGAAATAAGCTGTCTCCTTCCTTCTCTTCTTTCCTTTTCCTATTGCTCATGGCAAGTGGGACCCACATCTGAGGCTGGGTTCCCAGCCCAGGGCCGCAGGGCTGGGCTATTCCTCTTTTTGGTTCCAGCGTCTTCCTCTCCCAGGAAGGGCGTGGGTCCAAGGGCTGTGGGCAGCTCCTGTCACTTCAGTTTGTGGAGATGCCTTGCTGCCCATGTTTGCTTTTTCTTGGCTGCTTGGGTCTCAGTGAGAGAGTGGGTGGGATTTAGTGATGATAAAGCAGCCAATTGTTGACTGCTGCTGTTAGTGGGGATTCTTTGGGTTTCAAGTGATAGGAACCCAACTTGAATGAGCTTAAGCAAAATGGAATACGCTAGAAGGTTCTAGCAGAGGTACAGAAACTCAAAGGAGGCACTGCAGAATCCAACCCCAGAAAGAGAACAGGTGATGTCCAGCATCCCTGGACCAGCATCCCCTACTTAGTTTGTGTCGGCAGGCAGCTCCCAGCTGACTCCACACAGCCCTGCATGAGACCCAAGAGGATCAGGCTATCCCCAGGACTTTTTAGATTGGACTGACACAGTTTGGAGTGCCTGCACACACTTTATACCTAAGAATGTGGCCAAGAAAGAAAGACTCAGAAGAAAGGGGATGTAACCAAATCACTTGGAAGCCAAAATCATAGTGTTTAGGAAACTCAGCATGATCAGATGGTCCACTTTTATGACTTCCTAGTTTATTCAGCATTTTGGACCCTTCTACCATGGGAAATATTACAAATTTTACATTGTTGACTGGTTACCAAGTTTTTACACCACTTCGATTACTTTCTTCATATCTTAATCTTAGAAATTCTGTCATTTTCTATTTCTACTGAAGCAACTAATAAGGCATTCTTGGGAGTTTCCTGGTGGTCCAGTGGTTAAGAATCTGCCTTCCAATGCAGGAGATGTGGATTCGATTCCTAGTTGAGCAGCTAAGATCCTATGTGCTGTGGGGCAACTAAGCCCAACTGCCACAACTAGAGAGCCTCTGCACTGCAACCAAGGACAAGCCCAGCCAAAATTTAAAAGAAAAAAAAAAGGCATGCTTTTCCAGATCCATCTTATTTTCTCTGCAAGCCTTTGTGTAGAGGTGTGATAAGCTTTAGCATGCTCAGAGAGTAACAGACAAAAGATAATAACAAAAGTGACATGATTCCTTTCTTCACATGAAAACCTTGGAGTGCAAAGAGACATTCTCTGTCCATTTGGGACATTCTCTGCCCCAGCTCTTGGGTAAAGTGTTACTACAGGGTAAAATATACAGCACATAGGACCTTTTGGTAGGAAGAAGATTGGAAGCTGTAATGTAAGATGATCTACTTGACATTCATTGTTGCACTTTGTTTTTAAAGGAAGATGGCAACCTGTGCATGGCTCGTCCTGGGAGGAGCTGACTTCAGTCATCACGATGCCTAAGAATCGAGTAAGTCACAGCGGTCGGTCCTTTTCTGCCATTGAGTCGCTCTTGGGGGTCTGGCTTTGGAAAGAATAGGGATACTTGCACTCTTCTTTCAAGCCCCAGTGAATGTGACCTCCTCTGAAGAGACAAATAAGGCCTGTCTTTGCCTGCCATGTCCAAGGCTGCACAGCCCTCTCACACTGTTAGAGAAGGGATGGTGGCAGGTATTGAGACTGAGTTATGTTTGGGGACATGAAAAACCTGTGTGACTCAGTGGACTTCGGGTGGATGGAATCTGTCCCTCTTTCCCTATGTGACAGCAGCAGCTCACTGTCCTGACTCCACTCCCAGCTCTGACGCTGTTTCCACCTCCTGCTGGGCCAGGTCTGTGCCAAGAAAAGAATCTGGCCGGGCAGCTTCTGCAGGGAGTGACTTCAGAGCAGGGTAGACCATTTGTCCAAGAGTTGGAAATGTGATCACAGCGTCTTCCTCTGCTTGGGTTCCAATCTAAGGAGAGCAAACCTATTCACAACTTTCTGTAGATTCAGCAGGTGCATGGAGGCTTAGTGTCTGGAAGGCTCGCTGTAGGTGAACATCAGTAATGACTTGTTTGGTGTCGTTACCGTCATGAACTGCGTAAGAGCCTCCACACTGTTCTCCTGGCTCTGCTCTCTGTCCCCCTGCTCTGTCCTCTTCAAGGCTGCCTGTGACCTTCGCGGACGTGTCTGCCCATCCCTCTCTCGATGGCCTTCGAGGCCACCTCTGGTCACTTTCCAGACTCGTTATCTGCCTCTCCTCTCTGCCCTGGCTCCTGTCCCACCATTCCTGGAATAGATCTTCACATCTGGGACACACCTTCCCTCTGAGAAGCATCCCTCACTCTCCCCAGAAAAGTTGGGACCGCCTCCTCCTTTCCACTCTTGCAGTCCTTTGTTCAAACCTCAGGTATGTCACCGGCTGAGTTGAGTTTTATCCACCTGTCCATCTTCCCTATCAGCTGTAGGAGCCTTGACAACAAGGACCTGTCCTCCAACATTCCCGTCTGAGCTGGGCAGCAGCTGGGCAAGGGGGTGATACTGTTGACTCAAGCTCAGGCCCTGAGATTTCTTCAGGGCTTGATGGCTCATGAAGCCCTATCTTCTGTTTCGGGGGTGGGGGATGGGGGGTGGGGCTTGTATCTTGGGAGGGGTTTATTTTACAGACATGGAGATTGAGGACTGAGCCATCAGACTGTAGGCTGTTAAGGTCTAGGACCCACATCTCCTGTGAACCGGGCTAGTTTGGTTTTTGCAAGCAAAATTTATAATTAGAGAGAACCCAAGAGGTTATTTAGAGCAAACCCCTCATTACCTGATAGGGAAACTGAGGTCTGGTCTGAGGATATTTTCTCAAGATTACATAACCAACTGCTGTCCAGTGGAGAATTAGGAGGCAGGCGCTAGATTTCCAGTCTGGCTTTCTCTCCACGCTCCCTCCCTCCTCCTCTGCCTCCCTTTGTGTATAGCCATCGGAGAATGTTTGGGGACCATCCATCTGTATTTACAGGAGGGTAAGGAACTTACAGAATACCCAGAGTTAGAGGGAAGGTAGACATGAGTAAAACTGGCCCTGGCCTCGAGGAGCTTCAGTGGGGTTGTGAGACCAGGGGCAGAGACGGGGGACTGAAAAACCCGGTGGAGAGAGGGTGGGGGGCGGGTGAGACTGGATCAGGATGGAGGCCCTTGTGGAAGGGCAGCTGGCAGGCATGGCCTAGTGGGCACTGAGGACCCAAGGGAGTGAAGGGAGTGGATAGGTTAGGGTTAGGGTTATTGCAGGGGCATCCACGTTGACATCCTAAGCAGCAGCATGAGGAGGGGACCAAGGGGAAAGCTGCTTTAAGTTTTTCTGGTTCTTAGTGTCTGGGCAGAGAGGGCCTGATTAGCCAGCCTGCTGTGACTTGAGAATCCCTCAGTGGACAGAGAATTCCGTCATTGTCTGAGATGTATATGGGGAGGGAAGCGTGTGAATTTCTGGCCGGCTTACACCTTCTGTGCTCAAATGAATTTTTGGTTTGTTTCTGACTGACCAGACTTCCAGTTGGTCTTCACCCCCATCTCAGTTTTAGGGCTCTCCTGAAACATTCATTTGGTTCAGGCATGATACAGGGCCAGGTAGGTCCTGCCCTTTCCAGTTTAACCCTGCCCCTTCTTGCAACTTCCTGGGCATGCAGGCTGGGAGCCTGGGACTGACTGCAGGCTCCATCTCCACTGGCAGGTTGAAACATACACTTTGCCCAAATTACAGACAATATGGTGTTTGCCAAATAGGTACCTTGGGTTATTTTCCAAAACATGACTAGGTTATAAAATTCCACAGGGAAAGGGAGCAGTGTTACATCATTATTGTTTACACTCTAGGTTTACATTATACTCCATTTCATCAGGACCACTTCATCTTTATAAAAAGGCAGGTGGATTTACTCCCATTTTGCAGATGAGGAATTTGACTTACACAAGCTGTGACGTGCCCTGCATTAATGTAGCTGCCTATGAGCTGAACTGGGCCATAGCCCAGGCCTCCTGTTTATAAATTCTCTCATCTTTCTACTCTACTAAGCTTCAACCATGTGCAAATTTCTGAAGGACCAAGGACATAAGAGGAACTCAATAAATATTTGTTGAATGAGTGAACTTTGGTTATTTCCTTTTTTAGGGGGTAGGTCACTCTTAACCGTAAATGGATCCTCTTTGGCAGCAAAGGAAACACTACCCTGTGAAGTATTTCAGTTTCTTACCATGATAAGAAACCAGTGAGTTCTCTTCTCACCCAGCCTCACCTCCAGGAACTGGGTCACACACGCTGAATAATTAATTCCTTGAGTCTTTCGCTCGGAACTTCCTCCTCCTGATGCTGAGATGATCTGACCAGCACTGATCAGACCACCAGAGGTAGATCCTATTGTTTGTCATCATCAACCCTCAGAGGACCCATCTAATTGCTGATGGGGATTACTCTTGGCCTAATCAGGTCATACTTCAGTGGTTTAATTTGATTTCCTCTTGCCCGTCTTCCCCATCAACCTCCCATAGATGGAAAGAGAGAGATCTCTGTGGGTTATCTTAGCTATTTAGGCCCACCTCTCCTTTCTCACTCTCCCTCTGGACTCCCCAGAATTTTCTGGTGAGGGCTGGAGAAAGAACAGCAGCCCATGTCAGGGTTGAGAAGGAACGCATGGGATGGGGGTAGGGGACAGTTATCAAAATATCTGCTGGGCCTGCTCTTTCCCTGAGTGACACTTGGGTCATGTTGCTTGGCATCTACAGAGGATCCAGCTGGCCTCATTAGAGCAACCTAATTAGATCTCGAGGTCAACAGAGCCGAGTGGAAAAAAAGAGCGGGCTGAGGCCCAGAGACCCACGACCTGGTGCTGGTTGTTCACAGCTTAGCCACATGGCCATGGGCCAGCCACAGAACTTCACCTGCCCTCAGATTTCTTATTAAGGAAGTGAGGGAGGCGCAGAGGGTTGTGGCATCTTAAAGGAGCCTTCTAGACTCCTGTGTCCCCAGTGGCCACTCTGCTTGTCCTCATGATCAGCACCGACTTCTCCTATAGGTTGCCACCTACTCTGCTTGTTTCTGTAGGCATTTTTTTTCCTGGACTTTGAAGCGTTGCCACCTCTCCCCTGCCCCACCCTGAGATATACCTGAGCGCAGATAAGAACTGCCTGTTGTTGCCCTAGACTCCAGCCAAGCAACCTGGAAGAAATTTCTAACCTTTCAAAAGCGTGTTGGGACCTAGGGCATACAGGTTGGTATAGTAGATGAGTGGGATTAATCCTCAGTGGAGCAAGTCAGGTCAGGTGATTAGGACTTTTTGGGATACAAGAGATCTTGATGCCCCAAGGCATCTGTCCAGTTGTTTGACCAAAGGGTAGTAGATGTGTTCATAAAAACATGGCTCCAAGTTTATCATCTTCTTCCCTGGCCAGGGTATGTGGTCAGAGGGGACCAGATACTCTGGAGTAGTAAAGGTGATGGTGTTGATGGAAGGC
This sequence comes from Dama dama, assembly GCF_033118175.1. Classification (NCBI taxonomy): domain Eukaryota; kingdom Metazoa; phylum Chordata; class Mammalia; order Artiodactyla; family Cervidae; genus Dama; species Dama dama. The sequence goes on along the minus strand of NC_083681.1, from coordinate 40,922,070 downwards.
TGCTGAAGGGGAGCTAAGAGGTGTCTCAGATGAACAACTAACACACAAAAAAGGCGAGGGTTGGGAGGGTGGATCTGTCTCTAAGGTTGATGATCTGCGGGCATGAAAGCTGGAAAGAACCTACAGGTCATCTGATCTATTTCTCTGATTTTATGAGTGAAGATACTGAAGCAGAGAGACATGACTTAACCAGACCCAGAAAGCAAGCTAAAGATGGATCCGAGATGCAAGCCTAGTCTCCTGATTCCCAGCCTTGGAATCATAAACCTGATAGAAAGTGGCTCTTTTCCCAGTGCCATGTTGCCTCCTCTCTGTGGGTTTAGCCACCACCCTTCCCACTCCCCTCCTTGACCCTGAGCTTGATTGTCTAGGTGTCCGCAGGGCCCCACTGCTCCCACCTCCTTGTTTATTGAAGTCTAGTAAAACCTGGGTGTGACATCACAGCACAGCTGAGACTTCTCTCAAGCTGTTTGACTTGTACTTAGGGACTTAACACTGTTGGGTCATCAGTATTCTGTTTTATATGGGTCTTGGGGTGAAAGATTAATGCAAGACAGGAAACGAAGGACCTGATGGCCCAGCCTCAGCAATAGTGGATTCACGTGGGTTTACCATTCAGATAAAAATCAGCTTTGTTGCTAAGCACGCGTCGTTCTGAGACTCTAAAGCTGAGGACAAGGATCAAGTGCAGCCCGCACCGTCCCTTGCTCTTGACAGAGTGCACTTTGGGTTAGAGGCTGTCTGCCCGGTCACTGTGTTGCTGGCGTGTGAACCAGAACGGAAGTCATTCACTTTTTTCTAGAGGGCTTCATTTGTCTTAGCACTTCCTGCTGAGCTCAAGGAAATGTATCATGAACTCTTTCCAGTGAGCAGGTGCTGGCTTTACAGACTTTACCTTGTTTTTCCTCACCATGGTCCTCTGAGAGAAATAAGCATAGCTATTTGTTGTTTTGAGGAGAAAACAGGCAGATAACAGGCTAAGTAACTTGCCCACGTCCCAGAGGGGCCAGGGCTCAGATGCAGAGGGTCTGATCTTAAAGCCTTTTTTCATTCCACATTTCACACGGCCTCTCTGCGTGGAGGAAAGAGAGCTGGGCCGAGTGACTGGGCATTGGTGGAGGCATCAAGCAAGCATTCATGATGGGGCTTCTGAATCCTGAGTGTCAGGCTCTGGTCTTGGCTGTGAGGATGCAAAGGTGAGTAAGGCCTGGTCCCTTTATACCCAGAAGCTCATGGCCTGTCCTGGAGGCAGGACTGATGTGTATAGAGTCACAGTCATCACTCTAAGCTCTGTCATAACGAGTCACACACCAAGTGCCCTGAAAACTGAGGAGAGAGTGACACAGGGAACATGGCATTAAGCGTGTGCTCTGGGACTGGGGTATTGAGGGGTGAGCAGGAGATCTCCAGGCAGAGAGTTTGCCGACTGAACTGTGTCGTGGTATGAAGGCTTGATTTGGTACCTGGAAGTGAGGAGGAGTCATGGGCATGTTTTCTTCTCAATTGACATAGAAGGAGTGGAACTTTCAGTTGGGAGATAAGCTGGGGGAGGAGGGGTTTAGAACTAGACCGTTCAGGGCTAATTGTGTGAGAGCTGTTGAAAGAAACATCAGTCAGAACCAGCAAAGATTCTCCAGATATGAATTCTCCAGGTATCTGAAGTACCCTTCCCTGCAGAAATGTGCATGGGGCTCGTGATCAGACAGTTTATGCCCATTTTCTACATTTTGTGTCTCATTCACCAGTGGAGGTGTTTATTGATGGTGCTAAGACATCGGAGCCAGCCGGGCCGTGCTGACGGTTCATATTTAAAATGTCTCGGATTCCTCTTGCCAAATAAGCTGATAGCAGACACCCTTATGAATTCATGTGCAGACTTTCTCTCCAGGGACTGTTCTGCATTCCAGACCCAGCCACACAATCATTCTGTAGGAGCTGGGGGTGTGGGGTGAGAAGGCTACTTAAAGATCAACGAAAATATATAGCTGTTTTTAAGGACAGTATTTACCAGGCAAGAGTATCTAGGAAATGGATCATTTGCCATGAGGGTGAGCCAGATGCTTTTAAAAAATCCAACCCTTTCGAGTGGGATGGGTCGTGGGGAAGAGAGAGAGAGCCTGCCAGGAACTCTTATCTGTCTCCTCTCTGATGAGGTCCTTGCTGATGTCGTCTGCCCCCAGCAAATCCATTCCGGAAGCAGATCTTTAAGCCTGATGTACCCTTCCGGGAGGAGAGGGGAGCAAAAACCCAGACAACAATCTGGGGTTCACAGCTTCCTGGTCTCAAATCACAGTCCATCTTTTGTGACCTCCTGTGTTTCATTTCTTTATAAGAAAAGAGAAAATCCTTTCTGGGACGATGGCTGCTTTAGTGAATGTGTTTTTCAGAACATAAGCCCAAACACCAAGAGAAGAGTCCAGCATCTTCATTCAACCAACCCAAGTTTATTACGTCAAAATGGTGGGAGACTGTCTCCTGAACGTTGACAGAAAATTCACCAGCTCAGTCACACCTTCTGCTGTCCTTTCTGGGGCAGCTCTCTGGCGGAGTGTGAGTCAGAGAGGGGTATTTTGACTCACTGAGTGGAGAATGACCAAGTTGGCAGTCACTGGTCCTGGAGTGCATCTCTGAGCTCACAGAAATGTGGCCTCTGAGTGTCACCTGGAGAACCGGGTGTCCCTCCCTCAGAGCCCTGCGGCCCCTCACAGAGGCCCATGTCGCCCTCCACATCAGCCTCATGGCAGCTACCAACAGTGCAGCACAACTTATCAAGCTAATCGTCTCCTCAGAAGTGGGGTCAGCAGTTGAGTGTATTTTAGGGACTGGTTCCACCCTGTCTTATCAGAGAGGCCTTTCTGCATTTGCTGTCTGAAACCCTGAATGGTTTTAAAGAGCTTTTGTAAAAATAGTTCATAGGCGACTTCAATTCCTCTACACAATAAGGACGTGGCCCAAACTTTCTCTCTCTCTTCTGCTCAGAGGTCTGAACCACCCCCTGGTAAGGGCCCCCTGGATGTGGGCACAGAGCCCCTTGGGCATGTCTGGAGAAGAGGAGCAGGTCTGCTCAGGGCTATCTCAACCTGTCATTCTCTGACCCGCTCACTTCCCAGAGGCTGCATCTGAGGACTGTTAAGCTGTGTTCATTTAGCACGTTGCCTGGCACAAGGTAGTCAGTGTCTGTGGGATGAATACCAGCAAGAAAACCCTCCAGTTTTCCAGCAGAAGCAAAAAGAAGTGAGCAGCTCCCAGGCCGAGTTGCCCAAGTGCTCTCCACAGCCCAGCACACACTCCAGGAAAGATCCCTTTGGTCCTAGGTACAAAGGGATTTACGGATCTCCTATCTCCCGGGCTGGGTCTGGAGGGAGGGTCAGAAGAACTTTGATCCACATCCAGAAATTTCCCCACTCAAGACTGTGAGTCCTATTTTCAGGGATTCGGATAAGCACAACACACCAACAAAGAGCAGTAACAGCAGCAAGGCACGGGAATGTGGGCCCCCGCAGAAGCAGGGCAGAGCCCATCCTGCTGGCTTCCCCAGCTTGCCTAGCCCACTCCCCTCCCCCCAACCCAATTGCTCCCCTGGCTGAGCCTCCTCTGCTTGGATCCTTCTTCCAGGAGACTCCTGTTGGGCGTCTGTGCGTTGTCAGTCTGCTTCTCTGCAGCATAGGGCTTTTCGCCTTTAAATCTCAGAGCCCAGCTTCCCAAGTATGTTGACAGGTGGGTAGCTTCTGAACAGCCCATTAGGCCTTTCTGACTCAGGCAGGGCTCACCTGCCCCGCCAGGTGCACACACCTGCTCGTAAAGGCTGACTGTAGTTCACAGGCCCTTGTGTGGAGACTGAGGTCGTGGGCGTGGCCAGCTGAGCTGCCAGCTGGGCGGACACCTCAGTGGAAGAAACAGGCAAGAACCCCCCTTCCCCTGCCCCGGGCACACCTGCTCGGAGGCCACCCGACCATCAAGATCTAAGGAGGTATTATTTACATTGCTAATAACATTAATGACAATATAAACAACAAAGCATGTGTAATGGCAGATCAGGAAATTAATCCTGAAATTAAAGGTCTATAACTCCAAAGGAAATGTCGGAAGCCCTTTGAGTGAACTCTAAATATGATGGGTACAGTATGAGCTGTTCCATTCCTTCTGAAATAAATTTTTACTAGTAAATATTCATTCAACAAAATGTACTAATTACCTACTAGGAGCAGACACCACACTGACACCAAACTTAAAAAGATAAAAATCAGTAGACAATTCGTTAATGGATGAATTAGTCCAAAGGGACATAATACAAAAAGTTGAATTATTTGATTAAATATTGATTGAATACCAGTTGCATACTTAGAACTGAGCTGAGTACTCTGGGAAATAGAAAAGAAACAAAAGACGTTGGCCTTTTCCTATATAATATAAAAACTGTAACGTTAAGTTTATACATTAATTGTCTACACAAGGTTAATGCACAAAGCTGTTGGGTTCAAGGTTATAACTGTCTTTCTCTAGAAATTACTGAATGGTAGTTGCCCAGAAGCTAGGGAGGTGGAACTTGTTCCCCTGATGTCCAGAGTGCCTAGCAGGTTTCCCCTTGGACCTCAGACTATATGGGAGTGTGCCCAGGAAGCTGTATTTTGGGTTGTTTCCTGATAAATCTTCTGGTATGCAACTAGTTTTGGTGACCTCTGGCATAGAGTCTGGAAATTAGAAGAATGCATGGGAAAGAAAGCTATGACAAACCTAGATAGTGTGTTAAAAAGCAAAGACATCACTTTGCTGACCAAGGTCCGTATAGTCAAAGCTATGTGGTCTTTCTAGTAGTCATGCAGGGATGCAAGATCTGGACAATAAAGAAGGCAGAGTGTCAAAGAATTGATGCTTTCAAACTGGTGTTGGGGAAGACTCTTGAGAGTCCCTTGGAAAGCAAGGAGATGAAACCAATCAATCTTAAAGGTAATCAACCCCAAATGCTCTTTGGAAAGATTGAAGCTGAAGCTCCAGTACTTTGGCCATGTGATGAGCTGACTCATTGGAAAAGACTCTGATGATGGGAAAGATAGAAAGCAGAAAGAGAAGAGGATGAGATGATTGGATGGCATCACTGATGCAATGGTCATGAATTTGGGCAAACTCTGGGAGATGGTGAGGGACAGGGAAGTCTGGTGTGCGGCAGTCGCAAAGAACCAGACACAACTTGGCGACTGAACAACAACTTGGGAAAGAAAGGTCAGTATGGGATGGGGAAGCTTTTGTTCCTGAAAGCTTCAGCTCGTCCCTCAAGATCCAGCTCTGGCCCCACTTCTTCTGTGGGCCTCTCTCCAGGCCACACGTGGGTCATTCAATCTCCCATCTCTCTGTCCACACATCTTGCTACCCATCTCTGTGTAACTCTTACCTATAATCATTATAAGAATTGATTCCCTGAATGGACTGTGATGACAGCATTCTGTTAGTACTATGAGGCCAGACTTTGCTTCAGATGATGGGTAAGATTTGAGCAGGGGTGGGAGGAAGAAGGCTGAGACTGGATGTGAAGCATCAAATAGCCCAGTCTGTCTGATGCAGCCACAGAGGAGCCCTAATACCTTTGGGAACTGAGCCTAATGGGAAATGGGGACTGCATGGAGTAGGCTGATGAGACCATCAGGGGAGTTGGGACTTACACAAGGTGGTGTAGGAAGTCCTGAGAGCTTTGTGAACAGAGCAGGGTGGTGCTGGTCAGATGGGAAGGGGAAGATGGGGAGTGGAGGCTAGTTAGGAGGCTTCCATGATAATTCTGGTGGTGGTTAGAGAGAAAGGGCGGTCACAGTTCATGTCACTATGTAACCTAAATGTTGTGGCTGCTCTTGATTGGATTTTCCCAACCAGCAGTGGTTACTAAGCGGTTACTATTGCCAGAGGCACAGGCGCCTGGCCCTAGATGTGCAATCTCTGGCATCAGACAGTTCACAGTCCACTGAGGCAGGCAGACCCAAAAGCAGTTCACACAATAGTCTGTTTGCAATGATCACTGGAACCTCCATGGAGTACAGCGTGGGAAAACAAGGTGTGGGGAAGCCAAGGGAAGACTTCAAAGAACAGTGCAGCCAAGGATACTGCCTAGCCTGGCGTCACTGAGTTTTATCCCTCATGTAATGCAATGGGATAAGGACTGTTATTATCTCCATTTTATGGATGAGGAAACTGAGGTTCAAAGAAGTTAGGTGACTCATCCAGCCTCACACACCTAGTAAGTGGTGGGTCAGGTTTGTAATAAGTCTGCCTGACTCCAGAATCTACCTTGGGACCCCTCCGACATTCTGCTGCCTTTAATGTTTCAGTCCTAAAGCCGACTGGGTTTTTACTAAGTGAACAGAGTCTGGATAAACTGTCTGGATGGAGCAACCAGCATAAGCAAAGGTGCAGGGAGGGTAGCCTGAAAGATGTCAGTTTGTCAGGGAGCTGCAGATGGCTTAGCAAGTCTGGACTCAGAGGGGATGGGGACATGGTGAGGAGACAGGCTGGAGAGCAGGCAAGGGGCAAATCATGAAGGGGGCTTTTGTCTTGCTCTGCTAAGATGTTTGGTTCTCACCCTGAAGACAGTTAAGGAGTTGATGAAGGATTTGAAATAGGAACAGGACCTGACCAAGCGTGTGTTTCTGGTGGAAGGATCCCTCTGGCAGCAGCTCAAGAGAGAGGCTGGTGGATTGGAGGGAGCAAGCAGGAAAGGTGCTTATGAGGAATTTCTGAGAGTTCAGGTGACTGGCTGGCTCCTCAAGATGAGGGAAAGGGAACAGAGAAAGTGACTCCAGGGGTTTGGTGTGAGAGTCTGAGTGCAGATGATGCCATTCACTGAGGATGGGGATGCAGGGAGGTGAGGGCAGAAGGAAAACCGACCACATGTGAGGTCTCTGTAAGATAGTCAGGGGGAGTGTGTAACTGGTAGTTTAATACAGCCCTGGAAAGCAGCTCAAGGTTGACAGTGGGTCATCGGGATGTAAAGTGTGGGAGTGTTGAGAATGAGAGGGGTGGTGAAGTTTAGAACCTTGGGAGATTTCAGGAACATTCAGAGAAAGAAATGTGTCTGCAGTAGACTGAAGATGGGAGAGACCATGAGCAAGATAAAGTCCGGTAAGTGACAACTGGATTTAGTGACAGAGTTGATGTTGACCTTGGGCATGATGCCTGGAGTGGGCTATGTGTATGAGTGGGAATGAGATTCTGGAAGATTAAACGGTAAATGAGGTGAGGAAGTGGATATCGCCAGGCTAGGCTCTACTACAGAAGAAACCTAGGCTGTGAAGGGAAGGGGGAGGGTACCATTTTGTTTTGTCCAATATGAGCAAGTATAGATCAAATTCTCATTGAGTTTGTGCACATTTTTGAGACTGACTTTGCACTGATAAATTCACACCTCAGAAAAATATCAAAAAAACTTTTGTCAGGCAATGAATTCTTTTTTCTCTATTTGGTTTGAAAAATGGCACAATTCTTCAAAATGAGGGGCCTTTGGAAGACAGACCCCATGAGACATAGCTGGGTTTTGAGCTTCTGGGGCCGGGACTGCTCTGCGGTCATCCTGGGCTCCTGGGTACAGCGTGTGTAGAGCGAGCAGGCGTTGTTGAGAAATCCTTTTCAAGTTCACTTTTCCATGACTTCTGTGCCGCCTCCCCAGCATTCTTCTCTATTCTCCAGACTAATTACTAGGGTTGCAGTTCCCGAGGCCTGAACTCAGCTGTCCAGACACAGAGGCTCACCTGGGAAGTGACTTTAAGGGTGTGCTAGGCAAAGACTTGGTGGAAAATATCCTTTAACTGTCCCACCTCAGCTTAACGTAGCTTAAGGGGAGATGATCGCCCTCACTGTCTATGTGAACGTGCCCCAGTTTCTGCTGTGATTTGGCTTGGCTACCTCGGGGTGGTGGGAGTCATCCCTGGGCAGTGGGCTGGAGTGACGCTAGATAAGCACACCCAAGCCCGCCCTGTAAGAGGCACTTTCCTCCGGTTCTCACAGATGTTTGTGACTTGCTCAAGGGAGTGCTAGAGAAGACTCAGAAGTCCACATTCTTTCGACTGCACCACATGGGTTTCTGGGTACTCAGGACCTGAGGGCTCAGGGTTGTTGAAACCAAGGAAATGACTAGCCTATCCATCCTAATCTCGTGTCTTATTACAGGGAAGGATGTGGATTTTCACCACAGGGTACAAATGTGTGGGGAGAGGTGCTTAAGTGAGGGGTGGTCAGCCATATTTCTGGGACGGGTCAAGCAACTTTTCCAGGGTATAGAGAGCCTAATGAAAGGGAAGGTAGAAAACGCCAGAAATAGTTGTTTGGAAGTCAGCCTACAACAGTGTTGGTGACAAGAGGGAGGTTAATGCCCATGTGATCAACCTTCTTACTGGGAGGGGGTGCTTTCTGACCCAGGCTTAATTTGACATACCCGGTGTGCTATGGTTTACCTACTGGATTAGTTGGTACTTCCTGTCTAAAAGATACAGCCTTGATTCTCAGTGTCTTCACAGGCTTCAGGTTTATTTCTCACATGTGTGAGGTCCAAATGTTCTTGGTTATAGAGGGTTTTTCTCCCAGTGGGCATCAGTGGGCCTAGCTCCTCCTTCTTGTGGCCTTGCCGTCTTGCACATGTGATTTTCAAGGCTGCTGCACTCGGACAGATGTGGAAAGAGCCTACAGACGTGGAACCTCACCATGAGAGGTTCTCATGGGTGGGTCCTAGAAGTTGTGTGTATCTCTTCTGCTCACATTCCATCACCTTGAACTGGTCATGTGGGCTCACACAGCTTCAAGGAAGGGCCCAGGAGCAAGGAGAAATATGTCTGGTGATCAGCTGGCCTATCTCTGCCACACCCACCCAGGATAGAAAGTTACCCCTCGGCTGACATTTTATCGTTGTATTCATCACTGTTATCCAAAACAGCATCGAGATCTCATTACGAGAGATCCTAGCATTTGGAGTTTGGTGAAAGAAGGGGCGTATCATGAACCAAAGGGTCTAGACCAGAGACCGTGTCCCTGATGTGGTGTGCGAGGCGGAACTTGGATCCCTCCATCCATTTTGTGTGGGAGCAGTATGGGATGATGGTCACGGATGTGGGCTCTGAACTCGGACTATAGGACTTTAAGGCATAGCTTTTGTTCTTCTGGCTGTGTGACTTTGCCAAGTTGCAAACTTTTCTAATTCTTTGAAAAGTGGGGATAATAAACAGTGTCTCATGATGCCTTGGCTTCTTACAATGATTAACTTCTTTAATACATAGAAAGCTTTACCGTATTGCCTAAAACTTTATAGATGATCATTAAATGTCAACAATTATTATGTTCCCAAAGATTGAACATCTGTTCATTCATTTTTCACATACTGTATAGAAAGGATCTTGTGCTGGGAACTGGGAGTAGGGAAGTGAAAAATTAAGTTCAGCACAGAAAGACTTACTGTGACTGAGCCAAGTACAGGTGCTGTGGAAGGGATCCATTCCATTTAGGGAAGGGGTCAGGGTTAGGGAGGTGGGGAGTGTCTAGAGGAAAAGAGCCTTGAAGGAAGATTAGGAGTTAGTGGGGTAGGGATTGGTTCACATCCATGTGCTTTGCTTAAGAACAGTAAGGGTGGTATATGATATGTCAGACGTACTGTTTTTCTCAAATTGGCAAGCTTCTTTGCCTTGCAGCAAGATTCTGCTAACATGACAAGGATTTGTACCCAGTGTCCCTGAAATTGATGTTAGTCAATGAAAAATGTGTAAAGCTCTGATTTGGAGAGACAGAAGTGTCATCTAGTTACATATCCATTGTCTCCCCTCATTTGAGCCCGATGGCATGTCCACCAGATCTGAACTGATCTAGATGGGCCCTCAGGGAGTCTGTAGGTAATCTGTGTGCTGCAGGGAAGAATGCTCCCTGCTTTCACGGAACGAAGTCTGCTGACTGTTCTGTCCTTGTCCTGTTAGAACACAGGAGTGTTCTCCCCAGGCAAGGGATGGTAGGCTCTGGGAGCGAAGACCAGGGAGCCCCTACCCAGCCTTCTCTGTGCTGTTGATGCAGATTTTACAGGTATTGAGTGGGGAGTAGGTGACGGTGGTGGTGTCCCGGGGAAGGCAGAATAAGAGATAAAAATTTGGAATTTGGCAGGGCTGAACTTCCAAAGGCTTCCTGGAGTCAAATGAGGTTTGGAAGGAAGACTGAAAGATGCCTACATGACTTACAAAAAACCCCAACAACAACAAGAAACTATGCCACTGAGCCAAATAAAAAACAATAGGATTCTTTCACTGTTTATTTTATTACATTTTAACTCAAAAATATTTTTTAAAAAATAGGTTCGTTGTTAATTAGGCCACAGATTCTATACTCTGGCCCTGGGCAGCTCCTACTGGAAGGTGGTGATAGCGGTTTGTTTGTTTTTTAAAGGATTTTATTTTTTTATTGTGGGAGAATATACATGACAAAATTTACTATTGTGGCCATTTTTAAATGTTAGAATTCAGTGGCTTTACATGGTTGTACAATGATCACCACCATCTACCTCTAGAACTTTTTCATCATCTCAAATTGAAGCTCTGTCCCCATTAAACAATAATGCCCGTTTCCCTCTTTCCCCAGCCCCTGGTAACCACCCTTCTACTTTCTGTGTCTATGAATTTGCTTATCTCAGGTACCTCCCACCTCTGGGAGTTTTGAGAAAGGCTAGACTCCTGAAAACTGGCATTTGCACTTGACAGTCCTCGTGGGCAGCCAGTGTGTGATGAAGGAGACTCAGAGCATATGCAGAACAGGCTGCTGAGTTTTTGTTGGTGAAATGGACTCGCTGTATGTGCTGAGATGGGTGTTGTTTTGTCAGCTCCTGGACTGTAACCTAGGGCTTCTCAGGGGGCACTAATGGTAAAGAACCCACCTGCTAATGCAGGAGACCTAAGAGACGCCGGTTCGATCCCTGGGTCGAGAAGTTCTCCTGGAGAAGGAAATGGCAACCCATTCCAGTATTCTTGCCTGGAGAATCCCATGGATAAAGGAGCCTGGTGGACTACAGTCCATAGGGTCGCAAAGAGTCGGACATGACTGAGTGAGCACGTGGACTGTAAGCAGGGAAGCAGGTGTCTGTCTTGTGGAGTTTGGCTGGTCAGGAGTCTGTGGACACAACTGAGATTGTGTCAGAGGTACTGTTTTCCCCCTACCCCAGCATGGCTCTTTGGAAAGGGGCCTGCCTCACTGGACTTGAAGGTCTGTGATCCAGAGAGCAGAAGTGAGAGAGGAATGCAGCCTTGGGGACCTTGTCCCTCACCTGTTGGAATATAAGCCCCTTCATTAAATTAGCAGTGTCAGGACTTCTTACAGGAAGGCCCTTTCTTTTCTGGAGAAAAACAGCACTGCTAGTAAGACTGGAGTCAGATTGGCCAGAGGAAGGGAAGATACATGAGACCAAGACAGTCTAGCCAGGGAGAGAAGACTCTAGGACTTGGGATGTGTATATAGGAGGGAGTTACAAAAGCTGTATGTGCTTCCAGTGGAGAATCTGGGAAATACAGAAAAGTATAGAGCTACAAATAAATCAACTGAAATATCATCATCACACACACACACACACACACACACACACACACACACACACACACACACACACACACACACACACACACACACACACACACACACACACACACACACACACACACACACACACACACACACACACACACACACACACACCATGGCCAGGGATCATGTTTGGCTTGATTCCTTTCTCCTCTGGATATTACTATAAGGAGTTGGAATTGTTGAGCACCTTAATCTGTATCCTGCTCTTTTCACCATGATTTAGGGCATAAGCATTTTCCCCAAGGATTAAATGTCTTCATAAATATTATTTTTAAAAGACTGCCTAATACGTTATTGCTTGGTTGCACCATAACTTAAGAAGCCACACCCCGTGTGACATTTGCAGGCTCTCGGAACCTGAAAGAACTTCAGAGACTACAGAACTCACCCTGTTTAATTTACACAGCGACTTCAGAAAAGGCAGGTTGTATTATTAACATTTCCATCATCATGGCTCATGTCATCTGGTGACTAAGAGCGTGGATTTGGAAGTGAGGTAGAACTGAGCTCCTTTACGGCATGCCCATTCAGCACTTGGCATATGAAGGGGGTTGCTTGCCCCTCTGAATCTGCCTTCTCTTTTGTCAAACAGGGATGGTTAAATGAGATCACGGATGTGAAAGATCTGGGCCAGGGCCTGGCACCCGGTGAGCAGCTGAGCAGTGCAGTTGTTGCTGCTCTGATGAGGCTCAGTCTCCTCATTCCCAGGCCCAAGTTTTGCCTGCCTCACACGTATACACAATACACATACATGCGTATATAAACATTTATGCACATACTTATATATATGCATACATTAACATGAACACATGCATATACATACAGTAACCACACATGGCAAACTTGCCTTGCAGGAAAGTGAGATGATCAAGTTCTGGAATCACCCCCTACCCTCAAAGTCCTTGCTTCTTATAGAGTAGATACAGAGAGACAGCAAGCGAATCACCATACCCTCTAGGCTTCCTGGCACTTTGACTGGTCAGCATATAGCTCTCTGACTCATGGGGGTGGGGGTGGAGGGTTGACCTAGGTCATCCTGGGATCTGTTAGTGTGAGTGGTTCCATGAGGAAATGGACTGAGGTGAGGAAGAGGGAATGTGTGAGGTCATTTCAAGCCAGAGCAGTGGAGTCAACTCACTATTGAAAGACAGTGAGGAGAGTGCTGAGGATGGATGGGCAAGACCACAAGGCCTTGGACTCTCAGAGGAGGAGCAGCACAGAAGGCCAGGGCCTGCAATGGGCCTGGAGTCTCTCTGCTGAGCTCCCCACCTGGGCCAGTGTAGACAGAGGGCAGTGCCCAGGCCCTGCTGCAGGCTAGGCACTTGGGTGGGCTTTCACAGTACCTCTCTTGGATGTGTTTTCATTAGCCTTTCCAGTTGGGGCTCTAGAGAGCGTGTGTAAGAAGACTGCACGTGTGGGTTCAACCTGCATAGAAAGGGCTTTAACTTCCTGTGGGTGATCTCAAGGGCTAAAACCAACAGCGGGGAGAAGCCGTTGGAGAGACAGCATCAATCTTGCTGGAGAGGGACCAAGAGGAATCATCTCACTGAGGCTCTCTTCCTGTCAGTGGAGACAAGGGTGGGGCAGGCTGCCCCAGGAAGCGGTGCGTGCTCGATCTGGGGAGGTGATGGAGGGAAGGCTGGGGACCCCTGGCTGGAAGGAAATTACAAGGGGGCCCTTTCAGCCCCTTCCCAACCTTGGGAGTTGCCCCAGGGTTAGGTTCAAGTTGGTGTGACATGCCCTGGTAGATGGAAATCCAGACCTCCTGGGGCCAGGTGAGAAGATGACGTCTGCAGACATCACCTGTAAAGCAGGTGTTCTGCCTGTGCTGGGCTCTGCAGAGATGTAGTGTGTGAGGATTTCCCATTGTTTTGGCCCTGGCTGCCTCCTGCCTCATCTCAGATGTCAGATCCAAGTAGCCATGCCTGAGGGTCTTCTGTGTGTGAGGTGTAGAGCTGAGGGCTTTAAGTCTTTGCAGCAGCTCTGCGAGTGTATGGGGTGAAAACCTCCCCATCTTTCACTGCTGAGGAAACTGGACCCTGCCCCCATGGCCCCTTGGGGTGGTTAACCTAAGAGTTTGAATAGGGGTTTGGCAGTGGAAATGACAAGAAGGTTTGGTTTTTAGATTGCGTTTGCCTTGAAATGTGTCTGTGAGCCTTGAGGGTGGGGTTGAGGGCTGCCATTTCCTCATTCTGGTTTGAGAGAAGGTTTTGCTCACTGTCTCTTCCAGCTTTCCTTCAGTTTTTCTAGAATTCTATCTTTTATTTATTTATTTGGCTGGGCCATGTCTTAGTTACAGCATGTGAGTTCTTTAGTTGTGATATGTGAACTCTTAGTTACAGCATGTGGAATCTAGTTCCCTGACGAGGGATCGAACTTGGGCCACCTGTATTGGAAGTGTGGAGTCTTAGCCACTGGACCACCAGTGAGGTCCCATCTTTTATACACTGCCTGCTCACACTCTTTGATGCCATTTCACAGGTGATGAGGCCAAAGAACAACAGAGGTGTGGGAGTATACACATGAGTATACTCGTAACTCTTGGGCCAGGAGCTCGTCCCTTATTTTGAGGACTACTCAGGGCTTCTACATAAACCTTGAACTTGTCTCCCAGATGTTAGGGGCTCGAGAGCCCATTACCAGTGCTGGCAATCTGAAACTCTGAGCTTTAATTTGTAACAGCCAGAGGCAGGGAGAAGCAATGGCTTTGTGACTCATGAAGTCACATAGGCAGAACCACAAATAAGGGACTCGTTGGCAAAGACCAAATTGCTTCAAGGCTATTCTTAGAAACTAAAGCATCATGTCTTGTTTCTTCCCAGAAAAAATGCAGAAACCTTTCATATTTCTGAGTAGTTCATTTATTTATATTTCATACCAAACTCCAAAAAGGCAACAACTGGGTAGTGATTGACAAGGAAGGCTAACAAGGGCTATTACCCAGGATCCTCTGGCTTAACTAATCCTGACCTTCTTCTCTGGCGGAAAGAGAAGGGTATCCAGCAAAATACCACACTCCAGTTTCTGGAAACTCAGACTCAAACTTATGGGAGTCCTTCTAAGTCAGCCTTTCTAGTTCATTCACAAAACTACCTTGTACCATGGATGTTTTCAATTCATCATTCAAACTTCTTCATGTGAGGTTCCCCACATTTCATATGGGAACTTAAAATTTAGAAGGGGAGTTAGTTGTCCAAGGTTACACAGCTAGGAAGTGGATTTGAAACCAAATCTTCTGTATCGAAAGCCCATGGCCTCTAATTGTAAAGCATATATAATTGTTTGACCTGGGAAGCTAGTACTGCTGCTTCTGCTGTTAAGTCACATCAGTCGTGTCCGACTCTGTGCGACCCCATAGATGACAGCCCACCAGGCTCCCCGGTCCCTGGGATTCTCCAGGCAAGAACACTGGAGTAGGTTGCCATTTCCTTCTCCAATGCAGGAAAGTGAAAGTGAAGTCACTCAGTCGTGTCTGACTCTTAGCGACCCCATGGACTGCAGGCTACCAGGCTCCTCCATCCATGGGATTTTCCAGGCAAGAGTACTGGAGTGGGGTGCCATTGCCTTCTCCGGAAGCTAGTACTAGTGGTCATCAATTATATTCTCTCCGTTTTGGTATGATGGAGTTTGAGCCATTTGATGAATGGCTCACACCACAAGTGGTGGTCATCACGGAGTCACAGGTGCTAAATACATCACACATGATTGAATTTATTCCTTACCACCCTATGACTTGAGTATTGGTATCCCCATTGAGCAGATGAGAAAGCAGGCTGAGAAATGAGATAACCTTCCAAGGGTCCTGTGGCTAGTGAGTGCCTGAGACCAGACCCACACCTGGGTTTGCCAGACTCCATATATATCCAGATGCTCTTCTGTGAGGAGGCCTACTCCTAGGGGGTGTCAGTCATTCCTAAGATCTTAGACTTAAACTAGAAAATGATTTTAAAGGCTGAAACTAGACTCTCTAGATGCAGGGCGGCAGGGCCGAGGCTGGCACGGGCTATGCGGGGGCTCAGCCCCAGGCAGGGCTTATCTCCTCCTGTCCAGTCATCTCCCTCCACCTCCTCATATCTCCCTCCAGATAGGAGCTAGTTCCTGCAGCTCTCACTCCCACCCACGGCCCTCAACACCACTCTGGCTCTTTCCCTTGGAGCTGTAAAGTTAAGTTGTTCACTTTTCTTTCGGAGGAGGAGAGGAGGCAGCTGGCATTAGGAAGAGGCAGGTTCTTCTAGTTTATAAATTATTCTCTGAGAGTTGGGTCTAGCTTGATAACTCAGAACAGTTCACCATTTTAGACAGGGAGGAGAGGGAGAGTGACTTGGAGAATTGATTTTCAAAGTTGTTTTTTCCAAACTGGGGCATTCCCCAGATTCAGATCAGCTGCAGGTGATGGCTTCAGCATACATCTTCACATCTACCCAGTGCCTCCTTGGGCCAGGTTCTGCCTTCATTCCTGTATCTCACCCTCCACAGCAGCTCTGCAGGCTCTCATACAAAAGGAACAGCTGGGGCTCAGAGTTTATGTGGTTTGTGTGAGGCCAGGTGGGCAGCGAGGGGCCAAGCTGAGCTTTGGATATGGCTTTAAGAGCCCCAAAGCCTGTGGTTTTCCTCTCCACCACCTGCCCATCCCATACTACAGGATTCCGGTGGAATTCAAGTAGCTTTGCAGCTGTCAATTAGCTACTCCAGCCCTTCTTCAATCCCTGGCATAGAAGTGATTCCAAAGATAGATAAAGACTGAGGATGTTAATATGCTCAGAAAAGCAGATAAGTCTTGTTCTCTGTTTATACTCTCTGGGTGGTGAGTCCTGCTCAGGGGAAAAGCTGAGACGCAGGAGGAGGCAAAGTTTATGTGAGTGATACCAATGTGAGCCCTGCAGACACTAAAGGTTCTGACTGATCCACGTGGGAGAGAATCCATGTCTTTTCAGTCCCGGGTAGAGCACAGTGCCAGCTTTTGAAGTTGGTTGAATTTGTTGAGTTGAGGGGACCAGAGGACAGAGGGCTGACTGAAGAATAGAGTTTGGCTGGGTCTGAAGCAGGGAATGTACTATTTTCCCTTCTGCTGAGTCTTGTGCCAGGCCTGTTGGAAGCTCTTGGAGAAAGAGGGACAGGAGGGAGGTGTCCTATGCTGTAGCCCGAGCCATTTCGCCCATCAGATTCTGGGTGTCTGGAGAGCTTGTCTGCCCCCGGCGAGCAGGCCCTCACAGGTGGCGCGCAGCCAGGCTCTGCGTAACATACATGTGTGTGCTTTCCTTCCCCCTGCCCTGCCAGTTTCTTTCCTCGTTGCGCCTGGGCAATCCTCAGCTGCCTCCCTCTCCAGTCCACCCCTGCCGTCTCATCTTCCCAAAGACTTATCTCACCCCGCTGCTCTGTCTGTACCCCACGGCCCACTGGAGAAGCCCAGTCCCCTCTACAGTCTGCCCCCCGACAGCTTGTCATGAGTCCTGAATTCCCAATGCCTTGAACTTGCTGTCATTCTGCAGCCATGCTGGCTCTTTCCAGATCCGTGCCTCTGTATGGTCCATTCCCAAGTCGTCTAGCGAAATCCACCTCATTCCTGGCATCGCAGCGTTTTGGCATTTCCCTGTTGTGGCTCCTCTGGGCTTCTCCAGGCTCTGCTGAGCATCTCCTTCTCTGGGCTTCCGTGTGCCGTGTTCAGTTTTCCAAGCGCTGGCCTGTTGTCTTGTAATCAACTATTTACGGGTCTGCCTTCCTCGCTAGGCCCGTCTCTGTATCCTCCTCTAGCATCTAGGGTGATGTGTGGCCCTTGCTAAGGCACCAGTAGTTATTGCTTAATGAATGAGTAAAGGATTAAGGAAGAAGATAAACACCATCCTCTGCTTTTAGTTTTATAAGGCCAGCCCGCAATCCAGGCGCACCCACAGTGGCGTTTCTGTCTGGAGAGTGGGAAGCTACCCAGCCCGAGGGCTTTGTCTCTGTTTGCTGACCTCCTCCTGCCAGGCCTCTGTCTGGGGGAAGCTTGGTAAGCTCTGTCCTCTGTTTACAGACTCCCTCAAGCCCTCCTGACAGCAGGGCCAGCCCCAGCTCCTCCATGCTCGTTTTCTTGCACCGGCTTCAGATTCTGGAAAAATAGCTAGTGCTTTGGAAAATCAGTCTAATTTATTTTTGTTCCTTTGAAACTTAAATGACTTTCCTAAGAAAATGCCTGAGGTTAGAGTGGTGCAGAGAAGAAAGGATGATGGCCAAAACCCCGGCAAGCTATTTTTTTTTGATGTGAATGAACCTCCATCACATTTTTCTTTCCTTTAGCACTTGTTCCAAATAGCTCCCAGCTTGGGCTTACAAAGCACAGACTCATTTTGTGCATCAGGAGGAGACCCACATGTCTCTCTGTGTTTCTGTATGTCTCATTGAAGTGGATGCTGTCCTTCCTTCCGGCAGACTTGAGAAGTTGCCATTGGTTGTCTGTATAAAGAGAAGATCTGCCCTCTGATAACTAATGAAGGAAGGTGTAAAAGTGTGATATCTAAAGACAGGTGGGATGGTGGTCATGAAATCTAGAGAGCTTTATTTTTTGGGAACTGTGCATTTGTGTCATGTGGTTAGGTTACATTAATATTAGTCAATCAGTTTATGGTACCAAGAATTATAGGTTTTCAGCAGTGTGAAATCTGGGTTTCTGGGTTTGTTTGTTTTCCTTTTGCTAGTTGCTACTTCCAGAACTGTCTGGCTTATGGCAAGATTGACCAGATAATGTTGACATCAGCCAGGGTATGTCTTTGGCAATCTGTAGTTCTTTGCAGCCAGCCAGGGGAGTGGAGTGTCGGGGAGAGAGATTTGCCAGCAAAGCAGCATTGCCAGGTTAGATGCTATGATTATACCTCTCCTGTAGAGTATGTATGGTTGGTATTATGTTTAGTATGTTAGTATCTTAAAGGAATTGTATTTTTACCTCTCTGCACTCTCTCCCCACCCTACTCTCGTCCATGGAGCTCACCTCTGCCTCGATCTACCTTTGCAGGTGTGACGTTTCTCCAGGTACTTCATGGTGTTCTCCTCCACCCTCTCCACATCACTGCTCTGCGTGGCTCCTGAAACATGGGGGAAAATGAGGATGAGAAGCAGACCCAGGCCGGGCAGATATTCGAGAACTTTGTCCAAGCTTCCACATGCAAAGGTACCCTTCAGGCCTTCAACATCCTCACCCGACACCTGGACCTAGACCCTCTGGACCACAGAAACTTTTATTCCAAGCTCAAGTCCAAGGTGACCACCTGGAAGGCCAAGGCCCTGTGGTACAAACTGGACAAGCGTGGGTCCCACAAAGAGTATAAGCGAGGAAAGTCTTGTATGAACACCAAGGTAAGGGAACCCCTGCATAGACGCCTCTTACCCTGTGGGGCATGTGGGCTGGCTTGTTGGGAGGTTAGGAAGCTGTTGTTACTTTGCCATCATAAGGTTCTTAGCAGGTGTGGTTGTGTTTTATTGTTTGACTCAGCCACAGCTTATCTTGGTTGGGGGCTTCTATCCTATCATGGTGGTCTCAGCAATTCTTCTTATGTGCTCTCCGAGACACAGAAAATAAAGGTGTCAAATTGAAAAATATTCTTAACCTAAAAGCTGAGAGCTATGCTTTATTTGGTACGGACTTGTAGGATTTTTCAGGAGACAGCATCTCAAGTAGGAGAGAATTGCTCCAAGGAGGTGAGGAGAGGAGCCAGGTTATATGGAAGTTTTGCAACAAAGGGCAGATAGTCTGAACATCAAGATTATTTCTGAATAAAGCCAGATATCCCAAGTTAAGGAAATCAGTGCTCTTCGAAAATGCAAGAGTCCGGACTCACAGAAATCATTCCTTTGATAACGCACCTCAGCTATCTGGGGCCAGTGTCCTGTTTGTATATCCTGAGTTCCTCAGGGCTCACTGTAGGGAGTGACTGTAGTCCTATAGCTGCTAGATGGCAGGTATTCGTCTCCTTTCTGAGTGCCCTTAAGGCTTACCAGCTGGCACTGGAGGGCTGCAGTTGAGGATGACTTGACACATCCTTGTTTATTGATATGGCACGAAATAGTCCACTCATCAAAGGCATGCTTGATGTTATCCTGCTTCTGCTATTACTACTACCACTACTTCTAGGAGCCATTATTTACCAAGTAGCTTCTCTGGGCCAGGCCCGTTCTGTATGAGGTCTTGTTGAACAGTACAGTAGTCCTTTGGGTCACTTAAGAGATATGGAACCTGCAAAGTCAGTCTCACTTAAGGCCACACAACAAGAAGGCAACCTCAATCTCTCTGATTTTAGGGCTTATGCCCTGAAGTCCCTGGAGAGACATAATTAGAGTTGTGCTCCTCTGGGAACAAACATTTGAGAAAGATCCCCTGACTTTAATTGGCTAAGAAATAGGTCTTTGGTATTTATTACCATTTCCTCCCTCTCTTTCTCTTCCTCTTCACATCTCTGCATTCTCCACCACCCCATCCCCTTCCTCTGCTCAGGCTCACACGTAGGTAACATCAGTGAATCTGTGCCTAGCACCTCATGTCTCTGATAGCTCTGCATCGCCCATCCCCGAATGGGCAGCCAGAAGTCAAGACTTCCCTGGGGGCTGTCAGCTCTGGGCACTGGTCCAGGCTGTATGTTTAGGTTAAAAGCGATCGTGCTGTATTTAGACCTCACAGGAGGTAGCTCGGCCAGAGCCCTTGGAATTCTAGTTGGTGCCAATCCTGGACAAGAGGATTGAACTCTCCATAGAGATCAGAACTGTTGTGTTTTTGTTTTGGTGATGCGGAGCTGTTGAGTCCACCGTGGGATACAGCCACTTTCCCTTGCCCTGGGGAAGACAGCTGCCAAGCTCCTCTGAGCCTGGGACACGCAGACTGGATAGGGTATAGGAGAGCATTTCGTCAGGCGAAGCAACAGTCATTTTAGCTCAGAGCATACTAGCCATCCAGGAAGGGCGTGACCATAACCTGCTAAGCTCCGGCCTGACCCAAGGAGAAGAAAGCTTTAAAGAAAGAAGCGGGGGGGACCAGTATCCTAAGTGCCATCCCCACCCAGCACCTCCTTTCTAGCTGTTATAGCTTCATGGTTCATGGTTCACTGGGCAGCTCATCAGAGTTCTAGGAGTGGGAAACTTTTAACTTACAAAGCATCACCCTTTTCAGTAACCATATATAGCGGTTTCCTTTTTCAAAGGTCCTATGGAAGTTAGGTGGCTAGAGTGCAATATGTTTTCTCAAGGAAGATTTTCAGAACTCTTCTTGTCAGAAAGCAATCAGAAAATGATTCGGCAATCAGATGCCTCAGAAAATGCGTCACCCCGAATACCCAAACAGTTCCTAGCTGCTGGGGACTCTCTTGGGGATCTGAAGACAGACCTTCAGAGGGAGTTGGCCAGCAGAGAGATGGAATGAAGGGGTGACCACCAGGAAGGTGTCCTTCCAAAAATCACTGACTGGTTGCCTAGCTTGTCTGGCCAGCCCCTGTTTTACAAGCTTTGATGGCTTTGAAATGGAGGAGTCCGTACATCTGGTGGTTGGCAGGTCATCAGTGATGTCTAAGATATTAAAACAAAGAGAAAGGACTCATGTCTTTCCTTAGTGATGCTGAGTGGTTCTTGTCCAGGAATTTTTACACCATTCTCAGGAGGAGAAACAAAGACATCAAATGTGGCGGCCCATCTCATAAAAGCTACCTGTTCCTGAATTGTAGAAGGCCTGTTGGAAAATGCACTCAGTGTACAGAAAAAAGAATTCAAACAAAATATTGCTGTTCTTGAGTTTTGTTTGTGGAATTTGAAATTACTCAAATTTAAAATCAATTACTGGACTGTGGAAATAAAGAAAAATGGTTGTGACTATTAGGTGAATTTATTTGCACATTTTAGAAACTCAAACTAACCTAAACAAAACAGGAACTCACATGAACAGGAAGGTCCAGACACTCAAAGTCTTTCCCACCCTCTCTTCTTCCATCTAAATATCTCTTAGATATTTTGCTCTGTCTTGGCTCCATTCTTCCCTCCTGCAAACAAGTTTTCTCCATGTTGCTAGCCTCTTATTCATATCTTGATAGCTCTGTGACTCAAAAGACCTTTGTCTTCCTGCTCAATATGGAAAATAAAATCTCAGGCAAGGATTTCAGTTAGCTTACCTTTGGGCCAGTTATTGAGGCCAAAACCAAGGGAGCTGACCATTGTCTTTGACAGCCCTTTTAAGCCTCACATGATTCACGTGAGGGGAGGAACAGGGCCCTAGGGATGGGGGGTGGGAGATAGACAAACACTAGGTGTCCTCTACATGATGAGCAACTGCTTGTTTGCATCCTACGTATGGTCCAGGCCTCTGCACGTTGGATTCATGTGGGTAATGGTAATGAAGGGTAATGTTCACTCTAAGAGCCTGGGTCTCCTGGTTGTGAGTCAAGCAGAACACAGAACATGGTCTTCCCTGTCTTCCAACATGAACAGACACTGTCTTGCTCACACATCTCACTTAGGTTTATCCCTTGGTGTAGTAGCTGATGCTGAGCTTGAACAAAACAATGAGTGATGGGCATTAGCATGTTTGTGGTTCATCATTAGTGCTAAGCCATGTAACACAGGTGTGTCAGGTACCAGGCATATAGCCAAGCTCCTGCTTAGTCACAGGTAGAGTGGGAATGAATGAAATGCAGCCAGAACTCCCACCTTTGCCCTGATGTGGATGCATCTCAGCACCATATGGAGTGGATCTAGGCCTCAGTGATTCACAAGCATTTATCAGCCCCTACCAGGTGCTGTAAGCTCGTCATGCCAGCAGGAGTGTGTGTGTGTGTGTGCGCGCACGTGCACATATGTGTGCACATGCATGCACTAGTGGTGATGGCAGGGGAAGATTGGTGACCAGGGTCTGTTTGGAGAAGATGACCTCTGGTTCATATGCTGGGGATAGGGAGGAGGACCTGCAAGGTCCATAGAGCAGTAGTTTATGTGCCAGTTGCATAATCTAACTTGGGGTTATTGTTCATTATTGATTATTATTTATGAGGGTTTAGCCAAGCACTTAGTAATTCTTTCCCTGGGTGTGATCTGTTTGGATAAGAAATGAGCGAACTAAGGAGCAGGCCAAAGAAACTCTTTCAGGGCTGATTTTGACTGCGAATTAGGGTAGTACCCAGATCAAATGCCACATCTGATTGTGCTGTTCCTGGGGAAGACAGCGCCCAAGAAAGTAAAATACATAATTTGGCCTGGGAGTTACTATCGCCACAAAGTCATTGAGTCTGGTCATTTATTTTATATATACTTTTAATGCTAGAAGGAAGTTGAAAGAATGTTGTATACAATCTCTGCATTTGACAGGTGGCAGACCAGGAGGCCCAGGAAGCTGAAGCTGTTTGGTTGAAGCTAGTGGGTGGCATTGCCAGGGTTTGGATTCTATTTATTGGATTGCTTGTATAGTGTTTTGTTTATTCATTCATTAGGTATTTCCTATACCCTACACCTTAGTAGGTGTTTGACAGAGGAGATGGTTTGAAAGAGTAGTAAGAAATGGTTCTCACTTGGGCTTTCTATAGAGGGGACAGAAATGTCATCATTTCTGTATTTACTCACTTATTTAATCATTTTTGAGGTAAATGATTATTAAGCAGCTACTATGTGCCAGGTACTTGTCTAGGCACCAGTCAGTCACTTAAGAGCTCTGTGTCTTTGGGCAACTTACCTAATTCCTTATTCTCAGTAGCAGCGTCTGTAAAGTGAGGATAATGATGCTTCTTCCTTCATGGAGTTTTTGTGAACATTGAATAAGGTAATCTTTGAAAAGTGTTTAGAATGCTGCCTAGTACATGGTAAGTGATCAGCTAATGTTTAGCTGTTATTATTATTATTAATATCCTAAGTGATATGAGAGTTGTGTACTCTGTTCTGCAGGACTATAGAAGAGCAAGTGATTGGAACAGTCTGGGAATGCTTCCTGGAAGAAGAGAAATAATTTGGGGTTTGACAGATGAGTAGGAGTTTGCCTGGCTTTAATGAAGGAAGAGCTCAAGGGAACATAAGGCAGAGAAACGTATTCTGGGAAGAGTGAGTTGCTCATGTAATGGGAATGAAGATGCCCATGTGGAGAGGGAAGAGGAAGGGGAGAGCGTGAGAGCAGGATGGATGAATGGCAGGAGACCAGAAGGCCTCCTGCGGCCAGGCTCAGACAGAGGACCTGGAGGATCATTGAGGATGTGTCCCTGATCCCAATCCAGGGTTCCTGCTCCCACCTACCAGGGGGTGGCTTAGTAATCACAGGTAACCAGTTCAGACCAGAAGGCATTTGTACATCACTGCCATAAAAACACGCTTGCAGGAAATGACTCACAGGCTCCTGTCACCAGCAGCCACGGGGCCAGGCTATATAATGAAAACTCTGGGATTATCCTGTGAGAAGGCAATGTCTGTATTTTGGGTTGCGCCACGCCTTCTGCTCTTGAACATGACCTTTGCCCGTCTTTGTGTCTGCACTGACTCCCCAGGGGTGGGTAACCCCTTCCTGGGTAATGCTTGCAGCCCAGCTCATTCCAGCGTGCTTCCCTAGCTGCCTGAGCGGAGCACAGTAGGAGCAGGGAGGGAGGGAAGGCCGCTATCTCGCAGCCTAGATAAGTCTATCTGACATTCCCCACTTCTGAAATCACCCACCAGGGCCCTCAAAGCCCGGCTCCGCTGCACCGGCTGGGAATGCCCAGCACCGCTTTGCCTAATACCGGCAGTTGCAGGCGTAACCGACAAGAGTAGAGGGTGGTCCCCGCACTGGGATCTGTGCTGTGTGCTGTGCTAGTCACTCTGTCGTGTCTGACTCTGCGACACCATGGACGGTAGCCTTCCAGGGTCCTCTGTCCATGGGGATTCTCCAGGCAAGAATACTGGAGTGGGTTGCCATGCCCTCTTCCAGGGGATCTTCCCAACCCAGGGATCGAACCCAGGTCTCCCTCATTGCAGGCAGATTCTTCACTGTCTGAACCACCAGGAAAGTGCTAGTTGAACAAAAAGCTTCCATAAACTCTGTATCTGTCCACTTACCTTCCAGTGGACTATGGCGCTGCCCAAGTAGACACGTCTGCAAGCCTAGATTACCAATCGAGTTTTGTGAATCACTACACTTGTCACCACCAAGTGTGACATGCGTGAAGTGCACCTTACGAAGTGTGTGGAGTTTGCCTGAGTGCATGCATTGAACATGCTATGTGAGATTGAGGAAGTCAATTATCCCAACAATATTAAACTGAGATGAAAAAATTCTTTTTTGTCTGTCTTCATGGGAAGTGGTTAGTCTGGGTTCACTGTGGTTCATTTTACAAATACATTTATAATTAAAGAGTTCTTTGTCTATTTAAGAACCATCTAATTAGTTTTCTTTAATTAAAAAAGAAATGCAGTACTTCCCTGGTGGTCCAGTGGTTAAGAATCCTCCTGCCAGTGCAGGGGACACAGGTTCAATCCTTGGAGGAGGATGTCACAGAGCAACTAAGCATGTGCACTTGAACTATTTAGCCCATGAGTACCCTCTCATCGCATGCTCTGCAACAAGAGAAGCCATCATGATAAGAAGCCCAGGCACCACAACTAGAGAGTACCCTCCACTTGCTGCAACTAGAGAAAGCCTGCTCGCAGCAACAAAGACTGGGTGCAGACAAAAATTAATTAAATTTTTAAAAAACACATGCTCATGATTTAAAAAAAAAAAATTAATTCAAGCAGGACAAGACAAGAAAATATACTGGGAATGGAAATGCCTTTGCCCAGACCCCCAGGTCTCCTCCCTAGGGGCAAACAGTATGCTATTTCCCATGCGCCCTTCCTGAAAGTCTCCATTTGTGTGTGCATGCGTACATCCCCCTTCCTCTTATTTAATGGGAAGTTTTTTTTAACGTATTTGTTGTGTACCTTTTTTTCCACTCAAAAAAAAAACAAAAACAAAAACCATATCTTGGAGATTGCTTTATATCAGTACATGGGGAATCTAACCCTTTTATTACTTTCATGGCTTTTTATGGCTTCCCATTTTATGGCTCCGTCACAGTTTACTTAACTGCTTAGGTTGTTTCCAGTCTATTGTCATCTTAAACAGTGCTGCAGTACACTTCCTCATATGTACTTTGTATGCCTATGAAAGTTTGTCTATGGGATACATTGTGAGAATTTCAGAGTCCTAAGGTATGTGCATTGCATTGACAATGTTATGGGCATTGCCAAGTTCTCGTCCACGGAGGTTCTTGCAGTAGACAGTCCCAATAGTGCAGGAGAGTGATAAGAAGGGCCCTGCTTGAAAAGGGAGCCGCAGTCAGATGTTGCCTACTTGGATTTCTTTGGCTTGGCTGAGTGGGTATGGGGATGGACACCCTCTGAATCCTGGAGTCTGGGCAGGGTGGCCTTGAATGGGGTCACTGAGTGAAGAGCAGTTGGTAGCAATATGGTCGGGACCACTGCCACCCCTGTAACAATCACAGTGATTTCATTACTGTTACATCCAGCATTTGCATAGTGATTTATAGTTTCATACACATGACTTCATTAAGAAATGTGTTTTGTAAAAGGTGACTGCTCTTTCAATGAAGAATGAATACAAGAATACGCTTTCAAAATTTCATCAAATAGTGGGAGATTTTAGATCTTTGACCCATGGAGGATCTGTACTTTTTGTGCTGAGCAGGGGCACCTT
Source organism: Dama dama (assembly GCF_033118175.1). NCBI lineage: Eukaryota > Metazoa > Chordata > Mammalia > Artiodactyla > Cervidae > Dama > Dama dama. The sequence continues at coordinate 40,895,837 of NC_083681.1, read as the reverse complement.
CCTGGCCTACCTAACGTGTTCTCTTTATGATTCAGTTTAAGCTAGTATCACCTCCAGGGAGCCTGCTCTGACCTCCTTTCTACATCTCCCTTCTCTTATTTCATCCCCAATTGAGTTTGGTGCTTCTACTGGCTCCCAGCTCTGGTCGTATCACCATCTTGCTGATCAGTGTCCCTCACTGACTGCTTTTTTCTCTCCTTTCTCACCACTGTGAGCTCTCTGAGGACAGGTACCAGGACTGGCTCCTCTTTGGGTCTGAAGCACAGCATAGGGCTTGACACAGGGAAGGTAATCAGGGACTAAATGAATGAACTGTGTAGCTCAAGAGGCTTCTTTCTGCAATAGTACAAATAGCATACTGGGGGCTTCCCCAATGACTCAGTAGGTAACAAATTTGCCTGCAATGCAGGAGACACAGGAGACTAGGGTTCGATCCCTGGGTTGGGAAGATCCCCTGGAGGAGGAAATGGCAACCCACTCCAGTATTCTTGCCTGAAAAATCCCATGCACAGAGGAGCCTGGTGTGGTACAGTCCATGGAGTCGCAAAGAGTTGGACACGACTGAGCACGCATGCACAAATAGCATACTATTAACATATAGTTCTCTCTGTAGAGCTGTCCTGGGTGAGTCCCAGTATTTCCAAGCCCTGAGAGTGGGTTTACAGAAGCCAGGACTGGCCAATGCCTTATTTTCTTATTCAAACATATGTCCAGATTTGCATATGAGCACACTCTCCCAGGGGTGTGTGATGAGGACCACAGTCTTTGTCAGCACCTTAACTAGCATCTGGCTGTTCGTGGAGCTTTCAAGGAGGATGGGGAAATTAGCCAGTAGGCTTGTTAGGCTAAAGGGCTGGGCCTTGGCGAAAAAAGAAAAACCTCTCACACTTCCTTGCCCACACAGGGTTGCACAAGGCCTTAGGGAATCTCTGGCCAGGATTATCCAAATTAATGTGTACCACTGGGCAAGGCAAGAGGAAGCCATGAAGCAGTTTCACACTCTGTTTCCCAGACTGGAAGGTGTCCCCTGTCTTCCCTCCTTCCTGCTCGTTGGAGGCTCTTGCTCAGCTTTGCTTTTCTTCATAATAAAAAAATATCTTGGAGATAAATATATTCCACAGCAAGGGATTTGTCCACTTAAGTGTGAATATATCTGTCTAACTCTTATCAAGTAGATGGGAGTGCCAGGCTGAATTCAGCCTTCCTGCCGTAGGGCAGGTCCAGGGCGATTCACGCTCCCTTTGAATCAGAAATGATTGCACTTAACTGCAAACTCAATTGCAGTGACTTTAAACAAATAGGAGCTTATTTTTAAACCAGATGTCAGGAGAAAGATGGTGACTGAAAATTCAATGGCTATATTCTCTGTGATTCTCTGAGCCAGTGCTGTCCAGGAGAAATATAATGTGAGCTACATATGTGATTTAAAATTTTCTAGTACCCACATTTTAAAAGAATATGAAGAAATGGTGATGTTTATTTTAATAATATATTTCACTTACTATATCCACTATGTTATTATTTCAGCATGTAGTCAATATAAAAATATATTACCGAGATATTTTTAAAATTCTTTTTTCGGTATTAAGTCTCTGAAATCCTGCGTATTTTACAGCTCAGCTCAGTTCACACTAGCCACACTTGAAATGCCCAGTATCCTCGTGTGACTAATGGCTGCTGAGTTGGATAGTGCGGCTCCAGGCTTTTCCTCATGACTTGTCCCCTTGTAGTCACAAGGCGGTTGCTGCCATATCTCCTGCCGTCATGTCTGCTTTTGAGGCAGGAGGAAGGTAGAAGGGACTGCTGTAGCTGCGTGCATTGCTTTATCACACAGACAAAAGTGTTTCCAGAAACCCTGCTATTAATAAAATGTAAGCTCCATGGGGGGCAGGAGTTTGTGTCTGCATAGTCTCTGCTGATTTTCCAGCACCTAGAATAGTAACTAGTGAATAGTACATTATTTGTCACAGATTGAGTTATGCAAAAGCAGATGCTTAGAAGGTATTTGGAGTGCAAGATGTTCATTAGTAATCAATACCTGTGAAAGGAATGGGGGAGAGAAGCAGGACTGGGCAGAAGTCGAACTGTATAAGAGAATCATATGCCTGCGGGTTCAGGCAGCTGAATCTTTTCTTACTTGGCCTTTCAGCCAGTGAGTTTTGCAGGAGACAGGACTGGGAGGCCACAAAGACCTCAATTGATATAGGATGGTCAGCTATGGGCTACCAACCCTCTCTATGACATGTTCAACCCATACACCAATACAAATAGTGTATTTTAGAACATGTGTAGTTATAGACATGTATACTTAAGGGTTGGAAAGCAGAGACATTACTCTGCTGACAAAGGTCCGTATAGTCAAAGCTGTGGTCTTCCCAGTGTTCACATATGATTGTGAGAGCTGAACTGTAAAGAAGGCTGAATGCCAAAGAACTGATGCCTCGAACTGTGGTGCTGGAGAAGACTCTTGAGAGTCCCTTGGACATCAAGGAGATCAAACCAGTCAATCTCAAGGGAGATCAACCCTGTATAATCACTGGAAGGACTGATGCTGAAGCTAAAGCTCCAGTATTTTGGTCATCTGATGCTAACAGACACCTCATTGGAAAATTCCCTGGTGCTGGGAAAGATTGAGGGCAGAAGGAGAAGAGAGCGTCAGAGGATGAGATGGCTGTATAGCATCACCAATGCAAGGAATATGAACTTGGGCAAACTCTGGGAGATGTTGAGGGACAGGGAGGCCTGGTGTACTGCAGTCTATGGGGTCTCAAAGAGTTGGACATGACTGAGCGGCTGAATAGCAGCAACAATACTTCAGGGGAGTAAGTTATAAATTTAATAGTACATACATGAATAGTATATAGTATATACAGTACATATATATATAGTATATACATGAATATATTATATATTAAATTATATTACATAAAAAACTATTTACCTTAAACTTCTATGCAGTGTCTTGGGAAGAAAACCCAACTGTGCTGTAACTACAGAGCCTTGAACAGTATGGAGCACGTTTCACGGCCACCTGGCATATCCTGCACCTCCTCTTATGCATCACAGTCTTAAGAGATATAAATATAGGGTAGCAAGCTTCACCAATGGTTTGTCCGTGGGGATTCAGCAGTGGGAGGATTTTATTCTCAGATCTTTCTCCAGGGAGAACTGTCTAAATTTGAGGAACATACTTGGAAAAATTCTCTATGTCCACATCTGTAGAAGTCCAGGAAAGTTTCTTCACCCCTTCTGGTTAGCAAGTCAATGGTTACCATATAGCTGTGCCTTGTTCTCTTTGCCTTAAAGCATTCTGTTCATTTTCTCCTCCTCTCTTTTCTCTGTTCCATCTCTGTCTCTGTTTCTCTCTTTGGTATTCCTAATGTTTACCTTTTTGACTGTGGTAAAATATGTATAACACAAAATTCGTCATTTTGATCATTCTAAGTATGGGAATTTGTGGCATTACATTCTTAATGTTATACAACCATCGCCATTTCCTACTTCCAAAATTTTTCACTGCCCCAGATAGAATCTCTGAACTCTTCAGCAGTAACTGTCTACTCCCCACATCCCCTCGCCCTTGGTGGCCTCTAATCTACTTTCTGTCTCTATAAATTTTCCTATTCTAGGTATTCCATGTAAGTGGAATCATGTAATATTTGTCTTTTTGTATCTGGCTTATTTCACTTAGCATAATGTTTTCAAGGCTCAGCCAAGTGGTACCAAGTTTCAGAACTTTAATCCTTTCTTTTTCCAACTTTAGTAATATCTTTTATTTAATCCAATTTATAAAAATATTCTAAAATGTCTCTATGAAAGTTATTAATAGGATATTTTAGATTTTTGTACTATGACCTTGAACTCTGGTGTATATTTACTCTACTAACATATCTCAGTTTGGATGCTAAATTTTAATCAGAAATACTTAATCCATATTTAGATTTCATAATATTTACAGTTAAAAAAGTAGATTTATATGTCCAAGTTATTTCAGTCATACTTTGTTTTCCAGTAACTGAATTGAGTTTGGGTTTATTTTTTAACTGTGGTAAAATACATGACATTAATTTTACTATTTTTATCGTTTCTCAGTATACAACATTTACATTGTCATGCAGCCAATACACCATTCATCTCTCAAATTTTCTTCATCATCCCAGACTGAAACTCTACATATTAAACAATAATTTCCTTCTCTCCCCTCTCCCCAGCCCCTGGCACTTCCATTCTACTTTCTGTGTCTGCAATTTGGCTACTCTGGGTACCTTATATAAATGGAATCATACATATTTGTCCTTTTGTGACTGGCTTATTTTACTTAGCATAATGTCCTCAGGGTTCATGCATGTTGTAGCACGTGTCAGAATTTCTTTCCTTCTCAAGGCAGAATGATATTTTGTTATATGCACATACTACATTTTGTTTATCCATTCATCCCTCGATGGACACTTGAGTTGCTTCTGCCTTTCACCTATTGTGAATGATGCTGCCATGAATCTTGACATACAGTATCAGTTCAAGTTCCTATTTCCAGTTCTTTGGGGCATATACCCAGTAGTAGAACTACTAGGTTGTATGGTAATTTCGTGTTTAACGGTTTGAGAGCGTGTGTGCGAGCATGCTCAATCACTCAGTCATGTCCAACTCTTTGTGACCTCATAGACTGTAGCCTGCCAGACTCCTCTATCCATTGGATTTTCCAGGCAAGAGTACGGAAGTGGGTTGCCATTTCCTACTCCAAGGGATCTTCCTGGCCCAGGGGTTGAACCTGTGTCTTCTGCATTAGCAGGCAGATTCTTTACCACTGTGGTAAAGTTAAGTGGAACCACCAAAGTATTTCTGCTTACTCTTATTTTAAAATTGCCATCCCTGAGTTAAAAATTTCACATTTATTAATTCATTCAAAAAACCATTTGAAATGCCTACTACATGCCAGGCATCAGGGTTACAGCAGTAAAGAGAACAAATAAAATCCCTGTCCTCTTGGAGTTTACATTCTTCTCTGAGAAGTACAGACGACAAATAAATATATGTGACCCGAGTGTGCATGTGTTGGTGGTGGTAAATGCTATAGAGAAAAAACAAGGTGAGGGTGATGTGGGTGCCCCATGTAGAGGTGGGTTGCTGTTTTATATCAGATGTGCTGGGAGGGCTTCTGTGAGATGGTGACATTTCAGCAGAGACCTGAAGGAAGTGAGCAAGTGGCACTTAGAGGAAACAGAGTTCTAGACAAAGGGAACAGTGATGCTGACAAGCAAACGTGCTTGGCATGTTCTCAAAACAACAGGGAAACCTTTGTGACGAGAAAGAGTCAGGCTGATGTGTTCAGGCACAGGTCCAGGAAGGAAGTGAGGTGAGGAGGTCCAGATTGCATGGACCTTGTAAAACCCCTGGAGGTGGATGAGCAGAGTCACATGATCCTCATGGAAGGACTTGTGAAACCCTGGAGATGAAGAAAGCAAAGGTGGACTAGAGTCTCTCCCTCTGTGAATAACAGCTATCTCAGGCTCGAGGAATTTGTTGCATCCTTTGCCATCCTATCTTAGAAGAGCTCTGTGCTCTTTCATTACAGACCAGCACATCAGGGACAGGCTGGGACAAGTCTTGCTGCCTGGGCGAGGGCAGACTTGGTGATACTTTGCCAACAAAGGTTCATATAGTCAAAGCTATGGTATTTCCAATAGTCATGTATGGATGTGAGAGTTGGACCATAAAGAAAGCTGAGTGCCGAAGAATTGATGCCTTCTAACTGTGGTGCAGGAGAAGATTCTTGAGAGTCTCTTGGCTTGCCAGGAGATCAAACCAGTCAATCCTAAAGGAAATCAATCCTGAATATTCATTAGAAGGACTGATGCTGAAGCTCCAACACTTTGGCCACCTGATGCAAAGAGCCAACTCATTAGAAAAGGCCCTGACAACTGGGATAAATTGAAGGCAGGAGGAGAAGGGGACAACAGAGGACGAGGTGGTTGGATGGCATCATTGACTCAATGAACATGAATTTAAGCAAGCTCTGGGAGATGGTGAAGGACAGGGAAGCCTAGCGTGCTGCAGTCCATGGGGTTGCAGAGTCAGACACAACTGAACAACTAAACAACAATCGAAAAGTCTTCCTGGAAGGGAAAAAATCCTCCCGAACATCCACAGCAACTAACACTACCCCCAGAAGGAGTAGATTCATTAATTAAGTCTTTCCTCACGCATTTAGTGATTGCTGAGTGCCACTCCTTGGGCACCAGAGAGGAGAGGTGAAGACAGCAGAGAAGGCCCCTGCAACTGTGCAGATTTCTGTCTGGTCCAGGGGAGAACAGAAACACACAAAAGCAGTCTTATCACCTCTTAAGAAGGACGTAAATAGGGCATTATGACAGAGAGAAGCAGGAAGGGTAATTGATTCTAGACGGTGTGTTGTTGTTATTCAGTCGCTAAGTCATGTCCTACTGTTTGTGACCCCATGGGCTGCAGCATGCCAGGCTTCCCTGTCCTCCACTATCTCCCGGAGTTTGCTCAGGTTCATGTCCATTGAGTCGGTGATGCCATCCAACCATCTCGTCTTATCTCAAGACAAGGTGTTATAGGTGACATTTAAGCTTAGATCTCCAAGTAGGAAGCAGCTAGCTGGCAAAGAGCTGGCTATTCAGAGAGGACAACAAGTGCAATGGCCCTGAGCTGAGAACGCTCTTGGCCAGCTGGAAGAGGCAGCAAAGCAGCCAAGAGGGGAGTGGAGGGGAGTGTGGTAGGAGGTAAGGTTGGGGCTTGGGTAGATAGGAGACAGATCACTGAAAGCCTTTCATGTAGTCCATTCTAACAAGTTTAGGTTTTATTTTCTCCTTGAATACCAGCTCCACTGCTTGGTAAGTAGTGTAACCTTGCCTCTTGGAGCCTCTATTTGTTCATCTGTGAAATGGGAATAATAATAGTCATGTCGTAGGACTGGAATGACGATTGTACACCAAATGAACACAAAGCATTTAAGTGCCTGGTAGCTGTTAATTGCCTCCTCTCCTTCTTGAAACTATCCTGTTGGGTTTGTGACACAATTTTTCAGACACATTTTTTAAAGTTATACTCATGCTCTTTCTCCTTTTCTGTAGTACATGCTCAGTGTCCTCCAAGGGCTTATCTCTGACACCTGCTTCTGCTGGGTATGCTTCCTAGGGGAAATCTCAGCTACATTCATCTGTCACCCTCCCTCCCCCCATGAGGGCTACTCTCTACTTTTGTATCTCCGGCCCTACATGTCTCTTGAGCCCCATGATCCCACTTAGGTAACTTAAGACATCTTCAGAATGTCCCTTGGGCACCTTTAAACCACATTGACCATCTTCTTTCTGAAACCTGTTTCTCTCCTCCTCTTTCTCTAAATCCTGAAGGCTCAAAACCATATCAACATCTCGGATTCCTGTCTGCTTTCTTCTCCCAGTTGTTGGGTTCTGCTTACCCTTCCTTTGCAATTTTATTTGTATCTGTCCCCTTCTCTCTATTTCCATTGATGACACTTTGATGTGTCTTACTCAAGTGATGGCATTTGTGTGTCTGAAGTCTCTTTTGCCTTTTCCTCCCATCCAGACCAGCTGCTGACCCCCACAGAATTGTCCTTCCAAAGCACAGCTCTGATTGTGGCTCTCTGCTCACATTCACAGCTCCCCAGTGCCTTGCACTGCAGTTCCCCCTCCAGCCTGGTCTGGTGTCCTGTTTGGTCAACCCGTCTCCTACTTCATATTCCAGAACTCCCTTCTCACATGCCCCATGCTGGCCATACTCCCTCCTTGCTCTCAGCCTCATGTCCCCCCGCCTCTGGCCAGCCTTTGAGCACTTCAGTCTAGCCTACAGAGCACCCCCTCCTCAGAGACCTCGGTCTCTGTGGCTCTAGCAGCTTCCTCCTCCCACCTTCCCCTTGGCAACTCATCCCCAGGGCCACACCTTGGAGTCTGCTTCACCTAAATCCTCCTTTGAAAAGCTCCTCTCTAACCACAGCTCTGAGCGGTTGCTTCTCTTGCTGTGTTACTGTCTCAAAACTTGCTGGAACAGAATAGAAAGCCCAGAGATAAATCCACGAACCTATGGACACCTTATCTTTGACAAAGGAGGCAAGGATATACAATGGAAAAAAGACAACCTCTTTAACAAGTGGTGCTGGGAAAACTGGTCAACCACTTGTAAAAGAATGAAACTAGAACACTTTCTAACACCATACACAAAAATAAACTCAAAATGGATTAAAGATCTAAATGTAAGACCAGAAACTATAAAACTCCTAGAGGAGAACATAGGCAAAACACTCTCCGACATAAATCACAGCAAGATCCTCTATGACCCACCTCCCAGAATATTGGAAATAAAAGCAAAACTAAACAAATGGGACCTAATGAAACTTAAAAGCTTTTGCACTACAAAGGAAACTATAAGTAAGGTGAAAAGACAGCCCTCAGATTGGGAGAAAATAATAGCAAATGAAGAAACAGACAAAGGATTAATCTCAAAAATATACAAGCAACTCCTGCAGCTCAATTCCAGAAAAATAAATGACCCAATCAAAAAATGGGGCAAAGAGCTAAACAGACATTTCTCCAAAGAAGACATACAGATGGCTAACAAACACATGAAAAGATGCTCAACATCACTCATTATCAGAGAAATGCAAATCAAAACCACAATGAGGTACCATTACACGCCAGTCAGGATGGCTGCTATCCAAAAGTCTACAAGCAATAAATGCTGGAGAGGGTGTGGAGAAAAGGGAACCCTCTTACACTGTTGGTGGGAATGCAAACTAGTACAGCCGCTATGGAAAACAGTGTGGAGATTTCTTAAAAAACTGGAAATAGAACTGCCATATGACCCAGCAATCCCACTTCTGGGCATACACACTGAGGAAACCAGATCTGAAAGAGACACGTGCACCCCAATGTTCATCGCAGCACTGTTTATAATAGCCAGGACATGGAAGCAACCTAGATGCCCATCAGCAGATGAATGGATAAGGAAGCTGTGGTACATATACACCATGGAATATTACTCAGCCATTAAAAAGAATTCATTTGAACCAGTCCTAATGAGATGGATGAAGCTGGAGCCCATTATACAGAGTGAAGTAAGCCAGAAAGATAAAGAACATTACAGCATACTAACACATATATATGGAATTTAGAAAGATGGTAATGATAACCCTATATGCAAAATAGAAAAAGAGACACAGAAATACAGAACAGACTTTTGAACTTTGTGGGAGAATGTGAGGGTGGGATATTTCAAAAGAACAGCATGTATACTATCTATGGTGAAACAGATCACCAGCCCAGGTGGGATGCATGAGACAAGTGCTCCGGCCTGGTGCACTGGGAAGACCCAGAGGAATCGGGTGGAGAGGGAGGTGGGAGGGGGGATCGGGATTGGGAATACATGTAAATCCATTCCATGGCTGATTCATATCAATGTATGACAAAACCCACTGGAAAAAAAAAAAAAATAAAAAAAAAAAAAACAAAAAAAACTTGCTGCCAATCTGGTTTCCACTCTAAGCTAACTCCTTTCTTTTTTGCCCATTTATCAGCCTCGCCTCCCCTGACCTTCACTTTCTTACTCACTCTGGAGCCTATGTTCTGTCTTTGCAGTCATGTTTAGCAGCTTCTCAAAGCCACAACTTTAGGCCGGCCTCACCTTGGGAAATCTGACTCTCACTCTGCGCCATCCACAAAGCTGCCAGGTTCCACTGGAGAAAGTAGCAGAGCCCGACCAGCTGATCTTGGTACCAAGTTGTGAGAACTCAGTTCTGAGCATCTTTGTGCTGCCAGGACAGCCTTTTAAGAAAGTCTAGCCTGTTTCTATCTAGGTTGTCCCCAGCCTCTATCACCTTCTCTACCCTCCAGTCCCTTGCGTTTAAGCAGCTGTCTACTTCTCAGGAAAACTGGTATCCTCAGCTCTGTTTCTTCTTTTCTTTTTCTCAACCTAATTTCTGGGCAAGATAATCTCTATACTCCTTGCTCCGTGGCTTCACCTCCCTCTCATTCCCAACCTGCTGTAACCTGACTTCATTCCACTGTGCCAGCAGAGATGCTTTTTTTGGTGTCATGGGAGCCTCAGAGTTATCCAAAACCATGGCTGCCTTTGCATCCTTGTCTGCTTGGCCTCTTTCTGACACTGGACATGGTAGATCATTATCTCCCTGAAACTCCTCTCCTTAGAGAGACACCTAGGTGTAGCCCATGAGCTCTGGTCCTTGAGGGAGGCAGGAGAATATAGGTTATGCTTCTTTACAAGAAGTTGTAAACCTAAGTATTGACAGGTCCAAACTCTCCTTGTTTTTCATATTTTTTTTGGCAGGAAGGCTTTCCATAAAGAACACATTATTGATGTTTTTCTGCTGTTGCTGAGCTCAGCAACAGGTGGATGGCATGGATTTATGATGCCTTCTTGTGCTGCAGGAGCCTCCTGTCTTTTTCCCTTATAGATTTACTCCAGGGCTCCAGATCATATCAAATGACACCATTTGCTAGAGTTTAGCCGTACATCACAATGCTATAAAGCTTTTCCACTTGCAAAGCAATTTTGCATCCAGTATCTCATTGGATTCTGACAATAATTCTATGGGGGTAATCAGGACTGGTGTGATCAACCATACCTTATAGATGAGGAAACTAAGGCTTAATTGGGATTAGGGACTTACCTAAAATTTCACAGGGATGAAAGTAAGAATGCAAGAATGTTCAAAACCAGCAGGCCCAGATGTTGCTGCGAGTTGTTTGAGGACTTCAATACAGACAGACAGTGACCCTCAGAAAGATCCATTGTGTCTCCAACCACATAATTTCTTCAATACTTAGTATTTGGTGTTAAGGATACAAGAATGGCTCAGATATTCTTACTTTTATTTTCAAAAGAAATTTTACCTGAAACATTTAAGATAGACAGCAGCATTACTTAGTATTTATGAATTTTTATAATTTTAGAACTTCACATTTTAATGTTTGCTTATTAAAAGGGTCTCAGTTAATATGCTGATACCATGAAGCTCTTTTGATGATTAGGATGTATTAGTTTGAAATTCAAGGCTAAGTATGGTGGTGGTGTTCAGTTGCTCAGTCATGTCTGACTCTTTGTGACACCATGGACTGTGGCACTCCAGGCTTCCCTGTCCTTCACCATCTCCTGGAGCTTGCTCAAACTCATGTCCACTGAATTGGTGATACCATCCAATCATCTTGTCCTCTGGCATCCCCTTCTTCTCCTGCCCTCAGTCTCTCCCAGAATCAGGGTCTTTTTTAATGAATTGGCTCTTCGCATCAGGTGGCTGAGCTTCAGCTCCAGCATCAGTCCTTCTAATGAATATTCAGGATTGATTTCCTTTATGATTGACTAGTTTGGCTGCCTTGCAGTCCAGGAGACTCTCAAGAGCCTTCTCCAACACCATAGCTCAAAAGCATCAATTCTTTGGCATTCAGCCTTTTTTATGGTCCAACTCTCACATCTGTACATGATTACTGGAAAAACCTGAAGTGTGGTACTTACAGCCTTATATCAGATTTTGGAAAAGGAAATGGCAACCCACTCCAGTACTCTTGCCTAGAAGATCCCATGGACAGAGGAGCCTGGTGTCCATGGGGTCGCAAAGAGTTGGACATATCAGATTTAGCATCTAATTTATTTTGTCATATTTACACAGATTTAAAAGAGGGTTTCAAGTAAAATAGTTTTTTTTTTCCACTTATTTTTATTAGTTGGAGGCTAATTACTTTACAATATTGTAGTGGTTTTTGTCATACATTGACATGAATCAGCCATGGATTTACATGTATTCCCCATCCCCATCCCCCCTCCCACCTCCCTCTCCACCTGATTCCTCTGGGTCTTTCCAGTGTACCAGGCCTGAGCACTTGTCTCATGCATCCAGCCTGGGCTGGTGATCTGTTTCACCCTAGATAATATACATGTTTTGATGCTGTCCTCTTGAAACATCCCACCCTCAGTAAAATAGTTTTTTAACAGCTTGTTTTGCAATCTCTCCAATCATAGTAATCCAGAAACTTGACATATAGTAGGTAGATACATCCAATTTGCTTTAAGATTCAACTTTGAAACTGAAATTTTCTCATCTGTAGAATGAAGGTAATATTTACCCTGTTCAAAGAGTTGTAAATAGGAAATGGTTCATCATAACAGGGGGCTGTAACCTTGTAAGCCTTCAGCAAATGGTCACTGTTACTGTTCTGCCCTACAGCTTTAAGGGAAGGGTTGACATTGTCCCACATGCTAAAGATTCATAGTAGTGCTTGTGTGGGATGGGTTTTGTTTGTTTTTTGTGGTTGCATCCTTTTTCTCTTTTTTCTTAGAGCAGTTTTTGGTTCACAGCAAAATTGAAGGAAAGGCATAGAAATTTCCCATATACTCCTTGTGCCCACACATGCATAGCCTCCCCATGATTAATAGTCATCCAAAGTGATTATAACATCATAGCCACCCAAAGTCTGTAGTTTTCCTTAGGGTTCATTCACAGTGTTATATACTCTGTGGGTTTGGGCAAACATATAAGGTTGTGTTATTGCTTTACTGCCCTAAAATTCCTCAGTGCTCCATCCATTCTTCCTATCTTTCCACCCCACCCCCGACTCTCCTGGCAACCACTAATCTTTTTTACCATCTTCATAGTTTTTTGACTTTTTTTTTCAGGTCTTATAGTTGGAATCACATAGTAGGTAGCCTTTTAACACTGGCTTCTTTCACTTAGTGATATGCATTTAAGGTGCCTACATAGATTTTCATGGCTTGATAGTTCACTTCTTTTTAGTGCTGAATAATATTCCATTATCTAGATGTACCACAGTTTATTATGTACCATTCACATACTGAAGAACAAATTTGCTTCCATGTTTTGCAATGATGAAAAAACTACTATAAACATTCATATGCAGGTTTTTGGACATAAACTTTCTTCTTCTTTGAGTAAATAACAAGGAGCTTGATTGCAGGATTGTATGGTAAGAGTGTGTTTAGTTTTGTAAGAAACTAATAAACTGTCTTTTAAAATGGCTGTACCCTTTTTCATTCATTCCTATCAGCAATGAATGAGAGTTCCTGTTGCTCCACATGCTCACCAGCATTTGATGTTGTCAGTGTTCTGGATTTTGGCCATTCTGATAGATAGGCATTTGCAATTCCCTGATGACATATGAGGTGGAACATCTTTTCATATGCTTGTTTTCCTTCTGTACTGTTATGAGGTTTTTTAATTTTTAGGAATCTGTGAACTTGGAAGGCAGGGGCAGGGGGAATCCTAATTTTCACGAACCTCTAACTGAAATGTAGCATTTCTCCCATTCGAGAGTGTAGTGGCAAATCTATGTTAGGAGTGCCTGTGGTTTGTCACCCATAGACAGCACAGATATTTTCATTTATCCTTACAGTTGTAGATATCTCAATCTCTGGTTTACACATCACTATTTGGAAATTATTTAAGGCCTTAGACCTGCAGCTAAGTCTAAGGTCATATATTTAATAATATATTATGAGATGTGTTAAATGTGTTAACATTTTATCTCATGCATTTAAAGATTGAGAAAGTTATCATAAACTTCAGTGGGTTGCCAAGGTAACCCAGGGCATAGACATGGTCAAGAGCCCCTCAGCCGATGTCACAGACCTGGAAACTAGGGACCACGAGCTGTGTGAGGCCTGTGTGCAGCCAGTGGTGGGGGGGGTGGGGTGGTGGGCATGCTGGGAAGAGCCTGGGGCAGGACCTGAATCAAATCTCTGCTCCTTCATTTGGTTTACAACCCTGGGCCAATTACTTGGGTGGTTTGACTCCCAATGTCCTTATCTGCAAAGCAGCGATATTAAAACATACTTTACTGGCTTTCACAGGCAAAAAATCATTTCTTGCACATTGGAAGTCTTCAAGAACATAAATTTCCCCTCCCTTCCTCCTTGCTCTGTTTCCTCTTGTGTGACATGAGAGGTCTCCGTAGAAGTCTTCTCTGAGTTGTTGTCCTCCTGCATCTTATAATCAAGGCGAACCAGGTGGTCCATTGCTGTGGAGTCAGAGCTGGTGTCTTCATGCCCCCGGCACTGCCAGTCTCCATTCCTGGAGCAGCAGGGAGTACCAGCATCCTCAGGCCTTTCCCGCCCTTCCGCTCTCCACCTGGGCTTTCCCTGGCTCCCCTCCAGGCTGAGCTCATGGGTTGGGAATGCGTAGGCCGAGTTGCTCCCTGAGTGCCTGAGAGAGGGCCGTTGGTGTAACGTGTTCTAAGAGCATTCTCTCCACCTCATGTCTGGGACAGCTGATAGCAGACCTGGGAAACCCATTAATCAACATCCTCGGTGGCTCACCAGACCCCACTCTCCCTGCTTGGCCGTCTGTTGTTTCAAGCGGGCTGTTCTTAGATGGAAAAAATGTAGCCTATTGTTGTCTTGGTGAGAAGGTGCTAAGGTGATAAAATGCTTCTCTGTACAGGAAGTTAGGAGTATGGGGGAAGATGGCTCGATGCCATCATGGAACCATATCCTGCTCCTTTTTTTTTTTTTTTTTTCTTAATTAGGCTCTGAATAAAAAAAGGGTTTGTGGTTCCTGGGTTCAGATGACACATAATTGTGGGTTTTTTTCTTTCAGTTGTTGAACTGCCCTGGGCCTTGGAACCATGTTCTATTCCAATTCAGTTTTCAGAATAGGTGAAAACATATGGTGTACCTGGCTAATTGCTGCACTATTCCTTAAGACAATTGCTGGAGTCTTGGCCCAGTGGGCAACCATTTGGAGCACAGCCAGGGAGGACCATCATCCCTACTCTGCATGTTCTCCTCCCTGTCCCAGACCCTATATGGAGCCTCCACTCCAGTTCTGAGCCCAGAACTAACCACCACTGCTCTGCCTGGGCCTGCAAGAGAATTGAGATGGAGTTTCTGAGACTGAGCTGAGCCAGTCTGATGTGTCTTGTCTCTTACATATCACTGGGAAGATTCTGGCTGGGGACTGCTGAAGTGAGAGGGACCTTCCTGCCCTGGCACATAGGAGAGTTAGGTATACCAAGGGCTCCACTGAGACAGACAGCCCCCCAGGCTCTCAGTTCTTTATGCCACGACGTGAGGTAGTGGGGTGGGTGTGGCGCTGTGCCTGGACAGCATGGTCTTTGAGTTCAGACCAACTTGGGTTTGCATCTCAGTTTAGCTGCTTGACCTTCGGCATCTTACTTAACCTCTCCATTTCCTCAGTTGTAAACCGGGGATGATAATAGTACTCAGGTCACAGGGTGATTGTGAGACCTACATAAATTAATATATGTAGAGCACTTAGAAGACTTCCCTGGTGGCTCAGACGGTAAAGCGTCTGCCTACAATGCAGGAGACCTGGGTTCGATCCCTGGGTGGGGGATCCTCTGGAGAAGGAAATGGCAACCCACTCCAGTACCCTTGCCTGGAAAATCCCATGGGAGGAGCCTGGTAGGCTACAGTCCATGGGGTCACAAAGAGTCGGATGCGACTGAACGACTTTACTTCACTTTCTTCAGAGCACTTAGAACAGAGTAAGGTTATTGCCTTGGTCGTTATTACTGTTGTCAGGGTGAATGGGATCTGGACAGTGGGGACATTTATCCCTGGCTGCCTCCCTGCCCGCCTCCCTGCCCTGGAGCTGCTTCTTGTTCACCTTTCCCCCAGTGGTTAAGTGTGGGTGTCTGTTTCCCAGAGGAAGGAGGGCTCCACTATGGACCCTAACCACTGGCCTTATAGCCCATAGAGACTGCAGAGTTGGTGATCCAGGCTTCTCTGAAATGCCAGCCCAGGAGTGGTGAACTAGGGACAGTGCCAGCCTGCAGTCTGTCTGTGGGGCACCTAGCTCCTGAATGTCCTGCCCTATTGTCTGTCTCGGAGAATGTCTGATATCTGGGTTTGGTGATAAAACTGGCCTCTCTGAGAGATTTCGCAAATAGATTCCAGACGCTGTAGTAAACCAAGCTTTCCTGTATTTTTACCAGCACGAGAATGAGCTTGGGGGAATGACTTCACAGATTCCTCTCATCAGTCTGCTGGGTAAAGGGGGCTGGGTAGTGCTCACTTTGGCAGTTAACAGCAACAATGGTAACTAACCCATAGTAGTTTAGTTAGTTGAATTCTCCCATCAAGCCTCAGGGGTTGGTAAGGTTATCTCCTATCAGCCTCTAGGGTCTCAGAACCTCTCCAGTTAGCTGAGTCTCCTGAATCTCACTGCCTTAGGAGTTCACATAGCAGGAGGGGAGAGTGCAAGGCTTCACATAGTCTAGAGAGGCATCAAAAGACTAATGTCCTTAGGGAAGGGCTCCTTACCTACCACCCCCAAGGCACCTCCTGTTTATATGAGGCTCACAGCAGTAATTAGCTTCTGTTGAACACATACATATATTTGGGGTCAGGATGGCAGGGTTCTAGAGGCTGGAGATAAAGCAGTGAGCACTCCAGAAATGGTAACTGCTAGAATAAAAACCATTGCTACTATTATGTGCTAGAGAGAACAGTGAAGAAATAGACTCACTTCCCTGGTTCAAGAGAACATTCCCACATTGCCCACATTCTTTCCCTCTTGTTCTAAGCCTTTCATGCTTTCTTTCCATCCAGAGGACAGAGGCTGGTCATCTCTGAACCTCCCCCTGCTGTGCTGGCCAGGGTTGGGGGCAGGGCTGGGGTCTGAGCCTCCTGGCAGCTCTCTGATGTGTGCAAATGTTACAGGTACTGATTCCATGGATGAGCACATTGAGGCCAGAGGAGACCAGGGCGCCAAAGTGCAGGAGCACTGTTGGTCTCAGTGCTAGTCCTTAGTGTTCTTGACAGCACGGCCATGCTCAGCTCTCCCTGGGGAGGCCGTGAGGATGGCCCAGCCCATATCGTGTGTTTAAAGGAGAAGCTGTGGGACATCTGAAAGCCTGGGAGAGACTGGCATGACACCCCTCTTCCCTGACAGGCTTCCTCTAAACTGCTTCAACCCCAACCCCCACCTATGCTCATGTTTCTAAAACACCACCAAAGACTTGAACATTCTGCGCCTTCTTCAGGGTATCCCAGGTGCCGCCAAGGCACATAGTGGGTGCTTGGCACAGGAGCCCTGGAACTAGAAGTTGGACCCAGTGGCTCTGCGTGGGGCCCCAGTTCCTGGCACTGTTAGGGGTTTCCTTTCCTCTTTACTTAGGAGGGAAGTGGAAGTCCTCCAGCCAGCAGCAGGGGGAGGCTCTCCTTTATGGGATTAACTGGGGTCTGCACTTTAGCTGGAAACTGTGGCAAGCAGTGAAGAGGTCTCAAGTGCTTACAAACTGGGTTTTGAAAAACAGACAAGACCTTGCCTACACAGAGATGAAGCAGAAGTTAGACATGGCTTTTTGGAAGATGGGATGGGGGTGGGAGGTATTTAGTTGAATAAGAACTCTGAGACTAGAAAGAACACTGTAGGTTGGTCCATAAGTTTGTCTGGAGGACAAAGTAATTGGAAACACCCAGTCACCTCTACCAGTTGTTTATAATAACAGCTATCATTCGTAAAAATGCTTTATCATTTATAAAACTTTTCACATGTACTGCATGTGTATGTAAACACTATATATAATCTTCCCCTTTAAGGTTATTGAACATACACACACCTTTCTGCCTGTTACATGGTGGAAAGAACCCAGGTTGCCTTGCAGTCTCTGGGCCTCACTTTACCCATCTGCAAAAGGAAGGTGACAGCCTTGATTGGGAACTTTGGTATAGGGATGTGCCTCTCACCAGCTCGGTGCTGTGTTGAATGTGGAGAACAGGAGCTGGTTGGCTCTGAGAGTGCTAGGCATTTAGGGGTGCCTGGTGCAGTTGATGGGAACCTGGGCATCAGCTAAGGGGACATTCTCTTCTGGAGCTGCCCACTCAGAAGGGGGCACCTGCCTCTTCCTAGAGGCAAACAGGAGAGGCTCAGGACCCAAGGTCCGTGGGCAGCTAGGCTGTGTACCCAGGCTGGCCTCTTATACCTCCTCAAGGTGATCTGATGGGGTCCGTAAAAATCCACTGCCATAGTAATTCTCATCAAGTGGAGCCACTGAGGGGTGAGTAGTGATACTCCTCAGAGAATGTGAGAGACCAGTGATGACCAATGCACAACCCTGACTCCGAGAGTAGAGACGGACAGCACTTCCCTGCTCTCCACCCGAGGCTGGAGCAGGGGTACCAACTCTGCCATCCCCTTTTGCTCTCCTCCACAGCAGGGGGAGGGGGGAGGGAGGGTGCGGGGTGGGGCGGAATCCAGGTCCCCTGGTTCCTTTGTTTGTATTCCTCTGGCCCATTCCTGCTTATGTATCTTCTTCCTTCCTCTCTTTAATCCCATGGAGCTGTTTGCTTAATCATTGTAAAGAGTTTTTTGTTTCTTGTTCCATGTATAAAACATTGATGAGCTAGCTGTTTTCATATTCAAGGAGGGACCATCTCTAAATCTTGTTTTTGAATTACATGCTTTAGGTTTTTTTAGTTTTTTTTTTCTTTAAATAACTAGTGGCGCATCCTAGCCCTGGCCCTTTCCAGCAGTGTGGTCCTGTGTCTCCGGCCATACAGTGGGGATGGTAATGCCCCCTCAGGATAGCAGTGGCCTATTGAGTGAATAAATGAAGTCTAGACAGCCACGAGCCTTCAACCCTTCCATCTGAATTGCTCCCAAAGATACGTTGATCATTACTGAGTGGTTCCAGGCAAGGGCCTTGGTTTTTCTGCATCTGACTGAAGACTGACTCAGACGCTGCGGTTTAGAGGGCTTTGTTTCAGCGGTTACTTGGGCTGCAATCAGCCCTGTGTCAGCAGCTCCTGGTAGAGGTGACTGGGCGTTTCCGATTACAGATGACTTGTCTGTCTCTGTCTCTGTCTCGGGCGGCTGCCTCCCTGGAAGCCAGTAACTCCCATTGTCCGCGTGGGTGGGCGTCCCAGGACCCCCTCCCTGGGCTTTTTCTGGTTTCTCTTCCACCTCTCTTAAACAGGTGTCTGCCTCCATGCCCACTGGCCCCACCCCATCCCATGGAGTAGATGGGTTGCTGGTGGGCAGGGACAGTTCTCAGAGGCGAAAGGAAAAGCTTGCGCTGCCAGCATCTGCATTGTGCCCTCTGACCACTGTTCAGTGTTGCCTTTGGTCCCTCTGACTCCACCGTTCATAAATGTAGGTGAGGGAGCCTCTTCTTCTTTCCTCTAGGTCTGTGCTGTCCAGTATGGGGTGCCACTAGCCACATGGCTCGGGCACTTGAAATGTGGCAATTTCGAACTGAAATGTGCTCCAAGTGTAAAACATGCACCTGATTTCAAAGACTGAATGTGGGGGAAAAAAAGATTGTATAATAACAACTTATTGCTTTTTATATGAATTACATATTGAAATGATAATGTTTTAGACATACTGAACTAAATAAATTACAGTATTAAAATTAATTTTATCTTTTTCAAAAAATGTGTGGCTACCTGAAAATTTAAAATTACGTGCACGGCTTACATTATATTTCTGTTGCAATGGTTCTTAACTGGTGGTGATTTTGCCTCCTCTCTAGTGGTTTAGCAACATTTAGAGACATTTTTGATTGTCATGCTCAGGGGGAAGGGGGATTAGTTGGGAGAAGCCAGGAATGCTGCTGAACAGCCTGCGATTCACAGGACAGTCCTCCACCCGCCCCCTCCCAACTATAAAATAAATGATGCAGCCCACATGTCCATTGTACCAAAGCTGAGAAACCCAGTTCGACTGGACACTCTCACTTTGGATGACGTAGTCTTCTCTTATGGGTAATGACTCCAAAATCACAGGCCCTTTCCAGCAGTGTGGTCCTATGGACCACATAACATAACAGCATAAATTGCTGGAGTTAGAGACCTGAGACTCTGGCCATTTCTGAGTATCCATTTCCTAATCTGTAAAATAGGCATAAGAATATCTGTTTTACAAGTTTCCAGTTAGGAGTAAATGAGATTGACTTGTACCATACCTGATATTTAGTAAACCTCCACTAAATAGAAGTTATTATTGTCATTAAAAAAATATGTATCTTTTACTCTCTGTATCAACTATCAGGATTTCTATGTGCCTTCTGTGATAACTGATGTGCCTTCTGTGATACCTGATGTTCAAAAGCTTGAAAACTAAATTTGTAATTTCACCCTTCCTCGTCTCCCCCACTCTCTAAACGTATTCTACTTTCTTTCAGTCTTAGTTCACAGTGGCACCACCCTCCCAGTCTTAGAATCTGAGTCAGTTTCACTTCCTCCTTCTACCCCTCACTCGAATTTGTAATTTGTTAACCTCTTTCAGTAGTGGTGGCACACCAGAGAAGGCAATGGCACCCCACTCCAGTACTCTCGCCTGGAAAATCCCATGGATGGAGAAGCCTGGTAGGCTGCGGTCCATGGGGTCGCTAAGAGCCGGACACGACTGAGCAACTTCACTTTCACACATTGGAGAAGGAAATGGCAACCCACTCCAGTGTTCTTGCCTGGAGAATCCCAGGGACGGGGGAGCCTGGTGAGCTGCTGTCTATGGGGTCACACAGAGTTGGACACGACTGAAGTGACTTAGCAGCAGCAGCAGCAACCTCTTTGGAGCAGGGATGTCTCCTCCACCCCCTGCTCTGTTTCAGCCTAGCAGGACATCTTCACCCAGCCTGAGAGCAGCTCCCTTCCAGGTCTTGCCTTTACTCTTTCCTCTTGCCTCTGTGTGTGATTAGTGAATCCCATCTTACTTAGAAGCCTTCAGTGGTTTGTTGCTTTCTTTTGTTTTTGCTAAAGTGGGAGTACCTGTGGGCAGGAAGTGTGACATGCCCCTCTCCTAGCCCACTTCCCTAGTTCTCAACATGATGCCTAAGAAACGGTGTTCCTTTAGTGTTTTCTGAATGAAACACTCCTGAATGCATTCAAAATGCATGATGTTGTTGTTTAGTTGCTAAGTCATGTCTGACTCTCTTGCAGCCCCATGAACTGAAGCCTGCCAGGCTCCTCTGTCTGTGGGACTTCTCAGGCAAGAATACTGGAGTGGGTTGACATTTCCTTCTCCAGGGGATCTTCCTGACCCAGGGATCGAACCCACGTCTCTTGCATTGGCAGGCCAATTCTTTACCACTAAGCCACCTGGGAAGCCCAAATGCATGATAGGTATCCTTTTCTCCTTGGTTCTCGTAGATCAGGTCCTACATGGAACTAGGCCAGTGATTTCCAAATGCCTTATTTTCCTTTTAATAGTTCAGCAGACCTTAACCCGTGTCTTCACCTATCTCATCACTTCCCCCTGCCCAACCCCCACCCAGTGTTTAAGCTGGGGAAGCACTTTGTTTGTTTTCCCTGGAGGGTTACAGCCATGATGTAATACACCTAGATCCCAGAAATCCCATCTTCCATAAGTGGACTTCCGCAGCCAGCCTGAGGGGTGATGCCACAGTCATTCCGCTGGTCCAGGCCTGCCTCCAGAGAACAGGGGCCCTCAATGCCCAGGCATGCCTTCTTTATGGTGGCAGAAAAAATTCTCAAGCAGTTCCCAGCAGGCTGTGAGGAGAGATTTTCCAGAAACATGCTCTTTAAGATGATCTGATAAAGACAATATAACGTGTTCCTTGGCAGGTTGCAGACATGGATGGGCAGAATGGTGTAAGGTTGGAGTCTCCCAATATCTAGACACTGTGACCTATTCAAAGTTTTGAAAACATTTTAAATACAAGCTGTTTTACAGTGTAAAATGACCCACTTGGAAGTTGTCAAGAGCTTCTAAGTTTGCTCCCTTTTGTGGCCACAGTAAGAGGAGTCCAAACACTGCACTAGTGAGAAGAGATTCCCTGGCCTGGAAGGCATGTGAGATCCTAGAAAGAACTCATCTTTCTCCTGTTTTCTGCAAGGCCTTAAAGCTCCTATTCTAGGGAAGGCATTTAAGTGTAAATATCCTGGGGCTTGTCTTCTGGAACTGGGGACCCATGTCTGGACATGGGACTTTACTATGCAGCTGTCTTCTGTGGGTTGGTACTAGATGTGTGTCCGTCCCCCCAGCCGACAGATCAAGGTGCAGTTGGCCAAATGGATCTTCCCTTAGGAAATGTCAGGATTTGCTGTCACCCTTGGCTTTGTCACATCTCAAGTTTTTCCTCTGAATCTAGCCATCCCATTGGTAAAATATGAGAAGAGCCCCATATATTGCATATATTAGATAATATCTTCCCCCCACTTTAAACAAATCCAGAGACACTTCACTGCTCATCAGCATTTCTAATCAGCTGCAGACAATCTGTGTACATTCTAACATAAATATAATCTGAGGTAAAATTAAACAAGAGTGATTGAGCCCCAGATTTGGGCAGGTCTGGGTTTGAAATTTAGCTTTGCCCCTTACCAGATACATGCCTTTGAGCAGTGGGACTTTAACTTCATCAGAAATGGGGAGATAAAATAGTCACTGTCTCATAAGTTAGTTTCTGTCTCATTTAGTAAGGATATATATATAAATCCCCAGGACGGTATCTCAGAAAATACTGGCTATGACACTTCAGTTAGCTTCTGTAGGCATCCTGATTTGGGGATAAAAGCATGATTTGATTTTATGCATTTATTCACTTGGCAGATATTTCATGGCACCTCCTATGGGTCAGGAATTATGCTGGCCCCTGGGGATCCAGTGTGAGTGAGGGAGAAAAGGCCCCTGCTTTGGTGGAGCTTACATTCCAGAAGGAGAGACACACAGTGAACTAGTTGATAAATAAAAGCAAGGCTAGGGTTGTGAAAAGCACTGTGCAGAAAATGAATGGGGAGATGTGATGGAGTAAATGGGGTAGGGCTGGGGAGCTGTCTCCGAGGAATGTGAAGTCTGAGATGAGACCTGATCACAGAGATCTGAGGGAGGGCATCCCAGACTGCAGCAGCTGCAAGGGGTGCCCATCTGAAAAGGGCCTCTGGGCTCCCGTGAACATCTTCTCAGTCCCCTAAGGAAAAGACAACATGGGGAAGATGTTAGGATAATCTAAGCCTGTGGTTGACAAAATGTCTGAAATATTTACTGTCTGGCCCCTTACAGAAAAAGTCCACTGACCCTTGATCTAAAGTCTTCTCCAGGTCAAACAGTGAACATACCTGTGAGCTCAGGGTGCACGGGGCAACACGCTGGTGCAGGGGACAGCAGCTGGCTGCCTCCTGGGTACCCAGGTGGGGTTCATCTACCTGCTGAACATTCTCTGATAAAGGCAGTATACCTGCCCCAAGGGATGCAAACCACTCCCAGCCTTTGAACTAGTGGGATCACAGCCTCCATATCCCCTGATGGACTGGATCACAACTCTCACGGGTCCAAATGCTGATTTTTACTTCTAGGACTGCTCGGGAAGAAGGGGGGTGAGCAGAGGATCTGTTAGTCATTGCTGTTGTTTATTGGCAGCTCATCCTGTGCTAGGCTAGGCCCTTTTGTGAACAATTCTACAGTTTACTAATTCCATCCCTGTAACAACCGTATTTGGTAGGAACTACCCTTATTCCTCTCTTATGGCTGAGGAACGTGAGGGCAAGAGAAATGAGTGTAATAGCCTTCTGTGCTCAAAGGCACACAGCTGATAGATGGCTTGCCAGCTTCAGAACCTGCCCCTTACTTCGTCCCTGGATGTGCTGTTTCTTGCTGGTGTTCCACTGAGGACAGGTAAGTCTGTTTGCATGCTGGAACTAAGCCATGCTTAGTTCATGCTAAGCCACAGTCATTCCGTACCTACCTATAGGACTAGAGACCCTATAAAAGGAGAATATGAAAGGGGCCAGTGAGTCCTTACAGTATATTCTTAGGTGTATACTTACCCACCACCTCCCTGCTGGAGAACATGCCCGAGTTCTTGGCAGGGTGGTTAACTAGTCCAGATATGTCAGGGGTGGCCTGGTGCTCCTTGGGCTCTTGGCCCAGCTCTGAGCTGGCTGCAGAATCAGCTGCTGGGTTCAGGTAAATAGTCTCTCCTTTGCTGACCTCAGAGCAATAGGAGTCGATGAACGTGGAATGAACACCTGGCCTCTTCTCATGCAGATCCATTACCAGGCCCACGGTGGCCTTTCTGTAGAGGCCAGCCCAGGACAAGGCTGCTGCCCACTGATAAGAGTCAGCCTTGCTGGTGGCCATGAGTGATCATGGGATGAGGTAGCACCAGTGGAGGAATGTCATGAGGGAGAGCAAAGGGGCCAGAAATGGACAGTGGGTCACAACACTTGGGAGAAAAAATGGCAGTGAGAGCAATGTAAAAGAATGCTGGCTGCCGGAGTCAAGGACCTGGTAGTGACTCCTGGCTCTGCCTTTTATTAGCCGTGTGATCTTAGGCAGATCTGAGTTTGTGCTCCGGAGCTAGAACCTTGGGTCTGAATGCAAGTTCCTCCTTCTTAATTGTGACATGACCTTGGGTACTTCATTTAACCAATTCTATGTCTCGATTTCCTAATCCTGGGTTGTTGTTGAAGTAAAGTGAAGTGAAGTGAAGTGAAGTGAAGTGAAGTTGCTCAGTCGTGTCTGACTCTTTGCAACCCCATGGACTGTAGCCTACAAGGCTCCTCTGTCCATGGAATTTTCCAGGCAAGACTACTGGAGTGGGTTGCCATTTCCTTCTCCAGGGGATCTTCCCGGCCCAGGGATCAAACCCAGGTCTCCCGCATTGTGGGCAGACGCTTTACCGTCTGAGCCACCAGGGAAGCCCCTGGGTTGTTGTTAGGTTTGAATAAATTAATACATCTGGAGCATTTAGATCAGTGCTTGACACAGGCAGCCCACTCCAGTATTCTTGCCTGGAGAATCCCATGGACAGAGGAGCCTGGCGGGCTACAGTCCATGGGGTTGCAAAGAGTAGGACATGACTGAGTAACTAACCCTTTCAAGTTTCTTTTCTTTGACATAGAGTTAGACGTCAAGAAATGCTAGCTTTATTAAGTCATGTGACCTCTGGATCTGTTTCTCAACTGTCTACCAGGGCAAGCAATGCCACTTTCACAATGGAAATAAGCTGGTTTACTTAAAGCATCTGCTGCAGGTCTGGCATATGTGACATACCCAGTAGATGCTTCTCCTGAACTCAAATGGCTCCCAGTCTTGGCACCTGTTGAGTGGAAATGTTTGACCTTGGGTGGATTGACAGCTGCTGGTCCCAGCCCTGGCTGGCTTTTCTGGGCTGGGAAAGTGTAGGTGGGTGCATAGCCTGTTCTGCCTTTCTCACTGGATTGAGTTACCCATGATGTTGGCCCCTTTCAGATGTTGCTAAGTCCTGGATGGGAAGGGGCATCTTGCCATTGCTGTAGTTTTCCTCCCGGGTCCTGCCAGTGCTTGCCGCTCTCACTGCCACCATAACAGATTGGCTCTAGGGGTACCAGGAATATACTCAGGGTCTGCCGGATACTCTCACCCCCTTTTTTCCCCTATTCATCCCTGAACACTTAACCTGGGTCAGGCTGGTTGCTTGACCAGGTGAGTCAGACATATCTCTACTTTTGAAGAGGCCACTGGAGGTCAGAGAGACTTGAAAAAGAAATTAAACCTCATTGATAGAAGGAGCAGTGATGGGCATGGGCATTCCCTGCCTGCATCCTCTCTCTTCCTGACTACCTGCAGTGGTCTCTGGTGGTGGTTTAGTTGCTCAGTCGTGTCCAACTCTGCAACCCCATGGACTGTAGTCCACCAGACTCCTCTGTCCACGGGATTTCCCAGGCAAGAATACTAGAGTGGGTTGCCATTTCCTTCTCCAGGGACCTTCCCCACCCAGGGATTGAACTCAGGTCTCCTGCATTGCAGGCAGATTCTTTACCAACTGATTAAAGTCATGGTCCCTGGACCTAGGCACCTGAGTTTGAATCCTGGATCCAGCTCTTAAAAGTTACAGCTGTGAAATTGACAGGGTGGTTATGAGTTGTTGTGAATAAAGGACTCTGAGTGCTGGCTCTTATCATTGTAATGTTTAAAAGCAAAAGTTCACTAAGCAACTGAAAAGAAAGAAAGTGATAAATGTGAACTTGTGTATCTATTTCTGGAGGCTAGATTGTGTATCTTAGCTCTACTTTCCCCCCCACATATGGATTATAACTGGCCCTAGAGTTTTTAGCTTTGAATATATCTAGACTCAGCCCATCTCTGAAGGCTCTTCACGCTATTCCTCATAAAGGAATATGAGATTCCTAACACCCTTTTTTGGAGTCTTGGAAGGGCCCATGGCCTTTGCCATTCCAACTGAAGGAAAGAGAGTCAAGGCAGCTGGCTGGTCAAGCCCTCCCCCCATGAATAGAAATTCCTTGCTGATAACTGTGTACATCAAGATGTCAGCATCAGAGCCCAGGGATAAGAACTTATGAGATCCTCTGAAGAAAGACCATTGATGGGGAGAAAACCAATGCTATAAGAAGCAACATGTATTGTAAATTGTCACATCAAATGGTGTGTTTAGATGTGTCCATTTTTGTATGTAAATTTTACCGTTAAAAAAAAAGAACTTAATAATTATTTTTCACTTTTATTGTTGATTTACAATGTTGCATTAATTACTACTGTACAGCAGAGTGACTCATTTATACACATAGATGCATTCCTTAAATGTTTTCTTTCATTGTGGTTTATCATAAGATGCTGAATATAGTTCCCTGTGTTATACAGTACCTTGTTGTTTATCCATTCTGTGTGTACCAGTTCGCATCTACTAATCCTAAATTTCCTCTGCTATTTGCCTCCCCCTTGGCAACCACCAGTCTATTCTCTATGTCCCTGATTCTATTCTATTTCATAGATAGGTTCATTTGTGTCATATTTTAGATTCTACATATAAATCATATCATATTTGTCTTTCTCTTTCTGACTTCATATAGTAGATACTCTGTATTTGCATCCATTTTACTGCAAATGGCATTATTTTGTTCCTTTTTATGGCTGAGTAATATTCCATTGTATATCTGTACCACATCTTCTTTATCCATTTGTCTATTGATGGACATTTAAATTGTTTCCATATCTTGGCTATTGTGAATAGTGCTGGTGTGAACATGGGAGTGCATGTATCTTTTTGAATTAGAGTTTTGTCTGTAAAACATGAGGGGGATTGCTGAAATGATATGGTAATTCTACTTTTAATTTTCTGAGGAGCCTTCATACTGTTTTCCACAGTGGATGCACCAACTTATATTCCAACTTACAGGGTATGAGAGTAACCTTTTCTCCATACCCTCTCCAACATTTATTTGCAGACTTTTTAAATTATGGCCGTTCTGACCTCTATGAGGTGGTACCTCATTGTTTTGTTTTGCATTTCTCTAATAATTAATGATGCTGAGCATCTTTTCGGGTACCTATTGGGCATCTGCATTTTTTCTTTAGAGAAATGTCTCTTTAGGTCTTCTGTCCATTTCTCAGTTGGGTTGTTCATCTTTATGTTGACTTATGCTTTGCGACCCCATGGACTATAGCACACCAGGTTTCCCTGTCCTTCACCATCTCCTGAAATTTGCTCAAACTCATGTCCATTGAGTCGGTGATGCCATCCAACCATCGTCCCCTTCTCTTCCTGCCTTCCATCTTTCCCCACATCAGGGTCTTTTCTAATGAGTTGGCTCGTCACATCAGGTGGCCAAAGTATTGGAGCTTCAGCATCAGTCCTTCCAGTGAACATTCAGGGTTGATTTCCTTTAGAATTGACTGGTTTGTCTCCTTGCAATCAAATATTATTTGCAAATATTTTCTCCCATTCTGTAGGTTGTCTTTTTGTTTGGTTTATGGTTTCCTTTGTTGTATAAAAGCTTGTAGGTTTAATTAGGTCTCATTTGTTTATTTTCATTTTACTTCTATTGCCTTGGGAAACTGACCATGGGTATAATTTATGTTAGAGAATGTTTTGCCTATGTTCTCTTCTAGAAGTTTTATGGTGCCATGTCATATGTTTAAGTCTTTAAGACATTTGAAGTTTATTTTTGTTTATGGTGAGAGAGTGTGAAAAATCTGAATAATTATTGAACTCTAGTTAATTAGATTTGCATCCTGAAGCATTTGGGAAGAAATGTACTGATCAGCAATTTCACCGAAATGCACCAAAAATTAAGATCAACTGATGAATAAGTAGAGAGGTAGAAGGATGATAAGACATATGATAAAGCAAGGAGTATAAAATCTAATCATAGAATCTAGGTGGTGGGTATTTGGGTGTTCACTAAAATTCTTTCAATTTTTAAAAATTAGTTTTAAAAGTTTTATGATAAGATACTGTAAAAAATATTGTAAAGCTACTAGACTGAAAATAAAACCAAACAAAAAAGCCCATAATGGAAAAATATTTAAGTAGATACTGGAAATATTTACAAACATTTAAAATAATGTTGGAAAACTGGATGTTAATATAAAGAAAAGTAAAAGTCCTTTATATATTCTGCAATATATTTCCTTTTTTGAATTATAAAAGTTATATATATTTATATAATAAATGTGTGTGTATATATATATTTAGAAGGATGTTGCAGACAGTGGGCAAAGCAAGTGAAAAGACCCTGTGTGTGCTTAGGGAGACCATTGTGGTTGGAGTGCAGAGAGGGAGCGGGGGTGGGCAGGAGCTGAAGACAGAGGGAAATTGAAGGGCAAGGTCACGTAGGATCTTGAGGCCGTAAGACAGTCTGATTTTGAGTTCTGTGTGCCATGAAAAGACATCAGGGGTTGTGAACTGGGTGTGACGTGACCTGACTTTAGAAGGACCACTGCAGTTGCTGTTGGGGGTATGGACTGTAAGGGGACATGAGTGAAAGCAGGAGACCAGGTAAGGAGTCCTGCTATCAGGGCGGAGGAGGACGGCATCTTGCATCAGGGTGGCAGCATGGAGGAGGTGAAACTAATCGGGGGCAGAATCTTTTCTGAAAGTAGTGTCAACAGGATTTATTGGCATGATTGGTTTGAGATAAGAGAAAAGGAATCTAGGTTGAATCCAGATTTTTGGCTCAAGGAGCTGGAAAAGTGGGAAGTGGATAAATATGAACTGAGATGACCATGACTGGGAGAGGAGCAGGGGATGGGGGTGGTGGGGGATGATGTGTGATCAAGAGTGTGATCGTAGGTCTGGTTTGACATCTGAGATGCTTATTAGAGCAGCTGAGAATGTCAGCAGGCAGTTGTTTATCTGAGTCTAGGAGTTTAGGGGTTGGAGACAATTTTGAGCATCATCAGCATGAAGATGGTCTTAAAGCCATGGAAAGAGGCTGTAAAATAAAGAAGGGAAGAAGATGGAGTTTGAGCCCCAGGTGCTACCGGGTGTAGAGGTCAGGAAGACGAGGGGAGCTAGTAGAGATGCATGGGCATCTGTGGCCAAGGTGGAGAGAGGAGATTCCAGAGAGTGAGTCTGTTTCAAATGCTGCAGTGCTGGTTCTCTGCCTCTGGTTTCTTTCTCTCCTTACTGTCTTTTTTATTGCTCTGGAACTACTTGTCCTAAACCAGTACTTTCATTCTACTCCAAACCCATAATAGCCCAGTAGGGATGGTGGGGGGAACCATTCAGATCCTTTGGTCTGACATCCCGGACCTTCTACCATCTGGCTCCCTCTCTGTCCCTTGCCTGGTTTCCCTTCAGCCCTTTCTTGTCCCACACAACAGCAGACTCACTTGAGCTCAGCCTGGCCCCCCTGCCGCCCCCTCCAAGTCACCTCCCTCTTTCTCAGCCTGACATTTCTTCTGTCTCTCTTGAGTCCTCGGCCTCAGTTCTCCACTCCTGGGCCATCTTCTGATAGGACTTTTTCATAACCAAATTTGTCCCTTCCACACACACCTCCAATAGTTGCAGGTGGTCCCAAGCCATCTAATATTTCTGGGCCCTGTTTCTCTTTCTCTCTGGTCCCCAATCAGACAGCCTCTTGAGGTTTGGGAGCAGGCACCTTCTCTTGCTTCTTTTGCCACCCACAGAGGGGACTCAGTGGTCTTACATATGTTAGCTGAGAAGGGAACATGCTAATTCATAATAAGGCCCAAGGAAACCTGGAAGAATTTTAATACATGATCATGATTTCAAGTACAACTCCTGGGATCCAAGGTTTGTTCTAACCCTAGTCCTGTGACCACAGTCAAGTTTACCTTCCCAAACCCCAGTTTTCTCATCTGCCAAATGCCCAGTTCAGGGTTATTGTAGGAAAGAAATGAGGTGCCTTGTCTTACAAACTGCTTAGTGCAATAGAAGCTGACAGTAAGTGGGAGCTCTGATTTTTATCATTGCTCTTATGAAAACTATCTTTACTATTACTCTTCCCATTATGGGATGGGCAGACACCTGCAAAGGTGGGACAGAGTTGGCACTGCTGATGATGTACTTTGACATCTGAAATGAAAGGAGTCGTGGGCTTGCTTACTGCTGACCTCTAGGGGAGGTTTGGCAGCACTCATGCCCAGACTTCAGGGACCTCATGCCTTAAATGAAGGAGATGAGGGAGGTATGAACAGCACCCAGAGGCAGGAAGCACAGCCTTGGTGATTGCACTTCTGACTCTCAAGTCCAGGGTCCAACGTGAGTGTACTTACACGGCCCAGGGGTAAGATGTTTGCAAATGAAACTGTCCCCCAGAACCCAGACCCCACTCTCAGCAGTTAGAATTGCTCAAACGGGTCAGAGCACCGGCTCAGGCTGAAAGGGAGGGACAGAGGAATGGAATGTTTCTCGGAGGAATTCGTGTTATTTTTTTGAGAGCAGACAGGGAGAACAGGATATCTTTCTTCATTTCCTCTCTGTGAATTTCTGAGGTTAGTAAGTGGGTAATTGTTACTCAGGAATAGCTGGGTGTGACCCAGATACAGGAGAGTCAGATCAGGGCAGGGCCCTGTCAAGTCAGATGAGGGTTTGCTCCTCACTGGAGTGGCCTTTGAAGTTGCCATGGAGAGCTCCATCTGGCCATCCCCACCCTCGCCACACAGAGCTTTCTCCATCCAAGGCTAGAATTGTAGGTGGCTGCATTTCTCGTGAGCTCCCCTTTCCCATGGGGCTGTGAGCGCAGGCCCCTTAGGCCAGCAAATGGGTGGGAGGCACCTTGGGTTTGATAACTCTCTGCCCTGTGATTCTGAACGAGCTGTTTGCACTCATGGTAACCCAGTAACAGTCAGGGCCTTCCTGTCTGGGTTTAGATAAGCGGCCCGTCTTAAGAGCCAGTGAGGCTAGGAAGCCACACCAGGAAACACAAGGGCACGTTCCCTGGACCCAGAGCACTGCCCGGGGAGCTGGCCTGCGGGCCAGCATGCGGGAGGGCCGCCGCTACCCGGGAGACGGCACCACGCGTGACATCGCGTCTCTCAGCTCGCTGCCAGGTCTCCAGAGGCACCAGAGAGGCTGCCAGTGTGCATGCCTGACCCCCCACTGCCCACACCTGCCTGAGTGGCTTCCCGAGAGCTGCAGGGGCTTTAGCACCATCCGGCCTGTAAATTTCCACCCCAGGGATGGACGTGAAGTTCAGCCAAGAGGCGGACTCAGGGCTTCGGGGCAGAGGCCCCGTGCACTCAGCCTGAACCCGGCTCCTTTTGGAGGGCCAAGGTGTGCCCTGTATAGGGAAGGAGCCCAAGCTGGCCTCACTTACTCCTGAACACATCCCCTGTGGCCTGGCCTCATGGTCAGGCAAGCAGCTCGGAGCTCAGCCTTTGGAGCCACGTGGCCTGGGTTCGTGTCCAAACTTGACCACTTCCTCGTTAGGGGACCCACCTTGGGGCAATTTCTGACCTTCCTTTGCCTCCACTTCTTACCTCAAATATGGGGACAATAATAGTACCCAGAGCAAGTTAACTTTTCAGTGCCTCAATTTCCTCATTTACAAAGTGGAGGTGGTGATGACAGTTACCTCGTAGGGTAGTTGGGAAGATGAAATAGATGGAATGATTAGGACAGTGCCTCGCAAGTAGAACATGCTGGGCGTGATATAGTTTAGATCCTATAGTCATCCTTTTCAAGGAGCTGCAGAGCCTGGGTGAGTGAGTTTGTAACTGGCAGACCTTGGTCTGCCCGCTCCCTCCAAGTGCTGGCTTTCTGCGCCCCACCTCCCTGGACTGTCTGCATGCAGAGCTCCCAAACAAACTGGAGGCAGAATTCAAAAGCGGAAATCAAGCCTCTAGACTGCTAACCCCTAGCTTAGCCCCTGGTCCTCTCGGCGGCTCCCTCTGGGGACTGATCCCTTTAGCATTCTTGGCGCAGTCCCAACACTTTCCACTTCGCACCACACTGCCCCCCCCACCCCGCCCCACTCCACCACCACTTGTGGGATGGATGATGCACCATGTTACCAAGAAGTCAGTAGTGCTTTGGGGGTTCCCCTGGGAGGGCACAGGGCTCCTGTCCAGGCAGTGCCTTGACAGTGGGCGAGGCCTCACATCCCCTCTTCCCATCCTTTGATAAATAAAGAGCTGATTTTTCCATGTGGCATTTGTCTCTCTCCACAAATGTGGAGGTCTAAGCACGGCCAAGCTTATCTATACAATGGACTTCCTGCTGGTGTTGGATCTACCCTGCTCCCCACTGTGTAATAAATTTATGTCGCCTGAGCACACAGATCTGCTGACGTCCGTGATCCTGGTGGCCTTGGCAGACCCCAGCTCCCCCAGCCTGGGTGGGAAATGCAGACATAAACCCTGGCTGATGTGAATCGAACATCCCGGTTACAGTCAGACAGCCAGAGATGGGTGGGCCTTGAGGGTGTGGGAAGTTCCTTCATCCATCAAATGTATATTGAGGCCTCCTGTGTGCCAGGCCCCATACTGGACATGGAGATAGCTTTTGAGGAGCTTTTACGCTGGCCTGGGAATCAGATGCACATAATTATAACACATGGAGCTCAGTTCTGGGGTGGCACTGAGGACAGAGCCTGTGGGAGGAATGTACAATCTAATTTGGGGCTCAGCCTCAGGGCTGACTTTTAAAGAAAAATTTTCATTCCTTGGCACGGAATCCTCAGTAGTGAAGCTCAGATGCGTCTGGGAAAGGTGGAGAGTTCCTTTGGGTTGAGTTATCACAATGCTTTGCACACATGGCCTGTTTGCACTAGGCCCACCATCCAGAGCATCAGCTGTGGGCAGGCCAGGAGAACCCTCTTCTTCACGTGCTCCTCTGCCCAGGCATGGAGCAGCCGTGGTTTTCAGCTTCTTGTCAGAACTCCGAGTTCCCATGTTAATCATAACAAGTGTGTTCCTGGAGGAACTGGCCTGGCTCCGGCCAGCAAGCCTTCTCTCCTGTCTTGATAACATCTGTACCAAATTTTCTCCCTTTGTATAATTAGGCTTGTTGGTATTTGCTTTGGGTATGACTGGTGTCTCTGAAATTTCAGGCTCCAAAGTATGAGCTGGGACCCAGGGTGGTGGGAAAACCGAGCTTTCATTGGTGGGATTTCAGGTTTAGTTGAGAGGGCCAGAGATGGCACGCCAGCTACTGTTTGCATGAGAGATGCACAGCAGCCCCCCAGCTGGTGGGAGTAGGAACCCCTGCCTTGCCCTGGGAGCAGTGCTGGGTCAGGTCTGGGAGATGGAAGAATGCACAGGGCTCCCTTCCTCCCCTCCCTGCCTTTCTTCACCCCACATCCTCCCGCCCCACTCCGTCTGTGGCCCTGGAGTGACAGAACTCAGCAAACAGGAAAAGATGCGCTAACTGCAAAGAAATGCAGTGAGTCCAGACTTAACCCCAAAGCCAACCTCAGAGCATCGGGGTTTGGAGTCTTGCTTTGAGATGCCCGTCATGGTCTGGCTATGTCCGAGCTGGAGGAGCTGTTTGGGGTGTGAGATAAAGAAGAGAGCTGCGCTTGGGGGAGTTGGTTCTCTGTAGCCAGCTCCAACCAGAAAGGAAGCATTAGGTTTTGCCTACCCGCTGCCTGTCTCTGGAGTGAATTGTATCTCAGTGGTGACTTCATTTCCTCTATCAGAGTTTCCACAAACTCTCTGGACGGTTCCAGCGAGTAAGCCACACTGATTGTGGTGTGGGAGCTTTTGATATGCTTATTTGCAGTTTCCCTTTGGGAGTCTGGAGGCCCCAGATGAGTGATAACTGAATGATGGAACATTTGCTAGGGGAAGGGGAATGCTTTTTTTTTTTTTTTTTTAAGATAAGGTTTGATCCTGAGCAGAAGGGATGTTTCCAGATGCCTGTGTGGTGTCAAGCAGTGATGTGTGGGTGCAGATCCCCTTCTCTGTGACTCTGGGGGGTATCCCCAGTTAGTTAGACCCCCGTCCCAAGTTGAACTCTTGACTCTTAAAGGTGCTTTGGGACCTGTCTAGGGGACAGGGTAGGCTGCTGGGAGAGGGGTCTGTCAGCCAGAATACCGACCGCCACTTTCCTGTTTTTTTTTTTGGAGCAGTGATGCTCATAAGATTTTATTTGAATAGAAGGGCTTTTCCCCAGTATAAGTAGTTGGTTAGGTCATTATGTGTCTTCTCTTCTTTCCTAAATGGCTGTAGCTTTCTTGGGGAAGGACCCTTGTCTTGTTCAGTGTTGCAGGATCCATTGAGACCTAGTTCAGGACTGTAACAGAATCCTCTTCCTGTCACTTCTGCCCACACAGTCCCAATGCCTTCAGGACCATGACCATACCCCTTCGCTTGACTTTGCAGACTCTCAGCATCTAGTTCCAGATGAATCCTTGTCTCCTTTCTCTCCTTTCCCCTAAAGTATCCTCGTCTCCTTCCACCTGAACTAACAGGTTAAATGCCAGAGCTGGGATTTAAGCCCAGTTCAGTTTAACTCTGAACCTCATGTGTATCTTACTATGCCTTCCCCGAGTCCTTCATGGACTCTGCATTCTTCACGGGATTTGGCACAGTGATTGGTGTGGAGTAAACCCACAGGTAATGTACATGGGATATATGAATGGCGGGTCCTAATAAGTGTTCGATTTGCACTCGCTGGTTAATATGGGTGCATGTGGGTTTGCTCCCCAGTTACATTGCTGACTAGGGAGGAAGTTCTGTCCGCAGGGCTAGAGGCCACTGAGTGTCTCTCTCCTCTCTCCCCTTTTCAGTGTCTCATCATTGGGGGAGGACCATGTGGTCTGCGCACTGCCATTGAACTTGCCTACCTGGGGGCCAAAGTGGTCGTGGTGGAGAAGAGGGACACCTTCTCCCGGAACAACGTGCTACACCTCTGGCCTTTCACCATCCATGACCTGCGAGGCCTGGGAGCCAAGAAGTTCTATGGGAAGTTTTGTGCCGGCTCCATCGACCATATCAGTGAGTGGAGCCAGGGGTGGCACCCCATGTGGGGAAGGGGCTGACCTGGGGTTGGGTATTCCTCCACATTGTGGAATCCCCAAGGTATTCCATCTTGCAAGTCTCTGGGGGCCCCTCACATCCAACCAACAGGCATTTAATGCCAGACCCTGTGCTGTGCCCACTAGGGTGGAAACACCATGAGGTCAGGGACCATGGTATGTCTTAGCACAGCATCTTTAGGGCACAGAATGGTGCCTGACACATAGTAGATGCTCAATGCACTTCTGTTGAATGATTGAGTGAATGAAATATGGTTAACAGAGGCAGAGGTAAGTCATATCGTTGACACTCTTAGGGAAATCACTGAGATTTTGTCAGCAATAAATTGTGCTGTAATAGAATAATCAGACTTGCCAGAGGCACTTAGAAGAGGGAGTCGCATAAAACCACCCAGTGGGCCAGATTGTCAGGGGGTCTCTTGGTTAATGGAAGTTGGGACATGGAGTTGCCAGTCTGGGGGAGCGGGGAAGGATTTAGAGCAGAGGGATGACACAGTTGACAGATCCTGTACGAGGTTTCCTTGAGCTTTAGAAAGGGAGAGGCCATCCTGAAGGGGGTCCATCCAGAAAAGGAGGGGGATTGGGTAGCTGGACTTTGGGTCCCGGGCCATCCCTGAATGCTTAGTAGGGTGAAGTGAGCACTGAGGCGCCTCCTGCGCTGGTGTTACTTAGGCCTGGGTCTCTGGAGGCGAGATCTCTGCAGGCAGGCTTTGGGAGAGAAGCCCCTCCCTCCTCCTCATGCTTTACAGGAAATAGGTCTTTTTTTTTTTTTTTTTTAATTCATTTGGCTGCACCAGTTACTTACATCACTCAGGATCTTTAACTGTGGCATGTGGGATCTAGTTCCCTGACCAGAGATCAAACCCGGGCCCACAGTGTTGGGAACCTGGAGTCTTAGCCACTGGACCACCGGGGAAGGAGCCTTTAATCATTTTATATATAGCAATCATAACTCGTAAAAGTCAGGGGAGTTACTATTATGAGGAGAGTTCAAGGGTTTGAATAGATTTGGGTCCATCTTCTGTGTGACTTGGGTCAGATTTCTCACCTTCCTCCAGCCCCACTTTTGTTTCCCCTAAATATGATCAATGCCTGCTTACCAAGAGAGCTGAGAGGATTAAACGAGGTCATGTTTGAAATGTGCTTATCACTGTGCCTGGCTGGTCTAGGTGTTCAGGAAGCGCTTTGCATCCAGCGGGGTACAGTGAGCAAGAGGCAGCCGGGATCCCCAAATTCAAATGAATCCAGGGCTGCGATCTCCAACCAGTGAGTGGAAGGGGAACCCTGAGACCCGTGCTCTTATGAGGACAGGCACCGATGGGAAAGGGGTGTGGGCCTGGGGCGAGAACAACTGGAGAGAATTATCAGCCAGACAGGGTGTAATTTAGTCAGATACAGGAGACCTTACCAGCAGTGGCCCAGGGTTTGTTCCTGCCCTGGGATGAGAAAATTCCAAGAGTCCATTGGAAAGAAATTTGGATTTGCCCAGAAGGCTGCAGTGTCAGCTTTCCGGATATTCCTTACCACCCATGGAAGAATGTATGTTGGTACCAATTTAGAATGACAACATTAAGCACCACTTTCCCACCGAGCCTTCCTGAGAGGCAGAGCTGGTCACCAGGAGGCCTCAAGAGGTCTCAGGAATGCCAGGCTGCCTTTCTAGCCAGGGGGCCCCTCACTGCTCCATTGATGGGGCCCTCACTTAACTCCTGGTTCTTGTGTGTGGAAACATGGGCAGGGCTCTGAAACTGAGATTCCAAGTTCAGAGTGATCGTTGTCAAGGGCAGCTCTAATACCTGTGAGAAGGGAGGCAGGGAGAATTTATTGAGGACCTACTGGGTGCCGAAACCAGATAGACTAGGAACCTTGAAACCATGAGGAGAAGCCTCCTGCCCCCATGGCCTATTTCCTGGCATGGATTCTTTGAGCACCAGCTGATTGGCTTCCTTTCAAACTGGCCATGGTCTCCAGCCCCAGCTGTGACCTGGTCTTCAGCTTTGCTCAGCAATTTTCCGCTGGTCCTGTGTCAGCATCCTCCTCCAGTTCCCACCGTGGCCATCCCAAGCCTCCACCACAGCCTCCTCATTCTGAGCAGATGGCCTCCCTCCATCCGCTTCCCTCCGATGCTCTGCAGAAGAGAAGCCACTAGCAGGAACACCCCCCGCCCCCCCGCCAGTCCCTCTCCTTCCTCCTCCTGCATTCTCCTTTCCCCAAGTGCCCATTCCTTCCTCTCACCCCGAAGTCAGAGGCATAACTGGTCACTTCCTCTCCAAGCCTAGATGCTCGCAGTTTCCTTCTCTCCTTTTCCCCTGCCTTTGCCTCACTCAGCCCCTCCAGGCCTCTGATAGAGCCCATTACTTTTCTTCACCTCAAAGTACTCATTCTAGAAAGAGGGGACATAGACTTTGCCTCCACTTTCCACTCATGCCGGCTTCCACTGTGGTCTGATTTCTCCCCAGTACTGTGCTAAAGGGATTCTCTCCAGAAGCTTCCCTGACTCCCGTGCCCTGGCCTCCTGCAGTCTTCCTATTCTTAATCTCTCCATAGGACCCAGTATTCTTGGTCCCTTCTCCCTTGGCTTTCAGGCCTGCCTCTCAGACCCCGTTCTGCCACCCCGCTGCCCCTGACCTCCAGGCCCTGCCCCGTTCCGTTTCCCCATGTTTTCTCCACCCGATGGGGTCCCACATCTCCTGGGCTGCCATGGCACTGCGTGATGGTAGATGTCCAATACATGTTCAGTGAGTGATGCCCACAGAATACAGAGGGGCCCACAGGTAATCTGAGACTTTGTGCTCTCAGAAATGTATTTGGAGGCATGCCCATTTGTGCTCAGTGGCAGGGACAAAATGGAAAAACAAGGAGCCACTCATTGGGAGAGTTTGGGAGAGTGGGTAGGAGGTGGAAACCATGAGTCTAGCTTTATGGGGAGGATTCCCCACTCCACCCATTACCAGGGATGGCTGAGAGCTTAGGCGGAGTAAGCCGTTTACTCTCTGACTGTACGTATTCACTCTTTACTCACTGTTTACTTCTCTTTCCATCTTCGTCTTGTCAAACCCACAGCCCAGCTCAGGAAGGAGCAGAAAAAGGGTCACCCTCATGATAGCGGGTGTCGCCCACCTGACAGCTAGAGCACAGTCTTGGAATCAGATGGATCTGGATCCACAGTCCAGTTTTGCTCCTATGTGAGCCTGAGCAAGTCACTTAGTCCTGTTGAGCCTCGATTTCTCACCTCTGAAACGAGAGGAATTATCCCAAGGGGCCACTGGAAGGGTTAAATGAGAGAACACAGGGTGCTTGGCACATAATCAGTGCTCAGTAATGATCGTTATTGGTACAGGCATACCCTGGGGAAATTGCAGGTTTGGTTCTAGACCATCACAACAAAGCAAATATTGAATAAAGCAAGTTACATGAATCACGGTGCATGTAAAAGTGATGTTCACACTATACTGTAGTCTATCTAGTGTATATGCATATGGCATTAGGTATAAAAAAGCAATGTAAATGTCTTAATTTAAAAAATACTTTATTGCTAAAAAAAAAAAATGCTAACCATGATCTGAGCCTTCAGTGAGTTGTAAGCTTTTTGTAATGGTAAACATCAAAGGTCACTGATCACAGATCACCATAACAAATATAATAATAATGAAAAAGTTTGAAGTATTTCTAGAATTGCCAAAATGTGACACAGAGACACAAAAGGAGCAGATACTGTTGGAAAAATGACACAAGTCGACTTGCTTGATGGAGGGTTGCCATAGACCTTCAGTTTGTAAAAAAACATAATATCTAGAAAGTGCAGTAAAGCAAAATGCAATAGAATGAGGTATGCCTCTATATCGTTAGGCTCAGAAATCATATGGTAATCAGATAGTGTTCTGCATACAAGAGGCGCTCAGACATTGTTCATGACGGTTCATCTCTTTCAACTTCCTTTTTAACAGGTATTCGTCAGTTGCAGCTCATCCTATTCAAGGTGGCCTTGATATTGGGAGTTGAAATCCATGTGAATGTGGAGTTTGTGAAGGTTCTAGAGCCTCCTGAAGATCAAGAAAATCAAAGTACAGTATAATTTTCCTTTTGGTCTAGAAATCAAATATTGTGAAATGGAAACAACATTTGCAACTCCCAGAGGATGATTCTGTAAGAATTATTCTGGGGCTGTTTGACATAATTCCATCAAAGGATATTTTACTGTTTTGGACCATTACTGTCACTTTAGGTTTGTTCTTCAGCTCCCAGGGGATTTATTAGAGACATGAGTTTGATATCTGGGTAGGGGAGATCCCCTGGAGTATGAAATGGCAACCTATTCCAGTATTCTTGCCTGAAAAATTCAACGGGCAGAGGAATTTGGTGGCCTACAGTCCATAGGGTTGCAGAGTCAGACACAGCTGAACACACACGCACATTAAACCTGTAATTTGGTTACCCTGTCACTAGGAGGCAGTACTTTGACAGATGAAGTCTGAGTAGTAGGTAGGAAAGAAAACATAGATTTGGTTATCTGATAAAATTCATCCACATGCTCTTCAAGCCATGTGTACACACAGATATGTGGATATACTTACTGTATCTGTATGATATTTTAAAAATCTAGTAAAGAAAAATAAAGTTTTGAGAGCAAATGTGAAATAAATATTTGAAATATTATTTGGCCTATAATATTTTTAAACTTTATTGAAAAATAATTTATAAATCATAAAATTCATCTATTTTAGGTATGTCATATTGAGTAATTTTTCTCTTGTTCCTTTTAGTATTTTATAAAAATTCTGATCTTTTATATTCACCATGGCCACAGTTTGTTCACGATGCCTCTATATCTTAATATCAAACTCTTCTGCTGCTGGACAGGGCTTTCAATTTTGGGTCGAGTTTTGTGTCAGAGACCTTGTAGTTTCATACACAGGTTACAATCCTGAATTCTCCTGTCCTTTGCCCAGAATATTGACATTTTAGGGGAGACATTGGTTGGCTCTTGTGGCAGGACAACATGTGTAATTTGACTTTGAGACCTGTGTGCTCTTAACCTTTCCCAGATCCCTGTGTGCTGTGCTGTGCTTACTTGCTCAGTTGTTTCTGACTTTTTGCAACACCATGGACTGTAGCCCGCTAGGCTCTTCTGTCCATGGGGATTCTCCAGGCAAGAATACTGGAGTGGGTTGCCATACCCTTTCCAGGGTATCAAACAGACCCAGGGATCTTCCCAACCCAGGGGTCAAACCCAGGTCTCCCGCATTGCAGGCAGATGCTTTACCTTCTGAGCCTCCAGGGAAGCCCAAGATTACTGGGTAGCCTGCCCCTTCTCCAGGGGATCTTCCCAATCCAGGAGTCAAACCAGGGTATTCTGAACTGCAGGCAGATTCTTTACCAGCTAAGCTACCAGAGAAACCCTCCCAGATCCCTAGTGTGTGTTAAATCCTAATTATGGGTAACCAGCAAGATTTCACCGGAAAATTGTTTCATAGACTCCCAGCCTTTAAAGAGACCAGTAAAACCAGGCATGGAATTGGCACTGCTGGTTTACCTCTTCCTGGACTGAACTGAAGCTAAGCCAGAAGGACTCCAAGTTCAAGTGTGAATCTGAACAGTCTGGGTCTTTCCTTTGGAGCCTCTGCCTGAGGTGCCTGTACCTGGTGGCATTGTCCATTTCTCATGGCCAACACAGGGGGCATGTAATCACTTTGTCCTCCCATTGCTCACTGCCAGCTCATCTCATTTTTCTGTCCTGGCAGAAATTGGCTGGCGGGCAGAATTTCTCCCTGCAGATCACCCTCTGTCGGAATTTGAGTTTGATGTCATCATTGGCGCGGATGGCCGCAGGAACACGCTGGAAGGTGATGACTCTTCTTGGGGCTGAGAATGGAGGGATGGGGGTGGGAAAGGGTGTATCAGGAAAGTCATGGAGAATGGGTGTAAGATGGTAGGTGCCAAAGCTGGATTGGGGGTCTTGATAGAAGGGCAAAGTGCCCTGCTCTGCTTGGGGCTAAGCATTTAGAGAAAACCATTTAATTCTCTCTGAAGCTCAGTAATTTGTGAATAGTAGGACCTTTCAGAACATTGCTATAAGGACTGGTCTAAGACTCATATGTAACAATGCTTTTTAAAGGTTAAGCACCATGGAAATTAAAAGAAAAAATCAATATACATTTATTGAACACCTGCTAGTGTGCAAGCCAGGGTGCTAAGTACTTTCATACTTCCAACTAAGAGAATCATTTTATACTGTTGATGGTATTGGTTTACTGTGAAGTATAATACCCTAGAAGGAGAACCTCATCTCTTCTCATAACTTTACAACATGCTTACTGCTGGGTAGTAAGATAAGTTTAGCCCAAACTGTCAAGGAATAAAGCCACCCTCTCTGCTTCTAAGTTTGGAAGCATAACACATTTTTTAGGGAAGAATCTAGACTCTATTAGGACCCTGGTTTGAAGACCAACTGGTCCCACATGGCATCTCTTGGGCTGAGGACAGGTCTGTTTTTCAAGCTTGCCTTGCTCAAAGGCTACAGCCTGCAGATGACTGCCGGGGAGGGCACCTTCACTGAGGACAGAACACCCTCCCCGAGCTAGGGTTGATCTGCCAGACCTCAGAAGTGCGGTCCTCCTAGCCAAGGCCTTCCCACCTACTGCACAGTGCTGCTCCTTTCCTCTCTCTTCGTTTCCACACCCACTCCCCCACCCCAAGCAATCAATATTGGATATCGATTAAAAAATGTTTAAGCTGCCAACCTGAATATTGTACTGTTAGTTTATGAAGAACCAAAATGAAGGAGTGTTGAACAGAAACCCAGGATTTTTAATCAAAGAGATTTTTGGCAAAGAAGTTGGGAATCACCTTGCTCGTGGTAGAGAACCTGCCTGCCAATGCAGGAGATACAGGTTTGATCCCTGGCTTGGGAAGATCCCCTGGAGGAGGGCATGGCAACTCCACTCCAGTTTTCTGGCTTGGAGAATCTGCTGCTTAAAGGAGCCTGGAGGGCTACAGTCCATAGGGTCACAAAGAGTTGAATAGGACTGGAGCGATTTAGCATTAGCATGAGGCTTAGCATATGCAAAGAGGAGGGGAATCCCCACTGGTGCTGAAGACAGTGGTTTTGTCTGCTAGCAAGACAAATGCCTTGAGTTGAGCTAAGTATACAGCAGTCAGTACCTGGGGCTGGGGTGGAAAGGAAATTCAGGACTGCAGGAAAAGATAGATGCTAAAAAGTAAGGGGATTAGAAGGTCTATTGAAACAGGACCACCTGTTGGTGATCCTGTGTGTAATCGCCTGTGATATTGTGATTTATAATAAGGCAAATATATCTGGGTCTTTGTCCCCTTTCTGGCACAGCGCCCCAAACCCTTGGAATTTCCTGAGTGATAAAAGCAAGAGGAGCATCTTTTGTTATGATATTTGTCTGTGGTTCCTGAAAACATTTTAGAGCCATAAATGTGAAATGGCTGTGTTGTTATTCATAACAAGCTCCTTTCCACTACATCTGAGTATATGTTAATGAAGTGAGTTTTGGAAAGCACCTAAGAAAGGGAGGGGACTGGTTGCCCAGGGAGCCAAAAAAATGATTAGAGGGTTGGAAATTTTAATCCTATCCCCTGACCTCATGGGAGAGGGGCTAGAGATGGAGCTCAGTGACCAGTGATTTAATCACTCAGGTGTCTGGAATAAAGCCTCCAAAAAAAAAAAAAAAAAACCCAAAGGAAAGTG
The DNA here is from genome assembly GCF_033118175.1 of Dama dama. Classification (NCBI taxonomy): domain Eukaryota; kingdom Metazoa; phylum Chordata; class Mammalia; order Artiodactyla; family Cervidae; genus Dama; species Dama dama. Next base: position 40,852,963 of record NC_083681.1, on the reverse strand, counting down.
TGTCAAGAGCTTCTGGGTTGGTGAACAGGTGAAGGTTTGCAGAGAGTAGTAGCATGCTTGGAGAGGGTATGAAAGCTCTAGCTTTCCCTACACCTTGCCCTAAGCATCTCTTCCACCTGGCTGATCCTGAGTTATTTAGTAAGATATTTTCTGAGTTCTGAGAGCCACTCTAGAAAATTAATCAAACCCAGGAGGGAGTTCTTGAACCTACAATCTAGAGCTGGTTAGTCAGAAGCATTGATGATGACAAGGGCTCATAACTGGCATCTGAGATAGAGGACTGTCAGTGGGACTGAGCTCTTAGCCTGTGGGATCTGATGTTATCTCCATGGAGGTAGTGTCAGAATTGAGTTGAAGTGTAGGACACACCACTGCTATCCTGAAATTGCTGGTTGGCGTGTGAGGGAAAACGAACAACAACAAAAAAACACATTGTAATTGGGTGCAGAATTCTTACAGCCATTAAAAAAGTGATTTCAATGTACACCATTGAAAACTATAAGAACCTCAATTAGTCACTGAACTAAAACAATTGCAAGTTGGAATTCCATCTACCCATTATACATATATTGAGTGGGTACTAAATGCCAGTCGCTGGACTGGAGACTGAAAGAGAATCTGTTAAAAAAATCTCTGTTCCACAGGAATTCAATCTCATAATTCTACTTAGCAAATGGGGAAAAACATGAAAAGTGCTAACACAGTAGTTTTAATTGTGTAAGTTTAAATTGCATGTGGGTCTTTCATGAGACTACCTTGTAGCAATGTCTGTATCTGCTTCTTCTAAAGATAATCTTTCCATGGGTGGTGGCGGGGGTGGTTTCAGGATGGTTCTAGGGCACTACATTTATTGTGCACTTTATTTCTATTATTATATCAACTCTACCTCAGATCATCAGGCATTAGATCCCAGAGGTCGGGGACCCCTGTTCTAAAGGATGAGCCCTGTGATTGTCCACTGGAGAAGCACACTGTTGTTTTGGAAGCCTAACCAGGATAACTGGTCCTAGAGATTTGGGGGAAGGAAAAAATCCCACTGAGAAAAGCCTCCAATGGGTTTCTTTCTCAGAGACAAACCTTAGCATTTCTGTCTGCCTCTATACTCTAGATCCAAAATTCTGGTTTCACTGTCCCATGGGCCATCTGAGAGTAGCTTTCTCAGTAATCTTTCCCAGTTTTCACATCAAATCCAGAAGAAAGACGCACTTTTCCCCTTTCCCTCACACAGGGTTCAGAAGAAAAGAATTCCGTGGGAAGCTGGCTATTGCAATCACCGCCAACTTCATCAACAGAAACAGCACGGCTGAGGCCAAGGTGGAAGAGATTAGCGGCGTGGCTTTCATCTTCAATCAGAAATTTTTTCAGGATCTTAAAGAAGAAACAGGTGGGACCTTCACATTTCTCCAAACCAGGCTATTGTTCATGCTTCTCTCTTCTGTATAGGGGTTGGAGTGGAGTGGAATGGGGAGGGGTGCGGGCACTTGGCTTTCCTAGCTCTTGGGACCGAGAGACTCACTCTGGTATAGTGGAAGGAGGGGTTTCTCTTTAGGATAATTATGGACAGAATTCCTTCAGGGACAGAAAGTATTCTTGAGGGAAATTTCTAGATGCTGTCCATGAAAATAGATAAGCATTTATTTAATGGTTAATAGATAACCATTTATTTATTTAACCATCTATACTCAGGAGACATTTACTGATTGCCTGTCATATTTGCTGTTGTTCAGTCACCAAGTCGTGTCTGACTCTTTGCGACCCCATGGACTGCACCACGCCAGCCCTCTCTGTCTCTTACCATCTCCTGGAGTTTGCACTCAACTTCGTGGGCTACACAGTTGAGGTGGACATGGTCTTCTCCCAGTAGTGGCTCCTTGTCCGGGGAGAGACAGCCACATAAAGCATCCTGACACAGGCTGGGGAATCTGTGCCCTAAGGCAGTGTGGGGTTCCCGGAGCACTCTGGTGGGGAGCCAGTAACCTGTGGGTGGTCCAGAAAGAGGCCTAGGTGCTTTTACCGTGTACCAGCTGCCCTTCCCTCCAGGGATGGTCAGGGATGTGGAGGGTGGGTCGCAACACCCAAGGGCATCGGTTGTCTCTCAACCGTGGGACTTGAAGAAAGGACTCATTCGTTTCCTCAACAAATATTTATTGAACACTTACCATCCATTTCCCAAAGGGCATGAGATAGAGGAGTGAGCAAAACAAACAAAAATCCCTGTTTCGGAGTTTATATTCTATAGGTGTTGTGGGAGTGGGGGGTGAGCATCAACAGGCAAATCAATTACTAACATGTCAGGTGGTCTGTAAGTACAGTGGAGAAAAAGTGATGCAGACTGAGGGAGAAGGGTGAAACTCCTGTTCCCAATTGAGTAAAATTCAGATTTTTTTCCCTTTCTTTTTAACCTGACTTTGAAATATATATATTTCTCCTTGAAAAGGCGGTGTAACAATGTTAAATAAAACTTTTATACTAAAAATAAATCATTAACACCCAGCAAGTAACAATCATTGTCATGTAGTCCTTTTCGGTAATTCTCCACTGGCATCCTTACTTTTTACATGGCTGGAGCTTTCACCATAGTGTCAGTACTATTATTCTGCTTTTCTAATTCAGCATCACATTTTAAACGTTGCCCATTGTGCCCGGTCCTCCTGACGGTCAGGTTTGTTTGGAATAGCTCATGCAGTGAATTTATTGTCACTCACTGCTGAAGCATTTAAACCAGGGGTTGGCTAACCATGACTTGCCATGCATTTTTGTATTGCCTTCAACCTAAAAATGATTTTAATATTTTTTGAATGGCTGCAGAAATAGCAAAAGAAGAAATTTAAAGGAAAAATTAAAAATTTATGAATTCAAGCTTCATCGTCCATCAATAGAAGTTTATTAGAATGCAGCCAGGCCAGTTTGTTTACCTTGGTGCCATGAGGGCTCTCAACATAGACTGGATAGCCCTCAAAGCCAAAATATTTACTCTCTGGCCCTTTACGGTAAAAGTTTGCAGACTTCTGATTCAAACTTTTCAGTTATTTACTGTTACTGATAAAACTGCTGTTGGATTATTTCAGTAAGGTACTTTTCTAGGAATGGGATTAGTATTGAGCCAGACTCTGCCTCTCACTGTCCACAGTGATGTGTGTCCGCTGCATGACCTTCTGAGTGTCACCATGGTGGCATTATTTTTTTTTAAATATTTCCTTCCAGCGTATTTATGCCCTTTTGAATGATTTAAAAATTCTCCAGCCCTCCCTTCCCCTCAAAAACCAAGACAATAAACAAACCACCAAATATAAAGTATGACAGGATGTTGAGTGTGTTTTTCCAAATATTTCAATGAGCTTCCTTTACACTTTGTTGCGGTCGTCACCTTTGGCCATTTTTCGACAAAATGCCCTCACAGAGTGACAGCAGTGAATTTCCTGGATCCTCTGGGGGGCCCTACACATGGATGGCTGTTTCCTATTTAATGGTAATAAAGGGGTTTCCATGGTTACCCAGCATGCCTCTGTGATAACTGCTAAGTTGCCTTAAACCTGTTCCTTTTTCTCCTAAGAAGCCACACCAGTGGTTCTCAAACTTGAGGGTGAATCAGAATCACCTGTAAGGCTTCTTCAAGCACAGATTGCTGGCCAGACCCCCAGAGTTTCCCATTCTGTAGGCTGGGGTCAGGCCCTAGTTGTTTGCATTAATTTTCAGATGCTGCTGCTGCTGCTGGCTAGAGATCCTACTTTGAGAAACACTGAGCTAAGTTGTTATTTTATGGCATTGTTTTAAATGGAGAAACCTAGTCTAAAAAGTCTTTCGCAGTTGGTGGGAAGTACAAAAAGATACAACCCAGTCCTCTGAATTGCTCTACCAGAGCCACCTGGGTTTTCACAGGTAACAGGAGGATGGTAGGAATGTCTCTTAGTCTTTGGGGAATTCACATAGCTCTTGCATCTCTGTTCACATGGAGGAAACAGTGGATGGGACTTGGATTCAGACAGACTGTGGTTCAAGTCCTGGTTCTGTTGCCACTTAACTGCCATGCCACAGACAGCACTGTGACTTTCTGCAGCACGTGCTCAGCTCTGACTTGGAAATACTGGTCCGCAGCCCTGAAGAGCTTTGTGAATTTTAAAAGAAATAGAGGCTTAATCGTATTGCATTATATAAATGCATCAAATCAGTATGTTGAACACCTTAAACCTGCACAAAGGTATACCTCAATTTAAATAGAAAATAGTATCTCTGTGGGACTATGAAGGCTGTGTTGACTTGGGTAAATTCCGGCACTCGACTTTATCTTTGCCAGCCTTGTATATCTTCAAAATTTGTCTAACACAAATATTTTGCAGATAAATAATGAGACCTATAATGAGACAAAGCAGGACTCCTAACACACGGTAGGCACTGAAGAAGTAATACTGTGTCCATAACCTTCTCTTTTCAGGGATTGATCTTGAGAACATTGTTTACTACAAGGACTGCACCCACTATTTTGTCATGACTGCCAAGAAGCAGAGCTTGCTTGACAAAGGTGTCATCATTAATGTATGTATCTCTTATCTCTTGGCTGTGTATCCATCCTGTCTTTCCCTTTGGGACCTGGGCTGGAAGCATCAGCAAGTGTGGGAGCAGATGTTACTCTGCCAGAAACTGAGTCAGGGTTGGGGGAAGAGGGACTATAGGGGAAGGGACCACCCCCTACCAAGTCCTCCTTGGTGGCACATGAATGTTGGATGGAGGAGCCCACACTAACAATAAGAGGCAGGGGTGTTTCTGCAGAGAGCTGGACTGGGGGGTTGCTAAGATTCTCACCCAGGTGTTAGTGAGGGTCTTTACCACGTGTCTCATTTATCCCTTCCTCCTTTTCTGGGCTGTCACACGTAATTTGGAGGCAGATGGTGGTTCCTTGTCCTAGTGGGACATACGCACATTTACTTGTGAATTTCACATTGTGGCCCCCATTGTCATGGTCTGGGGGAAAGCTTTATTGCAGTCAAGAGGACTCAAGTTGAATCTTGGCTCTGCCATGTATTAACTCAGGACCATGACTAAGCTGCTTGTCTTCTCTGAGCCTCAGTCTTCCCATCTGCAGAATAGGAATAATAGGTCCTATCTAAAAGGATTGTTCAGAGGAATACATTTTAAAATGTATGCAGAGCACTTGACATGTTGCAGGTTTGTAGATTCCCTCCATAACTTCTCTGCCTGGTTTGGACACCTGCTCTTTTGTCTTGCTGTTCTTCCTGGCCCCTGTTTCCTGCTTTTGCACCTTCCTGCTTATACAGAGAACAGGGCTGCAAGGAAAGAGCACATGGAGTGACTGGCCCTGGGCTGACAGCTTCTTTGGTCAGGGTTCAACCCTTCCAGAGCCCTGGTTGCTGTCACCACTGCTGCTGTGGCCTTAAGATAAGGATCGTGCAATCCAAGGTCAGCCTGCTCTCAGGGTGTCGGCCTGTAGCCCAGGCAGCATGGTGACCATTCATTGACGCTTGTCAGAGAAGAATGCGCCTAGCCTCATGCCAGTTTGTGTTGGCAGCCGGCTGGGCAGCTTTAGTAACCCAGCCCTCCCCTGGGCCTCCTCTGCATCAGTTCAGGGCTTTGCTGAGAGCCTGAGTCGCTGGACAAGAGGCTGGGAATGGGAGGGGGGTGGGGTGAATGAAGCCAACTTAGCCCAATCAGCAGATGTGAGTTTCAACATCTGGTGCCCCACTGCTGACCCGGTCTGGGGGAGGTAAGGCTGTGCCCCCTTTTTCCCTCTGCTCTACAGATGTACCTCCCCAAATTACCTCCCCCACTGGGATGCCTGTGTCAGATAGTGAAGAACTATTTAGGGCCCAGGGTGCAGGTAAGGTGGGTATTTTAGCTTGGAAGGAACTACAGATGTTCTTCTTAGCCCATCTCTGGGGAGTCAAGCCAAGTTTGAATTAGGGCTCCTGTGTCACTGGCTGAGAACTCTGGCCTTCTGGGATGCTGAGGTTCCTCCTGGTTATCCCAGGGTATTTGTCCTGGCCACAACATGTTGCTCATGGTGACTTGATTTTTTGGCATTGCCAAAGCCCCTCCATGCTCCCCTCAGGCTCTGTGCCATGGCACAGGTGGGTGGGAACTTCGAGCTTTGGTCCCATAATTACTGCAGGAGCTGGGGGCCCATGGTTGTCCCCATCAAGGCCTTCCTTCTGCCTCAGAGAATCTGGGAGCGTTATCTGAGCTGGTGCAGAGGTCCTTAAGGTATAAGACATGAACTCTAGAAATTGGAAGCCAGACTGGACATGAGAACTAGACACCATTTAGTTCAGGGGTCTTGCATGGAGTCTCCAGGTGTCCAGCCAAGCTCTATAGTATTTGCACAAGCTGAGAGCCAACCTGTCTACCCCAATCTACTTAAGTTGCCATTCTTCACTTGCTCCCAGAGAAATGGCAAATCCTGTTTTCCTGTGTCTATATGGGCCAGCATCTTCCTTGAGATACATAATGTGTTGAGCGAATGTTTGTTGAATGACTGACTGGCCTGCTTCCCCGTCTATTCCTGCTGATCTCTGGGCCTTTTTCTATGACTACCGAAGGGAGAGTAAAGTTTCTCCTATAGGAGCCCTGCCTCTGGGCTCTGAGCTGCGTCTGTCCCTCCAGGCCCCTGCCTCTGCTGGCCCATGAACATGCAGGCTTGGTCTTAACCCCAGGAGAAGGGAGCTTGGTGGCCAGGAGTGTGAGCTAGACAGATGCACATCACAGTTGGTCTCCCTGTGCTGAATCCGCCCTCATTTGAAGCAGTGAACAGGTGTTACCTAACCTTCTTTTCTGGTCTACAGCCTCCTTCCACCTCCACACCTTGGGGTAACTATTCTTCCTGTTGGATTCCCCACTCTTCTCTCATGTTTCCTGCTTCCCTCTCTCCCTCCCCACCTCCATCTAGGACCCAACTTCTCTTGCCTAGGCCTGTGCAAAATGAGGCCCAAATTTACCTCCTGCCTGTATCTTCATTTAGCGCTCCTTCCTTGGCTCTACCTTCTTTCTTATAGCCCCATTCCCACTTTTTTCTTTCATCCTTGTACTTGCCTGTTTCCTACACATCTGTTCTACCATCCACCCTCTCACCTGGGACCTCCAGCCCAGCAAGACCCCTTGGCTCCTCCCAGCAGCCCTGGGGCAGGCGGCTGTCATCCCAGCACAGTGGGGGTCTGCCCTTGGCCAGGCCCCCACAGTCTTGCATGTGGCATCAGCACCGGTGCCACCTTCACCCTAAGTGTCCACATTCATCCGTCACCCAGTCTTCCGTAGCGGTGCTTGTGGCACGTTTTGAAGAGGGGATATTTTCGAGATTTCTCCATTCACTCTCCCATACCCTCAGGCAGGAGAGTGATCTTGTGATGTAAGAATAGGTATGAGAAAGGAAAGCAAGTCACAGGAGCTCCAGCTGTGACCCAACAAAGGGCTCTTGGGCCAATGCTGGGTTCCATTTAGTGGACGTGGTTTGGATGTGGAAATACTGGAATTTGGGGGAAATCATGACTGTTGGGAAAATTGGCACTGTAGGTCACTGTTTGTGGTCGAGGCTGTGCCATCTAAGACCTTTGTAAATGCTCTTGCTGTTTGTTACTCTTGGGGTGTCCGGGATGCACTTCAGCACATACTACGGTTTGGCCATTGTTACTTATTCCAGACTGGAATCTCAGTCACTTACACTTCCCAATTCCTAGGCCCTGGGCTAGGGAGCCATGTACGCAGTCTCATTCAGTTCTCACATGATTCTGCAGAGTAGATTTTGTTCATTTCATTTTGCGAACTCAAATTTTACAAATGAGAATACAGAGGCTCAAAAAAGTTCAATAACTTGCCCAAATTTACAGTCAATGCAGTCAGTAAACAGAGATGGAGTTTGACCTGTTGATCTCACTGACGCAAGGCCCATGTTAGTCTTACACACTTGTCCTTGCCCCCCACCCCCCGCAAGGGGTTTGCATGTTCTGTGTCATCTTTTGGGAAAGGTGGTCTTTTCGTTTCTGTAGCCACACTATGAGCAGATTTGGCTCTGGAAGGTGTCCTAGAGATCATCGCCAGTGTCCCTCCAGGGTGGATATCCTTGTCCTCTAAGCTCAGAGCTCTCTGCCTCCCAGTGGGAAAGTGCAACATTAACACTGTGCGGTCAAAGCAGGGCCCTGAGGAGCCCTTAGCCTCTTGAGAAAAGGGGTAACTCATCTTGGAGAGAAAGTTTGAGAGTTATGCCAATTACCCGTTTCTTTTTCGGACTTGTTTGAACACTAGCCACAGCATTTCTGGACCACATTAGCTTAGCTTAGTTCATTGTAAAATCACTCCTCCTCACTTGCTGTTTTGTCTTTTCATTTCATTGAACGTTATCATGAGAACCAGCCGTGTGACATATGCTTCTGTACTTCTGCAGGACCCTTATTTACACTGTTCGTTATAACACACTGCTCTCTGTCCAAATTCCTATGTCAGACAGTTCTTTTAGAATTTAGTGCCAGGAAAAAATTGCCTCCCCTAGGAATTTCTATGCTTCCTTCTTTCTGATAAGGAAAGCCCTGTAACATATCTCATTTCCCTTTTGCCTTGGATGCCAGGAAGCTCAAAGCCAAATGTGATGCTTAATCATAACTCTCAACATTCCAGATGACTGGTTTGGTTCCTCTTTGTTCCCTGGGCCCCAGTTTTCTAGCTCTGTCTCAATTAGCCTTTCTGCAAATCCATTCCAAGTCCTTTTGCAAAGAAGTGGATATGACTCCTTGCCCTCTTGAGGGGCAAGTTGCTACGCTGTGCTCTTGTTCTTTCCCCAGGACTATATCGACACAGAGATGCTGCTGTGCGCGGAGAATGTGAACCAGGACAACCTGCTTTCCTATGCACGCGAGGCTGCAGACTTCGCCACCAACTACCAGCTGCCGTCTTTAGACTTTGCCATGAACCATTACGGGCAGCCCGACGTGGCCATGTTCGATTTCACCTCCATGTACGCCTCCGAGAATGCGGCCTTGGTGCGCGAGCGGCAGTCACACCAGCTGCTTGTGGCCCTCGTGGGCGACAGCTTGCTTGAGGTACCTCCTGCGTTTGGAGTCCCCTGCTTCCTGCTGGAAGACAGATCCCCGCATTGCTTTTCTAACTGGCAGCATCTGCTGTCCTGAAGCCCAGGGGAAGGAAAGCCTCTCAGCCAACTGGCAGGACTCTGCCGAACCCATCCTGGCCTCAGAACCTACCTTTTGACTAAATTCAGAGGAGTCAACTCTGCCTATGTACAGGCAGGAACACTTTCCCTTGCCCCTCTGGTTTCTTCTGGGCTGGCTTCTCGGTTGAAGCACAAAATTAAGCGGCCGTAGTCTAACTTCACAGGCCATCCTTCTTAAAGCTTGTAGATCCTAAGACTTCCTCCAGTCTGTGGATCTCTGTGGACTTTCAGCATAGAGTTCATATAGGAGCAAGAAAGGAGTGTTGGCCCTGAAGTCCATGGCCTCCTTGCTCAAAATTCTTCCCAGAAAATCTGCAGATGCTAGCATTCTTAGAATAAATGAATGCTTTCAGGAGGGGGAAATCTTTATCTGAATGTAAGCACTGACCAAAAAATGTTGATGCATGTATACCACGTTAGCATCAAATTTCAAACCATGCTTTGGGTGCAGATGGAACAGTTTAGTTAGAGCTTAGCTTCATGAATCCATGCTTGTTCATCCCAGTGTGCAGACTCTGACCTAAGCTCCTTGCGTAAGCACTCAGCACGCCCTCTGCTGCTGTCCCAGTCCTCCTTCCCAGCTTCCTCTCTCAGCACTGTCCACCCACTCTCCCTGCTGCACCCAAACCAGACAGGCTGTTCTTCCATCAGGCTCCGTCATTTTCCTACCACCAAGCCTTTGCTCTCTGTTCTGGAATGGATCAGGATCAGAATCCTATCCATTCTTTAAAATTGGCGTGAACATACCTCTTCCATGAAGTATTCTTTGATTCTGTCTGTCTCCCTCCCCAGGGTGGGAATTTGCCTCTGCCTTTTTGAGCCACCAAAGCAGTTATTCTGTTCCATGTCATAGCACCCTTGCATAGACTTTATGCTACAGTTGCTTGTGTATGTGGTGAATCCCAGTGATGTGCCTGTCACGTCTCTGTCCTCCCAGTGCCTCCCACAGGCCTGGCAAACACCAAATGCTGGATAGAATGGGATGTCAGGCTGGGAATCGCTGGAATCAACTGGAACTTTGTTATGTGTCCTTTGTAGCCATTCTGGCCCATGGGCACTGGCTGTGCCCGTGGCTTCCTGGCAGCCTTTGACACTGCGTGGATGGTGAGAAGCTGGGACCAGGGCACTTCGCCCCTGGAGCTTCTGGCTGAAAGGTGAGTACTGACAGCAGGACTGCCTCAGCTGGAGGCAGGGCCAAGTCAAAATTCAGGCAGGAGAGGGAGCAAGGCTGGATGAAATCTGGAGCCCCTAACCCGCTCTGCCTGCCTTCCCACATGTGGCCAATTTGACCTTTGGTGTCCCCGAGGAGTTCTCCATCATGATCTACCTCCGTCATGATCTACTTCCCTAGGGGCCAGGCTCTTAAGACTTGGATGCCAAGGAGAAATCTTCACCTTTCAGGGCAGCCCTGAAGTTGGGGTTCTCAGCACTGCTGATACACTGAGGAGCCGGAAGAGGTCTAGGGGAAGCTTCCATTGCAGCGCTGAGTCCCACTCTGTTGAGGGTTGGGTGCTCTGACCTCCTAGGCCTCTTCCACTGCTGAGATCCTGGGCTTCCTCCCAGACCCATGCTGTGGGCCACGTGGCTGTGACAGCTGGTGGACTGGGAAAAGTCAGGGCTGGTGGGTGGGGACAGGCCTCGGCTGGTCTTGGGTGTGGAGATCTGTGGTCATGGGGGAGCAGCCACAGGAGGCTGAGTGGCAGTTAGAGCAAAACCACAGGTCGCTGGGCTGCCAGCTGAGTCCCTGCCCTCTGCCCAGGGGAGGAGGCCAGCACCACCACATCCCAGACTCCCTCCTGCTTCCCCCCAACCCTGTTGACCCTCCCTCGCTTTGTAAATCTCAGGAACCAGGAGGGCCAGGCATTGCTGGGAAGGGTTATGCAAACACATCTAAGAAGTTCTTGAGAACAGGGGAAGGGCGGCAGTGGGGGGGTGTAGGGAAGGGGTGGGACCGAAGGCCCGAAGTTACAAGAGCAATCTTTGACCCCAGCTCTGCCTCCCTCCAGAGAAAGTCTTTACCGACTGTTACCTCAAACGACCCCAGAGAACATCAACAAGAACTTTGAGCAGTACACATTAGACCCGGGAACGCGGTACCCAAACCTCAACTCAAACTGTGTCAGGCCCCATCAGGTAAGGCCTTGCCTGGAGTCCTGTCTGGGCCACTGTGCCCTGAGAGGTAGGAAGGGGTGACCACCTAAAATCTTGGCACAGTCCTGGGACCGAGGTCACCAGTGCCTCTTGGCCTAAGGGTGGGGCAATTCCTCTCTCTAGGAAAGCCACAGGGTAGAGTCAGCATCTTTAGCCCACAGGAAAGAACTGGAACATGTAGGTGTGTGTCCACATATGTACATGTATTTACATGTTTGTTAGTTACTGGGCACATGCACTGCTGAACATGAAAAGTGAAAAGTGTTAGTCACTCACTCGTGTCCAAGTCTTTGCAACCACATGGACTATAGCCCGCCAGGCTCCTTTGTCCATGGAATTATCCAGGCAAGAATTCTGGATTGGGTAGCCATTTCCTTCTCCAGGGAATCTTCCCGACCCAGGGACTGAACCCCAGTTTCCTGCATTTGGATTTCCCAAGTGGCACTAGTGCTAAAGATCCCTCTTGCTGATTCAGGAGGCATAAATGAGAGATGCATGTTTGATCCCTGGGTCAGGAATATCCCCTGAAAGAGGGGATGGCAACCCACTCCAGTATTCTTGCCTGGAGAATCGCATGGACAGAAGAGCCTGGTGGGCTACAGTCCATGGGGTCACAAAGAGTCTGACACAACTGAAGCGACCTAGCACACACACTCCTGCACTGCAGGCGGATTCTGTATCGTCTGAGCCACCAGGGAATTGGTGAGCATAGGCCCATTGCTGAGCATAGGCCTCTTGAATAATCTACTTGATCAAATATCAAGTCCTTTCCATCCGAAGTTCTAGAGTCTATTCTTTCTCTCACTGACTTAGAGTCACACAAGCTCTGACCTCTTCAGTCAGAGGAATTTTAAAAATCTGCCAATTACCTACATTCACACTTGACTTCCCCCACATTTGGGTGAATAACAGATCCATAGCTCTGTATCAGATTGCTGGTTCCCTTACCGAAGGGTCGTGCCCTTCAGTGAGAGAGGAAAAGGGTTCAGAGGCCCTGTGACTATGATTTGGGGAAGAACTGGCAGACAGTTGTGTTCCCTCTCCCCCTAGGTGAAGCATTTGTACATTACTAAGGAGCTGCACCAGTATCCTCTTGAGAGGCTGGGCTCAGTGAGGAGATCCGTCGGCCTCTCCAGGCGAGGTAAGAGGCCTTCCTGGGACCCCAACTCTGCAGGGAGCAGGCTGGCTGGGGGGCAGGCGGGGCCCAGGCCCTGCAGCCAGCCTGTTTCTGATGCAGTGACCTTGGCCAGGTGCCTCTCATCTCCGCCCTTCAGTTTCTTCACCTGTAAAATCGGAACAGGACAATACCCGCCATGGCATCACTGTGTAGAGTGGAGGCGAGTGCTTGGTACATTAAAGTGAACTGGAATGACTTCCTGGGACTTGCTTTTCTTTTCCTGTTGTTTCCAGTCTGAGGAGTCTTGACTCCTCAGTTAGATAACAAGCTCCACATGCTTCGCTCCTTTACTGGTCCTCCGGGGCCTGGCACAGCGCTGGGCACAAGGCCGGTGCTCAGTGCAAAAGGAAAGGAGGGTTAAATGGCTAACTTCTCAGCGTCCATCCAGCTGTGCTCAGGTCACCATCCTGCTTAAAGATGCACCAGCTGCCCAGACCTTGTGTCCTGCCTCCCACTCCTCACTGCCCTCCACATTCACATGCCCCACTGCTACTGGCCCTTTGATAAACCATTTCATGTAACGTGGCAGCCTTTTATAGATTCTTTGCCGTGTCACAGTCCTTGTCTCTTCCCTGGAGATCTCCTCTGTCTTAGACACTCTTCTAGAAGCAGCTCATATGTATCTCCTCCATGACTCTTTCTTTGGTGAATTCCCTGGAGCTGCCAGGCTCTAGCAAACCCGTTCCCCTGGCATCAGGTTTCTCCACCATTGTCACCCATTTCTGCATCTGTCTTCCCCACAGGATAAACACGCTGTTGACAGAGTCCATGTCTTCCTTACTTCTATATTCCTGACCTCTAACCAGGACCTGGACAGAATAGGGGTCTTAGGGACTCTTTACTGCAAGAGACCATGCTTCCTGTCCCAGCATCCTGCATGCTCTCAACAGGACCCCTACAGGGGCTGCATCCATGCCCACAGCCCCTCACTTTCATACTTTTCCTCCTGGTCCCCACCCATGGTGGCAGATGAAGCGGGTCCCCAGGGTAGCTGCTGAGATTTCTGCAAAGCACTTCACCACTATCCGTCTCCTCCTACTGCAGAGTCGGACATCCGGCCCAGCAAGCTCTTAACCTGGTGCCAGCAGCAGACCGAGGGCTACCAGCATGTCAATGTCACCGACCTGACCACATCCTGGCGGAGCGGTCTGGCCCTGTGTGCCATCATCCACCGCTTCCGGCCTGACCTAATGTGAGTCTGGGGCCCCGTTGGAGCTGGCAAGCTCCTTACTTCTCAAGGGGACCCTGGAGACAAGGGAGACCAGGGCTGTTCTACATGCAGAATCCTTGGTTCAGCATTGTCTTCGCATACTTTGGATTTGAGTTTTTTTCTTAAATTTGTTCTTTTCCCTTTGCATTGGTTACTCTGCCTGCAGCTTGTCTGATCTGTGAGGAGCTAAAGTGGCTCAGATTCACAAATTGATTGCACTTATATTCCAAACCATCATCTTTTGGGAAATTTGAGCATTTGCGCCTTCAAGTGGTAGCCTCAAGAGAGGACTTAGGGGCAAGACTTAATTCTGGGAACCAATTTGAGGTTTTACAACTGAAAGAATTAGATTTGAGACTCAGATCTGTTAGCTGTATACTGTTGGGCAGGCCCCTTCTCTGAGTTTGCTTCTTCATCTATAAATTGGAAATAATAGCAAGGTCATTAGGAAGTTTGGATTCTGTTTGTGGAAATGCTTTATGATGTCAAAAGCACTATATGTCTATTCTGTTGTTTTTATATCAGCTGTAGTGTAACCTCACACCCATGAGCAAATTTGTCCAGAAGGCTGGATGGCAACCTAGTAAAGGTTCCCAACTGGTACCTTTAGGAATTGAGGTTGCCTCAAGAAGGGGACAGGGCTCTCACTTGTTACTTTATATAACTTGATTCTTTATTTATAAGAAGCTCATATTAGTTTTGTAATGAAAAGAATATATGGGAACTACTTAAAAATAAAATAGCTCATAGATTTTCCAATCATTTTCTTATGTTTTCAACCCATGACATTCTCATGGCCTAGATCTGATTTGGTCCCTCCCTGAGTGAGAACAGGGTTTACTTCTTCTGGCTGAGCCCCGCTAAGGGGTCGGGGGTGGTGGTGGAGGGATCCGAGTGGGAACAGTGTCCCCTGCAGTGCTCCTTACGGCTGAGGTTGTTCAGCTCTTCACCCCTCTCCATCCTCTCCCTGAACTTCACTTCATTCTGATTCTCCAGCAACTTTGACTCTTTGAACGAAGACGACACTGTGGAGAACAACCAGCTGGCATTTGACGTGGCGGAGCGTGAGTTTGGCATCCCCCCAGTGACCACAGGCAAAGAGATGGCATCGGCCCGGGAGCCCGACAAGCTCAGTATGGTCATGTACCTCTCCAAGTTCTACGAGCTCTTCCGGGGCACCCCTCTGAGGCCTGTGGGTAAGGACCTGCTTTTGGACGAGGCTTTCCCTGCCCCCGAGCCATCTCTGCTCTGCACCTACAGCTCGCTGCCCTCACACTGATGACCTCTGTTCTGGGGCTGACCCCTGCCCCCCCTTTGCCTTTGAGCCTAAATAGGGGTGGACCCTGTGCGCGGGTTCTATTCCCCGGGAGAAGGGAATGGCAACCCACTCCAGTAGTCTCACTGGGAAATACCACGAATGGGAGGAGCCTGGCAGATTACAGTCCATGGGGTCGCAAAGAGTCGGACACAACTGAGCGACTAACACTTTCTGTGTGTAAGTGGGTCCTGTGTGGCAGGTGTCACATGAGACCTGCCCTTGTCACCGGGAGGTCACTGACAGAGTGGCACCAGCTCCCTACTCAGGCCACTGGCAGCTTCAGTTGGGGGTGAGGGAGTTACTTTGGAGGGACTTTGTCTCAGTGACACCCCCTGAACTCTGGGGGAGCGGTGGCAGAATCCGAATCTCAGTCTTACTTTTACTCCCTAACAGATTCCTGGCGTAAAAACTACGAAGAGAATGCCGACCTCGGCTTGGCCAAGTCATCCATTCCTCATCACTATCTCAACCTCACGTTTCCGAGGAAGAGGACTCCGCGAGTAAGTTTCAGTCTGGGGTTGTTTAATCTCTCTTTGGATGTAGATGGGGTGAGGGGAAGGGAAATGCCACGGGCTGGGTCTGTTTGTGCTGATAAATTACACAGATCGAGTGCTCATGAAGACATGAGTAGGACTCGGTCAACTTCCCTTGCACCGTGTAGCCAGCTTCAAAGTCTTCAATGTGGTTATAGGAGGGGCAGGGTAGAGAGTGAAGAGGAC
Organism: Dama dama; assembly: GCF_033118175.1. NCBI lineage: Eukaryota > Metazoa > Chordata > Mammalia > Artiodactyla > Cervidae > Dama > Dama dama. Next base: position 40,837,222 of record NC_083681.1, on the reverse strand, counting down.
ACGCCAGTGAGTATTTTTTAAAGTAAAGCAGATTAGCTCTGCCTCCTAAGCAGGGAGGAGGAGATGGTATCTCACTTTGCTAAGCAGTTTAGATCAGGAACATGATGGCCATTTAGTAGCAGAGGTGGATGAGAGGCTACATTTACACATTCTGTTCCGTTCTTTTTTTTTTTATTGTTATTTCATTCATTCAACAAATGTCTATTGGGCCCTACTTCATGCCAACTTTAAAGCTGAATGTTTTGTTAGTTTTTGAGAGGAGCAGATATACAGAGATGATTAATAAGTGGGCCGTTGCCTTTGAGGAGTTCAGAGCCTAATAAAGAGGTTCCCAAAGTTTCCTGACTCAGTGGCACCTTTCATGTCTTAGTCACTTTTTTCACACTGTTCCCAGATCAAAAGAAATACCTAAAAGTTTCATTTGCTAAGCATTTACATCCAAATATAATAACTTGGTAGGGGTGTTTTGCAAGGTATGTGACAAGCATCACCATGCTTCCCTAGAAAATTTAAAATATCCTGCAGCTCCTCTGTGAATTCACTATGGTGCCTGGGGGGGGTGCATTGGTACATAGTTTGGAAACCCACAGGCCTATTGAGAAATTGCAATTTTTAAAAAAATTATTTATTTTATTTTTGGCTGTGGTGTGTCGTCATCACTACATGTGGACTTTCTCTCGCTGTGGAGCGTGGGGTTGTGGTTCTCAGGCTTCTCTTGTGGAGCATGGGCTCTAGATCATGAGGACTCAGTAGCTGTGGAGCACAGGCTTAGGTGCTCTGCGGCATGTGGAATCTTCCCAGACCAGGGATCGAACCTGTGTCTCCTACACTGGTAGGCGGATTCTTCTCCACTGTACCACTAGGGAGTCCAAGAAGTTATAATTTTACATGAATGGCTACATTTCCATGGAAGGTATAATACAAGTTGCTTTGATTGACGTGCTCATTTTATAGATAAAACGTCCACTCAGAGACATTAGGCTGCAAGGGTGTGCCCTGAGCTTACCTTCCCCCGCCCTCACTCAGCAGAGGACTGCAGGCCTCTGCAGGCGTCTCTGTGTCTCTGGATCGTCGACAGGCTCTTAACTACTGGCCAGTCACGCCTTGTCCTGCCGGCCCCTCTGCCCAGGGTGGAGCTCAGGCCGTGTGGCCTCCTCTCTTTCCCTGGGCTGTGTGATCAGTGGTCACTTTTTCCACTGAGGGCTGTGCTCCCTGGAATGCAACAGTGGTTGTGCTGACATCAGGAGCCGGGTACTTAGTCCTCTGCAGGCCCTGTCTGTAGGAGGGGACAAGTTGGGGATCTGGGGAAGCAGGGTGATCAGGTCAGCTCAGGTATAAGCAGAGCAGCCGTACCCCATTGCTCTGTCCCCCTCTGCTCCCCGAGCCGCCCCACTCAGAGGCTCTGTGGGAGGCACCATAACCCACCATATGTCACACTGAGTAAGGTATTTTCTGGAGCCCAGTCGTCGGCTTGCCCCAACACAGCCCAGCTGCTTTTCCTCTGATGACCGAGGACCCCCTGCTTTGGGCTACTCCATCCCAGACAAGCCAGTGCAGTCTCTCTGGAAGCTCTCTGAGCCAGGTACTTACCACTCTTCTCTGTTCACCCGATTTCTCCCACCACCTAGCCCACAACTGGGAACTGGAGAGGAATGTTTAAACCTTTCACTCACCACACCTCTGTTTACAGAGTGACCGAATTGAAACAGCCTGGCCAACTGGCTCAGGAGGTGGGAATGGTCAAAAGTCGGCCGTCAGCCAGGCTCTCCGAGGGCTTGCTGGAGCCTTGCTCCACTTTGGCCTGGCTCTGGGAGCAAATGCAGCGGGGATATGTGGGCTTTGCCCGGCCCAGCCCCGGCTGGTTTTGGCCCACGTCCAGGGTGTGCTCCTTGGCTGCACATCTTGAGAGCAGTTGAAATCCACACATCTGATTCCCTCCCACGGCCCCATTTAACATTTGAAGTTTGTCCTGCTCCTCAGATAGGTAGGGAGATCAGGTCATTGAAGTAAGTGCCTGGTGTGGGTATTTGTTGTCCCGCCCTTTCTCCTCAAAACTCCACCAAACTGATTGAATGCTTCCTCTAGGGGGGTTGGTGGGTTTATAAGGCCACTGAGTCACATTCTGCCCTGGTACTGAAACACCCCAGCATCTACTGTCTGCCATTCAACTCCAGTGCAATGGTCAGACTACATGCAAAGTACCTTCTCCCCTTTTTATCTCGTGTCATATGTCTGGATCCTCTTTTGGCTTTGAGATATCTGTTGGCAATGCTCTTTGGTCTTAACATGTCTCACAAGCAAGGGGTACTGAGTACACTCCAGGTTGCCTCTGGGCACACACAGTGGAGTTCTACACAGGAGACTGAATACTGTACATACACAAGGGGCTCCCCCACCATTACACCCAGGAGATGTCAGTGCAATTAAACACGAAGTCTTCACTGCCCTGGTAAATGTGTCCTTACAGTCTGGAGATGCAGGCTAGGCTGTTCTTGCGTGATTTTCTATACCAGGGCTCAAACACACAATCTGTATGTATAGGTGCGTCTGTATTCCCCTCCCCCTCCCCCTCCCCCATTCCTCCCTACCCGTCCTCCCTCCTTACTAACTTCAGAGGAGCATCTTGATATGGGGATTGCTGCTGCTGCTGCGTCGCTTCAGTCGTGTCTGACTCTGTGCCCATAGACGGCAGCCACCAGGCTCCCCGTCCCTGGGATTCTCTAGGCAAGAACACTGGAGTGGGTTGCCAGTGCCTTCTCCAGATACAGAGATTGAGCAGCCCATAGCTGTTCACATGTGGTGTCTTAATCTGAAGCAGGCTCTTTGTTTCTCTCCTTAGCTGGGCTAACACTCTCTCTCCCTCCTGGTTTTTGATGTTGGTGTTAAAATCTACTTTCCTCCCTAATCTTGTTTTCCTGATAATATCTAAATTCCAGCAAAAGACAACAACTTTGGGCAAAACCGAAGGCTTTTCCTCCATCCAGGAACTTATTTTAGAGAGAATGAATTTCCTTTCCCATGCCGAGAGGGCTGTACCTCTGGTGAATGGTAACTAACTGCGGCTGGTTATCTCTGGAGACTGGATGGCCCACGCCTGGGGAGAAGGAGAAGAGTTGGGATTCTGTTTTCTCTTAAAAGGCCCTTGGTCTACTTCTGCAGATCTGCCTCTGTCCCAATCAGCTTCTGGCAGCCTGGTGGTGTGGGACAGTTCCTGGAGACCCAGAGCTCTTGTCACCATGCTCACACATATGTGGTCTCTGTCCTTCTGTGTATGCGTGTGGGCGTGTACACACACTTGTCACCATACCCACAGGCGAAATCTGAACACACATATGTGATCCTTATCCTGTGTGTGCACGTGGGTGTGTATATACACATGCACACACTACCTATCTATGCTTTTCTCATCTGACCCCACATAGGTAATACCTAGATTTATGGCCTCTTCAGTCACAATACATACGACAGACATAGTCAAGTTGTTTGGTCTTTGTTTTCCGCATTCTGAACCCATTCCTTGAGGGACAAAGCAACACAGAACTTGTCATTTGTCCCTGGAAATCCCATCCTAGAAGCCAGGTCAGTGGCCCCAGGATTTATCCTGGTCTGCTGGCTGATTCTGACCCAGGTCCTCCACTATTGCTGGTCCCTGGCTGAGTGGGATTCACAAAGCATGAGTAAGATCAGTGTCTGGTCTGAGCCAGGGGTAGGAGGGGCCCTTCTAGCCCTTCTCCTTGACTCTCCTCCATAGACACTTTCCAAAGATTCAGGGGCCATTATGTAAGAAAGTCCCTCCTCCATCCACCCATTCGTTCAACCAAGATTTACTAAGTCCCCATTTTATGCCAAGTTCTCATTGCTGGGGCACAGCAATGAACAAGAGGGCCAGGGTCCCTGCCAGAAGGAACTGACTTTTCAGTGCAACTTCCTAAGTTCCTCTCACTCCCCTTCTCCAGCTGTGCTCACAGAACCGCCCACCCAGCAGCCAAAACTCCCACTAGGTTTTTCACACTTCTCAGTTCAGAGACTTGAAGACGGCTTAGGGAGTCAAGAGCCCTGGGTCCTAATGCTGCCTTGCTTGGCCAGTGTAGGCCTTGAGCAGCGTGCACACCCCCACACCACCCTGGGCACCTGTGGTCTGCAGGTCTCTGCGGACAGTGATCACTCCTGTCCTCTGTGTTACCACAGCCTGGGATTCTGCACTGCCTTATAGAATGAGGATGCACTTTAAAGCCAGGCCGACAACTACATATTTTGGTCTGCTGGTGATTCAGCACATGTTTGAACCTCTCTAAGTTTCTTTGCTTGGCTGCAAAATGTGACATAATAACAAGCATTGCATTGCTGTGAAGACGGTGCTGAACCAATGTGAGCTGCAGATCTGATCTCCTTCTCTGGCACATAGAAAGGGCTCTGTACACAATGGTCCCCAGCCTGTCCTTTAGGAGTACTGAGTGAACAAAGATGCTCGTTTTCTGCAAAGGGTAGAACTAGCTGGGTGACCACTGGCTTGCACACTGCAGCCGCGACGGATCCAGCATTGTACAGCACACAGCAGTGCTGTAGATGGCTCATTTGCCCTTGTTAGGTTTTGAGGAAGTCAAGGGACGTATTCTCATCCCAGTTTTTAGAGATGGGGATTATATTGTGATGCCATATAGGTGGGTAAATATCAAAGCCAGACTAGAATTCAGATTTTCTAATTCTGTGAATAGCACTGACCTAACTGCAAATGTCTAACACTTATACAGCACTACATAGAAGAAGTGTCGTATATACATGATTGTATTCATCCTTTTTTTTTTTTTTTTTTTTTGTATTCATCCTTATAACAGCTTAGTATAGGATCCTAGAGGTGAGGAAACTAAAGTCAGAAAAGTTGGGTGATTTTCCTAAGCTCACTTAGCTGGAAAGTAATTCAGGTCAGAACTTGAACCCATGGCTCCTTGCTGCTCTGCCACGGAGGGGGGCGCTCTCTTGCCAGTGTCACTGGCCATCTTTCTAAATATCATGGTGGCCACTGTACTCTCAGTCAGGTCACTGCCTACAATGGCCAGTCTCTATTCCTATGACCTTGGTCTGAATTTCTCCAGGGTTAGGGTTCATCAGCTAACTAAATATAAAGTTGGCTTGTTTGGAGCTAAAAATCAACTTAAGTGAGGTAATATAGGAACAAGAATATTTTGTGCTGATCAAATAAATGATGAGCTTGGTAGATATATGTCTGTTTTTTAAAATGGAGATCACCAAGTAGTTTAATAAATGTCTTTTGAGGTATAGACTCTTTCAAATCATTGGGAAATCATGATAAGAAAGTGTCTTAGGATGAAAGGACAGGAAAAATTTATGGGAAAAGGAAGTGAGTTATTTGTTTAATCTCCTGCTGTCTCTGGGCACAATAACTATTTTCTTCCTCCTTGTACCCACTTCTCTATGGTGCAAAATAGAGTTCAAGGAGAGGGGGATACGGAGGATTTTTTGGCTCCTGAATAGAGATGTACAGATAAGAAAAATTAGATAAAACTCCAGGTTTGTGTTTTCCCAAGCTTTGTGTTTTAACCTAGCTCTTAGTTGAGCATAAGTGCTTTCATGATAAATCCGTATGAAAGAGCAGAGACCCTTTGGGTCTGTGTGTGGCTGACCTTTCCATATAGACTGCATTTTATTGTCCTGTGGGTCAGGCTGAATCAGAGGAGTTGAGGTTGCCCCCACCCACTTCCTCTCTCCCCGAAGGATTTGGGGGTCTTCTTAGGTCCTGCTGCTGGGTACACTCCCCCCAGGAATGTTTTCTGTGCACTGGCCACTAATGTACTGAATTTGGATCCATGTAGGCTCTGATTGTTGGACCAGTCCCACCCAGAGAGTGAGATATGTTGCTCTTTGAGGGAAAAACCAAGTCCTCATTAAAGGTAGAAACAGGAAGAACAGCAGAAAACTCTAAGATGATGCCTGAAGTGTTCTTGTGGGGAGGACACCCTGTACTTTCCCAGGCTTGTCTCGGAGCCAGTGCAGCTCTCACAGACTGTGGAGCCGGGCGCCTAAACAGCCTAGGCCTCTAGAACCTGACGCTGCAAATAAGGTCATCTGTTTCTCTTGGTGTTTGCCCAAACATTAGGGTTGAAATAATTTCCATTCACAGAAAAATGATTTGTTAGAAGCGGAGGAAAATGTTAAGGGGAAGGTGAGGCCCTTTGATCTGTTGTTTTGTGCTGCCTGAGCAAGGGAAGGGTCACATTTTTTGAACAAATATCAATGACTACACTGTGGTTGATCTTGTTTTAAAATTTTTTCAAGTTGCTAGTAAACAGGAGGAGGGGCAGAGGTGGTGAGGAGTGTAAGAGCAGGGGGAGCAGGTGCTTGCCTGCGAGAGCAAGTGGGTACAGACTAGACTCTGTGCTGAGGGCTCTGATCATTCCTGTTGATTTACAACATCCGGGAGGTAAAGGGTCCTCTGGGATGGGGCAAGGTGAGGACGTGCGGTGCTGATTGGGCTGCAGCCTGGGTTTGAGGGGAGAGAGAGGCCAAAAGCCGTTTCAGCTGCATCCAGTGTGAACAGAGGCTGGGATTTAATCTTCCCTGATGGCTCAGACTGGTAAAGAATCCATCTGCCAATGCAGGAGACGTAAGAGACAAGGGTTTGACCCCTGGGTCAGGAAGATCCCCCTGGAGAAGGAAATGGCAACCCACTCCAGTATTCTTGCCTGGGGAATCCCATGGACAGAGAAGTCTGGTGGGCTACAGGACATGGGTAACTAACACACTTTTCACATTTTCCCCGCTGAGGGGGTTGGAATCTCCCATGGAGAGGCATAGTCAGTGGGGTTGGCTCCATGGTCCTCAGTGGGCTGGCCATATGGGGAAGGTCCCAGCTTAGGTCTAACCCCAGTGTCAAGGAGAGGGTTAGTGGGTAAGGGGAGGCACCATATCTAGCCTGCAGCCCTATCCCAGCTCATAGCATCAGCTCAACTTGTGCAGTCCCACTGCTTCCCTTAAGTAGAAAAGCCAGACCACAGGTGTGCCCTTGGGTGGTCCTTGCAGGCATCATGCAATAGCCTGAGGTAGAAGGGGGATCTCTGGATGTAAATGTCCAGGTCTGCGAAGCAGAGTTGACTGTAAGGGGTTATCAATAGGACAGCCATGCAATTTTTTGTCTAAACCAGGGTACTTTTGAGAATGAGGGACTTCCCTGGTGGTCAGTGATTAAGACTTTGACTTCTAGTGCAGGGGGCCAGGTTTGATCCCTGCTTGGGGAGCCAAGATCCCATATGCTTTGCAGCCAAAAAACCAAAACATAGAACAGAAGCAATATTGCAAAGAATTCAACAAAGACTTTTTAAATGGTCCATAACCAAAAAAAAAAAAAAAAAATCTTAAAAATAAAAAAAAGAGGGCATTATTCCTAATTATGCCCGGGGCGAGGGGTGGGGGAAGCAATACATCAAAATGTCCTGGGCAAACTTAGCTATATGGTCATCATAGTTTTCATGCCATATCCGATACTGTTTTGAAGTTAACACAGTATCATTTACCAGTAGCTGCAGTGGGACTGAATGGCAGAAGTAATTTGCCATCAAATTCCTGGACAGCTGATCTGAGTCCTGAGAATCCGAATCCGTGCCTGTCAGGGGAGCCAGTGACACCTCTTCATAGGAGGTGGTATCCTCAGGGCAGCATCAGCAGGCCTGGCTGTGATCGCTCTGAATCCAAGGTCACTGAAAGGAGGCAATCCCTGCCCGTGTCACAGGGATCCTTTGTGCTTTGGGATGTTTCGACATGATTTGGGGATCTGTATTCCCACCCTCTTCTGACAGAAGCCCTGGCTCCTGAGGCGGAGGGAGGATTCCTCCGCTGTGCCTGAACAGAGCTGAGAGCATTTGTCACGGTGCAGGGTAATGTCAACCCGTCTGTTCCTGGGCTGGCAGCTATTGTGGGCGGGGTTGGATCCCCAGTGCTGGCACCGAAGCCCTGGACCAGCCCTGAACTCACCATGCTTTCTTGGCCACTGCAGGTGGACAGCCGGACCGAAGAGAATGACATGAACAAGCGGAGGCGGAAGGGCTTCAACAACCTGGACGAGGTTGGTGTGCTCAGTGTCGGTTTACACAAAGGCCTGTTTCCTGACAGCCAGTGGCCACAGCCCACTCGCCTGACCGAGGCAGTCTCCCCGCCCTTCTTTCTTTCCTCTCATGAACCGCTGGGTTCCAAGCTTAGCTTGATGGGAAAACAGTCGGGTCTGGTCCCTAGCTATGTCACTCTCCCAGGGTGTGGCTCATGTCTATAAAACACAGATGATGCATTTGAAATGTAGGACATTTTGCAGAATTTTCAAAGATTAAATAGTAGGCATAGGAGGAACATACCTCAACATAATAAAGGCCACATACAACAAACCCAGAACAAACATTATTCTCGGTGGTGAAAAACTGAAAGCATTTCCTCTAAAATCAGGAAACAAGACAAAGGTGCCCACTCTCACCACTATTATTCAGCATAGTTTTAGAAGTCCTAGCCATGGCAATCAGAGAAGAAAAAGAAATAAAAGGAGTCCAAGTTGGAAAAGAAGTAAGATTCTCAGTCTGCAGATGACAAGATTCTCTACATGCCAAAGTCAAGATTAAACAAGGTTTAATTTAATCTTAAGAATTAACATAAGAGGATGTGTAAGCACACATGTATGCACATACCATACCAATCATGGTCTCTTATAATCACTGTTAATAGTAAGTAGTAAAGAGGCAGCAGCAGTCCCACTATTCTCCCAGTCCTCATTTCTACTTCTTGTGTTTTCTGTACCATTAGTCTTTAAGGGGAATGTCCCAGCACCCACAAGTGCCACCTTCTGGTGAAGGAAGAAAGTTACAGGCTACTTTGTCAAAGCCAAGCAGGAGTAGCACTCTCCTGCTACTGAAAAATTGATCAGAAGAAAAAGAGTATTGGTTCTTGCTTCCCCGGGCAACTCTTTAAAGAGACCTGAGATATATCCCTCATTCCAAGTGAAAGAAAGTGAAAGTTGCTCAGTCGTGTCCTACTCTTTGCAACCCTGTGGACTATACAGTCCATGGAATTCTCCAGGCCAGAATCCTGGCATGGGTAACCTTTCCCTTCTCCAGGGGATCTTCCCAACCCAGGGATCGAACCCAGGTCTCCTGCATTGCAGGCGGATTCTTTACCAGCTGAGCCACAAGGGAAACCCAAGAATAGTGGACTGGGTAGCCTATCCCTTCTCCAGTGGATCTTCCTGACCCAGGAATCAAACAGGGGTCTCCTGCATTGCAGGCAGATTCTTTACCAACCAAGCTATCAGGGAAGCCCCACACCTCATTCCAAAAAGCCATTCTAATCCACAAAAGCAGGCTAGATGCTGTCTGTAAATTTTAAGAATACCAGCTTTAGCTAGCCCACTGGCTGATGCCAAAACAATGACTCAAAGGCACAGGGATAATTTGTAGGATACATTCGTACTTGATTTATAGGACTTAGAAAAAAACTTCTTTTACTTATATGATTGAGAGCTGTTGCTCTTAGGTCTGGTGTGAGCAGGAAGCTCATGAACAGGAAGACAGCTGAGAGGAGGAAGCCATGGCTGAGAAACATCCCATTCTCTAGTTATGGGGCGCTGCTTCTGCTCTAAGTGCCTATGATTTGCTCCCGCCTCCTCCCAAGAAGCTTCCCTTAGATACATTTTGTCCCGCGGGGAAGTCTTCTCCTGCCTTTCATCTGTGCCTTATTTGAGGGGGTGTTTGTACTGTTTCTGTTGCTGGCAGCACAGCAGTCAGTGTGGGAAGAAATCTGGTCGCACCTGCCTCTTCTGAAATGGCTCTATTTTCTTGGCCAGCTATTTACTTAAGTGAGATTTAACCAAGCAATAATTTCCTCTAAATTCTTACTACTCGAAGTGTGAGCCAAGAACTAGGACACCAGTATCACCTGGCAGCTGGTTAAAAATGCAGACTCTCAGGGCCCACCCCAGACCCACTGAATCCAAATCTGGTTTTAAAGTGATTCATGAGCACATGAATGTCTGCAAAGGGCCTGTCTGCATGACCCACTGTCCTGACCTACTTTGGGCTGTACAGTGACCAGCCTAGTAAACTCGCCCTATTCACACTCAAGACTGGATTGCTATGCAGAGTTGCAGTTCCCGCTTTGAAGTGGGGAGTGACTCTTTGATTTGTGTTTGCCCAACTCTTCAGAGTGGCTGTGCATACTAGGTTTCCCATGGGGCTGCTACACTTAGGGAATCTTAAAAAAAAAAAAAAAGACAATTGACTATAGCTTATCTCTTCTCAAGAATTTCTTCTAAGTGAACATATCTTTGTTTTGAGAACATCTGTTCCTGTAAGGGAGATGCATTGTCTCCTTGGGAAAACTGACTGCCCTCTTGACGTGACAATGCCATTTGTATTTTTGAGGCTGATGGGAGCAGATCTATGGTACCAGGGAACAGACATTTACTGGACAGCGATCAGTTTCGATGTCTTATTTTTAGCAGATGAGCTAAGAAAATCTTACATGGAATTCCATTTTATAAGGCAGCATAACCAAGCAGTCAAGCTCAGCCTCTAAACAGTCACAAGTCATGTTGATATCATGTATCCCAAAACAAAGCAATGAGAAGGACCCCTCACCTCTGTGACATCCTTCCTCAAAATCCCTAACTCTGGTCTAATCATAAGCAACCATCAGTCCTACCCAGTTGGAGGGACTTTGTACAAAATAGCTGACCTGTGTCCTTCACAACTGTCAAGGTCATGAAAGACAGAGAAAGATGGAGAGACTGTTACAGATGGGAGGAGGTGGAAGAGGCATGATGATTAAATGCAGTGTGGGATCCTGGATTGTATCCTGGAACCTAAAAGGACATCCGTGGGAAACTGGTGCAATCTGAATCAAGTCCATAGTTCTGTTAATGGTATCATGCCAGTGTTAATTTCTTGGGTTTGATAACAGTACCATGATTATTCCATATGTTAATATTAAGTACAGCTGCATCTGTGGTATGCAGGAGCTATCTGTGCTGTCTTTATAAATTTTCTGTCAGTCTAAAATTATTTCAAAATTAAACTTTTTAAAAAAAGATAGAAACAACAGGGCAGGGCTGGTTGCCATTGGGCATGGGGTGCAGAGGAGAGAGGGGAAGCTAGGCGCCTGTGTGTTGCCCCACTGACACCCCCTCTTGCTTCATTCACCCCCACTACTCTTCATCTCCTGTCAGCCACGTGATGGGTTTGGAAACTGTTCTGTTCATCATTTCATTATTATATTTTGCTTTTGCAACAGTTACACGAGGGTGGGTTACTGCTCCCATTTTACAAATGAGGAAACGTCAGAGAAGTCAGAATTTAAACACTGTCTGGCTCGCAAGCCTGGCTGTGCCCACCTTTGGGGAACCATGTCCCACCTTTGAGCATTGTCTCCATTGGGCGTTGCCTGCTGTGTCTGCCTCACTTTCTCAGACCATAGAGGGTGTCCTTCTTCAGGAACTGTCCCTGTCGTGAGCCCCCAGGCCTACCCCATGATATCTGGGTTCCGGATCCAACAACCAACGCACTGATTTGGCCTTTGCAGCCTTCATCCTTTTCCAGCCAGAGCTTGGGCTCCAATCAAGAGGGCATTAAGGAAGGTGGAAATCAGAACAAAGTCAAGTCCATGGCAAGTCAGCTGCTGGCCAAGTTCGAGGAGAACTCACGGAACCCCTCAATCCTGAGGCAGGTGAGTCCTGTCAAACATCCACTGACCTTGCCTTCCTGGTGACCAGAACCTGCTGAGAAGCCAGCAAATGTCAGGCAAGTGCTGGATTTCAGGTATGCCAGCCAGTCCTGGCTCAAAAGGAGACTAGAGCTTCTTCTTGATCTGGAGTCAGACTTTCCTAAAAGGGGCTGGATAGCAAGTATTTTAGACTTTAGGGTGGATATGATCTCTCTTGCAATGACTCAGCTCTGCTATAATGGCAGAGTTGAGTCACCGTGAAGGCAGCCATGAACAGTATGTAAACAAATACATGTGGCGGTGTGCCAATAAAACTTTATTTACAAACACAGGCAGCAGGCTGGATTCGCCCGAGGACTGTAGTTTGCTGATGCGTGTTTTATTGGAGATAAAATCCTTGCCTTGATTTTGTTTTGCTCTGCAACCATGGCTGGGTTTATAGTCATCTTTGAGATGGTGCAGCTGGAGGAAGCTTTAGAGATGCTGACTGTCTGAGGGTCTAAGTCCGTGGTGAAAACCCCATCCAAACCAGGGGAACTGAATCATAGATCTTAGCTCCATGTAGGCCTACAGGAATGGAAACCAACCCCCCGAGTGTACCCTGGTGCTCCTCTCTCCTTGTTCCCTTGGGTCAGGCTGGCAGCGCTGTTTGTCTGACCAGGGTCTGTGTAAGGCTGAAGACGGTGGGATGCTGTGGGTCAGGCTGCAGGCCCGGCTCTCATATCTCAGACTCCGACTTGGAGTGTGCACTTGCGTGGTTTTATTTGCTCCCCTGAATTTCTTTGGGATACCACTGCCACATTACAAAAGCTTGGGACAAGGGGTTCAGTTTGCCTTTGGAGAATATCCGTCACATGACAGAATTAGGCCCCTCTCAGGAGAAGGACTAACTCTTGGTTAATTTGGTTCAGAGGCAATCATAGACATCTTTCTGGTCTTGATGTAGATCATGCCCCTTCTGAAAAAACTGACCTTCCCCAGGAAGCCAGGTTTTATTATAAGGAGGTTTCTGAGATTTGTAACTGTCTGAATTGTTTTCTCAACTGGCCCTTCTGGAAGCTTGACTGCTTGTGGTCCCCAGGTGTTGATGAGGGCTCTCTTCCTTCAGAAGGACTGAGCATCCCTATCGTCTAATGGGCAGGAGGGACTTTGGGACTAGCCACCCTTGCCTGGCACAGGCTCTGGCAGTGCCTGCTCAGTGCCCCAGTCCGAGCCAAAAACACTGCCTCCTGGGGATATACACGTTGTCTAAGAGAAAGGGACCATGGGACTAGCTGTTAACAGGGACAGAGGGCTGGGGTTCACGTTTTCCAGCTGGCACAGCTTGTCAGAACTCAGCCCTGGGCTTGCTCAGCATCTGCAAACTCTGTCTCCCTGCCTCTTCTCCTCTCCTCCCTCCAAGTGTCTCAATCTGACTCACCTTTTCCTTCCTATTTCCTGTGGCTGCTTTTTTTCGGACTCACCTTCCTCCTCCCAGGAGCACCGTGTCTCAGGGATAGGTAAGCCTATACTGCGCTCTTCTTCTGACCCTCCTGTTAACTCTCGCTGTCCCAAGCCGGAGGAGCCCACACCCAGCCCATCACCAACTCTGAAAAGGCAGGTAGGGCTCCTTCCAGTGGATGCTGTCTTGGTGAAGCCAGAGGGGACTTTGATCCAGAGGGGTGGGGTTCATGGCTCTCTCTGCACCCCACGTAGGGCTGAGTGTAGATTCTCTGGGAAGACAGATACAACTTGAGGTTACCACCCTTATAGGTAAGAATAACCAAGGACGCAGCATCTTAAATACATGGCAGTCGGCGATATCAGCTGACCAACTACCACGCTTTCAGTGCTTTATTTGTTTAGGAAAAAACAGACCACACCACACAGGGTATTTTGTGTAGTGCCCCTATTTGCGGATCTCTTGAGTAGACTGATTTCTAAATTGATGGGGAAAAGTGGCAGTGATGATGGAATGGGCTCAGGTGGCCAGTTAGCCATATGCCATTGATGTGGTGGGATGTGATGAAGACCTCCCAGGTCCCCCAAGGACCTGAACTGCCCAGTGGGCAGGGAGGCAGCCAGGAGCCATGGGCTGAGGCTTTTGTCCAGTTAACATCTCTGGGTTTGGAATTAGAATCGCTATTATTGACACAGCACTCAAAACTACTGGACAGCATTAGGAATTTTGTTTTGCTTCCAGGGGTGGGGGTAGCGGACGTCAAAGGAGGTCCGTGTGGATAGTGCAGTGATTTTATGTCCCTGTGTATAAGAATCATCTAGAGAGCTTTATTTAAAAATGTCCATCTCTGGTACCCACCCCCAAGCCAATTAAAGCTGACTCTCTGGGGGTTGAGCCCTGACTTTCAGAACCAGGACAGTACAGGTTCTGATTTGGCGGGTCTGGAGTGTTGTCATTAACACCCCAGATGGTATTGTTAAGGAGGCTATCAGGTGATTCCGATGCAGGTGGTGAGAAGTCAACACTTAAGGTTAGTTTGGAATCTCACTCAAGGTGGCACGTGGCATGCCCTTGTCCCTGATCCTGGTGGGGATTCCTCACAGTGAGTGGTGGGAGGGGTCCATGAGAGGGCCTTCCTCGGGAAGGAAGCTTGATTTTCCGTCTCCCCTAGTTCCCCTCCGTGGTTGTGACAGGGCATGTGCTCCGAGAGCTAAAGCAAGTGTCTGCTGGTGGCGAGTGTCCAACCAGGCCCTGGAGAGCCCGAGCCAAGTCTGACCTGCAGCTGGGCGGGCCAGAAAACCTTGCCAGCCTGCCTCCCACCTGCCCGGGAGCGCTGGCCCTCTCTGGCGTGCTGCGGCGGCTGCAGCAAGTGGAGGAAAAGGTTCTCCAGGTGAAAGCCTCGTTCTTCGCCCTGCCTCTGCCCTGCCCGTGACTTTGCCCTGCCTCTGCCCTGCCTGTGTCTGGGATGCCTTTCTTCCCCCACCCCCTCCTGCCCAGGGTGGGTTCCTCCTCCGACTGCTCCTCCCCATCTCTCATCCTGCCTGCCCTGTGTACTGAGCGCAGCAAGCCCATCTGGCTGCCTCTCCGCCTCTCTCCCAGGGGGAACCCTCACCATCTCTGTCACTGTCTCTTTTTTCTTTCTCCTTTCTCGCCTTGGCTGCAGAAAAGGGCTCAGAACTTGGCCAACAGGGAATTTCACAAAAAGAACATTAAGGAGAAGGCGGCTCACCTTGCCTCCATGTTTGGACACGGGGATTTCCCACAGGTAAATGCAGGGCTTTCAGAGCCCCCGGGAACCCAGGTGTTGGACCTCTGGGGAGATGACATGAGTCGGTCTCTGGAGCTTCATTTCTTCCTTCCTCCACCCTTTATAGTCTATAAAGCTATTTACTTTTCAAGTCACCGAAGGCTTTGGACTGGCATCTAAAAAAGCTCCAAATGAGGAGACTCAATAAGTAGATAAATCAGGACAAAGGGAAAACCAAGGCAGAAAAGCAGGCTCAGGTCACAGGAAAATAGAAGCATGTGCACTGTAACATCTTAGCTTCTGAGCGGGCTGAGCTTCCTAGGGGTCAACACAAAGAGGGAAAGCTGGCCCACTGCAGAAATCACATCACAGTGCCTTTAAAGTATAAGCAAGCCTGTTGCTCATGATGTTTGGCAGCATAGTGGAGAAATACCACTAGAGCCCTGATCCAGAAGACCCTGAATGTCAAGGTCAACCACAGGCCATAACCTGCTCTGCTTTCCCAGAAGGCAGCACCAGCCAGACAGAATGGCCTTGCCTTAGAATAGGAAGCACAGCCCAGTCCCGGCACTTATTTAGAAACCTGCTGAAAAGAAGAGTATGTGCTTGCAAGGAGATGACAGAGTTGAGGGTGAGGGTGAGGTACGTGTATGTGTAAGGTGCTCCCATGCTTGCAGCAAGCCTGGTCTCTAGAACACACCTCCTCTGCGGCTTTCACTCGGCCTCCTCCAGACCTGTGTTCTCTGCTACTGGGCAGAGCATAGGCATGGGAAGGATACTCTGCCTTTCGTTCATTTTCAGGGTTCTCTGTGGCTGCAGAGGTCCCTGCTGGGGCATGTGCCCCAGAGCCTCCTGGGTTGTCCTTTCCTAAACTTGAAGCTGCTGCTTTATACCAAGCTCCAGAGTGAGGCCTTCAGGAGTTCATGTCTATGTTCATGTCAGGAATAGGATGGCTCTGCTCTAGCTATTTTGTGATGAGGGAGCCAGAATAGCTGTAACAGAGTGCATTGTGACCAGGAACTAGACAGTCCTGCTGGGCTCCAAAGACACAGGTTACATATTTGTCCTGAGACATGAGCCTGGATATCCTTTCCCCTCCTTGGATGTGTAGACTAGTGGGCTATATCATCGAGGCAAGCATCACTGTGCATTTCCCTATGGATAATCAAAGTTTCCTCTGTTTCTATTCTGTGCAGAATAAGCTACTCTCTAAAGGTCTGTCTCATACTCATCCTCCGTCTTCTCCCTCCTGCCTTCCATCTCCTGATTCAGCTGCTACTTCCTCTCCATCAACTGTTGACTCTGTTTCTCCTGCCAGAAAGGTAGTTATCCCAAACAATTGGCTTCCCCTACTCCTTGCATGTTCTTAGATATTCTCCTGCTCTGCTCAGCCTGCTCAGACAACCATCTGAAGCTTAGCTTGGCTGGGATGAAAATGTATAAGGTCTTTACAACAGTCCTGAGTTTGGTTTTGGTTTTGTGTTGGAGCAAGAAACTAAACAGAACAGACAGCACACAAAACCTTATCAGATGGCGCTTACTTGTCTAGCAAGCACTTTCTGAGCACCCACTATATGCTAACCATCATGCCAGATGCTGAGAAGACAAGGAGGAGGGAGGTATAGTTCTCTTACTATGGTGTAGATGACAAACAGCATATTAGCATAGAGATGTATCACATTTTACCATATGATATTGCCAATATTGGGCTATTTTTTACCTAACAAGACAGTCTCACATGGTGAACCTCAGACAATACTATTGATGAATTATGTGAGAGGTTTAAAAGGAAGGTTCTAGGAACCCAGAATGGTGAAGCCTGGGAAGGCTTCACAGAGGAGGTAATATGGGAGCCAAGTGTTGAAGATTATACGGAGGGATTTTGCTAGAAAGAAGTGTAGAGGAAGGGCATTTTCTTTTCTTTTTTTTTTTTTTAGGAAGGGCATTTTCAAAAGGATCTGGCATGTGGTAAGGAAGGCAGATAGGACTTGCATGAATGGAAAGACAATTCTGGTGCAACTGGATTTGGGAATAAAAGTATAGGAGTGTGGAGAGTAAGAGTGAAAGTCAGTCCGCTTTCTTTGTGCTAAAGGAATTCATTCCATCCTCATAAAGAGTCACTGCAGGATCTGCTCTGAGTTCTAGACGGGCACAGGCAGTGGTGCAGAGGGTGGAGAACTGGTGGGGACCGATGTTGGTTGAGTAGATAAAGTTATTCAGTTTGGGTTCTAGAGCACTTTTCATGTTTTTCACTTGCCTGCCTGTTACCTAATATGCCAAGAACACTACGAGGCTGGGGTGGGAGAGGGGCAGCCTCTGGAGAAGCTTAGCCCCTGTAATGGGCGAGTCTAAAAATGAAGCGAAGTGCATTTGTTCAGCTACCGCTCATGACAGGAAGTCGGAGCCTCTTTCTGAAGGACTGTGCTCCCCTGAACACCTCTATCCTGTCTACCCCTACTAGGGCTCATCTCCCCATGTGGTGCTGAGTGTGCCCATGGCAGCATTACCACTCATTTGTTTCCACTCTGTTAGACAAACCAGAAATCCACTGGGCTGTTGCATCAGTGGGACGTTAGGAGCTGCCTCCTGGGAGTTCCACCCCCACTGACCCCCATTACTGTGGGGAGAAGAGTGCAGGCAGGGTCTCCAAGGAAGGAGCAAGGAGCCTTCGCAGCCCCACCCACTCCATGGTCCCCGGTGTAGGTGCGAAGCCTCCCTGGAGGGGAAGCTGGGGGGGATGTGGGGAAACAGAAACACTTCTCATCTTCAGCTCTACTGAACATAGCCATGGCTGAGATGCCCAGCGACTTGTTCCAAGTCAACTTTGGTCAGCGGTTTGACCTTAAGTCTCCTGACCTTAAGGAATCTCCATTTTCTCATCAACAAAAGAGTGACTCTTGGCTCATTTGATAGTGACCTCTGTGGTTAGAGACTGGCATATTGGTCGTCATCATCACCAAGGCTTCCGAGTAGCCTTTGGGAGAAGAACCTTCCCTGGCGGGTACTTCCTGCTATAGAAAAGGTCACTGGTGCCCTGGCCAGGATGATGGGAGGGGCGAGGGCACCTAGGCCCAGGCAGGCAATGACCGGTGCTCCTAGCTGGGCAGCTGGGCCCACACTGTGCTACTGTCTGGCCCAGACCCTTTCCTGCTAGCCCTGGGCTTGCCCTTTCTTTTGTCCTTAGGGAAGGCCTGGCTTGGTCACTGTCCTCTCAGATTTGACAGCAGAGATAGTACAAGAAAAGGAACCACATTTCCCAAGCTCCCTGACTTGGTTTCCAGAAGGTATTAGTTCTCTAGGTGATGGCAAGAGGCAGCCTGCCCAGGTACATGCAGGGCCACTGGGTCTGGCAAAGACACTTCTTATAGTGAGAATACCCCGTCGTTCATCATCTGACTCCACTGAGGCCCTTGGCTGCTTCTCCACTGCGCCCTTCAAACAGCTTTAAATCAACATCACTCATTAAGCCAATGAGTGAGCATTCATTCATCAACAAATATTTATTGAATGACAAGCTGGTGTCAGGCATTTCACTCTTGGGATACACATCAGTTATCAGGCGTTACCTTCCTGCCCTGATGAGGCTTGCATCCTAGTAGAGGAAGGTATAAATAATCTATAATATCTAGGTAAATTATATGATGTATCAGAAGACAGTTTTTCCCATGGGAAAATGAGAGCAGGTAGCAAAGACTTGGCACGCTGGGGGAAGGTAGCAATCTTAAATGGATAACGGTGGGAGGGCTCTTCCTGGGAAAGAGAACTAAGCAGGAACAGAGTCTCAGAGAAGAAAACAAAGGCAAAGGGAGGAGACTAGTTCCCAGGCTCCTGATTCTAGCCCGTGTTCTCTCCTCTGTACCACAGAAGCCACGTGTGAATGGAGGCCTTGTCAGAGGGAACAGCCCAGAGCCTATGTGCATAGAGCCCCAAGCCCAGGCTCCAGGAGGGCTGCAAATGGGGTGGGTGGGCTTCAGGGACTCCTGGGGCCCCCACCTCTACAGCTTTGTTCTCTGTTTCTCCCAGGTTGGGGTAGAACAATTGCTCCCTATTGTTTCTTATCCCATCTCCCTAGCTAGTCTTGGCCATCAGATGATGGTGTCATTGAGCAATTTCCACAGCTTCTGACTTACTAATTACAGGCTGATGAGCCTGTCACTGTGTGGCTGGGAGTGATTGGGGAGTTCTCAGAAAAAGGTCACTGTGGGACACTTACCCTGTCTGTGGACTTGGACTTGATACCCACAGACCGCTCCACATCTCACCATGAAGCCGTTGTAGGCAGTTAAACATGGGGTGGTGAATTTCTAGCTTCCAGCAGTCTTAGAAAGGATCTTGCCAGCTGCACTGCTCCCTTGCCCCCACCTGCAACTTCCCCGCCTTGCCCGAACCCCACCATTGATTCCACTCCAGTCTCTGCACATGCAGAATCTGGCAGAGTGATGGCCTTCTCTGAGGAGAGACTCTGCTGCCCCTTAAAGCAGGTGACAACCTGGTGACAATTTCCTTCTGTCCTGATGGAGCTCAGAGAGCCGCTGCCCTGGAGAGAGCCTGGGGCCTTCACACTTCTCCCCAGCAGATTCTGGAGCTGCTCTGATGCCCAGAGACTGTATGTGCCTCAATTCAGGGGAGCCAGAGAAAGGAAAATGCTCTTGGAAACTGATGCTTGGTTCTTGGTAACCTCCTGGCAGGCCGAGTGTTTCTGTTCCTGCCCTAGAGCCCTACACCTTAATTCTGAGGATCCAGGGATAATCACCTCCTCTTAGAAACAGCCCTAGTCAAACTTGTCATGAGGAACACATGTTACAGGGATGCAAACTTGGGTCACCGAGTCCGAGAAATGTAGCCAGGTTCTGCCTTCAGACTACACTTGCCTGACCTCTCAGTTGACATGTTGCCTTAAATTTCAGTGTGATGCAGCTAGGTTTTTTGGCCCGAACAGTCACAAGAAATCTTGAGGTCCTCTCATTTTGGGCCCAAATTCTTACCAGGGTCTTATCTTTTAAGTTATTTTTTTAAGACCGTGGGCTATGGGATCATGCCCAGTCTGATCATTCCTACCACCAAACCAGTCCTCCTGTAGCACCATTGAAAGTGATAGTGAAAGTGAAGTCACTCAGGACTTCAGCGTCCTACTCTTTGTGACCCCATGGACTGTAGCCTACTAGGCTCCTCCGTCTGTGGGATTTTCCAGGCAAGAATACTGGAGTGGGTTGCCATTTCCTTCTCCAGGAGATCTTCCCAACCCAGGGATTGAACCCGGGTTTCTCGCATTGTAGGTAGATGCTTTACCATATGAGCCACCAGGGAAGTCCCTAGCCCCCATCAACCCTTCGTTAACTTCTTTCTTCAGTGCAGGAGGCCACTGCTGGTTTAGCCTTTAACACGGCTGCTAGCCACTTATCAAGGCGGGGGAGCTCTTGCAAGATCATGATGGCAGCATATTTACACAGTTGAGCCAGAGGGAGGGCCTCTGGGGGCTGCGGACTGCAGTTTAGTCCTCTTGGGCCAGAAGAGCAATGCACTTTGCAAAAGGAGCTTTCTCTACCCTGGGGGTGTTTGTTTTAAAACTGGATTTGCAGGGTTTACTCTAGAGAGTTGCATGTTAGAGAGAAGCTAGGTGAGTCTTAGCTGGGCAATCTGCCAGTGTTTCATCTGATAACAAGGGTAGAGTTCAAGGCTGGCTCCAACCTCATTGTTCTCTCTGTTCTGGGAATCCTTTGGAGGTAACCTGTGTGCATCCCAGCCTGGGGGATTTTAATTCGCAGAGAGGCAGGTGCTGTAGTGAGCAGGATGTAGGCTTGGACTACACCCGTGGGTTCAGCACGCAGATGACTTGCTTACTCGCAGTGTGGCTTTGGATGAATTAGTAGACCTCTCAGCACCTTAGTTTCCTAATCTTCAGAATGGAGGTGGCAGCAGCTACTCCTGAGGGTGATTGGAATAATGCAAAGACCTAGCATGTATCCAGTCCCTCCGATATCCATTAACTGTGCTATTTCCCCAGTGGAGGAGAATTCTGGAAGAAAGCTCACTTACCTAAAATGCATGTTGATTCCTCTCTACAGGCAAAGAAGTCACCTTCAGGTTTCCATTTCCAACCCAGCCACTTAGGAACATTGCGGCCTCAGGTTAGTTAGAGCCTCCCTGAACCTCAGGGGCCCTGGCTGCGAAGGGGGATTATCAGACCCAGCTCGCAAGGCCGTGAGGGATCAGTGCAGCTCAGTGCCTGGCACCAGGAGACACCGGCGCCCACTGGGAGGTCACCGCCCCTAAGACCTGCCTGCATCTCAGCTCTGAAGGCATCATTTTCAGAGCCCCTCATATAAGGCAGTTTCAATCCTTGCCCTGAGCATATGGCTGAGGACTCAGGCACACCAGTCTGTCGTCTGATTTGCCTCATCCAGGGACTCCTCAAGGAGGAGTGTATTCCTATTTGCCCAGGAGACCTCCCCTGGCCCTATATGTCGAAACCTCCCCTTCCCTCAAGCTCTCAGCTCCGAGGCCCTGGAAACTCTGTCCCTAGCCCTGCCTAACCCACGTGGGTTTCCTAACCCTCACGGCAGGTCAGGCAGAGAAGTACAGCCTGGACACCTGGTATTCTGGGCTGAGTTCCAGGCCCCAGGGGGATGTTACCGTTGTCTGGACGCAAGCAGACCCAAGCGCCTGCTTCCTCCTTCCTTCAGAGCATCTGTCCTATGCCAGGAGTGTAGAGATGAGAAAGACAGGGTTAAGATATCAGGGAGTGCAAACCAGAGCAGAGACGACATCTCCCAGCTCGGAGCAGGGTAAGAAAAGTTCCAAGGTTCCCACATCCAGACAGGGACATGCTTGGTGATGGTGCTTGTGCCAACCATTAATGTCATCATGTTTGAATCTCAGTTGACTCGAGAAGCAGAGGGAGAAGCCAGTGCATTCGTCTGGGTGGGCTGTATTATTCTTACTCGTGCAGAGGAGGGAACACAGCAACTGTAAGTTCCTTTGTCTGAAGGCCACCCAGGAGAGGAGAAAAGAAGTTCCAGAACATGGAAAATTGAAGCGGCATCAGTGGTGGTGCTTTGGACTCATTAACCATCTGCCAGGCGATTCTTGGGAACCCAGCACCCTGTCAGGTGCAGCCCAGATTCTCTGAGGACTCTCTCACAGCCCTGTGAGGATGGCAGTGGTCTCCCCATTTTACAGATGAGGACGCTGAGGCTCACAGAAGCGAAATGATGTATGTGACGTTAACCTAATGTAAAGTTAGATGATGGCCCACCTGAAGTGTCCAACCATTCCAGCTTTTCCTAATTATATTAGCTGAAAAAAACTAGAATTTCCAAGAGGAAAAAAATACCCCATATAGTATTTTGGTTTTTCTTTTTAAATCTCTAATCCATGGTGGCCTGATTCTTCCGGTCATTCTGACCATTTGAGGAGCAGTGAGTTAGCATGAGTCCAGGTGGTCAGGTCTGCACTGTCTTGGAGCCAGGAAGACATCCTACCATCAGGAAATGGGAGATAACTGGAGACTCCAGGGCAACATCCTCCTTCACTCTGGCCTTTGGGGTGACCCTCCTCTAACCCCTGAGACAAGTTCTCCATCACCTGGTCTCCTAGTGTCCTTTCAGGAAGTCCTGGTCCACCTCTTCGTCTTGGTGTTCCTGGCATGGTTTCCATGATACAGTTGGGAAGGGCCTGTGGGAGCACCAGTGTTGCTTTCCCTGAGGGTGCCTTCATTTCATTATTCCTAGGAAAACCGCTGTCATAGGTGGGCCTGTGGATGCAACTGGGAGAAAGGAGTCTCTTATGACTAAGGGCCCACAATGAAAGGAAGGACAGGGCTTGGTCTTCATCCTGGATCCCTTGTGCTGATAGAACAGCCGAGCAGGCCCACGACTGCACAGACATGTTTTGGCGGCACCCCCAGCCACCCCAGGGCTCTCTGCTTGCTTCTATAATTGCTCCTAAGTCAGGATTGCACGGAAGCTCAGGGGCACAAAGTGCTTATTAGCTAAGTAGTTAATAAGGTCTCATTAGAGACTTGTATTTAAAACCCCAGAAAGTAGAGTCTCCCTCTCTGCTCACTCAAGGGAGGCAGTAATTGCGCGTGGGTATCTGGCATCACACAGTGCTTCCTGGGAGAGCTCCTCAGAGCCAGTTCACACATGGGGTCAAGAGAGACAGTCACACAAGGGGAGTATGGACAGTGAGGTAAATCTGACATCCCCTGTCTTTATTTTGCTGTAAAGCAAGAAAGTACTTGGTATTCTCAGCTCCTATCCGAGGAGGCCTGTGTTGGAGGCCCCAGCAGGGGGTGGAACATCAGGCAAATAATGGCTTATTGTCCAGAGCAAGTGCACCTGAACTTCTCTTAGGAGCAAGAGCCAAGTTTCTTGGCATTTGTGAAATCCTGGAAATGGCAGCGTGTATGCTCAGAAGCAGAATCCTAATCTCTTCCAGGCGGGGCCAGTTTTTAGAGTAGGGAGGGGTAAGAGGCCTGGCAGCTGCTGCGACTGAGAAGGAGCAAGCTTTGTGAAGTCTGAGGGGGTCCCATCTGTCTGGGATCAGACACCCCAGAAGGTCCCCGGCCACATCTTCCATAGTTCCCCAGAGAGCCCCACACATGGTCTGGCATGACTGATCCAAAGTAGCTGCTGGTGTTGGGGCTTCCTTAATGAGAAGTGGGCAGGCCTCCCCTGGGTCATGTCTTTCACCCCAGCCTGCTTAGCAGTCCTTCCCTCTTCATCCTCTTTTTGTACCTGTGCATTTGTTGGTACCCAATGAGTTGGCCTCAGGTTCTGAGGGTGGGCCCTGCTTCCAGGAGGCAGGACCTGTGGGCACCTGCTGCCACCTGCTTTGCTGTTCCTGAGCTTCCTGCTTTATCTTTGAGGCTTTCACAGTGAATTCAGTGTGGCCTTCCAAGAGCAGTCCTGGATTTAGATTGAGGGCCTTCCTTTGTCCCCACGCAAGTCACTGTTACTTGCTGTGAAGATGGCTATCAACCTGTGACTGAGGGCCAGCAGCCTACACTGCTGCCGTCTGTGGGCACATCTCCCAGAAGCTGGATTCAGAGGCTGGGGAGCATCTGGAGCCTCCCTCCCTCCAGGGTCTTAGGATCAGGAGCCGTGTTTACAGATACAGCCTCATATTGTGCATGTTTGCCTCCCTGCAGAGGAGACTGCAATATTCCCGGGCTGGCCTTTCAGAGCTGGTGGGGAAAGAATAAGCTGGGATTTGCCTGGGGGTGTATGTGTGATTGTACCACGTCTGCTTGCATTGTCAGCTCTCACCCCTTCCCAGCTCCATGACACACCAGTGGGGATCCAGGCATTCACGGGTAGGCACGGACCATCATGCCTTCGGGAGCACAGGCACCCACAACCCATCAGGCTGTGGTCTCCAGGCCAACGTGGAACTGACTTGCCCAGCACCAGCTCTGGTGCCCTGGGCACTGCCACCTGGGGCTCCCTGTCCTGCTCCTTGCCCAGTGGGGACCACCGTCCATTCCCATTTCGGCCACTCTTTATTGGCAACGTAGTCAGTGTCCTGACCTAACAGAACTGAAGTCAGGCATAGCCACAGCTCCTTAGGGGACACAGGGGCTGCAAGGGAGGCTGGGGCTGCCAAATTCAGAGGGAGAAGGGAGGAGGAGTCAAGTTCATCTTGGCCCAGCCCTGCCAAGTGCCCGGCATTCACACACATGCTTTCTCATTCTTGCCACAGCTCCACAAGGAAAGCACCATTTATTCCCATTTCACTAAATGCGGACACTGGGCTCAGAAGTTGAGGGCTTTGTGTCCCATTTTAGAACCGTTAGTGGTAGAGCGCAGTCCTAACCCTCCTGATCTGGGGAAATGGGGAACAGGTCTCACTATGTAGCCACTCCAGACCCTCTAGTGAGGAGGAGTCTTGGAAAGGTCAGCTTCAGTGTAGCTGGCTTGTTTTTGTAGTGTGAAGGTCCCCCATCTGGGGTTCAGGAGACCTTAGCAGAGTCCTGAATCTTGCACTGATTCCTAAGTGGCCTTGGATAGATCCCTTCCTCTAGGATTGATTCTCCCTATCTGTGAGCTGAGTAAGCAGAACTCCTGAAGACCGTGTACGCCCAGTGGATGTAGTTGTGAGTCGCCCTGCTGATCTCTCTTTTCTCCATCTGCAGCGTGCCTGCTGCCGACTATAGGCTAGTGAGGCCTCTCCTGGGATGCTGGCTGCTGTTTGCATGTGGGCGTGGAGCCCTCTGCCACCTCCAGCTTGTTGGTGTTCTCCTCCTTGGTGCTAACAGCCTCTCCCTTTGTCTCTGTCTCCTTTACCTCTGCTCTTGGGTAGCTGACAGTAGGGAAAGTATCCAGCGGAATAGGGGCTGCAGCTGAAGTTCTGGTCAATCTGTACTTGAATGATCACAGACCTAAGACTCAGGCCACCTCTCCAGACCTGGTAAGGATGTGCACCCTTCCGCCTTCACCCTCAGATACCGGCTCTGGCCTCCCAGGGAGGGTGCCTGGGATGCGGAGAGGATAGCCTGGCCCCCTTCTCATGGGACAAGAGGGGCTGAGAACAGGCTGGGTCAGAGCAGAGGTTAGTGGGGGGCTGTGTTTCCTTGTAGACGAACCTCAGTTGGCCCCCTAGTGGGTCATTTCGTAAAGCAGAGCATCTTCCCTTCTAGCAGGGGCTCTGGAGGACTCAGGGGAAAGCTCAGGGGAGGCCATCTACAGAGATGGACAACCATTACTACCAATGTTTAGCATCCAGTATAGATTAGATTAAGAAGTAATGGGGAAAACATCCCTATCCTCTGAATCCTCTCCTTCTCTGGATGACTCTGCTCACTGTCACCACCAGCAGTTTGAGTTGAGAGTTCTTTTGGTGTCCTTTTGGCACATTCCCCTGGAATCACCCAGGGGTGCTCCTCCTGCCCTGGGCCTCACCCTCCCCTTTTGCACTGAAGAAGTTGATTGGCAGCCTGATGCCCGTTTCCTGCAGTTCTCTTGAACAGTTTTGATGCCATGAGCCTTCCCTGCCTGACCTGTGTCACTGCAAGGGGACAAGGATGGATAAGACATTCTTTCAGTGACCTCACTCTAGACCCAGGCAACACTTAACCCCTGACTCAGATTCCTGGAGATGGCATCTCTGGGCAGGCATGTTTGTGAGGGACACCTGCTCTGTCAGACCAGGAAATGTCACTCCCACCATGAAACCAGAGTGTACAGCAGCCTGCCAGGGAGTACAATCAACACTGCCCTGGCAGGGCTGGGCTCTGCGTACCTTCCCACCCTCACTCTTTGCAGCAGCACCCCCAGTGACAAAAGCAGCACGTTGCCTGTGAGGTCCCACAAGGCAGGCTGGCATCTCTACACACCCGGCCTTGCATTTGAAGATGCGGTGTATACCCTAACACACTGCTCTTCTCTTCCGATGCCGTGTGCCTGCCAGGAGTCTGTACGGAAGACGTTTCCCCTGAACGTGGGTGGCAGCGACACCTGTTACTTCTGCAAGAAGCGCGTGTATGTCATGGAGCGGCTGAGCGCGGAGGGCCACTTCTTCCACCGGGAGTGTTTCCGCTGCAGCATCTGTGCCACCACCTTGCGCCTGGCCGCCTATGCCTTTGATGTTGACGAAGGTAACCCCCAGGGGCCGGGGCAGCACTTGTGTCTGGCCTGGGCCTCTTGACTCTGGAGGCTCTGGGACAGCCGGCACTTCCTGGGGAGTATTGGTGTCATCAGGAAAGCAGTTCAGGGAGCAGGGATCCCCTGCTAAGGGGAGAGGCTGCCTTTGGTGGGCAGGGGCCTGAGGAAAGGGGAGCTGACAGCATGGGGGGTGCACATGCGTAGGGAGCACCTCCCAGGTGCCATGTGCTTTATGGACATTTTCTTACTCAGTCTCACCGCCTTCAGTTGCGCCTGTGTGGTCGAGAAAATCAAACCTGACAACTTATGTCACATACTTGGCACCACACCTGACATGTAATAAGGGTGCGATTTGTTGTTATTTGATTGCCAAGTCACGTCCAACTCTTCGCGACCCTATGGACTGCAGCACACCAGGCTTCCCTGTCCTTCACCATCTCCCAGAGTTTGCTCAAACTCATGTCCATTGAGTCAGTGACGCCATCCAACCAGCTCATCCTCTGTTGCCCCCTTCTTCTGCCCTCTATCTTTCCCAGCAACAGGGTCTTTTCCAGTGAAAAGCGGGGAGCAGGGGGGTTTCAATAAATGATGTCATATTCATGTTATTATCAATGAAGCGTGTATTGTAAGAATGACCATAACTGTAACATGCCCTCTGCTGAGTGACCTACCAGAGTCATCAATGAAGGAATTGCACTCATTGGAATGAGTGATTAATTTCTAACCTTCAGCACTTGATGTTTGCACCATCATATAATGACGAAGCTTGTGATTCCACACTCTAAAACTAACTGCCTGTGTTTACATCCAGAGTATGCCACTTCCAGCATATGGTATATGTATGCCACATACATATAACCTCTTACCTGACCTCTGGGTCCCTCAGTTCAGTGAGTTCAGTCGCTCAGTTGTGTCCAACTCTTTGCGACCCCATGAACCGCAGCACGCCAGGCCTCCCTGTCCATCATCAGCTCCCAGAGTTCACCCAAACCCATGTCCATTGAGTCAGTGATGCCATCCAGCCATCTCATCCTCTGTCGTCCCCTTCACCTCCTGCCCTCAATCTTTCCCAGCATCAGGGTCTTTTCAAATGAGTCAGCTCTTCGCATCAGGTGACCAAAGTATTGGAGTTTCAGCTTCAACATCAGTCCTTCCAATGAACACCCAGGACTGATCTCCTTTAGGATGGACTGGTTGGATCTCCTTGCAGTCCAAGGGACTCTCAAGAGTCTTCTCCAACACCATAGTTCAAAAGCATCAGTTCTTCAATGCTCAGCTTTCCTTATAGTCTAACTCTCACATCCATACATGAGTACTGGGAAAACCATAGCCTTGACTAGACGGATCTTTGTGGACAAAGTAGCCTCTGCTTTTTAATATGCTGTCTAAGTTGGTCATAACTTTCCTTCCAGGGAGTAAGCGTCTTTTAATTTCAGTTTTCTTATTTATAAAATGAGGATAATAGTACTTTGCTCGTAAGGTGATCACTGATTTAACTCAGGGGAAGGATTTAAGATAGTGCCCAGTATATTGAGTCCTACTCAAGACTTCACTTTTATATCATTATTCCCATCACTGTTGTCACTGTTGATACAGTGAGCAAAAAAAGGGTTTTCTGGAAGGCATCCAGTATCCTGGGCAGTGGCCAGTGGCCCAGTGTGCGGCTCACTGGGTTTTTCTGCCACCATCTGCTCAGTGCTGTTCCCACCCCCAGGGGTCCCAGAAGCAAGAGGAACTACAAACA
The DNA here is from genome assembly GCF_033118175.1 of Dama dama. Taxonomy (NCBI): domain Eukaryota; kingdom Metazoa; phylum Chordata; class Mammalia; order Artiodactyla; family Cervidae; genus Dama; species Dama dama. The sequence goes on along the minus strand of NC_083681.1, from coordinate 40,808,978 downwards.
GAGTTGCTATTCAAGGCTGTCCATTTTGCTGCCTGGCAGCTGGCCTTGGGAAGAGACTTGGCCTCAGGGATTATCTGAGGGTTTCTGCCCCATTCCCGGGAGCATTCTCTCCGGTCTCTCGCCACCATTGCTGCGGCTGGTGGCCTCCTCTCAGCGCCTCTTCTTTAAGGCAGGTGGCGGAAAGCATTTCCCACGTTTGCACCTAGGCTTGTTTCCCTTAGCGGTGTTTCTCTGACCTAGATGGGGGCAGGCACTCGGCTCAGGTTCTGCTGTGGCTCTGGTTTACAGGAGAAAAACCTCTGAGCATCTCTGTCTGTCTTTTTACAGGCAAGTTTTTCTGCAAGTCTCATTTCATTCACTGTAAGACCAACAGCCAGCAACGGAAGAGACGGGCAGAGTTGAAGCAACAAAAAGAGGTAAGTTTTATCTCGAAAATGGTGGTGAAATGAGGAAGTTCCCTGGTAGGAGGAGGTTGTCAAGAGTTCCTGCAGGTTAGGCCAATGTTTCTAGCTTTGGGTGGGCTTGACTCAGGTGAAGAGGGCTCTGCTCCCTGGCAGAAAGGTCCCTGTGTCTCAGTCCGTTCATCTGGCCTCTGGGGTGTGAGCTGTTCCAGATGTCAGCTCCCAGGGCAATGACTGCTGCTTCTCATGAGAAGCCCAGAAGAGCTTTCCCATGTGCCAAGGATGGGGCTAAATGCTTAGCCATGCAAAAGCCATGTAGCCCCCAGGGCCTGGGGCCCACATGGCCACAGAGCCCTGTGAGCAGGGATGCCTGGTATAGGGCCAACCCTCTGTGGTTTCTAAGTCCTTTCCCCAAGCTCTTGGATGTCAACAACATGACTGGCCTGTTTAATTTGCAGATGGCTTGTGATAGCACCCTCCCTACCCCCACCCATGGTAGCTCTTAGCCAGCATCTTCTTTATGGCTTGATTAATCATCCACCTCCAGCAAGACCAACAACTTCAGCTTTTTTCTGATTTCACAAGTAATATGGGCTTCCCAGGTGGCTTAAGTGGTAAAGAATCCACCTGTCAATGCAGGAGACGCAGGTTCGATCCCTGGGTTAGAAAGATCCCCTGGAGGAGGAAATGGCAACCCACTCCTGTATTCTTGCCTGGAATGTCCCATAGACAGAGAAGCCTGGCAGGCTACAGACCATGGGGTTGCAAAGAGTTGTACACAGCTGAGCAACTGGGCACACACAGGTACACACACAGGTACATACACACACACAATAGAAAAATGGCTAAGTAAATGAAAGTCTATAAAGAAGGAAAGTGATATAACCCATCATCACTGTATCCTGAGAAAATCATAATTAACATTTTGGAACATTTCCTTGTAGACTTTTTCCTGTATGAATACTGTTGACCTTTGAACAGTGTGGGAGTTAGAGCCTTTGACTGTCTGCAGGTTCAAAACTTCATGTATAATTTATAGCCAATCTTTCATATTGATGGTTCCTCCATATCCATAGATTCAGCCATCCATGGATTAGGTAGAGGTGTAGTATTCATTATTGAAAAATGTGCATTCAAGTGGACCCATGTGGTTCAAACCCACATTGTTCAAGGGTCAGCTGTATGTTTTAACCCAGTTGGAATCCTACCTGTGCAGTTTCATAGCCTTCTTTTTTCAACAACAGTATATTAAGAACAGTTTCCCATTAAGAATTCTTTTGGAGCCTAATTTTTGATACCTGTAAAAGATGACTGATAATTTATTTGCATCCTATATTGTTGGACATTACTATTTTTGCCTTATAAACATTTTACAGGGAATGTCTTTGTACCTGTATCATTATCCATATTTTAAATTGTTACTTAGGATCAATCAGGAGAATGAGATTACTGAGTCAAAGGGCATGTATGTTTTGAAGGCTCCAGAGGAAAGTGATGCTGTGATCAGTTCCCACCCCCACCCCAGGAAAGTCACACCCGTGTTCAGCCCCCTTCAGCAGTGCACAGGGGGTGCTGAGATTTTGGGGAGGGGTCCTGGTTGCAAACTGTAGGGTCTGCCAGGTCCTCCCTTTATTGAGTCTTGCTCTGCTTCACTGGAGGAGCCCTCTCTGAGCATCATGGGCTGATTGCCCTCACCTTGATCTCTTTCTCAGGAGGAGGGGATGTGGAAAGAGCAAGAAGCCCCTCGGCGGGACCCTCCCGCGGAAAGTTCTTGCGCCGCCGCCGCCATCGCCACACCGGAAGGCAGCCCCCCAGGTATCCCCAATTCCTTCCTTAGGAGGGCGCTAAGCTGGCCCCTCAGGCTGCCGTGGGGCCTGCTTCATCTTCCCCGGAGGCTGCTTAACTGGATTCAGGGACTCCTGCGCGCCACCAGCCTGCATATCAGGGACAATGCTTACAACTACTGCTACACCTACGAGCTCCTGAGCCTCGGGCTGCCCCTGCTCTGGGTGTTCTTCGAGGCCCTGGCTTCCATGTACCGGGAGTCGGAGGAGTCCCTCCAAAGCATCCGGAACTGGCTGCTCAGATGCGTCCCGGCCAAGCTGCACTGAAGCCCAGTCCCACAGTACCGTAACATTTCCCGCGTAGATGGCGGCCTGTGCGGCCGGCTCAGGCGCTGGCCAGGGAGCCCCACGCCCTTGAACCAGTTAGCTCAAAGCCAAAGAATTTCCCGTCGGCCACCTGCACCTAGCCTGGTCGCGGTGAACATCTGCTTCAGGCCACCATGACATGAAGGATGTTTTTTTAAATAGCTTTGTACTTTTATACCAAAGCGAGCCATACTTCTAGGTTTACATTTCAATTTTTAACGTTTAATAAGCCAAGAGAAAGCATTTTTATTTTTTTTTCCTATGACTGTCAGTTTTTGTAGACACGGGTTTGAGGTTTATAACTGGTATTCCAAAAACCCCTTCCACGTTGCGATCTTGAAATAGCCACTCCCTGTAAGGTGAATAATTTGAGCTCTTAAGTAAACCAAAGCGAGCGTGCGATCTCCTGACAGTGCCTTCTGATTTTTCTGCCTGGATACCACTTGTCAACAAGGGACAATTGTTTGCAACATGAAAGCATAGTAATTTAGAAGAAAAACCAAAACAAAACAGAAAGGACGTAAGAGAATTAAATCTATAGAAGGATATAGCAATATATAGTTGCCTATTACCTGTCTTCCCAGGGACAAGGACTATTTTGCTCCCTTGTTCTGATGTAAAATAGTAGCTTCAAGATTCCCCTGACCCCAATAGCAAACTGCAGCCAGATTATGTAGAACCACAGGGTTTCAAGTGAATTGTTGCAGACATACATTTTCCCTTCCCACTAATGAGCATGGCAGCCAAAGCCCGTTGGCCCCTGACCACTCAGAACTCTATCAAACTGATGCAATCCTGAAGAGGAGTCGTGTCAGCTGGTGGCATTTTAAGCCCTCCTTTTGAGGTCCCCAATCCAGGTTGCAGTCTGAGCCAAGGCCATTCAGGGTCCACAACAGTCAGGCTGAGGGAGGAAATTGCCCTCTCATGCTGTGTCCTTTGAAACGGAGGGTGTTTGTTAGCACCTGACAGTATTATTTCTGGAAAGCGTGATCTCCCCCGTGAGCATGGCCTGCAGGCATTCTGGCTTCTTAGCCAATTGGCTGCCATGCATATTTGGTCAAACGGTCAGAAACCATTGGTTATTGAATTGTCCCAGCCAAGGAATGCATCTGATCCAGGAAGCTCCCATGTCTTGAATAGCAGAGGAGGCTGGGAGCGGACACTGTTATTGACTTATGCATAATAAATATACCTTATTAAGGGCAAAACGGGCCTTGGGCCCACCTATATTCTTCATTCTGGGCATCTGGAGGAGGCCTCAGCCTTCCCAGCTCCACTCTGCCTGGACATGCACAGCTGCTGAGTCTGGCTGAACAGTGGAGATGGGTGATAGAGAAAAACCTTGGGCAGAGTTCAGTGTATCTAGAGTTGCTAGGCCTTGCCTGTTACACTAGAAAAATCCTTTAGATTAAGAAAGGATGGAGTCTGGTGGGTTAGGAGCCAGAACCCTTAAGGGCTTTGAGATGCCAAGTTCTCCAGGCTGGGAAGAAGCAGGGAGGCATTTCTATAATATAAACACTTCCCTAAGTCCTTGGGTAAATTAGGGGCCTGACTGCGGCCAAGTCCGTGGGAACTGGCGCCTCTGTCTTTGTTGGAACTGTTCTTGTCCTATGACTTGCATTGTGTTTTTCCAAATTTTTGCTGGTATTTTAGTGTCCTCTGGTGGGAGGAGCCCTTGATTCGTTTCATGTTTGATTCTGAAAGTCACGATGTAAACACATCACAGCTGTGTCATTGTTATTCCCGTCAGCTCAGGGCAGGATGAGATGCTTTGTGGGATGGTCCATGAAGCTGGAGTTAGGATCTCTGAGAATGTCACTTATGGCCATAAGGAGACTGGTTTGAATTACTCTGGTGAGACAGGGCGTGCCTGTCAGAAGCCTGAGATGTTTGTGTGTTCTGAGACGTTGAACCTTTCTGGAGGGGCAGCAGCAAAACACAAAAGTAAGTCCTTGGAGCGGGATGTTTCTAAACCTCCATAACCTATTTAAGAATGAATATGGGACTCTAGACTAAAATCTGGGCAGAGAGGATGTGGGGGGCAATGGAGACGGGATTATTTCCAATTGCACGGATCCACTCTTGCAGATGAGTCACTGCTCATTTCCAGAAAGGTTCATCTATCCTAAGCAAGCCATAACTTGTTTGGGGGAGTTGCTCTTTTTTTAATGGTTGCCTCATTTTCAACTCCCGTACCTTTTTGTATTGTCCAGCATTTTCCTTGTTCCCCCAACTAAATTCTCTCTTCTGTCTCTCTCTCTCTCTCCAAACCTTACACTGTGGCCATCAGTTCATTTCAGCCTTCCAGTGCTGCACCCACTTCTTGGCTGACACACTTCTGCTCTGAGGTGACTGGTTTTCTTGCCAATTTTCAGAGAGTGGTACTAACCCCTGACCTGCTTTCTGCGCCCTGTCTCCCCCCCCAGCCCCCCGCCGTGGCCTTGGTTGTGCTAACTGCGAGCGTCTTGCCTACTAATGGACTCATTCATTCGGTGGCATGGTTGGTGAACAATGTGGGGTGGTATTCAGCTCGAAAGCGTTTCTGATTCCATCCCTCTGAGCGGGCTGCCCAGCCCACTCCAGGTGCATGGCCCGCCTCCTCGCTACACTCCACGGCCTGCGTGCATGCTTTTCTGGTTGCACTTACAAAGCTACTTACCTTCCTGGGAGGGTTAACCTGGAATGTGAGACTGTGCCATAGAGAGGGCCCTTCACCTTTGAAAAGAACTCTTTCATCTCTCAGCCTCTGAAAAAACATATGCATACAAGCATCTTCTTCAGTTGCTTTTTAATATAAAGGTTATCAATCTGCACCATAGGTGACTCTTTTTGGAAGGATTTTAAAAAAAAATTTCTCCCGGGCTTCATCACAAGCTTGGCCCAGACTCTCTATTTTGAACACATGATCACAATTTTTCTAGTGAATCTTTCCTCCCCAGCAGCCTATACCTTCCCTCCCAGGGTTTTGCTTTGACTCTTCTGGTCTCTCTAGGCTTATAAAGCCCCAGAGGATACAGAAGCTTCAGCTAGAGCAGTCATCGTCACAGGCCAGGAGTGCCTTAGAGAGCAGCTCCCTTTCAATGCCCCCACAGCTCTGCTCAGAACACATCCCCCTGCTGACTCTGCCTGGAGCAGCAGGACACTCACAGTGCTTTTAAAGAGAAACACCACACCTAGTCCAGTGGGGCTGTTGAAGGCAGGCCTCGCAGTCCCGGGCTGCAGGTGATGGTGTCCTGCATGTGGCCCAGAGCCATGCTGACCTCTCTGCACAGCCCTGCATGCTGCATTTTGCTCCCTCGTTGGTGCAGATCCCCACCAGGATGAAGTCACCGTTCTTGTCTTATCTTCTCTTGCAGAGTCTCCCCCCTTTATAGAATGTCAACCAAAGAGTGCCCTCCTCCCCCCAGCCTCCTCCTTAGCTAGCCTCCCCCACCTTGTCACCATGCATGTTTGTGACCTTTGGTAGTCATTACCACGTGGAACCCTGTATTTTGCACACAGCGAACAATGTTTAGCTTTATTTATGGTATTTGATGCTGTACATGGAAATAAATACGGTTCTTTATAAAGCTCATTGTTTCCTCTCTTCTTTGCCGTGGAAGCTGCTCAAACCTCAAACACAGGGGTTGGTTGAAGGGGCTGGCCTTTCATGAACTGGCGGGCCTTGCACTTGTGGTGACCTGGAGCTCTCTGGGGCTGTGCTGGGTACTCTCAGAGGAAATATTACCTGGGGGTAATATTTGGAAAATATCACCCATGCTCCGCAGCCAGGCTTTTGGGGCTCTTCCTTGAAAACTCATGGTACTTTTCTGCTGTAGGTGCTGGGCATTGTTGGCTGAGGGTCAGGGTGCCCTCATCTATAAGGAACAGACTATATTGACAACTGCTTGCACCCATTTCCTGCACGCATCCAAGCCATGGACCTGTGAGAGAACTTTACTTAGGAACCTTACTCTAACTTAGGTTCCCATGCAACAGAGGCTGCTCTTGAAAGTTTTGTGCTGGCCCAGCTGAGTGATGGGTATAAGGTTAGAGGAAGGACTGGACTTTGGTTTCAGGAGGGCAATGAACATGGCAGGTGTATTTATCCACGGAGGAGAGCCATCTGGGCTGCTAAGAGACCGACTTTGCCCTCAAAGGCTCAGGTCACTCAGTTTCTTGGCTGCAAGGCTCTGCCCACAGGGCCGCTCTGAGGACGTTTCCAAGGCAGGCTCTGGCTCAGTCCTACTAATCTTTAAGGGAGGGATTTGAAGTTTTACTCAACTAGTCTGGACGGTGTCAAAGAAATCTGGTCCCCCACCTCCCTAGGGTGGATGCCTTTCTTGGCCAGGCTGAATGTGCTGGGCTTCTGACACTGGCATGTAAACTCATCTATGAAATTCACAAGGGCCCTTGTATCTCTGAAGGGGCACTTTCGAGGCCCTGGGCCTCTGAGTCCAGTTGCTGGTGCCTGGAGCTGCCTGGCATCATGACCAAGTGTTGTTACTTTTACCCAGGTGAGATGCTCTTTCTGTTCCCTAAAAGGAAGGGTGTTAGGGACTGAAGTCAGGAGCTGGGTTGGACAAGTGACTTATTCTTTTATTCATTCATCTATTCACGTGTTTACTGAATGCCTGCCATGCCCTAGGCGTATTCTAGGACCTAGAGATGCAGCAGTGAGCTGCACGGAGCACCACCCCTCCCTGCATCTTGGACTGTATATATCTCAGTGTCGTTCTACCAGACTTGATTCGTTTTGCTTAGTTGTGCATGCACTTATTTATTTGTACATGCACACATTTGTTTACTCAACTAATATTTAGTGAGCATCTACTGTATGTTGAGAATATAGCAGAGAATGAGACAGACAAAAATCCTCATTCTCATGGAGCTTACAGTTTGGTTTTGATTTGAAGTTGGGTTAAAGCAACATTTTCCAAAGTGTGACAATGGAACACTAGCGTTGAGAGGTGCTCTGTGAAGAAGGGGTTCCATAGTCCCAGAGTTTGGGAAATGTTTTATACTTACCATGCGGATCCTCCCAACTCTTGGTGATCCACAAGACTCATTAGCACATTCAAGTCTGAGGAGTCCTCCAGTAAGGAAGCCTAATTAACTTTTTTTCAACTGGGTTTTCCTATACCTCTTTGAAGTGAGTTTTTTGTTTGGGGGGGGGGGTGTTTTTTGTTTTGCATATTACATTCTATGTAAGTGTTTATAAAATATTCTTTATCCAGAAACACTGGATGAAAGAAATTAAAAATGTAAATAATAGAATTAAGTATTGGTCAGATAATGGAGTGGTAACTTTCTAAATTGTAAAATCTCGATGGAAAAAATCTCAGAGGGAAAACATGGCACAGATCTGACTTATAAACATTTTTTTAAAACTTAATGTATAAAAAGTAAAAATGAAAATAGTCAATAGGCAGGCAGACCAGGGAAAAATCTCAATTTGATATGATAACAAAGATGTTCATTGCTGTGGCATTTAGAAAGTTCCTGGAAAGCAATGGTCTTAGGCACCTTGCGCGTGTAGGTAGTATTTGTTGATTAAAGATCCAGTGATAAACGGGCAAAGGCTATGCATGAATAGTTCACAGTCAAGCAAATTTTAAAACACTGAAGCAGCAAGCATTTCCAAAAATGTTCTAACTTGGCTTTCAAAGGAATGTAAATTAATTATGCTGTACCCACTAAATAAGTAAAGGAATAGTGAATAGATTGTAAGAAAAAAATGCAGACTTAATCACTAATATTAAGTGAAAAGTTAAATGGGGACCATCTTTTCTGGAAAGCAATATGGTAACGATTATTAAGACCCAAAAAAGGGATTCTGACCTCTGAGCCCAGTAATCCCACCCCAGGAACTGATCCTAAAGAAATAATCCAGCCAGAGAAAGAAAGTCCCTGCAACCTGAATATGGAGTAGCATAAGTGGGTCAAGTGACGTGGGTCAGCATGGGCTGCTCTCCTCTATTTCTGTGAACTCATTCCCTTTCAGGGCTTTTCCTTTAATCCCTTAAATAAGTAAAAGAAGCGACTGGTACTTTCCCTGCCCCAAGGCCAGTGTTTCCAAGGAGTCAAAGAGTTCCTGTGTGGTACCTCATTAGCTCTTCACCTTCTTGGGTTAATACTGATTTAAAGTTCACTGAAGCTAGAGGCAACCTAGAGCACAATCTTCAACTATTAAGATAGATGCAACTATTAAGATAGATATCTATGAAGATAGAGCACTATTTTCACCTGTCCAAGGCTCAGGCCAGGAATCTGGTGCTGCTTACAGGAAAAACCTTGGCATGGGGGAAGGCCTTGGACTTGGCTGAAGACCCAGCTCTGACCCCAACACTTTGTCCTGACTCAGAGGCACGGGGCAAGTCCGTTCCGTGCACGGGGCTAGCGATGCCTCTGGCAGAGGGCTTTGTGAAGGCAGAGTTGGTGGGCATGCCCAGCAAGGGCTCTTGCTGAGTTACAGAGTGAACTTTCCTGGTTCCATGCAGCAGAGAGTGTCCTGAGGGAGGCATTCTGGGTCAGAGAGACTCAGAGTCTGACAGGACTTCTGAGAACTAAACGGCTCTCAGTTCACATGGGTTGGCAACATCGATTGCTGTCTAGCCTTCCCGTCCCCTGGCTCTCTTGACGGTAACTAGTTACTTCCCTTCAGACATCCTGGCCTCAGTTTGAGCCCCTTCTCTCCCATTACCTGCACTTTAGTTTTGCTGTAGTGAGTGTCTTGAGTCTCAGCAGAGGAGCCGTCTCTAGCTCTGTCGTGGGCTGCCTGCTCACTGTCTCCATATCGCTATCTGCACAGTCTCCAACTTAGATGTCCGCCTCAGACTTCTGATCTTCCCCTGAGACAGACTCCACCCTTGGCCTTCACAGTCTCCGGAAATGGCAGTTCCGTTCTTCTTGTTGCTCAGCTCAGAGCCTTGGTTGGAGTCATTCTTGGCTTTTCTTGGTCATACATCCAGTCCGTTAGTGAATTCTAAGTAGAGCCAGAACCTAGCTGCGTCTCACCACCTCCATGTTACCGCCTGGTCCCAACCACTGTTATTTCTTCCCATGTTTTTCTGGCCACCTTCTACAAGCCCTTCTTATAGAGAGCTCTTCCTACGCCTTTCAACCTATTTTCAACCCAACAGCTGGAGTAGTTCTGTTAGAACTTAAATCTGATCTCTCCTCTGCTCAAAACTCCACTGGCTGCCCAGCTCCCTCAGAGTAAAAATCAGAGGCATATGGTGGAGTCAGATGGTTCTGTACAGTCTGGCCCCTGTCACTCTGACCTGCTCCCCTTCACATGCTGTGTCCCAGCCACAGTGGCCTCTGCCACGTGGCATTTGCACTGGCTGTTCTCTCTGCCAGGGACACCGTTTCCTGGTATCCATATGACTGATCCTACTTCTATTCAAGTCTTTGTTTCTATGTCTCCCTCCCAGTGAGGTCCACATTTAATACCACAACCTGCTCCCCCAGCTCTCCTGATCCCCCTACCATCTAATTTTCCTATTATATAAGTTATTTACTACCTATGTGTATTGTTTATGTTTTCCTTCTTGTTAGAACATAAACTCCTCAAGGGTGGGAATCTTTGTTTTTTGGAACACTCATATACACCCAGCAGATGGAACAGTGCTTGGCATGTAGCAGGCCCTCAATAAGTATTTATAGAATAAATAAAGGTCCTGCCTTCTGGCCTGGACCTCTGACTCCTCTGACTAGGGAGCCTGCAGCCATCTGGGGCCTGAGATGATCTTGCTGGTGTCAGATCACAGGAGCGGAGAGAACCTGTAAGAGAAGTAGACATTGTGTCTTGCTCCCTCTGCAGAGCCTGTGGATTGATTGGGAGAAGGGAGTTTTGGTTTAGCTCCATTTTGCCTCCAAGGGGTATAATCTGCACACAGCCTCTCTTGGCTGCGTGTGGGAGCAAGTATGTCCGAAGCTGAAGGCCCAAGGCTGGCCCAGCATGGTACCTATTTGTGGCAGGAGAGGAAGGAAGAGAAGAGTCAAGATCTGGGGACTAAGGCTCCAAAGCCAGCACTGTGAGCCAAACACAAGTAGGAAAGTCAGCTTCCTTCTGGCCCACCACACTGTCGGATGCCCCCATCCCTTCCTCCCAGCCCTGATGGAGGAGGCCTTGCTGCTCGGAGGGCTCCAGCCAATTTGGGGGCCCATCTATAGCTAGTGTTTCCATGGTGTGTCCAGGCAGAGGGCTCTGTGAGGTGAGCAGACCAGCTCTGCTGAGGGCTGTGAGCAAAGGAAGGCTGGGTCCTCCTTCTGGCTGGCTTTTAGTTTACTTGAGTTGGTTTCTGCACAGAAGTTGCTGCTAAAGCCAGGCAGGGTCCTTGGAGGAACACTGCTCACGCTGATTCAAAGCAGTAGAGGGTGAGCCCAAGTACACATGTCTGCACACAGACGTGCCCCACGGTCAGCCTGGGGGCGCCCGGTGAGCATGCCGCTGGGCAGGGGAGCCGTGCCCCAGCATGGCAGGTGGACCTGAGGCCCAGGGCCACCCATCCGTGCACTCATGCCCTGAAAGGCCCTGGAAGCTGGGATTCCTAGTAGTACACGCTCCTCCAGGATGACAACTGTGCTGTCTTTAGACACCTGTGCCTTTATCTTTGAAAGGGACATGCACTGCAAAGGCCCTTGGAACTAGACCAACAGATCCCTCCTGGGGCAATTGGGTGGAGGGAATACTTGACATAGGCTCCTTCCCAGGGCCCTCGCCTGCTGGGGGCTTGTCAGTGTCCCCTCACTCATCACAGTCCAGGAGGAGACTGCACTACACTTAGTATCCTGGACATGGGGATACAGGCAGTGCTGTGTATTTCCCATGGTACCCACCACCTACTGTGTGGCCCTGGCCTCTGGACTCATAGCACCAGCTCCTCTCAGAGTCCCCCTAGCCAGTAGCTTTCTATTATTACTCATCTGTGAGTTGCCTTGTCATCCCTATTTGACTTTTCTGTCAAATAACTCAAAAAACTTTGACCAATCATTATTGGTTTCCTTTATTAACTTTACTATGTTGAACTCCCTGGCTTGGGTTCTGTTTTCTTGACTGATAAACTTAAGTTCCATTGCTCTTGTTAAACTTCTCTCTTCCAAGAGAACAATGGGCAAGAGTGCAGAGGGAGCTTTTACAAGCCCAGAGCCGAAAGTAGCTCTGGCAGTTAGGAGCTGTGTGACCTCGGACCAGTGAGATAACACCTCTGGGCTTCAGCTTCCTAATCTGTAAAACAGGCTTAATGACAGTACCCAGGAGAACCTGTTGCTTTGTTGTCTTCCTGGGTTCTGGAGGAGAGTGGAGGGTCTCCAGACTTGGGGAGAAAACGGGAACAAGTTTGCCAGCAGAGAGAGGGGCAAGGGTGCTCCCCCTGACACTGTAGGAGGGGCCTGGACACAAAAGAGCCTCTGGACTTGGCTGCTTGGGGCCAAGTGAGGACAGACGTTTCCCCAGACACTGCCTGCCTGCCTCTGGAGTCTCCTCTTTCTCCAGGGAGCAGGGGTCTGGCCTGAGCAATGGGAGGAGACTGAGGTGCTCAGCTCTGAGCAGATCTCCTTTCCTCCAGGAGGCCGGGGTGGCTGCTTTGGGAAGGGCTGGATCATCCTCACTCTCCCCAACCAGGCACCTCCTCCCCTGGCAGCTCCCAACCCCACAGAATTCTGCCTGTGAGCACCGATAACTTCAGGCAAAGCCTAGGGCAAAGAGCAGCTGGGCCTGGGGGAGAAGGCACCAGTGAGCACACCCGGGCCCGTCACCGGGGCTGGTCACAGACACACTGCTCTGTGTCCAGGGCTGGCTGATCCCACGCACCCTTGGGGTGGCCCCGGTGGAGCAACTCTGGTCTCCGCATTCTCCCACTCATGCAATGAAGATGATCATAGCATCTTTTCAGGATGGGGGGAATATCAGAGAAGATGAATGTAAACTGCTAAACAGGAATGTGGCCCCAGGTGATGAGTTGGAGCTGCTTTTGTTATTGCTTTTAGATTACTTCCGTTACAAGTACTAGTACCACCAGAACTACCGCTACTGGTCTGTGCGTGTGGCTAGGGATCCTCAGGGGGATGCGAAGAAGTATCTGGAATAGAAGTGTGAGTGGAGAAACTTCCTCTTGGGGCAGCACTGAACCTGAGACCCAGCAGTCGCCTGGGCCGTGTGGGGCAGGAGAAGGGAGGAGCATGTTCTGCTTGGGGGTCTTCTGCCTGAGCGAGGCGGTGACCAGAAGAAGCACCAGCTTCTTTTCCACAAGCCTCCATGACCAGGTGCCCCCCCGCCCGGCCCCTGCCCCTCCACTGATACCCAGGCTCCCCTGTGAGAGACACTGGCCCTGACCCTGCTGCCCTGGGGGATCTTCATTCAGCCACATCCCCACCCCTCCAGAAGCCAGGGAGCCAGCCTTACCCTGATCTATCCCTCAGCCCTGCTGGCAAAGACAAAACTCTCCAGGAGAGAGAAGGAGAAGGAGGAAAGCAGACCCCAGGTGTTCTTGCTGGTTTGGGCTGGCCTCTGAGATATAGGGGGCGTGTGTCTGCTGCCTGGCGCAGCTCACCTCCACTGCCTGCAGCCACCCATCTGGCCAAACTGCTCTCCACTTCTTCTCCCCTCTCTGCCGTGTGTGTTCAGCCCATAGGTCTCCTCCAGTTATCACAGCTGCCTCCTCACTGGTCTCCCTCTCTCCTCCTTGTGGGTCCTCCTGTCCTCCTTCCACTCTGTGACCAGAGCTATCTTTCTTAGAGGAAAATCTGATGATGCCAATTGCCAGCTTCCAGTCCTTCAGTGGTTGCTCCCAGAGCAAAACCCACCCTTCACCTCGCCATTCAAGGCCCTTCCTGGTTTGATGTCAATGCAATCCTTTCCCACTGGTTTCTCTTCTCTACCCTCTTGCCCTCCAGTCACATGGACTTAGCTTCCATTCCTATGCAGGTGGCAGTGCTTTCCCACTTTGCTTTTGCTCCTGGGGTCCGCCCCCTGGAGCACCACCTCTCCTTTCTCTGTTCAAATCCTCCTCATCTTCAAGCCCCTTTGAATCGGAGCCTTGTAATCAAAGTCTTTATTGCATGGAAGTTTGTTTGACCTCCCTCCACTCACACCTCATCTTGGCCTCACTCTTTTGGGTCTACCTTATAACGCAGGTATTTGTGAGCAGACCTTCTTTCTCCTGTGGGGCAGAAAGAGGTGCTTTGAGGCAGACCGTGGCTGACTCATCTTCAAATCCCCAACGCAACCTGGATCAGAGAAGAGCACAAAAGCTTCTGTTGACCATGCAAGTAGCTGTGCCTACAGCTCACAGGCACACATCTATACTCACATGTGAACCAGGTATAGAGCCAGGTCTCTGCTGCAGTAACTGGGTAACAGGCCTCCCAAACCTTAGTGTCTTGTAACATCATTTTTCTTGCTTGTGGGTCTCTGGGTTGGCTGAGTGGCTCTGCTTCAGGCTGCAGCTATAACGGCAGCCTGGGCTCCCATGGGATCAGCCAGGCTGTAGGTTGGCTCTAGATCTGTTCCATGTGCCACAGTCAGGGACCCCAGGCTGAAGGGGCAGTAGTCACCACGGACAAGCTCTTCACATGGCCAACAAACAGGAGTGCATGTGGACTAGCCAAAGAGCAAGGACATTGAGAGCTGGAGCTCACATCATGCCCACTAATTTCTGCTGGTCAAAGCAAGTCTCAGGGCCAAGCCTCGGGGCAACTGGACAGAGAGGCTCACCCCACCTCTCTAGTGGGAAGGACTGCAAGGTCATAGGACAAACTACAACTCTGTTATGGGGAGGGACTGAAGAACTGGGGACGCATCCCAGTCCAAACTCATAGAATAACTGCCATGCATATTGGGGCCCATTTGTGGTTCTGTTCTGCTCACAGACGTACAGACGAGGCCTCATCCTCTGATGAAATATACTATTGAATGCTGGCATCTTAACCTCTCTGTACGCCTGTTTTCTCAGCAGCAAAATGGGGATAATACTTTTACTAGAATCTTGTGTGACACTTAATAGACTCATTACATGCTAAAATTCTCGATAAAAGTACTCAGTAAAAGCTGCTGCTATTATTATTACTACATAGTCAAGTATTCAATTATAACATTTACTCCCCAAATGCATCTCCTCCATCCACAGCCTCACCAGTGCAGAAGGGTCCTCAGAAACAAGCATGCACTGTACCAGGGCTTACAAACCTGTGACCACCTGGCTGCATCTGCTTGTAAACATGTTTTATTGGGCCTGTACAATATTTTTAAATGTGTGGCTTTGCACATAAAAATCAAAATGAATTATCTTCACAGATGGTAAATAGAATTAGGGAGTAGATAACATTTCCCAGAAAGAGCATGTGGGTGAAAAAATGAGAGGGCCTAGGTGGAAGCATGAAGAACCTATCATTTAAGGGTTGGCTAGAAGCCAGAACGGTTGAGATGGAACAGTCTGCTAGGCAGGGAGAGAAGGTGAGCCTGGGAGCAGCGAGGGGCAGAGTGCAAGAGCTGCAGGAGGGCCCCAAAGCCTAGTGAATTGGATATAGAAATGAGGAGGGCAGTAGGCACTTTGTTGGGGGTCATTTGGAGAGTGGAGGTATAGGCAGGATTCTAGGGGATTGAGGGGTGAGTGATGCGAGCTGAAGAAATGGAGAAAGTGAGTGCAACAAACTCTTCCAAGAAGACTAGCTAGGAAGGAAGAAGAGTTGGCTTGGAGCGGGGATGGGAGGACTGGGAATAAAAAGTTTTCTTAAAAAGGTAGGGTATGTAAACACTTATGGAAAAGATCCAGTAGACAATTAATGACACAGGGAAGAGGAGATAATGACCTTGGGGGGTTCATAGGGGGAGCTAAGATCAAGTGCAGTGTCATCCTTAGCGAGGAGAAAGGACTCCTTTCCCACTGTGACCAGAAAGGAGGTCACTGAGCTAGTTAGTGGTCAAGAGGGAGCTGGGGCCCGGGCTGCCTGTCTTACTCATTTATTCACCAACTGACTCATTGATTCATTTAACACATATTTATTAAAAATCTACTCTTCACCAGGCACAATACTAGCAAGAAAGAAATAGGCAAAAATCACTGCCTTTATCCTCGGCATGGGAGAGAGATAACAAACAAAGTAAATGGGGAATGTGTGTAGTTCTTTGGAAGGTGTGATATGCTATGAATAAAAGTGAAGAGGAAAGGAGAGAGCTGGGGGTGTGGGTTCCCGTTTGAGGAGGATGATTGGGGTCACCTGCTTGAGAAGGCGACAGTTGGCCGAAGGCTTGAAGGTAGAGGGTGAGCGAGCCGTGCTCTTTGGGAACAGTGTCTCCAAGGAAGAGGTGAGAACCTCTGAGCTGGGGGCTGAGGCGAAGGTGGGCTGAGTGTGGGAGAGTCAGCATGGTGTTCACGTGGCTGGAACAGAGAGCTGGGGGGGAAGCACTGGGAGATGAGGTCACAGGGACCCTGGAGGATTGTGAGAGGAGGTAGTGTTATTGTCTGACTTCCTTTTTTTTTTTTTTAATACTTTTTAATTAGAGGATAATTGCTTTACAATCTTGTGATGGCTTTTTGCCCTATCAACATGAATCGGCCATAGGTATACCTATGTCCCCTCCCTCTTGAAGCCCCCTCCCACCTCCCTCCCCATCCCACCCCTCTAGGTTGTCACAGACCACCAGCTTTGGGTTGCCCGCATCATACATCAGTTTTAACAGTCACTCGGCAGCTGTTGAGAACAGACTGAAGGATGGGGCCTGGCCAGAGGGAAAGGGGAAACCAGGAGAAGCTGGATCTATGATCCAGACAAGAGATGATGGTCGCTGGGGCCAGGGTGGTCGCCGAGGAGGTGGTGACAGGTGCCTGGATTCCTGGCGTATTTTTTCAAGGTAGAGCCAGCAGGATTTGCTGATAGCTCGAGTGAAGAGTGAAAGAACGAAAGGAGTCAAGAATGCCACTGAAGTGTTGACTGGAGCACCCGGCGGGCCCCAATTGCCATTTACGGAGATGGGAGGGCTATATGGGGAGGCAGGCTTGGGGAGAGGTGGAAATGGAGATTTCCATGTGTGTGAGGTTAAGGTATCTATTGGACATCTCCCTGGAGATGCCAAGAAAGCCTTTGTGTGCATGCATCTACAGTCAGGGGAATGTCCAAGCTGGACAGAGTGATGTGCGAACCCATGCTGTCTGGAGTTATTTAAAGTCATGAGACTGAATAAGGTCATCAAGGACATGAGTGTAGATGATAAGAGAAGCAGTTTAAAGATTGAGTCCTGGGACCTTCCAGGGCTAACAGGTCAGGTCCTGGGGAAAGGGGAACAGGGAAAGAATCAGAGGAGGGGATAGCCAATGCGGGAGGAGGGAGCCAGCTACACTGTCCTGAAAGAAAAACTGCTTCTAGAAGGAGGGAATGATCAGCTGGGTCAGAGGCTGCTGGTGTGTCCAGTAAGAGGAGAAATGAGAAGTTACCACTGGGTTTAGCAGCACAGCCTGATTTTGACAAGAGCAGTGCAGAGTCTGGTGGGCCTGGGGTGGGCCCTCTGCACGTTTCAACCCTCCTTTATGGGTTAAATGGGATGGTGTGTGCGTTCATGCCCAGCACACGAGATGTGTGCTCTAAATGCTGGGCTGTCTGGTGGGCTGAGTGGTGGGGACCCAGTGATGGTATGGAGGAGGAGATCCATCTTGGAGCGCCCGCCCAGGCCTCTGGAGGGGGGGGCAGGCTCCCTGCAGGGCTGTCCATTCCCACCATCTCTCTAGACACTCTTCTCCTCTCAACAGATGAGCCGACCTCCCCCAAGAAGCCCAAGAGCGTCCCGGAGCTCGAGCCTCGGGATATGGCAGGTGGGGCTGCCTCCCCCCTGCCCTCTGAGTGGACCGCAGTGAGGATCAGCCCCGGGGAGGATGTGGCTGGACAGGACGTGCTGGCCGTGCGCGTCCTGGTCACCAGCGATGACAGCAGGTATGCTCCCACAGTAGGACGGGGGTAGGGAGAGCTGGGCAAACAGACAGCTCTGGGGCGCTAGTCTTCACCCCACTCACTTGCAGCTTGGTTCCTTCTGAGGATCATGAGGGGAGACTATTCCAGGCCCCTCTCCTCAGCTTGGAGATGGTGGTCTTCTCACTTACGTGGCATTTTCCTTCTGTGTATGAGTGCATGCTGAGTCACTTCAGTCGTGTCCAACTCTTTGTGACCCTATGAACCATAGCACGCCAGGCTCCTCTGTCCATAGGGATTCTCCAGGCAGGAATACTAGAGCAGGTTGCCATGTCGTCTTCTGGGGGATCTTCCCTACCCAAGGATCAAAACCCGCATATTTTACATCTCCTGCATTAGCAGGTGGGTTCTTTACCACCTGGGAAGCTCCTTCCTTCTATGTATGCCTGTGTCTAAATTTTCTTGTAAGGAAAATCATAAGGACTCCTGCCAGATTAGGCTTCCCTGGTGGTTCAGATGGTGAAGAATCTGTCTGCAATGCAAGAAACCCGTGTTTGATCCCTGAGTGGGAGAGATGCCCTGGAGTAAGGAATGGCAACCCACTCCAGTATTCTTGCCTGGAGAATCCCAGGGACCAGGGAATCTAGTGGGCTACCATCCATGGGGTGACAAAGAGTCGGACACGACTGAGCGACTTTCACTCTCACCTGCCAGATTAGATTAGGGCCCACCCTAATGACCTTCATTTTAACTACTTAATGACCTCTGTAAAGACCCTGTCTCTAGAAGCAGCCCCATTCCCAGGTACTTGGCGTTAGGACTTCTTATAAATCTGGGGGGACACAGTTCAGCCCAGAGCAAAGCCAGAGGCTGGGTGCCAGGCGCAGAGGTAACTAAACTACAGCCCTTTCCCTGGAACCCCTTTGTCTGGTGAGGCAGTGATGGGCAGGGCACAGTGTGGGGGTGGCAGGTTGCAGGCCTCCAAGCTCAGCTGTTCTGTCCCTCCACCTTCCAGCTCCGATGCAGAGCCAGACCATGGTGACAGTGAGGCCCCCAGTGCAGAGCCCTTTGACGAAAGACCCCGGCGGCCGGAACTCCACCTCCCAGCCCTCCTGAAGCCCCTCTCCCGGCACAGCTCCCTGAGGGAGACCCTGACCAGGGCAGTCTCTCCACACGACCTCAGGGAGCCCGAAGCTGTGCCTGGTGAGTAGAGAGCCTGCCTGGGAGAGAGACGGGCTTGCCTGACCCTGGGACATGGGGGCAGGGGTGGGGAAGGGGGACGGAGACTCTCACGGCCAGTGTTTCCTCATGGAGGACGTGGGACAGTACGTCAGGCCCTCAGGCTCAGAGGCGGTGGAGCTGGGTCACGTGGGGGTCAGGGGACTGGACGTAGGGCCAGCCTCCCTCTCCACAGGAAGCTGTGGAATCTCAAGTGGGAAGGCGGCAGAGGGGCCTGACTGGCTGTTGTGTGTCACAGGCAGAGATAAGGGCGGCCCAGGACTCTCTTGCCTGGAGCCGTCTCCTCTGTGAATATCTCCTGAGAGCCCTCTGGCATTTCATAGCCCTCAAGGGAAGGGAGGTGGGCCCAGCTGCTGCTGGACCACAGGTAGCCCTGGGCAGCATAGTTTCCCTGGGGGCAGCACAGGGCCATGTCAGTGCCTGGGGCCTGTGGAATGTGCGGTAACAAATGCCCTGTCACTAAGTACTGTGTTGGTCAAGGCTTTGCCTATACGTGGCACCATTTCATCCTCAGGATGACCCTGTGAGGTAGGTAGCATGAAGCCCATTTTACAGGTGTGCAAATGGACTGTTTTCCCAAGGACTCACAACTTAGCGAGTGCTGGGTGCTCCACACTCTATGAAGTACTTGTTTTAGCATTCCAGCTTGTTTTAATAAAGGTGGCCTCGGATTGAGTGTTTTGAGCTAGTCAAGAGCGACTGCTAACCTGTGGGTGTGAAGAAACAGGCTAACAGCATCTTGCAACCATGGGAAGAGCCGGAGCGCCACTTGTCCTCTGCTGCCCTCTGGTGGCCAAGAGCGGAACTTCCACATGAACCTAAAAGTGTTCTTGGGAGCAATGGTTTCACAGAGAGACCAGAGCTGGGGCTGGAATCCTGGAAATTCTGGGTTTACCCTCCCATGTGAGCTGTTTTTTTAAAAGGACAAATTGTCATCCAAATACATTTGCTCAGGACCATTTGTGGTGCTATCCAGAGAGGATTAGCACATGCAGAGGACAGAGGCTTGGGTACCGCAGGGCCTCTCCAGCCTCCTCAGTTACGTATACGAAGCCTGCCTGCCTTTCATTCCTTCCCTCCATTTCTTCTCTCTCCTCGATTGCCAGGGGATTTTAGGCAACTTACAAGAGAGGCATAAAACAAAATTGTGTGTTTCTATATATGAAAGAGCGCCTCGAGATAAAGTCTCAAGATATCTATATATATGTGAAAGCAAAAACCAGTTTAGGAGGTATAGACCTTAGAGAGGCAGACCATGATCCTAAACTGTTGCTCTAGTGGAATCATTTGATACGGAGTTTTCCTAAAGCCACAGTTCAAATGAAAACAGACAATAATTTCTCATTATTCACAAGGAAAAAATACACTGGTTTGCAGCAGGTCTCAGTTCCACTTTTCCTAAAGCTTCATCCTATGGAAATTTCCTGAGAGGGATATTCCACTGTGCCTTGCACAATGGCTCTGCAGAAAATGCAGCCATAGTTTTCCCAGAATTGTTTTATGCAGCGCCCCTTGCTGGCAGGTGAGAGCATGACAGCAAAGCATGACAGCTAGAGCGTTTCTCCCAGGATGGGGTTGGATGGAGAGATCAAGGCAGCGTGGCCAAAGCATTTTCTTTGAGAGTCCAGTTTAATTCCAGAATAAGAAACATAGTAGACAGAAGTGGATAGACCTCATGACTTTCAAACAATCTTCTGTCAGTTTTGTGTTCATCCATCATGGTTTCCATCATTGCCAAGCAGACCACATAGTAAGGTTACAATCTCTGGCATAGTCTAAGTGCTGTGTTTTATGTTGCTGGTTACAGTGAGTCTGTCACTGTAGCAGGTAATGTAGGGTTGACATCATGTTGTGGGTGCTATAGGGTTTCATTAATCACACTTTTCACCTAGATAAATGACTCAGAGTTTAGCTGAAGGGATGCTGAAAAATACCAGGACATCACTTTAAAAAGACTCCATTTTTACACCAAATGTACACCATTTGTACACCATGCTCAAAGCAGCATTTTTTTACAATAGCAGAAAGGTTAATGACCCAAATGTCCATCAACAGGTGAATGGATAAACAAATCGTGCTATATCCACACAATGGAATGTTATTCATCTTTAAAAAGGAATGAAATTGCGACACATGCTATAACATGGATGAACCTTTAAGCTATTATGCTAAGGAAACTCAGCCATGAGACAAGTTTTATATGATTTCACTTCTATGAGGCATCCAGAATAGTTCAAGTCATAGAGGCAGGGAGTATAGAAAAGAGGTTACTAGGGGCTGGGGGAAGAGGGTGGCTAGGGATTATTGTTGAATGGAGACAGGGTTTCATTTGGGATGAAGAACAAGTTCTGGAGATGGATGGAGGTATTGTTTGCACAACGCTGCAAATGTACTTAATGCCACTCAACTCTACACTTAAAAATGGTTAACATGGTGATTTTAATATTATATATGTTTTACCACCTTTGAAAGGATTCTGGGACTGCCTCAGCTTATCAAGGAACCTAATGCCTTCTCAAAGTTTTTTAGCATAGAGCATGCCCATGATGATGGTTAAAATAGAACTTGAGCCCTGTGTAATAGAGGTCAGAGAAAACACTCCGCAATGCTCCCCTAAAACACCATGTTCAGTGGTTCCTAAAAAATCCCGTTTAAGAGGCAGGTTCCTAGGTTCCCTCCTTCAGAGACTCAGATGTCTTGGGTCTACAGTGGGGTTCAATATCTTTGTTTGTATAAGTGCCCCAGATGCCTCCAGGAAAGAGGGCCACCACAGAGGCCAAATTTGAGGGCCCAGTGTGAGAATGGAATACATTTATATCCCGCTGCCCACTCTCAGGGCCCAAATAGCCAAGACCCGTTTCTTCTGCCTGTGATGTTCATTTTACTGATTCTCAAGGCCCAACCCAAGGCATCCTGCAAGTGTGTTTCCATTGGAGCCAGGCCAAGAGGAGGGGTTGTGGCCATGGATTGTACAGGGGTTCAGTTAAAATTGAAAGGGCCTGGGGACTCTGGGGGTAACACGGAGAGAGGTTGGCATTTCTGCAGCTTCCAGGCTTCAGTGAGAGCAGCTGTGTTTCCTCGATGACATGGTTGTGGCATTGATGTTAGACTTCAGCTTCAAAGAGCTGCTCTGCTAAAAACAGATGTGTTATATATGCATGTGTTCATACAGGCATATATGTATACATGTATGCATATAAACATGTAAGCACACATGCTTATTAACAACGGGTGAGTTAGAATGATGGCACCTAATTTGAGGTCTTTTCTGAAAGAAGGCAGTACCTGGCCCCCAGCAGTGTCTCAGTATGTTTGATGACTGAATGAATGAAAAGTTGGAGGTGTGTGTTACAGAGACAGGGAGGTACTGTCTGAGTAAAGGAAGGGGTCAGTCAATTATGACCATTAGTCTATCAGCTTTTCATAAATGGGCCATAGGAGACAACTCCCTATTTTTCCTATCCATTTAACAGACTCTCCCTCCTCATCTCCCCTGCCTTTTTCTTTTTCCCACCACAGCTCTGCAGCGGGCCAATAGTTTCCAATGTCCAACTCCCAGCGAATACCAGAGTGGGAGAAGATTCCAGTCCAGTGAGTCATGAGCCCCCTGGGGAAGGTGGGGGCGGGCAGGAGCTGTCTGGTTAATTCTCAGGGGCGGCTGTTCTCACTCCTCACATGTGCTCTCTGAACTGGCCTCCTGGGTGTGAGGGGGAAGGAAAGAAATGTATGTTTGAGTCTATGCTGCTCTCTAGACAAAGCCCTTTCCAAGGGATTCTCTACCTTCAGCCAGCCTTAGAACTTTACAACTGCACTTGAAAGGGACCCGAGCTTCTTGAAACAAAGATGAGGAAACTGTGGCCCAGGAGCTAGCTCTACACGTTTTGGTTCAGTACACTGGAACTGGGCTGGGGCCGTCAGCTTAACCTCGAGCAGTAGTGGATAAAGCAGTGAAAGAACACACACAGACAGACACACACACACACACACAGACACACACACACACGTCCTACTTCTTTCTCTGAGCAGGCTACCAGTACCAGGGCCTGCAGCAGGTGCCAAGGCAGCAGGCTCCCACTAGGGGGCGCAATGACTGCGCGCACGGTTGGCGGCGTCCCAGGGCCAGCCCGCGCCTGGCGCCACCCTAGTTACCGACCAGAAACTCCCTCTCCAATCTTGAGAGCGGGTGCGGACTCTTCATCTGATTCCAATCCCATCGCTGCCCTCACGCTCCTTCTCCAGACTTTGCTATAAGAGAGGTGGACCCAGGAAAGCCTTGGGTTAGACAAAAATAAAAAAATAAGTTGGAATAGCATGCTAGTTTTTGTTTTTGTTTTTTTTTTAGCATGCTAGTTTAGTTGACTTCTTCCTTCTGAGTCATCACTGACTCCTGGCCACTGAGTCATTCTCCCCAAAACCCCAAGACCTGCAGCCCCTTTCCCTTGGGCCAGGCTGGGACAATGGGCACTTCTGGACTAGGACCGCACACCTGGGCAGGCCACGTCACCAGGAAACAACCTAAAATGACTCTTAAGCCATTCTGTAGTTCCAGGCAGGGAAGGTGAGGGGAAGGAGGGAATTAACCTTCAGTGAAGGCCCGGGTCAGGCCTTTTTCACATGTTATCTCATTTACTACCCCCACCTCAACCCCTCCCTGGCCACGGGAATTCCATGGGTGGGTCCATTTGGGCGCAGATTCCCTCCAGTGCTTCCAGCCCACTTTACTGAGCACCACTGGTATGAAGTGTCCGGCCTCGCCCTCAAGGAGGTCCTGGTCGGGGGTTGGGGGTTGGGGGGCGGTGAGAACTGGGAGTCTGGTAGGGGGCCCTCCCAGCAGGGTGGGAGATCCTGGGGGAGGCACAGGAGAGAGGAGACAGCTAACCAGCGGCGTGGTTTCTCAGCTATGTCTTTAGTTAGCCCAGGAGTATCAGGTGTTGGTTCACAAGTGGATACAAAAGCTGGGTTGAAGGCCGGCGTAGAGTTTGAATCATTTCTAGGGGCTTGGTGCTTAGTATGCGCCTGGCGCAGAGGAGGCACCCAGTCCTTGCTTACAGAATAAATAAATGAATTAACAGAGGAACTAACTAAAGAATCAGGGGCCACACCAGTTGAACTGAGTGTAGGAAGAGAGAAGAGGACTTCAGCCTGAGCGGGCTCCGCCCCTAGAGGGCACTCCAAGACTTTGGGAGGATTTGAGAATTGCCTATGCTCCAGATTTGGGGAAGCTGCACCCTGGGATCCCAGTCTTTGTGAAAATCTCCAGAGCCATCTTTCCAGTCATCTTCATGGTGCCCGAAAGGAAACCCAGTAGGCAAGGCTGGTCCTGTAGGAGGGAGCAAAGCTTGGGGTGCTGTCTCATCTATCCCTTCACTGCCCTGTTAAGGCTGGTTCGGGCCCCAGCCCCAGACAGGTGGATGGGGTGGGCTGCGTGCCTACACTTATCACTCTCCCCCAGCTGACCACACTCACCAGAATGACCTCTCGGATCAGGGGGAAAGGTCTCTATTGCCAGATGGTCCAAAGAAGAGGCAGTTGACCCAGGGAGGATATGGGAGGAGCTGGGGTCTGGATTCTGGTCTGTTCATCAACCCCCTTTGCACGATGGAAATGGAAGGGCCAGAAGCACCCAGGATTGAGGCTGCCGCAGTGGGCAGGGCAGCCCTGGCTGGACCATGCCAAGGTTTCAAGCAAAACAAGAAAGGGCCAGCAGAGAAGGATGTGAGTTGTAAGTGAAAATGAAGCCTCTGGGCCCTGAGTTGCAGAAGTCCTGGCCAGGGTGGGTGTGTGCAGTCTCCCCTGAAACAGGTTAGCGGTTCAGCAGTGCCTTTATTGGACACCACCTGTGTGAGTGGGAGGAAGGGAATGGGATTCATATTTAGCTACCATGTGGCATTTAGGGCTTCCCTGATAGCTCAGTTAGTAAAGAATTCACCTGCAATACAGGAGACCCCGGTTTGATTCCTGGGTCTAGAAGCTCTGCTGGAAAACGGATAGGCTGCCGACTCTAGTATTCTTGGGCTTCCCTGTGGCTCAGCTGGTAATGAATCTGCCTGCAATGCGGAAGACCTGGGTTTGATCCCTGGGTTGAGAAGATCTCCTGGAGAAGGGAAATGTTACCTACTCCAGTATTCTGGTCTGGAGAATTTCAAGGACTGTATGTATAGTCCATGGGGTCGCACAGAGTCAGACACGACTGAACGACTTTCACTGTTCACTGTGGCATTTACTTTATGCTCTGCGCTGAGCACCTCTTTTTAATCCCATTTTATTTCTTCAGCTTCCCTATGAAACAGCACTAGGCTTCCCATTTTTCAAATGAGAAACCTGAGAGGTAACTCGCTCAGTATCAGCCAGCTGGTGTGGGTGTGAAGGGGGTGGTATTCCAGGCTCCCCATTACCATCCTCTGAGGGAACCCAAAGGCCTCAGTGGCTGAGACTTCCTGTCACCTCTCAGCTGGGCTCTGGCGCCCCCTTCCTCTCCCAGGCTGTGACTTGAATGGCAGGTGCGTTGCTTCCCCCATCTCCTCAGGGCGGCCTCCCAGTTCTGAGGCCTCATTCATGAGGCCATGTGTGGAGAGAGACCCCACTCACTGGGTGGGGGTAGGATTAGATAAAGAGGAGAGAGGGGAGCTCCCAGGTCATGCCCTTGAGAACCCCAAGACTCTCCTGTCAGCTTGGTTCCTAAGTGTCCTGGCTCTGTTTCAGAAGGTTCCCAGATTGCTCCTCAGAGGAACAAAGAGGCAGTCTGTGGAGCTGAGGGGACTTTGGGACAAGTTCAGGAGTTTGATTCAGGAGATGGCAGAAAGAGAAGAATGAGGGGGCGAGGAAGAGGAGGAGAAGGAATTTAGCAGGAATTTGGCAAGCCCAGGACAGGAAGCACAGCAACAACTGACTCACAGCTTTTGCCTTTTTAGGCTCGAACCATCTGATTGTGGACTGAGATGGGGGTTCGTTTGAGTGACAGGCAGGCCGTCCAGCTGCCCACCCCCACCCGTGTCAGCTCCTGGCAGCCAGTGTGGCCTTTGTCCCCAGCAGCTCCTTCCTGCCACTCTCAGATCTATTTCCCTGAGTTACCTTTTCCCCCTGGAGCTCTTCCGTTGGGAAGCTTACTGACCGTGTGTGTGGCCAGCTTTTCATAGCCCAGGCCTGGGATGCATGCTCCAACATGCTTGCATTTGAGGGAGTAAAGCAGGACAGAGCACTGTATGGCTCCCTGGTGGTCTGGAAGGAATTCCTCTTTCGGTGAGCTTGGGTTTGGCTTGGCCTGGGTGGGTCCCAGAGGAGGGGCCTCTCGGCCAAAGGTCTGGGGAAACTGAGGCCAGGGGATCATGTTAAGAAGCAAGCTGAAATCTCATGCCTTGGAGGGAAATGGAAATGGGTCGGCCGAGCAGCCAGAAGTAAGGAGTCTGACAAGAATGGATAGACAGGTGGTCCTGCGAGGTTCCCTGGAGAACGGCCTTTATGTGCCTGGAGGGCTTATGGGAGAGCTGGCTGGGCTGGTGGGTCAGACACTTGATGGGCAAATCTGCAAGTGAGCATGGCATCTTCTGAATCCCTTTGAGGACCTGTTACTGAAATGGTCTGATAGGGAAACAAAACTCTCAAGAGTTTAGGTTTGTTGTTGTTGAGTCTCTAAGTCTCATCTGACTCTTGTGGCTCCTTGGACTGTGGCCAGCCAGGCTACTCTGTCTATGCGGTTTCCCAGGCAAGCATACTGGAGTTGCCATCTCCTTCTTCAGGGGATCTTCCCGACTCAAGAATTGAACCCACAACTCCTACATTGGCAGGCGGATTCTTTACCACTGAGCAGCAGGGAGGCCCCCGATTTAAGGTTCCTAGAGGGTACATGTGCATATGTGGTGCATGCCCTCAGGAGAGAGGGAATGAGATTGATCTTACAGGAGACATCTGTTAGAACTCTGTTGTAACTAGGCTAATTGATTTCAGCTCCCACAGTTCAGAATTAGGCTCATCCTCAGTCCCAGCCACGCTCCTTTCTCCTGTCCATCTGAGCACACACAACCTTGCTTGTTCCCTGACCAACAGGGAGCTTGGCACGAACCCCACTCCATATGCTTCAGATGCTTTGATACTCATTACAACTTCCGTCCCTTGAGTTCTCTTAAAATGTCAGGCTGGCCATCTCGTCCGAGAACCCCCTTGTGCACCCGTGAGAGGAAGAGCCATTTTCCTTAGCTGTGACTGCCTCTTCTGTGTTATCCCATCTGTGCCCATGGCGAATGGTCCAGCCTCTTGTGGGAAGAGGCCTCAGATGGCCTCTTTATTGACTAAGGAATTTAATGCAGCCCCAGGCCCCCACCACAATGGCTTTAGGGCAAACATTAGAGGTAGATGTCCGTTTCCCAGAAAAACCCTGGAGACCCCTCTTCCCTCTCTCGGGAGCATTCTCTTGTGCGTGTGAGACATAGTGGTTCTTGGACTTTTCGTCCTGGGACCTCCTTCCCCTAAGGAACCTGATACTCCTGTGCCTGTTCTTCCCAGTCCCAGGCTCTAGGCTCCAGGGTCTCTGAATTGGTCTCCAGCATCTTCCTCTCCTGACTCAATTTATAGAGTGGAGCTTCACTGATAAACCTCCCCTTTTCTTGATAAAATAAGGAAAAATCACAACTCTGTAATGGAGAGCATATTCTTTCCTTGGTAGATTTGATACCAGTGAACCACAAAATGACTGTGTCGCCTCCAAAGGAAGCTTGTCCTCCCCCACCTTCTCCTTCTCCACCCTCTTCTTTCTCAACTGGTGACCTGAACGCCCTGGACAGTCCCTCCCTGCCTCAGGTAAGTGCCTTCAGGGCCCTGCACAGGCATGAGAATGACGCCTGTACTCCCCCTTCTTCCACACTGAGCTCTGGATTCCTAGCATCCTTCAGTTCAGTTCAGTTCAGTCGCTCAGTCGTGTCCGACTCTTTGCGACCCCATGAATCACAGCACACCAGGCCTCCCTGTCCATCATCAACTCCTGGAGTTTACCCAAACTCATGCCCATCGAGTCGGTGATGCCATCCAGCCATCTCATCCTCTGTCATCCCCTTCTCTCCTGCCCCCAATCCCTCCCAGCATCAGGGTCTTTTCCAATGAGTCAACTCTTCACATGAGGTGGCCAAAGTATTGGAGTTTCAGCTTCAGCATCAGTCCTTCCAATGAACACCCAGGACTTATCTCCTTTAGGATGGACTGCTTGGATCTCCTTGCAGTCCAGGGGACCCTCAAGAGTCTTCTCCAACACCACAGTTCAAAAGCATCAATTCTTTGGCGCTCAGCTTTCTTCACAGTCTAACTCTCACATCCATACATGACCACTGGAAAAACCATAGCCTTGACTAGACGGACCTTTGTTGGCAAAGTAATGTCTCTGCTTTTTAATATGCTATCTAGGTTGGTCATAACTTTCCTTCCAAGGAGTAAGCGTCTTTTAATTTCATGGCTGCAATCACCATCTGCAGTGATTTTGGAGCCCAAAAAAATAAAGTCTGACACTGCTTCCACTGTTTCCCCACCTATTTCCCATGAAATGATGGGAACAGATGCCTTAGGTCACCCCAATTGCAAAGCCAGGGCCAGAGAGATGCTCTGTCAAGAGCCCACCTCAGGCCTCTTCATTTGTACCTTTCACAAAAGTGCACTCTGCTCCTTCTCAGTCACCAAGGGCATAGCCAGCCACTCACTCACTCAGCAGACTTTACGAGGCCTGGAATCTGGGCTGGACTGTGGGGTGCAGAGATGCTTGGGCTTATGCTCTGCCCTGATGACCTCACAGAGGGTGTTTAGGAGCTGGCAGCTATAGGGTGGCAGGCAGAGAATGCAGAGGGCCTTTGGTTGCAGTGGAGAACCTTAGAAGCAACATCCCGCTTGAATAGAAAATGGCATCACTGAGATAGACAGGATTGGACTCCTTCCTTCAGTATGAATTTATCAAGCCTCTGTTACCTGCCAGAGTCTGTTCTAGACTCTGGGAAGTAGAACATGCAAGACAGAATATTTCATTCTCCTGAGAAGCTCCTGTCCCATGACCAGAGCTCTGGGCAGGACACAACTGCTCCGTCTGAAGTCTGTTATGTTCTCCCTCTGCCGAGGGCCAAGCTCCTGAATGCTGACAATGATTGCCTTCTCAATGGTGAGGCAAGAATCAGGTTTTAAAGGATCATTGTGCCAAGTCATGTCTGACTCTTTGATCCCATGGACTGCAGCATGCCAAGCTTCCCTATCCTTCACTCTCTCCTGGAGTTTGCTCAGTCTCGTGTCCGTTAAGTCAGTGATGCCATCCAACCATCTCATCCTCTGTTGTCCCCTACTTCCCCTGCCCTCAATCTTTCCCAGCATCAGGGTCTCTTCCAAAGAGTTGGCTCTTTGCATCAGGTGGCCAAATTATTGAAGCTTCAGCTTCAGTCATTCCAATGAATATTCAGTGTTGATTTCCCTTAGGATTAACTCATTTGATCTCCTTGCTGTCCAAGGGACTCTCAGGAGTCTTCTCCAGCACCACAATTCAAAGGCATCAATTCTCTGGTGCTCAGCTTTCTTTATGATCCAACTCTCACGTTCATACAAAAAAAACCATAGCTGAGAGGGTTATTGGAAGATCCCAAAGTCTTTCCTGCCACCACAATTCCAAACCAGAGGGTAGTTGTCTCTCTTTAATGGTCTCCAGGGAAAAAAGTCTTGGTTTCTTGGTTATTGGAGGAACATACCGATGGGTAGGATGTGCCTGTTAGTAGGCACCATGGCTGAGCTTCCATATGTGCCTGGCCACCCATAAAGCCCAGGCTAGCCCTGCCCTCACTGGTCTGGGAGCTTGTCAAAGGCTTTGCCTTCCACCTGGCTTTCTACCCACCTAATCTAAGACTCACGTAAGCCTTTGATCAGTGATATGGAGGCTCTCGGCTAATTCTAGCCCATTCCAAGGCAGCCACTTAGAAGGAAGAGTGGCCCTCTGAAATCACCCTAGGCAGAATTCTTTTTGACTTTGGGTGTCTGAGATCTGAAGAGAGGAAGGGAGGGGGCTCTGGGATGAGAAGTACCTTTCTCATGTAAGTAAATGGTGGGAGCTTCTAAATCACTGCTGGTTTTTGCCTGTCCCTTCCAGGTGACAGCTTTCAACACCCCCTCACAGGTCTCCAGAGGTCATTTCAGTCCATCCACCCCCATCTTTCTGAGGCGTGCCAAAGCCCATGGACCACCCAAGGATCTCCCCCTGCGTCTGCCTGGGCAGGTACTGGAGCGGACAGAATACTGCCTGGTGAGGCCTGGTGGAGACAACCTCAGGAGCTCCAGGCCATCCAGCCCTGCAGAGATGGCTTCTGATGGGTGTCAGGAAGCAGTGACCCCTCCTAGGGATATCAGAAGCATCCACAGAGGTCCACACCCCACTGAAGGGAAGGACAGGTGCTTGCCAGCCCACCTGCTGTCTCCCTGGGCTGGAGAGGAGCCCGGAGAAGGGAGTACCAGACCCAGGAGGGTAGAGGATGGTGGGTTAGAGCTGGCAGAGAAATCAGGCTTAAAGAAGTTGGTTCTCACTCCGGAGCAGAAGACTTGGTTGTTGGATTGGAATGACTCCAACCTTGAGAACTTGCATCTGGAAACCAGGGCACGACTTCCCCAAAAGAGCACTAAAAATGACACAGGAGGCCATGTGCTGAAACCAGTCCACCCCTTGCTGCTCCCTCGGGCAGAGAAAGAGACCTTGCCAGCCCAGAGACAGTCTCAGGAGAAGATGGGGGCCCCAGCTGAACGGGCTCCTGGGGAGCGAAGCATGGCCCCACCCAAGTCTCCACTGCGGCTCATAGCCAACGCCATCCGGAGGTCCCTGGAGCCGCTGCTCCCCAACTCTGATGGTGGGAGGAAGTCCTGGACCAAACCAGAGTCAAAGACTTTGCCCACTAGCCCGCCTCATGCTCATACTCGCTCATTCAGCTTTCGGAAAAGCAGCTCCAGTAAAGACAGTGATCAGCCATCCCCCAAGAGAGACATGGCAAGCAAGGCCTCAGCCTTCTTCTCCCTGGGCTCCCCGACTGCAAGGACTGCCCAGCCCTCAGCCCCGAGCCCTGCTGCCCCTGCCCTTTGCACCCACAGCTTGCCCAGCCGGTCATCCAAGGTGTTTCCTGCGCTTGTGTCCCCACCCTGCGGCAAGATCGAAGATGTCCCCACACTCCTGGAGAAAGTGAGTTTGCAGGAGACAGTCCCAGATGCTTCCAGGGTTCCCAAGAAAAGGACCTCACTCTTCTCCTCCTTCAGACTCAAAGACAAGTCTTTTGAGAGTTCCCCCCAAGAATCTGGACCAAGAAAGGACTCCCAAGACCTCTTCAGCAGCCCCAAGGGGAAGGCGCCACCCATGGGCAATGCCCAGCCCCCAGAGAAGCAGGTGCAGCCAGTCAGTAGCACCTGCCTGGTGCAGAGGGTCCCTCCTCCTTCTCCAGAGAAAGATGCAAGTAAGTGGTTCTTTCCTAGCAAAAGTCTCCCATTCACGCGGGGCAGTTAGTTATCCTTATTGGATTAATAAGTAGCCATCTTTCACCTCATTTTGCTTCTCAAATTCTGACAAAAGTAGGAAAACTTGAGTTTGGAAAATTTAGAAAAAAATCTGAAAAAAATTAAATTTGAAATTATGTTGTATAAAGTTTTGAAAGAGACAAAGTGTCAACCATAATTCCTCCTCTTTCTCACTCATTGACCATATGAATATTTTTCACTGTTGTATGTAAAATTTTATATCTTTTAAATCAACATTCAACATAGACATTCAGTCAGTTACCTTATATTCTACACAAATGTGATTTAATGGCTGTAGAATATTCTACCTGGTGTATATGTTATTATTTAATGAACTATTTTCTTATTAACTTATGTATTATATATGAATATATTTTTATTTTATATATGGTATTGAATGAACATTTTTATGCATATAGCTTTCTCTTTCCTTTTAATGATATTTTTAGGATAGTTTCCAAGAAATGGGATTGCTAGTTGAATGTGTGAATTTTTAAAGATTCTTAACTGACACTGACAAATTATTTTTTAAAAGAGAATTATATGGGTAAAGACTTCATAGGTTCTCTCTGTTATTTCTTACAACTATGTTGTAAATTTTAGTTAAAACAAGGGAAAGGGACCAGTTTATATTTCACCATAATGTTGAGAGTACCTTTTTCACCATACTGTCACCTGCATTAAGTATCATATGTTTTCTATGTTACTATTTTACTAGTTAAAAAAAAATTGGTGTTTTTTTATTACTAGCCTAAACACATTTATGTATATTTGGCTACCAGTGGAACCTTAGGTTTTTTAAATATTTAAATCTGAGTATAATTTTTAAAATTATAAAATTAATTAATATATCAATAGATCAGAGTAATTTAACAATAAAGAAATATTTTTAAAAAGTGACATGTAATCTCTCACCCTGCTCTCCTCCTTGCAGTGGGGGTACTTAAACAGTGTAAACAACATGATTTCTTTTTTGTTATTGCTGTTTGTTTGATTGCTTTAAACAAACTGATTCTACCATCCCTATTATTGAGAACTTTATTTTTTTAAACTTAAAAAATTTAACTTTTATCTTGGAACTTCAGTTTTCAAGCAAAAATTATTTCTCTTCTGGCACTTTAATCAAAAAGCTATGTAAATCAGGGACTTGATTTTGATCTATTCTAAAACCAGATTAAGTAAAGAGTCTCTTACCTAAAAAAAAAAAAAAGACTGTATTGATTAACAATAGACTTTATTTTCAGCAAATTCAGGATAAACATGAACAGACTGGAATGTAACTATGCCCTTTTTATTACATCGTAAACTTCAATGCGTTGTGCATGTTTTGATAATACATTCACATGGCTCAAAATAAAAGGGTACAAAAGGCATAAAATGAATAGTCCTATCTTCTTTCTCTGTCCCTAAGTCATCCAGGTCCTATCCCTGATGACAGATACTGTTATCAGGTTCTTGGGCATTCTTCCAGACATAATTTATGAATAAATGAGCAAATTTACATATCATATTCTTTCTTTTTCCAGAATTAATAGCATGATACTGTATTATACACACTGTTTTTGAACTTTTAATTTTATTTTGGAGGTCAGTCTTTACTGGTACATAAAGAACTTTCTGCTTCATTTTATGGTTGCATGATATTCCATTGTGTTGATGTGTTCAGTACCATAATTGATGTAGCCAGTCCCCTATGGTGGAAAGTTTAAGCATTTCAAACCTTTTGCCATTGCAAACAGTGCTACGATAATGAAGAACTTGGGCCATTTGACATATGTGCAAGTTTACCTGTAGGACAAATTTCTAGGAATGGAAATGCTAGAACAAAGCATGTGTGAATTGAGAATTTGATAGATATTGACAAATTGTCCTCCATCAAAATGGGGCTGGTCCACCCTTCCAGCGGCAGAGAATGAGTGCTATTTCTGCTCTTGCACTAACCAGTGTGTTACCCAACTTTAAAAAAAATCTTTATTAACCTGACTGGCAATAGATAGAGCATCTTTTCATATAATAAAGAATCATTTGTATCTCCTTTCCTGTGAATTGTTGTTTCTTTATCTTTTTTTCTGTTGGGTTGTTGGTATTTTTCTTGATATTATGTAGGAGCTTTATGAAAAGGGACATTTAGCTTTTTTGTGTGATATAAATTGCAAATGCCTTATCTAGCTTCTTGTTTGTGTTTAACTTTGTTTATGGTGATTTTTGTCACATGAAGTTTTAATATTATATAGTAGTTGTAGCAATTTTCCATGTTATCACTTTTGAACTTTGTGTTTATAATGATTCAAAAAGAATTTTTTTCTAAGTTTATAGAAGAATCATTTTACAGTTTTTTTAGTCTTGTTTTAAGTTTTTTACATTTATATGTTCACATTAAGAAATTACCCTAGTATAAATATAAGCTATGAATCCAACCTTCTTTTTTTAATGTGTCTCTTTGGTTACCCTAACATAGTTTAGCGAATAGCTCATCTTTTCCTCTCTTATGTGAGATAACATCTTTATCATATATCAGATTCCTGTACTTGGACTGATTTCCACACCATCTATTACCTTCCCTTGAGTTGTCTGTTATATATCAATACTACACTGTTTTAATTATTTTCCTTTATATATTTATATATTTTAAATTTTCTATACTTTGCCATCTGGTAGGAAGAGAATTCTGTTACTGATCTTCTTGTTCAAAACTTTCCTGGCTCTCCTTGCTTGTTTGATATTCTATATGGACTTAGCGTTAGCTTGTCTATGTACCCAAAAACTCCTGAAGAGTACTTTTATGGAATTAAGTTTACAAACTAACTCAGAATCTAGTTACAACCTTATGATGTTAATTGTCTTTCCATTTGCTCATACCTTTTTTATGCCCCTCTGGAATATTCTAAACTTTACATCATATAGATCTTACATATTTATTGTTGTTTATTACTAGATATGTTCATTTTTGTTGCTATTATAAATAAGATAGTTTCCATTTTATCTTCCTACTAGTGAGTATATGAAAGTTATTGATTTCTATATAGTAATTTTCCACCCATCCATTTTTACTGAATTCTCTTTGCTTAAAAATGCTTTTTAATGACTTCTTCTGGGTCCTACCCAAATATACAATTATAACTCTACAGATGATAATTTTGCCTCTTTTATATTATGTACCACTAACTTATGTTGTTTCCTCATTTCTTTGGTTTCCACAATCTCCAGAACAGTATTAAGGTAGTGATATGGTTTCCATATTCTTAACTTTAATGAGAATTCATCTCATTAAATGTTTTCCCATTTTAAGCATGGTGCTGGCTTCTGGGTTGACACAGATATATTTATTCATATTGAGAAAATAGCCATCTAGCCCTATTTTTTAAAGTGTCTTAAATCATGAATGGATGTTGGACTTTATTAAATATCAGCACATTTTGAGATGATTGCATAATTTTTTTCTCCATAGTTTAATGAGTATTATGAGTTATGTAATAGAGTCACTGATATTGAGCCATCTTTGTATTGCTGAAATATGACCATTTGGTCATGATATCTTATTATTTAATATATTTTTCTATTCTGTTTGCTAATATTTTTATTTAAGGTTTACACCATATTCACAGTAAGAATAGCCTTTACTTTACTTATATCACCTTTATGTGACTTCTTTATGTGCTGCTTAGAATGAGGTGGAGTAGGGAATTCCCTGGTAGTCCAGTGGTTAAGAATCCAGCTTCTAATAAAGGGTACATAGCAGGAAACTAAGATCCCACATGCTGCAGGGCAATTAAGTCACAATTACTGAGCTCCTGAGCCACAATTTAGACCTGATGCAGTCAAAAATAGATAATAAATAAATATTTTTTTGAATTTGGGATAAATGTGTTTTCCTGATTTATTTATCATGGAGAGCTTCATTAATTTATATTCCTTAAAGAAATAATGTGAATTCCTTACCTTAGAACAGAAGGGGAGTGCAAAGAACGGAGTTAGGTTAAGACTGACCAGTTCTGAAAATAATACCTGTACCAATTGCTAGTTCAATAGCCAGGACATGGAAGTAACCTATATGTCCATCAACAGGTCAATGGATAAAGAAGACGTGGCACATATTTAATGGAATATTACTCAGCCATAAAAAGAAATGAAATTGTGCCATTTGCAGAGATATGGTCATCAAGTCAGTCTTTATTGACCTAGAAGCTGTCATAAAGAGTGAAGTAAGTCAGAAAGAGAAAAATAGATATCATATATTAACAT
The DNA here is from genome assembly GCF_033118175.1 of Dama dama. Classification (NCBI taxonomy): domain Eukaryota; kingdom Metazoa; phylum Chordata; class Mammalia; order Artiodactyla; family Cervidae; genus Dama; species Dama dama. The sequence continues at coordinate 40,773,562 of NC_083681.1, read as the reverse complement.
ATATATATATATATGTGGAATCTAGAAAAATGGTACAAATGAACTTATTTGCAAAGCAGAAATAGAGACACAGACATAGAGAACAAACGTACAGACAACAAGGGGGGAGTGGGGTACTGGGATGAATTGGGAGATTGGGATTGACCTATACACACTTTGTATACACTGATGTATAAAGGGGGGGGCTTCCCTGATGGCTCAAGCAGTAAGGAATCTGTCTGCAATGCAAGAGACCCAAGAAGACACGGATTCTATCCCTGGTTTGGAAAGGTGCCCAGGAGGAAGAAATGACAGCCCACTCCAATATTCTTGCCCGGAAAATCCCATGGACTGAGGAGCCTAGTGGGATGGCAGAGTCAGACCTGACTGAGCATGCAAGCACGATGAATAAAATGAATGGCTAATGAGAACGTACTCTGTAGCACAGGAAACTCGACTCAGTGCTCTGTGGTGACCTTAATGGGAAGGAAATCCAGAGGCGCTATGTGCGTATGCAGAGTTGATTCATGTTGCTGTAGAGTGGAAACTAATACGACATTGTAAAGCAACTCTACTCCAATAAATTTTTCTTTTTAAAAAGAGCTTTGTGTTTCTGAGGTCTTCTTAAGTCAGTATCCTAAGAATGTGAAGATTTTACCTACTCTATCAAATTAGGTCCATTTAGTTTCCTTGTATTTCCTTGCCCTTGCCCAGCCCACCAAACACACTCACGCACACACACACACACACACACACACACCTCAGTTTACATTTAACTTGCTGCTGCATACTTCCATAAAGTGGAGAGAGAACCAGTATTCAAATGGAAAGTGAGAAACTTTTAGAACTTCAAACTTATGATCACTTGAATACGAGCCAACTGAAATTTAATTTTTCTTATTTTTATAACATATTTTGCCAAGTAAACTAATGTAGACATAAACCTCTCAGTCTTTAAGTTACTTTGGGGCATAGACTAATTTCAAGCACTTTATGCCAGTGCCAGTTTTACACCCACAATTTTAATGCCAATTATTGTTCCTATATGTAATTAAACAAAGCACCCTGAGAACCTATTTTAAAACTTTTGTGTAAAATACTTATTGCAGTATAAAATACATAACACAAATATTAAGTGCAGAACTGATGAGTTTTCCCAAAGTGCACATTTGTGTAGTCACCTTGGAGATCAAGATGTAGAAGGCTACCAGCATTCAGAACCCTTCGTCATGTGTCTCCCCAAATACACGTGCCACCCAACAAAAGTGCTTACCATCTGACTTCTGTCATCTTAGGTTACTTTTGCAGTTTTTTGACTTGATAAAAGTGGCATTGTTCAGTCTTGTGGTAGACAAAATTCTGAGAGGGCCACTTGCTGCCTGCCTCCCACATACTTGCCCTGTATAATCTCGTCCTCTTGAGTTTGGTGAGATGTGGATATGATGGATCTCATTCTGCTGCTTAATTTATGGGATTTTTGCAAGTTCCAGACCAACTGAGTTTGAGTTCATCAAAAGGGAGATGAGTAGGCTTAACTTAATCAGGGCTTCCCTCGTGGCTCAGTTGGTAAAGAATCCACCTGCAATGCAGGAGACCCTGGTTTGATTCCTGGGCTGGGAAGATCCACTGGAGAAGGGATAGGCTACCCACTCCAGTATTCCTGGGCTTCCCTTGTAGCTCAGCTGGCAAAGAATCCACCTGCAATGTGGGAGACCTGGGTTTGATCCCTGGGTTGGGAAGATCCCCTGGAGAAGGGAAAGGCTACCCACTCCAGTATTCTGGCCTGGAGAATTCCATGGACTGTATAGTCCATGGGGTTGCAAAGAGTTGGACACGACTGAGCTATTTTGACTCTCACTTCACTCACTCACTCTGTCTGGGTGAGAACTTAACAAGGGGCTGGGCCCTTCTGAAGTCAGAAGTTCGAAGCATGAGAAAGACATGGTCCTGCTGGCCTCGAAGGAGTAAACTGTCATTGTTGTGAGAGAGCTTGTGAGCAAAAGGCCTCTAGGAACTATAGCCAGCTGACGACTAGCAAGAAATGGACTCTGTGTCCTACAATCACTAGGACCTGGATGCTGCCCACAACCAGAATGAACTGGAAGAGAACTATTAACTGCAGAGGAGACCCCACCCCAGTGGATACTTCAACTGCAGCTTGTGAGACCCTGAGCAGAGGACCCAGTGGAGCCAGACCTGTACTTCTGACCTACACGGCTGTGAGATAACCAGTGGGTGCTGTTGTAAACTGCTACACTGGTGTTCACTGCTCCCACAACAATGGAAAACTAATACAAGTATGTGCTCTTTGGGGCCTGGCTTCTTTCATTAAATATTATGGGCATAGCAGGGGGAGGTGGGGATCCATGTCGATATGCATTGCAGTGGTTTCCACTTTTCCACCCCTACGTTTTACACTCTTATACGAATATGCCACTATTTATTGGTGCATTCTGATGCTGGGCACTTTAGCTTGTTTCCAGATGTGAAGAATGCTGCTTTCAGCATCCCTTGCATATTGTTTCTGTTGGGTATTGTCAAAGATAAAGCCAGATACTAGTTAGAATGGTAAGGACAGAGTTTAATTAGTAATTTGATGTTATAGCGGGGAAGAGAATTCAGTAAACACTGAACTCAGCTTTGATTTTGCCAGAGGTGGCTGGGTGTGTGACAGGGAGAATGAGGGATTCGGGAGAGGGATAAGTGGGGTCTCAGTAGAGACAGGGAAGAGAGAAATTCCATAGGTTTCCTTAGTATAAATGCTTGTTACTCAGCTGGGTCTGTTAGCTGGCAGAGACTGAAGTTAGGATTCTGTCCTCCCCCAGAAACTGGAAGACAGGCTCTATCCTTCCTGATAATTGCATTTGAAAGGTCTGGCTTTCTGGTCCTCCTCAGTGGTAGGAGATACATATACCTCTCAAAGGGACAGGAGAAAGATTGACAGGTGTAAGCCCATTTTTTAGTAAAAGCTCTAAGAAAAGATGGTCAGGAGCCTAGAGACAGATGTTGGCTAAAATGAACAATAAATTCATCAGTCTTGAGTTTTCTCAGGCAAGGACTGTAAGAGGGACTGAGCTGTTAGAAACTGTCAGTGTTTAAGACTTTCCCATGCAGGAAGAAGTGGGTATGCTAAACTGTTAGTGTTGAGAGTATAGTTACTACAGGCCAAGGTCGAGGTCTAGTTGAGAAGAGGGCTCAAGGGAGCTTGGCTAGAGTGTGGTCGAAGAAAGAGAATCATTGTCAGTATGTACTAGCACCTGCGAGTGAATTGCTAGGTCCTGGGGTTAGGCATGATTGGTTTGCTTTAGCAGATATTGTCAAATGGTTTTCTAAAGTGATTGCTCCAATGTATATACCCTCCAGCAGGAAATGAGAACTCCCCTTCACCCATATCTTTACCAACACTCTGTAGCCTCAGTTTTGCTTTGTTGATGTCACTATTTTTATGGGTGTGGGGTGGTATCTCATTATGATTTTAATTGGCATTTACTTGATAATGATGTTGTGCTACTTTTCACAAGCTTATGTATTGATAGATATTTTCTTGTATGAGGTCTCTATTCAAGTCTTTTCTCCATACTTTCTTTGTGTAGTCAGTCCCTTCCTTATTAGTTTGTAATCTATGTAGACTCCGGATATAAACCCTTTGTCAGCTATGTATATATTTTAATATTTTTTATATTATATATATATAAAATATCTCTTCCCACTCTTTGACTCACTTTTTCACTCTCTAAAGATGTTTTTGATAAACAAAGACATGTATTTTAATGAAGTCAAATTTATCAGTATTTTCCCTTATTGCTGATTTTTGCTTCCTGTTTATGAAATCTTTCCCTATTCTGAGGTCACAAAGATACTGTTGTATGTTATCTTCTGGAACTGGACTGTCTGGTATGGTACTCACTCTTTCACACTGAGATATAGCTAGTGTGAGTGAGGAATTGAATTTGAATTTTATTGAATATTAATGAATTTAAATTTTGCAACTGAAGCAATATGAAATATCTTTCTATTTGACTCAACTTGTTTCTTTTGATACGACTACATTTCACTTTAACTATTAAAAATGTATTATCTAAATCAAGATGTGCTGTAATTATAAAGTATTCACCAGATCCTAAAGTCTTAGTATGAATGAAATAATGTAAAAGATCTCAATATTATTATATTGATTATACATTGAAATGATAACATTTTTGAAATTTGAGCTAAACATATGATTAAGACTAATTTCATCTTTTTTTGTTCACGTTTTATTGTGAACATGACAATACATGGCTAACCTAACCTAACCCTAACCCTAACCCTAACCCTAACCCTAACCCTAACCCTAACCCTAATTTTAAATGACATACATGGCTAAATTTGGATTTCTATTGTCCAACATTGTTAGAGAAGCTTTGTTATTTTATCTTTTATAAATAAATCTGTGACCAACATAGCATAGATTTTGGTATAGTCTGAGAAGTAGGGTGAGGGTTTATTATTTTTCCATGTTTCTATCCAATTGATTCAGCAGCGTTTATTAAAAAGGCCATCCTTTGCCTTCACTTCATTGTAGTGACACTTGTCATAAAAGAAGCAGGTTCATTTTTGAATCTTCTATTCTTTTCCACTGGTTTGTCCATCCTCTCACCTGAATCACACTGTTTTCATTATGTGGTTTTATAATAAATCTTGATAGTCTGAAGTAAATTTTCCACTTTGTTCTTCTTCAAGATTGTTTGATATTCTTGGCCTTTTGCATTTCCATATGACTTACAGAAGCAATTCATCAATTTCCACAAAAATATTTTCTGGGCAGATGACTGGTATTGCATTGGCTCCAGAGTTAAATTTAGAGAGAATTAACATCTTTGCAATATTAAGCCTTCAAATTCATGGACATAATACATTCCTGAAGACTTCTGCAATTTCTGTCAGTGTTTTATAGTTGTAGTAATCTTGCACAATTTTCATTATATATATGCCCAATATTCAATATTTGTGTGTGCAGTTATAAATGATACAGTTTTAAACTCATTAAGTTAGAGATATTTGATAGCTTTAGAATATTGTCTTCAGATCCAAGAACCCTCTATTTAGTCAGAGTTCTTAAAAATTCTGGATATAAGTCCTTCATCAAATACGTGTTTGCAAATATTTTCTCCCAGCTAGTCTAATTGTCTTTTCATTTTCATCATCATCCAAAAAAATGGAAGCTTTTAATTTGATGAAGACAAATTAATTAATTTTTTTATAGTTTGAGTTAGAGTTAAGAAATCTTTCTAAATCCAGAGTCACTAAGGCTCTCTCCTATGTTTTCTCTCAGAAATTTTACAGTTTTTAGCTTTGGAGCTTAAGTCTATAATCCAATTCTAATTAATTTTGTATAGCATAAATAAAAGTTAAAGTGTTTTGACCATGGTTATCCAACTGTTACAGCCCCACTTATTAAAAAGACTGTTCTTTGCTCATTGTGTTACTGTGGCATCTTCAAAGATAATCAGTTGACTATGTACATGTGGGTTTACCACTGTACTTTCTACTGTATTTCATTAATCTGTATATTTATCCTTACATTCTCTTGACTGCTATAGCTTTAGAGTAAGTCTTGCAAACACATAGTGGGAGTCTTCCAGTTTTGTTCTTAAATATTATTTTTGCTATTCTGGGTCTTCGGTGTTTCCAAAAAGTTCAGCTTGCCAATTTCTACCAAATAAGTCTACTGGAATTTTGATTGAGATTGTTTTTAATCTATAAATAATTTGAGGAAAATTGATTCTTACTGAGTCTTTCAGTCCATGGAAATGGAATCTCTCTCAACACTTAAGTTTTCTTAGGTTTCAATGTGTAATTCCTGCACATATTTTGTTAAATGTATTCCTTAAGAACTGAACAGCAGTGTTCCTTGAGAGTTTCTTATTTTGTTGTTGCTGCTGTTATAAGTGGAATGGCTTTCTTAATTTTTATTTTCAGTGGTTGTTGTTCAGTCACTAAGTCATGTCTGACTCTGTGACCCCATGGATTGCAGCCCACCAGGCCCCTCTGTCCACCACTGTCTCCTGGAGTTTGCTCAAATTCATGTCCACTGAGTTGGTGGTGCTACCTAATCATCTCATCCTCTGCCACCCACTTCTCCTTTTCCCTTCAATCTCTCCTGGCATCAGGATCTTTTCCAATGAATTGGCTCTGTGCATCAGGTCACCAAAGTATTGGAGTTTCAGTTGCTAATATATAGAAACACACTTGACTTTTTATGTTGTGCTTGCTAAACTCTCTTATTATTCTAGTAGATTTTTTGGTGAGATTTTCTACATAGATAATCATGTTGTCTGAAAATAAAGACAATTTGACATCTTCCTTTCTAGTTTGTATACCTTTTATTTAATTTTATTGTACTGGCTGGGACCTCCTAAAAAATGCTAAATAGAAGTGGAATGCTAAATAGAATAGATCATTGTCTTTTTAACCCAGTATCGAAGGCTTATGTTTCACCGCTGAATATATTATTTGCTATAGATTATATTTATTGATTTATAACATTATGTGTTTTATGTGTTTATTTTGACCCCTATATGCACTACAGCATACTCACCACCAAAGTTTTAGTTTCCATCCATTATCATACAGTTGACCTTCTTTACTCATTTTTCTCTCCCCCTACCCTCTTCCCTCTGGTAGTCATTATTCTGTATTTACATGTATTTACATGTTCTCTGTATTTACATGTTTTTTATGTGCTTTGATTTGATTTGTTCAATTAATTTATTTTTGTATTCCCCACACCATTCCCCATATCATATGCATTCATCTTTCTCCATCTCACTGGTTTCACTTCGCATAAAATCATCAAGGTCCATCCATGCTGTCACAAATGGCAAGATGTCATCCTTTTATATGGATTCTATCATATTGGCTTCCCTGGTGGTTCAGCAGTAAAGAATCTATCTTCAATGCAAGAGAAACGGGTTTGATCCCTGGGTCAGGAAGATCCCCTGGAGGAGGACATGGCAACCCACTCCAGTATTCTTGCCTGGAGAATCCCATGGACAGAGGAGCCTGGTGGGCTAGTCCATAGTATAGCAAAGAGTCAGACCCAACTGAAGCAACTTAGCACGCAGGCCAGATTCTATCATATTACCACATCTATCTTTTCATTCATTGATGGGCACCTAGGTTGTTCTCATAACTGGCTATTGAAAATAATGCTGTGATGAACATAACGTGGTATATATATCTTTTGAAATCAGTATCTTGTACTCTTTGGATAAATATCCAGAACTGGAATAGCTGGATCACATCTGTTTGTAATTTTTTGAAGAACCTCCATAATGTTTTCTATTGTGGCTGCACCTACTTATATTCCCACCAACAATATATGGGGGTTCCTTCTGATAGATATATAAATAATCAGATTTTCTGTTTCTTCTTATGTCAGTTTTGTAAGCTGTGTTTTCCACTAAGTTTGTCTACTTTATCTAAATTTTCAAGTTTATTGTCACAAAATGGTTTCTGGTTAGTAGCTCCCTTTAATACTCTGTTGAACTTTTTATCTTAAGTATTGGTGTGTTTTTTCCTCTCTTTTTTCTTAATTATTCTTGATGGTTATCAACTTTATTCATCTTTTTAAAGAAGATTTTTGCTTTGTTAATATTTCTGCTTTGTTTTTATTGTCTTTCGCAATCTGTTCTTATCTTGAGTATTCTCTTTCTTTTACTTTCCTTAGGTTCATTTAGTGGCTCTTTTTCTAGTTTCTTGATGTATTAATAGATCTTAGAGCATCAATTCTCAACTTTTCTCTTTTACATAATGTGTACATTTAAAGCTACATTCTAGTCATTTTATTGTACTGTATTTTTATCATCAGCCAATTCAAATTTATTTTATTTCTTCTTTGACCTATAAGTTGTTACAAATAATTGCTTAAGTTCTAAACACTCTGAGATTTTTCTACTTATATGTATTTTTTAATTTATTTATTTTTAATTGGAAGATGATTGGTTTGCTGTGTTGTGTTGGTTTCTGCCACACAGCACCATGAATCAGCCACAGGCACACAAACGTCCCCTCCTTCCTGAGCCTCCCTCCCACCTCCCACCCCATCCCACTTTCTATTTATAGTTCTTATTCTTGATCTCTAGCTTAACCTCACTGTCATCAGAAGATATACTATGTATGACTTCAGTCCTTTGGAATTTGTTGATACTTGCTTTATGGTTTGGCATATTACCAATTTAGTAAACGTTGCATATGCTCTGAAAAAATATTCTCTAGTTATTGTGGGGTTGTTCTGTATCAGTCAGTTAGATCAAATATGTCAGTAGTGTTTACTCAAATCTTCTGTACCCTTACCGTTTGTCACTTGTACTTCTGACCGACTAGATATAAGCAGAGGTTCTTCCATTTCCTTCCCTTGGGTTCAATAATTTGCTAATGTGGTGTAGAACTCAACAGACACTTACTTACACTCATTAGTTTATTATGAACGATATGATAAAGGTTACAAATGAACAGCCTGATGAAGAAATACATAGGGTGAAGTCTGGAAGGATCCCAAGCACAAGAGCTTCTGTTCCCAATCAGCTGGGGTACAACACCCTCCCAGCACATGGATGTGTTCACCAATCTGGAAAAACTCTCCAAAATCTGTACTTTAGGGACTTTTAGGTGGCCTCATCACATAGGTATAATCGATTATTAGCTCATTTTCCAGCCCCTCTCCCCTCTTCAGAGGATGGGTGTTAGAGATAAAAGTTCCAAGCTTCTAATCATGGCTTGGATCAAGCTTCTAATCATCTATTGACCAGCTCCTATTCCCAAGCCCACCAACAGTCTCCTCATTAGAACAAAAGATACTCCTATCACCTAGGAAATTCCAAGGGTTTTAGGAACCCTGTGTCAGGAATTGAGATCAAAGATCAAATATTAGCAGAAATTGAGACAGAGACCAATACAGAAGGTCCTTGATTTATAATGGTTCAATTTACAATTTTATTTTATTTTTTTACTTTATTGTGGTGCAAAAGCAATAGGTATTCATTAGAAGCCATTCTTTGATTTTGAATTTTGATCTTTTCCCAGGCTAGAGATATGTGCTGGCATATTCTATAGAGAGTCACAGCTCCCAATCAGCCAGGAGATTACAAGGGTAAATAACTGATACTGTTACACTCATCTGCACTCAACCATTTGGTTTCTCACTTCAGCATAGTATTCAATAAACTATACGAGATTTTCTACACATTGTTATAAAACAGGCTTTGTATTAGATTATTTTTTCCCAACTAGGCAATGTAAGTGTTCTGAGCACATTATGGGTAGGCTAAGCTAAGCTATAACATTTAGTACGTGAGATGTATGAAATGAATTTTCAACTTAACAGTATTTTCAACTTAGGATGAGTTTGTCAGGATGTAACCCCATTGTAAGTTGAGGATTATCAATAGATGTATTTCTTATTATTTCACACTAACTTACATTAAATAGTCAATTGTCTTTTAAAGAAATTAAAAGTCACAAAGAAAAGTTATTTTATATTTACCATTCTGAAGTTCTTCATTCCATCTGGTATATTCCTTCTGCTACAGAGCTTTCTAAAATTTTTTTGTATCCATGTCTGCTAACAACAAATTATTCTAACTTTTTTTTTTTCCTTAAAAAAAGATCACCTTTATTCTTGCTTTAAGTTGAATGTGTTGTTTCACTGGACATAGAATCATAAATTGACAGATGATCTTGTTCTTTAAGTGTTTTAATGATGCTCCATTGTCTTTTGGCTTAGGTCAGTTCTGACAAGATGTCCATGGATATTCTTATGTTCGTTCCCTGTAGGAAATGTATTATTTTTCTCAGTCTTTGCTTTTAAGATTTTGTTTACATCTCTGGTCTTTGGCAATTTTATTATCATGAGGCTTGCTATCATTTTCTTTATGTTTACCCTGCTTGTGTTTTTTTAGCTTGTTGAAGCTATGGATTTACAATTTTCATTAAATTTGTATGATTTTCAGCAATATTATGTCAACTACATTTTCTGTTCCTGCCATTCTCCCTCTGTCTCCTGGTTCTCCAATCACATGTATTTTAGACCATTTGATTTTGCATCACACATCACTGAGGTCTATTCATTTTTTTCAGGGTCTTTTTCTCTGTGCTTCAATTTGGATAGTTTTTTTTTTTTTTTGCTATGATTTAATTTCACTGAATATTTTCTTCTGCAGTACTTAGTCTGCTGGCAGTATTTAGTCTGCTGTTAAGCTGATCTGGTGAACATTTCACTTCAGATTTTATAATTTTCATCTTCATAGGGTCCATTTGATTCTTTTAAAAATATTTTTCATTTCTGTCCTCATTCTGTTCATGCTTTCTTTTTAAATTTTTGAGCACATTAAAATAACTCTTTTTAAAATCTTTGTCTAGTTTCATGGGCTTTGCTGGTGGCTCAAACGGTAAAGAATCTGCCTGAAATGTGGGAGACCTGGGTTCAACCTCTGGGTTGGGAAGATCCCCTGGAGAAGGGAAAGGCTACCCACTCCAGTATTCCTGCCTGGAGAATTCCAAGGACAGAGGAGCTTGGCAGACTCCTTGGGATTGCAGAGTCAGACACAACTGACTTTCACTAACTCACAGTTTCATCATTTCTGAGTTTTATTTTATTGATTGATTTTTCTCTTGATTATCAGACTCATTTTCCTATCTAGTAACTGTTTCTAATTTTCTAATATCTAGAAACTGTTTCCGTGTATCTAGTAACTGTTTCTAATTTTCTTGAAGAGATCTCTAGTCTTTCCCATTCTATTCTTTGCATTGATCACTTTCTTATCTCTCCTTGCTATTCTTTGGAACTCTGCATTCAAATGGGTACATCTTTCCTTATCTCCTTTTTCTTTCATTTCTCTTCTTTTCACAGCTATCTGTTAGGCCTCCTCAGACAACCATTTTGCCTTTTTGCATTTCTTTTTCTTGGGAATGGTCTTGATCCCTGCCTCCTATACAATGTCTTGAACCACCGTCCATAGTTCTTCAGGCACTCTGTCTATCAGATCGAATCCCTTGTATCTATTTCTCACTTCTACTGTATAATCGTAAGGGATTTGATTTAGGTCATACCTGAATGGTCTAGTGGTTTTTCCTACTTTCTTCAATTTCAGTCTGAATTTGGCAATAAGGAGTTCATGATCTGAGCTTCAGTCAGCTCCCGGTCTTGTTTTTGCTGACTGTATAGAGCGGCTCCATCTTTGGCTACAAAAAATATAATCAACTTGATTTCAGTATTGACCATCTGGTGATGTCCATGTGTAGAGTCTTCTCTGGAAGAGGGTGTTTGCTGTGATCAATATGTTCTCTTAGCAAAACTCTGTTAGCCTTTGCCCTGCTTCATTCTGTACTCCAAGGCCAAATTTGCCTGTTACTCCAGGTGTTTCTTGACTTACTACTTTTGCATTCCAGTCCCCTATAATGAAAAGGACATCTTTGTTGGGTGTTAGTTCTAGAAGGTCTTGTAAGTCTTCATAGAACCATTCAACTTCAGCTTCTTCAGCATTACTTGTCAGGGCATAGACTTGGATTACTGTGATATTGAATGGTTTGCCTTGGAAACGAACAGAGATCATTCTGTCATTTTTGAGATTGCATCCAAGTACTACTGTTATAGCCACGCTTTCCGGGAAACAGACTCACTCAGAAGGACAATGCAGATAGTGGAGTGCAGTTTATTACGCCGGCAGGCCCAAGGCAGAGTCTCCTCTTAGCCAAGGACCCCGTCCAGCATTTGTGAAAATCTTTTATACCCCATGTATACGTGTCCAGACCCACCACCTACCCCATGTGTACGTGTCTAAACCCACCACCTACCCCATGTGTACGTGTCTAAACCCACCACCTACCCCATGTGTACGTGTCTAAACCCACCACCTACCCCATGTGTACGTGTCTAAACCCACCACCTACCCCATGTGTACGTGTCCAAGCAGTCAATAGTCAATAAGCCCGCAGTTACATTCCAACCAGTTAATAATCTATAAGCCTGTGATTACATCCTGATAGATACGAAAAAAGTTTATGACCTGTCCGGAGACAGGGGTGATTACGGTATGCTTCCTCTTAGGCAATGAGTAGCCTGGATGTGATCTTCAAGATTCCCCTGTCTAGAGGGGGTCTTATCCTTCCATTGTCGTCCCCACAGGCACTAAGCAGAGTAGTGCTTAGTGCTCTCAGAGTCCACTGGAGAGGCAGCCGAGCACGGCCAGCACGGACAGGCCTGAGATAGAGTCCAGGCCCTATGAATTCCTTCTTCACTACATATTGGACTCTTGTTGACTACAATGGCTACTCCATTTCTTCTAAGTGATTCTTGCCCACAGTAGTAGATATAATGGTCATCTGAGTTAAATTCACCCATTCCAGTCCATTTTAGTTTACTGATTCCTAAAATGTTGATGTTCACTCTTGCCCTCTCCAGTTTGACCACTTCTAATTTGCCTTGATTCATGGACCTAACATTCCAGGTTCCTATGCAATATTGCTCTTTACAACATCAGACTTTACTTCCATCACCATTCACATCCACAACTGGAAAGAAATAGAGGAAAACAATAGAATGAAAAAGACTAGAGATCTCTTCAAGAAAATTAGAGATACCAAGGGAACATTTCATGCAAAGATGGGCACAATAGAAAAAAGAAATGGTATGGACCTAACAGAAGTGGAAGATATTGAGAAGAAGTGGCAAGAATACACAGAAGAACTATACAAAAAAGATCTGCATGACCCAGATAATCACAGTGGTGTGATCACTCACCTAGAGCCAGACATCCTGGAATGTGAAGTCAAGTGGAACTTAGGAAGCATCACTACAAACAAAGCTAGTGGAGGTGGTGGAATTCCAGTTGAGCTATTTCAAATCCTAAAAGATGATGCTGTGAAAGTGCTGCACTCAGTAGGCCAGCAAATTTGGAAAACTCAGCAGTGGCCACAGGACTGGAAAAGGTCAGTTTTCATTCCAGTCCCAAAGAAAGGCAATGCCAAAGAATGTTCAAATTACCACACAATTGCACTCATCTCACATACTAGTAAAGTAATGCTCAAAATTCTCCAAGCCAAGCTTCAACAATACATGAACCATAAACTTCCAGATGTTCAAGCTGGATTTAGAAAAGGCAGAGGAACCAGATCAAATTGCCAACATCTGCTGGATCATTGAAAAAGCAAGAGAGTTCCAGAAAAACATCTACTACTGCTTTATTGACTATGCCAAAGCCTTTGACTGTGTGGATCACAAAAAACTGTGGAAAATTCTTCAAGAAATGGGAATACCAAACCACCTGACCTGCCTCCTGAGAAATCTCTGTGCAGGTCAGAAAAAACAGTTGGAACTGGACATGGAACAACAGACTGGTTCCAAATTAGGAAAGGAGTACGTCAAGGCTGTATATTGTCACTCTGCTTATTTAACTTATATGCAGAATGCGTCATGAGAAATGCTGGGCTGGAGGAAGCACAAGCTGGAATCAAGATTGCTGGCAGAAGTATCAATAACCTCAGATATGCAGATGACACCACCCTTATGGCAGAAAGTGAAGAAGAACTAAAGAGCCTCTTGATGAAAGTGAAAGAGGAGAGTGAAAAAGTTGGCTTAAACTCAGCATTCAGAAAACTAAGAACATGGCATCTGGTCCCATCACTTCATGCAAATAGTTGGGGAAGCAATGGGAACAATGAGAGACTTTATTTTTGGGGGCTCCAAAATCACTGCAGACGGTGACTGCATCCATGAAATTAAAAGACGCTTGCTCCTTGGAAGAAAAGCTATGACCAACCTAGAGAGTATATTAAAAAGCAGAGACATTACTTTGCCAACAAAGGTCTGTCTAGTCAAAGCTATGGTTTTCCAATAGTCATGTATGGATGTGAGAGTTGGACTATAAAGAAATCTGAACACCAAAGAATTGATGCTTTTGAACTGTGGTGCTGGAGAAGACTCTTGAGAGTCCCTTGGACCGCAAGGATATCCAACCAGTCAATCCTAAAGGAAATCAGTCTTGAATATTCATTGGAAGGACTGATGCTGAAGCTGAAACTCCAACACTTTGGCCACCTGATGCGAAGAACCAACTCATTGGAAAAGACCCTGATGCTGGGAAAGATAGAAGGCAGGAGGAGAAGAGGACGACAGAGGATGAGATGGTTGGATGGCATCACTGACTCAATGGAAATGAGTTTGAGTAAACTCTGGGAGTTGGTGATGGACTGAAAGCCTGGCGTGCTGCAGCCCATGGGGTCACAAAGACTTGGACATGACTGAGTGACTGAACTGAACTGAGTAACTGTTTACTGACCGCTAGATTTGTGGGGCTGCAAAGGGTCAGATGTGACTGAGCAACTAAACAACAAAATAATTTTGTAAATATTACATTTTTGAGTGTCTCGATTTTGTTCCTTTATTTAAAGATTTTTATATAGACATTAAAGAATGTTTGGCAGGCAGTAAAGTAACTTGCAGATCAATTTGTTTCTTTCAAGGCTGGTTTTTAAACTTATTCAGTTATGTCTGTAATTACCTTTATTCTAGAACTAATTTATCCCTATTACTCAAGTGTGATGCTTCTGTGGTCTCCACTCTAATGCCCTCAATGTTTGCTCTACCCTAGTTGGGTAAAACTTGTAGCTTTCCCAGTCTTGTGAAAGCTGTAGAGATTTTTTACACTATTACTTTGCAACAGTTATCGGCCCAACCTTGTGCAGTTTCTCTCTGTGCATCTATGATAGACTGAAGTTGATGTCTGTGCTTTTTTCTGAAGTCCTTTTTCTGCAAAGCTCCTTCCTCTCAAGTTCTCTTCCCCACATATTCCAATTGTCTCAGTCCATGCAAACACTGACCTCCATCTTCTCCACTCAAAGAATCTGCTGTGGTCTGTTTAGATTCTTCCTACCTGCCCTGTGTTCTGTGGGGCTTACCTCATTTGCTGTGTTCCTGCCTTTATCACTGTTCTGCACTGCCTCTTGTCCAATGTCTGGAAGCAAAGCAGCTGCTTCATATATTTTGTCCTGACTTCTAGTGCTTTGTGGTGGGAGATCAATTCCAGAATCAGTCACTCCGTTGTAGCCAGAGTAGAAAAATGCTGCCAAGCTTTATAAGCTTGCAAGTGAAAACTAAACTAGAATGAATGGTTCTATGATGGAATAGAGTACAGGGGAAGAGATTCAGGGGTAACTATTTAACTTTATATAACTTTGCCAGAACTTTAAGAAGTGCTTCATATTTAGGAACATTTTCTTCTCTATTTCAAAATAAAATTCAATAGAAATATTTATTTTTGAGAATTAGAAAAGTTTTAAATTTAGACACTATACTTCCTCCACAAAATAAAGATTAATCAGGCAGTTTTATAGTTGGCACAAGTGGTAAAAAACCCACCTGCTGATGCAGAAGATGTAAGAGGCGTGGGTTTGATCCCTGGGTTGGGAGAGTCTCCTGGAGGAGGGCATGGCTACCCACTCCAGTATTCTTGCCTGGAGAATCCCATGGATAGAGGATCCTGGCAGGCTATTGCATAGGGTCGCAAAGAGACATGACTGAAGTGACTTAGCACGACACTAATATTGCAGTAGTGTTCATTGGGATTAATGATGATGATGTAGCAATAGCTGCTGCTTCATTATCTGGGTGAGGCAGCTGATGGTGATGAAAACATTTATTTAAGCACCTGCAATGAACCAGGCAGGATTCCCAAGTGGCTCAGTGGTTAAGAATCATCTGCCAATGCACGAGATGCAGGTTTGACCCCTGGGTCAGGAAAATTGCCTGGAGGAGAAAATGGCAACCCCCTCCAATATCCTTGCCTGGACAATCCCATGGACAGAGAAGCATGGAGGGCTATAGTCCACGGGGTCACAAAGAGTTGGACATGACTGAGCATGCAGGCATACATCCAATTAACCAGGTACTGTGTTAGACTCTTTATATTGATCTTTCTTCTTCCACAGCAGTTCTGCAAGTTAGAAATCACGATCCTCAGAAACTCAAAAGGTGAAGTTAGTTCCTCAAGCTTACAGAAGGGAATATTCAGTGCTTAAAATACTCAGCAGTAATTTAGTGGGTCGAGCTGGGACACAATCTCAGATCCCTACCAACAATGCCTCCACCATTATTATGCTGCTCCTGATTCTATCTTCACCTGAGCTTTCCCATCTGGCAAATTAAAGTGAAAAACAGTTAACTCCCTCCCCAGAGAGGCTGTGTTATTATATAGATGTTTTGCATTATTTTGCTTTGAATAACAGCATATGTAAATGTGTTCCTGGAGGTTAAAATTACCCTTATTTTTTAAAACTTGGCCTCTCCCACTGGGGTGAATAGTTGAAAATTACAGGGAAGAAAAGGCAGGCTGGAGAGAATGTTAGTCAGCTTGAAATTGCCTTTCCTCCCTCTGTACCCAGCACACATTTCTCTTTAGATAGAACCTGCCATGGCAGAGTAAAGATGAGTAAGTTTTCTATCACAGAGTCCTAGCTGGTTCTGATATCCAGTGTTTAGGGTGGGTTAATCCAGATATTAATCATTGACTGTGCTTCAGGTTGATGTGTCCGGGCAGATGCTCTTGCTGAGCAGAGTACAAGTCTCCTGTGGCACCTGGAAGACT
The DNA here is from genome assembly GCF_033118175.1 of Dama dama. Classification (NCBI taxonomy): domain Eukaryota; kingdom Metazoa; phylum Chordata; class Mammalia; order Artiodactyla; family Cervidae; genus Dama; species Dama dama. The sequence goes on along the minus strand of NC_083681.1, from coordinate 40,756,961 downwards.
TTACACACATGGTCGGTCCCTAGACAAGTCACAAAGAGATTTGCGCAAACATGGGCACTTCCTGCCTCAAACATCTACCTCTTGTTGAGGAGTTGGCATGTCCCTTCGACTCCAGCTTTCCCATGGGCCTGGAATTGTTGAGTCCTCCCTATCTTAAACTGCCTTTTCTGGCATTTGAATCATCACTTCGATGATGTGATAATATCTGCAAGTTGGGAAAATAAAAGTGGCATTTGTTTAGCCATAATTAATGAAATATTTATGTTGCATGAGACTATGTGATAAAACCTTAGGCTTAGAGTCCTTTTGCTTCTGATTACATTTGGGATTTTTTTTCTATGACCAGACATTCTGACGCCAGCCCTTTTACACTGAGCAGATGTCATGTAGTAAAAATGGGTGCCAGATGCTGTGAGCCGCAGAAGGGCGATTTGTTTAAGAGCTGGCTCCGACTTTTTTGCATTCAATTACTCTGCAGAACGAACCTTACACAAGCATTTAGGTAACTCAGCTAACTTCAGACACGCATTTTAATAGTAGATTTCATCTCTGAATGCATTCTAAGCAACACACCATATAAATGGTGTTTAAGGAATTAATTGATTTCTGCATAATACCTTTCTTTTTTTTTTTTCACATGAAAAGAGAACTGCAAAGCTCTTGGCAGGGACCCAGAAATGTAATTAACGTGGAGGGCCAAATTTTCAGTTGCCCTTAGGTGCTGCGGCTTCATGCTCACGGCAGGTGCAGGGAAGGGAGGGTGGGGAGGGAGAGAACGGCGGGGGGTGGCAGGGAGGGGGGGAGAGGCGGCTCAGGGTCATGAAGCGGAAGAAGCTAGGAGTTTCAAGTGAGTTCTGTTCCCATTTCAGGTCTCACGCACGTCCCCACCAGAGCACAGGAGATAGGGACTGTCTCTTCCACCTCTTCCTCTACCACCTCCTCCGCAGATGAGGAATTCCATCCCCAGCCTTCCTCAAGGTCAAAGGTAACAACACTTGGCAAACCAACAGGGGCCTTGGCTTGTGGGGGCCGTTTTGCCATCCAGATTTCAGACCCAATGTGGGCTCCAGCTGCAGCAGTTTCATTAGGAAGATCATGTTTCATTGCATCTGACAGCAACCACTCTTTTTTACCTGAACACCCTAAGGATTATCTTTATATGTATATATATAACTTTTAGAAGCTTGCCTTTCTCAGAAATGTCAAAATGGGAAGGCAGAAAAAACCAGACGTATTTACTTGAAACCATTTGGTGACTGCAGCTCTTAAAGTGGGTTTAATATGTGATCCAACAAGCAAACCATCGAAAAAAATTACAGCAAGCAGATGCATATTTCCCTGGGGGAAGCACAGCTTCATTTAAGAAGCACTAGAGGCAGATTGCATGGAAAATGTTATGTTTATTCTAATCAGAAATGCGAAATGAACCATGCAGTTGCATCTAGACTCTGAGGATCCCCACTGACTAGCTGAGTGCCGGCAGAGGGACAGCCGTTCTCTTTGCTTAATGAACATTAGTTTACAGAGCACCCTTTAAACAACTCCTGTACCCATGGATTTAAAACCACAAATGTTACTGTATGTCTTTAAATGCATCTGTATGTCACATATGTGGAGACGTGCATCCCATGACCAAATCCCTCCATTGTCTCCTTTGTGCACTGGGGCTGGAAGGGCTGAATGGCTGGACTGCATGTGCCTCCTGGGCGGACAGACAAGCAGTTCAATACTGTGGCAGTGTTTACTCTTTGGAGCAGTGAGGATCTGAGGAGAAAGAGAACCAAATTTATTTACTTAACTCAACTTTTCCATATCTGGCACTAGGAGCTTTGGCGTCATCTCAAATCACTCAGGGGTTCCAGCTCCCCAAGGCACAGCTTGGAGCAAGTCAGGAGGGAACTGGGACATGTGTGTGTGTCAGAGAGAGAGGGAGAGAGAGAGAGAGAAGACAGGGAGGAAGGGAGAGAAAGGGGAGAGAATGAGAATAAGACAATACTGAGAGATTTCTAATTTCTGACTGTGGGTGTGTCTGATTCGTTTGGCACTCAACACAAATGAATTCTGTGTGTTGATTTCTAGGGTTTCCCTACAGGCCTTCTCACCCCCTTGAGTGACCCTGAGTTAATTCTGTATTCAAATGAGGCAGAGACCCCAGCATCAACCATCTTGACACTCATGGGGACCCAAAGAATGGAGTGGTCCAAAGCTCTCAAAATAGCAAGACCATGATAACATAGGGCAAGCCTTCCAAATAGCTCTGTGTCTTCCTGGTGACCCAGAACAGAGCCAATCATCACATAAGCCTGCAGTGTGGTATAGCTGGGCTTCCCAGGTAGCACCTTGGTAAAGAATCTGCCTGCCAATGCAGGAGACATGGGTTTGATCCCTGGGTCAGGAAGGTCCCCTGGAATCGGAAATGGCAATCCACTCTCAGTATTTTTGCCTAAGAAATTCCATGAACAGAGGAGCCTGGCAGGCTACAGTCCATGGGGTTGCAAAGAGTCAGATATGACTGAGAAGGCATGTATGTGGTAAAGCTTGCTGGTGCTTCTGGCTTCTGACATGGCCCATTCTTCAGGAAGGGAAGCTGGCAAAAAGGCCCCTTCTTTAGCACTTCTCAGAGCTCACACTGAAGGAATGGAAGGAGTGTTTTCCCCTCTGGTTTTTTAGTCTATTTTGCCCCATACAGATATGTCCCCAACTACATGGCATAGAGCCCATGTCAGCTCCAGTGAACCTTTACACAGGAAACTGGTGTGTGTGTTAGTTGCTCAGTCATGTCTGACTCTTTGCGACCCATGGACTGTAGCCCGCCAGGCTCCTTGTTCATGGAATTCTTCAGGCAAGAATATTGAGTGGGTTGCCATGCTCTTCTACAGGTCAGGATACTGGAGACAAAATAAATACCCTCACCTCTTTGCTCTGCACCCCTCCCCTTAAATTAATGCCTGAATCTGACAGATGGGGACAGGCAGCTTGTCTTCAGCCCTGCCAGATTTCTTTCTCTGTCCTTTATCTTTTTCTTCCTTAGCCTCTTTCCTTTCCTCTCTGTATCGTCACCACCATCACTGAGGATGTAAGAAGTGTGCCTGGTACTTCGTAAGGTTATATGAGTGTTTGTTGATATATCATCCTTTTTGTCTATATCGTCATCTTAATAAAAGACAGTACAAGACTTTCTTTACCCATCTAGGTTCTGCTTTGCTGACTCTTGATAAAGGAGTTGGGCTTTGGCAACTTTGCTGCCGTAAAGTGCTGAGATGGTATGAGGCTGTCAAGGAATCCTTGCTGAAATTGTTTGAATGGTCTTAATTTAGGGTGAAAGTCTGATATTTCTATAAAACAGAGGTGCTTGATGTACCTGCACTGTATTGGGCATGGGAAAGACAGAATAAACTAGATGGAAATATGGACACTTGGATTCAGGTTACCTGGGCTTAGCTACTGGTGCTTCCAATTCCTGATTGTGTCATCTTGGGTAAATTATTTAACTTCTCTGAGTTCTGATTTCCTTGTCTATTAAAAAAAAACATAATTTGAAGAATAAATAAGATGATATTTGTGAAGTAATCAGCATAGTGTCTGGCACATAGCACTCAGTACTTGCTGGCATTTATTATGTAGATTAATATAATGAGAGCTCAAGAGATATTTGTTAAATAAGGGACTGACTCTCCACAGAGATTGAGTTAGCCAATCTCTGGACAACAACTACCAGTGATTTCCACCATGCCCCTCTCCACCCCAGCCTTCTAAGAAAGGTCCCGGCCACTAAGTAGGGGTTTCCTCATCCAAATGGCCTGGAAGCTCTGCAGTGGTTGATAGTCAATCTAGAAGTTGTCCTAGACTTGTCATGAAGACCTGGATCAAGTTTTGTAAATGCCTCAGTTCTGAGTGTTCTGTATTCTACTAGCCCAGGCACACAGAGAACCCAGTGGTATTAATGATTTATTTGTACAAAATGAAGTAGGGAAGGAAAGCAATCTTCTGCCTTGATAGAGACCATTTTTATCATTGCAGAAAGCTCTGTTGGACATCATTGTTCTAGAAGTTAAGCAGTGGTTTGGTTGGAGAAGGGAGAGGCTGTGACAGTATTTTGTAAGTTTCAACTCCATTTTTCTTAGACATAGTTTTCTTTTTGTTTTTTGTAGGACAGGAAGACACTTAGAAGAAGGAGGAAGCTGGAAAAAGCAACAAAACAATTGGTTAAGCAAGAAGAATTGAAAAGACTTCATAAAGCTCAGGTCAGAAAACAAACGAGTGAGTGGGTCTGGGTTGCTGGGGATGTGGATCTGGAAGCCATTTGGAAATCTGTATTGAACTGGAGAAGCTGAGCTGGGGAAAGATCAGTCTGTCTTCTCTAAGCACCAGGTTGTGGCTGTTCTGAAGGCTGTGGTTCCATCCCTGGTGGGACTCTGGGGCCAGAGAGCCCAGGTGTTGAGTTGGCCCACTCCCAGCTGCCTTTCCATCTCCAGGCGTGTGTCCTGCAAAGTGAGCTGGAATGGCAGCCAACACATGGCCTTGGAGACCATCCCAGGCCCTGACTACCACACGCAGTGGCCTTCGTTTTGTCCTCTGTGAGGATATAACCTTCTCTCGAATTTCTGACAGTGTCTTTGCTGAACTGACAGCTCTTGGGGCTGTCTCTGTTCCAAGGTTAGTTGAACACATAAGCATCTACCATTCTGCTGTAGACTTCCTGGCCTAATTGTTTATTGCAAACATTTTTGCTCAAGTTGATCTACCCACCTGCAAAATGAAGCAGAAAGTCAAGGTACTTCCCCTGTCCCTGAGGACCCCAAACCTAGCCTTGAAGAGCAGTTGAGTTTTTTGACAAAGGGACCTAAAATGATCACTTGTGTTAATGCAGTATACCCTTACATCTTCTTCTCCAGTAACTCACTTTATCCAGTTGTGTAGTCTGATAAGTTGTTTCTGACAAGAAGGAAGTCACTAATACTAACCTTTACTCTTCTCAGTGGCTGACTCGGGAGCCACCCTCTTCCCCTAGCAGTCGGGGAAAATTAAATTCCCTCTGTCCATCCTCACCTTCTGAAACAGGCTTTCTTGAAACATTTCAACTTTTCCTTCTGAGAACAAGATATCTTTATGAAACAGATTGGCAAACTCAACAATTTCTTCTTCTTATATTGGGTTGACCGAAAAGTTCATTCGGGTTTTTCCATGAGATGTTATGGAAAAACCCCAATAGGTTTTTTGCCAACCTGATATTTCTACTCCAGACAGTAAACAGTGATAACAGAAGAATCACAGTAGCCTTCTGAGTCCTAATCTGCTAGCATCCATACCTGCCCTGTATAATCTTTGAGATTTTCGTTTCTAAAGAATGACGACTGTATCAATCAGCTTGAGCTGCCATGATGACATACCACAGACTGGGCAGCTTAAACCACAGAAATTTATTCTTTCACAGCTCTGGAGGCTGGATGTCCAAGATCAAGGTGTCTCCAGTGTTGGTTTCCGGTGAGGACTCTCTTCCTGGCTTGCAGACAGCTGCCTTCTTGCTGTGTCTTCACATGGTCTTTTCGTGTGTGTGCATTCAGAGCAAGAGAAAGAAAGAATTCTGGTATCCTTCCCTCTGCATGTAAGGACACCAGTCCTGTTGGATTAGGGCCCACTGCTATGACCTCATTTAACCTCACCTACCTCCTTAAGGGCCAAACAGTCACTTTAGGGGTTTGGACATCAATAGATGAATTTAGTGTGGGGTGGAAGCTGCTCAGTCCATAACAATCACATAGCCATAATTACAAAGCAATCAGTCATAAAGTCATTTAAATGTTTCCCTTCCTTTAGCAATGCTATACTCCACTAGCGAGAGACAGATCTATAAAGATATCGTCATTTTTAAAAAAGAGACAGAGAGGAAGAAAGCATAAAATCACAAGTAGTTTTAGTTAGAATTCCCATCTATTTCAGATTTTATGTTTGGGATTTAAGCACTCTCAGCTAAGACAAGAAGCCAGGTGGTTGCTGAGTCCCTGCCCCCACCCTTGCTCAGGCCTCTTCACAGATTAGAGGTGCCTCGGCAATTGTAATTTGACTCCAGGGGAGACTTAGAACAAGGCAGAGTTAAGGAGGAAGAGGAGTGAGACAGAGCTAGGAGAAAGTAAGGAAGGAAGGACACACAGGTTATACCTGCCCAAACAGCTGCCGCTTCCTTGAAGGTGCCTGGTGCAAAGTCTGTTCTGCCAAGAGATGTGCCTTGTGGCAGCATGTGATTAAAAGCAGAGAAAACTGATGGGGATGAACAAAATGTATATAGGAAAGGGATTTTGTCCCCTTAATTTTCCTTCCTAATACACACAAGAGAGAAATAGCTAGTGGGGAAACCAAACATGTAAATACAAAGCCCATCATGACCCCAAGCCTTGATAGATACCTACAGTAGTCTAAGGAGGATATGCCTTAATGAAATAAACATCTCTATCTTGTCTTAGTAAACTGCTAGCAACAAGCCACAGTACACTTCCGCAGCCAGTAAAAAGCCCCATGGTGCAATGAAATAATAGGTTGCAAATCTGTAGCTCAGGACAGGGGCAGGGCAGACTGCGAAAGGAACACCCCGCCCCAGGAGTTGGCTCCCATCTCCTGTTCCAATGTCTTGGGAGGTATCTGCTGGTTCTTCTTGGAAAAATAGAATGGGAGCATGCTCTGTCTTTGTCCCCAGAGATCCTGTCCAACTCTGAATATGGCCAGTAGCTCCAGCAGCTGTGCCATGACCATGGTCAGAGGCCGAGGCTCCGAGGGGTCCAGCAGCCACAAGGGCTGGCTGCCCACCCAGGCCAGCAGCCTGTGCCTGAGAGCATGTCTGTATGATTGGCCTGGTCCAAAGGGACTGACTCCTTGGGGTCAGATTGAGCTTATACACAGACTCCTTGCTTTCCGTTTTCATACTAAAGAAGGGAAATATCAAATTCCAGTTGTTTGGGGAATTCAGAGATTCTTACCCAGTTTACTGAAGAGCTGGCAACAAGAGAGAAAGGGCTTCTTCCTCTTGGAAAGTAGGTGGCAGAACTGTCTCCCTTGTATGACTCTGCATGTTGCAAGTACCTGCATGACACATAATCCTGGCATTGCAGGCCATCCAGAGGCAGTTGGAGGAGGTGGAGGAGCGGCAGAGGGCTTCCGAGATCCAGGGCGTGAGGCTGGAGAAGGCGCTGAGAGGAGAGGCAGGTAGGCATCACTGTGGGCGCACCCAGTGCAGCGGGCTCAGGCCTGGGACTGTGGTCTGAGAAGAGTGTTGGTCTAACCATCCGGGCAAAGCAGTGAGGCCTTGTCACCCGCTGCGAAGCTCTCAACACTGGCCTGGGTGCTCAATCTGCAGCTGCTTCCCACTTGCAAAACCAAACTGGTCCTCCAGTTTGAAATTCCCAGAACATCGGTTGGCCTGTGGGCCTTGGGTTTCTGGTCTGTCTGGTCTCTCTGCTGCTATTTTCTTACAATTCAGGGGTTAAGATAAATTCGGGAGAAATAGTTGAGTGTTTCAAGCAATGTTGGTAGAGATTCAAAGCTGGACTTGGAGTCAAAGTCCTGATTTCTGCCTTTACCACCTGTTTCTCCCTTTATCAGCTGTAAGGCCTTGGATCACTGATGTTCTAAACCTTTATGAACTTTTGTTTTCTGCTATAAAATGTGGATAATAGTGGTTTCCTATCTTATAGAGCTAAGATAAAGATTAAAGAAGAAATTATACACACACACACACACACATATATATATGTGTGTAGTACTGTGTTAGTCACTCAGTTCTGTTCAACTCTTTGTGACCCCATGGACTGTAGCCCACCAGGCTCCTCTGTCCATAGAATTCTCCAGGCAAGAGTACTGGAGTGGTTTGCCATTCCCTTCTCCAAGGGACCTTCCTGACCCATGGATCAAACCCTTGCCTCTTATGTCTTCTGCATTGGAAGATGGGTTCTTTACCTTCTGAGTCACCAGAGAAGCCCCCATTTATATGTGTGAACACATCCATATACTTGAAGGCATTGTCTCTTTAATTTTCTGATGTGATATCTTTAGCCTTCTGTAGCTTGGATATAAAGCATGAAAAAGCAGATACTGAAAAACATATATTTCTGTGTGCACTCGTGTAAACAATGTAGAGAAAGGTTAGGAATTTAATTCTCTTAAAAAGTCAGCAGATACAAACTCAGATTTTGTGAGACCTGAAGTTGGGGGCTACTCCCAGAGCCTTACAAAGGCGCATCCACTTGAGAGGCCCTATGATTTCAGCTTCAGTAGCTGCATGGTTAGTGTCTCTCCGGCGATGTCAGGGTCTGAGTTACTTTTACCCCTCTGTGCCTCGGTCTGTGTTTACAAAGTGGGAGTGACAATTGTACCTGTTCCCTCAGATTTATGTTGAAGACCAGCCAAAACAATGTATATGGAAGCCCTAGACAGGGCCTGGCGTGGGAGAGAGACGGTTAATAAATATTGGTTCCTTTTCTTTCAATACTCTGTGCATTTCCTTACAATGAGAACCAGCCAAAACAATGTATATGGAAGCCCTAGACAGGGCCTGGCGTGGGAGAGAGACGGTTAATAAATATTGGTTCCTTTTCTTTCAATACTCTGTGCATTTCCTTACAATGAGAACCAGCCAAAACAATGTATATGGAAGCCCTAGACAGGGCCTGGCGTGGGAGAGAGACGGTTAATAAATATTGGTTCCTTTTCTTTCAATACTCTGTGCATTTCCTTACAATGAGAACCAGCCAGAACAATGTATATGGAAGCCCTAGACAGGGCCTGGCGTGGGAGAGAGACGGTTAATAAATATTGGTTCCTTTTCTTTCAATACTCTGTGCATTTCCTTACAATGAGAACCAGCCAAAACAATGTATATGGAAGCCCTAGACAGGGCCTGGCGTGGGAGAGAGACGGTTAATAAATATTGGTTCCTTTTCTTTCAATACTCTGTGCATTTCCTTACAATGAGAACCAGCCAGAACAATGTATATGGAAGCCCTAGACAGGGCCTGGCGTGGGAGAGAGACGGTTAATAAATATTGGTTCCTTTTCTTTCAATACTCTGTGCATTTCCTTACAATGAGAACCAGCCAAAACAATGTATATGGAAGCCCTAGACAGTGCCTGGCGTGGGAGAGAGACGGTTAATAAATATTGGTTCCTTTTCTTTCAATACTCTGTGCATTTCCTTACAATGAGAACCAGCCAGAACAATGTATATGGAAGCCCTAGACAGGGCCTGGCGTGGGAGAGAGACGGTTAATAAATATTGGTTCCTTTTCTTTCAATACTCTGTGCATTTCCTTACAATGAGAACCAGCCAAAACAATGTATATGGAAGCCCTAGACAGGGCCTGGCGTGGGAGAGAGACGGTTAATAAATATTGGTTCCTTTTCTTTCAATACTCTGTGCATTTCCTTACAATGAGAACCAGCCAGAACAATGTATATGGAAGCCCTAGACAGGGCCTGGCGTGGGAGAGAGACGGTTAATAAATATTGGTTCCTTTTCTTTCAATACTCTGTGCATTTCCTTACAATGAGAACCAGCCAAAACAATGTATATGGAAGCCCTAGACAGTGCCTGGCGTGGGAGAGAGACGGTTAATAAATATTGGTTCCTTTTCTTTCAATACTCTGTGCATTTCCTTACAATGAGAACCAGCCAAAACAATGTATATGGAAGCCCTAGACAGGGCCTGGCGTGGGAGAGAGACGGTTAATAAATATTGGTTCCTTTTCTTTCAATACTCTGTGCATTTCCTTACAATGAGAACCAGCCAAAACAATGTATATGGAAGCCCTAGACAGTGCCTGGCGTGGGAGAGAGACGGTTAATAAATATTGGTTCCTTTTCTTTCAATACTCTGTGCATTTCCTTACAATGAGAACCAGCCAAAACAATGTATATGGAAGCCCTAGACAGTGCCTGGCGTGGGAGAGAGACGGTTAATAAATATTGGTTCCTTTTCTTTCAATACTCTGTGCATTTCCTTACAATGAGAACCAGCCAGAACAATGTATATGGAAGCCCTAGACAGGGCCTGGCGTGGGAGAGAGACGGTTAATAAATATTGGTTCCTTTTCTTTCAATACTCTGTGCATTTCCTTACAATGAGAACCAGCCAAAACAATGTATATGGAAGCCCTAGACAGGGCCTGGCGTGGGAGAGAGACGGTTAATAAATATTGGTTCCTTTTCTTTCAATACTCTGTGCATTTCCTTACAATGAGAACCAGCCAGAACAATGTATATGGAAGCCCTAGACAGGGCCTGGCGTGGGAGAGAGACGGTTAATAAATATTGGTTCCTTTTCTTTCAATACTCTGTGCATTTCCTTACAATGAGAACCAGCCAAAACAATGTATATGGAAGCCCTAGACAGTGCCTGGCGTGGGAGAGAGACGGTTAATAAATATTGGTTCCTTTTCTTTCAATACTCTGTGCATTTCCTTACAATGAGAACCAGCCAAAACAATGTATATGGAAGCCCTAGACAGGGCCTGGCGTGGGAGAGAGACGGTTAATAAATATTGGTTCCTTTTCTTTCAATACTCTGTGCATTTCCTTACAATGAGAACCAGCCAAAACAATGTATATGGAAGCCCTAGACAGTGCCTGGCGTGGGAGAGAGACGGTTAATAAATATTGGTTCCTTTTCTTTCAATACTCTGTGCATTTCCTTACAATGAGAACCAGCCAAAACAATGTATATGGAAGCCCTAGACAGTGCCTGGCGTGGGAGAGAGACGGTTAATAAATATTGGTTCCTTTTCTTTCAATACTCTGTGCATTTCCTTACAATGAGAACCAGCCAAAACAATGTATATGGAAGCCCTAGACAGTGCCTGGCGTGGGAGAGAGACGGTTAATAAATATTGGTTCCTTTTCTTTCAATACTCTGTGCATTTCCTTACAATGAGAACCAGCCAAAACAATGTATATGGAAGCCCTAGACAGTGCCTGGCGTGGGAGAGAGACGGTTAATAAATATTGGTTCCTTTTCTTTCAATACTCTGTGCATTTCCTTACAATGAGAACCAGCCAAAACAATGTATATGGAAGCCCTAGACAGTGCCTGGCGTGGGAGAGAGACGGTTAATAAATATTGGTTCCTTTTCTTTCAATACTCTGTGCATTTCCTTACAATGAGAACCAGCCAAAACAATGTATATGGAAGCCCTAGACAGTGCCTGGCGTGGGAGAGAGACGGTTAATAAATATTGGTTCCTTTTCTTTCAATACTCTGTGCATTTCCTTACAATGAGAACCAGCCAAAACAATGTATATGGAAGCCCTAGACAGGGCCTGGCGTGGGAGAGAGACGGTTAATAAATATTGGTTCCTTTTCTTTCAATACTCTGTGCATTTCCTTACAATGAGAACCAGCCAAAACAATGTATATGGAAGCCCTAGACAGTGCCTGGCGTGGGAGAGAGACGGTTAATAAATATTGGTTCCTTTTCTTTCAATACTCTGTGCATTTCCTTACAATGAGAACCAGCCAAAACAATGTATATGGAAGCCCTAGACAGTGCCTGGCGTGGGAGAGAGACGGTTAATAAATATTGGTTCCTTTTCTTTCAATACTCTGTGCATTTCCTTACAATGAGAACCAGCCAAAACAATGTATATGGAAGCCCTAGACAGTGCCTGGCGTGGGAGAGAGACGGTTAATAAATATTGGTTCCTTTTCTTTCAATACTCTGTGCATTTCCTTACAATGAGAACCCAAATCCACCCATTGGAAGTAGGGTTTTTGACAATAATGGTAACTGTTTGTCACTACTTGGAGTGAGGGTCGCAGCCTGCCTCTACAGCTGTTGTCAGGGCTTTCGATACAATGAAATGTTTGGTCATATTCCCAATCAAGAAGGCTTGGCACTTGTCTTTGGGAATCTGCTGACTTCAGTGAGAGACCTAGAAATGAAAAGGATAAACCAGCAAAGCTAGGACATGTTTTGGTTTGCTGGGGAGGCAGTATGGCCTGGTGGGGTAGGTAAAATCATAAGCATCAAAGAGCTCCATGTTCAAATTCTGTTCCACTGCATTTAGGCTGTGTGGTTTTAGGAGAATCACTTAACCTCTCTGGCCTCAGGTTCCTTGGAGTAAAAAGTGGGGCTAATAATCCTCACATTACTAGATCATTTTGGGAATTAAGGGCATTGGTGTGCCAAGAGTCTCCCAAGAGTGCCCACCACATTGTAGGCATTCAATAAATGGCTACCTGATATTACTTTATGAAATATTATTAAATATCCTGCACTTTTAAAAGAATTGAGTCTCTGATCTTTATTGCTTGAAATTTAAAGTCTAGAAACCAAATTTTTAAAGCTCCTGAAAAATCTCCCTCACTGTAAAGAAAGGCTATTTTGAGTTATCAGCTAAAGAAACTCAGCCAGCTTACGGTGTTTTCAAAGGTAGTATTTCCCCAGCCAGAAGATGGATTCTGTTCATTCCCTTTATATCCTTGGTAATTTAATTTCCCTGTTAAGTTTATGGGCCTTTTTCTCCTTGATTGTCCTTGTGTGGGTGACAGATGCAGATCAACAAGGAGCAGGAGACTGAAAGAGTCAAGTCACAGCGGCCCCAGAGGAAACCAAGCAGGAGATGTGCGAACCAGGCATCGAAATTAATACACTCCAACTTGTAATAACATTTGTGCAATAATAATATTCCTGTGCAGTTTAATATTCCACTCAGCCCCTTTAAGAGATTGCCCTGGTGCTTAATGAATGACCGATGCTTATTAGGTTAAGTTGTATTTGAGCTGGCCTGGGCTGCTCTGGTTCAACTGATTGAATGGGAATTATTTAATAGGTATTATTAGGATAATTAGAAAATAATCACAGTTAGACAATAATATTGAACTATAAAGGTTGTGAATAACCAAATCTAGAGACAGGCCTGAAAACATGAGTTGTCTGCGACAGTTATGCAAGTCTCCTCCGATAGGGATGTGCACCAGTCTGAAAGGGTCTTTTGTTCCTAGGAGTTATTCATTAAGCGGGCATTGAATTAGAGGAACATGCGGGGGTGCAGGACAGAGGGCAATGATGGCTGATGAGCAAAATGAGCCTTTGATGAGCTTCTAATTGTCGTGACAACAATTCCTGCTTTCTCTTTTTCCAACAGTCAGAAATAAGCTCTCCCACCCCCAGGAAGGGTTTTCCCCCATTTTGTCAAGGCAAGGGAAACAGAGAAAAACAAAAATCCACCCCAGATAACAAGTCATTATGTTCTGTAAGGTGTGTTTGTGAGTGTGTTTGTGTGTGTGTGTGTGTGTGTGAGATGTCCTTGACGGAGGGAATGGATTGTCCTGATGGTTCTAGCTGCCCAGAGTAAAGGACCATGATATGCAATGACCTGATTGCCCTGAGCCTCACTCTCTGTGAGGAGGTCAAGTTGAGCTTTGCGGCTGCTTAGACTCTTCTTGGTCAAATGCTACTACCTACTGGTTTGTTGGTTGTCAATGTGGTGGTCAGTGTTATGTGCAAGGTGATGAAACACCCCAGTTTAGCAGGAGACCACCATTCAAATTTAGGCGAAGTAAATGACAGAATCTGTGCTTTCTTTCAGTACCTGGAAACAGGTAAAATCTGGTGAAAACTGAGATCGGGAGTGTATAGGAATTATTCCTCCCGGATAGCTTTACCAGCTTTGAGGGAGGCTTACCAGTTGGTTGCCTGCGTTGAGCTTCTTGTTTCTTTTTCCTTAGAGTCAGATGGCTTTTCCTTCACACAGATAAGGGGTTTACACAGAAGTAGCAGGCTGGCTGAGGCTGCCAGCAGGTGGCAGCAGGAGCATACATGACAACAAGAGAAATTGCCGTGAACCTTAGGCCGGAAGAGGGAAGTAGTTTGGCTTCCACTCTGTGGTTTTTATCTTGATTGCCGCTGAGGAACAGAAGGAATAATTATTTCTTGGATAATGAAACAGCAAGGTGTCCTGCAAAGAACACAGATAGTAAAGTCAGACACTCCTGATTTTGAATCTTGATGCCATTAATGCAAAGATTCTGAAGCTGGTAGCTAAGCAACCAAGGAATTTGGATGGGTTTGCCACACTCTATGTGCTGAAAGTAAACAGTGAGATTCAGTGCAGCAGAGCAAGGGAGTTTTTACTCGCAGCACAGCAAATGGCAAGAGCAGCAGCATGGTACAAGTTGCCCTGTATCCAAGTGCTGGGGTGTGGTCTGATAGACCCGGATGGCAGCGGCGCACACAGTGGATTGTACCCCAGCAGAGGAACTCAGCAGCGTCTATAGCCAGCAGTCAACAAGCCAGCCCCTTTCCCAGGAAGCAAGTAATCTACTTGACTGGTTGCAGGAGTGGGTTGGGATCATAGGATGGTTAGTCCTTGCTGTTTGGCATACTCAGCAGACATGCAGGAATGCTCAAGATTTATAGCAGACTGCCTCTCTCAACAAATGGCAATAATCCGTTTATTATGTAGTCACCTCTATTTCCTGCCTCAGTAGCTACCTAGTCAAGCAGTGGCCTTATTACAGAGATGGACCCAGTGAGGGCCAGACTAAGGTTCTCTTCTTGAAGAAGCCTTGGGTCATCTCTCCATTGTATGGATCCTGGGGTCATTGAGTTATGTGTTTCAGAGTTCTGTGCTCTAGACAATTGCTTTACACAAAAAAATTGCCCATGACAGCAGTAAGAAATATGTTTTATATCACAAGTTATTAATAGTACATATAAATATATAATCGAATACAATGTTTCAGGAGATAATTTTAACTTTGCTACTTATAAAAGACTGATATTTTTAATTCTGTCTCATTTTCTAGTGCTTGTTATGACCCATAAAATTAGTTTTGCCTCCCTCAATTTTAAAAAACACTGTTACAGTGATTTTACCTGAAAAAAAAATTTTTTTTAATTAAATACCCAAGTGACTGCCTCCGCCAAGAATACAGAATGCGGTTCTTAAAATGTATGGAGCAGGAGAATGGTGGAATATATACTATAAAGCCCATTAACTACAACAAGACACTTTTGAAGATGTTGCTAGACTTTTAAGTGAGAGAAGTCTCTCAGGGCCAAGAAAGAGAGGAGAAAGAAGAAACATCTGCTAAAATCTATGAGTTCCAGGAAGAAAGCAAACACAGAAACAGAAATCCAGGGTTGCCTCAAGTCTAACAAAAAGTAGAGGAGCTAACCTTGAGATTCCCATGTTAAGCCAGGTCTCTAGAACTCCAAGACCAATTGTAGATTCTGTATCAGAGACCATGCTTCATGTTAGGCTCTTAGGATTCAGACAGATTAAATTCAGTAAACTATAAGCTTATAATAATAATTTTTAAAATCACCCAAAACACAAAAAAGTGAGCCACTCAGAATGAGATTCAAGCCAAATCAACAAATTACCTACAGACAAAATTCTAGCAAATAGGCTTTAAGCAGAAAAAAAAAAGATAAGCCTAAGAGGCTGATCTGAAATATTCAAGAAGAAATGGTGAATGCAAAAAAATAATAAACACATAAGTAAAACATTGTCAATATAAAATAGCATGGGTTTTTGTTTTTTTTTTCAAAAATAGAACTAAAATACTGGACTAAAATGAACATAAGTTGGGAGTTGAATGATTAGAAGTAAAGCATTCCAGGGTCCTTATGTTGTTTAAAAGGAAACTAAAATATTGATTAAGGTTAGACTTTGTTAGGATATTTAAAAATTAATGAACTGATGCTTTTGAACTGTGGTGTTGGAGAAGACTCTTGAGAGTCCCCTGGACTGCAAGGAGATCCAACCAGTCCATCCTAAAGGAAATCAGTCCTGACTATTCATTGCAAGGACTGATGTTGAAGTTGAAACTCCAATATTTTGGCCACCTGATGCGAAGAACCGACTCATTGGAAAAGACCCTGATGCTGGGAAAGATTGAAGGCGGGAGGAGAAGGGAATGACAGAGAATGAGATGGTTGGATTGCATCACTGACTCAATGGACATGAATTTGAGTAAACTCTGGGAGTTGGTGATGGACTGGGAGGCCTGGTGTGCTGCAGTCCATGGGGTCGCAAAGAGTCAGACATGACTGAGCAACTGAACTGAGCTGAGAATATTTAAAAATGCCTATTTAAATTTTAACTGTAATTATGAAAAGAATAGGAAAAAATGTATAACTTCAAATCAACTAGGGGAAACAGGGAGAAGAAATAAGAAAAAATAATCAACCAAACCAAATCCCCAATTCAATTCTACCCTAATTCCAAAACCAGACAAAGATGCCACAAAAAAAGAAAACTACAGGCCAATATCACTGATGAACATAGATGCAAAACTCCTTAACAAAATTCTAGCAAACAGAAATTTTAAAGCATTTTTAAAAAGATAGAAAGCACAAAGATGATAGAAAACAAGTCTAAATATCTCAATAATTGTAGTGAAAGTTAATGATCAAAACAATAACCATTTATATGCTATTTAGTAGACACGTACAAAGCATAAATAAGCGAAAGGTTTAAAGTAAAAAAAAAATGGCAAGTATAAACTAGCTAAATAAGACAAATAAAGCTAGCGTAAATTGATCAAACCCATGTCTCTCATATCTCCTGTATTGGCAGGCAAGTTCTTTACCACTAGTGCCTCCTGGGAAGCCCAGATAATTAGCATTTAGTAACAAACTATAATTAGCAAGAAACAGGGTCACTACATAATTTTAAAATGACCAACTGACCAAAAAGATTATGACAGTTTAAAACGTTGAGCCTATAGCAGACTCAAAATATATAAAACAAAAAATAAGACTTAAGGGAGAAATTTCTATTATCATGGCAGGAGGTTTTACTATGAAAGTGAAGTCACTCAGTCATGTCCAACTCTTTGCGACCCCGTGGACTGTAGCCTACCAGGCTTCTCTGTCCATGGGATTTTCCAGGCAAGAGTACTGGAGTGGGTTGCCATTTCCTTCTCCAAGTGATCTTCCTGACCCAGGGATCGAACCCGGGCCTCCCACATTGTAGGCAGACATTTTACCATCTGAGCCACCAGGGTTTTACTATATCTCTTCATTAATGAGAGTCAAACAGACAAAACATTACTATAAGTTTGAACATTGCAGTTAATAACTTTCATAAAGAAAGAAAGAAAGTGAAGTCACTCAGTCGTGTCCAACTCTTTGTGACCCCATGGAGTGTAGCCCACCAGGCTCCTCCATCCATGGAATTTTCTAGGCATAGGTATAAAACCCTGCACCCCCAAATTAGAGGATGTGTGTTCTTTTCAAGTTGACATGATGATTTATAAAAATTGACCATGTTGCTTCATAAAGTAAATCTCAGAGAATCTATATTATAAGGCCACATTCTATACTACAATGTAACTAACTTAGTAATCAATAACCAAAGGGTATTTTTTTAAACCATGCATTTGGAAAGTAAAACTATACATTTCTTCTGGGTCAAAAAAATTAAAAAGTTATTTTAAAAGATACTTTGAAATTTCAAATATAGTAAATATGAAAAGGAAAACAATAGATCAAAACTCATGGGATGCAGTGCAAATGGTTCTTAGAGGTATCGCCTTAAATAGTTTTATTAGAAAAGAAGAAGGGCTTAAATCAATGAGCTAAGTGTCCAACTTCACTTAGAAAATGAAGAAAAATATAAACCTAAAGAAAGAAGATAATAAATATATGAACAAATGTAAATGTAATAGAGAATAAAGATAAAATAGGGTCAAATAAGCCAAATGTTTGTTCATTGAAAAAGTCAAAAGACTAAAGGCAGTCCTCTTAAATTGATTTTTTTAAATAAAAGAGAAGAAATAAATAATGAGTGAAAGAGACAGACATGACCATAGGTACAGAAAAGATTCAAAAAGATAAAAGAATATAATGAACATTTAATTCAATTCATTTTAAAATTTGACATTCTAAGGGTGACTTATCAATCCTCATATTAACAAATTAAAGAGAAAACCATATGATTTTTCAATAGAAGAAGAAAATATAATTTGACAAAGTTCAACATTCATTTAGGATAAAAACTTTCAGCAAAAAAAGAACTTTTTATTTTGCCTTCTTGAAGCTTAAAATTTTTTTTTATTATATAAGTTTCAGTGTACAGCGTGACAATTTGATGTCTGTATACACTAGAGAGTGGTCACCTCCACAAATCTAGATAATACCATCTATCATCATACAGTTGACCCCCTTTTACCCATTTCATCCACCCTCTACTCCTTCCTTTCAGGTAATCACTGCTCTGATCTCTGTATCTATGACTTTGTTTTTGTTTTATTTTGTTTGTTCAGTTTTGTTTTTTAGATTCCACACATGAGTGAAATCCTATGGTACTCATTTTTCTCTGTGTGACTTCTCGTAGCATAGTACCTTCAGGGTCCATTCGTGTTGTCAAATGACAGGATTTCACTGTTTTTTAATGGCTAATATTTTGTATATATACCACATTTTTAAAATCCATTCATCAATTAGTGGACACAGGTTGTTTCCACATCTTGCTATTGTAAATAATGCTGAATGAACATAGGGCTTCACATATCTTTTCAAATTGGTGTTTTTGTGCTCTTAGAAGTGAAATTGCTGAGTCAGAACTTTCTGAATTTGAAACATATCTTCCAAAACCCTGTAGCAAACAGTGTTGTTTAATGGTAAAATATTAGAAGCATTTCTTTTAAAATCAGTAATAGACGAGGATGCTTGCTATCACCTCTTCTATTCAATATTGCACAGGAGACATAGCCAGTACAGTAAGACAAGGATAAAATAGCACAAGGTTTGGAAAGGAAGAAACAAATTTTTGTCATTTCCAGATGATAGAATTAACCACATAGAAACCCAAAAGAATGTACAGATAATTTTTTTTAAAATAATAAGAGTCTATATCATGTGATTGGAAAAAAGATCAAAATAGAAAAATCAATTGCATTTCCATATCTCAGCATTGGTTTCTAGAAAATGAAATAACAAAGAGGATATCACTTACATTAGCATAAAAACACAATGTGCCTAGGAATAAATCTAAGAAAAAATATTCATATCCTTTATGGAGCCAATTTTAATACTTCACTGAAAGCCATCAACACACCCAAATATAATCTCACATATATGAAAACTTGATATAATCCAGCAGTAGCATTGCAATTCACAGGAAATAAGTGATTCTGGGACAGCTGGCTTTCCATACAGGAAAAAAATGAAGTTGAACCTTATCTTAAACCATATAATCAATGTCATAAAAATTAAAGACTTCAATTTGAAATGTTAAGAATCTCTAAGACCTCAAGTTGGTAGTCTATAGACATCATAAAGGAAAGGAAAAAATAAGCCACTAATTTGAAAAATAAATTTGCAATAAATATAACCAGAAAAGGAAACCTATTAATTTGGAAAATACATGTGTAATAAATATAACAAATATCCAGTATTCCAGAATATGTAAAGAATGCTTACAAATCAATAAGAGATAGATAAACAACTCCATATAAAAATAGGTGAATGGTATAAATATACATTTCACAAAAGAATAGTCATAATTTTAATCACTCAGTTGTGTCCAACTCTTTGTGACCCCTCTGACTGTAGCCTGCCAGGGTCCTCTGTCCATGGGATTCTCCAGCAAGGATACTGAAATGGGTTGCCATTCCCTTCTCCAGAGGATCTTTCCAATCAGGGATCGAACCCAGGTCTCCTGCATTGCAGACAGATTGTTTACCGTCTGAGCCACCAGGGAAGTCCTAGATCTCACAGAAGAATAGTCATTAGTAATTAGAAAAATGCAAATTTATACTACAGTGTGAACTAAACTATTAAATTTTCAAAAACTTATAAAATCTGATAATACTAAGTATTTGGCAAGGGTGAGGAACAAAGGGAGCTTTTATTCAATATTAGTGGGCGTATAAACAACCACAAATCTTTGGAAAACAATTTGACTTTATGCTGAAAAGCTGAACATTTGCATACCTACTACTCAAGAATTTCATTCCTAATTATATATTCCAGAGAAACTCATACCCACATTAACCAGAAGATATATACAACAATGTTCACAGTAGCAAACTACTACCAACAACCTAGCTATCCATTAACAGAAAAATGGATAAACTGTAGTATAGTTAACTGTGGCGCATACAACTGAATATTATAAATACAGCAGTGAAAATGAGCAGCATAGAGGCATTTTAGAAACATATAGAAAGAATTTAAAATAAGCAAGGTGTAGAAGACTACATATATTATATCATTTCAGTAAAATTCAAAAGCAAGAAAACTTCATTTATGGTGACTGGATATATAGCTAAAAGCAAAACAAAAAGCTGTTTAATAAAGGAAGGGCTAGAGTTTATGGTTTTCAGCTGCAGTCCTTGACTCCCAGAATGAAATCATGACCTACTTTCCAGTATCAAGTTTTTGTCAAGACTGAATCAGACCAGACCCCCAGTGGATTACCACTATCATGTGTAAGGAGCTGTGGGAAATCAAGTACCCAGAGTGCTGGGTACAGGAGTCCTGGCTAGAGATGAAATGAAATAAGTCCATGGATGTGCACAGGAGCTAAGAGCTGGCCAGAGACCAGAGAGCCAGAGGCAGGGGCTGAAACCTGCCATCTGAGGGAGATGCTTGCCCACTGCTACCAAGGATTCCGGCTGTGATTACTCTAACGCCTCTTCATGCTCCAGATCATCACTGAGGATGTCAAGGGCATTGACAGAATTGCCGGAAAAACCAAAGTAGAACTTCTCATAGATTCTAAGGAGGTGGGAAATCACATCTAAAGACTTAGATAGTTGTGAATCAGAGAGCAACACAAGACCCAACTTGGAAAATCCACACACCAATTCAAAGAGGAGCATTCAGCATTACCGACTAAAGGAAATGGTTAAAAAGCCATGACTTTAAAGAATAGATTGTTCATTTAGTCTGTTATTCTCCACTGAGAAAAAAGTTCTGGGCGTTTAGTGCCAATCCCTCTGTTGTGAGCAGGGACTAAATGCTGTCAGGCTAGGTGATTTAAACTTAATTGTGTATATGTTTGTGGGGTGGGGGGGGGGGCAGGGAGGGGAGTATTGAATTTCAGTAGGGAGTGACAAAATTTGCTTTGTTTTTTTGAGAGCTCGCTAGGGACAAGAGGGTCAATTTATATGACCCCATTAGTAAAAAGTTTTTTATGTTGAGTTTTGATAACTTTAATTTGCCTAACAAGAGGATCCTTGCATTTTGTCTAGGAGAGAGCGTGTTACGAGGGCACAGGAACAGAGGAAGAACTGGTCCATGGTGGCCACAGCAGGGGTGGCAGTGAGGTGGGGTAGCTGGGCTATTCTCGTCATAGCCAGAGGCTGCTCGCCTTCAGGTTGCGCCATCCTAGCTGCATCCTGGTTCCCAGATGCCAGAGTCACCTCCCTGTCCAGGTGAAGCGTTTCCAGTTCCCCAGCAGCCATGAGACCAGCTGGAGGTGCGGCTGAGCTCACAGACTGTGTAGGCACAGTCTCTGGGCTTCCTCCCAAGCAAGTGCTGAGATCTAGCCATATGATCTTTCTGTTTACGTGGAGACAAAACTATATGTATTATTATTTAAGTGCTTTTATTAATCTCAAGGGAAGTTACTTGACAAAGTTTGGCCATAGGTAATCAAGTCAGGGATTACACTCTAGCTGAGTTTTAGAGAGATACAGCAAATAGTCCACGCAGAAACATAGAACTAGATGCTGGAAGAAGCAACAGCACAGTAGTAATAATGTTGCGATTTACTGAGTGTTTACTATGTACCAAGCACCATGGTCAACATTGTACATGCATCTTGTCATTTCATCCCCAAAACCAATTATGAGACAGAGACTATGATCACTGCATTTCTCTCTCTCTCTCTTTTTTTTGGCTGCATAAGCAGCATGTGGGCTCTTAGTTCCTCAATCTTAGATCAAACCCATGGCCCCTGCAGTGGCAGTCTTAACCACTGGACTGTCAGGGAAGTCCCCACCCCTATTTTTTAAGGGAGGAGACTGAGGCAGAAAGAGGTGAGGTTACTTGACCAAGGTCACACATTGTAAGTGGGACAGACAGGTCTGATCAATCTCAAAGCCCACTCCCTCTGCCTCTTCACTCTACTACATCTATAGTGAAGAGCAATGCTCCTCAAGACTTCATTAGGACCTACAGGGAAGCTCTGGAGGGTGGCAGTGAGGTGATGGAAATCTCAGTGCATTGTTCGGGTTGAGAGCAAGGCAAGTCTGGGCTAGGCACCATCTGCCTGCACCCAGTGCTTTGGGAAAGCAGAGTCCCTAGAAATCTGCACTTGATTCTATGTTCAAAGATCCCTGAAAGTAATTTTGACTACTGAGGAAAGGAAGAGTCTAAAAATAAACTGTAGGCTATAAAATTGCAAATTATTCCACTCAAGAAAGTAAATTAAATTGATTGATTCAGTTCAATCTGTGTTTTTTGAATACAGCATCAGTAGAAATCAATGAGGCTGCACAACTCTCACATTTTAGAAAGACACACAAGGAAGACTGAAGAAGGGAAATGGAATGCAGGATAATAGTCTGGATTGAGCCTGTAGGTAGAGTGTAGCAAAGAGGCTGAATCTGAAGATCAACAACAACAAAATACTCTCAAGACAGCAGAACAGTGCTGTTTCTTTTGGATTGAGAACAAGGCAAGGATAGCCCCAGAGCTGAGACAGATGGTTTAATGTTACATGACTGGGGAGAGGCAAGGTTTTCTACTCTCAGCTTTTCTGTTTTCTTAATCAAGGAAAATGGCCCTCAATCTAGAAATGGTAAACAAATATCTAGATGAGGAAATTAAACCTGGATAGGTGAGAGAAATGGGAGAGCGAGGAATTCAGGTTTCTCAGCTGTGGTGAAAGATGATACGTTCACAATAGAGTATGTCTTCGATATGACCTTTCTCAATCAGAATTTGCTTATTGACCAAGTTAACCCCCTGGTGTTGAAATAACTTGCAGAAATGACCCCAGTCTTTGAAAACTCAGGATAAATTCCAGAACCAAAAGACTAGAAATGGGTATATTTTCTAGTTTTATATGAGAAAGAAACATGAGTTCTGATCTTTGTCAAAATTCTAGAAAGAATTATTACAGAAACTGTGGATATTTAGACAGAAATAATAATAGACGGAAATTTAGGAACCACTGCCATTTACTTACATGCTGTGGAAAACAAATGTCATTTCCTCTTCTGGGTGGTATTTTGAGGTTTGTCATGCCAATGGACACAGCAGGCTTTGTGAAGCTTGATTTTGGAAAATTGTTTTGTTATTAAGGTTTTTCATAAGATCCTAGTGGACAAGGTATAGAAATGGGGGCTGGATGATACTAGTTGGGTGCCATGCATTTAAAATTTGTAGAACAGTCTTGCCCAAAGGGTAAGAAAGGTCCCTGAGCGGCTAGACGGCTCTGTTTTGGGTCCAGTTCCACCTGATGTTTCATTTTTCAATGTCACATGAAGGTGGAAGATGCCCTATTTACCAATTCACAGAAATCCCAAACTAGGAGAAATGTATCAGGTGAATAAAATATCCCAAAGATTTCCCCTTAATGGAACAAAATAAGATGATATTTAACAAGGCACAAGTAAGTCTTGAATTAGGTTTAGAAGAAGATCAGTTGTACAAGTTGAACATGAAGTCCTCAGACTTCACCACTCCTGGTGTGGAAAGACAAGATTCAATTGCAAGTTAGGAAGAGCCAGGTAAAGACACCACTTCTGAAAGGATACCTCAGTTCCAGGGCACAAGGTGAAGATGTAAGCGTGTCTCTCCGTTCTGGGCTGTTGATATTTTGTTTGATTCTGGACTCTCCTTAAGGTGTGTTCTGGGAAATTAGAAGGCAAATAGAGGTGGACAGCTCTTTTATGATAAAATGATAAAATGACCTAGAGGTACTGACTCTGAAATAAGAATACTACAGTGGATCATGAGACCAGTCTTCAAATATCTGAATGTCTTTCATGTAAAATACAGTTATATGTTCTCTATTTGCCTCCAGAGAGCAAAACTGGACTCAGTGGTGAATAGCCAACCCACTGACGAGCAATAGAAGTTTCCAGTACTTGAGAGTACACAGCTCTGCAGTGGGCTTCTTGGACAGCAGGGCATTCCACCATTCATGGAGAATTGCTGTAGAGACTGGAGCGGAGGGTGGGAGAGGAAATTCCTTTGTGCCCTCCATGGCTGGGAGAGATGACTCCTAAGTGATCTTCCATCATGTGCATTACATCATTTGAATAATGACCATCACTGAGTTTATACTCAGTGCCATGGCTGGGTTAAGGTCTCTGTATGCACAATCCCATTGTATCTTTAAACAGATGAGGAGACTGAGGCTCAGGGAGGCTGTTAAGAGCTCAAGCCCCCACAGTGACAGGTCAAAGAATGGAAGTTTTATCCTAAGCCTGAGTTTAAAGTATATGCTTTTAACATCTATGTCATATATATGATCTGCAGTCTATAAATTTCATCCTTCCATTCAGCAACCAATGCCCTGGAATGCCTTGTTCTTCACCTCCTCCTGCCCCTGGAAAACTCCCACCCATCCACTTGAGCTCACCTGCTGTCTCCTCTCTGAGGTTTGTCCCACTTCCTCCACACATGATTGATCACTTCCCTCCTGTGTTGCACGGCAGGGGGCACATTGTACCCTGTTTAGCTGTGTGGTGTTGGTTTCCCTACTGGATTGAAGGTCCCAGTTTCCTGGACAGCTGGAGCCAGTGCTTATTCATCCCTGTCCCTCAGCCCCACCAACAATGCTCAGAAGATGTTGGTACTCAACGGGCTTATAAGTTCTTTTATTCATTCATCCATCCATTCATTCAAGAAATCTAAGAAAGAATAACACTTATTTCTCTTTCCCTTTTAATCCTTCCTGCACCAAGCTCCAGGTATCATTCTCCCGCTCAACGACCTTTAGTGTCCCTTTGTATCTACAGCATAAAGTGCAAAAGCCTTAGCATGGCATTCAGGGGCCTCTGTGATGAGATGGTCATACGCTTTGAGGTCTCATTGTCTACCCTCTGTGTCCCCTTAGCCCTTCCTGACCTCTGTCTCTACCATCTTCTATTCTCTTGTGTTTACTCATATTGTTCCTTCTTACTGAAATGTTCTCTCCCACCCTCAGTGTTTCCTCTCAAAGTGTTATCCTTTCTTCAATACCCCAGTTCAAACATCACCTCCCTTGGGAAGCCTAGCCCCTTATCTTGATCAGGAAAACCCTCCCTTCTATGTATTCCCAGAGTCCTTTTTTTGTTGTGGCAACAGTTTTCTGATATTCTATTTTATTCTAGCTTTTTGGTCTATCTGATCCAAAAGATTATCTAACAATACCCTTTTCAGCAGGAACCATGCCTTACTATCTCCAAAATTCTGGTGATAAGTAGCATTATCTAGCACTGTATCCCCATACCTAAGGCAATACCTGACTCCTATTCTGTAAACAGGTGTTATTGAATGAATGAATGAATTCATCAGAATCAAGTTCTGCATTGTAACACCAGTTTGTACATTAACTAAATATATAATTTGGGACATTGCACATCAATCACTCTGGACCCCAGTTTCCATATCAATAAAAGAATGATCAAGGAGCCAGGGAGAAAGAGAAGTCATTTTTATGGATGACTTTGCAATGTGTAAGGCAATGTGCTACGGGCTTTATTTACTTTACGGGGCTGTGAGAGGAAGGGAGGGAGTAATGAAGAGGGGAGAGGACTATACAAGCAGAGAAGAGTATGAGCTTAGGATAAAGCTCTCCTGAACTCAAGCCCTGGCTCTGCCACTTACTAACTGAGCTTGAGCAAGTTATTCTAATCTTTCAAACTTCTGTTTCTTCAGCCATCAAGTGGTGATAATAAGGAAACCTACTGGTGAGTTTGTTGTGAGGATTCAATGAGGTATTGCATGTAAGGTACTTAGCCCATTGGCTGGCAGGTAACCCTGCATTATAAACAGCAGCTCTTCATTATTATTCTATTACCTGTGTGCCTTCTTGTTTAGTTTATCCCATGAAGAAGCAGAGGTTCTGAGAGGTTAAACAACTTTCCCAAGGTCACACACATCTTCTGAGTGCCCTGTTTTCCTCTCTACCTTTGGGACAGAGGATGAGATGGTTGGATGGCATCACTGACTCAATGGATGAGTTTGAGCAAACTCCAGGAGATAGTGAAGAACAGGGAAACATGGCACGCTGCAGTTCATAGGGTTGCAAGGAGTCAGACACAACTTAGCAACTGAACAATGAACAACACCAATGGGACCTACCAAGTTAAATCCTTGGAGAATGGCCATGAGCTTTGCAACACAGCTTGTATTCCCATTTCAGGGTGAAATACTAGAAAGCTACCGATGTTACTACTTCTCAAACATTCCCAAATTTTAACATTTTATTATCTGAACATTTAGCATCTAACACTGAATATCTAAAAGCAATGTGAATTTTATCATGGTAATTCTTCTGTTTAATAAAGGAATAAAGGTCATAATCTAAGTTATAAGCATGTATGGATAAAACTTTTTCCCTATGAGACTCAAAGCTAATAACTTTTCCCCTCTAATCATTTGGCTTTTCTTTGTGCAAAAAAACCAAAATGCCAATTACCATTCTTCTGTAACCAAATGGTACGTGAACTTTCCTGCCCCATGAAGGGAGCAGCACCTGGGCACTCAGTAGGCATTCGATTCCGAAGAGAAGGAGATAGGAATCAGCAGGGTTATTAGGGCTTTCTTTGGTGGTGGATATGATATACAAATATAGAGAAATTTTATGGAAGACACTCAAATATTCAGAGGAGGGTCATTAGTGTGGCAGGCCATTGTCAAGGGTATATGACCCTTCGAACTGGAAGTATTCATGCCCTAAATGTCCAAGAGAACTGCCCCAGAGCATGCACAGGTGTGTTTTATTTGTTATGCCCATGACCTTGAGGCTTCAACAGGCCATCACGGGGCTGCCACCTGCAGAGCCCTTTTTGCTACAAACATGGCCCCCTAAAGTAGCTTCAAAGCAGTTTGATCATGGGAAGAGAAATGCCAATCTAACCCATTTGCCATTGATTTCTTAAACAGATTCAGGCACACAGGATGAAGCACAGCTTTTGCAGGAATGGCTTAAGCTGGTTCTGGAGAAGAATAAATTAATGCGATATGAGTCAGAGCTCCTGATCATGTAAGTAAGGCAACACGGATAACAGTGAGGCCTAAAAGCAAGTGGGGGGGGGGAGTGGCAGTGGGGTGGCCCACCCTCCTAAGTTGAAGTCCCAGGATTTTTCTCCTTGTGCATACAGAATTGTGATTGAGACAAATTGGTATTTGAGGTCTTGCATATCATGCTGGCATTAGTACAGAGAATCTTCAGTTTTCTGTTCTCTGCTGTGGAGTCCTATGGCTAAAATGATTTCAGGTAATAGGTCTGGAGCTGGAGGGCATGTGGATAAGGCACTTGCAGTCCATTTCTGCCCCCCAGGGCAGGGGGGACCCACCTGCAGTCACACATCCTCAATGGGGAAGCATATGCCTGGCCTCTGAGTGTGAACGATGGAAAGGGCTTGCTGAGATCTGCCTGACTACTCTTTGTGGCTTTAATGTATTGTAGGTGGAGATCTGTCTGGCTGTCCTCTGGATAAGAGGCTGCAGTCTGGCTGGGAGATCAGAAAGTAGAGATGGATCTCACTGCACTCTGAGAAAGTTGAAAGTCACTTTACTTGTCACCATCCTGGAGGGAAAGAAAGGAACATTTAATATGAACTGGCTGAGCACCACAGGTTGTACTGGGTGCTCTCACTCATGCTGAGTCATTTCATTTTCACCCAACCCTGAGAAATAATTTTGGGAGTCTTAAAGGGGTCTAATAAATTCTATTCCTCTTCTCTGCCTGGATTCTGAGTTGGGTAAGAAATAAGACTACTGGGTCAACAGATGGAACGTTAAACTAAAGCATTTATTACTGATCATGGCTAGCTTGGCTAAATATGAGAGTCCGAGAAAGCTTGCTAACTATATCCATTTCCTAGGGCTGGACTAACATGTTACCACAAACAGGGTGGCTTACAATAACAGAGAGGTATTCTCTCACAGTTCTGGAAGACTGAAATTGAGGTGTTAGCAGGGCCAGGCTCTGGGGAAGAATCTTTCCTTCCCTCTTTGGCTCAGCAGGCTCCAGGCATCCCTTGGCTTGTGGCTGCATCTCTCCAGTCTCTGCCTCTATCTTCACGCGGCCTTTTCTCTGTGTCTGTGTCTGCTCTTCTGTCTCTTGCAGGAATACTTGCCACTCAGTTTAGAGCCCACCAGGATAATCCAGAATATTTTCATCTCAAGGATCTTAACTTCCCATCCTCAAAGAGTCTTTTCCAAATAAGGTCACATTCAAAGATTCTAGGGGTTAGGATCACTTGGGGGTTCACCATGGAACCAAACTTCAGAATTAGACACACTTACCAACCTAGTCACAAAGCATAGTGAATCACTTGCTTCTTAGGGGTAAGGCTTTTACCTAAGACCAGTGGGTCTCACCTGGGGGAAATTTCCATCTCTGCTTCCTCCTTCCAGGGATATTTGGCAATATCTGAAGACATTTTTGTCTAAGACAACTGGGAGGTGCTACTGATATCTAGGGAGGAGAGGTCAAGGGTGCTACCGAACATCCCACAGGGAGCCCCACTTCCTTCACCATCACAGGATTATCCAGCCCCGAATCCCAGTAGTGTCAAGGTGGGAAATCTTGCCCTAGACCACTAGCAAGGCTCAGAGTGAGAGAACACTTTTTTTTAAGGTTATAGTTGTTTTTTTTCTTCCATTTTTATTGAGATGTGATTGGCATACAATACTGTGTAAGTTTAAAGTACATAGTGCAATGATTTGATTGACATATATCAGGAAATGGTTATCACAGGAAGTTTAGGGAACATCTAGCATCTCATGCAAAAATATCAATACAAAATGAAAGGAATAGAAACATTTTTTTCTGATAGAACTCTTAGAATATACTCTCTTAACAATTTTCATATTTAACATACAGCTAGTTGTTTTGAGCAACTTGAATTTAGTAGTGAGTGGGATATTCAGTAGGCAGGTAGGTATACAGGCTGAGACATGGATGGGGAGGTACAATTTCTGTAATCTATTCCTTATCAAAAGAACTTTGAATCAGTAGCTGTCAGAGTAGAGAGAATTCCCCAGAGCAGTTGATTTTAAACATTGTTGGCAGTGACCCAGAGTATATTTTACTTCGGCTTATTACATATGTGTGTATAAATATGTGTATTTATACACGATGTGTACCCAGGGAACACATGTTTGCTGCAGGCAGGCTGATCCCAGGTGAGGAAAGGTGTCAGCTGAGTTTCCCTGTTCTTCCCAAATTTACCACTCCTGGGGTGAGAGTGAATCTAAGAGTGAAAGTGGAAAGAAGCAGCCAAGACTTCTACTCATCAAGGTCCACTGACATGGAAGGAAATGCCAGGAGTGGGGAGGCAGGGCTCATCTGTAATTATTTTTTCTATTACTATTTTTTATATTGATGCACATGCTGAGATTCAACAAAGTAATTTGTCCACATCCACCTGACCACAAAGCCCTTTTTACACAACAATACCATCTGCCTTTGGGCTAGAATTAAATTATAAAATTCATTTAACAAACATCTATGAAGCATATTCTCTGTGCCAGGAACTGTGCTGGGTACTGTGGAAGTAAAGATGAACCAGGCCCCAGTCCCTGCCTTCAAGGATCTCATGGTTTTCAGAGACGGACATGCAAGCACACAGCATGAGAGAAATAAGAAAACATAGCAGTTGCTCTGTGAAGACTTGTAGGAGGAGTGTTCGATGCACAGACCCTACCTGCGAAGGTCAGGGGGATGGTGACTGCTCGGTGACTGGGGCTTCCCTTCCTGGTACGCTGTCAGAGGGAACGTTCTCCTCCAAAAGAGGCCAAGGAGGAGAACTTGGAGTGTGAGCCAGACAAGAGCTCTGGTAGAGGACAGCTTCTAGTTTGGAGAAAGGCCTGGGTGAACAAGGAGAAATGTCTTAGACTGGTGTGTGATTTTGAATCCCTTGGGAAAGCAGGTGCCGGGACAGAATTAGAAGCACAAGAGATATAACAGAAGGAAGGAAAAAGGGAGCGGGAATGAGAGCGAAATCTTCAGACCCCCCTGCAGTCCTGACACCTGTGAAAGGAGAGGGGAGGGGAGGAGGACTAGCAGGAGGAGCTTCAGACTGCAGAGCAGCCCTGAGAAAAATCTGAGCCAGGCCAAAGGGAGCACCAGCCAAGGCTGCCCATCCGAGGAGTCCAAAGTGGGGCGGAAGTGGCCAAGCTCCAGCACCACCGCTGTGCTCAGGGACAGTGTGGCTTCAGCACGACATTGAAGTGGATTCTGCTGCAGCTGTCAGCTTACTACACAGTACACTCCTTCCACAAAGTCCTTTCTTAAAGGAAAATCTGAGTGGTACATTTCTATTGGGAGCTAGAGTGGGTCAAGGGAAGTTCAGTGTCAGTAACAAAAGGCAGAATATTGAACAAAGTATGGACCTTGGCCCAAGTAATAGTAGAAGTAACAACAACAAAAAAAAACCCAGCAACAACAGGGTGTAGTAAAGTAACCCAGTGCTGTAGCGGATATGCACACAGCCTGGGAAGATATGCACACAGCCTGGGAAGCCCCAGGGCCCAAGTGTCAGTCCTCACCCTTTTCAGTGTCTCTGTAGCAATGGACAGCCTTGACCCCTCTCATTCCTAAAACTTGCCTCTCTTGGTTTCTGTGATGCTGTATATCCTTCCTACCTTCTGCTTGCTTCTTTCCTACTTCTACCTCTTTTGATTAGCTTCTAAATGTAGGCAGTCCCATGCTCCTGTCTTCAAACTTTTTTTTCCTCTATTGTCTCCCTTTTAGGGCTCATGTGACTTCACCTTTCACCTCTGACCCCTGCCGTATTTGTTTGTGGTCCTCATTTCTCCTGAGAACTCCAGGGCTGCATTCCCAGAGGTTGGAGGAACCTCCACATTACCACATGGCCCAGCATGTGGGGAGCTGACACAAGTTCTGTAATATACACGGCATATCGTCAGGCACTGAAAGGTCATGAAGTTCCATCTGACTTTCACTGAAAGCTGACTTCTTGACTTTGCTGGTGGACACATTGAGTACTCAGCACTCTAGCTTGACTCCTCTAAAGCATCACTGTTCTTTCACCATCGCCTACAACCAGATGGGTGGTTGTCTGAGTACTATTGCCTCCACTGACAAAATGCCTTACTCCTGTTTCCTCCTTGTTTTCTTGCTTACCACAGTCAAAGATTTGGGAGTTGTTAGAGGTGATGCTTGAAGTCACGTTGCCCCTAAAAGAGAGGAGTTTTAGATTGTCATTGCTTCTACCATTCTAGTCATTTCTTCATGATCCATTCCAGTGTGGCCTTCCAGAAGTTCACTGGGATCACATCACAAACTTCAGCTGCTCTTCATTATCTACTGAGTTCAAGTATCAGCAGCAGTAGTAGCAAAACTTCCGGTTTGGAGGCATTCCAAAACCCCAGTCTTAATAAGGAAAAAGGAAAGCCGTTGCTATGGTCAATGGGTTTATTAATCAATATTTCTACACAGGTCTTCAGTATTTACAAAGTCTGAACATTTTCTCATTCCCAGGGCCCACGAACTAGAACTGGAAGATCACCAAAGCAGACTAGAGCAGAAATTAAGAGAGAAAATGCTCCAGGAAGGTGAGTACGGTGATGTGTTTCAGGCCTTTGTTAAAGATGTTTTTCCTATGCAGACACTTGACCAGAACATGCTACACTTTGTAGGGCAGAGTACTCTTCCTGCCTGGTGCCACCAGCCTGGGAGCCAGAGGGGGCACAAAGCCAGCTGCTTCTGCCCCCACTAGAGCCCAGCAAGTGCCTCCTTGCTTTGCTCACTAGGGCTGGGAGGGCAGCATTTTGCTCCATCCCAACCCGTGTGCTAACAGGAGTGAAGTCATTCATTCACAGCTTCATTCACACCTCCATCCATTCATTTAACAAACGTTTGTTGAGAATTTAGAGTGGGCCTAGCAGATGGAGAAGAGCAGCCCTGTTCTGTGGCCTCCCTGGGGAGACTGGCACTCAGACCGGTAATTATAACACAGTGAGATGAGGGCCATGATGTTCGTGCTTCCACAGTGAGAGGAAGGCCGGTATGGTTCTACCAGGCACTGGGGATGGGAAAGGACGCATCCTTCCTACCACAACTGGGCCAGGGCATCACATGTGAGAAAATTATTTCCACCATGACGGAGGGAGAGTTGGAATAAACAAATACCATATACTGACTTATTGACTCCAACCCATGAGGCATATTCACTGTTTTGTGCCTGTGTGTTTGTGGGGGCCAGATCCATGCATGGCTTTCCTACATTGAGACCAAAGTCTAAAAGAGCAAATTAAATCTTTTCTGTATACATCATGGACCACATCGCACCTACCTATGGGGTTACCTGCTACAGAACAAGCACCTAGTAAATATGAGGTGTTATCATCATGATCATTCTCAGGTATGTTACTCCACTTTACAGATTGGAAAACTGAGTCTCTGAGAACTTAAAAAGCATGCTCAAGGTAAATGATGGGGCTATGACTTGGGAACAGATTACAGACTCAGGATCTCCTATTCTTTCTCGCATAATAGTGTTTGTAGATTGTCTCTTTACAGCAATAGAAAACTATTTTTAACAAAATCCTTATAGAACTGCTCCATACAGAACAGATAAAAGTGGTAATATGAAGCCAAAGTGTTAGCCACTTAGTCATGTCCGACTCCTTATGACCCCATGGACTGTAGCCTGCCAGGCTCCTCTATCCATGGAATTCTCCAGGCAAGAATAATGGAGTGGGTAGCCATTCCCTTCTCCAGGGGATCTTCCCAATTCAGGGATCAAACCTGGGTCTCCTACACTGCAGGCAGATTCTTTATCAAGATCCTTATAAAACTGCTCTGTACAGAACTGATAAAAGTAGTATACATCATCTTTTAATTGTCAGAAGGGGCTCAGATGTTTCCACCAATGACAAACCAAAATTGAGATTGAAATTTTGAATTTCTCTGTGTTGATAAATCAAATAAGGGGCAGGAATACTAAAGTATACCTAAATTAACAAATCATAGTAGACAACTAAGATCTGATTTATACATCTCAAAAAATTTTAAATTTACTCTGGCTCAGGGTGGTAAAATACATATCACCAAAGACTCATGACCCACTTTTGAATCTTTTTTAAAAAATTCTTACTGAAGAGTGATGGTTATACATTTTCTCACTCTTCTGAGGTGTACCTAAAAATGTAGTTTCTTCATTTTGCCTTGTCATCTTGCACAAAAGCTTCATCCCACTAGTTAGCAAGAAGAAAAAGAAGAAGGAAGGAGGAAAGGAAAGGGAACTCCCTCTCTGGTAAACTTCAGTCAGTTCAGTTCAGTCGCTCAGTCACGTCCGACTCTTTGCAACCCCATGGACTGAAGCATGCCAGGCTTCCCTGTCCATCACCAACTCCTGGAGCCTACTCAAATTCATATTCATCACATTGGTGATGCCATCCAACCGTCTCATCCTCTGTCATCCCCTTTTTCTCCTGCCTTCAATCTTTCCCAGCACCAGGGTCTTTTCCAGTGAGTTGGTTCTTTGCATCAGCTGGCCAAAGTACTGGAGCTTCCGCTTCAGCACCAGTCCCTCCAATGAATATTCAGGACTGATTTCCTTTAGGATGGACTGCTTGGATCTCCTTGCAGTCCAAGGGACTCTCAAGAGCCTTCTCCAACACCACAGTTCAAAAGCATCAATTCTTTGGCTCTCAGCTTTCTTTATAGTCCAACTCTCACATCCATACATGACTATTGGAAAACCATAGCTTTGACTAGACAGACCTTTGTTGGTAGAATAATGTCTCTGTTTTTTAATATGCTGTCTAGGTTGGTCATAGCTTTTCTTCCAAGGAACAAGCATCTTTTAATTTCATGGCTGCAGTCACCATCTGCAGTGATTTTGGAGACCAAAAAAATAAAGTCTCACACTGTTTCCATTGCTTCCCCATCTATTTGCATGAAGTGATGGGACCAGATGCCATGATCTTAGTTTTCTGAATGTTGACTTTTAAGCCAACTCTTTCACTCTCCTCTTTCACTTTTATCAAGAGGCTCTTTAGTTCTTCTTCGCTTTCTGCCATAAGGGTGATGTCATCTGCATATCTGAGGTTATTGATATTTCTCCCAGCAGTCTTGATTCCAGCTTGCGCTTCATCCAGCCCAGCATTTCTCATGATGTACTCCTCATATAAGTTAAATAAGCACGGTGACAATATACAGCCCTGACATACTCCTTTTCCTATTTGGAACCAGTCTGTTGTTCCATGTCCAGTTCTAACCGTTGCTTTTTGACCTGCATACAGATTTGTTAGGAGGCAGGTCAGATGGTCTGGTATTCCTTCCTCTCTAAGAATTTTCCACAGTTTGTTGTGATCCACAGAGTTAAAGGCTTTGGCATAGTCAATAAAGCAGAAGTAGATGCTTTTCTGGTAAACTTAGTCTGATGCAATCATTTAAAAAGTCCCTCCAGGAAATGCTCAGTCTCTTTGGGATGAAAATGTTCAGCCTTGCAGATTGCCGCCCCTTCCATCTGCTCGATCCTTAAAGGTGACCGCCAGGTGTTAGCAAGAGGCAGGTCTGCATGACTTTGCAGCACTGGAAGTTGGTGTGGGTGGCTCCGATCCACTGACCCCCATGCAGTTGTCTCCTGTCAATAGGCTGCGCTCTGCTGCCATTTGCAGCAGGTGTGTGGCTGGCATGACCATAGCCTGGCCATCCTCTCAGCGTGCCTGGAGCCTCACTCCTAGCCTTACTCAGCCTCGCCTCTGTGCATCCTCCACTCAGCCTGGCCAGACGGTCTACCAGACAGTCTGCACTGTGGGGCCACCTCATCCCTCACCAGAAGGAGCCCTGTGGCCGGCCCAGTGGCCAGCGACTTTTGCACCTCTGGGCCAAGTGGACACTTCTGGCCACTGCCTCTGTGTGCCACACACAGCAACTCAGGATCTGGGGAGCCACACCCAGACCCCTCTTCTCTGCCCAACCATGAAGTTCTGCCTGTCCCATGTTTATACCTAGGGTGCCTTTCCAACTGATAACTTTCTGGAGTTCCGAGCAAGGGTCAGGGCAAGGGCCCCTTGGCCCCAGTGTTCCCATCAAATGATAGGATAGGAGCCCCGTTGGGGGATTCCAAGGCCCAGAGTGGAGAGACTGGAGCCCAGGGCTCCACCTTCAGTTTCTCCTGCCTCTCGATCCTCCCTCCCATAAAACGTGAGCTGCAAAGGCAATATTGCCTCTTTATTTCCCTTTTGTCATGTCCCCCTTATTCCTGATGCCAGTCTCAGAACTCAGCCTGAGGCAAGAGACAGTGGTACCATCTCTACCCTGGGATCCAGCTCACTGCCTCGTCCCCATGCATTAAACAAGAGGGGTTAATGGAATAATACATAAAGTCTTCTCCCAAGGCAATAATCTGACAAAACTTAAGATCTGCCTTGAGAATCCTATTTTGAGCATCAGAAAGTCATTACTACCAGTTTCTTACTCTTTTCCTTCCTTTTATAACAAATCGTATCTTCCCCAGGCAGTTGAACACCTCGGGCCAATTAGGAAGAAGGTCATGCACTCAGAAGGCAAAAGGGAGAAGCCTAGTCACAGTCTGGAAATGTCCTCCCAGCAGCTAGCCTCAGCCTCACTTGGCAGCAGCCTGGTCTCTATTCAGAAGGCTGCAATGTGTTATTAACTGCAAATGAAAACAGGATTCTTGTCATTGAAATAACATCCACTGATGCAGACGGTTTACTTAGAAACTTCTCTCACAGATTGCTCTGCTGTAGCTCAGATGCGTTTAGGGAAAACCGCCCTTGTGTTGTTTTGCTGGCTTCTTTTTTGGGGAGGGGAGGACAGGTGGGAGGGCTTGGCAGGGCTTGGCTGGTATGAACTTCTTTTTCTCACAAAGGGGTTTTCCCTGTTGCTTTATATAGAGTCTCGAGATGAAAACTGAGCTGAGAGCAGCACAAAGCGGCCGCCTTTCTAATCTGTGTCTTGCAGGGCAGGTCCCTGGTGTTAAATTCATTTCCTTGTTTTCTCCTTAGAAATTAAAGAGCAGAACAAGTCCAGAACAATGAAGAACACCCCTGCCAAAAGCTCCTCTGAGGTCAAATGTTACCTAAAGTCCAATGTGTCTTTTTTGTTTGTTATTAGTTTTTTTTGTTTTGTTTTGTTTCTTTTTGTAGAGAGCCAGAAAGATGAGAATGATCTGAATGAAGAGCAAGAAATACTCACCGAGATGATGCAAGTGATTGAGCAAAGGGACAAACTGGTGGATTCCTTAGAGGAACAACGCATCAGAGAGAAGGCTGAAGACCAGCACTTTGAAAGCTTCATATTCTCTAGTGGCTGTCAGCTGAGCAGGACGTGAGCCGGCCCCACAGGGAGCAAGCTGAAGACCAGATCAGGCCAAGCACCCCACACTCGCTCGTTCCTCCTTTCAAAGGATGTTAGACCTGAAACATAACTTATACCACGCTGCAGTATTTTTTGAAATAATTAAGATTCTCTCATATGTACTCCAGCTGCCTAAGATACTTCCAGAGATTATAATGAAGAAAATATAGAGACTCTTTTGAAATTGGCAGTCAACTTCAGCTGGTCTCTCAGATTGGAGATGACTTTGGCAGATAATCAGCATTGTTTTCTATAAAGAGTGACACAGAGATCAGTTTTCCTGCTGCTTTCATCATTTCTCTTCCCAATTCATTGAGTTACACATCTTAAGATTTTTAAGAAGCTGCCTTTTCATTACTATATCCATATTTGCCTTTTCTTTGCAAGGCTGACTGGTTTTCAAATGTCAGAAAGAAGTAGCCGCTGTTTAAAGATTAGGTTAATATTTAAATTGTGCTTCCAGAGAAAGGGGAGAAACCTTGAGATTACTGATTACATAAAGCAAATAACTCATATAGCAGGTGTTAATTCAATCCAGGGTGAATTTAATTCGCCAGGTGTATTTATAAGCCTTAATATAATATACATAAGCAATGAGAATTTAATAGAACATTTGAGCCTTAATTTTATTTTTAAAAAAAAGGAAGAAAAAAGGAAATAAAACTTCAACTTCATACCAGCAGGATTGTTAGTTTTCACCAAATGCTAATGGCTTAGAAAAGCTTTTTATTTTTTTTTCAGATCTCTCTATTTCCCCAGAATGTAGTGAAAAACATTTTTAGAAGATGAATAATTTTTAAAGACAGAAACAATATTTTAAAAAAAGAAGAATTTTGAAGTACTTTTTTATATCTGCTGGTAATGGCAAAAAGGAAAACTCATTTGTTGATAAAATATTAGTGAGGTTGATGCTGCTACTGAAAGTGAACATTCTAGTGATCAAGGGTGAAGGATGCTTTTCAGCGGTGGTCTCCTTAGGTCCAAACAGAGAAATGTCTCTGACACTCTCTACAGGGGCTTCCAGGAACTCCACAGGACAAGACAAGGCCACTTCTGCCTTTAAGGTGGAGTGAGGTGCAGGGGCCCCATTCACCAAATCCCAAACTGGATAAAGGATTTTTTTTTTTTGGTGGCATTTTCCATGGGAAAAAAAAAAAGCCGGGAGATGGAGTTTGTGCACTGACATGGGATTCCTGGGACATTTTGATGGTTCATATGGAAACCAAAGAAAAGATTTTAAACGGTGATTTGTTGTTCTAAAATATTTGATTATTTTCCCTCAATGGGATTCTTTGAGGAGCCAGTCCATCATTGACAAGTGGGAGACTGAAGAAGTCATTGTTGTATATTTGGCCTCTCTCATGTCAGCAAGTGTTTAAATGTATGTATTGTTGGACAAATGGTGCTTTGCAACTGCCTGGAGAGCTAACGTTCCTCAATAGAAGTTGACCCATAAGCCGCTTTTGTCTGAGATGCTGTCCATACACGACAATCTGGTCAGCTGATCAGGCTGGAACTTAGAAGTGTGCCTGCGTTTCCTGAGTCAGCCAACGTTCTGGGCAGTATTAAGACGCAACCTTTCCATGGTATACCAAGTTCTAAAGGTTGTAGTTCTTTTTCTTTCTTCTCTCCTTCCTTTTTCTTTTTTAACATGATCAGGTCTTCTAGTGCCTGAATTCTATTATTAGGAAATATATGCAAGCATCTATTTCTCTCTCTCTCTCTCTGAAAACGGTGCCACTTAGGGCTATTTATCTATTTTTATTTATTTATATATATGGTGGAAATGGTTAAGGTGATTTCTTCGTAATTCTGGTTTTCCTGTGTTATAATTTGGAGAAGACCTATTAACACTAAGCTATCAGTAAATAAGCTATTTAATATACAAATAACCCAGAGGTTTGGGGCATTATGTTATATAGTATTAAAGACTTATGGAGATAGTCAAAATAATGCTTTCTGCCATGAGGCATTTAGAGGTAAGACTACAGATGTACCAGAATGTTAATTCATTTTAAGAAAGATACATAACTTCAGTTTTCCTTCTAGAATGGGTAGAAATATTCAAGCTTAGTCATCATTTGATGCTTGCATATATTTAACAGATGATGCTCAAATGTGTCATGTCTGGGTTGGTTTTGTGTGAAAGAATTAAGTGCCACTTATTTTAACTTGTTTTATTTCAGTCTTAAAAGATGATTTTCCCAAGAGGGCCAAAAACGAAGGTGGTTCTTGGCCCAAGTATTCTGTTAATAGATGAGAGAAGAAATTTGCTCATTTTCTCTTCCAAAGATTTTATTCTGTGGTTTAAGGCTGAGTCTTATCTGACCAAGTTAAAACATAAACCTTATATTTAACAGCCTTCTCCTTACTCTAGCTTTCAGTTTTCCCAGTACTTAAAAACCATTTTAATGATCATTTCCAAAGGACACAAATATTGTGGCTGTTGAACTATGTTAAATGATTACAACAGAGAATGTTTTGAGACTCTCGAAAGGTAAAATGTTGTACCATTTGAAAAGTTTCTGTGCAGGCAGTATGAGTAGGATCATGTTGAAAACAGACGGAGCCTTCACTTTTCCATAAAATAACACTTGTGATCAAGGCTGAACCATTTAGGATGAAACTGAAAGCCCCAGCTTCGGGTCATATTTCATAAACTCACACAGCTTTTAACTTGAAAGAAAGGCTCATGATTAAAACTTCAGAATTTTATGTAAGTTGGACCA
Source organism: Dama dama (assembly GCF_033118175.1). Taxonomy (NCBI): domain Eukaryota; kingdom Metazoa; phylum Chordata; class Mammalia; order Artiodactyla; family Cervidae; genus Dama; species Dama dama. The sequence goes on along the minus strand of NC_083681.1, from coordinate 40,717,763 downwards.
AGAGGACAGTTCTTAAATTAAGCTTGCTCTCCCAAACCATTCATCTATTTATTTGTTTAATAAACATCTTCCAAATACCCATGGGATTCAGCAGCCCTGTGCTAGGTGAAAAATACAGAAATAACATTATTCCTCTACCCACAAGTAAACTGAAAGATAAATAAGTACAACTCCAAATAAATACAAGAATAAAGAATGATTTTTATTGTAAGCATCAACCTATTCTACTCATGTTTATCTCAAGTACAAAGACTTATCCCCCCAACTATTTGTAGTGCTTCTTTGGCAATAAAAGCACAAGTGTGTTCATGTTTCTAAAACCATGAAAAATAATATCAGGTTATACTGTTTCATTTAAACCTTGACTTTGGCAGTATAAGGCTGCTTGGAATCAATCAATGTTGAGATGCAGCATGTTAATTGCAACTGAGAAAGGAAGTGGCAGGTGTTTCCAACTCTGATGAGCCGCAATGAAATTGATGTTTTCTGCATTCTGGAGACAGGTAACAATTCAGCAATGTCTGTCTTCCCAGGAAGCAGATTTACAGGCTTTTCCTTCCAAACTGAAAATGGCAGCATGGCCCACCCAGGTGGTTGATCAGAGAACTCCCTCAGCAGGGCAGAGGTAGCAGGGGGCAGCTGGGGCTGCCACGTGAATGGAGAGAGTGGCACTCATTGGATGTAGTGAGCTCAAATATAGGCATTTATTGTATTATAACAGGAAGGTTCACATACAGGGGAGTGTGTACTGTTTCACCTACTGTTTATCTTCTAACCTCGCTGCTGAGTGACTTGTGAAAGATTAATTTGCTCCAACAATTGGGAGCTGAAATGATTTACATGTGCACTGCTATAAATACTGAAATGGACCAAAAATAAATGATTTTCTGTCTCGAAAATCAAACATGTGGGCTTGATCTGGCATCTCTGAGGGCAGCGCCCATTTCATTTCTTTATTCTAGTGAAAGGATGTGAGCAAAGCTTTGATTTCATGTAGGAGTCTGTGAGTTATCGTTGGACGCTTTATTCCCTCTGGGGCACCTGGCAGGACTTACCTGATTGTGAGTGGGAGGAGGAGTGAAGAAGGCTCGCCTCAGGTATATTCGCTCAACAAAGAAAGCTGTTCTCAGAGTTGGGGGTGGAGGGTAGAGGGGAACTCTCCTAGTCCCAACTCCTATTTCTCTTACCCAGTACAACCTGGTTTTGTATTTCATTCAAGCAACAGGAATATTCCCTTTTGCACAGGGCGGGCCCCTGCCTTCAACTCACACTCTTTCAGGACTGAGGTTTTGGTGTATTTGTTTCTGCTCTTAATCCTAGCACATGCAAATTCATGAAATGTGAGCAGGATTCACCAGAAGAGCCACATCAGGTGAATCAAGTGCTGATCCCATCATTCCACACTAAGTTGCCCCATTGCTTGAAAGCTTTTGTCTGCAGATGAACCACTTGAAAAGATTCTTTTTTTTTCTTTTGACTGTCAACAGAAAATAAATGTAACTGCACATGAGAGCTCCTGCTTCGCAAGTGCTAACTTGCCAAGGGTAAGGCTAGCCACCTTCCAAGGCATCTGCAAGTTTTCCTTTGCCCGCGCAGGGGCTCATCCAGGCCCACAGAGCCACAGACTCTCAGCCTGGAGCTGACCCCATCGCTGCAGCTCACCACCCCTTGGACTTCTGGGCACACTTGGTAATTTCATGCTCACTCCCTCTCCCAGCTCATTTCTAGAGACAAAAAGAGCAGGACCTATGCTGTCCCAGCTCCCCTCAGGAGCCCTCTGACCCTGATAATGGTAATGGGCCCTGTGAATTCAGCTCCCATCACCTGCCAGGTGCTGTAATAAGTTCTGTTAGGGACATTATTCCCTTTAATCCTGAAAGCAGAATCCTTAAGATAAACATTGCTCCATTCTGAGATGAGAAGATGGAGACACAGAAGTCAGGAGCTTACCTGGTCGTCCAGGTACAAAGTAGGGAAACTGGGGTGAACCCAGACGTCGGCCTCTAGAGCCCAGCCCTCCACCGCCCGGCTGTGTGACCTCGCTGGTGTCCCCTCCCAGACTCGTGCCTTGTGCTGGCTTGTTTCTTTCCTTGATCGGTTCTCATTGCCGTGCTCTCCCAACACAGCAGTGCCCAGCCCTGTTCAGGGGAAATCTGGCACTAGAAGACCAAGCTGCCCCTTTGAAGCGTTTCATTTCTTTTTATACTATATCTACATATACTCAAACACGAAAACAATTGTTTAAACATTTAAAGTACCTAAACTCCACCACCCCTCACAACAATCTTACAGTAACCATGATTCTCTAGGAACAGGCATCTTGCTTATCCTGGGGAATCAAGTACTGCAGACGCACTGCCATGGATGCCCCCCCAGGGGACTTTTTGCACTAAATTGAGAAGCAGGGCACTAAAGAACTCAACCTCTAGTCCCAGGGGTAGGCAGCCAAGAGCACAGGCCAAGGGGATGGGAGTGGGGGGTCAGGGAGCGTGCTGGGGACTGGTGTGGCTTCTTCAGGTCCCGAGGAAGAGTGTGCAGAGGCGAGAGGAGGGGCAGGGATGGTGGGGAGCAAGACGGGGTCACTGGGAAACAGTTCTCGAGGGCCTCTGTGACCCTGAAACAAGTCACCTGGTACTGGCGCAGCTGCCCATAGGACACTGATGGCACGAGAATTCAGTGCCCTGCCCAGCCCCAGAATAACAGAAACTGGATCCCTAAGAATTTGGAGGAAATATATATGCATGTGTGGGGGATAGTCCCCAAACCACAAGTGTGTGATTTGAAAACAAATCAATAGCTAAAAAAAAAAAAAAAAAGCCAACAGGTATAATCATTCTAAACATATTAAGCTGAGCATGAATCCCTAATTAAGGCTCAAATTCCAGCTCTTCTACCGCTCACTGGATGATCCTGAGCTACTCAGCTGTGCCTTAGAGTCTTCAGCTGTGAAGTGGGGCTAATCCTCTCTCCCGGCCTCCCTCTCCTCCTCTCTGCCTTGCAGCTTCCTCACAAGAGTGAGTCTGCCCGACACAGGCTCCAATTTTAAAATGGAAATGGCTAACATTGTAACTGGAATGACTATGGTGAATCTCAAACTGTTCCAATCCCACAGCAGAAACAGAAAATGACTCCTCAGATCTCAGCAGAATGGGTAAGAATGGGCAGTTACCACAAGAGGAGATGTAAGCAGTAAACAAATCCAAGAAATGCATTTCTCAGAGTGTTGTCACCTCCCTTTTGGGACTCTCTCTCTGAGCTGGTCTCTGCTGACTGAATGCCCAGCCTCTTGCAGATTTTTTTGGCTGATTCTTTAAGTCTACTCTTAAGACACTGTCTCGCCTGGTGATTGATCTTGTTCCCCTGATCATCTGCTCTGGGAAGGGGGAGGGGAGACCCTGGGGATAATCTCAGTGGCCTGTGACACAGACCACACCAACAGAAGCACCAGAACCCCAGGCATTCTTGCCTGGCTGAGTCTAAAGTGGTTGACAACTATGTCTTTCTATCCTTAAAACGTTACCCCTGCTGCTGATTCTCTGGAGGGTTCTCTATTCCTCTGCCCAGATGACTCCGGTAAGAGCCACTGATTTTAAAGCTTCACTTCTACATTGCAGTTGACATTCAGCTACCATACTCAGGTAAGGAAATCCCCCTGCTAATGTTTACAGTTCATTCCTAGGCATCCGAAGGATAGGTAAGCAAGTCACCTGTCTTCAAGAACTTGGGACACATTCCCCCAAAGCTGGATCAGAGACCATTTGAATAGAATCATCCATGGGATCCTCGAAAACACCCCCACCCTTAGTCCACGATGTCACAAACCAAGACCGAGGTCTGCCAACCTCCCCCGGCCCCATACCTTCCTAGCTCACCTAGAGAAGCACTCATTCACCCCTGCTCTCAGCAGGTAGGGACCCGGAAGGACATGGCCACTGGCAGCCTGGTCTTCAAAGGCCACTGCTAATACCCCAGAGTTCCTGAGGGGGACATGCAATGAGAATTCTCACTTTAGACTGAGCCCAGATGCCATGCCATTTTATCTCACATGCTCTTTTCATCCTGAGAGCATGCTCTGCTTTCAGTGGGTAAAGAGGTCTCGAGAGACTGTATCTAGCTTTTCTCCACATCCCCTGATCCTGCTGCTTTGATGTGGTCAAACCTCCAGTGACTGATTGGGAGCCAGGCCCTTTGTAAAACCCTCTTCATGACCTCCTGGGCCATCCTACTGATAGATAGTGTATCAGTTTCCTGGGGCTGCCGTAACAAAGTGCCACACCTGGGTGACTTAAAACAAGAGAAGCTTATTCTCTTACTGTTCTGGAGGCCAGAAGCCCAAAATGAAGGTGTCTTCCAGGCAGTGCTTCTTCTCCAGCCCCTAGAGGAGGGTGTTGCGCTGGCCTCTTTCAGCCTCTGAGAGCCCCAGGCCTTCCTGGGCTGTGATGACACTCCAGTGAACTTCTTTCTCCCATCTGTCTTCACAGCGTCTTTCCTCTGTGCTTGTATGGGTCTAGATTTCATCCTTCCGTCTCTCTCTCTTAATAATTTATTTATTTTTGGCTGGCTGGGTCTTCGTTGCAGCACGTGGGCTTTCTCTAGTTGTAGTGAGTGGAGGCTGCTCTTCACTGCAGTGCACGGGCGTCTGACTGGGTGGCTTCTCGCTGCAGAGTGCAGGCTCCAGGTGCACAAGCTTCAGTAGTTGCAGCTTGTGGACTCTAGAGAATGGGCTCAGTAGTTGTACACGGGCTTTAGCTGCTCTGCGGCATGTGGAATCTTCCTGGACCAGGGATCAAACCTATGTCCTCTGCATTGGCCAGGCATATTCTTATTCACTGTACCACCAGGGAAGTCCTCATCCTTCTCTTAACAACACTGGTCTTACTGGATTAGATGTCCATCCAGTATGACCCAACGTGCTATTTTAACATTGCTAATTACATCTGCAATGACTTCATTTCCAAATAACATCACATTCTAAGGTTCTAGGGGTTAGGACCTCAATATTATTTTTTAGGGGATACAATTCAACCTATAACAGATAGTATTCACAGTTGGGGAATGTGAAGATTTCCCCAGTGAAAGCCTCTTCCAGCTTGAATTTTACCTTAATTTGATTTGAAATGTTTAGTTTACTTCTATCCTGGGTTTTAAACCTATACAGCAACAACAACAAAAGAGGAAAGCAGCAAAATAAAACAGAATGCAAAAGACAGATGACAGATACAAACACAATTTATGAAATCTGTCTGAATGAAACACACAGACTCCAATTTTCTCTCCATTATCTTAGTAGTTACTCTTTTACTATTCCTTTAATGGTTACCCTAGAGGTTACAACATGATTCCTTGATTTATCAAAGTCCAGGATAAATCGTTACTTTTACTTCTTCCCGGACAATGCCTGGATCTTAGAATTTAACTTCATTTAGTCACTTCCCAATTTAAATGCTTTTGCTTTTGTGCATTTTAATTTGATTTATATATTTGTAAACTCTGTAAGACATTATTATTGTCATTTTATGTAGTCAGTATTCTTTTAGATACACCCGTATATTTACCCTTTTATTTGTTCTTCTTCCATCTGGAAAAACTTTCTTCATGCCATACACTTTAGAATTTCCTTCTGTTTGGATCTGCTATTTATCAATAATTTTTCTCAGTTGTGTTTTTTTTTACTGAAAGTTCCCCTATTTGCAATTTGTCTACTAAAGTGGAGTATTTTGGAGCCCCAAATCAAGCAAGGGGGGCTTACTGGGGGCCCCAGTTTGGTGCTGGTTTTTTTTTTTTTTTTTGGCTGTGCTGGATGCTTATTGCTGCGAGTGGACTTTCTTCCTGCTTGCGGTGAGTGGGGCCTACTCTCTAGTTGGGGTGCATGGACTTATTGCGATGGCTTCTCTTGCTGTGGAGCACAGGCTCTAGGGCACTTGGGCTTCTGCAGATGTGGCTCTCAGGCTTAGTTGCCCTGTGGCATGTGGGGTGTTTCAGGACCAGGGATCGAACCCATGTCCCCCTGTATTGGCAGGCAGGTTCTTAACCACTGGACCACCAGGGAAGTCCCAGGTGCCGCCTGAATTTTGTCTGAAAAAAAGTGGAAGTATTAGTCACTCGGTGGTGTCTGACTCTTTGCAACCCCATGGACTGTCACTTGCCAGCCTCCTCTTTGCATGAGATTCTCCAGGCAAGAATACTGGAGTAGGTAGCTATTCCCTTCTCCAGGGGCTCTTCCTGACCCAGGGGCTGAACCCGGGTTTCCTGCATTGCAGGTGGATTCTTTACTGTCTGAGTCATTGTCTACCTATCCTTGTTAGCTTGGTAGGTAGGTTAGGTTGGTAACTGCCCTGCTCAACCTCTTGGCTTCTCAGCTGCTACCTCTGAAATTGGCAGGTGCCTCTCAGGGGAAAGTAGTCCCAGGTGACAGGCTTACCTCTCTGGGGTTCATCCTTCTCCTAGATCTTGCCCTTGTAAATTCTTTTAGCTTTCCGGTGCTCTCAAGTAGACTTATTTTACATTTTGTCCAGCTTTTTCAGCTGTTCTCAGGGGGAGGCTTGGCCTGTATCACATAGTTGTCTGGTTGTCTGAGAAGCTGAACATCCAACTCCCACATATTTGTTAGGAGGATTCTTAGGAGCTGTCACATAACAATTTTGCTTACATCTCATTGATCAACATTTAGTCATCTGACTGCACCTTGCTGGGAAATATAGTCTTTATTCTGAAGGACTATAATCCTAGCTGAAAACTAGATTCTATATCTCTTTGACAGAACAGATTCTAAGGGCTATCATTCTCTCGGTTATTTGCTATGTGATCTGAAGCAAGTTGTTTAAACTCCAAATTTCAAGTTATTCATCTGTATAATGGAGGTAATAATAATATCACTTATGAGTCTCGAATGAGACACTAATAATGAATAGTTATTGAACTAAGCTTTGTTATTTGCTAGGCACTGAGCTGAGTAATTTATTTACACTAACTCTTGGTTATCCCAGCAACCTCTTCAGGAAAGTACTCATTTTGATGAGAAAATAGGCACAGAATGATTAAATTATAAAGGTATTTGGCTGCTGAATGATGATTTGAGCCCCAGATCTTCACCATGACATGGTCTTGCCTTGTAAATCACAAAGCCCTACCTGTTGGAACAGTTGAGGAAAGATGAGGGGACCAGGATAGGAACAATGCTGGGTGGCTGAGAGCTGCATGTGCTTAGCTAGAAAAATGGTTCTCTGTGGGAAGGTCTGGGGGCAAAACTGGCCTACTTGGAATGGATTGTTGAGTAACATGGGCCATTAGTCATCAGTTTCATCTTTCCCAAGGGTTAGATGATCAGAACAACTCAACTAACAGCTAAATCAAACATGGGAGTTGGAGAAGGAGACCATAGAGATAAAGGGGAGCTTCCAGAGCATGAAATCCCATGGCTTCATTTTAAAAAATCACCCAATTTTTTTTTGTTTTGTTTTGTTTTTAGGCAGAATGGCTAATACTTATTATTAGGGTACCACATTAGACACAGAATAAAGGACACAGAAATGTTGTACTAGTTTTAGGCTCTTCATGACCTAAAATTTGTCTTACGGCAGTTAAAAGAATCAAAAGGTCTGATCTGGAGAGGGTGGGGGGCACAGTCCTCAAATGTGACATTCTAACAGAATAGGGTTTAATTGCCTAACCAACATCAGTCTCAGTAAAAGAAATCTTGAACTGATTATAGTGACAGTGCAATGATCATAAGTCATTAAATATTTCCTGCAGACCGTGGTAACTCCAGTTCCACACAGGACCCATGGAAAAATCCAAGCAGGATTAAAGGCTGCTTATTGTTTCAAGCCAGTAGCATCTCAGGAGTCCATGTATCTGTCTTCAGGGCCATCCCAAAAGCATATCCAAGAGGCTCAAACAGCAAGTCTACTCAAGTAAGCTTCCCAAGCAGCTTTACTATACATCTCGGCTGATTCCAGATGATTAGCTGATGCTATTATCCCCCGGCCCACAATGATGATATCAGAGCCTCGTTTGCCGATGACTTCTTGTGGGCTGTGGTACTGCTGGCCGAGATTATCACCTCCTGCTTCTAACTGAACTCCTGGAGTCAAGTGAAGAAATTCTGGTTTCATGCTTACTCGGGAGCCAGAAATAAAACCAACCACAAATTCAGAATGTTCTTCAGCCATTTTCACTGCTGACTCAGTGTAGCTCCCAGTAGCCAGGGTGCCAGCAGAGCTCATCTCTGCAATAAGCAGGCATGCCCGGTGCAGCGGCAAGCCGACTTCTCCCAGGCCTTTCACAACTCCTGCACCTGGCACGACATGAGCATTGACAAGATCTGCCCAGGAAGCTATTTTAAAGACCCCACCTTCATACTGCTTTTTCACTGTGTTTCCTATATCTGCAAATTTCCGGTCTTCAAATATTAGAAACTCATGGCGTTTTGCTAGAGTGGTTAACTCCTTCATCACATCCAGAGTAAAATCATTCAAAATATCTACATGAGTCTTAAGCAAGCAGATTCTGGGTCCCAAAGCATCTGCTAGCTGCAGTAGCTCTCTGGACTCTGAGATATCAGCAGACAGGCACAGATTGGTCTCCTTCTTTTGCATAAGCCTGAGAAGCTTTGATGCAACCGGGTGGATCCCAGGCAGCTCTGCACATGCACCAAAGCTTAGTTCTTTGGGTTCTCTCTTCACAGAAGGGAGAGAACCATTAGGATTAGCTGCCACAAAAACATTCTCCTGAATAAATCTCTTCACTCTCTCCACCATCTCAGCATCGATTTTTTTCTGCTGCTCAAGAATATCCAGCATTTTGGACAATGTACACACTGGGTGGAGACGAATCCCATGGGCCTGCAACTTGTCCTTACCTCCCTGCTCTCTGTCCAGCAGCACTATGGCATCAGTGACCTTCAAGCCTTCCTTCTGAAGAACCTCAGCAGTTTCCAAAACACTAGATCCGCTGGTGACAACATCTTCAATGATCAAACAGGTTTCTCCTGGATTAACAGCCCCTTCTATAAGCCGTTTAGTACCATAATCCTTTGTTTCCTTCCTTCTGATAAGCATTGGAATTTGGTGGGTTGAACAGATAACTGTAGCCAATGGTAAAGCTGTATAAGGTACTCCACACACAGTGTCAAAGTTGATCCCTGCATTTTGGGCAGTTTGAAATAAAATTTCTGCAACCTGACTCAGAATACGCGGTCGAGACACGATGCCCCGCAGATCGATGTACACGGGGGAAGACAGCCCACTCTTCAGCACGAAGTTCCCAAACTTGAAAGCCTGCACGTCGTACAGACCCGTTACCAATGACCCCAAAGGGGCATCAGCCGCCGCCATCGTCCGGTTCTCCCAGTTCACTCCTAACTCTAAAAAATCACCCAATTTTTTTGATGTGTGTAAATTGTTATTAAAGTAAAATGCACATAAAGAAAATTGCTCAAATTATTAAGTAAATGCTCTATGAATATTCAAAGTAAATACACCCATGTAACCAGTATCCATATCAAGAAACAGAGCATCACCAGTTCCGGTAGCCTCTCTCATATTAATATCTTCCCCGTTGCCCTGTTATAGACACTATTTTGCCCCCAAGCCTAATCATTAACCTGACTCTAACACCAGAGACTAGTTTTGCTATTTTTGAACTTCATATGAATAGAATGGTACAGCATATGCTCCTTTATGTCTGAATTTTTTCACTCAACATCATATTGTGAAGGACATTCCTATTGCTCCTTATAGTTGCAAACTGCTCATTCTCATTGTTGTATAACATTCCATTGTCTAACTATTCCAATTTATCAATTCAACAGTTAATAGGTGTTTGAATGGTGCTGCTATAAATTTTCTAGAACATGTATCCCGGTAAACAAATGTGCTCATTTTGTTGGGCATAATCCAGACTGAAATTATTGATGATAAGGTAAGTGAGGTGTCCAGTTAGTAGAAACCACCTGACTTTACTTTATTGATTATGGAGCTGAATGTACAGAGTTCAGTTCAGTTCAGTCGCTCAGTTGTGTCCGACTCTTTGTGACCCCATGAATCGCAGCACGCCAGGCCTCCCTGTCCATCACAAACTCCCAGAGTCTACTCAAACTCATGTCCACTGCGTCAGTGATGCCATCCAGCCATCTCATCCTCTGTCATCCCCTTCTCCTCCTGCCCCCAATCCCTCCCAGCATCAGGGTCTTTTCCAATGAGTCAACTCTTCACATGAGGTGTCCAAAGTGTTGGAGTTTCAGCTTCAGCATCAGTCCCTCCAATGAACACCCAGGACTTATCTCCTTCAGGATGGACTGGTTGGATCTCCTTGCAGTCCAAGGGACTCTCAAGAGTCTTCTCCAACACCACAGTTCAAAAGCATCAATTTTTCAGCACTCAGCTTTCTTCACAGTCTAACTCTCACATCCATACATGACCACTGGAAAAACCATAGCCTTGTGTAGATGGACCTTTGTTGGCAAAGTAATGTCTCTGCTTTTTAATATGCTATCTAGGTTGGTCATAACTTTCCTTCCAAGGAGTAAGCGTCTTTTAATTTCATGGCTGCAATCACCATCTGCAGTGATTTTGGAGTTCAAAGAAATAAAGTCTGACACTGCTTCCACTGTCTCCCCATCTATTTCCCATGAACTGATGGGACCACATGCCATGATCTTAGTTTTCTGAATGTTGAACTTTAGGCCAACTTTTTCATTCTCCTATTTCACTTTCTTTTTTTTTTTTTTTTCATTTATTTTTATTAGTTGGAGGCTAATCACTTTACAATATTGAAGTGGGTTTTGTCATACATTGACATGATTCAGCCATGGAGTTACATGTATTCCCCATCCCAATCCCCCCTCCCACCTCCCTCTCCACCCGATTCCTCTGGGTCTTCCCAGTGCACCAGGCCTGAGCACTCGTCTCATGCATCCAACCTGGGCTGGTGATCTGTTTCACTATAGATAATATACATGTTTCGATGCTGTTCTCTCAAAACATCCCACCCTCGCCTTCTCCCACAGAGTCCAAAAGTCTGTTCTGTACATCTGTGTCTCTTTTTCTGTTTTGCATATAGGGTTATCATTACCATCTTTCTAAATTCCATATATATGTGTTAGTATGCTGTAATGTTCTTTATCTTTCTGGCTTACTTCACTCTGTATAATGGGCTCCAGTTTCATCCATCTCATTAGAACTGGTTCAAATGAATTCTTTTTAATGGCTGAGTAATATTCCATGGTGTATATGTACCACAGCTTCCTTATCCATTTGTCTGCTGATGGACATCTAGGTTGCTTCCATGTCTTGGCTATTATAAACAGTGCTGTGATGAACACTGGGGTGCATGTGTCTCTTTCAGATCTGGTTTCCTCAGTGTGTATGCCCAGAAGTGGTATTGCTGGGTCATATGGCAGTTCTATTTCCAGTTTTTTAAGAAATCTCCACACTGTTCTCCATAGTGGCTGTACTAGTTTGCATTCCCACCAACAGTGTAAGAGGGTTCCCTTTTCTTCACACCCTCTCCAGCATTTATTGCTTGTAGACTTTTGGATAGCAGCCATCCTGAATGGCGTGTAATGGTACCTCATTGTGGTTTTGATTTGCATTTCTCTGATAATGAGTGATGTTGAGCATCTTTTCATGTGTTTATTAGCCATCTGTATGTCTTCTTTGAAGAAATATCTGTTTAGTTCTTTGGCCCATTCTTTGATTGGGTCATTTATTTTTCTGAAATTGAGCTGCAGGAGTTGCTTGTATATTTTTGAAATTAATCCTTTGTCTGTTGCTTCGTTTGCTATTATTTTCTCCCAATCTGAGGGCTGTCTTTTCACCTTGCTTATAGTTTCCTTTGTTGTGCAAAAGCTTTTAAGTTTCATTAGGTCCCATTTGTTTATTTTTGCTTTTATTTCCAATATTCTGGGAGGTGGGTCATAGAGGATCCTGCTGTGATTCATGTCGGAGAGTGTTTTGCCTATGTTCTCCTCTAGGAGTTTTATAGTTTCTGGTCTTATATTTAGATCTTTAATCCATTTTGAGTTTATTTTTGTGTATGGTGTTAGAAAGTGTTCTAGTTTCATTCTTTTACAAGTGGTTGACCAGCTTTCCCAGCACCACTTGTTAAAGAGGTTGTCTTTTTTCCATTGTATATCCTTGCCTCCTTTGTCAAAGATAAGGTGTCCATAGGTTCATGGATTTATCTCTGGGCTTTCTATTCTGTTCCATTGATCTATATTTCTGTCTTTGTGCCAGTACCATACTGTCTTGATGACTGTGGCTTTGTAGTAGAGTCTGAGGTCAGGCAGGTTGATTCCTCCAGTTCCATTCTTCTTTCTCAAGATTACTTTGGCTATTCAAGGTTTTTTGTATTTCCATACAAATTGTGAAATTCTTTGGTCTAGTTCTGTGAAAAATACCGTTGGTAGCTTGATAGGAATTGCATTGAATCTACAGATTGCTTTGGGTAGCATAGCCATTTGGACAATATTGATTCTTCCAATCCATGAACACGGTATGTTTCTCCATCTGTTTGTGTCCTCTTTGATTTCTTTCATCAGTGTTTTATAGTTTTCTATGTATAGGTCTTTTGTTTCTTTAGGTAGATATATTCCTAAGTATTTTATTCTTTTTGTTGCAATGGTGAATGGTATTGTTTCCTTAATTTCTCTGTCTGTTTTTTCATTGTTAGTATATAGGAATGCAAGGGATTTCTGTGTGTTAATTTTATATCCTGCAACTTTACTATATTCATTGATTAGCTCTAGTAATTTTCTGGTAGAGTCTTTAGGGTTTTCTATGTAGAGGATCATGTCATCTGCAAACAGTGAGAGTTTCACTTCTTCTTTTCCTATCTGGATTCCTTTTACTTCTTTTTCTGCTCTGATTGCTGTGGCCAAAACTTCCAACACTATGTTGAATAGTAGTGGTGAGAGTGGGCACCCTTGTCTTGTTCATGATTTCAGGGGAAATGCTTTCAATTTTTCACCATTGAGGGTAATGCTTGCTGTGGGTTCGTCATATATAGCTTTTATTATGTTGAGGTATGTTCCTTCTATTCCTGCTTTCTGGAGAGTTTTAATCATAAATGGGTGTTGAATTTTGTCAAAGGCTTTCTCTGCATCTATTGAGATAATCATATGGTTTTTATCTTTCAATTTGTTAATGTGGTGTATTACATTGATTGATTTGCAGATATTAAAGAATCCTTGCATTCCTGGGATAAAGCCCACTTGGTCATGGTGTATGATTTTTTTAATATGTTGTTGGATTCTGTTTGCTAGAATTTTGTTAAGGATTTTTGCATCTATGTTCATCAGTAGTTTTCTTCTTTTGTGGCATCTTTGTCTGGTTTTGGAATTAGGGTGATGGTGGCCTCATAGAATGAGTTTGGAAGTTTACCTTCTTCTGCAATTTTCAGGAAGAGTTTGAGTAAGATAGGTGTTAGCTCTTCTCTAAATTTTTGGTAGAATTCAGCTGTGAAGCCATCTGGTCCTGGGCTTTTGTTTGCTGGAAGATTTCTGATTACAGTTTCTATTTCCTTGCTTGTGATGGGTCTGTTAAGATCTTCTATTTCTTCCTGGTTCAGTTTTGGAAAGTTATACTTTTCTAAGAATTTGTCCATTTCTTTCAAGTTGTCCATTTTATTGGCATAGGGCTGCTGGTAGTAGTCTCTTATGATCCTTTGTATTTCAGTGTTGTCTGCTGTGATCTCTCCATTTTCATTTCTAATTTTGTTAGTTTCGTTCTTCTCTCTTTGTTTCTTAATGGGTCTTGCTAATGGTTTGTCAATTTTGTTTATTTTTTCAAAAAACCAGCTTTTAGCTTTGTTGATTTTTGCTATGGTCTCTTTTGTTTCTTTTGCATTTATCTCTGCCCTAATTTTTAAGATTTCTTTCCTTCTAATAATCCTGGGGTTCTTCATTTCTTCCTTCTCTAATTGCTTTAGGTGTAGAGTTAGGTTATTTATTTGACTTTTTTCTTGCTTTTTGAGGTAAGCCTGTAATGCTATGAACCTTCCCCTTAGCACTGCTTTTACAGTGTCCCATAGGTTTTGGGTTGTTGTGTTTTCATTTTCATTCATTTCTATGCATATTTTGATTTCTTTTTGATTTCTTCTATGATTTGTTGGTTATTCAGAAGCGTGTTATTTAGCCTCCACATGTTTGAATTTTTAACAATTTTTTTCCTGTAACTGAGATGTAATCTTACTGCACTGTGGTCAGAAAAGATGACTGGAATGATTGCGATTTTTTTTAATTTTCCAAGACTAGATTTATGGCCCAGGATGTGATCTATTCTGGAGAAGGTTCCATGTGTACTTGAGAAAAAGGTGAAGTTGATTGTTTTGGGGTGAAATGTCCTATAGATATCAGTTAGGTCTAGCTGGTCCATTGTGTCATTTCAAGTTTATGTTTCCTTGTTAATTTTCTGTTTAATTGATCTATCCATAGTTGTGAGTGGGGTATTAAAGTCTCCCACTATTATTTCCACTTACATACTCATTAGCATTTGCCTTACATATTGCAGTGCTCCTATGTTGGGTGCATATATATTTATAATTGTTATATCTTCTTCTTGGATTGATTCTTTGATCATTATGTAGTGTCCTTCTTTGTCTCTTTTCACATCCTTTATTTGAAAGTCTATTTTATCTGATATGAGTATTGCAACTTCTGCTTTCTTTTGTTCTCCATTTGCGTGAAATATTTTTTTCCAGCCCTTCAGTTTTAGTCTGTATGTGTCTCTTGTTTTGAGGTGGGTCTCTTGTAGACAGCATATATAGGGGTCTTGTTTTTGTATCCATTCAGCCAGTCTTTGTCTTTTGGTTGGGGCATTCAATCCATTTACATTTAAGGTAATTATTGAGAAGTGTGGTCCCGTTGCCATTTACTTTGTTGTTTTGGGTTCATATTTATACAACCTTTCTGTGTTTCCTGTCTAGAGAAGATCCTTTAGCATTTGTTGAAGAGCTGGTTTGGTGGTGCTGAATTCTCTCAGCTTTTGCTTGTCTGTAAAGCTTTTGAAGTCTCCTTCATATCTGAATGAGATCCTTGCTGGGTACAGTAATCTAGGTTGTAGGTTATTCTCTTTCATTACTTTAAGTATGTCCTGCCATTCCCTTCTGGCCTGGAGGGTTTCTATTGATAGATCAGCTGTTATCCTTATGGGAATCCCTTTGTGTGTTATTTGTTGTTTCTCCCTTGCTGCTTTTAATATTTGTTCTTTGTGTTTGATCTTTGTTAATTTGATTAATATATGTCTTGGGGTGTTTTGCCTTGGGTTTATCCTGTTTGGGACTCTCTGGGTTTTTTGGACTTGGGTGGCTATTTCCTTCCCCATTTTAGGGAAGTTTTCAGCTATTATCTCCTTGAGTATTTTCTCATGGCCTTTCTTTTTGTCTTCTTCTTCTGGGACTCCTATGATTTGAATGTTGGGGCATTTCACATTGTCCCAGAGGTCCCTGAGATTGTCCTCATTTCTTTTGATTCTTTTTTCTTTTTTCCTCTCTGCTTCACTTATTTCCACCATTTTATCTTCTACCTCACTTATCCTATCTTCTGTCTCAGTTATTCTACTCTTGGTTCCCTCCAGAGTGTTTTTTATCTCATTTATTGTATTATTCATTTTTAATTGACTCTTTTTTATTTCTTCTAGGTCTTTATTAAACATTTCTTGCATCTTTTCAATCTTTGTCTCCAGGCTATTTATCTGTAACTCCATTTTGTTTTCAAGATTTTGGATCATTTTTATTATCATTATTCTAAATTCTTTTTCAGGTAGATTCCCTATCTCCTCCTCTTTTGTTTGACTTGGTGGGCATTTTTCATGTTCCTTTACCTGTTGGGTATTTCTCTGCCTTTTCATCTTGTTTAGATTGCTGTGTCTGGAGTGGGCTTTCTGTATTCTGGAGGTCTGTGGTTCCTTTTTATTGTGGAGGTTTTACCCAGTGGGTGGGGTTGGACAATTGGCTTGTCAAGGTTTCCTGGTTAGGGAAGCTTGCGTCGGTATTCTGGTGCGTGGAACTAGATTTCTTCTCTCTGGAGTGCAATGGAGTGCCCAGTAATGAGTTTTGAGATGGGTCTATGTGTTAGGTGTGACTTTGGGCAGCCTGTATGTTGACGCTCAGGGCTATGTTCCTGCGTTGCTGGAGAATTTGCATGGTATGTCTTGCTCTGAAACTTACTGGCTCTTGGGTGGTGGTTGGTTTCAGTGTAGGTATGGAGGCTTTTGGATGGTCTCTTATTACTTAATGTTTCATGTAGTCAGGAGTTTTCTGGTGTTCTCAGGTTTTGGGCTTAAGTCTCCTGCCTCTGAATTTCAGTTTTATTCTTCCAGTAGTCTCAAGACTTCTCTAACTATACAGCACTGATAATAAAACTTCTAGGTTAATGGTGAAAAGATTCTCCCCCGTGAGGGACACCCAGAGAGGTTCACAGACTTACATGAAAAAGAGGAGAAGGAGGAGGGAGATAGAGATGAGCAGGAGGAGAAAAAGGGGGACTCAAGAAGAGAGAGGCAGATCTACGCAGTTGTCTGTTCCCAGAGTGTTCTCCGTAGCCCAGAAACCCGCAAAGATTCACAGAATTGGATTGGGAAGAGAAGGGGAAAGGAGGAAATAGAGGTGTTCCGAGGTAGAAAATGGAGAGTCAAGATTGGGAGAGAATAATCAACACACTCCTGAATAAAAATGGGAACTGAATATTGGATTCTTAAATGTCCAAAATTTATATCACATACTGAAAAACAAAGAATAAAAATCTAGAGTAGAGGTTAGACTCTTAAAAATACAATATTAAAAACAAAAACACAAAAAAATTTAGAAATATATATGAAGTTTGGTTTAAAAATAGGGCTTCTCTTTTTTTTTTTTTTTGCAAGGTTATAGTGAAATGAAAATGAAAATTAAGAAGTAGTAGAGGAGTAATAGAGGACTTTAAAAGGAAATAAGAGAAAAAGAAAGAAAAAAGAAAAGATAAAAGAAAAAAAATCAAGAAAAAAATTTTTTTCCTAATTAAAAAAATCGTAAAAATCTATGAAAATGAAAGTTAAGGAGTAATGGGGGAGTAATAGGGAATTTTAAAAGAAAATAAAAGAAAAAATAGAAAAGAAAAAAATTTTTTTAATTAAAAAAAAAGGTAAAAATATATCTAGGAATTTCTCTGGAGCTGTTGTGGTCAGTGTGGGTTCGGTTCAGTTGCAGATAGCTCCTCGTTCCAGTTTACACTTCTCCATATCTACAGGCCCCTTCCGGTGTAGTCAGTGTTACCTACAGGGATTTTAATCTGTTGCACCGGTCCCTTCTGAAGCGGTTCCCTTTGTTTATTTGGCTTCTGTTTGCCGGTCTCTTCAGTGCCTAGTTTCCACCCTGACACAGGCGGGCGGGTGGTCTCTTATTCAGGTTGCTAGTTTCGTCCCGCTGCGGGGAGGGACTGGCGCTGCTTTCCCTGTCTACGCTGCTCAGGCTGCCGGCTGTTGTATATGGAGCATGCCCTGCGTTGTGCGCGGTTCCAGCCCTCGGGTGTTCCACAAAAGCACGGAACAAAAAGCTGCGCCTGCTTTTTGTGCCTTCCCCCTCAGAGCGGCTCAGGCAGCCAGGAGCTTGACAGGCGCACTCTCCCCAGGTGTGGTGCGCCTTCCCCCTTCCGCGGTCCCAGCCCCAGTCCCTGCCCACGCCGGTCGGTGCGTGTGCCCTGTGTCTAGCCGCGACCCTCCCGGCGGGTGTCGACCATTCAGAATTTCAGGAGGTCTTTGGTTAGAAACTGGAAGCCTGTTTGCAGTGTGGTAGGGGATGTAGTCCTTGGGGCCGAGCCTGCCCCTTTCCCCTCCCCCCTGCCTCCTGCCTCGGGGCTTGGGCCGGTCCGCAGCCGGCTAGCTCCTCTGGACTTGCTCGGTCCCTTTGTTCTGTGAATGGCCGGCAGTGTGTTCGGGCCAGTTAATTTTCTCTCTCTCTTATGCTGTCCCACAGTTTAAGTTGGTAACTCATAAAAGCTCCCTCCGATTGCCCTCAGGGCACTCAGGCC
The DNA here is from genome assembly GCF_033118175.1 of Dama dama. NCBI lineage: Eukaryota > Metazoa > Chordata > Mammalia > Artiodactyla > Cervidae > Dama > Dama dama. Next base: position 40,699,759 of record NC_083681.1, on the reverse strand, counting down.
CAGTCCTTACCTTAAGCAATGCCGCCCGCTCCTCTCCGTCCTGCCCCCACTTGCTGGTGGCGGATGCAGGCGTCTGGGGTACTTTTCTGCTGGGAGTTGCTTTTAGGCACATAATCTGTGGGTTTTATTTATTTTTCCCTCCCAGTTAGGTTGCCCTCCAAGATTCAAAAACTTTCCCCAGACCCGCCAGTGTGAGGGTTTCCTGGTGTTTGGAAACTTCCTCTATTAAGACTCCCTTCCCGGGATGGATCTCCATCCCTAGCTCTTTTGTCTCTCTTTTTACCTTTTATATTTTGTCCTACCTCCTTTCGAAGACAATGGGCTGCTTTTCTGGGTGCCTGATGACCTCAGCTAGCTATCAGAAGTTGTTTTGTGAAGTTTGCTCTGCGTTCAATTGTTCTTTCAATGAATTTGTAGGAGAGAAAGTGGTCTCCCCGTCCTATTCCTCCGCCATCTTGGCTCCTCCCCATCCTCTTTCACTTTCATCAAGAGGCTTTTTAGTTCCTCTTCACTTTCTGGCATAAGGGTGGTGTCATCTGCATATCTAAGTTTATTGATATTTCTCCCTGCAATCTTGATTCCAGCTTGTGCTTCATCCAGCCCAGCGTTTCTCATGATGTACTCTGCATATAAGTTAAATAAGCAGGGTGACAATATACAGCCTTGACATACTCCTTTTCCTATTTGGAACCAGTCTGTTGTTCATGTCCAGTTCTAACTGTTGCTTCCTGACCTGCATACAGGTTTCTCAAGAGGTAGGTGAGGTAGTCTGGTATTCCCATCTCTTTGAGAATTTTCCACAGTTTATTGTGATCCACACAGTCGAAGGCTTTGGCGTAGTCAATAAAGCAGAAATAGATGTTTTTCTGGAACTCTCTTGCTCTTTCGATGATCCAGCGGATGTTGGCAATTTGATCTCTGGTTCCTCTGCCTTTTCTAAAACCAGCTTGAACATCTGGAAGTTCTCGGTTCACGTATTGCTGAAGCCTGGCTTGGAGAATTTTGAGCATTACTTTACTAGCGCATGAGATGAGTGCAATTGTGCGGTAGTTTGAGCATTCTTTGGCATTGCCTTTCTAAGGGATTGGAATGAAAACTGACCTTTTCCAGTCCTGTGGCCACTGCTGAGTTTTCCAAATTTGCTGGCATATTGAGTGCAGCACTTTCACATAGAGATTAGCAGTTGGTAAAGAATAGAGAACATAGAACTTTTGAGCTGGAAGTAATTCAAGATACCCGAACATCAGTACCTGAATCAACTACATCAAAATTCCCTGATGTAATTAATCCCTATTTTTAAAAACAGCAAATAATCCCTATCCCTGATTTCACTTCAGATGTATCAAATCAGAATTTGTAGAGCACAATCAGGTTTGTTTGGGAACCATTATGCTCTCCCACCACATCATTCTGTAGATTAAGAAAAAGACTGAGAAATGGATGTAAACTTGTCCAAGATCACACAGCTCTTGAGCTGTGTGTCTCATGATTCCTTGATAAGAGTTTCGAGGCTGGAAATCAGATTTTGGAGATGTTGAGATTGCCAAATCCTAACCACTAGGCAACCAGGGAGCTTTTGGAGATGTTGAGAAATGGAATATTCCCTGACATATTGTTAAACAGGATGTCACAGTCACCAGCAACTGCAGCCACACAGATGGTGAGAGGGTGAGTCCTGAGAGAACTCAGGAAGGAAAGAATACCCGCCTTCTAGCAGCCATCAGACTGCAGTCACTTCCTATGGTGGGCTCTGAAGAAGCTCAGTCATCTAGCAGTATCTGCTAGATAAGAGGGAACAGCTAAAGTATAATTTTCAAAACAGGTAAGATTATGACTCTTAAGCAAAGACGAGAAGAACACTGAGAATCTGTTGACCACCTTGTTAAATTTATGTTCTCAGGAATGGTTTGTTAATCAACTCAAGCACAGGCAGATGGGTTATTACAAGGCTTTAGGAGCATGTCCTAGGAAGGAAGCAGAAGGGTTCCTCCTGAGAACTACAGCTGGGCCCTCGAAAGAGGTTCTAAGTCCAGGCAGCTACTCCCGAGGTTCTTCATTATTCGGACCACAAGCTTTCTCCAACACACTTCTTCATTCCATTGTTTTGCTTCTCTACTGATCAGTATGAGTGAGCGCTAAGTCACTTCATTCCTGTCTGACTCATTATGACCCCATGGACTGTGGCCTGCCAGGCTCCTTTGTCCATGGGGTTCTCCAGGCAAGAATACTGCAGTGGGTTGCCATGTCTTCCTCCAGAGGATCTTCCCAATCCAGAGACTGAACCTGCCTCTCTTCTGTCTCCGGCATTGGCAGGCGTGTTCTTTACCACTAGTGCCACCTGGGAAGTCCAGGCATCAGCCTCCCTGTGGCTAAAAATGGACGCCCCCAATCTGGAGTCTGCATGATCGTCACTAAGTGCTGGCCTTCTGACAACAGTGTCTAGCTTAGATCAGGTTCTTGATGGAGACTATCTGATTGGCTGGTCTCCAGTCAAGCATTAGGGCCCTTTGAATCATGTAACCACTCAGCATCAGTCAGCTGTAGCTACTTGGAGGAAACAGTTTAGGGGGGAGAGGGTGTGTGTGTGTGTGTGTTTGAGGCGGGGGGGGGGGGGGGGCAGAGGGGTGTGTGTGTGTGTCAGATTCAGGCAGGGGAGCGCAAGTGAGAACCTCAACTTGGCCAAGCACTATAAAACGTGCTTTTAATCATTTCCAGCAAGAGTCCTTGAAATGCGGTCATTTGTGACACCCCCGTTAGCCCAAACGAGTGTGGCTATCACTCTGTTGCTTTTAATTAGGCAACATAAGTTGGTGGGGGGAGGGGGGGGCGGGTTGGAGCCGCCACAGGAGCCGACGACCACATCTTCCAATTCACGTTTCCACCTACATTTGGGATCCTCCTCTGTACAAGCCATTGTAGGTGTTGACGAGTGCTCACGAACTTCAAACTTCTTACTGTAGGATGGGGTTGAAGAGGAGGTTGACAGCCATGCTAAGAGCAGAACATCTGGATGTGCTGTTCGGGTAGGGCCCGAACACATTTCGGTTCACTTTATTTCTTTCCGGAGCAACCTCCTTCTCTTTCGTGGTCACAAGAGATGGGCCTAATAACTACACTTACAAATGCAGCAGGTGAAAAGCGAGCTCCTCTCCAAGCAGCCGGGCCAAATCAGCGGGAGACGGAGTAGCAGGTGGGGTCGGTTCAGCAATCACTGAACCCGGGGTTGGAGCGAGGACGTGTGCCGAGTGCAGAGCCGGGGGAAGAGCTGCCTCCAGGCTCCAGGGCTCCCAGGCCGGAGGGTCACACACAGCCAAACAGATGAGACCCCACGTCCTGCCAGGGGCAGGTTTGGGGCATCCTCCCTGCTCCCGGCAGCGGAGGGCGCGGGCCCCGAGCGCTCAGCTCCTAGCAGGGCGGAGGGCGGCGCGAGGGAGGGAGAGAGGGAAGGGAAAGGCGAGCGTGAGCTGCCTCGAATGCTTGGAATAATTCCGCTTCCGTTTGGAAAGCCGCAGCCTCAGTCCCGCCGCGCCCGCCGCGTCCGCCCAGCGCCAGCTCCGCGTCCCGACCGGCCCGCGGCTGCCCGCTCTGCCGCCATGGCCACCTCGCCGCAGAAGTCGCCGTCTGTCCCCAAGTCCCCCACTCCCAAGTCGCCCCCGTCCCGGAAGAAAGATGACTCCTTCTTGGGGAAACTCGGAGGGACTCTGGCCCGGAGGAAGAAAGCCAAGGAGGGTGAGTGCGGCCCGAGGAGGGCCGGGAAGCTAGAGGCCGGAGCTCCGGGGATTGGGCGGGAGCGCGCCGCGGGTGCCCGGCGCCGGGGAGGGGGGCGCGCGGTGGCGCGGGCGCGCGCTGCCCGGGAATGTCTCGCGGGGTCAGTTCTCGCCGCCGCCAGGCTCGCTGTAGCCTGGGGCGCTTGCCCTCCCGGGCCCCGCGGCGGTCGGGTGGGGCTGCCGGGGCCTGGAACCGGGAGGCGCCCGCGCTGGGCCAAGGGCCGAGAAGGCGGCCGGGCCCTCCAGCCCGGAGGCGGCGGCCTCCCCTGGGCCCGAAGTCCCCGCCTTCTCCGCGCCGAAGGCTGGCAGTTTCCAAGTTTCTGCTGAAACTTTTCTGGGCGCCGTCACTGTCACTTTTTGCCTTCATTGGTCTTTGAAATCAGATCGTGTCCTAGTATGCGGTTGCAGTCTTGGCCTCCTGGAGCTCTCGTCCGTCTCCAGGGCCAAGCCGGGCTCTGTAAATGTGTAGATCAACACCAAATGTTTGTTGAATGAATGCCTGGAGCGGTGGCAGTCTTCAGTGGTCCCACCTTGTGAAAAATGATAAACTCGCACACTAGGAGAAAACCTCGATTAGACACACACACACTGTAGCATCCTGGGCTCTGACCCTTCTGTGAACTCTACGATTAAGGCCTCTTGCAAAAACCATTTCCTTTTTCCCATCAGGGTGAATTGAGGAGAACTTACTTTTTTCCGGGACAGTTTACATGTAAAATATTTTGTCCCGTGGGCAGATTTTGCATCCTGTTTTTTTTTTTTTTTTTTCTTAATTGAAGTATAGGTGATTTACAATACTGTGGTAGTTTCAGGTGTATAGGATAGTGATTAAGTATTTCTGCAGATTATATTCCATTATAGGTTACTTCAAGATAGTAGGTATATTTCCCTGTGCTATACAATATATCTTCATTGCTTGTCTATATGTAATTGTTTGTATCTGTTAATCCTATACCTCTTATTTATCCTTCTTCCTTCCCTCTTTGGGGCTTCCCAGGTGGTTTGAAGTGAAGTCGCTCAGTCGTGTCCAACTCTTTGTGACCCCATGGACTGTAACCTGCTAGGCTCCTCTGTCCATGGGATTCTCGAGGCAAGAATACTGGAGTGGGTTGCTGTTTCCTTCGCCAGGGGATCTTCCCAACCCAGGGATCGAACCCCGGTCACCCGCATTGCAGGCAGATGCTTTACCATCTGAGCCACGAGGGAAGCCCTTCCCAGGTGGTTTAGTGGTAAAGAATCCGCCTTCCAATGCAGGAGATGCAGTGTAGGGAAGATCCCCTGAAGGAGGAAGTGGCAACCCACTCCATTATTCTTGCCTGGGAAATCCCATGGACAAAGAAGCCTGCTGGGCTACAGTCCATAGCATCGAAAGAGTCGGTCCTGACTTAGCATCTTAACCACCGCCATACTGTTTTCTAAAGTGGCCGCACCGATTTACATTGCCACCAGCACTGTATGAGGGTTCCCATTTTTTCGCATCCTCTCCAATATTTGTTATATGTAGCACCCTGATTGTTGTTTTGAGCAATGAAGTGACGGTTTGGGAAAAGGCCTAGTGATTGGTGTGTAGGTAGAAGTTGCTTAGTTTAAAAAAAAAGGTTTTTTTCAGACTCCTCAGTGGTTTGGGAATAAACCTTTTTAAGTTAGTGATGGTGATATGTAAAACAAGTTTCATGTTCCTGACTTATCTTAAATCATGAAAACTCAGTGTTGAGAATTATCAAACATGACACAGAGAACTAGACTTCTAATTCTCTATATTGAATTGAGAAACAGCAAAACACACCCCTAAAAATGTTTCCCCCGAGGTGTGGTTACTTTGGTAAACCGTTGTGTGAATAGTGTGCTTTTGTTGTTGTATAGTTGCTAAGTTGTGTCTGACTTCGTGACCCCATGGACTATAGCCTGCCGGGCTCCTCTGTCCATGGGATTTCCCAAGCAAGAATACTGGAGTGGGTTGCCATTTCCTTTTCCCGGGGATCTTCCTGACTCAGGGATCGAACCTGTGTCTTCTGCCTTGGCAGACTGATTCTTTACCGGTGAGCCACATATATTGAGCAATACATGTGGTAGCAAACTGTGAAACTGTGGCTTGGGGAGTGTTTTTCTAGGCTATCCCTATAACTTTCCTATGGTGTTCTCAATATGGGCCCTCCAGCTTGAGACTGGGCAACTCAGAGTTACTGAAGCTCACGACCTATCAGAATTGCTCTCCCCACTTTGCCAACTCTTTAGAAAACTTTATGTTGAGCCCAAAGTTGGTTTCTCTGTATCTGCTACTGTTCTGGTCATGCAGCCAGGAGGAGTGGGATGTGGCTCTTCACTTTCTCCAAGTGCACCTGCTTTGTGGAGTCCCTTGACTCATCCAAACATCCTCTTTTCCTGTAGCTGGTTCTTGCAGATGAACTTCATGGCCCTCTGGTTTCCTGTCTTTTCAGTTTCAGTCAGAGTCCCTACAGGAAACACAGGAACAAATGAGTTGCGATTTTAAAACTAATGTGGTAAAGAACCTTCTGTGTAGGTTCTTAGGTTCACCTTTCAGAGTCTACTTGCCAAAGGATCACTTTTCACCTTCCTTCCTCCAGATCTGTCTTCAAGACTTGCTCTTTCCAAGAACACCATCCTGAATGGTGTCTGCCAGCTGAAGGTGCCCTAAATTAGTCCTGCAGCAATGGTTATTCCTTTATTTTATCCACTTATTTATTATCCTTAGAGTTTTTATATTTTGTCTGATGCCCAAACTGTACCATTTTGGCTCCCATAGGCTGTCCAGTGTAACTGGGGAAGTAGATGTTTGGTTTCTAGCATGAGAGGAAGTCTCAGTATTGCTGAGCAACCCTTCTCTCCTAATCAGCTTGCATCCTCATTTTCCAACAGACCTGTTTAAATCCTTGTCACTCAGTCTCTTCCCCAGACTTTGAGATAGAAAATTCAGTGCCAGATCTAGACACACACCCTTCATCCTCAATTTTTGTTAAGGAGATATATTAGCATTGCTTTGCCATTTTCCCAGAGTATTACAGAAAGCTCTCTACATCACATGCTCCCATGTAACTTGCACCTTTCTGATAAGACAAATGGGCACTGTGCTTGCAGATTTCTCCTCTGACACCACTTTTATGAAAATAATGATAAATAATAGCTAATGTCCCTTGAGAAAAAAAATAAAGTGCCAGAACTTATTTTGAATTTTCTTCACACCCCCTACCCCCCAGTCCCATCTACGTCTAAACCTGTCCTTTCCTGTTCCCTCCTGTCCCTTCCAAGGAGATCCCTTCTTCCCTTGCTCAGGAGGCCCTTCATTTCCATTCTTTCCAGACTCAGTGTAGCCATACCCTTTCTCTCTTACCCCAAGTCTTTTTCATGCTGCTTAATCTCCCTAATATCTGCAAGTGTGCTTGAGTCTTTGCCATTTGTAGACACTCTCCCGATGCTGGTTTCCTGTCAAGCTGCTCACCAGAGGCCTTGAAAAAGCCATCTGCACTGGTTTCCCCTTTCTTAGCTCCTAGTCATTTCCCGATGCCCTATACACATTCTTTCACCAGTTATATAGTGAGTTGCCTACCATGTGCCAGGCATTGCGCTAGGTACTAGGGTATGGCCGAGAAAGAACACACAAAAATCCCTGCCCTCACAAGCTTGCCTTCTAGTAGGGAAGACAGATCACAAACAAGACAGTGAGCGGATAAAATATGTGTGTTATATTATGATGGTGATTAGTGCTGTAGAGCAAAATAAAGCAGGGAATGGGGCGATGGAGTGTTGTGGGATAAGGGAGAAGGGATGGTTGGCAGTTTTAAGTAGGGTGGCTAGAGAAGGCCTCACCGAGAAGGGTTTACTTGGGTAAAGTCCTGAGGAAGTGAGGGAGAGCCGAATGTGTATCTTGGAGAAGAGCACTGCAGGTGAGGGCATGGCCGATTCCAAGACCCTGAGATGGCAGTGGGCCTGGTGTGTTGAGGACAACTGTGGAAGTGGTGAGGTCTCAGAGGTCCTTAGAGTGAGGGTGGGGACAGGCTGTGTAGTGGAGGCCTTTATTCAGAGTGATGTGGGAAGGTCTTAGAGATTTTTGTGCTGAGCACTAGCATGATCATGCTTCTGTTTTGACAAGATGGCTCTGATGGTGATAAGTGGCTAAAGGAGGCAGGGTGGCGGCAGGGAGATGATCTAAGAGGCCGCTGTAATGATCCAGGTACGACGTGGTGGTCTGGTGTTGTGGTAGCAGTGGAGGGGTAAGCATTCAGTTCTGGATATAGTGGATTGGATTTACTGAAACACTGGAAGGAAGATGAGGGAGTAGAATCAAGATGACTCCAGGGTTTGGGTCTGAACAACTGGAAAGATGGAACTGACTTAGCTGGGTTGGAGAAGAGCTGGTTTGGAAAGAAAGGGCAGGACTCTGTTTTCGATCCATTTAATTTGAGGTTCCTCTTGGACTTCCCAGAGGCAATATTGAGTTCACAGCTGGTTTTAGGAGTCTAGTCAGGAGAGGGATCTGGGCTGGAGACACTCTGAGTAGGTGTATTTAAAGCCAGGAGACTAAATGGGATCATCAAGGAAGGAGCATGGGACATACAAGAGGTCTAAGTACTCTCCAACATGTGAAAAGTGAAATTGCTCAGTCGTATCCGACTCTTAGCGACCCCATGGACTGCAGCCTACCGGGCTTCTCCCTCCATGGGATTTTCCAGGCAAGAGTACTGGAGTGGGTTGCCATTGCCTTCTGTAGAAGGTGGGAAATGTAGAGGAACCAGCGAGAGAGGCTGGAAAGGAGTGGCCGGTGTGATAAGAGGAAACCTGGGGAGGCATGGACTCCTAGAAGTCGACTGGAGAATTTATTTCCACGATTTACACTTCACTGAATTGATGCTTTTGAACTGTGGTGTTGGAGAAGACTCTTGAGAGTCCCTTGGACTGCAAGGAGAGCCAACCAGTCCATCCTAAAGGAAATCAGTCCTGAATATTCATTGGAAGGACTGATGCTGAAGCTGAAACTCCAATACTTTGGCCACCTCATGTGAAGAGTTGACTCATTTGGAAAGACCCTGATGCTGGGAAAGATTGAGGGCAGAAGGAGGAGGAGATGACAGAGGATGAGGTGGTTCGATGGCATCACCAACTTGATGGACATGAGTTTGAGCAAGCTCCGGGAGTTGGTGATGGACAGGGAGGCCTGGCATGCTGCAGTCCATGGGGTTGCAGTCAGTCAGACATGACTGAGCACTGAATCAAACCCTTGACTGACTAATGTCTCCAGAATCCACTGCTTCCTTGTCAATCCTCATTCTACTTGGGCTCTTGGTGGCATTCGTATTCAACTTTTTCTTTCCCTTAAAATTATCTTCTCCCTTGATCTTATCCACAATAAACTGTTCCCTGTGCCTTTATTTTATTTTATTTTTTGTACTCCTTTTCAGGCTTTTAGTATTTGTTTACCTCTCAGTAGCATTTCCCGGGGGACCTGCTTTGTCCTCTTTCTGTTTTCCCCTCCATGGATTCTTTTACCTAATCCCATGGTTTTGGCAACCACCTGCCAATTGCTGGTTCCCCAATCCACATCTCAAATGCAGATCTTTCACCCGTATCCAGATTCATCTTTCCCCTGTCTCCTGGGTGTGTCAGGGATCCTCAGACTCAGCATGCCCATGATGGAATTATTATGTGTCCCACTTGGCGCAGATTTGCTTCTCTTTCACCATTCCACCAGCTCAGGTGGAAATGTTGCAGTTGTCCTCTGTTTCAGAGGTCAGCGTCTTTTTTTTTAAGTGGCAGATGGTAAATATTTTAGACGTTGCTGGCCGTCTGGCCTCTATTCAGCTCTGCCTTTGAGGCCACAGATGATAGGTAAATGAACAAGTGTGGTGTGTTTCAATAAAAATGTAATTATGGACATTGAAGTTTCACATAATTTCACAATATTCATATTTTTCATAATTCATAATTTCATAAATTATGAATTTCACATAATTTTCTTATGTCACCAAATAGTCTTCTTTTGTCCTTTTTCAGTCACTTGTAAAATGTGAGAACCATTCGTAGTACTGAGGCTGTGCAAAATTAGATGGAGACTGGATATGGCCATGGGCAGTAGTTCACCTATCTCTGCTCTGTTTCACCCCCACATCCAATCATCTCTCATGAAATCCTGCTGATTCTGCCAGCTAAATATTTCTGTTTTAATTCAGACCTCATTGTCTTCATCAGGATTGCATATTTTGTTAAACTTGAGCATTTTTATTTTCCACCTAAAGTATTGCCGTATCCACGCCACTCGTCTCCCTGTCTCTGGTCCTTTTTTGTTCAGTCCACCCATCATCCTTTTGCTGATATGTTTTATTTTTAAGCACGAAGATAAAATCTCCCCAACAAAGTCCTTCACAGTTACTCTGTAGTCAACCCTCTTTGTCTTCGTCTTCTTCATTTCCTTTTCAAGAAGTTTCCATCTTAGCCATAAGAAACTGCTCTTCATCCCCCAAACACGTCATGTTCTTCCACATGTGTGCACCTTTACACATGCTGTTCCATGTTTCTGGACTGACCTTCTTCCCTTCTCTGTGCAACAAACTCCTATTCAATCATTGAGATCCAACTCAGATATCCCATCCTGCTTGAGGCCTACTAGAGATCCACCAGGAAGAGTGAGATACTTCTTTCTCTGTCATTCCATGCTACCTTGCCTGTGTACGGAGGCCACGCTGCATTGCCACCTTTGTGGCCGCGAGTGTTACACCATGATGAGAGTTCTCCTGTGCCCGTCCTGCCTGCTATAGCATTTAACACATAATGATATTGCAATCTCTATGGGATGAATTTTCCGCTTTTTTTCTTGGTGAAAACAGCTCACCACTAATTGGCCGTGTAATCTTAGACAAGTCTCTTCTCCTTTGCTCATTTCTAATGTAAGTGATTAGGCTAAGTAACCTTTCGGGGCCCTTGCAGTTCTGGTATTCTATGACTTCTGAGCTCTCATTTCACCAGGCTTCTCTCAAATTCAGTTTTATTGTCTATGTAGGGTGGTCTGGGAGTGACATCATCACAAAGACCTCTTTCTTTCCTCCACTAATGAAGGCACCTCTGTGTCGGGAGGAGAAGATGGAAACCAGGATAAGTGGGCCACAGCCCAAGGACACCTCCATATTAGGAATCTGTCTCCTTGTCTCAGAGAATATCTCCGTTTGGTTAACAAGCACAGCTCATAATTATGTTTTAGCCATTAGTTCAGGATGAGAGATGAAATCCTGTAAACAGCTGTAAGTGTCTAAAATCTCCACTTGCTGTCATGGAAAAAAGAACACAGTTGGGGAAAGAATTATGACAAGTTTCGTAATAAAAGATTTCAGAATACTTTACAAAATAAAAGTAAAATCCTTTAAAAATGTAAACATTCTGTTACATGTTCAATATGTTCTGTAGCTTTGCAGTCAGTGGGAAGCCCAGATGAGGGCTTTCCCTGAGGACCAGGGTGCCCAGAACAAGGTGGCCTCATTCTTTCTTTTCCGTCTTCTCCGTAGACTCCAGAGGGCAGGCGTTGTTTGTTCTGCTCACACTGTACCCCGTGTGCCTGGCACAGCGTTGGCACTTAACAGGCGCTCTGTAAAACAGTACTTAACTTCCTAAACTGTCAGTGGGAATAAGATGCCTGGGTTACTTTGAACTCTGCTCCAAGCTTTGATGACTCTTCTGGTACCCTGATTTCACCCAGGCCTTTACTTCTTGCCCTGTGTGTTGGGGGGGTGGTGGGGGGTGAGGGGGAGGGAGCTTAGGAAACAGCCTCCTCCCTCCGCTCAGGAATCTCTTTACCCTTTTGTGGGAGGACGTCACTTAGCTCTGTTATTTCAGAAACACACAAAGGCCCAAGACTGGAGGAGTGGGTCCTGGAACCAGTGGGCATGGATTGGTCAGTGGCAGCAGGGAGCCTGAGAGGAGGCCCACTGGTCAAGGGTGGTGACAGGCCAGTGTTCTTTGTTTTCATACAGAAAAGCTTGCTTTGTGGAAATGACATTTCACATGTTCATGTTAAAGTGCTTAAGTGAAGAAATAGCCTATTTGCAAAATTTGGGGAAGATGAGAGAAATGTTCAGATGGAAGCTCTTGCAAGAGAGATTCAGAATCCCTTTCATTCCCCCAAGTCAGCCCCGTCCCCCCACCCTGTTTTTCCCTTCTAGCTTCATTTACTCACTAAGTGCAGAACTCAGGAAATCTGAAAGTCGGCCAGGGCCCTGCCTCTGTCACTGCTTCTCAGCGAGGGAGCTCCAGCAGGACAGCGCCCCCGACACCAGCCCACCAGGAGGAGGACCCTCCCGGAGCCCAGCCTCACTCCCGATCACGGTCACTGCCACCTCGTTCAGGCCTGGGGCGGCTGTCTGTGTGGTGTGTGATCACTCTCACACTCGTTTGAAATCTGGCTCTATTAGCATTTCTAAGTGGTAATTCTGTTTTCTCTGAACATACCCGCCTGCTGCAGCCTTAGAGAAACCCACTTGTGTGACTAGCGTCGTTGGCTTTCCTTCAAACCAGCCTTAGGGAAATGGCTAGGCCATGGATGGAAGAAGCAGTGAGCTTAATCAGTTTAAACTGATATTAAACAGATATTAAACTGAAATATTCTTAACTACCGCACACTCTCTTGGGGAAAGGAAAAAGAAACCAAATTACTTAGCTCCTGACTTTTTAAATAAAAGTTATTTTTTTCTTCTCCATTATAAAATTAACCTGTGCTTGTGGGATTTATGGGAAAATAGAGAAAACAATCATGCAATGTTCTAATTCTCAAAAGCAATCACTACTAGGATTTTGGTTTATTTTTTCTATTTTTTTCTTTATAAATATTTTCTTTTTTATAATTGTAACTGCCATTTCTGTTGTTTAGTCGCTCAGTCATGTCTGACTCTTTTGTGACCCCATGAAAGCCCATATCATCTTTATTATATAGATAAAAATTCTGTATCTTTATTTTCATCTATTATAAATATTTTTCATCTTATTAGATTTTATTGAACATGCTTTTTATTGGTGCATAACATTGCATTCATAATAGTGAATGTCCTATTGCTTATTTAATCATTTCTTTTGGTGCTCTTTTTTATTTTTCTAGAAATAATGCATAAATTTTTTTTTTTAATATTCAGAATAATTTTTTTGCTTGGAGCCCCAGAAGTACAATTACGGGGTCAAAGGGTAACAGTTGACTTGCTTACCATCAAGAGTTTATAATTGGTAACCAGGTGACATGGCTGCTTTTGGATCTGGTGGTCTTCCTGGTAGTTTGCTTGAAAGTGAAACCAACATTGTTAGGCTGAAATATTCTGGTCCTGGAAGGACCGGTCACCGGTGGAGTGGGGTGGGGTGGGATGGGAGAGTAATGGGTCAGGAGAGCACAGATTTCCAGCCTGGCCACTAACATGTACAAAGTAAGCTCTACTAGAGGCAGGTCTTCATTTCAGAACATTCTCTCATGGCCATTCTTCATGCTTTTATGGCCTGGCCCTCACCCCCGTGCTCTTCCTTCTAACACGACCCAAGGAGGGGCTGCCTTGGGTATAGTCATCCTTGAAGTCAGAGCTGTCACTTTCTATCCCACTCTGAGTTCTCCCCAGGCTTGTGTGAGACCCAGTGGAGGTTTGTTTAAGAAGTCCCTCCTTCCTTTGATCACTTCCTCTTACCTCCTAATCTCTGAATTCTTGGACTTGCCTCCAATTTGGTGACCACAGACAGATGGGAGGAAATCAATACAGTGGGCTGAATGCTACAGTAGACAGATTTGGGTTGGGGTTGTAGGAGATACAGTGCTTCAAGACGCCAAAGGAAGAAACCCATAGGCTGACAAGAGAAGGGATGGGATTTGGGGGCCTTCTGAGTTTCGGGTTGGATTTTGACAGAATGGGCTGGGCTCTTGCCTCTGGGGTGGTTTCCTGAACCTGCACAGAAGGCAGTAGTTAGGTGTCCCATTTCATCTCCTAAGAATGGATGGGAGCCAGTTGGAGCATGCAATCATCACACCTACCACCCTAGGGGGTATTTCTGGGAGTCACTTGTGGAGGCAGGTACTCTCCCTTAGTAGTGATGTGTTGCAGGCATTTGTTTCATCACTGAGTCATATCCTATTCTCTTCACTCATCCCCTTATCGCTTTTAAAATCCAGAGGTGACTCCCCTCTTTATGCTGTGAAGAACAACCTGACACCAAGGAGCCGAGGATGATGCCGCAGATCTCCTGGGGATGAGGATGTTGGATGATGAATGGGCCAGGCTACCAGCCTGTATCTGCTCCCTCAGGTTGCAGGGCTCCCGATGACCCTAAGGGGCTTCGTGGAGCAGGCCCTGCACTTGTTTTTTTCCAGGAAACATTTATTGGTAGAATAGTTAATCTGCCAATCGCAGTGTTATATTGACTTTTCATTCAAAACCATTATTCCTAAAGCAATTTTCATGTTGGCCAACGTGACTTTGGCTACAGGGTGTGCTTGGAGGGGAAATGCTTCCTGTGGGGAGGGGACGTGAGAGAGGAGTTCAGGACGAGAATCTGCAAGCCCAGTCACCCGATTTCAGGGGCAAGGGCACTCCTGGTCTGTTGCAGTGGGCACCGAGGTGGCAGGATACAGAGATTCTTAGCATCCACTGGGTGTCTGAGTCCTGAATTAAGGAGGCTCATCCAGATCAGGTCTGCGATTCAGGGTCTTGGCGATGGAAGCTGGAGGAACTTGTGTGTGTTAGGCGCTCAGTCATGTCCGACTCTTTGTGACCCCATGGACTGTAGCACACCAGGCTCCTCTGTCCATGGAATTCTCCGGCAAGAATACTGGAGTGGGTTGCCATGCCCTCCTCCAGGAGGAACTTAAGCAGGCTAGTTAGGACCCTGGCTGAAGAGGTGAAGAGCAGAGACAGGCTAATGCTTGGTGTGGACTCAGGGTTCACCACCTCCCCCAGAGTAGACGTAGGCGGGGGAGGCTGCCAAGGCTCACAGGATGCCAGGGTTTTGCCGCACTTACCTCGCCTAGACTCCAGGCTTGGAAATAAACTTTCCTCTCGGGGTGGGGGAGGGGGTTTCTGACTTACCATAAGGCTGAGCTATCCTGGGCTCCCAGCCCTGGTGGGTAGAGCTGCAGATGACAGCTAGTTAATGATGACAGTTGGGAGAAACAGGGGCAGTCGGAACTGACAGTTTTGATGCTGTTTGCAAAAAGCAGAAGAAGGGTAACACAATTCCGTATTAAACAACTCAGGATACAGGCAAGTCCCGAAGTAGCCCCTTGCGAGGAGCAGCAGCTGCCTCTTGGCTGAGGGTGGCGAGGCTCAGCAGCCCCTCCACTGCCTGTCCAAGTGCCTGGAGAACAGCACGATCCCTTCGTCTGCTTTTCCTCCACGCCTGTCATTATGGTAAATTACAAGGCTCCCATGATGGTCGGAAGAGGCAGGTTGATTTGTTCCTTCTGATTGTTACTGTGCTGAACTTGGCCGGGGTGAGGGGCACCCAGATTTCACACCTTGTAATGGCCCTGCCAGGGGTGGATGTTAGCACAATTGGGACCTGACACTTCAATAAATCTGAGACATTCTGCCGCGGAGATCAAAGTTCAGAATTGCTTAAATTGGTGTTGGAGCAGGTGGGAAACAGGAGTCCAGGGCCATGAATTAGATAGATAGCAGTTGTCGTTCAGTTTGTGAGGCTTGAACGTCAGCTTTTCGAATGATATGACATCAATTTAAGTAATTTGGGCTCCCAGCTACCTAGCCCTTTCAGTATTCCAGGTTCTTGGAAGTGTGATTCATGGCCTCGCTTATGTTATTAAATGGGAAAAAAAAAACCCGAAAACCAAACAAATAAAACCCCAAACACACCTTGCTTGTATCACTAGAGTTGGACAGTTGTGTTGGATTACCAGTTTTCATGGGAGTGTGGATGACAATTTGATCTCCTACCTGGATGTGCTGGTAACTGCCCAAGCTACCAGTTGTGACCTCTCACCTGAGCTTTGGACTCATTAACATGTGTGGGTCATGGCATTGTAAACTGTGCACAGAGATGCACCTGGATTTTAACATAGGGCACATAATTCTCAAAGGCTTCCGATGAGGTGAGAAAGTGCTCTGGTTTCTGATGACAGCTCGAGTCCAGAGGAGAGGTGGTCTGGTTTATGTGAAAGAGTGGGCACTTCAAAAAAACATTGCAGCTTTATTGAGATACAATTAACTCATTTAAGTCATATAACTTAGTAGTTTTTAGTATATTCAAACTTGTACAACCATTGATACAAACAATTTTAGAACATTCTTACCACCCCCAAAAGATACTCTGTACCTGTTAGCAATCTTTCCCCCTCTCCTCCCCATTCTCCTCCTCCCAGGTGACCATCAATATATTCTGTCTCTCCAGGTTTGCCTGTTCAGGGCATTTCATATAAATGGAGTTCTGTGATATGTGGTCTTTTGTGATTGACTTTTTTCACTTATTTTCAAAGTCCATCCATGTTGCAGCTTGTTTCAGCACTTCATTCCTTTTTATGACTGAACAATCTTCTATTACAAAGATATACTACATTTTGTTTACCCATTCATCAGTTGACAGACATTTGCATGGTTTGTACTTTTTTGGCTATTATGAATAATGTAGCTGTCAATTTTCAGATTAAGTTTTTGTGTGGGCATGTTTTCATTTCTCCTGGGTATATACCTAGGAGTGCCATTGCTGACATTTATGCTGACCCTAGGCTTAACATTTTGAAGAATTGCCAGGTTGCACCTCTTTACCTTTCCACCAGCAGTGAATGAGGGATCTAATGCCTCCACATCCTCACCAGCCCTGGTTGTTATCTGTGTTTTTGACTGTAGCCCTTCCAGCGAAGTGGGTCTCACTGTGGTTTTCGTTTGTATCTCCCTAACAGCTAATGATATTGAGCCTCTTTCCATGCTTTTTGGCTATTTGTAGGTCTTCTTGGGCACTTAGCCTTTTAAAACGCCATAGAGTTCAATGCACATCTCCTTTGTCCTGAGCATGATGGGAGTTCTGCCTGCTCATGCAGAAAGGGGAAGCCTGGCGAAGTCTCATCCTCCCATTTTTTAAATGTTGGCTGGGAGCCCAGGAGACATGCCGCATCTTGTACTAGGTGCATCTTCATCTTGCAGAATGACTGTATTCCTGAACTATTTCCTGTGAGGCAAATTGTCATCATCCTATTACACCACTGATTTGCATTATTAAATGAGAAATTGTCTGGCTGGAATACAATTTTAGCCCCAAGTTGTAAAAGAAAAAATATGCCAGAAAACCAGCAAAGATTTAGAATATGTCCATTTAAATGAAATGTGGAAATTCTTGGTATTACACCATTACTTTTCAAATAATAATATTAACATAACAACAATTATGTAAGTGCTTTGTGCTGTTATGGGCCAGAGGATGCAGTAGATGCTTTACATATATTAACTTATTTGATCTTCCTAACAACCCCATGACAGAGAAGGCAATGGCAACCCACTCCTGTGTTCTTGCCTGGAGAATCCCAGGGACGGGGGAGCCTGGTGGGCTGCCGTCCATGGGGTCGCACAGAGTCTGACACGGCTGAAGCGACTTAGCAGCAGTAGCAGCAGCAGCAGCAACCCCATGAAACAGGTATTATTAGCATCTTTGCCCATTTACAGATGTGGAAAGTAAGGGACAGATAGGCCAGGTAACTTGCCCATGATCAAGGCTAGTGTACTACTTAAGGTAACACTAGCAGCGGTAATAGATAAGCCCCCATTTCTCAGAAGCTTGACATCATAAAAACGTATTTCTTGTTTATAGCAAACCCAATGGCAGCATTCTTGATTGAATTGCTCTCCACACGGTCATTCAGCGATCCCAGACCCCTTAGCCCTTGTGGCTCTGCCTCCTCCAGGTTCTTTGAATCCTCATCAACCAGCCAGTTGGTGAGAGAACAGGACTGCAGTGGGAGGTTTTTATGGGTCAAACACCTATATGATCACTTCTGTCCACTTACACTGGCCAGAACTCAGTTATGGGGCCATACCTCCATGTGAGAGAGGCCATGAAACAGAGTTGAGTTGAGTTGCCAGGAGGGAAAGGAAATGAGCTTTGACAAGTGTATCCATCATTATGCCATTGCTAGCAAGTGGAAGACATGAGATTTGAACCCTGGCAGTTTGGCACCAAAGACTGACTCTACACCAGCACATTCTACCTCCTCGCCATGAACAGTGGCTCAAAGTCTGAGAAAAATGTGGACTGCACCAGTTTTTTTGTCAATTTTATTCCCACCTATAACTGTATGTGGCTGCTTGGTTGCTGTGCTTGGGAATTCTGTCAAAGTTGCTGTCTTCAGAAAACAATAACCATGAGAACAAATATTGAGTGTTTGCTCTGTTCCAGACATGACTGTATGCATTTTACATGTTCTGCTTTATTTAATTGTCACAATTACTCAGGAGATAGGGAATTATCATTGGTCCCATTTTCCAGGCAAGGAAGCTGGTTATATGTCCAAGGCCACATAAGTAAACGTATCTCTGGGCTCCGAAAGGCCCTTACACAAAACCCTATGGTACAAGGTGGGGGCTGAAGGGAAGAGACGATGAGAAAGCCAGACACACTGCAGGTCCCATTCAGAACCCAGCCAGAGCCTTGTTTGGATCTTGCTTCAAACAAAACAGCTCTCTAAGTCATTTATGAGATAGTTGGGAAAATGTAAACACTGGAGATGTGATGACACTAAAGAATCTTTGTTAATTTGTAGGACGGCTATGTTAAAAAAGAAAAAACGCCTGCCTTATCTTTTCAAAATACATCCTGAGTGTTTATGGACAGCATGATCAAATGTCTAGGATTTGCTTGAAATCATACAGTGTTGGTGGAGAAGTGACAATGAGTTGCGAATTATTGTAGGATGGTGATAAGTCCATGGAGGATTGTGGTACTAGTCTCTCACTTGGGAGTCTATTTGAAATTTTCCATAATAATTATAATAAAAAAAGGAGACTTTGAATCAGGCTTTAATGAACGGACTTTCTGCAGCCCCCTGGATGGTAAATGAAGTGCTGAGGGTGGGCTCAGAGCACTAAACGAGTTTGCTGAAGACCAGCTGAGCGGCCTGGAATGTTTTGTGGGGCAGGCCTTCCAGGGCCCTAGGAGCCATTGGCTGGTGTTTGAATTGTGATTTGAGATACACCTGGAGGCAGGGTTTAGTGCCTGGAGAATGGAGCTTCTGAAAATGAGCCCCAGGGCCTCCAAAAGGCAGGAGCACAGGCTTCCTGGGCGAGGAGAGACCAGGTCAAAGTCAGGCTCTGCCCTGGCCAAATGGCCTTAGATAACACAGGCTTCTTCTGCAGCCCGTGATGAATATCTTGCTGAAAGGTACAGCTCGGCCCCAGGCCCCAGCTGCACTTTAATTAAACGGTGAAAATCCATTAAAGACGCGGCCTCCTCAGCCGGCCTGTTCTCCGGAGTCCCAGGTGAAGCCAGTTCTTGGCTGGCTGTGAGCCAGCAGGAAGGTGGGCTGCTGGCTTTCCCAGGCCCCTGCCTAAAATCAACATCTACCGCTTAGCAACCCGGCTTCCAACTTGATGCAAATTAAGCCTGGCATTTGGAGATGGTATTAAATGTCCTAAATCAATATTCTAGAAGCAGGATCAGAACAATTAAAACCTTGATTTTCTCCTCAGATCATTGGTGTATATATGAATATAAGTTTTTCAGCTCACTTAAAAAACGTAGCAGGTTGAAAAAGATGAGGGTCGGCTTGGCGGTGCTCTGAGTATAATTTATTCCATCCTCAATGTCTTTTCCTATTTTTTCACGTATCCGAGGTATGTCCAGCACAGAGGGGCTTTCATGTATGATGTTGCATTTAATCCTTGCAATAACCCTGGGAGATCCTGTCATGTCCATTTTACAGGTGGGGAAACTGAGGCTCAGAGAGGTGAAGTGACTTGTCCAAGGTCTCTCAGCTGCTCAGTGGTAGAGCAGAGAACATAATTTGTTTCTTCATACTCAAATTCAGTGCATCATTCACTCTAAAACAACTGGCTTTTTCTGAACAGCGTCCGTGGCTCAGATGATAAAGAATCCTCCTGCAATGTGGGAGACCCATTTTCGATCCCTGGGTTGGGAAGATCTCCTGGAGAAGGGAATGGCTACCCACTCCAGTATTCTTGTCAGAGAATTCCAGTCCATGGAATTACATGGACTTGGATTACAGTCGTGGGGTTGCAAAGAGTCAGACACGACTGAGCGACTTTCACTTTTCTGAATAATTTATCTTTTGCCAGTAATAATAATTAACAGTGATGAATAAAACAGTATCAAGAGTAAGTGGCTAATGATTTACATTTTTTCTGGCCTTAAAGGTGGTGGCAGCTTTTCTAGTTTGTCCCTTTCTTTGTTCAACAAACATTTATTAAGAGGCAGCCCAGTAGGGAGGTTTCTGGCTCCAGAGCCTACCAGACTCCCTGGTCCTACTACACACTGGGTGTGTGACCAGGGACATTCTCTCTGAGCTCCAGTTTCCTCATCTGTGAAATGGGATGTTACTAGTACCCACTTCACAGAGGTGTCATGAGGGTTAAATGAACTGGTACTTGCAAAGTGTTTAAAGTGGGGCCTGACCCTCAGGGAGCTTTCCATATATATGAGTCCCTGGCAGACACTGTCAAGGCCATAGAGATAGCTGTGTCTTATCTCCCGTGGAACTTACCTTGTATGTATGGCCAGATGCTATTATTGCTTCTGTTTTTATTAAACTAAAGATATTTATGATTAAAAAAAAAGTTCAAAGAGGCAAGAAATATGAACTGGAAAGTAAGGAAGGGCCCATTTCTTTTCCAACTCTCAGGCTTTCAAGATAATAGTGTATCTGACGATGATACACTAGGTAGTAGAGTCAGGTAGTCCCTTATAAAGCATGTATTTATACTCTCTCTGGAATAGCACTATAAAGAGCATTCAGCTGCTGCTGCTGCCGCTAAGTCGCTTCAGTCGTGTCCGACTCTGTGCGACCCCTTAGACGGCAGCCCACCAGGCTCTGCCATCCCTGGGATTCTCCAGGCAAGAACACTGGAGTGGGTTGCCATTTCCTTCTCCAATGCATGAAAGTGAAAAGTGAAAGTAAAGTCAGTCAGTCATGTCTGACTCTTAGCAACCCCATGGACTGTAGCCCACCAAGCTCCTCCTTCCGTGGGATCTTCCAGGCAAGAGTACTGGAGTGGGTTGCTATCGCCTTCTCCAAAAGAGCATTCAGCAGTTTATACTTTTCACATACTCATTTATCTTGAGTATCTTTCACATATGGATTTATCTGATTTTTTTAATAAATATTTTTATGCACTGTCTGGATGTGCCACTGGTAACTTTTAAGCAGTTCCCTATCAATGGACATTTAATTTTTTTGTAGTATTTTGCTGCTTCAAATGCTGCGTTGTATAGGCTTGCAAATGAAAACATTCTGTATCTGTTTATCTGTAGAGTAAATTCTTAGAGGTGACATTGCTGAGTCAAAAATTTGTTCTGTTTGAATTTTGTTGGTTATTACCAAATTGCTCACTAAAAAGGAAATACTTGGGAAGAAAAATGAAAAGTTGTCCTGAACTGTAGTTTTATTGGAAATGTTTTTCCTTGGCCATACAGTTTTAGGCATCAAATTCTCAGACTTCTGGTATAGATAGAATGTTCTGGATTTCAAGGCAAAATTCTGTATGTTCTTAACTGTCTACTCCCAGGCCCCCATCCCTGTTCTCTGAGGGAAGGGTTTTTGTTTTCTCCCTTCAACTTTCAGGATAAATATGTAGAGATTTCACACTCTTCTGGAATGGATGCTCTTGCTGCAAAGGGCCCAGATTTCTAACTGGTGGAGAAAGTCACAGGAGACCATCCCCCAGCAGATGGCTGAAGCCAGGGTCTTGCTGAGCATCCTACAAGCCTCCTTGAATCCGTCCAGATCTGGAAACAGCTGGATCCTGCCAGTGTCCTTCCTTCTGCCTCCAGCCCCTATGGCAGGGAGAGATGGGACTTGCTAACAGATTGATTTCCTTTTAGGGATGACTGCCTCACCAACCCCCAGCCAACCAGGAGCAGAAAGCCCAGTGACGAAGGTAATAAATTGTATCCCGGACCACAGCGAGGAGGGGGAGTGAAATGACTCACGAGCCTCTGCATCCTGCCATCACAGTCCAACAGCTGCCTTCCTCAGGGCTTAGGTCACTCCCTAAGAGCAATGCCCCGACCAGGCTGCAGGGCGCAGCCACTGTTGGCCGGCCTGGCTGAGGGGGACCCAGGGAGGGGGCTGCAAACGAGTCCTTGATTTTTCTTGTGGCCTGGTCCTTGGATAGGCTGGTGACCGTGGCGCCCCTGGGAACAAGACAGTGTGTTTCTGCTCTCAAAGGGCTCACAGTCTCGCCTCTAGGGACCCCTGTCCTCCTGTGCCTAGCTCAGTGCCCTGGAGGGAGACGCACCTACGAGCTTGGTGACCCTGGGCAAGTCACTTCATTTCTCTGAGCCTCAGTTTTCCCCTCTGCAGAAAGGATGGAATGAACTTAGTACCAATCTCTAATGTTGTTAATAATGAATAAGCTGATTCATGTCAGAAACTTAGCTTGGGGCCTGGCACACAAGCACTTAACATTCATTGTTGTTATTACTACTATTTCTACTGTTCCTCTTGACCCATTTTGCAAATAAAGCATTGGGAAATGTGTTTTGGCTGTAGCTCTCATCCCTGCCTATGATTTGTAATAATGAGTGAACATTTATATAGAGCTTATTATGTTCCAGGGTCTTATGTGTGTGTTGACTCATTTAATTCTGCCAAACCCTATGAGTCACCATGAGATAGGTTCTGTTATTATCCCCATTTTATGCATAAATAAACTGAGGCATAGAGAGGTTGAGCTACTAGCCCATAGCTGGTAAATAGTGGAGTGGTGGATCCAGGGTTCAAACCCAGACTGTCAGCTCTGAAATCGTATCTTCCTAACCACTGTGTCTCCCTGCCTCCCACTATTTGTTTATATATTTCTATAGTAAAGTTTTCCTATAGAAATTTGGAAAATCTGAAATCTATCTTCCTAACTACTGTGTCTTCCTGCCTCCCAATATATGTTTATGTATTTTGATAGGAAAGTTTTCCAAAGTTATAGCAGTTAAGTGACATTTAGTTTCCTCTTTTTACTTGCATTTAAAAAATAAAACCTGTTTTTCTTCTTATAATAACAATATAACATTATAACAATTTTGAAAAATATGGAAGGGGGCGATAAAATCATCTACAGTGCTATCACCTAGACCAGTGGTCCACGTGAAGGGCCAGTTCTCTCGTATTTCCAGCCCACTGTGGACTGTGATGTCCCACCATGTGTGACTACGGTGCAACTTGTTGTAACCTGGAACTTTCCATCCCAGTTTGACAGCATTCAAGCTGGTCTGCACCCTGTTCAACTCACAGTTCCGTGAGACATGTGCTTGAATGTCACAGCAATACTAAATTGCTAAAAGTTTCCAAATGCACACTCTAAAATTATTTTCCTGATAGGGTAACATACAGTTCACAGACTGCTGCTGTCCTGTGAATCACACTGCAAACTGCATTGACTTAGACGCTGTTTCCATTTTAGCATGTTTATTTCCAGAATTTTTTTAAAAAATTTATTTTTAGTTTCGTCACATTTCTTTTTCTCACTGTATTTCCTGTTACAATGTTCACTATAAATAATTCTTGAATATAATCTTTAATGACTATGATATAATGATAATATTCCATCTGAATAATGTACTACAGATTACCAACCTCGTCCTCTGTCATGCGGTTCAGTATATTTCCATTTATTTGCCATGATAAAAGTATGATGTTGAACAGTTTTAGTCTAATTGCTTTTCCATATTTAATATTTCCATAAGGTAGATTTCCTAGAATGGAATTACTGGATCAAACAATATGAAACCTTTTCAATTTCTTGATAGTTATTACCAAAAAGGGATATGCCAATATATGCTCCCAGCAGTTGTCTATGAAAGTGTCTGCTTAACAACATCCTTTTCTGCATTTGTAATTATAATTTAATTAATGAGAACAGCCTTAATTGTTTTTAATTTTTCTGATTACTAGTGAGGTTGAACATTTTCCATGCGTGTAGCCATTTATATTTCCTCTTTTGCTTTATACTTGACTGGGCACTAGAATAAAATGTTATTACTTTGAACAGATTTCAAACTACTTTAAATTGGAGCCCACGTCAATCCGTACAGAAAGTCTGTACTTGCTGACTATCTCGTTTTTCTGGGTCCTTCTGTTTCCTCTGCTGCCAGAATTAGGGGATGCCTTTATATGGTCTCAATGGTCCTGTCTTTAGAATAAGCCATCTGAATTCAGACCGAATAGTACACATCGATAATGTAGCAAGTATATGGGACGGTGGTGTTCCTTTGTTTGATTTGGCCACGCATTGCCGTTTATGGGATCTTAGTTTCTTGACCAGGATTAGAACCTGGGCCTTCTGCAGTGAAAGCTCGGAGTCCTAACCACTAGCCCACCAGGCA
Source organism: Dama dama (assembly GCF_033118175.1). Taxonomy (NCBI): domain Eukaryota; kingdom Metazoa; phylum Chordata; class Mammalia; order Artiodactyla; family Cervidae; genus Dama; species Dama dama. The sequence continues at coordinate 40,675,475 of NC_083681.1, read as the reverse complement.
GTTCCCTATATGGGGCTGTTATCTGAATGAATGTGTTCCCCCAAATTTATATGTTGAAATCCTAACCCCCAAGTGGTGATGTTAGGGGGTGGGGCCTTTGTGAGGTGATCAGAGAGAGGTTAGTGCCTTTATCACAGGGTCTCCAGAGGGAGCCCTTGCCTGCTTCCACCACGTGAGGACACAGTGAGAACCTATCAGCTGCACACAACCAAGCTAGTGCCTGATCTTAGACTCTGACCCTTAGGACTGTGAGAAATAAAGTTCTGTTGTTTGTAGGACACCCCATATATGGCAATTTGTTATAGCAGCCCAACAGACTAAATTGGGGATATTTCTTGAGTATTTTCAATTTTTTCTTCAAAAATATTTTTTCTTTTTTTTTCTTTTTTTGTTTCTGTGTTTGTGTCAAATTTGTGCCTCTTTTGTAAGTATCACATGCCAACTTGAATCAAGCAGTTTTTGAAACTACTTGATCTGCTGGAATTTCTGACCTATTTTTGTTAGTGATGGGGAAAGTAGGAAGCATTTTTGAAATCTGGATGAGTTTAGTAAAGTCTAGATGTCTGAGTACAAATATTTAACCATATTCCCATGTGCTGTGTGCTTTTCTAGCAGTGTAGGCAAAGTGAGGGCTGAGGAGCAGTTCAGGCTGAGGTCTGGCAATAGATGTGGACCTGTGTTTCCCTTAAAGGGATTTGTTGAGAGCTCTTAATTAATATTGGGCTTCCCTTATAGCTCAGTTGGTAAAGAATCCTCCTGCAATGCAGGAGACCCTGTTCGATTTCTGGGTTGGGAAGATCTGCTAGGGAAGGGATAGGCTACCCACTCCAGTATTCTTGGGCTTCCCTTGTGGCTCAGCTGGTAAAGAATCCACCTGTAATGTGGGAGACCTGGGTTCGATCTCTGGGTTGGGAAGATCCCCTGGAGAAAGGAAAAGGCTACCCACTCCAGTATTCTGGCCTGGAGAATTCCATGGACTGTATAATCCATGGGGTCGCAAAGAGTCAGACACGACTGAGCAACTTTCACTTTCACAATTAATATCAGGAGATATTTGTCAGTGAGACAGTGATTTCTCCATGAGCCCTTTCAAAGTCTGTGCCAATGGCAGGTATAGCAGTGGTAGAGGCACCAGAGTATTCCACTGCAGGTGATTCTCACCTTAACAAACCTCCAGTCCCCTTCCAGGGTTGGTGGATATTTTTAAGCAATGAAAAAGACCCTAATTGGAACCTATAGTTACCATAAGGGCAAATAATTTTAACTAGCTAAAATACATAGACATTAAAGGAATTGAGAATGGAAGTTATTTAATTTCATACTTAGGAAAGCTATTAATAAGCATCCACTCAAAAAAAATGCACAACAAATTAGTTTAGAAAAAGCTAGGTTAAAGGACCTTCTTTTCTTCCTATCAAGGCTTTATACTCTCTCTGAATTTCTAAAGCAGGGGCTAGGTGACATATTGGAGGTTCGTGACATTGTACAGGAGACAGGGATCAAGACCATCCCCATGGAAAAGAAATGCAAAAAGGCAAAATGGTTGTCTGAGGAGGCCTTACAGATAGCTGTGAAAAGAAGAGAAGCAAAAGCAAAGGAGAAAAGGAAGGATATTCCCATTTGAATGCAGAGTTCCAAAGAATAGCCAGGAGAGATAAGAAAGCCTTCCTCAGTGATCAATGCAAAGAAATAGAGGAAAACAACAGAATGGGAAAGACTAGAGATCTCTTCAAGAAAATTAGAGATACCAAGGGAACATTTCATGCAAAGATAGGTTCGATAAAGGACAGAAATGGTTTGGACCTAACAGAAGCAGAAGATATTAAGAAGAGGTGGCAAGAATACACAGAAGAACTATACAAAAAAGATCTTCACGACCCAGATAAGATTATATCGTCCAAGGGGTTGCATATCCCTTGCTTTATAAGATTGATTTTTTTTTGGAATGTAGTTATTCACCACCAGCTCTCTTTTATGTCCAGTGGTAGACCAGTAGCCTTTGGGGAGCAATAGGATTGGGAAGTCATCATCACAGATCAGGTGTTTAATGGCACTAAAAATGTGTCTTCCTTTTACTAAAATAGAACAACCAAGACAGTCCAGTAAGCTAAGACATTTGATACAATTTAGGTTAGTGGGCCAGTATTACATAGTGGTTAAGGAGAGTGGATGCCTAGAAGTACAACTGCACATGTCAGACCCAGACATTGCCACTTAGCTAGCTGTATGACTTTGGACAGTGAGTCAACCCATCAGAATTCTCAAGTTCCCAGCCTACAGTAGAGTGAGGATAATAATTTCACCTACAAGGGTTGATGTGGGAATTAACAATGCGTGGTACGAACTCAGAATTTCAAGTATCAGTTGAGAGCCTGGCGGGGAGCAGTTGGCATCCCTGATGAGGTAATCAGAGAGAGTGATGAAGGGACCTTCATCGCTCCACCCAAGTGATGTGGGTGGAGATGAAGGAAACCAAGGATGGCAAGGCACCCCAGGGCCGACAACAGCTGGGAATAGATCCTACCGTGAGCCTTGAAGGGGCAAGGGACGGAGCACTGACCAGCAGCTGGGAAGAAAGCCGTAGCTATAGAAGAGCAAACCATGGCCCGGCAGGGAGGGAGCCAGGGGATAAACGTCTCATCCACTGGTCCAGCCCAGCTATGGTAGAGAGTGGATTTGGAGCAACAAATGGTAAGGGCTCAGTAGGTGTTAACCAAAGAACATTTTTTTTTTTTTTTTTTTGGCATCAACTCGTAGTTGTAGCACACAGGCTTCTCTAGTTGCTGTGCACAGGCTTCTCTCTAGTTGTGGTGTGTGGTCTTGGTTGCCCGAGGTGTATGGGATCTTAGTTCCCCAACCAGGGATTGAACCCGCATCCACAGCCTTGGAAGGCAGATTCTTAACCACAAGACCACCAGGAAAGTCCCCAACTAATTTGATGGGTACTATGTAGTTAACTTCCTCTTTTCCCCCTTGGTCACAGAATCTTCTACAGGATTGCTCTTGCTTATTCTCAGTGAAGCTTTCAGAAAATTGAAAATGACTTAACCTTATTGTGCCTCAGCTTGCTTTCTTTCTGCAAAGGAGATACTGCTGGTATGTTCCTCATGATGTGAGAAATATAATGAATTAATACATGTCAGGCTCATAGAGCAGTGCCTGGTGCATAATAAGCTCTCAGTAAAAATGAAGCCATGAGCTGTTGCCCTTCCTCACAGTTCCAAAGGGATATCAATGTGTATATTCTGCTTTGTTGTAGGTAATACATATGTACATAAGAAGGAGCTTGTTTTTCTCCTGGGTCTGGCCCTCCATCTGAAAGTTTAATACCTTTCTGATCGTGTGTTTCAGTGGTTGAATCTCCATGCTGGACCTTAACTCAGTCCCAGAAACCTGAATACATTTTTTGATGCTGATGGTAACTTTTCTGTACTGTACTTGGCACAATGAAGAAGGCATTTCTCAATCCTGCTTTATTAGCTCTGCCTATTAAATCTTTGTGCTAGAGCTCATGTCATCAGCCCCGCCAGCATGTGTCTTGGCGGCCTTCCTCCCTTCTCACTGAGGCCAGTAAGGCAGGGGCCTTCGCTAAGATCCTTTCCACTTTTCTCAGTTTCCTCTTCTCTCTCTCTTTCCAAGACATCATTGTGGAACCCCTACTTCACTCTGCCTTCTCCTTTATTTTCCCCTTCCCTCACCTTTTCTATTGATGATAAAGATGTGGAGAGACAGGGAGAGGGATCCTCTTGGTTTTCCAGTTTTGCCCTGAGCAGGAGTTTGTGGCTTTGATGTCACCTGGATGGAGAGCAAGTGCCCTGATTAGTCCTCCAAGGGCAGAGGGACCCTACACAACCCTCAGGGTGGGGAGCTGATGATCAGAAGCTGATTGGAACCCCCACTGTGTTCCCCAGCCAGTGCTCTGGGCATTTCCCCTGTGGCCTGAGGGGTTCTGCTGTGGGACCCAGACCAATATCAGGCCAAATAACTGAAGTATGTGTTCAGCATTTATGTAGGGTGGATGGGGAGAAGCTGGCATTTATATAAATGAAACTAGCAAGGCTATTTCTTTGTCCTCACAATGAGACAAAGGGATTACAGTGTTTTTATTTTGCATCATTTTCTGAGCTAAGCAACGTCTTGAAAAATATTTTAAAAGGGAGTTTAATAGTTACTCAGATACATCACTTATTCCCCTAAATAGGTCTAATGGCTAGGGTTAGTTTGGTTTTTAAATTTCAGCAGACCTGGACCTGCTGAACTCAGGATCCTGTCAGCTTGCCGGTTTGGGGCTTGGTGGTATGGCCTCTTGTTAACACCTTGCAGTTTGCACATTTGGCAGTGCAGACAGCTTTATCCAAAGTAGCTTTCCAAGAGGACTATGCCTTTCCTCCCCATCCCACCAAGTGCATCATCTTTGACAAAGGGGGACCAATTATGCTTTATCAGCATGGGGGAAGCAGTGTGGAAACTCAAGTTAACTGGTACCATATTTCCAATTTATTCCAGGGATGTTTTAGAATTTTTTATAATCTTGCACCCCATGAAGCCATCTAACTGGCTTACCATTTAATATAGCATTTTTTTTTTTTTAATCACTGGGAAATGCTTAGGTAGGAGGCTGTCCAGGACCTGAGTTATGGTCTGTGTGTAGTATGTTTATTCATTTGTTCAGCAAACAACCAAGTGTTATTCTAGCCTGGATTACCTTTAGGTCTTGGGGTTGCAGGTGACAGCAGGATATCCTGGGGCTCTCATGTTGGATGTGAAGGGCTCATGATTTGGGAAGATCAGCCCATTTGTGGTAGGGATCATGGTACATGCAGACCCTGCTCCCTGGGGATGCCAAGGTGGGTGTCGGGGTCCAAGGGAAAGGATCCAGTCCTAATGGGATTCAAGAGTACACTCAGTCTTAGCAGGCCCATGAGGGGGGAAGAAGGAAAGCCCTTCATGCTAGAGCCCAGTCCAAGGACTTGATGCTGCCAGCAGTGGGAATTGCTTTTGTAGCTTAAGTCTTCTGCGGTGGGGCCATCCCTCATGGGCATGGGATGGCAGCTAGCCAGAACCTTGTGCCAATCATTAGGTGGGGACTGGAAAGAAAGCGCTGAGTTTGGCCCCATTTGGGGCAGTGCGGGTGGTCCTGTTCACTTCCAGCTGTGGGGCTTGAGTCATCAGAGGCCCTGGCCCGGGTGCTTGGACGTGTGGCCAAACCCAGAGTCTTTTTGGTCCTGGCACCTGATGCTGGCCATCCACGTCTCTTCTGGTGATTAACGAGCCATTGTCTGAAGTCACTGAGGAAGGCTGTGGCAGGCCAGGGAGAAGACCTCATAATATAATTGACATGATTCTCACATGGTCCATATGGGAACAGTAATGAAAATCACTCACATGTGCCTTCCAGTTTACAAAGGAAGGAATTTGGGCTATGTCAATTACCAGCTGGGTATCTATGTACAAACCACTTAAACCCTCTTAGCCTCAGTTTCCTCGTTTATAAAAACAAGGATAATGAAAGTCACTGCCTTGCCCATCTAATGGGTTTTTTATTTGAGACAATGAAGGACAGGAGGCCAAATGGGACAGAAAAAAGGGGCTGGGACAGGTCTGGAGGAAATGCTGAGAATACAGTTTGTGACTTGAGAAGCAGGTGAAATGGTGAAGAAGGGCGTTCTCTTCTTCAGATTGACTAAAATTGTGTAGTCTCCCTCTCAGTGGACACCGAAATTGCAGTGTTCAATGCAAACCAGACTGTAACTATGATTTCCCTGATCATAAAAGAAACACATGCTTATAAACATTTTTTTAAAATATTAAATATCCAGACAAACATTAAAATAAACCATCGTCTTTTTATTGCTAATATTTGAATGTTTTCTCTCTCATTCATATATCTAATATTTTAACAATAAAATAAGAATCATACTGTATACTCAGTTACGGGACTCAAGATTTTGTAGTGTAATTTGTAACATAAATGTTTTTAACAGAATTAGACTCATGCAGAATTAGACTCATCTGTCAGGGTCCTCCAGAGAAACAGAACCATTGGAGATATATCTGTATGTGTGTATTGTGTATACATATACACGCACACAGACACATAGCATACAAACACACCTAAGCATTTGTACTAAGAGATACACACACACATACACATATATTTGAAGAGATTTATCTCAAGGGGTTAGTTTACATGACTATAGGATTGGGAGATCTGAAACCTATAAGGCAGGCCAGCAAGCCGAATACTCAGGCAAGAGTTAATGCTGTAGTCTTGAGGCAAAATATCCTTTTATGGGAAATCTCAGTTTGTGTTTGTAAGGCCTTGAACTGATGAGATCTGCCCACACTACAGAGGGTATTCTTTTTCACTTAAAGTCAACTGATTGTACGTGTTAATCCTATCTACAGAATACCTTCACAGCAGCATCTAGGATTTGATTCAGTAACGGGGTACTATAGCCTAGCCAAATCGACACACAAAACTGACCCATCTTTGTATTTTTATCTTTTTGTTTCTCATGTTACAAATGTTTTATTTTTTTCATAGCAGCATCAAACATTTTATAAGAACTTGATATGGCTATCTTGTTTTATTCACCGAATGGCTTTACCATCATTTGTTTATAAATTTCCCTGTTGTCAGATATTTAGGTTGTATCCAGTTTCCACTGTAGATGTAACATTGTGATAAACATCTTTGGCTACATCTTTTTATATATATATATATTCCTTATTAGTCCCTAGAATATATCATTAGTGGAGAATTACTGAGTCAAAAGTAGTAAAGATTTTAAGGCTTTTGCTACACTTGGTCAGATTTTCTCTAGACTTCTCAAGGTGTGATCCTTGCGCCAATACCATCAGTATGACCAAGCTGTGGTTGCTGTTTTTCAGTCACTAAGTCATGTCTGACTCTGTGACCCCATGGACTGCAGCACACCAGCCTTCCCTGTCCTTCACCATCCCCCAGAGCTTGCTCAAACTTACATCCATTAAATCAGTGATGCCATCAACCATCTCATCCTCTGTCGTCCCCTTCTCTTCCTGCCCTCACTCTTGCCCAGCATCAAGGTCTTTTCCAGTGAGTTGGCTCTTCACATCAGATGGCCAAAGTCTTGCAGCTTCAACTGGGTAGCTTATGAGAAAGGCAGATTCTTGGGCCTCACCCCAGACCTACTGAATCAGAATCTCCATCTTAACTAGATGTCCATGTGACTTGTGTACATTGCAGTGTGAGAGGCACTGCCCAAGACAATTTATTCTGATTTGTAAACCAGCCATAGTCTGAATGTTTGTGTTCTGAAATGTGTCTGCTGAACTCCTCATGCCTGGGGTTGTGATATGAGTAGGTGAGGCCTCTGGTAGGTCCTTAAGTCATGAGGGTAGAGTCCTCATGAGTGGGATTAATGCCTTATAAAAGAGGGTCCAGAAAGATCTCTAGCCTCTTCCACATAAAAGGATACAGGGAGAAGGGGCCAGTTATGAACCAGGAAGACAGTCTTCACCAGAGAACTTGGCCATGCTAGTGACTTGACTTTGGACTTGGGCCACCAGACCATGAGAATTAAATTTCTGTAGTTTATAAGCCACCCAGACTGTGGTATTTTGTTATAGTGGGCTAAGACATACCAGAAGTATTTGGGGATACTTGGTTCTCTTCTCGCTCATCAAAACTGGGCGTTATTTTGTTTTTTTACCTTATAAATTTGCCCAAAAAATGATACTCTGTTGGTCATTTGATTTTTATCCTGTAACAGATTTATTGAATCAGCTGACTTCCATTGGAGTTTAGTCAGGAAAGAGCTCTCCCTACCCCAAGCACGGCCTTCAGACATGATCTGTGACATCTTAGGTGGATTGCATGTCCAGCTATGAGGACATTTAAGGAATTAGGACTCACCTGTAGGTTTGAAGGCCTAGTCCAGTCTGAGATCAAAACTTCAGCTTCCCTTCTAATCCCATGCTCTTCCACTCCTCCTGGCCCAGCCTGCCCCACAACTCGGGCATGGGTGTGGGTGGTGGGCCTGGCGTGGTCTTTCACTCTCTTCATTCCCTCCTCCTATTTCTCTTATCTACAGTTGGGGCAGGAAGGAATATGATGAGAAGGGACAGAAGTCCTCCTATACTGGTGCCATTGTTCCATGCTCTCCTGATGCTTGCTGGCTCACTGCTGATATGTTTGGTTCTTCAGAGCTCTTGCAAGGAATCTTAAAAGAGTTCTTCAATGTGGTTAGCTTGCTTGGGATTTCAGTCTCTGGAATCCGTGATGCAATGGCCTCCCCTGTCACACACTAAAATAATGGCATTCCAGGACTGCTGTTGCCATCACCCATAGGAAAGCATAATGTCATCTATTTAAATTCCCCCAAAATGACAGTAACGTGGAATGAGAATTCTGATGTTTAAAAAGCATATTTCTGATTGTTAGAATATGGAAAAATCACTTCCTTTGCAGACTGGAACTTTTTTCTTTTTTAAGGTTCATTTGGAGGCCTCAATTCCATTGGGTTAGCCCAGAAGTTCATTTGGATTGTTTTCCCCACCTGATAAGGAATTCTTGGTTTGCCGTGACCATGTCTTCTCCAGATCTGCTTTGTAGCCCGCCCAGCCAAGAGTGCAGACCAGCTCTGTGAACTTGGCCTTATCATCTCATTTCCTCCCTGACATAATTCAGATTAGTTCATTTATAAATGTGTATCATGTGCCTACTATGTGCTAAGCACTATTTTAAGAGTTAGGATGTGACAGTGAATAGGCTAGAGGTCTGAATAATGAGAGAGGGTTGATGATCTTGGGAATGAATGTTCCAGAAAGAGGGGTCTGCAGGTGCAGCCACAGAAGTTCAAGGAACTGAAAGGCTCCCATGGTTGAAGCGTGAAGGTCGAGGGGAAGCTGGTGGGAGATGGAACTGGGAGTCGGGCCAAAGTTAGATCCCATGGGGCCCCAAGGGACTGCCAGAAGACTGTGAGTTTTCCCCTAAAACATGTAGAAAACTATCAGAGGATTTTAGAGGTGAATAACATGATCTGGTTTACTAGTAGTAGTAGTTACTACTACTCTTTGAACATTAACTGCAATTAAATAAGATAATATATGCAAAAGTACTTAGTGGTATGCCTTGTATGCAGTAGGTGCTTCATAAGTGTTAGTTAATATTTTCACCCTTTGGCGAAACACTGGTGGTCTCCTACAGTTTGACCTTAAAAGATGAAGTTTGTGGTAGGCTGAATGGCACCCCACAGACGTCCATGTCCTAACCCTTGGAACTGGTCACTGTGTCACCTTACATGGCCAAGGAGAATTAAGGTTGCAAATGGAATTAACATTGTTAATTTAATTTTAAGGTGAGACCTTAAGACCTTAAAATTAGGGAGAGTGTCCTGAATTATCCAGATGGGTCCAGTGTAATCATAATAATCCTTAAAAGAGGAATAGCAAGGCAGAAGGGAGTCGGAGGGAGACATGACCATGGAGGAAGGTCAGAGAGAGACAGTGTCACTGACTTTGAAGATGGGGGAGCAGTCACGAGCTAAGGAGTGCAGGTGGCCACAGCTGGAAAAGGCAAGGAAATAGAACCTTTTACATTCCCCTTAGAGCCTTAGATGATTGCTTCTTGACAGGAAAGCAACAACAAACCTAGGCAATGTGTCAAAAAGCAAAGACATCACTTTGCCAACAAGAGTCCATATAGTCAAGACTTTGATCTTTCCAGTAGTCGCGTATAGTTGTGAGAGCTGGACCATAAAGAAGGCAGAGTGCCAAAGAATTGACGCCTTTGAACTGTGGTGCTGGAGAAGACTCTTGAGAGTCTCTTGGACAGCAAGGAGATCAAACCAGTCAATCCTAAAGGAAATCAACCCTGAATACTCATTGGAAGGACTGATGCTGAAGCTGACACTCCAATACTTTGGTCACCTGATGCAAAGAGCTTTTTCACTGGAAAAGACCCTGATGGTGGGGAAGATTGAAGGCAGAAGGAGAAGAGGGTGACAGGGGATGAAATGGTTGGATGGCATCACCAGTGCAATGGACATAAACTTGGGCAAACTCTGGGAGACGGTAAGGGACGGGGAGGCCTGGCCTGCTGCAGTCCATGGCGTTGCTGAGTCAGACAAGACTGGGCAACTGAACAACAAAAACTAGAGCCTCTAGAGGGGAATGCAACCCTGCCAACATCTTTTTTTTAAATTAATTAGCTGTTTGTGACTGCTCTGGGTCTTTGGTGCTGTGCGTGGGTTCTCTAGTTGTGTTGAGCAGGGGCTGCTCTAGCTGCGGGGCGTGGGCTTCTCCTGTGGCAGAGCCGGGCTGTAGGCGCTCAAGCTTCAGTAGCTGCAGCCCTCAGGTTCTAGAGCATGTAGTCTTCAGTAGTTGTGACACCCGGGCTTAGTTGCCCTGTGGCATGTGAAATCTTCCCAGACCAGGGATTGCACCCACGTCCCCAACATTGACAGGCATATTCTTAAGCCCTGGACCACCAGGGAAATCCCCTGCCAACATCTTGATTTGAGTCCAGTGAAAAACCCATTTGGACATCCGACAGCCAGAATTGTGAGATAGTGAACTTGTGTTGTTTCAAGCCACTAAGTATGTGGTAAAGATTTTGTACTAAATATTCCAAACTCCAGTTTAGTTCACTCCAGTATGACCTATGACGCATGCGTTTTAAGATTTCCGTTTAGTTCACCGTCTATTGATTGATGCCTACAGCATGCCAGGCTAGATAAGACGACTCTAGAGAAGCTCACTGTCTAGGAGACTTTCTTGTGTTTGCCACAACCTCTAAGGGTACCAAACTCCATATGTGCCTCTGGTGGCACATAGCAGCTTCTCTAGTGCAGAACTGAAATGAGGCCTGCTTTTCATTGACCTGGGAGGGCAGGGGAAGCAGCTGAGCTCGTGGTGAGAGGTTGAGCTCTCAGCTCCAATCCCCTTGGCTGGTGACCCAGACACAAGGACTGCAGGGAGGGGTGGGCTTGCCCTGGGCCCAGCCCACAGGCCTCCTCCATGAGGCACCCCAGCCCCCCTCCCCCTGCCCCCACTAACACCCCTTCTCAGGCCCTGACCCTCCCTTGGGGGGGCTCTGGGCCAGCTGCTCCTTGCTTGGACTGCTCTTATTTTCCCTTTGCTAATCATCAGGTCCTGTCTGTGGAGGCGGCAAACAGGGGCTCCTGGAGGCAGACCCGCCCAGGCACAAGTTAGGGGCTCAGCAATGCCTGGGGTGTGATTGGTTGGGGCTGGACACAAAGGGTTCCTGTATAAAGCAAGGGCTTTCTCTTTATCCTTTTAGGGAAGTTCATTCTCTCTGGTTGCCTCTCCTCCTCCTTTTGGAGATGTTGCTAGAAGATCTCGGCAGCAGGGGCCTAGCCCATACCAGTCCATCCTTCACACTGAAACTGTCAGAATGTTTGCACTGACACCAACCACCAGCTCTGACCTAGTCCCTCATTGACTGGAAATCCCCCCTCCTCTCATCACCCCATTTATAGCTGTAGTTTCAAACATTAAAAAGAATAATGAAATCAATGCACTTTTTTTTCCAGTGAAATATCAATATATAAAGCTGAATACCAGGAGGCAGTAAAGTATAGAATTGTCGTTAAGTATCCGGACTCCAGCATCAGACAGGGCTGGGTTCAAATCCAAACTCTGCCACTTGTATAATCCCAACAAGTTGTCTGATTGCTGTCTCCATGTCCTCACCTGTAAAATGGGATGTTGGCAGTTCTTAGTGCACGGGGCTGTTTTGGAGATCAGAAGTGATTACTTAGGAGAGTGCCTGGCTGAGCATAGGTACTCAATAAATGTTGGCTCTTGTTACAAGAATATGAATTAATCTTCTAAGTTCTCATGTGTAACATGTATTATCATTTTATTATACAGTTGTGTAATTATACAACCCATTGCAGACAGTAGTTCGGCTGTCTGTATGAACACAGAACTTTTTAAAAATTAATTTTATTTTTTTGAACCATTTCAGATTTATCAAAAATTTTGAGGATTACAGAAATTCCCATTTACCTTGCATCTAGTTTCCCCTATTGTTAACTTCTTACACTAGTATGGCACATTTGTTACCATTAATAAACCGAGATCGATACATAATCATTAACTAGGCTCTGTACCTTATTCCCTAGTTTTTACCTAGAAACGTCATTTATCTGTTGCAGAATTGCATCCAGGATAGCAGATTACATTTATTATTTTTTTTAAGTATGATGGCATTTTATTTTAGTTTTTAGAATACTTATTTACTTGACTGCGCTGAGTCTTAGTTGCTGCATGCCGAGTCCTGTTCTCTGACCAGGGATCGAACCTGGGACCTCTGCATTGGAAGTGCAGAGTCTTAACCACTGGACCACCAGGGAAGTCCCAGCATATTACATTTAATTGTCACTCAGAAATGGAATTAGGCTCCTCTAAGGAGTTAGGCTCCTGTTTGTGACAGGTTCTTAGACTTCTCTTGTTTTTTATGGCAATTTTCAGGAGTACTGGTGTTTTGTAGATATTTTGCAGGATGCCCCTGTATTGGAATTTGATGTTTCTCTCCTGGTTAGCCTGGAGCTGAAGGCTAGAATTTGCAGTCAGTGGATTGTGGATGACTACCACAGAGTTCTCTTAGCTTCAGCATCCATGAAATTAGAATCAAACGTCTGCGGGAACTCTCAAGCACAGTTTAGAGAATCATGGATAGATAAACAGAGTCCTTGGTGTGGCCTATGAGATCCTTCTCAGCTTGCTCTACCCACTTCTCTGGCCTCTTCTCCCTGCTGGGAGCCCTCCAGACTCACCACAGTCCTCCAAGAAGTCTGGGCCTTGATGCATATTGGTTCTTCTACCTGGAATGCCTGCCCTCCTTTCTCTGTCCAGCAAATTCTTGGCCTCTGAGATCCAGGTTAACTCTTGCCCCCTTCCTGATGTCCTTCCCACTTTCCCTAAGGAGGCTGACACTGTCCCCGGGGTTCCCTCAAAACTTGGCATTTCTCTCTGTATTGTTCTTCTTGGTACAGGTACCGATCCACCTCTCCCTCTGGGCCAGAAGCTTCTTGAGAGCAGGGACTGAGTCATAATCCTCTCTGTATTCCTGATGCCTGGTGTGAGGCCTGACATGCAGTAAATGCTCAAGAGCTGTTCAGTGAATGACTCTGACATTTAAGAGAGGTGCTGTGTCTGTACCAGCCTTAACACAGCACGTTTCCTTGATCCTAAAAATGTGGGGGTGCCCCTGTGGATGAAGGATGCCAGTAACCAGCCCTTGGGTGGCTCTTTTAAAGCCACTTTCTCCCTGCCCCTGAGGGGTGTGAGTACATGGTGTGAACATGGAAATGGCCACCAGGGGGCTCCAGGGAGCAGTTAACTGACCCAGCCCGAGAGGAAGATTCATTGGTGGCTTCAGCAGCCAGCCTTGAGTCCTGCAGAATTCACCAAAAGAAGTGCGTCCAGAGAGAGGTCTGTTTTGCTATTGATGTACCAGGCTCTGTAGCAAGGACAGGATGTACCAGCCTGTTCTGAAAACACGTGTGGGCCCCAGACAGTCTTTTCCCCCCAGAGATCTCTGCTTGCAGAAATTGGCACAAAAGATACTGATAGCCAAGAAATAACATTTGCAGGAGCAAATGATCTTGTTATAACTGCCAGCAGACCTTCACTTCATTCAGATTTCCCAGTTTCTGCTTCCACTGCAGAGTTAATAGTTCTCCCTGGATTGGAAACTCTTAATGGATATTACTAAAGCCAAGATTATCACTGAGAAGTTGGAGCCAAAATCTCAGGGCTTTTTTTGAATTCTATGAGAAGGGGGAAAAAATAGCTGAGTTAATTTAAGATAATGAAGCTTGAATTAGAAATTTCTCTCTGGGGTCAGTAACCTCTTTAATTTTGTCCTTGTGGCTGGTATTATTAACACTCATAAGAATAACAATAGCTCTAGTGTATTGGGTACCTACTCCATCTTACACTTTGAGATGGAGATTCTGCCCATGCCAGGCACTTGCCCTTGGGCATCCAGGGGGAATTAAAGCAGCATAATCTTCACCCGTTCTGCTACAAAGATACGAGCTCCATCTCATAGGTGAGGCAGCTGAGGGTCAGCCACATTAAGTGGTTTGTCAAGGCTGGAAATCAAATTCTTTCTGGCTTCAAGACTTGAAGTCTTGTCAGTCACACAAGCACACCCCAAAAGGATCTAAAATAGCTGTCAATCATGAAACATGTCTGTGCTCCAGGGGATGGGATGGGATTATTGCAGGAGACAGAAAGATATGGTATTGCAAGTAAACCCATCATTAATAATAATGATAAAAAGGATGAGAGTATCTTACAATTCTGGGGCCACAAGCTTCCCAGCAGTCACGGTGAACAAATGAAAATACAGGGGGAGTGGGTATCTGCTAGAATTTAATGCTGTTCGCACTCAGAAGTGTTATAGTTATATATAGACGCTCTTATAGTTTAAGAGCAGAGTTAAGATGGAATCTCTGAACTCGCATGTTTTAAGAGGCAGACTCCTCCTCCTAAGGGTTTTGACCCAGCTGCTTATGATCCTCTCGCACCCACCTTCTGTTTGGGTCACCAAATATGATGGTGATCAGGGGAGGTACCCATCGGACAGGCTTCAGGAAACTGGCCCTGGCGGCTCCCTATCCCAAAGGCTCTCTTGCCAGAATTTCTGAGAATAAGCATGCTAAACTGTAGAGCCCAGAACCAAACTTGGAGAACACTCCAGCCCCAGCTGAAAGGCATTAATTGTCCATCCACAGCTTTCTTAAACAGGAGAGCGTTTGTAACTGGAGTGCAAAGCAGTTTCAACACAGAACCATGACTAAAGGAGGATGTGCAAAAACCTCTTGTACTTTTGTCCCATAGCCTGAGTCCCTTCAGAAGCCGCCAAGCTTCTCAGGACCGGGTGTGTGCCATGCCCTTTGCCGGGCATCACGCGCCCATGCCTGGCTCATCCTTGGCAAGTTCACTTCGAGGTGCTCCGAGACTTACCCCGGGGTCAGCATGGAGCTATTAATTATTTTTCTTTGTCAAACCTTTGTCAGCAACTTCATCCCCAAAGAAGTGGTTTGTATTCCCTTTGGCAAGAGTTGTGACTCTAGTAAATAAGAGATAATTACACTCGGGTTTTAAAATTAAAACACACAAAAAAGCTAACAGTGCCAGTGAAGAGTTACTTACATTTTACAGCAGCCTGCTTCCCTCGGGACAACAGACTGAGTTTGCTGTGTTTCATGCAGACTCTGAGGGGTTTGAAGATAGATTTTTATTTTAAGAGGCCTGAAACTCCTCTTTTGCTTCTAGTTAGTATGAAATCATGCTTCACATTCTTTCGTATTTTAGCACCTTTAGAGGAATGTAAGTCTCTAAAACTGCAATTAAAATGTGAGCATTAAGGAGTTGCAAGATTAAATGAGAGAATGTATCAGAAAGCATTTGGAGATGTTTTTATTGCATCATGTTCATTCTATGTGCATAATGCTTGGATTTGGCAGGGAAGGAGAAAGACGTTCTTGTCTTGTGGCTATGAGAATTTTTCTTTTTTTTTTTTGTCCTCTACTTTGCGCTTGGAAAGTGAAAATATATTCAAGCGAGTCCTTACAAACATTTGATCTTGTTTTCATAAGAAGTGAGAGGAATTGTGAAATGTAATTTTAAAAGTGGAAATATTTTTTTTTTCCTCATGTAGAATTATTTGTGTAGCGTTGTTTGGCCAGTGACCCCTTCTTTGGGGTGGAAGAGAAGTTCCGTAGGGTGTGGCTGACCCTCAATGCCTGTTCACGATGAACCTCTCACTAGTGTGCCTGGTGGGAGTGGGTGAAGTTTTGCTTCATGGAGCTCCTGGGAGGAGAAGACATCCTGCCGCTGTGTCGGGAACTAATGCCATACATTGAAGGACTGTGCTCTTTTTAGAATGCAAGTCTGGCTGCGGAGCCCACCTGGGCACTGGCGGGCAGGCTCAGCTCTTTGCTTTTCACCCACATGCCCCTCCCCCACCGCCTTGCCGAGTGATGTGCGGAGGCCAGTAGGGAGCACCGAGGACCCCAGGACTTGGGGGAGTTTATGTCTGACAAGTGAGCTGCCAACTGTACTTACACAGATGGGCGTTTGGGCCCTGGACATCTGTGGATACCCGCGAAAGACACTGTAGGGCCCGTGGGAGTAAAGGTGGAGTGGGAAGCTTGAAACCAGGATTCCAACATGGTGGAGTGGAAAGAGTTAAGTTTCATGTGTTGTGTGCCAAACTTTCTCATAGGGCTTTCATATCTGTAAATTATAGGAGAAAGCCCTCTTTTGACAACCCTGCGTTTAAGACGTTTCCACCACTTTGGCTATTAAGTGGCATTATCTTGCCCTCCCCACCCCAACCCCAGATGTGCTTTAATAACCAGGCAACACTCCCTGATGTCATCAATACTTAAATTTATTTGGAGGGATGAGGAGAGTTTTAGCCCTTGAGAAACAATGGCCAGTGTTTACTCTCCAGGGGAATCAGCCTTTACATCATCTGAACCTAAGACATTTTCTGAACTGTAATATATATTATCACAGATCTTAATTTGAGGCATAGATGTTAGAATAATTTCATTTTGAAATATGGTGGTAGTAAAATCCAGCATTAACATGAGCAGTCAATAATTCAAACTTTTATTTGCTCTGATATCAAAGGAATATCTTTCTGCTCCCACTAGCTGGGTGTGGGGAGCGGGGAGAATGGGGGTGGGGGGAAGGGGGAAGATTTAGCATTTTGCTGATAATAGTACTTTTCCAGCTCAATTTGATTTTTTCTTAAAGAACTTTTTTTTTTTCCCCTTTGTAAATGATTTGTTTAGTTTCTGAAGTCCGCAAGAGTCCTGCGTGGCTCCCTGGATCTTTGTGAAAAGGCACATGACCTTTCCCACTAAGCTGTTGGCGCTAATCTATGCATGCCTTACCAGGGGCAGAAAGTTTGAAAACTTATGAGAACTGTTTATAATCTCCATTTGTTTTCCCCTTTCAACATCTTAATGCCACAGTGAACTCGCTGTTTTGGCAAAGAGGTCTCAAGTGGGATGATTGAGGGGGAATTTTACCCCTTGGTGGAACTGATTGACTAGCCTATGTGAGCTGCTTTAGAAAACTTTTCATCTGTAGAATAATTTTGTCCATTATGAACATAAATGGCTTTGTCACCCTTTAGCAGGCAGATGGAGCATGTGTTTCACATTATTAATTCGAGGTGGCATTAGGGCTGTTTGAAGCAACTTTTAAGAAAGCAGAGTCTACACGTCCCCATCATGCTTCCAGTTCCACTGCAAAAGGCAGTGTTCACACTGCCCAGGGTTGTGGAACAGCCCCTTCTGATGGGAATGCTGTGTGACATGGGCCTTGCCAAAAACTAATGGGTCATTTACAGGAAATAAGAAGTTAAGGAGGAGGATGAGTCAGTAGACTTCAAAGCGAACCCATTTCCACAGAACTTAAATAATGAATACCAAAGACTGAGGATTTCACAGACAGCTTCTCCAGCTCTCTGTGCAGCTGGAAGCTTCGCGCAACTGCAGTACTGTCTGCTCTGATAAAGGGTCCCAAATGCTTCAGGAAAGAAGAGGCGATAAGGAAGGCAGGGAGAAAAGAAAGGGAGAAAGAGAAGGGCAGGGATGAAAAAGAAAGAAGGGGAGTAATTTGAGAAGAAAGGTAGAGGAAGAAGGATGGATGGGTGGATGGATGGAAGGAGGGCTGAAGGAGAAGGGAGAAGGACCAGAGAGACGGAGGGGCAGAGGTTGGGGGTGTCCGATGGTGGGTAGTTAAGTCTAATTTTGTACAAATATATTTTGTGTGGCAGGTATCCTGGTAGCCCTGTCATGTGGGTCTCTGCTTAGCGGATTGTGCTGTGCTGTGCTTAGCCACTCAGTCGTTTAGTGGATTACTACAGTCAAAATAAAATTGTGTATCTTTTGAATGCCACTTAGTCACTTATGAGATCATAGACAAGGGGTTTAAGGAGTTTTTTTTTGGAACTGCTTATGATGGAGAACTGTGTTTGAGAAAATTGAGGGCTGGTTCAGATTACAAGCACAGGGCAGAGGTCCCTCACTTAAAGAAACTTGTATATATCAGTGAAATATTGGATTCAGGAGATTTATGTGTATGACATAAATTTTTTTTTTTTTTTTTAGATTTAAGGGAAACTTTATTCAGTCTTTTCCAAAAGCAACCTAGTTTAAAAACGAATTGAGATCAACAGAGCAGGAAAACCTAGACAGACAGACAAACACACACGCCCATGAAGGGAAGACAGTACAGGTCAGGGCTGCTAAGTCAGATTCACTCCATCTTGGACATGAGGTCATCACAGATCCTGGGCAGCTTATCATTCTCTTTAGTCTCCTGCTCAACCACCTTCTCCAGCGAGGAGACTCGCATCTGCTCCTTCCTCAGGACCACCTGCAGCTGCAGGGCGTCCGTCCGGGCCTTGGTCCAGACCTGGGCCATCTCCTCGTTTGCCTGCTGAAGCCTCTCCTCCCCTGGGCCTTCAGCGCCTGGCCTTCCTCCTTGACCCTGTCTATGTAAAATCCTCAGCGACTCTTCATTCATGCGGCAGCCTTCAATCACCTTCTTCTGTTTCTCAGACCACTTGAAGAGGTCGAAGAATGACTTTTCCTTGTAGTACAGGCCTGCCGTCAGCTGAGCTTTCTCCTTCAGAACCTTCTCGGTCTCGGCCTTGATAGTTTCCTTCTCTTTCTGAGCCTCCTCCCTCGCCTGGTTCACAGTCGCCTCAAACCTGTCCATGATCTTCCCCATCTCCAGGATCCTCTCTTGCAGTGCCTCGTTCTCCTGCATGGCCTCCACCGCTGTGTCCAGCAGTTCCGCTGAATCCAGCAGTTCCACTCTCAGAAGTTTATTCATAAGAGATAATTAGACAAAGGTATGAACACTGTGTGGCTAACAGCATTGTTCATACTTGTAAAAACCTTAAAATAAACATATACGTCTAATAGATATTAAATAAATCATGGTGTATGTTCATTACATATACTATAACATCTCAAAAATACAATGCAGTTCTGTATTTTTGACATGGAATGATTTTCACAGTATATTAAAAATTTTTCAGAAAGCATATGTTTATATGTGCATAAACATTTATATTTACATTGAAAAAAAGTTGGAGGGCTATACCTAAGCTGTTAATAATGATTAAAACTAGGAAGGTAGGGTTTGGGGTGATTTTAGTTTTCTTGTCTGCAATTTCTCATTTGTTTTCTACAATGAATATGTATTACTTGCCTACTCTAAAAAAACCATTGAAAGAAAAAAAAAAAACAAAACAATTGGTAGGAGAGGGGGATTTTTCACTCTGAGAGAGGATTTATTCAAGCTTTTTTCCCACAGAGAAGGGCCCAAGTTAAGTTTGTGTTTACAGAGCCCCTCCCAATGTTGTAAGGGGGGAAAAAAAAACCTTCCCAAATGTCAAAATCCTGTTTCTGGATCTCTTTTGCTTCAAGGGCCCTCTGGTGCCAAGCCGTCCTTCTTGCTCACAGCCTGACCTGAGGCCCCTCGGGTGGCCAGATGCCCTTGCAGCCAGCAGCACTGGAGGAGGAGGCAGCAGGGGCACCTCTGCCAGATGGTAGATACCCTTTCCTCTGGGCTGGAGACTCTAGGTTCTAATGGCAAGTGACCAGAGACCACCCAAGGCCAGCATTGGTATTTTAAAAGACTTGGGGGCTGGAGGGGGAGGAGAAATCACTTATTTAAAAGAAAAAAGAAACCCTAGACTGCCAGTCATTGGAAGGTTTTTGCTGGACCCAGGCCCTCTTGGTCCGGAGGAAAACCAAGAACTGCATTCATGCCCCTCTCTCAGAAGTTCTCCAAGCACATCAGCATGGGCCCCTCGAGGGTCAGAGGTGGGGTGTGGGGGCTTTCTCACTGCCTTTTCCATGATAAATGCTTCTACTTTCTGGGTGACGTGGGGTTTTATTCCCTCCCTGTGGACTTGACAAGGGTGCTCTGGCAGATCCTGACCACAGGCCTCTGAGAAGTCCCTTCTGTATCTGCTCTTCATCTGCTGGAAGGCTATGGTGACCTCTGGGACTACTTCCCACTCTTGTCTTGATTTTTCTTTGTTGGATCCAGCTGGTCTCATCCCCGGGGCAGGATGGGTGTGGGAGGAGGACCAAGACAGTTGGGATTCTTTAGCTGGTGGGTTGCTGGCCTGGAGCAGAGCCCAGCTTCTCAGCCATCCCTGCCACAGCCTCCCCCAAATGCCTAGTTCTTGGTTGGAATGGAAGATTCAGTTCTGACTTGATTTGGAACCAGCGTGCTGATTGCTTGCTTCTCAGCAACTGGACCTCATTGGAGCCAGACTTAATCTTTATTCATCACCCACTGGCTATGTGATCCAGGCAGATCATTTATCCTTTCTGAGCCTCTGTTTCCTCATCTGTAAAATTTCAGCTTTATTGGGGGTGGAGGTTGGAGGGGAAGATGGGTAGGTTGAAGACTTACTTCCCTAACATAGGGAAGTGCTTCGAATAATACCTCACACACCGTAATAATATTATTACTGGTGTGATAACTGACATTTACTGAACAATACTTTATGTCAGGCAGTTTTCTAAATACTTTGCATATAGAAATTTACTGAATCCTCACAATGGCCTCTGGAGCAGGTACGAACTAATCCCACTTACAGATGAGAAAAATGGAACCATGGAGAAATTGAATAACTTGCCCAAGTTAGTATATGAACTAGTGAAATAACCAGGCTGTCACCAAGTGTGTTTTTTTTTTTTTTTAAATTGTGGTAAAATACACATAACATGGGCTTCCTAGGTAGCAGGAGACCTGGGTTTGATCTCTGGGTCAGGAAGATCCCCTGGAGAAGGAAATGGCAACCCACTCCAGTATTCTTGCCTGGGAAATCCCACGGACGGAGAGGGGAGCCTGGCAGGCTATAGTCCGTGGGGTCGCAAAGAGTCAGACATGACTGAATGTCTAAACAACACATAACATAAAATTTACCATCTTAACCATGCTCAAGTGCACAGTTCAGTGGTGTTCAGCAAATTCACATTGCTGTGGAGCTGATCTCCAGAGCCCTTTTTCATCTGGTAAAACTGAAATTCTACACCCACCAAATAGCTACTCCCTATTACCGCTCCCCCACCCCAGACCCTGGAAGCCACTGTTCTACTTTCTGTCCCTATAAGTAGAACCATGCAGTATTTGTCTTTTTGTGACCGGCTTATTTTACTTTGCATAATGTTCTCAAAGTTTACCTATGTTGTGGTATGTGTCAGAATTTCCTTTCTAAGAGTGAATGATATTCCATTATGTATATATATATACACCAGATTTCTTACCCATTCATCTGTTCCTAGACATCTGGCTATTGTGAATAATGCTCTTATGAACATAGATATATCTGTCTGAGTTCCCGCTTTCAGTTCTTTTGGGCATATACCCAGGGTGGAATTGCTCGGTCTTATGGTAAATCTACTTCTAATTTATTGAGGAACAGCCATACTATTTTCCATTATGGCTATACAATTTTATGTTCCCACCACAAGAATTCCTATATCTCCGCATTCTCCCCAACACATGTTTTGTTCATAGTAGCCATCCTAGTGGGTATGAGGTGGTATCTCATTGTGTGTGTATGTGTTTTTAAAGATTTTTGGATGTGGACCATTTTTAAAGTCTTTACTGAATTTGTTACAGTATTGCTTCTGTTTTATGTTTTGCCTTTTTGGCACTGAAGCATGTGGGATCTTAGCACCCCAGTCAGGGATTGAACGCGCACCCCTGCATTGGAAGGAGAAGTCTTAACCACTGGACTGCCAGGAAAGTCCCTCATTGTGGTTTTGATGTATGTTTCCCTCCTGATTGGTGAGGTGAGCTTCTTTTCATGTTCTCCTTGGCCATTTGTGTATCTTTGGAGAAATGTCTATTCAAGCTCTTTGCCCACTTTTTAATCAGGTAGTTCGTTTTTTTTGTTGTTCAGTTAGAGGAATTTTTAATATGTTTTGGGTATTAACCCTTTATCAGATATATGATTGACAAATAGTTGCTTCCATTCTGTGGGTTGCCTTTTCACTCTGTCGATTCTGTCCTTTGATGCACAGAAGTTTTAAGTTTAGTGTAGTTCAATTTATTATTATTATTATTTTTTTTAACTTTTGTAGCCTTTGCTTTTGGTGCCATAACAAAACAAGGAATACTTTTGGGTGATCTATAGTTGAGGAAAGATGAGGGAATAAGCAAATTCTATTCATTTTGTTTGGAAAAGTAAGATGTGAAGACAGGAGCCAGCACCCTATGTGGTGTTGAGTAGTGTAAAGAGACTTAAAAAAAAAAAAAAGATAAGAAGCTATAACTAAGCAAAGGCAGTTTGGGATTGGATCCCAGCCCAAAATGAAGAGAAAAAGAGCCTAAGAATACTGTATTAGCAGACAATGTTTGAAGCAGAAAAAAGAAAAAGTCCTAAAGGGCTGAGAGCCAAAAAGTCCAAGTAAGAATAAAAAATTAGGAGAAGATGGGGAAATGATGGGCCTTTGACAGTCTAAAGGGGGGAAAAGGTGGTGTGCATTAGAGAAGGATTATTGGGTTGAAATTTGAGCAGGGAAGTTAAAAAATTCTTCTGGCTGGGCAAAAAGGGAGATTCTACTGACCGGGAAAATGGATTTTGCAACAGTAGGGGAAAAAAAGCAGGACACAGAGGAAGTGAGGCTGCTAATTATGAGAGGGAGGGCTTTTCAGAGACTCAAGGAAATGACTGCAGAGCTAAATTCTTCGTCCCTTTCAGCCTTCCCTGTCAGGGGTTCCAGCAACAATGAGTC
Source organism: Dama dama (assembly GCF_033118175.1). Classification (NCBI taxonomy): domain Eukaryota; kingdom Metazoa; phylum Chordata; class Mammalia; order Artiodactyla; family Cervidae; genus Dama; species Dama dama. Next base: position 40,652,658 of record NC_083681.1, on the reverse strand, counting down.
GAGCACAGCCAGAGCAGGCGAGGAAACAGGAGACTCGGCAGCGCTGGAGAGAGTGCAGAGTGGTCTCTGCAGCCCGTGCACGCCCTTTGGTTTCTATTATTTATGTTAAAAATGGCGAGCACTGTACTGTAGCAGGAAGAACCCTGGCCATGACTGCTGCTGCAGACCCCTGAAAGGCGGGAGAAGTCTTCAGTGTCTGAGGCTAACAAACCTGGAACTGCAGCAGCCTGGCCAGAAGACCGTGCCACAAGCCAGGGGAGAGTTCACCTGGAGAGAGCACTGTGCTGGGAGTCCAGAGGCCTGGTACCTCCCGGCTTGGCCGTAAATTCACTCTCCTTCAGTGATTCCTCACGTCTTCTTCTAGAAAACAAAGGCCACAGCTAGTTGATCTTCATTTCAGAGAGGCAGAGAGTCTTATTCAAATGACCTGAGGTCAATGGGGATTATTGTAAGGCCGTATGTGGACAGGAAGTCTGAAGAAGCAGACTGGGTGGGCCAGAGGCTGAGCAGACACCCAGGAGAGCAGGAGAGCTGGAGGGAGGACCGTGAAGGGTGCTCGGAACCTCAGGCAGCAGGCGAGGCCTCAGTGGTAGAAGTTTCTGGACTGTTTGTCGGGCATCCTGCCACTAACGTGACTCTGTTCTGTTCTCTTGCTACTGGATGGCTTCCTGCCCCTCCTCTCTGGATCTTTTCTCTCCGTCTTTGCTCCTGCTTGAAGTAAGGATTGTTCTGTGAACTCTGATCCTGAGCCCAAGACTTGTTCTTAGAGGATAATGAAGATGATAATAGCAGCTAACATTTATCGAGTGCCTACTATGTGTCAGGCACTGTTACAAGCACAAGATAGGTCTTAAATTACTTTAGAGTCTTAGCAATCTTGTGGGGCAAGAGCCACCATTATCCCCAGCTGGGAAAAGCTGAGGCCCAGGGAAGTGATTTGCTGTGGTCACACAGTTAGTAAGTGTCATAACCAGAGTTCAGATCCAGGCAGTGAACTCCGGAGCCTGTGCCCTGCACACCACCCACTGCTCCCAGCAAGGAATGGGAGGGGTGAACTGCCAGAGGTCTTCAATTCCTGTTTCCCTCAAGGTCACCCAAACAGCAGTCATCTGTCTGTTCCTATCAACCTGTTTAGGACATTTTGGGGGGTATTTTTCAATCTATACCAGCTCTGAGAGTTAGTACTGAGTTTACTGTATGTAACCTCTTGATGGACTCAGGCATTTGCCATTATGGATTACTTGGCATGGGATGGTCAGGGAGGCAGGCCGACAAGAGAAGAGATTGAGGATCTGGTTCACTACGAAGTCGTGGCACAGACAAGGGCATTCAAGCCTGGTAACAGAGGGATTACGAACATCTCAGCCCTACTCGGATGTCTAGGCAAAGATGTGGGACTAGAATTCGGGGTAGGGGTGGTCACAGTGGACATTAGGCCATGAGAATGAATGAACTTTCCTGGAAAGAGTGTATAACGTGGTGAGTCTGACTATATTTATCAAATTCTTTGTGAGTCTAAATGCCAGATGAATCCCAACAATAGATTTTTTTTTTTTGCTTTTTTTTTTTTCTATTTTTGTGATAATTGCAGACTAGTTTTGCTGAAATGGACTTCCCATGGGCTTAGGCTATCCACTAAGGCATGTCTCAACTGCCCGCCTCTCAATACCTAACTGTTCAGGCCATGCATTACAGTCAGGTTGGTGATGATTGCAAGGTCAGTTAGAAATCAGCCGTTTGTTGGCAATCATCTAGGTGCAGTGCTTTTAGCCATGTATGTATTTTGGTGGGAAACAGCAGCTTAAGTTCTTCAACTGAAATTGTGTAATTATCGTCTGTACACTCCAATCCTTAATCCATGAAGTAAAAGGACAAACCAGATGGACGTGTTTCAAAAGTGTTGGGGCCATTCAAATCTTTTTCTGATTATGTTCTTTTGGAGTTTGACTGTCTAAGCTCTAGAATATGGAACTGGGTCATTCCTGGAGCATCCTGGATTGTGTAGTTCAAGATCTATTGATAGAATTCAAAGCCTTAGTAGATGGCTGTGCCAGCCAGATGCTGCTGCTTTAATTTCACTTCTCCCTGCATTTGGAGAGCAAGTGTTCCATTCAGGTAAGGGCTTCCACTTATAGTCATCATATTCTGTGTATGATTTGAAATGTTTGGGAGTGTGCTTGCTCCCATTTAGGATTCTTACACTTCTTTTTTTAACTTAAAAATTGTTCCATGTTTACATTTCTATCCACAGATCTACTTATGTGATCACTATAGTTTTTAATAACTTCCTGGAATCCTGTTGGGTTGCTATACTGAATTTACTTAACCTGTTCTGTGATTGGACGTTTAAACCAGTTTGATTTTGTATGCTGTTAGAAACTTTGTTCACATTGCTTACTTTCTTCCTTTCTGTCTCTCTTTTCCTTTTGAGTATTTCCTTGGGAATATAGCCCAAAGAAGAATTAAGGATCAGAGGTTTTATAGCTCTCGTTCCATGGCAACAGGCAGCCTGCAGAAACGCCAGAGCACTCCCAGTGCTCCCAGCGATGGCTGAGCACGCTTGTTCCCGACATCTCTGCCAATATTGTTCTATTGTTGTTTCTTGTGCTGTTTGTTAGTAGGTATACAGTTATTTTGATTCATATTTCTTAAGTTATTACTGAGGTGGAACATTTTCTCCGTGTTGGTTTATTGGGTACATTTCCAGGGAGCATAATGTGTATATAAGAGGCTGGCACAGGGTACTACTTTCTAATGTTCCTTCTCTCTTTCCCCTTTCGCTCATTAGCCATTTGTCAAATAGAGTGCCATTACTGACGACAGTATGTTTATATCATAATATAAGATTTCATTCCTGTTTTGGATTGTAAATATCTGTTATATCTATCATAATTTACAACTTTCTTTTGCTCCTTTTATATTTGTTTTGTTAGTTTTTATTAAGGAGACTTTAGTTTTTATTTTTTAAATTGAAGTATAGTCGATTTACAGTGTTGTGTTCATTACTGCTATACAGTGAAATGATTTACTTATACATATATATTCTTTTTAAAAATATTATTTCTATTATGGTTTGTCATAGAATATTGAATATAGTTCTCTGTGCTTTACAGTAGGACCTTGTTGTTTATCCATTCTGTATATGAAAGCTTACATCTGCTAGCCCCATCCTTCTGCTTCATCCCTCCGCAAACTTCTCCTCCATCCCTCCCCAACCTTCTCCCCCTTGGCAGCCTCCAGTTTCTTCTCTATGGCCGTGATTCTGCTTCTGTTTCATAGATAGGTTCATTTGTGTCATATTTGAGATTCCACATGTAAGTAACATCACATGGTATTTGTCTTTCTCTTTCTGACTTACTTCATATAGTATGATAGTCTCTAGTTGCATGCATGTTGCTGCAAATAGCATTCTTTTGTTCTTTTTTATGGCCGAGTAGTATTCCATTGTATATATGTACCCTGTCTTCTTCATCCCTTCTTCTGTTGGTAGACATTTAGGTTGTTCCCATGTCTTGGCTACTGTGAATAGTGCTGTTATGAACATAGGTGTGCATGTATCTTTTAGAACTATAGTTATGTCTGGATATATGCCCAGATGTGGGACTAGTGATTCATACAGTAATTCTATTTTTAGTTCTCTGAAGAGCCTCCATACTGTTTTCCACAGTGGCTGCCTCAACTCACATTCCCACCAACAATGTAGGAGGATTCCTTTTCCTCCACATCCTCTCCAGCATTTATTATTTATAGATTTTTTAATGATGGCCTTTCTGACTGGTGTTAGAGGGTATCTCATTGTAGTTTTGATTTGCATTTCTCTAATTATTAACCAAAAAATTGATGCTTTTGAACTGTGGTGTTGGAGAAGACTCTTGAGAGTCCCCTGGACTGCAAGGAGATCCAACCAGTCCATCCTAAAGGAGATCAGTCCTGGGTGTTCATTGGAAGGACTGATGCTGAAGCTGAAACTCCAATACTTTGGCCACCTCATGTGAAGAGTTGGTTCATTGGAAAAGACCCTGATGCTGGGAGGGATTGGGGGCAGGAGGAGAAGGGGATGACAGAGGATGAGATGGCTGGATGGCATCACCGACTCGATGGGCATGAGTTTGTGTAAACTCTGGCAGTTGGGTAATGGACAGGGAGGCCTGGCGTGCTGCAATTCATGGGGTCGCAAAGAGTTGGACACGACTGAGCGACTGAACTGAACTGAACTGAATTATTAGTGATGTTGAGCAACTTTTCATGTGCTTCTTGGCCATTTGTATGTCTTCTTTGGAGAAATATCTATTTAGGTCTTTTGCCCATTGTTGGATAGGGTTTTTGCTTTTGTTGTTGTTGTTGAGTTTTATGAGCTGTTTGTATATTTTGAAAATTAAGCTCTTGTCAGTCACATCATTTGCAAATATTTTCTCCCATTCTGTACATTATCTTTTCATTTTTTATGGTTTCCTTTGCTGTGAAAAAGCTTGTAAGCTTGTAGACCCCATTTGTTTATTTCTATTCTTATTTCTATTGCCTTGGGAGGCTAATCTAAGAAAATGTTGGTATGATTTATGTCAGAGAATGTTTTGCTCATGTTCTCTTCTAGTAGTTTTATGATGTCATATCTAATGTTAAGTATTTAAGCCATTTTGAATTTATTTTTGTGTATGGTGAGATGATCCAACTTTCTTAATACCACTTACTGAAGAGACTGTCTTTTCCCCATTGTACATTTGTGCCTGCTTTGTTGAAGATTAATTAACCATAGGCATATGAGTTTATTTCTGGGCTCTCTCTTCTGTCCCATTGGTCCATATGTCTGCTTTTGTGCCAGTACCACACTGTTTTGATTACTGTAGTATCAAAATTGTAGCTAAAATACTAGTTTTGTAGTACTGTATGAAGTCTTAGGAGAGTTATGCCTCTTGCTTTATTATTTTTGGGGGGGATTGTTTTGTCGATTCTGGGTCTTTTATTATTCCATACGAATTTCAGGATTATTTGTTCTAGTTCTGTGAAGAATATCGTGGGTTATTTTACAAGAAATTGCATTGAATCTGTAGATTACTTTGGGTAGTATGTCCATTTTAACAATGTTAATTCTTCAATCCAAGAGCATGAAATACCTTTCCATTTCTTTGAATCTTCTTCAGTTTCCTTTATTAATGTTTTATAGTTCTCAGAGTCAAAATCTTTCACCTTCTTGGTCTGATTTATTCCTAAGTATTTTATTTTGTGGAGTACAGTTTTACAGGGTATTGGTTTTTTTACATTTCCTTTCTGATACTTCATTGTTGGTGTAAAGGAATGCAACTGATTATTGTATCTTAATCCTGTATTCTGCTACCTTACTGAATTCATTTCTCAGTTCCAGTAGTTTTTGTTTGGTATCTTTAGGGTTTTCTATATATAGTGTTGTCTCATCTGCATATAATGACAATTTTACATCTTCCCTTCCAATTTGGATACCTTGTATTTATTTCTTTTTCTTGTCTGATTGCAGTGGCTAGGACTTCCAAAACTATGTTGAAAAAAAGAGATGAGAGTGGGCATCCTTTTCTTGTTCCAGATTTTAGTGGGAAGTCTTTCAGCTTTTCACCACTGAATGTGAGTTTTTCATAAATAACTATTATTACGTTAAAATATGTTCCCTTTATACCCACTTTGAAAAGAGTTTTATCATGAATGGATGTTGAATTTTGTCGAGTGTTTTTTTCCTGCATCTATCGAGATGTGCTTATAGTTTTGTCTTTTGTTGATGTGGTGTGTCACGTGGATTGATTTGCATATGTTGAACCATCCTTGTGAACTTGGGATGAATCTCACATGGTCATGGTGTATGATCTTTTTTATGTGTTATTGGATTTGATTTGCTAATATTTTGTTGAGAATTTTAAAGGAGACTTTAAATAGATTTTAAAATATATGAGTCTACCTTCTTCCTGCCTTATATTAATAATACTATTTAGTCAGTAGTCATGAAGTCATCTCTCTGCTATAACTGGAGCAAATACGCTTTTTGATTAAGTGCTCTATGAGTTTAATTAGTTCATTGACCAATTTGGAAAGTATTCTCATATTAGGTAAGTTAAGATTTAATCTACTTTTCTTCTTATTGATACTAGATTCTTCCACCAGTATTTATTAGATGGTGATTCTCTCATCCACTTATAGTGATTCTTAGTTTTTGTTTGTTTGTTTGCTTGCTGTATTCTAAAGACTTATAGGTGCTTAAATTCACTCCTGGGATCACTATTTTATTCTAATCTTTATCCTGGCTTTGATCCAACAAAATTCAGTTTTGATGAAGATTACTTTATAATATATCCTTAAATTTGATTATTAATCCTCCTCCAATCTTCTTTGGTATTATTGTGTATTTAGTTTTACTTATCAGAGAAGGCAATGGCAACCCACTCCAGTACTCTTGCTTGGAAAATCCCATGGATGGAGGAGCCTGGTGGGCTGCCGTCTACGGGATTGCACAGAGTCGGACATGACTGAAGCGACTTAGCAGCAGTTTTACTTAGAAATTTTGCTAGTGATTTATCACATACTAGAGCACTCTGGCAGGAATTTAATTGTTCTTTTGCTAATCTATTTTTGCTTTATAGACTAATGTTAGTGATATTACTCTAAATCAAGAGTAGTGACTCTAACTTTAAGTATTTCTTTATTTTTAATTCCCATTATAGTTTGCTATCAATAATTTCTACTTCACCATGATATGCTATTCATCTAGATTCATCTAGATTCTCAAGTTGTTTTTTTTTTTTTCCCCCAGTATTGGGAATCATATCATTTTTCATTGCCTTTTCTAGCTTTATATCACCGGTATGTATTTGGTTGTTTTTGCATTCTCTGTCTACACTATTGGGCTTCTCTGGTGGCTCAGACATTATTACCTGCAAAAAAAGTAGTATTTTTATTTCTGCCTTTCCTGTATTTATTCTCTATTTCTTATTCATCTTGTCTTATAATCTTTTCTACTGTGACTTCTAATAGAAATACTGAGAGAAGAAACTTAGACCTCTGACTTTGTTTGCAAAGTAAAGCCTTTAGGACTGCGCTATCCATTATGGTTAGCTGCTAGTCACTGATGGCTATGTTTTAATTCAAATAAACTAAAAATTAAGTAAACTTAAAAATTTGGTTTCTCAGTCACATTAGCCACGTTTATGTGCACAATATACCATATGTGACTAGGTGCTACTACACCGGACAGTGCAGGGATATTTCCATCATTACAGAAAATGGACAGCTCTAATCAAGGCTCTCCACACTAAAAATAATATTGATACTCAGGTTTTAACCTATAATCATTTTTATCTTAAGGAAAATATCCTCTTTTCCTAAATCAAAGGTTTCTTATAAAGAGTTAGTATTGGACATTAATGATGGCCTTCTCAGATCCATCAAAATAATTCTTAGATTTAAAAATAGATTTTTTTTATCAAAGTGTTAAACAATCCTAATAAATTTCCCCATGTAGTGCAAGTTCTATCTTTGTAGAATAGCTCATATTATTCATTTTTGAAAATTTCCCCTGTCTGTAGGATATTATTTGTGATTTACTAAACTATATTCTTCACTAAGATAGTCTTATAATTTCAAGACACCTCCACCCCCCACAGTATTGTCCTCATTAGATGTTCAGTCAGGATATTATTGGCTTCCTAACATGACTTTATGGTATATAATGGTTGGATGGCATCACCGACTTGATGGACATGAGTTTAAGCAAGCACTAGGAGTTGGTGATGGACAGGGAAGCCTGGCGTGCTGCAGTCCATGGGGTCACGAAGAGTCAGACACAACTGAGCGACTGAGCTGATATTTTGAAACAGTTTAGGTAACTGGTATGTGAAAATTTAGTGATGTTCTCCTGAGAATTCATTAGGGGCTTCTTTTAGAAATGTATGGATGGAGCAAAATTTTTCCAAACAGTTTCTCTGATATGAGTCTCTCTTCATGTTTATAATTTTTTATCCAATATAATTAGTTTTTTGGCTTCCCTGATAGCTCAGTTGGTAAAGAATCCACCTGCAATGCAAGAGACCCTGGTTCAATTCCTGGGTTGGGAAGAGCCGCTGGAGAAGGGATAGGCTACCCACTCCAGTATTCTTGGGCTTCCCTTGTGGCTCAGCTGGTAAAGAATCCACCTGCAGTGCAGGAGACCTGGGTTTGGTCCCTGGGTTGGGAAGATCCCCTGGAGAAAGGAAAGGCAACCACTCCAGTATTCTGGCCTGGAGAGTTCCATGCACTGTATAGTCCATGGGGTCGCAAAGAGTCGGACACAGCTGAGCCACTTTCACTTTCATAATTAGTTCATCAAACGCCATCAAAATTTACATTGAATGTAAACTTCTGGTAAAACATTAGGCAGCATGCTGGCTGACAAGATGAATGTGACATTGGCTATCAAAAAGAATGAGGATTTTCACATCCCCTCTTCATTGGATTCCTCAAGGCTTCCCCCTACCCCTCAACCCCTCCAATTGGACTCCCCAACTTGAGTCCCCAGGTCAGTCTCTTCCTCTCCCCACCTCCATCCCTTGACCTCATTACCTCTTCCCATCTCTGAGTTTCTCATGGAGAGAATACCCTTTTCCTCTTCACCTTTCATTCACCCTGAGGATCCACCCAAAGTTTCTGTCTGAGATTTTCTCTGAGTGATTTCTCTCTGCTCTCATCTTAATGTATTCCTTGATCATGTCATTCTTTTTGGCAAATAACCATCCACAGCCTTGTCATATTATCTAATTATCTTCTGTGTCATTATGTATGTCTCATATGTCTAATATCCCTATAGGGTTGGGAGTACAGGGAGATTTCAGGTTTTCTATTTCTTTTGTTTAGCAAAGAGAGTCCAATGTATAAAACTGAGTATGTGGATGAAGTTAAGAGATACTTGTTGAATAAGAATTTTGATAAATTAAGTATTCTCATTTCATTACCAGGCAAAGCCAATAAAATCTGTGGCCAAGGGCAAGTTTTATGTAACCTAGGAGGAGAAAAAGGCAAAAGAGATTCCATAAAGGACCAGATTCATCTTCCAAGTTTGTTAAGTCAGCCGCTATTTCCCCTTCACTAATAGATTACTCTTGAGTACCTAGCATGTGCTGGGTGTGGGAGATACAGGGTTGAACAAAATCAGTATAGTCCCTGGCTTCCTGGTGTTCACACCCTAGTAGGGGAGATTGGTATTAAACTAGTAAACCAATAAGTTGTTGGTTTCAGTTGTTGTCTCAAGTTGTTGTTGTTCACTCACTAAGTCACACCCAACTCTTTGTGACCTCATGAACTATAGCATGCCAAGCTCTCTGTCCTCCACTAATTCTGGGAGTTTGCTCAAATTCATGTCCACTGAGTCAATGATGCTATCTGACCATCTCATCCTCTGCCACCCCCTTCTCCTTTTGCCTTCAATCTTTCCCAGCATCAGGGTCTTTTCCAGTGAGTTGGCTCTTCGCATCAGGTGGCCAAAGTATTGCAGCTTCAGCAATAGACCTTCCAATGAATATTCAGGGTTGATTTCCTTTAGAATTGACTGATTTGATCTTCTTGCAGTCCACAGGAATCTCAAATGTCTTCTCCAGCACCACAGTTTGAAAGCTTCAGTTCTTTGGTGCTCAGCCTTCAAATACATAATTCCAAATTGTATTAAGTGCTATAAAGGCAAGAGAAGGATATGGACAATTAAAGTTAGCCTGGGCAGTTGTTTAGGGCCTCAGTCAGTTTAGGAAGTGACATTTAAGCTGAATGCTGAAGGATGGGTCATTAGCCCAGTATAATCAAGTAAAGAAACCCGGCAGAGGGAACAGCTTGTGCAAAGGCCATGAAGTGTGAAAGAGCTTAGTGGGTCTGAGAAACCATCAAAGGCCATCGTGTCATTGAACATTTAATTAAATGTTCAAAGAAAAAAGTGTTCCCTAAAATAACAATTGTAATGTTAGAAAAACTTAGTCATTAAAGATCTGTTGTGATATTTGGTGGATATTTTTCTTTAATTTCAAACATTAATTCTGAAATATATAGCTTTCTTTTTAAAAATATTACCATTATTTCTAATAAAAAATAAAAGGAAAAAGCAAAAAAAAAAAAAAAAATTACCATTATTTCTAAAGTCAAGTGGACCTGACTGATATTTGAACATCATGCCTGCCAATATGCCTACAAAGCCATTGATAAGTGTCCAGATGAACCCAGGTTGTTGGTCATAATTTTGATCATGCCTTTATTTCTTCTTTCTTGGGGAAAAAAAAAAGGTGTTATTTTGACTTTTGCCTGAACATATTGTGTTGTAGATTATCCTTCAATGAACTATTTAAAATGTTTAAATTAGGTGCCACTTAATATTTTATTTTATTATACCATCAATAGCCAATTTAAAAGAGCCAACTATTTCTAGTAAAAAAAAAAAAAAAAAAAAAAAGCCAGTGTATGACTGGAGCTTGGTGAATAAAGGGGAAATTCCCATGGTTGAGGCAGATTCAGATTCAAAAGTACTTGGATTTTAAGCTATCTGACATACATTTTAGAGATTTTTTTTTTTCAAGCCAATGTATATGCCTAGTACTGTCCAAGTAATATTACCACGTATAATCTTATTTAATACTGAGAACATCCATATTACATGGGTACTTTATTATGCCCATTTTCCAGTTGAGGAAACCAAGGCCTAGAGATGTTAAGCAGTTAGCCTGGGGTCACACAGAATATTGGTGAAAGAGTCTATATATAAACAGGTTGCCTTGAGACTCCAGAGCCTACGCCTAAGCTCTGACCACTGGGTCAGAGCCTTGCCACAAGATCACTTGACCACTGTGTGGCTGATGGACTTAGGCAGTAAAGGAGCAGGCAGATAAATTAGGAGACTCTTTCAATGGTCCAGGTGAGAGGTCAAAGCATAAACCAGGGTGTACTATGTAATTGAGAAGAAATTGGTATTTGGGGGTCAGGGCAAAAGGTTAGAAAAAGGAAATATGATATAAGGGAATAAATATGCTTTACTTAGACTTTTTTTTTTTAATCTTTGAATTCTCATTTTAAAGAATTTAGAATTTTGGGGGCGGGGGAAGTAACCAGCAAAAGCATAGCAAGAAAAGAAATAAAATTAGGATCAGAAATGAAGTACGAATCAAACTAATAATTGATAATTAGAAAAAAAAGTGAAAAATGATAATTATTATTAAGTGAGTCACTTGTATGGAATAATATTTATAACTCCTAGCTAAATTAGCTAACCAAGCTGAAGCAGATAAGTTGAGTGAGATAATGAAATTAGTCAACAATTTATTGTCATGAGATGTGAGAGGAGATCTATTGCCCTCCGTGGGGCCCGTTCTTCCCCCCGCCCCCCTCTTCTTTCCCTGTCTGTTGAAGTCTGACCAGTCTGCATTATCCTGTTTAAATCCCTTCCTAAAATAGAAAAATGAAACCATCAGTGTGTACACAGGGTTATTTTAGCCCAAATCAACAAGTACCAGCAGTAGAGATGGCCTTGCCTTTGTGCAAGCAAAGGTTACATTATGTTCAACCCATAAGGAGATGGGTTTCATCTGCTTTAGAAATGCTTTCTACCCCAACAGACATATTCTTAAAAAGCAAGATTTGTATGTTTATCATATGAATTATCAAGTGCACTGAACAAATTAGAAGGAAGCATCTGTGGGTGAATTTAGGTTATAAATTCAGGTGTTCAGGTACAAAGGTCAAGTATAGCTGCTGTGTTACTCACTCTTATTCTCTTGAGAAAAGGTGAATGCACAAAGATGAGAAGTAGATTACCATCAGGCTTTCCAGCTGAGATGTGAGGAAACCTGTTTTTGGTTTCCAGGGAGCAGGACTGTGTCTGTCTAGGTGTGTACCCAGAAACTCTTGTAGTGAGAGGGCAAGAGAGGGGGGCGGAGACCCCGGGAGTAACTGCGAGGCCCACCTCATGTAATGAGAGGTTTACAGACCCTCTCATTCACCTGAGTCTGCTCCGAGACTCCCTCCTCCTGGGAGACGTCTTCACACCTGGGATTCGGCTTGCTCCCGACCTATGGGACCCTCCTTAGAGAGCCACTAGCCCTCTTCCATGGTTCCAGTTGCTTTCTATAAAAGGGATTAGGAAACTTGCAGAACAGTGGGTGGCAGATGAGCAGAGAGGGGCAATAAAGGAGTCTCAAGCCCTGTGCATTAGACATGAAGGAAGGAAAGTGAGGTAAACTGAGAGAAGAGAAGCAGCTGAAAGGATGGAAAACTAGATGCTAACACTAGGCCATTCAGTCATTCATTTGCACACTCATGTGTGCATTTGACATTACTAAGCTAGGACAGAGTGGGCTCCTGAGATGGCCAAGGTACCATAACCTTTAGGTATCTTCTCTGGATGGTCTGCCACAAGTTCACAGACACTGGTGTGTCTAGATGTTACATACAAAATCCTTGGCATAGCTTCGGCACATATTTGGTACTTAGCAAGCACTGACAGTCATCACATCACCAGCACTGTCATCATTACAAAGCTGTGAGATCCTTGAGGACAGACAGGTTGTTCTTACACCTTGAAACTCCTGGGTTGGCAAAGTGTCTAATGCAGAGATTAGACTCCATGAACCTTACATTGACCTATCGACCAACTGAATGGAGACACTTTTGAGCACCTAACTCCACACTGGCACCTTTAAAAGGCATGGAGAAAGCTTCTGAGACTGACCTTTTGTCCTAAAACGAGATGGGGCATAAATTTAAAACGTTTTAAATTGAGAAGTCAATATAGGGGTTGCATTTGCTAAGTGCCAAGTGAATAGAAACAGAAAGAACTTCAGGAATTTGGAGGAGGAGCAAATTCTGTCAGTTGGCAGGGAGTGTGTGATATGTATTAATCCAGAATCTAATCAGGTTCAGAGTTTTAAAAGAAGCGCACTGATAAATATTTAACAATCAGCTCTCTGGGAAAAAAGTGTGTGTCTGAATGCATGTGTGAGTGTGTTAGTTGCTCAGTCGTGTCCTACTCTTTGCCACCCCATGGACTATCGTCCATCAGGCTCCTCTGTCCATGAAGTTCTCCAGGCAAGAATACTGGTGTGGGTAGCCATTCCCTTCTCCAGGGGATCTTCTTGATGCAGGACTCAAACCCAGGTCTTCTGCATTGCAGGCAGATTCTTTACCATTTAAGTCTTACTGATAGGAAGGATCTACAGCACACAATTCACAAGTAATAATGCAATCTCTAATACTCTTTCTTGTAAATTTCACACTCCAGTTGATTCTCACTGAATGTTTTTGCTATTTTTGTGTTGTGTTATCCATAGCTAGCCTGTGGTTGCGGTTCAGCCATGGTTTGACTAATGGAATTTCATCCCAATCCACCCACTCTTTCCCAGTGCATTTGCTGTCACTGAATTTGATACGTGATTTGCTAAGCTACTTTTTTACCCTGTGCAGTAGTTCAACCTATGATTTTTCGACTTAACGATGGTGTGAATGCTATATACATTCAGTAGAAAGCGTACTTCAACTTTTAAATTTTGGTCTTTTTCTAGGCTGGTGATGAGCTACCGGTTTGATACTATCTCATGATGCTGGGCAGTGTCAGCAGCCACAGCTCACAGTCAGGCATCCATGGGTGAACAACCCATACTCTTACAACCATTCTGTACTCATATACCCAGTCTGTTTTTCATTTTCAGTATAGCATTCAATCAGTTACATGAGACATCCCACACTTTGTTATAAAATAGGCTCTGTGTTAGATGAGTATGCCCAACTGTAGGTTTACGTAAGTGTTCTGAGCGTGTTTAAGATAGGCTCAGCTAAGCTATGATGTTTGACAGGTTAGATGTATTGAATGCATTTTCAACTTTTGCTATTTCCGCTGGTGGCTCAGATGGTAAAGAATCTGCCTACAATGCAAGAGACCCAGGTTTGATCCCTGGGTCAGGAAGACCCCCTCGAGAAGGGAATGGCAACCCACTCCAGTATTCTTGCCTGGAGAGTTCCATGGACAGAGGAGCTTGGCAGTCTACAGTCCATGGGGTCACAAAGAGTCAGACACAACTGAGTGACTAACCCTTTCACTTTCTCTTTCAGACTTAATGGTGGGTTTGTGTGCTTTGTCGCTCAGTCACGTCTGACTTTGCGTCCCCATGGACTGTAGCCCACCAGGCTCCTCTCTCCATGGAATTTTCCAGGCAAGACTATTGGAGTGGGATGCCGTTTCCTTCTCCAGGGGATCTTCCCACGTCAGGGATCAAATCCACGTCTCTTGTGTCTCCTGCATTGTTAGGCAGGTTCTTGACCACTAGCACCACCTGGGAAGCCCCAACAATGAATTTATCTTGATGTAACTTCATCACAAGTCAGGGATGATCTTTGTTATGTTCACTAAACTGAAACCTCTTTCAGCTTCAGCATTACATTTGTCAGAGCTTACTCATCCACCACCAACCTCAACACCTTCTTTGCCAAATCAAATAATCGTTTTCAAATACTGGGAGAGTATTTTCCTTTTTTTATACCATTCACAATGTAATGACTACAGACATGACTCACATCTGCATTACTGACATTTCTTCCATTACTTTCTTAGCTGTACATAATCAACAGAACAAGAAACCAAGCTCTGACCTGCAGTATTTGCTATTTATATACTTGTAGCATGCTTTCCTGGTGGCTCAGTGGTAAAGAATCCACCTGCCAATGCAGGAGATGAGGGTTTGATCTCTGCCAGTGCAGGAGATGTAGGTTGGAAAGATCCACTGAAGAAGGAAATGGCAGCCCACTCCAGTATTCTTGCTTGGGAAATCCCATGGACAGAGGAGCCTGGTGGGCTACAGTCAATGGGGTCGCCAAAGAGCTAGACATGACTTAACGATGACTTCAACAACAACAACAGTGTATAAATACCACCCCATCGTGGCCAATTTTGTGGTATCTTTGAATGTGGACTTGGGAAGAGAAATGTTATACAGCACATCATTACACAGCATTTCTACCATATAAATCCCATAAATACAAATAATCCCAAGGGCATAGATAACAGAAGAAGTGATGAATGTTGAGTATTTATTACCCTTGTTTTCCAGTATCATTTATTTAATTATAAGTGTATGATTCAAATTTTAATAATGGCTGTTTTTAACAACCGGCCCCATGAATTCCTGAAAAACGTAATACCAGAGAGCTGGTCCCCACTCCTAATGAGGGGGAGGTCTCCTCTCTGGGGAGGAACTCTGTATACCTTCTCCCCTCCCTTCTCCCAGACATACAGGGTGTAGTTGCTCAGGCCGCCCCAGCAGGAGAACTCACATAGAGGCTCATTTCTTTCCAGAATCTGATACCAGGCATTCTCTGGGGGGTTTGACATGGATCTCACCAAGCCCATTACTCACCCTGATCCTGACGTTTAGTGCAGTTCCTAACAACTTTACAGTTCACACTTACTTCCATGATCTCTTTCTTTAAACATGAGAAAGAAGGATCTCAGAGGCTGGTCATAAACGGAGCACTGGGGCCAGCTGTCAACTTGGTTGCCCTACAGTGTTCTTCACACCCCCCTCCCGCCCAGCCTCCTGAAAGAGACCCAAACCTGCCTGACGGGTTAGAGAGGTTCTCAACCTTTTTTTTCCCCCTCCCACAAGAACAAACAGACATGATTCCTAATATAAAAAACACACATTTTTATCAGGAAGGCATATTTTTATTGAAAAATTTGACCAAAACAAGCTCTGCTGGCTCCACCCTCAGCTGTATTTTCCTTTCTTAAGCAATATTCCTTTCACACAGATGTGAAAGAAAACCACCAAGTGGGAGGTTAGAGTAACCTGCCTGCCGACACGTAGCACTTCGTTTTTGTGTTGGTTGGTGAATAGCTGATCCCCCATTTCCACCAATACCTCCTGCCCTGCATGGGCAAGCTTTCCCCTCCCAGGCTGTGCTGGACCTTCCCACAATCTGACCCCAGCAGGTACCTCCACACCTCCTCCCAGGCTACCTGGACAGTGCCCAGATGTTGCCCATTCACCATCACCCTGGCCTGCATCCTCTTGATCACAAAGTTTGAGCCGCAGAATACCCTGTGTGCTAGCCCCCACCTCTGGATCGAAGCCAAAAGGCTCAGGCCTTGTGGCTGTGCAACCCCTCTTGGTTTTGGTAGAGAAGACCTCTCAGCAGCTTAGAATCAGGAAGGGGTTTTCAGAATCCAAGCCCCTTCTCTGATGTGTCTACCCTGCGTTTCCCATCCTTGGTGGGTTCCCAGGTAGCTTCACTCCTTTATCCCCACATCCTATTTCCTTTAAAACCCAATGAGCTCTCACCGGTCCAACAGCCACCCCCCACCCCCCCGCATTCATGCTTGAGCCTTACCATCTACTATTAGACCTTCCACATGCAGACCTTCTGCCCGACTGGCTGGGCTTAGCTTATGTCCAGATGACCTTGAGGCTGAACGCCACCTGGATCCTCACGTCAATCTCCATCAATTTCCCTGCCTCTTGTTATTCTCCTTGTGTCATCAACACTTAGTCACAGCACCTCACTTGCCCTTGGAAACTTTTTCCTTGTCTTCAGTTGTGAGTGCAAACTAGTGTGTGTGTGTGAGCACTAGTCCGAACTCAGTAGTTTTTGGAAATTCCTAACTTTCCCTGTTTTGACTACAACTCTGATCTTCATAGAGATAAGGGTGCTAGGTAACACTGGCATCTCCTGTCCATTTGACCAAAACCAAGAGATGGAATCTACTTCTCCAAAGGGAAAGGGGCTGTAATGTGATTGATGTCCAATCATAGAGTTAAAGTAAAACTGTTTCTTCAATTAACATGAAATTTTTCCTGTTGCTGTTCAGTTGCTGAGTCGTGTCTCTTTTGTGACCCCATGGACTGTAGCCTACCAGGTTCCTCTGTCCTTTGGATTTTCCAGGCAAGAATACTGAAGTAGGTTGCCATTTCCTTCTCCAGTGGATCTTCCCAGCCCAGGGATCGAACCCACGTCTCCTGCATTTGGCGGGTGGACTCTTTATCACTGAGCCTCCAGGGAAGCCCAAATAGCTCCTACTATGCTTTGAATTGTGAAATTACTACTACAATTGAGGAATGATTAAGTCGTTGTGTTTTTTTTTTTACCCCTCATTTTCTTTCTTGCCTGTTGCTTGAAAAACATTGCTCACAGATGTTTAAGAACATATATTAAAAGTAAATTCCAGTGAAAGCCCTGTTAATTACATTATTCAGCTTGGTTCAGTAACTCTCTTTAAAAATAACATGCGTGTTTAGGACAGGAGTGTTTTCCAGTTGTCGTTTCATGAGATAAATGTGTTGGGAAATGAAGAGAGTATAAATAGATGTGAAAGTCACTTTATCTAATTGAAGATGAATGCTGAGCTTTGGGAGCTGTAGCAGAATTGAGTCCTGGTTCAAACTTGCCTCGAAAGAGATTTATGATCATGGAATATGAAGCTTCATTTCCCAGGGGCTCTCCTGGTGACCATTAACTCTTCAACTCAGCATTCCGTCTTTTTATCCAGCAGAGGCAGCTCGCAAGGTGGATGGAGGGAGAAGAAGGATGCAACAGTTCATTTGTCAGGTCAACAAAACTAAACAACAACAACAGCAAAGCCACAGCTCCATGCTGTAGAATTTAAAGTGCTTTGACAAACTAAGAGCCACATTCTGTCACGAGTATGTGATGCCAAGTGGCCTTCCCTTGGGCTTTGATGTCTTCTTTTTCTGTTTATGTCATCGAGATTTTGCAGAATGCTTTTAAAAGGGGGAATTAGGAGTAGCTCTAGTTCTGTTGGTTTTAGACATTATTGTTGAAGCCTGGCAGAGCCATAGTATTTGAGCTCGTTTTCTGCCTTGACCTCAGAAAACCTTTTTCCAGAAAACTGACTACTTAGGTCTAATCTGTGGTTACACACAAAGGGGATCTGGGCTAGAAATGAGGGTTCTATTGTGGCCATTATACTGAAAGATGCTTTCCTGATGGAATACTGCAATACCACGTGGGTTAAAATATTAAAAGGTGTATTAAACTGAATTGTTGTAATGGTTTGAATACCCTTAGAGGTTGCCAGAGGGAGGCGGGTTGCCAGAGGGAGGCGGGTAGCTAGAGTTCTTAATGACGGACTGAAAGAATTAAATGCACTTGAACCTTGAGGTCAGATGCTGAATTCCTCCTGCAGGTGGAAACACTGCCCCTTACAAGGGAAAGCCAAGTCTCATTTTTGTGATGACCTTACCCCCTAGAAACTTTCCAGGAATCCCTTATCATCAGCTCCCCACCCAAAGGATGAAAAACACCATCTGATTTCCAGTTTTCCCATCTCTTATTGGAGTTTGCAACTTTCTTGACTAACAGATGGCCAGAAAATGTGTAAGCCCAAATAAAAGCAAAGCACGCCTTCACTGTGTCTTCACAAGTGTCAGTTGCTTTTTCAAATTAAAATTATGTAAATCATCCCTTGGCTGGAAGTAGGAGAATCAGATATGAAGGAAACAAACCTAGCACTCAAGAATATTTTAGTTTGGGTTGTGTGTTGGGCTCTTTTTTTTTTGCTTTGCTTTTTTTTTTTCCCCCCCAGCTTTTAATGTTTCCTTTTAAAGAGAAAGAAGAGAAGAGGCATTTGGTAGAAGCATTTTGCAAGTTGCTCATTCACAAAGCTCGCCGAATTTCACCAGCAGCCAGCCTAGAATATTAGGGCTGGCAGAGACCTTAGAGGTCCTTGTTTTAATTGACTTGAAGAGGGAGGGAAAGATTCTGGAGTAAAAGACCCAAGGAGGGCCTGGCCTCTCCAGGTTTGGCATCTTTCTTACCTCAAGGAGTTAAAAGTCTGGGGCTGAGCGTGATCAACCAGATGGTCTTCAACAGTAACATGGTTCATATTGTTTAGATTATCCTCTTGCAAGTACCGTGCCTCGTTTACCTTTTATGGAATAAAGTGTGGAAAATTGACCACAGATGTAAGTAACCAAGAATGACGGGGAAGCTGTTGTTACCAGGCCTCCTTTTTTCTCTCGAACACGCCTGATCCCGAAGATAAAAATAAAGAGAGAAATGGGAGGCCGGCCGAGCAATAATTTGCCTTACCTCCACGGCTCGTATCCGAGCCGCCCTCTGCTTGATATTTCCATAAATCCACGGTTGGCCTTGAGACTCCTGTGCAGGCTACCCTCACTTTCTGATTTTCCAAGTGCCCTCTGGTTAAAATATCATACAACGTAAGCAGTTTTTCCATCCTGTTTGGAAAGGCAGAGTGGGCAAGTCCAACATACTGGCAGGGAGCAGTTTTGCAGCCCTCTGGTCCCTGAAGGAGAGCAGAGAGCGGCATTTTGCAGCCTGAGGGGCACAGGTCAATCCTGCCTTCCTATTGCTATGATTGCTACCTCGGCTGCAGCTGCAGGCTGGGCCCGGTGAATTAGAACTAGGCCTTCGTGATTCTTGGGAAGGTGAGAGATCTCTGAGCTTGACAGAAGACTTGAGTCCCCAGAAAGGGCCTAGCTAGGAAGGAGCTTGTTGAGACAGGCCTGTGCTTTCCTTTATGGCATGTTCTTTAGGATTAGAAAGGCATTTATGCCTTTTTAACCCTTCAGAAGAATAGTCTCCCACCAAAGTCATAAACTAGGTTTGCTGAAGTCGCTATGTCTTCTCCTTCTTTCTCCCTCCCATGTTCCATCGCCAAGGCCATGTTGGCTCTCGCCTCTTATCTTTCTCCGTAGCCCTTGCTGCCTTTACCTGCGGCCGTGACCGCCATCAGGTGACCGGACTTCTGCTTGCGGGACCACTGGAGGCAGGGAGGGCCAAGGTGACCCTCTCGGGGACCGCGGGCTGCTCTGGGCCTCTGTGAGATGACTGCTGCGCCTCAGAGTAGAAGACCAGATTGCCTTCCCTCTATGAGAGGCCAGCATGAGATGGGACTCCACTCCTCTGCTCTCTTGCGTTCTCTGTCTTCTCATTTAGGTCAGTGCAGCTCCCCTTCCTCCTGCCAGGCGCCTCCACTCACCCCTTCCACCAAGCTCTCTGTCCGGAGTCCTGGCTCTGCTGTCAAGAAACTCCCCACCGTCAGACCGCCTGAGCCCACTCCTCATGCGCCTTCCCCGACACTCAGGCCTGTCTCTGGGACATGGCCTTTTTCCCACACTCCCCTGGTTTTCCATGCACACTTGTAGCTCACTGGCCTCCAGGACTCCTTTGAAACCTGCCCTGCTTTTAAGGATTAGCCTACTCTCCTTGGAGGAGGAAATGGCAACACACACACAGACACACACACACACCCTCTTGGAGGAGGAACTGGCAACACACACATACCCCTATTACAAGCCCCTGGAAGCATCTTGCTCACGGAGGACTTGAGCGCTTGGAGTTGTCAAACACTCCCTTCCTCTCTGTGAATGCAGCAACCTCCTTCCTGACCTGTCTATCAGCCGTGCAGCTCCTTGGTCCCCTTGGCATCCACAGCTACTCCATCCACTCCACCATGTGACTTTGCTCCCACGCCTGGAATCCCGAATGCTTGCCCTCTGGGCGTCCCCTCCCTGCCCACAACCGTCTGTGTCAGCACCTCTTCTAGCCTCTCATCCCCAGGAAGACGTGCCTGCCAACCTCTCGCTCCTGACCCTCGCTTCTCCCAGACCCTCAGTCCCCCACACCTCAGCCTGGTCAACTGGAGATCATTTCAGCCACACTCTCCAGCATCCTCAGGTTTCCCAACCTCCACTCCAACCCCTTTTGTTCTCTCACTGTTCCAGCTGTGCAGTCTCCAGCCTGAATCCACTCGCAAGGCCTTTTTGCTGAGCCTGGCACTGGTCCACGAAGAGCTGCTGGAGATAATCTCATAAGCTGCCTGAAGGACTTGGGACAAACCCCTGACTCTAACGTTACCCCAACCCTCAGGGCCGCCCAAATCCTTCCTCCTCCGTCATCTCCTCTTTTCCCCTTATTCAGCAAATGTCTTGAAAATCCACCTACAGCACGGTGCTTTCGCAGTTTCTAATGGTGTATCAAACTGCAATCTGACTTCTGCTTCCTGTGAAATTGTTCCAGCAAAGGTTACCCATGACTGCCCAACTTCCAAATGTTCTTTCTTCGTCTCAGGTGACCTCTCTTCAGTGGTCAGCCTCTTGGAAGAGTACTCCTCTTCCTTGGCTATAACAGCTCTCTCTCAGGGTTACCTGAGCACTTCATCTGTTTCTTCCTCCATAGAATTTTCCTTTTCTTCCTGCTTCTTAAAAATTATTATTCCCAGAGTTCCATCCTCTGCCACCATTCCCCTCACTCCTATCCATGACCTTGATCCTGCAAGGTGGGAAAAAAGCAAATAGAGTTGATCTTCTGAAACCCTATTTCAACCCACTTCTGAAAACATCCTTCCCACTCAGCATGGATGGGAAGGGAAACACTAGGTGACCCATGGTGCCTGACAGTCCGCTGCTGAGATGATGGCACGCGTCTCAGGGCTGAAAAGTATTCATTTTGGTGGCACTCGCGGTGGGCTGTAGAGAGGCAAACCCATGACATCTGCGGAGGGTTTACACTGCCGTGTTGTGTATACAGTTCCCATAGGCCATCAGGAACAATGAATGGGCAGTTCCTAGAACCTGGAGAAGAGCTGCCATTTAAAAGCTGGTGTATACAGTGGAAATGGTGCTAGGTCTAGAGTTAGGCATTTTATTTTGAATCCTTTTTTCCTCTTAGCAGTTGTGTGACCTTGGGCAACTGACTTCTCTCCTGGCTGTCTCTCAGTGTTTTCATTTGTAAAATAGATAAACATTATCATCTACCCAGGATTGGGGATAAAGCACATCTTAGGAAGACGTCATGATTTGCTAGACTTTGTTCAGTAGGATGATTGAACTGATACAGTGGTATTCCCTTAAGTCACTAGTAAGCTGACAACTTACCCCATATTACTTAACATCATCTTTTTATGGCACTGGCATCAAGAGTTGAGGAGAGATTGAACAGAACTTGTCCCTGGCCTCAGGCTGGTTGAAATCATGCACAATACAGGTAGAGTGCTTTCAGTAATCATCTCTAATCCAGGTTTCATTGAAATTGCATAGTAGGAGCTCTGAGAATAGAAAGATAAGTGAGGGCTGGAGTAGATGGGACAAGTGGCCTGAGAGAAACTATGGCTGCTTGGAGTGGAATGTCATGTTATGAAGCGAGTAGTGAGTGATATAGTCATAGGCTTTTTTTTTTTTAATGTGGATCACTTTTTAAAAAGTCTTTATTGAACTCGTTACAGTATTGCTTCTGTTTTATGCTTTGGCTTTTTGGCTGTGAGGCATGTGGGGGTCTTAGCTGCTCAACCAGGGATCAAACCTGTGCCCCACCTGCTTTACAAGGTGGAATCTTAACCCCTGGACCATCAGGGAGGTCCCAGTCCTGGGCTTTTATTAAAGTTAGGTAGGGAAATTGAAACTGATGCCAGAGGCCCCAGGGAGTCACTAAATATTTTTGAGTGGAAACATGAAAACAGTGTTTTCAGAAGCTTAGTTTAGCTTCCTCATATATAAGACATTTTTGATTGAGGGAATCGTGCCAAGGAGGACATTGGACAGATGGTTGCAGAACCTGATCTGAAGAAGTGCAGGGTTAGGTTGGGAAGGAAAAGATGGGGGTGCAAGCTATTCCATAAAAAAATAAATAAATAAAAAACACCTTCAAAAAATAATAGTGACCATTTTCATATTGTAGTTTCAGTGTGTGTTTTTCAACATTGTCAAGCAGTCATCCAATTCTCAGTGGCCACTGACCGGATGTCCTACAATTTAACTCAATTCTGATACTGTCTACCTGAAAGATGCTGCCAATCCAGCAGGTTAAGGGCCTCAGTTTTACAAGGGTCTCTCATCCATACCCACTCATTTTAAATAAAACTAGTTTCAAGTCCAGGTTGTTACCTATGTCTCTGACCCACCATGGATTGAAGGCTCCCACAACCCCCTCCTCAGTTCAATTAATTTGCTAGAGTGGCTCATAGCATTCAGGAAAACAGTTTACTTACTAGATTACCTAGTTGTATCAGTTGTGTAGCCCAGAAACAGCCAGATGGAAGAGATGCTTAGGGCAGGGTGTGTGGAATGGGGGTCAGAGCTTCCAAGCCCTCACTGGGCGTCCCACTCTCCCAGTACATACACATGTTTACTAACTGGAAGCTCTCAGAATCCCATCCTTTTCCAGGTTTTTATGGAAGCTTTGTTATGTAAGCATGGCTGATTAAATCATTGCCCATTTGTGATTGAACTTAATCTCCAGCCCCGCTCCCCTCCCTTGAGATCAGGGGGTGGGGATAAATTCCAACCCTCTCACCTGGTAGTTGGTTCCCCTGACAACCAGCCCCATCCTTATTAACATAAATCCACCTCACTAACAGAAACTCAGGTGTGATCGAAAGGGGCTTGTAATGAGTATGAAACCTGTGTTGCTTTTATCAGGAAATTTCAGCAGTTTTAGGAGCTATGTACCAGAAATGAGAATGAAGATCAAATATATGTTTCTTATTGTAAATCACAATATCACAGAGATGAAAGCACAAAATGACTTAAAAGTAACTTTGACTTTTCTAAAACTTTGACCGGGGGTATTATGAAAATGAAGGAGAAACTTTTGTGTGTGGTAAAATATGCATAACAGAAATCTGGAATGGGTTGCTGTTTCCTCCTCCACGGGATCTTCCCAACACAGGGGTCAAACCCACATCTCCTGCGACTCCTACATTGCAGGTGGATTCTCTGTCTCTGAGCCACTGGGGAAGCAAAATATGCATAACAGAAATCTTACCATTTTAGCCATTTTTAAAGTGCACAGTTCAGTGGTATTAAGTACATTTAAATTCTCGTGCCACCATCACCACCAGAGGAGAAACTTTTTTAAAAGATTTATTTATGTATTATTTTTGTCTGTACTGGGTCCTCATTGCTGCGCCTGGGCTTTCTCTAGCTACAGAGAGCAGGGGCTCCTCTCTAGTTGTGGTGTGTGGGCTTCTCGTTGAAGTGGCTTCTCTTGCTGTGGAAGAAGGTTCTAGGCACACAGGCTTCAGTAGAAGTGTGTGGGCTCAGAAGATGTGGTGTACCAACTTAGTTGCTATGAGGCACGTAGGATCCTCCCAGACCAGGGATCAAACCTGTGTCCCCTGCACTGGCAGGAGGATTCTTTACCATTGAGCCCCCGGGAAGCCCCAGAGGAGAAACCTTTACAGCAGTTTGACTCACTGCACCACCAGACCACATGATCGATGTGCATGCATTTTGTATATTCTGTTATTTCAACATTTTCTAGTAATTTATTTGGTCAGTTATTGCAAAATACCAGTCTACAATGATTTGGAAATTTTAAAAAGCTGGTGCTTTTCTTCAGATTGCTTGAGAAGCGCTCTGCTAAAGGAATAAGAAAGATGTGGGGGGGTGGGAATAAATTGGGAGATGGGGACTGACATATACACATTACTGTATATTAAAATAGATAACTAATAAGGACCTGCTGTTATAGCACAAGGAACTCTACTCAGTTCTCTGTAACAGCCTGTATGGGAACAGAATCTGAAAAAGAGTGGAGGTGCGTGTAACTGATCTGCTGTGCCATACAGCAGAAACTAACACGGCATTCTAAATCAGCTGTCAGTTCAGTTCAGTCGCTCAGTCGTGTCCGACTCGTTGCGACCCCATGGACTGCAGCACGCCAGGCCTCCCTGTCCATCACCAACTCCCGGAGCCCTACTCAAACTCATGTCCATCGCGTCAGTGATGCCATCCAACCATCTCATCCTCTGTCGCCCCCTTCTCCTCCTGCCATCAATCTTTCCCATCATCAGGGTCTTTTCCAATGAGTCAGTTCCTCGCATCAGGTGGCCGAAGTATTGGAGTTTCAGCTTCAGCATCAGTCCTTCCAATGAATATTCAGGACTAATTTCCTTTAGGATGGACTGGTTGGATCTCCTTGCAGTCCAAGGGACTCTCAAGAGTCTTCTCCAACACCACAGTTCAAAAGCATCAATTCTTTGGCTCTCAGCTTTCTTTATAGTCCAATTCTCACATCCATGCATGACTACTGGAAAAACCATAGCTTTGACTAGATGGACCTTTGCCTATCCTTCTCCAGCAGATCTTCCTGACCCAGGAATCGAACCCGGGTCCCTTGCACTGCAGGCAGACTCTTTACCAACTGAGCTATCAGAGAAGCCCAAATCAACTATACCCCAATAAAAATTTATTTAAAAAAAAAAAAAAGAAAGGTATAGCATCCCTGGAAAGGAAGAGGTGGGATATAGGAAGGGTATCTTCTACCCTCCTCTATCAGGCAAGATCCTGTCTATTCTTGAAGCTCAACTCCTGGATCCCTTCCTCTGAGAAACCTTCTCTTCTCAACCTCCCCCAAAACTCCCAGGCCTCACCAGAGGTTGATCAGCCCTCTGGTTGCTGCTGTCCCATGGACATACTTCTTTCTTTCTTTCTTTTTTTGTTTGGCTATGCCAGGTCTTAGTTGCAGCATGCAGGATCTTTGACCTTAGTTGTGGCATGTGAACTCTTAGTTGCAGTGTATGGGATCTAGTTTCCTGACCAGAGACTGAACTCAGGTCTCCTGCAATGGGAGTGAAGAGTCTCAGCCACGGACCAGCAGGGAAGTCCCCATGGACATATTCCCATAGCTACTGTTGTGGGACCAGGTGGACTGGCCATCTTGGTGGTCTCCCTGCTAAAATGTGAGCTCTGCATGGATACTGAAGCCTTTTCATCTCTGTGCACATTACCCTGCACGTAGTAGGTGTTCAGTGAAGATTTGTTCACAAGAATTAAATTGAATTTAGACAGCCGACTTGGAGGGTAGATGTAGAGATGATGACATGTTGGGGTATAAAAGAAAGGATGTCAAAGCCATGCTTGGTACCAAAACACCTTCAGGAAGGAGGAGGCCATTCATCTGTTCTGAGGAGGACGTGTGGGGAAGACACAGAAGCTGATGCCCAGAAGTGGAGTCGGGCAGCCTGTGTAGGGAATGTGCTGGGGAGGCAGACAGAGAGGAAGAGGAAGAGACGGCAGCATGGTCTCTGCTTTCCATTCATCCTTGAACCTCATACTTCTCTTGAAGCACTCATCACAGTTTCAATATCCAATTGTCAAATAGACTTCAACCCTGTCACTCATTTATTCATTTATTCAATCAGTACTCACCAAGGGCCTATTTTCTGTCCAGCTCTTTGTGTTACAAACTTTGCTTAATAACGCTAACCCCTGAACATCCTTTCAAGGTAGGTATTTTTGTCTCCGTGTCATAGAAGAAGTTCAGGAGGTTGAGTTATTTGCCTGAATTAAGGCAGCTAATCAGTAGCATATCAGGTTTTGAACCGAGGGCTTGAATCCCTCCTGCCTTGCATAATGTCACGAGGCTGGTGCTCAGTAAGTGTTCATTGGGTCAGTTCCAGAAACGGAGAGGAAGGGGACAGAAGAGGCAGTTCGGGGTTAGGGGTTGGCTTATCCAGTTTGGAGGAAGATTGTGAGAGGATGGGGCTAAGGTAGGCAAGGTGGAGCCTAAAGTGACTCATAACCCAGGAAAGAGAGGTCTGGGAGACTGTATTTTAGATCTTGTTGGATCTCAGCCAAGTCATGTCGCTCCCTTGCAGTGAACTCTACTGCTTTTCCAAACTCTATACTGTGGCCTCTCCATTCTCCTTGAGTTGGCCCAGGCCACCTCGCCCACCTCTTTGCTAGTGTCCCCCCTTTACTTTCTGTCCTCCAGCTCCACTGGCTTCCTTGTTCCCTTCACAGGACATTTCCACACAAAAGCCGTTTCACTTTCTGTTTCCTCTTCCTGAATGTTCTTTCTGCTTTGTGTTTGCATGTCTGGCTCCTTCATATCACCCAAGTCTGTTAAAATGCTCCCCTCTCTGCAGGCCTATGACCACCAGTTTAAAAAGAACACTCTGGTTTCCCTGTATCCCATTGTCCTGCTGTGTGGTCCCTTACAGCCTGTCTTTGCTGGCCTAACATATGTATTTGCTTGCCTTTTCATTGTGTCTCCCCTTCACTAGGCCTGAAACTCCCTTGAGCAGGAGTTTATCTTGTCCATTGTTGTATCCCCATAGTACCTAGAACAATTCTTACAACATTGATTGCTCTCCATTCATATTTGCCAGATAAATGAGATGACCAGCTTCCCTCTCAGGAGCTAAGCTGAGGACACAGTGACTTTCTTGGTTGGAGATAGGTGTGGCCCCACGGAGTCGGTCAGGCTTGGGTTGACAGCCATGTTCATCACATGTAAGCCCGGGAAGTTAGTCAAGATCAAAGGGAAAGCTAGAGGGAGAGAGAGTCCAGGTCTCAGAGGAGGTTTCACGGCCAGGGGATTCTCTTTCACATCATGGTCTAACGATATTTGTATTGGCTTCTGTATTTGTTTTGTCCATAGATTTGTCTGGGTATTAGTTTCCTCTGACTATGTCATGAACTGTCACAAATTCAACAGCTTAAAGCAACACCCATTTATTATCTCACAGTTCTATAGGTCAGAAGTCTGGGTGGGCTGGGTTCTCTGCTCAGGGTCTTAGACTGAAACCAAGGAATTGGCAGGACCAGCCTCTTATCTGGAGACCCTGGGGAAGATTTCGCTTCCAAACTCATTCAGCTTGTTGGCAGTCTTCAGTTCCTTGCAGTTGTAGGACTGAGGTCTCTATTTCCTCTCTAGCTTTTGGCGCGAATTGCACATAGCTTGCAGAGGCCACTCTCAGCTCCTTGCCATGTGACCCCCGACTCATCAGCAACAGAGAGCTTCCCACACATCGAATCCCTTCCACACATCGAATCCCTCTCACAAAGCTCTCTGAATTCTGCTACTAGCAGGAGAAAACTCTGCTTTTTAAAGCATTCATGTGATTAGGTTAGGCTCACCCAGATGATCTTCTATTGATTAACTTAAAACCAACTAACCAGTAATTATATCCACAAAATCCCTTTTGCCTTTTAACCTAACATTATCAGGGCATGATATAGTCACAGTCCTAGCTTTAGGATAGGAAATCTTGAGGGCCAACTTTAGGATTCTGACTATCACAGTATTCATTTTTCTAAGCTCCTTTAATTCACTAGCTTGAAGGACTGGTGGAAGGGGGAATCTGTTATTTGCAATTGAAGAGCAATGGCCATAATCCACAGAGGCTGGGCAGCCCGGTGGAGTGGGGGGATGTGAGTGTACAGTTATAAACTTTGTCTTCTTGACCTCTGCTAAATTGTGGTTTTTTCTTTTTCCTCTGCAATAGAGTTCAGTATATAGTGATGTGAAAGATTAGACCATCTGCCATACTTCAGATGCCAAAAATAATGAAAATAGACCCTTGCCTCTAAACTCTTGGGTAGAAAACTTTTTTTCTTTTTTTAATGCTTTTCCTTGTGGATTGCTCTCCGAATGAGATCATTGGTGATCCTGAGCCTTTTCCCATGACTTAATTGATGAGGAGAGGACCGCCCAGCTAAAGCTTACAGAATACATTGGGGGTAATTGGCTTAAAGCCTACAGGCTCTTGTCGAAATGAGCGGTTTTGGTTAAAGCACACCATGCAGCCGAAAAGTATTATGTATGTATATTTTTGTCTTGAGGTATTATCAAGAAATTCCACATAGAAAGGAATAAACTATGGTTTGGGATTGAAAAAAAATTTTTTTTTTAGGAAAAATGCAAGAAGTAAACTCTGTTTCCTGCAGATGTAAATCAGGGCAAATTTTAAAGCCTTTCGTGACTCAGAGAGAGGTCACCAACCAAATCTGCGGAGAGAGGCAGACTAAAACAAAACGGCTACATTTTTTATGATTTTTTTCCCCCTGCTGCTTTAGCTGCTTTTAGCTCTTCATTTACCGGACCTAACACAACTTTCCAGACGCTGCAGGAAATCAGAGATACAGAATTGCTGTCCACTTCACTGCCTAGCTTCAAAAAATGAATAGTCAGAGCTGAGTGTCAAAACCTAGTGAACCGGGGGATTTGAGAAAGAAAGCATACTTTGTGGCACATTGGTGGCAGTTTGCAGGATTGTGAGATGAGTGATAGAAGGATCTTCACCTATCGTAGCCTAGTCTGACCCTTCTTTAATGCATGGACCAACTCAGCAGCATGGAGACAGGAGGTCTTCAGCTCTGCTGGATCCTACTCTTTGGAGTGAATCAGGAGATAAGGAGGCAGCAGCTATGAATGAAGATAAGGAATCCTAGATCTTGGATAGTACCTGGTGCCGCTGCTGGGGGAAATGGCAATTTTGAGCCTCAGTGTCAATTAGAGATCATAATGCCTAGTTAACAGGATTGTTTCAGAATTGACGAAGATGTATGTGTAAGCTTTGTAAACTGTTAAGCAAATGTAAGTGATTGTATTATATGAGCATTATTAATAGGAAGACATTGAAGTTCCCACCTAGTCCCATCCAACCTAGTCCCTAGGTTCCCATTCCATGGTGGATGGCCTAAAGAAGAGGAGCATGGAGCCCAAGACAGGAATGGGAATGCAGGGAGAGGCTTTGTGTTTTCAAGGCCAAAACTCTAACACTGGAAGCTTGAAGCTGCTTTCAAAAGGGAGAAGGGGGCAGCCACTGTGCAGCACAGAAGCCTTAGACCCTAGACAGAAATCTGGGTTGATCTCCAGGAGTTCAGCCTAAGAGCAGAGCTCTTACAAGCTACCCACCAGGCTCCCTGAGAAACCAGATGCCAAGTGTGAGTCTGAGGATGCGAGGGGATAAGAACCTGAAGCTTCATGAGGGTAGAAGGTAGAGGGCTTCTATGGCCCCTGGATGAAATAGAGGTTGTTTCCATAGCCAGTGGGGAACTATCCAGGTGTTTCATGTTTCTTGTTGACTTAAGTTTTTAAAAGTATCTGTCACAAACTGTTTTTTCTCTTGGGTAACTCCTTCCCCCTGCAGATGTAGAATTCAAAGATAGAAAGCTGAACTCTGGGCTTTTGGCAATAACAGAGTCAAGTGTATTGATTCATTTTTTTATTCAACAAGAGTTTATGATGCCTGCTCTTTTTCAACTCTGTTCCAGACCAGGGGAATCAGAGATGCAGCATAGTGAGTATCAGATGGGTGCATGTAGGTACTTGGATGGGATGGAAGCAGCTGTGGCATAATTTTTGACTTTCCTCTCCATGCCCTCAGCCAATAGTGATTTCATACAGTGACCGTTGCTGCTGATTTCTGTCCCTAAGACCTTGCTTCTGTACTTTCTTCCTTTCCTCTACCTTTAAGTTCTAGCTTGAGCCCAGCTTCTCCTCTAAAGCCTTCCCAGATCTTCTCATATGTGTGGATCACCACTTGCTTGTTGTCTGTGCCCCACATTTCCTGTCTTGAGATCTCATTCCTGTTTGCCTTGTCCTTTGCAGCTTGATTTATAGATCCTGAGCCTGGCTCAGTGGGGGCTTGTTGAGCTGAACCCAGAGATAGTCACTTCCAGCACTGTGTGTTTTGAATTTTCTGCCCTGACTTCTGTCTGGGTTTCTCTACAGAGTGGGGGCATGTCAGTGTTGCCCCCAAATGGTATAGACTTGGCAGAAGTGGGATCCACATTGTCAGTGTGAACAGCTGTGGGTGAGACATAGGTCAGTAGACAAAGGAGGCATTGCAAAGTCCTCCAGACAACACCATGAGGCACAGTTCAAGGGCAAAGAAGAGGTGGGCCCCCACTAAAAAACATGTGCGGGATCAGAAACAGGCAGCTCAGATGATTATCTCCCCGTGCTTGCAATGACTCATCTGGTTTTTATGTGTAAGGGCACTGGCCCAGTGTGTCTTAAAGGTATTAGTCTGACTTTCTGGTTGAAGGAAGAAGCCACTGACTGTTGCCACATGGGTGGACCTGGGCCTTGCTGGGGGAAGAGAAAGCAGCTGGAATGGGGTAGAACTAGGACAGGAAATTTAGGGTTTCAAGATCATATGAACAGCTGGATTGTAGGGCCTGGTGGCCTATCTAGGATGGAGCAGTCCTATAGTCAGTGGGTAGAGCTGAGGCGTCCTGTCCAAGTCAGGGGCTGTCAAAGTGGTCAAGAAGGCTGTAGTCTTGGGGAGGGCTGTGCTTCAAGATGGAAACTGAGCATTGTGATGGAGCCTGGGGAAAACTAACTGCAGTTGGACGTTGCATATACTTACACCACGAAGCAGCCTGGACATTGGGTGTCTCAGTTAAGGTCCCTGCATACTCAAGTTTATGTAAAAGAAGTGAGCTAAGTGTACTCCATCCTGGGGTGAGTAACCATAGGGAGCTGTTACCACTCCTGGGCCTGAGTGTTTACTGAATTACAGAGATTAAAAAAATTGTGCGCAGAGGGCCACCCAACAGCCAGAGCCTATGACCTTTGGTGATGGTGATTCCATAGCAAGAAAATCAGGAAATAACCCAAGCTACTCTCTCTCTCTCCTGGCCTTCCTGGGCCACTTCCCGTTGGTCTACTTAATCAGAGGCAGAGGGCAAGCTTGCCCACTAACACAGCCACTCTCAGGCAAAATGGTTCTTGAGGGGCCAACTGTAGGCTTTTGAAACATAACTAATTCTCGATCCTGCCTTCTGAGGGAACTGGCCCTACCAACATCCTATCTCTCCTATAAAGGTGGGGCTCAGGATTCATGTGAGCCTCAGGCTGAAAATCTCTGTTGCTTAGAGTTGACAGGAGCTGAGAAAAGAGGGTCTGGCACTGTACCTTTAAAATAACAGCTTGCTCCATACATACGGGGGCCATATGTCCTCAATTTTCCAAGACAGTCTCAATTTCAAATATTCTGTCCCGTTTTGCCCATAAGAATACTGGCACTTGTCAGGTTGTATGTTCCAATTTTTGATTCAGAAAATATGGTCACTGTATCCCTATACCACAACAAATGCCAGATGGTTAAAAAAAGCTAATTTTTTTTAATGGTATACTTATCCCAATTGTTGAGAAAAGATAATTTTCTGACTATTGAAGCAATTGAAGAAATTATCACTGACAAGTTTGATGGGTTCAATTACATTTTTAAAAATCACCTTTTTTCTTTTTTCTGTACGAAGAAAACCAGCAAAGCTAAAAGGTAAAAGGAGAAGCAACAGATTGGGGAAGTAGTTACAATAAACATAACAGCTAAAACTCACCATCCAGACATTTGAGGAATTTTATATAAATCTTAAAGGGCACAATCAAGACTTCATTGGACAGATGGTCAAAGGATATGAGTAGATAATTCACACAAGAGAAACATTCACTGTAAACAAACCCCAGGGAGGTAATTTAATATGTTCAAGTTAAAATAACTATGAGTTACCATTTCACACCTATGTATATTATCAAAAATAAATAAAAACTATAAAATATAACTTGAACAGGGCTTTGTAGGAACATGCACATTGCAGAAAGCATTAATATTTCTTTTTCTTTTCCCCTTCCTAGAGGACAGTTTGGTGATATGTAAAATGTATCAGGACACAAAAGCAATCCCTGACTGACTCAGCAATTCCACTTTTGGAAATATATCCCAAGAAAATTATTAGAAAAACTATTATTATTAAAAGTATTATTAGAAAAATGTATATATACTATATTGTATATTATATATACATACCCTTGATATAACATAGGTTTGAACTGCATGGGTTTACTCACAAAGATTTTTTCGAAAGATATGTATTACAGTATTACATGACCTGCGGTTGGTTGAATTCTTGGATGCAGAACTTCAAATATTGAGGGCTGACTGTAAAGTTATATTCGATTTTTGACTATTTTTGACTAAGGAGAGGATGAGTACCTCTAATCCCCATGTTGTTCAAGGATTAACTGTACATAAGCACATACACACACACACACACACTTTTACCTAAGACAACCCAATTTACCCACAATTATGTGATGACTGAAATATAATAGTCTAGAATAAGTATTATATTATTAAAATTTCAAATATATTCACTTTGTAAACATGAGAGAAGGTATCTTTTAACCTGTTAAGTTTTGAAAAAGTACAGTGAAACTCTGGCAATAATGATGTGGTCATGTGAAAGCTAGTTTTGTCTAATTATAAGGATCAGATAAGAGTCTAAACTGTGCAGTTCATCAGTTTTCTAAGGTAAACATGTATTCTGTGGTTTCTGGCTCATTATTCATTATTGCTGATTTTAGATATTCTAAATGTAGCCTGTTCACCATAAAAATAATGAGTAGAGTAAGAATAAGGCTCCGACTCCTATTGGTTTTTAGATTAAGTGTCAAGGGTGATGCTGGTTACTTCTTCAAAAGTATCTCCATACAGCAGGGGTGGTGGTGGTGTTCAGTCGCTCAGTCATGCCCGACTCTTTTGCAACCCTGTGGACTGTAGCTTGCCAGGCTCCACTGTCCATGGGATTCTCCAGGCAAGAATACTCGAGTGGGTTGCCATTTCCTTCTCCAGGGGATCTTCATGACCTCCAGGGGATCAAGACCTTTTCTACTGCATCGACTGAGCCACCAAGGAAGCCCGCAGGAAGGGTGGCCACTTCCTATTTAATGCTGTATTCCTCGACTGTGGAACCCTCTGTTGCCTGTCTCTTTTCTCTCTCTCTTGATTGTGATCCATGAATACCGATGCACCTGGTTCTAGTAGGTGATGAGGCTCCGTCTATGTGGTACTCAAATCCTTGAACATAGCCATTTAAACTCAACCTTGAAGTCGTTTCAGGTCCATCCATGTCAAGGTCAATCTAGTTACTACCCCCTACTGCAGGAAGAAGACAATTCAATCTCTAGTGTATGTTTTTATGATATTTTTAAAGCCTTAATCTGTTAAAAATAAGGGTTCATTGTGCAAATGTGAAACTTACAAATGCCAATCCCCATGTTCTTCCTGTGAACCAGCAGCCAGTGTCTGCCAACTCCTTGATCTCTGGCAGCAGGGAGAGAGGGACTGGGGCACACGGCTGAACCCCAAGCCCTGCAGGTGGCTCCCAGGCTGCTTGGGTGCATTGACTTCCTCTGGGAAACCCAGGGTCCTCTGGTACCTTGCTCACTGAGACAGTGACTCCCATAAACATGTAATAAGTTCTTGTATACAGACCCCTTGAGAGTGTTTGTGGAAATTCCACCTTTCATCTTCTGTGTGACCTCGAGGAAAGCACTTGAAACCTGAATTCTCATAGCAGAAAAAGCATAGGAGAGGAGGCTGAGGAAAGTTTGTGTGAGTGCTCTGAGTTCAGTCGCTAGCCCTGAAAGTAGATGCCATATGTATACTATGAAAATTTATAAAAGGTGGAAGAAAGGATAGAAACCCCATGGAGCTCCAGTTATCCATCAAAGGGACTACTCCTGGTTGTCAAGGAAATGAGCATAAGTTTTGAAGTCAGCTGGACCAGTGTTAACCTAACTGATGCCTCATGGCCTCTCCTCCTCACACGGAAACTGTTAATGATGGTATCTACTTCTTGGAGTGGTTGTGAGTTAAAATTAAGTAATCTTGTAATGAACATAAATGAGTGTATGGTACAAAATAAACCTTCCATAAGCGTTAGTTCTCTTCCCCTTCTCTCCCATAGGTTATTTTGCATACAGGAGGTATTTAGTTTATAGTATATATACACTGTATGATAATTGAGTCATATGTAGAGAGTGACAGTCTGATTCACCTACCACACAACAGAGATAACCAAACACCGGGAATACGATCTCTCTTGGCCATACTGGGGCATGGCCAGCTACAAACAACAGAAGGAAGAAGTCAGAAAGGGATGGGATATGGATGTGACTCTTCTCAGCGATGGATTGTACTCTGAGCGCAATACTGGTCCACATGCTAACATGAAGATGCAGTCTGTCCAGCATGGGATACAGTAATCTCTGATCACCCTTCCCCAAAACCAACAGTAACAAAGAAGTGTCCAACACGAAGTAGTGGGATGTCCCAGTCGGCGGATGGAGCATAGCAGCAGGAACCTGGGAGAGTGATGCTCAGATGTGCAAAAAAGCAGATGGCACATCTTGGGACATATTTAGCCCCAGACACTGGGGAAGGGGGTACTTGGACAAGGTTTCATCAACAGGAACTAAGGCAGAAGGTCAACAATAAGAACTTTGATAACAGACTGGATAATGAACTCTGTCTGGTACTAGAATGAAGCTCTGTTCTGGGGTCAGGTGATGATGCTCTTGAGCCCAGGACAGCCTCAGATCAAGTTGGAATCCTGGAAACTGAGGCAGGACTGAGTCACAGATGTCAGTCAGTTGGTCCAAGTCATGAGGATGGGATGGGATGCAGCAGCTGGGAGCCAGTGTGGACCAAGCCCTGTTCCCCTTGAAAGCGGACTCACTTGCTGCCACTGGGTTAAACTTTGGGTTAGTCTCTACAGATGTCAGTGGAAATTGCTCCAGAGTTTTCCGAGGATGACCCAGAAATTTCCCTTTCCCTGCTCGTTTCTCTTTGTTCTCTCCCCAGCTTATCTAAGTCTGTGTGGGTAACATTTAGCCAAGAAGCTCTATCAGGATTTTGGTGAGAGGAGGGAACTAACTGTAGGTAATGGAAAATTATATTCAGTGTATTATGATTGCTTTAATTGGGGCTTAGTCATGATGCTTAATTCGTTTCTAAATCTGAAATCTCACTAAAGTGAAATTTCTGTTTAGCAAGAGGGACATGGATTCAAGATGGGTCATGAAGCACCATTACGGCCCCTCTTGAAGCAGCCTTCCCCGACTTTCTGTTAAAGGGCTCCCTCGTGAACTTACCTTCCCCGACTTTCTGTTAAAGGGCTCCCTCGTGGACTTACTGTCGCTCTTCTCTTGACCACAGACTCCAGCACTGCATTGTCTCCCTTCCTCTTGGTGTGTTATACTTTCCAGCTAGACCAGTGGTTTTTTTATGGGGGCGATTTTTCCTCCCAGGGGACATTAGGCAATGTCTGGAGACATTTCTGATTGTCGTGACGGTGGGGGTGGATGCTCTTGGCATTAGTGGGTAGAAGACCAGGCTACTACTAAACGCCCTACATTGCACAGGACAGCCTCCCACAACAAAGACTGATCCAGTCCAAAACATCAATAGTGGCTCTGTTGAGAAACCCTGGTCTAGATTGTAAGCCTGTTATGAGCTGACGTGATGTCTTAGATTCTGGCAAAATAATAATCACTACTAGCAACTAACGTTTATCAAACTTTACTATGTGCCAGGCATTGTTCCAAACACTTTCTTACATATTAGCTCATTTAATCTTTTTTTGTTAGGAATGATTGTTATCCCGTTATACAGATGGGGGACCATGAAACATGAGAAAATTAACTTACTTAAGGACACACAGCCAGTAGCTGTTGAAGACCCTCACTAACAGTAAGAATAGTAGTACTAATAGCAATAGACTTTTTATTAATTTTTATCAAGCCAAGGGCTTTGTATATTTTGTTTCATCTTTGCCAGGACCTCTGGCAATAAAAGTCTTAGAATACCCATTTAAGATTTGCAGAACCTAAGTCTCAGGTGAACTTGCCTTGTTTTTTTTTTTTTTTTTTTAATTAATTTACTATTTAATTGAAAGATAATTGCTTTACAGAATTTTGTTGTTTTCTTTCAAACCTCAACCTGAGTCAGCCATACGTAAATGTATATCCCCTCCCTTTAGAACCTCCCTCCCATCTCCCTCCCCACCCCACCCCCTAGGTTGATACAAAGCCCCTGTTTGAGCTTCCTGAGACATACAGCAAATTCCCCGTTGGCTATCTATTTTACATATGGTAATGTAGGGACTTGCCTTGTTTTTATGAATGTGTATGTTTTTAAAATTAGTGTCCCTCTCCCCCACTGCACTGTAATCCTAAGCATGCGAGGATCTTACTGCTCTCCTGCTCCCCGAGTGACCTCTGTATTCAGCTTGAGTTCTGGCAGTGGTGCACACTCCGTAAGTGATGAAGGGACCAGGGAATGAAATGGCAGTGTGTTGGATGCCCATAGATGGACCTGTTGAGACCTAGCTGTGGCTTGGCAATTGTGCCATGTTTTCTCTGCCCTGGAGCTTTCCTCTGATTCTTTTCCTCAACTGGACCTCAAAGCTGCCCCATGAAAGGATCTGGTCCTTATCACCATATAGAGTCCAAAGAGTGTTGGGGACGGGCTAAGAGTATTCTCTGTCTGGCCTCTCCTGGGCCTTGTCAAAACAAGCAGGAACGTCTTTTTGTTTATAGGAGCTAAAAATCATGACCACGTTAAACCCAAGATTGCCAGGCACCTTTGGACGTTTTTATAACCCACTCTCAGACGAGGGATGGACTTTCTGGTGGCTGGATATCAAGTCCCTACGTAATGAAATTTGATGCCACATGATGCTAGGTAGAGATACTTCTTTTTCTTTCTGATATCTGGACATTTTCAGAACTTAGATAATTTTATCCTATTTACATCAAACATGCAGGTAACTCTAGACTTTTATATCTGTATTATTTCTGGGGAGGTCTAATATGATTATGAATGACAGTAATTGACATTACATGCTTTGATTAAATTTCCTTTGCTGTGAATCAAAACCTTTTAGGCCAGTCCTGCAGTGCTATTTCTGGACTTCTTTTTTACATACTCTGATGCGTTAGGCAGCAGGTATGACACAAATTCACTGTCATAAATTCTGCATCCCATAGATTAAATGAGATAGGGCATGCAGGGTCGACTTAATGCCAGCCACATAATAATTAATCAAAAAATGTTAGTTTAATTGCATACTTTATGCCTTTTAGGTATAAGCTATTTGAAGAATTATAGTTTTTCTTAGATGATAATCATAAAGTTGAAGTTTATGAGCTGGCTCTGTTTTTAAATGATCAAGGATAGTAATTACATCCCAGGATTTCTCCTTCCAGGGTTTTTAGGTGGTCAGTAGGACCTTAGAGAAAACTACCCCAGATAGCCTCCTACCACCTCATTGCCTAAACAACAACAGTGGCAAACTCACTCATCACCCGGTCAGCCTGCTAGAGATGGGTAGAGGGGAGGGTCTGGATCAGTTACTTGATCCTGACCCCCTCTCCCCTTCATGTGGGTGCACAAAGCATGTTCCCTTGGACATACACCCATAGCATTTCCAGGTGTCCGATGCTCCTGGGCCTTTGAGTGTCCTTGGGCCCCTCTGCAGTGCTGTCTCCACCACGATCCATACCTTGATCTTTGGGGTCAGATAGACTAGGAAGTAAAAATCCCCTGCTTAACCATGGCACCTCCTTCCAGCCTAGAGATTTTCCCCAGCACTGACTCTCAGTGAAGCCATCATTGTCCCTTTGTTAAGTCTCTCCCCACCCAGAGTGATTTGGACACAGGGTCCTGGAGAACTGATCACAGTGGTGGGCATCCCCACCAATGCCTCACGAGTTGGCATCTTGGGAACCTGTCCTGAGTCTCTGCAGTACTCTACTAGGGTGCAGATGAACTTGTCCCAGCATCTGAGGCGTCCACTGGGCCAGTGCCAATACTGGATCACCTCCCAGCTTCATCTGGGAGTGAAACAGGTGCGCAGGCCACCCCTCACCCCCAGCCAGGCCTTTGCCTTAAGCCCCTAGCCAACAAACCCAATGGGCCATGGTGGCAGATGTTCAAATACAAGAACAGTTTCTTCTTGGCCTTAATGCACATCTAAGATGATAAGTTCATGCCTGGAAATGTATATGTAGATGCCTTCCCATCTGTATTACCTGACCATGGGTTTAGGTTATCTTTTCTGAAAGGATGGGTTCCCCATAACTGAGACAAGACTTGAAAGCACAGCATAGCCCTCATGCTGTATCTGGGGCAGCTTTAGGTCTCCCAGCTGTACCCATACTTTGCTGTGCTTAAAGAGATGCTTGTGACCTTGAGTCTGTGGGCAGGCTAAGGAATTTCAGGTCCCCCCAGATGAGACTCACTTCTCAGCAGTCTAAGCGTCAGCCCCTTGAAAACACCCTGCCCAGCTTTCACTGAGGTGTATACCCAGCCTGAGCAGAAAAAAACAGGCACTCCAGATTTCTAGTTGCCAAGAGGCAAGCGCTAGAATCCTGTTTGCTTTGCAGCAGGTCTGTGAGTCCCATGTGGCATCATATTAAATTATATAGGCAGCCACTTGTTCTCAACTGATGCACTGAGCTGAGAGTTGTGGGTTGAGCAAGCAGCCTTCTCCTCGGGAAATGGCTGAAAAGATGCTGTAGCTCCACAGACCTCCGGACCTCGGAAACTGGGCCTGAAAGCAGAGGAGTGAGGGCCACCGCAGGGAGGGCTCAGCTCTGGGCAGAAGATACCATGATTGTGGCTGAACTCCTAGACCATGGGCTGCGGGGCACTTTGCCCTAAAGGTGGGTCAGAGTCTGGGTGAAGTTGGATGTGCTACGGTAGGAGTGGTTCTCTGCTGGGAGTGCCCTGGCCACCTCCTGGTTGCATCTCTTGTGTTTGGGCTTCTGAGATGGCAGATGCCCCTCCTCTTGCCTCTGAAGGTTTGTTGTGTCAATCTGACCTGCTTTAGCCTAGCTCTGTTGTTAGAGCTCTGGAGGGATGGGAGGGTGTGTGTGGGGGGTGAGGGTGTGGGGGTGTGTGTAAGATGTTT
This sequence comes from Dama dama, assembly GCF_033118175.1. Classification (NCBI taxonomy): domain Eukaryota; kingdom Metazoa; phylum Chordata; class Mammalia; order Artiodactyla; family Cervidae; genus Dama; species Dama dama. Next base: position 40,613,176 of record NC_083681.1, on the reverse strand, counting down.
AGTGGTTGGGGGTGGCAAAAAGAGGATGAATATGGAAATAAAAGAATGAAGGACTTTTAAAAGAAAAGATCTACCTAATTTTACTGTATGCTGTCCTCTGCTCCCTTGTAAAGGTAAATCTAAGCATGCATTCTCAAAGTGTAGTGAGAAGCTTTTGGCTTCCGTGAGCTATTAGCTGGCTAAATGCTCTTCCCGAGACCTAACAGCCTGCTCTGCTCAGTAGCTGGAGCAGGGAGGGTGTTGTAATTCTCATTAGTGACAGTAATATCAACTGGACAAATATCTTACTTCAAGAGCTCGTAATCACTGATGCCTAATGGACCTTTGAAATTCTCCCAAATAGTTTGGAATAAATAGATAAAGGCAAGGACTGAAATGGGTTTGACTGATGTGCATGCAAGTCCTTGGCAAGACTTTCCACTCAGTTTCCTCTCAGATTAAACATGTTTGGGTTTATGCCTGGGCTGAAATTCCTCCCCACGGACCTTGACAGGTTAAAGATTACATCAGTTTGGGCTCTTGGATCTGGGTTCTGAAAAGCCCACAACTAATACAGGAGTAAAAAGGTAGCTGTGAGCAACATTTAGTTAACGTGAGAGCCCGAGGGATGGCTGTGTTGACAGTCTCCTTGGCTCCGCTGAAGACGTGCAGGGGGGACCTGACTCCTCCCGGGGGCCCCCAGTGCTTTTATGACAGATTCACAGCTGGTTGATGAATCAGTGCACCCCAAAGTCACTCATTTGCACCCTCTGGGAAAGTACTTGTGTTGAAAGTCCCAGCAACTGGGGGGAAAGAAGGAGACTTGAGGGATCCTGAAGTTACAGCTGACCCTGGGCTGGGTGTCAAAATTGGGGCAGGGGGTGGAGCAGACGCAGAGGGAAGGAAGGAATGGAGAAAAAAGAACTCAGGCTGATGCTGAGTGAGAGGCATTTTGTTGTTTCATTTAATACATTGCGGAGACCATTGGAAAGGATGATTTTCCCCTTTATTTACTAGATAATTATATATGTTTTCCTTATATTAATTGCCACATAATATATTGTATTATATTTCCCTAGGGGCTTTGATAGACTGTTGTTATGGATTTTTAGAAAGAAGTTGTTATCCATTAAGAATATTAATCATGCTTGCCCTATTAGTTCCATTTTTTGTTTCCAGATTGACCTAATTCTTAGTTGCTTGACCTGATCTGCCTTCTTATTTTATAAAACAAGCCTGTGGTTTCCTTCTGCTTCTCTTCACCCAGAATCTAGTTCTTCAGTACCATGAAACACACACATACACACACAAACAAGAACTTGCTATAGAAAACTTCTGACAGATACTAAAGTAGAAAGAGGAGCTGGTACACACCCTTAAGCCCATCACTCTCTTCAACAAGGATTAATCCGTGGCCAACTTTGTTTCATGTATACCTCCCATCTGACCCTCAGCCCCCACCAGAAGATTCTTTTGCAGTGAATCCCAGGTATACCATTTCAGTATTTTTATTTCGGTTATAGCTCTTAAAGAAAAGGGTTTTTTGTTTGTTTGTTTGTTTTCAAAAAAGAAAAACACAATTATTATATTACATGTAGATAAAAGTCTAATAATTCCTTAACATGTTTAGCTATTCAGTCTCATAATTTTGATCATTTATTATTTTTAGTTTGTTGAAATCAAGATCAAAATAAGACCCATGCCTGGCAATTAATTGATATTATTCCAGATCTCATTTCTTCCTTGGAATATATTTATTGAAGAAACTCATTGAGTTCCCACAGTCTAGATTTTGCTAGCTGTATCTTGACAGTGTCAGTTAACATGTTCGTCTGTCCCCTGTGTCTCCTGAGAATTGAGAGGTAGACCTAGAGCTGATGGTGGTGTGTCCCTTTGGGGACAAGAGGAAGGAGAGGCATGATGTCTGGTTGTCACTGATTTGTCAGGAGTCATTAGCGCTCATTGCCTGGAAACCTTCATTCATTAGGGGTTTCCAAATCATCATGTTTTAATTCATCTCTTCTATCATCATTTATCAGCTGAAATGCTTTATAAAGATAAATGTTGCCTCATTAGACATTTGATCAATGCAGGTATGGTTTGATTTAAAGAGAGAGGATAAACATCAGATATTTTCTCTTTACTCACCAGTTTTCAGAATGAAGGGGTTTCCTAGCATCCTCCAGAGGTGACAGAGAGGTGTTGAGTTTTATTTTGTTTTTCTGCGTCATTATTGACTCGTGGATTTAACTATATGTGATGTATTTGAACCCCTTGCAGTTATTATCCATGTCGATGCTCAAATTTTTCAGTCTTTGGCCAGTGAAAGCCTCTTGGATGTGATCTTAATCTGGTACAAGTTTATACCTAACTGATTTCTAGCAATAAGATGCTCCAGGCTCATCTTATATATTTTCTGCCTCAGAGCTAGAATTGGCCATTTCTCCAGGAGCCCTGATTCCTCTTATGGGAAATGACATTATTGTTTAGAGCCCACAATCCAAGTGCTATGCATGTTGAACAGCATCTTTTCCCATCTCTGAAAATCCAGCCAAACCACAGTCAACACCACCACTTGTTAAAACCGGGATGGTCATCACCCCCTCTGTCATCTCCATCTGGCCTTCACCTTGCCTCCAGACCACCTCCCAGTCTCTGTAACACCCACAAAACCCTCCTTCTTAACCTACCTGGGTACTTTCACCATGCCACTTGACCCAAAACTTCCTTCTGCATTATGAAGCATTTCATGGGCCTTTTTCTTCTGCCTCTTTCACAATCCTGTCCTTATCAATGCAAGACAAAGGGATAGATCATCATTTCTTAAAAGTCTCCTCCAACTTTGTTCTTAAGCTCTGTTGTCTCGCCAAAGTCTTGCATGTTTCATGAGATCATCTCTGAGCAGTCCCACTCTCTCTCAGGGCTTGTCCACATTCCTAGACACACTCTGGGGAGAAGTGGGCTAGCGGTTACCAAATGCTCACTAGGGCATGTCCTACTGTGCTGGGCATTTCATGTGTGCTATGTCATCTAAGCTTCTTACAATCTTACAATTCTTCTTACAATTCTTACAATCTTATGAGCTAAGAATTATGATTCCCATTTCAGAGGGGCATCTTATCAGTTATTAGATAAGAGGCAGAGCTGGGATTCATCCTTTCTTCAGAGCCCAGGCCAGCTCTGATCACCTAATCATAGTGCTAGATCCCAGGAGGACTTCTGCATGGATGGATCCACTAAGGAATCTTCCTGAGCCTTCTGTAAACCTGTAGAACTCTGCTCTCCTTATCCTACATTGCTTTCAGGAGTAAATCCACACCTTGTGTGTTCTGGCTCTTGGCTAACACCTCACAGACTCATTGCTCTTCAGCAGTCTTCCTGAAAATGGGCCTGTTCTCCTGTCTCCTGCTCCCTCTTCACCTGATAAACTGCTACTTCTCCTTTAAGAAGTAACTGAAGCATCTCTTTTTAGGCACTCCCCCCTGACTTCCATCTCCAGATGAGTTAAATGATGCTGCTTTGGATCCCCCAGGGGACTGTGCTCTGGGAGTGGGTCTTATTCGTCCCTTTGACCTCAATTCCAATTATTTGTGAAACTGAATCAAATGGCAGGTGGAAGTGTCAGGCAGGCAATCAGAACACCAAACACAGTAAAAGCATCTCTGATTTACTACAGTTTCTTTTAATAGGTTCTCTGTATAGTACCTGGCCCAGGAAAGTTGCTCAGCAACACTGTTAAATCCACACTTACACAAATGAATGAGTGTGTGGTACCAGTCACCCCATGCTTGCTCACATGGGGCAAATGTTGCCTTCCTTGAGATGGTTTTTACAGTTTCCTGTGGCCCCTGTCACTCTCTGCTTCCATTGTACATGTGTATTTTTGTCCGTAAGTTAAAGTTTGCTCTGGGCCGGAAGATGCAACTGGCATGAGGCTCCCAACGCATCGTCTTGCACGTAGTCAAGACTCAATAATTATCCGTGGAATTGAATCAAATGGCAGGTTGTACAGAAGGAAGTTACAGGGGAGGTGCCGGGCAGGCAATCAGAACACCAGACAGACAGTTAAAGCATCTCTGATTTACTACAATTTCTTTTAATAGGTTCTCTGTACAGATTAGCTGTCAACATGGATTATTGGTTTAGTTTTAAAAAAAAAAGAACCCAGGGAGCTGCAATAACTCTTGTGAGGCACAGAGACTGGCAGCATTTTGTCACTGCTTCCAGGGCGGTGGTCAAAGATGTCTCTGGGACAACACTCTGTCATAAAGCTGAAGAGGCCTAGATAATAAGCAAAAAATGCTTCCACCTAAAGAACCAAGACCTGTTGGTCTTCTCTGCTCCTTCCTTTGCTGTCTCCAATTCTCTCTCTCTCTTTTTTTTTTTTAAAGCCCAGACCCACCGAAGATTACCATCTGGCTCTGACCTAGAAGGCGGAGCTGTTTTTTTGTGCTGTGTTTATTTCTGTTGGAAGGGGGCACTGTTCAAGGATCAGCCTGGCCACACTGCCCATTCATTCCGAAAATACGTATTAACATCTCATGGCCATGCAGCAGTGGGCACGCCTCTTGGCACATTCGAAATAGTGGAGGAGATGGGTTCTTCAGATATGTGCACAGATAGATAATTACAAACAGTGCTAAGTGAGGTGGATAGAAGAACAAAGATGCATCCATGGAAGGGTCTGGCACTGCCTTCTCCATGAAGCCCTCCCTGGCCCCTCCTGGCAGTGTAAGCCTAGCCTGCTCTCCCTCATCACCCAGAGCCATGCCTATGTTGGCCCTCAGACCACTGAGACTTCAGGTGTACATGAATGTGAGCTCCTAGGGCAAGGGTTCATTCTTTTCTAGAATATGTGTGGCATATAGCAGGTGCTCAATCAGTATTTAAGACTGGGAGGAAACCAATGAGCACATTTTACCAGGCCTCATTCCATTAGATGAAGAAGTCAGAAACTTCCCTCAGCGCTGTGATTATAGTGGTGTGATGATGAGCTAGTTCCAAAACTTCTGCTCCATCCCAAGAAGGAGGCATCTCTCTTCCAGAAGGGTTGGAGGGAGTGAATAATGAGCAGAAGTCTTCAGCATAAGGCCTGGCCTATTCAGGAGCTCAGCACAAGGGACGCCCCTTCCCCTGCCCCCTAGAAGTTTCCTCAGAGTGGTCTTGTGCTCTGACGTAAGCACCCTGGCCAGCAGCAGTACCAGCCTCCTCTCAGGGCAGACCTGAGCCAGGTCAGGTCCATCTCCTGCTCAGCTCTGAGTCTCCGTCCTGGGCATGTCACAGTGGACACTAAGGGAATGTCTGTTTGGAATGGCACGGGCTTAGTGTCAGAATAAGATGAACAGGGTTCTGCAGCCCATCCATTCTGATTTACTTCTTCCTTGGAGAACAAGAGTATGTTCCCCTCCCAGATATGTTGCCCAAAACATACCCTTTTAGCTCCCACCCGATCTCCTAGAATTTGTCTCCTAGGGGAAAGGGTGACAGATCCTGGCCCCCGGATCCCTGGGTGAGCACAGTAGATGCTTTTGCACTGAACACAGCATCCCAGGTCACCTCCTTTTTCAGCCCAGCTTGGAAGATGGTTTGGTGTACTCAGAAGGCTCCCCACTTAATCAGGCACCTCCACTTTTCTATCCCAGGGCTCTGGCCTCTGAAGCTCCCTCATTCGGCACCCAGCGTGGCCTGGAAGTATAGAGATAGCACCCGGGGGCCACCTCAGTAGTAGGGAAGTCTCCTGGAGACACTGCGTGTGGTTCCTTACCCCATAGGAGCTGCGGTTCAGGTGCCCACAGGTAACCAGCTCAGTAACATGTACCCCCTTTGCTGGCTCTTCCCGTGTCTCTGCATCTCTTTCCTCGCCCCTCACCCCTTTTCCTGGGATTTCTTTCCCCTTTCAAATGACTTCAAACTCATACACTAGGGAAAGGAGACAGCTAACTGGTAGAATCATCTTCCAGAGAACTTTTCAGGAAATCTCCTGTACTTTCTGAACTTTAGCTTCCTCATCCACTAAAGAGAGCAAAGAGCCTGTAGCCTGAACCTCGCATCAGGCTGTCATCTGGTTCCCCAGAGGCCCCACATTTTGCACTTGCTGGTCCCGCTGCCTGAGCACCCCCTCCCCTCCCTGCTCACCCCCCTCCATAGCTGGCAAATGACTCAACCCTCCAGATCCAGCTGCCTTCCCCGAGGACTGGAAACCCCCTAAATGTCCAACAGTTATGGAATGGTTAAGTAATGTATGTGCGTACCTTCAACAGAGATTGAGAAAGCCAGTTAAGGGGATATTTTTGATGGCATAAGGAAGTACAGTGCGATTACCTGATACTATAAAAACTGGCCATAGAACTACCCAGTATGGGAGTATGTGTAAGTGTGTATATAAAATGTAGGAAAACAGAAGAAAACATAACATGTTACCTCGAAGCAGTAGGGTTGTTTTCCTCTTAGTTTTTTAATATTTTTCAGGTTCTCTTAAGTTAGCACTTTTTCTTTTCTACCCAGAAATAAGTCAACTTGTTATTTAAAACAAACAAAAATACAGCTTAATTGTCGCCTCTGTCCTCAGAGAGGCTAAGCCTACGAAGAGTGACCAGACCACCTGTAGGGTTCAATGTACAAAAAATGTTCCACAACATTTTTTGTACAAATGTACACAAATGTAAACAAAGCTGGAACACTTTGTTTAGTTAACTTAACGAGTGTTAACTAGTTAACTTAACTAGTGTTAACTTAACTAGTTAACACTGAACTAGTTAACTTAACTAGTGTTAACTTAACTAGTTAACACTGAACTAGTGTTAAGGATGTAAACTCTGGAGCCAGCTGCTGTTGTTCAGTTGCTGAGTCATGTCCGACCCTTGCGACCCCTCAGACTGTAGCACGCCAGCATCTCTGTCCTCCACTGTCTCCCGGAGTTTGCTCGTGACTGCAGCTGTGAAATTAGAAGACACTTACTTCTTGGCAGGAAAGCTATGACAAACCTAGACAGCATATTAAAAAGCAGAGACATCACTTTACTGACAAAGGCCCACATAGTGAAAGCTGTGGTTTTCCCAGTAGTGTACAGATGTGAGTGTAGTTGGACCATAAAGATGACCGAGCACCGAGCACTGACGATTCGAAAACTGATGCTTTCAAATCACTGTGGTGCTGGAGAAGACTCTTGAGAGAGTCAGCAAGGAGATCAAACCAGTCAATCTTAAAGGAAATCAACCCTGAACATTTATCAGAAGGATTGATATTGAAGCTGAAGCTCCAGTGTTTTGCCCACATGATGCAAAGAGCCAACTCATTGGAAAAGACCCTGATGCTAGGAAAGATTGAAGGCAAAAGGAGAGGAGGGTGGCAGAGAATGAGAAGGTTAGGTAGCATCACTGACTCAATGGATATGAACTTGAGCAAACTCCAGGAGCCAGCTGACCTGGGGTCAATCTGGGTTCTACTTTTTTGCTCAAGTTACATAACCTCTCTGGGTCTCATTTTCCTCATTCGTAAAATGGGGATAATCAGTTCCTACTCACTGGATTTTGGGGAAGATTAGATGAGTAAATATATATATTATTAAAGAAGGTGTCCCTGGTACAAAGGAAATGCAGTGCAAGCATGTATTCTTTCACTTCATCATCATCCATTCACGGGAGAGTTTCCACCAACAGCACTCCTTCAGGATAGCCCACCAGCTGACCTCCAGGCAAATCCAGATTTAGCCCACTAGTGAACTGAGCCAAACAAAACACAATGATGCTGTGGTCACTCACTGGCCACCCCCCTGCCCAGAGCCCTTGTTTCAGTGGAGTCCACCACTTGGAAATTCCAATGGACTGGTACTTGATGTGGCACTTTAAGCAGCACTGAGCCACTGCAAAAAGAAATGACTGGCTTACTTTGAATTAATAAATAAGAAGGCTATAGACATGAAGATCAAAGAGCCACAGAGAAAGAAATAAATTTGACTCAGGCGATACAGAGATACAAAGCGAGTGAGTTGCAAAGGCCACCCTGGTTGCCTTGAGCCCCGCTGGTCTTCCCATGGTCTCTGCATCTCCCATGTACTCCTCTGTTGTTCTCTCCACTTTGGAAGAATGCTCTGCTCTCAGGACTTGGTTCAGAACTGCGTGGAGGACCATAACATTACTACAGTGCAGTCTGTGTGCACATCTTTCCCCTCCCGCCTCAACTACAGCATCTTCTGAGCACTTACTGAGTGTCTAGCAGCACATGCCTGGCGTACTTGTCTCTCGCCGTCACCACAGGTAGCTGCTCTTCGGACATCTACCAGCCCCAGAAGGAAAGTACTTGTTTGTCGCTGTATTCACAGCTCCTGGCCCAGCCCCTGGTACCAGAGGTGCCCATATGTGCTTATGAATGAAAGAGATGAGCAGTGCCAGTTCCACCCTGGCTGTCCTGAGTTGTCGTGCCCACACTTCGCATCTAATTAGCTAACATACCAGGTCAGTTTCTATGGTCTCCTCAAGGCTGTCGTTAATACAAATGCTAGGGTATATGGATGCACAGAGGTGCACACGCATGCATGACAGCCTGGTGTTACCCATTATAAACTCCCAGAGTGACACACCTACATCACTTTCTACTTAAGTAGGAACAGACCTTTAAAACAAGCAAGTGGTTCTGGTGCTAGATCTAAAGCGGTACCGGACATGGTGTGGCAAAAGACAAAGAACGGTGATGTGTTTGATTTTGATCAGAGACCCTCTGTGCCTGAGCAGTGTTTTAAATTCCCACGGCTTACTTGAGACCTCACCAGTGTTTCAGTTCGCATGGTTTTGACAGCCCAAAGCTAGTCAACGGTGCATCCATCTCCCTCTGAGCGTACTTGGCAATTGGAGGGTTGCTGGATCACGTGTTTGGCTGAACAATGAATTAATGTCCAAGGGCCATCTGCCTGGCAGCCTTCCAACTCTGCAGAGACTATAAAACTGACCAAAACAAAGATATGGGTGGAAACTTTAAGACTTGGGACTATAGATTCCCCTGTCAGCTCCCATCACAATACCAACCTCTAAGTTCCTTTTTTGGCTGTGCTTCAAGGCCCAGATGTCAGACCCTGGTGACTAAACAGCTATGTCAGGTAGAGCAGAGTGTGGGGAGACCCTGACTGTCTGCTGAGGCCACTCTGAGCTATTCCCATGTTTGCCTGGTGCTTTATATTACGGCCGCTGAAATAAGTTTTGTTTTTTTTTTTTTTTAAAGTAATAAAACTCTGGTTTAAGGGCTAGGATGGAGGGGGTGGTTATTTTGCATTTCCTTTTGATAATTTCACATAGAAGAAGAATGAACCCACATGTTATAGTCGGGGGTGAGTATTCAGAACAGAATCTGTCCCCCAAGAAACCTCTTGGAGCCAGAGTAATGTCCCCCAAAGATATCCATATCCCAGATGTGGATTTTAATGAACCTATGGATGTATTAGCTTACATGGCAAAGGGAAGTTAAGGCTGCAGGTACAATTATGGCTGTTCATCAGCTGACTCTAAAATAAGGAGATTGTCCTAGGTTTTCCAGGTGGCCCAGTGTAATCATAGAGTACTTAAAAATAGAAGAGATAGGCAAAAAAGAGGTCAGAGTACTGCACTGTGAGAAGGATTTGACCCCCAACCCCCATTGCTGACTTTGAAGGTGGAGAAAGGGGACCACAAGCCAAGGAGTGCAGGTGGCCTCCAGAAGCCAGAAAAGGCAAGATAATGGATCCTCCCCTGGAGCCTCCGGAAAGGAGCAGACCCTGCCAATGCCTCGGTTTTAGCCCAGTGAGACCCGTGTTGGACTTCTAACCTACAGAACCATAAGGATAATAAATCTGTGTTGTTTCAAGCCACCAAGTGTGTGGTAATTGTTACTACAGCAATGGAAAACTAATACAACAGCCCATGTCATAAAAGCCCCATCCGGAACAATGGATAGATTCAGTTTCCAAAGCAGTTCCAGAGAAAGCAATAAAGACACCTTCAGTGATGGTTGTACTAGTGGGACAGATCCCTTCTTGGGAAAGCAGAAATGACCTTGCCAGGCATCCTTAAGTTATGGGGAAGCTCTGTCTTCTCATCCCAGCCCTGGAAACAAACCTAAAAACCATGCAGTTTCTATGTGGAAACAAGTTCTCACTTGGGAGTAAGTACAGCTTGCACTATAGGACTTTGAAATGGTCTCTCTGCTTTGTTTTCCGTACACATGCTTCTGTAGGGGTCAGCTAATGTTGGGCAAATTACCACTGTCTCCTTGGTGATGGAAAGAAACATGTGTGTCTCTTAAAATTATGGATTTCCCCCCAGTGAGCGCTATATTTCGTTGGAAAAATAGCAAATTTGGGTTGATTTTTTTAATAGACTATTTTTATAATACTTTTAGATTTATAGGGAAAATGAAAAGATAATACAGAGGGTTCATTTATGCCTATGTTCAGTTTTCCCTGTTATTAACATTTTATATTAACATGCTACATTTGTTATAATTCATGAACCCATATTAGTATTATTAACTTAAGTTATTCAGATTGTTTTCAGCGTTTACCTAATGTCCTTTTTCTGTCCCAAGTTCCCTTATAGGATACCGTGTTACCCTCAGCAGTCACATCTTCTAAGGTTTCTCTTGGCTGTTACATTTTCTCAGACCTTCCTTGTTTTTAATGACCTTCTCACAAAACTCAAAATTATCACAGACTTAAATATAAAATATAATGTATAAAATTTATAGAAGAAAATATAGCAAATCTGTTTGATTAAGGAGTTTGGCAATGAGTTTTTAGATGCAACACCAAAAGGACAAACCATGAAAGAGAAATCAATAAGTTGGACTTCATTAAAATCTGCATAAGATCTTGTTAAAATGGAAGGTGTATGGTCTGTGTCTAGATTAATTTTTGCAGTTGGCCATCCAATGGTTCCAGCATTTGTTGGTATGACTGTCCGTTCTACATTGAATTGCCTTTGCTCCTTTGTCAAAGAGCAGTTGACTGTATTTGTGTGGGTTTGTTCCTGAGTTCTCTATTATGTTGCATTGACTTATGTGTCTGCTCTTTTGCTACTGTCATTTTACCTTGACTACTGTAGCTTTATGATAAGTCTTGAAGTCTGGTAGTGTCAATCCTCAACTTTGTCCTTCTTTAATATTTTGTTGTCTACTTTGAGTCTGCCTTCCTATGTGAACCTTAGGATTGGTTTGTCAATATACACAAAATAGCTTGCTATAACTCTTGACTAGGATTACATTGAATCTATAGGTGAACTTGGAAAGAACTGACACTTTAATACTATGTCTTATAATCTATGAACACTGACTGTCTCTCAATTTATCTAGATCTTCTTTGATTTCTTTCATCAGAGTTTTGTAATTTTCTGTATGCCATCCCTGTGTACATGCTGTTAGATTTATATCTTAGTATTGCCTATTTGCGTGCTACTATAAATGTTATTGGGCGTCCCTGATGACTCAGATGGTAAAGAATTCACCTGCAATGTGGGAGACCTGGGTTCAGTCCCTGGGTTGGGAAGATCCCCTGGAGGAGAGCATGGCAACCCACTCCAGTATTCTTGCCTGGAGAATCCCCATGGTTAGAGGAGCCTGGTGGACTGCAGTTCCTGGGGTTGCAAAGAACCAGACACAACTGAGTGACTAAGCACAGCACATAAATGATATTGTGTTTTTAATTTATAACTTGAATCATGTATTGTTGGTGCATAGGAAAACAATTGATTTTTGTCTATTAACCTTCTATCCTGCCCCCTTGCCATAACTGCTTATTAGTTCTAAGAGTATGGACTTCCCTGGTGGCTCAGAGGGTAAAGAATCTGCCTGCAGTGCAGGAGACCTGGGTTCAATCCCTGGGTTAGGAAGATCCCCTGGAGATCCCCTGGGTAGCAGTGGCTACCCACTCCAGTATTCTTGCCTGGAGAATTCCATGGACGGGGAGTCTGGCTTCCTGTCAGCAGTCCATTGGGTCACAAAGATTCAGACATGACTGAGCAACTAACACATAAGACTATGGGGGTTTTCTTGTTGTTGTTCTGTTTCATCATTGGCCAATTCTTTGGGAGTTTCTATACAATCAATCATATTATCTACGAACAAAAGTGAAAGTGAAAGTCGCTCAGTCGTTTCCAACTCTCTGCAACCCCATGGACTATTACAGTCCTTGGAATTCTCCAGGCCAGAACACTGGAGTGGGTAGCATTTCCCTTCTCCAGGGGATCTTCTCAATCCAGGGATTGAATCCAGGTCTCCCACATTGCAGGTGGATTCTTTACCCTCTGAGCCACAAGGGAAGGTTGTATTTTTTCCTTTCCAATTTGCATGCCTTTTATTTCCTTTTTCTGCATTATTGGAATAGCTAGAATTTTTAGTATGATTTTGAATAGAGGAGGTATCTTTCTCTTGTTCCCAAGATATCCTATATCTTAGGATATAAGCATCCATTTTCTCACCATTAAGTGTCTTTTGGTAGATGTTCTTACAGGTTGATTTTCCACATAGAGAAAAATTGTTGGGCTTTGACAATCAGACAGTGTAGATGTCTCAAGCTGCAAGAACTTCTGGGGAGACCACTGAGCCATTTAGAAATTAAAGGAACTTGAGTGAGCTTTCATGAGGGCCAGAAATTAATCACTGGAGTCCCGAGAAGGAGCTAGAGCAGCCTAAGTACCTTCACTGAGGTTCACTTGCACTAAAGGAGAAAGAACAACCTGCATATCCTCTTGCCCTCCCTCAGTCTGGTGTTTGGGTTTTTCATCTATAGACATGGGGAGCATGGTCTAGGGCATGCTGGGGAACAGATGAGTTCACAGCCCTTGACACTCTGGACCCTACCTACTTATTCACCCTTTGTTCTCCCACCCTGTTTCTCCCGTGTGCACCCTATATTCCCAGTGTTCAGGCATAATTACTGCTGTCTCAGTAGTTGCCCTGTTTGTCTACATTTTGCTGTTTATATATAAGGTGTGCTTTTTGTGAGGCACCTGTGTTGGATGAAAATTTAAGTTTTTCAAAGTCCGGCTCACGTGTCCGCCTGAGAATCCTTCCCAGTCTTCCCCATCTAAAGTTAACCTTGTTGCCCCCACCACTGAGCTCCCACAGCCCTCTGTTACATGTATCTCATCCGAGTGCAGCGTACTGCCCACTGTGTCTCTCTGTGCCTGCCTCTCCTACCAGAACAGATTGAGGCAGACTCGTGTCAAATCCCCAAACCCAGGGCTGGCACAGGGTTTGCTTCAAAGGAGGTGCCCAGTAATGTGTATCGGTCAAATGAATGAAATTACTAGCTTTGCACAAATGGACCCTTTTGTACCCTTAGAACCCTCTGTCTATTCTTCTCACCATACTCGTTTTCCATCTGGTATTCTTTAGGCCCTTGTATGTATATGCTGGAGTATAAGAGATATATGCAGCTATTCTGTTTTTCATGGAAAAAAAGGAAGGGAAAATTACTGTTCTTTGTAGACCTACTGTCTTCATCCATCAACTTTATAATCTTGGTGTCCCATGCACCGATTAGGGAGTTAAGGCTCCAAGCCCCAGAAAACACCAGCTCAGCTGACTTAAATAAAAAAAGAACTTCCTTTATCACTTATAACAAGATACAAAAAGCTAGGGTGGCTCTAGGAATGGTGGCTTAGCAGTATCAACAAGAACTCCTTTCTTTCTTCCCTGCCAACCTTAACGTATGAGCTTCTCCTTTGGGCAGACTTAACCTCATGACTACAAATCTAGGCATAACATCCTGAAGCAGTAATGGTTAGAAGGAGAAAGATACCTTCTCTTCCTTGAGCCTCTTTTTTAAATGAAGGACAATTTTTCTAGAAGGTTCTAGAAATTTCCAGTCACAGCTCTTTGACCAGAATTGTGTTACATGACAATGCTTGAGCCAGTCACTGCTAAAGGAATTGAGATTATCATGATTAGCTTAACTCAATTGAAATCTCACCTAGAGGCATGGTGGTGGTGGGGGAGCGGTTTGTGCAGTGTATACTGGAACAAAATGAGAGAGTATTATTTCATCAGAGAGAGAGAAAAAATAAAATCAATGTTGGGGAAGAAACTAATAGTGTCAGCTACACCTTTGTTTTAAAGAAAATTGTTTTCTACCACATTTCGAAGTCACACGTTTTAAGTTGCCAACATAAGGTCCCATGGCTGATTAAAAAGAGAAGTAGGATTCAAATCCAGGTCTGAATTTCAGACTTCAAAGCCCATCCATGTACTTGTTCTGCTGCACGGCTGGACCCGGAGTCACGCTGTGTTTCCCAGAAAAGCCAGGCTCCCTCCCTCATGGTGAGCGCTTCAGGAGTTGAGGCAATTGCCCTGCTCTCCCAAGCCCGACCTTCAGCTGGGCATTTAATCTGTTTATTAAGTTATGACTAATGGCGCCGCGAGACACCGAAGGCTGCACATTCAGACCTAGTTTTAGATTGTTAGAGGAGGTTCGGGGGAAAACATCATATTCATATTCTATGCCGAGAAAATTCAATTGCAGCTCTTTCTCTTTCAGAGTGCAGGGATGGCGAGGGGCTTCTGCTGGGTCCTGCTTTGGTTTAACAGAAATGAAACCTCCAAAGCACGTGGGCTGATTTGGGAACGTGGCCACTAATGCAGCCCCATGGGGCGGGGGGCCAAGCCTGAGCCGGGCAGTTTGCATATTCACTTTTACAAACAGTTGGCTCCGAGTCAGCAGTTAATGGGATGGGAATGATGTTCCTGTACCAAATCATTTCCTGAAAAAAAAAACAAAAAACATTTCCAATTGCAAACATATCTCAGCCTTTCTTCTCGGGTTTGTTTTGTCTCTGTGAGTGAATTAAAGAGGCAGGGCAGAGGGGAGTGTTTCTGACTAGGGATTTTTCATCTGAAAACATTTTTAACAATGATCTACACAGAAAAAGAGGTCCTGTTCGGACCCACATTTAGGAGCCGTGGCTGCAAATATGGTGTCTCTAGTCACACGTTAGAGGTATAAATATCTCTACATTCACAGATTGGCTCTTACTGGACAACAGTCTTGGGACAGAGGTCGCTTTCTTCTCTTTACAAAAAGTAAGCTGGAAATGCTGCCCTAGAAATGTGCCCACACACGCACACACAGGATCAGGCCAAAGTATGATTTTCCTCCCCTAAGGACAGGCTGAAAGTCTTTGCATGCTATACACGGCTTTGGTAAATTGTGCTTCAACTTATAACCTGTGCAGTGGAAGGGTAGTCTTAACAGGTTCATTCATTTATTCAACAAATGTTCCTTGAGTGCTTATCATTTTAAGTAATAATTGCAGATAATTACATAGCTCTTAACCAGGTACCAGACACTCTTCTAAATGTTTTACATGTATTAACTCATTTAAACTTCTCAACAACTCTAGGAGGTAGGCAATATTATTATCACCCCCATTGTGCAGGTAAGGAAACTGAGGTGTAAGATGGATGAGCTTGCCCAAAGTCATGTACTGGTAAGTGGTAGAACCTGGATTTGAATGTAGGCAGTCTGACTCCTCTTCGGAGATCTAATATCGAACAAAAGAGAAAAAGTGCCAGTCTTTCCACACCTTACATTCTGCTGAGGAGGGGATAGATAATAAATGTAGAAATAATAGTTATTTCAGATTGTGATGAGTGCTAGGGAGAAAATACTACACAAGAGGGAGGCAGGGGGCTATTCAGAGGGTCTTGTAGGTCTTAGGAAGGAATTAGGGTTTTATTCTGAGTATAATGGGAATTCCCAGGTGGCAGTAGTAAAGAATCCTCCTGCAATGCAGGAGATGCAGATTCAACCCCTGGGTCAGGAAGATCCCCTGGAGAAGGAAATGGCGACTCTCCCCAGTATTCTTGCCTGGGAAATCCCATGGACAGAGGAGCTTGGCAGGCTACAGTCCAGAGGGTCCCAAAAGAATCAGACATGACTGAGCAACTAAGCATGCACATGAGGGGAAGCCACAGGAAGGCATAAAGCAGGAGAATGTATGATCGTGTTTACATCTTTATAGATCATTCTGATTGTGCCCTAGGAAGTAGACTGGCATGGAGAAAATGCATCAGAAAGCAGTGGGCAGGTTAGAAGGTGGTTCTGGTTATTTAGGTGAAAGATAACAGTGGCCTGAACCAGAATAATGATGATGGAGCTGGTGAGAAGTGGTTGGAATAGGGTCCTGTCTTGGAGGTGGAACCCAGAAAACTTGCCAATGTATTGGCTGCAAACAGTGAGGAAAAGAAGAAGGGAAGGGTGATTCATCAGATTTTGGCTTGAACTCTTGTGCAAATGGTAGTGCCATTTACTGAGGAGGATAAGAAGGAAGGTGGACAGTCTTGACGTAGTGTTGTTACAGTGGAGGTAAGGGTACTGAAGAACATGTGTTCTGTTTTGAATGTATACATTTGAGATCTCCATTAGTAGACAAAAGAGGAGATATTGAGTGAGTCTGGAGCTCAGGGTCAGGCCTAGGCTAGAGATTTTGTTTGTTTTTATTTGTTTATGGTTCTTGTTTTAATAATGAGTTAACCGTTGTTTTCACAGCCCAATGAGGCTGGGCAAATAAAACCACTCAAAAGAATATATTAGGACAGAGCTTGGTTGTTTTTGTACATGAAAAATATCTAGGAAGAGGCGTCATTTCTATCCTATCCCTGATTTTGTTGCCTTGAATTCAGTTTTAGATAATAAAATCTTATTAACTTTAAAAATATATAATACAGCATACATCAGGCTGGAGATTTAAATTTGGATATCATCAGCATTTGGATCTATGGGCTCAGCCAGGATAGCACCATCCAACTGAATCTTCTGTGATAATGGAAATCTACATCTGCACTGTCCAGCAGGGTGCCACCTGCCCCATGGGGGCCACTGAGCACTTGAAATGTGACAGGTGGAACTAAGAAACTGAGTTATTAATTCATTTAAACTTCAATAGCTGCATGTGGTTAATGGCTACTGTATCGGACAGCACAGACCTGGTGGCAGGGTGGGGTGGGATGGAATATACAGGTGGAGAAGGTTCTGGGCAAGAGCTAGTCTCTTCACTGGCCACTTAACCCAGTCTCACACCCACACTGAAACATAACTTTATTTCCACTTCCCATTGCCTGGGTAGTGATGCTTGTTAAGTGGTAGAAATCTTGCTTCTTTGTGAGAAACAGCCTGGGAAAAAAAGCAAACTGCTAGTCCTAGGAGGAGTGCTAGGAGACATTATAAAGTCTAAAGAAGCAATTGTGCTTTGCTGGAAAGCAAATGCAAGCGCCTATTTATAGAATCATTTAAACCTTGAAAGTGTCACTTATATTTTTCAATTTTGTTTGGTGGGGGGAATTATATAGACTGGTGGGTGTCTGGATTTGGAGATTCAAGATGGTGCCTGGCTGATATCCCATCTGAATGTCAAGAGCCCACAGCAACAGGACTGAATACCAGCTTCATAATGTGAGTTGTGTCTCTCTAGGGCAGAGTGGGTTTCACTCCCTTTGTTAGGCAATCTCACTCCCCATCCAACTGCAACCATCAGTGACGTCTGCTAAAATGAAAGAACTCTTTGTAAGCAGCTGCCTGTGCTTAAGAGTACTTGCAAGTGTATGCTGGCAATGGGGGAGGCCAGAGTCAATACAAAACAATAAAATGGAAAGATGGGACATTACTTTTACTAAGGTTGATTGCAGCTGCCGTATCACCTCTTTAAGAACCGTTTGGTGACCAGCTCCTTCAGAGGAAATGGTTGTTCTGTGCTTAATTGGTGCAAAGGAATTGCCCAAACTGGAATTGAGTAGAACTGAGGGGATTTGAGCCACTGCTTTTAGGAGAGGTAATAATCCAAGGTCAGTGCTCAGCAAAGGGCCATCACACAGCTTGTTTTGTGGTAGGAATTTGTATTTTTTTTTTTTTTTTTTACTAAGGCTTGGGGGTGGGGGTCAGTGGATGGAGAGGGTGGACTGGAAGTCTCTAGTTGTCACTGACCTCTTGTTATTTTTCTTGAGAACAGTGGAATTGTAGACTTCTAAGATTTGGGAAAGTATAAAAGAACTTGATGGTCACCTATCCAGCTTTTGATGTTCAGCTGAGGGAACGGGCCTGGAGAAGTGAGGTGCCTGACCCCAGGGCCCATGACTCATGACTCCGTATGGTTGAAAGGATAAATCCAGAGCCCAGGGAGAGGCCAGAATGAGGCATCCTTGAGCAGTGCTGGATGGGAGGAGGGGGGTGGGAAGGAGGGAGGGAGGGAGGAAAATGTCCGAAAAAATACACAGGAGCCAATTCAGGAGAGAAGTCAGGGGAGGGTTGACCTGAGGATGGAAAAGGCCTGTGGCTCAAATGAAGCCTCAGTGTGGGGACCTCGTGTATCCAGTCAGCAGAGACTTGTCAAGCGTGCACTCTGCACTAGATGGCAAGCCCTTGAAGGAGGGACAGGAGGGAGGCATGGCAGAGACTTAAGAAAGGCATCAGTGCTCACTTCGCTTCCATTTATTCCAAGATCATTTCTGAAAGGAGGCAGATTTCCATGCCCGATTTTTCTAGAAAAGCGAGTGAGGTGACAGTCAGAAGGAGGGAGATGAAGGGGACAGTTTGGTCCTTTTAGCAAGGAGAGGAAGGAATCAGATGCAGCCTGCATCACAGCTGCAGGCTAACCGTGGTGCTTTCGTTTCTCAATCGGCATCAGTGTGGAACACGGCTACGGGCTGCCGCATAACGCTGTGCTTCCTTCTTACAGTGTCCGAGCTTCAGGAGGAAGGCATGAACGCCATCAACCTGCCCCTCAGCCCCATCCCCTTTGAGCTGGACCCTGAGGACACGATGCTGGGTAATGGGGTCTCTTGTTCTCTCTGGGTTAGCCTGATGCCTTCAGAGCGACCACCTCGCTGACTGCCTTTTCTTTTTAAAGAGGAGAATGAAGTGCGAACGATGGTGGATCCCAACTCACGCAGCGACCCCAAACTTCAGGAATTGATGAAGGTAAGAGGAAATTAGAAGGGGGCTTCAGGTGCCTCCCGACTCCACAGGTGTCTCTAGACCAGTCACCCTGTATAGTCGCCACTTGAGCCACTGCAGAGAGAACAGAAATCCACAGCAGTCCCTGGCCACAGGCAGCTTGCAGTCCAGAAGGCGGACATCTACAGGTTAACAGAGGTGGGACATAACAGGTGCCCAAGGAATGGTATTGACCATAGGCACTGGAGAATTTAGTGCAAGAAACACATTTGCCAGGATCTTATCACTCACACAGTCCTTTCACCGCGTTTCCCAAGGACCCTCAGAAGTACCCTCTGAAGTTGGATTTAGTATCATCTCCATCTCTTTTATAGATGAGGAAACTGCGTCTCAGAAAAACCAGGTGATTGTTCATTTATAGTCATAGCTTGAGTGGAGGAGATGAGATTCAAACAGAAATGATTCAGAAGAAATAACATACTGTGCATATATGTACTTGGCACAGTGACTGACCAATGGTCACCCTCAAAAAATCTCTATTTCATCTCCCTTCTGCTTCCTCATCCTGTGTCTGTCTTCTTCAGCTTCTCCAAGCTGCACTTAAAACAGGACCAAAAGGCACTGGGTGCAGAGTGATTCACTCAAAATGCAAAGCTGAGTGTATCATTTTCCTCTCCAAAACCTGTGTGTAGCTTCCTATGAACTTCAGGTTGAAGCCCACAGTCCTGGGGGTGGTGTTTGACATCTGCACGCTCCAGCTGCCGCTTTAACCTCAAATCATCCCTGCTTGGCAAGGATGCCCAAGGACGCCAGACCTGTTCACGGTGGCCCCCGGCACACACCCACACACAGCACGCTTCCAGCTCTCCCACCACCAGCCCTTTGGTCGTGCAGTCCCTCTGTGCGCAGGCGCTCTACTTGCTGTTTGCCTGAAGCCGAAGCCGGGCCCGTCCTTCAGGAAGCCCTCTCCAAAGCCCCGGGCTGTCACTCGGCCGCTCTGCGTGCTGCTGCGGTTCATGCATATACTTCTGCCCTGTTGTCATCACATGATGTTCCAACTACTCACATACCTCTCGGTCTCCTTCACTAAGTGGAGAGCTGCTTGGGGTTAAAGACTGTCCTTTTTTTCTCATCAGGGACAATCTTTTTTTGTACCCTCAGGATCCAGCACAGAGCGACATATAGCAGATATTAATAAATGCTGGATGCATAGATGTTGGATGGGTGGTTGGATGGATGAAGGAGAGAAGGGAGGGAAGGGGAAGAGAGAAGAAGGAGGGAGGGAGGAAGCATGGAAGCTCCTGCCTTAGGCCAGTAGAACAATGTGCTTTGAAAGCCAGAGCCTCCACTCAAAGGTGGAAATCTAGCCCAGCTCCTGCCTGTGTTGTAAAGGCAATCTGCTTATGCTTAGTCAAAGAAGTCAGACACAAAAGGTGATGCTCTGGGACCGCCCTGGCAGTCCAGTGGTTAAGACTTGCATGCTTCCACTGCAAAGGGGTGTGGGTTCAATCCCTGGTCAGGAACTAAGATCCCACACACCACGTGACATGGCCCAAAAACAAAAAAGGGTGATGTTCCGTTTAGGTGAAATGGTCAAAAAGTCCGAACTGTAGTGCTTGCCTGAAGCTTGTGATCAGGAGCGGTGACTGAGTGCAGAGAGACCAGGGGGACCTTCTTAGGGTGAGGGAACTGTTCTGTGTCTTAATTGTGGTTGTGGTTATACAACCATGTACAGTGACCAAAAGTCATCACACTGTATACTTAAGATTGGTTAATTTTACTGTATATGAATAATACCTTCATAAATAAAGCAAGAGGTTGAAATTAAAAAGGCAGTGGCCTTGTGCAAGCTTCAGTTTCCTTACCTGAAAAACGAAACTGATGCTACCTGCCTCTCGGGATGCTGTGTGGATTAACTGAGTGACTGGTCACCTGGAACGCCTCTGCTGGATGCCTGATGCACAGAGGCCAAGACACAGGCCCCGGAGGACACTGCACAGCCCCACTGAGAGGGAGCCTGGCGCAGGGAGGAGAACGTGTGCTGTGTGTAGAGTGAGGTGGACAAGAGTGGCTATTCCTGTCCCTGCCCACAGTTAGCTCTGGGACCTTGGGCCGTGCTCACCTCTGTGTTTGGTTTTACCTCCGGAACATAGGGGTGACAGTAACCACCTGGACAGATGTCATAACGGGAGAGTGCTTTATTTATTAATGAGATCTGCCCTTACTGGACGTTTGGCCCTTGCTGTATGTAATTCCTTTCTTTTTTTCCCTGATATGGGTTTTGGTTTTTGGCCACTCGGTGTGGCATGCGGGATCTTAGTTCCCTGACCAGGGATCAGACCCGTGCCCTCTGCAGCGGAAGTGTGGAGTCCTAACTGCTGGACCACCAGGGAGACCCTGTAATTCTTTTCCACCACCTAGTGTGGGAGGTGCCTTCAACTTCCACTATAGAGCTGGGGAGTCAGAGGTTCAGAGCAGATAACTAGCTTGCTGTAGATTCATAAATCACAGAGATATACACACAGCAGTTCATGGATAACAGAGGTACACACACATACACACACACACATAACAGTCTGTCGATCCCAGAGATGCACAAATTATTTTAGTAGGTAAAGTGAGGGTTTCAACCCCAGTTTGCATGACTCCAAAGCCCATCCTGTCCTGCCTGCAAAGCCACACAGCCAAGCACTGTGTGCTTGCCATTCGGGGAAGGGAAGGTAGGGGCCAGAGGTGTTAGCAGAGACACTGGTGCCACCAGCACTAGCAGAGCCTATACCTGCAGGTTAACAAGAGTGTTGGACTCACACTCACAGCTGCTGGACACATACTCAGGCGTGTGGATAATTCTGCTCCTTTCAAAATCTGAAGTTCAGTCAAATTTTAACTGTCCAGGATGAGATCACTGGTGTACAAGGAAACACCCTATGACTCTTCTCTTATTCTCTCTCTCTCTGGGTAGGTATTAATTGACTGGATTAACGATGTTTTGGTCGGAGAAAGAATCATTGTGAAAGACCTCGCTGAAGATTTATATGATGGCCAAGTCCTACAGAAACTTTTTGGTAAGAGGAGAGTTGAATGTTGAGCAGTGGGTGTCTTTAAATCTAGTTTGGAGCTGTTCTCCAGTCACAATAGTTCACCTGGAATGGAATAGGGATGGGTAGCCTTGGGCTAGCAGACCAGTGAAATGTACTCTTGGAGTGTTTTACATGAATGCATTGCAAAGGGAGGCTTTGGGGCCAGACAGGATTGCTCCGCCTAGCAGCTGAGAATCACCAGCAGGGCAGATGACAGGACTCCACTGCGCACTGAAAACATGCCTCACCTTGTCCAGAAAATTGTGCACCTGTGGCCTCTGTAGGTGTGTTTACATGTGCGTGGATCTGCGTGGGTGTGTTTGTATACATTTGTCACCTATAGACCTGTACATGTGTGTGTGTTTGCATGCATATATGTATACCTCTGTGATCTGTGGCCTTGTGCGTGTGTGTGTTCCTGTGTGTACCTCTCTCCAGTTGGTGCAAGTATGCAGGTGTGTGGACCTCTGTGACACTTGGCTCCCGTGTGTCTCCAGGTGTCTCGCCTCTGGCAGCGTATGCATCCCTGCGTCAGTTCACAGCTGTTATGTGAAAGTGTGAGGCTGTTGGGGAAGGAAAGGAGACCTCCGGGTGACATTAGTGTTGAGAGGACAGATTCATCATGACTGGATTCGGACTCCTCCTCTCTGTCCCCCACTTTCTGTCATCCTAACTGCTGCCCTAAGTTCTAGACGCTCCTTCTTAGCTTCCCACTAGGGCCTCACACTGAGCTCATCCCCTCTCCTAAGGATGTTTCTTTCCTTCTGAGCGAGTAGAACCCCGTCCTCTCTTCCCTGCCCCTCCGTGGCTGTGGGGCAGGGGGTCTTCACGGCCCCATTTCTTGCTCAGAATTCTCTCCCGCATCCCCTCCTCCCTGCCATTTTCACTTGTCTGAATTGTTGAAACAATTTCCGAGCTCACCTCTTTGCCTCCCATCTCACCTCCTCCAACCCATTCCCCTTTGCAGGGGGGCTGCTGGTGGAGGAACCTTTTTTAACTGCAAGGCTCATTTTGTCGGTCCTTGCTCTCCCGTACCCGTGGGACAAAGTCCAGACCTGTTAGCACAACATTCAGAACACTGCATCTGCCATATCAGCCTCACCTCCAGTCACTCACACGTGTGGCTCATGCCGTGTAAAACGCTTAGAATCACACCTGACACACAGTGAGTGCCCAGTCAGTCCGTATCTTTTATCATTTCATTGGTAGTTATGCTATCTTGAACACCATGCCATATTATGACATACACTCGGCATAGTCACACCTCTTTTCTTTTACCTTTTCTTTTCTTCTGCCTCTGGGGCCCTTCTTCCTCCTTTATCCACTGAGATAAACCATTATCGCTTATTCTTCCTATCTGTAGAGTCAACCAAACGTGCCTCCCCTCACGACATAGTCGCATCTGGAAGAAATAGTCCTGTGTTCTTCTGTGTTCCCTCAGATATAGATACACACATGTGTATGAAGCATTCATGCTTTTATTATATAGATACATACACATGTACATAATATGTATGCCTTTGTTATATAGATATACACACATATATATAATATACATGCTTTTATGTTATAGATACATAAGACACATATACATAATATGAAAGCCTTCATTATTGTAAGACATTCCATTTTGTTTGTAGCTGTTTATGTAAATATATGGGCTTCCCTGGTAGCTCAGCTGGTAAAGAATCTGCCTACATTGCAGGAGACCGTGGTTCGATTCCTGGGTCAGGAAGATCCCTTGGAGGAGGGATAGGCTACCTACTCCGGTATTCTTGAGCTTCCCTGGTGGCTTAGATGGTAAAGAATCCACCTGCAATGCGAGAGACCTGGGTTCGATCCCTGGAATAGGAAGATACCCTGGAGGAGGGCATGGCAAGCCACTCCAGTATTCTTGCCTGGAGAATCCCCATGAACAGAGGAACCTGGCAGGCTACAGTCCATGAGATCATAAAGAGTCAGGTACAACTGGGCGACTAAGCACACATGTATAAGTGTATGTAGGCTTCTCAAGGGGCAGGAGCCATGTCATATTCCTTTTTCCAGTCTTCTCCAGTAATAACACATTGCCCATCACTTAATCAATGTATACTGAACAAATGAATGAATAATATAAAATCTAGTAATGTCTAGGAAGCTAAGCTCATTTGGTACTCAAACATCAATATTAATGAGTATTAATATTTAAAGGCTCGTAAATGTAACTGAACACGGAGGGGAACGTGCTTTGGCACATGCAGATGTGGAAAAACCCTGAGCCTCACTGATTACCTCTCCTAACATTTGTAGCTTTTAACTTCACCACCAAATTTCTAGCTGGGACCTGACACTGTCTGCAAGTGTTCTATGCTGGACTTTCCAAGCAGGGGTGGGACACGGCTGTGGGGTAATGGAACACGGTCATGAAGCAATCTCGCCTCTGGGAATGGTTACAAAACTGCCCAGCATCATCCATGCTGCCCCAAGTCAGGCATCAAGTACAGTCAGGTTAGACCACCTCAGATCTCAAACTTCACGTTGAAAAGGTGATTAAAAGCAGAACTGATGCCTCTTTTGTCAACCTAAGTATGAGTTTAAGGCTAGACACACACATTCAGAAGCTACAGACAGCATGCCCACTGGAGAGAACTCGTTTGCAGTTTAAGATGTGCATCAGGAGCTCCTGGGAGGAATCGGTCTGGAGATGGGAGTTTTGGGTGACCCATCTGACCTGGAGCTCCCCTCTGGCTATTTTCCTTTCTTCGTGCCCAACCACATCTCTCAAAATAATGGTTGGCACTCCCTCTCCCCGCCTCCCCACCACTAAGCAGTCCCTCCTGAGGTACGGGCTGGGTGCCACCACCTTGCCGTCAACTTTTCCTTCCCACGTCACCAGTGTCACCTGAGAGTGCCTCTTCCGTGGTGACGTTTGCCCCTACTGAACGTCTCATCTGCCTTCCCCGACCCGACTGTTTCTGGGACCTCATGCTGCCCTGTTTCTCTTCCGCCTCTGACACCCGCTTCTCAGCCGTCCTCCTCCTCTGTGCTTCTTTCCATAATGGTTGGCTTTCCTCCAGCTTCCATCCTTGGCCTCCTTCTTTTTTTCTTTAATACCTTCTTCCTGGGTGATTTCATCTGTCCCTACAGTTTCAACCATCAACTATATGATCATCACCCTCAGATCTCTATCTCTGGAATAACTCTCTGAAGCTGTGAGAAGGTTCTCTCTTCCCAGCCTGCCCACCTGCATGTCACACAGGCACCTGTAACCCGCTTGCCCCGAACTCAGCTTATCTTCCTCCTCCCCAAACCCGTTTTGTTTTCCACCTTGAGGAATGCTATTACAAGCCAAGATTAGAAACCTGGGGTAATCCTGAACTGCTCCTTCTTCCCTCATATTCTGTTGGTCACGGTTCTGACAACTGTATTCCCATATATACGTGTCAAACCCATCTCATGTCTGAATCAGCTAGAACATGTGCAGCATTTGTAAAAGTGCCTGGGTCACCGCGCACTAGGTCAGGGGTGGCTCTCAGCAATATTTTCCAACCCCACTGCTGCCTCCTTAGCTCAGAGCCTCATCATCTGTCTTAACTTCTCTGGCTCCAAACTCCTTTTCTTACATTAAGCTGTTTCCTGCCTCAGAAGCATTCTGAAGTTCTCCCAGATCTTCTTTATATTTCACAATTTGTTTCACCACTTAAACCCATAGCCCATGTGTCAGTGTTTCTTTAAAACTTCTTTATTTTGAAATAATTTTTAATAGAGTTGCAGAGACAGCCAAGAGGTTTCCCGTCTCCCTTTACTCAGCTTCCTCTAATGTCAACATCTTACCAAGCAGAGGGGAAGCATCAAAACTAAGAAATCAACCTCAGGACAGTGCTTAACCGAATCGCAGAATTTATTTGGATTTCACCAGTTTTTACATTCATGTCTTTTCTTGGTTCTAGGAGGTAAACCCAGAATCCCCCATTACATGCAGTTGTCACGTCTCCTGTCGTTCATGACCTTGGCACTTTTGAGGAGGACTGGTTGGTTATTTTCCAGAATGGCCCCCAATTTGGGCCTGTCTGATGTGTTCTCATGATTCGAGTTGTATGTTTGGGGAGGGGTGCCACAGAGCTGATGTGTCCTCAGTGTATCATTTCAGGGCAGACACAGTGTTACTGTGACTGGCCACTTGTGACATTAACCTTGACCACTCAGTTAAGGTGGTGTTGGCCAGGCTTTCTTCACTATAAATTTTTACTATTTTTCTCTTTGTTATTAACTTATTTTCAGGGAGATACTTTAAGACTTTGAACATATCTTGTTTTTTTCTTACATCCATCCCACTGACTATAATCGGTGGAACATGTCTGCTGGTTATTACTGTGGAAGTCTAGTGGAGGTTTTCTATTTTCCTATTCTCCCATTCCTTCTTCAGTTATTAATTTGAAGTCTTCTGTAAGGATAAGACTTACATATGTGTTCAGTATTTATATTAATATGGATACAAGGATACTTAATTTATAATCATTCGGTTCAGTTCACTTCAGTTCAGTCACTCAGTCGTGTCCGACTCTGCAACCCCATGAACTGCAGCAAGCCAGGCCTCCCTGTCCATCGGCTCCTGGAGTTTACCCAAACTCATGTCCATTGAGTCGGTGATGCCATCCAACCATCTCATCCTCTGTCGTCCCCTTCTCCTGCCCTCAATCTTTCCCAGCATCAGGGTCTTTTCAAATGAGTTAGCCCTTCGCATCAGGTGGCCAAAGTATTGGAGTTTCAACTTCAATATCAGTCCTTCCAATGAACACCCCAGACTGATCTCCTTTAGGATGAACTGCTTGGATCTCCTTGCAGTCCAAGGGACTCTCAAGAGTCTTCTCCAACACCACAGTTCAAAAGCATCAATTCTTCGGTGCTCAGATTTCTTTACAGTCCAACTCTCACATCCATACGTGACTACTGGAAAAACCGTAGCCTTGACTAGATGGACGTTTGTGGACAAAGTAATGTCTCTGCTTTTTAATAGGCTGTCTAGGTTGGTCATAACTTTTCTTCCAAGGAGTAAGCGTCTTTTAATTTCATGGCTGCAATCACTATCTGCAGTGATTTTGGAGCCCAAAAAATAAAGTCTGACACTCTTTCCACTGTTTCCCCATCTATTTCCCATGAAGTCATGGGACCAGATGCCATAATCTTCAGTTTTCTGAATGTTGAGCTTTAAGCCAACCTTTTCACTCTCCTCTTTCACTTTCATCAAGAGGCTCTTTAGTTCTTCTTCACTTTCTGCCATAAGGGTGGTGTCATCTGCATATCTGAGGTTATTGATATTTCTCCCAGCAATCTTGATTCCAGCTTGTGCTTCATCCAGTCCAGCGTTTCTCATGATGTACTCTGCATATAAGTTAAATAAGCAGGGTGACAGTATACAGCCTTGACGTACTCCTTTTCCTATTTGGAACCAGTCTGTTGTTCCTTGTCCACTTCTAACTGTTGCTTCCTGACCTGCATACAGGTTTCTGAAGGGGCAGGTCAAATGGGTCTGGTATTCCTATCTCTTTCAGAACTTTCCAGTTTATTGTAATCCACACAGTCAAAGGCTTTGGCATAGTCAATAAAGCAGAAATAGATGTTTTTCTGGAACTTTCTTGCTTTTTCGATGATCCAGTGGATGTTGGCAATTTGATCACTGACTCCTCTGCCTTTTCTAAAACCAGCTTGAGCATCTGGAAGTTCATGGTTCACGTATTGCTGAAGCCTGGCTTGGAGAATTTTGAGCATTACTTTACTAGTATGTGAGATGAGTGCAATTGTGCGGTAGTTTAAGAATTCTTTGGCATTGCCTTTCTCTGGGATTGGAATGAAAACTGACATTTTCCAGTCCTGTGGCCACTGCTGAGTTTTCCAAATTTGCTGACATATTGAGTGCAGCACTTTCACAGCATCATCTTTTAGTATTTGAAATAGCTCAACTGGAATTCCATCACCTCCACTAGCTTTATTTGTAGTGATGCTTCCTGAGGCCCACTTGACTTCACATTTCAGGATGTCTGGCTCTAGGTGAGTGATCACACCATGATTACCTGGGTCATGAAGATCTTTCTTGTACAGTTCTTCTGTGTATTCTTGCCACCTCTTCTTAATATCTTCTGCTTCTGTTAGGTCCATAGCATTTCTTATGATCATTACAAACGTTGTAATCATTATTATCATCATTCTTGGTTTGTTCATATACTTCCAGCTTTGACCACTGGGAGCTCTTTTTAGTTAACTCCAAGCACCTCCTGGACATACTGCCCTTTATTTATTTATTTATTTATTTATTTATTTTTCTGAGCATTTTCTTACTTTCTAATATCATAAGATGCTCCAGGCTCATCTTATATTTCACTTTTATTCTGACCCTAGAATCAACTACTTCTCCAAGGAGGCCCAGTGTCTTGAATTTGAGAATGGTGTTTAGAAGTCAATATCTGGGTGTATGACTTAGTGTTTTGAAATTGCTCTTTGTTGCTCAAATAAACATCCATGTGTAAGTACAGTACTATTACCTGATGGTACCAAGGTGAATCAGGCATGATCATTTCCAGAAATATAGCTTCAAATTGTACTGGGGCTGGGCATGGAGAGTAGGAGGGAACTGAGTTTGGGATTAATAAACTAACTATTAAATACTGACACTTAGAAAAGATAAAATGGCATAGGGACCGCCAGGAGGCCATATATGCCAAGTCACATCTTGGGAGCAGAATACAGATCTGGAATCTGGGTATCCATGCTGATGATATCGTGTAGCAAGGGCTTAACTCAGAAATGAGCAAGATGCCAAGGCAGGGATCTCTGGACCAACAGGTGTGTGTGTGGTGTGTGTTATTGTTACGGTGAAATTCTGAATAGGTGAGCATCCCTGAGGTGACAGGTGGACTGTCTGGCTGGGTGCTCTCTGATCATGAGCTTTCAGGGGGCAGCAGCATACCTGGTGCTCCTCTGTGTGGCCAGATGCCACTTTCTCAGCATCAGTGCCTGGTCTGCTTGCCTTTCTGAGTCCCTAGGCATACCTGGGAAATTCTTCTGGTACAGCCTTCTGCTGGTCCTTCTTTCCAAGCTGCCTAACCCAGCTGCCCATTGCTGCCTCTGTCGTCTGCATCTTCCCTCTTGTCCTGGCAGCAGAGCTGACGAGGTTTTCCTGAAAGGAGATGCTGAAACAAGGACGTAGGTGGAAGAAGTTTATGTGAGGGGTAATCTTAGGAAATACAAGTAACCAAGTGGAGAATGTAAGAGAGGAAGAGAGAAACACCATTAAGTGTGCATTGATAAGGATGACAGCTCTGTTTGCAACCAAGGCTCAGGGCTGCAGGGGTCCCTCTGAGAAACCAGGTGACACTACCCATCAAAATCAGGAAAGGGAGCAGGAGCGTTTATCCTGTGGCTCCCATCACTGTGCGGTTGAGGACTGTGTAGGAATTAAGAACCCCTGGATTGTACTCCTAGTAGAAAAGGAGAGAGCTTCAGGGCTAGAGACGGGAACCATCAGCATGCTGAGAGCTGCCTGCAGTGGCAGGTGAATGCAGGGAGTTCTGGAAAGGGGTATCAGCATCATCTAGGAAGACCAGAGGGTGCAGCTTCTGCTGTAAGGCTGCTCCTCCCGACACCGGCCATTTCTCTGTACCCTTGCTGTAGCCGCATGGGAAAAATCAGCTGCTGGCCACTCTGGCCTGCCTCTGCATGGTACCTCATCCTGGGCTCTCACAGCAGTGGGCAGCCCTTCCCACACCTCAGAACAAAAGCTTCCCACCCCACCCCCAAAATGAAGAAGTTTCTCCCTACCCTGTGCAAAACTTCACCTCATCTTTTATCCCAGGATTAGCCTCTTCTCATGGCTACACAGGTGGCGCTACTGGTAAAGAACCTGCCTGCCAGTGCAGGAGATGCCAGAGATTTGGGTTTGATCCCTGGATCAGGAAGATCCCCTGGAGTAGTATTCTACTCTAGTATTCTTGCCTGGAGAATTCCATGGACATAGGAGCCTGGTGGCCTGCAGTCCATGGGGTCTCAAAGAGTCTGACATGACTGAGCACGCACTCAAAGACTCTTCTCAGGTTAACTGATAGATGTAACATCCTCAGTTCCCCTGGGTGTACTCTTACCCCAATGCACCAATAACAGAGTCTCAGAATGGCCCAAAGGTGGGACACATTTCCCAGCGTCTCACTATGCAGGAGCATCCATGGACACCTTGCTATATTTGCATTCCCAACACCAAGGCAGTATATGTGACTGAGTGAGCGAGGCAGGAGGCAAAGGATTCAAGGGAAATGCTTACCCCAGATCACCATTCCATTTGACCGTGGGCTGCTACCTGTTGCTTATTGAGGTTTTCTGACTTGGGACAGCTCTGCCAGTTTCCTTATGGCATGTTTGATTCCCCTGATCTCTGTCTATGAACATGTGTGTGTAACTGGGAACAGAAAAAGCCTGTTCTGAGAGATGCAAGCCATAAGGCTCTCCCTTCTGGTTTTCACAATTGCATAGGACTGAAATAGGATATCTTCTTCAAGCATGAGACCGTAAGGGTCTCTGCAGGAGGGTTTTTAGTTTTGTGTTGGGTGTCTGTGTGTGTGTCTTTTCCCCTGGTCAACCCTAAAGACCTTACACCGACCTTAATCTTACACCGACCTTAATCTAGCCAATTAATATTCATCGAGCAATAGCCATTTTTTTTTTCCATTTATTTTTATTAGTTGGAGACTAATTACTTCACAACATTGCAATGGGTTTTGTCATACATTGACATGAATCAGCCATGGAGTTACATGTATTCCCCATCCCGATCCCCCCTCCCACCTCCCTCTCCACCCGATTCCTCTGGGTCTTCCCAGTGTACCAGGCCCAAGCACTTGTCTCATGCATCCCACCTGGGCTGGTGATCTGTTTCACTATAGATAATATACATGCTGTTCTCTCGAAATATCCCACCCTCGCCTTCTCCCAGAGTCCAAAAGTCCGTTCTGTACATCTGTGTCTCTTTTTCTGTTTTGCATATAGGGTTATCATTACCATCTTTCTAAATTCCATATATATGTGTTAGTATGCTGTAATGTTCTTTATCTTTCTAGCTTACTTCACTCTGTATAATGGGCTCCAGTTTTGCCCATCTCATTAGAACTGATTCAAATGAATTCTTTTTAATGGCTGAGTAATATTCCATGGTGTATATGTACCACAGCTTCCTTATCCATTCGTCTGCTGATGGGCATCTAGGTGAGCAATAGCCATTTGATTTGCTATGTGCTACTGCTGAGTGTAGGGCTTTAGAGGTAAGTACATCACAGTGCCACCTTCAGAAACTTCAGCCTGGTACTATAAAGGGCTGTGGGCTATCAAGCTGAAGATTTAGAAAGGCATCATGAAAGAGGGGACATTTTGAATCAGGCCTTCTGGAAGGAGCAGAATTTCAGCCAGATGAAGGAGGAGATGAACATTCTAGTAAAAAATGTTGCTGGTAAGCCCCTGTAGATTTCGCTGTGAGTGAAGAGAGAGTGTCAAAGAGACAGGAGCACATCCGATGACCATCAGGATTGGTTGAGTGGGGTATGTGGTGAGCAAAGAAGATGGGACCTAGCAACCAGACCTTGGTTTCTGACACTGGTCTCCAATAATAGAAACCAGGGCTTCTGGAGTATTGGCGACTCTAAGACTGGAGCTAGGCATATGAATGAGCCTGTAGCATCTTGCAGTGCAAAAAGAGGCACTAAGGAAAAATATACACATATATATGGGGCAGCATGTTGAAAGTGTTTAGGGCCCATGTGAAATAGTTCCCAATGGCTAAATTCAAGCAAGAAAATGAGTGACAATATTGGATTATAACCCAAAGTCTAAAATAAATATCCTTAAGTTCATATTGATATCAGTAAATAGCTGAACAAATAATGAAGGAGAAGTGACAAATCTTCTTTACAGAATAATTCCAAATAAGTTATTAATTTATAACTCCTTCAAGGAAGTAGAAGTTAACTCCCCACCCTTGAAATGGACTGAATTTAGTGACTGGCTTCCAGTGATTAGGGTATGGAGGAACCTCATGCAGACACCTCTTTGGCCAAATCAAGGTTAGCATCTCCAGTGATAACTCACATCCATAGCATGTACCCTTGATAGGATGCAATGAAAAGGGCCCTTTACCTCTGTGGTCTTCCTCTCCCAAATCTCCAGTCTAACCATGAGAAAAACAGAAAAATACCACAGTATCCCTCAAAACTGTCAAGGTTTTGAAGAAACAGGCATCTCTGGGGAAAAAAAAAAAATGATCCTAGAAAAGAAGAGTTAAGGCAGGTAATGAGGAGGTGTGAACAGAAAAAGACAGTAGGGAAAACTAGTGAAACCCAAATAAATTAGTTAATAGTCATGTACCAGTGTCAGTTCATTAGTTGTGATAAATGTACCATAGTAATGTAAACTAGGTTAAAGATAGGTGAACCTGGGTTTAGGATGTAGGAACTATCTGAACTGTCATTTCAGCTTTTCTATAAATCTATAAACCACTCTAAAATGAGAAATTTGTTTAAAGGAACATGAGCTTGCCTCATAGAAGACCTTTGCACTAAGAATTTTAGATTATATTCAGTGGGCAGTGGTCACTGTTGGTGGCTTCTAAGCATAATGGCACCATCAGAAATAGGAGCAGCAAAAGGATTGCTTAGAGGCAGTAGAAGAAACTCCAGCAAAGCATCTTTTCACAAGATAATGATGGTGTCAAACTAGAGGAGTGGTAGTAGGAAAGGAAAAGCTCCAAGAGAACCTATTGTTGTTCAGTTGCTAAGTCCTATCTGACACTTTGAAACCCCGTGAACTTCAGCACACCAGACTCCCCTGTCCTTCACTATCTCCCTGAGTTTGCTCAAACACGTGTACTGAATCAGTGATGTCATCCAACCATCTCATCCTCTTTTGCCCCCTTCTCTTGCCCTCAATCTTTTTTAGCATCAGGGTCTTTTCCAAAGAGTCAGCTCTTCCCATCAGGTGGCCAAAGTATTAGAGCTTCAGTTTTAGCTGAAGTCTTTCCAGTCCTTCCAATGAATATTCAGGGTTGATTTCCTTTAGGATTGACTGGTTTGACAGTCTTGTCCCACCACAATTCAAAAGCATCAATTCTTCAGCACTCAGCCTTCTTTATGGTCCAACTCTCAGATCTATACATGACTTCTGGAAAAACCATCGCTTTGACTATATGGACCTTCGTCAGCAAAGTGGTCTCTGCTTTTTAATATGCTGTCTAGGTTTGTCATATTTTTTCTTCCAAGGAGCAAGTGTCTTTTAATTTTGTGGCTGCAGTCACTGTCTACATTGATTTTGAAGCCCAAGAAAATAAAATCTGTCACTGTTTCCACTGTTTTCCCATCTATTTGCCATGAAGTGATGGGACAGAGGCCATGATCATAGTTTTCTGAATGTTGAGTTTTAAGCCAGCTTTTTCACCCTCCTCTTCCACCTTTATCAGTTCAGTTCAGTCGCTCAGTCGCGTCCGACTCTTTGCGACCCCATGGACTGCAGCACGCCAGGCCTCCCTGTCCATCACCAACTCCCAGAGTTTACTCAAACTCATGTCCATTGAGTCAGTGATGCCATCCAACCATCTCATCCTCTGTCATCCCCTTCTCCTCCCGCCTTCAATCTTTCCCAGCATCAGGGTCTTTTCAAATGAGTCAGTTCTTCGAATCAGGTGGCCAAAGTACTGGGCGGGGGGCGGGGAGTTTCAGCTTCAGCATCAGTCCTTCCAGTGAATATCCAGGACTGATTTCCTTTAGGATTGACTGGTTGGATCTCCTTGCTGTCCAAGGGACTCTCAGGAGTGTTCTTCAATGCCACAGTTCAAAAGCATCTATTCTTCGGCGCTCAGCTTTCTTTACAGTCCAACTCTCACATCCATACGTGACTACTGGAAAAACCATAGCTTTGACTAGCTTTGACATGAGTACTGGGAAAACCATAGCCTTGACCAGACGGACCTTTGTTGGCAAAGTAATGTCTCTGCTTTTTAATATGCTGTCTAGGTTGGTCATAACTTTTCTTCCAAGGAACAAGCATCTTTTAATTTCATGGCTGCAGTCACCATCTGCAGGGATTTTGGAGCCCAAGAAAATAAAGTCTGTCACTGTTTCCCCATCTATTTGCCATGAAGTGATGGAACCAGATGCCATGATCTTAGTTTTCTAAATGAGTTTTAAGCCAACCTTTCACTCTCCTCTTTCACCTTTATCAAGAGGCTTTCTAATTCCTCTTTACTTCTGCCTTTAAAGTATATCATCTGCATATCTGAAGTTGTTGATATTTCTCCCAGCAATCTTGATTCCAGCTTGTGAGTCACCCAGCCCAGCATTTCACATGATGTACTCAGTGGGTAAAGAATCTGCCTGCAATGCAGGAGACCTGGGTTCGATCCCTGCGTTGAGAAGATCCCCTGAAGAAGGAAATGGCAACCCACTCCAGTATTCTTGGAGAATCCCATGGACAGGGGAGCCTGGCAGGCTACAGTCCTTGGGGTTGCAAGAGTCAGACATGACTTAGCGACTAAACCACCACCACCACCCTGCATATGAGTTAAATAAACAGGGTGACAATATACAACCTTGACATACTCTTTTCTCAATTTTGAACCAGTCTATTGCTCCATGTCCAGTTCTAACTGTTGCTTCTTGCTCTTCATACGGTTTTCTCAGGAGGCAGGTAGTATGGTCTGGTATTCCCATCTCTTAAGAGAACCTAGTGATGTGTAGAATGAGCAGCTGAATGTAGAGTAGGCTGACTCTACATCGTTGTTGTTCGGTCACTAAGTCATGTCCAACTTTTTGCAACCCCTTGAACTGCAGCACACCAAGCTCCCCTGTCCTCCACTGTCTTCCAGAGTTTGCTCAAATTCATGCCCATTGATTTGATGATGCTATACTCTAAACGGTGAGTGTTAAATAGGGATGATTCCATGAGCCCCAGGAGGAACAGCATCTTGAAGGGTTTGGTCATATTGGTCTCGAGAATCTCTTCCCCACCCCCAAAAATGTACTTAGGCTGAAGTAGTAGCTATGCTAAAATTGAAAGAGTAATGAAAAGCAAGATAGATTGGAGTTCCAATCCTGGTTCTTCCACGAAAACATTCCTCTGCCATTGGGGTCACTCTTCTATAAAACCAGGAAGATGACCTGTACAGCTTTACAGTAGAGCTGTTCAATATAGTACCCACTAACCACATGTAGCTATTAAAAGAAATTAAAATTAAAAATTAAAGTTAAAAAATTTGTTTACTTAATCATACCAACTCCATTTCAAATGCTCCCTAGCCAAATATGTCTAGTGGCTACCATACTGAATAGTGCAAAAATGAGCATTCCCATCATAGCAGAAATTTCTTTTGGATAGCACTGCCCTAGCTGTTGCTATGATAGTCATTGATTCTAACATAATTGAAGATAATGTATACTGCTATTCTTAAATTGGACGGGACATTTTCTGGTCTCTGAAAAACTCAAAAGCCAGATGAAAGTCTTTTTATTCTTATTCTTCTATTTATAAGTAGTAGAGAAGCTCTCCAGAGTGTCTTACTAAGTAAAAAAAAAAAGTATGATGCAGAAATGTTGTGTCAGTGTATGTGTGCATTGAGACACATCTGATATTTGAGTATGTAGAGAATATCTCTGGTGAGTCACAAAAGCTCTCTATAGCATGGAACTGGGGAATTTGGGACAGCAGAGGGAAGAGGGGACTTAATTTTCACAGCCTGAATTTTGTCCATGTTTGTATGTTCTCAATTTTAAGGTACATCTGTAAATTTCAATAGCAAAACTAAATCTATCAGTAGATGTCAAATAATAATACGTCATACATTTCAACAGCTATCCCAAGTA
This sequence comes from Dama dama, assembly GCF_033118175.1. Classification (NCBI taxonomy): domain Eukaryota; kingdom Metazoa; phylum Chordata; class Mammalia; order Artiodactyla; family Cervidae; genus Dama; species Dama dama. The sequence continues at coordinate 40,577,345 of NC_083681.1, read as the reverse complement.
AAACAGGAAGAAAAGGAAACTACCTAAATATGATAAAGACCATTTATACAAAACTTAACAGTGAACACATTGAATAGTGAAATATCAAAGACATGGCATTAGGAACAAGTCAGAAAGGGTAGCTATCACCACCATTATAAGTGTTTTGGATATACAAGCTAATGTAATAAGATAAGGAAATAGGTTTTCAGGTTGAACATTATGGCTCACTAAATGTTGAAGCAAATCTTCTTGGCCTGCATACTTTAAAAATCTGTATAAACTTTAAAAAACACATATTTTTTTTGTATTGTATGGCTTAACTGGAAAGGAATGAAATCCTACTGATGCCAAGAACAACAAGGAAGTGTAATTCCAGTAAAATAAGTGTTAATTTCTAAACAGTAATTAGCCTGAGGTTTAATGGCTCACACTTACAGGGTCCAGAGAGAAAGCCTGAAGCCTGAAAGGAAGGGGAATTGGATCAGATACTCCTGAGTAACACCAGGGTCTCTGAAGTGTAACACTCTCAGTGGGTGAAAGAGAAAATCTTGTCCCACAGAGAGGGTAAGTAAGGATAAATGTCTATCTCAGTCTTGGACGTGAATAGGACACAAGAAAGAAGTCTGCACTGATAATGCCTTATCATGAAATGTCTGTACTCAAACAAATTTTGGACTAGAATTCACAGTACTTATGTGGTTTTAAATGCCCCAAGCTGAAAATGTAGTTAAAACTTGTTCCAAATTATTAGTGCTTCCCAAAGCAGGAGCAAACATACGCCTCTTTAAAAGGATGAACCTTAAACCCAGGCTACAAAAAAATTCCCAGAGATAAAATTCCAAGGTAAATGAGCTCAAGATCAGAAATCACCAAACACATGAATGTAAGCCAGTATGACAGCATCAGCCAAAACAATAAACTACAGATTCATCCCACAAATGCTATAGATATTATCAATTGATCAGTTATAGAATATAAAATACATTTAATATGTCAAAAGTCTTAAGACTATTGAAAGGATGATAAAAGCACAAGTAACTATCAAAATTGGACAAGAAAACTATGAGAGAGAACTAAATAGAACTTCTAGAAATGGGGAAAAAATGGAATAATGTAATTAGAAACTTCAGTGGATTAGACACAGCTGATTAGGAATTGATGAGCTGGAATATGGCACTGAAGAAATTACCCAGAATGCAATGTGAGAAAGACAATGGAGTGGAAAATGAGAATAAAAAACAGAGATTAAGAAAACCCAACACATGGCTAATTGGAATTCTAGCAGGAGAAAACAAAGAGAATGGTGTATAGATAATAATTAAAGACATAATGAATTAAAAATTTCAGAACTGATGGGAGATATGAAGTCTAGATTCAGGAATCTCAGGGTATCCGAAACAGGACAAGTAATCAGAAGTCTTCATAATGAAACCTAAGAACACTGAAGGCAAAGAAAAGATCAAAAGCAAAGAGAAAAAAGAGATTACCTATAACAACAGACTGAAAGCTGTCTTTTATCAGGAACAATAAAATCCCAAGGCTATTGGAATGAAAATTTCAAAGTGCAGAAAAATATTGTTAACTTACAGGTTTAAATCCAGAAAAAAAAAAACTTTTAAAAACGGGGAGAAAATTAAGGCATTTTAAACAAACATGAAGTGAGAGGGTTACCACCAACAGACCCTCACTAAAAGGAATTTCTAAAGAGTATTCTCCACAAACAAGGAAAATGAACCCCCAGAAAAGATATGAAATGCAACAAAAAATAAAGATATAATAGAATCAGAATCCCAGACAACTATAACACTTAAGTCAGTAAGAGTGATTAGAGTTCGTGGGCTGAGGTCCTTGTATTAGTACGTGGATAAAGAGACTAATTAGCGTAAGACTGTAAGTTAAATACACGTGATAAAATTTCTAAGGAAACCACTAAAATGATAAGACAGAGCATATAACCTCCCTACTTTTAATAAGGAGAAAATGAAATGAGAGGGAATAGAAGCCTTAATCTAAGAGACAAGGGTGAAAGGGGGACTTAAAGAATCAGAAAAATAGAGTAACAAAAAGTTCAAAATAAGCTGATACAAGTGAATCCAAGTATATTTGTAAACCCAATCAATGTAAATTGGCTTTATCCTTTTAAAAGATTGTCAGACTAGATAACAAAAAATCTTTCTATATGCTGTTTACTAGACATAGTCTTTAATATATAAGGATACAGAAGGGTTGAAAGAAAAAAATGGAAATAATCATATCTACTAGACAATACTAATTAAAAGAAAGCTGGGGTAACTATTTTAATATGAAATAGACTAAGGAGAAAAACATTGTTGTGGAGAGTCTCTACATTATTAATGAGACTAACATTACTAGGAAATAAGGACATTTTAAACCTAAAACACTTTTATGCATTTAATGTTACTATATAAAAATTTTAAATGTCGGTCAGAATTACAAGAATTGACAAATCTACTATTAACATATTTCTTTTAATAACACGTTAAGAAAAAGTTCAAAAACTAGAGAAGAGCTCGGCAATCTAAATGACCAACAACACCTCCAAATGAATATTCTTATTCCTTTCAACTGCATGGAACACTTATAAAATTTGACTCTGTCCATAAAGCCTGAACAAGTTATACAGACCAAATTCTTTGACCATGATACAGTAAAACAAAAACTTTTTTAAACTAACCCTCTCCATGTTTTTGGAAACAAAAATATGATAACTTAGGAATTGTTCATATTGGAAGGAGTAGTTTACGTATTCTAATTCTTTGAAGGGTGGTTACATTAATATAGTGTGATATATGTGGTGACTGTGTTTGTTAGAATATCTAACAATTCTAACAATTCTGAATGACAACCATTCAGAATACTTGAGTTTATTCTGCCCTGTTTTGGTATTTGAGAACTTTTTGAATACTGTTTCATTGTTTTCTGTAAATAACCTCTGCAAAAGCCTATTTGGATGCTAACTTCAAAAACAACGGAAAGATTTACAATGTAATCCTACCTGAGAAAATTTTCTAAATAGCATCCTATTTCAAAATCATGCCTACTACTTTATGACAAGTTAAACTAATGATGAACAATTTTCAGAACTATAAAAACATGAGAGAAACAATTTCCTGGAAGAATAAAAATTTGGTAATGGAAAATTTTCATAGAACTAGCTGAAATTAGCTGAATAAAGGGAAAAAAACAAGAAGACTTTAAAAAGAAATTATCTATAAATTCTTAGTAACACTGAATGAAGTTATTTAACTGTAGGACTATTTGAGTAGATCTCTTAAATTTTAAGGGTTGAATATTTTTAAAATAATACGAAGGGTAGAAACAGTAGAAGAGACTCAAAGAAATCTATCTTAAAATGTCATAAAATTGAAATAAGTGACATAAGCTTACAAAATAGGGACAGTAATGTTTTATGTTATTTGTATGCCTAGAGAATACTAAAAACTCTAAGAATAATAAAGGAATTTGGTAAGATGACTGTGTTCAAGAAGAAAATTTGTAAGACAATAACTTTTATTTTTACCAGTAATAATCAGTTGGTAATACATATACACACACACACACACACACACACACACAGGATGTTTACTGCAACTTTATTACAAATGGGGAAAAAGTGGAATATAACCTGACTCTGTATCTACAGGGGAATGATTGAATAAGATCTGTTATATATTGGGTTGGCCAAAAAAAATTTGTTCAGGTTTTTCCATAACCCATTTTCTACTGGGCAATTTTGTCTTTAAAGAATTACTCAAGGGGCATTTGACTTGGATAAGCTACAACTACTGAAAAATAAGATAATGTAAGCTATATGGGGACCATTGATGTATGGTGAAGTTTCATTAGTTTGTACGGCATACCTAAAAAATGAGGAGAAAAGACATTTTAAACATACTTAAGAAAGTCCTGTCAATCCTCCAGTGAGTTGCAGAGAGTGGATTAGGTGAATCCAATAGCAGACAACATATTTCCCATTAAGGAATCCAAAATTGTTCCTTAAGATAGAAATATAAATTTACATGAATAAAATAAATAGACTTTTTTTTTTTTTTTTTGCCTTTAAGTATTAAGGGGTTATATCGTTGCATACCTAAACCAATGATTTTAAAACGTACCAGGATAAGTACCACTCAAAGAGAAGAAAAACCTTCAATTAAACTATTACCTGATGCTTTCTTATGACTTGGAATGTTTATGTTCTACTTTTTGAAATTGCTCATGTAGGCTTTCTTTAAATTTATTGAAGTATAGTTGATTTACAATGTTGTGTTAATTTCTGCTACACAGCATCTTGTAGGCTTACTGAGACGTGGAAGTGACCACACCGTGAAGAGTTATGACCACGTTCCTCCACATAGAAGCAGTGGTCACTCTTCCATCTGGCTGTCAGCAGTTGTAGGATGCCATCAGTTTTAAGACAGCCTGATTTCAGGGATGTTAAAATGTGAAAGGATGTGTGCCTTAGAGTTGATTAAATAGGACACATCAAATTAGTTATCTTCCAAGTGGGTTTAAAAGGAAAGAAGGTTCTTAAGATATAAATATGATTCATATTATACTACACGACAAGAGGGTTCAAAACACCTTGAATTAGGACTTGACCACTGCCCAGGGGAAGCATGGAAGGCTTTCCAGTCGGGGCACAGGCATGTCCTTGGAGAAGAAGGCAGATGTGAAAAAAAGAGGGTAAACCCCAGATATGAGGGAAAAGAGATCAAATGTGATAAGCTGGGTTAAATGCCCACCTATGGTCCTGGATTCCCTGGAGAAGGGAAAGGCTACCCACTCCAGTATTCCAGCCTGAAGAATTCCATGGACTGTATATGATAGTCCACGGGGTCACAAAGAGTCAGACACGATGGGGTGACTTTCACTCACTCACTCATGGTCCTGAGGCCTTATCATTTTGGGGTTTCAAGACACAATCCCTAGGTCTTCACACTACATACTAGCACCACAGTGCCACCATCAGCTGAGGAAGGAACAGCAGCAGCCCTTTCTTCCTAGGTGCTCACTATGTATTTGGTGAGTGAGTGAACGAGGGAAGGTGTGAGTGCATGGCTTAGGGTGGTGTGTAGCAAAGCTAATAGCTGTTCTCTTTCTCTTGTCGCCCCAGAGAAACTCGAGAGTGAGAAGCTGAACGTCGCTGAGGTCACCCAGTCAGAGATTGCCCAGAAGCAAAAGCTGCAGACTGTCCTGGAGAAGATCAACGAAACCCTGAAACTTCCTCCTCGGAGCATCAAGTGGAATGTAGACAGTGAGTTTTATGAAGGGAAATGGGGATTGTTACAGGACACCTGTGGGGTTTCCCCAGGAGGTTGCATCATGAGCTGGGTGGGTGCAAACCCATCTGAGCGAGATGTGCCTTTCCTTAGAATTCAAGCTCATCACCCTCATCCAAAGGAAGCTGAGGAAAACCACAAAATGTCAAAATCTAGTGTGCTTTTTCTATAAAAGGCGTTCTGTAGAAACCTCATGTAGATTGTTGGGAAATAAACTCCTGTTCATTGAGCTACTTCTGAGTCCCAGCACAACCTTTTGAGAAAGCTGTCTCCAGCTTCTCAAGGTTGTGGGAAGCGGAGATCCCTGGTTTGAGCAGCTGAGAAGCGGGGAGCAGGGACTTGGCTCTGTCCCAACGCCCACCCTCTTCCTCTCACCCCCTTACTGTCCAGAGGGAGCAAAGATATGGTTGAGAGCATAGGTACTGAAATAAGATGTTAAGATTCAGGTTTTCATGCAAGTGTAGCTCAAGGATCTCAGAGATTTTAAACCGTTCATTCTCTTGCTGCCTCAAGGGCCCGGCTGTCTAATATGGACCTAATTGAGTCCATATCAGTCAACATGAGATCAATAGATTTGAGCGAATCCAGTAGCAACAACACGTTTTCCTATCAGAAGCCCAACATTGTTTTGTTCTGTGATAGAATAAAAATGTGCATTTAGATGAATAAAATGACTTAGATTGTAGGTTTTGCCTTTTAAGTATTAAGGGATTGAGTATTATATCTTACTGCATCTGACATAGACAACTTTAAATTTTTTTTCTAATTTGTATTTATTTATTTTTGGCTGCCCTGGGCCTTTGTTGCTGCACACGAGCCGTCTCTACACGCAGTGTGTGGGCTTCTCGTTGCGGTGGCTTCCCTTGTTGCAGAGCACAGGCTCTGGGCGCCGGGCTTCAGTAGTTCCGGTGCGTGGGCTCTAGAGTGCAGCCTCAGTAGTTGTGGTTCATGGACTTAGTTGTTCCACAGGATGTGGAATCCTCCCAGACCAACGATCAAACCCGTGTCCCTTGCACTGCAGCCTGATTCTTAACCACTGGACCACCAGGGAGGTCCTGATGTATACTGCTTAAAATGGACATCTCCACCCCACCCCACCCCAAAACACCACCTTTTAGACCTGAGAAAGTAAAGGGAATCTTCACCTCTCCAAGTCAGAGACACAGTAGCTGCCACTGGCAATCTCTTCAGCAGGTTCTGAACATCCGACATTGGCAGAGAGACGCCAAGTGCCTCCTTCAGCATAATTACACGTTTGCTTGCAGGCGTGATAAGCTGCCTGGAGCAGCACAGAGCACTGGGAACAGGCATCCTCTGCCGAGCAGAGAAGACACCGAGGGAGGGAGGAGGGGAGGCCGTGGCTGTGAGCCCCAGAGGCTGCCCCAGGACCCAGGAATGCTAATCATGTTCAGTGGGGGAGGGAAAGGGAGCTGATCACTAGTTTGGGTAATGTATCTGCATTCTGGAAATCCATAACAGTAATAAGCATTAAAGTCCTCTGATGGTGACCGCTGGTCAGTTTTGTTTGATCCTATTTCCCACTCCTTTGAATATGGACCATCTCGATATACCTCTCCAAAACAAAACACCTTTTACCTCTTTTTTTTTTTTAATCGAAGTATAGTTGATTTGTTAGTTGCTCAGTCATGTCCAACTCTTTGCAACCCCATGGACTGTGGCCCACCAGGCTCCTCTGTCCATGGAATTCTCCAGGCCAGAATACTAGAGGGAGTTGCCATTCCCTTCTCCAGGGGATCTTCTCATCCCAGGGATCGAACCCAGGTCTCCTGCATTGCAGGTAATTTCTTTACTGTCTGAGCCACCAGGGAAGGAGTAAAACATTGGGGAAGCCCTCTGGAGCTCTCTTTTCTTTTTTATTGAAACATAATTGGTTTACAGTGTTGTGTTAATCTCTGCAGTACAGCAAAGTGATTCAGTTATACATACATATATATATACATTCTTTTAAAAATTATTTTTCATTATGATTTATCACAGGATATTGACTATAGTTCCCTGTCCTACTATAGTAGGACCTTGTTTCAAAACTCCTTTTCGTGTATCATGGAATCCAACTTGGGAATAGGAAAGATGGGATTGTTTTGTTTCATTTGTTTTTAGGCAACAGAAATTTATTTGCTCCCAGTTTTGGAGGCCACAAGTCTGAGACCAAGGGGTGGGTTTCTTGGTTCTTTCTGAGAGCTGCAAGGGGAGGATCTGTTACAGGCCTCTCTCCTGAGCTCACAGAGGGCTGATTTCATACAATATTTCTTCACATCACCTTCTTTCTATGCATATCTCTGTGTCCAAATTTTCTCTTTTGATAAGGACACTTGTCATGTTGGATTAGGGACTCCCCCTACTCCAGCATGACCTCATCTTAACTAATCACATCTGCAATGATTTTACAAATAAGGTCACATTCAGGGGGACTGGAGGCTAAGACTCCAGTGGGTTTTCATTTCCTTCTCCAGGATGAATTTGAGGCTGGAGTGAGCAAATCAACCCTTAACATCTGGCCAGCCCCCCACCTACCTCTCTGTCCGCAAATGTATTTGATGCTGTCTCAGCCTCTCTCCTTGTCATCCATACACTGGCCTCATTTAAATAGGGCACAATATTCCCACCTTTCTAGAACCCTTTCTGGAAGATATTTTCTTGATCTGAAACATTCCTCATTTCATCTTCCCCATCCCCAAACCATTTTGCCTGGCTTAAGATTGGAATTTTTTAAAGCCACATCAGAACCCTTGTCTTCAATGGCTTTGAATGATTTGTTTTGGGTTCGCATTCACTTTCATTTCTTATAGAGAAATGTCTACAAGTAAAATAATCACATTTATTACCACTCTCATCTAGCTGTTTTCATTTTTTTGCCATTACTATCCACATCAATGCATAGTTTTTCATATTTTTACTTGATGAAGGCATGTACAAACTCATTTTGTTATCCTCTCTTAATATTACATCATACACATCTTCTATATTCGCATGTGGTCTTTGTAGTTATAATTTTTGATAGCTGCTCTATTTCCTGGGCTAGGTATCCCATGGTTAACTTAAACCCTATGTTGACACTGATCTTTTTTAGAATGTTTTCCAGCTTATTGCTAATATCAGATAGTGCCGAGTTAAATGTTAGGTTGTGACTCTGCTTCTCTTGAATTATTCTCATCAGATAGCTTTCCAGAACCAAGAGGAATTACTAGGTCAGAGGGAATAATTATCTCAGGAACCAGCTCCCTGTGATGCCTCGGGGCTTCAGGCAACAGTGGTTTCTGTGATAAGGAATGTGGCGGGCATGACTCCCAGGGCAGGCTCTAACCCCTCCTCTCTCAGTTATCTTCCCTGGCTCTTTCTGAGGACATTGTGTCATCTTTCCACTCAGGATCAAGGTGACAGGGACAGCACTGAGTTTCCAAGGTCCTTGATCCAGAGTTTTAGGGGATTCTTCCTTTTTTTTTTTTTTAATTCACAATAATAATTTTTATTATTGAAAATTTAGAAAATACAGTTAAAAGATGCTTAAATAACATCTAACATATTTAACATATTTATAGTGCTTATGCCTTGTACTTATCTAAACACTTCACATATTTTGAGCCTTGCAGTCATTATTTAGCCACCTGAGGTAAGGATTCTACTGTCCCCATTTTACAGATGGGAAAGTGAAGGCATAGACAGGTTAAGAAACAATGAATGTAAGCTTCCCAAGGGCAAGGATTTTTGCCCCTTTACTATTGTGTCCCTAAAGCCTGGGAAAATGATTGGCAATACTGAGCACAATACTGTTTGCTAAAGGAGTGTCACTGTCCAAGGTCACATGGTGGGTGAGCGCTGGAGCCAGGAGTGAGACCCAGGAAGTCTGGCTGCAGAGCCTGTGTACTGAGCCCACACATACTGCCCCCTGAGCCATCCATCAGATACAAGCACTGTCAGCCTTGTGATGTTCCTTCAGGCTGTGTGTGTGTGTGTAAGAATTAAATACATCAATAAATGAATAAAATGTGTGCATATGCTTTACATATAAACTATATTTTTATGAAGATGAGATCAACCTGTACATATTATTTAGAAAATGTTTATCTTTACAGACCATTGTATATCCTTCTATATGTCACTTTTAAAAATATGATATAGATTAGGTATATCATAATTTACTTAACTAATGATAGATTTTAAGATTTTTTTCCATTTTCTCACTAATATCAGTACAGCCTGAGGAGTTCTGTCTGCTCGTAGATAATAATTACTTCTTTAGGATAAAAACCCAGTAGTGGTACTTTAGAGCCAAAGGATATGTACATTTTAAGGTCCTAACACATACTGTCAAATTGCCTCCTCCCAAATTGCACCAATTTCTGTTTCCACCACAATTCATGTTTGGAGGACTGTTTCTCACTCAGCAGCACCCTTGAAACAGTTTCCCAGTCCTGGAGCGACCCTCTTGGCACAGCGGCTGCAGGGCCCAGTTTATACGGCAGAGTCTCAGCTGCTCAGCCCTGCTGCCGTTCTGCACGTCTCCACCCTGACTTGAGCACAGAAGCACAGTGGCCCTGCATTCTGCCCGGCATCAGGGAGAAGACACCAGGAGATGTGCTGAGAGATAACATGATGAGAGTGCCCAGATACACAGAGGTTGTCAGAAGCTTTCCTAATTGAAAAGATAACATGTCTCTATTCTAAAGAAACATTTGAAGCAGGAAAAAAGCATCTTTCAGCTATAGCATTTTGTTTTTTCCACTTTCCAAGGCTTGGCAACAAGTACATGTGTGTATGTGTGTATTTGTGTGCATATGTGTATGTGTGTGTATTTATATACATGTATGTATGTGTATATTTACAAATATGTGTGTTTATATGCATAAATCCATAAATGTATGTATTTACCTTATTTCTAGTTCTCTTTAATATTATATTCTTAATATTCACATCTACTTTGTCTTAACAATGATTTTCAATGCATGCAAACTGTCTCATCTTGTGGATGTTCTATAATTTATTAAAGCAGTGACTATTAAACCATGTTTGTCCCGACCTTGGGATTTACGAGGAAAAAGTCAAGCATCACCAAGGAGAAGGGAAGCAGTGCTGTAGTTAGGATAACGGGACCAGAGCAGCTATACTCCTTCATATCACTTTTGCCTGATGACTTTTGGAACAAAGGATGTCTCTGCTTACTTTTTTTTAAAAAATTGAAGTTAGACTGCTTGTCTAAACCATCCTCTTACATTTGGATATGCATTTCCAGATTTTTTTTAAGTGATAATATATGATAATCAACCATTATGGTTTATCACAAGATATTGAATACAGTTACCTGTGCTATACAGTAAGACCTTGTTTACACATTCTATATATAATACTTTGCATCTGCTAACCCTAAACTCTCAATCCATCCATTCCTCACCCACCCTCCTCCTTGGCAACCACAAGTCTATTCTCTATGTCTGTGAATCTGTTCTGTAGATAAGTTTATTTGTGTCATATTTTAGATTCTACATATAAGTGATATCATGTGATATTTTGTCTTTCTATGTCAGGCTTACTTCCCTTACTATGATCATCTCTAGGTCCATGCAAATGGCATTATTTCATTCTTTTTAATGGCTGAGTAGTATTCTATTGTGTAAATATACCACATCTTTTTTTTCTCCAAACTTTAAACTTAATTTTGTATTGGGATATAGACAATTAACAATGTTGTAATATCAAGTAAACAGTGAAGGGACTCAGCAATACATAGACCTGTATCCATTCTCCCCCAAACCTCCTCATATGCAGGCTGGCCCATAACATTGAGTAGAGTTCCAGGTGCTATACAACCGGTGCTTGTTGGTTGTCCATTTTGAATATAGCAGTGTGTACATGACCTTCCCAAACTTCCTAACTGTCCCTTCCCTCTGGCCATCATAAGTTCATTTTCTAAATCTGTGAGTCTCTTCTGTTTTTTAAGTTTATTTGTATAATTTCTTTTTAGATTCCACATTTAAAGGATGTCATATGATATTTCTCCTTCTCTGACTTATTTCACTCAGTATGACACTCTCTAGGTCTATCCATGTTGTTTCAAATGGCATTGTTTAATTCTTTTTAATGGCTGAGTAATAGTCCATTTATTTATTACCACATCTTCTTTATCCATACCTCTGTTGATTATACCACATCTTTATCTGTTCATCTTTCCATGGACATTTAGGTGGTTTTCATGTCTTGGCTATTGTAAATAGTCTGCTATGAGCATAAGGGTGCATGTATCTTTTTGAATTATGATTTTGTCCAGATATATGCCCAGGAGTGGGATTGCTGGCTCATATGCTAACTCTTATCTTTTGAGGAACTTCTGCACCGTTTTCCATGGTAGCTACACCAATTTACATTTCCATGCCCTCTCCAGCATTTATTATTTAACATAGCATGTATGTGATGTGGGAGAGAGAAAAAGAGAGAAACTCTGTAATTTTTTTCTCTTGAAAGTATACCCAGAAAGACAGAGCGCTCATTGGAAGAGTCTGACATCTGTATGGTGCCTACAACATAGCTCTACTTTGCTTACCGAGACAGTCAAGGTAGCATACAACATCACCAAAATTTCCGACCACAGCTTTTCCAGCATTATGAAAAAAGGGTAGAGGTAGCAAATGTCCTTACAACCCTCAGTGACAGGACTGATGTGGTCAGCTCTGATGTGGTCAGAAGAGCAAACCCATATTCTGCCTTTGTGCATCATGTCAGTGGGTCAGTCCCATGCCAGGCGCCCTTTTTTGAAAGGGTGAGTGGGTCACACTGGGTCTTCTTTGTGATGTGCGGTCTCTCTAGTTGCTGCATGGGCTTAGCTGCCTCATAGCACATGGGATCTTTGTTCCCTGATCAGGGATCAAACCCGTGTCACCTCATTGGCAGATGAATTCTTTACCACTGGACCACCAGGGAAGCCCCCAGGTGCCTTTTTTAAAGCTATAAATGTTGGGGGATTCTTAGTTGACAAAGCCAGAAGCCCCAAGCTGAAAACTCCTCCTGGAAGGCCATGAGTTAGGAACAGTTCATCTGCTGTTTGGTGGTAGTAGTGAGTTGCTGTTCATCATAGTGGAAAACCTTCTTGGAAGCAGCAGGGATAACAGAAAACTCTAATGAGTTCCCAAGAATGGTCTGAATCATTTCATTTTCTTGGTGATTTCCCAAAGCTTCTGTTAGAGCAGATTTATTGATCCCAGGGCAGACAGAATGACAACCTAATAATGGGCCCAGTTCACACTCACTAACTACACAAAATAGACGTTTCTTGTTCCTTCCTTAAATGCCCCTGTAATTAGACCCATAAGGATATTAGGACTGTGAAGGCAGGTCAAGTATCCGGGGACTTTCTCCTTTCATGAAGGAAAGGGGAAAAAGTTGACATGGTTTAGTTGCCTGGTTGCCAGGCACTTTCTCGTAAGTGATAATAAAACATCAACCATTCCTAGGCATTGCTATGTGCCAGGAGCTTTGCCTATGTTATGTCTGGAAATTCTTACCACCTGCATTTCTTCAAAGGTATTGTTATCCTCATGTGTGAGGTTGAGCAGATTGAGCCTCAGGGATCTTGAATGCCTTACCCAAGGCCATGTACTCAGTAAGTGAATGGTAGCTTGTCAAGTCAGAACTCAAGCTCCAGTTGGCCTGACCCTGTGTGCCCGTTACATCACAGCCTTTTTCTCCTCTCATCTCAGAAAACTACAACTTAGTAGTTTCCCAGCCTTTTCTGGCATACACGGCTTAACATCCAGCACACAGCTCAGCTATAGAAGGCACTGGGGCCTGAACATCTGCTCCCAGCTATGACCCAAAGGGCATTGCCTGGACTGACCATGCATGGCACTCAAGAGAGCAACAAAATCCTTGGGTATCTCTCGTGCCTTCCTCAGGGGGTCTTAAAGCTCTGGACGAAGGAAGGCACCCAGTGTCCTGACTCAGTGTTCACTGATTGAGGGCCTGCTTTGTGTAGAGCTTTGGAACAAGAGTAGTGGTGATAACCTATAGAGTTCACCATCAGATGGGAAGGGTGAGGGGTACAGCAGACATGCACGTGGTTATCGGCATAGAGTGAACAAGAACATGGAGGTAGTGCAGCGCTGATCTGAGCTCAGGCCTCAGCTGTTGTCAGGGTCCCAGTCAGAGTGGAGAAGCACTGCATTGCAATCCAGCAATAACATGATCTAAGAAGTAAATCCATGGGATCTGGCTGAGAACTGAGGGGGCCCAGGGTGAGGCCTACTATGACTAAGGGGGTCCCCTGACCCATAGGGGTGGGATGAAAGGGGCATTGATTGTGGATCAAAGTGAATCAGGATGCTAGGTGAGGGGTCACTGAACCCGTATTTCTTTTCCATTTTGTGTACAAGCATTTAATTGTGCATGTAGCTGAAGATGAGCTTTGATGGCCATGAATGGCCTCACAAGACCAGGACACAGATTTCATTAGCCCCATGTGGTACTGCTGTGTTTTGAATATCTGTTTATATCTGCCTAGAACCTAGAAGAAGATTCTCTGATTTATAAATTATCTTTTATTTCAGCGGTTCATGCCAAAAGCCTGGTAGCCATCTTGCATCTGCTAGTTGCTCTGTCCCAGTATTTCCGGGCACCAATCCGACTCCCAGACCATGTTTCCATCCAAGTGGTTGTGGTCCAGGTAAGTCAGAAGCCACTACAAACATCGGTGCCCTTAAAGGGGTGCAGGGGCTGAGCTCCCGTGTGAGCTCAGGCACACTGGGAAGCTTGCTAGGAGGACTGAATGAATGCTGAGTGTGCCTGGGTGTGCTGTGTGTTGGGAGGCATGTCTGAGCTTTCTGATGCATGTGGGCTTATCTCCGATATATGTACAAAAAGGGTAGAAGAGCGTGTGCTTGTGTCTGGGACAGCCTTATGTGGGGCGTGTGCCTGGGGTTTACATGCTTTCTTAAGGAAGGTGCCTGGGTATTATATATTTGAGGGTGGGCGGTGTATATATTTGTGAGGTCTGTGTAGTAGGATTAGGAGAACATATCCCTGTGTGTGTTTGTGTATGTCCTGCAAGCCATGGAGAGTCATTTTTTGTTTAAACAACCAATGCACAGTTATTGAGAAGAGACAGGTATCTGTGCATGTGAGGGCACATGTGCGTATGTACACATATGTTTGAGAGAGACCCTGACAGGCTGTGCCCATGTTGAGGGCACTGCCGCTTTTCACCTGCCCAGAGAAGCACAGCTGTGGTATCAAGTCATCTTGTGCAGATTATTATGTGGAATTTCCACTCACACACGGCTCTGTCCTTTCCACAATAAGGGGATGCTCTCTCCCCATGACTATCTCATTCTGCTCCTAACCCCATTAGATACTCAAATTCAATTTTATTTTCCAACTTTATGCTGTTGAGCAAAAGGTCATCATTTTGTTGGCTTCTGTTCTTTTCCAAATAAACATGCTGCAAGGGAGAACATCCCTAATGAACAACTCCCTGGTTATTCAAGGTTATCCAGGGTTCTGTCTGGCGGCTCTGCCATCCCTTGGTGAAGAAGAGCCTAGAGGGTGAGTAAGCTTTGCTTGAGAAGCCAGGCCAGGCCAGCTTCTTGGACAAAAGGTCTTTGGGCCAGGCTTTCAGGGATCAGAAGTGAACCAGAGGAAAGGCGGACATGGGGGTGCTACTCAGCCGTGCCCTAATGAAAAAGTATTTTTTCCAATGCCTTCTGGGTACTTAACTTGCTAAAGATTAAGAGGGTATAACAGGAATATGACACCTTGGCCCTGCTTACCCAGACACAGGACTACCTAAGCAGCAGAGAGGGCTATCAGAGGCCCCTTGTCAATGCAAACGTGTGTGGTTCAGCCAGTGCAGCTGGCTGAAAGGGACTAATGGCCTCACTTACTGGGCTCTCAACTGTGTCAAGCATGGCATGAAGGATTTTGTGGATACGTGGCCAGCCCAGAGCCTTCTGGTATATGCATCTTCCTAGTGAATCCAGGCCATCTCTATTGTGTCATTTTTTTACCAATCAATAAAGTGTGAATCCATTTTATTATATTTTTTAAAACTATGATTCAGGATTTGTGAGGATGGGGGGTGAAACAGTGGTCACTGCAGGCCCATGTCTCATGCCTTATTTTGAGCTCAATTATAGGCCATCAGAAGTCTGTCGCTGGTTTAATTTCTCCTGCAGGCAGTTCTGTTAGCATGAGAGAGAAAGGAGGACGTGTTGCATAAAATGGCATCAAGGCATGTCAGATTTTATGGGGTGTTTTGCTTTATCAAGTTAAACAGGCACAGAAGCATGACTCAGAAATGGCTGTAAGATGCTGACTGAACTAGAGGGTTAGTTCTTTAGGGAGCAAATAGTGTATTGAAGTGAATCAGGATGCTATGTGAGGGAGCACTGAACCCAGAATTCTTTTCTGTTCTATGTACAAGCATTTATTAATTCTGTCTGTTGTTGGAGATGAGGTTTGATGTCTGTGAATGGCCTTATTAGTCCTATGTGAAAATTTTTACATATGTTGAAGCTGAATTTGGAGAAAGTCCTGGTTTATCCTCACTGGATCTTTTTTAAATGGTATTTTACATTTTCTTCTTCCTTTTTTGCTTTGATAGTTCATTCTTCTTAATCTAATCCAGATACAGTCATGGCCTTTATCCAGCTCTACCTTTCCTTCTGTAAAAGGATTTTGTAAGGATGCTAAGTTTCCCTGGCTGTTGGGAATGCCAAGAAAAGGTTGTGAAAGTTGGGGCAGGAGGGTCAGAAGGCAGGTTTTAGCTAAGACACTAAAGCTTGGAGGCTCCTTCTTGACATACCTTGGCCTTTGTGGAAGATGGATTTGCTCTGACAACCTCTTGCCATGCCCAGACTATCTTCCAAGTGTCTGGTAACTGATTGAGTAGGGATCTGATGAATGCATCTCTCTCCTCACCTTCATCAGAAGGTCTCCCTGAACCCCAGCACTGCTTCGTCAGCTCACACGCCCACGTAAACCAGCACTCAGCTGACTAACAGTAGGGACTTCCTTTGGTCCACTGGCAGAGACTGTGCTCCCAAAGCAGGGGACCCAGGTTTGATCCCTGATCAGGGAACTAGATCCTGCATGCTGCAACTAAGACCAGGTGTAGCCAAATAAGTTAATTTTTTAAAAGTTGACTAGCAGCAGCCTCTGCCTCTCCGAACAGCATTCTGATCCTGCCTGTGCTCTCCTGACTCTGCCTTTTTTGCTGGGGCCATCCCTCCCACTCGAGTGGTCTCTCATCTGTGTCCAGCCCAGTCCTAGGCTGACCCTCCCAGCTGAAAGCACTTGTTCTGGTCCTGCTCTCAGTACTTCCTCTCTGCAGGGGGCGACCATGTAATTGCTTATCCACCACACATTTGAGAGGGAAAGAGGATCCTACTCTAATAATTGAGCTGGGCCCTGAGGCATAAACCAGGGGCTTGTTTGGGGGAAAACCTTCTTGCTTACCTGTTCATCTACCCCATTTTACTCTTAAGTTCCTCGAGGTCCGAAACTGTCGTAAGTCCAACAAAGGGGCTTGTATGTAGAAGGCACTGATTAATGAAACAGAGAAGAAAGAGGATAAGTTGAAGGGAGGGGGTAGACAGATGATGGGTAGATGGGTGGGTGGATGGACAGGCAGATGGATGAGTGGATGAGTGGATGGACTGACAAACTGCTTACCCTTTTCTCAGAGCATAAGCTGGTTACCTAAGGACTATACTACTTACTTAAAAGTCCCCCTAGTTAAACACTTTTTAAAAACTCTCCTGATTTCTCCAAGTTGGCTTCAGCTCCTCCACCCCAGCCCCTCTGCCCCCCAGTAAAACGTGTTTCTCTGCTTCCCTCTGTGGCCCCAGCCGGAGGGCAGACACGCCCTGGCCTTCATTTCCACTGGTGTACTGTGGATTTCTCCAGGAGGCAGTGTGCTTCCAGCAGAAGGTCTTCCAATAAAGAAAGAAAAGAGTCGCCATCCAAGAAACAGCCGACTTGTTTGGAATAAACACTAATTGCACTTAAGTATGAATGGTACAGTCCAGTCCCAGGAAACCAAGGGCCTTCTTACACTTCTAGCAGTATCTCATCGCTGGATTCATTTCTTAAATGCCAGTAACTTTCTCAGTATCAGGAATGTTAATCAGTTTTTTGTATTTTTCTAAAGCATATTTTTCTCTTCTCCTCCTAACCCTCTCCCCACCCCACCCCCGTTTTCAGAAACGAGAAGGAATCCTCCAGTCTCGGCAAATCCAAGAGGAAATAACTGGTAACACAGAGTATGTCAACACCATTGTTGCCAGCGATTCTGTAATGGAACACAGATGTTTCTCCGAAATTCATCCATTTGCTGATATTTAGTTTTCATTTATTGGGATTGCAAGAGGGATTAGACTTCAGCCAATGATTATAGTTTAGCCTTTTCCGTGCATTCAAAACATGCCTCTCAATGCTTTAGGTACAAACTTGGGTGGGGAAGTGGGGAGAGGGAATTAGCTGTGATTGAAAAATTCTAATTTTGTGGCACTCCAGGAAAAAGTGTGCCCAAAAAACCCAACCAGCATGAAATCGTCATGCCATAAACATGGGGTTGAATTTAAATTGTTAACCTTCAAAAGGACATTTTTCTTCCTTTTCTGAATCTGATTTATATGGTCACGTGCCATGACCCAGAAAGTCCCTCTCTACCTTAGAGTAGTGGATTATTATTTTTTTTATTTACATTCACAGAAACTGGAATATCCGAATATGTAAGAGGTGTGTCATAAGAAAGATAAGTTTTGTTCTCAAGCACAAAGAGCAGGATGGTGTGTGGTGGTCTGAGATCACTGGGCAGGCCTGAGCCTGGCCACATGCAAAACCAGGCAAAATTTGTTTGTATCTTCTCCTGCTCCCCCAGTTTTCCTCTATAATCCTTTGAACAAGAGAGCCAGTGGAAAGGGCAGGGGCGCATGAAGCACTGATTACACTCCCTAAAACCTCACAACCCAAAGATGGAGGAGAAAGCCACCCTTGGTTTACTTGACTTGAACACTAAGTTCATTATTCTTCCTAGTACACCACCTGCAAGTCATTGCTTAATAGGTGATAGATATACAGTTAGAATAAACATAATAAAAATTGAGAAAAAAGTGTATTGAGCATTTAGTATATACTAGAAATTATACTAAAATATTTGTATATATTAAATCTTGTAATGCTCAGAACATCTGATTGAGTTGTTTACCGTGTTATCTTCATTTTAAGGGTAAGCAACCTGGAGCCCAGAGAGGTTTGGTAGCTTGCCCAAGGTCACACAGCAAGCACACAGCTCTGAAAGGCTTAAACCTAAGTGGTCTGTTGCTAATGCTTGTGCTCTTACTATGCTGCATCACTGCTGTGAGTACGGTTCCAGTTCCTGCCCTCTTTGAGAAAATCTGTTCTAGGTCAATGGCAGATACACTTTGGTGGGTATCACAGGATGGACAGGAGAGAGCCAAACCTACCTTCCCAAGTCAATGCCTTCAGCAAACTGGGCAGTGAAATGCCGTATTGGGATTGTCCCTACACCCTGCTCCTAAAACATGGTTGGGGATCCTGAATCTCTAAATCCAATATTCTTTCTCAACTGTAAGCAATAGTATGAGTTTATTTAAAGCAAGAAGTAAAGTTAAAGCAAGTCCTTTAAGCATCACTTATACCAGGCTTTGTGTGAACCCCAGTATATCTGTAAAGCAAAGGGGGAAAAGAAGTGGTAATGTGGTAAAGACCACCCATAGTTGGAGACTTAGTGCAGAATAAGACACCAAGGAAGGAAGCTTTGGGGGATCTGCAGCCAAAGGTGAGGAGAGAAGGGTCACACTGTTTTTTCTCTTCTTCCTGCAGGGCTCTTTCTGGAAGGCATGGTGAGTTGCATAAGATTGTCCTCTGGTGCTGGTGACTGCCAGTGGGGTCTAGTTAATTCTGCGGCAGCTGGAAGAACAGGCACTCAGCTTGCTTCCTGCGTGTCTGTCTGCGCCAGCCTGGTGACAGGGCTGGCTGGTGGGGAGGGAGGGTCAGCCGCTGGTGGGAAGAGGAGAAGGAACCACGGCTGCAGTCCTCCCGCAGGTCACTAGACTGTCGACACTGCTGGGCTTCTGCATGGGTCCTGGGCGCTCGCAGGGCAGTCTTGCTCTGCGAATATTGTGGAAACAGAGCAAGCGATGCGCACAGCACAGTCCCCTCCCCACTCTGTCCAGACCTCCTCGAAGCTGCCTCTTTCCTCATCACACCTCCTACGTCTCCCATTTCCCAGAACCTTGGGTTTGTTTCTAAGGTCTCTGAATGTCCAAGATCACAATTCCCATTCTCAGATTTAATCATCAAGAGTGGGTGCGAAAAAAGAAGAGTGGGTGGGAGAGTGGGAGAGGCAGCCCAGGACCACAAACCGCCCAGGCCTGGGCTCCTCTTGGAGACGCCCCATTCCCAGTGGCAGATCCATCTCCACTCTTTCTTTCTACTATTTATTTTTTATTTATTTATTTGGCTGCATCGGGTCTTAATCATAGCATGCAGGATCATTTAGTTGCAGCATGCAAACTGTTAGTTGCAGCACGTGGGATATAGTTCCCTATTCAGGGATCAAACCCAGGCCCTTTGCATTGGGAGCAGAATGTTAGCCACTAGACCACCAGGGAAATACCTCCTTCCACTATTTCACCATTCAGATAAGAGGACCTAGGGGCTGTAGCGAGGAAAATCCCTGCAGGGGGCATGGCTTCACTATTTTCTCTGATTCTATATTCACTGTGCATAATAGTTTGAAATATTCTAATCATGCTAATAATAACTCAGATCAACAGATACTTCAGAGTTTAAGGAGCATGTACTTTCTAGTCTTTCATCCTCATTACCCACCTAGGGGAACTTCATGTCCAGTGCACATTTTATAGAAGAGGAAGGCGAGGCTAAAAGATTGGAGTAACTGGATCCCTCAGGAGGGGGAGCTCCCCTTCTGAGCTGCAGCTCTGTGGCTCCCAGTCTGCCTATCTGCTTTCTACCAGAAAGCCTGTCTGGGTTTTGAAAATTAGCGAGTGAAGTGATTTGATATTTGGATGACATTCTGCTTCCAGAAAGCTTCAGAAACACTTTAGAACCATGACTAAATCATGGTATCAAAGAATACAAAATAGTGAAGAAAAATGGCCAGTTCCAAGCCAGACTGCCTGCTAGAGCCCCCCAACCCAGCCTAAAGACAGTTGATGTAGAGGATGGACACATGCTTACACACACACTGGGGAAAGGTCCCCAAGATAAGAATCAACCCCAAACCTCTGCCCAAGCCCAGTTTCCCGAGTTTGCAGCACGGTTCATCCCCCAGAGAATTCCCACCTGGAGGTGACCACTGGTCTGCAGAGGCTGGTGCCTGGGACCTGTGGTGGCACTAGCTCTGGGCTCTATTTGCTTTCTCTTTTTTTCAGAACGTGATGCCTTTGACACCTTGTTCGACCACGCACCAGACAAGCTCAACGTGGTGAAAAAGGTGGGAAAGAGATGCCTGAGAGGGAGGGAGGGAGGGAGGGAGGGAGGAAGGGGAGTGAGATGTCAAAATATATCAGGAAAACCCACCCCCAGCAGCTTGCAAGCTTTCTGAAACTGGTGTCATGTCCAGATGACCACAAACACAGGGCTTTCCTGCTTGATATCCATTTCACCTGTCTTGTTCTCGCTGGACGCCTTACCTAGTTTCTTTCTTCTCCCATTCAGGTGACAGCACCTCTGGGAGGTTCTGAGGCTATGGGCCCCCGTCTCCCAAGCACACTGAACCCCCAGCCACCCCTGCCCCTCATACAGACCTCCCTCTGTCTCCCTGGTCGCAGGCATCTGTACCTCGTGGAGCGGGGACTGGAAGGGGCCCAATGTGGTCATGTCTCCTCTGGCCCCCCGAGCCTGGGCTCAGGCACTCCAGCTGTCGTTCTGTCCTCTCACACCCCCTGCTCCTTGCCCAGTCCTGGGCCTGGCTGTTTGAGTCATACAGTGCCTGGGACTGCAGATCCTGGGGGCCGTCCTTCCCTGCGGACACAGGAGTTTCACAAGAGCGTCACTGGCTGCGCCCCCTTGGCTGGTCCTCATCCTGTGTCCTCACGGTGGAGTCACGGGGCAGCCTCCAGGGCAAGAGTCTCCCTCTCAAGGCCTGGCTTGTGCTTTTCTTCTAGACACTCATCACTTTCGTGAACAAACACCTGAATAAACTGAACCTGGAGGTCACAGAACTGGAAACCCAGGTGGGTGACAGCCCCAAGTGCAGGGTGGGGGACAAGACCCCCTGGACTGCCACTGTTCCCAGGGCCCCACATTGTCGGGAGGCTTTCCACCCTGACCCTGGAGCTTCTCTGGGGAAGGGAGAGGGAATTCTATTCCACTCTGAGAGGTGAACTGCATGAGATTTCTCTGAATTTTTTCCAATTTTTTATTTTGAAAATCTGCAAGAGTATTGTCATGAACCCCTATGTACTCTTCACCCACATACACCAATTGTTAGCGTTTGTCCACATTTTGGGTTTTTTTTCTCTTTCTACCTTTAAATACTTCAGCATACATCTCTTAAGAACAAGTACATGCTCTTAGAGAATCACAATACAGTAATCAAATTCAGGCAGTTTTAACATCAGTGCAATGTTAACCTATTTTGGTTGAACCATGTGAAATTGCTGATACTTGACTACGCTTGACATGAGTAGTGTCACATGGTTCCAAGAAACACGGATGTCCTCGTATTCTCACCTGATACGTTTAGTTGTCATGTCTCTTTAGTGTCTCTTTAATAGAGAACAAATCCTCAGCCTGTCTGCCTAACATTGACATTTTTTAAGAATGTGAGCTATATGGTACATAGAGTCTCTCTGTTTGTCTCCCTCATGATTAGAGGTAGGTTATGCATGTTCAAGAACAGTACCATTGAGACAATACTGTGTTCTTCTCAGGTATTTTTGTCCATCAGTTCTGTACCTGGTGGTGGTAACTTTGATCACTTGGCTAAGTTGGCATTCTCTCAGATTTCCCTACTGTAAAGCTCCTCCCCTTTATAATTAATAGCTAATCTATGTTAGGAGATACTTTGAGACTATGTAATGTGTCCCATTTCCCAATCTCCTTTCATTCGCAATTAATTTCTAAAGCGTGATTTTCTTTTGAATACATGGGCACCTCCTGTATTTTTAAAGGCCTGTGACTGAGCTCTCCCTGGGTGTGTCTCGACTCTGGAGGCAGCATCATATATGGGAGATGGGGGCACTCTGCAGAAGTAATGATTCCTGGAGAGAGCTGGAATGAGCCCTGGGAACTTCCTCTTCACTTTTCATGGGCAGGGAAGGGGGTCTCTGCTGAGCACATGTGGGGCCTGTCTGCAGGTTTCACCACCAAGTCATTGGAACTGCAGTCGGGGGTGGGAGCAGGCTAGGTCTGTGGCACTCAGAGCTATAAGTAATCCTGACCCTAACCCAATGTCCTCCCTTGAGTTGGCAGATTGGATTCTTTTATCCTCAACCCATTGCAGCCACAGCCAGAGGAAGGCCCAGCTAACCAATTCCGTAGGAGGGCCTTGATTTTGACACAGATGTTGGGGTTGCTTCCCAAGGTCCACCCCGGGGTGGCCTGGAATGAGTCATGCTCAGGCCCTACCCGCCTGAGTTGAAGGCCAGATGGATGAACACAGGGAGGAAGCCACTCCTAGGTCAAGTTCATGCTCAGGGTTGTTTGCCCATAACCCAGGTTGAGCCACAGGCCCACCATCTAGCCACCCAGCAGAGCTCAGACTCTGGGCCCAGCCCAGATTCCGGGTAATTCAGTATAGTATTTTAAAAGTTTCCTAAGATGCTTCCAAGAACTTTGACCTCTTGTGAACTCTAGCAACTGTTGTTTATACAAATATTTGATGGCTCTGCCTCCTTTGAAAGGTTCTAGAATATCAGATATGCACCTGACCTCCATATCTTCACTCAGGCCATTTATCTTCCAGACCCACAGCATCTCCTCCTTTCACATTCCCCTCATCTCACGGGCCCCCACTGGCCCCACAAAGCCTGCCCAGCACACACGTACCTCCCCTCCCTTGAGTGGAAGGCCTGCACCTCTCTGCTTGGCTTCGGTGCCTGTTGTTCCTCAGACCAGGTCCTCAGCCCATCAGGCCTCTGTTGTCTTTGATGGAAGGGACCAGCTCTAAGCCTCTTGCCATGGCCCTGAGCACAGTGGTGCTTTGTCAGCAAGAGCCAGGACGTTGTGTCCTGATTGCTTTGTTGTTTTCCAGGATAAAAGAAATAGCAATAGCTAATATCTAATATGTGTTAAGTGTTGCCTACATGCCAAGCAGTGTTCTAGACACCGTACACATATTTACCCTTTCCCTCCTGCTTGCCCTCCCGAGCTAACTCCTGCTCATCCCTCACGTCTCCATCCAGGCAGCACCTCCCCTGGAAGCCTTCCCTGGTGCCTGCCGCGGGATGAGTGACCTCTCCCGGTCTCCCGCAGGCCAGCATGTTTCCCTCCCACAGAGCAGCAGCAGCTGCATGCCTGTCCTCCACAGCAGTCTCCCCGCTGGACCGTGAGTTCCTGCAGGGCCGGAGCCACGCCTGACCCGCCTCTGTGCTCCATGTGCCAGATCGGCGCTTGGTACATAGTCGGTGCTCAATAAATACTGGGCCAGCTGAGATCAGGAGCGTGGGCCTGTGTGTGGACCAGCCAGACGTGGGGCCGCAGACCTACCTGCCTCGGGCCACTGTTCGTCACTGCCTGCCAGCAGCCTGCCCGGGGACGTAGCCTTTGGGGGTTGACCTGGAAGCTGATGGGCCCCTGGATGGGCCGGGGCTGGAGGGCCCAGTGCCTTCACCTGGCTCTCTCCTCCAGTTTGCAGATGGGGTGTACCTGGTGCTGCTCATGGGGCTCCTGGAGGGCTACTTCGTGCCCCTCCACAGCTTCTTCCTGACCCCGGACAGCTTTGAACAGAAGGTAAGAGGAGGCTCTAACCCACATGCCCGACTCAGCTTCACATACCTGTGCTGGGACCATCTGGGTAAAGGTGGCGGCTTCCTGTCTGCCTAGGGTCTTCAGTGGTTGGAAGGGGGCGGGGGGGGTGGCGGCAGCTGAGCTGGGGAGCAGCTACCTACAGCCCCTGAGCATCCCTCCCCTGCACCCTGGTCCCCTGGCCACACCTTCCTGCTGGGGGCCACAGCCCCGCTTCATCCCTCCCCAGGGGTGACAGGGAAGGTGGCTGTAGAGTGGTCGGACATGAGGCTCCCGCTCAGCCGGGTTCTGAAGCCTCTCCTGGGTTGCCACCGCCCACCTGTTAGACAACGGGCATTTGGTCCCAAGCAGAAACCTTTCTCTGCCTCTTGAATGTCTTTTTTTTCCTAAACTTTATTTTTTAATTTATTTCATTTTTGGCCACACAAGGTCTTCCTCACTGCTCACAGGCTTTCTCTAGTTGCTGGGGAGCTGGGGCTATTCTTCATGGCGGTGCATGGGCTTCTTACTATGGTGGCTTCTCTCGTTGTGGAGCACGGGCTCTTGGGCACACAGGCTCAGTAGTTGCGGCTCTCGGGCTTAGTTGCTCCACAACATGTGGAACCTTCCCAGACCAGGGATCAAACTGGTGTCCCCTGCATTGGCAGGCAGATTCTTAACCACTGTGCCACCAGGAAGGTCCTTTTGAAGGTGTCTTACTGTCTGATTCTTTCAACTGTGAGCACATACGTTCCTGAGTTTACAGACCTGGCAGTGACACAGGAACACAGTAGGACACGGAGAGAATCTTTAACTCCTCCGGGAGTGCTTCACCAACAGAGGCTAGGCCTCGTCCACACTCTGGGTGGCAGGCCCGCTTTGGCTGCCTTGTTTCTGCTTCAAAAACCAGCCTCAGTGCTCGCTTCGGCAGCACATATACTAAAATTGGAACGATACAGAGAAGATTAGCATGGCCCCTGCGCAAGGATGACACGCAAATTCGTGAAGCGTTCCATATTTTTTTAAAAAAGAAAAAGAAAAAAAAAAAAGAAAGAAAGAAAAAAAAAAAACCAGCCTCAGTTTAGCTCAGCCCCTGCCCCTCTGGCTATAGTGCTGGTTCTTCCACTTTCCAGGGGCAGGGAGCCGCAAGGGTCCAGGAATGAGTATGCAGCGCCTTACACACTTCATTTCTCTTTCCAGGTCTTGAATGTCTCCTTTGCCTTTGAGCTCATGCAAGACGGAGGATTGGAAAAGCCAAAACCACGGCCAGAAGGTACTTGGCTCTTCCCTGGGTTCGTGGCAAGAGGTCAAGACCTTCCCTTGCATACAGGTTTTCACGGCACAGAGCATGATTCATGTTTGATACCAGAGAAAAGACTGTCTCCTCTGAAACCTTCTTTGCCAGTTGCAAGGGAAGGTGGGACAGGGTGCAGCTGCTCAGTTCTGGGGATCTTTGGTGAGCTGTAGATTGCACAACCATGGGGAAAAAAAAACAACCTGAAATCCCATGTGTGGGATCATTGGTATAAGGGCCCATGCAGACATGATGCAGAGCAGAGGTGCTGCTGCAGGAACTGTCCTGGCCTGATTTCCAGGTTCTTCTGTCCCTGGACAGGGTGCTGACCTGCCCGAGAGCTATCTCCCAGGTAGGCAAGGGGAAGATGCAGAGGTCATCACAGGCGCTCTGCTCTGAGCATAATTACCTTTTCTGGGCTCTGCCAGCTCCAACTCTGCCTAAGGACAAGGCTTGATTTGTCAGGTTTGCATTGCAAAGGTTAAGGCTGAAAAAATGCAAAAGCAGCAAAATGCTCCAGCAGCGCTCCCTTGCTTGTGCTTAAAGCAATGTGCGCATTTGTGCGTGTCGGAGGAGATGGTGGGAGTTGGGCTAAATTGGAAGGACCAGGGAAGGCTTTTGTATTTTTTTTCTTTTATACTGGAGTATACAATGTTGTGTTAGTTTCAGGTGTACAGCAAAGTGATTCAGTAATACATATAATGGATCTATTCTTTTTTAAAATTCTTTGCTCATTTAGGTTATTATAGAGTATTGAACAAAGTTCCCTGTGCTATATATATAGTAGGTCCTTGTTGATTATCTATTTTAAATATAACAGTGTATACATGTCAGTCCCAAACTCCCAATCTATCCCTTCCCCTCTGGTAACCACAAGTTCTCTAAGTCTGTGAGTCTCTTTTTGTTCCGTAGTAAGTTCACTAGTATCATTTTTTCAGATTCTACATATAAGTGATATCATATTTGTCTGTCTGACTTACTTCACCTATTGTGATAGTCTCTAGGTCTATCCATGTTGCTGCAAATGGCATTATTTCATTCTTTTTAAAGGCTGAATATGTTTATTGTATATACGTACCACATCTTTATCCATTCATCCGTCAATGGACATTTAGGTTGCCTCCATGTCCCAGATATTGTAAACAGTGCTACAATGAACATTGGAGTGCATGTATCCTTTCAAACCATGTTTTTCTCCAGATGTATGCACAAGAGTAGGATTGTTGGATCATATGGGGGCACTGTTTTTAGTTTTTTA
The DNA here is from genome assembly GCF_033118175.1 of Dama dama. Lineage (NCBI taxonomy): Eukaryota > Metazoa > Chordata > Mammalia > Artiodactyla > Cervidae > Dama > Dama dama. The sequence continues at coordinate 40,550,566 of NC_083681.1, read as the reverse complement.
AGGAGTCTCTGCACTGTTCTCCATAGTGGCTGTATCTATTTACATTTCCACCAATAGTGTAGGAGAGGTCCCATGTCCCCACATCCTCTGCAGATTTTATTGTTTGTAGACTTTTTGACGGTGGCTATTCTGACTGGTGTGAGGTGAGATCTCATTGTAGTTTTGATTTGCCTTTCTCTGATAATTAGCAACGGTAAGTACCTTTTCACATGCCTCTTGGCCATCTATATGTCTTCTTTGGAAAAGTGTCTATTTAGGCCTGCCAATTTTTTTTTGTATTGTTTGTTTTTATATTGAGTCACATGAGCTATTTGTAAATTTTGAAGATTAATCCCTTGTTGGTAGCATTGTTTGCAAATATTTCTTCCATTTTGTGGGTTGTCTTTTCATTTTATACATAGTTTCCACTGTTGTGCAAAAGCTTTTGAGTTTAATTAGTTTAGCTGACGATGGTGAAGCAAGTCTTAGAGGGATTTGATGCCAAGGCAGCAAGTTTGGACTTGACTCCATAACAGTAGGAGTCATGGAAGGTTCTTGAGCAGGTGGGTGGTGTGATCAGCGCTCTATTCCAGAGAGATGACTTGGAAGGCAGTGTGAAGAACAGATAGTTAAGTGTGGGGCACCATCAGCAGCACTGGGGAACCTAAGAGGAAAAACAAGCTTGAGAGGGGACGTAAGCGTCAGCTTTGGAAACCTTGAGGTTTTGACCAAAGAGAACTGGAGTTCTGGCAAAAGAGCAGGGCTGTGGTTATATCATTGCAAGTCTTCCACTTATACACCAAGAGAGAATGGAACAACAGGAAAGCATGTAAAGAAAGGGGAAGGGCTAGAAACAGTATCTTGTGGGAATGCCTTTACTCGTGAGGCTGGAGGACAAAGCAAGAAAACCAGAGGAGAGAGGTCAATTGTGAAGACATTGGTTGGTCCCTGTCTCATGATGCTTTCCAGACCTCAGTAACTATCAAGCTGGCCAGCAAAAGCCAGTTTCTTAGTCCTACTGACCATCGCCTCGTTCTGAGCACCTGGTTGCTGCCAGAGGAGGAGTTCTAGCAATGCTGCTGTCCCTCTCATGGCGCTCTCCCTGAAAGGCCACCCCAGCCATTCTAATGCCTTTAAAAGTGGACTCCAAGCGTACTGTGGCCAGCTATTAAAAGCACCCTGCTCCTGGGTATGGGAGACGTAGCAGGAAGAGTTCCGGCCAGCATTTCAGCTTCCATTTTCCTGAACTGCCTAATGTGAAACTTCCTGGTTACAGATTGGAAGTTCTCCTCCTGACACCAGTTTTCAAGCATTTATACCCTTTAACACAGTTTTTCCAATATCAATTAGTCTATAGGGATATTTTACCATATAGATGACATTTCTTATATAATTATTGAACTGCTTAATATGAAATTTCCTGACCGATGTGAATGGAAAAGCACATCTGTTTTATTTGCTATTATACTGGGCACTATGCCCATGCTGAAAATTTCCAATGCATAAAGTAGAAGTGAAATGGGAATTCTGTGAGACTGTACTTTGTGAGAAGTATACCCCAGCATTCTCTCTAGTTTCTGTGCTTCTACCTGGGAAGTGAAATTTGGTAGTAAATGCTGTAGACTTTTCAAAAAGTGCTAATCTAAGTAGTTCTTTGAGGGTATTTCAACATCAAACTGGCTGTAGTAGAGGCATTTTTTATGGCAAATATTTTTAAGGTCAGGAAAATGTTTCCTCTGCCATGCTATTTGACACTCAGAGCTTTGTTATACCTTGAAATCCCCTGGAAACTTTGGGTTTCCATCTCAGATGACTTTTGCTACTCACGCTTCATAACCTTTTAGTACCCCAGTTGTTGTTCAGTCACTTAGTCACGTCTGACTCTTTGCAACCACATGGACTGCAGCACTGCAGGCCTCCTTGTCCTTCACCATCTCCTGGAGCTTGCTCAAACTTATGTCCATTGAGTCAGTGATGCCATTGAACCATCTCATCCTCTGTCATCTCCTTCTCCTCCAGCCTTCAATCTTTCCCAGCATCAAGGTCTTTTCTAATGAATCAGCCCCAGTTAGTGTAAATGCAAGCCAAGCTTTAGCACCAAATTCATGGCCAATGGAGCAGTTGAAATATTGGCATGAAGGTGGTGGCTTTTTATTTAGGGTGTCATACCATGCCTCTTCAGTTGCACATGACCACTCCATAATCATTCAAATAGAGTCATCATTGAATATGGTTAAAATACCAGCACTCTAGGCAGATGGGGACTAGAAGACACTTAGAACCAGATAGGAATGAAGTCTGCATGTAAGACAGCCAGCAGGCTGATGGAATGTCTAAAATATAAGGACTCTAATAGTTGGGACCAGGCTACTTCAAACAATGCTGAAAATCCAGGCAGGTGAAGGCAGGTTAGTTGTAGATGATCAATACTGTTTGTGGAAGGATTTGGTCAGAGGCTGGAAATATGGGAAATGATTGAACTTCCCTCCCCCATTCCCTTAGGAGATAGTTTACAGACCAGTGGCAAAATGTTTAAGCTCTGATCCAAGTGTTAGCAAGGATGTGCAGCAACAGAGGCTTTCTGTTTATCCTTGTGTGCCTGCATGCTAAATCACCTCAGCTGTGTCCAGCTCTTTGTGACCCTATAGACTGTAGCTCACCAGGCTCCTCTGTCCATGGGATGCTCTAGGCAAGCATCCTGAAGTGGGTTGCCCTTTCCTTCTCTAGGGCATCTTCCTGACCCAGGGATCAAACTCACATCTCTTGTGTCTCCTGCATTGGCAGGCAGGTTCTTTTACCACTAGTGCCACCTGGGAAGTCCCTATTTGTCCTTATGTAATACATTTAAAATTTATCACAGGGGCTTCCCTGGTGGTGCTTCTGTGGCACAGTGGGTAAGAATCTGCCTGCCAATGCAGGGGACATGGGTTTAATCCCCGATCCAGGAAGATCCCACATGCTGTGGAGCAACTAAGTCTGTACACCACAACTACTAAAGCCCATGCTCTACAACAAGAGAAGTCACCACAATAAGAAGCCCAAGCACCACAACTGGAGAGTAGCCCCCGCTTGCTTCAACTAAAAGAAAAAAGCACCCACAGCAACTAAGACCCAGTGCAGCCAAAAATAAATAAAAAAATTTTTTTAAAGATTTATCATACAAATGTATTAAATGTAGAATGATGGCCCCTCAAAATGTCCACATCCTGATCCCTGGGACCTGTTATTACCTTATATGATAAAAGAGACTTTGAAGATATAAGTTGAGGATCTTTAGCTGGATCCTCATTGGAACCCCCCAGATGATCCAGGATAACCAGAGTGATGCAGCACAAGAAAGACTCCACCAGCCATCGCTGACTTTGAAGATGAAAGGAGGCCATAAGCCAAAGCATGCAGGTAGCCCCCAGAGGATTAGAAAAAGCAAGAAAACAGATTCTCCCCGAGAATCTCCAAAGGTGAACACAGCCCTGCTGACACCTTGATTTTATCCCAGTGAGACCCATTTTAGACTCTGACCTTCAGAATTGTAAGATGGTAGATTTGGATTGTTTTAAGCCACCAGATATATGGTAATATGTTAGAGCAGCAATAGAAAACTAATATACCCTATGACTAACAATTCCACTCATAAGTATGCAGGCCGATATACCAGGCCACTAGTCTTAAGAATATCCATAATGGACTACACTGGCATGTGCATCCCAGTAAGCAAGTTAAGTAAATTGAAGTACACTCATACTATGGATTATTGCACAATGGCAACAATAAAAAGGAATGAAGTAAGAAATCACGAGAGAGGCTTCTAGTTACTGAAGCATGAAGAGGTCAATGATTATCCTCTGCGAAAAAAGCAAGTGTAAAACTGGACAAAATGATCAAAAGCAGCCATTTCAAGGCACTGAAAACTTACCAGAAGTAGTCAACAAATTGAGAAATTTTCTTGAAAGACAACAGAACATTGTAATTAGTTGTACCTCAATGAAACTGTTTAAAGGAAGAATCCTATAAACAATTTTTGAGTAAAAAAATCACAAAATAATGTGTAGTATAAATTGATGTATATGAAGTGTAAAAATAGGCAAAACTATAATTTGACGTTTAAGGGTTCATATGTTGCTGGTGGAACTATGAAGAGGAGCAAGGATGTATATAGCAAGAGTAATCATGATAAAAGTGAAGATAGTGGTTACCTTTGCAGGGTGACTGAGGACCTGAATGCAGAGAGGAAGGGGGTGCTTCTAGGGTACTAACAATGGTCTACCTTGGACATGAATTGTGGTTACATGAGGGTTTTCAACTCTGTGTGTATGTGTGTGTATAGCATGTACTTTTCTGGATGCTTGTCATATGAAGAAAGTTAGTGTAAAGTTTATGGCTAAATCACTAGACAGGGTAGCAAACCACCACCAAAATAACCCATACTGAAGGATGGAAACAGGAGAGCAAGGCAAAGACTGTGTGTGAGCTCCATCCATTGGAGGTGGGATGGAGGCTGGAACACAAAGGCCATCTTAGAGGCTGGGCCCACCCTGAGTAGGGGTCTTGTGACCACCCCATTTATTCCAGCCCCCACCAGCTGGTGGCACTGAGCCCCCAGGCTTCCTCCCACCTTGGTCAGGGAACTCGTAGGAAGGCATCAGAGAAAGGACCTCACACTGGGATGAGGGAGGCTGGGGTGGCCCAAATGGGTCCTTGGAGGGCACAGCCTTGAGTCTGACTTGTCTCTTCCTTGGCCTCAGCCAGACAGCTTCTGCTCTGGCTGTCTATCCAGGAGCCCTACCGTCCTGACTGTCCGCCCCCAGACAGGGACTCTGGACCAGCACAGAGAGGAGATCAGAGCAGTACTGACTTGCTAATAATACAATTTATTAGCCCAAGGTTTTAAGGAAGCTGTATTTATATTGCAGGGAATCATAGATCATTCCCAGGAATCCAAAGCTCCTCTCCTGGCTGAGAGGGCCCACCTACTGGCCCACCAGGAACTACCTGTGTGGCCCTTGGCCTTCTTGCTAAGAACACACAACAAGTAGTGTCTCTGATTGTAGTCCCGCACTTCGCCAGGCCCACCTTGTGGTGATAACCTATAGAAAGAATGAACTCAGATCTCCCAAGGAGCAGCACTTACTTGATGTGAATGGTACCCCCTGGAGCTGTGCAGTGCAGACTTAATGGCTCTCCATTAAGCTCTGCTACTAGGCAAAGATGGGAAAGTTGAAAGGAAACTACCATCTAGGGATCCCTTCATAAAGCATCTGCCTTCAATGCGGGAGACCTGGGTTTGATCCCTGGGTCAGGAAGATCCCCTGAAGAAGAAATGGCAACCCACTTCAGTACTCTTGCCTGAAAAAATCCCATGGACGGAGGAGCCTGGTAAGCTACAGTCCATGGAGTCACAAAGAGTCAGACATGACTGAGTGACTTCTCTCTCTCTCTCATATGTTCACAAAACCCAATCTTAACCAGTGAGAAAACTGATTCCAAGACATTAAATGGCTTTAAGCAGATCATTAACCCATTGTAGTGAAGATGCACTTCAAATTTTAGTGGACATTAAAAAAGAGGAGACATATCAAGGTGACAGAGTAGAAGGATGCAGAGCGCACCTCCTCCATGAACACATCAAAAATATATCTACATGTGGAGTAATTTTCACTGAAAACTAACTGGAGGCTGACAGAAAGACTCTTGTACAACCAACGCTATATAAAAATCTGCACAGAATTGGGTAGGAAAGGAAGGGAAGCGATCAAGGACCTCTGCTCCTGGGAGGGGACTCAGATGGGGAGGGGGCAGTCCGAGCCACCTATTGGGCACCCTGGCCCTGGAATCTGACACCAGGTGGATGAGTCCCCTCAGGTTTGAAAATCACTAGGACAAATAGGAGGGCTGTATGAAACCTAGGCAGAGGAAGCAGATTGAAACAGCAGGGGACCCTGGCTGGTTTTGCCATAACTGCCCCAGCCTGAGCTGAGTACCACTCCAGCCCCACTTGCTCCATGATGCTGCTCCACACCAAGGCTAGGGCTGCTGTGGCCGAGGGGCGTGCTCAGTTTTGAGGGATGGAGCTGGGAACATTTGAACATGGAACAGTCTCTGAAAGGGGGCAGGGAAACTTCTACTGGTGCGTATGGAGACAGCACATCAGAAGTGGTCTAAGACCCTAACTAGGGCTGGGACTGCCATAGCCCACACACAGACCACCTCTGTGACCCAGTCCAGCCCAATCCTGCTCTGCTCTAGGGCGAGGGTGATGGGAGGGGGAGAGCACACACTTATGAGGAACAGAGCCAGTTCAGAGCCTACCTTAGGGCTTCTGCTTCAGCAACTTGGAACCCAACCTTTCTCCCAATGGGATGATATCAGCCACTGAGCAAAGCAGAAGGCCCAGCTCACACCTGGCTCTCCATCTAGCCCCTCCATCTCCAACCCCACCTGCTACCAATGTGACACTTGCCAGAACACTATGGGGAAAGGTGTGACCTATGCTCATGTCAGATCCAGCTCTCCCACCAAAGCCACTGGACCCATGCAGACTGTATAGAGTCACTTCCACACAAGGACATCCATGGAGTCGGTAAGTGTTTCACCTAATCTCATAGGGACAGAACAAGTTAAGCAAGATGACAAGATACAGGAATTTATTTCAATTGAAAGAACAAGAGTAAACCGGTGGAAAAGAAACAATGAAATGGAAGTAATTTACTCAATAGAGAGTTCAAAGCATTAGTAATAAGAATGCAAACTGTATTAGGGAAAATAATAGATTAATACAGTGAGATTTTAATAAGGAACTAAAATATAAAAAAGAACCGGTCAGAAAGGGTGTGGAGAGAGGGAACCCTCATACATTGTTGGTAGGAATGTAAATTGGAACAGCCACTACGGATTACAGTATGGAGGTTCCTTAAAAAACTAAAAATAGAACTACCATATGATCCTGCAGTCCCACTCCTGTGCATATATCCGGAGAAAACCATAATTGAGAAAGATACATACACCCTTATATTCATTGCAGCATAATATACAATAGCCAGGACATGGAAGCACCCTAAATGTCCATCAACAGAGGAATGGATAAAGAAGATATAGCACATATATACATGGAATATTACTCAGCCATAAAAAAACAGTGAAATAATGTCATTTGCACTAAAACTCATGGACCTAGAGATTGTCTACTGAGTGAAGTAAGTCAGGGAAAAACATCATACAATATAACTTATACATGGAATCTAAAAAATGTTACAAATGAACCTATTTACAACCCAGAAATAGTCACAGATGTAGAAAACAAATTTATGGTTATGGTAGCGGGGAGGAAGAGGTGGAGACATAAATTGGGAGACTGGGATTATACACATATAACCTTAATTATTATATACACACTACTATATATAAAAGAGATAAATAACAAGGAGCTACTGTATAGATGGGGAATTCTTCTCAATACCCTATAATGACCTACATGGGAAAAGAATTTTCAAGAGTGGATATACGTATATGTTGAATGGTTCTATGAAGACCTACAAGACCTTCTAGAACACCAAAAAAAAAATGTCTTTTTCATCAAACAGGACTGCAATGCAAACATAGGAAGTCAAGAGATACCTGGAGTAACAGGCAAGTTTGGCCTTGGAGTACAAAATGAAGCAGGGCAAAGGCTAACAGAGTTTTGCCAAAAGAATGCACTGGTCATAGCAAACACCCTTTTCCAGCAACACAAAAGATGACTATGCACATGGACATCATCAGATGGTCAAGACCAAATTCAGGTTGATGGTACTTAACAAGACCAGGAGCTGACTATGGCTCAGATCATGAACTCCTTATTGCAAAATTCAGCCTTAGTTGAAGAAAGTAGGGAAAACCACTAGGCCATTAAGATATGACCATAAATCAAATTCCTTTTATGATTATACAGTGGAAGTGACAAATAGATTCAAGGGATTAGACCTGATAGAGTGCCTGAAGAACTATGAATGGAGGTTCATAACATTGTACAGGAGGCAGTGACCAAAACCATCCCCAAGAAAAGGAAATGCAACAAGGCAAAATGATTGTCTGAGGAGGCTTTACAAAGAGCTGAGAAAAGTAGAGAAGTGAAAGGCAATGGAGATAAGGAAAGATATACCCATCTGAATGCAGAATTCCAAAGAATAGCAAGGAGGGATAAGAAAGCCTTCTTAAGTGAACATTGTAAAGAAATAGAGGAAAACAACAGAATCGGAAAAACTAGAGATTTCTTTAAGAAAATTAGAGGTATCAAGGGAACATTTCATGTAAAGGGGCATGATAAAGGACAGAAATAGTATGTACCTGACAGAAACAGTTTGGACCTAACAGAAACAGAAGAGATTAAGAAAAAGTGGCAAGAATATATAGAACTGTACAAAAAAGTTGTTAATGACCCAGATAACCACAATGGTTTAATCACTCACCTAGAGCCAGATATCTTAGAGTGCAAAGTCAAGTGGGCCTCAGGAAGCATTAGTACGAACAAAGCTAGTGGAGGTGATGGAATTCCAGGTGAATTATTTTAAATCCTAAAAGATGATGCTGTTAAAGTGCTGCACTCAATATGCCAGCAAATTTGGAAAACTCAACCGTGGTCACAGGACTGGAAAAGGTCAGTTTTCATTCCAGTCCCAAAGAACAGCAATGCGAAAGAATGTTCAAACTACCACACGATTGCACTTATTTCATATACTAGCAAGGTAATGCCCAAAGTTCTTCAAGCTAGGCTTCAACAGTACATGAACTGAGAACTTCCACATGTACAAGATGGTTTTAGAAAAGCAGAAGAACCGGAGATCAAATTGCTAACATCTATTGGATCACAGAAAAAGCAAGAGAATTACGAAAAACATCTATTTCAGCTTCATTGACTATGCTAAAGCCTTTGACTAGGTGGATCACAAAACTGTGGAAAGTTCTTAAAGAGATGGGAACCAGACCACCTTACCTACCACCTGAGAAACCTGTATGCAGGTAAAGAAGCAACAGATAGAACTGGACACGGAGCAACAGACTAGTTCCAAATCAGGAAAGGAGTACATCAAGGCTGTATATTGTCACCCTGCTTATTTAACTTAAATTCAGAGTACATCATGAAAAATGCTGGGTTGGATGAATCACAAGTTGGAACCAAGATTGCTGGTAGAAATATCAACTTCAGATATGCAGATGATACTACTTTAATGGCAGAAAGTGAAGAGGAACTAAAGAGCCTCTTAATGAAGTTAAAAAAGAAGAAGGTGAAAATGTTGGCCTAAAACTCAACATTCAAAAAACTAAGATCATGGCATCCAGTCCTATCACTTCATGGCAAATAGATGGGGAAAAAGTGGAAACAGTGACAGACTATTTTCTTAGGCTCCAAAATCACTGTGGACAGTGACTGTAGCCACAAAATTAAAAGACATTTGCTCCTTAGAAGAAAAGCAATGACAAACCTAGACAGCATATTAAAAAGCAGAGACATCACTTTGCCAACAAAAGTCCAACTAGTCAAAGCCATGGTTTTTCCAGTAGTTATGTACAGATGTGAGAGTTGGACCATAAAGAAGGCTGAGCACCGAAGAACTGATGCTTTCAAACTGTAATGTGGAAGAAGACTCATGAGAGTCCCCTAGACAGCAAGGAGATCAAACCAGTCAATCCTAAAGGAAATCAGTCCTGAATATTCATTGGTAGGACTGATGCTGAATCTCCAGTACTTTGGCCACCTGATGCAAAGAGCAGATTCATTGGAAAAGACCCTGATTCTGGAAAAAATTGAGGGCAAGAGAAGTGGGTGACTGCGGATGAGGTGGTTGGATGGCATCATTGACTCAATGGACATGAGTTTGATTTAATCTCCGGAAGACAGTGAAGGATAGGCAAGCCTGGCATGCTGCCATTCATGAGATCACAAAGAGTTGTACACAACTGAGTGGCAGAACAACAGCTATATGTATATTTATAACTGATTCACTAGAGACAATTATATGCAAACAAATTTGACAACCTAGGAGAAATGGACAAGTTTCTAGAAATATAAAGCATACAAAAATTGAATCAAAAAGATAGTTTGAACTGACCTATCACTCAAGATGAAATTTTTGTTGTTGTTGTTGTTGTTTCTTTGCTAAGTCATGTCCTACTCTTTTGTGATGCCATGGACTGTAGCCCACCAGGCTCCTATGTCCATGAGATTTGCCAGGCAAGAATATAAGAGTGGGTTGCCATTTCCTTCTCCAGAATATCTTCCCGGCCCAGAGATCAAACCTGTGTCTTCCACACTGGCAGGTGGATTCTTTACCACTGAGCCTCCAGGGAGGTCCAGAGATGAAACAAAATCTGTCATTTTAAAACTCCATACAAATAAAAGTCCAGGACCAGATGGCTTCACAGGCAATTCTACCAAACAAAGGAGAACTTGTACCAATCCTTCTCAAACTCTTCCAAAAAACTGAAGAGGGGGGAACACTCCCAAAGACATTCTCTGAAGCCACCATCACCCCGATACCAATACCAGATAAAGATACTACCAAAAACGAAAACCACAGGCTTATATCTTTGATGAACATAGATGCAAAAATTCTCATCAAAACATTAGCAAACTGAATCCAACAACACATGAAAAAGATCATAGACCACAACCAAGTGGATTCATCCCCAGTACATAAGGATGCTTCAGTGTATGCAAATCAATGTGATATACCACATACAAAAGACAAAAACACATGATCATCTCAATAGATGCCAGAGAAGCATATGATAATATTCAACATCCATTCATGTTAAAAACTCCTACCAATGTGGGTATACAGGGATCATATCTCAACATAATAAAAGCTATTCATGACAAATCTATAGCCAGTATAATACTCAATAATGAAAAGCTAAAAGTCTTCCTGCTAAAAATCTGGAACAAGGACATACACTTTCACCTCTTTTAATCAAGATAGTATTGGAAGTCCTACCAACCACAGCAATCAGATGAGAAAAAGAAATAAAAGTTATCCAAATAGGAAGGAAGAGGTAAAATTGTCATTACATGCAGATTTCACAATTCTATATATATAGAAAACCCTAAAAACTATACACAAAACTACTAAAACTGGTAAATTCAGCAAGGTAGCAGGATATTAGATTAATGTACAAAAATCAATTGCATTTATTTACACTAACAATGAAATATCAGAAGGGGAATGTAAAAACAGTACCAGACTTTCACAGTGGCCCAGTGGTTGGGAATCCACCTGCCAATGCAAAGGACAGGAAGATTCCACATGCCATAGGGTGGCTGGGCCCATGTGCCACAACTGCTGAGCCCATGTGAAACCACTACTGAAGTCTGAGCGCCCTAGGGCCCATGCTCCACAACAAGAGAAGCCAACACCCTAAGAAGCCCATGCACCGCAACCAGAGAGTAGCCCCTGCTTGCCACAAGTAGAGAAAGCCGGCACACATCAGTGAAGACCCAGCACAGCCAAAAATAGATAAATAAAATTTAAGATAAATATTCTAGAAGCAGCATTTTTAAAAACATACCTTTCAAAGTTGAATTCCCAAAAAAGAAATACTCAGAAATAAACCTGACAAAAGAAGTGGAAGACTTATACACTGATGACTATAAAACATTAATAAAGGAAATTGAAGATGATTCAGAGAAGTGGAGAGATATCCCATGCTCTTGGAATGGAAGAATTTATATTGTTAAAATAGCCATACAACCCAAGTGTGTGTGTTAGTTGCTCAGTCATATCTGACTCTTTGTGACCACATGGACTGTAGCCCACCAGGCTCCTCTGTCCATGGGATTCTCTAGGCAAGGATACTGGAGTGGGTTGCCATTTCCTTCTCCACACAACCCAAGGAGATCTCTAGATTTAATACAATCCTGTCAAATTACTCATAGTTCAAAGAACTAGAATAATCCTAAAATGCATGTGAAACCATAAAAGATCCATAATTGCCAAAACAATCCTGAAGAAAAAGAACAAAGCAGAAGGCATAATCCTCCCAGACTTTTGGTTACTACAAAGTTCCAGTAATTGAAAACAGTGTGGTACTGGCACAAAAACAGCCATATGGATCAATGGAACAGAACAGAGAGCCCAGAAATAAACCCAAACACCTCCAGTAATTTTATTTTTGATAAAGTGAGAATATACAGTGGGAATAAAACAGTCTCTTTAGCAAGTGGTGTTAGAAAGTTGAAGGGCTGCATGTAAGTCCGTGAAGTTAGAACACACATTCTCACCATACACAAAAGTAAACTCAAAATGGCTTAAAGAGTTAAACATAAAACGTGACACCATAAAATTCCTAGAGAGATCATAGGCGCAACATACTCTAACTTAAATTGTACCAGTGTTTTCTTAGGTCAGTCTCCCAAGGCAATAGAAATAAAAACAAAAATAAACAAATGCGGCCTAATCAAGCTTACGAGCTTTTGCATAGAAAAGGAAACCATTTTTAAAAATACAATGTGCAAAATGGGAGAAAAATATTTGCAAGTGATGTGACTGACAAGGGCATAATTTTCAAAATACGCAGCAGCTCATACAGCTCAACAACAACAAAAAAACAAACAATGCAACCCAAAAATGGGTAGAAAACCTAAATTGATCTTTCTCCAAAGAAGAAATAAAAATGGTCAAGACACGTGGAAAGATGCTCAGTTTTGCTAATGATTAGAGACATGCGAGTCAAAACTACAGTGAGGTACTACTCCACACCAGTCAGAATGGCCATCATTAAAAACTCTACAGGGGCTTCCCTGGTGGCTCAGTCAGTGGTAAGGAATCCACCTGCTAATGCAGAAGACACATGTTCAATCCCTGATCTGAGAAGATCCCATGAGCCACAGAGTGACTAAGTCCATGTACCACAACTATCAAGCCTGTGCTCTGGAGCCCTGGGTCTGCAACTGTGGGGCCCAATGTGCTGGACCTACTGAAGCGTGTGTGCCCTGGAGCCTGTGCTCTGCAACAAAAGGAGACACTGCAGTGAGAAGCCTGTGCGCCAAACTAGAGAGTGGTCCCTGCTTGCCACCACTAGAGAAAAGCCCCTGCGCAGCAACAAAGACCCACAGCAGCCACAAATAATGAATAAGTAAATTAAATTATTTTTAAAACTCTACAAATAACAAATGCTGGAGAGGATGTGGAGAAAAGGGAACTCTCCTACACTTTGGTGGGAATGTAAGTTGGTACAGCCACTATGGGAAACAGTATGGAGGTTCCTCAGAGAACAAAAGATAGAATTACCATATGATCCAGCAATCTCACTCCTCAGAATATTTCTGGACAAAACTGTAATCCAAAAAGATACATGCACCCCTGTGTTCACAGCAGCACTCTTCATAATAGCCAAAACATGGAAATAATCTAAATGTCCATTGACATATGAATGAATAAAGAAGAATCCATACATATATTAATATACAATGGAATACTACTCAGTCATAAAAAGGAATGATGTGATTCCCTTGGCAGCAACACAGGCACACCTAGAGATGATCATACTAAGTAAAGTTAAGGCACAAAAAAGAAAAATAAATACCATATGTAATCACTTATATGTGGAATCTAAAATACGACACAAATGAACATATCTACAAAACATAAACAGGCTCATAGAGAACAGACTTGTGGTTGCCAAGGTAGAGGGGGTTGGGGAAGAGATGAAGTGGGAGGTTCGAGTTAGCAGAGGTAAGCTATTATATATGGAACGGATAAAGAACAAGGTCCTACTGTATAGTACAAAAAACTAATATCATCCTTCTCAACTGTTAAAAAACACTGAAGAGAGGAGGACAGTCATAAATTCATTCTACAAGGTCATCATTACCCAGATACCAAAATCAGGCAAAGATACTACAAAAAATAAAAAATTACAGGTCAATATCTATGATAAATGTAAGTAAAAATTCGTGACAAAAATATTACCCAAACAATATAAAAATCCCAAAATTAAATGGGACTTATCCCAGGAATGCAAGGATGGTTCAGTATCCCTAAATCAATGTGCTACATCACATTAAAAAAAGGAAGGATAAAAATCATATGATCATCTCAGCAGACACAAAAGGTATTTGACAAAATTCAACATCCATTCATGATAAAAAAAATTCTCAAAGTTGGTATAGAAGGAACATATCTTGATACAATAAAGGTGATTTAAGATAAGAAAGCCTTTTTATGCAAAGAATGCAAAGAAATGAAGGAAAACAATAGAACAGGAAAAACTAGAGCTCTCTTTAAGAAAATTAGACATAACAAGGGAACATTTCATGCAAAGATGGGCATGATAAAGGACAGAAACAGTAAGGACCTAACAGAAGCAGAAGAGAGTAAGAAGAGCTGGCAAAAATACACAGAACTGTACAAAAAAGGTCTTAATGGCCTGGATAACCACAATGGTGTAGTCACTCACCTAGAACCAGACATCCTGGAGTATGAAGTGGGCCTTAGAAAGCATAACTATGAACAAAGCTAGTGGAGGTGATGGAATTCCACTTGAACTATTTCAGATCCTAAAAGATGATGCCGTTAAAGTGCTGCATGCAATATACCAGCAAATTTGGAAAACTCAGCAGTGGCCACAGGTTTGGAAGAGGTTGGTTTTCATTCCAATCCCAAAGAAGGGCAATGTCAAAGAATGTTCAAACTGCTGCACAATTATCCTCTCATTTCATATGCTAGGAAGGTAATGCTCAAAATCCTTCAAACTAGGCTTCAGCAGTACATGACAGAGAACTTCCACATGTACAACATGGATTTAGAAAAGGCATAGGAACCAGAGATCAAATTGCCTACATCTGTTGGATCATAGAAAAAGCAAGAGAATTCCAGAAAAACATCTACGTCTGCTTCATTGACTACGCTAAAGCTTTTGACTGTGTGGATCACAACTAACTGTGGAAACTTCTTCAGGAAATGGGAATACCAGACCACCTTACCTGCTTCCTGAGAAACCTGTATGCAGGTCAAGAAGCCACAGTTAGAACCAGAAATGGAACAATGGACTGGTTCCAAATTGGGAAAGGAGTATGTCAAGGCTATATATTGTCACCCTGCTTATTTGACTTACATGCAGAGTACATCATGAGAAATGCTGGGCTGGATGAATCACAAGCTGGAATCAAGATTTCCAGGAGAAATATCAATAACCTCATATATGCAGATGATACCACCCTAATGACTGAAAGTGAAGAGGAACTAAAGAGCCTCTTGATAAGGTGAAAGAAGTTAGTGAAAAAGCTGGCCTAAAACTCAGCATTCAGAAAACTAAGATCATGACATCCATTCCCATTACACCATGGCAAATAGATGGGGAAACAATGAAAACAGTGATGGACTTTATTTTCTTGGGCTCCAAAATCACTAGAGACAGTGACTGCAGCCAGGAAATTAATAGATGCTCGCTCCTTGGGAGAAAAACTATGACAAACATAGACAGCATATAAAAAGCAGAGACATCACTTTGCCAACAAAGGTTCGTCTAGTCAAAGCTATAGTTTTTCCAGTAGTCATGTATGCATGTGAGAGTTGGACCATACAAAAAGCTGAGTGCTAAAGAATTGATATTTTCGAACTGTGGTGCTGGAGAAGACTGTTGAGAGTTTCCTGGACAACAAGGAGATCAAACCAGTCCATCCTAAAGGAAATCAACCCTGAATATTCATAGGAAGGACTGATACTGAAGCTGAAGCTCCAGTACTCTGGCCACCTGATGAAAAGAGTGGATTCAATGGAAAAGACCTGATGCTGGGAAAGATTGAAGGTGGGGGGAGAAGGGAATGACAGGGAGAAGAGGATGAGATGGCTGGATGGCATCATCGACTCAATGGACATGAGTTTGAGCAAATTCTGGGAGATAATGAAGGATAAATAAGCCTGGCATGCTGCAGTTTATGGAGTTGCAAAGAGTCATACACAACTGAGCAAGTGAACAATAACATGATAAACCCACAGTTAACTCCATACTCAACAGTGAAAAGCTAAAAAGCTTTTTCTCTAAAATCCAGAATAAGACAAGGATGCCCATTTTCATCACTTCTAGTTAACACAATGTTGGAAGTCCTAGCCATAGCAGTCAGAAAAGAGAAATAAAAAGTATCCAACTGGACAGGAAGAAAAACTACAAAGGTGACATCTACAAAGTCACCTTTGTAGATGACATGATACTATATTTTGAAAACCTTAAAGTCTCCACCAAAAAACTACTAGAACTAATAAATTAATTCAGTAAACTTGTAGGAAGTGAAAGTCCTATAATCTGAAAACCATGAAATGCTTATGAAGGAGATTGAAGATGATACAAAGAAATGGAAAGATATTCCATGTTCATGGATTGGAAGAATTAATACTGTTAAGATATCCAAACCACTCAAAGCAATTACAGATTTAACATAATCCCTTCCAAAATACTCATGACATTTTTCACAGAACTAGAAAAAATAATCATAAAATTTATATATAACCACAAAACACCCCACATTGCCAAGGTAATCTTGAGAATAAAGAACAAAGCTGGGGGAATCATTTGCCATAACTTTATACTGCAAAGCTACAGTAATAAAAATGACATATACATCAATGGAACAGAATAGAGAGCCCAGAAATAAACCCACACACCTGTGCTCAGTTTATCTACAACAAAGGAGGCAAGAATATACAATGGGGAAAAGACAGTCTCTTCAACAACTTGTGCTGGGAAAACTGGACAGCTACATGTAAAAGAAAGAAATTAGAACATTTGTTCATATTGTATACAAAAATAAACTCAAAATGGATTAAAGACTTAAATTTAAGACCTGAAACCATAAAACTCCTACAGCAGAACAAAGGCCAAATACTCTTTGACGTTCTTTGACAAATTGTAGCAGATTTTGGTGGATCTCTCTCCTAATAGGAAAGAAACAAAAGCAAAAATAAATAAATGGGACTTAAATTTAAAAGCTTGCACATCAGAAGAAACATTGACAAAACAAAACAAAACAAAAACAACCTACTGAATGGGAGAAAATATTTTCAAATTGTATTACCAGTAAGTGGTTACTAGAGGCTCCCCTGGCAGATCAGCTGGTAAAGAATCCGCCTGCAATGCAGGAGACCTGGGTTCAATCCCTGGGTTGCGAAGTTCCCCTGAAGAAGGAAATGGCACCCCACTCCAGTATTCTTGCCTGGAAAATCCCATGGACAGAGGAGCCTGGCAGGCTACAGTCCATGGTGTTGCAAAGTGTCAGACACAACTGAGCGACTAAACCAATATCCAAAATATATAAGTAGCTCATGCAACTCAATAGTAAAAAGTCAAACAACCTGATTAATGAGCAGAATACCTGAAGAGACATCTTTCAAAAGAAGATATACAGATGGGAAAGAAGCACATGAAAAGATGCTCAGAGTCACTAATCAGAGAAACACAAATCAGAATGACAGTAAGATAGTGCCTCACACCTCTCAGAATGGCTGTCAGGAAAATGCCTGCAAATAGCAAATGCTGGAGAGGATGAAAAGGGAACCCTCCTACACTGCTGGTAGGAATATAAATTATTGAAGCCACTGTGGAAAGTAGTATATGTGCTGCTGAAGTGAGCACCTTATTTTGGGGGGCTCCAAAATCACTGAAGATGGTGATTACAGCCATGAAATTAAAAGACGCTTGCTCCTTAAAAGGAAAGTTATGACCAACCTAGAGAGCATATTAAAAAGCAGAGACATTACTTTGCCAACAAAGGTCTGTCTAGTCAAAGCTATGGTTTTTCCAGTAGTCATGTGTGAATATGAGAGTTGGACTATAAAGAAAGCTGAGCACAGAAGAATTGATGCTTTTGAACTGTGGTGTTGGAGAACACTCTTGAGAGTCCCTTGGACTGCAAGGAGATCCAATCAGTCAATCCTAAACAAAATCAGTCCTGAATATTCATTGGAAGATGTGATGCTGAAGCTGAAACTCCAATACTTTGGCCACCTGATGCAAAGAACTGACTCATTGGAAAAGCCAGACCTTGATGTTGGGAAAGATTGAAGGCAGAAGGAGAAGGGAAAGACAGAGGATGAGATGTTTGGATGGCATCACTGACTTGATGGACATAAGTTTGAGCAAGCTTTGGGGGTTGGTGATTGACAGGGAAGCCTGGCATGCTGCAGTCCATGGGGTCGCAAAGAGTTGGATATGACTGAGCAACTGAACTGATGAAAAATAGGATGGAGCTTCCTTAAAAACTAAAAGTTGAAGTTAAATATGATCTAGCAATACCACTGCTGGGTATGTAACTAGAAAAGATGAAATCTCTAATTCTAAGATACATGCACCTGATATTCACAGCAGCACTGTTTACAATAGCCAAGACCTGGAAGCAACCCAAGTGCTCATCAACAAATCAATGCATTAAGAAAATGTGGTATATGTATAATATGAAATACTACTCAGTCATGAAGACAAATGAAATAATGCCATTTTCAGCAACAAGGATGGACCTACAGAATATTATGCTTAGTGAAATAAGCTAAAGACAGACAAGTACTATATGATCTCCCTTATATGTAGAATCTAAAAAATAAATGAATGAACACAACAAAACAGAGACTCACAGATATGATAACAAACTAGTGGTTACCAGGAAGGAAAGGGAAGGAGGGAGGAACAAGAGAGCAGTAGGGGATTAACAGATACAAACTACTCTGTATAAAATAAATAAACAACAAGGATGTACTGTACAGTACAGGAAAATATAGCCATTGTTTTTAATGACTTTAAATGGAGTATACTCTATGGAAATGTTGAATCACTATGTTGCATACCTGAAACTAATGTAATATTGTAAACCAACCTACTTCAATAAATTTTAATTAGGTTAAATGGTCATTTTGAAACCTTTTCCCATATTGGCTATTTTCTTTCTCAAGCAACCTTAGAACTCACCTGTCTTTAAAGGAGAAAAACAAATCCTCTCATCTCCATCCGTGTCTGTCCCTCATCAGGCTCCCGAGTTCCTCCTTTGCACCCATGCCCACTGCTCATTCTGCTGTGAACACTTTGCCTCCACCTGCAAGTGGCCATGCTCACTCCCAAGCTACCAGCAGGACTGTGTCCCTGAGACTCTTTCCAGCTCTTACCCTCTTGGGAGCATATGGCTCTATTAGTCATCCCCTCTTTCTGGAATTTTCTTTTTTGGCTTCCAGGACATTGGGCAATTATTCATTCAGTTCAGTTCAGTCACTCAGTCGTGTCCGACTCTTTGTGACCCCATGAACTACAGCACGCCAGGCCACCCTGTCCATCACCAGCTCCCAGAGTCCACCCAAACCCATGTCCATCGAGTCGGTGATGCCATCCAGCCATCTCATCCTCTGTCCCCTTCTCCTCCTGCCCTCAATCTTTCCCAGCATCAGGGTCTTTTCAAATGAGTCAGCTCTTCGCATCAGGTGGCCAAAGTATTGGAGTTTCAGCTTCAACATCAGTTCATTCATTTATCTCCTATTAACATGTCTGAGGTCTGTGCATGCCAGGTACCAGCCCAGGCACTGGAGCAAAACACGGTCAATTCTCTGCAGTCACATTGCTCAGAGTCCAGGCAGAGACAGATTTCATCAAATAAGCACACAAATCATTGATTTAGAACCGGAGACAGTGCTGTGAAGGAAGAGTGTAGGAGTTTTGAGAACATAAGACAGGGTGCCCTCACCAAGACCAGGTATCAGGCTTCACGGAGCAGACAGTGCTTTGAGCTGAGGTCTACAAGAGGATCGGGAGTCAGCTACTTGGGAAGAACAATCTAGATGTTTGACAGTGTGTGCAGAGGCTGAGATAATGGAGGAGGACAGCCTATTGGGAGGTTGTAAAAGAAAGCCAGTGTGGTCAGTGCAGAGTGAATGAGCAGAACATGGCATGACGTGAGATTGGAGAGGTGGGCTGGAGTCAGCTTTTGCCCTGTAAAACCATGGATGAGGATTTTGGACTTTTAAGTGACATGGCTGTATGACCATACAAGCTGTGAGCTGGACACCTCCTGTTAGTCAGTCAGTCATGTCCGACTCTTTGAGACCCTACAGACTATAGCCCACCAGTCTCCTCTGTCCATAGAATACTGGAGTGGGAAGCCATTCCCTATTCCAAGGGCTCTTCCTGACCCAGGGATCGAACCTGGGTCTCTTGCCTTATAGGCACACTCTTTACCATCTCAGCCAGCAGGGAAACCTCCTAAGACCAGAGTTATGTTGTTGTCTATGGTAACACTGTGCAAATGTGAATAATGTACCATGGAGTGTGCATCTTGTACAACCAGACCCAGAAACCAAGTAGTCAAGCTGCAGTGAGTACAATGGACAGGAGAGGGCAAGAGGCTTTGAGGAGCCCAGTGAGGAACCAGCGGCAGTGGCCCCAGTGTTACCCTACCTGCCCCTTCACTCACTCCCTTGTTGAGCTCACCTTTGCCCCTGTCTGCCTCTCTAACAGTTCCTCCTTAGGCTAACTCCCTAATCTTTGACTTGGGTGGAATTTAAGGAACATTGAACATCAAGCAGTAAGGGGAGGACAGGAATTAACCCAGAGGACATGGGACTGTATTTGGCAGAAAGTGATTCAGCCTGAGAAGGGTGAGGTAGCAGGTCTCAGCTATGGGGCAGGATCCCAGTTAGAGGCTCAGACCTGTGCAGGAACCAACACGGAAGGAGAAAGGGGCCTGCGCTCCAGGCCTGGCGGGTGGTCCCTGAGCCCCTGGTCTATCAGCAAGTGAGCTTGGAGCAGAGTCTGAGCCCAGCAGGGTGGAGCGGGATTGGTGTACAATGGAGACAACGCCTGGGCAGGAGCAGGCAGGAGGGTTATCCAGGAGTTGACAGAGCCCTAAGGAGATTCCCGAGTCCTAGGCCCTCGGCTTAGGGCCCAATTGGTCTTAATCTTTGCAGTGCTGGGACCTGGGCACAACACTATGGCAGCAGCCACAACTGCCAGAGTCCCCAGGCTAAGACCTGGAGCCGCTGGAGCCCCTGCCTCCCACTCTGCTGGTCCTGGATGATCCCCATTCCTATTCACCAGACCACTGCTGGAGCCCTGACCTGTCCCCAAACCCTTCTCTCACAGCAGCTCAGCCTCCCTCTCCCACTTTTGAATCCTAGAGCATTTATTACTTTCTATCCTCTGACATCATTTACTTCATCTGACCTTCTGCACAGTTAGGGTTTTTTTTTTTTTCTAATAACTTTTACTATGAAAAATATCACATAAACAGAGTGGCACATAAAAGTGTGGGTTAGTGGAATATTCCACAAGCCACCTGTAACTAGCATCCAGTTCAAGGGAAACAGCCATCCCAGCTCCTGAAATTACCCTCCACTTGCCCTTTTTGGCCTTCTGTACTCCTCAACCCCAACTCTCCTGCCTTGTATAGTCATCAGGCTTTTACCTTTTTCTTTTTTTAACTTTTCCTTATAATTACAGTCTAACTCTATATGGGCTTCCCAGGTGGCTCAGTGGGTAAAGAATCCACCTGCAGTGCAGGAGATGCAAGAGACACGGGTTTGATCCCCAGGTCAGGAAGGTTCCCTGGAGGAGGGCATAGCAATACCTACTCCAGTATTTTGCCTCAACAATTCCATGGACAGAGGAGCCTGGCAGACTCCAGTCCATAGGGTCACAAAGAGTTGGACACAACTGAAGTGACTGAGCACGCACAAACATGTAGCCCTATAGTAGGCAAAGAGGCCCTTTCTTTATGTTTTCTCTATGCTGGTTCTTCAGGGAGGGCTCTCCAGCAGGGTCATGATTGCACAGGGGCCAGAGCAGAGACTCGTGGAGGGAAGGTGGAGGAGCCAGCGTCAGCAGACGGTTAGCGAGGCAGCCAGAGAAAGTGACCAGTGAAGAGAAGAACAGAGAGAGGGGACAGGGGAAGTCAGGATGGGAGGAAATGGTTGCATGAAAGCTCAGGACCTGCAGTGGAATTCTCCCGATAGTAGAGTCCAGCTCCCCACTCAAACCCGGCCACTTTGCTCTGTCCTTAACCTTTCAGATGACACCTATCTACCTTGTATTCCCTGCCAGGCGGGCTCCTATGCCATCTAGGTGCCCGCTCTCCCTTCTTAAAGGAGAGGTGGCTTAGTCCTAAGCCACCGCCTTGTCCCCCACTGTAGCCCCAGGCTGTCCCCTCCTTTCCACCACTCACAGCTGGCTCTGTGGTGCAGAGTAAAGGCAGAGGGGCCCCCAGACACAGGTGAGACCAGAGGACAGAGTCGGGTCAGGGTCCTCGCACCTGAGGTGCTGATTCCAGGGCAAAGGCTGCGTGCCCTGGGGCCCGCTGTCTCTCAGTGAGAGGTGCAACACCCACACCCCAGCACCTCTGCCCCTCACTGCCCCCTGCTCTGAAGTCTGGCTGCACAACCCTCCCATCATCCTTCAACACCCACCTGCCCCTGGTCGTCTTGTGGGGATGCTCTTCTGTCCCAGGAGGACAGGGAGCTGGCTTTTCAGGAGCACACAGTGACGTCCTACGGGGCGGTGGGGGTGGGGAGAGAGAGAGAGCTCACCCTCCCCTGGGACATGCTGGGCACCCGTGGTGGGTGGCGGGAGGAAGGGGACAACCACTGCCAATTTGGGCGCCACTGAAGCAATGTGTTTTTTGTTCTGTATCCTATGCAGACATCGTCAACTGTGACCTGAAATCTACGCTGCGAGTGCTGTACAACCTCTTCACCAAGTACCGGAATGTGGAGTGAGCGTCAGACTGGACCGTCCCCAGAGCCGCCTTATCCTGCTTATTCCTGTCTCCTGCTGTGCACTCTCCTCCAAGTCCAGCTGCTCTTTTCCCAGAGTTAGTGGGAACTGAGATCAGAAAGGAAATGACCAGTGACTCAGTGGGCTGACCTGACCTCCTAGGCTCTGAGGCTGACCCCACAATGGCTTGTGAAGGTTGTCCCAACCTGGTTCCAGGTCCAGATTTCCTTCTGTGTAATCTGGAACCGGCTTAGGCACAAGAGCCCACCCACCCACTCACCCACCCTCAGAAAATGAAAACAGAGATAAGAGTTACCACTTAATGGGTGTAACCTATGGGCTGGGCACCACACTAAGTGCTCTGACCTACTCCAACTCGTGAACACTCACGACTCCCACTGAAGATGATGTTATCAGCCCCTTTTACAGATAAGGAAACAGGCTCAGAGAGGTTGCCTGACTTCCCAGAAGCTGCCATTTGTTTTGCTTCTTTGAAGAACATATTGGTTAATAACTAGCCCATTATGTTACATTCTCTGTACATTCTATACTTGCGTTTGCATGTGTGTATATGCGTGCATGTGCACCTGCGCCCTCCAAGAAGAAGGACCCCCTGATCTCAGCATCAGGCAGGCTAAGTCAGGACTCAGTGGTTCACACTGAAATTGGTGAATCAAATTTAGCCCAATTAATAGTGTGTGTGTGGCAGCAGCCGTATCCCTCAACTCCTTTGTACAAATGAAAATTACTCTTAATTCCTTCAGATTTGTAATAACCCCTTATTCTGGTTTCAGGGTGACATTTGGAAAGGATTCTGTTTAAAATTAATGGAGTGGCACATTTTGCAGCCTTTTTGCATGATTGCATGTAATGGAAGTGCCCTATATTTTCCTACAAAATAAGTCCTCGATTCATTATCGTTAGGCAAATGTACAATATACCCAGGCACCGCAGAGAGCTGGGCACAGGCCCATGCGAGCAGGGCTTGGGAAGTAGGGCTCTTCAACAGGGACTCTTGAGCTTTAAAGAAAGGAACTCCTTTTTGCCCTCTAATTGATCATTTAGACCATTTCTGGCGAAGTCTACCCACATGCAATTACTGGCTAATTCAGGCAAGCAAAAATGTAAGTTATTTAGACCCAATCTGAGTAGGTTTCCTTGCATGGGTTACCCGCGGGCTTGTGGTTACATGGATCCCCTCTACATGAACCCAAGTTTGGAATACAGGGCTCAAGTTGTCCCAGCCTTCAGGGCCTGGGATAGGAAAGGGGCTGAAGGGGGTTGACTAGGAGGACAAGAAGCATGGGGCAAATACTTGCACACTTAGCATACAGGGGACATCTTCAGACCGTGGGATGTTGGCTTGTGGTATTTAACATCTGTACTCTAAGTTGACCAAAGCCTTGGGATAGGTAATAACTTGTACTGATGTATCTTCATTATAGAATTTTCCAAAGTATGCTAGGTGGACACCAGCCTGTATCCCCACCTCTGGATGTCTGTGCCTACTTTAGTACTACTTTAGGCCCAGTTGCACAAAGCCCCTCTCTGATTTGAGGAATTCGTCATGACCTCTATCTACACCACCCAGAGGGGAGGCCTTCCATCGTGTCCAAACATTCCTTCCTGCTTTTCATCAATTCTTACTCTATAGTCTCGCTGCAGTCACTCAAAACCCATATAATTTCAATATACTACTTATTTCTGGAGAGATTTCACTCTAAGAAAGAAGTATTACTCAGCATCTAAGATACAGAGAATATGCACTCTCTTGATTCAATCTGTGTAAAAGAATACAATCCTTTTTTACATAATGAGTGAAATATTTCATTTGTCATTAGGAAACACTAAATACAGTATTATTTCTGTTGCTTTTTTAAATTCCTGATAGCAAATCAGCATAAATAATTGCTTTGTCTCCTTGAGCAATACTAAAGCAGATGAAATAAGAGAAGTGAACTCATTTAAATGTGCTTTGCTATACGAATTTTGTCTCCATTTTGTGTTTTTTTCTTATATTCAAGCTGCAAATGGACAGTGGGCAAGTGACTTATTAAGCGCACTCCTTTTTGTATTTTACATATGCACTATATGAAAACACATCAGAACACTTGGAAATTTTTTTAATAGCAGGTCCAATTTGTCAGAAAATGGTGTTTTGAGACCAAGGTCTTTATCTTACTCTGAAATTCCAAGGCTTGGGCCTGGTTTTATAACCCTGTCATCTCATTTAGAGGTTTTTCTTTATATTATGGAACCTCCTGCTTAATACATGACTGTTTTTCAAGGGGGGGTAAAAGGCATCAGAAAACATATAAACCAAACGTAACCCTTGTCTCTTTTAAAAGAAAAAAAAAAGCTGAGGCAAAATCAAGTCTCTGTAGGCTCACTGGATCCTTTTTTCCTCTTTTCTAAATTTAGATTCTTTCATATTTTTGATAACTAATGTGTAAATTGTGCAAAATTCAAAAAGCATGAATGGATATCTAGTGAAAAACCCAATCTTCCTCCCTCCTTTTTCCCAGCAGACAATACCTGTCTCCAGAGGCAACTATTTTGTTCTGTTTCTAGTATTAGCTTCCAGATATCCCCACAATATAAGGTATATAAATATCTGTCAACATATATAAGACCAATTTTTAAGCATAAATAGCATATTATACATACTATCATGCACACTGCTTTTTTTCATTTAATGTTCTATCTTAGAGATTATTTTGTACTGGGTATTAAAACTCATTAAACTGAGAATATGAGTACTTTATAAATCCAGATGCACGTCCCTGCTCTGTATGAGCTAGAAAATGAAAGCCCCACCAGAAGGAGGTAATGTTCTAAACAGTCAAGACTGGGACCTACTGGGGTGGGGGGTGGAGAGGACATTACCAGAAACATTCCCCTGTGTCCTCAACTGAATTTATTTCTTAAAGGCCTCCTTTGGATCATTATGGTGAATGGTGAACAGTTTGATTAAGCTTGTAGTTGTACATACTACTAGGGCTACTAATTTGTAATTGACTCAGAAAATACTAAAAGTCACTGAGTACCCCACAGTATCCTGCTACAAGCCCAGCCACCCATGCAGAGCCCGTCTGCTCTATGGGAAGGCTCCAATTTCACATGTGCAGGCACAGAGCTGACATTTCCAAAGTCTGGGAGAAGGACTCTTTATCAGCACATCATCAATGTTGTCTTGAGTTGGTTGCTATTTGCAATTGCTGCTCTTGGTACTTTTTAATTATGAATTACAGTTAGCTTAGCTTTATCATTATCAGTTTATTTTGTTGTGGTTTTCCTGGTTAACCCAACAGAGTACACTGAAGCTTATTTGCATCAACAGTATCCCTGGGCTGTAATTTTCCAATAACTTGACTCTCAGACATGTATACATTGTGGTTCAAATATGAATCATCCATACTCCAGTGCTAGAACAAATGTATACATAATCCACTCCCCCAAAATTATCATTAATTTATTTTTCCACTGGAAAATGAGACTAGATGGAGTCAGTAAGTCAAGCAGTTTTGCCCTAAGTAGGGGCTGATCAAAAATAATTTCAGATCCACTGCACTTAATTACAACCCCACCTCAAGAACCCTACCTACGTACAACATACTAAAGATGCCAAAAGGGTGTGTTCTGAAGCCTCCACTAATGCTAATATTGCATGCAATCTCCACCCCCCGCCCAAAATTCACTTATATCCGTTGGAAAATTCAAGAGTTGCTGGGAATACTGAGAACAAGAAAACTGAATTGAGATGCAATTACTGGGTGGTTGGTAGACTCATCAGCTTCCTAACACTTGTAAATTCAGGTTCCATTAAAAGACGAGTAATGTAGGAGTTGCTCACTGTTATAACTGCAAAGATTCTATCTGCACACAGAGAATTTTCACTGTTTTTTCCTCTCTCTTTCCTAAAAAATATAAACCCAGGGTAGCTACAAGATTTGTTCACGCCCGATGCTTTGCTTTTTTAGTGTTTGCACATGTGTTCATGACGACAGCCAGGCACCATGAGGGTGCTCAATGGAGGATGCCCAGTCCCAACCCCAAGCTCGACCATCTTTTGAGATTTGCAGATTTCCCAGGCAGGAAGCACCGGTGAAGCATCTCTGAAAAGTACATTCTGTAGGAAGTTAATAGATGTGAGGTGAAAAATATGTCACCCGTGAGTTGAGAAAACAAGAGGCCAAAGAAAATTAAACTCCCTTTCTACAGTTTGGGTTTTATTTTGTGCTTTTTTTTTTTCCTCACTGGAGCCCAACTCAGTGTTCCCTGCACTAATGAAGATTATGACTCTCTAAGGGGAGACAGAAGAGGGCATCCCAATCGTGCTTGACCATGGGACCTATTTGGTCCCTGAAGTATTTGCAGGCTGAGTACTCTGTGGAACTCATCCATTCATTTAATCCTTAGGCCATATGGTCTAGAAGTATGTATTGAGTGTCCACGATGCATTAGGTGAACTGTGACCAGTGGCCAGCAAGGCTCACTCATAGAGCTTAAAAATAATCACAAATTAAAGGTACTGACAAATTGAGATGACCTCTTGGAGAAGTACATAAAACTCTGAAGGAGGTCTCATTTAGATTTTGAGGTCAAGAGAGGTCTCTGGCAAAGTAATATTTTAAAGTGACACCTGAGGGAGTTTCCTGGTGATCCAAAGGTTAAGAATCCACCCTGCAAAGCAAGGAACACAGGTTGGATCCCTGGCCGGGGAACAAAGATCCCACATGCCAAGAAGCAGCTAAGCCTGTGTGCCACAACTACTGAGCCCACGAGCCACAACTAGAGTCCGTGCACCACAACGAAAGATCCCACGTGATGCAACGAAGATCTGACACAGCCAAATAAAAAAACATATTTTTTTAAAAAGAAAGACATTCTAATAAATAAATAAAAATAAAGTGACACCTGAATCACTGAGCTATTCAAGTAAAGAACTATTAAGAACAGGATCCCAGTTAGGAGAAGACTCCATTCCCTAAACAAACTGGTAGAAAGTCAGGATGGCTAGAGTACATAGTGAGAGGGGAGAAGTGTCAGATAAGAGGATTACAGATTCTATCATAGGAAAAATGGGAAACTATGTTTTTAAAAAAACCTTCTGGCCACAGTGTGGGAAAACTTTGGAGAAACCTATGTCAGTAATACGGACTGCCCTTCCCATTGCCTTATCATGGCTGTGGCTGGAGAGCAAAGGGCCTAGGAGAGGAGCTCCAGCTTCTGCCCCGCCACACGCTAATCTGGTCTCAAGCATGCACGGGAAGCCTGGGTGTGCTATCCAAAGGCAAGGCCCGCTGGGCGCTCAATACTCTACCTCCTGCAGGGATCGAAGGAGCTCTCAGGCCATCCCCATCCTCTCTACATTTGGGTCTTATGAGAATAAGGAACCAAACGGGGCTTCCCAGGTGGTGGAGTGGTGAAGAAACCGCCTGCCAATGCAGGAGACCCAAGAGATGCGGTTTAGATCCCTGTATCAGGAAGATCCCCTGGAGCAGGATTTCCAGGATTCTTGCCTGAAAAATTCCATAGACAGAAGAACCTGGTGGGGTACAGTCCACGGGGTTGCAAATAGTCGGACACGACTGAACACACACACAAGGAAAGCAGAAGGCTGGACGAGGCTGCACATGTAAAGCAAAGGAGAGACTACCGCCAGAAAGCTGTTCCCTGAGGACCAGTGCCTCCAACCTGCTTACCAGAGGACTTCTACCATTTCATCCCTATTTGGGTTCAATGTGGGGAGTTGGAATGCTGTTCTCCAGCCTGGGAGCAGGGCAAGGTATAGGGTTTCTGGAAGTGGAGTAGTAATTTCATTTTTCCAATTCTTATTAATCAGCATGAATTATTATTATTACATAAGGCCTACCAAAAGTGGGTCACATGCTGCACAGTTAGGGTCTTGTGAAATATCTTTCATAGGAAAGTAGTATATAATTTTATTCTCACTGGAAGTGAAATACCAGAAATATTAGAAGACACCCCTGCTTGGGAGCTCCTTGGCTGGAAACCAGTCCAGTGGGCACCTGCCCCACAAGCATTCTTCTCCTTAGCAGGCTCCTTGGCCCAAGCAATCAGGATTCTTGCCTTGACTCCCCTCTGCACACTGTGGGCATTAGCCTTGATGCTGGCATTTAAAAGGGCACTTAGGAATTTCTGAGAAGCCCCAATGATTAAGATAAATGATGTTTTATCAGTGAAATGAACTTTTCATTTCTTGTTATTGATTTTCATGTTTTCACATTTTCAGATGTCGTTTGTTTGCCCTGGGGTGGCATTCCAAGACATACAAACGTCATTAAGGCAACCACTTTAAAGAGTGCCCTGTTTTATTGAGGTGGACAGGACAATAGATAAATATTTAATCTGCTACACATTTGCTCAGTCTGGGAGCTAGGATTAGGACTGCACGATGCTCAGGCTCTTATGTGTCTTCCTGGAAACCCTGACAATGGCCTCACCACCTGCCCTTTAGAAACACAGCGTTGCCCATGGCAAACATTTGCCAGTGTTTCTGAAAAACAGCTCCTGGAAGGCTTTCTTCATTCAAGCTTCAAAGGACATCCAATCGTTCCTTATTTGCCATGATACTGGAGAATATACTCTCACGGAATAGGAGACATTTGGCTTGAAATAATAGATAATAAGACAGTCACCAGTGAGCATGTGCTAAGCTAGGTACTCAGGCCGCGTATGCTGCATCTCCTCCATGCTGTGAGTCTCTAGGTGATGAGTGCACATTGCAGGGAGGGGCACTGATTGCATCCTCTGTTCAGTACTTGAGCCCACACTTCCTGCATCATTGGTTCTCCAGCTAATTCCATAACATCCTACTGTCCTGCATGGGGATTGCATGTAGTCCAGACTCATGACCAGGCTTACCAGCAACCACTCTCAGCAGGGGATCTGCCAGATAGTTTTAGTTTATAAAATTTACCCGTCCATGTGTCTTCATTCATGGATTAAATGACTTTCTGATCTGCACACCACCGGTGCAATTTTCCATTAAGATACAGAGCTTTCTTTCTTCTTTTCATGATGATTCCAAAGGCTACATGAGGTGTTCCACCCCATGGCAGCATAGGCCTGCCCTAGTACTGATGAACAAAACACCAAATACTCTGGAACAAGTCCCCAAACTGCACATGATCAGAATGCAATCAAGTTAGAGGATATTTGTGAAATGCCTGTTCTGGGGTCAGCCCCATTCTATGCAGAGAATGGGATCAGAAAGTACAGGATCCCTGTCCAGATAGAGTCTTCCATCCTAATGGGGGTGACAAATGCAGCTCATTTGAGATAATTCAGTGATGAGGCAGGACAGAGACGTTTGAGGGTCCCTAGTTAGCTTTTCCCATAAAATACCCCAGCCCCAGCTGCCATGTAATCCTTAGTGGCATTTGCCCCCAGGATCAGCAATTTCATCTTCCATACAGATTTGGTGCTTCAAAAAAAATCCACACAACTCACCCGAAAGCCAAATGGAGACTTAGGAACATTTTTCTAAAGTCTTGCTTTTTTGTTGGGAAATCGCTTCATTCCACAAATTCCAACTAGCCAGCAAGGAGCCCAAAGTCCAGCCTGACACTTTAACTGTAAGACATTTTGACTCTGTCACTGCACCCAAATCTCTC
Source organism: Dama dama (assembly GCF_033118175.1). Taxonomy (NCBI): domain Eukaryota; kingdom Metazoa; phylum Chordata; class Mammalia; order Artiodactyla; family Cervidae; genus Dama; species Dama dama. The sequence continues at coordinate 40,520,240 of NC_083681.1, read as the reverse complement.
TCTCCACTCCAAATCACCCTTTGTTCAGCCCTGTTGAGAGGCACTGCTAGTCTTAATCCCCAGCACAGAACTGCTGCAAAAAAATCACAGAGTGAACATACACCAGCAACTGATCACTCTTGGGGGCATCTTCAGTTGCCACTGGGGGGATCCCTAGCTTCTGCAAGTCTCCTCTCATCTCGTGTGAATTACCTTCATCTCCCCAAACACCTATTCCTACCTTTTCCCCAGGCCACTCTCCCACTTCCTCCCCCTTTAAGTCTTCATCCCTTTCTTCACTAAGAAATCAAAGCTGTTTGTGTCATGTTCTTTCCACAACATCAACTTCTCGCTGCCTCTCACTTCTTCCCACCTCAATTCCCAGGCTGCCCCTACCTTCACCTGCCTCATCCCAAACCAGCTCCCTCATCCCCCTACAAACTCAAGCCTCCCTCCTCCTCCAGTATCTTGACTTTCACTCCAAACCATGCCTATTTCTAGGATGAAAAATACTTGTGTTTGTGCCACTCCCCCCTGAAATTCCATTTTCCCCCCATTCTTTTCCTCAAGATGTTCCCTGGAAGTCTACAGATCCATACTGATCCCATTTCCTTCCTTTATGAATTCCTAAAACCTACCACTAGTTTTCAAGAAGCTGAAACTGCTCTTAGTGGTCATCACTCCGTCTATCAGGCTAACCCAGCCCTTATTTCCCTGGCTGTGGAGCATCTGACTTTGCTGTCCATCACTTCTTTCCAGGAACTCAGCTGCCAAAGTTTCAGAGGCACTGTGTTCTTCCGCTTCCCTCCCACACTCTGGCTGCTGCTCTGTCTGCTCCCGGGTTCTGTCTTCCTTGCCCCAGCCCCCGATTGTGACTGCCCCCTGGAGGCACCTCCACGATTCTCTCCTTACGTCTCTCTGTGGCCGCCACCTGCACCTGCTCCCCACTAGTCCCGACGTCTCACCCAGCCAGTTGGGCATTTCCAGTTTTACAACATCTCCTTTTGAATGGGGTAGCCCACATCTAACCTGCCACATCCCAGACTGAATTTTTATCCTCCTTACACCTGCTTCTCCTTTAGACATCCCTTGTCTCTTCCAGAAGTGGTTTCTTCTTCCCAAGAATCCTCGTTCTCAGATGCACGTGCTCTGAATTTTATGCTCCCCACACTGCTTTAGCCACTCCGTTCTGTTAATTATCTCTTCATGAACTATCTGTCTTGCACTGATTCCCCTCCTCTTCAGGCACTCGATGATTTCCCTGACTTAGACCTTGTCCTCTCACACCTGGACATTGTGATGGCCTCTGAAATAATTTCCCTTTGGGCTTTTCCATCTTGTGCATGTTTCCTGCTTAAATTTCTTGAAACACAGCTCAGATAATCTTACACCTTGTCAAACAAAATCAACAGAGGTGCTTCTTGAGAACTTACAGTATGCACTTTATACAAATCTTCTTTTAATCCTCTCAACAACCCTATGAGGTAGGCACCATCATCATCGTTATTTTACAGAAAGAAAAATGAAGGCCCAGGGAGACTCAGTGACTTGACACAGCTCACGTGCCTCGTCAGCGACAGAGCTGGGCTTTGAGCCTGGGCAGCCTGGCTCCAAAGCTCAGGTTCTCACCTAGCGAACTCTAAAACCATCAGTGGCTTCCACTGTCCATAGACCAAAATCCCTTTGCCCGCTCAATGGCCCCAGAACCTGGTTCAATGCCACCTGACCAACTGCTAACTCTTTACATCCAGACAGACCCATCTGTTGCTGGAGAACCTTTGTTTCCTGCCAGCAGCTGTTCTCCCTTGCCTTGTTTTTAAATGGAATTCCTGCAACAACCAGGCTCTGACTGATAAGGTTGTTCATTCATCAATTTATTCTTTACTCGTTCAATAAATATTTAGACATTACCTATGCCTCCAGACGGAGAAGGCAATGGCACCCCACTCCAGTACTCTTGCCTGGAAAACCCCATGGATGGAAGAGCCTGGTGGGCTACAGTCCATGGGGTTGCTAAGAGTCGGACACGACTGAGCGACTTCACTTTCACTTCTCACTTTCATGCATTGGAGAAGGAAATGGCAACCCACTCCACTGTTCTTGCCTGGAGAATCCCAGAGATGGGGGAGCCTGGTGGGCTGCCGTCTATGGGGTCGCACAGAGTTGGACACGACTGAAGTGACTTAGCAGCAGCAGCAGCATGCCTCCAGACACTGTTCTAGGCACAGAACACCACAGAGAACAAAAGAGACATGCCTCGTCCCCCTGTGTATACACTCCAGAACCACGTGGACCTGGGCTGCATCTCCCATGCTTCTGCTCAGTCCTGTGCCCCTCCACCTGCTATCCCTGCTAGGACCCAGCTACTCCCTCTGTCTCTGGGACCAGACCTCCCTTTGGTTGTGTCATACATAACCTGTGCTTTGCCATAGTCAAGGGTGTTGCCAGGGACAGATGCTCCCTCTTGCGAAAGCTAAGCTTCCAGCCCCTTTCTGCTCAGGAGGCCATGAATCAGTGATGAGTTGCAGCTGTAAAGCAAAGACTTTAAATAAACACTTGCTGGACTCTGACCATGTGCCAAGCATAGGGTTGGCTCCTGCAGACATCTCAGCAAACTCTCAGGTAGGAACTATTGTTATCCCTATTTTATAGAAGAGAAAACAATGTCCCATAGAGATTCACCAACTGGGACTCAAACCCAGCTCTGACTCTGAAATCTCCACTCTGAAATTCTTTCCACAATTCTCTGCTGCCTCCATATTCTTATAATCCTGGCCAAGCCAGGCCACACGAGCTGGAAACAGGGGTCAGGGACTTCTCTGGTGGTGCAGTGGATAAGAATTCTCCTGGCAATGCAGGGGACACTGTTTCAACCCCTGGTCTGGGAAGACTCCACATGCTGTGAAGCAGCTAAGCCTGTGTGTCACAGTTACCGAGCCCACACATTGCAACTTCTGAAGCTGCACACCCAGAGCCCGTGCTCCACAAGAGAAGCCACCGCAATGAGAAAGCCATGCACCACAAGCAGTAGCCCCCTCTCACTGCAACTAGAGAAAGCCCGCTCGCAGCAGTGAAGACTCAGTGCAGCCAAAGATAAACAAAAATCTTTTAAAAAGAGCAATGTGGGGCTTGACTTTAACTGTGGACCATCTTAAATACTATATTTCTTCTTGACTTCATTTTATGTATCTCATCATTTGATTGGCAAAGGGGGAATGGTGGGGCTTTCCTTAACTGACTGTAAGAAACTTTGTAATTGGGTGAAAAGAAAGTGAAAGTCACTCAGTCATGTCTGATTCTTTTGCAACCCCATGGACTGTAGCCCCCAGGCTCCTCTGTCCATGGGATTCTCCAGGCAAGAATACTGGAGTGAGTTGCCATTTCCTTCTCCAAGGGGTCTTCCCAACCCAGGGATTGAACCTGGGTCTCCTGCATTGCAGGCAGATTCTCTACCATCTGAGGCACCAGGGAAGCCTAGGGTGAGGAGAGGTTTAACAAAACTCCAAAGGTGTTATTTTGATGGTATGTTCTGTGTCTTTTCTGCCAAACACTTGGTTACTGGGATGCTCTGTGAAGGGGTGCAGGCATAAAAGTCTGAAGGAGTCTCACTTCCTTTCCAAAGACATGGCCTGTCATTGCCCTGGAGTGGCAACTTGGGGGGCCGTGCAACTTTGGGTGGAAAGCAGGAGACAGGTTGAGCACAAGGCATGTGGCTGGAGGGAGGGAAGGGCCTGGGTCTGTGCAGGCTGAGGCTGTTGTCAATGGCTGGGCCCTGGGCAAGCAGCCAGACCTGCTGAGGTCCCGCAGGTGTGACTCACACAGGTTCCACAGTCCAGGCAGGTATATAGGGAGAAGGACTCCAGCAGGTAGTGCGGAGCCCTGGCAGTAAACAAGGCTTGAGGTCACTGAGGGGACTGACCAACTAACCTTCTGAGGTCCACCGGGGAATGGCAATGTAGGGAGGGGTCAAGACAGGAACTTAAGGACTTTCCTGGTAGCTCAGTGATTAAGAATCCACCTGCCAATGCAGGGGACACGGGTTCAATCCCTTGTCTGGTAAGATTCCACGTGTCGCTGAACAACTAACCCCGTGTACCACAACTACTGAACCTGTGTGCTGCAACTGCTATGCCTAGAACCTGTGCTCTGAAACAAGAGAAAGCCACCACAGTGAGAAGCCCGCTCATCGAAACAAAGAGTAGCCACTGATTGCAGCAACGAGAGGAAGCCCACATGCAGCAATGCAGACCCAGTGCAGCCAAAAATAACTAACTAAATAAAAAAGTTTTAAAAGACAGGAGCTTAAGCCTATGAGGTGGATGAGAAAGACAGGACGAGAGAGCCAGGGCAAGAGAGCTGCCATCAAAGTGCCCACGCACTCTAGCCAGACACTGGGTCTTGAATAACCCAACCTTTGCAGGGCTTTGAGCTGCTGTCTGCCTTGAACCCTACCCCCATCCTTTCCAGTCTTCCTTCCCAAACTCCGCAGTCAAGGAGCTGGCTCCTGTGTTTGTGGCTAGGCATATCAGTGGGCCCAGGACCCAGTGGTGGGAAACTAAAGAAATGTGATGACAGCCATCCTGGCTCACAGTCCAGGCCCCGCCCAGCCTCCCTGCTCAGAGCATGGCTCCACTGAAAGTCTCTGCTTCCTCCCCCAATGACCCAGGATTACTCACACTGGCCTCCAAATAAATGCATTTCAAAAAGTTTAAGGTGCCGCATCGATGCATATTTACAATAACTATAAGATCACAGTTCAGAACAGATTTTCAAGAGAAAGAAAGCAAGCCATACACAGCAGCCATCTTCTCCTTTTAGATTTCCCAATGACACAGGGAGTCAACTTACAAAGACCCATGACAAACCCAGGAAAGAGGGTACAACCATTAGGTACAGCTGGAACCCCTGAAAACTTCTATTTAGAGCAAAAGACCTGGGCTCAAGCTCTGGCATTTGCTAACTGTGTGTCATCGGGTGAGTACCTTTACCTCTCTGAGGCTCTTTTTCTGTAGAAAGGCGTAAGGGGAGGCGGGGCTTGTCACACAAAGTATTGGGCTTGGTTCTGTTTGCCTGACTCAAAAGGTGCCACCTTCCCACCTCACCCTCTTCAGGCCTCCCTTCTGAAGCTGTGTTCCAACTATGATAGTCACCATCCCAGACCAAGCAGGACCATTGTATAACCCAGCGCTTGTCAAGGGGACTGAATGAGTATGACTATGGCCATTCTGTAGAGCTGGGAATGCCGTGGTAGGCATGAAGTTCTTATTGCTCTCATTCCTGCAAGCACAAGACCGGGGTCAGCCAGTAGCAGCCTGCTCCCTGTTTCTCACATTCCTGTGGCAGACATGACTAATCGAGCCCACACTCTTCCTCCTTAGACTGACCAGTGATGTCTGCCGTGGCGTGGGAGCAAGGGAGGAAAGGAAAGCTATTTGCCAACACAATGCTGTGCAGAGTTGACCTCTAGGAAACCAACACAAGCCTCCAATAGGTGCCTGAATGCTAACCACTGCCCCTGTTTAGGTCAGATGCCCACTCCTGAGCCAATAAGCTGCAACTGGGAGTAGGGGCAGGAGGCAGAATCCGAGAGTAACCACCAACCAAGCTTGAGAGGAGGAAATGTCTACTGGAAGAGAGTGTCCTGTTCCACAATTGTTCTCTTCTGAAAAAGCCACTATCCCAGGTTCTGAGGGTAGCACCAAACTGAATGGGAGATGAGCCAACAAAGCCGGGGGGGTTAAGTGGCATGGCCAAGATGACCCTCTAGAAGTGGCTAGAACCAGCTTCCGTGCTTTTTACCTTTGGGCAGGCAGCAAGGTTTGCAAACACCCACGCACTACCCAACCAACCTTGCAGAGACCCTGCAGCCAGAGAGCAGCATGAAAAGTGAGACCCGGGGAGCCCTTGGCCCGGTTCTCAGAGCTGAGACGCAACCTCAGTAAAATCCAGAAGGCACTATGAGAAGCCGGCAGTTTGGGAACAATCCTGCTAAGTCATAAATGCTTCAAATTCTTCGGCTTTTGCCTTCAGAATTTCTGGCAGCCTCAGGCAGAGGGCAAGTGTTCACAGACAGACACTGACTCGCCTCTTTTGGGGAAGGCCAGGCCAGACCTGAGACGGAGAAGCCAGCAGACCAACTCTCCTTTAGAAAAGTCTTGGGGTGGGAAGCACTTTGCTGTGGATCCTCTGGCGCCCACCCAGAACCCCCTTAAGAACCAGGCTTTCATGCCCCCACCTCCTCTCCCTTCCCCCGACAGCTGCCTCCCATGCTGCCATCAGCCTCAGCCAAGGAGGCGGGTGGTCCAGGTCTATATATCCTCCCCTGGGGACCCAGGCACTGGTCCACAGTGACACAGAGGCCAGTACCTTGTTCCCGTCCAGGTCGTCTCCATGTAGCCAGCCCAGCTTCGGAACTCCTGGTGAGAGCTGGAGCCGCCTCACCGTTCAGCTTTCCTCCCCGCCCTCTCCTGCTCCCTCACAGGTGTTGGCCCTGTGATCCATGCTCCCAGCAGGTGTATCTTCTTCCCCACTCCCTGTCTGCCTGGCACTGGCAGTCCCGCATCTTAGAGCGGGCTTCCCAGGAAGTTGATCTGCAGAGCCGAGAAAGGGGAGGAAGAGTCGTGGGGTCTGGGTGCTGAAAGCACTGTGAAATAATCTCATTCAGCCCCACCGCCCCACCATGGAAACAGTCTGCCCAAGGCCACAGAGTGGACCGTGGTAAAGCTGGCCCCAGACGCTCTGACCCCATTACAGGATGATATTAAAATTGCTGGCATGTCTGATGTTGGGCTGCACTCCACAGGCCTTGTAGTTGTTCAGTCTCAAGACAACTAAACAGACCAGAAACAGTGACAGAGACCTCAGTGGTTTAACAGCTAGGGAGACCTTACATGTCTGAAGCAAGGTCCCGGAGCGACACCCCACCATGTGCGGTGGGGAGGACACAGCAGAGGCCTTCGCCATCCGGAGGAGAATGAGGCTACCATTTACAGGGGAACTGACATCAGGTCGGCGCATCAGCTACCAGGAAAACCAGCAGCAGGAGCACGCCCCTCACAACCCCTCAGGTTAATGAGCATCATGAAGGCAAAGGTTTTCCTTTAACAAGCTAGCAGGTGGAGCTGTTACAGCCTAAGGGGCAGGGAACAAGCACGTTCATGTCAATAGGATGGAGGTGAAGCAGGTGTGGGTGAAGCAGGGGAATGTCCAAAGAGCAAGAGGACAGTCATCTTGAGTGGCCTGACCATACACTTGAATGTGTGCTCTGTATATAAGCATTTCTCCTAATCTTCACAGCACCCCATTAAGGGACATGTCATCAGTTTCATTTTGCACAGATGTTATAAATGAGATGTCTGCAGCTTAGAGATGGTGGTGCCAAATTCCAACCCAGGTCTGCACGACTCCCCAGCCTAGACTCTGGGCACTAGCCACAGTGCCGCTAGCTCTTGGGTGAGAACAGGTTGTTTATGACACATATGAGACCCACATGGGTTCTGTCCCCTGCTGCCTCTGGGTGAGGAAGGCCTGGGGAGGCCCTCTTTGAGTGAGGCTGAGCTCCGGGCCTCAGTGGGATCCTGACCCGAATGTGGCCCACGTGTTGAGTCCCTCCTTCTGCAGATCAAGTTCCCCCTTACTCCTCAGGGTGGCCCTGTGAGGTTGGCCTTCCAGCCCAGGAATGCCAGAACTTGTAGAGTCAGGATTTAAACCAAATCCCATGCCGTTCCTCATGAAGGTCCCCAGAGGTGACAGAAATGTGTCACTCATGTTCTATAAACTAGGCTGAGTCAGAATCGTTGTGACATGGCTCATGGAGGAGGCAGCAGGCTGCAAGTCCAGGACGATGTTCAGTGGGGGAGGGAGAAGGATGAAAGCCCCCTGATACATCTGCCAGGAGAGAGAAGGGAGGACCTACCTCTGCATAGGTGAGAATGGGAAATAGGCAGAAGACCTGGGGGCAGGCCCACCAGTCCTGTGGGTCCCCCTGCACTGCCCCTCTTGTATACACACACCCCAACACTGTACACCTCAGGCCACGAGGTCCCTACCCACAAGGTCAGCCTCCTTCAGGCCCTGGGCCCACAGAGGGCCCCTCAGCGACCCAGTGAGGTTATCTTACTCACACTGATGAGCCGAAGAGGATGCAGAGCTGAGTGGTGGCCTCTCGCCATTTCCCAACACACCTGCATCTCTGCCCCAGTTTCCTTTCCTATCTCTCTTGTTTTCCAAAGTATTACTGATCATGAGCCCAGCCTTGGCTCCCTCCCTGAGGGGTGAAGGGTAAGGATGTCAGTATTTGTGCCCCCAAATCTGGCTACTGGTTATGGTCTCCTCAAAGGGATAGAGCTCTTGGCACCAATGGAGGGTGTTGGAGCTGATGATGAAGGTAGTCCGAGGAGGCGGCACCAGTATGGCTGCTGAAGCTCAGACAAGGTTTAGATGGGGTGGAAGAGACAGACCCATGGGCAGATGTGATTCCAATATCCAACACCAGGCAGAGGGAGGAGAATCTGGCCACCTACCTAGCTAGTGACCAGGAGCTCGACGGACTTGAAGCTTTGGGGAAATCCCTGGAGTTTAGGGCTGAATCCAGGGACAGAAAAGGCCTCAAGGGCTGGGTTCTGACTACTAAGCTGAAGGACTGAACTGCACCTGGGTCAGCGATGAAAGCCCTGAAGAAGGTGGGGCCAGTCAGGGAATGGGGTCTGGACCCAGAAGAGCCAAGAGTAATCAGTTCCTCCAAAGTGACCCAGGGTAGGCAGGGGTGTACCCCAGGAATCCATAGGAGAGATGAGGTGCAAAGGTGCTCAGCCTTGCACAGAAGTGTTGGGGCTGCAGATAGCACATGAGATGTGTCATCAGGCAAGGAGTCCTGGGACCCAGGTTCAAGAGCCAGTTCCACTCCTGAGATGCCAAGAGACCTTGGGCTAGTCATTGCACCTCTGTCTCAGTCAGGTACTGACTTGCAGGAGTCCTTGCAGGAAATGCAAGGGCCACTCAGAAGGAGGGAGAATGTCACAGTTTCAAAGCGGGGGTGGGGCTAAGGGAGCAACTTGGGATGCTGAGGCACTGGAAGCAAGCGCCACTTGGGACCTGGTACCACACCAGGGGTGGGAGCAGGGGCCCTACAGGGACCCAACAGGATCTATAGCTACAAGAAAGGGCCATCAAATGGGAGCTGTGGCTTTTGGTGGAAGAATCTACTCACTACTACCAAATCGAGGCTGGGCAGGGAGGAGCAGGGGGGTAGACACTCCCTCTTTCTCCTCTGGTCCTCAAGTCTCCTGCAGGCCCCTAGAAGAGCCCAGCTTTTGCAGCCTCCTGGGGCACAGAGAAGCGTGGACCTAGTTTGGAAGCAGGGCTGGAGGGGCAAACAGAGACGACCCAGCACAGCCCCTCTGAAAACATTTCCTCTTCTAAGAAAGGAGGAAACAATATCTGTCCTGCTAACCTCCAAGGAGCCTCTGTGGATTGAGCAGGAGGGGGACCAGGGGACTTCTGAAGTTTCTCTCAGCTCCCAGAGCCTAGGATTGTCAGCAAATAAAACCACTAGAAGGAAGGGCTGAGCGGAGTGCCTAGGACAAGAGATCAAAGTCAGTGGAAGCTGACAGAGCCCATGTGCAGACCCAGCAAAGTTTGAATTTATGTGGCCACCACAGTGGGCTCCAACTTCCTCAGAAAACAATGGGTATATATAAAAGGAGTAGTTACAAGGCCCAGGTTCAAATTCCAGTTTCGTCACTGTTTAGGTAAGGAACGATACTAAAGGAAAAGCTTCTATCCTGAACTGTAAACATGGGAATAAACTCTCACAGACTTACTATGAGTAAATTCAGGGAGATGATGTGTCCGTGCCTGGCAAACAGTGGGTTCTCACTAAATAGGAGCAGTTTACTTTCCCTTCTTAGGGACATGGGACATGGGAGAAAATGGCACAGACAATGTGAAGTGGTGAAAAGTGAAAAAGCAAGTGAGCTCGGCTTGTCTCAGGAAATGGGTTACCTATGAAACCATTCCACCCTAAAGGTGCACTGAGGAAGGTCCGGGGGGGAAAAAAATTCTGTAAGACAGGTAACATGAGACCACAGAGTGACCCAGTGTGAGTGTCCAGAGAGGACTCAGCCTCAGGACAGGGCATGGTCCAAAGCATGTCCCAGCCAAAGCCCCAGGCCCCCCAGCAGCTGGCTCATGGAGTCTTGTGAACACGTCTTCTTCAAAGGGCATCCCGCACCTCCAGGTGCCCTGGTGGTTGGGAAAGGCAGGGAGGAGAAACCCTTGGGCCTGTGCTGAAGGGCCAGCTTCTGACTGGTTGAATGAAGGACGTGAGTCGGGTACTGAGGAATCCTGGATGCAGTTCCCTCTTGGCCACTAGTGGCGGCTCCTTTTTGAATCTTTTCTCATCTGCAAAACAGGAGTGATGGTAATCTCCACTTCACAGAGTTTCCATGAGGACACCGAAAGAGCGCGTGGAACGTGGGAAAGTACGCACCCAAGGATGCGGCAAGATCAAGCAGCAGAGCCCCGAGTTCACTGCTCCCTGGAGGCGCCTGTGCCCAGCGGAGAAATGCCTCTCCCATCAAAGGTGGAGCGAGGGCGAGCTCTTCTCTGCCCCAGGGCAGGAGGGAGCTAGTGCTGATTGGGATGGAGAACAAAGACATCCAGGCCCCTGAACTCTGAGTAACCAAGGTCACAGGTGAGAAGTCATTTGGGGATTTGGGTGGTAGGGCAGACCAACCAGATAGAAGTAACCTCGATGGTCGCTAATTCCCCATGACTGTGCTCACAGCCAGCTGAACCACTGCAGATGCTGATAATTCCCTGCAGGTCCAAGGATGGGGCACCCAGTAAAACTTGGCAGTGAGCTCCCAGGTGGGAAGTACAGAAACTGGAAGGAGGGCAGTCCTGCCTGAGTCAGGTTAGAGACAACTCACCCTGTAATTCTCAGACCTCCCCCCTCCCATGGGGCACTAGAATGCAGTAGAAACTGGGTCAGATTCTCACTGCAGACTGTAGGATCAGTCATTCCCAGCAAACCCTTCTGTTATACTCACCAGAGCTCCAGGTATTGGTGGTGAGGGAACACAAGCTCGGTAGACTATGTATAAGCTTAGTGATCCGAGTTCTCAGAATAGGCCAACCAAAGAAGCTCTCCCCTTTCCAGTCTTTGTGGGAAAAACTGTATCTTCGGTAGACTGGCTCCTGTCTGGATATGATTCCTGGGGCACCAGCTGCCAGCACAATTCCTGGCCCCTCAATAGCACTCAGGGGATGTTCATGCTTTCATTCCCCTATAGGAAGTACTGCCATCCAGACCCCAAAAAACAACACTCATAGTCTAATATTTGTGCCAAACACATTGGAAAAGGACTTCTGGAAGCAGACTTCACCCAAAATCCCAGAAAGCACCAAGACCCCAGACCCCAGCACATCCTAAAGGAAAAAAGGCCAAGCATCCCAGACCCAGGATCCCTAGCAGTCCAGACCCAGTTTAAAAGGTAGACAGCTTTTCCTGCAGTTCCAGAGCATCACAGCTCCTTCAGATGCTAGGATGGGCTCTGGGGGTTCAGAAAGGCAAAAGACACATCTTTGCCCTTGAAATGGCTATACTCGGACTCGTAAAACAGGTCTGAGTGGGAACAGAAGGCACCAGAGTAGTGATAAGGGTTGAAAGGAGGACAGGGGTTGGGTTGTGAAGGACCTTGAATGTCAAGCTAAGGGACTGTGTTTGTCCCGTGTTTGGGAACCAGAGGGTCTCTAAGTTTCTCTAAGCACAGAAGTAAAAGGATCAGGTGTGATGTGCAAGCAGAGGGAAAGAGAGGCCCTGCCTGCTCCGCGGGCTCACAGCCTGGCCACCAGGGCCGTGCCGAATGGCATGTCGGCTCCCGGGGCCCATAGCGTCCGGGCGCCAGGTGGCTTCGGCCCTGCTGCTCTCTTGCTCCTTACACCTCTTGCTGGCATAGTCAGAGGACGTGGATGGTCCTGTTGGAGGCCCGGAAGTCTCCAGACTCCTCAGTGATATAAGTGTTAGAGCACTGGTTTAGAGACAGGCAAGCGGGTTCTAGAACCGAATTTCCTTTATGAACGACCTTGAACAGGACACGACCACTCTCAGAATCGGGTTCTGTTACTGGAGAACATCTTTGCTCATTGCTGGGGGGTGCAATGAGATCATGTGTGCCAAGGCAGCTCGTGTGTGGCCGGAGCACCCGGAAAGAGGTCCACTATTGCTTGCCGAACGTAAACCTGACTAGCAACTCAGGCTGGGAGCTCAGCAGGAGGAAGTCCAGCCAAGCCCAGCCCAGCAGGAAAAAAGTTCCCTAACTGGGAGAATTCCCGGGATCACCAGTATTCTGAGACCATATCAGGCAGTGCTCTGACCCCTCAGCAGTCCCCGGGTAGGAGAGGCTGGGGCTCTGCTCCAAGAGTTTACAGGCTATTAATAGCTCATGGTAGCAGGGCTGCAGGCCACTGTCCAAGGGACTTCTTTTTTCCCTACGCTTTTAGCTGCTCTGCTCTTTAAACCACTTAGAAAGAATCATATTGTTTGGGGAAGCTGGTTGGGAAGAGGACATGAAATCCTTCCTAGAGAAGACCACCACTTTCCCCCAATTTTTTGTTTCCCAACAAATATCCATATATTTCACCTCTCTATTTTTCTATATATTTCTAGTAAGGAAAATGAAAGCCTTTCTTCTCTGCTCTTTGAGCCTTTTTTAAGATCGTCTGTAAAGAGGCATTCACACTGTAAAACATTTTGACATTTTCTCACTTAATCCTTATCCTGAGATAGGGGGGCTCATTTTATCTCCATTTTGCAGGTAAGAAAACTGAGCTTCAGCAAGCTTATGTGATTCAGCCAGAACTGCAGGGCTGGCCTTGATCAAGGTCAGGATTTCTTCCTCCAAGTCCTGCACTCCTTCCAGTGCCCCACACTGCCTCTCGTTTCCCTAAGGGACTCTATCCAATAGCTTTTCAGAGTTCCTGTCTGAGGAGCACAGGAGCAGAGAATTCGGAGTTTGAAAGGACCTGCCTCATTTCCCACACAAGGCAGGAACCCCTCCCGCAGTGTTCCTGGCGGATGGACGTCCTGTTTCTGGGAAGGGGAAGGAAGGAGAACCAACGTTAACAAACCCGCGAAGGACTGTATCATTGAGGTTGCCTTCACCTAGAGAGTGCATTAAGTTCTGACTTGATCAGCCTAAACCAAAAGGAAACTTCATTGACAAAACAAGAGCTCTCAGCTGGTTAATTCAGTGGCTCTGTGATGTCATCAAGGACTCAGGTTCTTTCTGGAGTTCAGTGCTGCCATCCTCAGGGCTCAGTGTTTCTCTGTATGGGCTTGAGACAGCTACCTCTGCAACAGGCCTCACAGACAGCCTCAACAACAGCCAGTAGAAAAGGGACAGAAATTCTCCCCCCATGTGTCCTCTTCCTCTTTTTTTAAAGCAAAGACACCTTTCCTGGTATCCATTAGAGATGTCTCCCATGTCTCCTTGGCCAGGACTGAGCCTCATGGCCACCCTTAAAACAATCTCAACCTAAGGGAATGAGATCACCAGGATGACTGTCCTGAAACAGTGAATATTTACTCTGCCTCCCTGAGTCATGGAGAGGAAGCATGGAGCCCTGAATACAATCAGGATTCTGCTAGCAAGGAAAAAGGGGAGAATGGTTTAGGCGGAGCTAACCAACTATCTCTGATCCTGCTAGATGCTATTTTCTCTAGCTTTAAGTGAAACAATAACATTGAGAAGAACTCAGAGACTTGAATACTTGTCTGTTGGATTTTACCCAGCCTTTCACTCACTTCTGTGACCCCCAAGTGTATCCAGAACAATGCTTTACAGAGAGGTGGCACCCAACAAAGCAGCTCACTTTAATGCAATAGACATTTAGAGGTTGCCTACTATATGTGCCAAGGAGTTTGTAATGTGCTGGGAGAATAGAAATGAACATGGCAAAGGGTCTACCCTTGAGCTTACCATCTGACACCTTTGGGTTATTGTTATTTTTATTGCTGTTATTATTAACTAGCATTTACTTAAGTACACATAATGTGCTACAAATTTTGAAAATATATAACATTCATGTCAAGATTCAGGGTATTCATAATTCAAAAAGACACATGCACCTCAATGTTCATTGCAACACTATTTACAATAGCCAGATCATAGAAGCAATCTAGATGTCCATTAGCAGAGGAATGGATAAAGAAGTTGTGGTGCATGCATACAATGGATTATTACTCAGACATAAAAAGGAATGAATGTGAGTCAGTTGTAGTGAGGTGGATGAACCTACAGCCTGTTACACAGAGTAAAGTTAAGTCAGAAAGGGAAAAATAAATATGGTATATTAATCCATATATATGGAATCTAGAAAGATGGTTCTGATGAACCTATTTGCAGGGTAGGAATAGAGACACAGATGTAAAGAACAGACTTGCAGACACAAGGAGAAGGTGGGACGAATTGAGAGAGTAGCATCGACGTCTATACACTATCATGTGTAAAACAGATAGCTCATGGAAAGCTGCTATATAACAGAGGAAGCCCAGCCTGGTATTGTGTGACAACCTAGAGGAATGGGATGGGGGTGGGGTGGGGGCAGGTTCAAAAGGAAGGGGATAGAAATATCTATATATATTTATGGCTGATTCACGTTGTTTTACAGCAGAAACCAAAGCAACATTGTAAAGCAATTATCTTCCAATTAAAAAAAAAAACACTTAAAGATTGTCAGGGTATTTTTTGGTTCCCATTGGCAAACGATTAAGTGACATCATGAGGCAGGAAGTAACTTGCCGAAAGTCTCAGGGTCCCAGGGTGTCAGACCCAAGGATAAATTCAGCTGTATCTAACTCAGAGCCCACCCTCTTTCTATCAGTCACATTCTCTGTGCCCCTTGCCCAATTGAATGTTCTAGTTTACCAATTTAAAAAAAAAAATGTGTAAAGTTAAACTAGCATGTGGATATGTGGGTCTCAAAAGTTATAGTCATATAGTCATAAGGTCAGTTTTTGCTTATCCTTCCTTGTCTCTTCTGTTCTACTCAGTAGGCATTGCCCTCCCCCTTCCAAGAGATGCAGAGTTGAGCAGTTTTACCACATTCTTGTGGCTCATAATGCCTCACGTAGTTTCCAACAAAATAATTCAGAGATTCAAAGTCTCCCCTCCCTCAGCTGGAGACTCAGTCCAGGGAGAACCTGTCATCAGGGATGTGAGATGCTTCTTCCCTCTTTGCTTTTTAGACAATAGGTTTTCCTCAGGTCAGAATCTGAATCCAAAGTTCCTCACTTTTACCATCAGCCTCCTGGTACCTCTGGGCCTTCTAGAGCTGCTTCAGGATGATCCAAGGAACAGGCTCTAAGATGCTGCAGGAGAAAATAAAAGACATTTGTCGGCCCACTTTGCTCACAAGCATCCTTCCAGACGTGTCAGGAGGTCCAGGATCCCACTGGTTCCCCTGTGAGTCATGCTCCTCTCTACCGGCACACGCTCCTGGATGTTGCTAGGGTGTACTCTGCTCAGAGTCTCTGGGTTGAGGATGCTTTGTGCTTAAAACAGATCTGCAGCCACCCTCTTGGGAGCCTGGAATTGGAGGAGTAGTCAGTGAGCCACCCATCTGGCCCAGGAAGTCTGTTTGAAAGGAATTATAAGAAATTCCATAAACATCGTTCCCTAAACCCCATGAGTCCCACTGCAGGTCTCTCAGCAGCCTGGGCCAGCATGTCTGGAACCAGAACCCCTTAGAGCACAGGCGTATTTCTATGTTGGATGCACCAGGAATCTTTTTCCTCTCCCTCTGCAGCAAAGAGCAACAGGCAGCTTCTCAGAGCACCTCGGGCTCTGTGCCAGTCACTCAAAGTTCTTCTCCTCAAATAAGCGCTTTTTGGGGAAGTTTGGTCAATAACCTTCCCCTGGGCTCCCAGGACTCACTAAGTTTTCAGAGGTCAGGCTCGGGGTGAATGCAGGCCTGCCTCTGTCATTTTTCTCAGGTACCCTACCCACCCATCTCTACCTTCTCCCATCTGAGATTTGGTTTCCCCTCCGTCATTCACCTTAGTTTTTCTATCCCAGCCAATTTTCCTGGATGCTAAATAAGGTCTTCTGGCTTATGGCCAGTGTTGTAACATAGTGAGAACAAGCAGAGGCCTGAGATCCAGGCTTCAGCCAGATTCAAATCCAGATACTTCTCCTTGCCATTGAGTTCGAAGGTAACTTTCCTGAGACCCAGTTTCCTCTTTTGTAAAATAGGGACAACGATTCCCACCTCGCGCTGCTGTTGGTGAATTAAATGAGAGCTTTTGTGTAGGGAGTGTGGTAAACAGCCTGGCGTATCGTCAGATACACAATCCAAGTCCGTCAGCATCACTCCACCTAGCCCACCTAAACAGATCCACCTGTGCTCCATAGACGTGTCTTGAACTAACCTGAAACAGGCATTTTTCAGATTTCTGGGCTGCCCTGGAAGGGCTTTGGCCACCATCCCCATCTCAGTTTAAAAAAAAAAAAAATCAGAAGCTTGAAAGTTGAGGAGGGACTGGAGGGAGGGCAGTGAAGTAAGCCGGATGCTAGAAGCCCAGATTGCCTTTGGCTCAGTCTAGATTTGAGGGAAACCTGGAATTACTGCGATTTCATCACAGCGGCTGGTCCAAGATAAACCTGCCAGAACTGCTCAGAGGCCAGATCTGGACTGCAGTGATAGCCGGGGCCTGCTGAGAAGCAAGGAGAAACTATTTATCTGACATTTTTTCAACCCCAACCAAGAATTTTCTTTGGCTCAAGACGGTGTTGGGACCGGTTTTCATTTGCATGGAGCTCATTTGAGCCTCCATGCCTCTGACAGCAGAGACTTCTTAGAAAGACTTCTATTCCCCTGCCTCCCTTCCACGTGGGCCTTTCTCCTGATTCAGAAATAATGATTCATCCAGGAAGGCTAATCCCCAGGTCCAGAACCTCACATATAGGTTTTCTCTGATTCGGTTCCACACACAGCCCACACAGCCACACACAGGCCTGGGCAACAGCAAAGATGGCCACCAAGGAATATCTGCCCTCCTTCTAAATTGGCAGGCTTCATCTA
This sequence comes from Dama dama, assembly GCF_033118175.1. NCBI lineage: Eukaryota > Metazoa > Chordata > Mammalia > Artiodactyla > Cervidae > Dama > Dama dama. The sequence continues at coordinate 40,503,176 of NC_083681.1, read as the reverse complement.
ATCGAACACATGTTAACCGATGTGGCGCATTTTAATACATTTTGCTGTTTCAAGCTGTGGCAGAAAATTAGAGTGTGAATCTTCTTAACAGTTGCTTCTAGAGTAGCTGTCTGTAATTTCTGCATCCTTGACTCGTTTTTGCCAACCAAAGAAAGACTAGTCCATTTATGATGTATCTTGGAGGGGTTTTATGGCAATCATGTCTGGTTGAAAATGCCTCAGTTTTTATAGTATTATTATGTAGACTCTACACTTTTCAAATAGACAGATTTGAGGAGTGGTATGAACATTCTAGGAATAGAATAGTTAGTATTTTTTTGAGACAACAGTCCAGAAGGAATCCATTCAGATCAGCATTATCTGCTTCCAACTAGTCCCCTTATTCCAAAGACATTGTCACCTTATTCCAAAGACAATGTCCAACCTGTCTTAGGAATCCACCGTATGTCTTTGGTTCATCATTCTTACTCAAAGCCAAGCTCAAGAATGGTCTTTGCTGCATTGTCATGGCCAAAGATCAGAAACAAATGTTCATCGAAAAGGGACTGGCTAAATTAAGTATGATACACGTAGTCAATGGAATGCCAAATAATCATTAGAAACAAAATGATGCAGCAAGGATGAACAAATGTTGTTAGAGACCCATATCCAAGAAATAGATCCTAGTCATACTAGCTACCCCTGCGGAGGAAAACTAGTGCCAGAGGGGCAAAGGAAAGGAAGAGGTTTTGTTTTCATCATTTAATTTTTATTTGTTTTGCACTTTGTATCTTGTATTACCCATATAAACAATAATAAAATAATTGATTTTTCCAAAGGTACATTTAGAGTCTTGTCCAAATAAGATGATTGAACTGGCTATATAATTCAATTATAATTACCAGCTTTCTCATCTGCTGAGCACTTAACCTGTATTAGCCTCTATATTAAAGCTACTTACTATACATTTTATCTGATTTTCCCTTCAAAGCAATCCTATGAAGTAGGTTTTACCATCTTTATTTTCAGAATGAGGACATTGTGACTCAAAGAGTGTTTAAACGTTGCCTAAGGTTACACAACCCACACAAAGCAAAGTGGGATTCAAACCTCGGGTGGGCTAAGATTTTCCACTGACCCCTGGGGACCTCTTACCATCCTTCAGTGAGACTGCATCTCCCTCCTCACTCTGTCCCCAGGGGCCTGGCAGGGGGCTTGGCACACAGGGGGTGTCTAAGACCATGCTGGGTGAATGATAAACAGAAAGCAAAACAGTGAGAGCAAGACTCAGAGAGAAATTCCCCTAAAAGGAATGTTGCACACGTTTTAGCATCTTAGAATTGCAGAATAACATCCCTCTGAGGTTACTTGGAAGACAGAAACCTTCATTTGGATGGCTATATTCTGCTGTGTTTGCTGGGTAGAAGAAGAAAAAAAAAAGTCACGTTGCTTTTAGTCACACCTCACAAAGCCTCCTTACTTCAAAATGCCTGTCTGCTGGAAGACCATTTCACAAGGAGAACCAGAGAATGTGGTTTTCATTAGGCTACCTTTAAAAATAACTGTCTTTGAGATGGGATCATATGAAGAAATAAGTATTTCTCTTTTGTTTTATCTTGTTTTTCTTCATGATTGTTGGAAAATTCCAACAAGCTTGGCATTCATTGCAGGGTGAATTTGGGACCCAAACAGTTAAATATCAGCCAATTTGGCTTCCTTGCTGCCTCCCAGCCAAGGAGATGAATGGAATGTTCATGAGGTCGCTTGGCAGGCATCCACATTCCTATGGGAACGTTGAAGCAGGGAGAGCTTTGGGACACTAAGAGGCAAATGTGTGGGAGTTATGGGGCAAACTGCGAATGATCCAGGGTCTCAGAAAAATGCACAGGGCGCCATTGGCCGAGGATGCTTTGCAGAGGACCAGCTAGGTCTCCGCCCTTGCTCACATCCATGACACGACAGAAACCCGCTGCTCAGTTCTTTCTTACAGCTGCCCAGGAGTGAAATGGTACAGGCCACTTCCCGCACGGCTGCGGATGGGAGCTCATTAAAAGAATTTCATCAGAGAGTCCCACTTCTTCAGCTGATCTTTATACTTGTCCCTCTTTCTCTCATCCTCAAGAAAATGACTTTAGGGGAATGTGCCCAACCCCCTCTTCCCTACCTAGCTCATCCCTACAGCTTTCTCTGTCCTTCCCTGAAAGGGCCTCAAACCCAGCACATTTTAATTTTCCTGAAGGGCTTCATTGTATTGTTTACAACCTACTTGAGAGACCAGGTGAGCTCACCAGAATTCTCACATTACAACTCCTTCCAGCTTTTAGGAAAGGCTACATCTGATGGAGGACAATGGTAGAAGTGGAATTTTCTGTTTTAAATTAAGTACCATGATTTTCACGTTCTCCCCCAAAGAGCAGCTCATCAGAAAATGTCTCACTAAATAGATAGCCAGTGGGAATTTGCTATATGACTCAGAGAGCTCAAACCGGTGTCCTGTGACAACCTAGAGGGGTGGGATAGGGTGAGAGGTGGGAAGGAGGTTCAAGGGGGAGGGGAGCCATATATACCTGTGGCTGATTCATGTTGATCTATGGTAGAACACAATATCGTAAAGCCATATATACCTGTGGCTGATTCATGTTGATCTATGGTAGAACACAATATCGTAAAGCAATTATCCTTCAATTAAAAAAAAAGAACAAAAACCACTACAATATTGTAATTAGCCTCCAACCAATAAAAATAATTGGGGAAAAAAAAAAGAACATATCTTACTGCCACACTAAAAAGGAAGGTTGAGCCTATGCATTCAGAGACTTCTGCATGTCCCCTAAACATCTCTTGGGCTGGTCATACTGAGAAACGCTCTCTACTGGAAGCCCTGTGCTCCGATTCTCCTTCCCACTATGGTAGCACTGGTACCAGGGACTGGTAAACCTTTGAGAAGAGTTCTTTGTAGTAAGCACTGTTAAGTAAGGGCTGTTAAGATAAGACTTTTTTCTTCTAGCACCATTAGACTAGGATAGAGAGAGAATGGAGACACTGGGAGCTCTGGAGTTTATTTTCCTGTCTCATCTTATCTCCAGTGTTTGCAAGAAGACATCTTTCCATCTCATTTCCAAAGGCTAAAAGATAAACAAGCATTGTGTTGGCCAAAAAATCTGTTCAAGTTTTCGTAACGTCTTACGTTTGTTGTTGTTATCTTACACAAGTAAGCCTCTTAGTAAAGTTTCAAACAATATTAAAGTATATAGAACAATGCAGAAGTCTTTCATCACTTACCCAATCGTAGATCCTACGTCGGAGATTACCTTTGCTCATACCAGATTTCATGTAATCTGAAATGCCATCGATTGTCAGATGCACGCCCACTTCAGAGATTAAAAAATTTAAAAAGATGTTGGGTATCTTTCTACATATTTTTCTCAACACTCCACATATCCATAGATTTTTATATGATTATTAGTTTTTATCATTAGTAGATTTATTCCAAACACATTGTTCTGCAACTGCCTTCTGAACATTTCTTGGTTCACCTTCTTTTTCAGTTAAAGATTTTGTTCCCTCCACAACTGTATCTCCAGTGCTAGAACAGTCCCTGGAATATGGTAGGAAGCCATTCCCCCTCCAGGGGATCTTCCTTACCCAGGGATTGAACCCATACCTCTTGTGTCTCCTGCATTGGCAGACACCACTGCTTAACTCTTAACTCTTAACCACTGCTCCAACTGGGAGCCCCAAGAAAGAAAGAAAGATTCAACTAATGAATGACCAGCCTCTTTTGTTCTTCTAATGTCTACATGGTCTTCGATAGTATTTACTGAACCTTTCCACACTATTGAAACTTTCCACACTAAAGTAAAAAGAATGGTTACTTTATTCAAATAGATGGTTTTTTTCCATTTTTAAAAAATCTTTACAAATAATACTGAATATCCTGGCTATTGTGTTTGTAGAACAGAAATAGTAATTATCATCATGCTATTATAAGTACTTTACATGCATTAACTTATTTAATATTCACAAAAGCCATCTGAGGTTGGTGTTATTATCATTTCCATTCTTCAGACAACAAAACTGAGGGAAAAAAGAGGTTAAATGACTTGCCCCCAAAGTCTGCAGGAAATAAGTTATCAGGCCAGGATTTGGACCCCAGTCAACCTTGCTCCAAAGACTTGGTTCTTATCACTGTGTTCCTTTGTTTGGATGGATATCTTGAAATTGAATTGTTACATCTGAGGGGATGAACATTTGAATCCAAAAATGCTGCATCAGTTTAATTCCCTCCCTCACTGTTTAAGACTACCTGCTTCCTAACACCTTTGACAATAACGGATGCCATCAATTTTTAAATCACTGAAAAATATAGGTAAAAAATAGTATTTCATCATTCATTAAAGAGTCAGACATGACTGAGTGACTAACACTTTCTTTCCAGGTGTACTGTGACATTAAGCTTGATTTCTATTGATTGTTGGCAAGTTGTATTTTTCCTATGAATTGCCTACTCATCATCTTTGCCCACTTTTTCTATTGGAGTCTTTGTCTTTGGTTATTGATTTTAGGAACTCTGAATATTATTACAACTGTGGCAAAAAGCTTCACCTAGGCTATTTCTTTGATATAATACAGTTTGTCACACAAAAGTTTTTAAAATCTGATGTAATCAGGTTCATCCATTTCTTTCTACATATGGCTTCTGACTTTTGTGTCCTTTCCCACTCACAATGATAAAGGAGTGTATTTCCTTCTTCTAACTTTTTATTTTTAGGTTTAACTCTATATTCCATCTGGAATCTATTTGGGGATAGAACTTGAGCTCTCTCTTCTTAAGTGGAGACCCAGTGTTCCTATCCCCATTCTTTGATGTGCTATGTTTATCATACATTAAATTTCCACGAATGCAAAGATCTGTTTCTAGACCTTTTGTTTCATTGTCTTAGTGGTTTATTCCTGAGTGACAACATGTCTGTAAAGAACAGAGGCACAGTCAGTGCATAATTAATATCAATTATCTCCTTCACCTCTTGTTATCTTCCCTATATACTTTTTCTTTCCATAGTTCCAATCTATATATCCGTGCCTCTTTAATTTTTCTTATCTATTTATGAATAGAATCTTTCACCCAGAGTTTTAGGGTATAGGTTTGACCACCCTCATCTCTAATCTGAAATGAGATAATGTAGTCACTTAACCAAACCATTTTTATGTGGCATTATAGTTGTAAATCCCCTTCATGGATCACTGCCTTGTTGTGGTGAAGGGGCTTGCATAACTAAATGAAGCTATGAGCCATGATGTGCAGGGCCACCCAAGATGGATGGGTCATAGTAGAGAGTTCTGAAAAAAGGTGATCCACTGGTCATTCCAGTATTTTTGTCATCAGTATCCCATGAACAGTATACAATGGCAAAAAGACATGACACCAAAAGATGAGCCCCCCAGGTTGGAAGGTGTCCAGTATGCTACTGGAGTTGAATGAAGGGTAATTACTAACAGCTCCAGAAAGAATGAGGTAGCTGGGCCAAAGCAGAAATGACACTCAGTTGTGGATGTGTCTGGTAGTGAAAGTAAAATCTGATGCTGTAAAGAACAATACTCCATAGGAACCTGGAATCTTAAGTCCATGAATCAAGGTAAACTGGACATGGTCAAACAGGAGATGGCAAGAGTAAACATCAACATCTTAGGAATCAGTGAACGAAAATGGATGGGTAAGGGGGAATTTAATTCAGATGACCATTATATTTACTACTGTGGGCAAGAGTCCCATAGAAGAGTCACCCTCATAATCAATAAGCCTGAAATGCAGTACTTGGGTGCAATCTCAAAAGGACAGAATGATCTCAGTTCCTTTCCAAAGCAAATCATTCAACATCTCAGTAATCCAAGTCTATGCCCCAAGCACTGATGCCAAAGAAACTGAAGTTGAACAGTTCTCTTAAAACCTACAAGATCTTCTAGAACTAACACCAAAAAAAGGTGTTCTTTTCATCATAGGACATTGGAATGCAAAAGTAGGAAGAGATGCCTGGAGTAACAGGCAAGTTTGGCCTTGGAGTACAAAATGAAGTAAGGCAAAGGCTAACAGAGTTTTGCCAAGAGAATGCACTGGTCATAGCAAACACCTTCTTCCAACAACATAAGAGATGACTCTACACATGAACATCACAAGATGGTAAATACTGAAATCAGACTGATTATATTCTTTGCAGCCAAAGATGGAGAACCTCTACACAGTCAGCAAAAACAAACCAGGAGCAGACTGTGACTCAGATCATTAACTCCTTATTGCAAAATTCAGACTTAAATTGAAGAAAGTAGGGGAAACCACTAGGCCACTCAGATATGACCTAAATCAAATTCCTTATGATTATATAGTGGAGGTGACAAATAGATTCAAGGGATTAGATCTGGTAGACAGAGTGCCTGAAGAACTACGGACAGAGGTTCATGATATTGTACAGGAGGCAGTGACCAAAACCATCCCAAAGAAAAAGAAATGCAAGAAGGCAAAGTGGTTGTCTGAGGAGGCTTTACAAATAGCTGAGGAAAGAATAGAAGCAAAAAGCAAGGGAGAAAGGGAAAGACATACCCAGCTGAATGCAGAGTTCCAGAGAATAGCAAGGAGAGATAAGAAGGCCTTCTTCAATGAACAATGCAAAGAAATAGAGGAAAATGATAGAATAGGAAAGACTAGAGATCTCCTCGAGAAAATTGGAGATATCAAAGGAATATTTCATTCACGGATGGGCTTGATAAAGGACAGAAATGGTAAGGACATAACAGAGGTAGAAGAGATTAAGAAGTGGCAAGAATACACAGAAGAGCTATACAAAAAGGGGCTTAATGATTGGGATAACCTCAATAGTGTGGTTACTCACCTAGAGCCAGACATCTTGAGGTGGGTCTTAAGAACTCAAATGGGCCTTAGAAAGCATTACTACAAAAAAAACCTAGAAGAGGTGACAGAATTCCAGCTGAGCTATTTTAAATCCTAAAAGATGAGGCTGTTAAAGTGCTACACTCAATATGTCAGAAATTTGGCAAACTCAGCAATGGCCACAGGACTGGAAAAGGTTAGTTTTCATCCCAATCTCAAAGAAGGGCAGTGCTAAAGAATGTTCAAACTACTGGACAATTGCACTTATTTGCCATACTAGTAAGGTTATGCTCAAAATCTTTCAAGCTAGTCTTCTGCAGTACTTGAATTGACAACTTCCAGATGTATAAGCTGGGTTTAGAAAAGGCAGAAGAACCGGAGATCAAATTGCCAAAATTTGTTGGATCATAGAGAAAGCCAGAGAATTCCAGAAAAACATCTACTTCTGCTTCATTGACTACACTAAAGCCTTTGACTGTGTGGATCACAACAAACTGTGGAAACTTCTTCAAGAGATGGGAAAACCAGACCATCTTACCTGTCTCCTGAGAAACTTGTATGCAGGTCAAGAACCACAGTTAGAACCTTACATGAAACAACTGACTGGTTCAAAATTGGGAAAGGAATATGACAAGGCTGTATATTGTCCCTCTGTTTATTTAACTTATATACAAAACATATCATGCAAAATGCCAGGCTGGATGAGTTACAAGCTGGAATCAAGATTGCCATGAGAAATATCAAAAACCTTAGATATGCAGATGATACCACCCTAACGGCAGAAAGTGAAGGGGAACTTTCTAGTCGTCACATGCGGATGTGAGAATTGGACCATAAGGAAGGTTGAGTACAGAAAAATTGATGCTTTCAAATTGTGGTGCTGAAGAAGACTCTTGAAATTACCTTGGACGGTAAGGAGATCAAAGCAGTCAATCCCAAAGGAAATCAACCCTGCACACTCATTGGAAGGACTGATGCTGAAGCTGAAGCTCCAATACTCTGGCCACCTGATGGGAAGAGCTGACTCACTGGAAAAGAGTCTGATGTTGAGAAAGATTGAAGGCAAAAGGAGAAGAGGGCACAGAGTACGAGATAGTTACATAGCATCACCAACTCTATGGACATGAACTTGGGCAAACTCCAAGAGACAGACAGTAAGGGACAGGGAGGCCTGGCGTGCTTCATGGGGTTCTTCTGGCAGCCCATGATGGGGTCACAGAGTCAGACATGACTTAGCAACTGAACAACAACAAAATAACTATAAATAACATAGCTTCCTCCCAGTCCCATTAAACTAGCCACTCTCTCCTTATTAATCAGAATAAAAACCAGTTGAATTTCAGGACTTTCCTGGTGCTCCAGAGGTTAGGACTCTGTGCTTCTAATGCAGGAGGATTCAATCCCTAGTTGGGGACCTAAAATTCCATACGCCATGAGGTATGGCCAAATTTTTTTTTAAGTTTGTGGGATCATTGGATTATTCAACATGGCCATGTGGCCTGCACAGAATCCCACAGGTATCCTCACAACCCCCAGATTCATTGATTCTTACTCAAGGGACCCAGGTTCTTCCCCTGCCCCTCTCATGGGGCTAGCTTTGTGAATGAAGGTGACTCTTCTGCCACTATATTCCAGTCCGCCTCTAGCCTCCACAGTGTTAATGACACTGTGAGATCTCTCTCAAGTCATGAATAAAAACCTCCTACTTGTTCTGCAAGTTACCTATTTTCTACACATTGAAGCTTTACGATTTGGGCCATAATAATCTAGTCTCTATTCCAACCGCTCCTCCATATAATGCAGAATAACATCTGTTTAAAAGCAAGGCCCCAGAAGCCAGTCAGCTCTGTCTGATCCCAGGTGCCCCCTCAACAAGCTGTGTGACCTCAAGCCTCTGTCTGCCTCAGCTTCCTCATTTGTAAAAAGAGGGTCATGATGGTAATAAACCCATCTTAAACAGTTGTTGTGCGGCTAAATAAATTAATAATTATAAAGTACTTAGAACAGTGTCTGATTCACAGTAAAGCCCTGGAAGTATTTGCTAAAGTAAGTTAAATGAACCATAAAGCCTTTCCTACATTTTTATTAATCTCTTCTACTCCACATAAGATTTGGTTTATTTACATTTCTCTCTCCTTAAATATTTGTGTGAAAATATTGTTTAGATATACCAATCAGGCTTGGAACATATGTGCTTTTTCCCGTCCTCCATAGGTGCCCTGTGGATTTCTGAGACTGATAATCTCACAGAAATAATAGTAGTGAGAGTAACAATAATAATAATAATGAAGTTTGCAAGGTTTACATGAAGAAAACTTCTAAACTCTCCTGAAGAAAATAAAAGTTTTGCCTAAGTGAGTAGTAAGACTCAGTATCATAAAGATGTCAATTATTCCTGAGTTAATTTGTAAATCAACTCAATAAAAATATGAGTAAGTTTTTCAGAACTAGATAAGGTGATTCTAAAAATTATATGAAAGATAAAAACAAACCTATCCTGGAAATTCTAAAAAAAAGAAGAGAAATGAGGAGGGAACTATGCTTAGCAGATTTTAAAAGTTTTTTTAATAAAGCTTCATGTGCTCTTGGTACATGAATTCACAGACTGATGAACAAAAAGAATAAGAAATGAGACTGTAGTGTAGACATCTCAAATTAGTGGAGAGAGATGAACTACTCAGTGATGGTGTTGGGGCAGTTAGGAGCCATTGTGAAAACCCACAGACATTCAATTCTCATCAGCAGTAGTTTTAAATATGTGTGTGTGTGTGTGTGTGTGTGTGTGTGTGTGTGTATGTAGTGCCAGGCTGGGGTGAAGGGTGGGTTTGCGGGATCTTAGTTTCCCAACCAGAGATTGAACCTGGGCCTTCAGCAGTAAAAGCACGGAGCCCTGACCACTGGACCACTAGGGAATTACCAACAGTAGTTATATTCTATAAAAAAGCTGCAGGCACTGAATTAGTGAATACTGAACCATTTTTGCTAGGAGAAATACAGAATTAGGGTTCTGCCAGCCTCTGGTCACAACATTTCATCAACTGATCAACAAATACCTTGTTTTATGGGCCTTTCTGTTTAAAGACCCCTCATTAATGTACACTGTTGACTCATTAATATGTAACTCATGGCCAACAGCACTGTAACTCATGCCTGAACAAAGCTTATCTAACACCCATATTTTCTCTGTAAGGTACTATAATTGTAAGCTTCTTGTGCCTGAGAACACTAGACGGCACTTCAGTGCGACACTTGGGAGCCATTTTAAATAGCAAAATTCCCAAGAAACAGTACAGAAATGCAAAATGTGGTGCTAAATAGACCACAAAAAGAACACTCATTTCCAGTACCAGAGCTGAAACAAGAAGGGAGAGCATCATCACGGTCAACCTCAGCTGAGAACATGCATATGACAGGAAATTCTAATATTTGCCACTCCTTGTATGTCAGCAAATGACAGCAAAAGCATTGTGAGTATTGATTTTGGAGTAATGAACATATTTTAGCAAGTAGGTGAATTTGTAAGTGCAGAATCTGTGAATAATGAGGATAGATGTAGTTAGAACCATATCTCACACTGCATACCAGAATAAATTCTAAAGCATCAAATCTTGAATGTTAAATGATAATCATAAAGTGTTAGAAAAAATAGCAGACAATTTTCTTTATAGCCTTGGAGTGGAGAATTTTCTAATCAAAACACAAAATCGAAAAACCACAAATAAAATTGTTTAATTTTGACTCCTGTAAAAAACAAAAACAACTTGAAGACCAAAAAAGAACTACTCTAACATAAGTCAAGCTTAGTTACTAAACAACCAAAATAGCAAAAGGTAAATGACAAACTGGGAAAATATTTGCAATTCTTTTCAGAACAAAAGGCTAATCTCCTCACAATATAAAATGTCCTAGACAGAGACAAGAAAAAAACTAAACTACAATTTTTAAAAAAAACTGAAAAAGGATATAAAAAATTCAGAGAAAAAATACACACAATTCATAAAGCATATAAAATATTCAACTTTATTCATAATAAAAGGAATGTAAATGAAAGCTATGTTTAGATATTATTTCTCATCAATCTAGCAAAAATCCAAAAGATTTTAGACTGATGTGATGACATCATTTTGAAGAAACGTTTATTTTTATACATTTCCATTAGGGGTTTTAATGGTACAACCTGTGTTGAGGACAAGTTGCCAATAATTGTGTGCGATCATGCTAAGTTGCTTCAGTCATGTCAGACTCTTCGTGACCCCATGGACTGTAGCCTGCCAGGCTCCTCTGTCCATGGAATTCTCCAGGCAAGAATACTGGAGTGGGTTGCCATACCCTCTTCCAGGGAATCATCCCAAACCAGAGATCGAACCCACTGTTTCCTGTGACTCCTGCATGACAGGCAGATTCCTTTACTCCAGAGCCACTGGGGAAGCCCCTACCAATAATTATCAGAATTCAAATGCATATAACCTCCGACCCAAAAATTCACTTTAATAATTTATTCTATACTTAGACACATGCAAAATGACCGGTGGACAGAGTTATTCATTGCAACATGGTTGTCATTAGCCAAAGATTAGAATGTCAATAAAATAAGGATTGAATGCACTATGGTTATTTAAACAATGGAAAACTGCAGCTGTAAAAACACATGAAAAAGTTCTCAATGGACTAACACAAAAAGATCATGGAGATATATTGCTAAGTGAAAAGCAAGATACAGAAAAATATTTATATGATCCCTTGTGTAAAAAGGAGAGAAGAAAAAATATTATGTTCACTGGCTTGCATATGCATAAAAATTCAATGAAAAGATTATTAATAAACTAATAATAATGAGTAGTACTATAGGAATTGAGCAAATATAGGAATAAAGTTAGAAGGAGACTATTTTAGAATTACTGATATCTGACCCTTGGAAATGTATACCATATTCCAAAAATTAAATTTTCTATTTAAAATTTTATTTCTATTCCAAAAATTAAATAGAAAATTTTATTTAAAAATGGAAACTGCATAGATTGGATTATAAGATGAAGGCATATTATCCTTTTATCAACACAAGAACAGAAAGGCTATTAGAAACTCCAAGAAGGGGAATTCCCTGGCAGTCCAGTGGTTAGAACTCCATGCTTTCATGGCCAAGGCCCTGGGTTCGATCCCTCGTTGGGGAACTAAGATCCCACCAGCCACACTGCAGGGCCAAAACAAAGAAAAAAAGAGAAAGAAACTCCCTGAAGAAAATAGAAACGCTATGTAAGAAAGTCCTAGTCCAAACAGAAAGCAAACTAAAAAAATCATGGTTTCTTAAATGACATTCTATATGCCAAGTGAATCTATTTAACCTTGATGCATAGGACAATATCATTCAGGCCCCATCCATTCTCTGGGTCCCAGAGTCTTGAGTAGTCAAATCAGGTCAGTGGGTACCAGTTCAAATTCAGCCCTGCCTGTTACACCCTCGATGAAACTAAGATCAATGGCATTCAAAAGGGAAGTTGTCATGACTGGAAAGTCACTATTTGGCCCAGCCCTTTGTATTTTTATAAAATTACTAAACTGCCATATGACCCAGCAATCCCACTTCTGGGCATATACGCCAAGGAAACCAGATCTGAAAGAGACACGTGCACCCCAATGTTCATCGTAGCACTGTTTATAATAGCCAGGACATGGAAGCAACCTAGATGCCCATCAGCAGATGAATGGATAAGGAAGCTGTGGTACATATACACCATGGAATATTACTCAGCCATTAAAAAGAATTCATTTGAACCAGTCCTAATGAGATGGATGAAGCTGGAGCCCCTTATACAGAGTGAAGTAAGCCAGAAAGATAAAGACCAATACAGCATACTAACACATATATATGGAATTTAGAAAGATGGTAATGATAACCCTATATGCAAAACAGAAAAAGAGACACAGATGTACAGAACAGACTTTTGGACTCTGGGAGAAGGCGAGGATGGGATGTTTCGAGAGAACAGCATCAAAACATGTATATTATCAAGGGTGAAACAGATCACCAGCCCAGGTTGGATGCATGAGACAAGTGCTCGGGCCTGGTGCACTGGGATGACCCAGAGGGATCAGGTAGAGAGGGAGGTGGGAGGGGGGATCGGGATGGGGAATGCATGTAAATCCATGGCTGATTCATGTCAATGTATGACAAAAACCACTACAATATTGTAAAGTAATTAGCCTCCAACTAATAAAAATAAATGGAAAAAAAATTACTAAACTAACTGTTAAGATTAACACAAAACTACTTTTTAAAAAACTTCCTTAAAACTCACACACTTCTCTAACAAGTAATAATCTAAAAACCCAACCTCACATTGATTATTCTACCAGCCCCATCAGGCTCTGAGAAGACAAGGATGACTCAAAGTATCAATGGAATAATGTAACTATCTTTGTGAAAATTCCCTGGCCATCACCAGCACTGTTTAACTTTTCTCTGATAAGAAGAGTTGTGTGCCAGAGAGTATATCTCATTTTCTCCCAACTCTCACTGCAATTTCAAGAGTTGCCATCCAGACTCTATCTGACTCAGCCCCTGAAGGGCTCATGAGTACGGTGGAAGGCTTGGTTTATGGATAAATGTATATGATTATGGCGTTTCATCATGGAATAGACTCAAGAGCAGGGGTCAGCAAACTGTAATCCATAGACTAATTCTGGCCCACTGACTGTTTTTGTAAATAAAATGTAATTGGAACGGGGCTACACTCATGTATTTACATATTGTTTATAGCCGCTTTCATGCTATAATAGCAGAGTTGAGTAGTTGCAAGAAGAGAACATACAGCCTGTAAGCCAAAAATATTTACTACCTAGACTTTTGCAGAAAAATTTCACCGAACACAGTGCAAGAGTGTTTAGGCCTGACATCCAGCAAATTCCCACTGACAAAATCAGATAGACACGTAGCCTGAATCACCACAAAAAATCCTGCTTTGGAGGTATAAGTATAGATAAAATCATCATTATTATCATATAGAAAATATAATTACATATGTATATGTACACATATATGTACATACATATTAGTCTATATATGCATACACTCTCACTGCAAAATAGTGAGATCAGGATCAAGATGTTCATTCCAAGGGGCTATAATAATCTTATCCTCATTCTTCTTTCTCACAAGAATCCAGTGTGTTCTACACTTAAGGGAGGCAGCACATTTTAACACAAATAACAGATTCAGTTAAAATCAGACCTCTCACATTCTGGTTCCCTGGGCTCAGACAGCAAGACACCACATGTGAAATGACCTACACATTGTCAGTGAGTGAATGGTGATTATTAGTTTTACCTCACCTATCCCCTTTGGCCTGGATCCCACTCTTTTTCTCTTGCTTTTTCATTCCCTGCTCCCATTTCTCAACCACCATTTTCTTTAATTACTGACAATATCTTTTTTAAAACCCTTTGTCTTGTCTGTATTTAGGTACTTATTTTTTACTTGCAAATTATTGAAGGCTGGAAGCTTCACTAAGTTGCCACTAACTAGTAATCCAAAAGATGTCATGTAGTTATCTGGAAGAGTTATATTCCCTTGGAAAAGGCAATGGCAACCCACTCCAGTATTCTTGCCTGGTGAATTACATGGACAGAAGAGCCTGGCAGACCACAGTCCATAGGGTTGCAAAGAGTTGGACACAACTTGAGTGACTAACACACACACACACATCCTTTTACTAGTTATATATTAACTATATAAAACTATATAGTTATATATATTTTAATAGTTAATGTCATAAGAAATAAAGAGAAATCTCCACATCCTAGGAATGAAGAAGAAACTGAAAATCAGAATAGTAAATGTGAGAGGTGACTCTGTGAAAGACCTTGAGGAAGAAGAGTGATGCCGGTTTCAGTAACCTAGGGATTTGGATTTCCACACCCTTGTTAGGATAGAAAAGCCTTTTGTAATGCTAGGAGCTAGAAATGAGGTATCTACACAAAGCCCAGCACCTCCTAAGGGGGAAAAACTATCTATTAGCATGTAAGGATCATAAGAAAGTTTGTCAGTCTTTTCTTAGGATCTAGATTGATAAATAGGAAGAGCCTCTTTGACAATTCAAAAATGTAAGCCTGCAACATACATGCCTTTGGACTTGAAATTGGGTTTCTCCATGTAATCTGAGGACATCAAAGTTGTCCAGTGGTTGAAAAGAATTATTGAATATATTTTGTCAGTGTATCTTCTGTGGATTTTTAATAGGTGGGAATACTGAACAACTGAGAAATTAACATAACCTGGCAGACAGACATACAAAACTACCCTGGAAGGATATGCCTTCAGTGTTGACTGGCTCCAGAGGATTTCAACAGAAAATGCCCACTGAGGATGAGCTTATAATAAAAGATATCAATGTCAGACATTTGAAAACTAATGCACCATGAGTAAACTGTGTGCCCCACATACAACACGATGTAATAACTGAAATCTTAGGTATGGTCTGAATCCATAAGATAGATATGCTTAGTTACCAAAGATGAGAACTTCCACTTTTGGCCAACATGAAGTAACAGAGATAGGATATGCTTTTCATTTGAAACAACCCCAAAATGACATCCTATATGAAACAATGGTCTTCAGATATTGGTCATCAGCCAGCTCTGGACAGTGACACCTAAGAGAGAGGAAACATAAAAGCTGAGCCCAACAATTGCCTCAGCTTACTGCTTGGAGGGAGTTTTCCTGCCACAACACAGGAAAAGAGAAGGGAGGCAGAGACTTGCAGTTTCCTTATGTTGAAAAGAGACAGCTATAAGATGGGAGGCTGAAGTGGCTAGAGCTCCCAGGACAGAAAACCAGAGAAGAGAAAAATCAGCCAAGAGACAGCTCCAGAGAACATCAGAGCCTCTTGAGTCTTCAGCTGAATACAGATCAGAGCATGCTTGTGAGAAAACTACCCAAGGATGGGGAAATAATCAAACAAAAATAGCAGAGGGAAAATCCCCAAAGCTCGCACCAAGACAGGAATAGTTTATTTTCCTGCCAGCCAACATGGAAAACCTCCTAATTCATAGGCATTGGGTGGAATACTTAGAAGGATGTCACTTCATTAGTAATACCAAGAATTAGAACAAAGAATATAGTGATGGATACAGAAAGACACTTAATAATAATAAAGAGGTCAATTCACCAAAAAGGAAACAATCCTTGACTTGAGGAGATGTAGCTGAGAGCCTGAGGAGACTGAGGTTACTAGCATTTACAGGACAAGAGTAAAACAGGAGACCAAGCATCACAAAAGAAGAGTTCCAGGGTTTGCAGAAGGTCTCTTCGACTATTCAACTGAGTATAATAAGCACATGTGTGTGAGGAAAGGAGCCAAGGCTGGGGAAAGAACCATCTAAAGATTTAGAAGTAACAATGTCCAGCACTCTCACAGAGCTAGGAATGGTGCCTGTTCCTACCAGTCAGGCTGAGAAAGCTTACGATTCTCAGAGTGTGAGGTAGAACACACAGAAGACTCTTGCGTTAATAGTGGGGAATAGTTAAGGCCTCCACTAAGCACTGCTTTAGCTTTGCCTAATAAATCTTAGAAACAACTCCTGAAAGATTTTAAATAACTTAACTGTATCTCAGATCAAAGGGTGAGAACAAACGTATCCAGCATCCATCAAGGAAAAGCCCACAATGTCTGTGATCCAAGTTTTAAAATTTCCAGATGCAAAAGAAAAACAGGCAAAAGATGACCCATAGTGAGATAAAATAAATACAAACATTAAAACCAAATCAGAACTGACACAGATATTAAAATTAGCAAACATCAGTCAATAAAACACTTACTATGATTATATTCCACACATTAAAAAATAGTTAAGTAGAGGTATGTAAGACATTTTTAAAAGAACCAGAAACAAAACAAAAATTCTGGAGGAGAAAACTACAATGTGTGAGATGATAAATATACTTGATAGGATTAAAGGCAAATTAGATTTTGCAGAAAAAAAGGTTAATGAACCTGAAGATGGAAGGATAGAAATTATCCAAAGAAAGAAACTAGAAAGAAAAGAAAAATTTTCTTAAATGAGCATAGCATCAGTGAGCTATGGGAAGACTTCAGGTGGCCTAATTATGTTTATAATCAGAGTCCCTGAAGGAGAGAAAGTGGAGGAGCAGAAAAAACATATCAAGAAATAATTATCATAATTTTTAAAACTGGCTAAAATCTATAAGCCCACAGATCCAAGAACCTCAGCAAACCACAAGAACAAGAAATATTAAGAAAAACATACCACTTCCCATCATAAATCATTTGAAACAAGTGATAAAAAACCTAAAAGCAGTTATATTTTTTAAGAAAGCTAAAACAAAACAATATGTTGCATCATAACTTCTGGTTTCAAATCATTGTATAAAGCTATAGTCATCAAAACAGTATGGTACTGGCATAAAAACAGACACATAGATTGGTGGAACACAATACAGAGTCCAGAAATAAACCCATGCATATGTGGTCAATTAATTTACAACAAATGAACCAATACCATATAGGGAAGGAGAGTCTCTTTAATAAATGATGGGAAAACAGTAGACAGACACTTGCAAAAAAAGTGAAACTGGACCTCTGTTTAATACCATACACAAAAATTAACTCAAAACAGATTAAGGACTTGAAGGTAATACAGGAAACCATAAAACTCCTAGAAGAAAAGATAGGGAGTAAGCTCCTTGACTTTGGTGTTGGCAATGATATTATGGATTTGATGCCAAGACAAAGGCAAAAAAATTTAATTAATGGAATTATATCAAACTAAAAAACTCCACACAGCAAAGAAAACCAACAAAATGAAAAGGCAACCTACTGAATGAGAGAAAATATTTTCAAATCGTATATCTGGTAAGGGGATAATATCTAAAATATATAAAGAATTCATAAAATTCAATAGCAAAAAACAATGCAATTAAAAACTGAATAGACATTTTTTTCTCAAGAAGACATAAAAATGACCAATAGGTACATTAAAAGGTGTTCAGCATTACTAATCATCAGGGAAATGAAATCAAAATCATGATATCACCTCATACCTGTTAGGATAGTTACTATCAAAAAGACTAGAGGTAAGTGTTGACAAGGATGAGGAGAAAGGAGACCCTTGTGCACTATTGATGGGAATGTAAATTGGTGTAGCCACTATGGGAAAGAGTATGGCATTTCCTCAAAAATTAAAAATAGAACTACCATATGATCCAGCAATTTCACTTCTGGGTATGTATCCAAAGGAAATGGAAACATAGTATCAGAGAGATATTTGTACTCCCATGTTCATGTTGCATTATTCACTATAGCTAAGACACAGAAACAACCTCAGTTTCCATCAAGGGTGAATGGATAAAGAAGAAAGATAGATAGACAGACACACTTACATAAACATACACACAATGAAATATTATTCAACCATTAGAAAGAAGGAAATCCTGCTTTTTGCAACAACAAGGATAGGACTTGAGGGCATTATGCTAAGTGAAACAAGTCAGAGAAAGACAAATATTGCATGCTATCACTTAAATATATGTTATCTTAAAAAACAAGTCAAAGTGATAGAAACAGAGAGTAGAAAAGGGATTCCCAGAGAAGGTGGGGGAAATAGGGAGAGGCTGGTAAAAGGATATAAATATTAAGGTAAAAATGAATAAAGTCTGAGGAGCTAATGTAAAACAAGGTGACTACAGTTGATAACACTGTATTTTATAATTGAAATTTTCTAAAAGAGTAGAATTTAAATGTTCTTAGCAAAAAAAAAAGAGATAATATATGAGGTAGTGAATGTGGGTGTTGTTTTTATTCAATTGGGTGTTTTTTGAGATTTGTCTTTTTTTTTTTTTTGGTCACACTGCATCATGCAGGAATTTCCCAAACAGGGATCAAACCTGTGTCCCCTGCAGCGGAAATGCAGAGTTTTAACCACTGAACCTCTAGGGAAGTCCCATCATGGATGTATTAATTAATGAGATGGTGGGAATCTCTTTACAATGTATATGCGTCGCAAATCATCAAAACGTACACTATAAATACCTTATAATTTATCAATTATACCCAAATAAACCCATAAAAAGCAATATATAACATGTGGGGGAACAAGAATAACTTCTTGTTATTCAGACGCAGATGAGAAGACATCAGAAAAATCTTTAAAATCCTGGAAGAAAATAAATATCAGCCTAGAATTCTATATTCAACATAAATATCTTTCAAAAGAAAAGATGAAATAGATTTATTCAGATACTCAAAAGCTAAAAAAAAAAAAAAGAAAGAAAAATTACCACCAGCAGACCCACACTACAAGAAATAGTAAAAGAAATCCTTCAGGCAGAAGCAAAAAGAAATAAGATTTCAAAAACGGATCTGCACAAAGAAAGAACACTGCAAACAGTAACTACATAGGTAAATATATAAGATTTCTTCTTTCATATAAATTCTAATAAAGTTAATGACCCTTTCAACAAAGGCAACAATGACTGAATGTGGATTTTATAACATATGTAAAAGGAAAATTTGTAACAATAGTTGTCCCATCACTTTATGGCAAACAACAGAGGAAAAAGCGGAAGCAGTGATAGATTTCATTTTCTTGGTCTCCAAAATCACTGGGGACAGTAAACTTCAGCCAGGAAATTAAAAGATGCCTGCTCCTTGGAAGGAAAGCTATGAAGAACCTAGGCAGAGTATTAAAAAGCAAAGACATCACTTTGCCGACAGATCCATATAGTCAGAGCTATATTTTTTCTAGTAGTTATGTATGGATGAGAGAGCTGGACCATAAAGAAGGCTGACTGCTGAAGAACTGATGCTTTTGAACTGTGGGTTAGACAAGATTCTTGAGAGTCCCTTGCACTGCAAGGAGATCATACCAGTCAATCCTAAAGGAAATCAACTCTGAATATTCATTGGAAGGACTAATGTGGAAGCTGAAGCTCCAATACTTTGTCCACCTAATGCAAAAAACTGACTCATTGGAAAAGTTTCTGGTGCTGTGAAAGACTGAGGCCATGAGGAAACAGGGACGACAGAGGATGAAGTTGTTAGATGGCATCACAGACTCAATGGGCATGAGTTTGAGCAAACTCCAGGAGATAGTGTAGGACAGACAAGCCTGATGTGCTGCAGTCCATGGCGTTGCAAATAGTTGGACACGGCTTCGAAACTGAACAACAACCACAGCAACATAACAATAGCACAGAGTTTATGAGGAAAGAGATGGAAGCACACTATTGAAGAGTTCTTATATTACATATGAAGTGGCGTAATATCACTTGAAGGTAGAATGTGATAAGTCAACGATGTATATTACAAACCCTAGAGCAGCTTCTAAAACAATAAAAAGAGCTAAAATTAACAATCTATTCATAACTTTTGTGATAAAATAGAATCACAAAATGTGTTCAATTCATCTAAGAGAAGTTAGAAAGAGAGGGTAAAAGGATCAAAGAAAAATAGGACAAATAGCGGTGGATGGGGAAGTAAACAGAACAATATCAGTAATCATATTGTGTGTAAATGGTCTAATTGCTCTAATTAAAAGCAAAAATTGTCAGATAGGTTAGGGAAAAGAAAGTGAGGCCCAATTATATGCTGCCTATAAGAAACTCATTTCAAGCAGAAAGAACAGAGGTTACCTTCCTTGGTCTTCTTGCCAGAAGAAGTTTTTCTCTGAGATTTACTCCCCATACCTGTTACGGTTCTATAACTGGAGCCACCCATGGGTTAAAGCTGGGATAGAAAAGAGGTAGCAAAATCAGGAATTCATTCCCATATTGATTTTTCTTCAAGATCTGACTTCCTCCCCCAATCTGAATATTACTTTTTAAAAATTTTTCCGAGACTTAAACTAGTTTTTTTTAAATTTTTATCCTGAGTTATTAGTTATAATCTGTGGGAAACATAGGCTGTAGTGGACTTAACCCATCTTGACCAGCACTGGAAGTTACAAATAACTTTTTAAGAGATGAAGGTTAGGAACATATTTTCAGCAGTGACAGAGAATCATAAACTGAAAAACTCATGAACAAATATTCACATTCATTTATAATCAGAGAAATGAAAATTACTGTGATAAAATTTGTACACATCAGCTTGGCGACTTAACATCTGATAACATCAAGAGTGGAAGAAGACAGAAGGAAACAGAAACTCTTTCCTGTTTTAGATGGAATTGTACATTGGTATAACCAATTTCTAACCAAAGACAAAATAGAGTGTAAAAGAGTTAAGAGAATATCTCATGCAAAATCCATAGGCACAAATTTGAAAACCTACAAAAAATTGATAATTTTCTAACAAAATTAAAATTGTCAACATTAATCTGAAAGGAAATAGAAAGTTTGAATAGACCAAATATAAAATTTGTTGAAAAATGACCCCAAAAATCTAGCATTGAAAATGACATTAAAGGGATTTCTCTGGTGGTCCAGTGGCTAACACTCCACGCTTCCAGTGCTAGGGGCCTCTGCTCGATCCCTTGTCAGGGAACTAGATCCCATAGACCACAACTAAGAGTTCACATGCTGTAACTAAGAGTTTGCAACTAAAGACTGCATGCAACAACAAAGACTGGAGACTCCATGTGCCACAGCTAAGATCCAGTATGGCCAAATAAATAAATACTTTTTCTTTAAAAAAAAAAATTGCATTAAAACCAAATGGGTTTAGAACTCAGTTTCATCTAAGCTATAAGACAAATTATTATTTGTCTATTTAAATTATTCCCAGAGACATAAAAATATAGAAAACTTTCCAATTCATTTTACTAGCACTTTTTAGTTAGTTTTTGTTTGTTTGTTTGTTTTTAGCTGTGCCTCACGGCATGCAGGATCTTAGTTCTGTAACTTTAGGGATCAAACCCATGCCCCCTGCCATGGAAGAACAGAGTCCTAACTACTGGACCACCAGGGAATTCCCACTAGCAAATATTTTAACAACCAAATTGGTTACAGATAATACAAAACAAAGATGATCAAGCTCATTCATTTATTTAGAAAGAAAAATTCTAAACAAAGTACTAGTGGATAAAATGTACAGTAAAACCCATATTACCAACTAGGATTTATTTTAGAAATTCAAGATGGTACAATAGAAGAAGACTGATCAACATATTAAGATCATGGCATCTGATCCCATCACTTCATGGCAAATAGATGGGGAAATAGTGGAAACAGTGACAGACTTTATTTTTTGGGGCTCCAAAATCACTGCAGATGGTGATTGCAGCCATGAAATTAAAAGACACTTGATCCTTGGAAGAAAAGTTATGACCAATCTAGACAGCTTATTGAAAAGCAGAGACATTACTTTGCCAACAAAGATCTAGTCAAAGCTATGCTTTTTCCAGTAGTCGTATATGGATGTGAGAGTTGGACTATAAAGAAAGCTGAGTGCAGAAGAATTGATGTTTTTGAACTGTGGTGTTGGAGAAGACTCTTGAGAGTCCCTTGGACTGCAAGGAGATCCAACTAGTCCATTCTAAAGGAGATCAGTCCTGGGTGTTCACTGGAAGGATTGATGCTGAAGCTGAAACTCCAATACTTTGGCCACTGGTGCAAAGAACTGACTCATTTGAAAAGACCCTGATGCTGGGAAAGATTGAAGGCGGGAAGAGAAGGGGACAACAGAGGATGAGATGGTTGGATGGCGTCACCGACTCAATGGACATGAGTTTGAGTAAACTCCAGGAGCTGGTGATGGACAGGGAGGCCTAACTTGCTGCAGTTCATGGGGTCGCAAAGAGTTAGACACGACTGAGTGCCTGAACTGAACTGATACAAACATATGAGTGAGTGACTGAAGCTGCTCAGTTGTCTGACTCTTTGCGACACCATGGACTGTAGCCTACAAGGCTCCTCTGTCCATGGAATTTTCCAGACAAGAGTACTGGAGTGGAGGAAAGAGCCATTTCCTTCTCCAGGGGATCTTCCCGACCCAGGGATCAAGCCTGGGTCTCCCTCACTGCAGGCAGACACTTTACCGTCTGAGCCACAACATATAGTGGAATATTATTTGGAAGTAACAAGAAACAAACTGGGATTCCCCAGTAGCTCAGCTGGCAAAGAATCTGCCTGCAATGGAGGAGATTCTGGTTTGATCCCTGAGCTGGGAGGATCCCCTGGAGAAGGGAAAGGCTACCCACTCCAATATTCTTGTGCTTCCCTAGTGGCTCAGACAGTAAAGAATCTGCCTGCAGTGTGGGAGACCTGAGTTTGATCCCTGGATTGGGAAGATCCCCTGGAGAAGGGCATCGCAATCCACTCCAGTATTCTTGCCTGGAGAATTCCCATGGATAGAGGAGCCTGGCAGGCTGTGGTCCATGGGGTTGCAAAGTGTTGGACATGACTGAGTGACTAAACACACACCGCACAAGAAACAAACTACTAACATAGGCTAAACTGCAGATAAATCTCAAAAAGAATTGAGATGCTACATGAAAGACAGACACTTGAGAATGCCTATTTATATGGTTTACTTATATGAATTGTTCAGAAAATTTATAGAGGCAGAAAGTAGATTAGTGTTCACCTGAGGCTGGTGATGAGAAGTGTTATTAGCTGTATGTAGGCATGAAAGATCTCAGAGGAGGAAAGAAAACATACTAAAATTAACTTATGGTGATTGTTCCACCACTCAGCAACATTACTAAAAATCATCAAAATGCACACTGGAATGAGTGAATTCTACCATACTGTAAAATTTACCTTAATAAAGCTACTAAAAAATTAAAAATAAAGCAAGAGATTTCTGATATACAAACAATGATCAAGTAAAATATATAAGAAAACATTCCATTCACAACCATAGAAAATCATAAGTTATCTAGGAATTATGTAACAAGAAATGTTTGGAACTTGTTGGAAATTATAAAACTCACAATTCTACAAGAACATTAAATCTTGAATAAATGGAAAGAGATACCTTGTTTTTTAAAAGGAAATTTTACCATCATAAATTTTTCCTAACTTAAACTATAAATTCAGTGTTTTTTTTCAGTCAAAATCCCATCTTGATTTTTTAGAAGGAGTCTGAAAAAATGATTCTTAAATTTACCTAAAATTATAAACATATGAGAATAACCAGGAAAATCCTTAAAAGAACAGGAAATGGAAACATGTCATACAACATTATTATCATAAGATGATAATTCTTAAACAGTACAATTTATAGATATATCAATGAAATGAAATAAAAATTAGTAAACCAGCAAATTAATATGTATATTTAATGTATTATAAATCAAAGTTCAAAGCAAACAGTGATATATGGAATATTTAATACATGGTGTTTTGACTGGTGTCAAGTCGTTTGGAAAAATACAAAGCGATTCTGACTTCATTTCATATTCTAGAATAGAATCCAGATGGATGCTATTTCTATAATAGCCGAATAAAGAAGACTTCTCTAAGCATTTCACAAGGATTACTGTCTCTACAGAAAAGGTTGATAGATTAGGTTGCATTTTAGCTAATACTATTTGAGAGCTCGTACTGTAGCAGGCACTTTTCTAAGCACCTAAAAACTAGTAATGTTAATCCATATAACAACCCTATGATATAGGTACTAGTAGTCATCCTGCTTATTTAACTTATATGCAGAGTACATCATGAGAAACGCTGGGCTGGAAGAAGCACAAGCTGGAATCAAGATTGCTGGGAGAAATATCAATAACCTCAGATATGCAGATGACACCACCCTTATGGCAGAAAGTGAAGAGGAACTAAAAAGCCTCTTGATGAAAGTGAAAGAAGAGAGTGAAAAAGTTGGCTTAAAGCTTAACATTGAGAAAACTAACATCATGGCATCTGGTCCCAGCACCTCATGGGAAATAGATGGGGAGACAGTGGAAACAGTGTCAGACTTTATTTTTGGGGGCTCCAAAATCACTGCAGATGGTGACTGCAGCCGTGAAACTAAAAGACGCTTACTCCTTGGAAGGAAAGTTATGACCAATCTAGATAGCATATTAAAAGGCAGAGACATTACTTTGCCAACTAAGGTCTGTCTGGTTAAGGCTATGGTTTTTCCAGTGGTCATGTATAGATGTGAGAGTTGGGCTGTGAAGAAAGCTGAGCACCGAAAAATTTATGCTTTTGAACTGTGGTGTTGGAGAAGACTCTTGAGAGTCCCTTGGACTGCAAGGAGATCCAACCAGTCCATCCTAAAGGAGATCAGCCCTGGGTGTTCATTGGAAGGACTGATACTGAAGCTGAAACTCCAGTACTTTGGCCACCTCATGCAAAGAGTTGACTCATTGGAAAAGACCCTGATGCTGGGAGGGATTGGGGGCAGGAGGAGAAGGGGATGACAGAGGATGAGATGGCTGGATGGCATTACTGACTCGATGGACATGAGTTTGAGTAAACTCCGGGAGTTAGTGATAGACAGGGAGGCCTGGCATGCTGCGAGTCATGGGTTCGCAAAGAGCCAGACACGACTGAGCAACTGAACTGAACTGAGTAGCCCTATAAATAAACCTCTCTTGTGCATGTCCTCATAGTCTCTTAGCCTCACATCTCCTGGACTCTCAGTCATTTGCTCTGCTTTACTCACCACCTCAGCGGAAGGACTTTCTATAGGCCCCTGTGGTCTTGATGCCCGAGCCTGGCCAAACACTTACCTGGAGCCTACAGCTCCCCCCACAACCTCCAGGCTCAGAAGAAATGCCATTCCACAAAGTATCAGATCTGGTTGTCCACAGCTGCCAGAAAGCCTGATGATGCAACAGAGGAGGGAAACTTAATTTCCAGTGGGACAAATGTTGACATTCCTACTGCAGGGAAAACCAGGAAGCTGGAGGATAGAATCCCTCTCCTTCCTCCTACCTGCTGACTGTTCTGAGACCCAGGCTCTCCTTCAGCCTAGTTGAAGGCATCTTGCATGGCTGAGGGACTCACCAGCTAAGCCAGTGCTTATGTCTTTGTAGCCTGTCATGAGACAGTGGCCAGGGGTAGGGAGACTTTACCTTGTGTCGCTTCTCACACTGCCTGGCCTCACTTTCCTTTGCACTCATTCTTGCTACCCTGGGATTACACTTCCTTAATAAAGCATTTGCACTTAACCCTTGTCCCAGTCTCTATATATCTAAGAATCTAGAGTAGGACATCTATCTTTTTCTCATAAGAAAACACAGAGAGGTAAAATTACTTGCCAAAGATCACCCAACTAGTTATTCATAAAACTTGGCTATGAGCCCAAGAAACTCATTAATCTTACAGAGTACAACTCAAACAATCCAAAAGAAACCCAAGCCTCAAAACTATGGCAAACACCATTCCTATTATTGAACACTATTTTGGAGACTGGGAATAAGACAAACCTGTCTTATTCTACATATTACCAAATCTGTTCAGCATTACACTGGATATCCTACTATCCATTATAGCAAGCAAAAAATCAAGAGAAACAGTGTTGATATTATCCACAAATGTTATGATTGCATACACAGAACAAATTTTTAACATAAATAACTAGAATTAATAAATCTGAATTAATCCAATGTCACTGAATACAAGGGCAATAAACAACCCTCAATTATATTTTTATGTATCAACAACAAAACATGAAAAATAGAAATACTGCTTTAAACATTAATATCATAAAAGTATCCAGGAGAAAGCCTTATAAAAAATGTGGAAGACATCCTCAAAATCATAAAACACTATCAAGAGAAATTAGTAAGGATGACCCCAAAATGGAGATACATATCACAACAATGAATTGTAAGACTCATTATTATAATGATGCCATTTCTTCTCAACTTTATTCGTAGATTCGATGTGATAAAGTTTTAGCAAGTTTTTGTTTGGGAGGTATTTTTTGTGTGCATGATAAATGACTGCAAAGGATCAGGAATAATCAAAATACCCTTGAGGAAAAACAGTGAAGAGGGACTTGCTCTAACTAGGCTAAGCTACAGGAAATTTGATGCAGTTTTGACACAAAAGTTGACAAATAATGGGAAAGTAGTAGTAGCAGGAGTTTAGTTGCTAAGTTCTGTCCAACTCTTGTGACCCGCTGGACTCCTCTGTCCATGGGGTTCTCCAGGCAAGAATACTGGAGTGGATTGCCATTTCCTTCTCCAGGGGATCTTTCCAGCCCAGGAATTGAACCCAGATCTCCTGCACGGCCGGCAGATTCTTTACCAACTGAGCTACGAGGGAAGCCCAATGGGAAAGTATAGAACCCCAAATCAAAGTCACTCATAAGGAAATAGGCCATAATCAATAATACACTCTTGGACCTTTACTTCATACTATACCTAAAATGAACTCTAGGTAGATTAAGGATGAAATGAGAAAAGTAAAACTGTATCACTTTCAGAAAATATTTTCAGTGTTTCACAGGTTTTCTTAAACAACATGCAAAAAGGAAAAAAAAACATAGAGAAAAAGTAGATATTCTAAAACATGACACAAATGAATCTATCTATGAAACATAAACATAGAGAACAGACTTGTGTTTGCCAAGGTGGGGGTCGGGGGAGTGGGGCAGGCAAGTGTTGGGAGTTTGGGACTAGCATATGCAAACTACCGTACATAGGATGGATAAACAATAAGGTCCTACTGTAAAGCACGGGAAACTATATTCAACATCCTGAGATAAACCATAATGGAAAAGAATATAGAAAAGAATGTATATATATATGTGTGTGTAACTAGTCACTTTGATGTACATCAGAGATTAACACAACACTGTAAATTAACTATGCTTCAATAAATAGAAAAAAAAAAAGAAAAGAGATTTCCAGAGGGCTTCCCCAGTGTTTTACTCCTAACCTTGATTGGTGGTTACATGAGTATTTCTTTCTATTTGTTAAAATGTACACTTGTACAACTCTGTGACTACACTAAATACCAATGAATTTTATGCATTAAAGGGATAAATTGTATGACTGTGAAATATATCTTAATCCCCTGTTTTTTTTAAAGTGTGTGTTTATTAAAGTAAAAAACTAAAAAGAAAAAAAAAAAAACCTTGACATTTCCAACCAGTTATAGAGTTTAAGATCTGTTGGCATTTCTTTTTTATTTTCACTCTGAGGGTAAAGTTGTTTAGTCGCTCAGTCGTGTCTGACTCTTTGCAACCCCATGGACTGCAGCACTCCAGGCCTCTCTGTCCTTCAGCATCTCCCGGAGCTTGCTCAAACTCAAGTCCACTGAGTCGGTGATGCCATCCAACCATCTGTCATCCCCTTCTCCTCCTGCCTTGAATCTTTCCCAGCATCGGGGTGTTTTCTAATGAGTCAGCTCTTCAAATCAGGTGGCCAAAGTATTGGAGCTTCAGCTTCAGCATCAGTCCTTCTAAAGAATATTCAGGATAGATTGAGGATTGAGGGTAGAGTACTGTGCCCCAAATTACCTGGATTCATTTATTTTTCTCTGAAGTCACGATGTTTATTTGAAATACAACAAGATTAATTTGTTTCTGTTTATACTCAATTTTAGAGTTGTATCTACATCATTACTGATGTAATTTTAGTTTTGAATATTTGAAACCTTTATGTTACAGAATAAGAACTATACATGTTATACTTAGAAAAAATAAAATAAAATGCATATAGGGCTTTATGCACATTTCTGTATAAATGTCCTATTTTGAACAAAATGATTATTTTTTTAAAAGTAGATGTTTGACTTCATTAAAACTCACAACTTCAGTTAGTCAAAGGAATTATAAAGAAAGGGAAAATCCAACCCCATAATTGGGAGAAGCTGTCTGCAACACATGTGTCTACCAACTATCTTGTATTTGGAATACCATATTTTTGTTTTTAAAACACTTTCCACATTTTGCCACCACAGAAATTAGGTACATATCACAGTCAGTGGTAGGTTATAATTTAATTGATAATGTTCTCTTTTTTAGTGTAACAAAATAGCAGTGCATTTTTAATCAATGGCACCTTAGATTTGATTAAAAACTACATGTAAAGAATACTTAAGAATCATTAAATAAAATAGAAACAACTCAAAAGAAAAATGAACAAATGACTTAGATACTTTAGAAAGAGACAATCAAAATTGTCATTAATTATGTGGAAAAAAGCATTATTATGAATCAGGTAAATGCAAATTAATACCACAATGAGATTCCACATATAGGCAAAAGGTTTTAAGTCTGACAGTACCAAGTGTTGACAAAGATATGAAGAAATAGGACCTCTCATCTATTGCTGGTCAGAGAGTAACTGGTAAAACTATTTTTGAAAACAACTTAGGTTTTCTAGTAGAAACAAACAAGTGCAAATCCTATGATTCAACAATCCCTCTCCTAGGTATATAACATAGGAAAGCTTTTATACAGTTACACCAAGAGATGTAAATAAATTACTTAGCATTATTTATATTATTAAAAACACAAATGTCCATCAACTGATCAATAGACAAACTGACTCATATCCAGGTAATGAAATATTATACCTCAATGAAAATAAATGAACTATAGCTACATGAACAACATGAAGGAATCTCATTAACATTATTGAATGAAAGAAAGAAGTCATGAAAAATGCATTCAGTATGATTTCTTTCATAAAAAGTTCAAAAGAGTCAAAATTAAACAAAATACTATTTCAGGATACACAGATATGTGATGCAGGTATGAAGAAAAGCAGGGCAATGACTGTCATAAAAATCAAGGTCATAGTTTCCTATGGAAGACTGAGAAGTCCTTGTGATCATGAAGGGACACAGCATCTAAGGTGCAGGAAATTTTGTATTTTTTAACTTGAGTAGAGGCTGCACTTGTGTAGTTTAATTATAATTCATTAAAATATACATATCCATTTATATAATCATCTGTATGTATGATAACATATCACAATATTTTAAAAAGAAAAAACAAAAAAGCAGTTTGAAGAGTAATATGGTCTCATTGAACTTTCATTCTTATGTGTGTTAAGTACTAATGGATAGAAAAATTTTGGAATACTACTGAAACTACTTAACTTACAGGGTCTGACCTCTGGAGTCCTGGGTTGTAAGTTTCTAAGATATTCATAGTGTGTGTCATTGGAATTTCTACAATAAGCACATATTGCTTTGTAATTAATTAATTTGCATGTAAAACTTTTAAACAAGCAGAAAAATCATGCTAGGAAAAATGTCCCAGGTATTGAAGCTAGCCAATTTTCACTCAAATAATTTAAATTGAAGGTTTCCATAATTTTTCATGTTCTTTACCATATTGCCTGGGTTGCTAAGAATTAGATTTCAAAGGTCAAATAAAACCCCTACAAAAACCCTACTATACAAGCACAGCCAAAATTCTGGTGCTGACAATAGCTCTAACTGTAGTCCCACCACCACATTGTAGCACCGTTAGCTTTATCTGCTATAAATAATACTCAGCTTCTTCAGACATGTTCCAGAGCCTTTTCCAAATATAACAGGAGGCAAAGCATGCCAAAATTTACACAAACATCTCGTTGCTTTTCAAAGACGTGGACAGCAGGGCAGTAGCAGGACACTGGCAGAATGTGGCAAGGGTAAAATTTGTAAACATATATTAAAACACCTGGACTTCCCAGGTGGCACTAGTGGTAAAGAACCTGCCTGCAAGAGACTTGGGTTCAATCCCTGGGTTGGAAAGATCCCCTGAAGGAGGAAATGGCCACCCTCTCCAGTATTCTTGCCTGAAAAACTCCACAGACAGAAGAGCCTGGAGGGGCTACGTACGGTCCATGGGTGGCAAAGAGTAGGACATGACTAAACATGCACATGTATATTAAACCTCATGCATCACCTCCAAGTTTAATCAGGTCTAAAATAAAAAAGAATCCCATCCATAGTTATTTAATGAGACTCTCTAGCCCCTAAAATTTTTTTCAAATTGAGTTTATATTAATAGTATCCAATTTCTACTTCATAACTACATTCTCATCAGCGTTTTTCTTTTCTTTTTAACTAAAGAACACCCATACCAAACATTTTTAATTGTAAGACACCAAGCCCCATTCCTTAGTACCCCTGAGTGTTAGTTTCCCCAAATACAGAGGTGAGCAACCGCAGGCAACAGTAGTTTTAATCATTACTGTTTTTTGCTTTTGACATTGGCTCTGAACCTTGCCCCTTTCCCAGGGAATAAATCAGTGGTGTCCTGATAAATGTTTAGAAACAATCTTTTGGGAGAATGGAGGCTGATTTGTAGCATTTGCCAATTTCTATGTATAAACTACCATGCAATTGCAGTCATTTCACATGTTAGCAAGGTAATGCTCAAAATCCTTCAAGCTAGGCTTCAATAGTACATGAACCAAGAACCTCTTGATGAACAAGCTGAATGTAGAAAAAGCAGAGAAATCAGAGATCAAATTGCCAACATCTGTTGGACCATAGAAAAAGCAAGAGAATTCTGAAAAAAAAATCTACTGCTTCGTTGACTATGCTAAAACCTTTGACTGTGTGGATGACAACAAACGGTGGAAAATTCTTAAAGAGATGGGAATATCAGACCATGTTACTTGCCTCCTGTATGAAGGTCAAGAAGAAACAGTTAGAATGGGACATGGAACAACAGACCGGTTCAAAATTTGGAAAGGAGTGCATTGAGGCTGTATATTGCCACCCTGCTTATTTAACTTCTATGCAGAGTACATCATGCAAATGCTGGGCTGGATGAAGCACAAGCTGGGATCAAGATTGCTGGGAGAAATATCAACAACCTCAGATATGCAGATGATGGCAGAAAGTGAAGAGAAACCAGAGCATTTTGATGAGCATGAAAGAGGAGGGTGAAAAAGCTGACTTAAAACTCAACATTCAAAAAACTAAGATCATGGCATCTGGTCCCATCACTTCAAGGCAAATAGATGGGGGAAAAGTGGAAATAGTGACAGATTTTATTTTCTTGGGCTCCAAAAGCACTGGAGACAGTGACTGCAGTCATGAAATTAAAAGACACTTGTTTTTTGGAAGAAAATCTATGACAAACCTAGAAAGTGAAAGTGAAGGTCACTCAGTCATGTCTGACTCTTTGCAACCCCTGGACTGTAGTCTTCCAGGCTCCTCTGTCCATGGAATTCTCCAGGTCAGAACACTGGAGTGGTTAATCTGTCTCTTCTCCAAGGAATCTTCCCAGCCCAGGAATCAAACTGGGGTCTTCTGCACTGCAGGCAGATTCTTTACCAGCTGAGCTACCAGGGAAGCCCATGACATACCTAGACAATGTATTAAAAAGCAGAGACATCACGTTGCCGACAAAGGTCTGTATAGTCAAAGCTATGGTTTTTCCAGCAGTCATGTACAGATGTGAGAGTTGGACCACAAAGAAAGCTGAGTGCTAAAGAATTGATGCTTTCAAACTGTGGTATTGGAGAAGATTCTTGAGAGTCCCTTGGACTGCAAGGAGATCAAATTAGCCAATACTAAAGGAAATCAGTCCCAAATATTCATTGGAAGGACTGAGGCTAAAGCTGAAACTCCAATACTTCGGCCACCTGATGTGAAGAATTGACTCATTTGAAAAGACCCTGATGCTGGGGCAGATTGAAGGCAGGAGGAGAAGAGGACGACGGAGGATGAGATGGTTGGATGGCATCACCGACTCTATGGATATGAGTTTGAACAGGCCCCGGGAGTTGGTAATACACAGGGAGGCCTGGCGTGCTGCAGTCCATGGAGTCACAAAGAGTCAGACATGACTTAGTGACTGAAAAACAACAAATGGTATAAATGCTCCATGATGGACCTCTTCAAGCTACCTATGTGACATCACTGAACACAGAGTGAAAAAGAGATGCACAGTGGCATGCTGATCACTAAATAGTATTAATATTTCCACCATTTAGTGTCAATAGATGGAAACAATTCAAGAGCATAGGTGAAAGTAAAATGTAGTAAAGTAATTAAGAAGTGATTAGTTTTGACCTTGTAGTGTCTTTGTTTTTAGTATAATTTCAAATTATATATTTATAAATTTAATTTTTAATAATGGCTATATCCAATAA
This sequence comes from Dama dama, assembly GCF_033118175.1. Taxonomy (NCBI): domain Eukaryota; kingdom Metazoa; phylum Chordata; class Mammalia; order Artiodactyla; family Cervidae; genus Dama; species Dama dama. Next base: position 40,470,355 of record NC_083681.1, on the reverse strand, counting down.
CCAGCTCAAAAAATTCCTAAAAATTGAACAATCAGCTTTTGTGAGCTGGCACACCACTGGATTCAACCTGCCAATCTGAACTTAACTTCCCACAGAGACCTTTCATGGCTCTTGGTGGCTAGGAGATATATCTTCTCCACACTGGACTTCTTGGGGGTTCTCACACTTCTGCACAGACAGGAATCTGCTTTACTTATGTTTTGCCAAGGCAGGAAACTTCCCTGAAGACGTTTTGCTATTTACAGCTTAGGTCATTTCCCTTCTCTTATCTTGAGTTAGAAAAGGGGGCAAAATGCCTACTAAATTATTCTTAAAATGAGTTATTTAGAAGTTACAAAATTTAGTTATATTGTTGATAAAAACAGAAAGGCAGGGGTCTTAATTCTTACCATACTGCATGTAAGCTATTGGCCATCGTTCGATCTCTCTGAGTTTCAGTATCCTCATCAGTAAAATGGGAATTATAACAACTTCATAGGTGGTTGTGAAGATGAAATGATGTCTACAAAAAGGCACAGTGTCTGGCACTGAGTAAGTGCTCAACACATGGTGCGTGCTGAGTCACTTCAGTGTCTGACTCTTTGCAGCCCCAGGGACTGTAGCCCGCCAAGCTCCTCTGTCCATGGAATTTTCCAGGCAAGAATACTGGTGGGTTGTCATGCCCTCCTCCAGAGGCTCTTCTCGACCCAGGGATTGAACCCGAGTTTCTTATGTCTCCTGCATTGGCAGGCAGGTTCTTTACCACTAGCGCCACAACACATGGTAACTGTTGACATTATCGGTTTTTAAAGGCCAATGTTATGCAGGTACACATATGACGCAACTTATGAGAGTTTAGAATAATATCAACTCCTCATTTACTAGCTCATTACCAAAGCAGAATGCCTTCCAAAAATCACATTATTTCCATATTCACATTCAAATATTAAAATCAGGAATGTGTCCAGCCACCAAAACACCCAACCTGCTTTTTCATACTAATGTGGTAGAGAGGCTTATTGATTTATTAGTCTAATTTTCCAGGCATGGGAAATACATCATTTAGCAAGGCTGATACATTCTTTGCCCTCCTGGAACTTAAAGGCTTCTTGGGGATAAGAACATGAACATAATCACATAAATACATAATTTCACACTGAGATTGAAGAGCAAGGAAAAGATGTTATGAGAAATTATAATCTGGAGCATTTAGGGGAGCTATCTGTTCATAAGAGACATTTAAGCTAAGATCTAAATGATCAGCAAAGGGGCTTCCCTGGTGGTCCAGTGACTATAACTCTGTGCTCCCAATGCAGGGGGCAGAGTTCAATCCCTGGCCAGGGAACTAGATCCCACATGCCACAACTAAGAGTTCACATGCTGCAACTAAACACCCCTCCTGCCACATGCCTCTACGAAGAGGGAAGATTCCATGTGCTGTGACTAAGACCCAGTGCAGCCAAATAAATAAACATATAATTTTTTAAAAGATATTTGTCTTAAATAAATAAATAAGCATGAATTAACCAGTTACAGACTAGGGGGAAATGGTAAGGGATCAGCCTTTGCTGAGACCTTGAAGTGGGAGACAGCTTAGTGTGGTCAAGGCACTTAAAGAGAGGGGCTAAACTGTGTAATATGCATAAATAAAGGCTATGTTTGTTATTAATATTAACTATATTTATTATTTCCCAGTCACTTACTCCCCACCCCCACCTCTCCACCTCTTTCTAAGAGGGTGAATCCTATACCTTGGGTCCCTTTGTGATATGTTTGACTACAGCAATTTGGAGGTAGAAATTGGAACCTAATTGAGATCAAGCTTAATTGCCCAGCAGATTAACAGAGTGAGAAATTTAACAGTTACCCACAGGGAGAAGCTGAGAGACTGGGAGGCAGCATGCTATACTGGAGAAGGGAGTTTCAGCTAGTAAGTTGGAAAAGAAAGACCATAGACTAGAAGGAGGGCAGAAGATTAGGGATGGACTCCCTATCTCTCTACCTATAGCTGGGTCTCTAGCAGCAGCTGCATCTTTGCTGGTAACTTCAGATGCTGCCAGACAACCCCTTGGTCCCAGCTCCCATCAGGAAGGTATGGCCATATTGCTAGCTACCACCAAGGTACCGAGTTCTAGACCTTGGTAAGAACTTCTCTTCTCAGATTTCCTTCAACTCAGAGGACAACTGTGGCTTCCTCCTATTGCTTATCCTCAATTGACTCAACTTCCCCTATTTCCTTGCTATTCAAAAAGTGTTCAGGACCAGCAGCACTGACTTGATTCAGGAAGTTCTTAACAACACAGAGTCTCAGGCTCCACCTCAAACCTATCGAATCTGCGTTTTAAACAGGTCATTTGAACACAGTACAGTTTGAGGAAGGAATGACCTATTTGTGTCTTCCGGAAGATTATCCCCTAAGTAACAAATAGCCTGTACTAAATTCCCTCTGTTGGAAACGCCTAAGTGGTTTCTAGTTTCTAACAGGACACAGCCAAGTTTTCATGTTCACAGGTTCACCTGTTTTCAGCGCTTACCACCCATCCCTTTATACTATAATTTAATATTCTTGAACAATTTTATAGTCATCTCTGTCTTGGTTTCTCTGATCAATATTTGTTTCACATTTTTCCTTTCCAAACTACACAGATATTGATTTATTGTTTTAAAATTATTCAATGCTGCCAAAGAGAAGTCTGATTTTCATTCATTTGTAGCTAATCTGTGTTGTTCTGTTTTTGTTTCGGGCATAGATTCTTACAGATTTTGTTTTGTTTTGTTTTCCTTAAAATTCAAACTAAGTCATTAGGAATATATATAAATATCACCTGTAACATACCAAATCATATTGATCTCCAAACACTGGCCATCTCTGCCAATAAAGAATAATTTCTTCTATTAAAACTTAGATTTTTATCATTTTTAATTGTTCTAATCTTTTCTTCAGGAACAATTCTATTTTATAAAATCATGTCCAACACTGATATTATTATTAATCTTGCTTTTGGCATTGACTTGCAAGCTCCTTTTTATCTCAAACCATTGCTGATAAAGCTCACTTATCCTTCTTCAGAGAGACCATGACTTCCTGAATCTTGCTGGAAATAGAAATGTCTTCCAAAAATTTTTCTGACTCCCCTAGTAGGTAATTTTTACTTTTTTTCTACTGTTTTGTTCCAGTTTTATTGGGATATAATTGACATACAGCACTGTGTATGTTTAATATGTACAACATAATTATCTGACTCACCTATTTCATGAAATGATTACCACAATAGGCTCAGTGAACATCCATCATCTGAAATAGATACAACATTAAAGAAATAGAAAAATATATTTATTTTTCCTCTTGATGCGAACTCTCAGGATTTACTCTATCAGCTTATTTATACCATGCAGCTGTGTTAATTATTTTAATCATATTATATAGTAATTTCTAGAATAAAGATTTTCTTCTGAGCATAGAGAATAATTTCAATTTCTTTTATGCTATAATAATTTTTATAGTGCTCTGTTCTTTTGAAGTTTGGACTTATTTTTAAAAAAGACTCAACCTTTCCCAACAGGTAGAGGCCATGAGATCTCCCTGTTTTCTCTCCCTGTGCACTTGGGCGCTAGAGCATTCTTCTGTGAGATCTACACACAGAGATGTGTGGATGTACATGGTCCCTAGTCCTGGGCTGGGTAGGTGACTGTCTCACTTGACTAGGCAGGACTACAGTGAGTTCTCTCCCTCTGACTTTTGGGGCAGATGTATTCATTAGTTCTTTGGTCAGAACATAAAAGACCTTATTCTTTTTCCTGCCTCTGCCTCCATCACCACCCCATCTCTACCTACTACGCTGTTCCCAGCACCCTACCATTTCTACCAGAGTGTTTCCTCTTGAATAGCTAGCTACTCATTTCCGGTTGCAAGATATCACATGTCCTGAGAATTTTGGCATCTGCCTATATATGGAGTAGAGCTTATGGAATTGAGAGGATAGGATCAGTTCTATCAAGTTCAAAAGATAAACCCTAGATGCAGGAGGGTTGTAGCAGCACAGGGTTTGCTGATATTTGGGGTCACTTTAGACTCCTTCTCCAAAGGGAGTTCCACGCTTTCTAAAGGAGAGTGTAGTCTAGGATGCGCATCTTTATCATCAGTACAGCTGGAAGGAATTCTCCCTCAGAATGTAGCACATGGTCTTCTCCTTAGGTTCCAGCATTTGTCTTTTTGCAAATCATCAGCAAAGATATCAGACAATATCCTGGAACCTGGTAATCTGCTGCCATAACAACAACAAAGGCTAACTAACACTGGTGAATGTTTACCATGTGCCAGGCAGTGTGCTTAGTATTTTATATATATTGCCTCATATTTCATCCTCACAATAATACTTTATTGTAGGTGTTGGAAGCAACGTCCCTTTCTCTGGCTTCATATTTCCATGTGGAAGGATCTCCATTAGAGTAAAACTCTTGGTCTCTTGCTCACTACTTCAGTCTCCCTGGAGAGAGTCACTCACCTCATTGGTTGGTTGGGAAGAAGGAACTTGGCCGTCTGGCTTGGCCACATTCAGGTCCACTCTTGAATCTCCCTTGCATTTTGTCCTGTTGCCGAATCTCACTGTGAGTGGAATGGAGCAGACCTGCCCCAGGGGACGGGCCTGTATTCCCATTCCTTCCTGTACCTAGTGATGTGTTCAGTGTTGTGGTATAGGATTAAGAAGTACATCATTTCTAAAACATCCAAGTTTTCAAAACAGCCTTATTAGTAGTAAAGCAACATTGGATATCCATCCATCTAACTTCTGCCCTTTTAATTACTGAAGTTTGTATGGGGAAGACGGGAAAGCATTTATTGATCCCTTAAAACCCCCAAAGTAGGAATTATTAGTATCTTCAGTTTGTCGTGTAAACACAAGCACTGAGCCAACTTATCCAAGGTTCCACAGCTCATCAGTTACAGAGCATGGATTCTTACTCAGTGCGTGAACCCTGGAGCAAACGCTTGACCACCAAGCCACGCTGGTCCCTGTAACTTCCCTGTTCCCCACGGCTGAACTTCATAAGACCTCATCACACCTTTAAGGCTGAGTGATGGCACCATCTGAGGAAAACCCAACCTATCCTTCAAGAATCTTCTGTGGAGCCTTTCCCAATTCTCCCAGACACAGTTAGTGGGTCCATTCTCTGTGTTATTTCTACAGCCTTCTGTTGGACAACAAAGATTCATTCAGTTACTGGATTATTTCATTTCTCTCTCTAACCTTAGCATCTAGCACAGAGTAGCTGCCAACTTGGTTTCTGTTAAATGATACTCAAAGGCATAGACTAACAAATAATAAATCCTCCAAAGCAACCACTTTAAGCACCAAGTCGACACAGATTCTAGAATGGATTCAGTTCTACTCATTTAAGGTAGAAGACCTCCTTTGTTCCATTTAGTATTGAGGGAGGGTGTTTTTTTGTTTGTTTTTTTCAAGTTCCTTCTATGCTTGCCTTTAGAAGTTGTTGTGCTGGGAGACAGTAAGCTGGCAGCATAAATGATGTCTGTTAGTGTTGTTTTGTTCTTGGTGGTGTTCAATTGCTAACTTATGTCCAACTCTTCAAGACATTAGGGACTGCAGCATGCCAGGCTTTCCTGTCCTTCACTATCTCCTGGAGTTTGCCCAAATTTATGTCCATTGAGTCGGTGATGCCATCCAACCATTTCACCCTCGGTTTCCCCCTTCTCCTCCTGCCCTCAGTCTTTCCCAGAATCAGAATCTTTTCCAGTGGCTCAGCTCTTTGCATCAGGTGTCCAAAGTATTGGAACTTCAGCTTCACCATCAGTCCTTCCAATGAGTATTCAAGGTTGATTTCCATTAGGATTAACTGGCTTGATCTCCTTGCTGTCCAAGGGACTCTAAAGAGTCTTTTCCAGCACCACAATTTGAAAGCAACAGTTCTTCAGCGCTCAGTCTTCTTTATGGTTCAACTCTTAGATCCATACATGACTGCTGGAAAATCCATAGCTTTGACTAGACAGATCATTATCAGCAAAGTGATGTCTCTGCTTTTAAATATGCTGTCTAAACTTGCTATAGGTTTGCTTTCAAGGAGCATGTGTCTTTTAATTTCATGGCTGCAGTCACTGTCCGCAGTGATTTTGGAGCCCAAGAAAATAAATCTGTCACTGTTTCCACTTTTTTCCTCATCTATTTGCCTTGAAGTGATAGGATCAGATGCCATGTTCTGAGTTTTTTGAATGTTGAGTTTTAAGCCAGCTTTTCACTCTTCTCTTTCAGCCTCATCAAGATGCTCTTTGGTTTCTCTTTATTTTCTGCCATTAGAGTGGTATCATCTGCATATCTGAGGTTGTTGATGTTTCTCCCAGCAATCTTGATTCCAGTTTTGTGCTTCATCCAGCCCAGCGTTTCTCATGATGTACTCTGCATAGAAGTTAAATAAGCAGGGTGACAATATACAGCCTTGGTGAACTCCTTTCCCAATTTTGATCCAGCATTGTTTTGCTGAACCCGATTTAATTTCACCCAGAATTACTACAAGAAGTCAAAATAACTGCAACATTCACAGAACATGAAAATAATAACTACCACTTATCAAGCACTTATCATAGGTCAAACACCATGACATCCAGTAGTCGTGTATGGATGTGAGAGTTGGACTATAAAGAAAGCTGAGTGCAGAAGAATTGATGCTTTTGAACTGTGGTGTTGGAGAAGACTCTTGAGAGTCCCTTGGACTGCAAAGAGATCCAACCAGTCCATCCTATAGGAGATCAGTCCTGGGTGTTCATTGGTAGGACTGATGTTGAAGCTGAAACTCCAATACTTTGGCCACCTGATGCGAAGAGCTGACTCATTTGAAAAGACCCTGATGCTGGGAAATACTGAGGACAGGAGGAGAAGGGGACAACACAGGATGAGATAGTGGGATGGTATCACCGACTTGATGGACATGAGTTTGGGTAAACTCCAGGAGTTGGTGATGGACAGGGAGGCCTGGCGTGCTGTTTTTCATGGGGTCACAAAGAGTCGGACACGACTGAGCGACTGAACTGATCAAACTGAAACACCATGATGCACAGTTTACACATATTAGCTCTAACCACCACAAGTAAGTATTGTTATTCCCATTTCACAAATGAGAAAACTGAGGCTCAGCGAGACAAGGAGATTTGCCTGCTGCTACCCACCAGCAAGTGGCCGAGCATAAATGAAATCAGTGCTGTCTGGCTCCAGAACTGGATCTCTTTTCCTTTCTTCAGTGTCCTCTGGAACATATAGCAGCTGTTGTGATGATTAGAAAAGATAATGGGTGGGAAAGTGCTTGGAAAACTCCACAGAGAACTAAGCATGTGAGAGATTATGAAGACTTGTTGAGAGCTTTGGCAAGGGCACTGTGATAATAGCCCCGGGGAGGGGAACAAATTGATCTGGCTGGAGTTTAGGGACATTTCCTATTAGGTAATTGCTCTGAAGGCAGTGTTTCTGAAGCAGTGGAGATGCAGACCCTCTTTTCTTTGTGAAACAGTCGTCATCTCCAGGAACAAAGACAGGAGAGGTTAGTTTGGTTTAAACCAGTTATTTTCTTCAAGATAAATAAAAAGGTCAAGCAGGAGTGGTGGTGTTGTCCACTTGCTATTGGGTCTTAGACATTGATTGGTTCTGGACTCTCCTTTGAGTGAGAGCAGTAACTTACAACACATGCAGAATGTTTTTCCATTAAAAATGCATTTCAAAAACACAATAGGCCCACATGTTTATTCTCTGAAGTATAGAAAACAGAACGCACATACGTTCTGAATGTTTCACCAGACTTCAAAGGCAGAAAGGCATTTTCTGTTCTCTTCTTCACCCAACAAATATTTATTGAAAGACTTCTGTATGTTAGGCATTGTGCTAGGCACTAAGGAACATGACAGGACCCTGTTGTAAAAAAAAAAAACAAAAAAACTGAAACTGCAGGGTGTTAAATCACTTCAGTCATATCCGACTCATTGCAATCCCATGGATTATAGTCCACCAGGCTCCTCTGTTCATGGAATTCTCCAGGCAAGAACACTGGAGTGGGCTGTCATGCCCTCCTCCAGGGGATCTCCCCAACCCAGGGAGTGAACCCACATTACTTATATCTCCTGCCTTAGCAGGCAGATTCTTTACCACTAGCACCACCTGGGAAGCCTCAAAACTACAGTAGGGGAGATATAAACTAATTTTTAAAATATTATGATACAACATAAGTGCTGGGCTTCCCCAGTGACTCAGAGGTAAAAGAACCTGCCTTCAATGCAGGAGACACAGGAAGCACGGGTTTGATCCCTGGGCCGGGAAGATCCCCTGGAGAAGGAAATGGCAACTCACTCCAGTATTCTTGCTTGGGAAATCCCATGGACAGAGGAGCCTGGCAGACTACAGTCCATGGGGTCCCAAAGAGTCACACACGACTGCAGTGACTGAGTACGCACACGTAAGTGCAACAAGAGTACACACATGATAAAGAAAATTGAATGAGAACGTGGTGCTCTCCACCAAGGAGACTCTTTTCAAGAATAAATGACATCTGAGCTGATTTTTGATGACAAACTGGAATTTTAAGCTGCCCAATCCCTATAATGTGCACTTTGCCCCACTTTGCATATATATCTGGTGCTTAGAAACACACCAAAATGCTATTTGTTATTTTAATAATTATTTATTAAGCACCAGTACATGCAAAACACTGTGTTAATACTTGTGAAAAATGCAAAGAATAAAGTGTCACTCTATCTACCTACTCTATTAAATGGATCATATTAGAATAGAGAAATAAGACATGTTCCAAAATAATAAAAGGACGCACAATAATGGGGAAATATTTGCATAACACTGTCTATGAAAGATCAAAGAGACAAAATATAAACTCTGAATCAACAGAGAGGCAGAGAATGGGGTCAATGACTTAAGCATCCACCTTAAGAAGCTAGAAGAAGAGTAAATTAAATTCAAAATATCAATTCATAGGAGAGACATAGTTTCTGGAATGATCAATAGAATTGAAAAAAACTCTAGCTAGATTTCTCAAGAATAAAAGAGACACAAAGTGCCACTTTAGAAATGAAAGAAGGTACATAACTATAGATACTGAAGACTCTAAAAGGACAATATTATGAACAACAAATATGACAACTTTGATGAAATGGACAAATTCCTTAAAAGTATACAACTTACTAAAATTGACTCAAGAAGAAATAGAAAATATGTATAGAGCCATATTCTATTAAAGAAATGGAATTTATACCTGAATACTGTTATAGCCTGAATATTTGTGTCTTCCTAAAATTTGTGTATTAAAGCCAATCCCAAGATGATACTAGTGGAGATGGGGTCTTTAGAGGATGATTATCTCATAAGGATGAAGACTTCATGAATGAGGTGCCCTTATAAGGGGCTAAAGAGATCAGAGTTTTCTGCCATGTGTGGACAAAATGTTGGTGAGGATATAAAACAACTGAAACTCAAACACTGCTGGTGGAAGTGTAAACTGGTGCCACTTTGAAAAATATTTTCTTAAAAAGTTAAACACCTTGCACGCAACCCAGAAATTCCATTCATAGGAATTTACTCAAGAAGACTAAAAGCTTATGTCAAACAAAAAAAGTGCACACATATTGTTCACAGCAGCACTCTTTATGATATTAATAGTTCAAAACTGGAAACCACACAAATGTCAATTAGGAAAAATAGTGAATAAGTGAACAAATTGTACATGGACCCAATGGAGAACTAGTCAGCAATAAAAAGAAACAAGCAACTGATAATGTGCAATAACATGGATAAAAGTTAAGCAAGAGAGCACAAACCCCAAAGTGCTCATATTACATGAATCTATGAAGTTCTAGAGAAGTCAAAACAAATCTACAGTGACAGAAAGCAGATTAGCAGTTACCTGGGCTGGGTTATTCTGTGATGGAACTGACCCCAAAGGGGCACAAGGGCATTTCTGAGCACAATGGAAACATTTTTTCTTTTAATTGTGGTGGTAGTTAACAAGTGTATATACATTTGTCAAAATTCATCAAACTATCCAAAATGAAGGCAGTTTGTTGTAAGTTAATTATATCTAACTAGAGTTGACTTAAAAAGAAAAAACAACTGGGGACTTCCCTGGTGGTACAGTGGTTAAGACTCTGCGTTCCCAATACAGGGGGCCTGAGTTCACTCCCTGGTCAGGGAGCTAGATCTCAATTGCTGCAACTGAGAGCTGGGACATGGCAATGAAGAGCCTGAGTACTGCAACAATGACCTGGAATAGCCAAATAAATAAATAAATAAATTTTTAAAAAAGGAAAAAAGACTAAAGAACAAGGAAGTGTGATGCAGGAAATAGATTTTAGACTGGTATTCAGACCAATTGGGTTCAAATCCTAGCCCTGTATCCCAGAGATGATGTGACTTTGGACAGATTGTTTTCCCTCTCAGATTTTCAGTTTCCTCATCTATATGGTGAGAATACTGATACCTATATCAAATAGTTGTAGTAAGGAATAAATATATACACAGAGGAGTAAGTATACATATATGTATATACATGTACATATATTTGTGTTCATAAACACTTATATATATATATATATATAAATTCAATAGACAATACTAATAGTGTTCTAATATTAATTCTCTTGTATTTAACTTCCACCAAGGAGATAAAAGAACCGGAAGGCTGTGGTATTTCTTAGAAATGTTTAGCCAGCCCTTTGGACCCAAACAGTCCAGAAGTAATTACAGCCCCGAGTCACAGATCAGGCTGGCAGACGCTGCTTTCTACCCTGGATAATGGGACAAAACACAGGAAACTGTGGCTTGGCAATGGTTCTTAGATAAAAGGAAGGCTTGTAGGACAGACCATCCGGAGGGAGGAAGATGGGTAAGAAGCAGGGAAAGGAGATACAAGCTCTGCTGTGGAAAATAAGGCTTTTCCTCTCTGCTAAGATTCCAAGTTTTTCTTCAGTTCTATGATTGATGGTGTCTGCAGGTAACAAATAATTACCATGTCCAGTGCAGGGTAGCCTGGTGGAAAGAAAACAGCCTTTGAAGTTCTCAGCCTTGAGCTTGAGCGCCAACTTTTCCATTCCATGGGTGTGTGATCCTTGGCAGGTAAGGTTGGATCTCTGAATCACAGTCTCCTCATCTCTAAGACAAGGATAATAAAAGAACCTAGCCCCAAGGGTGTCCTGGGTATTAAATAGTGCAGACTTCCACTGAAATCTATTAGAGACAGAGTTCTCAAAGACAGGCGTTACTGTGAACGCAGGACAAAGGATTAGGCACAGAGCTTCTGCAGGCAAGTCCAGATTGGATGAGACTGTTCCTTCAGCCAGTTGGCCAAGCACCCCAGCCCCGGGGTTAAGAGTGAGCTACTCAAGATCTTAGTGGGTCATGAAAGGATCTGTCCTCCTTACCCTGGCCCTCACCCACATTTCTCCAGGAGGACCTCAACTCTGCTCCCTACTGCTGTTGATCCTCTTGGCCCTAGAACTTGCAGAGCAGAATGTGTGTCCTTCCCGTGGGGAAGCGTTGCATCACAACTGGGTACATTCTGTGAAGTGTTTGCCCTGCTTGCTCTTGGTAAGTGACCCCTCTCCTCCCAGGGCCCAAGGCCTCCGGTCCCAGTTGGCATAAGCGTGTCCCACAGAGGCCGCTAGGGGGCGCCTGGGCCGGGAACGCTGGGAAGTTGGACCACTCTGTTGAGGTCTTCCTTGCAGAAGAAAATCTTGCCGTTACCCTAGGTCTGTGCCTGCAAGGACCTCACTCTAAATACACCAGTAAAAGCAACTATACTCCGATAATAAATAAATAAGTAAACAAACCAGTATTCGCAGAATATTTTAGAAAGGAAAACTTTTGTCTAACGCTGAACAAAAAATCTCCCTTCACCAGTTATGAGGCTAGTCTTTTTCCTATGCATCCTTTTCAAAAGTCACTTCAGAAGCTGTGTAGTGTATCAGAAAGAACAAGTGTCAGAACTCAAGGACTGAAGACTGTTTTGGACTCTCCCTGGTGATGAGAATTTGGACCTGTCTCTACTTTCCTGAACTGTTTCTTATTAATAATGTCTGAAAGTGTTAGTTGCTCAGTTGTGTCCAATTCTTTGTGACCCCAACCCAGGGATTGAACCCAGGTCTTCTGCATTGCAGGCAGATTGTTTACCATCTGAGCCATTTGTTGGCTCTGTTCCCTGGGTCATGCTGCTAAAAATTACCTCATTTTCTCCTCACAACAATTATATGAAGGAAGTGTTTTTTATCCCCATTTTATAGACTAATAAATGGAGGCCTAAGAAATCACTTGGGGCTTCCCTTGTGGCTCAGTGGTAAACAATTCACCTGCCACTGCAAAAGACACTTCCAATGCAGGAGACATAGGAGACTTAGGTTCGATCCCTGGGTCAGGAAAATCCCCTGGAGGAGGGCATGGCAACCCACTCCAGTGTTCTTGCCTGGACAATTCCAGGGACAGAGGAGCCTGGTGGCCTACAGTCCGTGGGTTGCAAAGAGTTGGACATGACTTAGAGACTAACAGCAACAACAGAGAAGTCACTTGCCCAGAGGTTTAGGCCAGTAAAAGTTTCTGAGATCTGACTCCAAAGTTTATGCTGAAGCACTTTTATCTCCAGTATGTTCTCTCACTTTCCAAATGCACCTTAGTAATAATAATAATGATAGGCTGATGATATTGTCTTTATCACATATTTTGTCTTGCAAACTTTAAAATTACTCAAATGATTGTATCCAAGATTATGGCCAAGGTCACAGAAAGACCCTGTGTTTCAGGATGAGTCACCTCCACAGAGGTGAGCAGGAAGAGATCTGTGTACAGGGCTGAAGCCAAGACCATGATCGTGAGCATGGCAAGCCCCTTCTCAGAGCCCACTTCAGGAGCACACTTGATGTCAGCCTGCTTCTCCTGCCTTCTCCCTTTTCCTGGCACAGGTGCTGAGGCATGTGGGACATGCTTCCTGGCCACTCCTTTGCCCTTAGGTAGGGCTCTCCAGTCCTCTCATGGAGAGTCTGATGATACAGTCCCCTTTCCTTGGTGCAGTTATACAGGCTGGCTTTATTCTTCTTTTGAAATCTACAGCATCTCCCTCAAAACACAGCCCTGCCATTTATCTAAAATCTTCCTGGGACTTCTCTGGCAGTCCAGTGGCTAAGACTCCACGCTCCCAAAGCAGGGGGTCTGGGTTCTCTCCCTGGTCAGGGAACTAGATCCCACATGCCACAACTAAGAGTTCAAATGCTGCAACTAAAGATTCTGCAAGCCACCGCTAAAGATCCCGCCTTCTGCAACTAAAAAGATCCATAATGTTGCAACAAAGATAGAAGACTTTGTGTACGGAACTGGCGCAGCCAGATAGATAGATAAACTTTGGCAAAGTCTCCCTCCATTCTACTCCTCTGTTCAGCCGCCAGGGCAACATGGCTCATGATAGTTAAAACCTGGAGCAACTTAAATGTCCGTCCATAGAGAACGAATAAATACATTATGCTACATCCTTGCGTGTGTGCGTGTCCGACTCTCTGAGATCCCATGGACTGTAACCCATCAGGCTCCTCTGTTTATGGGATTCTCCAGCAAGAATACTGGAGTGGGTTGCCATGCCCTCCTCCAGGGGATTTTCCTGACCCAGGGATCGAACCTAATTTTCTTATATCTCCTGCGTTGGCAGGCAGGTTCTTTACCACTAGTGCTACCTGGAAAGCCTGTGTGCTACATCCTTACATTGTTCGTGAATCATCTAAATTTTAAGTGTAGTTGAAATAAACACAACTCAAACTCCCAGAGGACAAAGTAGGGACTTGAATGGCTTAAAGATATATGGCTTCAGGTCCAGTGGGAACCAGGTATCCAAACAATGCTTTCAGGAAGCTGCTTCTTTACATCTCTCATCTCTGCTTTCTTCTTCTCTATATACTTCATGCTCAGGAAGAAAAGAGAGCCAACAGCAGCCCAGACTTCTATGCCACAAAACTCTCTGCCCCAAAGGTAAAGAGTATCTCATGCACTAGTTGGAGCTGTGGCTGACCATTTCTGGACCAATTTTGTGATTCAGACCAGGTCAAGTCTTTAATCAAGGGATAGATACTACATAAAGGGATAGATATAATGTGAAATTTCTAGAAGGAAACATGATAATAGCCTTGGAATAGGCAAATATTTTCTTAAACATCAAAAAAGAACTAGTCATGAAAGCGGAAAAAAAATCATAAATTGGACTTAAGCAAAGTGAAAAGCTGTTGTTTAAAAGACACCATTGGAAATGAAAAGGAAAATTCAGACTAAGAGAAAACAATAGATGCCCCCTAAGCTGTAAAATAATTTTGTCACTGTAAGAAATAAGTGGCCTGAATCTATATGGAAAGATCTTTAGGGATTTCTGTTTTGCTTACCACTACATTTCCATTGGCTTCCCTGGTGGCTCAGAGGTTAAAGCATCTGCCTGCAATGCGGGAGACCCAGGTTCGACCCCTGGGTCGGGAAGATCCCCTGGAGGAGTAAATGGCAACCCACTCCAGTATTCTTGCCTGGAGAATCCCATGGACGGAGGAGCCTGATAGGCTACAGTCCACAGGGTCGCAAAGAGTCAGATACGACTGAGCGACTTCACTTTCACATTTCTATCACCTAAAATGGTGGACAATCAAAATTTTTGTTGAGTGACTGAATTGCCAAAATGTATTTTTTAAATTTAAAATAATGCTATGTACAGATTGATCTCATTTATGTTAAAAAATATTTTTATATATGTGTAAATGCACCAAAAAAGGATTTAAAGGGTGAAGAGAGAGGTGAGCTTTTACTTTTCAATACTTATGTAGATGCTGGAATTTTTACTAAAATCAACAGGAAACATAAAAATCATAAGGCTAGACTCCCGGGGGCCAGGCTGCAGCGGGCACTGCAGATCCAGCCTTAGGGAGCAAAAAAAAAAAAAAAAAAAAAAAAAAAAAAAATCATAAGGCTAGTGTATTTCAGGGCCTGATCTTTGAGCCCTCAGGCCACGCCCTGCCTGGAGCGTAGTTTAGGGGATTACATCAGACTCTGTTTCCCAAGCCTACTTCAAAGTTTCACTTATGATTGATTTTTCGAGTTTTAGTCCAATTTGAGCTTCTCACTCTTGACTCAGCTCCTCTGAATTGACAAATAGACTAGCTTTTTAATTTGTCTTTTCTACAAGATGCTCTCTCTCTAGTCATTCCCTCAGACCATCCATTTCAGCTCTAGTGTGAATGATGCCCCAACCTGCCGTGGACTCAGGTTCCCTGGAAACAGGAAGGTCCTCTTTAGAACAGGATGGGGAATCAAACTGACCCTCTCTCTCTGGGGTGAAAACTTTGCAAGATGCCTTCAAGTCACTGGAATTATGAAAGACATAAGAATGTAAGGAAAAAGTGCCTTATGCTTAACATGTTTACTCTTTTCACAGACTAAGAGCAGAACAAGGATTCATTATTATTCCCATTTTAAAGAAAAAGGAAGCTCCAAGTCTGAATGACATGTGGGAGGTCACACAGCTAGAGTGGCTCTGGCTCCAATGAAAGTCTCTTTACTGAAGTTTATTCTCTCTTATTCAACTACATCAAGGGAATATGAGTAGGTTCACCAAGTCGCTTCATCTAAATTTGAAACTAACAGAACTCACCTAAACAATGAAAGAAGTTTCTACTCTAATTGTCTCTGCAGGTCCCATAACTGACACTGCAATGAGAGGGCCCAGGGCCATCATGAGTAGATGGATATCCCATCATCCGAAATGTATCCCAGGCTGGTCTTATGAAAACTTTTAAGTCTGTAAAGATAAGAAGATAATTCCTCAAGAGAGCTTGATTACTACCCACTCACCCAAACCAAAAGGAGTAGTTTCTCTGGAAACAGATTCCAGAACTTTCAAAAGTGCTCTAAGAAAGCGAGTCAAGATATACACATGTGCCTTATAAAGAGTTGGCTCATAATGTCCTTCCATTTGATATCCTCTTGGAAAAATACCCTAGCCTCAGTACAAAAGTGGTAGCTCTATACTCTATGTGACCAGGTCCCTGATGGCAGTTGACTGGGCTAGAAATGAAACTGGTCAGGCCCATGGCAGAGGCGCTCTAAACTTAGGGAACAAATCAAGGAAGTCGGGAAGCACTGGCTTGAATACTGAAGAAAGAAGTGAAAAATCATCAAACTGATTAGTGAGGCTTCCCAGGACTTTCAAAGCTAGGAGTGTACCCCTGCTCAAGAGAAAGGATTTACATATACCAACGTTTTAATGTCCTCTCAAGGAAATGGCCAGGTTAGCCCTAATCAGTGAAGTCTGCTAACAACCTCCCCCCACCTCCTTCTTCTCTCTCTCTCTCTCTCTCACACACACAAACACACATGCATCTCCAAACAACATTTAGTGTCTTCTTTTCTCAAATGTATGTTTTTAAAAAACAAGACCCCCTAGACATCTAGAGAAAGTTTATGTTTTAACATAACAGATTAACATGAAATGAAGAGACAGGAGAAAGGAAAGAAGAAAGAGAGAAAGAGAGTAGGGTAGAGAAATTAGAAACAATACAAGAAATTAATAAACTTTTTAAAAATTATAATATACTCAGAAAAAATCAGATGTGGTTATTGAGTAATGTGAAATTAGATAACCACTCTTCTGCTGAACTTTAAAAAATTTTTAAAATCTGTTCAGAATCATTGAGGAACCCAAAAAACAGTTAAAAATTGCTGGGCCAAGGTGCAGGAGAAAGCAGAAGTATGGTGGTATCAGGAATTTGGAGTCCCTTTAACTAGAGACGTTTACCAACTCCAGAAGTGAAGTGAAAGTCGCTCAGTAGTGTCCGACTCTTTGCGACCCCATGGACTATACAGTCCATGGACTCCTCTGGACAAGAGTACTGGAGTGGGTATCCTTTCCCTTCTCCAGGGGATCTTCCCAACCCAGGGATCAACGCCTCCCCCGTTGCAGGCGATTCTTTACCAGCTGAACCACGAGGGAAGCCTACCAAAGGTTTATTTTCTTTCAGGGTCTTCAGACATTTATTCTCTTATTCTTCTGGAGGCCAGAAGTTCAAAATCAGTTTCACTGGGACAAAATGAAGATGTCAGCAGGGGCACATTCCTCTGGAGGCTCTAGAAGGGAATCTATTCCTGCCTCTTCTGCCTTCTGGAGGCTGTTGGCATTCTGGGACTAGTGGTAACATCACTTGATCTTCAAAACCAGCATCTTCAAATCTCTTTCTGCTCCATTTTCACACACCATTCTCCCGTGTGTGCCTCTGTCAAACCTCCCCCTGTTTCTCTTTCAAAGATGACCTGTGGTGGCATTTGGGGTTTATCCAGATAATCCAGGACAATCTTCTCACTTCAAAACCCTTAACCTAATCACATTTGCATAACCTCATTTCCAAATAAGGTCACATTTACAGGTTTCAGGGATTAGGACCTAATATTGGTAGGGGTCCATTTTTCAGCATTCTAAAAGTAGCATCAAAAAACATCATGTTCCTATAGTAATAAGTTTCCCCAGTAGCTCAGGAGTAAAGAATCTGCCTGCAATGCAGGTTCAAGATGTTAGAACCCTGAGTCAGGAAGATCCCCTGGAGGAGGGCATGACAACCCATTCCAGTATTCTTGCCTGGAGAATCCCGTGGACAGAGCAGCCTGGTGGGAAACAATCCACAGGGTCACAAAGAGTTGGACATGACTGAAGCTATTTGGCACACATGCACCTATAGTAATAAATATAATAAAAGATATGCAAGACCTCTACACTGAAAACCACATAATGTAATTGATAGAAATAAAGATAAATCTGAATAAGTGGAAGAATATACCATTTTCACAAACTGATGACAGTATTTTAAAGATACCAACTCCACAAATCGATTCTATAAATTGTGTGTACTTCTGATCAAAAAGTCAGCCATGTTTTATTGGAGAAATTGATAAGCTGTTTCTAAAATTTATATGAAAATGCAAAAGCTGGGAAGAGCCAAGACCAACTTGAAAAAAGAGCAACACTGAAGGACTTGAACTACTAGATATCAATAAAAAGTTAAAATATAAAGAAGATACATGACAATTGAACTCTAAAGCAGCATTTTGAAAACTCTAATGTGTACAGGGCAACCACATAGGCATATCACTTAAATTATATCTTCCACTCACTGCCCCCGCTTTCCAGAGTAAGAAAATTCATTGCAATGAGGGCTTTTGTTTAGAATAAGCAGGAGAAGTAGGTGCTCAGTAAATATTTGCTGAATTGACTTTCATAACCCAGTTCTCCTGGCAATTTTTTAAATAATAAATATCATGTCAACAAAAGGACTAATATCTTCCCATACATGTCCATTAGTGGTTTGGGGAAATGATAAGTGATCTTATACTAAACTTGAATATTGGATATTGGATGAGGCAGTTTCCTAGGAAGGCTTTTGCCCAATACAATGAGCTACAGACCAAGATGATGGGAACAGTTCTGTACTTGGCTGATATCTAGGAAGCACATGGCTTACTCAACAATTCCCTCAGATTAGGTGTGTATTTTACATCAGTACCTTTATCTACACAAGTGGCCCTGGGATCTCAGTCTATTGTGATTCAGCAAACAATACTAGCTATGACCTGAAATCAGTTGCCTATACCAATAATGGCTCCAATGGACCTTATCTTTCTATTGTGGCTCCTAAAATTAGTGTTTCTTTCTGTTATAATGAAAAAAAAACAATCTCCATTGATTGCAAAGAGCAATGCCTGATATTACAGCATGATTATATTCAGAATAAATTGAATCCTGTATTGTTCAGTAATAATTATCATGTTAAAGAGATTTCAGTTCACAAGATAAGAAAAAATCCTGTCATTAAGATAATAGCCAATAAGCCAAAACCCAAGCGGCACCAGTACATTAAACATAATTAGCCTTAGGTTTTTAAAAACTATTCAGAGGCAAAGTCAAGCCATTCCCTAGGAAGTTGTTATGATTGCCAAGTGCAGTTACAAGTCACTCCCCTATCTGAGGCTGACAGAGGCTTAGAAGAGAGCATGATGTTCAAGAACACAGTGTGAATTATTCTTTTACTTTATTGTTTTATTATTTTGTTTAATGCGTTGTTGTCCTTTGTTCCCACTATAATAAGCTAGTTGAGGCCCTTGTCACAGTGGTAAAGAATCTGCCAGCCAATGCAGGAGACACGGGTTCGATCCCTGATCCGGGAAGATCCCACAGGCTGCAGAGCAACTAAACCCATGTGTCACTCCAGTATTCTTGCCTAGAGAATCCCATGGGCACAGAGGCCTAGCGGGCTACAGTCCACAGGGTCACAGAGTCGGACGCAACTGAACAACTGAGCACACACACACATACTGAACACACTTGTCCTAGTTCATTCAGGATACTACAACAAAATACCACAGACTGAATGGCTTATGAAGAACAGAAATCCATTTCTCACAGTTCTGGAGGGTGGATATTTAGATCAAGGTGTCCACTTGGTATTTAATCACTAAAAAAAGAAAAAAACTACAAAATGAACACGGCTACATTCCAATAAAACTTTATTTCCAAAAACTTTTGATGTTTAGCTTTTGCAAAGATGGTTAGCTCTCTACAAATAATTCAAAAATTCCTTTCTAAGAGTCACTGGGAAATAACTGCCTAGCTCTCCTTACAACCAGACATAGCTAGTGGAATGCGAGCAAGAGTCATGAGTATCATGATTATTACTATTATTTATAAAACACTTATAAAGTGCATGGGCTTCCCTGGTGGCTCAGATGGTAAAGAATCAGCTTGTAATGTAACGAGACCTGGGTTCAATCCCTGGCTTGGGAAGATGCCCTGGAGAAGGGAATGGCTACCCACTCTAGTATTCTTGCCTGGAGAATTCCATGGACAGAGAAGCCTGGCAGGCTATAGTCCATGGGGTCACAAAGAGTCAGACACAATTGAGTGACTAACACTTTCCCTTTATAAAGTGCATAATATGTGTCAGATATAGATAAGTGTTAGACAAACATAAACTCATTTAATGCACATAACAATCCTATAAGGTAAGTTCTATTATTGTCTCCATTTCACAGACAAAGAAACTGAGGGTCAGATTAGTTGAATAATTACTGAATTTTTACTGAATAATTAGTTGAACACAGCTAATAAGTCTCAGATATGAAATTCCAGCCTAAGACATCTAAATCCAGAGTCCATACTCTTAACCATTGCATTATGCTTTTTCTTGGGCCAGGGACTTTAGAAAGCAAATCGGAGTTCCCTAGCTACTCTGTGGCCTCAGGGGATGGCAGAGTCACACAACTGCAGGGTCCCATTTTTCTGATTAACAACAGGGAAGCAAGGTGCCTGCTAACCATGAACTCCCATACTAGACTACCTCATGAATTAAAAATAAACTTCTGTTGAGTCAAGGCACTGAAATTTTGATTTTGATTGTTAGAGCACTTAGTGTTGCCCCTAATTGACACACATGACAACCAAGACCCACCACAATTTGTCAGGGTCCAGAGTCAGAGACCTGGATTCTAGCCCTAGCACAGGCCCTGGCTTAATGTGTAACCTTAGAGAAGCATTTTCCTCAAGGCTACATTTGAAAGGTTAGAGGTTGGACTGGATCAACATTAAAATCCATATTTAATTTTCTATCTTGAATATGTTGCTTGCGTCTTCTTCTAAACAGGACATGATGGCCAAATAAAGTAGGAAATTTTTGGATATTACACTACCCCATTAGGGATATGTAACTCTTCACTAATTGAAGGCTTTGAGACAACTTTCTGTAAGGACTTTAACAATAATTACTGCATGGAGTTGACCACAGAACTTCTTAATATTTTTTCCATTGGGAGAAATCCGTTAATAGTTAGAGGATGTTGGGCTTCCCTCATAGCTCAATTGGTAAAGAATCTGCCTGCAATGCAGGAGACCCAGGTTCAATTCCTGGGTTGGGAAGATCCCCTGGAGAAGAAAATGGCAACCCACTCCAGTATTCTTGCCTGGAGAATCCCATGGACAGAGGAGCCTGGCGGGCTATAGTCCATGGGGTCACAAAGAGTCGGACACGACTTAGAGACTAAACCACCACCACCACCACCATAGTTAATGATACTGTATTGTATATTTGAAAGTTGCTAAGAGAGTAGATCTTAAAAGTTCTCATCACAAGAAAATAATTTTGTAACTATGTGTGGCGATAGGTATTAACAACTTATTGTGGTGATCATTATTCAAATTATACAAATACTAAATCTCTACATTGTATGCTTGAAGCTAATGTAATGTTATATGTCAATTATATCTCAATTAAAACAATACTTAAGAGGGATACTAGTGTACTAAGAAGTGTATATTGGAGAATGGTGGAAATAGAATTCTAATGCTATTCGAAGTTCTAAAAATGCTCTCAATGGTTTGCTACCTTACCAAGTTTTCCCATACACAGATCCAATCAGGTTACCTCTTTATTGCTGCACATATAGGTAGCAATATCACCACTGAGAGCTGGGAACATCTCACATTGTTTTCTGAAGCTGGAATGACCCTTCTCATCTCTACGTCACTCCAAGTCTTTCCTATACTTCAAGTCTCAGCTCAACTCTGTGCCTGGCTCATGAAGACCTCACAAGGTGATCTAGCCCACACAATACTTCTCTCTTTACTCAATACACATTAAACTGTGTGATCCTCCCATTAACATTTTAGGCTTGGACTTTCCTGAAAAGTTTCTTGAAAGAGGATGTTTGTAGGGCAAGAGATAACTAGAAGATGAGTTCCTTGAGCTATTTTGATATGCATTGCTTGAACAAAGACAAAATTAGACTGGAAACAGTCACAAACAAGAAATATATGTATTTGTTCCTTGGGGGAGAAATGGGAAAACAAACTTTGTAGTCCTTTGTCAAGAGAATCCATGAGGATCAAATGAGAAGAGAGATGCAGCTCTAGTTGGAAATTTCAAAGTCAGTCTACAAATAAGAAGAGGTTGTGTATTGAGATTCGCTTATAACATAGGTTTTTATGTTTAACCAGGCTGAACATGCATTGACTACATACTTGGCTATGTATTCAGCTTGTCTACTCATGATGGCATTGTCTTTGGCACTTTGGGATATATGATCTACCAGCATAAGCACCTGGGTGCCAATTACATTTCATGTATTGCCCTCCCCACCCCCGCCACATAGCCCAGAATAAAGTTCTGTTTTTAATGAAGTAGGATGTCCAAAATACTGACAAATTTGAAGAAAAATTAAATAATTCAAACATAATACAAGAGAAAAGAATACTTCCTAACTCACACTTTGAGGCCAGAATTACCTTGATACCAAATCCCCAAAGAATTCACAAGAAAGAAACTATAGAAAACTATATTCCTATGACCATAGACGTAAAAATCCTGAGCAAAATGCTGGCAAAACAAATCTAACAGCATCCTAAAAGGATTATACATCGTGACAGAGTGAAATTTACCCCAGGAACTCAAAGGTGATTCAACATATGATAATTGATTACAATTAATCAATGTAATATATCATATTGGTAAAATAAAGGATAAAACCACATTATCATCTCAAAAGATGCAGCAAAAGTATGGACAAAACCCAGCACTCTCTCATAATAAAAATATTTAACAAAGTAGAAATAGATGGGAATTTCTTCAACTGATTAAAAGCATCTATGAAAAACTCACAGATAACATCATAACTGAGGGGGAAAGACTGATGCTTTGTCTCTACAGTCAGGACCGAGATTGGAATATTTGTCCCACCACTTCTAATCAGCATTGTACTGAAGGAGCTAATCAGGGCACAAGGCAAGAAAAAGAAATAAAAGTCATCAGGTTGTTGAAGCAAAATAGAGAGCTCAGAAATAAACCTACACTTAAATAGCCAATTAATTTATGACAACAATATACAACAGAGAAAGGATAATCTCGTCAATAAATGGTGCTGGGAAAACAGGACAGCCACAAGCTGAAGAATGAAACTGGACCACAATCTTACACAATGGGCAAAAATTAACTCACAGTGAATTGAAGAATTGAAAGCAAGACCTAAAACCATAAAGCTCCTAGAAGAAAACATAGGCAGAAAGTTCCGTGACATAGGTCTTGGCAAAGATTTTTTGAGTCTGATACCAAAAGCAAAGGCAACAGAAGCAAATATAAACAAATGAGACTAGATCAAACCAAACAGCTTCTGTACAGCACAGGAAACCAGCAACAAAATGAGAAGGCAACCTACAGAATGGGAAAGTATATTTGCAAAACATATGCATGATAAGGGAATGATATCTAAAATATACAAGAAATTCATAACACTCAATAGCAAAACCACAACCAATCCAGTTGAAAATGAGCAGAAGATCTGAACAGATATTTTCCCAAAGAAGACACATAGCTAACAGGTACAAGAAGCGATGACCACCATCACTAATCATCAGGGAAATGCAAATCTAAACCACAGTGAGATATTATACATGTGTCAGAATGGCTACTATCAAAAAGACAAGAAATATGGACTTCCTTAGTGGTCCAGTGGTTAGGAATCCATCTGACAATTGTGAAGGATCCCTAAGCCTGGCATGCTGCAGTCCTTGGGGTCACAAAGAGTCAGACATGACTTACAACTGAACAACATGCCAATGCAGGGGACATGGGTTTGATCCCTGGTCTAGGAAGATCCCACATGCCATGACACAGCTAAGCCCATGTTCCACAACTACAGAGCCCACGTGCTGCAGCCACTGAGCCTATGCAACTAGAGCCCATCCCCTGCAGCAAGAGAAGCCCCCACAGTGAGAAGCCCGTGCACTGCAATGAAGTGTAGCCCCTGCTCGCTGCAACTAAAGAAAGCCTGCACGTGGCAACAAAGACCCAGTGCAGCCAAAAGGAAAGAAAGATGAGACAAGAAATAATAATAAGAGTTGGCAGGGATGTGGAGAAAAGGGAATATTTGTGCACTGTTGGTGAGAATGTAAATTGGTACAGTCACTATGGAAAATAATATAATGGTGCTTCAAAAAATTAAAAATAGAACTACTATATGATCCAAAACGTTCACTGCTGAGCATTTATCTGAAGAAAAGGAAAACACATGCAAGGAGAAGGGATTATATGTATGCTTATATCTGATTCACTTGTACAGCAGAAACACACAATAGTGTAAAGCAATTATACTCCGATTGAAAAATAAATGTTAAAAAAGAAAAGGAAAACACTAACTTGAAAAGGTAATGTACTCCATGTTCATTGAAGCACTATTTACAATAGTCAACACAAAAACAATCCAAGTATCCATTGATGGATGAATGGATAAAGAAAATGTGATACACACACACTGGAATATTATACTGCCATAAAAAAGAATGAAATCTTGCCATTTGGTACAACATGGATAGACCTTAAGGGCATCATGCTAAGTGAGATAAATCAGACAGAGACAAATACTGTATGATCATACTTATAGGTGGAATCTAAAACAACAACAAGAAAAAAAGCTCAAAGATACAGAAATCAGATTGGTGGTTGCCAAAGGTGAGGGGTAGGAAATGAGATAAATGGATGAAGGGAGGCAAAAGGCACAACCTTCCAGTTAAGAAATAAATGAATTATGGGGATACAATGTGCATTGGAATGATTATAGTTAACAATACTGTATTACAAATTTGAAATTTGCTTAGAGAGTAAATCTTAAAATCTCTCATGACAAGAAAAAATTTATTTCTAACTATTATGAGGATGGATATTAACTAGACCTTGTGGTGATCACTTTACAATGTATACAAATATTGAATCATGTTCTATACATGAAACTAATATAATATGTCAATTATACCCCAACAATAACAAAAATAAGTAAAAAAAAAAAAAGTTTATTTAATATTATTAAATGACAATGAAAAGAAAGTGAAAGTTAGTTATTCAGTCATGTCCAATTCTACAGCCCCATGGACTGTAGCCCACCAGGCTACTCTGTCCATGGAATGCTCCAGGCAAAAATACTGGAGCAGGTAGCCATTTCCATCTCTAGGAGATCTTCCCAAGCCAGGGATCGAATCCATCTCTCCTGCATTGCAGGCAGATTCTTTACCATCTGAGCCACCAAGAAAGCCATGGTGGCAATATTTCCCTAAATTGATCTGCATATTCAGTATAATCTCTTCCAAAACTCCAGTTGATATAGTTTCAGAAGCTGATCCTAAAATGCTTATGAAAATGCAAAGAATCTTTAAAAAGTAGAATACAGTAAGAAAAATATTACTTCTTTCAAAATCCGCTAAAACGTTACAGTAATCAAAGCAGTGTGGTACTGACACCAGAACAGACATTCAGACCAATAGAACAGAATTTAAAGTCCAGGAATACATCTACGACCAACTGATTTCTGACAAGGATGCCAAAACCATTTAATGGGGAATGAACAATTTCTTCAACAAATAGTGCAGGACAATTTAACATGCAAAGCAATGAAGCTAGGTTCTTATTAACTCAAAATGGATTAAAGATCAAATATCAGGGCTAAAACTGTGACACTCTTTGAAGAAAACATAAGGATAAAGCTTCATGATCTTTAACTTAATCAGTAGACGTTTCGATATGACACCAAAAACACAAGTAACAAAAGAAAACTCGATATATTCTACTTTATTAAAATTAAAAGCTTTTAAGCATAAGAGGACACTATCAAGAAAGTGAAAAGACAAACCACAGAATGAGAGAAAATATTTGTGAATCATATATCTGATAAGTATTTAGTGTTTATAATATATAAAGAACTCTTAAATCTCAAAAAAACACACATAAAAAAATAAATTAAAAAAAAAACAAAAAAACCACACATAATCCAATTAAAAAGCAGCTGAAGACACTTCCCAAAAACATATATATACACAGAAGACCCAGAACTGCAAAGCAATCCTGAGGAAAATAATGAAGCTGGAGATACAACCCTTTCTTCCAGACTTCAGATAATACTACAGAACTACAGTAGTCAAAACCAGCAAGGTACTGGCACAAAAAACAGACATATAGAGCAATAAGACAGGGAGCCCAGAAATAAACCCACAGACCTATGGTCAATTAATGTACAATAAGGAGGCAAAAATATACAATGAAGCAAAGGCAATCTCTTTAGTGTGTTGGGAAAGCAGGATGAAAGTGAAAGTCTCTCAGTCATGTCCAACTCTTTGCAACCCCAGGGACTATAGCCTGCCAGGCTCCTCTGTCCATGGAATTCTCCAGGCCAGAATACTGGAGTGGGTTGCCGTTCCCTTGTCCAGAGGATCTTCCCAACCCAGGGATCGAACCCAGGTCTCCCACATTACAGGCAGTCTTTACCAGCTGAGCCACCAGGGAAGCCTGGGAAAGCTGGATAACTACATGTAAATCAGTGAAATCAGAACATTCTCTAATACAATATACAAAAATAAACTGAAAGTGGTTTAGAGACCTAAATAAAATACATGACACCATAAAACTCCTAAAAGAGAACATAGGTAAAATATTCTTGGATATAAATTATAGCACTATTTTCTTTGGTCAGTCTCCTAAAAGAAATAAAAGCAAAAAATAAACAAATGGGACTTAATCAAACTTGAAATCTTTCACACAGCGAAGAAAACCACAAATAAAAAAAATTTATGAAATAGGAAAAAATACTTGCAAATGATACAACTTACAGGAGATTAGTATTCAAAATTTACAAACAACTCATATAACTCAATATCAAAAACCAAAACAACCCAATCACAAAACCAAACAACCCAATCAAAAAATGGGCAGAAGAACTCAATAGACATTTCTCTAAGAAAAACATACAGATGACCAAAAGGCACACGAAGAGATATTCAACACTGCTAATTATTAGAGAAATGCAACTCAAAACTGCAATAGATGTCACCTCAAACCAGTCAGAGTAGTTACCATCAAAAAGTCTGCAAATATCAAAAAAAAAAAAAAAAAAAGTCTGCAAATATCAATAATAAATGCTGGGTAGGATGTGGATAAAAGGGAACCTTTCAAAACTATTGGTGGGAATGTAAGCTGGTGCAGCCACAATGGAAAACTGAAAGAGTTTCCTTATAAAACTAAAAATAGGCTATCATATGATCCAACAATTCCACTCCTGACATTTATCTGGAAAAGATGAAACTCTAATATGAAAAGATACATGCACTCCAATGTTCATAGCAGTACTATTTACAATAGCCAAGATACAACCCAAGAAGCAACCCAAATGCTCATCAACAGATTGGTTTAATAAGATGTGATATACACATATAGAGAGAGAGATAGAGATATAAATACAGAAAATGGAACATAACTTGGCCATGAAAACAAATAAAAGATTGCCATTTGAAGCAATATGGATGGACCTAGAGAATATCAAAATAAGTGAAGTCAGATAGAGAAAGACAAATATCATATGATATCACTTATTGTGGAATCAAAAAGTAATACAAATGAATCTATATACAAAACAAAAACAGATTCACAGACATAGGAAACAAGTTTATGGTTTCCAAAGGGAGAAGGATAAATAAGAAGTATGGGTCTAACAGATACAAACTAATATACACAAAATATGTAAGAAACAAGAATTTACTGTATAGCACAAAGAACTGTATTCAACATCTTGTAATAAACTATAACAAAAAACAATCTGAAATCTAAATATGTATATGCGTATATGTGAACAACTGAATCACTTAACTGCACACTTGAAACTGACATAATGTACTAATGGTAAATCAACAATAGTTCAATATAAAAAACATGAAAAGTTAGAAAATAATTTGAACTCTATAAAAATAAAAACCTAATATCAAAATTTTGGGGATGTAGCTAAAGCAGGGATTAAAGGGATAGTTTTAAGCACCTATATCAGGAAAAAATTAAGGTCTTAAAGCCATTTGAGTTGTAAACTTAAAATTGGTGAATTTCATGCAAATTCTACCTTAATAGAGCTTTAAAATGTGACTATATATATGCATATATATATGTGTTTATATATATCTCAATAATCACATGAACAAATGTTTGCCATCATTTGTCCTTGGGAAAATGCAAATCAAATCCACAGTGAGATATCACTTCACATCCACTAGGATGACTACGATCCAAAGACAAATAATAACACGTGTTGACAAGTATGCAGAGAAAATGGAGTTCTCATACATTGCTGTTGGGGATGTAAAATGATGCAACCACTTTGGAAAAACAGTTTGACAATTCCTCAAAAAGTTAACCGTAAATTTATCACATGACTCAGCAATTTTATTCCTAGGTATATATACCCAAGAGAATTGAAAGCATATATCTACATATATCTACAAAAATTCGTACACAGATGTTCACCACAATTTTACTCAAAAAGTGAAAACCATCAAAACTTCTATCAACCAATGAATGAATAAACAAAATGTCACCTATCCATACAATGGGGTATTACTCAGTCAAACAAAGAAATGAAATACTGATTTATGCTACAACATGAATGAACTTTGACACATTATGCTAAATGAAAGAAGCCAGACACAGAGGTCACATCCTGTTTGATTTTACTTATATGAAATGTTCAGAAAAGGCAAATCCATAGAAATATAAAGCAAAACACTGGTAGCCAGGGTCCAAGGGAGGGAGGAATGGGGAGTGACTGTTAATGAGTACAGATATTCTCTTTAGGGCAATGAAATTACTCTGGGATTAGACAGTTATATAGTGGATAATTAGACAATTATATAGTTGCCCTTTTTTGTGAATAGTAAGAACCCCTATCTAGAGGTGAATTTCACAGTATGAACATTCTTTAAAAAAAAAAAAAAAAGCATAGAAGATGTTCATTCCTTGAAGAGAGCTCCAGCAACAAGACTTGGGGCAAGGTACTTAGTCTTTCAGGACATCATTTCTTCATTTGCCAACTAGATAAAGACCATCATCTTCACACGTTTGTGGCTAACGCAGTGTGATTGTATATCTACCCCATGACCTTCCTTGGGGGATCAGTGGTAAAGAATGTGCCTGCCAATGCAGGAGACATATATACAATCCCTGGGTGGGGAAGATCCCCTGGAGAAGGAAATGGCAGCCCATTCCAGTACTCTTTTCTGAGAAATCCCACGGACAGAGGAGCCTGGTGGGCTACAGTTCATAGGGTCTCAAAAGAGTCGGACACAACTTAGCAACTGAACAACAGCAGAAGTCAGTATATGTGCAGTTCTGAGCCCAGTGCTCCTCAACCTGTTAGTACTCTTGGTTGAATCTGAATCCTTCTATTTTGATAGTATTGCCTTCTGTCCAACCTAGCCTCATCTAACCCACTAGATGTTTTTCGGTTTCTTTGGTTTGGTTTGGTTTTTTTAATGCCCTCTCGCTTCCTGAAAGTTCTGGAAGTCCTCTCCTTAGAGAAAGTAACAATCACTGAGGACCTATTGTGTGCCAGACTCTGGTGTTCAGTTCAGTCAGGTCCGACTCTTTGCGACCCCATGGACTGCAGCATGCCAGGCTTCACTGTCCATCACCAACTCCTGGAGCTTACTCGAGCTCACATCCATCGAGTCAGTGATGCCATCCGACCATCTCATCCTCTGTCGTCCCCTTCTCCTCTCACTTTCAATCTTTCCCAGCATCAGGGTCTTTCCCAATAAGTCAGTTCTTCACATCAGGTGGCCAAAATATTGGAGTTTCAACTTCAACATCAGTCCTTCCAATGAATATTTGGGACTGATTTCCTTTAGGGTTGACTGGTTGTATCTCCTTGCAATCCAAAGGACTCTCAAGAGTCATCTCCAACACCACAGTTCAAAATCATCAATTCTGTAGCATTCAGCTTTCTTTATAGTCCAACTCTAATATCCATATGTAACTACTGGAAAAATCATAGCTTTGACTAGATAGACCTTTGTTGGCAAAGTAATGTCTCCGCTTTTTAATATGCTGTCTAGTTTGGTGGTAGCTCTTCTGCCAAGGAGCAAGCACCTTTTAATTTCATGCAGTCACCATCTGCAGTGATTTTGGAGCCCAGAAAAATAAAGTCAGCCACTGTTTCCACTGTTTCCCCATCTATTTGCCATGAAGTGATGGAACCAGATGCCATGATCTTAGTTTTCTGAATGTTGAGCTTTAAGCCAACAACTCCTCTTTCAATTTCATCAAATGGCTCTTTAACTCTTCTTCGCTTTCTGCCATAAGGGTGGTGTCATCTGCATATCTGAGGTTATTGATATTTCTCCCAGCAATCTTGATTCCAGCTTATGTTTCATCCCACCTGACATTTCTCATGATGTAGTCTGCATATAAGTTAAATAAGCAGGGTGACAACATATAGCCTTGACATACTCCTTTCCCAATTTGGAACCAGTCTGTTGTTCCATGTCCAGTTCTAACTGTTGCTTCTTGACCTGCATACAGATTTCTCAGAAGGCAGATAAGGTCATCTGGTATTCCATCTCTTGAAGAATTTTCCACAGTTTGTTGTGATCCACACAGTCAAAGGCTTTGGTATAGTCGATAAAGCAAAAGTAGATATTTTTCTGGAACTCTCTTACTTTTTTGATGATCCAACAGATGTTGGCAATTTGATCTCTGGTTCCTCTGCCTTTTCTAAATCCAGCTGAACATCTGGAACTGCACGATTCATGTACTTTGAAGCCTGACTTGGAAAATTTTGAGCATTACTTTGCTGGCGTGTGAGACGAGTGCAATTGTGTGGTAGTTCGAGCATTCTTTGGCATTGCCTTTCTTTGGGTTTTGGAATGAAAACTGATCTTTTCCAGTCCTGTGGCCACTGCTGAGTTTTCCTAATTTGCTGGCATATTGAGTGCAGCACTTTCAAAGCATCATCTTTTAGGATTTGAAATAACTCAACTGGAATTTCATCATCTCTACTAGCTTTGTTTGTAGTGATGCTTCCTAAAGTCCACTTGATTTTGCATTCCAGGATGTCTGGCTCTAGGTGAGTGATCACACCATTGTGATTATCTGGGTCATGAAGATCTTTTTTGTACAGTTCTTCTGTGTATTCTTGCCACCTTCTTCTTAATATCTTCTCTTTCTGTTAGGTCCATACCATTTCTCTCCTTTATTGTGCCTATCTTTGTATGAAATGCTCCCTTGGCATCTCTAACTTTCTTGAAGAGATCTCTAGTCTTTCCCTCTCTATTGTTTTCTTCTATTTCTTTGTGTTGATCACTGATCAATACCATAAATACAATAAATACCATTTACAACAAAATACCATAATTCAGGCCTCCAGACAATGGTCTAGGTCAGCTTTATTTACGTCTACTTTAAAGAATAGAAGCTCAAGCCTTGATTTCAAAATCCTCTTTAAGTCATACCATTAAGAAGAGTAGCATGTTGGATTTAGACAAGCTTCAGTTCAAATGTGCCTCTCAACAAATTTTATGCCTCCCATAAACATTCTAAGCCTCCTGATCTTCAGTTTCCTCATCTATAAAACAAGGACAATGGAAGAACCTTTGTTGTGGACTGGCTTTGAAAATTATATGTTGCAGAAGTAGCACACAGCACAGATCCTGAAATACAAGTTAGCTATTGTTCTCTTACACGGACCTGTCTGGTGGTTAAATTTGGAATAGAAGCTCTATGTGTGGCATTCCAAAGCCTTCTCTCCCACTTCCCCATGTTGCCTCTTCTCTTCTCTGTACCTTCCAAGCTACTCACCCAACTAGTTGACAAGCAGAGTGGGTGTTGAAATCTGCGTCAGCAGGGAGAAAGACTAAGAACAAATTATCAATAGGCATACACATCCAGTTTCCCACAAACTTGTCATTTGTCAGTCACAGTGCTTCTTTCATAGGTGCTCTAATGCTTTCCCTCTCTCCCTCTCCCTCTCCTTCCCTCTTTCTCTCTTTCTCACACACAGTGTTTTCTTACTTTTTCTGAGTAGCCAGCCTTAATAGCTTCCTGGAAAAATGAATGTAGCTTGAATCAGAGTTTTACTGGAACATCTCCAGAAAGTCTCACTTCTTTAGCTTTTAACAAAAATTCTAAGACACAACCTAAAAGCTTGCACAAGCCTCTCCACTTACCATGTGTCTTCTAGTAAACTGGCTTCTGGCCTCCCACAGCTACATCTGGTCTCTGTGGAATGTGCTTATCAATTTTACTCCAGGGGAATGAGGCCAACAGCCTGGTGCCCTGGTGGCTGAGGAGGCTTGTACAAGCTTATGACATGTCACCAACAAGTGAGTTGACATGGATTTCAATTTTTTACCTTCTGGTAACTTCCATATAACTCAGAATTCCTCCCCGCATTCACCACCCTTTCAGATTTATTCTCTTGTACTGTCTCAATCCCATTTGCTTTCCCAATCAGCCTATTAGTATCAACTGAGCATTAGCTCTCACTATGATCATTATTAAGTGTTATTATTGTAGCTTACAGTAATCACTGGTCCAGTTGGACTTCAACTGGACTCCCTGGTAGCTCAACAAAAGGACTTGCCATTCCCTGAAAGACACCATGGAGTGACAGAGGGATTTGTTTAGGGTTGGACAGGTCTGACTTTGAATCCAGCTTTCAATTCTAAGAGAACTTGAATATGGTCCTTCTCTTGAACCTGTATCCTCATTTGTAAAATGCAGCTGTTAGTCCCCATCTAGCCAGATTTTTGGTAGGAAGTAAATGAAGTGATATAATAGGCACCATGGTGGTTATAGACATTATCATTCCTGTCACTGTTGTCGCTCGCAGGATTCCAAGAATCATTTGATAGGAACACTTCAAAGCATGCTCTCAGTGCAAACTGTTACCCTGCTGTTAAAAAAATTAACTAGGAGATGTCTAAACCTCAAGATTATAAAACCCATTATATACAGATATCCAACTTCTAGAACTTGAGTCTAAAGAAATGATCATGGATTCAGGGCAAAGATTTAGCTGTGAGAATGATCATCACATTTCTTTTTTCGGTCATGCCACATGGCATGTGGGATCTTAGTTTCCTGACCAGGGATGGAAACTGCACTCCCTGAAGTGGAAGCGTGGAGTCCCAACCACTGGAACTGCCTGGGAAGTCCTGATCATCACATATTATAGTTTATGATGCTAAAAATTTAGAAACAACCTAAACATGAAAAAATGACTTCTTACATAGAATATGGAACTCCAATTCAGTGAATAATTAGCAACTTTTTAAATGTGGTAAAAGCATTCTAATGACATGGAAAGGGGTTGACTATATATACTCTGGAAGTTGCAAAATGCAGTTACAAAACAGAATCGAGAACATGGTTCTGATTTTATCTGAAGGAAGGACTGAAGAGGACATATGAGTGTAAAGAGAAAAAGCCAAAAGAATAATGAGTAAAATTCCTAAAGTGGGTATTCCCTTGCAATATTTTTGAATTTTCTAGATTTTTTACAATGAAAATATTGAGGAAAAAAATTCACCTTAGTGGTAAGTTTTACAAAACACAGACATCGAAAAGCTCCCAAATTCTAGTACAACTTGATGAATGTTGATAAAGTAACACGTCTTTATAATTAGCACCAGTTAGGAAACACAACTTTGCCAGCACCCCAGTCAGTACTCATCCCACGTGGATAACCACTATTTTGATTTCTAACAGTCTAGACTGATTTAGTTTGATTTTAAGCACTTTACAAATGGGAATCATCCCATATGCTTTGTAAAGTCTGTCTTCTTTCATTGACATTGTCGGTGAGTGTCCATGTTGTATGTAACAGTCATTCATTCATCCTCAACCCTGTATTCTATTATATGAACATATAAACCCAATTTATCTACCTACTCTTCTCTCAGGGTACATTTATACTATTACTTTCTTTTGGTACCATAAATATGCTGCTGGGAACATTCTTGTCCCATCTTTTGGTGAATTCATGTTTGTATGAAATTGCTGATCTGAGGAAATGTGTATGTACAGTTCAGTAGATACTGTCAAACAGTTTTCCCAGACAATTGTGCCAAAACACACTTCCACTAGCAGAGTGTGAAAGTTCTAGGCACTTGATTCCAGTTACATGTCAACACCTGATACTGTCTGGTGTTTTCATTTTGACCATTTCTAGTGGCACCACCTTGAGACTTTAACTGACATTTCCCAAATAACTAGTGGAGTTTAATATATTTTCAGATGTTTATTACCATTTAGATACTCTCTTTTGTGAAGTATTGTTCAAGTCCTTTGCACATTTTTCTATTAGGTTACCTGTTTTTTTTCTTACTGAGTTGTAAGAATTCATATAATCTATACACAAGTTATAACAGACACATATACTGCAAACATCTTTTCCCATTGTGAAGGACTGATTTTTTCAATCTCTAATTGTGTCTTTTAATGAAAGAGAGTTTTAGTGTTAATGCCCTGTAGTTCAATAGGATTTTTGCTTTGTGCCCTGGCAAACATGAGCTTCTGATCATCATTCAGAGGCACAAAAGGCAAACCCATACTCAGAATGGGTATCTACCCCTGTAAGGATGAAACACAAACCCTCCTAGAATGAAAAAAAGTGAAAGTGAAAGTGTTAGTCACTCAGTCATGTCCGACCCTTTGCAACCCCATGGACTGTAGTCCCCCAGACTCCTCTGTCCATGGAATTCTCCAGGCAAGAATACTGGAGAAGGTTGCCATTCCCTTCTCCAGGGGACCTTCCTGACCCAGGGATCAAACCTCAGTCTCCTGCACTGCAGGCAGATTCATTACTGTCTGAGCCACCAAGGAAGCCCCCTGGAATGGGAAGAAGCCAATAATAACATTAGCCCACCCTCAGTACTACTTTTCTTATCCAAGTCCTTGAGAAAGACATGCCATGATGAAATTAAGTATGCAAAGATTTTCATTTAAGAAAATGGAGACGGAGCTGCAAAAACCTCAGAGAACCATCAGACCACAAATATAGGAGACCCAAGTGTTGGAGTAAGAAAAGAAAGTTAGGATACAAGCATCCTAGACTTTCATGGATGATTTTTTAAAGTTGTAGGGGAATCCTTGAACTGACGTCCACTGTTAGACTTCAGAGTTATCCCATGCGGATCTGCCTCGGTACCCCTTCCATACTTAATTGTTACTGGCAGCAGCCCATGGGAAACATGGTCTCAGCACAAACACAGTGATGGATTTCAGAGCATAAAGGGCCCATGGTCAGTTACAGTTCAAGTTCTGGTGGGTGCCTTCTCAGAGCCTCTGCATCAAGGTAGGGAATATAGGAGAAGTAGTAGTAGTAAGTAGGGAAAGTGACTCATATGCTCATCTTTAAAATACTGAGTTTGATATATCTTTTCCTCTTAGCTATCTGGGAACCAGCAAAATATACAGAATTTACCAAGTGGGTCTGGGTTGCTCAGATAGGACATCAGGGAGTGGCCCCTGGAAAAGCTTTGCAAGAAAAGGACTCTCAGGTATCTCCTTACAGGAGACATAATAGTACAAAGGGATCCCTGGGATTTCAGTGACTTCCTGCTTTTTCTACCCAAAGCTCTTTCTACGAAGTTGAGG
Source organism: Dama dama (assembly GCF_033118175.1). Classification (NCBI taxonomy): domain Eukaryota; kingdom Metazoa; phylum Chordata; class Mammalia; order Artiodactyla; family Cervidae; genus Dama; species Dama dama. Next base: position 40,434,873 of record NC_083681.1, on the reverse strand, counting down.
AGGTGAAGAGCAGACAGGGAAGAACAAGAGAGAGGCCTTGTGTAGTAGACCACAGGGCCATGCCTAGATTCAGGGCTCCTCATTACCAAAACACCTACCCAAACATGGCAGCCCAAAATTGCTGACATATTGCTGCTCTATTTGTTTCAGCAGAGCAAACTGGTTTTTCTCATCTTAAAATTGAATGTGGCCCAAAATGATTTGTATCACTTTCAACAAGAATTTTGGAGGGAAGCCAGTGTGCATTCATTATACACATGAGTGAACTTCCATGCATGCTTACACACACACACACACACACACACACACACACACACGCAAGGTACAGTGTGAGCACTCAAATGTGGTCAATCACAGAATCTATGCTCTGCAATCTGGGAGACAGCGTGTGGGTCCAGGAGTTAGGATTAAACACCATAGCGACCAAGTCACTGAAGCTTGCCGAGTCAGACAGCAATTTCTGCTTAATAGAGCCCTTAGGTCTCAATAATTGCTTTGAAATCTACACATCAACATGCAATTCTCATACTGGGGAAGCCAGAAATCCAAGTGGGAGGGCAGAACAATCTCTCCTATGCACGTTTAGGATGCTGAAAAGGCCCACAGTTCTGACTCCTTCTCGCATCTGTAAATGAGCTTCTGAGACTATCCTTTTAGTACTGTCCAGTCACCCACACTCACCTTTGGGAGTTCCACAGCAGATTGGACTGGTTTGTGAACAAGAGCAAGAAGTGACCCCTAAATTAAAATTTGGCATTTGCTAACAGATCTGGCACTGATCCATACAACCAACAAGGGCACCTTTTTCTCAAGACACTTTTCTTCTTACGTCTGAAAATTGTCATATTGTACTTTGTTAAACAATTTACAGTCACCTTTCAGGAAAAAAAATTGTTGTAATAAATATGAAAATTAATAATATCTACTTTTAGAATGGAAAATGTGGGAGTATTCAATGCAGACAACAGTACATGGCAGCCGTCTCATCTCAGCACCCAGGAATTGTCCTTCTTCCGCTCTTTGTTTCACACTATTGAATTTAACATACTACATTTATATGGCTGCTATTAGTTAGGAAAACAGCTATTCCAGAAGGCTGGGTTCTGTGCCAGGAATTTCATGGCTGTAGATACTCATGGTTTATTTGGAACGACAAGCAGAGCCCGGGGAAATGGAGGAGGCAAAGACTTCCAGCTTAAGAGATACTCCAGAAACCTCAACAAACCTGGAGAACAAGGGAGCCTAGGACACTGTTCCCCAGCTGTTTGCAGCCTAGAAGCTTTCTGTACCTGGCTTTATTCTTTGGCCTCTGACTTTCTGGCTCTTTCCCACTCTCCTCATTCCCCTTTTCCTCACTCCCAGGCCCCTCTACAGCACCAACTGTGGCTGCTTGAACAGAGAAATGGGAATTCCCTGGTGGTCCAGTGGCTAAGACTCCACCCTCCCAATGCAGGGGGCCTGGGTTCAATCCCTGGAACTAGATCCTATGCTGCAACTAAGAGTTGTCATATCACAACTAAAGATTTCACATGCAAAAGATCCTGCATGCTGCAAGGAAGACTGAAGATCTTATGTGCCACAGTTAAGACCCAGCACAGCCAAATATATAAAATAAATAAAAATAAATATTTAAAAAAAACAAAACAGAGAGGTCATTGGTTGGGAAACACTGAGAAAGGGAGTGCTCTCGCCCCCTCTCTCCTGGACAAGCAGTGGTCACTGAGGGTGGAGCCTAGCCTGGTCACAGAGTGTCCTGGAAGAGAAGGCTCAATCTGTACGGCACTGTTCAGGAGCCCCAAGCACAATTATGGAAACTCAGATTGAGAATTCAGATTAGAGCTTTAAAATCTTTTTATTCCCCCATATTTGAAATAATACAAAACAGGGGAGTTCCCTGGTGGCCAAGTGGTTAGGATTCTGAGCTTTCACTGCCATGGCCCAGGTTCAATCCCTGGTCAGGGAACTGAGATCCTACAAGCCATGTGGCATGGCCAAACAAACAAAAAACTATTATGGAAAAATAACAAAAAGAATAAAGAAGAAGGTGAAGAAGGTAAACTTCCCTTACTCTCATTAACCAGAAATAAGTTGTCTATTTTTATTCTAATCACAGAAATAATACATATAGTCAATATAGAAAAATCTGGAAAATAAACAAATGTTAAGGAAAAAACTTTATTTGTGCATCATTCAGTGTCATTTTAATTTGTTCTTTGTCTTTTTTCTGTGCACATCACTTTAAAAAAAATGAGATTATACCACATATATAGTTTACTGTAGGTTTTTTCCATTTATATTCACTCTATGAGCATTTTTTCCTAGTAATTTTTAAATTTGCTTCTATTTCTTTTATTCTTAAATTTTACTCTTATTTTTTTATGAACTGATTTTGGAATGGGTTATATATATCTGCATTGTACAAAATTTGAAAAATAAGAAAGAACATAGAGTGAATGGTATGTTTTCCCTTCGTCTTACTCCCCAAAGGAGCCATTAACAGCTTTTTATATCCTTCTTGAGATAGTCTATAAATTCACACACACACACACTGATACACACATTAGTGGTATATTAGCTTTTGTGCCACACTGTTTTCATTTCATACGGAGTTTTATTTAATATATAGTTCCAAAGAAGTCATCAGCTAAACAAAATATCTTACTCTTTTTTTCTTTTAACTTTTGTTTTGTATAGGAGTATAACCAATTTAGAAAAGGCAGAGGAACCAGAGATCAAATTGGCAATATCCATTGGATCATAGAAAAAGCAAGGTAATTCCAGAAAATATCTACTTCTGCTTTATTGACTATGCTAAAGCCTTTGACTGTGTGGATTACAATAAACTGTGGAAAATTCTTCAAGAGTTGGGAATACCTGACTACCTTACCTGCCTCCTGAGAAACCTGTATGCAGGTCAAGAAGCAAGAGTTAGAACCAGACATGGAATGATGGACTGGTTCAAAATTCAGAAAGGAGTACATCAAGGCTGTATATTGTCATCCTGCTTATTTAACTTATATGCAGAGTACATCATGTGAAATGCCAGACTGGATGAATCACAAGCTGGAATCAAGATTGCCAGTAGAAATACCAACAACCTCCAATATGCAGATGATACCAATCTAATGACAGAAAGTAAAGAGGAACTAAAGAGCCTCTTGATGAAGGTGAAAAAAGGTAGTTTAAAACTCAACATTCAAAAAACTAAGGTCATGGCACCTGGTGCCATCACTTCATGGCAAATTAGATGGGGAAAAAATGGAAACAGTGGTAGATTATATTTTCCTGGGCTCCAAAATCACTGCAGATGGTGACTGCAGACATGAAATTAAAAGATGCTTTCTCCTTAGAAAGAAAGCTATGACAAACCCAGACAGCATATTAAAAAGCAGAGACATCACTTTGCCAACAAAGGTCTATATAGTCAAAGCTATGATTTTTCCAGTAGTCATGTACAGATTTGAGAGTTGGACCACAAAGACAGCCGAGTGCCAAGGAATTGATGCTTTTGAATTGTGGTGCTGGAGAAGGCTCTTGAGAGCCCCTTGGACAGCAAGGAGATCAAGCAGTCAATCCTAAAGAAAATTAACCCTGAATATTCATTAGTAGGACTGATGCTATACGCTTTGGCCACCTGATGTGAAGAGCTCACTCATTGGAAAAGACCCTGATGCTGGGAAAGATTGAAGGCAGGAGGAGAAGTGGGGGGTGACAGAGAATGAGATAGTTGGATGGACATAAATGTGGGCAAACTTCAGGAGATAGTGAAGGACAGAGAAGCCTGGTATGCTGCAGTCCATGGGGTGACAAAGAGTCAGACACAACTTAGTGACTGAACAACAACATAGCTGATTAACAATGTTGTGATAGTTTCAGGTGGACAACAAAAGGACTCACCCATACATACGCATATATCATTCTCCCCCAAACTCCTCTTCCATCCAGGCTGCTGCATAACGTTGAGTAGAATTTCCTGTGCTATACAGCAGGTCTTTGTTGGTTATCCATCTTGAATACAGCAGTGTGTACATGTCCATCCCAAACTCCCTAGCTATCCCTTCCCCCTGGCAACCATAAGTTCCTTCTCTAAGTCTGTGAGTCTCTGTTTTGTAAGTAATGAACTACCTGACAACAAACTGGAAAATTCTTAAAGAGATGGGACTACCAGACCACCTTATCTGCCTCCTGAGAAATCTGTATGAGGTCAAGAAGCAATAGTTAGAACTAGACATGGAACAACAAGGAAAGGAATACATCAAGTTGGGAAAGAAGTACGTCAAGGCTGTATATTGTTACCCTGCTTATTTAACTTCTATGCAGAGCCCATCATGCAAAATGCCAAGCTGGATAAAGCACAAGCTGGAATCAAGATTGCTGGGAGAAATATCAACCTCAGATATGCAGATGACACCACCCTTATGACAGAAATCGAAGAACTAAAGAGCCTCTTGATGAAAGTGAAAGAGGAGAATGAAAAAGCTGGCTTAAAACTCAACATTAAAAAAACTAAGATCATGGCATCTGGTCCCATCACTTCATGGCAAATAGATGGGGAAACAATGGAAAGAGTGAGACTTTATTTGGGGGGGGGGGCTTCATAATCACTGCAGATGGTGATTGCAGCCATGAAATTAAAAAACGCTTGCTCCTTGGAAGAAGAGCTATGTCAAACCTAAACAGCATATTTAAAAAGTAGAGACGTTACTTTGCCAACAAAGTCAGACATGACTTTGCCGTCTAGTCAGAGCTATGGTTTTTCCAGTACTCATGTACGGATGTGAGATTTGGACCATTAAAGAAAGCTGAGTGCCGAAGAACTATGCTTTTGAACTGTGGTGTTGGAGAAGACTCTTGAGAGCCCCTTGGACTGCAAGGAGATCCAACCAGTCCATCCTAAAGGAAATCAGTCCTGAAGAACTGATTTCATTGGAAGGACTGATGCTGAAGCTGATACTCCAATACTTTGGCCACCTGATGTGAAGAACTGACTCATTGGAAAAGACCCTGATGCTGGGAAAGATTGAAGGCAGGAGGAGAAGGGGATGACAGAGGATGAGATAGTTGGATGGCATCACTGACTCTATGGACATGAGTTTGAACAAGCTCTGGGAGTTGGTGATGGACAGGGAAGCCTGGCATGCTGCAGTCCATGGGGTCACAAAGAGTTGGACAGGACTGAGCAATTGAACTGAACTACCTCATTCTTTTTAACAGCTAATAGTATGCTACTTTTGCGGGGATTTTTGGCCGTGCCATGGGGCATTGGGATCTTACTTCCCCAAATGAACTCATGCTCCCTGCATTGGAAGCATGGAGACTTAACCATTGTACAACCAGGGAACTCTCTAGTGTTTTACTTTTAAAGTTGTGCCATCTTACATTTACCCAATGCTCTATTGGTAGACAGTCGTTTTCAGCTTTTGACACTAAAACAGTACTGTAATAACTCTCCTTGTATATATATCATGAGACATAAATGCAAATAAACCTGCAGGATAAATTCTAAAAGTAGAAGTCCTAAGTCCAAAAGTTTGTGTATTTTAAAATTTAATATAAATTGTTGTTCATTGCAGCACTATTTACAACAGTCAAGACATGGAAGCAAACTAAATGTCCATCAACAGATGAATGGAGAAAGAAGATGTGTTATGTGCTATATACATACAATGAAATATTACTCAGCCATAAAAAACAATGAAATAATGCCATTTACAGCAAGGTGGATGAACCGAGACAGAGAAAGACAAATACCATATATCGCTTATATGTAGAATCTAAAAAAACAAAAGATACAAATGAACTTATTTACAAAACAGAAATAGACCCACAGCACAGAAAACAAATTTATGGTTACCAAAGGGGAAAGGGCAGTGCAGAGGGAAAAATTAGGAGTTTGAGATTAGCTTATACACAGTACTATATATCAAACAGATTACTGGGACCTCCTTAGTGGTCCAGTGGCTAAGTCTCTGTGTTCCCAGTGCAGGCGCCCAGGTTCAATCCCTAGTCAGGAAACTAGATATCACATGCTGCAACTAAGACCTGGTGCAGCCAAATAAATAAATTAAAAAAAAAAAAGATAACCCACAAGGACCTACTATATGGCACAGGGAACTACACTCAATATTTTATAATAACCTATAAGGGAAAAGAATTTGAAAAAGAATATAAATATATATATATATATAACTGAATACACATATATAGTGTGTACATATATATATATACACACACACATATAGTATATATACTATACTATAGTGTGCATGTAGGTATATATGTATTATATATATTATATATTTATAACTGGATCACTGTGCTGTATACCAGAGATTAACATAACATTGTAAATCAGTTATATTTCAATTAAAAAAAGAAATTGCCAATTATCTGTCAAGAAGAGTATGGAATTTATGTTCCCACTTGCAGAGTATATGAGCTTCCTGATGGCCCTTATAATCCTTATCTGGTATTTATGTTCCTAAGTGTTCTCCTCCCACATTAAATCATAGATTTTCCTGTATTTAAGAGAATTTACATCTCCTTTCCTGTGAGTTATGTATTTTCTCTAAATACAGCAGACCGTCTATATCCACAGAGGATTGGTTGCTGCATCACCACAGATACCAAAATCTGCAGATGCTCCAGTCTTTTATACAAAATGGTACAGTACTTTCATATAACCTACACACATCCTCCTGTATACTTTAAATCATCTCTAAATAATTTATAATACCTAATACAATGTAGGGGTTCCCAGGTGACTCAGAGGGAAAGAATCCACCTGCCAATGCAGGTAGAATTAAGAGACGCGGGTTCAAAAAAAAAAAAGAGAGATGCGGGTTTGATCCCTGGGTCAGGAAGATCCCCTGGAGGAGGGCATGGCAACCCACTCCAGTATTCTTACCTGGGAAATCCCCATGGACAGAGGAACCTGGAGGGCTACAGTCCATAGGGTTGCACAGAGTTGGACATGACTGAAGTGACTTAGCACACATGCAATACAAAGTAAATGCTATGTAAATAGTTATAAATACAACATAAATGCTATATAAATAGTTACTGGTTCAGAGAAAAGTCAAGTTTCATTTTTTAGAATTTCCTGGAATTCTTTTTTCAAATATTTTCCATCTGTGGTTGGTTCTTTATACAGGTACAGAATCTACAGATATGGAGGACTGACTGTGTAATATTTTCGTGGTGACATAATATTCCACTCTATAAGTTTAATCTGTCTAATTTAATCATTCATTTATTATTAGACACTGAAGTAAATTTCCATTATTTTGGTATTAACAATACTGGAATAAACATCACAAATCTGTGTTTGCATAGCTGATTATTTCCTGAAAGGAGGTTGTTATAAAGCAATTAGTGCAGTATGAGACAGATATGCATATAAAGAGTTGTCTCAAAATCAGTCTAATTTGTTAAGGGTCCTTATACAAACCAGCAAATTCCTTTTCATAAATTTTGTTAATGTATACTCCTACCCATCTCACCCACATCTTTCACTATAGCTAGAATTATCATTTAAAAAAACATGTTGCTAATCTAAATGACAAAAATGACCTGTGCTACCAACACTGCTTTTGAAAAGCATCCTCATCAAGAACTTCAACTGAAACTGGGGTTGCATCAAGATATGATTACCCAGGTAGGGGTGTCTCAGGGCCTCTGGCATCATCCCAGATTCCCATTGTGACCTGAATGTCACCTGCTATGACCCTACATTGGACAATACAATAGCATAAGCAAAGGCAGCTGTTAGGGTTGTCAGGACCACAGAAGCTGGGATCCTACTGCTCAAAGCTTTGGCCACAGCAGATGCCAGATTTCTGGGGGCACCTCTGGTTACACATATTCTGGTCATAACCCCACAAGCACACACATGCTTGTCAGACTTTGTGTGCTCAGATGGGGTATGGAAAATGTGGACACAAATCTCATTACACATGCATCTTTTTGGGTCCCACTCCCCAGGCCTTGGAACAGCAGGACAAGCCATTTAGGACAATCAGAACGCCCCCATGAATGGAGGGTGTTTAGAGTCCAGGGCCTCATAAGCTAGCTAAGGGGCAAAAAGCTCCTGAAAGGAGATCCCCAGGCCCCCAGGGCAGTGAATTTCCTCTTTATGGAGGTTTAGAATCCTCCAGGGCAGAGGAGGCTCTTTGAGGAAGCCTCACACCAAGAGAGTCCAGGTGGTATTACTTAGGCTGCAGGCGTCCCTTCCTGGCCAATGCCAGTCTGTCCCACTGAGTACTCTGGATCCTGCTTTCTTCTCTGACGTGTCCTCCCCATCCTGCCCTGAACATTCTCCCAGGCTTACCGCCAGCCCCTGGCTTGCTGGCCCTGCTTCCAGCCTGTGACAGCATCCAGTTTCCCCGCCTGCTTTTCTCATTTGGAACCAGTGGATTGCAGGCCTTCCCCAGGACCCTGTGATATTAACAGAAGTAGGAAACTATCTGCCTGCTTCCCACACCTCAGGTTAATTTGGACACTTTGGGCCAAGGCACACCAGAGCAAACCTTAGTAAAGGCTCTGCTTTCCTGAAAAAACGGCTGTACTTCAGTCCCTTCCAGTTCCCATACATGTAGTGACTTCATGGTCCAAACAAACCCAATCAAGACATCTAACGAAGCAGAGCTATCTTTCATTGTACTACTTCAGAAATTCTCTTAAAGGCAGGAAATTATTAAACAAGTGGTTTTTACATAGGGGAAGATCACTTACAAATAGGATATAAGGTAAAAGTTCTCAAAATATTCATCTCCATCTTTTTTACTTTCTGGGAACTTCCTGACCTCTTTCATCATAAGTAAAATCATCTATGTGGCCCTAAGAAGCAAACATTTTGAGGGATGAGTTTGTGTTGTTGTTCAGTCACTTAGTAGTGTCCAATTCTTTGTGACCCCATGGACCGCAGCATACCAGGCTTCTCTGTCCTTCACTGTCTCCCAGAGTTTGCTCAAACTTATGTCCATTGTATCAGTGATACCATTCAACAATCTCATCCTCTTTCACACCCCTCTCCTCCTGTCTCCAGTCTTTCCCAGCATCAGGGTCTTATCCAGTGAGTCGGCTCTTCGCATCAGGTGGACAAAGCTTCAGCATCAGTCCTTCCAATGAATATTCAGGACTGATTTCCTTTAGGATGGACTGGTTGGATCTCCTTGCAGTCCAAGAGACTCTCAAGAGTCTTCTCCAACACCATAGTTTGAAAACATCAGTTCCTTTAGCACTCAGCTCTCTTTGTGGTCCAACTGTCACATCTGTTTCCCAGCGCATATAAAAGTTAGGCTTACACTATTACTGTAATCTATTGTGTGCAACAGCATTATGTTTAAAACACAATGTACACATCTTAATTGAAAAACACTTTATTGTTAGAAAATGTTAACCATTGTCTGACAACACAGGGTTGCCACAAACCTTCAATTACAGCATACTAACACATATATATGGAATTTAGAAAGATGGTAATGATAACCCCATATGCAAAACAGAAAAAGAGACACAGAAGTACAGAACAGACTTTTGAACTCTGTGGGAAAAGGTGAGGGTGTGATGTTTCGAAAGAACAGCATGTATATTATCTATGGTGAAACAGATCACCAGCCCAGGTGGAATGCATGAGACAAGTGCTTGGGCCTGGTGCACTGGGAAGACCGAGAGGAATCGGGTGGAGAGGGAGGTGGGAGGGGGATTGGGATGGGGAATATGTGTAACTCTATGGCTGATTCATATCAATGTATGACAAAACCCACTGAAATGTTGTGAAGTAATTAGCCTCCAACTAATAAAAAAAAAAAAAAAGAAAAAAAAATAAGATATAATCATAGCACATTAAATTGATTTCACAACTCACTAATGGATTATAACCCATAGTTTGAAAAAGAATATTCCAAGAAACCTTCAAATTATAAAAAACATATCTGAGAAATAAGACATAGGGAACAGAGAACTTTGTAACTAATGAAAGCAAATGAATTTAATAAAAATATAAATTATTAATGCAAAAAAAAAATGCAATATTTGCAAAGTGCAATAAAACAGAGGTCTGCCTATACTCACATGACCAAATACTAAGTGAACAATAAGCTACTCTGTCCCAGAGACAATGCCTAAGAAGCCAATCTTAAAAATGAAATCATACTCATCACTGGAAATCTGGAAGACTGTGTGACGCACAAGATTGCACCATCTCAGAAGTGATTAGAGAAGGAACCTCCAAGTTACCAGTTGCTTGGCTGAATGTGGTGCAAAAATGTAAATATCTCGAGTTGTGATAGCAGGTGGCAAAATACAACAGTAAAAGGTAAAAGATCTAACTGGATAAGGGAGCTTAAGCACAACCTTTGACCAATAAGTGACTTATGCTGACCATGGAGTGACTCTTAGGTATCCAGGTTGAAGGATAAAAACAAAGGGAGGAAACCTGAATAGGTAAATTGGAGACTTCATACCACAGGAGAAATAGACTTTGGCAATTAGTTCATCCAAGTTGCTAAAGGAATAAGCAAACAATCAAGCAAAGAAAAAAACAACAAAAACTTCGGGGGACCGAGGTAAGAAGTATTCAAGTTGCCACAATATAATGTCTAAAATGTCAAATTTTCAACAACAACAACAAAAACTATTTTGGAATTCTCAAACCTGACTGGATACTTATAATAACCAGAAGAGTGCTTGTTTCAGTAGATATTTCCTTTAATACATAAGAGAGTATAGTGAACAACTTCATGATAATAAAATTTAAGTGAAATTTTAAAATATAGCAAACTATATTCCCAAGATTAACTCCAAAAGAAATAGAAAACCTAAATAGACTGAAGGTTATTTAAGAAATTGAATTAATAGTCAAATATCTCTTGCAAAGCACCATGTGTTATGAGTGAAGTTAAACAAACTTTTAAAAAGGAAGATAATCTTCTTTTATATAAACTTTCAAAAGAAGAGAAAAAGATGATAAGACATTCAGTTTGTTTTATTATTCTAATAAGACACTGAAACTAGACAAGGATGATATAGGAAAAGAAAATTACGGACATATCTCAAGAAATCTAGAATCGAGAGTCCTAAAAATCATTGGCAAATTGAATATAGATGCTTATAAAAAAATAAGTTTCTTAATTTGGATTTATTCAAGAATGCATGATTTCACATTAAAATTCCAATCAATTAATTTACAGCATTAATAGATTTTATAAGCCATGCTATTAGCTTCCAGTTTAACGTGTGCTAAAAACCTCTACTAAAAAAATCTCAACTTCGTTGCAATAAATGTATTAAACAATACTTTTTTAATATTTATAAATTTTTATTATTTTAATTATACACTCAACATAAAATTTACCATCTTAACCACTTTTAAAGTGTACAGTCCTATAGTGTAAAACACATTTATATTCTTGTGCAATCTATTTCCAGAATCTGTTTCATCTCACAAAACTGAAAAGCGGGCCTCCCCTGGAGGCTCAGTGGTAAAGGAATCTGCCTGCCAACTCAGGAGACACTGGTTTAATCCCTGGTCCAGGAAGATCCCATATACTGCAAACAATTAAGCCCGCGATCTAGAGCTGGTGAACAGAAATTACTAGCTCATATGCTGCAACTACTGAATCCACATGACCTAGAGTTTGTGCTCCAACAAGGAGACAACTGCAATGAGAAGCCTTTGCACCATAACTAGAAAGTAACCACCATTCTCCACAACTAGAGAAAAAGCCCAAGCAGCAACCAAGACCCAGCACAGCCATAAATAAATTAACTATATATTTTTTTTAAAAAAAACAGAAAATCTATAGCCATTAAACAACATCTCCACTCCACACTTCTCCTTCCCCCAGCCCCTGCAACCACCATTCTACCTTCTGTCTCTGTGAATTTGACTACTCTAAGGACTTCATACAAGTGAAATCACAAGTATTTGTCTTTTTGTGGTTGGTTTATTTCACTCAGCATAACATCATTGAGATTTATCTATGTTGTACACATGCCACAATTTCCTTCCTTTTTAATGCTGAGTAATATTCCTTTTTTTATTTTTTTTGCATTTCTTTTTCTTGGGGATGGTCTTGATTCCTGTCTCCTGTACAATGTCACGAACCTCCATCCACAGTTCATCAGGCACTCTGTCTATTAGATCTAGTCCCTTAAATCTATTTCTCACTTCCACTGTATAGTCAGAAGGGATTTGATTTAGGTCACACCTAAATGCTCTAGTGGTTTTCTCCACTTTCTTCAATTTCAGTCGGAATTTGGCAATAAGGAGTTCATGATCCAAGCCACAGTCAGCTTCCGGTATGAAAAGAAAGGAAGCGAAAAGCAAAGGAGAAAAGGAAAGATATAACCATTAGAATGCAGAGTTCCAAAGAATAGCAAGGAGAGATGAGAAAGCCTTCCTCAGTGATCAATGCAAAGAAATAGAGGAAAACAATAGAATGGGAAGGACTAGAGATCTCTTCAAGAAAATTAGAGATACCAAGGGAACATTTTATGCAAAGATGGGCTCAATAAAGGACAGAAATGGTAGGGATCTAGCAGAAGCAGAAGATATTAAGAGGTGGCAAGAATACACAGAACTGTACAAAAAAGATCTTCACAACCCAGATAATCATGATGGTGTGATCACTCACCTAGAGCCAGACATCCTGGAATGTGAAGTCAAGTGAGCCTTAGGAAGCATCACTATGAACAAAGCTAATGGGGGTGATGGAATCCCAGTTGAGCTGTTTCAAATCCTGAAAGATGATGCTGTGAAAGTGCTGCACTCAATATGCCAGCAAATATGGAAAACGCAGCATTGGCCACAGGACTGGAAAAGGTCAGTTTTCATTCCAATCCCAAAGCAAGGCAATGCCAAAGAACGCTCAAACTACCGCACAATTGCACTCATCTCACATGCTAGTAAAGTAATGCTCAAAATTCTCCAAGTCAGGCTTCAGCAATATGTGAACCATGAACTTCCAGATGTTCAAGCTGGTTTTAGAAAAGGCAGAGGAACCAGAGATCAAATTGCCAAAATCTGCTGGATCATCAAAAAAGCAAGAGAGTTCCAGAAAAACATCTATTTCTGCTTTATTGACTATGCCAAAGCCTTTGACTGTGTGGATCACAAAAAACTGTGGAAAATTCTGAAAGAGATGGGAATACCAGATCACCTGACCTGCCTCTTGAGAAAGCTGTATGCAGGTCAGGAAGCAACAGTTAGAACTGGACATGGAACAACAGACTGGTTCCAAATAGGAAAAGAAGTACGTCAAGACTATACATTGTCACCCTGCTTATTTAACTTATATGCAGAGGACAGCATGAGAAACGCTGGGCTGGAAGAAGCACAAGCTGGAATCAAGATTGCCAGGAGAAATATCAATAACCTCAGATACGCAGATGACGACACCACCCTTATGGCAGAAAGTGAAGAAGAACTAAAGAGCCTCTTGATGAAAGTGAAAGAGGAGAGTGAAAAAGTTGGCTTAAAGCTCAACATTCAGAAAACTAAGATCATGGCATCCGGTCCCATTACTTCATGGCAAATAGATAGGGAAACAGTGGAAACAGTGGCTGACTTTATTTTTCTGGGCTCCAAAATCACTGCAGATGGTGATTGCAGCCATGAAATTAAAAGATGCTTGCTCCTTGGAAAGAAAGTTATGACCAACCTAGACAGCATATTAAAAAGCAGAGACATTACTTTGTCCACAAAGGTCCGTCTAGTCAAGGCTATGGTTTTTCCAGTAGTCATGTATGGATGTGAAAGTTGGACTATAAAGAAAGCTGAGCGCCGAAAAATTGATGCTTTTGAACTGTGGTGTTAGAGAAGACTCTTGAGAGTCCCTTGGACTGCAAGGAGATCCAACCGGTCTATCCTAAAGGAGATCAGTCCTGGGTGTTCATTGGAAGGACTGATGCTGAAGCTGAAACTCCAGTACTTTGGCCACCTCATGTGAGGAGTTGACTCATTGGAAAAGACCCTGATGCTGGGAGGGATTGGGGGCAGGAGGAGAAGGGGATGACAGAGGATGAGATGGCTGGATGGCATCACCAATTCGATGGGCATGAGTTTGAGTAAACTCCGGGAGTTGGTGATGGACAGGGAGGCCTGGTGTGCTGCGATTCATGGGGTCGCAAAGAGCTGGACATGACTGAGCGACTGAACTGAACTGAACTGAATGTGTAAAATAATAAAACATTTCAACAGATAATTGGCAATTATTTTTAAAAAAGAGCCCCTAGAGCCTGTTCTCCACACCAAGAGAAGCCACTACAATGAGAAGCCCAGCCTGCAGAAGAGTAGCCCCTGTTCACCGAAACTAGAGAAAAACTGCACAGCAACAGAGAACCAGATAAATAAGTAAATCTTTTTTTTTTTTTAAGTCAAATGGAACTTCTAGAAATGAAAAATAAATTGTAACCAAAATTAAAATTCAAGAGACAGCTTAGGGGCAGTTTACAACCCTAAGAACAAAAAGGAGGATTGATAAACTGGAAGTGAAAAATACAGGTTGAAAATCAAAGTGGTAAAAAAATAAAACAGTGTAAGAGAAGTATAGGATACAGTGTGAAAATTTAACACATATATAACCAGAATTCCAGAAGGAAATGAGACGAAATATCAATAGACGAATATTTGATGATACACTAAACTCCAAATTTCCAAACTTAAAGAAACATATCAAACCACAAATTCAAGGGAATTTCCCAATTCATTTTATTAATCAGCATAATTATACCAAAACCTGAATAGGACATTACAAGATAGGAACATTAAAGATCATTGTCTTTCATGAAACTAAACAATAATTCTATGTAAAATAATAGCAAACTGAATATGCGCATGAATGCTAAGTCGCTTCAGTCATGTCTGACTCTTTGCAAACCCATGGACTGTAACTTCCCAGGCTCCTCTGTCCATGGGATTCTCCAGGCAAGAATACTGGAGTGGGTTGAATACAGGGATACTTAAAAAGGATAATGTGACCAACTGGGCTTGTTTCAGGAATGCAAGTGTATTAGTTATCTATTGCTGCGTAATTACCTCAGTATTTAAGGGTTGAAACAAAAAAATACCTACTGTCTCAAGTTAGTATGGATCAGGAATTTGAGAGTTGCTGAACTGGCTCTCAGGATCTCTCATGAAATTGAAGTCAAGATATCAGCAGAAGTTATAGTCATCTAAGGGTTTGATGGAGACCAGATAATCTGCTCTGAAGATGGCTTACTTTCATGGTTGTTGGCAGGAGGCCTCTGTTCCTTGCCATGTGGGAAAGGACACAAAAAGCAGCATATTTTATGATTTCACTTATATAGAATTTCTAGAAATAACAAAATTACCCAGACAGAAAGCATTTCAGAGGTTGCTCAGAGTCTGGAATAAGAACTCAAATGAACTGCAAGGGGGAGAAGGAAACATTGTGGGCAATAGTTTGTTACAGTGGTGGCACAACAGTGTATATTTCCTAAAACTCATCACACTATGCATTTAAAATTTATGATTTTAAGATATGTAAATCACACTTCAGTACATTTGTTAAAACATCAACCAATATAATTCACCACATTAATAAAACTGTTGTTAGTTGTAGTTCAGTCCCTAAGAATGTACGACTTTTTGTAACTCCATGGACTGCACCATGCCAGCCTTCCCTGCCTTTACCATCTCCTGGAGTTTTCTCAACTCATGTCCATTGAGCCAGTGATGCTATCCAACCATCTCATCCTCTGTTGCCCAATTCTTCTCCTGCCCTCAATCTTTCCCAGCATCAGGGTCTTTTCAAATGAGTCAACTCTTCACATCAGGTGGCCAAAGAACTGGAGCTTCAGCTTCAGCATCAGTCCTTTCAATGAATATTCAGGGTTGACTTCATTTAGGATTGATTGGTTTGATCTCCTGACAGTCCAAGGGAATCTCGAGTCTTCTCCAACATCACAGTTCAAAAGCATCAATTCTTCGGCAGTCTGTCTTCTTTATGGTCCATCTCTCACATCCATATATGACTACTGAAAAAACTATAGCCTTGACTATACAGACCTTTGTTGGCAAAGTGAGGCCTCTGCTTTTTAATATGTTGTCTAGGTTTGACATAGCTTTTCTTCCAAGGAGCCAAGTGTCTTTTAATTTTGTGGCTGTAGTCACCATCATAGTGATTTTGGAGCCCAGGAAAATAAAATCTGTACTGCTTCTACTTTTTCTCCACCCATTTCCCATGATGTGATGGGAATGGATGCCATGATCTTAGTTTTTGAATGTTGAGTTTTAAGCCAGCTTTTTCACTCTCCTCTTTCACCCTCATCAAGAGGTTCTCTAGTTACTATTCACTTTCTGCCATTAGAGTGGTATCATCTGTATATTTGAGGTTGCTGGGATTTCTCCTGGCAATCTTGAGTCCAGCTTGTGAGTCATCCAGGCCAGTATTTTGCATGATATACTCTGCATATAAGTTGAATAAGCAGGGTGACAATAGACAACCTTGATGTATTCTTTTCCCAATTTTGAACCAATGTGTTGTCCATGTCTGGTTCTAACTATTGCTTCTTGACCAGCATACAGGTTTTTCAGGAGACAGGTAAGGTAATCTGTGATTCCCATCTTTATGAATTTTCCACAGTTTGTTGTGATCCACACACTAGGCATGAAGCAGAAGTAGACGCTTTGGAATTCCCTTGCTTTTTCCATTATCCAACAGATGTTGGC
Source organism: Dama dama (assembly GCF_033118175.1). Classification (NCBI taxonomy): domain Eukaryota; kingdom Metazoa; phylum Chordata; class Mammalia; order Artiodactyla; family Cervidae; genus Dama; species Dama dama. The sequence goes on along the minus strand of NC_083681.1, from coordinate 40,418,177 downwards.
AATTTGATTTCTGGTTCCTCTCCCTTTTCTAAATCCAGCTCATACATCTGGAAGTTCTCAGTTCATGTACCATTGAAGCCTAGCTTGAATGATTTTGAGTATTACCTTGCTAGCATGTGAAATGAGTGCAATTGTGCAGTAGTTTGAACATTTTTTGGCATTGCCTTTCTTTGGGATTGGAATGAAAACTGACCTTTTCAGTCCTGTGGCCACTGCTGAGTTTTCCATATTTGCTGGCATATTGAGTGCAGCACTTTCACAGCATCATCTTTTAGGATTTGAAATGGCTCAGCTGGAATTCCATCACCTCCACTAGCTTTGTTCATAGTAATGCTTCCTAAGGCTCACTTGACTTCACACTCCAGGATGTCTGGCTCTAGGTGACTGACCAAGCCATCATGGTTATCTGGGTCATTAAGATATAAAAGAACTATTTTAAAAAGGTGTAGTTTCTCTGTATAGTTGTTCTGTGATTTCTTGCCACCTCTTAATATCTTCTGCTCTGTTAGGTCCTTGCCATTTCTGTCCTTTATTGTGCACATTTTTGCATGAAATGTTCCCTTGGTATCTCCAATTTTCTTAAAGAGATCTCCAGTCTTTCCCATTCTATTGTTCTCCTCTATTTATTTCCATTGATCACTTTAGAAGGCTTCCTTATCTCTTCTTGCTATTCTCTGGAGCTCTGCATTCAGTTAGGTATATCTTTCCCTTTCTCCTTTGCCCTTCATGTCTCGTCTTTTCTCATCAAGTTTTAAGGCCTCCTCAGGCAACCACTTCACCTTCTTGGATTTCCTTTTCTTAGGAATGCTTTTGATCATCACCTCCTAAACAATGTTACAAACCTCCTCCATAGTTCTTCAGGCACTCCATCTGTCAGATCTAATCCCTTGAATCTATTTATCACCTCCACTGTATAATCATAAGGGATTTGTTTTAGGTCATTAGTTTTCCGTACTTTCTTCAATTTAAGCCTGAATTTTGCAATAAGGAACTGATGATCTGAGCCACAGTTAGCTCCAGGTCTTGGTTTTTGCTGACTGTATAGAGCTTCTCCATCTTCAGCTTCAATCTGATTTCATTGTTGACCATCTGATGATGTCCATGTGTAGTACAGTCATCTCTTTTTTTGGAAGAGGGTGTTTTCCATGACCAGTGTGTTCTCTTGGCAAAACTCTGTTAGCTTTCACCCTGTTTCATTTTGTATTCCAAGGCCAAACTTGCCTGTTAATCCAGGTATCTCTTGACTTCTTACTTTTGCATTCCAATCCTCTTGATGAAAAGGACAGTTTTTTTTTTAGTATTAGTTCTAGAAGCTCTTGTAGGTCTTCCTAAAACTCTTCCATAAAACTCTTCCAACTTCAGCTTCTTCAGCAGAATTATTTAAGTTTCTCAATACATACTAAAAAAGTATTTGATAAAATTTAATACCTATAAATAATAGAATCCCAGAGCAGGTTAGGAAAAGAAAAGAACCTCTGTAATTTGATAACAAGGGTATTACAAAAAAAAAAAAAAAAGAAGAAGGAGAAAGAAAAACTAAATTTAAAAAAGACTAACACCAAATGTTGTTGAGGATACAGAACATTTGGAACTCATACATTACTAGTGGTAATGGAAAACAGCACTACCAGTATCATAAATTGTTTTGAAGTTTCTTTTAAAGTTAAACATAGACTAAATCCATAACCCAACAGTTCCTGTCCTAGGTATTATCCCACCAGAAACTAAAGTTTGGGTTCACAAAGGGACTTGTATGGAAATGTTTATAGTAGCTTTATTTATAATGCTTTCAAATAGAAACAGCTTAAATGTTCATCAAATAGATGAATAAATTAAAATTTATGGTATTTATTGTACAGTGAAAATATTTTGCTGAGCAAATATGCCAAACACAAAAGAATACATGCTCTACAATTCCATATAAGTGAAATTTTAGAACAGAAAAAATAAAACCATGACAGAAATCAGAACAATGGTTGCCGATATGCTGTATATAGTGACTGAAGGAAGGCAAGACAAAATTTGGGGTATGAATATAAAAATATTTAAGGCTTGATTATGGTACTAAATATATGAGTATATTAAAATTCATCTAATTATATACATGTGCATTTTTCTCTACATAAATTTTACTTTGAATTAAAACACAAGAAATCTTTAAATATTTACTGCATTCTCAATCATAATAAAAGTAAATTATTTTATTTATTCTTTATTGGTCATTTCTAAAAATTGGCTTCTGCATTTATGTAGCATGTCATAATAATTCATATGGGACTAAAGGATATTTTTAAAAAATGGTTCTGAATTTTGAACATGGGAGGGAGAAAACCCTAGAAAAATCTATCATTGAAATCCTACTGAAGGTGAAATATTAAATGTTTTCCCACTGACCTCAGAACTAAATCAAGTATGTCCATTATCACTTTTATTCAGTTTTATACTGGAGAGCCTAACTACTATAATAAATCAAGTAAAACAAATAAAAGTAAACATTAGAAATCAAGAAGAAAAAGCTAAAATTGGCCTTATTCATGGAAATATGATTAAGTACATAGGAAATAAAAAAGAATCTATAGGAAAAACTATTGGAATCATTAAGCAAATTTAGCAAGTTGCTGGATATGAAATCAAAAATGCAAAAAAAAATTTTTTACATGCCAATAATAAACATTTAAAAATTAAAGAACACCAATTTCAAACAAAAATACAAAATACAAAGAAATAAATCAAAGATATTTAAGATCTCTACATTGACAATGATAACACTGCTGAAAAGAATTTAAAACATATGTAAATTGATTCAATATTCAAAAACCTATCAATATAGCCACCATATCAACAGGCCAAAGAAGAAAAAACACATGATGATATCAACTGATGCAAACAAGCATTTGACAAAATCTATTTCCTATTTGTGATAAAAACACCAAACAAACTAGGAATAAAGGGGACATTTCTCATCTCAAATAAAGAGCATCTATATAAAAAACTGTCCAGTAATATATTTAACGTTGAAAGACTGAATACTTCCTCCCTAAACCGAAGAACAAGACGAGGATACTCACTCCTTGCTTTGCCCCCCAGCATGCAGGATCTTAGTTCTGTGACCAGGGATCAAATCTGTGCCTCTTATGGCAGAAGCAGAGTTTTAACCACTCCCAGGGATGCTCATTCCTACCACTCTTGCCCAACACAGTACTAAAAGGCCTAGCCAGCACAATATAGCAATAAAAGAAAATAAAAGGTACACAATTTGGAAAGGAGGAAATAACGCTGTCCCTATCTCCAGATGACAATTACCTACATAGAAAATCCCAAGGAATCTAAAACAAGTAACATAAAAACAACCTCTTAAACTAATAAGTGAACCCAGCATCAAGGACACAGGGAACAAGAACAATACACAGAAATGAACTGTATTTCTAGATGCTAGAAATGAAGAAGTAGAAAATGAAATTTAAAACACAGTACCAATTGCAATCACTCAGAAGGAAAATATAATAAATTGAAGCTTAAATACTCCCTATTGAAACACAATACTGAGTAAGCAAAAATGGGCATGGGAAAGATATTTGCAGTGTACATCTCTATCAAAGGAATCCTATACAGAATATATAATAAGTTCCAGCAATCCACTAAATAAAAGGTGATTTTCACAAAAAATGAGCTAAAATTTAAACAAGCACATCCAAAAGAAGATTGGGCAAATCACTAATAAATGGATGAAAAGCTGTACAGTATTATCAACAATCTGGGAGACACAAATTAAAACCATCATCAACACTACTACACCCTTATCCTAAAAGAGAATATCAAGTGTTGATGCTAATGTGAAGCAACTGGAATGCTCATCCAATTTTTAGGAAGTTTAAATTGGTATAGCCACTATGTTTCAAAGTGTCTCTTAAAACTGAATAAACTTATACTCTATGACCTAGAAATTCAAACCTTGAGTATGTTCCCAATGTAAATAATTGCTTATATCAATCAAAAACACATGCAAAAATACTCAAAATAAGATTATTCACAATATACCCAAACTGGAAAGCATACTAATATATACCATCAGTAAAACAGATCAATAAATTTTGTTTTTTCATAAAACAGCAATGTAGATATGTAGATAGCAATGAGAAAGTGCTAAATACAATGAAATGGGTAAATCTTTGAGACATAATACTGAGCAAACAAACAGAGACACAAAAGAGAAAATTCTGTATGTGATATCCATATAAGTGAAACTCAAGAACAGGCAAAAATAATGATTGGCATCAGTATAATAGTTAGATTTCAAAGGTATTGACAGTGAAGGAGTGTAAAATACTCTCTTGTTCTTCAGTTGCTTAGTTGTATCCGACTCTGTGAGCCCACGGACTGCAGCGTGCCGGGCTTCCCTGGCCATCACCAACACCTGGAGCTTGCTCAAACTCATGTCCGTCAAGTCGGTGATGCCATCCAGCCATCTCATCCTCTATCGTCCCCTTCTCCTCCTGCTTCAGTCTTTCCCAGCATCATGGTCTCTTCCAGTGAGTCAGTTTTTCCCATCAGGTGGCCAAAGTATGGGAGTTTTAGCTTCAGCATCAGTCCTTCCAATGAATATTCAGGACTGATTTCCTTTAGGATGGACTGATTGGATTTCCTTGCAGTCCAAGGACTCTCCAGAGTCTTCTCCAACGCCACAGTTCAAAATTTAGACAGATTTTATACAGGTCAAACTTCACTTTAGCTGTAAAACTAAGATTTGTGTATTTTATGGTATGTAAGTTATAATTTGATTTAAAAAAAACTCTCACACACAAACCTACAGAAATTTTTAGAAATTTATTGCTACATAAATGGACCAGTGTTCTATCATAAAGAACTCAGAAACAGATCCACATGTAAAAGAATTCACATTACAAAGTCGCATTACGTATCAGTAGGTATGTGTAATCAGGACAACAAAGTGGTCATCTATGCAAAGGATTCGAATAATTTAAAAGAAATAAGTACAATTGGCTATAAAACATATCCTCTGCCTACTGTTCTATCAGGTTGTTGGGTTTATATTCTAGTTATTTGTAGGAGCTTATTATATTTTGGGTCAATTAATCCTTTGTAACAGGAGTTGCAAATACTTAATACTTTTAAAGAATTTTAATGATAATTCCAGTTGATACTGTGTTAGATGAAAGAAGTTGCCCAAACTGAAATTAACAAAAAAAATTATCTAAGAACCTCAATAACTGAAGAAAAGTTGTTAAATCTGGTATTATGATCAACAGAAGACAAAGTACATGAAAATCTTGACTGTAACAATATTATTAGTGACTTGCTGAAATGAAGGTAAGAAAAAAAGTTTTGTGGAAAATATATAACTAATCATATATTATATATATCTTAATTTAGTAATCATCTTAATATCAAGAGCCCATCAGCAAACTCCCACACCTGCACAGTAATAAATAAAATTAAATCATATTTATTAATTACTAACTTTTAAGTCTTAAGTGAAAGTCTCTCAGTAGTGTCCGACTCTTTGTGACACCATGGGGTATACAGTCCATGGAATTCTCCAAGCCAGAATTCTGGAGTGAGTTGCCTTTCCCTTCTCCAGGGGATCTTCCCAACCCAGGGATAGAACCCATTGCTCAGATTCTTTACCAGCTGAGCCTCAAGGGAAGCCCAAGTCCTAAAATATAGCTTTATAAATTTTTTGTCATGAAAACTGCCAGTGTAAGAGGGTAAGCTATACTTTAACAGTCTATTTTCTTGATTTGGATCTTAAGTATTTAGACATAAAAAGTGTGGGTCTCCATTTGTATTCTACCCCACACTTTAAAAATGTAAGGAATTGTCTACAAGTAATACAACAAATGGTTAGCAATTTTCAATTCTGAATGGTAGAAACACTAACATTAACCTATATGTTGTACTTTACAGTTTAAAATTTAAAAATTTTTTAGTTTTATGATATGGTACAAGTGATACTATTTTCCTTATTTATATTTTTCTCAATTTTCTAAATTTTATAATTATTCTTCTTGTTCAGTCACTAAGTACAACTCTATGTGACCCCATGGACTGCAGTACCCCAGGCTTCTCTGTCCTTCACTATGACCTGGAGTTTGCTCAAACTCATGTCCATTAAGTCGGTGATGTTATCCAACCATCTCATCCTCTGTCGCCCCCTTCTCCTCCTGCCCTCACTCTTACCTGGCATCAGGGTCTTTTCCAATGAGTTGACTCTTCGAATCAAATGGCCAAAGTATTGGAGCTTCAGCATCAGTCCTTCCAATGAATATTCCGGGTCCCTATCCTTTAAGATTGACTGTTTTGATCTCTTTGCTGTCCAAGGGACTCTCAGCCCCACAGTTTGAAAGCATCAATTCTTCAACGCTGTACCTTCTTTATGGTTCAACTCTCACATCTGTACATGACTTCTGGAAGAACAACAGCTTTGACTATATGGACCTTTGTTGGCAAAGTGATGCCTCTGCTTTTTAATATGCTGTCTAGGTTTGTCAGAGCTTTTCTTCCAAGGAGCAAGTGTCTTTCAATTTCATGGCTGCAGTTCCCATCTGCAGTGATTTTGGAGCCCAACAAAATAAAGCCTGTCACTGTTTCCACTTTTCCCCCTTCTATATGCCATGAAGTGATGGGACTGGATGTCCATGTTAACAAAATTAACATGTCTAATTTTTGAGTTAAAAAAGGCATTGTAAAATTTAAAAGAATAGTTTCAAATGAAGACAATTTTTAGAACCAATCTTTGCATGGGCCTGTTTTAGCTTTTTAATATTTAAAGAAAAGACTGCTCCAATAGGCCTAGTCAGTCATTCAGAGGCACACACAGTAGCAACTAGGACAGGGGTCCTAGTTAATGTAAGAGTTAAAGGGAGAAAGTTAGAATGGATCAAAGGATTTAATGCAGCACAATCAAATAGGAGTGCACAGTGGAAGCGATCAGTCGCCTGTTGGAAGATCAATCAAGAATCTTAAGACACAGGAACTTATCCCCTACTTTATATGATACCGTTGTCTATTATTTTAATTATAACTTTTACTCCTCTACAAACAGGACATTAAAATTTTTTTTATAAAATATTTGTTTAGAGTTTGTGCTCATGCTCAGTCGCTCAGTTGTATCTGACTCTTTGAGACCACATGCACCATAGCCCACCAAGCTCCTTTGTCCTTGGGATTCTCCAGGCAAGAATACTGGAATAGGTTGCCATTTTCTTCTCCAGGAGATCTTCCCTACCAAGGGATTGAACCTGCATCTCCTGCATCTCTTGTATTGGCAGGCAGATTCTTTATCACTAAGACTCCTGGGAAGCCTGTTGCTTAGAGTTACTGACATGTTTATAAATATATCATCTTTCCTTCATGCTCCTCAGATTTCCATATGCATTCATTTTCTTTTTGGCTTAAGTACAGCCTTTAAAATTTCTTTCAGTGAAGATCTGTGGGTGACATAATCTCTCACATTTCTATCTGTCTGAAGTTCTTTTCATTTCTAACTCATCTTGACATACAAAATATGTATGTTATATATAGTTTGTCTACAGTTTAGAATTGTAGTTTATTATCTCTCAGAACAATGAAGATACTATTCTATGGTCTGCCAACTTCGATCAGATCTTCTGCTGTTGACAGCAATCAATACTGCTCCTCTGTAGGTAATGTGTCTTTTGTCTCTGGATGCTTTTAAAATATACCCCCCCCCCTTTGCTGTTCTTTATTTATCTGATGTCTCTAGATACATGTTTTGTTTTTATTCATCCTGCTTGGGATTCATTGGATTTCCTACATCTAAAGATGTGCATTTTCCAACTCTTCTGGAAAATTATCAGTTATTACGAATTTGAGTTAGGGAAGTGATCACATGATCAGTTTGGTTAGTTTTCTGTGATTGTGGTTTTCATTCTATGAGCCATGTTGTGTAGGGCCACCCAAGACAGACAGGTCATAGTGGAGAGTTCTGACAAAACATGGCCCACTAGAGAAAAGAATGACAAAAAACTTCAGCATTCTTGCCTTGAGAATCCCATGAACAGTATGAAAAGGCAAAATGATATGATGCTGAAAGATGAAGCCGCAAAGTCAGTAGTTGTCCAATGTGCTACTGGACAAGAGTGGAGCAATAGCTCCAAAAGAAATGAAGAGGCTGAGCCAAAGTGGAAACAATACACACTTGTGGATATGCTGGTGGTGAAAGTCCAATGCTGTAAAGAACAGTATTGCATAGGAACCTGGAATGTTAGGTCCATGGATCAAGGCAACTTGGAAGTGGTCAAACAGGAGATGGCAAGAATGAACATCGACATCTTAGGAATCAGCAAACTAAAATGGGCTGGAATGGGTGAATTTAACAGGTGACCATTATATCTACTACTATGGGCAAGAATCCCTTAGAAGAAATGGAGTAGCCCTCATAGTCAACAAAAGAGTCCAAAATCAGTACTTGGGTGCACTGTCAAAAACGACAGAATGATCTCTTCGTTTCCAAGGCAAACCATTCAATAACACAGTAATCCAAGTCTATGCTCCAACCACTAATGGCAAAGAAGCTGAAATTGAATGGTTCTATAAAGACCTACAAGACCTTCTAGAAATAACACCAAAAAAAAAAAAGATGTTCTTTTCATCATAGGGGACTGGAATGCAAAACTAGGAAGTCAAAAGATACCTGGAGTAACAGGCAAGTTTGGCCTTGGAGCACAAAATGAAGCAGTACAAAGGTTAACAAGCTTTGCCAAGAGAACACACTGGTCATGGCAAACACCCTCGTCCAAAAATATAAGTGATGATTCTACACAGATGGCCAACACTGAAATCAGATTTATTATATTCTTTGTAGCCGAAGATGGAAAAGCTCTATACAGTCAGCAAAAACAAGACCAGGAGCTGACTGTGGCTCAGATCATGACCTCCTTATTGTAAAATTCACACTTAAATTGACCAAAGTAGGGAAAACCACTAGGACACTCAGGTATGACCTAAATCAAATCCCTTACAATTATACAGTAGAAGTAACAAATAGATTCAAGGGATTAGACCTGATAGACAGAATGCCTGAAGAACTATGGATGGAGGTTCATCACATTGTAGAGGAGACCATGACCAAAATCATCCCTAAGAAAAAGAAATGCAAAAAGGCAAAATGGTTGTCTGAGGAGGCCGTACAAATAGCTGACAAAAGAAGAGAAGTGAAAGGCAAAGGAGAAAAGGAAAGGTATACCATCAGAATGCAGAGTTCCAAAAAATAGCAAAGAGAGATAAGAAAGCCTTCCTAAGTGATCAATGCAAAGAAACAGAGGAAAATGATAGAATGGGAAAGACTAGGGGTCTCTTCAAGAAAATTAGAGATGGCAAGGGAACATTTCATGTGAACACAGGCACAATAAAGTACAGAAACAGTATGGGCCTAACAGAAGCAGAAGACATTAAGAAGAGGTGGCAAAAATACACAAAAGAATTGTACAAAAAAGATCAAATGACCCAGATAACCACAATGGTGTGATCACTCACCTAGAGCCAGACATCCTGGAGTGTGAAGTCAAGTAGGCCTTAGGAAGCATCACTATAAACAAAGCTAGTGCAGGTTAAGGAATTCCAGCTGAGCTATTTTAAATACTAAAAGATGATGCTGTTAAAATTTTGCACTCAATATGCCAGCAAATATGGAGAACTCAGCCGTGGTCACAGGACTGGAAAAGGTCAGTTTTCATTCCAATCCCAAAGAAAGGCAACACCAAAGAACATTCAAACTACCACACAATTCCACTCATTTCACACACTAGCAAATTAATAATCAAAATCCTTCAAGCTAGGCTTAAACAGTATGTGAACTGAGAACTTCCAGATGCACAAGCTAGATTTAGAAAAGGCAGAGGAACCAGAGATCAAATTGCCAAAAATCATTTGGATCATAGAAAAAGCAAGAGAATTCCAGAAAAACTACTTCTGTTTCATTGAATAGGCTAAAGCCTTTGACTGTGTGGATCACAACAAACTGTGGAAAATTCTTAAAGAGATGGGAATACCAGACCATCTTACCTGCCTCCTATTAAACCTGCATGAAAGTCAAAAAGCAACAGTTAGAACCAGACATGGAACAATGGACTGGTTCAAAACTGGGAAAGAAATATGTCAAGACTGTAGATTGTCATCCAGCTTATTTAACTTCTATGCAGAGTACATCATGCAAAATTCCAGGCTGGATGAAGCACAAGCTGGAATCAAGATTGCCAGGAGAAATATCAATAACCTCAGATATGCAGATGACACCACTCTAATGGCAGAAAGCGAAGAACAAAAGAGCTTCTTGATGAAGATGAAAGAGAGTGAAAAGGCTGGCTTAAAATTCAACATACAAAAAATGAAAATTGTGGCATCTGGTCCATCACTTCATGACAAATAGATGGGAAAACAATGGAAACAGTGACAGACTTTATTTTCTTGAGCTCCAAAATCACTGTGGATAGTGACTGCAGCCATGAAGTTAAAAGACGCGTGCTCCTTGGAAGAAAAGCAATGACAAACCTAGACAGCATATTAAAAAATAGAGACATTACTTTGCTGACAAAGGTCCGTCTGGTCAAAACTGTGTTTTTTCCAGTAGTCATGTATGGATGTGATGAGCTGGACAATAAAAAGGCTGAGCCCCGAAGAACTGATGCTTTCTAACTGTGGTGCTGGAGAAGACTCTTGAGAGTCCATTGGACAGCAAAGAGATCAAACCAGTCAATTCTAAAGGAAATCAACCCTGAATATTCACTGAAAGAACCGATGCTGAAGCTGAAGCTCCAATATTTTGACCACCTGATGTGAAGATCAGCTCTTTGGCAAAGACCCTGATGCTGGGAAAGATTGAGGGCAGGAGAAGGGGGTAACAGAGGATGAGATAGTTGAATGGCATTACCGACTCAATGGACATGAGTTTGTGCAAAATCTGGGAGACAGTGAAAGACAGGGAATCCTGGTATGCTGCAGTCCATGGGGTCGCAAATAGTCAACACAACTGAGCAACAACAAATGAATTTGAATATTGGCTCTTTCCTATTTATCACCACTTCTAAAACAGCTTGTGTTTGTTGTCTAGTCACTCAGTTGTGTCCGACTCTTTGTGACCCTATGGACTAAAGCCCACCAGGCTCCTCTGTCCATGAGATTCTCTGGGCAAGAATACTGGAGTGGGTTGCCATTTCCTTCTCTAGAAACATCTTTATTGATATACAATTTATATACCATAAAGTTCACCTGTTAAAAGTGTACAGTTCTTTTTTTTTTTGGTATATTTAGAGTTGTGCACTATGACCATAATTTAATCTTAGAATACTTTATAACCCAAAAGAATTCTTATACCTGTTTAGTAATCACTGCCCATCTATACCTCACCAGCTCCTGCCTAGGCATGGGAAACCACTAATCTGCTTTCTTTATCTATGCGTGCTCAGTCGCTTCAGTCATGTTCAGCCCTTTGTGACCCCCATTTAACGTAGCCCACCAGGCTCATCTGTCCATGGGATTCTCCAAGGAAGAAAACTTGAGTGAGTTGCCATGCCCTCCTCCAGGGGATCTTCCCCACCCAGGGATTGAACCTGCATCTCCTGCATTGCAGGCAGATTCTTTATCCACTGAGCCACCTGGGAAGGCTTCTTTTGCTACAGATCTACCTATTTTGAAACGTAATATAAATAGAATTCTACAATATGTGACCATTTGTTAGTGGCTTGTTTCACTTTCCATAATGTTTTTGAAATGATTTCATGTTGGAGCATTTATTTGTACTTTTGACAAATGATATTGTTGTATGGATATATCACATTTGTTTATCCATTTCATCATTTGGATTGTTTCTACTTTTTGCTATTTTGAATATGCTGCTATGAATATCTGTGAATTAGTTTTTATGTGGATGTATGTTTCCATTTCTCTTGTAAAATAGTAGTGGAATTTTCAAATAATACACTGTTTATATTTAAGATTTTGAAGAATTATGAAACCATATTCTAAAGTGGCTATACCATTTTACATTTCCACCAGCAGTGTTTGAAGGTTCCAATCTTCCCATTCCATTTATCTCCTTTAGGAAATATGACTAGACATATGCCAGACCTTCTCAATAGATCCACCATATCTTGCGCCTGTCACATTTTCCTTTTTATTTATTTATGTATTTGGCTGTGCTGGGTCTTTGTTATAGCACTCGGGATATTCCATCTTCATTGTGGCATGCAGGGTCTTTAGTTGCAGTATGCAGATGACTTTAGTTGCAGTATGTGGACTCTTTAGTTTGGGCACGCAGGAGTTTTGGTTGAGGCAGGTGCACTCTTAATTGCAGCATGTGGGATCTACTTCCCTAACCAGGATCAAACTCAGGTCCCCCTGCATTAAGAGTGCAGAATGTTAGCCACTGGATCACCAGGTAAGTCCTGTAATGTATCATATTTTCAAACTCTTTATATTACATACAAATTCATCCAATTTTATTCAGTGGTAGAAACAAGGTTCAGTGGTGGAACCCACAGTTCAAACAGGTGTTTTATTTTCAATTATTAAAATTTTAATTTTGAGAATTGGTATGGACTTTTCTCAATTCTGTCAACTTATTCCATGCTCTGTTTCAGCCCTGTCTTATATTTATGTAAATATATTGTATGTACTGGTGGCTCAGATGGTAAAGAAGCTGCCTGCAATGCAGGACACCTGAGTTCAATTCCTGGATTGGGAAGATCTCCTGGAGAAGGGAAATGCAACCCACTTCAGTATTCTTGCCTGGAGAATCCCATGGACAGAGGAGCTTGGAGAGCTACAGTCCATGGGGTCAAAAAGAGTTGGACCCGACTGAGTGACTAACACATACATCATATTAGTCAGCTTGGGCTGCCATAACAAAATGCCATAGGATAGGTAGCTTAAACAACAGAATTTTATCTTTTCACAGGCTGGAGGCTGGACAACCAGAACCAGGATACCAGCACAGTTGGGTTTCTGGTGAAAACTATCTTCCTGGCCTACAGATGGAACTTTCTGGCCGCATCCTCAGACAGAGAAAGAGAGCAAGTTTTCTGATGTCATTTCTTATAAAGACACTAATCCTATGAGGGGTTCACTCTCAGGACCTCACTTGACCTTAACTACTTCCTTAGTCCAGATACTTTCACACTGGGGCTTAGGACCGCCACGTATACATTCTAAGGGGATATGATTCAGTCCATAACACATATTAAAGTTAGTTTTACTTCAAGTCCATGTCCTTTAGTCTTGTATCTGAATACATGAAGGCTCTATTCCTGCCTTCTATTTTTTTTCTTCTTGTTCTCACAGATGATACATTGCTTCTAAGTATGTGATTCTGTTTTACAATGCATTTCTCATTTGTATTGGAACTTCATCTATAGGAATTCTTAGAGGCCTGGATTGAGTTTGAATTTTTCCAGGGATGATTCACATCTTTCAGTCAATGAAGGGCCTTAAAACAGGTGACCACTTTGAATACTACCATCATCTTACTCTGTAAACCCATGTGCTGGTCAGTTTTGGGTTACAGATTTTCAGATCATTCTTTTCCCCAACATCCAATACCAAGGACAAGACATGTATGCAAGTTTTCCTGTTTCCTTTTATTCAGTAAGATTGTTTTTCTCATTCACCTTAGACTGAGGATGGGGTACAACTTTATGTAAGGGTCTCATATTTGATTCTCTTCCTTTGGAACCCTTTGCTTTGCCTTTTAATGCCCATGCATCATGTAGCTATTAAGATAGGAGCTTAAGTTCTCCAGCAATGGCAGAAAACCTCAAGGAAAGAGAAAAATCTTGGAGTTGCTTGTCTCCTAAGTTTCCTGCTTTTACTTTGTTTTGGGTTCTATGGATTTTTTAATATTCTTTCCAGTTCAGAGAAACATTTAAAATAATGGTTTGAAACAAATTTGTTAACTGACATTGTAATCATTTAATTAGGAAAGTATGCTAAATTGTTACATTCATGGCCACCAATGAATTATGTCTTTCTGTGCTCCTCTGCAATATATTAATAACTTGCTGCTTTAGCTCCAACCATCAGGAAGTGAGGGTCTGTTTCCCCATCCCTTGCGTCTGGGCTGTCCTGTGACTTGGTTTGACTAATATAATGTAGTGTAAGAGATGCTATATGACTTAAGAGACCTTTCAGCTTTGGCTTTCCTGAAACACTTCCAGAATCATGTAATGAAATCCTACATGAAAGACCGCATGAGGAGAGTGGCTGAGTCATCCCAGCCATCTCAGCTTGATACCTCAGAAATGTGAATGAGGACATCTGTGAAAGGCCATTCTCCATCCAAACCACTACCTGAATGCAGTCACATGAGTGAGCTTAGGTGAGATAAGCAGAACCACCCAGTCAACCCAGAGAATTATTAAAAATAATAAGTTATTTTGTTTCAAGTGACTCAGTTTTGGGGTGGTTTGTTACACATCCATAGGAAACCGATTGGTGGTGTTCAGTTGCTAAATTGCATCCAGCTCTTTGCAACCTTGTGGACTGTAGCATGTCAGACTCCTCTGTCCTCCACTATTTCCTGGAGTTTGCTCAAATTCATGTCCATTTAGTTGGTAATGCTATCTAACTGTCACATTCTCTGTCGCCCTCTTCTCCTCCTGCACTCAATCTTTCCCAGCATCAGGATCTTTTAAATGAGTTGGCTCTTAGCATCACGTGGTCAAAGTATTGGACCTTTAGCTTTAGCAGTAGACCTTCCAATGAATATTCAGAGTTGATTTCCTTTAGGATTGACTGGTTTGATCTCCGTGTTGTTCAAGGGACTCTCAAGAGTCTACTCCAGCACCACAATTTGAAAGCATCCATTCTTCAGTGCTCAGCTTCCTTTATGATCCAATTCTCACATCTATACATGACTACTAAAAAAACCATAGCTTTGACTAGAGGACCTTTGTTGGAAAAATAATGCCTCTGCTTTTTAATAGGCTGTCTAGGTTGGCATAGCTTTTCTTCTAAGGAGCAAGTGTCTTTTAATTTCATGGCTGCAGTAACAGTCTGTAGTAATTTTGGAGCCCAAGAAATTAAGATCTGTCATTGCTTCCAATTTTCCCCTTTCTATTTGCCATGAGGTGATGGGACCAGTTGCCATGACCTTCGTTTTTTTTAACATTGAGTTTCAAGCCAGTTTTTTTCACTCTCCTCTTTCACCCTCATCAAGATGCTCTTTAGTTTCTCTTCACTTTCTGCCATTAGAGTGGTATCATCTGCATTTCTGAGGTTGTTGGTATTTCTCCTGGCAAACTTGATTCCAGTTTGTGAGTCATCCAGCTCGGCATTTCACATGATGTACTCTGCATATAAGTCAAATAGGCAGGGTGACAATATACAGCCTTGTAGTACTCTATTACCAATTCTGAACCAGTCAGTTGTTCCTTGTAAGGTTTTATCCATTGCTTCTTGACTTGCATATAGGTCACTCAGGAAACAGGTAAGATGGTCTGGTATTCCCATCTCTTTACTAGTTTTCTACAATTTGTTGTGATCCACACAGTCAAAGGTTTTAGTATAGTCAATGAAGCAGATGTTTTTCTGGAACTCCTGTGCTTTCTCCATAATCCAGCAAATGTTGGCAGTTTGATCTCTGATTCCACTGGCTTTTCTAAACCCAGCTTGTATATCTGGAATTTCTCAATTCACATAGTACTGAAGCCTAGCTTGAAGGATTTTGATTATTACCTTGCTAGAATGTGAAATGAGAGCTATTGTGCAGAAGTTTGAACATTCTTTGGCATTGCCTTTTTTTGGGACTGGAATGAAAACTGACCTTTTCTAGTATTGTGGCTACTGCTGAGTTTTCCAGATTTGAGAACTGATACAAAGAGTCATATGGGATATCTAATTCACCATATTCCTGGACTATGACAGCCCCAGTGTGAAGTGCAGGAACCTGAGGAGGGTGAAGGGAGCATCCATGTCAGGAAAAGGAAGGCAGGAAGTGGTGAAGAGAAATGGGTTATAATAGGGAATTAATAAAATCATATATTAAGAAAAATAGGAGCCAGCATTCTCACTGTTGGAGAAGGGAGTTACAAATATGGAAATGTTGTTCTTTTTTCTGGCTGATTGGTTCTTTTAGTTGATCTCCATGTGGGCTTCTCCACAGGACTGTTGGAGTGTCCTCACGATGCAATGACTGTCTTCCCCCAGAATAAGCAATCCAAGAGGCAATTCAAGCAATCTGAGGCAAAGGTTGCAACATCTTTTACCATGTGGCCTCTAGGTACATGCTCTCACTTCTGTAGTATTCTCCTGGTCACACAGGTCACCCCAGGTACAATGAGGGAAGGTACTCCACGGGCCATGAATACAAGGAGATAAGAATCTTTGGAGCCATTTTGAAGTCTGACTACCACAAACCCACATTAATGGACAAAACAGCTGACCTATAGTCCTCAAAACCATTGCAATCATGAAAGTTAAGAAAATGCTGGGGAAGTAACTCATGTTAAAGGAGCCTAAAGAGACATGACAATCAAACACATACGGGACATTTTCCTTTACTATAAAGCACACTGTTAGATAATTGAGAAAACTTGAATGTGACTTGAGGCTTATGTATGGGTCAGTGTTTATTTCCTAATTTTGATGGCTGTATAAGGTTATGCATAGGAATGCTCTTGCTTGGAAGAAAGATACACTGAAGATTTGGGGGTGATGGGGCATCATGTTGGTAACTTTCACTCATCTTTTCTGAATATTTGAGATTGTTGAGAGAAAAACACATACACCCTTTAATGAAGAGAAATGATTCAAACTACTTAAAATACACATAATCAAGAAATGTTATGCTGCAATTCTTTAATTCAGATACTTTTTTTGGCAGACCTTCTTTATAAGAGTCACAGTGCTTTAAACTTGAAGAACACAGAAATATCAAAAAAGAAAACAATCACCTATAATCTATTTTTTATACCTATAATCTATAGTATTAATATTTTGGCATGTAGCTTCCTGGTCCTTTTCTGTGCAAACATACATATTTGCATATACTGTTCTTTAATCTGAAATTTTATTTTGGTTCTCTTATGCCTAACTTTTTAATGGATTAACTTTTGTTTTTTATACAGTTTTAAAGTTTATACTCCATTTATAGTTATTACAAAATATTGGCTGTAGCTCCTGTGTTGTACAAAATATCCTTGTAGCTTATTTTATACGTAATAATATGTACCTCTTATCCCCTTCCCCATTCTTGCTCCGCTCCTCTTCACTCTTCCCACTGGTAACCACTAGTTTGTTCTCTATACCTATCAGCTTATTTCTTTTCTGTTCTATTCCCTAGTTTGTTGTATTTTTTAGATTCCATCTATAAGTGATATCATACAGTACTTGTCTTCCTCTGTCTGACATATTTCACTTAGCACAATAGAGGTATACTATTTTTAATGCACCACCTTTATCCTCAGGGCATTTACACAGCTAATAGTTGTCAGTCTCCACTTCATAATATTCTTTTCAGGAGGTTTATTTAAAATAGTACTTCGTGGTTTACCACTGGCCCCTTTTGAAGTGATGATAGAATATGTCAGTATTATGAGTCAATCAACCAATATTTGAATATCCACTATGCACAAGGCTCTGCATCTCAAAACTCTTAGGAGTGCAAAGATGTGAATACTAATTTCTTGCCAGAATGCACACTGAAATTCAACTAGGGAGAGAATATAAATATATATGTGACAATACACAGTAGCACCAGGCAGTTCTGTGCTCAGTGGTGGGAGTCGGTGAGCACTTGGCCTTTTATTATCAGAAAGACTTCATTGAGAAGGAGGGACTTGGGCTCAGCTTCCGATGATGAACAGATAAACACAGAGCAAGTATTTCTGGCGAGAGATACAGCACTAATAAAGCTGCAGACAAGAATGTTTTAGACACTTATGGATGGTGAAGAAAGGAGTATGCCTAAAAGGTGACAAAGAGAAAAATGCACCAGGGATTGATTAGGGGGAACCTTGCATGTCATATCCTGAACAAATTTTATTAAATAGGAAGCAACTGAGTTTGATGAAAGCTAGGTTCTGGTAGGAAATGAAGGTGTAGACAGCTCCCCAGAGCCAACTGGTAGGTAAAAAAAGGGGAAGATGGGACAGTGGCATAAGGGTCCATTAACATTAATAACACTGGGTAAGCTCCATACTTGGTGGAGAGGGAAAGATGAAGATGATGAGGAGAAAGAGAATAATTAGTAAAGCAAGTTCCCCAGTAAGGTGAAGGGCAGAGAATCCATAACACATCTCTTGATGGAGAAATGGATGGAGGAGCTCCATCTAAGAAGAGAGAAACTACATACTCTGAGATAGAAGGAGCAGAGACTGACCTAAGTACAGAGATGGAATGGTCTGAAGCAGAGAGAGGGGTAGAGACATGTTGTTTTGGCAGAGTATCTGCCTAGGATAGGCCTAGGCTCAGTGGGTTCAGGGCAGCAGGTGAGGAGCTATCTGGTCTGGAGAGTGCTGGGGATTATCTACAGAGAGATGGCTTGGAGGATAGATGGAGAAGAGACAGAAAGCCTGGCGAGAGAGCACAGACCTGCGGAGGCAAACCCATACCCAGAGACCCATGACTTGGGACTATTTTCCTCAGGTGAGCTAGAGCTCTCCTTGGGATGGTAATTTAGTCCTTGGTTTCTTATTTTTTCATGGCCTGGGAATTCTCTGGGCTAGGATTATCTGGGTTCTCTGGCAGCACCATTCAGTAGAACTTTTTGTGATAATACAAATGTCCTATAATTTGCACTTTTCAACATGGTCGTCAATAACTATGTGTGACTTTTGAGTACTTGCAATGTGGCTATTGCAAGTGAGGAACTGAATTTAAAATTTTATTTAATTTCAATTAATTTAAAACACCACAAATAACTGATGGCCACCTTATTAGACAGAGCAGCTAATGAGTATCTCCTTTCTCCATTGTAAAGAAGGAGATAAGACCTTGCACAGGAATGGAGGAATGCATGGCATCAGATAGAATTTAGTATTGAGAGCCACTAGTTCTTCCAGTGACTACTCTGGGTGACGCCCAAGAATAGGTCTGTAGTTTCAGAAACTCCACATTTTCTTTTTTTCATGATAAGCAAACTCAAAAGGATCAATTACTTTGGAGAATCATTTTTTAATACATGACTAGATTCTGTGCACTTTAAGGGCAGTCTGTCCTTAAATTCTTACACCTGGGAAACTGAATTAGTTATTCCAAGGCTTCTTGAAGAGAAAATGTAGACAATTCCACTCAGACCAGGGTAACTTCTGAACCTCCTTTGTGGTAAAAAGGAGAAATTCTGGAATCCTAAAAATAACTCTGGCTTAGCATCAAAGGGATCTGGATTCAAACCTTGGTACTCGAACAAATTATCCAACCACTTTTATTTCATATCTATAAAATGGAAAGAATGATACCTACTTAAAAGGGGCTTTGCAGGTGTTACATATAATCAACAACATATTCATATTTATTCCACACTAACTGCCAGGTAGTGTGCTAGGTACTAGAAATCAGAAGGAAAGCAAAGTAGATATGATTCTTGTCCCACTAGCTTATTCCATTGGTTTATTTTAGTGTGAGAAGATAGGCATTAATCTAATAGTCACAGAGTATATACACAGACTGTGGCAAGGCCAGGAAGGGATGGTGTAGGTGAAGTGATTTTTAAAATATGCCTGCAGATTTATTGACATTCCCCCACTAAACAATAGAATCTAATCCTGCCCCCCTCCCCCACTGGATGTGGGCCAATCATAGTGACCCACTTCTAACAAATAGAGCACGGTAGAAGTGATACTCTGTGGCTTCCAAGGTTACTCATAAAAGAATACAGCTTTTTGTCTGCAATAGCTCTCTCTCTCTCTTCCTCCAACCCTCCCTCTCTCTCCACCTCTTTCTCAGTGCTTACCTTTGAACTCAAAAGTCATCATCTTGTGAAGAAGTCCAAGAAACTTGGAGAAGTACATGTACGGAGAAAGTGAGTTCTCTTGCCAAGAGCCAACACCAACTTGGCACTTATATGAGCAAAGAGTCTTAAAGTGAAAACTCCAGTCCCAGTCAAACCTTCAGATAACTGCATCCCCAGCTGACCTCTGACTATAATCTTATGACAGACTGTAAGACAGAACCACCGAGCCAAGCCATTCCCAAATACTTGACCCATAGAAACTTCGAAAGATATTATTATTGTTTTAAGACATTAACTTTTAGAAAGATTTGTTACCTAGCATCAGATAACAATACAATAGGAAACCATGTGATAAAGTCTGGAGGATCTTGAAAGACCCACTTTATGAAATAACATTTAAGCTAACAACAAGGGGAGAAGAATGAATTAGACAAAGAGAAAGGAAAAGTACTCCAAAGAGCTGTACTTACACAAAAAAGAACACTTTGGACAAGTGATAACTCTGAGGAACTACTAATAAAAGTTTTCCAGTGTGCTAAGACTAAGATCATGGCATCTGGTCCCATCATCCCATGGGAAACAGATGGGGAGACAGTGGAAACAGTGGCTGACTTTATTTTTTTGGGTTCCAAAATCACTGCAGATGGTGACTGCAGCCATGAAATTAAAAGACGCTTACTCCTTGGAAGGAAAGTTATGACCAACCTAGATAGCATATTAAAAAGCAGAGACATTACTTTGCCAACAAAGGTCCGTCTGGTCAAGGCTATGGTTTTTCCAGTGTTCATGTATGGATCTGAGAGTTGGACTGTGAAGAAAGCTGAGCGCCGAAAAATTGATGCTTTTGAAATATGGTGTTGGAGAAGACTCTTGAGAGTCCCTTGGACTGCAAGGAGATCCAACCAGTCCATCCTAAAGGAGATCAGTCCTGGGTGTTCATTGGAAGGACTGATGCTGAAGCCGAAACTCCAGTACTTTGGCCACCTCATGCGAAGAGTTGATTCATTGGAAAAGACCCTGATGCTGGAGGGGATTGGGGGCAGGAGGAGAAGGGGATGACAGAGGATGAGATGGCTGGATGGCATTACTGACTCGATGGACATGAGTTTGAGTAAACTCCGGGAGTTGGTGATGGACAGGGAGGCCTGGAATGCTGCAATTCATGGGGTCGCAAAGAGTCGGACACGACTGAGCAACTAAACTGAACTAAGGGACACACAGTTGGAAGGGAACAGTACAAGATGCCTGAAAATGTAGGGAGATGTTGGATCACACAAGATCTTAGAGTGACTTTTCCTAAAGGTAGCAGAACACTACTGAAAGATATTTAGCAGATAGGGATGTATTAAGTCCATCATCGAGATTTCTGGTGCTTTTCCCAGAGATGAGAAACATCTGACAAAGGCCATATTCATAGTGGAAAACCATAATTTTGGACAGATTGTCTGACATACTTTTGAGATACCTGGATGAAGTTGTCACTCAGAGAATTTTGAAGCTATAAAATTGAATCATTGTTGTTCAGTCGGTCAGTCACATCCGACTGTTTGTGACCCCATGGACTGTTAGCATGCCAGGCTTCCCTGTTCTTAACCATCTCCTGGAGCTTGCTCAAACTCATGTCCGTCAAGTCAGTGATGCTATACAACCATCTCGTCCTCTGCCGTCCCCTTCTCCTGCTGCCTTCAATCTTTCCCAGCATCAGGGTCTTTTCTAATGAGTCGGCTCTTCTCTTCAGATGTCCAAATTGTTGGAGCTTCAGCATCAGTCCTTCCAATGAATATTCAGGATTGACTTCCTTTAGGATTGACTGGTTTGATCTCTCTGCAGTCCAAAGGATTCTCAAGAGTCATCTCCAACACCAGAGCTCAAAAGCATCAATTCTTTGGTGTTCAGCCTTCTTTAATGGTCCAACTCTCACATCCATACATGACTTCTGGGAAAACCATAGCTTTGACTAGACAGACCTTTGTTGGCAAAGTAATGTCTCTGCTTTTTAATATGGTGTCTAGCTTTTCTTTCAAAATGCAAGCATCTTTTAATTTCATGGCTGCAGTCACCATCTGCAGTGATTTTGGAGCCCAAGAAAATAAAACTTGTCAGTGTTTCCACTGCTTCCCCATCTATTTGCCATGAGGTGATGGGACCAGATGTCATAATCTTAGTTTTCTGAATGTTGACTTTTAAGCCAGCTTCTTCACTCTCCTCTTTCACCTTCATCAAGAGACTCTTTAGTTCTTCTTCACTTTCTGCCGTTAGGGTGGTGTCATCTGCACATCTGAGGTTATTGATATTTCTCCTGGCAATCTTGATTCCAGCTTGTGCTTCATTCAGCCCAGCATTTCACATGACATACTCTGCATATAGATTAAATAAGCAGAGTGACGATATACAGCATTGACATATTCCTTTCCCAGTTTTGAACCAGTCTGTTGTTCCATGTCTGGTTTTAACTGTTGCTTCTTGACCTGCATACAGGTTTTGCAGGAGGCAGGTAAGGTGGTCTGGCATTCCCATCTCTTTAAAAATTTTCCACAGTTTGCTGTGATCCACAAAGTCAAAGACTTCAGCGTAGTCAATGAAGCAGAAGTAGTTTTTCTGGAATTCTCTTGCTTTTTCTCTGACCCAAGGGATGTTGGCAATTTGATCTCTGGTTTCTCTGCCTTTTCTAAATCCAGTTTGAACATCTGGAAATTCTCAGTTCATGTACTCCTGAAGCGTGGCTTGGAGAATTTTGAGCATTACTTTGCTATACGTGAAATGAGTGCAGTTGTGTGGTAGTTTGAACATTGTTTGGCATTGCCCTTCTTTGAAATTGGAATGAAAACCAACTTTTCCCAGTCCTGTGGCCACTGCTGAGTTGTCCATATTTGCTGGCATAATGAGTATGGCACTTTGACAGCATCATCTTTTAGGATTTGAAATAGCTCAGCTGGAATTTCATTACCTCCACTACTGCTGTTCATTGTGATGCTTCCTAAGGCCCACTTGACTTAGTACGCCAAGATGTCTGGCTCTAGGTAAGTGGTCACACCATCATGGTAGCTCCAGAAGGAATGAAGAGGCTGAGCCAAAGCAGAAACAACACCCAGCTGTGGATATGCCTGGTGGTGAAAGTAAAGTCCGATGCTGTAAAGAACAATATTGCACAGGAACCTGGAATGTTAGGTCCATGAATCAAAATAAATTGGAAGTGGTCAAACAGGAGATGAAAAGAGTGAACACTGACATTTTAGGAATGAGTGAACTAAAATGGACTGGTATTGGTGAATTTAATTCAGATGACCATAATATCTACTACTGTATATAAAGGGCTTCCCTGGTGGCTCAGCTGGTAAAGAATCCACCTGCAATGAAGGAGACCTGGGTTTAATCTCTGGGTTGGGAAGATTCCCTGGAGAGGGGCATGGCAACCCTCTCTAGTATTCTTGCCTGAAGAATCCCCATGGACAGAGGAGACTGGTAGACTACAGTCCATGAGGTCACAAAGAGTTGGACATGACTGAGCGACAAAGCACACACATATATAAAACATAAGACCCTGTTTGGGAAACTGAGAGTTACGTAGAGCAGGTCCCCTCCCTCCTGTGCAGGAAAGGAGCTTGTTACACAGCCCCGCCCACTACAGAGAGTACCTCTCAGCTTCATTTGACCACAAGGGGTGGTCAAAATTCCTAGGAGTTGTGTAGCCCAGCAGCACTTGAATTGAGAGGCTGGTTGACAGAGTTGACAGTTTGCAGAACACAGCCAATGACCCTATTCAGTCAGGGAACTTGGGGTATGGGTTGGCTTAAGACAACAAACATAGAACTTCACCAGCTTTAGGGCTTCTCCCATTACCCTTGGGCAGGAAATCTAATTCACAGCCCTTCTCGTTGCAGAACACAGACTTCAACCTGTCTGACCAGGGAATCTAACCAGAGTACATGGGAAACATGTACCCTTCAACAGTACTACACATAGTGTCACTTGAACAGAGAACAGAGAAGCCTATGGCTTCCCCCGTTTGCAGCTTAAAATTGCAGCCCTACCCAACCAGAGAATTTAGTGCACATTCTGGCTTGATGTGGCTCCCCAAACAGCAAACTGTACAGGCTACGGTCCTGGTTCTGCTGCCCTCCTAGGGCACAGAAGCTAACTCATAGTCCCCCTGCTATTGAATATAGCACCCAGTCCTGACCACCTAGTAAACCTGAGCAGAGAATCCAGGCAACTGCAGACCCCATCCTAGAGCCTCACTTGAGTAGGAAACTATGCCAGCATTTCTATCCACCTGTTCTCAGCCAGTGGCACACGCCTTCTATCCATGTCCTCAGAGCTTGAACAGTTGCCTTGCCCCCAAATAGACCATTATAGCTGACCTCACCTGCCCCAGTATATTACCTGCAGACATACACAGAAACCTAAGTTGACTGATGAACTGCTTCTGCCAAGTCAAATATGTAAAGTCTGGAAGAGGAACCCCATTATGCAAATACACAGATACCAACATAAAGAATCAAGGATCATGAAAATTGGGCAAATATGACACCACCAATGGAAACTTTATTAAGCTCTAAAAATTAACCCTAAAGAAATACATATCTATGAACTGTCACACAAAGAATTCAGTATAATTCTTTAAAGGAAGTTTAGTGAACTATAAGAAAACACAAAAAGACAACTGAATGAAGTCAGGAAACTAATGCATGAACAAAATAAGAAGTTCCCCCCAAAAAACTGCAACCATCAAATAACAAAAACTAAACCACCAAACAGAAATCCTTGTGCTGAAAAATACAATAACTAAACTGAAGAATTCAAAAGAGTTTCAAAATAGATTCAACCACATAGAAGAAAAAATCAGTGACTTGGAAGATAAGACATTAGAAATCATCCAGTTAAAGGGGCAAAAAAGACAAAAAGATTGAAAAAAGAGTGAAGAAATTCTATGGGAATTATGAGGCACAAGGAGAAGAAACAGTATTTACATTGTGAGAATTCCAGAATAAAAAGGGAGAGAAAGGACATTTAAAGATATAATGGCTGAAAACTTCCTGAATCCAGGGAGAGAAATGGACATCCAGATCCACAAGGCCCAAAGGACTCCAAATAGGTTGAATTCAAATAAGGCTATGAGACACATTATAATTAAACTGTCAAAAGTTAAAGAAAGAATTTTAAGAGCAGAAAGAGAAGAAGGAAAAGTGATATGCAAGTAACCCCTATAAGACTGTTAGTAGAGTTCTCAAAAAACTTTTCAGGCCAAGAGAAAATGGGATGACATACTTCATACGCTGAAGAAAAATAACTGTCAAACAAGGATTTTATACTCAGTGAAGATTTCCTTCAGAAACAAAGGAGGGATGCAGACTTGCCCAAACAAACAAAAGTAGAAGAAGTTCATTACCATCAGAGCTGCCTCACGAGAAATGTTACAGAGTTCTTTGAGTGGAAGTAAAAGAATACTAATTAATATCATAAAAACATAAAAAGGTAGTGTAAAATTCACTGGTAATGGTAAATATATAATCATAGTTAGATTCCACAATTTGACAATAGTGGAAAATTGGTGCATAATTCAGTTACAATTCTAGTTAAAAAATTTTTTAGTAAAAATAGCTATAACTACAATAATCTGTTATTAGTTATACAATATTTAAAAACATGCAAAGTATAATAGCAATAACCTAAAATGTATAAAAGTTTACAAATTCTATTGAAGCTAAGTTGTTATCAGTTTAAACTAGAGTGTTAGACATTTAAGATATTTCAGGGATTTCCCTGGTGGTCCAGTGGTTAAGAATCTGCCTTACAATGCAGGGGACTTGGGTTCAGTCCCTGGTGGGGGAACTAAGATCCCACAGCCACAGGACAACTAAGACCACACACTGCCACAAATATCCCAGTGCAATGAAGACCCAATGTAGCCAAATCAATCAATAATTTTTTTTTTAAAAAAAGATATTTTATATAGAATCTCATGGTAACCACAAGGGGAAGTCCTGTGGTAATGACACAAGAGAGCACAGTAAAGAAACCAAAGCAAAAAAAAAGCAAAAAAAAAAAAAAAAAAAGAAACCAAAGCAAACTGATACATACAGACATCTACCTCTGCCCCCTCACCCTCCTGAAAGCAGGATAAGAAATAAGGAATAACAGATCTACAAAACAGTCAGAAAACAATGAACAAAATGGTAATAATAAGCCTTTATCAATAATTACTTTAAATATAAACAGATTAAATTCTTCAACTAAAAAATATAGAATGGATAAATGCATAAAAAGAAATAAGATTCAGCAATATGCTGCCTGTAAGAGACTCACTGTTGCTTTAAAGATATACATAGACCAAGAGATATTATCTTGATATCAAAACCAGAAAAGGACATTGTAAAAAAAAAGCAAACTACAGGCCAATATCCCTGGTGAACACTGATACAAAAATTTTCAATAAAATACCAGCAAACTGAATTCAGCAGCACATTAAAAGGAACGTACACCGCAATCAAATGGGATTCAACCCTGGGATGCAAGAATGGTTCAACATAGGCAAATCAATCAATGTGATCCATCACGTTAATAGAACAAAAGAAGTATATGATCATCTGAACAGTTTCAGAAAAAGCATTTGACAAAGATCAACATCCATTTGTGATAAACACTCTTAACAAGGTAGGCACAGAAAGAACACATCTCAACATAACAAAGGGCATATATGACAAGCCGACAGCTAACATCATTTTCAAAGGTTAAAGACTGAAAATTTTTCCTCTAAAATCAAGAAAAAGACAAGGGTTCCCACTCTCACCACTGCTATTCAAAATAGGAAAAGAAGTCTTAGCTAGAACAATTAGGCAAGGAAAAAATCTGCAATAGAATTGGAAAAGAAGAAGGAAAATTGTCTCTATTTGCAAATGACATGATTTTATATACAGAATATCATAAAGATTCAACCAAAAAGCTGTGAGATATAATCAATAAATTTAGTAAAGTTGCAGAATACAAAATTAATATATAGTAATAAGTGTGTCACATATACTAACAGGAAATTTTCTGAAAAAGAAATTGATCCCATTTATAATAGCATTAAAATAATTAAATATTTATGAATAAATTTAACCAAAGAAGTAAAAGATCTTTACTCTGAAAACTACAAAGAAAGCAAAGAAGACACTAGTAAATGGAATGGTATATTGTGTTGTGGTGGTGGTGGTTTGGAAGAACAAATTTTGTTAAAATGTTAATAATACTACCAAAAGCCATCTATAAACTCAGATCTTAAAATGTTAATAATACTACCAAAAGCCATCTATAATGCAATTCCTACCAATATGCCAATGTCAGTTTTGTTTTAACAGAAGTAGAATGATCACTCCTAAAATTCACATGAAACCACAGTTCAGTTCAGTTCAGTTCAGTCACTCAGTTGTGTCTGACTCTTTGCAACCCCATGGACTGCAGCACACTAGGCCTCCCTGTCCATCACCAGCTCCCGGAATTTACTCAAACCCATGTCCATTGAGTCAGTGATTCCATCCAGCCATCTCATCCTCTGTCGTCCCCTTCTCTTCTTGCCTTCAATCTTTCCCAGCATCAGGGTCTTTTCAAATGAGTCAGCTTTTCGCATCAGGTAGCCAAAGAATTGGAGTTTCAGCTTCAGCATCAGTCCTTCCAATGAACAGTCAGAACTGATTTCCTTTAGCATGGACTGGTTGGATCTCTTTGTAGTCCAAGGGACTCTCAAGAGTCTTCTCCAACATCACAGTTCAAAAGCATCAATTTTTCGGCGCTCAGCTTTCTTCACAGTCCAACTCTCACATCCATACATGACTACTGGAAAAACCATGGACTTGACTAGATGGACCTTTGTTGGCAAAGCAATGTCTCTGCTTTTTAACATGTTGTCTAGGTTGGTCATAACTGTTTTTCCAGGGAGTAGGTGTCTTTTTATTTCATGGCTGCAGTCACCATCTGCAGTGATTTTGGAGCCCCCCAAAATAAAGTTTGCCACTGTTTTCGCTGTTTCTCCATCTATTTGCCATGAAGTGATGGGACTGGATGCCATGATCTTAGTTTTATGAATGTTGAGCTTTAAGCCAACTTTTTCACTCTCCTCTTTCACTTTCATCAAGAGGCTCTTTAGTTCATCTTCACTTTCTGCCATAAGGGTGTGTCATCTGTCTATCTGAGGTTACTGATATTTCTCCTGGGAATCTTGATTCCAGCTGGTGCTTTTTCCAGCCCAGGGTTTCTCAAGATGTACTCTGCATATAAGTTAAATAAGCAGGGTGACAATATACAGCCTTGACATACTCCTTTTCCTATTTGGAACCAGTCTGTTGTTCCATGTCCAGTTCTAACTGTTGCTTCCTGACCTGCATACAGGCTTCTCAAGAGGCAGGTCAGGTGGTCTGGTATTCCCATCTCTTGAAGAATTTTCCACAGTTTATTGTAATCCACACAGTCAAAGGCTTTGGCATAGTTAATAAAGCAGAAACCACAAGAGACCCCAAATAGACAGAGAAATCCTAAGAAAGAAGAACAAAGTAGGAGGGAACACATTTCTTGATTCCAAGGTATACTACAGTAAAGGCTTCAAAACAATATGGGACTGCCATAAAAACAGACACATAGACCAATGGAACAGAACCAAGAGCCCAGAAATAAACTCAAGAATAATATTTGATAAGGGTGCCAGGAATACTCAATGGAGAAAAGACAGTCTTTTCAATAATGGTGTTGGGATACTCAGATATTCACACGCAAAGTAATAAAACTGAACCCATAACTTATGCCACCCAGAAAAATTAATTAAAAATGGATTAAAATCTTAAGTGTAAGCTCTGAAGCCATGAAACTCCTAGAATAAAACATAGGAAGAGAGGTCCTTCACATAGGAAGAGAAGTCCTAACTGACTTTTTAGATGTGACACCTAAAGCACAACCAAAATTAAAGCACAAACAAAATTAAAAACAAAAAAGTGGGACAACATCAAATACAATTTTCTACACAACAAAAGAAACCATTGACAAAGAAGACAACACAGGGATTGGGAAAAAAATATTTGCAAATTATATGTCTGATAAGGGGTTAATATTTAAAATTATGAGAATTCACACAACTCAATAGCAGAAAAATAAAAAATAAAAACAACAAATAACCCAATTAAAAAATTGACAAAGGACCTGAACAGACATTTCTCCAAGGAAGATACATGAAAGGCCAACAGGTAAATCCTCAATGTACTAGATATATTAGAGAAATGCAAATTAAAACCACAATGAGATACCATTTGTGTCTGCTAGAATGGGCACTATAAAAAGACAAGAGAAAACACTGACATGGATGTGGAGAATAGGGAACCTTTGTGCACTGTTGGTGGGATTGTAAACTAGTACAAACACTAGAGACAACAGTAGAAAAGACCCTCAAAAAATTATAGAACTACAATATGATCCAGCAATTTTACTTCTGAGAGTAAATCCCAAGGAAATGAAAACACGAACTCAAAAATATATGTGCACTCCCACGTTCCTAACTGCATTATTTATAATAGCCCAGACATGTAAACCACGTAAGAATTCATCAGTGGATGAACAGATAAAGAAGTTGTGATACACACACACATAGAAACACACAGGAATATTATTCAGCCATAAAAATGTGGAAATTCTATCATTTGTGACAGCATGGATGAATCTTGAAGGAATTATGCTAAGTGAATTAAGTCAGAGAAAGAGAAATACTATGTGATTTCACTTACATGTAGAATCTTAAACAAAGCAAATGAACTCAATAGCAAAAAGCCATAGAAAAAGATCAGACTTGTGGTTACCAGAGGTAGAGGAAACTGGAGGAAGATAGTCAAATGGTACAAACTTTCAGTTATAAGAGAAATAAGTACTAGGCATGCAATATATAACATGATGACTATAGCTAACACTACCATATGATTTAAAGGAAAGTTGTTAAGAGAGCAAATTCTGAGTTCTCATCAAAAGGAGAAAAAATTTCCTTTCTTTCTATTGTACCTATATGAGAAGATGGATGTTATTGAAACTGTTGTGGTAATCATTTCACAGTATATATAAATATCATGCTATATGCCTTATACAGTGATGTATGCCAATTATTTCTTAATAAAACTTGAAACAAATTGTGAAATACACCAGGTATGTAGAAAAGAATGCTTAAAACAAATATATAACTTGTTATTATAAACATCCATGTAATCTACAAAACCTCTCCCATGTTGCCCCTCTTTGCCTGAACATCCTATCATTCATGACAATCACTAATGATAGTTATTGTGATTACCAATAAATCATGAAACCAGATTTACTGGTAATTACTTCATGTTATTCTATCTAGTTTTCCTCCCCTTCTTCTTAGTTTTGCATGCAATTATATATACCGAAACAATGCTGCTAAATTTTGCTTAGTTTTAAACTTGATATAAACACAATAAGGATTTTTAAAATTTTATGCTTGTTTTACTCAATATGGTATTTCTAGCCTTTATCCATATTGTTGTATGTAACTGTACTTTACTCATTTTCAGCCCTGTACAGTATTCTACTGTATGATTATATCAAAATTCATTTATGCTTTCTACTATTGGTGGACATTTGGGTTGTTTCTTGCTTGGGGTTACTACAAAAATTCCCCAACAAACATTCTTGTCCACATGTCCTGGTGCACACATACCTGAGTCTCTCTTGGCTGTATTTCTAAGAGGAACTTCTGGCTCACAAAGTATGCATAGCTTCAATTCCACTAGCTAGTATCAAACTTTTCCAACCTGGTTGTACCAATTTTTTTCACTCCTATAAGAAAAAGGGATCAACTTCTTAGAAATAAGATAAACTGTATCATTATTATTAATTAGACATCTTTGTCTTTCAAAGCAATATCCTTCTGAGCCAAGGGCTTCCTTATGGTAAATTCTAACCACTGGTTCTCCTTTTTACTTTCAGGTAGACTCAGTTTCTATCTCAGCATGACTTGTTACCACTAAGTGGATCACTGTTTCTCTTATATGTTACAAATTAGGTTCTTTCTTGTTAAAACCTGAAGGTACAAACTCTCTTTTATCATAGGTGTTACATATAATTGTTACATTTCAGAGTAGTTACCCCCTTGAGATGGTCAATCTTTTGTGTTTGGTATATTACTGAGTTTGGGACCTTTGGTGGAAGGTTAAGAGCATGAAAAAGCAGAGACATTAGTTTGCCAACAAAGGTCCATCTAGTCAAGGCTGTGGTTTTTCCAGTGGTCATGTATGGATGTGAGAGTTGGACTGTGAAGAAAGCTGAGCGCCGAAAAATTGATGCTTTTGAACTGTGGTGTTGGAGAAGACTCTTGAGAGTCCCTTGGACTACAAAGAGATCCAACCAGTCCATGCTAAAGGAAATCAGTTCTGACTGTTCATTGGAAGGACTGATGCTGAAGCTGAAATTCCAACACTTTGGCCACCTCATGCGAAGAGTTGACTCATTGGAAAAGACCCTGATGCTGGGAGGGAATGGGGGCAGAAGGAGAAGGGGACGACAGAGGATGAGATGGCTGGATGGCATCACTGACTCGATGGACATGAGTTTGAGTAAACTCCGGGAGTTGGTGATGGACAGGGAGGCCTGGCGTGCTGCAATTCATGGGGTCGCAGAGAGACAACTGAGTGACTGAGCTGAACTGAACTGAAGAGCATGAAATCTGGAACTGAACTGTCTATGTTTGAATCCTCAATCTGTACTTTCTAGCAGTATGATCTTGACCAAATTGTTTCACCACTCTGATTCTCAGTTTGCTAATTGATGAAATGAGAATAAATTAAAGCATCTACCTCATAGAGTGTGGGGATTAAATGAAGTAATATATGGGAAGTACTTAGATCAGTGTCTAGAATTCTACAGCACACTGCATAGAACCATTTCAGTTTTGTGGGCAGTAGAGTGGTTATGAACATAGGCTGAAGTCAGAAGAAATTCACGACCTGGCTCTACTCTTTTCTGACTATGGGACCATAGGCAAGTCATATTATCTCCCTAGAGCTCACTTCCTCACCTGTATAAACTGAGCTAATGATTGCTACCATGTACAGGTGCCATGAGGATGAATGGAAATGGTAAATGCAACATGCCACGGGCTAACTAGTAATACAGTTCCTGTCATTTCAGCAGGTGGCAGCTACTTTTCCTGTCCTCAGATGCTGGGGGTGAACAGGTCCTGGGCCTTAGATTGTTAGCTCCTCTTCACTGACCAATGGGTGGGTGAGGAGAGTAAGAATGTGTGGAGGTTATGGTGGAGAGACTATAAAAGTTATTCCCATTTATGTGGAAGTCCCGGGCAGTGTACAGTTAGCTGAATGAGACCCAGTCCACTTTCTAATGGCTCAGAAATGGGGCACCCCAGTATGTAGGTAAGTAACAGAATACAGATTCCCTGGTAGCTCAGCTGGAAAAGAATCTGCAATGCAGAAGATCCCTGAATTGGGAAGATCTCCTGAAGAAGGGAAAGGCTACCTACTCCAATATTCTGGCCTGGAGAATTCCATGGACTATTCCATATGGTCTCAAAGAGTCAGACATGAATGAGTGACTTTCACTTTCACTTTCACCAGAAAACAAGTAGTTTGTCTGAGCAAGGAGTTTTGAGGGTGCTAGAGAGGACATATTTATGTGAATAGTCTACTTGGAAGAAAAGGTTTTTGAGAAGAATCTCAAAAAATATGCATGTAGATGGGAGAAATTGGAGAAAATACCAGTCATGAAGAGCTTTGAATCACAGGCAAAGGATTTTTTTCCTAAATTCAGTAAGGGCTGGGAGACCTCATAATGCCAGGTGACTGTGAGAGGGCAGCTAGTGTCGGAAAGGCACCCAGGTGTACTGGGCCAACAAATAGTGATTTAGAAACCCTACTATCTGGAACTGCTCTTAGACTCTCTCTGGAATATTTAAAAGATGGTATTTGGAGACAGATATGCACTGTACAGCTGTAATGACAAATTAATTTTACGTTTTCCTAACAAATGTCCAAAAACCAGTGTGTTATGGTGGTTAGTCATTTCTGAGAGCCTCACTGTATCACTGCATTACTGCATGCAAACTAGATAGAGTTAAAATAAATCAGTACCTGACTGTGGTGGATACCTAGCCACCACAGAAAATTGTATAGAACTAAATACAGGCACACAAAAATGAGTGCAAGTAAAATGGGAAATGTGTATAAGATGCGGTGGATTGTATCAATCTCAATATCCCGACTGTGGCACACACAAATGAGCACAAGAAGGGAAATATATATAAGATGCAGTGGATTGTATCAACGTCAATATCCCCATTGTGCTATTACAGTTAAGACATTACCACTGGTGAGAGAAATGGGCAAAGTGAACAAAGGTTTTCTCTGTATTGTTATTTTTTACAACTGCATTCAATTCTCTGAACAAAAATTTCAATTAAAAATACGCTGGTAGAAACTATGCTTTGTAGAAAATATGCTGTCTCCAGTCACATTCCGCTTCTCTCAGTTACCCATATTTAGGGGGACTCCTGGGGGCACAAAATAGGCGGCATTAAGTATCCTGGTGGTCCCAACTAAAAAGGACAGCAAAGTGCCCCAAGGAAAGAAGTCAACAGGACAGTATTGCTTTGCTACTTTGATCTAAGCGAAACTGTCGGTTACAATAACCCCCAAACTTGAGACAGTTCTGCCACAGTGGGTCAGCTTTATCCAGGTGTTTTCTGATTTACCCACGGCGTCTGCTATGTTACTTTAGCGTCAGTACTTCGAAAGGTAGGGTTAAAGTTATTCTATGTGTAAATGAAATTTACCCCTCCCCCCCGCAAAAAAAAAAAAAAAAAAAGAGTGACGGGAAACTGCCGGAGGTAGCCTTTAAAAATTTAGGGAGTTTTTACCTGACCCATTGCTTTCGAAAAGTACAACTCGCAGGGATGAGTAAACTCGATTTCTTGAGCGACTCGGAGGAGACCGTGTTAGCAGGGCAGGATTATTACGAACTCCGCAATTCTCTTTTCTTTGCTATGCTAAAGGTTTCCCTTCCCAACAGTAGGTCTGACTTCGACTTGAATGAGAGCCCTGAACTTTTGTAAAGTGGAAAAGAGGGGAAGTCATGGCAGGCTGGGAATCCGGCCCCGGGAAGGCGTTCACCGCGCTTGAGAACAACGACGTAAATTTTCAGAACAGAAACTTCTCGTCCCCGCACTTGCAGACTTCCGCGAGTCCAGGAGCGCTCCAGGCGGCCGCGCGAGCTTCTGCGCCCGGGAACAGGGAAACTGAGGCAGGCCGGCGCGGCGCGCGCAGCTCCGGCCTCGGCGCCCGCCCGGAGGAGGGAACCCAGGATTCCAGAGCTCTCGGCGCGGCGCAGCCACCTCTGAGGCGTCCTCCCCGCCCTGGTCCGCCCCGCCCAGCTCGGGACAAAGCCCGGAGCCCGCGCCGGGAAGGGGCAGGGCGGCTCCCGCGCGCGCCCCGCTCCCCCGTGGGCGCAAGACTCCGCCCCGCCGCCCCTCGGGAAGGAGCCCGCCCGCGCCCCAACGGCTAGGCTGCCCAGCCGGGCCCGCCCCGAATCCCCATGACGTCACCGGCGGCGGCAGGCCCCGCCCCCGGCCCCGGGCGGCAGGCCGCATGACGTCACCGAGGCCCCACCCCTCCGGAGCGAGTTCGGTCCTGGCGTTCATTTCATTCCTGTCCTCATTCCGAACATTCTTAGCATCGCTCGCGCCGTGCCGCGCCGCCCGAGCCGAGCCGAGCCTCTGCAGCCGCCGCCGCGGCCCCGCCGCCCGCCGCGGGCGCCCATCAAGCACTTTGCAGACTCGCTTCCACCCTGCGGGCCAGTCCGCGCGGCGGGGCCCGGGCTCGGGGCGGCCGCGTCCGGGGACAGGCCATGCAGTGAATCCCCCCCACCCCGTCCACCTTTGCCCGGAGCCGTGGGCAGCAGCCCAGTTCGTCTAGCCGGTCCCGGGGCAGGAGCGGTGCTAGGCAGGGGTGGGGTGGCCCAGCCCGGGGATCGGGAATCGGGGAGGGAGCCGGGCTCCGAGCTGAAGGCGGGGGAAGCGGCGCCGAAGTTTGCCTCGGACTCGCCAGGCGCTGCGGCGGCTCCCTTCGCCGAGGTAAGTTGGTGCGCGGGGCTGATGCTGGGTGCGGGGGGCGCGCGGGGCGCCGGGGGCGGGGGCCGGCCCCGTCCGGCCCCGGCTGCTCTTTCTCTCCGGACTCTGCTTTGTGTGCGGCGGGCGGGCAGAGGAGCGGGCACGCGGAGGGCCAGGGCTGGGCCCCCGCGCCCGCCTCCCCGCGCTCCTTCAAGGTGAGCGGCCGGGCGCCGCCGCGGGAGTTGCCGGGACGCCAAGTTGGGCCGCGCGCAGCGGAGCCCGCGCGGCAACAGGCGGCCTTGCAGGCGCCGGGCCGGCCGCGCCGCGCCCCCCGCGCCCCCCTCTTGCGCCCGTCCGCCTGCCGGCGCGCACACGCACACACCCTCGGGCAGTTTCCACGTTTTTCTGGGAGAAGTCAGAAGTTCGGAGCGAGCGCTGGCGGGGAGAGCCGCCGGCGCCGCCTGGGAGCCCGAAGCCGGCCCGATCCCCCCCGCCGCGCCTCCCCTGCCGCCCCAGGCGCCGGGGTCCCCCGAGGCCGGCCCGGGGGCTGCGCCGACTTGTGCTGCTGGCGGGGGTTTCGCTCCTTCTTCTCAAAGATGAAAGGAGGCACGGTCGTCTTTGCCGCTTCTCCAGGACTGTTGCTGCCGCCGCCGCCGCTTCATTGCACATTCAAGTGGAAAATTTTCAGGAGTCAGCAGAAACATTGTGTCCAAAAAAGACTGAGTCGCAGTTACCACCAAATCCTGGAGGAGACTCTCCCTGGAAAACTTCCCTTCGGTAGGAAATACTGGGGTATTTGTTTGTTTATTGGAAGAGAAATGATCCCCAGAGGGGAGAAAATCAGTGCATTTCTTCTCTTTGTTCGTAGCAGCAACATTTGTTTTGTTCTAAAGTCCAGAGGCCCGCTTTAAAGAAAGTTCAACTTCTATGAGTTTCCTTTTCTTTTTTTTTTCTTTTAATGTGTTTGTATTTTTTTCTTTTAAACCGGAGCAACGTTTTAAATGAGTTGAAGACAATGGAGGGCTTCACACCTCTCTTCTTTTTCTCCCACGAAAATAAAATCCAGATCCTAATTTTCTTTGCTTTTTAATTGTGTTTTTAAAGATTTATTTAAAATTGAATGCTGTCACTGTATAAAAATATTTATG
Source organism: Dama dama (assembly GCF_033118175.1). NCBI lineage: Eukaryota > Metazoa > Chordata > Mammalia > Artiodactyla > Cervidae > Dama > Dama dama. Next base: position 40,382,017 of record NC_083681.1, on the reverse strand, counting down.
AAACAATGAAATACCAGCCATTAGCATTTCTCAGGAGGCTTGTTAACTTCTCAGAAGCAAGTGGCTGCCTGTGATTTGCAGAAATGAAAATTGACCTCACTAAGCCCTGAAAAGTTAGAGACAGATGATGTTCCAGGAGCAGGTCATGTAAAAAGGCCGAGTTTTAATAACAGTGCCTTGGAGGAAGCCCAGATCTTGGGACAGAAAGGTCTGTAAGACCTATCAGCTTTCAAAAGAGTTTTAAAAATATATATATATATGTATTTAAAAAATGTTACAGATAGTACAATGAGTAGAACACTGTCTAGTTCTTCAGGACAACCAACCCACATGCTTCTTCCTCCCCACCCTTTCCCTTGATTGTTTCTGGAAGTTTAGGTGGTCTGATGGCTTGTGACATGCTGGGTGCCTGCAGGTGGTTACCTGAATAGACAGATCCCTTCAGGAAGATGTGATCCCACTGCCAACTCAGATCAGGGAGTGGGCTCCGTTCTCTGCAGCTTGCAGTGAATCTTGACTGGTGTCTTGTGCACGGGGGCTTCTCTGCCAGGGTGCTGTGAGGTGGTTGAGGAGCAGACGTCAGGCTTTGCCCAATGTTTCGTCCTTTCACTGTTGGGCTTGTGCCCTTCTGTAAATAGCAAACTATGAGCACCAAGCATATCTGAATGCTTGTAAGGGCCAGACTTAGATCCAACTTTGGTAAGAATCTTTCCTTTTTAGAAGGAAATAGTAGAACTAATTACAAAGTCGCTCTGAAAAGACACATGTATTAGTTGAACCTTTGTCAATGGGTGAGGTTTTGAATTGTTGATTGTTTTTTAGGGGAAAGGCTGACTTTTTTCTAATCTCACTATTTCCATAAATGGTCACAGATATTTTTGTTTAGTGTTTCTTTGTATGTGCAACTCTGTGTTGGACTTTCAGGTTTCAGGTTTTGGACCAAGTTTATAATTCTTTTGTTGTTGGTGTAAAATAATGAGCTGATAAGCTGTATCCATTACTGGGTCTTGCCGATGGTATAAAAGTGCCAGTGTAGACCATCTTATTTTTACTTTAATGATTAAGTACTATTTGCTTCACAGTTTTAGGAGAATATCAGACTACTTTTCCTTTCTTTCTCCCTTTCTTTCTCTTTACAAGTTTGAAATAAAACCAGTGTGACACATTGTCTTGACACTTAAGAGTAAAAAACTATTAAAGGAAAGAATTTTTGTGTCGATTCCTCCTCTGTGTGATCTTTTATAAAGTAACAAATAGGACTTCATTCAGGGAACATGCCTGAGAGAGATTATTGGAGAATTTTTTTTCCCTTCTTTTCCCAAAACATAAACCAGGACTCACCATGGCATATACTTAATGAAATTTAATTTAAAGAAAGAGGACATGCTATCTTAATTTGAGTCAGACTGAACTGAATTTCTCATGGAGAGGGGCTTCCTTGCTTTATGGTGCAGTGTGTGCCTAGACCCCAGCAGCATACTAATACGTAAGAGCTGCTGGTGGTGGGGTTGGGGGGGCAGCCTGGGGAAAGTCAGCTTCCTCCTTTCTTCTCCTCTGCCCCTCCCCCTCTTTTGCTTTATATAGAAAGAATATGTTCACATACACATTTTGGGCACTGGTACCCTCAGGTTTTTTTTTTTTTTTTTTTAAGAAAAGGGACAAGCAAGTCATAAGGAAAAAAATGTTCGGGTATTTTGCTGCCTTAGTTTCAGTCATTAACAAACAATTCTGAATTGTGCTGGTTATGACAACACAGGACAGCAAGTTTAAGAGGGCATTTCTTAACGGGAAAATTTGGTGGAATATACTTGTAGTCTATCATGGGGATCTAGATCATATTTGTTGTCACATTTTCAGTGGGAAAATGTGTAATGGGGACAGTTAGAGAATGTAGATCCCAGATGTTAGATAGGCCTTTGAAGGAATGAGCTGTGCCATTAGCAATATTTTAAGTTTCTTGCTTCTGAAATGGATCGATCTGTTATACTTGGTGGTGGGACAGGAGTTTGTGCGTCTTTGGGATTACTCTTCTCTCCAATCTCTTGTGTTATGTGTTAATCATGAGCGTAATTAAACTGCCTGCAAATGATAATTGTGGTATCTTATCATTCAAAAGGTTGATGTAAATAACTGCCTATATGATCCCATGTATGGAAAATGATTGTGCTCACATACAAACAATGTGTAGATAACACTTTTAAGCTTGTATTTTAGGCATTTTATCTTGTTTCCAATAAAGAGATTGTGAAAGGAGAGGAAAAAAACTGCGGAGTGCAAGTTGTGCTTAGAGGTTGGATCTGTTCAGTGATAAAAACTTTTGGGTTTTTTTCCCCCAAAGACTGAAGAATACTGGCCAGAGGGAATGTCCAGCTTTCTTCGTAAAACTGCAACGAAATCAGAGCCCACCTTTCTGTTGATAAATGCGGGCATCACAGCTTCCTCTTTCGAGTTCAGTGACTGGAACTGCAGAGTGCGAATGTCCTACTTCTGAACTCGGCAAGAAAAGTGTATTGTAAGCTTGCTGCCCTTTGACAGACTCCGGCTGTGCTGCTGGGCTGTTGGGGACTGACGGTGACTGGTGTAATCTCTTACAGCTGCGTGGCGCTTTTTCTTATTTTATCTGTAAAAGCCACAGATTACCCTGTGGTGTTTAAATTAGATCCCAAGTCATGTTTGAACAGTATCTGTGATGTATTTTAGTTTCTTGTTCACAAAGGTGATAAAATCAAGTAGTTCAGATCCATAGTAAGCACCTTAATGTTTCAAAGTGACAGATACCAATGCCAATTTTGACCTTGTATTGCAATTATTGAATACTTCTGAAATCAAGGATGTTTGGGGGCTTCCCTATTCTGGGATAGTTTGTGGAATGCTAGAATATTTGGATCTGAATATCTGAAGTGTTTTTGTGTAGGTTTTTACATAGTTTTGTTTCAGAGCTGTGGACAGTTGAGAGTTTTCAGTCTGTAAGATTGTCATCATAAGCTTCCCGTGTTTGAACTCAGTGGAAATCCAACCGTTTCTTAAGATACATTAGGGCTTTGTAGTGGCACAGCATAAGAGAATTTTGAAGTGTGTATTTTTATTTTAGTCAAAGCAAATGGGATGCCCTGAAGAGTGGGCTTTCAGGACAGTGTTTCTTACTGGGTGGGTCGCTTTCAGCTCTTAAGTTCTCCTTTTGTCCACTGGCTTTTTGCATGGTTGGGAGGATTCACAGAAAATACTTTCCATAGTCTGGGAGTCCTGCCTGGCTAACTGTGAAACCACTAGTCTCTCTTCTGATTGGATAAGGGGTGGGGGGAGTTCCTAAGAGGCCTCGTTTCTAGTTTTGTGGCAGGCCCGGAGAGGAAGGCTCTGTCCTGGCGGTATTTCTGGCCCCCACTCCCCAAGTATTTACCATCCTGATGCAATGCTTCCTGCCCTTTTCACATTAGTTTTTAAGGCTCTGTCATTGGATTTCACTAGTAGTTTTAGTTTGAGGAGCTGGGCCCAGAATTGGGAAAGGGGTTTAAAAGAAAAAGTCGGTATTGATGAGCAAGTTAAGCACCACCATTGTCTCCATTGGGAAATACTGGTTGCTTTGCAGCATCTGACAGGTTTAGATGTATATGTAAAGTGACTGAAACACTGTTGGTGGGGCAGATACAACAATGGCGGGTGCTGTTGTTTTCACTGATATATAAACTGAAAAACTGCTGCTAATGGTGGGAAATGTTAATTATGTGAGAACATATTGAACTTATATTCTCTGGCATGAACTTTTAAAAAAAATGCATGAACTGTGCTGCTTTTTTATAGGCACAGCTTTCTAATTATCATAATTCAGTTCAGCTCCGCTCTTGGATGGAGTTCAAGTGCAATCTCAATTTAACTTGAAAGGAGATTTTTTTTTTTTAACTGAGAATGTTTAAGAAATTTTGAAAAGTTCATCCAAGAATGTTGTCCGCTTAGGTGTGGTTAATTGGGGGGATGAAATGAGTGGCTTTGTATAATAGTTAATTAGATCTGGATATTAGGAAAGAGAGCTTTTTTTTGGCTTTGTACTGTATCTAAACCTGCATCTTGGGCATTTTTGCATAACCAGATGCTATATGCTGTTGAGTTGTCTTTGGAATCCAATGTCTTTTTCTGATAGAAAATTAGCTAAATAGATATTTTATTACATCAATGATATAATCTCTGCAAAGACAAACTTTCTTTTGAGAGAATAGAAAGAAAGGCAGAAATCTTAAAATTCATTTGACAAAAATCACTGTTAATCTTTTATACCAACCAAACCTTGAGAAGGCCCTTATGTGGTCATACTTGATGGCATTTTGTAAAAGGGGTCATCTTTGACAGTATTCATTCCAGTGTCCAATGTCCTTTATATTTTCCTTGACCTTAGTGTCTTAAAAAAAAAAAGTTAATGAAGCCCAGGTGCCAAATCCTCTGTGGAATCAATTTTAATTGGAAGTAAGAACAACTTCAGCTGGACCTTCCGACTTGCATCCAGTCTGATTTCTGCTGCTAAAATGCAAAGGGAGCCCACGGAAACTAAATGACTTCATTTGCTCTGGCACTTAAGAGCCGGATTCACTTCCCTGGTGGTGAAATAAAAGGAGCCAAGTGTTTTAAATAGCCACTCCCTGAGGCCTGCCCGCCCGAGTGTTTGGAGAAAAGCGCATTGTCTGCTTGCCGCTCTAGCTGGGAGCTGGCCTGGCTCTCCCTCCCCCATCAGGCAGCTCCGTTTCTGAAGTTGACATCTGGTTTTCTCTCTCTGCTCACCTGATATATACCCACACACGCGCACACATGCAGTGTGCACACATGTGTCCTGCAGGTAACTCAGATCTCTGACATTGAATGTGTGTGTGTGTGTTTCAAGTCACTCCTGGGATAGGGAGAGGCACCTAGCTAATAGCGCAAAATAAAATGTAAACACAGTAGCCGCCCCACATGCCGCCGCTGCTGGGTTTCTGTCCAACGGTGCTTTCTGGGTAGGCGCGCCTATTGTTATGGCAGCAACAGGCGGCAGAAGTTGGGGCACCATATGGCGGATGTGGGCCTCAGATAAGCTGTCTGGTAATTTAGCTCATCAATAGCATTTTGATATGCTTCATTTTCAGATCACCCATCACCATGGCTGGGGGTGTCTTGGGGGCTAACTGATTCCAAAACCATTGAAACGTCTGGGAGCCGATGCTTCCTTTGGTGGAATCTCTTTCAACCCTTTCTCCTTCATTGCCTTTTCATTTCAAAGCTTTTGGGAGACAATAGTGGTTAGAGTTTAGAAAGGGCTCCATCATCTGAGGGAATCCTCAACCCCGTCTTGAAATCTGGAATACTTAGAAGACCTTATCAGGTATTTTCATAAAGGAGAACAGAAAACAAACTATTTAATAGCGTTTCATACTGGCAGAGTCGAGAAATTCCCGTAATTCAAAATTTGCTTTGGTTGTAAATAGTCGGGAAGATAAAACCCGCATGGTTCTTATTTTGACAAAATGTTTCTAGTTTTTTGGTTCACTAAAAATACCTTCTTAATTTTCTTCCACCTTTGCATTTTACCTTATCATCAAGTGCATGGGAAGGAAATCTATAGAAGAGAAGATATACATATATCTGTGGAGTTATATGTATCTCCATATATATATACATATATGTGCATATACATATATGTGCAGCTGATTCACTTTACTGTACAGCAGAAACTATCACAACATTATAAAGCAACTATATGCCAATAAAAAAAATCAAAAGCAAAAATGATTTCAGAGGAAGAGTTATCTGTGATTTGGAGGTAAAAAGCAGCTTCCTTTTTGACTAGGAATTCTTAAAGAGGGAGATGCTTCTAGAACATCTCTACTCAGATGTCCATTGAATCTGAGCCAAAAGCAGAATCTCTGCCACTGGTGAATCCACAGGGAGACTCCTGCCTTGTGTTGCTGGGGCCATTTCAGCAATTGTGCACACAGTAGGTATATTAGTGGAAATTACATAATGTGCCTGACTATGTGTCTATCAACCGTGTGAATCTCATTCAGTAAATATTTTTGTCCCTGATGTGTCCCAGGCACTGGGGACGCCAGGGTAAGACTGTCTGTCTTTTTCCCTACCCAGCCTTCCTGAACACTCTCCTTCTCCTTTCCAAGCCTCCCACCTTTTGACTTTGGGGTTTCTAGTTCTCAGTACACAGATCTGTTTACCTGGCTAATTCAGGATGGTTCTGACTCAAACCCAGGGCAGCCTCTTTCCATTCCTGTCCCCGGGAGCCTCTGCCTCACCAGCAGGTCCCCCCTGAACACGTGCATCACAGCCTACGTGGAGCTTTCCACAGACTGGGTTATCAGCCCTGGGGCCTTAGGAGGGCTGGGAGAGGTACAGTGTTTTTGTATTTCTAAGAGACCTCAGATATTGAGAATTATTGGGAATTATCTGATTGGGAATTATTACTCTAGGTATTCTAACTTTTACCTTCAGATGGAATCAGGCTAAATTTGGCCATGCCTCCTAACTGTAAATGGGCTTTTTCCTGTATTTGTGAGGTGATGTACCTAGGAGCGTATACTGACTCTTCATGGAATTGACTAAGATCTTGTTAGTTTTAAAGATATTACTACACAGAAATGTGCAGGAGAGGTGATGAGCAGAACTACCTTTTTTGTGCTCAACACGCATATGTTACCCCCTGGGAAGGTAGCAGTTGTTTCCAGATGTGATTATAGAGGTGAGTGTCAGGCTCCTAGGCAAGGGGTTTAAGGACTAATTCTTGCCTGACTGTTTGCAGAGGTAGTTTTCATGTTTGAGTAGTGGGGATGTTCATAGAGGGTCTCACATGGTCCCCCTTGATACTGCAGAATAAGGGCATAGGAAGGCTGATCGTGACAACATTCCGGAGATGAGTATGGGTTTGCTGCTGGCGAACCACCCTCAGCTTTTTATTCTTCTCTCTTCTCTCCACTTTAGGCACTTAGAAATCCAGATGTTCCCAGCTTTGCATAGAACTGTTACATTGAAACCTTTGCAGGTACTACCGTTTGCCTGGGATTTGGTGATCCAGCCAAGGGTTGTCAATGAATGACCATCAGTAAAACACCCCTGCAGAGCTTCCAGCTTAGCAAGAAAAACAGGCATGTGAAGAGATTAAAGAGGTCACAGTCCAGTGGGGAAGCTGTGTATTTCATATTTCATGAATCCCAAGGTGCAGTTTTTTCCCCCTTATTTGAATGTTGCCAAAATTGGGATGTGTCCTACAATTGTGGCTGGCCAAGTGGTGGTCATGACCCATGACGTGGTTGCGTACACTCATCACAGCCTGCAGAACAAGTGCAATGGAGAGGAAGAAAATTCCAAAGTCAGTAGCCAAGCATTCCTAAGAATGCTCTTGATGTCGCCAGTTCTCTTGTTGGCACAGAGGGCAACAGTGTGTGGAAAGGCATGGGTGTTGATCTCTCTGAGAAGTTTAGTATATCTGTCCCACTTTTGTTTGCTTATAGTTTCCTTTTTATGCCTGCATAAGATTGACATATTAAAAAAAAGTATAAAATACAATTTCTAAGTCGTAAGGTGGTGCTCTGGCAAGGTGTTTCACAACAATATTTCTTAGAAATAAAATCATACTGCCTTTAACAGTCACTGGTATCTTCGAGTTGATGAAATTTTCATGAAACATGTTTGCATCTCTATCCAAAAGGATGTGGGAGATTATATATTATTGATGGGTTGGTTTAAGGGCATAGATTGGGACGGGAAGATGCTTTCATTTTTACACATTTGTAGTTTTTAGGAACATGTGTTTATGTAACATCAAAATAAAGGGAAAAAATATCCAATGGGGAAACTTGATTGTAATCAAGTTTTAGATCTATACCAGCTCATGACTGGCAGTGAACCTCCTGTATCACTGTTTGAAGGTTGTGTTCGTTACTCATGATATAGCCAGAAAGCTGTATTGCTCAGTGGTGGGGAATGAGGAAACCTTTGCAGAGGAAGTGATGTTGGAACTAGGCCTTGAAGGGAAGGTTTTTTAAAATTAAAAAAAAATTTTTTTTTTGGCCAGATACCATTTTGGGATTAGAGTGGGACCCAGTTGTTACATAAACACATTCCCCCCCGCCCCCCCCCCCCCCCCCCCACCAAATACCCTCCAGAGTAATGAACATGACTCTCAAATAGTAATACAGACAGTTCATTGCCAGTTGTGAGCTGGTATAGGATCTAAAACTTCATTATGTTCAATTAATGAAAGGAGCAAAAGGGAGGGAGGGGACTGTTATGGGGAGCTGGAAGCTTCCTGATTCTGGTTTGGAAAAAGGCAAGATAATAATGTACGGTTAAAAACACAGGTTTGGAGTTGGACACACCTCAGTTGGAGTCTTGGCTCAGCCACACTTGTCCTATGTCCTTGGACAAATTACTTCCTCTCTGAGCCTTGGTGTTGCCATAGGTAAAATTTTAATAGAATGCCTCCTATGTGCCTGACACTTAATAAATGCTCAGTAAACAGCAGCTTCACATGCTATCTTATATACCAGGTCTTCCTGGATTTCCTGCCAGGTCAGCCTGGGCATTGACTCTTGAAGAACACCCGAGGCTGAAGCAGTTGCTTCGAAGAGCCAGGCTGACGGTCTCAGGCGAATGATTGAGATCCAGGAGAGGTTGAGGCATCCCGTCAAGTCTGAGACTATTAATCTCTTTGAACCACACTTCCCCTATTCATAAAAGTAGAGGAAATCCATCAGTAAATACGTAGTATTTGAGGCTATCCCTTGCCAAGTGGTAGCGCAAACTTCTAAAGGTGGGTGGCAGGATACACCTTCATGCACTCAAAAGGAAATGTCTTCCTTAGGTTCTGGAATGGAGGCCACACTCCTGACTTTGGGACTGGGTTCTCAAAGTTCTTTACCAAGATGGTTTTATGGAACTTGTCTTTTGGTAGAGTAGCTATTTTCAGGGCCCTGGACCTGCTGGTGGAGCCTTTGAGGAATCCCTGCTAGAGTTCTGAAGGCCTCAGCTCTGGGCATGAGATGAGAGAACGAGAGGCAGACAGGTGCCTCCCCCGCCTTTGCTGCCCTCTTTGCCCTCAGTTTCCTCATCTGGAAAGTGGGCTGGTGTTACTTATTTTGAAGGGCTGTGATAGGTGTACGTAAGAGTTATCTCCGTAGGCTGGAGCTGCATGTGTTTTTGTTGTTAAGTCATTAAATTATGTTCAACTCTTTGCAACCCATGGACTGTAGCACGCCAGGCTTCCCTGTCCTTCACTATCTCCTGGAGCTTGTTCAAACTCATGTCCATTGAGTCGGTGATGCCATCCAACCATCTCAGCTTCTGTCGCCCCCTTCTCCTCCTGCCCTCAATCTTTCCCAGCATCAGGGTCTTTCCCAGTGAATCAGCTCTTCACATCAGGTGGCCAAAGTATTGGAGCTTCAACTTTAGCAGTCCTTCTAATGAGTATTCAGGGCTGATTTCCTTTAAGAAAGCAGAAACAGGTATCACTGCTATCAAATGTATCTTGTTCCTGAAAGTATTCCAGACTCTGGAGTTAAATCTTTGCCCCTCTCATCAGATTCCTTTGTCTAGGCCTTAAATATAATTCAAATAATAATTCACACTCGTGTGTGAATGGCAAACTGACCCTTTGCCAGTATATTTGCATATTTAAGAGAATGTTTATTAATCCAAGATGACTGTCTACTTGAGTTAGTACCCAGGTACTTCCTGGTACATGAGCTGAATCCTTTCTGAAAACTGGTGGATTTGAAAACTCAAAACCTGTGTTTTCAAAGCCAGAGACCCTAAGCTGGTCTTGCTGCACTTGACAGCCAACTGTATTTCAGGGTGTGTCTCTGTCCCCATGTTTTCAGATTGGGGCCACTCCCAGTGACAGGTTTGAGCTATTAAGACTGCCTTGTGTGAACCTGGGCTGAAGACCATCTGCAGTTTTGTCTTCTCCTGTTGTCAACCAGGGTACATAGAACTGTGTGTTAATCTGGTTTCCTACTTTAAATTAAAAATTAAAATTAAAAATTGTTAGGAGAGATAAGTAAACTAGTTAGGAATAAAGTCTTTTAGAGGCAGGGGAGAAAGATTTAAAACCAATGGTTTACAACCTGTGAATCTATTAAAGGTCACTGAATTAAACTTTTAAAAGGATGTGTGAATTATATCTCATAGAAGAAGGTAAAGCACAGTGCTACCAGAATTCCTCATGTGGCGAGTCCGTTTGTTTTACTGGTCAAGTGATTAAGATTGATATTCCGAGCAATGACGTAATAAGAGTTTATATCTCTTTTACTTTACTGGTGTTAGTGTGGAGCCTAACGGTATCCGTTAAAAGTATCTACAGTGGAAAATTTTTTTACTTATGAAAGTATAACTTCAGTGTTGAGGGATGACTCGCTCCTTAATGATAAACGTTGACCATTTTAACCACCCGTATGGCTTACAGTTTAGACAGCCTGCGAACTAAATGCTAGAGGATAAGTAAACTAGGAAATCACAAGGGAAAGAGACCTGAAGGCATGTGAGGCCACAAGTCAAGTCTGAATCTGATTTGCTAGTTGATTTAAGATAGGGAAAAATTGAACCCATCATAGATTAATTTATACTTCAAGTTTCAGGCTGTGCCCTGCCCTTTTTTTTTTTTTTTAAATAATTTTACCTTGGGCTTTTTTGTTGTTATGTCCTCTGACCAGATGCACAGTGTCTTCCTTATAGTAACTTGTTTGTGGTGGTTTTATTCATTTATATTACTAAAGGATTGTTCTCTACTGTTCTTCATGGCTGTGTAACTTCTTGTGTGGTATGGTCCTGGTTTGTGCTGCTTGTCATGGCACAATCTTTAATAGTATCCTTGTTTACTCTCAAGATGTTCCAGTTTGGAGGATAAACCATATGATCATGCTACTAACAGAAGCTGATGAGGAAACTGGCTGACTCCCTTTAATTAAGCAGAATAAATAGAGAGAAAAATCTCAAGCAGGAGACTTCTGTGGTTCCCTGTATTGAGCTCCTAACAGTGTTATTCTTGGAGTGTTCCAGGCTGTTTCTGAGCTTCAACAGAGGGGAATTTCAGAGAACAACTTTGCTTATAAACCTGTGCTAGTTTCAACAAATTGTTTCAAACCCTCTGCTATTCTGTGGATCAATTCATGATGAATTAAAAAAAAAAGTGTCTCATCATTCATAAGAATGATTCAGCTCTGTTTCATTTCCTTTTGGAATTGTAGAGTTCAGAAGTTTTTCCCAGTGGAATTCTGACAGGTTTGTACTGTGTGAAATTTGGGGATTTCAGATTACAGATTTTCGAACCTATAGTCTTGGAGCTCTTGACACTCTTCGGTTTCAGACTTGCTCATCTTTGTTCTTTGGGAGACTGTGTAATGACATCCTGTGATGTGCCCAAACACACTGGAGCCGGTATCCACAGGGAACTGGTTCCAGGACCTCTGCAGATACCAAAACCCTGTGGGGAAGTGGCAGAGTTTTTGCATATAACCTACACACATCTTCCAGTATACTTTAAATCGTCTCTTTAGATTGCTAGAGACTTTCTAGGTGGCACAGTGGTAAAGAGACCACCTGCTAATGTAGGAGACACAGAGGCTTGGGTTTGATCCCTGGGTCGGGAAGATCCCCTGGAGGAGGAAATGGCAACCCCCTCCAGTATTCTTGCCTGAGAAATTCCATGAACAAAGAAGCCTGGTGTGCCCACCAGGTCTCAAAGAGTCAAACAGGACTGAGCACACACAGCACAGCGTAATACCTGATACAATGTAAATACTACCCAAGTAGTTGTCAATATGGTGTAAATATTATACTAAATGTAAATAGTTACCACCTTGTGGAAAATTCAAGTGTTTTTTGGGTAAACTTTCTGGAATTTTTTTTCAAATTTTTTCGATTTGAGGTTAGTTGAATCTTCGGATTTGGAACCTGTGGATACAGAGGGAAGACAGAGTGGAATCTTAGAAATTTAACAAATTTTAGAACTTTGCCCAAAACCAAAAATAATTGTAAGGACACTGCTCAATTCCAGATGGTTCTTTTGACAACACTGTTCACTTAGTTATTTTATCATGTGCTTTAGGCAGTAACTTGGGCAGGTGTTGAGTTTGAAAGAATGGCTTCTGGCCTTCACCGTTGAGAATTGGGAGAACTGTTTCCTCGTTGGAGCAGTTCACTGGGAGAAGGCATTTGAGGGTCCCTCCAGGGCTAGGAGATTTCTTGGTGGCTCAGATGGTAAAGCGTCTGCCTGCAATGTGGGAGACCCGGGTTCAATCCCTGGGTCAAGAAGATCCCCTGGAGAAGGAAATGGCAACCCATTCCAGTACTCATGCCTGGCAAATTCCATGGATGGAGAAGCCTGGTAGGCTACAGCCCATGGGTTGGACACGACTGAGCAACTTGACTTTCACTTTCTTTCCAGGGCTAGGATCTTGGGCCCTCCACTTACAGTTACAAGGGTTGGATAGCCCCTCACTTGGCTCTTCCTGTGACCTTAGAGAAATCGCTTAAAATCTTTGCTTTCCCTTTCTGGGAAGATACTGCAGCCTACTTTTGAGCTGAGCTGTAGATTAAAGAGATAAAGTGTTAGAGCCTTAGGCCAAAAGGTCCTGGAGTGGTTGTTATCTGAGTCATCCCTTCCACTACCCCAAAATCCCCACCTTTTGTGGAGGAGGAGCACTACCACTGAGTTCACTCCATAACTTTCAGTTGTGCTCATTCCCAGGCCACCCTGGGTGAATTTGGATAAGAAAGGAGGCCTGACCGGCCAGCTTCTGTCTTGAGCCCATTCAACATTACCTTATTTAAACCTGAGAGCTTTATTTGTGGTTGAAGAAAGTGAATCTCAGAGAGGGTTAGTCACTTGCCCAAGGTCACACAGCCAGGTTAACAGGGCCAAAGTTTGATTTCAGTTCCTAGATCCCACCAACTCCGCAGCTTTCAGGCTGACAAGACTGCATATTAAGTCACTTGTGGCATTCGTTAAGATAGACCGTGACACTGACACAAAAGTAGACTTGCACTCTTCTGGTGTATTTGTGCAGAGTACTTAATGCTTTATTTTGTTTTGTGTTCTTGGTGGCCCATTTAACCCATGGTTTTCAAAACAAACATGTAAATGTTGGGTGTGGCCCACTCCAACCTTTACTAGGGGGTCTGCTCCTCACATTGAGAGCAGGCAAGATTCTCTTCTTCCCTTCAGTGTCGGTCTTCAAAGACTGGGGATGGGATGAGGGGAGAAGGGCAGACCCTCTCACCTGGCTCCTTGGGCTTTGTTGTTGTTCAGTCTGTCAGTCGTGTCCGACTCTTTGTGGTCCCACGGACTGCAGCAAACCAGGCTGTCCTTCACCATCTCCCTGAGCTTGCTCAAACTCGCATCCATTGAGTCAGTGACGCCACCCAACCATTTCATCCTCTGTCGACCCCTTCTCCTCCTGCCTTCGATCTTTTCCAACATCAGGGTCTTTTCCAATGAGTTGGCTCTTCCCTTCAGGTGGCCAAAGTATTGGCCCTTCAGCTTCAGCATCAGGCCTTCCAGTGAATATTCTGGGTTGATTTCCTTGTCGGGGATGTGGGGGGGAGAAGCAGATCTGGTTTGGAGCTCTGGACCTGGACCTGCCAGTTTATCTGGTTTTTCTTTGGAATGTGCTCTGCAGTTGAGCTACTGAAGCTGGCCTGCAGGCAGAGATAGTTAGCCCCCTCTACACCCTGGAAGCCTGGATGTGGAAATACCCTCATGCTGGGGGTAGAGTTGTTAGGTAGATGGTCTTGACTTGACCCCTTGATAGTGGGATTGCTTGGGAACATGGGAGATACAGATGAATCTCTCCCATCCCCACCCTGGTGACCAGCTGGAAACTATGTCTTAGCCTGTGGAATGTGATGGACAGGGGCAGGGGCAGAAGGGAAAAGGGAGTTAACCGCTCTGTTCAGTTGTTGTTGTTGTTGAGTTGCTAAGTCAGGCCCGGCTCATTGCAACCCCACGGACTGCAGCACGCCAGGCTTCCCTGTCCTTCACTGCTTCCCAGAGTTTGCTCAAACTCATGTCTGTTGAGTCGGTGACACCATCCAACTGTCTCATTGTCTGTTGTCCCCTCTCCTCTTGCCTTCAATCTTTCCCAGCATCAGGGTCTTTTTCTAATGAGTCGGCTCTTCGTATCAGGTGGCCAAAGTATTGGAGCTTCAGTTTCAGCATCAGTCCTTGCAGTTAATATTCTGGGTCGATTTCCTTTAGGATTGACTAGTTTGGATCTCCTTGCAGTCCACGGAGTCCAAGCAGTCCAAGCCCTTAATAAATCAGGTCTCTGAAATAGATAATAAGGACTTTGAAATGGGATTACTAGTGGGGTTGCTACCCATCTTTGATATCTTGGTTGGCTTTTAGTCCAAGGTTATGGGATGGTTATGGGATGGTTGGTACTGTCTTACTTTTGTTCACCTGATTCTGGTAACTCTGAATTAGACTGAATTCTGGGCTAAAAGGGGTCGGGGCCACTGATGGCCGGTACTTGTGCTCCTGTCTTCCCCCCTTCCCTGTACTGGTTTGCCCACTTCTTAGAGCTGTCATATATCTAGTGTCTTTTGGGTACTTCTGCTGTTGGCTATTTTGGTGTTTCCCTGACTTGGTGTAGATCTCGCTAGCACTTTATATATTTTGCAACATAGCCTAAAAGCATGGCTTTGAAGTCAGACCCAGTCCCAGTTATGCTTATTGGCCATAAGCTCTTGGGGAAGATGATTTAATCTCTCTGGGCCCCATCTCTTTATCTGAGAAATGAAAATATTAAGATAAAGTGAAATGTGACAGAGTATGACGAACGGCCCACAGTGGGCTTCTCCATGGGTTGCCCCAACCCATACTGACATTTCCTGCTTCCTCTGCCCTCCAGTTCCTGGTCCAAGATCTGAGGGTTTTGTCCCATCCAGAACACCAGTCTGACAGGCGCTCATTTATTTGCTTTTCCATCTTCCTCCTCTGGGTTTAGTTTTAAGCTTTTTTCCAGCTTCTCTTCTTGCTGGATTTCCTGCTCTGTTTTTCTCTCTTCAGACAGTTTCCCTTTTGCTTTCATATTTTCACACACGCACACAGAGACACAAAACATGCTGTCCAATTTTTTCACCCTTTCTCTTCTGCTGTTATCATTTTGAAATCTTAAAGAGATTGCCCCTTCAGTTTCCTCGGTTTCACCAAAAATGGTCAGCAGCAGAGCACCACTTCTTGATTTTGCTGTCTTTCACACTGGAGAGCATTGGATCTCTTGGCTTAGAGGGTTACTGGCACTCTTAAGAGTTACTGTTTTGAAAAGGCTTAACTCATTTTGATTCTCATTACGTTTATGAATTTGTGGAATTACACACATTTCTTCCACTTACCTGTTTGCTCTTGGGCAACCTCTTTATTCTTTTTGAACCCCAGTTTCTCGCTTGTAAACTGGACATGCTAGTGCCTTTCTCATGGGTTATAGTGAGAGTTAGCTGAGGGTTTGCATGTTGCCTGACAGAATGTACCATTAAAGTTATCTGCTGATTATAGTTATGGCTGTGATTACCGTCACCTGGTGGCTAAGAATTAAGAGTGCCAAGTATCTCTTCCTTTGGCACCTTTCTATTATTTTGAAGGAGAAAGACAGGAACCGTATCTTAGTATTTTTATTATTTTAGATTTTCAAAATTTTTATTGTGAAAACTTGAGTATAGTAGAGGGCAGTGAACCACCCTGGACCATCATCACTTAGCAATAGTTATCAACCCATGGCCATTCTTGTTTCTTTCAAATCGCAGCATCCTCTCCCACATATTATTTTGAAACAATCCCAAAATGTCATACCATGTGATTTGTGAAGTTTTCAGTATATATTTTAAAAATTATGGCTTTTTAAGAAAGACCAACTGTTGGTTTAAGGAACACCACCTCCCTGGTGGTCCAGTAGCGATACTCCACAGTCCCAGTGCAGTGGGCCTGGGTTCGATCCCTGTTCAGGGAACTTGATCCCACATGCCACAGTGAAGACCCAGCATGGTCAAATAAATTAAAAAAAACAACAACAAAAAACTGTAATATCATCACACTAACATTTTAATCATGATTACTTAATATAAAATATCTAGTGAGGCTTTAGATTTCCTTGTTCATCTCATCAGTGTTTTCCCACAGTTGGTTTGTTTAAATCAGGGTCCAGACAAAATTGAAGGTTATTGTTGGTTGTTGTGTTTCTTAAAACTCTTTAAAGTTTGTGTCGCTCTTTTTTCACCCTTTACTGGTGATTTGTTAGAAAAGCCTTGTTTCTCTTGTAGAGTTTCTCTCATTCTGGATATGCAGTTGCATTCTCTTGGTGGTGTTTATCCTGCTCCCCTGTCCTCATTCTCTCCTATAAATGGGAATTTAGACCTAGAAGCTTGATCTGTTTCAGGTTCAAGGTTTTGGGGATGTTCTGTTTTTTTATGACAGGAATATTTCATAACTAGTAATCCACCAGGAGGCACATGATGTCCAGTTGTCTCTTTCTTTGCGATGTTAGACATTGATTTATGACCTGTGCCTGTATCTGTTGTTTCACACGGGCTTTGTAAACTGATCATATTCCAGTCCTCTTGTTCCTACTTTGTTTATTAGCCAAAATTCTCTCATGGAAACGTTCTGTCATCAGTTGTTTGGTTAATCTGGCATGTGGTTGTACAGAAAAAGCAGGTGTGTGGTTTTCTTTTTTTTGTTTCTTTTAGTATCATTATGCGGTTGTAGATTTAAAATTATTGGATGCTTTTGACTCCATTGTAGTTTCCTCTTGCATGCATGATGATATTGTTGGGGTCAATTTATAGCCCCCTTGGACTATAGCCCACCAGGCTCCTCTGTCCATGAGATTCTCCAGGCAAGAGTACTGGGGTGGGTTGCCATGCCCTCCAGGGGATCTTCCTGATGCAGGGATTGAACGCATGTCTCCTGCATTGCAGGCAGATTCTTTTGCTGAGCCGCTGGGGAAGCCCATTTTCCTCTTCTGATGCTTGCATTATACAGTCTTTGGGCCAGGGGAGTATCTTTAGTTGGCTCCTTTGTCCTTTTGATGTGACCCTTATGGTTTTTGATAGCAGCTTCCTTGCTGTCCTGTGTCTTCCTGTGTATTCTTGGATTTAGAGTGAACCAAATTCTGCAGAACTTTGATTCCTTTTAGTAGGAAATGCTATTTCAGAGCTACAACTTGGGTAGGGTCTCTGTTACCCTCTATCCCCCTTCAGAAATGGATCCCACCTACTGTGTCAACTTTTTGATCCATGATAAAAACTTTCTTTGCTCATTAATCTCATGCTTGGCTCCTTTGGCTCTCATTCTGCATTTCTGTGCTTGGGCTTGTCATCCTGTCCTTTTGTCCCTTAAGAAAAAGACCAAACTGAAAAATGCTCCCAGGACAGTTCATGGTTTGACTCTCATGTTGAAGGCCAGAGCTCACATTAATTTAGGCTTCACAGAAGACTTTAATCATTGCCTTCAGTCCTGTCTCCCTGATGGTTTGTTCTGCACCTTGTTTAAATAACCAGAAGGTGAGAGATTCCTTGTCTCATTACCACTCTGAGCCATTCAGACTGCAAGCTATATTTTGAGGATATTGTTGGGGTCAATTTTGCATGCCTGTGTTTGAATAAATACTTGTTGAGTTGAGTTTTGTACTTTTCTCTTCTGAAATGATTAAAATAGAATATATTTACTCTCTCTTTAAAGAATTTATCACTAATACATTATTTTTATGAGCTAAAAAATTTTAAAGCCCTGTAGTTTTAGGCAGATTTGTTTGTTGGAGTCCTAGATGGAACACAGCTATTGTTGGAATTAGCTGCCGTTGTTGGAATACAGTAGTAAGCCTTTAAGTCTAAAATGAGTGTTTTTTTGTTTCATGAGTCTCCTATTAGACTTATTTTTAGTAATTTCTATCTTTCTATCTGGCATTTCTATCTTTTAGTAATTCTATCTGTAATTCTATTACTAATTTAGGCATTTTGGAAATTGTTTGATGCCCAAGGTTGGTGCAGCACAGAACATGCACTTTGGCTGGAAAAAAAGAAATCTCATTTTAAAATACATCTACAGTACTCTCTTCAGAGGTTCCATTTAGGCCTGGAGTTTCAGCTTCAGTAATATTTCTTTTGTTGTTGGTGAAACAAAGCTGTATGCGTTCACAGTCCAGCCAACACAACCTCACAGCAAAGTGACTAGCACTGAAATTACCATCATTCGTGACATCCTAGGAAATTAACCAGCATCCTGTCCTGTGAAATTTTGGATACTCATTTAACATCTCGCCCCACCACAATCCCTTCCCGCCTTCCCCCTCCTTCGCCCCCCACCCACTCCCTGCCCCCCCACACCTTTTTTTTTAAAGCACCGAGCTTCATTTAATGGTTCGTCTGTATTAAGTACAGTAAAGTAGGGGCTTATTCCCTTCCTCCTCCTCCAGGGGTACACAGAGAGGGCAAGGGGTCCTGTAATTCACAGGCAGGCCTCCGTGCCCTGAGGTTAAACTGGTTTCACAAAGGGAATTTTCTTTATGGTCCTGTGGCTTCCTAACACAGTGGAGGCTTCAGGAGGCAAGTGGTAAAAGCTACCAAAGAAAAAGCTGGACTGGAGCCACTGACGTCATGTCAGTAAATCTGCTGGAGGAGCCCAGCTGGGTAGTGCCTGCCAGGCAGCCTTTGCACTTTGGCCTTGCCGGATCAACTGGTCTTACTGCTTCTTCCATCCCTGCACCCTCCCCTTCCCCCACAGCACTCCATCCCCTCACCCCCTCATCCCTTTCTCCCATTTTTGTTTTTTTTCCCCCTCTTCCCTCTGTGTGACTGGGCAGCTGCACTTGTGTTGAAACCTGTAAATGGTTTGAAAGCCACCCCTGAAACTCGTCCTGATCTTAATGCCCTTAGGGGAAGGACCGGGGCAGGGAAAACCCAAGGGCTGATGGGCCAGAGAGGCTTGAAAGCTTTTCCTTAAGTGGGACTTTTTTTTCCCCCAATTATTTATTTGACTGCACCAGATCTTAGTTGCGGCCTGTGGAATCTTTAGTTGCATCATGTGGGATCTAGTTTCCTGACCAGGGCTCAAACCCGGGCTCCTGCTTTAGGAGTGTGGAATCTTAGCTACTGGACCGCCAGGGAAGTCTCTGTAGGGGAACTTCTTGATGATGAATGAATCTATAGGGACTTCATGGGGAGCACTCGGAGGTACCAGCTCCCAGCTCCCAGCTCCCGACAACTTTGAGAGTGGTTTGCTTTTCAGGACGTGTGTGTGTGTGTGTGTTTGTGTGTGTCTAGTGGGGAAAAGAGAAGACTGGTCAGAGGATGGGTGGAAATACTGAGTTGCAGTCTTCCTGTAATGGATGATTTAAGAGAATGAGTTCCACCATGAGCCCTTTATTACCTATTACTCATTGGTCAGCTAACCCTGAACTCTCCCTGGTTTGCAGTTGTAACAGTTAAATCTAGAACTACACGCTGCTTTCCGACTTTGGTTTTTTCGAGTCACCACTCCAGATGCGCCTAAATTAAAATATTGCTGTGCTAAATCTATTTTTACATCTAGGAGAATGACATCTAAAAATAAACCTTATCCCACCTGTTTTTCGCTTTTGGGAAGTTTGGCTTCCCAAGACTTGTGCTACCAAGTCACAGCCCACAGATCAGGCTTTTGATCACGGCTTCCAATGTGAAGTCCGCATTCTGCTTTTCCTGCTGTGGGTGTGATATTTTCATTGTTTCATTAGCCATTGTCCTCCTGTTTATTTTGCTGTGAATATTCATTTGCAAATAAGAGTGAAGCATGGGTTCAGAGTGGTTTTGAAGTTCCTGAGTGTTAGGGTCAGAAACATATTAAAAGTAGTATCTTATCCATGAATCATTAGATGAGTCAGTTCCTGAAACCACTACAAGCCTCATAGTTCTTGGCTACAAGCAAAAGCAGGAAATCCAGGCTTCAATAACTTCCTTTCCCAGTCCTGGCTGTAGTCGCGTTGGTGGTTAGGTTCTGCTGCCTGCCTTTGTAAAGCGGTAGGAAGATGTATGTCTGAGGAACAAAGACGCGCGAGTCAATTTACTGAAAGTGTTTATTATTTGTGGTCTTGCTGTGAATGTCAGGCTGCATTGGCATACCCTGTCCTGCACAACTCAGGCCAGGCAAGGCGGCTGGCTGGTCCAACAAGATGCCCCCACAAATGCACGGGGAGCGTTTCAGGGAGCTTTAGCTCGGGTCCAGTGAGTCCTCGGACTTGAGGGCAAGCAAGCAGACACTAGGGGCAGAAAGCTCTGGAGCCCATATGTGTAGCTGAAGTATCCACTTCTTTTGTTTTGTTTGCCTTGTCGGGAGACAGAAGAGAGAGGAAGGGAGGAAGGGAGGGGAGAACACACGAGTGCCAGCCCGCCCAGCTCTAGCCCGGCTCTTGATCTTGCTTGCAGTTTACTTCCTTATGTACAGGGTCTTTTTTTTTTTTTTTTAATTCCTTTTACAGTGTTTCAGGCCAGTCTTACTGACTTCAAAATCAATTTGATAACTCTTTTATTAAGTATTGTAAAAAGTAAGGGAGAAATGTGAAATGCTGCCTCCCAAAGTCATGGGTCTCCATGCTCTATGTTCTGTATTTATTTATTCTCTTATGAGCAGCTTCCCCTCCTCTGCCTTGTCAAGTGGGGACAGACTCTGGTGTCTCTCTGGTGTTTTTATGCTTTGCTTGTGAGTTTATGGACTTTTCCCGTCTTAAAAAAAAATCAAAGTGAGTGTGATGCATTTTCATTTATCAATGCTAATGTTCTTCCCCGATGTTAATTGGTGTTGCCTAGCTGGGGGGATTTGAGAAAGTGGGACTGAAACGACTTTTTTCCGCCAAGTTTACATGGAATCATTGGAAGCTCTGCTAGGAGTCTAAAAATAGAGTGGGTAGACAAATCTTGTGAAAAAGATGAGGAAAGAGAAAAAATGAAACAGTGAGCAGTCACCTGTTGGTGCCATCTTTTAACTTGAGCTTGTTACCAATTCATAGCTGGCAGTAGCTCAGAAAGGTCAAATTCTGTTTCAGCCTTTATAAAGGATAAAGTAAAAGGAAATGCAAAAGTTTGCCTGCCTTCTTAATGAAGCCTGGCTGATTCAGAGCACAGCCAGCCTGGTAGGTGCCACTTTGTTCTTATTTGTCATTTGTATTTTGTGTTTGGGTAATTCTCTCTTCAACTTCGGTCTGAGTTAAGAGGTTCTGATGAGCTTTTGAGCAAGTTGGACTCGTTTTGATTTCAGAGGTTAGACTGAAAGTCATAACATCTGACTTTGGTTTTCCAAATTTCAGGCTTGTCCAAAAACCCCCCTTAGTCTTAGGTGAGTTTGTTAGGAAACTACTGGAAATATATTCCTCTTATTAATGTGTGAAGAGTAACTGTCTAAACTTGGAAGAGATTTTTCCTTACGTTGTGAGAAATACAAATCCAATTATTTTTATTTGTCCTACATTGATCTGAGAATTAACTTCTTTTTAATGTAGCTTTCAGGCTGGGAGTGCAGACTGAAGCTTGAATTGCTTACCGTCTCTGGACCAGGTTGTTCAGGGCCAGGGATTGATTCATTAATTAAAATCAATGTAAATGGATTTGTAAGCCTCCTGTAACAGATTATCTTATTAGCAACCACACAGAGCAGCCCATGATCTGGGAGGAATGTGTTTGTTGCCCTAGGTGCAATAGACCCCCCACTGATGGACTCTTTGGGTCTACTTTATGAGAAACCCAGAGGCTTTTGTAAGGAAGGAGCCTTGCTTAACCTTTACACTGAACAAATTCTTCCTGTGAAAAATGATTTTTAGGATGCCTGCCCCAGAAGGCTTTAGTTCCATGTGTGTTTCTCTCCCATGACTGCTGCTCTCCCCCACCCTTACTTACAGTCATGATTCAAGGGCACGTCCGTGTATTGGCCAGGTTCGGCCCGTTTCCAGGCAAGATTCCCGCCAAAAACCCTCCTCTAAAGAGAAAAGGAGAAACCAGGAATAAATTCCTTTTTGACAACAACAAAGTGCTTTTTTCCCTCCGACTCAAGCGACCAACAGGCAAACTACAAAGAAGACATTTATCTGTTATTTGAGGATCTGGCTGTACAGCTGTGCGTCCTTGGAGTGATGACAAGACAAGATGGTACCTTTGGAAAACCTTGTGGTTGTAACAGAAGTCAAAGTTCGAGAAGCCGTTGTCATTTTGTGTAATTGCGCTGGACAGGTGGATATCCTCTATTGTTAGACCAGCTCTCCCACCTTTTCTCTGCCGTCTGGATCAAAGGGGGATGTCTTATCCAAACTGAGTTGAATTCTCTCTCCTGCATATTTTGGGATTGAGACAGCAGTCCTAGTTGGTCTTTGACGCGCACCCTACAATTCTGGGAAAAGTTAACTGGGGAGTCGCTGTGTGACCCTTGGGTATACAGAAGCATAGGATGAAAACTGCTCTGCAGAGAGGAAAGGGCAAAGTGGTTGTGCAGAGGAGGAGATGAGAGATCTTGGGAATAGTCTCATTTCCGCATGGTTTTCCATTTCCTGGTTTCCATTTCCCATGAGGGCTGGCTGCAGTTCCTGATTCGGGGTCATTTGATAGACCCCTTGTCCTTATAATGAACCCACGTTCCCCTACTCTTATGTTTTTTGTTTTTTTTTTTCCTTAGGTTAGTGGGAGTGGGTTTCTGTTAATTGAAACCAAATGGTCTCTGGCCGACTAGTTTGCTGGGAAATCAGCCCTGTGTGATGTTCTGGAGAGGCCTCCTTAAGAGTGATAGCACGTGGCTTCTGCTTGGTCTGCAAGGCAGGGCTGCTGCCCTGGACCCAGTTTTCCAGTTTGGATTCTGTTTTGAGGGAACTAACTAGGTCAAAGCAAGAAGGATTACCCTCCGAACCTGTGTTTTAGACTGGAACATTTCAAGACCTTATGTAGGCCTTTCTGCTGGCTGGTTTGCCATGTGGATTTAGGTGGTGCAGCAGCTGGATTGAAATGTGGCAGGTAAGGAATTTTCCCAGTCATGCCCCGGGGCGCTGAGGAGCTCTGGTTGGTTGAGCACTGGGAAGAGGCAGGCCAGGTGTGTCATTAGGCCTGGGTGCCCTGCCTGGTGGTGCCAGCCCTGCCTTCCTCCCCTCCCATCACTGATCAATGTGGAAAGCACGCGCTCAGTGGCCTTTGGCAGATCTTGGCGATGATACATCCAGTGTGTATGTCGTGCACGTGTGTCCAGCTCCCTCTGTCAGAGAACCTTCCAGGTTCAACGGATTTTATTAGCAAATGGACCAAATAGCAAATGCCTCTCTTGAGGAGACCAGTAAGATGCATGTGTGCCCCTGGGGATGGTGTCAGAAACAAAAGGCCTGCTTCATCCGCTCTTCCCCAGGTCGGGGGGCCGTGGGGGGTGGCAGTGTAAATGGACAGGAAGAAGACTTAGGTGAAACTTCACTTTTAGAAATAACAAAGGAGAAGTTGTTGAAGGGGAGAGGATTTGTTTTGGGAAACCCTTACCAGGTGTATTAGGAGATGTGTAGTATTGGCATCTTTTACAAATTTGAAGCCATTATTTCATTCAGGCTTGATATGACATGTTCTACCTGTGGGTCTTTTTTTTTTTTTCTTTTTTTTAACTGAGAAAGTTTGGAGGCTTGTTTTTTTTTTTTTTTTTGATTGAAGTATAGTTGATGTATAATATATAAGTTACAGGTATATAAGAGTGATTCACAATTTTTAAAGGTTATGCTTCATTTATAGTTATGATAAAATATTGGCTATATTCTCTGTATTGTACTATATATCCTTGTAGCTTACTTTATACATAATATTGATAGTTTGTTCTTCTTAATCCCCTGCTCCTATATTGCCCCTACCCCTTGCCCCTTTCTGCGAGTAACCACTAATTTGTTCTCTATATCAGTGAGTCTGTTTCTTTTCTGTTATATTTACTAGCTTGCTGTATTTTTTAGATTCCACATATAAATGAGATCATACAGTATTTGTCTCTGTCTGACTTACTTCACTCCAAGTCCATTCATGTTGTTGCAAATGGCAAAGTTTTATTCTGTTTATGGTTGTGTAGTATTCCATTGTGGGCTTCCCTGGTAGCTCAGTGGTAAAGAACCCACCTGCCAGTGCAGGAGAAGCACGTTTGATCCCTGGGTCAGGAAGATCCCCTGGAAAAGGAATTGGCTGCCCACTCCAGTGTTCTTGCCTGGGAAATCCCATGGACAGAGGAGTCTGACTGGCTACAGTCCATGGAGTTGCAGAGTTGGACATGACTTAGCAAGTAAATAACAACTACCATAACAGAATTCCATCGTATGTGTACACACACACACACACACACACACACACACACCATCTTCTTTAACCATTCATCTTTTGGACACTTAGGTTGCTTCCATATCTTGCCAATTATAAATAATGCTGCTATGAACATTGGGGTAAATGTGTCTTTTTCAATTAGTTTTTTTCAGATGTATGCCCGGGAGTGGAATTGCTGGGGCGACAGAGGATGAGATGGTTGGATGGCATTACCGATTCAGTAGACATGAGTTTGAGCAAACTCTGGGAGACAGTGAAGAACAGGGAAGCCTGGCGTGCTGCAGTTCATGGGGGTTGCAAAGAGTCAGACACGACTTAGTGACTGAACAACAACAATGGTAGTTCTGTTGTTCTGTTTTTAGTTTTTATGTTCTACAAGTCTTGTTCATAGTGTTTAGTTTGTATATTTAGAAAGTGGAAACCTGGAGAATGTTTTTTCTTTTTCCTATAAATTGAGAAGAGATTGGAAAGGGGGACAACTTAGACATTTATTGGGACATGGACATGAGGGGTTCAGACTGAGACATGTATGTTCCCTATGTCACATACCTAATAAAAAACATCTAAAATTTACATGATATTTTACAGTTTACACAGTTCTTTCAATAACTTAACTTACTTAAACCCTCATAACCACTTGGTTTTTGTAAGTGAGGAAATACAGCCTGAGAGATCAGGTGGCTAAGCTAGAATCGCACAGCCAATAAGTGGTTAAACGGCGACTGGGGAAACCACCACCAGGATGCTGCTTAAATGCTTGTGGGTCTCCTTTGCTGTGTTCCCTCACCTTTGTCAGCCTCTATTGTAACAGGAGAATATGTGAGGACAAGGCTGCAGTGAGGTGACGTGGGCATGGGGGCGGCGGGTTGAGAGTGGGAAAGCAGTGGTTTTAAACTACAAGTTCAGACAGGTCTCTGCAGTATTCAGAGCTCAGAAAAAGCAGGAAAGGAAAGGACTCAGACAATCTTGTCCACTGGATTTCAAACTAGGCTGAATACCTTTGTTACCTCAGGAGTTAGAAAAAAAATGACTCCTTTTTTTTTTTTTAAATGTGTAAGACTTTTCTCCAGTAATTCCAGAGTACGACAGCCTTTTGCATGCAAATGGAAAACCTAGAAGCCATAAAGGAAAAGTTGATAAATCTGATGTAAAATTAATTTCTGCATGGAAAGTTATATAACAGGGAAAATCAAAAGGGAAATGACAAACTGGGAACGAATATATACAATTCCCCCCATATAATGTTCTGGTCACATTCCACCACTTCGGGTATAGCGGTGTCTCCCTTTTAGATCATTTTGGTTAGTTTTTTTTTTTTTTTTTAACAAAGGAAAATAAAATATTGTTGCTGAGAACTTTGGAGTTATATTCTGAAACGCCTTACTGAAATTCACATCACCTGTTTATTAAACCCTTTCATTTTGGATACAAATACCCAACTTGTGGGCTTACCAATGATAAAGAATCCACCCGCCAAAGCAGGAGACACAAGAGACATGGGTTTTCTCCCTGGGCCAGGAAGATCTCCTGGGGCAGGCAATGGCAACCCACTTCAGTATTCTTGCCTGGAAAATTCCATGAACAGAGAAGCCTGGAGGGCTACGACTGAGTGAGCGCACATGAACACAACCTGTGAGCATCTTATGGACAAGAACAGAATCCTCCTTTGTTTTTGTAACTCTTAACATCTAGTTGCTTGACGAAAGCTTAAGTAGTGAGCAAAAAACCAAACCCTACCACGTATTTTAAAATTGTTAGAAAGGTGACATTTTATGTGTAGAGTGCAGTGGAAATCAGTTTTGCATATGTTTTAGTTTCTGCTGGCTTTCTTAAAAGCCACAGTGATCTTAAAAAACTTTCCCTTCTGTGATGGAAGAATTTCTAGAAATTGTATTTCTTGACTCACATTTATTTCCCCCTCACTCTGAAATGAGAAGTGTGGGATATTTGGATGGCGTTGGTCAGTCATTTTAAACACTGCTGCTTTGGCTCTCTAGTTTGTGATTTCAGGTCTATATTTGGAATAAATTGAAACTCCAGTGCTGTTGGAGGCCTTTAACACATTTGCTGCCAAGGGGCTTGGTTTTGTAGATTTTATTTAGTTCAGTTGATTGTTTTCAAAATAATTTTTCTTGAAGAAATAATCACAGTACCTTCACTGGTTGATTCTGTGGTCCTCTCCTTGAGTTCCATTAGAGATGACTTGAGAAAAAGCAAGTCTGTCTTTTAACACATCTTTGCTTTATAGTCCAGCTTTTGAGCAAAATACCATGGCGCTTCCCCATGATGACCCTGTTGTCTACCCCTTTTGAATTTGTGTTTGCTTCTTCATGTGGACAGTGTACACTGTTTGAGGAGTGTGTGTAAGCCCGTTGTGTTTTCTTTAATAAAACTGCGTTTACCCTTGTGTAGACAGATTGTGTTCTCTGAGTCTAAATTCTTAGAGAACACTGGGAGCTGTTTACTTAGATCTTTTTTCTTTCTTTAAATAAAGCGCTTCCTCTAGTTTATCAGCTTTAAAACTGTTAAAAGTCAGCCGGACAAGTTGGTTGCAGGGAAAAGGCCCTATTCTGGAGTGGTTTGAATTCAGTAACTATATTTTGGAGGGAAGGGCTTTTATGTCCCCATAAGCTATATCAAACAAAACAAAACTATAAAAATAAAACACAAGCTAAGGTCACAAACCTAAATTAGGCCTTTTTTTTTGACCTGGTAAGTCAGGTTTTGGGGAAAGAGGGAGGCTTGAATGCATGTGGTGTTGCTCTGATAAAAGACTTCACTGAGTTAGGGGCACAGTTGAGTAATTGGAGCAGATTGTAGGTTCTCATTGTCTTTGGGCTTCAAAAAATGGTGAGAAATTTCAATTCACTTTATGCCAGGGTCTGTGTTGGGTGGTGGGTATCCAGAGAAGGATGAGGACCATAGGCTAGTTCAGAGAACTTGGAGGAACTCCAGAGAAGTGGGAGGGAGAGAGTTGTGTTAAGGGGGACTATTCCAGTCTTCTATGATGAATGGTGTGATGGGGAGGCGTGGGGTCTGCTGGAGAAGAGACATGGGGCTGGGGCTCCTGAGTTCCTCCCAAAGCTACAATAAAGAGAACTTACATAGGGAATGTGAGCTGCTGATCTTTATGGCTTCCTGGACTATGTGGACTACCCTCAACATGAAAAAGATGAGTTTCTGTAAGAAATCCTATCCAACAAGTGACAAGATAATGCAGGAAATGTAACCAAACACTTGGCTATAATGGAAGACAAACTTGCTGGAGGGCTGCCTGCTGCAACCTTGGGGGCTGGTCTTCTTGTTCCCCTCTCTGGCTGACTCCAGAGCCCTTCTTTTGATCTGCTTACAGGCTTTATAGTCAGAGACCTGGAGGAGATAGAGCCACCTGGTTTTTGCACGGGCTTCTTTTATCCCCGGGGCACCCGGGAATGGTGAATTCTGCTGTCAGCGCTGGGGCCTGTCCCATGAACCAAATCCTGGGCGGGGTGTCTGGGAGGCAGGCAGTCCCAGATGTCACTGGATTCCAGCTTGCAGCTGTACAGGGCGAGGATGTTGGAATTGACCCTCAGTCTTACCTCTGGTAACGTCATGGACGAGGTTTAGCAGAGTATCTCTTTTTCTTTGGGCTCCTTCCCTAGGCTGGTTCCTCGTCACAGCTCCCATCTGTAAGTGCGGTGGCCAAGTCCCCTGTCCTTTTTTACTCCTCATAATGATGCTGAGCATAGAAAGGGTGAGGAATGTTGACTCCGTCTTAGAGAGGGAAGATGTGAGGCTCAGAGAAGTGCACGGGTGTGTAAGGATCAGAGTCCAGCACAGTGTCGTCCTCTGAGTCTTTGCCAAGTGCTTTTATTGCTGAGCAGCCCCTCTAGCAGCACTGCTTTTCTCCCGGGCTGCAAGCCTTTCCTCCCCCTCCGCGTTCTCTGCTGTCACAGATCGATTACTTCCTTTCCATCCCCCTTGAAGCTGCTCCCATCCTCTTGTCTGGATTACTCTAGTCGTCTCTGAGATAATCTCCCAACTTCAGGGTGTCTTATCTGGTCACCGTCATTATCCAGTGATACTTCTGTAGCAGTTTTTATGGGGGACATTATTCTTACTGCTTTGTAAATTCATTTAGGGTCGCAATTCTCTGAATGAGATAGTATTGTCATCCCCATCTAATAGATGAGGAAGTAAGTAGAGGCACAGAAATTAAAAACCTTGTCCAGAGTTACACACCTAGTAGGTGTCAGGGCTGGCTGGCCCCAGTGGCTCTTAGCCGCTATACCTGATCCTGGATTCTTGTTGCTCAGAAGCTTCCTCTTCCCTGGGTCAGTCATCACTCAGTCCACAAGCTCATTCTCCTAGACCTGGTAGTTGAGGCCCCCGCTGTGTGATTTCAGTATATCTTTCTAGCCCGTATCCTACAGTGTGTCCTTCCAACAAATTGGATTTTCCTCATATCCAGTAGGGGCTCCCCTGGTGATTCAGGTGGTAGAGAACCTGCCTGCAATGCGGGAGGCCCAGGTTCGAGCCCTGGGTCAGGAAGATCCCCTGGAGAAGGGAGTGGCAACTCACCCCAGTCTTCTTGCCTGGAGAATCCCATGGTCAGAGGAGCCTGGCGGGCTACAGTTCATGGGGTTGCAAAGGGATGGACACGACTGAGCGACTAACACTTTCACTTTCATGTCCCATACAGGCTTTACTCATGCCGTCCCTCTACCAGAAAAGCTTCCCTTGGCAGAGAAGCCTCTGCCACCCATGCTGTTTGTGATGATGGTTGTGACATTGTGCTCACTGGGATTTCCATGCCCAGTCCAGGGGCATCACCTGGTACCCTGGTTTGTAAGGCTCAAAGAAAGAGGAGCACCTTCTCCATCTGTCTTGTCTGAAAACCTCCATTTCTCTGTGGATATCTCCTTCAGGAAGTCTCTTCCTTCTTTACCAGAAGGAACCTTTACTTCCTTTGTCCCATCAATGCTTTAATAGCACTTTCACCATCCAGCATGTCTTACTGGCTTTTATAGGTGTCCTTCCTCATAATCTGTATGCTCTTTCAGGGTTCAGGATGTGGCTTGCACAGCTTTATGATCTCCATGGTACTTTGCATATAATAGATATTCAGAATGTATCTGTGGAGTGAGTGAATTTGGGGCCCCTGGGATTCAGTTACTGCATCCCTTGGAGAGCTGGGTGACCAGTGCCCAGTGTGCGTTCACCTGCTAGAGCAGCTATCTATTGCATGGGCTCTGGGTTCTGCTCTTTATTAAATTTCTTCCCTCTTAAATCCAAGATCCTTCCCCTTTATTTCAAACCCTTTATAACACAAGTTTGTACAGCCATCGTTTAAGCAAATTGGCTAAAACCCCAGGTATCCTGGAAGTCCAGTGGCCTTGGACATGCTTTTTAAAAACTGCATGGGTTTTAGTGCATGGAAAGAGTTATGTTAGAGGAACTCGATTTCTGCCAAGTCAGAGACATGTATTATATTTATCTTCTATTCTGGCTGAGTCGGCATTGTGGTTGGTTGGTTTGGGGAGCTCCCCTCCATGTACCTAGACCAGAGGAAGATGATGAATGTGTTGGCCAAGCCTCCCACTAAGCACAGGGAGGGTGCGTTGTGACCACTTAGTTTGGTATGCGGAATTTGCTGGAGGAGCCGCTCTTGGCACTTAACAGATGATTGAGGTGTCTGAGACCAGACGACCCAAATCGTACTAATCCTGCTGGTGAGAAAGTCTTGCTGCTCCCTCCCATTCTCCTGGCCAGCCACTCCCACCCAGTGTTCCTCTATTTCAGCCACACTCAACTGTCTCTTCTGCCTGCGTGCCTTCACTTCCTCCTGCATCTACTGGGATATGTTCTTGCTGTTGTTCGGCTGGTGCTTCTCTCTAAAGAGAAGGATATGCAGTGTTTCACAGAAGCCTTCTCGACTCCTGCAGGTTCATACAACTAAGGCTTCTTTCCCTTCTGCTAGTTACCCATCGCCTCCCCCAGTTTGCCTTAGCATTGATTGCATTGCCCTCTATATCTTGGACCTACTCCATCCTCTCCCTCTGAGTCCCTTGAGGGCAGGAACTGGATCTTATCTGTGTATCCTGCCTGGTACACAGATGCTCAGAGCGTGCTTGCACAAATCAAGGTATTTGGATGTGATAGTAATAGCATTTGCCAACTGCTGTACCTGTTTGGTTAACAGAGGTGAGTTCTGGTGGTTGATAGTCACTCATTTTGGGTGTCTTCAGGTTACTTTTAAGGGTATGGAGGAATGCTCCAAAATAAAATATAACTAAATGTATGTTAATGAAAACATACCCACGCATATGGCTTGTGAAGTAGACCTCCAGTGAATGTCTGTGCGATGACCGAGTTAACCCACAAGTGAGTGGATGAATGGAATGAGTCTCCGTCCTCTGGGAACGGGGAAGGCGGGGGAGAAAGGGCTGCACATCTTCACTGCTCTCGAAGCTGCACAAGTTGCTCAGCTCGAAGGCTGAGGCAAGAGCTGAGCTGACAGAAGCTCCCCGAGAATCCACATTTCTTCTTTCTCGTCGTTTCTCTTTTTGAGAACCAGCAGGTCGTGAGTATCACCTCACCTGTCCCTAGATCCCAGGGTGTTACTGTGTTCTTCAGGCTCCTAGTTCTACCACCAGATTTCAGCCTGACGTGGCGCTTGCACCGCAGCACCCCAGTCCTCTGTGACTGTGATTGGTGTCACTGTGGAGTGATGCGTCTGGACAACCAAACGCTCCCCCTGGTTAGTGAAATAGCGGGGCTGGGTGACTCGTGCTTTTATGATGCACCCCCGTGGAAGTGTGGATGGTGCGGTTGTCAACATTTTGCATGCATCTGTATATATTTATCTAGGCAAACATGAGAAAGACCAGTTTTTTTTCCACACTTCTGACGCACACACCAGTGAAGACAATTTCATCTTCTATTGTGAGAACAATGGCAGCAAAAATTGCCAAAATGTTGGTTTGTATACAGCTGTTACTAAAAGTTGTGTGTTGTAAATATATGCAGAATTCCACTTATTCAATAGATAACATTTTAGAATGATGCTGTACATCTAATATACAGTGTAGACCTTATTCTATGACATTGTATTTTTATTTTTATTAGTTATTTGTAATGACATGGGTAATAATTCTTAGAAGTTTACTTTTTCATGCTGCAATTTGTTGACCACTCAGGGAAAGGTTGAGCTTCAGATAATTCAGATGAGGCAATAAATCACTTTTTTACATTTGTTGACGAAATCCATTACCTAAATCTCTCAAATATAATTTGGTACCCTTGCTTGCATCTTGCTGAAACTTTTACAATAAATTGAATGAGCTCCATTAAGCAATATGGGTTTGTGTTCTCACTGTGCGTATTTACAAAGGCTGGTAGAGTGTCAAACTTAGTTTGAACTTAGTGTGCGAAATGAAATAAATTTGACTCTTGAAATTTTGCATAAATATCTGTCAGAGCCTGGTACCAAGCATCTGGGGATTTTCAGAGCTGACCTCAGAGAACATTGAATTATGTTCCAGGATGCATTTTGACAGTGCTTTCCTCCACAAATAAAAGCCTAAATTAGTCAGTGAAACCACTCTTCAGTTCCCTCCAAACTGAACATTTCCCAATAAGACATGTAATCCAATTTGAAATAAAAATTTCCTATTGTCCTAAGTTTAGGTTTCTGGTTTGTTTAATTGTATGGATTCCTGATGCTGTAAGGAAAAGGTTAAATAGATGTCATTTGAATTATTTTTGAATCAGGATTTTTTATTCCTGATTTATATTCCTTTATATTTTCTATATTCTAGGAAAAATAAAAGGGACATATATTAGATGCTTTATTTGGAATTAAACTTACATTCGTGAGAGCAGCCTCACTGTGTTTATAATAAATAATTACTATGAGAAATTCATATACCACTTTTTACCTGTGTTATATTTTGGGGGAGTATGTAAGCTTTCCTTTGACAGAGGGTGATTCTGCTGTTAAAAACAATTACCATGATGAACTTCCCTGGTGGTACAGTGGATTAGCATCTGCCTGCCAATGCAGGGAACACGGGTTCGATCCCTGGCCCAGAAAGATTCCAACTTGCTACATAGCAACTAAGCCTGTGCACTACATCTGCTGAGTTTGTGCCCTAGAGCCTAGGCTCCACAACAAGAGAAGCTCCTGTACTGCCACAAAGAGTAGCCCCTGCTTGCTGCAACTAAAGAAAGCCTGCACGCAGCAACAGTGACCCAGTGCGGCCAAAAATAAGTAAATTAAAAAAAAAAAATTAAACCAAACACAACATTGCCATGATCTTTTTCAAGCTGACAGTGGGGCTTCAGGGCGGTAGCCTGCTGTGCTGAATTAGAAGCTATCACTGAACCCCTTTCCTCCTGGCTCCATCTAGGATCCTCAAGATCCTCTGGGGTGGCTGGATCAGATGTGACACTCCCCGTGCACGCGGCCCTGCAGTTCCTGAACGCTCCAGGCTCGAGTGGGAGGGGCAGCCTGGCTGACCCCAGTGGAATCATGGTGGTCACAGCCGTGTCTCCTGACACTCCCCATGACAGTCCTCTTTTCTCAGAGAAGAGCAGGTTTCAGCCCCATTTTATGCTGATGGGAAAGCTACTCTGAGAAAGGGCCTATAAGATTGGCCCAAGGTTGTCCCTTGACCTTGACCCCAACACTCTTTTCACCAGGTGATTCCACACTTGCAGATCTCTCTAGCTGTGCCCAGGAGGAGAGTTTTCTTTAATAAAACATGTTAGCTCCAAATTGTTGGCCAGTTGGAGATTTTCCAGAAAGCTTAAGAAAGGGAAAGCAATAACAACATTTGCAACACTTTTTTTTTTTTTTTTTTAGCAGTAGCATGCCAGCATAAGACTTGTTTACTTGCGGTGCTGTCCTTGTGTGCCTGGATGTGCCTCTCGTTTTCTGTGGAGACCAGTTGATGTGTTCTTTCGAAAACACTGGACCCGAGACCTTAGGATCACCCTTCCACTCCTCCTCACACTTTTTTCTTTGGCAGCCAACCAGCTGCCTGCCTCTGTGTGTCAAAGCCGAAATCCCTCCCCTCAAGGATGTGCTGGAGCTGTCTGCAAGCCATTTTAAGGCACATATTCAGTGTAGTGATGACTCTTGAATGAATATTCTGTGCTCCAGAATATTTCTATGATTCTTTGCTGTCAGCTTAAACAGAAGTCACTAGACAGAAGCTTGTTTCTTAAGGATCACAGGCATATCATGAACACCCACAGGAGTGTTGACCACTTGAAACAACAGGGCGATGAAGGCTGAAGAACTCCGTTTTGATAGACTTTTAGGATGTGCCTCCTGTTGTGTTTGTCTCTTCCCATCAGCTGTCAGCTTCTCTGCCTCTGGCAGGTGCCCCTTCTCTACTTTAGAGCCGTAAGTGGTCCCCTCCGGCTATGTATGCTGTGGGAAGCAGACATTAAGCAGGTTAGAAATTGCGAGTACATTAAGAACAAATTTCCCTGGTGACTCAGACAGTAAAGAATCTGCCTCTAATGCAGGAGACATGAGTTTGATCCCTGGGGTTGGGTAGATCCGCTGGAGAAGGGAATGGCTACCCACTCTAGTTTTCTGGCCTGGAGAATTCCATGGATTCTCCTGGAGAGGAGCCTGGTGGGCTGCAGTCCATGAGGTTGCAGAGAGTCGGGCCGCAACTAAGCAATGAACACTTTCTAGGAACAAACAGAGCAGAGCGATCACCTTAGTGACGTAGCTGATCCTGGGGGGTGGCCTGTGAGTGAAGCGTAACTGCTGTGGCAGTTCCCAGAGCCCCTCAGAGAATAAGAATAATTGGAGGGGATATCATTCAGTACATAAAGGTTACATCTGCTAACCCCAGCCTTCCACACCATCCTTCCCCCAAGCCCCCTCCTCCTTGGCAACCACAGGTCTATTCTCTGTGTCTGTGACTGTGTTTCTGTTTCATAGGTAGGTTCATTTGTGTTGTATTTTATGTTCCACATGTGTGAATGTGAGGAATTCGTGAGAAATTCTGCGCGTGCATGTGTGCTCAGTTGTGTCCGACTCTTTGCAGCCCCGTGAGCTATAGCCTGCCAGGCTCCTCTGTCCATGGGATTCGCTAGTAGGCAAGAATACTGGTGTGGGTTGCCATTTCCTACTTGAGGGGATCTTCCCCACCCAGGGATCAGACCCAGGTCTCTTGTATCTCCTGCGTTAGCAGGCAGATTCTTTACTACTGGCACCACCTGATTCCACATGTAAGTGATGTCATAAGATATTTATCTTTCTCTTCCGACTGCTTCACTTTATGATCATCTGTAGTTGCGTCCATGTTGCTGCAACTGGCATTGTTTCATTCTTTTATGACTTAGTAATATTCCATTGTATATGTGTACCACATCTTTATCCATTCATCTGTCGGTGGACATTTAAGTTATTTCCATGTCTTGGCTACTGTGAATAGTGCTGTGTGAACACAGGGGTGAATGTATCTTTTTGAATTAGAGTTTTGTCTGAATATATGCCCAGAAGTGGGATTGCTGGTTGGTTGTTCAGTTGCTAAGTCATGTCTGACTCTTTGTGACCCCATGGACTGCAGCATACCAGGCTTCCCTGTCCTTCACTGTCTTCCAGAGTTTGCTCAAATTCATGTCCATTCAGTCAGTGATGCTATCTAGTCATCTCATTCTCTGCCACCCCCTTTTCCTTTTGCCTTCAATCTTTCCCGGCATCAGGGTCTTTTCCAGTGAGTTGGCTCTTTGCATCAGGTGGCTAAAGTATTGAGGCTTGATTGCTGGATCATATGGTAATTCTGTTTCTACTCAAACTAGGACTTTAAAACATTCATTAATAAAGGAATAGTTGAATAAACTCCAGAAAAACCATGTAGTGAATATTATAAAGTTTTTGAAAATGATGAGGTCATCTTGTACTAATATATTGTTATGGAAAGATGGCAAAGCACTTATATGAGAAAGTTAGATTATGGATCAATATGTGTAGTGTGATCCTATTTTTAGTATATATCTGTGTGTGTATAAAATGAGTGCATGCATGCTAAGTCGTTTCAGACATGTCCGTCTCTTTGTAGCCCCATGGACTGCAGCCCACCAGGCTCCTCTGTCCATGGGATTCTCCAGACAAGAATACTGGAGTGTGTTGCTACACCTTCCACCTTCTTCCAGGGGATCTTCCTGACCCAAGGACTGAACCCATGTCACTTATATCTCCTGCATTGGCAGGTGGGTTCTTTACCACTAGCACCAGCTGGGAAGCCTCCCTCTTTCTTGTCTGTAAAGACTACAAACAGGCTATTCACCCTCCTAGGTTTTACTGAGAATCATTAAAACGAAACTGATGAAGCAAAGGTATCAGAGTAACAAAGGTAAAGTGGCAAAGATGAAAGAAGCAAGGTGACAAATGAACAACAGTAACAGTGAGGCAGACTTGAGGCCCCTCAGAGGCTCTGCTGCTACAGGACTGTTGTCTCTGAGCCTCGGTCCCTAACTCCTGGTCAGATTCCTGGACTCATCTGTCACTCCCCAGGGTTGAACGTGCCAACCTTCCTCTCTTCTTAGCTCCCCTCTCCATGTCCTCCCAATATCTTTTTCCATCAGGTCCCTCAGCCCAGCGTTAGGCACCCGTGTGTAATTAGGGTGCCCTCGGCTAAATGTGGAATGTCCATGTTCAGGTCCCCTGGGGAGTTTACATCTTTTGAGGGATACTCTCTGTAAAAGCCCTATCCAGGGGCAGTCGTCTTAAATTATTTCTTCATGGATTCACTCTTGTCCTCAAAAATCTTCCACCTGCCCATCCATTTGCCCTTTCATCCCTTTCTTCTTGCTTCCTTGATCCAATAATTAAAGCTCCTCCTTGGATCAGATCACTGGTCTAGCCCTCAGATATGAAACCATCAAGGGCCTCTCAGGTCTTTCCAGCCATCACTGGCCCTGCCCCCTTCTGCGAGCCCTGTTTACATTTCTACACTCACCCAACTTTGGTTGATGCTTATGCGTGCCTCCTACCCCAGTTATCTACTGAATGCCAGAGTGTGCCAGGCACTGTCCTAGGCACCAGGGCTATAGCTGTGAGTGAAACAGACAAAGGTCCCTGCCCGAATGGTGCTTGCCTTGGGATGGAGAATTGGGTGGTCCTCAAGTCACCGATTCTGGCTTCTGTTTGGGACCATCTAGCTGAGTTTGGTTTCAGCACCGTCCTCTCCCACAGACTCCTTATTGCTGTAATTCCATGCCCTGGAGTCATTCCTTCTCCAGAGACACAGGTGTGATGATACCTTGTGACCTAGTGTAACCCGCAGAACAAGTGTGAGAGAGATGATATCGTTTCTATAATAGTTCAGAGGGGCTTCTTGAGGGATTGGAGAATGGAATCTAGCCTGGAGACTGAGGCTGGGAGAGAGGGCAGGTGTTGGGTTCAGCTGGTGGTTGAAAAGGGGGAGGCAGGGGTAACTGCATCTGCTTCAACTGGTTGCTGGTCACAGGTGTTCTGCTCCTGGGGAAGCTTGTTTCTGGAAGTAGCGGCAGACCAGCCCCCATCCTGGGGAGCAAGTGGGGCTCCTGGAGGGTCTTCACCAGGAGGGGCTGGGGTCAAGGGGTCACCTCCTCTGCATGACTTGGGTTTTATATTGGGTTGCCAGATACAACACAGGACGTCCAGTTATATCTGAATATCAGAAACAATCAGTACTTCTTTAGTAATAAGTCTGTCTCATGATTTGAATTTCAGAGAAGCAATATTTGGGTCAGAGTTATAATACAAAATTATTCATGTTTATCTGAAATTCAAATTTAACTGGGCATCCTGTATTTTATTTCTAAATCTGGCAACCCAGGCTCTAGGGGTACCTGGCTCAACAGAGGTGGCAAGGAACATGAGGAAAAGGAGGACAATGATAACCCTAAATCAGCTGTGTTGTTTTTTCTTTTTAAATAAAAGCTTGACACAGGAATACTGTGCTCACTTCCTAGTTTACCTCAAACTGAGACTGTAATTTGCCTCCTTTCTACTGAGAAACATCACAAAGAGGTTGTAACTTAGTGACTTGGGCTAGATCTCAGCTCTGGTGAGAACTCCAGCTGGTTCTCTCGGCCCTGCCCTCATTTCTGTTGCATTGGAGCAGCAGGACAAGCAGAATCACTCAGCCTCTGTCCAGCCCCACTTACTCTCTGAGATAAAGGGGGTGTCTGAGGGGGAGCAGTGGGGAGTGTGGCTAGAAATGCCCCAGGTTTTCCTGCTGTCCTTGGGCCACTCATTTCCTGCTGATGTCTCTTCCCCTTTCATTGGGGACCAGAGGTCCTCGATCCTGAATCCTTGAACTTAAACCATTGATCAAGTGGTCCGTTTGTGTCTTTCTCCTGGACTCCCTTTAGGTTTTGTCTTTTTTCTAGCAATGCTTTTATTTAAGTCAGGGGTCAGCAAACTTTTTCTGTAAAAGGCTAGATAGTAAATATTTTTGGCTTCGCAAGCCATGTGATCTCTGTGCTACTCAGCAATGCACTTGAAGTCGGAAAGCAGCCAGAGATGATATGCAAACCAGTGGGTGTGGCTGTGTCCCAATAAAATTTTGTTTATGGATACAGAAATGTGAATGCTATGCAATTTATTATTCTCTTGATTTTTTCCAACTATTTAAAAATGCAAACGCCATTCTTAAATCGTGGGCCATACAAAAACAGATGGCAGGCCAGATTTGCCAACCCTGTTCTAAGTCAACAGCAGAGACCATTACAGATCCGAAGCCTGGCTCTAGTCCCCCACTTATGGGCTGAATGGCTTCTCGCCCTGAGGTTACAACTGCTGCTGCCACCACCAGGTGACTGAGTGGGCTGGGATTTTAGGCAGTGGGTTTGCATTTCAGCTTCCTATGATGTAAGTACAGACCCACATCCCAAAGTTTGCTATACAGAAGAGGTTCCCATGTGGGTTTGTAAACCTTCTTTATTTGTTTTTTTTTTTTTAACTTTTAAATTTTATATTGTAGTATAGCTGATTAGAGCTTCCCTGGTAGCTCAGTTGGTAAAGAGTCCAACTGCAATGCAAGAAACTGCAATGCAGGAAACCCCGGTTTGATTCCTGGGTTGGGAGGATCCCCTGGAGAAGGGATTGGGTACCCACTCCAGTATTCTTGGCCTTCCCTGGTGGCTCACATGGTGAAGAATCTGCTTGCAATGCGGGAGACCCGGGTTCGATCCCCGGGTCGGAAAGATCCCCTGGAGGAGGAAATGGCAACCCCACTCCAGTATGCTTGCCTGGAGAATCCCCATGGACAGAGGAGCCTGGCGGACTGCAGTCAGCGGAGTTGCAGAGAGTCAGATATGACTGAGTGGCTAAGTGCAGCATAGCTGATTAACAGTGTTGTGATAGTTTCAGGTGGACAGCAGAGGGACTCAGCCATACATGTATCCATGTACAAGTATCCATTCTCCCCCAAATTTCCCTACCATCCAGGCTGCCACATAACATTGAGCAGAGTTCCCTGTGCTATGCAATAGGACCTTGTTTGTTATCCATTTTAAATATAGCAGTGTATACCTGTCGATCCCAAACTCCCTCACTCTCCCTTCCTCCCATCCTTTCCCCCGGCACCAGAAGTTTGTTTTCTAAGTCTTGTAAATCTTATTTTGAAAATGAGCCATTAATGGTCAAGTCTGTCCATAGAGTCAGTAGTACAGTGAACATTCAGGCATTCCTCATTTTATGATGCTTTGATTTATTGTCCTTTATAGGTACTGCATGTTTTACAAATTGAAAGTTTGCGGCAACCCTGCTTTTATAGGTGCCATCTTTCCTCCAACATTTGTTCACTGTGTCTATCACATTTTGATAATTCTCACAATATTTGAAACGTTTTCATTGTTTTCTCTATTTGTTATTTTCATTATATTTACTGGGGTGATCTGTGGTCTTTTCTGTTAGTATTCTAGTTGTTTTCGGGCACTATGAACCGTACCCATTTAAAACAGTGAACTTAATCCATAAATGTGTGAGTCTGACCGTTCCACCAAGTGGCTGTTCCTTGATCTCTCTCCCTCTTCTCAGGCCTCCCTGTTTCCTGAGACACAGAAATATTGGAATTGAGCCAGTTAATAACCCTACAGTGGCCTTTGCTCAAGTGAAAGGAAGAGTCATACCTCTCTCACTTTAAAATCAAAAGCTAGAAATGATGAAGTAGGAAGTGAGGAAAGCATGTTGAAAGCTGAGACAGGCCCAGAACTACGCTTCTTGCATCAGTTAGCCAAGTTGTGAAGGCAAAGGAAAAGTTCTTGAAGGAAATTAAAAGTGCTACTCTAGTGAACACATAATGATCATAAGAAAATGAAACAGCTTTGTTGCTGGTTCATGGAGAGAAAGCATCAGTGGTCTGGATAGAAGACCATACTAGCTAGCCACAACCTTTCCTTAAATTAAGGTCTAATCCACACCATGGCCCTAACTCTGTTCAATTCTATGAAAGCCACTATTGGTGAGGACGCTGCAGAAGGGAAGTTTGCAGAGTTTGATTACTGAGGTTGAAGGAAAGAAACCATCTCTACAACATAAAAGTGCAAGGTGAAGCCGCAAACAAGTGCCGATGTAGAAGCCATAGTAAGTTATCCAGAAGATCTAGCTAAGATCATTAATGAAGGTGGCTACACTAAACAACAGATTATCAGTGCAGACAAAATAGCCTAATATTGGAAGAAGGCCAGCTCAGTCTTTCGTAGATAGAGAGGAGAAGTCAATGAATGCCTAGCTTCAAAGACAAGGTTAATGCAGCTGGTGATTTGAAGTTGAAGCCAGTGCTCATTTACTGTTAGGGAAATCTTAGGGCCCTTAAGAATTATGCTAAATCTATCCTGCCTGTACTATGTAAAAGGAAGAATAAAACACACCTGGTGACAGAATGATTTGCTGAATATTTTAAAACCATTGTTGAGACCTACTGCTCATTGTTTTCAAAATATGACTTTTCATTAACAATACACTTGGTCACCCAAGAGCTCTGATGGAGATGTACAATGACATTTTCTTGCTTGTTAACACAGCATCCATTCTGCAGCCTTGTGGATCAAGGTATAATTTTGATTTTCAAGTTTTATTATATAAGAAATACATTTTGTAAGGTTATAGCTGCTGTAGGCAGTGACTCCTCTGATGGGTCTGGGGAAAAGTAAATTGAAAAACTTCTGGAAAGGATTTACCATTCTAAATGCAATTAAAGACATTCAGGTTTCAAGCAAAGAGGTCAAAATATTAACATTAAGGAAAGTTTGAAAGAAGTTGATTCTGACTCTCCTCGGTGACTTTGAGGGCTTAAAGTCTTCAGTGGGGGAAGTAACTGCAGATGTTGTAGAAATACCAAAAGAAAGCCTAAAGATGTGACTGAATTGCTACAATCTCATGATACAACTTTAACAGATGAGGAGGTGCTTCTTATGGATGAGCAAAGTAGTTTCTTGAGGTGGAATCTATTCCTAGTGAAGATGCTGTGAAGATTGTTGAAATGACAACAAAGGATTTAGACTGTTACATAAACTTAGTTGATAAAGCAGGGTTGAGAGAAAATTGGCTCCAATTTTGCACGAAGTTTTACGGTGGGTAAAATGCTATCTAACAGCATTACAGCTACAGAGAAATCATTTGTGAAAGGGAGAGTCAATCCATGTAGCAGCCTTTCTTGTCTTATTTTAAGAAGTTGCCAGAACCACCCCAACCTTCAGCAGTCACCACCCTGATCACTCGACTGCCATCAACAGTGAAGCAAGACTCTCCACCAGCAAAAAGATTATGACCTGGGCTTCACTGGTGACTCAGTGGTAAAGAATCCACCTGCCAATGAAGGAGACAAGGGTTTGATTCTTGGTTTGGGAAGAACCCACATGCCACAGAGAAACTAAGCCCATGCATCCCAACTGCTGAGCGCATGTGCCGCCAACTACAGAAGCCTGTGCGCACGGGAGCCTGTGCTCTGCAACAAGAAAAGCCACCACAATGAGACACCCACACGCCGCAACTAGAGAGTAACCCCTGCTCTTCGCAACTAGAGAAAAACCTGTGCAGCAATGAGAACCCAGCACGGCCAAAAATAAATAAATAAATTATTGAAAAAGAAAGATTACAACTTAAAAAAAGATTACAACTTGACAAAAGCTTGGATGATGGTTAGCA
The DNA here is from genome assembly GCF_033118175.1 of Dama dama. Lineage (NCBI taxonomy): Eukaryota > Metazoa > Chordata > Mammalia > Artiodactyla > Cervidae > Dama > Dama dama. Next base: position 40,340,571 of record NC_083681.1, on the reverse strand, counting down.
CTTTTCTAACAAAGTATTTTGAAATTAAGGTATGTGCATTGCTTTTAGGTATAATGCTATATTGCACAGTTAATCAACTACAATATTGTATAAGCATTGTTCAGTCGCTCAGTTGTGTCTGACTCTTCGCGACCCCATGGACTGCAGCACACGAGGCTTCCCTGCCCTTCGACATCTTCCATGTTCTTTACCATTTGCTCAAATTCATGTCCATTGAGTCGGTGATGCCATCTAACTATTTCATCCTCTGTCATCCGCTTCTCCTCCTGCCTTCAATCTTTCCCAGAAGTAGGGTCTTCGTAGGGTCTTCTCTAATGAGTTGGCTCTTTGAATCAGGTGGCCAAACTATTGGAGCTTCAGCATCAGTCCTTCCAAGGAATACTCAGGATTGATTTCCTTTAGGACTGACTGGTTGGATTTCCAGAGTCTTCTCACAGACTCTTGCAGTCCAAGTAGTATAAGCATAGTTTTTATTAATATATGCACTGGGAAGCCAAAAAATTTGCGTACCTTGCTTTTAGTGTGATATTTGCTTTATTGTGGTAGCCTGGAACAGAACCCTCAATATCAAGGTATAACTAGTTTATAGTGACCATAGGCAACAGTATCAGGAGTAATTTGGGGCTAATAAATAAGTAAGCAGAGGAATTGGATATGAAACACTTATATGTCTCTGTTCAAATGCTGCCTTCTACATACAGATGTGTGCATTTGGTACTGTGTTTTTAAATGGAAAGATCGGGTTAGGTTTGACTTTCTGTCACCAGATGGAGTCTAGCTGTACCTGAAACATGGATTAGCAGGCAGGGCCTTTCATTCCTGGGTGTCCTGACTGATGGGGGTCTTGTGTTTTATGGATATAAGATGTGCTGGGTGAGGAGAACAATGGAATTACGCTTCCCACAGAAATCACTCCTGGACTGAGAATCGAGTTTGCACGTGTGCCCTGTAGCATTCATTCCTGCCGAGTGCTAGGAGATGGGTGGTTATTAGGTTATGTCAAAGTGGTGTTTGCCTTAATACACGATCCTCCTGCAGTAACTCAATAAGGGGAGTTGGAAGGGGGCAGGGAGAGAATGTGGTGACCTGCATGTTTCTGAAACACGGCGCATCTGAAAGTCAAGGAAGCTTCGTGTGATGATATCAGGGAGTTCTTTGGGACCTGCTTGCAGACCTGTGCAGGTTTGAATTCACGAACACTGGCATCTCGTGTGAGGCAGGATAGCTGAATGGTCAAAAGAACAGCAACTGGGCCCAGACTGCCTGACTCCTGGCTCCTGGCTCCTGGCTCCTGGCTCCCAGCCTACCAGTTTCCAACTTTTCGCCTCTGGGCAAATTACTTAACCTTGCTGTTTACTAAATAGTACAATAGGGGTATTAATAGGAGTTTCTACCTCATAGACCTGTTTTAAGAGTAAAAACGACTTAATGTACACGAAGTGCTTCGGATTGTGCTTGTCTCATGCATCTTTACTGAGATAAAAGTATGAAGAAGTAAGTGACTTTCTTTCCCTTTGACCTCATGCTGGGAAGTCCGGTAAGTACAGCTTTGGTAGGAATGGGTCAAAACAGGCTCATAACTCCACCCCCTTCTCCCACCTTCTCATACAGAGATGCATGAACATCCCTGGGAAAGATCCTGGGTGTTCTTTGTGAGTAGTGGTCCATGGATGATGCTTGGCCCTGATAACGACCCGTGGCTCACCTGCTAGACCTGTCACTTGTTGGCTGTGGGACCTTCAACAGCTTCCTCCCCTCTTGGAGCATGAGACAGAGATTCGTGGGCATCTCCACAGTCCCCACAGGACTGTCTTGGGGGCATCAAAGAAGACAATGAAAGTGAATAGGCTTTGTAAGCTGCAAAGTTGCTCTTCAGAGGCGAGATGTCCTTGTTCCTATTCCTGACTGTCCTCTCGCATCCCCTTGGTCTCCCTCCCCCTCAGCCCTTGTGGGACAAGGGCTTTGAGATCATGTTTTTAGAATGATGTGGTTCTTCTGTAAGGATTCACTATCTCCCACTTTTTTTTTGGTGGAATTAATTGACAAAAGTAAAGTTTGAAGTTGTGCGATAATAACATTTTGATTTCATGTACAGGCATTTCTGAATACAATTCCTTCCTTTCCTTTTCTATAAATTACATTCTTGTTTTATCCCTGTAGGGTTCTCAAGCATAGGAAAAGGCTAGTCTAAAGTAAGATGTCTTTACATTTATTTTACTGTGATTCAGGCTTTTCTTTTTAAAGGAGAAATTCCATAAGTTTCAACAACCAGCATCCTAATGGTATCTAAAGTATCTTCCTCTACCCTGCTTTGGGCTGAGTAGTAAAAATTTTACTTCCATATGCTTTACAAGTATCAGTGTATTCAATGAAGGGCAGTTCTTTAACTTTTTTTTTTTTTTTTAAATTTAATTCTTTTTTTTTAATTAGTTGAAGGCTAATTACTTTACAATATTGTAGTGGTTTTTGCCATACATTGACATGAATCAGCCATGGATTTACATGTGTTCCCCATCCTGATCCCCTCTCCCGCCTCCCTCCCCATCTGATCCCTCTGGGTCTTCCCAGTGCACCCGCCCTGAGCACTTGTCTCATGCATCCAACCTGGGCTGGTGATCTGTTTCAGATAGATTGATAGTATACTCGTTTCAATGCTGTTCTCTCAGAACATCCCACCCTCACCTTCTCCCACAGAGTCCCAAAGTTTGTTCTGTACATCTGTGTCTCTTTTTCTGTTTTGCATATAGGGTTATCATTACCATCTTTTTAAATTCCATATGTATGCGTTGGTATACTGTGTTGGTCTTTATCTTTCTGGCTTACTTCACTCTGTATAATGGGCTCCAGTTTCATCCATCTCATTAGAACTGATTCAAATGAATTCTTTTTAACGGCTGAGTAATATTCCATTGTGTATATGTACCATAGCTTCCTTATCCATTCATCTGCTGATGGGCATCTAGGTTGCTTCCATGTCCTGGCTATTATAAACAGTGCTGCGATGAACATTGGGATACACGTGTCTCTTTCAGATCTAGTTTCCTTGGTGTGTATGCCCAGGAGTGGGATTGCTGGGTCATATGGCAGTTCTATTTCCAGTTTTTTAAGGAATCTACACACTGTTCTCCATAGTGACTGTTCTAGTTTGCATTCCCACCAACAGTGTAAGAGGGTTCCCAGTTCTTTAACTTTTAAGAGTTGGAGAACTTAGCTCTGGGGCTTTCTTGGAGTGGGGGTTGTCCAGAGTCTTTTGAGCAACCACTGCTGAATTGTGGTTACTTTCTGTGACTCTCTTATAGTGACATTTCCAGGAATCAGGAAAGGGCTCATTGTCCTGGCCTGAGTCACAAGCCCCCTCCTCAGGGTCTCCGCAGGAGCAGCAGCTCCTGTTTGCTCACCCCCAACAGAATAGAAGAAGAGTAGTTAGTTTGAGGAGGTGATAGAAGGTGCCCGGGGATGGGGGAGTGACTGCAAGGGCTTGCTGTAGCGTGCTGTGGAGGATGTCCTTGTCCCATGGTGAGGGAGGGAAGGAGAGGGTCCTGCACACATCACTCAGGGTAGGATACAGTCGCGCAGGCTCCCTGAAACCTGAGATGCCACTGGAGAGTTAGCCTCATGTCTTGCCGGGCCCCCGTACGGTTCTGGCCACGCAGAGCATTGCTGAGTCCCTGCGATTCCGTGCCATGTGCCTGATTCCAGAGGGCTCTCGGCACACCGCTGACTCTCCCCCTCCTCCTCTTCCACTTTTTTGGTCAAAAGGCCAGGCTGATTTTGCACTGAAAAGGACAAGCTGTGCTAGGAAAAATCTTGGCAGCCTTTTCAGAATCTGATCAGGGAGAAGCCCTGGGTTTGGAGGTGCGGTGTAGGTAATGATTTAAGCAACAGATAGCTTGACCAGCTCTACCAGTCTGGAGCTTTGAGCCCTGAGACTCTGTGACTTGAAAATTCTGCTTTGGGAAGTGAACACTGGGGGCATGGCCTCCCAAAGGAGGGGAAGGCAGAGTGGGAGGAACATTTGCCTGGTAGCATTGACCGTAATGAAAGTTCAAACCCTTTCACTCCGCAAGGCGGGGTGTGCTGGTGAATGGAACTGGCCATGGATTCCCTAATCTGTGTCCTCCTCAAAGCATGAATGAGTCCTTGAATCCCCAGAGCAGGTTGCTCCAGAAGTAGTTACTGAAGTGATTTGAATTATAGATTTCTTTTCTTTGGGAAGGAAGTTTGAAATCTAACTCGATCATTTTTCTGGGGCCCTGGCAGGCCTGGTGACCTTTCAGATCCCAGCCAGTAATTGGTCCAGCTGGAGAGCCACCCCCAACTTCTCCTCCTAAGGGAGGGGCATTTCTCTTCATATTGTGGTGTTCTTCTAATTAAATCATGGATAATGTCTATGGCATGCTTAATTTCTAATTAGGTGACTTTATAGATCAATTTGCATTTAATGTTAAATCTAATGTGGAAATCATTAAAAAGTTAGATCCCTGGGGAGAGGAATAGGTACTTATTCTGTGCCTATTAAAAATAACAAATATATGCCCTGTATTAGCACATGAATTTTTTTTATGTGGAATTGGAAAAAAGTAGAGAATGCAGGACACATAGGTAGTGTGTGTGCTTGTGCAGTGGGGAAACATCTAGTTTTCAGATTTTACAGTGCTTCCAGTTGTAATAGGTACCATCCACTGGAACTTGACGTGTCAGTCCTGTGGTAAGTCCTTTAAGGGCATTGTTTTACTTAACCCTCAAAACAACTCTCTGAGGTGAGCATTAGTATTATCCCCTATTACAGATGAGGAAACTGAGGCTTGGGACATGAAGGCCTTGCAGTCAGAAGATGGTGAAGGCAGGCTTTGAACCCAGGCCAGTTTGAGTTCATGATCTTGACTCTTGATTATATGGGGACGTGCACCCATGGGTGCTCAATAACTATAGCCAGTAGAACCCTGCAAGTGGTCTGGGTGTAAAGTCCACTGGCGTCTAAAGTGTTTGCAGCTGATGGGCATTTGGAGTCAGCATGAGTGCTACCATTACTGCTTTCAGGGAGAGAGATGGGTCCTGAGGTGAGCAGCGGAGGCGCTCTCACAGCATCCACAGGCTAAAGAGGCAGTTCCTGGCAAGGGCCACTTCCTGTCCACAGCTTGGTGTGAGGTTGGCCCCAGCGCCCCCTCTGGGAAACCTCTTCAGGTTTACTCCATACCTTTGAATGTGTGTGTACAGTGTGTTTCCTTTGGACAGTGGATCCTCTCTAGGACATTCTCTTAGGCTTTATTCATTCTGTTATTTTTCATGTTCGACTCTTGTATTTAGTGAAGACTGCAGAGAATGTGGCTTTGAGCCCAGAGCCTCTTGCTTACTGCCTAAGTCTTTGGGTAAACCATTTAGTCCTAGTTGCTCATCTGCTGGATGTCATCAGGCTGGCCTGAGGACCTGTGAGCGTGGAAGCACCAGGCCCCCATGTTGGGCGTGATGTGCGCTTGATCAACAAGTTCTCCATTCCTTTCTGTTGTAGGAACAGTGTCTGTTTATGGATGAGATGACCAGATCCAGGAGCCCTCACATTTTTTTCTGGCTCTTGCTGGTGCCTACTGTTCATTGACTCAACCACTGTTGACAAATGCACAGCATCCCAGGCCGTGTTCTAGCGTCTAGGGACACAGCATCACTGCGCAGGACACAGGGGATGCTCTGCACGCCACCCCCACATCACGGGCCTTTCCGCCAGGTGCGGGCAGACAGGCAAGCAAAATAAACATTAAGTGCAGTTGGATGCAAGATACTGCCTCACTACCAGCTCGAGCAGTCATTCACATCTCTGTTTCTTCAACAGGTGGTTTGAATACCTATTATGTTCCCAGCACTATGCTAAACACGGGCATATGACACTGGGTAACATCTGTGAGCCCAGGAATTATTTCACCAGAAAAAGAAGTGTCTGAGGAACACAGACACTTGTGTTTTTCCATCTTAAACATTAAAAACAAAAACATTTTCACTCTTTGACAATGACTCCTCATTTGAGTAAGTACAGGCTTCTAAACCCAACCACCTCTCCAATCCAGGGGACTTTCTTATGTGTGGGGAGATGGACATATGAGTTGGGTGTTTGGATCTGGCAGATGTTTGCAGGATTTTTTACTGTGCTGTGCTTATTTTGTCAGTCGTCTCTGACTCCTTGAGACCCCATGGACTGTAGCCTGCCAGGCTCTTCTGTCCATGGGGATTCTCCAGGCAAGGATACTAGAGTGGGTTGCCGTGCCTTCCTCCAGGGGATCTTCCCAACCCAGGGATCAAATCCAGGTCTCCCGCATTGCAAGTGGATTCTTTACCATCTGAGCCACCAGGGAAGCCCAAGAATACTGGAGTGGGTAGCCTATCCCTTCTCCAGGGGATCTTCCTGACCCAGGAATCGAACCAGGGTCTCCCGTATTGCAGGCAGATTCTTTACCAGCTGAACTACCAGGGAAGCCCAGGATTCTTAACTAGTGGTTCTCAAGTATTCCTGTGCAGAAGAATTGCCTGGGTAGCTGGATAAATTCAAATTCAGGTGTTCTACTCCCAGATACAGATCTTCCTCGACGGGGTTACATCCCGATATTCCTTAACTTTTACATACTTTAATTGTAAAGAAAAATCAGACTTCTTCTGCCATGTAAAATTGAGAAAGTTTGTATTACAGATCTTCCTCCCCTTAGGATGAGTTATGTCATAAAACTGATAAAACCCATCCTAAATTGAAAATAATGTAGGTTGAAATGCATTTGTTACTCCTAAAACCTACTAAACATCACAAAGCTTAGCTTGGCCTATCTTAAATGTGTTTAGAACACGTACCTTAGCCTACAGTTGGGCAAAACATAAAGCCTCTTTTATAATAAGTGTTGCATGTCTCGTGTAATTGATTCAATACTGTACTGCAAGTGAAAAACAGACTGGACGGGGAAACAGTTACCCCTTGTAATTGCTGTCCAGCATCATGAGATAGTATTGTACCATTTATCGTAACCTAGGAAAAAGATCAGAATTTGAAATTTGAAGTATGGTTTCTACTGAATGTATGTCACATTTGAACCTCACAAATTTGAAAACTCTTTCAGTTGAACCATCAATACGTCTAGTAGAATTGTCTCTAATTCACCAGGTCTGGTTTGGCACCACTTATCTGAGCTTTAACCTGCTTTACAGGTGAGTTGGATACAGGTGGTTTATGAACCATACGTGGATGGATCCACACAGTGCTGGAAGAAAGTTGAACCTCTTCATTTTATTAAGGGGGAAACTATTTCCCAGAGATGGGAGGGATCTTGAAACTAGCGGCAGCAGTTGACAGGATGGGCTGGGGCCTTGGAGCAGAATTGATGTAAAGTCTCATCCTATCATCATTTGTAGCTTCGTACAGATTTGGGTACCTCCTCCTGCTTCTCCGAGCATCTATTTGCTCGTCAGCCTACCTCACGGGCTGAGAGATGTGATAGGAGGGACCCAGGCAAGCTTAGGATAGAGACTAGTGCTAGATGTTGCTCCATGTCCCAAATTAGCATCTTGGTTTCCCAGATTCTCGATTCATCCTTTGAATGTGAGTTGAGCAGCTGCATATGCACCCCATGATTTTTCTTTTTTCACAAGATAAAATGCTATAACCACAATAAAAAGATTGAAAAAAAGAAAAAAGTTCACCCACAAGCTCGCTATCCTACCACAACTGTTTTCATTTTTCCTTTTAACCCTTGTCTGCATGCAGACATATTTCTGTATAGCTGTAATCATATGTAGACTCAATTTTGTATTCTGCTCTTTTCAGTAAACCTTAAGCAAATGTTTTCCAAATGGTTACATAGTCTTCAAAATGATTTTTAATGGTCTTTCTTACAATCTATCATCCCACAGGCTGAATTTATTTAACCACTCATCTATTATTGGACATTTAGATTTTTTTCCCCCTACAGTTTTGTGCTATTATAAATAATACTTGGAGATACGGCTTCATCCTTATTATAGATTAGTTCCTCAGGGTGGATTTCCAAGAGCAGGCTTTCTGGGTTAAAGGGCACAATTTTTTTTTTTTTTTTTTGGCTCTCGATGAATATTTCTAAATTGCTTTCCAGGAGACTTGTGCCAGTTTACAATGCCACCAGCAATGCAGTAAGATACTAGCTTCAACCACTTGGCCTCCATTAGATAAAGTCACTTTTACAAAGGTTTGGCTCAATGATACCTCATTGTTTACTTGGTATTTCTTTGATTATGATAAGGTTGAATCTGGCTTCATTACTATAATGCTTTTTTTCTTGACTGTGTTGGTTCTTCTGTGCAGCTCGCAGGCTTCTAGTTGTGGTGTGTGGGCTTAGTTGCCCTGCGGCATGTTGGATCTTAGTTCCCCGAGCAGGGATTGAACCCGCACCCGCTGCATTGGAAGGCAGATTCTTAACCACTGAACCACCAGGAAAATCCCCATTATTATCTTCTTTAGGTTTGCTGCTGCTGCTGCTGCTGCTAAGTCGCTTCAGTCGTGTCCGACTCTGTGTGATCCCAGAGATGGCAGCCCACCAGGCTCCCCCGTCCCTGGGATTCTCCAGGCAAGAACACTGGAGGGGGTTGCTATTTCCTTCTCCAATGCATAAAAGTGAAAAGTGAAAGTGAAGTCGCTCAGTTGTGCTCAGTTGTCGCTCTTAGCGACCCCGTGGACTGCAGCCTACCAGGCTCCTGCGACCATGGGATTTGCCAGGCAGGAGTACCGGAGTGGGTTGCCAGTGCCTTCTCCATCTTTAGGTTTAGTTTCTTTTTTTTTCTTTTTTTTGTTATAGGCAGGACCTAGCCATGTGAGGTCAGATTTTCTGCTTAGAATTTTTTAGATTCTTAGATTTTACAGTTCAAAAAAGAAACCAAACTCCCAGTACCCAAACTCAGAGGCCATCGGTATGATAAACACTTCGGACATATTTTGCAGTTGGATTGACTGTTTGGGATCTTAATGTCCTTGCAGGTCACCGGTTAATGGGGTGATCTTTGCAAAGGAGAGGGGCCCTTCCTCTTCTCCTTAGAGTCCACTTTGTTCTTTCCTTCTAGCATTCAGCACCCCACTTCCTGTCCCCTGCCTCCCCTGTAAGCACTGTTTTTGTCCCTTTGGAGATAAAACATGAAAGGATCAGCTTTTCAGTCCTGCTCCTTCAACTTTAAAATGCAGGTTGCCTAAATTATGTAGTAAGGAATCAGGGTAAAGAAAATCACAACGTTGTAGCAAATTGCTTTTAACTGCACTGCAAAAGCAGTCCTCTCAGAATCGCAGGAAGGTGTATTTGAGGGTGTAATCTTAGCTTGCGGTGAAGGGGAGTCTGACTTGTTTTTCAAGTCGGTCTTGAATAACTTTGTTCTTTCTGGAATGCTCACCATCCTCAGCGTGACAGAGTTTGCTTGATGGCAGACTCTTTCACTGTGATGTACATACCAGAGCCGCAGAACTGGTTTGTTTATTTGCCTGGGGTAAGTGATTGAAACTCCTCCCTTTTGCAGTAGCGCCCAGTATGAGATGGATGACTCTGGTCCCCCAGGTGTCCTTATAGTGGCCCTTGGGATCACACCATCCCCTCTCCAAGGACCATGAAAGGGGTAAAGGACTTGTACTCCTCTGAGCAGGAGACACAAGTTTATTAATGTGTGGACCTTAGGTAGTGCCGCCCCAAATGGGCCACCGTCTGGTGTTGGCCAAATAGCCGGACGTCTGTACGTAAGAGAATGGTCATGGCTCTATTGCAGTTTAATTTGTTAATGAAACAAGACGGAGCGCATTTTCCCCTCCCGCACACCTCCCGGGCTGTTTGAGATGAGGCACAATTAATTTATTTGTACTGTCTGTGGAGGCGTATGCCAGCTAATGTAGTGCAAGAGCTTTTATCTTTCTGTTTGTAATGAAGAGGGGCAGGCTGCTGGCAAATTGACAAGGATTACTGATGACTCATTCTCAGACTGCAAAGTGCTTTCTTCTGAAATAATAAAACGCGTGTACACACACACACGTACATGCAAACCTAGTTCCTGTTTGAAATGGGCAGAACTAGTTTGGGAAATTTCAGACACCCCTGAAAACATTGCAGGAGAAAGAAAGGACAGATGAAGCTCTTTCTCCAGCTCCTTGGCTTGGCTTGACAGAGGGCAGCACCCCTTGCTCAGTGGGGGCCCTACCCTTCTGAGATAGACACTCCCCACCTGGCTCGGATGCCTGGCTCCTTTGTGCTGTCCTCTGCGCTCCAGTAGGCAGCTTCCCCTACGGCCACCTCCCAGTGGGGCCTGCCAGACAGATGCCTGTTTACCTGGGGGGCCTGCCCTCTGGACTGCTTCCTACCCCAGATCTTTGGCCAGCACGTCTGGGGCTTGGCTTTGTGCAGACATGAATTCTGGGCCTGTTCGATGTTTGCCCAGGAGTGGAGTGCACTGGGTTCCTTCTAGCTTTTCCCTGAGTTCCCCAGGCCTGGGCCTGGCCATTGGCAGTGTTATTTGTGGACTGCTCTGTCTTCTCACTTTGACATGTTTCGGAAGAAGTAGTTTCTGTAATAGTTTACATTCACTTGGTCCTTTACAGTGCATAAGGCATTCTGGCCATTACAGCAACTCTGTGATCTGGTTATTTTGTTGCCCCTCTTTTATGGATAAGGAAATTGATGACCAAGTAGCTAGCAATGACGATGAAAACCAGGACTTTGGAGTTTGAAACCTGACCTTGTGACCTTTTAATGATATTCATTTATTAAAGGCAAAAATTAGCCATTTTCTATGTAAGAAATTAAAAGATGCTTGCTCCTTGGAAGGAAAGCTATAACAAACCTAGACAGCATATTAAGAAGCAGAGACATCACTTTGCCAACAAAGATCCATATAGTCAAAGCTATAGTTTTTCCAGTGGTCATGTAGGAGTGTGAGAGCTGGACCATAAAGACGAATAAGTGCCAAAGAATTGATGCTTTCAAACTGTGGTGCTGGAGCAGACTCTTGAGAGTCCCTTAGACAGCAGGGAGATCAAACCAATCAATCCTAAAGGAAATCAACCCTGAATATTCATTGGAAGGACTGTTGCTGAAGCTGAAGCTTCAGTACTTTGGCCACTGATGGGAAGAGGTGACTCATTGGAAAAGACCCTGATGCTGGGAAAGATTGAGGGCAGGAGGCAAAAGAGGAGGCAGAGAATGAAATAGTTAGGTAGCATTGCTAACCCAATGGACATGAATTTGCACAAGTTCTGGGAGATGGTGGAGGACAGAAGAACCTGACATGCTACAGTCCATGAGGTTGCAAAGAGTTGGACATGACTTAGCAACTGAAAAAGAACAACAGCATAAGAAACATAAATGATTGGCTAGGGAAGCTTTTCAAGAATTACATGAGAGGGACTTCCCTATCAGTCCAGTGGTTAAGATTCTTCGCTTCCATGGCAGGGGGCCTAGGTTCTGTCCTTGGTTGGTGAACTAAGATCCTAAATGCTTCTAGTTGCAGCCAAAAAAAAAAAAAAAAAAGGAAAGATGTACATGAGACAACATAGACATTTCTGTAGTTCTCTGGAATAGCAGGCAGTTTATAGGATACTTTTTGAAAACCTGAAAATAATCTGTTTTGCCCCCCTTTGCACTGGTCCAGAGAAATAACCTCTCAAGTGCAGTCTGAGTGTTCCCTCCTGTGTCAGATGGCTGGTCAAGCTGGTTGTGCGATGTAGGCTCAGGGTAAGTGCCCCAGTTGGTATTGTGACCCAGGCGTGAGCAATGCAAGTTGCTCCATGGCCTTGTCGACTTTCACAGCTGGAAGGAACCATGGAGATTTTACAGAGGAGGAAACTATGGCCTAGAGAGAGAGATTTTGTGTTAGGAGGGGTTTCATTCATTTATCCAGCCATCCATCCATGCATCTGGCAAATATTTTTTGAGGCAGTGCTATGTTGGGAGATAAGGCTTGGGCAATGAATGAAAGAGTCTTGTTTCAAGGAACATCCAGTAGTGGGTAACACAGAGGGGCAGGCACTCACAGTATGGGGTCAGGGTTTGGAGGTGTGACGTTTTGGGGGCTCTGTCGGGGGCATAGCCACAGAGGCTTCCTTAAAGGAGTGGTACCTACAATGAGACTTGAAGGTTGGAGCTGAAAGTCCCTGAAACATGGAGAACCTATGTCAGCTGAAATCTGGGGCCTCCCCAATTCATATCCAGCAGAAACTGGTGCCACTGAAAAGGCTTTATGATTGTCCTTTAGGTACTTAGAAACAACAGGTGTTAGGCTCCCTGAGACTCAAGCATGTGTAAGAAGTGCTCACAATAGGTCCACCCCGTGCAGTCCGTAGCCACCAGCCACAGTGCGTTCAGCACCTAGAATTGAGTTGCTCCATCAGTGTCCAGTGGCCCCTGGGCTTTGAAGACTTGGTACTAAAAAAGAAGGTGAAATACCTTATTGGCAATTTTTAAAATATTGATTACAGGATGAAATAATATTTGGGTGTGCTGGGTTAATAGAAGTTACTGAAATTAATTTCACATTTCTTTTTTCCTTTTTTAATGAGGCTAGTAGGAAGTGTGTGTGGCTCATGTTGTGTTTCTGTTGGGCAGCGGTGCTGGGTGGAGAGAGATGCCCGGGAGAGGAAGTGGGTCGGTGACGAGAACACAGGATTTAGAAGGGATGTGAGTCGGGTCCAGGGGTACAGCCTGTGGCAAACCTGCGCGCCTCTGTCCTTCTCTCTAATGTGGTGCTAACAGCCTTACAGCTGGGACTGAAAGTAAAGTCAGAATGCCTCTGAGAAGCACACCGTGGTATGAGCTGTGATCCTCCTGAAAATAAGACAGGTTAGTGGGAAGACAGGATATCCCATACAGTATATTCTGATATTTTAAAAGGCAGATGAGAAATTTGGCCAGTTGCAGAGTAAGAGGCTGGAGTGTGGGAAATGCGTGCAGTGCACAGTGAATTACAGACTGGGGGTGGATCTGTGTGACATGCCGTGGATAAGAAAATTCCATTTCTGTTGCACTTGGCTTGCTCTGCTCCAGGAATTCCCTCATCTCTCACACTGGAGTTTGCATCCAGGCTTTTTATAGTCCTTGTTTCTTGTTTTGTTTAGTCTCCAAAGGTCAACAAGAGCTAATAACCATTTCTTTATTTCTTTTTCGTCTTTGGGTATTTAGTATTCTAATCCTAAAACTCAGCACTCATTAGATGCTTGATGAATGAATTGTCATCATTCTGTAAGTATTTACTGAAGACCTAGTGTCTTATCTTCTGGGCTCCAGAGATACTGAACTGAATAGAAGGCCAGCCCCCACCCCAGGATGCTCACTGTGGGGAAGGAAACAGTTACTAGTCTAAGGTAGAGAGGACCTACAGAAGTGGAAAGCTTTCCTAATTGCTAAATCTTGTGACCGGAAGGATAATTTGGTTAAAGATAGTAAAGGAGAGAGCTTTGAGACAGTTGTAGCTGACCGGAGTATGCTTTCTTATAATTCCCTTTTGGACAATAAAATCCAAGAACTGAGTTTGCCTGGGATCCTACCAGCCCCCGAGGGTTTCCAGCACTGTGGCAGTATTCCATATTAGTATCGTGTTTGTATATTAATTACATTTTCTGTTGTCAGTTTACAGACCCCAAAGATGTTGCAGAATTCTTAAAGCAAACTAATAGCCCTTCCCATTGGGAGTGACCTGGGCTAATTCGAAGCCTCTTGCAAGACCGGTGGGGCAGAGGCAGTCTTTTAAGGGCCAAGCAGGGGCTATTTGGGGGCATGAAGTAGCTGTGACCTGGCATCGAGGTGGCAGGCGGGCAGACTGTCATTTCAGCGGGAGATAGCATCTGATACTCATCCCTTCGGGCTAGTCTTATAATAGCGGTGGATAAATAAGCTGCCTCCAGTATGTTCCCAGAATATCTCTGTCTGCAAAATGTCTTTGAGGGGATATTTGACTTGCGAGCATGTGGTTGATAAAATAAATACATTTTAAAAATGTAAACCTCTCTGTGAGAGGTTTTAGTCTCTTCTGTCCCTCGGGAAAAATCAGGTCCTTCTTGAACCTCTTTTCTTTCCTCAGTGAAGAATTCCTGCCATGCTTTGTAAGAAGTATTTTTGGAATGTAACACCTGCAGAAATATAAAGGGGCTGTGCCCAAACCATTGAGCTGTGGCTGTTGTGTGGGTGGGTTCTCCATGGTTTGTGAAGAGTTATCAGCCCTGACACCTGCAAAGCAATTGAGGCGCAGGGCCAGGGTTGGAGGAGCTGGAATTCACAGGCACTTAAATTGTTTTTAGCTGGATTTTGTGGTCAGGCAGCTGGATGGGGCCATTCTCTCTAGTATTAGAGGATCCTTACCATTCAACTACACCTGCGCGAACAGACTTGGTGCCTAGAAAAGTGCTTGGCATGGTATAGGAACATAATATATTATTGTTGAGTGAGTAAATGACTGAATAAACGAGTGAGAGGGTGAGTCAGTCCTTTTGCTGGGCTTTGGAGAGAGATCTTGTTGAATGAGCGTGCCCCTGGCCCTTGCTTCTTGAAGGTAGTCTGTACATCGGCAGCAGCAACCTCACTTTGTTAGCATAGGAATCATCTGGGGATCTTGTGAAAGTGCAGGATGTGATTTAGTGGAGCTGGGACTTGGCTCGGGAATCAGCACTGTAACATGTTTCCATATTGATGTCGATAGCGCTGGTCCTTTAAGTAGGGGTCTTGGGGTGTTGGAGCTGGAGTGCATGTTCGGTCATGTCTAACTCTTTGAGACCCCATGGACTGTAGCCCGCCAGGCTCTTCTGTCCGTGGGATTTTCCAGGCAAGAATACTGGAGTGGGTCGCCATTTCCTCCTCCAGGGGATCTTCCCGACTCAGGGATCGAACCTGTGTCTTTTGTGTCTCCTGAATTGGCAGGTGAAGTCTTTACCGCTGAGCCACCTGAGAAGCCCTAGGGGTTCTATTAAGGTTCAGTCAAATCACCAATAGTCATTTGTGAATTACCAGCAGCACTGGGGGTTGAAGTCTTGGTCCTTGTCTCAAGAAAATGTCATCATAGTGAAAAATCAACTCAATCTTAGAAGTTTGAGAAAAAGCAGTCATTGCTATACTCTGGTGTCAGAAGTCAGAAGAAAGTTGAAAGGAGCGGAGGACCTCTTGGTGGAGGTGATGCTTGAACAACAAGGTAGAATCACATGATCTCAGAATTAAAGCTTTCTGCTCCCAGTGGAGTAGGATCCCTGTAACTGCCCATCCAACTTCTGCTTATATGCGCTCATGACAGGAATGTATTGTCTTTTGCTTGTAAAGCACTTTATTGTTTATAAAGCAGTCTCACAGGCTTTATCTTGAAAAATCAGCTTTACCTTGTGAGGTTGTATACATTTTACTGCCATTTTACAGTTGTGCAGACTGAGGCTCCTAGAGATTGTGACTTGTCCAAGGCTGTGTTCCTTCCAGTGCTGCTGCTGGGATCTGAACCTTTGATTCCCAGTTGGATGTTCTTTGAGTTGTACTCCATTGGCTCTGATGTGGTGAGAGAACAGAGAACTAGATCCTAAAAGCTTGAATGAGGATGTGAATTTATCTGGAGAGTGGAAATAGAGGTATTATGGATTTTGCAGCATAGTTGACTTGAGCAGTACTAAAAGGATTTGAAGTATATAGATTTAGGAGAAGCGAACCCTGTACACCATGGAGGCTTTCCCTACAGTGCTGTATTCCCGACAGTACGGTATTTCCCCAGATAGTCTCAAAACATTCTAGAGGCGCAGCCTTTTTGTTGGAGAGCTCACTATAACAGTGGAACTGTTATTTCTCTCACAGACCATTGTCTTATATTGAGTCAAATAAGGTCTCCTAGAATCTTCACCCATTAATCCCAATCCCCCTTTCCTGCTTAAGTTATAAGCCTAATTCCTCTTTTTATATGTTAGAGCTTTCAGATAGCCCATTTTCTTTTGGAACATTTATGAGAGTTTTTCTTTCCAGATTTACAGTGTTTGTCCACTCTGAAACATTGAGAATATATGGAGAAGCAAAATATAGAGAAGTAAAAAAGAGAATTGGAAACTATCAATAACTTCGCTGCTCATAGGTAATCAGTGTTGTGAGCTTCATATCACATTGCCTTCCATACCATTTTCAGTGCAGTGTTTGATGTATGTGTATGTTGCTGTTTTTACAAAATGAATCATACTCTTTGTATATAGTAGTTTGTAATTTTCTTTTCCTTATAGATAGAATTTTCTTACTTCCCTATCAATAACTATTTATGATACTGCAGTTGGTAACACTATTTTATAATGAGATAGGTAATATATTCAGTTTCATCAGATATTTTTGCCTGTTCCCTCTCATATTTTAAACCCCTGCTTTTGGGTTAATGTCAGTGCCTCTATAGGTTAGGTCAGCTATATCTCTGTTGTCTGTTTCTGGGAGTGGAATGGTAAAGTTCAAGACTAGTTTGAAGATGACTCTTGTAGCTATGTACGTTGTTCTTTCTCCAGCTTCACGATCCTCATTCCTATTAGGACATGGTGTCACACTCCTGTCAACTCTCTGAAATGTGCACACTTCTGACTGTTCATCCCTCTATGATTGCTGGGACCCAGATTTGAGATTTCACTTTTCTTACTGTGAATGCAGCATTCTACTCAGGGCAGCCTGATACTGCAGTCGCTTTCATAGGCGCCTCATCACACTGAGTCATTGAGCTTTTGGGCAACCCAATCCCTTAAGACTTTCTCATGTGATCTTCTCTACCCTATACTTGTGAGTGTTTTTTTTTTTTTTTTTGGACCTAAGTGCATGACTTGACGTTTATCCTTATTAAATTTCTACCTTGTTAAAGTCAGCCAGTTATCATATCCTTTGAGATAGTATCAGGAGCAGACTCTCTCATCCTTCAGAGTGACTGTCCCTTCCAACTCCTGGTCACTGGCAAATTCCAGTGTCAAATGATTCAGCAGATCCTAGCAGTCATTTATGTCTCCGTCTTCCTCACTGGGTTGTGAGTTGTTTGGGGCCAAGACCATATCATATTATTTTTCTTAAAAAACCTAATTCCTACTT
Source organism: Dama dama (assembly GCF_033118175.1). Classification (NCBI taxonomy): domain Eukaryota; kingdom Metazoa; phylum Chordata; class Mammalia; order Artiodactyla; family Cervidae; genus Dama; species Dama dama. Next base: position 40,323,535 of record NC_083681.1, on the reverse strand, counting down.
CAGTTTTTATTTTATGTGACCTCACAGTTACCCAGAAAATGTTGACATATGGATATTTGTTTGGCTTTCTCTCCAGGTACAAAGGCTTGGTGGTAGTGTCATAGTGATGACAAATATTAGAGAAGTCAAGGTTGGGTCTCTGGGTAAGGAGCCTACAGTGGGGTTGAAGAGAATAAAACCTGAGTATCAGATGTAGTAAAGATAAGCATAGAGACCTCTGAGGTTGCTCAAGCATTGCTCGGTTAGGCTGGAGTTAATTGTTGAGAAGGATCTTCATGTCTTCCAGGAAGGCAGACAGTAAAGGGATTCCTCCGGGCACAGTAGGTGAATGCCTGAGGCCGTGAAAACCCGAGCTGAGAGAGCAGCAATGGCAGGGGACAGGGACCATGTTGTTTGCTGAGAGAGCTGATGATGGGAAACTGCCACGCCACCTCTGAGAACTGAGCTGAATCATGATCACAGAGAGGGTTCTTATTTGACTGTCTTGGAAGGTACAGAACAAAAGTTGGCTTCTCTTTTTCCTTTTATAGTCATTAAGCTTAAGGTTCACAAAGGTAAGACCTGTTTACCATTGACTCCGCTTAGATTAGAGTTGGAGGGAGACCAGAGCCCAGGAGCTCAGATTCGGAGCCCTGGGCCAGTCATTATGGTGTGAAAGTGGCCTGGGGCCTCCTCCATTTACCCACTGTGGTCTCTGCCTTTGGCCCCTCATCAGCTTTTCTGATCCTCAGACTCCTCACCTCTGAAAGGAGAGTAATACTGCCTCCTTCTTTTTGTGAAACACACATGAGATGATGCCATGGGAAGTGAGGTCTGAGCGCTGGGCTTGGGGCATAGCTGCTGCTAAGTAAAGGCCTGCTGAGGTAGATTGCAGTGAACTTGGCAGCATTTCTTAACCTCATGAGAATGGAGGGACAGCAATGTGAAGATTCCAGATCCCTCCATGTGGCAGTGGGCTTTTGCAGCATGAAGGCAGTGCTGGGGCTCCTGCTCCGCGCCCTCCCACCCCCCCCCCCGCCCCCCCCCCCCCCCCAACAGTTTCAGCTCTCTTGGTTGGGACAAGGGTCCTGTTTACTGAAAGGCAAGATTTCCTCCAGGAAGAGGGAAAGGTTTTTTTTAAAATTTTAATTGGAGGCTAATTACTTAACAATATTGTGGTGGTTTTGCCATACATTGCCATCCTGAACCCCCCTCCCACCTGCATCCCCATGCCGTCCCTCTGGGTTAGGAGAGGTTCTTTAGGGGCTGGGTCTAGTCCCTGGAGTTTGTTCACCTCCAGCCCTGGTCTTCTGCGTAATTTCCTGGCTTCTTCATTGCATAGGACCTTAGTTTTTGGTGCGAGGTGAGGTTGTAGGATTCTGGGGTAGACACTCAATTTGCCTTTCCTGCTGCCTCCCCCTGCATGCTGGTATCTGTCACGCTTCCCTCAACTACAAGGAGGCTGGTTTATATTTGTATATAGATGTACACCTACTTGAATAATGTGTGTGTATGTGTGCATGAAAATATAGATGTAAACAAGTGAGCATTCATCACTAGATATACAAAAATACACAAGCAGCTGTTTCTTTAAAAAAAGAAAATGAAAGATCTAAAATTATATTTGAGCTTGCTTTAGTCTTTTGTGTTGATTAAATGTTAATGTGCTGCAATTATTTTAATTTAGTAAAGGAAGTTCAAACAGGGAGATGGGAAGAAAATAACTCCAGCTAATTGGCGAGAGTCCGAGGCTATCCAGAAAAGCAGTTTAACCAGCAGAAGTTGAAATGTTTTAGGTATCTGGTTCAGGAGTTTTTCGTTGGTTTTTGTGTTTTCCCTTTTCTAGTTTAGAACTACTGATGGCTTCCCCTCCAAAGGATGGCCATCTTTTCTTCACCGTTAGCCAGGGTTCTCTTTCCCTCTCCCTTCCTCCCACTTCCTTTTTTGGTTCATTCACTCTGAGTCAACTTTGGGGAAAGGAGGTTTAGCAGGAAGGGTTAGAAAAGGGAGAGAAAGAAGTAGGAAAAAAAATCTCCTCCTGCAGTGGTTCTCTGCCATTCCTGGTCCCTGCCACAGACCAGGGGCTGCCATTGGACAGAGATGGGGTTAACATGTTTGCCAATCCGGGCATTTCCCTGTATGTTAGCTCATCACTGCCCTGAGAGGGAGCACATGAGGACACTGAGGCGTGACCACATTACACACGTTGCCCTGGTACTGCAGCGAAGTGGTGGAGTGTGCATTCCAGCCCAGCCCTCCACACTCTAGTCAGGCTCCCTACCCAGCTCCAGATCCCCGGGTAGATCTTTGCCTGCCCTCCCTGACTCCTAAACCTGCTTTGTGTTTTTCGAGCACTTACTCTGTGCTCTGCACTGTTTTGGATTCTCGGGTTTCAGCTGATGTGTCTGCCTCTCACTGGGCTGTGGGATCTTTGAGGGCGGGGTGCGTGTTTATTACTCATCTTTATCTCTCCAGCGCAAAGCCTGGCCCAGGGTTGGCCACATGCCTGTTTAAGGCTAATTGAACAAATGCTTGTATGTGTTTTATGACACCGAAATAAATTATGAGCAGTCCAAGTACCTAACACTTCTGTGTCCCAGCCCTACATAAAGCAGGGGTGAGGAGGGAAGTAGGAAATGTTTCTCTGTAGGCCATGCTTTATCTGCACATCTACAGAAGGGAATAAGGCAGTCCCTCAAGCACTGTACCAGTATGTGTAAACTGGGAACACAGTCTCCTTTAAAATGTTAATACGATTATGATATTTGTTTGCTCTGGCAAATTGCCTCTCAGATTTCTTTGAATCTATATGCAATATCCTGAAATTCCAAATGTATCCTTTTTTTCTTCCTCTCGTGTACTATCTCTGCTCAAAACTGGAGTATGTGAATGTATTTACAGCCTGTTAAGACCAAAGTGATTTTTTTTTCTTGACTGTGTGTGTGTGTTGTGTGTGAGAGCACATGAACATGCCACTGCCCTACCTAGAACAAACTTTTCAGGAAACACAGGATTGCATAATAGCAATACATCTTAAAATAGAAATAATTCAATTTAAAGAAGGCACATGGAATTGGGAGTATTATTTGTGTATTTAGGATTTTAGATACTTTGTTGAATTCAACTGGTGGTAAAGTGGGATCGATGCGGTCATCTCTCTTCTTTAGAAGATAACAATTGATCAGTTATTATTCTTTAAACCCAAAAAATCTCAGTGTCTGAATAATCACTGTATTCTGAGTTTTAGATGAAGGTATAATCCTCAAGCTTATTGAATGGGGCTTGAACATATTAAATAAATAGGGAATTTTTATCAATTTTGATGGACATATGGGATGTCATGGACTCCAGCTGGAACCTGGGTTTTTGATTCCTGTTCATTCATGGAGTAGTTTCATTGGTAAAGCAGGGGTGGAAAGGGAAGCAAGAAGTATTTCTTTGAGATAGACAGCCAAATGAAGCTTTTACTTCTCTTTTAAATGAGTTGTTATACATGAGAATGTATTTTCTTTTTAAAATTTACCCATAATTTTATTAAAAGGTATTAAAAGCCTTTAGAAACGGTTGGACAGAATTATAAACACTATTTTTTTTATTATTTTGTCACAGTCTGCTTCTTTCAGAAGCAACAGTGCTGTCAGAATGTGCATATATGTGTGTGTATACATGTTTGTGTGTATATATATACGTGTATATATATACACATACACACATGTGTATATGAATGAATGATGTGGTCAGTAACAAGATTCAAATGCTGGACAATCCACCCACATTTGGGCCAGAATTCTGCTTGTTCCATAGACAGCTGAATGGAGTAGAAATAGAATCCTACTTTTGACAGCTACTTTAAAGTCCTGTTTTGGCTCCCTTGTTTATAGATGAGGAAAATTCTTTTGCTAAAGGTTATATTGTCCTGTCTTATCTTTCCCAGCAGAAATTAAGTCCTCAGAGTTAGTGTTGACACATCTCTGTCCCCGTAATTAATGTGTTTTAATTGACTAAAGAGTTTGACTAAAGAGGCAAGACTAAGCAAAAAAAAAAAAAAGAGAGAGAGAGACAAAGTAATCATGATCTCCATTTAAAAATGTCCTTTGAGTGTCAGTCCTCTCTATTTCAGATCCTCAAATGTCCTTTACCTATGATTTTTTGTGAATGAGTAAGAACAAAACCTAACATTCATGTGAGGACTTTGCTTACTGATTGAGGGTTTCCAGAAACACACAGGCAGGTGTATCTCTTACCTTGACAGTCTTTACTTTCATTTCAGCCTGACCTGGTTGGAGCTGTGAGTAGCTCAAATGTGTACATGTGCCCCAAAGTCAGCTTCATGCTGGAAGTCACTTATACTCTTCAGTTGGGTCCTATATTCTTTGCATAGTGGAGTTCCAGAGGGGATGAGCCTTGCTCTTCATAGTTTGCCCAGTAATTAGGAGGGTGGCGGGGGAGTGTAAAGAAAACACACTTGCTCAGTAGCAAATCTAAAAGTTTGTTCTCCTCTGGGAGGCATGCACCAGACTTGGAGGTATGTGCAGCAGAACAGTTTTAGGGGTGGTGAAGTAATTTATATGGCAGAAACACTTACAGAGGAAATTCAGTACAGATACCAGCTGCCTTGAAGAAGGGAAAATGGTCTAGGCAAAGAACAGCAATTACCTCCTCTGCCTTTTGGACTGACCCTTCAGTATTGATAAAGATTTATCAGCCTTTAAAGAATGTTTTCTAATTTTAGCCTGAAGAATAGGTGCCTGACGAATTGACCAAACTGCCGTTTAAACTTTTGTTCCTGCAAAGAAGAAAATATTCCCTTGACCTCAAGAGAATTTGAAGAGGCGATGTGTTTAAGCCCCTGTGCTGTGCCTGGCACCTGGGTCTCAGTCTGGGTATTGGATGATGGGCACGGAGCTGTACCTCTGGAGGGGAGGGGTAGAGATTCTGGAAATAAGCTGTTCACACACACACACAAGTCTCCCCTTTTCTAATGGAGGAGTAGGAACCTGTCTGGCCATCTGCAGTTGAATTCCCCGCCCCATCCCACCCCTCCTACTTCCCCCTCCCCCACCTTTTTTTCAGTTTCAAGTTAGAATATCTTTGAGTACTGTCATCCATTGGTATGTGAAGGAGCTGGTTCAATGAGCCCCCATAAAAACTAGAATGTGTGGATGTATACTTGTCCTTTTGTGACCTAATTTCACTTAACATAATGTCCTCAAGGTTTATCCTTGTTTTCGTGGATTTCTTTCCTGTTTGAGGATGAATACTCTTCAAGGCCCTATTTTATTTTAACCCCAAGCATGTGTGAAATAGTCACCCAGCAACACATGCATTCATTCTCTACTGCCTTTAATGAGTAGTCATTCATGCAGTTTTCTGGCCACCCATCCATCCTTCTTCACTTTCTCCCTCCCTCTTTGATTACATGTTACCTGCCAGACACTGGGCTAGTGACCCATAAGACAAAGACTACCTCTGTCTGCTCCTCATCCCAAACTTGTCGTCTATGAGGAAGGTGGACTCAGGCAATTACTAGGCAGTATCAGTGAAACTGTAGTTGTGTGTTTGAAGTTCCATGAGACATATGAGAGGCAATGTAGCAGATGACATGAGAGCCAGGCAAGGCTTTGCTGCAGAGGTAGCACTTGAGTTGGCCTCCGAAGTATGTGTGGCAACTGTGTAGGTGGCTAAGGGGAGGAAAGACATTTCAGAAAAGAGGACCAGCAGAGCAGCAGCTGGGAGACTTGTCTATACTTTACACAATCTAGTTGGGTAGTTATCAGTTTAGACCCTGCAGTCAGACTGTTCAGATCCTGGCTTTTGTCTCTTAGTTTCCTTGTTTCTAAATGGGAATAATGATAGTACTTTTCTTATAGTGTTGTTATGAGGGTTAAATGCATTGACATAAAAACTGCTTAGAATATGGTCAGGTACAGTATATATACTCTCTGTAAGTTTTAGCCATTATTGCTACTGAAATGTTTAGAGGAACTTTAAGTCCTTAGGTCTACCTGAAGTCAGTTATAATCTGTGCCTTGTGTCTGCATTCGGAGGTTGTGAAGACTAGATATGGAGTTTGAGATTGGTTGGGTGGATCCTAGTGGTAAAACAGGGTGCAAGTGTTCACAGGTGCGGGACCTCCAAGCTTTCTTGTATTTAGGTGCTTGAATATCTCTTGTATCTGAGTTTACTTAAATTTTCTTAAAGAAAGTCAGAATAATTTATTAAAAATTACAAAACAATGGAACATAAAAAGTGTAAAATAAAAACCTATAATGTCACCCTCCTAACAGTAACAGTTTTCTTTTTCACTTCTGTAGAAATGTGCACAAAGTTAGAGTTGTAATTGCATATGTATACACACACATACATATATACACACAACTATGTAGATAATACATATACACACAGTTTTGTATTTTGCTTTTAAAAAATTTGTATTTTTGTATTTTGCTTTGAGTAACTTTCCTTTGTTTGTCTGTACTTTTTGATTTTTCTTGTAAATGAACACACAGTTTTCCTTTGCATTTGTGCTGTGGTTTTCTTAATCATTCTGCCATTCATAGTAGTACAGACAATTCTGTAATGTACGTCTTTGTGCTCCTAATTTTTTTCTCCCATGGGATTTTCTCTTAATAAATTTCTGGTGTTAGGATTATTAGGTCAAAGAATTTCAGCCTTTTGAGACTCTTAGTAAGTATAGCCATTTGGATCTTCACATCCCCAATACCTCTAGCATAGTTCCTGGGTTATATTCACTACAGATGTTATTGCTCTTTTAAGGTTTGCTGATTAGGAGGTTTAAAATAACACTTTAAATTTGCTTGAATTTGCCATCCTTTCTCCCTCCTGGTGAAGAGGCATGTATTGTCATATGCTTATTCTCCTGTGTGACTTGTTCACTCATTTCCTTTTCTGGTTATGTCCTTGATATTTTCCAGTACAAATTTGAGTCATTAATTCACCATAAATACTAGCTTTGTGTTAGAAAAAAAAAAAATTCAGGTATAAGGGTCCGAACTCTTTCCTGGCCCTGCAGTAGCGAGGGGCTCATCTGTGCCACTGCATTTCTGGAGAGGGAGAAAGAGGCATCATTGCTTTCTAGGCCAGCTCTGCTGGGGTCCCAGTGGCCAAGAGTCTGGACACTCTCCAGTGACCTTGCTTTTTAGCTGCTTTTTATTGTGAGCAGAAAGATAGAGCATCTGTCCCTTATCTTGACTCTAAAAGTGTGCCGACTTCATTTATTGCCTCTGTCCTACTCCTCAGGTCCCATGCCTGCTGGCCAGCATAGAGCAGACAATTTGTTTTCATCTGTCATAGATCAGGGGTTGGAATGGACCTTCTCTGACATTCTTCCTACTCTAGTTCCCTCCATAGTATCCCTGTTAAGAGATTGTGCAGCTGCTCCTTGATTATCTCCAGTGATGAGAGGTTCACTCTATCACAAAGACAGACCTTGAACTCAAGGTGAGATAGATCTGAATCTGGATTTTCTATTTTATCTGTGGATAAAAGACTTACTGTTTCTAAACCTTATTTGCATTTGCTTCATTATCTGAATAATGGGTATGGTAATATTATATCTCTACCTAATAAGAGTTGTAATGAGGATTAGAAGAAATAATAAAAGTAGAGTCTTAAACCCTGTTCCTCACACACAGTAGTGAGGAATAAATGTTAGCTCTGAATATTATTTCCGTCTACTACTGCAAGGCATTTCCTTAAATTTTAGCCATTATATTTGATTTTAAGAATCAAAAATATTTTTATACCCATCAATTAGAATTATACTGATTTGGCAAAGAAGCCTTAGCCCCCGTAGTGACTTGGGGTTTGGAGTATATTCTTCTGCCATGGAGGTGTGGTTGGGCATTGTCTTTGAGCTGATTGCAGCTTGAGCCACCTTCCCAGCCGCTATACTGGACAGTGCTGTAATGTATCTAGGCTGACACCGTCTTGGTTTTGAAAGCCTGATTTTACAGACCCCTTGTTTGTCCTTCTTCCTTTTCCTGGCTGGTGTTCCTGCCCTGGCAGCCCCAGTAGAGGATAGACAAAAACATTTGAAGGAAATGAAACTCTGTTCCACAGATAACAGAACTAGTTATCTCTCCTCTCCCACAGAAAATAGTTAGCCCTGTGAAGAGAGGGCTAAGGTAGAGGTCATGCTTCCGAGTGCATAGTGATATGCCCTGCCCCACATGCTGCTTTTGTTGGTGTTATAGAGTAATCCAGTACCAGGGTGGTCTGGGCGTAAGTTAGGCTGTACTGACTCCTTTTATCTCTAGACTTCAGCATTTCTGTATTTTTGCTTTATCTTGCTGAGAGTATAATTGAGGACCTGAGAGCTCCTCCACGTCTCTTGTGATTTAAGAAGATAACTTTTACTCTTGAGGGAATCAGTGTCACTGGTGTTTCTACTAGGTCCATGACCCTCAGGATTGTGATGTTTGTCTTTGTCTGAACCAACTCACTGTGCTTTGTAGAGAATAATTTAGTGAGAACTGCCCCCTCTCCCCCCTGCCAACATCTTGGTAAGTTCTTTCTATTAATTGTCCATTTCAGTTTTAAAAATAGAATATTAGAGAATGAATTTAAGAAACAGCCCTGATGTGATGGTAATGAAGATTTTAAACAGTGGTATCTGAGGCACTGGTTGGAGGGGAGGATTAACAATATTTATAAAGCATATCCTGAGTTACAAATGGTATGTGAAAAAGGGTGATGTTTAAAATATTTAACAGACAGTGTGGACATCAACACAGTGGAAACCACTGGAGGCCCCCAGTTATGCCAGGCACTTACCCTGTACTTGTTGGATAGTGAGGAGGTTGGGGGCTCTGGAAGAGGGGCGGGAGCTAAGGGGACAGACATTCGTCAGGCTTGGGTCCCTGACTCTTTCCAGCCTGTGTGGAAGTGTTTCCAGTATTTTAAACAGGTGCTGGCAGGGGTGGTGTCTGAATCACCTTTGACAGATGTTAAGAAGTGTTGGATCTGTGCCGTGGCTGTCTTCCTTCGTCTCAGTGCTGAGGGGACCTTGGTGGTTCTGGCCTGGTGATCTCTTGGTAGGTGCTCAGAATGTTTCACATTAGAATTTAGGGGTGTCTCTTTGAAAAGTACTGAGACACATTGCTTTAATCAGAAAACACTACAGCGTGACAGGCACCGTCCCTGTCTTTATGAGGCTCCCAATCTGTACCAGTGGCTTCAAGTTTTTCCTGCCCTTGGATTCTAGGAATCTGTCGGAAGTCACTACGAGGATATTTGCCATACAGTGAAAAGCTGGGCAAAATCTAAATGTTGAGCCATGGGAAAATAGTCAAATAATAGTATATCCATGACATGGAATTACTATGCCTCTTAAATTCATGAATACAGAGGATATTTCAGGACTCAGGAAAACGCTGAATGTGAAACCTTAGGTGGACAATAAAGGAACCCCACACAATACGTAATAATAATAACAATGTTATAGTACGTGAAAATACATTAAAATGTTTTGTTAGCCCTGACTGTTATTTGGTGGAGGGCGGTGGGGTAAAGTTAACGTGTGTTTCTCTTTCCATTCTTTTGGTCACCTGCGGGCATTAACTTTATAATTAGAGCCATCCTATAAATACTATATTTCTAAAATCCAGTTTAGAGTGTTAAAACATTATTTGTATGATCAGTGACCAAGTATTTTGAATTTAATCAGGGAGAAATACTTTTGAAGGCTGTGTTTGTCGTCTGTAAAGGAAGCTGCTGACTCGGTGGAATAAAAAGTAAGAGCCTAGGTCAGCCTGCTGATGCTGGGGCCCGGCTTCCAGACTGCAAGGGCTCCGAGAGGCCCTAATGTGCTTGTTGAAAGGCCCTCCTTTGCCTCTTATTAATGTCCCTAGCTGAGCCGCGCTCTGCTCTGCCGGCTAACCTTGTCAGAAGGTTACCCGTGGCTCTCCAGGGCGCGTCTAATTTTAAACCCAGAGTGCCGGCCAGTGTGGTGGCGTGGCATTGGGCTGCGGGGACACTGACACTCCCTGGAAGACACGGCTGGGGAAAGATGAGCCGAGTCCCTGGGTTTTTCTCATCCTCCTGTAAGTGACCAGGCCCGCTGAACAAGCAAAAGAGAGCTGGGATAATAATGAGAGCTTTTATGGTAAAAATCAGGATTATTAAAGATCTTTTAGCAGTGGCAGTGCTGCTGGATAATTGCACGGTGTGGCGTGTCCTGCATGAGTTGTGTGAATTCTGACCGCGTGAGCCCAATGGGGTCCTGTCTTCTGGGAACTCGACTCTGACTGTTTTTTAAAGCAGAATGAAGCTGCCTCTCATTTCACTGTTGATTTGATGCTCCTGTACATTTATAGAGCTCAAATTCTGCTGATAGTAGGCTCCTTCTCTGAAGTTTTTTACTGGTTGGATTGGGAGAGAGCTATTATTTCTTCAAAGCTAAAAAATAAAAGATACAGAATCTTCTTACCTGCATGTCTATCAGCTGCTCTTGGCTGCCAGTAGGATAATCATTTTAAAGATCCCCTCGTCCCCCTTTTAAGTATTTGCAGTAGAGTCCTGTTTAGAACACTACTGTACCGTTTAATACTTATAACCCTGATATTTTAACATGAAACAAACATCGGTAACTGCAAAATAATATGATGTTGGGGAACTTTTCTCCATCATAATTAACTTTAAAAAAAGCAAACAGAGAATCCTTTTTTTCTCCCCCATTTGGATTTTTTTTTTTTTTTTAATCTTGCTTCTCTTTCAACACCTTCAGGCTGGTAAGGTGCCTATTAGAGTTAGCTGTCTTCCCCTGCCAGGGCATTCACAGCGACTCTCACATGTAAGAGATTACAATGGGAAGCTTTACCCACCTGGTCCACTGCCTGGTCTCTGGTTTACCTGCCCATTGGAAGAAGGGCATCCTTTCCTTGTAGCTGGGTCTCAATCCTCCCTCTTATAAAACAGTTGCGAGGAGCCAATTAAAGAGGCCTAGTGTGTGGAGTAAACCAAGATGAAAGCACAATAGATGGAGATTCAATAACCTGCTAACTCCCTGTGGTGATTGAAGTCAACTTTGAAGTACCCAGGCAGGGTCAGACCACATCAAGCCCGACGTGTTCCTACACAAGGGTAGCGTGAGATTTATCTGTAATTTTATTTTAAGGAAAAAAAAAATGCATACATGCTTTTTATTGGCCTTTTATTTTTTGAAGGTCTGTCCCTCCTTCTCTAGGCCTAATTAGCTCTGTCATCTTTTGGGAAAATTAGAGCTGAGTAATATCAGGAATTGTTGAATGGGAATACTTGTTGAAATCTTTATTGGCCCAAATCTGACTTTTCTAAATAGTATTAAATTAAAAAATTAAAAAACCCACCCCCCTTCTTACCTTAAAATAATGTTTTTAAAAGCACGTGTAAAGTAGTTAAATATAATATAAATATAAGCTACTCTGGCTTGGATGCTAAATAAATGAGTTATTGCAGGGGCTGCAGTGGTGATGTTAAAAGAGTGTACTTAAGAATCTAAATTAAAGTTCATTTTATACAACCCAGTTCCTCTTCAACTCAGATGCAAATATCTGCTTTCCTTCTCCTGGTTTTCTCTTTCTCGCCTCTCCCCTTCTGCACTTGCCTGCCCGCCTTCCTGGTGTAGGCCTGCTGTTATTTTTGTGGTAACCTGACACTTAGGCCAGTGACTGCAGCCCCCAGGCCCCTGGGGGGTGAACTGGCTGTGAGCTGCAAAGCCGGCTCCCGATCTGATGATCCAGTGTCCCAGTGTCCCAGGCGGAGCAGCTGCTGCATCAGGGCCGGGGGCCAGCAGGGCTGGGGGCTGGGGGCTCCGGGTCGTGATGTCACAGACTGTGGAGGAAGGGTGTGTGTCACAGTTCAGACCTCAGATTGTGGCTTCTTAGGTCATAGGCCCTACTTTGAGTTGGGGGTCCAGCAGAGGCTAGCTAGTCAGGGGTTCTGGAGACTGGAGGAAGATTTTGAAACTATTGTGTTTTTTTATTGCATTCTGTGGGTCTCATCTAGACTATGCCTGAGGCTGTCTTTGTGATTCCTTAGACAAGGATAAATTTCTTAATAGTCATGAAGATTGTATTAATATTTTATGTTAAACTAATTTTATCTCGCTGGGGTAGGGAATGAGGTACAGAAATGAATGGGACAGAGACCCTGTTTTCTGAAAATGTGCATTGTAGCAGAAATGACAGATATATAAGCAGTAACTATTAATTATAGTTGTGTACGTTTGTTCAACAATTAGCTGAGGACCTGCAGTGTGCCAGGCACAGTTCTCAGCCGTGTGTGCACAAATACCCACTGATCTGTAAGCATACAGATGAGTACTGTATGTAATGACTACCGAGGATTGAGACATCTGTACTTGTATGCATTATTTAATCTTTCAGCAGGTAGGTAATGTTAATTCCCATTTTGCATGCATGCACATACACATGTCACCCTGAGACATAGCTAACAAGTGGAGAGCTCACAATGAAAACCTCTGGGATTCTGAAACCGTATGTATCCTTTATACGTACATATTTTTTAACTGGCCATGTAGACTCTCTAGATGCAGTGTCCTCTCTAGAATGGTAGGAGTGCCCACAAGGAAAGCATTTAGCAAAACAAAAAAAAAAATTTTTCTTAAGTTCCAGCAATTCATCTGGTATTGAGAGGTACTAAACATAGGAATGTCAAAGAGCTTACTGATCAGCTGGAGATAGTATCTTAAGAGAAATTTTGATGAACCGTACCAAGTATGGTGTTAGAAGTTCATTTGAGGTGCTTTGAGGACATGGAAGTGACTTCTCCTAGTGGAGAAAGCTGTCAAGGTTTCCCGGAGGAGAGGTTGGTGACTTTGGTCTTGAAAGGACCTGTAGACATTCTTTAGATGGAATTGCTGGTGAGACAAGCAGCTGAGCAGAGGGACCCAGGTGGCTGAGGGGGTGAAGCAGGCAGCCTGCTGTGTCTGGGCACCTTGGAGTTGGTCCCTAGCTATGGGGGACTGACTGCACAGATGCCTGCAAAGCAGGCTAGTGGCAGGTGGTGAGGGCTGTGGGTGTCCTGCTATGCATTGGGTTCTGGATGGGGTGGGCATCTGCTGAAAGATTTAAAATGAGTGTAGGATGAAAGCCATATTTGCATTCTGGGACAACTTCTCTGGCTGTAGAATAGCATAGGAGAAGCTGGCTAAAAATACATGAGCTGGGGATTTTGATTCAGTACTTCTGGTATCATGGCTGAGATCGATATTCTTAAGAAGCCACCTATATCATCCTAATGTACTTCCAGGCTTGGGAACCTGGCAGGACCAACTTGTTGGTAGTGGTGGCATTGTGGGGATGTAGGGGACAGCCCGGTTCAGAGAGGGGTGATGAAGTCCTGCCTGTGAGAGGAGCAAAGAGCCTGCTGGGGAGGAGCAGAGGGGATGCAGTTGAGAGATGAAGGGCCAAGCGGACATTCTTGGTGATGACTTGCAGGGAAAGGGATGGGAGAAGCTTGAGATGATGGCTCTCCTTTGGGTGCTGATTCAGCCAGGTTCTCTGAGTAGAAGGATCGCTCAGAGTGGGGCTGAGGGATTGGGTTCCCTCCCCCCGGGCCTGGAACATCCTTTTTGGATTTTCTTGGGCGCTTTTAGAGAATATGGTTAATATACAGAAGTGATCTTTAAGGTGTCCGTGTTGGTGTGCCAGGTCTGTGTGTATATGAGGTTTGCTTTGCTTTGCCTTTGGGCCTTTTGGCCTCTGAAGTCTCCCCTGAAAGTAAAGTCATCATTAGTCATTTGGACCGAGGGGCCATCCACATTGTGAACGTCCGAGACTGGAAGAGCTTTAGTGCAAGTCATAGATATAATTGGAAATGGGTTGCATTTTGATTGGAGAGATGAGTTCCTTCTTCCTCTATCAGGGTTAGCAGAATTTGCAGGAGGAAGAGATCCTAGAAGGAAATACATATCCCTCCCCTTTATTATTATCATTATTATTTTTTTTCCCTGAAAACTCCTCATGTGTGTGTGTGTGTGTGTGTATGAATGGGCATGTGTGCAAACGCACATGCGCAAGCTTGCAGAAGTGCTGCTGGGGAGGTGCAGAAATACTGATTGAATCAAGCCCTGGCCCTTTGCCTTTTTTGCTTGCTACAGCTGCCTCCTGGGGTGAGGAATGTCCGGGATGAGGAGGGAGGAGTCCGGTGACAGGTGACGTGGTCAGGGTCAGCTCTCCTTCAGAGGTCCTGGGGCTTTGCAGAAGTAAAGCAGAAGTTTGTCCTGAAAGCAGAATTGGGTGCTTTGTGTCCAGGACTGTCTCTGCCTGGGGGTCTTCTGGCCCCACTACATTCCCTTGATGCGCTTATGGACTGCTTAGGGCTGGTGTTGTGCACCCAGTAGGGGCTCAAGTAATATTGGTTAATTTGAAAGACTGGTGTATTGTCTAAGGGGGAATAATACTTATTCTGCCTCAGCTGGTTTCCTGCCAAGAATCTTTCTCCTGTAGAGGTTGCACTGGGTATAAAACAAGGGTTTTGATTTGGGGGGCAGGATGAGGCTTTACCTGGCCCCTGCGTTTGCATCCCTCTCAGTGTAAGACCAGGGTGGCAGCTGCTCCATCCCTGTGTCATCCATGAAATGGCAGGTTCCTCATTGGAGGGGTGGGGACTCCGTTGTGTCAGCTACCCTGGGAACGGGTGGACGTTTGTGAACAAGCCGTGTCATATATTTTTGGTTCATTGATGCTCACATTCCCATTAGCCAGCATTTGAACATGGGCCATTCACACATGTGTGTGTCACTGTGAGCATAGTGTCCTGGTCCTCACACTGAGTTCAGGATGACTGCGCTGCCAGCGAGGGTCGTGGAGTGCTCCACGACCAAGTCGCAGAGGGTGTATTGGAAGAGCTGAGACTGGGCACAGAGCGAAGTTAATCTTGTGACTCTGAACTGCTTAAACAAGCACACCTGTATAAACTGTCACTGTCTGTTTGTGCACTAAAAGTTTTTTATAAATTTGGAATGCTTAAGGGATATGTCACATGGTAACACCTGAATTTGTCTAGAGAACTCTTTTGGTTTTGAACATCACTGAAAATGCTTTGGATTAAAAAGTTCGGATTCTAAATTTATAAAATTACCCATTCTTCATCCTTTATTCCCCCAAACACATACCATACACTAACATACATACTCCTTTAAAAGCTGCTTATACACTCCTGATGTTGCTGGGGTTTTCTTGTTGCCTTTGTATGAAACAGCTCAAGCTTTTTTTTTGGTAAATTTTATATTAGAGTATAGCAGATTAAAAATGTTGTGATAATTTCAGGTGTAAAGGAAAGTGATTTAGCCATGCATATGCATGTATCCGTTCTCTCCCATACATATACATGTATCGATTCTCCCCTAAACTCCCCTCCCATCCAGGCTGGCACACAACATTGAGCAGAGTTCCCTGTGCTATACGGTAGAACTTTGTTGATTATCCGTTTTAAATAGAGCAGACTGTGCATGTCAGTCCCAAAGTCCCTATCTATCTCTTCCCCTGATTCATCTCCCCTGGTAACCATACATTAAGTCTGTGAGTCTGTTTCTGTTTTGTAAATAAGTTCTTTTGTATCATTTCTTTTTAGATTCCTCATATTATTTGCATCATTTCTTTTAAATACCTTTAGTTTCCTTATGTCAGTAATATATGATATTTCTCTTTCTCTGTCTGACTCCACTCAGTCTGACAGTCTCTAAATTTATCCATGTTGCTGTAAGTGACATTATTTCATTCTTTTAATGACTAAGTAATATTCCATTGCATATATGTACTATATCTTCTTTATCCATTCCTCTGTCGATGGACATTTAGGTTGCTTCCATGTCTTGTCTGTTGTAAACCGTGCTGTACTGAACATTGGGGTGCTTGTCCCCTTTCAGACCATGTTTTTCTCCAGATACATGCCCAGGAGTCACCTGCAATGTGGGAGACCTGGGTTTGATCCCTGGGTTGGGAAGCTCCCCTGGAGGAGGGCATGGTAACCCACTCCAGTATTTTTGCCTGGAGAATTTCAGTGGACAGAGGAGCCTGGTGGGCTACAGTCCCTGGGGTTGCAAAGAGTCGGACACGACTGAGTGACTAAGCCCAGCACAGCACATGCCCAGGAGTAGAATTTCAGGGTCACACGGTAGCTCTGTTTTTAGTTTTTTAAGGAGCCTTCACACTGTTCTCCGTAGTGGTTATACCAATTTACCTTCCTACCAGCAGTGTGGAAGGGTTGTCTTTTCTCCATGCCCTCTCCACCATTTGTTTGTGGATTTTTTGATGATAGCCATTTTGAGTTGTATGAGCTGTTATCTCATTGTAGTTTTGATTGCATTTCTGTAATAATGAGTGATGTTGAGCATCTTTTTGTGTGCCTGTTGCCCATCTGTATGTCCTTTTTGGAGAAATGGAGAAAGGTTTTCTGCTTTTTTTTTTTTTGATTGGGTGAAACGGCCCAACTTTTGGTTGCTAAGTGTCTGGTCTCTGGTGATTCGGCTCAGTTTACCTTTCTATTTTGTGCTTTGTCCTTTCTTCACCATATCCTTTCCACAGATACCCTTCTCAGTGTAGGCTTCTGTGAGCTTTTTCATAATAGGCTGGGTAAATCCTACTTAGGCTTCAACACCAGCCTAAGCACCACCTCCCATGAGGCCCTTGTTGACCAGAGAGACAGAATCAGCTCCTATTTCTGTGCTCCAGCAGCCCTTGATTTATTCCTTTTTTGCCATGTTATATTCATGCACTTGTTCATTCATTTATTCACTCATGGGCTCATTATTTTAGGCATCCATCAGGTCATTATTTTGGGGGAACATTGACTGTGTGCCATAGCTTCATTAAATGCCAAGGATATGCCAAGGAAACGCTGAGGAAAAAGACTGCAGGCATGGGCCTAAGCCTTAAAGATCTTACAAACAAGATTGATTTGCCACAAGGACAGGATCATTCCTATGCAGTGAGTGAGGGGTTCCATTTGTCCTGAGAGCAAAGGTGCTTCCTGCAGGAACACGGAGGGAGTGGGAGGGTGAAGGCCAGTCAGGCTTCCCAGCCAGGGGCTTGAAGGATAATTAACCTACTTCTCTGTCTCCCTGCTGGAAGGGTGTTCCATGAGGGCAGGAGGGGAGCATGCTTATTTTATCTCTCTAGTGCCTGGCACATGGGTTGGGGAGGTGTAGGGTGGGGGGTTTCTGTAAATCTTTAATCATATTGAGTTGAAACAGATAATAAAAAGACAATGGAAATAATTTTCCCTTTGTGATGCTATCCTGTCTTGTTTCAGGATTGATCTAAGGCAGCTTCCAAGTAAAATAGCATACGTTAAAAAGTAGGGGAAAGAAGGAAGGAAAAGAGGAGAATTGAGGTAGGGACCTAATGTGGGTTTGGGAATGAAACCAAACTTACTGACCACATGACCTCTGGGCTTTCTCTGAGGAACCTGCCAGTGGGGCGCAGTGCTCTTTGGCAGCCAGTGAGGACGCCTAGTTGGGTGAACATGAGGTGAAAAGCACGTGGTGTTTTGTTGGTTACTGAGCTTTCCTTTGGGACCTTTGTAAAGAGCATTCTGTGTGATGTGATGAAGGACACACTCCTTGGAGTACATCCAGTGACTAATTCATGCAGTATTTCTGAGTATGCTGATGGCGTCACATAAAAGCATAATTCAGTTAAAGTTTATCTGGAGCTTTTGGGATATACTTTTTCTAAATTAACTGTGGAATCACTACGGATGAAATGGAATAGCAACAGAAATGGTTAGTGCTACCTGCTGTTCTGTCTTGTCCCTCATTTATCCAGTGTTCTGGTTCCACATACCACTACCCTCGGTCCTAAAGGTCACATAAACTCTATTTCTGCTTTCAAGGTATTTTATGATCAAGCGTTGGGACTCAGAAAATACTCATGTATGATATGAGATCAGTCTGTGATCAGGTATCTTAGAAGTGAGTATTTAAAGTAAGATGGTCCAGCTGTCACTCATACAAAAATGTAAAATTCTGATTTGTGATGGTTGAGAGGATGGAAAGGAACAAAATTTGTTATCATGCATTAGGTTTTGGTTACCCTAAGATGGAGCTTCCCTGATGGCTCAGAAGGGAAAGAACCTGCCTGCAATGCAGGAGATCTGGGTTTGATCCCTGAGTTTGGTAGATTCCCCTGAAGAAGTGAATGGCTACCCACTCCAGTATTCTTGCCTGGAAAATGCTGTGGACAGAGGAGCCTGGGGGGGCCACAGTCCATGGGGTTGCAAAGAGTCGGACACAACTGAGTGACTAATCCTACTCTAAGTTGGCAGGAAAGAGCAGTTTTTTCCTTCTGGGCATATTGGAGTCTAGCTTTTGGATTCTTTGATGTGGTGCTGTTGATATTCACATGGATCGCTTGGATCTTTACAGAGCATTTGAATGCCAGTGAACCTAGTCAAAGACCCAGAGCAGGGCTTGGACCGCACAGTTCAGTGCTTTCAAATGCCATCTTGTTCCAGTTTTCATTGTTGATTGGCTTATGTCCCAACCAGAAGTGACCTGTGGATATACTTGTTTCCTACTTTTCCCCCATCATGCTATAGAATAATCCAGGGTAGATGGAGGCATGGCCACAATGGGAGAAGCAATCCTAAGTCATAAAAACTGGAGAAGGCAGCCCAGGACTGTTTCTCTTTGTGGAGTGGGGAGGGCCACTTATGATGCAGCCGAACTAGGATTTCTCAGCAGCTGAAGGAGCTGCGTCTGGGCAGGTCAGCTGCTCTGTCTGGTCAGTTCAGAACCAACATACCACTACTTTGGCTGGCAGTGAGCTGGTAACACTGAGTGAGTCTCCACCAGCTTTTGTAAGAAATATGACTCCCCAGGCATGACCTATAGACTTGCCACCCAAGGACCAGCACCTTGATGGCATTTGTAGGCATTCCCTCCGGCATGGGGCTGAGATGGACCCTTTTGAAATACTTCTTAGGGTCTGACCAAATGTAGTGTATGTATTTATGTGGTGTGTTGATAGTTTTTAAAATATGAACTGTATACTTGTGATTTGTAATTTGTCCTCATTGTCATTTAAGATGCTAAGGTGCATCTTACCAACTAAGAAATGAATGTTATCTGTAACTTAATGACTTACGAGTATTATTTTCCTAGTAGTAGTTTTCTTTGTTTTTAGTAAACATCAGGGTTGATGAGTCTGTTTTAAATGTGTGTTCACTCTACAGACCTATTGGAATGAAGGAGTTAGTTTGGGGGTTTTCTTTGACTGTTATTACTCTTAAGAACGGGCTTAAAAGGGCGTCTTCCTTTTGAAATGCTACTTACGGCCAACTGTTGTGGCAGTTTTTCTTTTTCTCCTCTTAGATCATTAAAGAAGCTTCTGTTTTTGACTTTGCTATGTGTTTGCCAAGGTTAAAGAGCCCACCTTCCAGGGATCCATGACTCAGGCTACAGGTCTTGTCATCCAGCTCGCGCTCCCCTTACAAGTGCACTGTCTTGATAGCAAGTCTTCACTTGGAATGCTCACGTGGCATAGACTGAGTGTACGTGCCTTGTCTTTTTGAAGAAGTCTGCTGATGAAGGAGAGCAGTGGTGGTAAAGGGGAAAGGAACAGAAGAGGAATTTCTGTCCTCAATGGCTAACGGATTCCTTAAGCGGATGGGGAGGGTGATTCCTTTAAAGGCTGGTAATACAGAACTACATAGCGTGAAATCAATCAGAGCCTTTCTCGAGTTGTCACCTGGGCAGGTTCTTGGGGCTGATGGAGCAGAGAATTAATCAAGGAATCTCAGGAGGGTAATGCTAAGTCCTCTGATGGGGTGCTCAGCACTGGGGTCTTGGTGAAGAGGTATTGGCTTGTTGATGGATCCTGTTGATATAGAAGTGATTTTAGAAAATGAGAGGGAGTAATTACGTGCTTCTTCCTGCTGAAATTAGAGGGAACTATTGGCAATGGGAGTATATGACGCTAAGGCTCACTGGCTGCTATTGACTACACAACAGATGTTCCATCTCTCTGGCTGCCTTCAAGATCCAGGCTGCCACTCTTCACTTGTATTTCGCAGGCCACTTGTGGGCAAGTTTGGCTAGTGTCTGAAATGGAAGGAAAAGAAAAAACATGTTCCATTTACATATGCAAACGCGATTAACCATCATTAGTGCCTGACATTCCTCCCAAGTACCCAGGGAAGTGAGTCAGTATCATAACTATTCATTAGGAATTAATTAGACTGTGCTTGATGGTGTCAGTTGTGGACAGAGCTGAGAATTCAGCACTGCCTACATTCTCTCCCATTGGAATCCAGCCTCCAGCTCACTGTCTAGTGAGGGTGGAGTTTGCGTCTGATGCTCCTATGGAACATGCATTCTGTCTGGAGCAATCACTGTTAAGTATACATGACTTTGGTCAACTTATTTAGAAGCGCTTTTTTCCTAGTTTTGTTACTGAGGGGCAGCGTTTCTCTTTTAAGGAAAATTTGGCCACTCACTAAGATCATAGCGATCTTTGAGCCATCAAATACTTGGTTGAGTTGTCTACTACAACTGTCATTCCAACTACTTGATTTTCTTTTTCTTAAATCCTAAAGTGGCTCCCACTTGCACCTCCTTCCACATTCTCCTGAGCGCTTAGGACCTTTTCCCCTTTCTTCTCAGTGCCACTCCCTATATATCGCCTTTTTCATTCACCTATGCAGTTAAACTTGCTTTGCTCGCATTTCTTACCTCTTTGGATTTCTTTTTGCTCACTACTTGGCTTCCTGTTTTCACATCCTCACTACTTAGCTGTCAGGTTCTGGTTCTCATCTTTTCCAGTGATCAAATGAAAAGGGAAGGAGATAAGGTCAAATATTGCATCTCAGAAACTACTATTCCACTCAAAATAAGGTTTATTTGTTGTAGAAGAAGCTTACCTCCCGGAAGACCCAGACCGTATCTGTCCCTTTGACACAGAAGGCTCTTGGTTGTTTGAAATCATGATTAGTAAATAAGAAATTGAATCAGACAGCCAACTCTTGGTTATCCAGGCAATGCTTGGCATGACTCTGTCCTCTTACATCTTCCTGATTTGCTGATTTCCTTTGGTTTCTTACCAGTCATTAGAACCTTGGCCAGAGTCAGGGTGAGGAATGGGAAAGGAGCTGAAACTGTGCCCCTTCTCATGGAAAGCTTGGGTGATAAATTCATTGACATTGTTACCCGAAGAGTGTTCCCATCATTTGTTTGTTGGTTCATTCTTTATTTCTTTGTATATTTATTATGCCAGGTACTGTGCTAGCACAGGGGATACTATGGTGATTGTTGCAATCCCTGCCCTCACAGACATTGGGGTATGGATGGGAGAAGTGATAACAAGCCAACTTAAACTAAATTCTGTTATAAGTAGTCTATGGAAACACAGATGATGAATGATGAATGATGAAGTTGGTATCCTTCAGGGTTAGTGGTGGAAACTGAGGCACATGGTGGGTACTGTGTGGTCCTGGGTTACTCAGATGGAGGCAGAGTCCCAACTTCCAGTCCAGTTCTTTTCTTGGTGCCTCATAAATACATTGACTAAAATAAGCTGTATGAACTATTTTTTTTTTTAGATCCTTATGTTCAGTGACATTTCTTAATCATGAGGGTTAGTTATAACTTATCCTTTTATTTAAGAGCTCTTAAATCACCCATAAGTGAGATGTTTACATTATGAGAGACTCACAGGAATTAACATGAAAGGAGCAGCAATTCCTGTGTCATGCCCCTTATACATACGTCCCTTGATTACAGTTGGTGTCAGAAGCACCTGCATTTGATTATCTAACTTCCTTCTTCCCCTAGATTTTTATATTAAAATATGCATTGGTTGAAAGTGCTGCATGCTAAGTCGCTTCAGTTGTGTTCCACTCATTGCAACCCTATGGACTGTAGCCTGCCAGATTCCTCTGTTCATGGGATTCTTCAGGCAAGAATGCTGGAGTGGGTTGCCATTTCCTCCCCCAAGAAGATCTTTCCGATCCAGAGATTGAACCCAAGTCTCCGTTCTGTATCTCCTGCGTTGCAGGTGAATCCTCTACTGGGGAAGTCACTGGGGAAAGCCCATTGGTTAAATATATGTGGGTTGAGTATGTATAATGTCATTCCAGTGTGCTCACGTTACCTGTCTTGAAGAGTCAGTGGGTGATCGTGAAAGAGTGATTCATTTAGAGAGTGTTGCTGTTGGAGCAGTGAGCAGGGTCTGGTAACATTTCTTTTTGGAGCTTATTCTAGTGTGGCTGGAAAGAATTTCAGGAAAGAATGGAGCTTTTAGGAAAGCATTAATGATGGAGACTGAGGCATATGGGGGCTACATGATACACACTATTTTTTCAATAAAGAAGAGTTCCCTTCTCTCTCTCTTTTTAGATATTCATTTAGGTTTAAGATTATCCCCCTAAACCAAACCTCCCAGAAATAAATATGAAGACTATTGAATGTGTGTGTTAGAAGTACAGGTGTTTATTAGCTGTTTAAATTTTCTGTTCAGGCAACTGAAGACCTCAAGAAGAGGATCTTCCAAATTTATTTCCCAACGAGACCCTTCATTTATTTACCATCCCATTATCAGTTGGTGTTTGGGGATCACAAGGTCCATACCACTGTCTAGAGATGATAGACTTGAAAACATCTTCTGTTCATGGTTTTTCAGATGGTAGAGCACCTTCACTCGTTATCTCACAAAAAATGGCAGCTCCATGGAGTAGGGTCTCATGATCTCAATGATTTCCTGCATTGGGATTGCATTTATTATTTTCATTTTATAAATTAAAACCTGAGCTTCTAGAGATTAACCTATTTAGTCTGGGCTGCATGGCTAATAGGTGAGCTAGGTTTGATATCCAGATCTGTTTGAATCTTAATAACATACCCACCCACCCCACCCCCCGATACTGTGTTCTTCGTTTACTGGAGTGAGTGAGAGTTGACGCCCTTGCTCAATGGATGTATGAGGAGGAGAGGACATCAACTCTGCAGACACAGATATTCTATTTGTCATTCACCTGATTAGATCTTGTTGTTGATAATAA
Organism: Dama dama; assembly: GCF_033118175.1. NCBI lineage: Eukaryota > Metazoa > Chordata > Mammalia > Artiodactyla > Cervidae > Dama > Dama dama. Next base: position 40,300,534 of record NC_083681.1, on the reverse strand, counting down.
GCAGGTACTTGTTACTGTACATTCAGAAGCCAGGTAGATTGGGTGGTAGTTAACTAATTCCACACATTTTTGGGATACTCTTAATGTGAGGCTGATTCTCTCAGAGCCACTGGATACAAGGATGGTTTCCAGGATGAGATGGATTTTGAGCCAGGCTAGAAGGGAACTGAGGGATGGAATTTGGTAGCTAGTACGGGGAGTGTTTCTTAGCCAGTCCCAGTCTGGTGATCAGAAACTCTCTACCCATACAGGGCCTCATCTTACAGTTGGGTTGTAAAACCAAGGGTCTGTAAAAGTCTGTGGATTATGTATCTGGTAGCTTCTCGGGCTGTGTCTTGGCCCTTGTCCAGAGTTGTTAATTCCATCCTGCTGAGCTCCAGTTGGCCAAATGAGAGAACCTGGACGTGGAATTCTTCCCTGAAGTAAGTGAATAAAAACATGGGAACATTTAGAATAGCGCCTGTGCTTCCTGAGTGGATGGATCAGTTGATGCTAGTTAATATTGCATTCCCCAAACAACAAAGGAGTTGCGACCCTTAGCTTTAGAGGTAACTTGAAGGGATTATCTACAACTCTGCTGCTTTTCTTACAAGGTTGTCTACCACTTGTTGAATTAACAGGAAATTTTTCCTTATGTCAAGTGAGCCATAATCTTCTTTAGGACTTCCACAAAACAGGTCCAACACCCTGCCTGTATGTAACATCTTCAGAAGTTGTTTGGTGTTTGAGGACATTAAGCTTGGTGATTATGATTCAGAAGGATCTTACCAGTTTTGAGTCGCTAAGGCTAAAAATAATGGAATTTAATAGAATAAATATAAATTCCTTATAAATAAATATAAATAGAATAAATATAAATATAATTTATAAGTATTAATTTAGCTCCTAAACCAGTTGATCAAGAGTCGGAATTTAGAAACAGCACTTGGAGGATGGGGGCTTAATTTTATGGATCATAGTCTTCCTCCGAGTGTCATTTACTGAAGATTGTGGACATGCTGGGCTGGGCAAGAGTGATAATGTGAACTGTATCTAGTCTGGAACACAGTCAGGAGACTGGGGGCTGCTTTTGTCATACCCAAGTGGATGTCTCAGGGTAGATTTGCTTCCCGCAGCATGGATAGACCTCAAGGATTAATGGGTAAAAGTTAGCCAGGAGATGGATTTTATCCTAACAGATGGAAGAATTTCAACATCTTAGTTCAAAGGAGCTGGTATTGGGAAGGCAGTGGATTCCTTGTCATCAACTATGTTCAAGCGTAAATCCAACAACCAGTTGATGAGATGTGTCAGAGGGGACTTCAGCTATTGGATTAGGAGTATTGTGTTTTGGTCTGGAGACTCTGAGGATTTCAATTATATAGTAATGATCTTTTTAAAGTCAAATAACGTTCTCCTGGTCCCCTGGATTCCAACCCTCTACCATAGTAGTTGAGTGCCGGATATGTCCACAGTTTAATCTTAAAATATGGCTCCCTGGAGAGAATTCATACTTCTGTGAGCTGCCTGGAGCTGAAGAACTGGCCTATGTTTTTGTAAATGTCTGGTTTTGTTTGTTTTGTTGAATTAGGGGCTAAGGTAGAGAAGGAAAATGTTGGCAACTAGCCACTGCTCAAAAAGTTCACACATATTCTTATAATTTCTCTAATAATACCTCTTTGGAGCCAGAACAGACCATCATAGAGTTCAATTGGAATTTTGTAAGATTCTTAGACCCAAACCAGGAAAAAAGTGTAATAATTTGAGAATTCAAAAGGCCCACACTGCAGGCCTTGTAGAGTTCGTCTAGGGGTCAATCACAGAACCCTTTCTTGTGGCATAATTTATACCTTTAACATTTGGCAGTTTTTAAAGTCCTGTGTCAATGTACATGTGTTGGTAAGAAGTAGTAAATATTTTGCTGACAAGTTCTTTGAAAGATGGATCAGTGGCAGCGTTTAAAGGCAGACAACCTGAGGGTTTCTTTCATCCAGGTGCTGCCAAATCTAAAAAGCTGTCAGGGTATGGAGCCAAACACACCCACTGGTTACACCATTTATTGTTTAATGTTCCTGTGCCTCGGAGTTTCTGCACCTGGGATCTGTTGATATACCCAGTGGGGGATGGCAGGGGAAAGGGGTTCAGCTGGGAGAGGGAAGGAGAGGAGGCAGGGTGCTTGCTCTCAGAGGTGACTGACCTTGGATACAGAGCAGAGCCTGGTACCTAATGGGGCCGCTCACATCTGCTTCCCTCCTGGCTGCCTCTGTTGTAATATTGCATGAACTTGAGGTGGCAGAAGCGGATGGGATGGTGGTTGCATCGCCTGAGCTCTCTCACCCTCCTCAGGCCCTGTACCTCCCTTCTTCCCATCAATCCCCCAGAGCAATTCTTATCCCCCTTATTTGTTTTGAATGCATGATCTGATGCCTTTTCAACAAAGGAATATTGATATTTTAGTGTGCAGACAGCAGGGGGTACTGGATTAGATCATTTTCACATTGGTGCTGGTGCCAATTTGACATTTGTTTGGAAAGCTTATCCCTTTATGGCCATAGGTTACATGCATAATTTAAGGGGAATAAATCTTTGCAAAAGATTTCTTTTGGTACTGTAATCATCAGTGGTGCAGAAACATAAATGAAAGTCTCCCCCACAGTTTTCATTTGATCAGGAATTCCAAGGAGGCTCCCAGATGAAGTAGTCCATGTGGATATAAAGTGTTTTTGCAAATGTACTGGCCTCTTGTGGTAGTTGTTTTGGGGAGGGCAAGAATCGGGAACAGCTTGGTTCCTGATTCAAGGTTACAATCCAGAAGCCGAGAGTGGCAAAGTGACCTGACTATACAGGGTAAAAGAAAACCCTGTGGATAAATGCTATAGGATAGCAGGTCCAGGTCTGCTAGCATTGCTATCTGTAGAATGAGTATTTGTGATAAACTAATCTCCCTCCTTCTGCCTGCCATTCTGCTGCCATCTTGCATATTGGTGATCCCAGTGACAAATTCTGGGTTGGTTTGACATTTCAGAGTTATCATACCAATTGCCACAGTGAGACAGACATCTTTTGTCTTACATTATTTTCTTTTAAACAACTTGTTCTGAAGATTTGATTATTATCTAGCAAAGTGCTTCTAGTAGATAGTAGGTACTTAGCAAATGGTTTTGCATGATTCATTGTGAACTTGCAATTCAGAGAGTACTATTTTCAGATGAAAATTTCCTGTCATCTGTGAAGATTATCCAGCTTCTGCCTGCCGTTGCATTTCTGTATGAGTGCCTAACATGATACATAAAGAACAAAAGCCACTTAGATCTCAGAATTCCATCTTCTCTCTTAGGAGTTATTCTCCAAGCAAGGCTGGTGAATGGAGAGAGTGCAGTAGAACCAGCAGGAGCAATGTATTGATGGTTACCGTGTCCTTATCCTACTATCTTTTGGTTTCTCTCTTAGGTTTATTTTCTTGAAAAGGCTCCAGGCTTCGGCTTGGAAAATCCAACCGCCAAAATTGAGCCCAGCAGCTGGAGCGGCAGTGAGAGCCCTGCCGAAAACATGGAAAGGATGAGTGACTCTGCAGATAAGCCCATTGACAATGATGCGGAAGGGGTCTGGAGCCCCGACATTGAGCAGAGCTTTCAGGAAGCCTTGGCTATCTATCCACCATGCGGGAGGAGGAAAATCATCTTATCAGACGAAGGCAAGATGTATGGTAAGTGATTGAAATGCTCCTGGGAAATGCTGCAACCCACTTTTGTGATTAAAAGATTACCATAACTAGCCTTCTACTAGTTGAGACACGTTCCTTGTATGGGGTTGAATGATCTTTGTAGAATTCTACTTGGCCATTTAAGGGACTGAATCTCATCTGAAGAGGAGACTCAGTAAAGGACCATAGGGAAATCATTCACTGGGGCTGCTTTTTTTTACATCAAAAGCTCTTAAGGACTCCTTAGGAAGTTGGGTAGTTGCAGTGGCACATGCAGACACCAGACATGGAGACTAATTCTTCTGAATGCATGCCCCATCTGAAGGAAGTGCTGCCACTTAGCTCCAGATAACTGACTGGAGCTGCGTACCAGTGGAGCCACATGCTGCCAGATCTAGCAAGCTAGATGTTTACATGTGAAGTCTACTCATTTTTAAAACCCAGCATTTTTTTTTTTTTTTAAAACCACGTAGGCCAGATAAAACTGCTCAGGGACTTGATCAGACCTTTGAACTACCAGTTTACTGCCTTGTTACCAGTCTTCAGTTGAATGGCCAGACAAGGCACTGACCCCCAGGCTCCTCTCTCCAGTGTCCCTTTCTACATGGGGACCCCTCACAGTGCATTAGAAACTCCCAAGTGCGCCCAAGAGGATGAAATCGGTTGACCAGATGGCCGGGGATGCCGAAGATGGCAATAGGCACCTATCCACTAGCCTGGGGCTTACAGGCTGGGTTTGAACCTTCCCTGCACCTTCAACTTGTACTTTTCGGCTGCTTACCTTTTGGGAAGCAGATGGCAGGTGGTTACGTATACCTTCTGCTTGTCTAATTGGGCACGTTGAGTTGACAGAGTTTGCGCTGTGGCTGAGTCTAAAGAGATGCAAACAAATAACCTAAACTCAAAGAGAACCGGCTCAGCAGCCTACCGGAGGTTGTTAACTTATCACGGGAGTGATTTATTTCTAAACAATTTGAAAGCTTTTCCATAATAGGGTGTTGTACCTTTAATACTGCAGCTCCTCTCTCAGGAGCCATAGGAGGCTGCAGACCAGGCTAGCACACACTGCTAAGGAGAAAGCAGATGGTGGTGCAGCTGCCACCAGCTGTGCCCCCACCCTGCCCTCCCCCTCTCCAATGTGGATGATGTAATGGAAACGAGGAAAATTTCGCTTTCTGCAGCATTAGAGTGTCTCTTCCTTGGCCAGTCTGTGTCACACGCGTACACACACACAGGAGAGAGAGAGAGAACCCAAACCTTCCGTGTTTGTTTTATGTTCTCATGGGATCCTTTGTAGCCAGAGAAGCTTCTTCATGTCTGGTGAAATGGACTCAGAGTGAAACATCTCAGCTGCTGTGGGTAGAAAGTTTCAGGGCCTCTGGTTTTCTGTGTGATTGTATCTTTCCTGGGCTACCCTTTCTCAGTCTGGTTGTTTGCTTTCAAGGTCTCGTTTTCATACCTAAAAATGCAACTTCCCCATTTTAAAGGCAGAGAAGAGCACTTTAATCTTTGAGCCTTCTTTGAAGCAGGTTTTATTAGGAGTAGTGAAGGTGACGTCGGGCCACTGTACCTTGTACAACACCCATTTGTTTACCCAGAAATTATTTTAATCTAAAAAAAACCGGCCTAGTGTTGGACATGCCAATTGGGAAGACATACTCCTGCCTTTCATTTCTCACTGGGAATATTGGAAACGGCACTATCCCTTTAGGAACCAGGTTTCTGGACTAGGGATAGGAACACAGTTCAAAGCAAATGTTATTTTTTTCAACTCCAGTTTTTTCCCTCCATTGCTTTTACTTTTTAGGTAGCAGCCATGGTAGATTGAACCAATTTGCCTGTAACTCCATCATAAAAAACATTTTTTCTGTGAAAATAATTTGCGAAAGGACACTTGATGTTAGTTTGGGGTCAAAAGCAGCAGGCTAGGTAAGAGAACTGTGAGAAGCTCTGGATTTGAGTCATCTACCCATAGTGAAACTTGAATGATCCTGCTCTTGGCCTGTGAGTTTTCTCCCTTGTACAGAAAGAGGGTAAAGTAGATGATATCTGTGATCCTTGGGGCTTGTATGTTTTATGATTCTGGATTTGTGACTTGTCCGTCAGTAAGAGTGATCAGTCTGTTGACAAACATGCGCTGGTTGTGGAGCATGTTGTTAACACTGAGAGTAATCAGATTCCGAGTGTTTTCCTGAGAGTACATGTTCTTGATGTATGTGTTCTTCTTTTCCCTGAAAGCCACGTTACATTTTCTGACAGTGTTGGTGACCAACCTGATTTAAAATTGGGCAGTCATTTTGAGTTAGCAGCATTAGCAATTATAACTGCAAGATTGTGTGTCCTGATTAGGGGTGCAAGAGACACATTTGCTGCGGTAACCCTGCAGTGGCCTCCTTGTCCAGGCAGCTGGCCAGCGTGGAGGAGCTTTGCTTCTCCTGATGCTTTGAAAGGGAAACATGGTGGTTATCAGGTTTATGGGAGGTAGAGACTGGACCCCTTAAGAGAAACTGCCTTGGATGCCTGGGAGCTGCCTGTAACTGAGGATGAGAGAAGATTGGTTTGGGAGCCTGCACAGTGAGGCTCCAGCCACTTGGGGATAGAGTCATATGAGTGATGTTGGGGCCAAGCTGCTGTTCCTTGGCTACAGGCCTGTTCCCCATCTTACCATGTGTGAATCAGGACACAAACCAGACTGGGAGCCGGGGTTTCTGAAGGTCCTAAGAGCATGCTTTTTCTCTTAAGCATTTTGAAAATGAAAACATTGAAAGCATTTAGGATTCCATGGAGTGAGATCAAAATAATTTAATGCCTTTTAGTGAAATACCAAGTGTTTTTGACTTGAGGGGGTTATTTCGATATTTTCTGAGCATCTGTAGAGTATTGTGATGTCACTAATCCTGAGCCTTTGGAGAGGCAAGGTCAAGTGCAGCACTGATTTACTTGGTAATGAAATCTCCTCTGTGGTTGGCAGTAGGGCAAATGCAGTCTTATAGAGGGGAAAAACGGAAAGCTCTCTTTTTGATGAGGTTTGGGCCATTAGAAAAGATGGCTTAATTTTCCCTATGCTACCTGGGTCTGTGGAGAGGCCAAGCCTTTGTGTGGTTCGTCTCCATGTGGACAGATTATTTCTGCCTGCAGCACCCTATGGGTTGGCAGTTGTTCTTAGGGATTATTAGAAGGAGGGTGAGACTTCTTTGACTGTTCCCAAGAGCTTGCAAGCTCATTCCCTCTCTCTGTCTGTGTTTTCTTTTTCTTTTCTTTTTCTTATTTTTACATAGGTGTTTCTCTATGTATCCTTGTAGATAGTTGTGGAGGAGATAGCATGGGGACAAGATGGTGAGACATTCTTGATCAGCAAAGCTGTCTGGAATTGAATTTTGTAGGAGCAAGCCACAGTTTTTAACACAAGACAGAACAAAACAGTGAATCAGGGGATTTGTCTAGATGTGTTTTCTATTGTACCTGAAAACCCTAGTCAGGCAGTGTGGTCAAGTATCTCCCATAATCAAGTTAGGGACCAGAGCTAACATTCACTGGCTGCTTGCCTCAGAGACATGCAAGTGTAGCACCTTAAATCTCGGCCTTTGAAATTGTTATGAAGCCTGGCTCTGCCCCTTCTAGACATTAGACACTGGGTAAGTTGCAGCTTCCATCTCATGCTCACAACATTTTGAGGTCGATTTTGTGAGTCTCACTTTGCAGATGAGGGAGCTAAAAGGGATAAAGTGGCTTGTGCGTGACCAGTATAAATGGTACAGCTGGATGCTTTCAAAACCGACTCTGACTCCCAAACATGGGCTCTTTCCTTCCTTGCTGGAGGTCATTGTAAATAAATTCAACAAGTCAGTATTAAGTACCGCCTGTATTCCAGCCCCCATACTAGGCATTTTCAGGGATACAGCAGTAAGCCAGACAGACATGATCCCTGCCCTTATGGAGCCATCATAAGTTTATTTGCAGGAAACACTGACCTGAGGTCAGGACTGTGTGCCAGAGCTTTCTGGGAAGTCTGAGAGCCTTTGAAGATGGTCACCTTCCACTTAGCCTTTTGAAGCCTGTTCTTGGCCACCAGTGTCCAGGGCACCTGGCCCAATGCTGGCAGGAAGAAAGCTTCTCAAATATCACAGTGGGGAGGATCCTAGATCACAAGGCTGGCCTTGGCGGTAGCCAGAAAGATGTCTGGAAGGTTCTGGTGCCCTGGGGTCCCACAGGCAGCTTGGGCAGAGCAGTTGGTGAGCAATGACTTTCTCCTTTTGTGAGCAGTTATCTTCAGGGTTCTTGCTCAAGAGAGCTCCAGGGGTGCCCCTTTCTTGCTGGGATGCCAGGCCTACTGATCAGCCCTAGAGAGCTCAGTTGTGAGGCATAGAGAAGATGAAGAGGAAGGCATCTCTGGGCTAGGCCTCTCTAACAGGTCTTCCCCTGTTGCTGACCTGAGCCTTCCCAGCCAGGAGAGCACAGGAGTTGGACTTGCCTCTTCGCTTACTTCATAGAAGTACAAGATAGAAGAGAGAAGGGACAGGTTCAGTGAGGTGGGGCAGAGCTGACAAGGGGACCTCAGAAGGCGTGCACACAGGCAGGCACAAACGTTACCAGTTAATCAGTGCAGGCAAAGAGGCTGAGATCCGAGGACCCCCGGCCTCTTCCGATCAGAACTGGTCAAGGGAATGTCAGAACTGGTCACAGGAATGTAGGGGCATCGCTGTGTAAGACAGTGAACTTTCCCATAGTTTCTGTGAGGACCAGGAAGGTGGTCCACATCTATGGAGGCCCCAGAAGCCCTGGTGCAGAAGTAGCTGCAGACTCTGGGCCCTAGAGGATTGCCAGGCTTTGGGAGAGTGATCCTTGTGGCCTGAGCTGAACTTGTTCATCCCAGTTCTTCATCTGAACATCATGTGGCATTTTTGATTTCCTCTTTCTGTCTGACCTGTGATGTGGGATATTATTTCCAGTGAATCGGCAAAAAATGTAAAGTACAAAGCATTGTGCCCTTAGAACAGGCTAGAAGCCCCACAAGGCACGGGCTGTCTTGCTGGACAGAGAAGATGTCAGTGATGTTTGTTGAGTATATGCATGTGGGGGTTATTGCTTAAGACAAAGAAAGATGAGTAAGTAAGCCTCTGAGCCGCAAGAGGAGCTGGCTGGAAAGGAAGGGAGAAAACAGAGAAAAAGAGAGAGAAAGATGTATATTTAAGGGTCTTCCTAGCCTGAGAAGGACGAAACTCTGGTGTTTGCTCTGTGTGCTGCCAGATGTTAGTTCAAGTGGTCGGAAGGATTTCTACTCATCGGCTCCATGGTAGAGCAAGGGTTAATTCTGGGATCCTCAGAACCGATGAGTAATGGGGGATTTTGAAATAGTTTTGTTCCTGGGAGAATAGCAAAGCCAACGTCATCAGTGTTTGTGTTGGGAAAGTTTAACATAGTGGGGGTCCGGCCTACAAAGGTTTGTGCACAAGGTGTGAGTCCTTGTGCAATTCAGATAAAAAATAGCTAATTAGGATGGCTTGAGAATTGGTCATGAGGGAGGGAAAAAAAAAGTAAGAGACAGAGAATCTTAAATTATTACCAAGTTGAAAAGTTAAGCTTTTCAATAACTTTCTGTGGCAGCGGGTGAGCACTGGCATTCAGAAGACATGGATTTGTAAATCATTTAGTGAGGACCTGTACTGTGCTTTGACTGTGAATGGGGACTACAGATGTAGGATAATTAAGAGAACTGACCTGTGTGACCACTTACTGTGTACCAGGCACTTTCTCATTGCTTTAGAATGTGTTGTCTTGTTTATTCCTCAGAACAAACCGATGGTGTAGGTTACCCTGTGCTTGTATGCTTAGCCACTCAGTCGTGTCTGAGTTAGACACCCCATGGACCCTAGCCTTCAGGCTCCTCTGTCCATGGGAATTCTCCAGGCAAGAATACTGGAATGGGTTGCCATGCCCTCCTCCAGGGGATCTTCCCAACCCAGGGATTGAACCCAGATCTCTCGCATTGCGGGCAGGTTCTTTACTGTCTGAACCACCAGAGAACCCTCGTGATCCCCATTTTACATTCAAGAAAGCTGAGGCCCTCCAAAATCAAGTTACATTCTCAAGGCCACCGTAAATAAATGGTGGAGTTGACATTTGAAAGTCAGATTAATACAACAAGCCATTTAAGACAATTAACTACAATATTGATATGGACGGAAGTACACTGTATACTAGAGACATCGACAGTTCAGTGGTAGGGCAGCAGAAAGTGTGATTATTTATATTGGGGAATGCACATATCTATATTTGAAAATGCAGAAGAGTGAAAGAATCAGAGTCTGAGAGGCAGATTCAGGTGAGCCAACTTTCAGTGGGAAAAGGCCACTTAGTGTTTTTTGCTTTTTAAAATTTTTATTTTTTTGATTTTGGAAACTGATTATTAGCACATAGGAGTACAGATATTTTCTCATTACTCAGAGATCTCTCTTGTCATTTTTCATTTTTCAAATTTTTAAAATGTTTATTGTTTTTAAACTTCTTTTGGATGGCAGACCCGCCCCCCCACCCCCCCACCCCCATCCCCTTTCTGAGAATCTATAGAGAGTTGTGGATCTCTTCTTCAAAAAAAATTCAGGCTTGTGCACAGAGTTGTTGCATAGAACATGAGGGGATTTCTGAAGCCTAGGTTTATATTGCCTGCTGTGGGGAGAGAGAGAAGGGGAAGGGCATTCAGGCCTAAGGGAACAGCATGATAAAGGCACAGAGTCCTGAAAGGAGCCACTCTGGTTCCCTTAGAAACGAGGACGTGCCCTGGAGGGGATGGTAGTTGAGCCTGGAAATGTGGGCTGGCACTGTGTCATGGAGGCCTGGAGTGCCACGCCGTGGTGTCTGGTGCTTATCCGGGGGACAGAGGAAGCCATTGCATGTTTTCAAGAGAGATGGTTGTGACTCAGCCTGTGTTTGACAAAGCCAGCTCTGAAGGCGTGAAGACAAGTTAGGTTACTATTGCAGAGGATGAGCTTAAACTGCAGTCCTGGTGGAGAAGCTTCATGGGTAGAACCAATAGGACTGGCTGACAGGATGCGATTTGTGAAAGAGAAGGAGGGGTTGAAGATGATTCCAGGGTTCTTTCTGCTTGTGGGCGGTGGGGAGAGCATGTGGGACGATTAAATGGATGGGGAATGAAGACAAGAGATGCAGTTTATAGCGTGGAGAAATGGAGAGTTTTTGTCCTGTGTTGGAGGTGTACTCGGGGGGCCATCCACATGAGGATGATCTGTGGGCTTTGGAAATTCCTGCTTGGAGCTCAGGCAGCCTGGAGTTGCAGGGGTAGTTTGGGGGCTCATCAGCAGAGAAGAGATAAGAATGGGCTATACGCTTAGGCTCCCATGTATTGTGGTTAGACCAGCATGGATTTTAAATGGGGTGTCTGTATTTGTGGGAGAGTAAAGAGGTTGCCTTTTTGAGAAAAAGGGAAACCCATCATCAGTGGTTCACAAGCCTGATCATCATCGGTAGAAACACTTGAGAAGCTTAAAAAAAAGAGACATAACTGACTCAAACTGGTTGAATCAGAATCTCTGAGTGTGGTCTGAGAATCTTACGTTTTTAAAAGCTCTCTGGGTAATTCGGGTGATCAGGCAGGTTTGAGAGTCACTGGGCTAAACTATAACCTGGGCCCAAGAGGAGAGGGCTCCATTTCTAGAGATGGTAAAAGAAACTAATGAGCAAAGAATGAGACTGACATTTGAAGCAGTTCTTACAAAGTTTGGGTATAGGAAATGAACTGCATAATTCAGTTTAATGCTCTTCTCTGTATAGAGAAGAAAGATTACCATGGCCCAGGTTTGCCATGTACAGAAAGAGCCTTGAGATGATATCTTGAAGGGCATAGAAAGTTAAAGGAAGGCTTATTTTAGAACAGGGGAGAGAGACTTGGCCATTTGGTTAGTAGTGAAAGTGAAAGTCACTCAGTCATGTCTGACTCTTTGTGACCCTATGGACATTCTCCAGTCCATGGAATTCTCCAGGCCAGAATACTGGAGTGGGTAGCCTTTCCCTTTTCCAGAGGATCTTCCCAACCCAGGGATTGAATCCAGGTCTCCCGCATTGCAGCTGGATTCTTTACCAGTTGAGCCACAAGGGAAGCCCTTGGTTAGTAGAGGGGGAGATATATGTAGTTGAGGAGTTATTTGGTGGAATAGAACCAGGAAGAGACCTTAAAAGGAGAAGCGCTTCTTTTAGTCTCATGCAGGAGAAGGTTCAGGTAGAGGGTACAGGGAGGGCATAGTGATTGCTGTCTTCAGATGAGAAGTAAGGCCATGTGGGCTGAGCTGGGTTATGAGCTTCTGAAAAGTAGAGCAAGCTTAGTAGAGATACTGTAGGGGAACTGGATATGGAGGGACAGGGGTGAGTAAAAGAATTGTGAGCAGTGGAGGAAGGGCCTGAGAGAAGCCGGAGAGCATTCCTTTCTTCTTTTAATTGAAATTTTTTATTGAGATAATTGTAGATTCACATGCAATTGTAAGAAATAGTACAAAGATTCTTTGTACACTTTGTCCATTTTCCCCCAGTGGTTACATTTTGCAAAACTGTAATATCAAAACCAGGATATTAATGTCTCTATAAACCACTGATCTTATTCAGATTTCCCCAACTCTACTGGTACTCATTTGTGTATGTGTGTTTTATTAAGTTGTGTACAATGTTATCACCTGCGTGGTATGTGTGTCCACACCACGATGATGCAGAACAGTTCCAGCACCACCAGGATTCCCAGGGTTGCCCTTTGTCACCATACCCATCCCTGTTCTGCTTCCCCCGACCTTATCCCTGACTCCTGGCAACCATGAGTTATTCTTTATTTCTAAAATGTTGTCGTTTCAAGCATGTTATCTAGTGCAGGCATGCTCTGTGCAACGTTTTAGGGTTGGCTTTTCCCCATTCATCATAATTCCTTGGAGATTCATCCAGGTCGGTTGTTGTATGTCAGTAGTTTGTTCCTTTGACTGCTGAGCAGTTCTCTCGCCTGTATGTACCACGGTGTGTTTAACCATTCACCTGTTCAGGGGTATCGAGTTGAGTCTAGCTTTTGGCTATTACAAATAGAGCTGCTATGAGCATTTATACACAAATTTTCTAAAAAGTTTATGCATTTATACTTGGCTGTGCCAGGTCTGTGTTGATGGCGCGGGCTTTTCTCTTGCTGCGGTAAGTGAGGGCTGCTCTCCAGCTGCGGCACGCGGGCTTCTCGTTGTGGTGGCCTCTCTTGCGCGGCAGGGGCTCTAGGGCGTGCGGGCTTCAGTTTTGTAGCACGTGGCTCGCTAGTTGTGGTCCCCAGGCTCTAGGGCACAGGCTCTACGGTTCTGATGCACGGGCTTAGTTGTTCCAGGGCATGTGGGATCTTCCCAAATCAGGCATCGAACCTGTATCTCCTGCATTACCAGGTGGATTATTTACCACTAAGCTACCAGAGAAGCCCTATATACAGTTTTTTGGGTAAATGCAGTTTTCATTTCTGTGGGATAAATGCATTCATTGCTGGGTCAAATGGTAGTTGTATCTTCAGCTTTCTTTCTTTTTTTAAAAAACTACTCAGCTGTTCTTCTGAGCAGCTGTACCATTTTACATTCTCACCTGCAGTCTAGGTTCTCTGTATCCTCACCAGCATTTGGTGTTGTCACTATTGTTTGTTTTAACCTTTCTGATAGATATGTGGTGATATCCCATGTGGTTTTAAATTGCATTTCCCCAATGACTAATGATGTGAAACATCTTCTCATGTACTTACTCGCCATCTGTATATTCTCTTCAGAGAATATACAGAGATATACAGAGATGTATATACAGAATATACACAGAAATGTCTGTTCATGTCTTTTGTCCCCCTTTTAATTGGATTATTTATATTCTTACTGCTGAGTTTTGGGAGTTCTTTATTTTAGATGTGAGTCCTTTGATATGTAGTTTGCAGCTGTGTTCTTGTCTGTAGCCTATCTTCTCATCTTCTTCACGTGGATAAGTGTTACATTTTGATGAGATCCAATTTATTAATTTTCCCTTTTATGGTGCACAGGCTTAGTTGCTTCACGGTTTGTACTTTTGATGTCAAGTCTAAGAACTCATTGCCTAGCCCTGGGTACTGAAGATTTTCTTCTGTGTTCTAAAAGGCTTCTGGTTTCATGTTTTACATCTCAATCTGTGACCTTTTTTTGAATTAATTTTTGTATGAGGCAAGAGTATTACTTTTGGGAAAAGCCACTGGCATTATTATGGGATACATATATATTTTTTTCTGCTAGGGCATTATTGGTGTCTCTAAATTGTGACGATGTCAGGGCTTGGGACCAGAGACGCTAAAGTGCTAGTGAGTGCCTGTTTGCACCAGTCTAGGTGGGGACAGGGACAGGGTGAAGCTGGAGCTGCTGACGAGTCATGACATGTGCTCTTAGAGGCTCTGTACACACAGGAGAGGTGGCCAGACAGGAGGCTGTGGTCATGCACGGGAGAGGAAGCAACTGAGATTAGAGGTGGAGAGATTTCAAGTGATGAGTTTCGAGGTGTGGCTGCAAATATGGTCAACTGATATGAATGTGGGCGATGGCCACTGGAGACGAGGAAGTAAAACATAGGGAGACTCGTCAGCATCGGGTTGGTTAATCACGTTGATGTTGAAGTCCACTGTAGTACACTGTGAATTTGTAAATAAGCCTACCAAAGAAACCAGGTGTTAGGGGGATTTCCTGGAGGAGGACATGACCCCATGGGTGTGAATGGAGAGAATTTAATATTGATGTGAATGGCATGGGCCTAGAGAAGAGCAGGTGGCAGAACAGCCAGGCAGAGGGAACACTGGGGTTACAAGAAAACCCTAACATTTTCCACCTCTCTCTTCCCAAAGTCTTTGGCTGCTCTGAAACTTTACCTGTTTGAGTGTATCTGTGCCTTGTTGCTATCATCTGTAGAATGGGGTGAGGAAATCAATTTCTCCGTATCTCTCAGTGATGTTGAGAGAAAATGCAATTATACATGAGAAAATGCAATTATGTGTGAAAAAATGTTTTGAACTAAATCTTACAAATAGTGCTTTTCTGGGGTTAAGCCTGTTCCCAGTATGTTAGAAAGGTAAGAATGGATATTTTGGAGCAGCCACTCAGGTAAGCCTGCCTTGCCTACATAGAGGGTTGTTTGGTTAAGGAAGCAATTGAATGGTATCCCCCCTTTCAGTGTTTCTGCCAAAGAAGATGTTGGAGAGGGGATGTCAGGATACACTTGTCTGGGTCAGAGTCACAGATGATAGAAGGGATCAGTGGGAGCAGGCAGGCGCTGGAGGAGCAACTTCCACTGCGTGGAAGGTGATGGGGGCGTGGACGGGCTCGAGCACCTGCTGGTTCTTAGCTGCATGGCCCTGGGTTCCAACACCTGTATTTGTTCTGTTCCCACTGACTTCCACATCTAGAGCTTCAGTTCCTCTCCCCTCTAGAGCATTTCACTTGAGATTGTGCCTTAATTTCTTACTGCTGTTGTTATTTATATATATCCCATTTCTTTGATAATGAATGTTTAAACTGGTCATTTTCCAAATTAGCATTGTTATGATATTGTTCTGCTGATCTCTGTAGTAAAGAGCCTATCTTAGAGAATGCTCAACACAGTAAATGAAAGTATATAAATATGTTGTGCTTAAGGTCATAGAAAAAATTTGAAGGAATTTACAACATGTAAATAGCAGTTGCTTCAGGGGATGGATTCATGGGGAACTCCGTTTCTATTACATATTTCTGTATTAATGGAGTTTTTTTTTTTTTCCGCCTAATAGTGAACATATGTTACTTTTGGGAATTAGAGGAAAAATAACTATATCATTTATTTTTGTCCTCTGATTCTGAGCAAGAAAGACTCATTAAAGAAAAATGTGGCCAATAACAAGAATGAGAGGCAAATCGTATTATCCAGGTTGACACTGGAGTGGTGTTCACTTGGGGTTTGGTTGTGGGAGGGGCACTGCGAGGTTCTGGTGGGCAGGAGAGGGGTGCTGGGGGAGGAGCTGGTGCCAGCAAGCTCTCCCTCCCGTGGGTGCATGGCCGAGGCCCCGACCTGCAGAGACAGGTGGTCAGAGAGTGGGGTGCTGTGGCCAGGAAGCAGGACAGGGTGTTCTTGCTATACGATTCAGGACATTGGTCCGGGAGTTCAACAGGTGCTGGGTCAGTTGGTCTGTCAGTCAGCTGTCCAGACTAACAGTGGCATTATTCTGGCGTTCATGTTTTATGGTAATATGGTGGTGGAAGAAAGACTGGAACATGTTCAGATCCATTCTTCCAGTGTCCACGTGCTCACAGCAAGCTACTACAGAAGAATGGACAGGCCCCGCATCTCTGCCAAACCAGTATTTATCATTTCACTTGTTCTCTAGGGCGGACAAGCTTTATTCTTGGAGTGCTGCGGGCCCATCTTTTAAGAATGTCGGTAGTCTTTTTAATGGTCCTGTTATTCTTTGTAACAGATTCCTGGCAGGTATCCTTGTACTTGTATTGCCTTTAGGCAGAGGTGGGTGGCTTTTAGAGTATGAAAACACTCTGGAGACTGTACAGAGTGCTATAAATTCTCCTTTGATTATAATCATTTGATTTAATCATGGGTATATTTCATTTACCTGATGTTTACCTGCTATGCCTTCACTGCAGATTATTGCATCTGCCCACCTTCCCTTCTCTCAAATGCTTCAATTCCAGGTATATCGTAAAATCAAATTGTTCTTCAAAGTCCATATAAATATTATTTCTTTTAAAGCCTCTTGCTGTATCAGAATACACCCTCTCTTTTTTATCCTTTTAGAATGCAGTCTGAAAGGTGTGACAGTGAAATTTCCTGCCCAGAACATTTAATTTATTTAAAAAAAAAATTTATTTAGTGTTGTGGCTTTTTTGACACCCTGCCCCCCAGCAGTGAAATTGGTCATTAGCTGAACATTTCTATAGACATTGTTCTTTTTGGAACGGCTGCAGGAACTTTTTAAGTTATCTTCAAAGCGAGTGCTATTGGGGAAATAAAATTGATCACCCCCCCAAAGCTTTGCAGCATCAGGGTAATATTGAAGATATGTTAATAAGCTGAGTCATCCCCCACCCCCACCCCAGCCGTTTGCAAAGGTCCCAATTACTCACTCTGCCTACCCTCTTCCCTGGGTCTGCCTCTGCTCCATGACTTGCTTGCTGTTGTGCTGAGATGGGCTTTGGCAACTGTCTCTTAGATGAATGGTTCCATTACAAACACGGTAGCTTCTGTGACTGCTTAAAAAGATTGTTTATGACTGCTTTTTATTGAGAGATGTTTGGTGCACGTTAATGTCCTGATAAAGACATTTGTACCTATAAAGTAGCCACCGCCTTACACGTATTTGATTGTGAATAAGGTGCTGGGGCTGATGACACGCCAGATGTGAGGTATTGGATTGCATGTTTATTCAACTGTCACTGCAATCTCTGTACTTGGATGTGCCTTTGTGTTTGCTGTCTCACGGCAACACACCGAATGCAGTGGCGATACGATCCTGACCATGGAAGATGCTATTTGGGTTACTCGGATCGTAAGCCATGAGTATTAGGAAGCATTCTCTCAGTTCCCATGTGTCCCGAGACAGCAGTCATGAACAGTTGTTAGGTGAAGGGAATTGCCAGGTGGGATGACCGCATGCATTGGGATAGGGGCCTTTTGAGATGGACAGATCTTAGACCTGGACTGACCAGGGCAGGCATTGTGACAGGGATTAATAATAATAAATAATTTATCCAGTGCTTGCAATGTGCCAGAAACTTCTAAATGCTTAATATCAACTCATTTAAGCCTCATTACAAATCAGTAGCCACCATTATTATTCCCACATTAGGATGAGGAAACCAAGGCCTAGAAAGGTTCAGTAAATTGCCCGGGATCGTGTAGCTTAGAACTCCAGAAGTCGGGACATAAACCCCACTCAGCTTGGCTCCGTTACCTGAGCTCTTAACCACCATCTGCTGCTGCCTCTGAGAACAGGAACCTAAGGGTCTGGACCGTGTCCCTACATTGCTGCCGTGTGTGTGGAGAGAGTTTTGGTTCTAGGTAAACAGTGTAAAAGGGAGAATGGGCTTTCCTGGTGTCCAGGGTAGTCTTCATTCTGTTTTCTGGTAAACTCCTACTGGCCCTTCAAGACCCTGGTAAAAGTGCCCCCCTTGCCCCCAAAGTCTTCTTTAGTCTCCACAGGCAGAGCTGCTTGCTCCCTCCTTTGTGTTGCCACAGTATTTTATTTTTTTAAGATTTATCTATTGATTTGGCTGTGCTGGGTCTTAGTTGTGGCGTGTGGGATATAGTTCCCCAACAAGGGATCAAACCCGGGTCCCCTGCATTGGGAGCACAGGGTCTCAGCCACAGGACCACCAGGGAAGTCCCTCCACAGTCTCTGACCACCTGTCAAAGCTCTTTTCATACTCACTGTTAACGTGTGTATTTGTATCTCCTGCCCCTAGCATAGTGCCTGGCACACATTAGGCCTTCAGAATATGTTTGAATTAGTGAAAGTTGCTAGTGATAATAATTTAATCTTTTTTCTCATAAGATGTTTTTTCCACATCCTTGTCATCACACTTACAGCATTCTAATGAAATAATGAGGGCAGGGGTTATAACATCATAGTTAAGGAGCTGAGGCACATGGCCCATGATGTTTTCCATTAGAACTTCTTATCTTGAGGAACCCCTTGGTGAAGAAGAGCTGAGTATACACCTCACTCCCATGTTTATACTTTTCTTTGCTAAACATATTGACCCTGTGCCTGAGGTGTTACAAATGAGAGCAGTTTATTTTAGTTTACATCTATGGCAGTATCACAATGGTTTTGTCCAGGACATTCAGGGTTGTAAAGGAATATTGAGCTTGATTTGGTTATTTGGGTGACAGAATCTACCCGTTTCTCATCCCAGTTTGATTTTTCTAAGTCAGAATGTTCATCCCTAGAAAGGTAGTCTTTGACAGTTTTCCCCCCAGTATATACCTGACACAATATGTTTGTAAACTTGTCCAGGATGTCTCTAACTGAGAGATGTGTGTGTCCATTACTTTTTTCAGGTTGACTCTGGGTTTAGTTTTAGGTGTCTGAACATTACTTCAACCGCTGATTATTCTAAGGTGACATTGTCGATTCCCAATGACTCACTTCAGTGGAACAATGAACTGAGTAAACTATCTCTGTGGAGTTCAGAACATGTTAAGTTAGGGTGGGTTATAAGATCTTTGTGACAAAATCTGGTTAGTGTAGATTTAACTTGCCTCTAATCTAGTTAGTGTCTTATTTGCATGAGGGCTTGTCAGTTAGCTGAAAGGAGTAATTTCTTCGTGGTGATTAAGAGCGTAGGGTCAGGAGTGAGGTCTGGTCTGGGTTTAGATCCTGGCTCTGCTACTTCAGTGGATCTGTACCAATGGGCAAGTTAGTATTCTTGGACCTGTGTTTCCTCATCTGATAAATGAGGCAAATTCAAGTGCCCATCTTACAAGTTTGATGGGAAGGTTATATAAGATAGTGCATGAAAACGTGTTGCATGCCCAACTTCTTCTTTGAGAGTAATGTTAACCTTGATAGCAAAACCAAAGTCTTTATAAGAAAACTATAGACCAAAATCTTTTATGAATATCAGTGCAGATGTCCTCAACAAAATACTTGCAAACTAAATCCTGCAACGTATAGAAAGGATTCCACACTGTGTCTAAGTGGGATCTACTCCAGGAATGCAAGGTTAGTTTAAAATTTGAAATGAGTTAATATAATGCATCTCATCAATAAAGAACAAAAATCACATTATCATCTCAGTAGATGCAGGAAAAGCATTTGACAAAATCCAGCACCTCTTTGTGACATTTACACTCAGCAAACTAGAAATAGAAGAGAACTTCCTTACTGATAAAGGGCATTTATGGAAAATCCACTGTTAACATCATACTTAGAAGACATTCTGTGTTTATGGATTGGAAGACTTAATATAAGTAAGATGGCAGTCATCACCAAATTGATCTATAGATTCACTGTAAAATCTATCAAAACCCTAGTTAACTTCTTTGTAGAAACTGATAAGCTAATCCTAAAGTTCACTTGGAAATTCAGGAGACCCAGAAGAGACAAAACAATCTTGGAAAAGAAGAAAAAAATTAGAGAATTCATACTTTTTGATTTCTTAACTTATTACGGAGCTACAGTCTTAAGATAATATGATACTAGTATCAAGTTAGGGATGCACCTCAGTGGAATCAAATCAAGAGTCCAGAAATAAACCCTCACACGGTCAGTTTATTTTCAGCAAATGTGTCAAGATGATGTTAAGTGGAAAACAGTAGTCTTTTCAACAAATGGTGCTGGGACTATTGAATATACACATGCAAAGAATGAAGTGTGGATCCCTTTCTCATACACTACAATCAACTCAAAATCAATCATAGATATCAATGTAAGAGCTAAAACTATAAAACTCCAGGAAAAAACAAAACAAAACATGAGACTAAGTCTTTCTGACTTTGGGTTAGTCGTCTTGGATTTGACACCAAAAGCATAAGTAATAAAAGTAAAAATAGATAAACTGATACTTCATCAAAATTATAAACTTTTGTCCTTTAATAAAAAGACAACTCAGAGAATAAGACAAAAACTTTTCAGGTTATAAATCTGATAAGGGACTTGTGTCTAGAATGGATAAAGAATTCTTACAACTCTTAATGAAAAGACCAAAAAGAATAGGCAGATGATCTAGATAGACGTTTCTTCAATAGAGATAAACAAATGGTCAATAAGCACATGCAAAACTGCTCAACATCATTAGACATCAGAGAATGGCAGATTAAAACCACAGTGAGATACTACATCTTATCCACTAGCACGGCAATAGCCAAAAACATTGGCAGTAAGTGTTGGCATAGGTGTAAAAATATGATGACCCTTATACATATACATATACTGAAAGAAAAGAAAGTGAAATTGTTGGTTGCTCAGTCGTGTCTGACTCTTTGTGACCCCATGGACTGTAGCCTGCCAGGCTTTTTTGTCCTTGGGATTCTCCAGGCAAGAATACTGGAGTGGGTTGCCATTGCCACATCCAGGGGATCTTCCTGACCCAGAGACTGAACCCGGGTCTCCCACATTGCAGGCAGATTCTTTACTGTCTGAGCCACCAAGGAAGCCCCCTCTACATTACTGGTGGAAATATAAAATGATACCACCATGCTGGAAAACTGTCTGGCAATTCTTCAGAAGGTTCATCATAGAATTGTCATGTGACCTGGCAATAGTACTCCTAGGTATTGTACGCAACGATACCTAGGTGTCCCTACAAAAATTTTTTTTGTGTACCTAAAATGTGGTATATCCATACAGTAGATAATTATTTGGCAATAACAAGTACTAATATATACAATATAAACAACTCTTGAAACATTATGCTAAGTGAAAGAAGATAGTCACAAAACTACATACTGTGTGATTCCATTTGTGTGAAATGTCCAGAATAGGCCTGTCTAGAGACAGGAAGTAGATGAATGGTTTTTTAGAGCTGGACGATTTGAGAAATGTTGTGAGTAACTACTAATGGGTTTGGGATTTCTTTCTGAAATAATCAATATGTTCTAAATTGGTTGTGATGAGGCATACACAACTCTGTGAGTATACTAAAAATCAATGCATTGTGCACTTTAAATGGGTGAATTGTATGTGAATTATAGCTCAATAAAGCTGGTTTGTTTGTATATGTGTATACTTAGTATCATACATGGCCCTTTTTGAAAGTGGTCAGTAAATATTACTTACCATTGTAATAAAACTCTTTCACTTTTCTAGTAGTAAAGATGAAATGAGAGGAGAATGCTGACAAAGTAGGTGGACATACCAATTAATTGAGATACTGAGTGAAAGAGAAGGTGGCTGAATCTGTGGGCAGCAGGAGGCCAGGAGCTGAACACTGAGTTTGAAAAACTAATGTAAAAGTCAAGACACGTGGAGGTACAAGTGCCCGCCTGGTACATAGTAGGCATTCCAGACTGTTACATACATTGAACTTGGCTACCCTTAAAATGTCGGTGTACTTCGGATCCAGATGTCACCTAACCAGATGTTCTTCACAAAAGAATAATCACCATTAGTGATACAGGCCAGGGGTTTTCTCCAGGAGTCACTAGACCAGATGTGTGTGTTTTCTTTTTAAGTTACAATAAGTATGACAAAGACCAGGGTTTTAGTTCTGGTGTTCTGTGTTTCCAGGCAGTGTCTGTTTCCCAGGCAGTGTCTGGGGAAACTCAGTTTCCCGCGGTCGGTCCAAGGTGAACAGCTTTGCTCTTTGCAGGCTGCCTTTGGGCCTGTGTGTTCAAACCTCTCTAGAAGAGCTGAGCAGAAAGCCCAGCAAGTTAGTCTAACTAACTCTGCAAGTTAGTCCTGCAGAAGCTTTGCGTCAGCGTTACAGATGCCCTGTGCTGGTCACTAGTGCTTTTAGAACTTGGAAAACACATGCCAACAAGCTAGGAACTTTCTCTGCTAAGTTGTGTGTATTTGCTAACACAGTTCACAGTATTTTTTCCCCAGGGATCTACCTGTGGAGGGAATCTCCCATATTTCAGTGTTGGTGAAAACCAAGTGAGCTGCTTTTCTGATGTTTAGGCCACACAGTGGCACCTGAGGTCCCATGGTACGGAGTGGTGGAGCGGGGACTCAGAAATCTCCCAGGTCTGCATGACTGCCAGGATACTTTGCTCTTAGTCTTACCTGCGAGACTCGACTGCCTTTTTGGAATGGACCAAGTAAGAACAGGAAGAGGATTGAAGGAAGAGAGCTGTGAAAACACATACTGTTCTCAGGAACAGTAGGGTTCCGGCAGAGCTGGAGTATGAGGTGCTGAGAAGGATGAATGAAGTAGAGTGGCTTATAAGCTGGGAAGGGCAGGATGAGGGACTGCGGAATAATGGACCAGGCAATTGCTTTGGGGCACCAGAGTTCAACTTCTCTGCACAAGTATCACATTCCTGGAGCTGAGGTGCGGGCCGGGTATAGAAACTATTGTTTTGGGATATACAAATAGTATTAAAGGAGAGTTAAATTCTGCTTGCAATGCAGGAGACCTGGGTTCAATCCCTGGGTTGGGAAGATCCCCTGGAGAAGGAAATGGCTACCCACTCCAGTATTCTTGCCTGAAGAATCCCATGGACAGAGGGGCCTGGCAGGCTACAACCCATGGGGTTGCAAAGAGTTGGACACAGCTTAGCGACTAACACTCATATGGCCCATAAGGAGGCTCCTGCAGTACTCCTGGCAGAAGGGCTTGAACTAGGTCAGAGGCTATGGCAGTGACAAGGAGAGGGCAGGGTGGGAAAGGTATTTCAGATATTTGTGATAAGGTGTTAGGTTAGAGATCAGAAGGCATGGTAGGGTTTAGTGCAAGGAAAGAGATGACGGTGTTTCATCTGTGTGAGCAGCTGCATTGGTAGAGACAAGGAGGGTATATAGCATGGAGGGACAGGTTTTAAGGGGCAGAATAGGGGTCATGAGCTTGAGTTGTATGGAATGTGTAAGGTTTTGGGGGTTCTTCGTGGAGCGGGAACCAACAGGCACTTGGAAATTCAGCATTCTGGGTTGAGAACAATTTTTGGAAAATTGTTCCAGGGTTTGGACCATCTCAGAGTTTGGAACAGAAACCTTGGAGGTTGTCTAGGAGACAGAGAAAAGGCAAAGAGGGAAGGAAGGCTAAGGGAGAGAACCCATTTGAAGCACTGAGTCAATATCTCAAGTCCCAACTCAACACTCCTGTGAATATCTTTTGGAAGCATGTTGTATGTCACATGAAACCTTACAAATGCTGGACCAAGGGAGCCTGAATTCCTGCATTTTTACTGTTCTAAGTATATTAAAGTGTTTAGCTTTGTCCCTCAGTGGTATGCTGATGGAAACACCTATGAGATTAATGGGGTGCCTGATGTGTTGACATGTTCTAATCTGTGGCTCCCTAGTGTGTTAATGGGTTGGACCCCAATCCAGTGTGACTCCTTCCTTTTTTCTTAAAAGCCAACTCTGGTCCAAGCCCGAAGTGTGATTTCCTTCTTCCCAGTCTCCCTGAGCATGTTGCTGAATTTCCTTTGGTAGTTGGTGAGACATCAGCCACCTGTTAACTGTAGCTGCTGCAACTCAGAAGCACAGGCTACAAGTCTGCAGTGAGTAACAATGACAGTCTTCCCAGAACCCCTTGCAGACACGTCACAGTCTGGGGAGCATAGGGAATCAGCACCCTATCTGCTTTAGCGTGGTCTCTTGGGGCCAGCCTGAAGGCCAGGAAGACTGGAGAAAACCCAGAGGCAGTAGGTGTGACCTGTGAGAAGAAGCAGGGCCTGGCCTCTCTCTGTGTCACATCAAAGACTGACTTTTCAGCCACTCAGCCTTAATGTGAGGATGCTTCAGAGCCAGGGCTGGGCTCCTGGCGGCCTGTGCCTGGGAACTGAGGGGGACGTGTGAGCCTGCATGTGCTCCGTGCAGACCCAGTGGGAGGGGAGCACAAGCACCTCTCCCAGCTGCTTTCAAGCATTCAGAGCTGGAAGGATCAGACAGATTAGCCCTCTCTCCTCTGTTTTCATATTGGAAGCTGCTGCCCACAGACGCCCTTTCCCCAGTTCCGGTCCTGGGGATGAGTTGGCCTGGCTTAAGCCCAGCTGCTTCTGCATGACTGTTCCCTCCTGTCACATAGACCTGGGCTCCAGGATGCCAAGGTCATTCTCAGTTTGACCATATAGCTTAGTGTCCAAATTAAGACACTTTGGAGAATAAATGGAGCAGTGTTAAAGGTAACACCTGCAAACAGAAATAAGCTGGGACCTTCGCATGCCTACCAGGATATATGATCTTCTCTATACCTGTACCAACCCTAACCTTCTTTGCCCCAGATCCCATGACCCACCTGACTTTGGGTACCAGGTACTTAGAGATTTTTGGTCCTTGAGATTTGGGCTACAGAATGAAAACTTTAGGGGTCTCCCATGTTGGAAGACTCAGGAGATGAAAAACTTGGTAATAACCACGGGGAGCGTATATCTGAAAAATCCCTTACTATTTAGAACCTTGATATGGATAGTGTGGCTGTGTCCTAGTTACTTATTTCTTTTTTTTTTTTTTCTAGTTACTTATTTCTATTCTAAGCTCTAAACTGTTGTTTTCATGTATATTCAGTCTTGTCTCACATGTCACAGAAGGTGGCCTGATGACAACAAACAGATAAGGAGAGAAACATCCTCTTCCAGGAGCTTACAGCCCCGAATAGAGTCTGAAACACAGCTACATGGTCCGACCCAGAGGTGGAGCAGGAGCCCAGGCTCTGGGCCCTAACGGGAGTGTGCGGGGAGCCAGGAGTTAGAGACTTGTTTATCTTCTGTCTGTGTGGTTTTCGCAGTCATGGAGGAGGGTGGGAGGGAACCTGAGCATCTGGGCCTCTCTGAGACCAGGCCAAATGGGGATTTAGGAAAAGAACGTGTTTCTTTTGGAGAGCGGAGGGGCGGAGTTGAGTACTCTGCATGGTGGCTTGCTTAGCCTGCATGGGCCCATTTTTCTACCCAAAGCTGGCAGAACCTGGATCACCAGGGGCCTCAATGAAGAGGGTGTGAGGAGAGGAAATGAGCTCTTCCTTGGCTGTCAATTATGTCTTCAGACCTCTGCCTCAGCCAGTGACCTGGATGACCTGGGTTTGACAGTCTGGAGTGAGGACTGAGGCTGTCAGATTTAGGGGGAAAAGAAACATTGGGTTGCAGATAAACAAAAAATGATTTTTCATGTGCATATACCCCATGCCATAGTTGTGTTCTACATGGCAACCCTGGGTTAGTAGGGCCAGGCCACATTGTGGCTTTCCAGTCGAGCATGGTGTAACCAGCTGTTCACAGCGCTGCCTTCATTCAGAGGATGTTTACTGAGTGCCAGCTATGTGCTGCTCCGGGTGCCGGGCTGCAGCAGTGAGCAAAATCCAGCAGGAGCTCCTGACTTCACGGAGCTTACATCTGGTGGCGGTGATAGGTAGTGAGGAAGGTAAGTTCCTCAGTCAGATGGTACAAGAGGTAAAGAGGAAATTACGGCAGGAAAGGGGTTGGGAGGGTTCACACCTGAAGGAGGTGAGGGGTTGAGGGTACAGGCCAAGCAGACATTTGCACACACAGACACACTGACACACACACATACCGTGGCAGAGCCCCAGCGTGCCTCGAGTGTTTAAGGAGCCAGTGTGACTGGAGTGGTCACCAAGGGGGGAATGGGGAGATAAGCCAGTGAGGTCACAGGCCCAGAATTTGTAGAGAGCCCTGGAGGTCTCTGTAAGGATTTTGGCTTTCATTATGGGTTGGGGTGCCTGGGGGCATTAGACGGTATTGAGTAGGGGGGGTGTGATCTGATTAGATTTGAAGGGAGTCACTGCTGGTGGAGAATAGACCAAGAACCAGCTGGGGTGGGATCCCTGACCCCCAGCCCTTCCTCAGGTGTGGGCTGTGGGACTTGAGATACATGCTTGTCATTTGGAATAAAGGGATGTTGCTCCCTGGACATAGATCTTAAGACTGCTGTTTTGCTAACTTTGGTTGATTTTCTTCCTTGTTTGAATGGAATGTTCCTTGTGCATAAGGCGAGAGATACGTAGTCATTACCTGTCTCTCTTGGCCAAGCACCGTGTGATGTACCTGGTTTGAGAGACCAGACCTTCATGTCGCCTATTAAACTTGATAGAAAAGGTTAGTGACTTGCTGGATATCCCTTATATATCTGGAGTTTTCAGACCCAAAATGATAACTCAGTAAAAGTATATCAGTTTTTTGTTGGTATGGGAGGAAGTTGT
Source organism: Dama dama (assembly GCF_033118175.1). Taxonomy (NCBI): domain Eukaryota; kingdom Metazoa; phylum Chordata; class Mammalia; order Artiodactyla; family Cervidae; genus Dama; species Dama dama. The sequence goes on along the minus strand of NC_083681.1, from coordinate 40,274,029 downwards.
TTTCCTTTGTATTAATTAATTAATTTTTGTTTGAGAGCTGAGGGGCTTGAAAGCATGTCTTTTGTTTCCAGTCTTTGAAGAGCCACACACTCTGACTTAGAATTTTTGAACTTCACAAGAATGTGAAAGTGATATGCCTTCAGTAGAAACCATACATAAAATTGTGTATTTTGATTTTTTTTCCCAGCTGGCAGTGGGCAGTATGATGTGCTCTCATGATGCCGGGCAGCGTTAGCAGCCACAGCTCCAAATCAGCCATCGTGAGGGTGAACAACAGATACACTTAGAACCATTCTGTACCCATACAACCAGTGCGTTTTTCGCTTTCAATATAGCATTCAATCCATTACATGAGATGTGCAACACTGTTATGAGGGAGCCTTTGTATTAGATGATTTTGCCCAACTGTAGGCTAATGTAAGTGTTCTGAGCATGTTTAAGGTAGGCTAGGCTAAGCTGTGATGTTCAGTAGATTAGGTGTGTCAAATTAATCTTCGACAATGATATCTTCAACTTATGATGGGCTTGTTAGGAGGTAACTCAATTGTAAGTCAAGAAAGATATGTGTTATAGAACTTCTCTGCTTTACCTCACTGAAGCAGTCTAATTTTTTTTTTTTAAGCTAACATATTTCACATTTCCAATTAAAGAATGTAAAAACTAAGGAATATATGCATTTTCTTTAATAAAATAATTCTTTGAAGAAAAATACCGAGGCTATGAAAGCATGGCTTTTTGGTCAGTAGGATTATTTTAAATGTCAGCCAGAATTCATGGTAAGAGTTATAATTTTTTTTTGAGAGTTATAATTTTAAAAGGAGTGGCACGTATTTTCCAAATACCCTTGACAGGCCTGTTGTCTTAGAGATGGCACACTGGTAAATTAGCTTTGGTAAATACTGTTATTAATAAATATTTACAGTTTCACATATTTCTGTAAAATTTGAGAAAATGTAAAAATGAAACAATTTAAAAAATGTATAGTGCAGACATTCTAAATGTGAAAATGGTCTGTTTTGCCAGAGTTGTGAAAAATGTATTAAGACTGAATCTATTTAAGCAACATTTTTCAAGGGACTGACCTGTGCTGGTTTATATGCTGGGCATTAAGAATGCAGAATTGCTGGGGTGACCACTAAAACAAAACAAAATCATGGAATGAAGTGTCCTGTGTTTTAAACAGAGGTATATACATTGTGAAATTAGAGAAGTGTTTTTTGGGGTTTTTTTTTTGCCATGTTGTGTGTCTTGCAGGATCTTAGCTCCCTAGCAAGACATTGAATTAAACCTGGAGTCCCAGCAGTGAAAGTGTTGAGTCCTAACCACTGCACCTCCAAGGAATTCCCGAGAAGTGGACATTTTAGATTAAGCCTTTTCTAGTAACTTTAGCTGTTTTCTTAAGCAGGGACTGAATTTCACTGTAAACCACTTTAATGTAGTTGAGACCCCAACCAGGATAAATTGAGATTTTTTTCCCACCTCACTTTAGAATTACAAGGTAGAAGTGCATTCATTTTAGAGTTAAAAAGACATAGCATCACCCCTTCTTAGCTGGTTGACTCTGATTTCACTAAGTTTTAGTTTCCTTTCTGTAAAATGGGATTAATGAAACCTACCTTGTGAAGTCGTTGTGCCGATTAAATGAGGCGACTCCCATGAGTTCCTTGGACAGTATTGGCACATAGTAAGCTTTCATGCGTGGTGGCCCATGTCATCCTTATTGGCATTGCTTTTATTGTTTCCTAGTGAAGACTGTACACTTTATATTATTTAATGATTTCCAAGGCCACCCAGCTTCAAGTTTGGGGTGGGCAGCTAGAGTCTCCTGAATGCCTTGAGAGAAGAGAGCATAGACAGGAGGGATTTTGGCCCAGGAATAAGTGGGAGGTGGAAACCCAGGGTCCTGGTGAATGTGCCATTACACTTGACATCACCCTCCAGATGGCTGTTCAGCCAGGTTGATAATTAGCTCCAACAGATGCAAGCCGGGAGGCTCCTGGCTGCTTCTCTCCAATGGGGATGTGTGGCAAGAGGAGGATGTGGCGGCAGGAGGCCTGAGCACGGCTGGGGTGTGTAGCCGGGCTCAGCTGGGCCGGGAGAGGCATGACCATGAGTTGGGCCCGCCCGGGTCTCAGCTGGTGCACAGACGCGGCCCCTGTGGGCGGCTGCGGCCCCCAGCTGCTTTGCTGTCTCCTGCGGGCCGGGGCTGTGCAAGCCTCTGCTCTGCTGTTCCAGTCCGTCGTTGCTGGGGACTGCCTGCAGCCTAGGCAGAGGCGGTGCGCGCTGCAGGTCTCAGCCCGCTGCCTCTGCGGGCGTCCTGTCGGGGGCTGGGTGCAGAGGCTAGCGCTGCAGCCCCCGTGTCAGTCTTGACCCTCCCGAGGTAGTTGGGGAGTCTGGACCCAGTGTGCGGCCCCTGCTGCCCTGGCAGTGCTACTGCCTTCTGTGCTCCCCCCACCAGCCCCCACCACGCCTTCAGTGGACTTTCCCGGGCTTTTGTTTCCTGCCAGCCTGGTGGGGTACTGTGACACTTGGAATTGTACATCAGGAAGATGTGGACTCAGTCAGGTTAAGTGACCTTGGGAAGGTCAATGTAGCCCCTCTATTCATAGGCAGTATGCTTTGAGGGCTGTGCACGTATCTTCATCTCCATGTCCCTTGGTGGTAGCAGGTGCTAAGCAAACAGTAACTTTAAAGAATGGAGATGACGTTGCCTGCATCCCTCAGTTGTGCTGAGGAGAGACAGGGTTTGCAGTTCTGTTAATCTGTGGCAACAGAGAATTTCCCCAGGTTCTGTTCCTCCCTTATCCCTAGTGTCAAAGAATCTCAAACACTCAGGATGTAAAAGGACCTATTTGCATGTTTTCATTGATTGATTCAACTTTTATTGATTTTACCAATGGATCATAAGACATCTCTTCAGAGAAAGTACAGAAATAACTAAAAAAGCACATGAAAAGATGCTCAACATAATTAGCCATTGACGTGAAGTGAAGTGAAAGTCATTCAGTCATGTCCGACTCTTTACGACCCCATGGACTGTAGCCCACCAGGCTCCTCCGTCTGTGGAATTCTCCAGGCAAGAATACTGGAGTGGGTTGCCATTCCCTTCTCCAAGGGATCTTCCCAACCCAGGGATCGAACCCGGGTCTCCTGCATTGCAGGCCGGTCCTTTATCATCTGAGCCACCGGGGAAACCCAATTACCCATTAGGGAAATACAAATTGAAACCACCCCTTCACACCTGCTAAGATGACTGCAGTTGAAATGACTAACAAGTGTTGTTGAGGGTGGGGTACCATCCTCAGACACTGCTGAGGGGGATATAAAATGGTTCAGTCTCTGGAAAACAGGCAGACAATTCCTCAAAAGGATAAACGTAGAGTAATCCACTTTTAGGGAAAACATATATTCACACAAAGACTTGTATGCCAGTATTCAAAGCAGCATTCTTCTCATAGGCTATGTACAGATACCTGGTTTCTGTTATAGTCTGGGTGTCGGGACATCCTGTGGAAAAGACCTTCAAGGGTTGGCTGCTCTCCTCCTGGGTCTGTCATGTGTGGCTCATGCCTAGGAAATACCTAGCTTTGCCTATCATCATTTTTGACTTTCAGAGAACTACCCAAGTTTGGTCTGTGTTTAAGAACACAAATTCAGATTATCTTTTTGGGCTTCTGTAGAAACCCTTATCAGCTGAAGCTATCTAGTCTCTCAGACTTTGGTCTCCCACATTCCTTGTCATCGGCATGGGATGACCCCTTTTTGTTATGACGTGAGTTGCTGTCAACACTTTGAAGATGAATTCCTGGTCTGATAGAAGGTTCTGGCAGTAATGGGATATCTCTGGAAGGCACTGATAAGGCCCTTGTCAGTTTCAAGAGTGGGCAGGTCCTCCTTATAGAGGTTTCTAGTGACGGAGATACCCGATCAGCAGGCTTTTTCCTGGCTGCAGTCAATGATGGGTGGGTATGGGAGTGGAACATGTTAGGTGCGTCTACAGAGATTGGGAGTCAGTGAGTGTCAGCCTCCAGGAGAGGGCTTTCGCAGGAGAGGGCTTAAATTGGGGCCAATTTAAGCTGCTTTTCTACGCAAGCTGCTTTTTCTATTTTCTTGCCTTTGAGATGTGTTCTTTTTTAAATAAAATTATAATGGAATATGGGGGAAATGCTTTCTTAATAGTAGGCAGAATAAAGCTAGATGACCATAGGGAGACCGTAAGAAGCACAAGGCAGGCAGCCTTATTTATTTGGACAACATAGGTGAAATGTTTATTGTATACAAAGCAAGTTAGACTGAAATTTGTGCATGAACCATAATGTATAATTACAGAAATCTAAAGATAGAGGAATAACAAAGTGATAACATTGTGCCACCAAAGGAGCGGAACACTAGGAGCGCTTTCAGTGGGAGATTGGACTTCAGGAAGATGGGCACCGGGCAAGTGCTCAGGACACTCCTCTGTGTTCATGGGGACACTTTGAGATCACCTCACTGATTAGAAAGCTGTTTGGTGAGTCCAGAAATAGGACAGAAGTGAGTGAGTGTTTCTGAAGTTTTCCACCAAGCTTTGGGTGATGGATAAATAGCGCCTCTCTGCTCTGGGGCATTTTCTCTCTAGACAGCTGTCTGACCTCTCAAATGTTTTTTTTTTGGGGGGGGGGTATTTCTACGGATATTATAGGAGTAATCAGAAAAGGAAAGTAGGGGGAAAAGTATTTGCTTACCGTATAGCACCATGAAGAAAGTTTTGGCCTAGACGTCAAAATAGAAGTAAATCTGAAAACTTGTTGCTTTCTTCTTTAGTTTGCTTTCTTTGATGGAAGCCTGTTTATATGCATATCCTTGTGATAGTCACTGAAATGGAAATATGGACTTGTTCTTAAGACCTCCACTGTATCACTTTGTTAGAATAATGTCCTGGTTTTAGAATGGGCCTGGGTATGCACAGCTTAGCTTATGCTTGAGCAACTCTGGGCAAGTTCCCCAGCTTCTCTTTATCTTTAAAGAGGGGCATTTATATGTAATACATATGATTACTATGAGGATTAAATGAGACATTCGTGTATCTAGTGTAATGCCAGGAATAGGGTAAATGCTAAAATGTTCCATTATATATAATTATATTATAATGAAAGTTATAATTGGTAATAATATCTAGTACATACTCATTTATTGTTTTCCCTCTGATTATAATATTAGAAATGATTAAAAAAATGAGTAAATAACTTCCCATTATTTGGAAGTTAATTTAATATTTTGTTGTGTATTTATTTTATTTTAGTTTTTTTTCTATGCCTAGAAAGTTCTGTTTTACATAACTGAACACTAGATTCACAGTTTAAATTTTTTGTGATATCATGGAAAATCTATTAAGTTACTTTAAAAAATTATCTATTAATAAAATTGTAATTGTGGAACCAGTTGCCCTTTTTTTTGAGCAATTAAAGTAGTTTTACCCTGCCACAAGTAGTAAATGCTCTTGAGTAATATGCCCGATTATTTCTCTAGGACAATTCCAAGAAGTGAAATACATGGTAAGGGGTAGATTGTTCTCTTTTAAGAGCTATGGTAAAATTGCCAATTAACTGTGTCCGCCTTACTAAAAAAGTGATGTGAATGCTCATTTCTCCAGTCTGTGATCAGTACCGGGTGTTTAATTTTTAAAATGTCTTTGCTATTTTTATAGATAGAAAATATCTCATTATTAATTCAGTTTGTATTTTCTGTGGTTATAGGTGAGCTTAAGTGATAGTATATGTTTATTATGTATTTGTATTTCTTTCATGTATTGTTTATTTAGCATTTTCCTCTATTTTTCCCTTAGAGTATTTTCTTCCATATTATTTGTAGGATATTGACCCTTTTCACATATGTTACAGATATATTGAATTTAGCATTTCACTCCTTTTTCCTTTTTTAGGGCATTTTTAGATACCCAGTGACGTGGTGACCTAAGACTTAATTAGGAAAAGGACATGCAGGGTGTGGAATGTGAGCCCAGGAAAGACTTGCTTACTGTTAAGCCTCGGGATTGTCTGTGATGCAGCAGGCTGCAGGGAATCTGCTGAGGGCCTAACATCTGGAGCTCATGTACTCATTGTGACCTCACTGCAGCTCTTCAGATGCTGCTCCTCACTGGCGAAGTCAGGATGCAGGGAATTCCTTGAGTGTGTCCCATGTGTATCTGCAATGCTTTTGTTTAAAGAATTGGTTTTGGATCACTATTGGGGATGATGGAAGCAGACATTTCATTCTGTAGCTCTGGAATAAAATGGCCTTGACCTTTGGTCCTCCCTAACCAACCTTAAATTTTGTTCATTTGGCTAATCTCTTGAGAAATGCTGTGAGAAGTGCCTGGAACCAGTAGGTGACGTGTGCGACCCGCATAGGTGATATCATGTCACTTAGTTTCCTGCATTTGCTGTGTTGGTTAAGTGACTAACATATGTGGTTCATTTGACAAAGGCTAAGCACCCAGTAAATGCTTGTCAATTATTTTTCCTCTTCCCCTCCAAACCATGAGCTTTTCCAGGCTTGATGTCCGCCATATCCATCTCTGTATCCTCATGCATGTCACAGTCACTGTGTGATTACGTGATGGCTGAACGAACGAGGCCAAGGGCAGCAGGTTATGTGGGAGCAAGTGTGTTCCAAAGAGTGAGAATTGACTTTAACACAGTCTCTGTATGTCACTCGTGTGTGTGTGTGTGTATGTGTGTGTGAGCTCAGTCGTGCCTGACTCTTTGCTACGCCATGGACTCTAGCCTCCCAGGCTCCTCTGCCCATGGAATTTTCCAGGCAAGAATACTGGAGCAGGCTGCCATTTCCTTCTCCAGGGATGTTCCCCACCCTGGAATCAAACCCGTGTCTCTCATGTCTCCTGCATTGGCAGGCAGGTTCCTTACCCCTAGTGCCACCTGGGAAGCCCCAGGTTTATATGCCAAGTGGTACATATGTCACTCTTATACACATATGAAAATATTAAAAACATACCTCATGGTGTGGGTGACTTTTAGGTAATTGGGAGTGTCCTGTGTAAACTGGCACTTGGAATCCTCCCTTTGGGACTCATGGCAGTTCTTTGGGGGTCAGGGCAGGAGCTGATGGGAGGCACTGATTGTTCCTGTCTGGGAGGCCCTGGGACCTTGGGTTTCCCCTGTGTGGCCTGTGGGCTCCCTGACAGAACTTCGGGGCCACAGTGGGCCGCCAGGACTCAGCGGGGCCTGTGATTGTTTGCACTCGTGACAGAGGTGCTCCTAGGACGCACTGGGGGTGCCTGAGGGGGTTTGCAGACACAAAATGGGCCCTGCCGCCCTGGCTGCCGCCTCCAATACCCTCTGAGAGGCCGGGTGCTGCAACACTTCTCTGAGCAGTTACTTTTTCCCCCAAAAGGGGATGCTCAGCCCCTGGTGTTTTCCCTTAATGCATCTAACAAGGAAAAGAAACTCATGCACTGAACAGTGGGGCCCACCCTGTCCCTATAGCAGATTCAGGCTTGCAGCAGTCCTGCCAAAGAAAGTATCAGTTTGCTAGGGCTGCCATAGTAAAGAACTAGAGACTGGGTGGCTTAAAGTCACGGAAATAAATATATCGTCTCCCAGATCAGAAGCTGAAAGTGTGAAATCAAGGTGTCGGCATGGCCACGCTCTCTCTGTCGAGGCTCTGGGGGAAGGGCTGGCCCACTCCTTCCTCTAAGCTTCTGGTGTGGCCATCAGCCCTTGGCTTTTCTTACTGCATCTCTCCAGTCTTTGCCTCCGTTGTCACATAATGTTTGGTCCATGTGTGTCTTTGCACAACCTTCTTATAAGCACACCCATCACATTGCCTTCAAGACTGACCCTACTCTAGTATGTCATCAAATAACTGCTAATAACATCAGATAACTAATTGTTACATCTGTGATGATTCTGTTTTCAAATAAGGTCAGCTTCTGAGGTACCGAGGGTTAGAACTTGAGCATATCTCTTTGGGAGTGGGACAGAATCCAGTCCATGACACTCATGTGGTATACAAGGGGCGCAGGATTATAGAGGATTAGTAATTCGGCCACATCCTCAATTACAAAGTCCTAGGGCTAGGATTGTAACCCAGGTCAGTCTGACCCCAAAGCCAGTTAATTCTCTTTCCAGTAACCGTTGTTGTGTCAGAATCACTTGGAGAATTAATTTAAAAAACATGGGAGCCCTCAGCTCTACGGAGTTGCTCCATCAACTGTGCTCCATGGACCAGGGGCACCCCATCACCTGGGAGCTGGTTGGAAGTGCAGGTTGGTGAAGCTCCTGCCTAGTGTTCTGCTTCTCCATACTGTGTATTGAAATCACGTGAGAAACTTTGAAGCAAAGAAAAACAGTGACAGCAGCCTCACCCCAAGCCTGCTGAATCAGATCTCTGAGGAGATGGCCAGCATTGTTTTTCTCAAAAGCTCACCCGCCATTCTGATTCACTGTCAGAGTCTAGAACCACTGGGGGCCTGGAGGGGCTCGTTGCTGGAAGAGTATGTAGACTTTTCAGTACTAAGGATGAGAATTCTGTCCGCACAGGGTTGCCTTTTTATTTCCACAAAGTACAGAAACTGGGGGAGGAAATGTATTTCAGGGAGGACAGACTGTTTGAGCAAGGAGTATCACGTGACACTTCTTTTCTGGCTTTATCTTTTACAAAGTACTCACGGTAGAGTGGAAACCTGTTTATCAAGACTGGGGGCTTGCGGGAGCATAAACAGTGCAATGGAGATAGCACGCAGCAGGCCCTGTAGGGGGAACCCAGCATGGTTTATCTCACTGAGTTTGTCATTTATAGAGAAACCTTTGTATTACCTTGGAGTATAAGGAAATGTTACTGGGAGTTTTGTCTTCTCCAGGGTCTGGCATTGCGTATCTTGTCTTCACTTGCCTACTGCAAGGCACTAGCCTGCACATAGAAGGAAGTCAGTGCCTTCAGGTCAGATAAATGCACAAAGAGAATTGAAATCTCTGATGAGTGTATTTATTTAAGTGTGTAAACCGAGAATGCCTTACAATGTGTATGCCAAAAGTATAATGTTCTCATCTGTATTTACTCATTTAAACACACCTTGTATTTACAAGTTTGGCACCAGATCAGCACTGGTTTCTCTTTCTTTGGTACGAATATTGTAAAATCTTGAATGCCCTGTTTCTGTGGAAGGAACATGAACATCTGTGGAGGTGGCGATTAATGTCAGCTGTCTCAAGGCGGTGCTGTCCCATTGAGGAGGCAAGGCCCAGCACTGGTGATCTAGGTTCAGTCTGTGAATTCGTTTGCTTGTTCTCTCCTCCTCCCCTGATCTCCCCACTCAATAAGAAAGAAAATTCTGGCATTGTGCTTGCTGGTACCATATTAAAATGAAAAGATCAGAGTGTTTCATATCTGTCCACCCACTCAGGTGAAGTTGGAGGTGTCATACTAGGCAACTGAGCCTGCACACACTAGACCGCCTTCATCTGTGAGTGAGAAAGTCATTCAGTCGTGTCTGACTCTTTGCAGCCCCATGGACTGTAGCCCGCCAGGCTCCTCTGTCTGTGGAATTCTCCAGGCAAGAATACTGGAATGGGTAGCCATTCCCTTTTCCAGGGGATATTCCTGACCAGGGATTGAACTTGGGTCTCCTGCATTGCAGGCACATTACTTTACCATCTGAGCCACCAGGGAAGCCCCTCTTCATTTGCAGGAGAGTTAAAATCTGAACAAATAAGTATCATGGAAAAGAGGAATAAACATTTATCTTCTGTTTGCTTGTTTATTTACCTACCTGCCTTCTTAGCTATCAAATTAGAAATGTGCCAAGCATTAATCTAAGTGTTTTGCAAATATGAATTCATTTAAATGTCATAACAACCCGCTGACATGGATGCTCCCATTACCCTTATTTCATAGATAAGGAATCTGGGCACAGAGTGACTTAAGTGGCCCATTAACATTCACACACCTAGTTCAGGGCTATTATTTTTAAGCAAGACTCTTAGCAATGACTATATTTCATACTTCTTGACCTCCAACAATTATTCAGGTGACTAAATGTCTTTTATTACCAATCGGATGTCTAGTTCTATGGCTTTTATCTCCCTAAGTCATTCTAGTTCCTTTTTATGGTCATAGCTGTACTTGTTTTTCTCTCTAAGATTGGCCACAGCGGGGTGTGTGTGTGTGTGGTGTATGTATCTCCATTTTAACACCTACCGAGAAAATCTCCTCCAGTGCTTTACAGTTTATAAGTGCTTTTTCAGATGTTATCTCCCTTAGTCCAGGAACTCTGGTAAGAAGAGTTATTAATTTCCATTTATTAAATCAAGTAAGTGGCTTAGAGTGGTTAAGAGACTGGCCTGTGGCCTTAACATGATTAGTACATTGGAATTTGAACCCAAGTCCTCTTAATTCTTTGCTCTTCCCATGCTAATATGCTGTTTGTAACTTGGAAAGTTCTAGAGTCTCTTACTTGTTTTTCTGACATGCTTTGCTTTTTTAACCTGGATCAACAATAGTATTTTTTAAAGCCATATTCCAGGTCTATAGGGTTGAAGGTGAAAGTAGGTGGATTGAGGATGCTATCTTTCTGAAAGAAGGGAGATTATCAGATGCCACAAGGAATTCTTTTTTTTTTTTTTTTTCATAGCTAATGATTGAAAGTTTTGCAGGATTTTCCTTGATATTTTTGGATTCAGGCACCCCAGGGGAGTATGTGCATAATGCTGATAATTAAATACAGTTTCCACCATGGGAATGTTCTCACTTCTAGCTCAGCAGGTCTATAGAGTTGGGTGAGAGAGGCTTTTAAGGAGAGATTTGAGGCTGGAGAACCCATTTGTTACATAAACACTTAGGCCTGAAGATGATTACTTCTTGTTTGTCCAGTGCTAAATAGTCCCCCTAGGAAAGATCCTGCAGTCACCCTCGGGCAGAATGAGTGAGTCAGAGCTCTGGGTTCCAATCCAGTTCCGCCACTTAGCTCTGTGATCTTGCCTAATTCACCCACACGCTACAGACCTCAGTCCAGTTGAGTGTGGCAAACTTTTATGGAGCAGTTCTGTGCCAGGTGCCGTGGTAGGTGCTGCAGATAGAAATGTAAGTTAGATAAGCTCTCTGCTCTTGGAGAGCTATCAGACTATCAGGGGAGACTGCCAGGAAACATGGTGATGGTCCTATTGTTCTTGAGATAGAACAGCAGATAGAGCTAGGCCCCAGGAGCTTGGCGAGGGGGTTGGGGGTGGCTCATAATCCACACTGTAGATCTGGATGCCAATCAGGGACTGTTCCCTGGTGTGCTGGTTAGATATCAGCCTTCCTCCTCTCCCCTCCCCTATCTCCACCTTCATTTCCCTAGGAGTAGCCCCCCTTGACTCCAGGACTCTGCTTAATTTGGGGACGTTAGTCGTATGATGACAGTGAACATGGTGCAAGAAAGAAGAAGAGCCTCAGGAGCCACGGTCTGCTTCTCTGGGGATACTGTGGTCGGGCGTCTGATGTTCCCTTACCTTTATCTGTGCCCCAGAACCACATGCATCTCCTTGCACAGGGCTAATCTGTGCTAATCCTGTACGTATGGGGTAGTCTGTGCTAATCCTGTATATATGTCCCTGTCCCACACTGGCCTTAAGAATGCCTCTCAATGGAATCAGTTACCTCTTTGTGTTCTAAACAACAACACAGTGCCTGGCACGGAGATGGTGGCTGGTAAATTGTGTTGAATATGTTGGATGGATGGATGAATGGATGGTGGATGGGGATTGCTAGATGCCCAGTCTGGAAGGAACAGTGGAAAGAGAGACCAGAATGAGAAGAGGTACAATGCCATTGGGCAGTGACTGATAAAATTTAGCACAAGCAGGAAGGAGATGGGGTGAAAGCCTTATGAAAAGCTGCCATCAGCAAAGCAAGAACGTAACTCTTTAGTTTCATAAGAAAGGACTGAGTTTATCCCAGATATGGGCTGGGTTTGACAACTAGGCCCAGTACCTGCAGTTCTTACTGCAGTAAAAACTTCTCTGGTTCTGGCTGGTGAGTGATGTGGACGGCATGCTGTGGAGAAGAGAGGTCTCTTAGTGGGTAGAAAGGGTCCCAGCTTGGCCTACAAATCCTCTCCTCTTTTTGATGAATTTGGCTGTGGAGGTAGAAACTAGGGCCTTCCATTTTGTCCCATTTTTAAGAAAAGTAGTAAAGCGAGGAGGCTTTAATTAATATCCACAGTATCTTGAGTACCTGCCATAGGCAACGGACTGGATTAAAAACCTTTCACTGAATTCTTGCAGGAACTTTCTGAGCTAGTTACTAGTGTCCTTATTTTGAAGACATTCAATCAGATGCCCGTAGATGTTCGTGGTAAACAGCCTTGTTTCTAACGCAGGCTCTCTGCTTCCAGTGCTTGAGCTTGTCAGTGGATTTTAGTGCTACCTGATTGCCGGACTTTCCTGAAGGTGTTTCTGTGCATTTTTGCTGCAGAGTCCAGCTGAGAATCTCATTGTTATCTTTCATCCAGAATCATAGGATTCTTTAATCCAGATTCTGTCTTAAATCATGAAGGTGGGTGGCTCACAGGCTGTATTGATCAGTGTGTCTTACGAGTTGAAAAGTTGATTTTGCTCTGGGGATGCAGAATGGATCACACCATAACTTGGTTGAGTTTGGCATTTACTTGATGTGGATATATTTTGTGTAAGCCCAAATTAGGCAGAGGGCTGAAGCAGGCCTTCTCAGGTTGCCGTGGCGTAAACAGAGGTAGTTATGCCAGCTCTCTTCCCATTTCACACTTGAGTTTAACTGTTCGTGAAGGGAACATAGATCGTCGATCTTAACTGGCTGCTGCTCAAAGGTCAGCCCTTTAGATGGATCGTTTCCATCTCAGGGCACCAATCTTAACCTCCAAAGATGAGACCACGTTCCAGGCAGCCAGGTCAGTTGGGATGGTATCGGAGAAGAAAATCCATCAGTGATAAGTCAGATTGCAATTAAGAGTTTTGTGGTTATTATTTATCGGGCGCCCACAATGTGTGGAGCTTACAAATATGGAATCACTACAAATTTCGTTCTTTGTTTTTTGAGAAATAGCCAGTCACTTTTTCCCCATGAGGAAGATAATCCCAAAGGGGAGATGTTATCTATTCCTCTTTGAATTTATGTTTTACTTTTGTTTTCTGTAATAAAGCATGTTAAGTAAAATATATCATTTAAAGCAGTTAAAATGTTTCTCCACCCGGCCCTGCTACCCTTCATTTGAATAGTTTAGTCTCCGATGGAGGGGGAGATCATTTTTATGGAAGTGCCTGGCACATGTCAATGCTGGTGCATCTTCATTCCCCCATGCAGCTCGCTTCCCCCAGAGGTACTGGTGGCCGGGTGCCGTGCGCACCCAGCGTGAGATGAAGAAAACGCACCCTTGTCATTTCCTCAGGCATGTGGCAGACCAGCCGGGTCTCAGGTATTCCAGATATGAGCCGTGTGCGGATGGCGCAGGCCTGGGAGCATTGCTCATGCGGAGATACAGAGGCCTGCCTGCCCCGAGCCCTTTGTTCTCCTGGTTGAAAGCAGTTAATTAGCAACTGTCTCCATAGCAACTACCTCATAGTCCAAAAACATTGTCTAGTTTTTCAGTTTAGCTTATCACACTGTTTACCTGAAGGGCTTTTCACTGCTCTCAGTCTCATTTGAGTTGGCGGTGTGCCTGTTGGGGAAGTGAATTGTCAAGATAGAAAAAACACCATGGTAGCGAGAAGCTGGGAGCCTTCTCCCTAACAGGGCCAACCTGGGCTCTGGGTTCTGCAAAAACAAAAGTTTCGAGGGCCTCACATTTTCACCTGTATTTTTTTGTTGTTGGCTAGAAAACTGCCGTTCTCTCTACCAGTCTCCAAATTGTGAGGATTTTTCCCCCTTTCCCCGAGAGGCTTTCTAAGCTCTTTAATATTCCCTGTTTATAGTACATTTCCATTATTAGTCATCTCGAAACCCTGGGTATTCTCTGCCACTGTACATTCGAGGAAATTTTGCTTCCCTGAGGGTCTTGGCATTTCTGAAGGCTGCTGGATGAGGGATTATGAGTGTGCATGAGAATTAGTCAGTCCGGCTTTGTTTTTAGTTATAATGAGGAAGGCTTCTGCCTTTTACTCGTGGCTTGGATGGTTAAGTCGATCTTGTGTGAAAGACATCTTTAGGTGTTGTGTTGGTAAATAGGAAGGGGAACTATGGCTTTTCATAAGCCATGCAACAAAGATAATAATTTTCATGGCTTTCGCTGATTGTCTACTGTGTATGCCTTAGTGCCAGGAGTTTTGGCTTTAGGGAAAGGGGAGATGGGAGGTGAAGAGGAGAGAAGCTTGTGTTGCCCGAGTGCCTGCCATGTCCCAGTCACTGAACCGGGCCTTTCACAGAGTGGGATCTCCCAGACCCTTCCCAGCAGCCCTGCAAGCTAGCCTCAATCATCCATATTTTAAGAGCAGGATGTCAGTGTTCTAAGAAATCTGCCCAGGACTGCAGAATGCAGACCAGGTCTGTTGATGTATGAGGCATAATCCCATCAGGCATCATGATGAATGTGGGACCTCCTGTCAGGATTTGGTGGTGGGGTTTTGCTCATCCCTGGTGAAGGGGGCCTACATGAGGAGGTGTGGAGCAGTGCTCCAGAAACTTTGGCCCAAGGGACCTGGTTAAACTTTGGTGGCATACATGTGTCATTAGATCCCTGAGTTATGTCCAGGAAAATCACAAAGCCCAGCTGTTACGGGTTTCCAAGGTGGCGCTAGTGGTAAAGCGCCAATGCAGGAGACATAAGAGACGCGGGTTCAATCCCTGGGTTGGGAATATCCCTGGATGAGGGCATGGCAACCCATTCCAGTATTCTTGCCTGAAGAATCCCATGGACAGAAGCCTGGCAGGCTACGGTCCATAGGATCACAAACAGTCAGACATGATGAAAGCAACTTAGTATGCACATATGTACACACCAAAGTTTAAATCAATATTGTTCTTTTCAAAGTATTAACCTGGAAAGACTGTGCCTTATGTGTGTCCATTCTTCAGACCTTTAAGGGACCTCTGTGGGGAAAAGTGCCTCCCAAACTTGAGACACATGGCCTTTTGAGTTCAGTTCAGCAGACCACCATCCTTGGGTATTTAACTCCTGTAACTGTGGACTGAAAAGTGTGGCCATGCCCTTGTGGTGACCATTCAGACTAGCGTGGATCCACGAGGTGAGCTTCTTTTCTTTCTTTGAAAAGTTTATTGTTAGACTCATACAGCAGAAAACAGTAGTCAACATAAAGGATAAGCAGGGCCATTTGATACAATTTTTAGTCATACTAATTTTGCCCAAAATGGAGATATATTCAGTGTTTTGAATGAAAGGACTACGGTTCTGAGCTGCAGCTGGTTGAATGCCTGAGGATGAGCAGGTGGTAAAATGGAGATGGTTTCCTGGTGGGTGTCATGTTATCTTGTGCCCAGACCAACATTTGTGTGGTGTTCTCGTTGAAATAACATGAAATCTGAAGAAGGAGAGCATGCTCACTGTGAGCCAGAACTCTGCCCATGCTGGAGGGGAGTCCACGTAAGGAGTCCACCTAAGGAGGAGGAGATTTTAGAGCGATAGAGGTACCCAAGAAGTCTCAGAGTAGATAGTGAGCATGTGAGTTGGCAGTGCTATGTGAATTTTGTTGACCGTGAGATTATAGCAAGTTTATAATTGAGGCTTCTGCAGAAATGTGTCATCTCAGGCTGTGTTGATGACCATATTAGGTCATGCTTGTAGTAAGGGCGTCCTGTTTTCTTCCTGTTTTCCTTCCTCCCCTTTCTCCCTCCTGTATACTCTGCTGGGCACCTTTCTGTGTGTTGAGGGTCCAAGTGTGGACAGAAGAAAGCCCCCTTTAAAGAGAACATAGACTTTGTGGAGCTTGTTCAGAGGAGAACAAGCTAGAGAACAAAAAGCCACATGCTACACAAAATCACTGAAGCCTCTAGGGGATGCTTGGCCCGGCTCGGAAAAGGTTCCACAAAGACATGTTGCTGTTGTTCAGTCGCTAAGTTGTGTCTGACTCTTTGTGACATGAGAGTTATCTTAAAATAAGTGGAAGATGCTCATCGGTTAAGAGGAAGCATATTGGTCCTGTAGGACCTAAATTATGATGGGAGCTGTCAAATTTTGGCTCAATTATAGAAAGATTATTTTCTAATAGTCCTACCTATGGAGGTAGACTAGGCCTCTGTTTTGGGATATGTGAGTGAGCAGTGTTTAAGCATGGGTCATAGAGCAAGCTTCTCATCTGCCTAGGAGACAAATTCTAGTAGTGAAGGAAGATATGTATCACAAGGTGACTCCTTTAAATTATTTATTTATCTCTTTGGGGAGATAACTGAATATGATCATTTCAAAATGTTAGGACATTTGTAACTGTAGTTTATGAAAGGAGCACTTTTTACTGCAGGCAATCCTTTCCTTTAGAATCGCAGCACAGATTCAATTCACTGTAGTTGTTTTGGCATAATTATATATTGTGGGTGTCTAATTCCCTTTTGAGTCTAAAAGTAAAGATCATGTAGTAATGTATATCCTGGCCATTATAAAAATGTTTACAGTTATTATAAACTCTGTGGTGCAGAACCACTAAAGTTTAACACTACCAAAGGAATTTATCCTTTTTATTTTCAAAATGCTTGATCCTAAAGATGGCATAAATTTCATATTCTTTTTGATAGTTATGTATCCTGTGTATCCTGTTGTTTTAAAACAACCCTTGGAGTTTTAGGAATTGAGACTGTCTCTCCAAACTCAGGTGTTGAGTAATTAGAGAAAGATAAGTAGCCACAGAAACTTGTTGAAGCATTGATTGATATACCTTGTACATTCTGAAGAATTGATCTATTTAAATCAAGTTAGTTGACAGCTCTATTTGTTGTGTCTCTGGGTTGATTAGATAGTTTTATGGCGTTTCTGTTTATTTTTTCCTAGGAGTTTTGTGGAGTGATTTTTTTAATGCCTGAATTGACTGGCTGGTTATAAATTTTGAAGGACTCTGTGCACTTCTCATCTGTCTGTTTAATAAAAGACAGCACTTTTGTGTTTGAATATGGCTAGACCTGCCCTTAATATTTATGGTGCCTAAAGCACGAGTATAAGTGGAAGCTCAAATACTATATGTCTCAATACTTAAAAATCATAAGTAAAGGTAATATTATATATCAAGGTAATGCATGGTTAACTAACATTTTCTAACCTCTTTGACAAAACATGCCTTCATAGTAATCTGGAACCACCTTCAAATTTAAGGGCCTGGCCCCATCTCTTCCTACCCTTGGTTGCATCTCCTAACATGTTTGAATAGATACCCAAGTTGGGACAAGCACATCTTCCTCCACTGCCTGTATCCCCAAAGCTGCCTGTTGGCTACCTCTTGTACCTAAGGGTGCACACACCAGGGACAAAAGTGGCATTTTGAGACAGACTCAGGGAAATAGCCTGAACAGGCCAAGAAGTTGGAATGGAGTTCTTGAACTGGGAGTTCTAAAACCTCAGGACCTTGGCTCATGGTCTGAAAGGGTCTGAAATGGGCTGTCCCCATGACCTTCAAAGATTCCTTACCAGCAGAGAAGTATGTCTGAAACAGGACCAGGGCAGGGCCCTCTGAAGCCTAGGGTTCAAGTTGGGCCATCTGGCCTGGGCCTAAGGACAGGACTGAATATGGCTTTTAAAAAAAAAAAAAAATCAACTTCCAACTGGCTTTCAAGTTTTTGATCTTTTTATTGAATAGTAAACTGAGTAGTTGGGTTAACTTAAGTAACTTTTAACTTTGTGCGTTATCTAAACATCGTGGTCTGAGAATTGAGTAAAAAAAGGGGTGATGATCAGAACAGGTTTGAATTCTCTCCTATTTTTTAGTTTGTAGATGTGCAGACATGCACTATGAAATCCCTGCAGCTGTGAAATTGCCTATAAGAATTGTAGGTTGTGCTGAACAATCAAACGAATTGGTGGATTGGCTCCCATAGGCAAAATCCTGAGATTGTTTGGAAAAGAATTACAAAATATAGCTAATAATAAGTGACTTGGAATAAGAATCAAATATAATACACTTTTCTGGGGAAGCAAATTGCATTGCAGGTTGTTGAAGAATGATGTGAAAATTCTGAGCATAATAGCACAGATAGAAATGTTATGCTGGTTTTCACAATAAAATCCTCAAATTTGAAAGCTCTCCTTTTTTGCAAAGGTATTTGGAAGCAATAATGTTTGCATGCATAGTTCAGTTGATGACAGTAAGATAATTTTTTGTCCTATGGATTTTCTCTTTTAAGGAAAGTGCACTTGGTCAGCTTTTAGTGTTTTGTCTGTCACAAGACAGAGTTCTGTCAGTTCCACACACATTCTTTATGAAGAGTAATTCCCCATAGGATACTTTAAAACGTCTTTGTGTATAGCACATGGTTGAAGAGAGTATAGCGTAATGGTTTAATGTGTTGAGGTGAGTTCTGAAATCACAGTCCTAGGTCATCATGCTCTTGGCCCTGCCACTTCTGGCTACCTGTGTGACCTTGAGCAAATTACTTAATCTGTCTCTAGGTTTCAGTTTTTTCTTCTGTAAAGTGGATTGAATAATAGCACTTGTATTGTTTAATGGCAATAAGAATTTTAAAGAAATACAACTATATAGCATAGCACATAATAAACTAGTGATAACAGTTAATCATCATTAGCTCACCTGTGCAAGGAAGGTCTGAGTGTTTATATAACGGCAACATTTTACTGTGAAACGGCCTTTCCGTGAGAATTTATGAAAACTCCAAAGGGCTGTAAGGAAGATTCCATTGTGGATGACTGGCCTTCTAGAATTTACCTGTTAAGGCGAAGTAGGTCATGCTCTGAAGTGCTGGCAGTGATCAGACCTGGATGAATGTTGAGAGCTCAGTGGTTCCTCTGGTTCCTGTGACCCTTCCTGGATGGTAGATTGTAGTACTCACCCATCTGCAAGGAATCCTTAGTAGCCAGAACCCATGATGTATGTGATTTATTGCTTATCCACAAAGTGGTTTTGAAGAATATGGTTCCTTCTCTTTGAATATAAAATGAAAGAGGATGAAAGAAACACTAGAAGTTATTTTTTTTTCCTAAGTGAATACAGTACATAGCCTCAGAAAAATATAGGAAAAGATGAGGAAGAAAATTATTTCTGTTTCTAAATGGACTATTCATCTCACTTCCCAAGTAACTTGTGGCTATCATTATTTTTAGTGATTTGTGCTTAAATAGTCTCCCTTGGGAATAATCAAATACTGGCCTCAAACATCGACAGGGAAATTACAGGTCATAGCAGGCTCATAAAATAGTGCCTCGAGTGAACTTGAGATTGGCCATAGAATGGGGCAGCACACTCCTGCCATTCCTGTGTCCTCAGCTAGCTCTGCCCTGGAGCCCGCTCCAGTGAAAGCCACATGGCTCACACGGTACGGGAGTCCCGGCTCCTTCCTACAGTATTGGGTTTCTAGAATCCTCGGTGAATGCTCCTCCCCTGCTCCTTCCTGTTTTGTAATCCTCAGTTTTCTACTTGTAAGGGAGACAGGTGCCCAACTGCCAAGGTGCTCCGAGACTGGGCGGGTGGGGTGTGGGGCGGGAAGCACCTAGCATGGGACTACCCAGAGCATGCAAGCAAGCTAACTCCTTCTCTTTTGTTTGTGGGAAGGTAGATGGTTGCACTGCTCACCAAGCCTCTCTGCTTTGACACACTAAGGCGAAAGAACAGGTGTGATTCACAGAATTTCCTAAACAGGCCCAATTTCAAAATTACTGCTGTTACTCATCCCCGTACACATTCTTTAAAGTTGTCAGCAATGTTTTCTTTCTCATTGTTGCTGCTCGAAAAAGTCACCTAAGTTTGCATTTTTTCATCTGTCAAGTGGGGAGAAGAATGGTCTCCTCTCACTAAGTGGCTATGAGGATGGAATGATACGGGTGCAAGGCTATATGACGCCAATAAATGCAGTCAGAGTAGCTAGAAGAGGAGGAAGAGAGCTGTGAGATCTTTTTTGAACTGGAGTTTTGAGTTCTGAGCCCTTGTTACTGCACCTCCACTCCAGTATTCTTGCCTGGAGAATCCCATGGACAGAGCAGTGTGACAGGCTATATAGTCCATGGGGTTGCAAAAGTGCTGGGCATGACTTACTAATTAAACAACATGTTAAGAAAAGGAATGAGACCCATCCCAAAGTAGAAATCAGAAGAGTCGTATTGAATATGGCATAAACACTGGTTTTCTTTCTGAATGAGTGTCGTAGTGATTAGCATTACATCCTTCCTGAGCTAGCAGGAGTGAATGAACCTACAGACCCTCAGAATCCGAGAGGGGACAGGCTTAGAAGGCAGAGCGGTGTTCTGTCAGTGATGAACCCTCTCACCGTTTGATCCTGACCCCACTAGTCTCATAGGTCTGTGTAACCTTAGGATATTTGTCTTCAGTTTCCTGTTCTTTATAGTTAATGCCTTACCATTCCCCTTGCTCAGTGGAAGAGCCTTTAATTCCTCTCTGCATGGAGGCACATAGAAACTGGAAGATTCAAACCCACTGCACTGCCCACTGGTAGGCAGTGTTACAGGGAGGCATGGTTCTACTCCTCCCAGCCCCGTTTCTGAGCCCAGTCTATTACCTAGCAGACATTCCAGAGGCCCCACTGGAGGAATGGCCCCAATGGGGTTCATGTCCTGGGTGCATGTCCCCAGTTCTTCAGAGACCTCGGTTCCTGATCTGGTCACGAGACCCTCTTCCTCCGCAGTCTTAGACATAGCTAGGAGGCTGGGCACGGCCCTTCCTCACCTCTGTGGGTACCGTGCATCTTTGCAGCAGGCATAAGCTGATAATGCTGCCACTTTGGCCTAAAGCAGGGCTGCCAAAATCCAGCTTCCGGTGCTTTGCCCCTGGGGGCCCCGATGGGCAACTGCCAAGCTCTGTGGAGACTTCTGTACCAGGAGAGATGAAGAGAAACTTTCTGCTCCAGCTGCAGCTGCAGGAATCAGGCTTTACCTCGTGTGCTCTGAGCCCTGTCCTGACAAGTCAGCCGTGTTCTTAGGGAGACACCTCCAAGGCAGGAAGACTTCTTCAGAGTAACAGAAAGGGAAGGATAAAGAAGAGAAACAACGCTTGTTAATCCTAAGTAACTAGTAACAGGTGAAGGCTTTTTAGGCGTGAAGGAGCTTGGGAATTTCGACACAAACATACGGAAGCTGGAGCATTCTCTCCGTGAGGGTTTCAGCCCGGGAAGATGGCCAGAGTGAACTCGGAGACATTTCCCCATTTTCTCCAGCGCGGGGTGTGCCGGGAGAACACTGGGCTCTCTGCCCGCAGGAGTGCTGAGGAGGCTTTTGTCTTGACCTTTCTGGCTGAGGCACATTTTCTTCCCTCTCCGTGTCCCTGTCCGTCTGCTGAGTGTCTGTGAACTCAGGATTCGGGTCCGTGATTTCTGGTGTGACTGGGAGCCAATGTGGCTGCATCCTGGGGCTGGCGGGTCAGCAGCAGTGGGTGGGTGTCCAGCACTTCCTCCTTCACGCTGGTGTCACCCCTGGGGGTTCCCTTGTGGTGATGCTCTTACTGTCCCTTTTGGCCATAGAGGTCTCTGGCGGTTCTGCGCCTCTTGTGACGCTACCGCCTTGTCCCCAGTCCTGAGATGCGTTTCTTGGGGCTACTGGTACCTCCTCACCTGGTGGCTGCCTGCAGTAATACTTCTCTGCCTGTGAGACTGGGAGTCTTTGGTACTTTAACATTCCAAAGCTGTAGAGGACATTTTGGAAACCTCAGCACCCATTCTCTTTGCCTTAAGAAAAGCACATAGGCTAGCCTTCATCCCGTTCTCTGGGTGGGGTCTCCCTCACTGGCCACTGCAGAGGTGGGCGTGTTTGAGGGAAGCCAAGCAACTTACGCCCACAGTGGTTGCTTGCTTACCCACTCAGAGCCAGTGCAGTTGATATTTTTCCCTCCCCCCTGGGGCTTCTGAAAAATACTTTTTCTGCAGAAGCTTTCAGAAAGAGAATCTCACAGCCTGTGGATGGTGTGGTGTAGGACATAAGGTTTGCAACTGTGATGGCAGTTTTGTTTTATGAAGAACCTACACATGCACAGGACTAGTCACTGGCGGGAACTAGTCACTCATCTATGGGAGAGGCAGATTTGTGATTATGTCCTCTGAGCTGCTGGATTAAGACTTACTTTAATGAGCCACTGCACATCCTTACTTAAATGAGCCAGTGAGCATCCTTCCCCCATCCTTTGCTTAAAAGCCAGTTTTATTGTTTCTTGGAAAGTAGTAACCTGACATGAAGTCTCTTACCAATCAGAATTTGTTGAAGAATTTGCAACAAAGTCTCCTCTGAGTGCTTATCTTGGCTGAGTTGGCCAAGATAGGGCCAACTGGACCCATAGGGCCCAGTGCCTTCCTGCCTGACAGCTGTGATCAGTGGGTTGAGAGGCATAGCTCCCATCTCCTGCCCAGTGGAGCCAGGATAATGATGTATCAATGTAGGTTTATCAGTTGTAGTGAATGTGCCATTCTACTGGGGGATATTGATAATGGAGGAGGCTCTGCATGTGTCGGGGCAGGGAACTCTCTGTGCCTTTCCTGGTGGCTCAGAGGGTAAAGAAATCGCCTGCAATGCAGGAGACCTGGGTTTGATCCTGGGTTGAAAAGATTCCCTGGAGAAGGGAATGGCAGTCCATTCCAGTATTCTTGCCTGGAGAATTCCATGGACAGAGGAACCTGGTGGGCTGTAGTCCATGGGGTCTCAAGAGTCAGACACGACTGAACAACTGACACTTTATACCTTCTGCATAATATTGCTGTAAACTTAAAACTGCTCTGAAACATAGTCTGTAAAAAAACAAAAGTTCCCTGCATGGAGATATAGGTCCTCAGTTATTGTAGGCTGTGGGGATGGGATAGGGGTGTGGGTGGCGTGGAAGTCCAAATTCTATCATACTTAGGGAATCTGGGGGTGTTATTGATATAAGTTCACCCCCAAGTAGTCTCTGCTTATTTTGCTTGTTTTATAAAGCTCTTGCCTCTGTTCTGAAAAGAGCCCTTCAAAGCCACTCTCTGGTTGTATAGATCATCATGTCCACGGCTGCTATATGCCAGCCAGAGCTAACCACAGGGCCATGGCCATGCGCAGAAATACTGTCTTTATGATGCACATGGGCTTTTGAGCTTGTGGCTTTGGGCTTGTGGTTGTGGACTGAGCAAATTGCTTCCTGGGTTTACAGGGAAGGTAGGGGAAATGACCCTCTTGCCACCACTTATTCAGCGATGACTTCCTGGATTGAGCACTTGGGGATGGATGTGAGTGAAAGACAAGACTTAAGGGGTTTGCAGAGAGGTGTTTGCAGTACATCCTAGTACACAGGGCTAATCCCTCTCTGGTGTTTCCTCGTTAGAATTCTGTAAAGGCGCCAGTTAAGAGACTTACCTGCCAATCCCTGGGAGATGGAAATCATAAAGATATTAGTCTCTATCTGAAGGAGCTCTCAGCCTTACATGGACAACAGATCTGTAATAAGTGGGATAAGTGACAATAGATGAAATTCACACTGGCACATATTTTAAAAAATTTTTTAAAAACAGTTGTGCTGATAGCCAGTCTTCTTTCAAATGTATTAATAGTACCTAACATGAGACTTACAAAATTGATCAGGAGAAAACTTAACATCTTGGAAATGCGGCAGGCCCACCATTTCTCTCCAATTCCACTCGGTAAGCGTGAACCCTCTACGTTCAGGACCAGAAGGAATCAGCCGTGTGAATCACTCCCTTTGGAGAGGGTGGTACCTGAACCATCTTCTAGTTCAGGACCCTGATCTGGAGAATTGCCCCTAATGAGCTTCAGAGAGGTCATCTCTATACCCAGTGATGAGACAGTTAAGTAGAATGATACCTCTCTGAATTCAGACGCTTGGCCAGGCTGAGAAGAAAGGGCAGGTGCTTGGAACGAAGGAAAGTGTTAATGACCATGCTATTCGGGACTGAGAGTCAGGCACAGGGTCTGTGGGAGTGGGGTGAGTGTCGGTGGGCAGAGTCACTGGTGTTCGAGTGCTCCTGCTGGAGCTCTGTCAGTGGGCTCTGCTGGGCACACGTGAGTCAGGAGCAGCAACTAAGCCAGACAGCTAAGAGGGCCCGGAGCTGGAAGGGAGGAGGTTAGTCCTGGTGTGGACACTCACAGGGCCGAGGGTGTCGGAGCTGGAAGGGCAGGGAGGGTGAGCTGGGGGGGCTCCCTGGGAGTCCTGGCCACAGCTTCTACCACTTAGGATGCTTGAGAGGCGAGAGGAGGCTGTTGGGGATTTCTTTTCCCTTATGAAATTAGAGAAATGCCATTTTTCAATCAACTGTTGAGAAAGCCCCCTTGAAGAGAGCTTCAAGTGAGCCAAATTAGAATATAGGGAGGGAAGAGCTGCTGAGGTGAAAGGATCACTGTGGGTCACATTCTGCCCTTTTGGCAGCCCATACGGACATTGCCTCCCAGGTTTGGGCCTGGGAAAATAACGTGTGTGTGGGTGTGTGTGTGTGTGTGTGTGTGTGTGTGGTTTTATTCTTTACAGTGGTGCTCTTGATAGGCAGAGAGATAGTAAAGCCAAGACTGTGCTTTTCATTTCTGGAAATGAAACAGAAGGAGCCCAGAGGCCTCCCTCTAAGATAAGAGCAGTGTGACTTTGTGTGAACTTCTTTGAACCTCAGTCTGCCCCTCCTATGCAAGCGTGTGGAAGAACTCGAGGCAATGATACCTCATCCTTCCCTTCTTTAGGGAGGGTAATGGTGCTGGAAGATGGCACCCTGAGCTGCGGGTTTGCTTGGGACCTTTGCATTTCGTCTGGATTCAGCTGGGGCGCTGGTATCCCCACCTCCTGCAGCCAGTGTCTCGAGTCACTGCCCACGGCGGAGGAGAGAGGGTGGGGCCCGGCCTGGGTCCGGCTCTCTTGGACACAGCTGGGAGGTGCTGACCACAAGTCTGCGGCCCCAAAGAAGTGCTACAAGGAGGGTGTTTCTTTCCTCACTGGCACCGCATCCAGGTTCTCAACAGCTGGACACAAACAAACTGTTTTGCTGGCTGTTTCTCCTTCCCCTTTGCCTCCTGCTTGCTGCCCGCCACCCTCACTGGTCACTGGGGCTGACGTGTTGAGAGGACACTGCATGCCATTGTTTGCTGTCTGCACAAGGAGGCTGGCTGGCCGAGGCCGGAGACCACACTCTGGCTGTCGAGGCCGAGGCCGCAGGGGCGCCTGGGCACCCTGGGAGTGCGTATGAGCTTCTGTCTTCAGAGGGTGGTGTCCGGGGCCACTGGTCTTGTGTTTGAGTGCCGGTTCCGCTCTTGAAAAGAGAGCCTGTTCCCTTTTGAAACAGATTCGTGTGTAGCCACTGGGCACCTCTGAAGATGGTAGAAACCAACGTAAGAATGTGTGAGACAGGTTCTGGCCAGCCCCGAAGAAGTGGGGTTGAGATCCCTGACCTCTCCTTGAGCCCCGGCTGGCCTGGCTAGAGACCTTGGGTGGAAGAGGGGGACCCTGGGGCTGGGAGGGTACTTCTGGCTTCAGGGAGTGTGAGGGGCTTGTCCTTGTCAAGAGTGCCGGGGTCTGTAATGAGGGGAAAGTCCAGATCAGGAGGGATTCACAAGTCAAATGAGGGAATCAAATAACAGCACTTGAGAATCTTGCCTGTGTTGTTGCTTGTCATCTCCCAACAGCAGGAAGGGCCTAGAGATTTAGAAAGGTTATGACATTTGTCACATAGAGAGCTGAGAATCCCCATCTCGAGTCTGGCCATCCTCTGACTGTCCCAAAGCGGGGGTGTGTGTGTGTGTGTGTGTGTTCCTCTGACTGTCCCAAAGCGGGTGTGTGTGTGTGTGGCATCCTCTGACTGTCCCAAAGCGGGTGTGTGTGTGTGTGGCATCCTCTGACTGTCCCAAAGCGGGTGTGTGTGTATGTGTGTGTGTGTGTGTGTATGTGTGTGTCATCCTCTGACTGTCCCAAAGCGGGTGTCTGTGTGTGCGGCATCCTCTGACTGTCCACAAGCGGGTGTGTGTGTGTGTGTGTGTGGCATCCTTTGACTGTCCCAAAGCGGGGTGTGTGTGTGTATGCGTGTATGCCCACCCACCCAGCAGTGGATGCTCCCTCCCCTTGGGCCAGGCGCATGCTTTTTTGCTTTTATTATTCTCAGGAACAGGCACCCAATGCAAAAGTGGGCCCCGTAATGGCTGCTGACTAAGTGCTTAATGGAGATGTTGCTGCTGATAAACCACAGTTGAAAAGGGAAAAAGGCAAGCAAGCTGGCTAACATCAAAGCCCGTTTTTGTTTACAGATAAGAGTAGGTTTCATTCTGTGGGCTCCAGAGCCCCTGTCCTCAATCCTCAGAGAGGGTGAGGTTAAAATGGAAGCTGTGTGGCTTTCTCGTGGCGGCTGGAAGACAGGCCTGCCAGGGCCAGGAAGCCTCCCTCCCTTCCTTCCCAGACAAGCCAGGCCACTGCCCTCCTCTGCCATGGAGGCCCCTGGGGAAGAGAGAGGCCTCCCAGCTGCCTCTGGAGTAAGCAGCGCTGTCCCCACCCCAACGCTTTGCATTTGGTTTTTGTTCTTCAGAACATGTCTTCTTAAACACAACGTTTTAAATAATTCAGAAAATATGGATAGTAAATAGAGGAATCTGGGGCAGAAAAGAGGTCCAAGAAATATAATGGACCCAAGCTGCAAACATGTGGAACACACTGTGTGTGTGTGTGTGTGTGCAGTGACTGTCCTCTTTAATTAAAACTCAGCATGGATGTGAGGTCGTGTCTCTGGTGACAGGTGTTCCCGGTGAAAGATTTAGCTAAAGGTAACCAAGTAATAACTAATTTCAATGGATTGGGTGATGATTGGACTAAATTGTAATCTAGGCTGAAGCACAGGGATTTGACAGTGTTCATGAGTGTTTTTGCACTAGGGGGTACGTGTGTGCTTGCGTGTTGTACATATGTTGTTCAGAACACGTGTGCTGTGCCCTGCTTAGTCGCTCAGTCTTTTCTGACTTTTTTCGACCCCATGGACTGTAGCCCACCAGGCTCCTCTGTCCATGAGGATTCTCCAGGCAAGAATAGTGGAGTGGGTTGCCATGCCCTCCTCCAGTGGATCTTCCCAACCCGGGCATCCAATCCAGGTCTCCTGCATTGCAGGTGGATTCTTTACCGTCTGAGCCTTAAGAACCTAGGTGGAGCCAAAGGAGAAATGTGTGTTTTCAGCACTGGGATGCATAAGAGAGCTGGTGCTGGCCACACCAAAACAGGTCAGTTGCTGCCTGCCTTAAAGGGTGATGAATTCTGTCATTTTACCAGTTCTGGAGAAAAAAAGAAGGCAGCAAGTCAGGATAATAAATACAACTTAAACCTAGTCCTTTTAGATTATTTTTTTATAGCACTTAAGTTTTGATTTGGGCCTCACTGAAATCCTTTTCTCTTTTCAGAGGATGGAGGCTTCTGAGGACCCCAAGCCAGACCTCTGTTGAGGCTGAGCAAGCTGGGGACTGACGTGTCCTCCCCTAGTTGGGAACCAGCATCAGGCTGGTGCCAGGTGTGCCATCCTCCTGGGCACCAGGCCTGCACCTGGGAGGTTTTCTATCACCCCGATACCAGTGCTCACATGGTCCCCACCTGGGGCTGAACGGGGGTCAGACTGCCTATCTCGCTGTCACTCTCATTCTAGTGCCCATGGGACCATATGCCCACTAGGCCCTCTAGAAAGCCCCATAGAGTTTTGGAGAAGCCTTCTTGCGGTGGTCCAGGTTTCAGGACCTTTGAACCAGGCTGCTTGTCAGTTGTTAGCTCCTGGGTGCCTCTTTTGTCTGCATATTTATTTTCCGGGGGATTTCAGGGTTGATTCAGCAGTTTAACTTGTTCCACCCTTTGCTGGTGTTCCTAGTGGCTTACAAAACCCTAAAGTAATGGAAAGTGTTTGTTGGTTTATTGGGGGCATTTTCACATGGGCCCCCTAATCTCGGAGATCAGGAGGATGGCCCTTTGGGTGACCTTTTGCTCTGCTGGTGCTGCTGTGGATCAGTGCAAGGAAGAGGATAAGTTTAGTTTGTACACGTGGGCCAGATGCAGGATTTCCAGAGTGGGAGGGAATTTACACCCTGTGGCTATTCACTGACCACATCTTTTGTGCAAATCTCTGTTGCTAGGGAGAGGGATACCAAGATGAGTAAGACCTGGCTGATCCTCTCCAGATGCTCATGGTTCAGTGGCAGAGGCAGTTGGACACTGGTCACCACAGTGTTAATAGTGTGAAAG
Source organism: Dama dama (assembly GCF_033118175.1). Lineage (NCBI taxonomy): Eukaryota > Metazoa > Chordata > Mammalia > Artiodactyla > Cervidae > Dama > Dama dama. The sequence continues at coordinate 40,245,749 of NC_083681.1, read as the reverse complement.
TAGGGGGCTGAGAACAGCATGCCCCCCCCCTCCCTTATTCCCTGTTGAAGCTGTTCTCTCTGGGCAGCGTGGCTGGAGGCCTGCTGGCCTAAAATATTGTTTTCCCCTAGCCACTGAAGGGTTCTTGTCTTTGGTGGGGCAGCCTACGTGAAGTTTATGCACCCTGCACCACTAAAGAGAAGATACTAGCTACCAGATGAGCAGAGCCTCACAGCAGACTCTCCATGGGCACACACAAGCCAGGAGACTCTTGTTCTTTTAGGCCAACTGTTAATGTTCTTAGAATAAAGGGTACTTCAGAGTGGAGATAGGTTGAAGTAATTCTTCTATTGTGTAAAAGTTAGCAAATTTTATTTTTTGAAGGAGGCAGGAATAAACACAGTGGTCAACAAGAAGAGGGGTGTAAATTGACAGCATTTGAGGCTTTTCTGTTCTTGTTTATAAAGAGAGACTGCACTGGACTTAATTCTCAGCTTGTCAGTATGTTGGACCCTGTTTTAATCATTTTGCCAGATTGAAACATTTTTCTTACTTTGCGAACAGTGTCTCTACTCCATCGCTTACAGTTATTGTATTCTGTGTGTGAGTGCTGGCCTCTTCAAAACTGTTGACTTCATCATCCACGTCCCTTCTGGAAATGAGATCTTGATGCCCCCCAAATGAATTATGAAAAGCTTTTCATAGTAATATAATTGATCCACTGTTGGCCACACTTATAAAAAAAAAATCAATGTAACATGTTAATATTTCATGAGTGCCCACGTTGCCAGCTCCCTGCAATGGGACCAAACTATAAAGAATGAGAATTGTTTCACAATAGCCCAGCACACGGATGCAGTGCCAGGAAAGAGAGTTTGGGGTTGACTCGAAAGTTTGAAGTGCAACAGGGCCATTGAAAGACAATCCTCTGACTCATGTCAGATTGTTATAATTATTTAATGCCCACAATACAGCCTTGTCCCCACGGATTTATACTGGAGAGGTTTCTTACCCACACATTGTGGTTATTAGCTATAAAGAAAGCGGCGTTTGTTTATAGTGATACGGGATATATCTGCATGGCAAAGAAAACACTGCAGATTCTGTCTCCTTATGGAAGGAAGGAGGCAGGAATTTGGCAGACAACCTGTAGGAAATTGGGAGACATGTTCTCATTACTTTTCATATATGTGGGCGGTTGCAGCTCATAACCATTAAACACCTTTTATTTTTAACCTTTGTCCTAAACTATTGAGAGAATGAAAGTGCGTGCATACTTTTGATCATATATCTTACAGCTGATGTGCTCCAAGCTGTAACTAGAATCCATCAAATGTGGAGTCACCAGCATTATCTGTGGAACCACGGTTAACATTTGTATGAAGTGTGGATGTGTTCTGAATAGTTCTCTCATGGCCAGACCTCATTAAGCTCTTTCAAAGGACATGACAGTGTGTGTGTTTTTTTTTGTTTGTTTGTTTTTTTTTGGAGTTGAGAAGTAAAAGTTGAGGAAGTAGTGCTCTGGGTCCTCTCTGGGGACATGTTGGTTTGGAGATCAGTGCTGGTGCTAATGACCTAGAGTCAGGGCATCCGGCTCCTTGGGAGATGAAAGCCTTTTGAGTCCAGGAGGGTCAGTCAAGTCCAGCTCCTTAGAACTGCCCCTCTGTCTGTGCCTGACTTGGCCCTCCCCTCTCGCCTCACACAGAACTCTCATAATTGCCTTTGCTGTCAAAGGAAATTCAATATCAATGGGTTTCTCAAGCTTAGAGGGCGACCGGGAGACACTGAAGCAGAGTAGTGTGAAATTGTCCTGAGGCACTCGCAAGCTGGGGTGTGCAGATGCAATTCATAATTGCGCTGGAAATACTTGTAACCTTTATTATGCGTAGTGGTGGGGATGAGAAAACCTCTGTGATTTAGCTTAGGACTGACCTGAGAACCCTATGACACAAGTGAGTCTTCTTAGGTTTTTTTAAGAGAACTACAAACAGAAAGCAGACACAGAAAACAGGCTAGAGGAACAGTAAATAAATTTTGAATCCCAGATTAGAGCTCATGGTGTGTTCAAGGTTTTTTATGATGCTTCTGGTTCATCAGAGAGTCCTGGAGATCTGTAGGAATTTGAGGTACTTTTGGTGGTTTATAGAGACCAGAGAACCTAGATTTTGAAATTTGGATTGTTCTGGGAAATTTGGAATGTATACTGACTAAAATACAAATAAAAGGGCATTAAGAGTGATGCGAATGATGAGCCATTCAAGAAAAAGATTTGCAATTCAGCATCTCCCACTCCTACTGGTGACGAAGACTTCGTGATTGCATTATCACTGCTTGTTCAGAGGGGATTGTTTAATTAAAAAATATTGGATCACGTATGCATTTTTATGTGTGTATGTTGTATTTCACCATAGAAAAAAACTGTTTAAGAGATGAGCTTATTTTGTAACATTGGCCCAGTTTTACATCATTTGGAATGATGGCTTAAAAATGTGTTGTTACTGTTTCTCATAACAACTTTAATGGTTTACTGATTTTCATGTGATAAACGTGCACTCAAAATCTTTATTTTCTTAGCCAGATTGTGAGCTCTTTGAGTGTAGGGTCATACATACTTCTTGGGGTTAGATGTGGAGGAACTGAGTAAGCAAACTGGGTCCAGTGGGCGGGGACATGGGCTGGGGCTCAGGGCTTGTGTGGGGAGGGGAGGAGGTGGAGAGACCAGTGGCAGGTCTCCGAGGGCACCGTGTGCCATGCCATGGAGTGTAAACTTCTCCATTTGTGGAGGTGGCAAACTTCTCCAGGTGGCAGAGGTGCTAAACGGGAGAGTGTGTTGCAGAGAGTAGTGACATGATTCAGCTTGAATGAAATGTGTTCAGGCTCTTGCCCTACAGAAGTTTTCTGCAGCCCATAGGACACTGCTGTTCCGGGGACTGGAGGGCGGCCTCGCCCTTAAGGAGTACCACGTGCTTGTTGCCTGGGAGCCATAGGCGTCCCCTGCCCCCACCCACCCGCCCACGGGGGCATTTCAAGCCTTCCTCTCTAATAGCACTTTGTCTCCTGAGAAGAAAGACACAGTTGTTTTTCCTTTCTTCCTCTCCCTCCCACCCCCAAAGCATATTCTCCTGCTCACCCAAACCATGATCTCAGACCTTAGGAGTTACAAGTCAGACTTGTCACAGAGCTTCTGAGATCAGTTGTCTACATTGGCGATGAAATTGAAGCGCCCTGAAAGAAGCCTTTGGAGTAGGAACGTGCCAGGGTCATTAGACATGCTTTGGTTGTGAGTGGAAATGTGATTACATGAAAAAAGTGGAATACAGAGTAGTTCCTATTCCATGATCGTGGCTACAGTTTCAAGGGACAAGGACCAGAAGGGAACCCAGAAGATGAAAACTGTTGCCTTGTAAGGGCTGTGGGATTGTGAGGGCTGGTTTCCTCATTTAAGTTCATTATCATAATGATTTTGTTGGACATTGATGTACGTTAACTTAAAGAAATCAAAGGGGACAGTTATAAAATGGCAAGAGTAAATCTGAAAATCAAGCTGGGAACCAAGGAAGGTATACTGAATGTTAGTCTACCTAAGGCTGATGGTGGAGCGGGCTTGGAGGTCAGGGAAGTGTTCGCAGCCACTGGGGAGCTTTGCACCTCTCTGCATGCTTGGTTCTGCTCTTTGCCTTGCCCTCCGCGCTAGCTCATCTGACCTTCACTTGAAGAAGTGAACTCTTGCTGCCGTACGGGGCTTCTGGTAGCAGAGCTCGTCTTCTCCAGTTTGTTGTTATCCACAGGCAGGATCTTTGTGAGATGACTTTCTTCAAGGCCCTGGAGCAATGAGCCTAACACTCAGTGCTTTTGTAGCAGGTGGCGCTTTCAGACCAGTGATTTGCCGTTCCTCACATGAAAACCTGGAGTAGAGATTTGTGAGTTCTGGCCTCAGTTCCAAGCCTTGTGACCCTGGTCTCGTCCCAAAAGTCTGAGCCTTCATCTTAAAAGAAACTTAATTGGACCACAGGAAATGATCCTTGTGAAAATATTTAGAAGTTGTTAAAGCTGTATGCATTCATGAGAGGCTATCTTTATTCATAACTGCCTCATAACGTAATGTGGACACGGAGGAAAGTTGATGTCTGTCGGAGGTTAGTTTCTTGAGTAAAACGGAACGTAACTGAGGCCTTCATTGGGAGTTCCCCTCAGCATGCAAATGGAAATTTAGAACCTCCACTGCACAGCTCGGGGGCAGCTAGAATATCTTTGGGATAGAGGTAGGCTGTCGTGTGGGGCATCTCAGGTATACAGGTGGTACTGGGTTTAGAAGGCATTTAGAAGGTAGGGTGGCCTCTGAATGGGTGGATAGGCTGCATCTCATTTCATTCATGGCTTATCTCTTTGGCTTCCATTTGGCCATGTGGGTTGGGATTGTAGTTATGACTGAATTATTTTTCTGTGGTGTGTCAGAATTGTGTAAGGAAGACAGGATGTTAGCAAACAGTGAGGGAATCCCAGCAGAAGAGCTAGGGAGCATTGATACTGTACCTCTCTAGTCAAGGCCGAGTTGTAACAGGAAATCTTTGTTTCATGTGAATGAGGAGGTGGTACAGTTGCAATGCTGGGGGGCGCCGCTCAGAACTCAGAGCCCAGGCTCCGACCTGCCACACACTGGTGCTATGATGTCCACCCGGTCAGCTCACCTCTTTGGGCTCAGGTTTTTCATCCAGTAAGTATAATTACAAAATGTGTGCATGCTTAGTTGCTCAGTCATGTCTGACTCTTTATGATCCCATAGACTGTAGCCTGCCAGGCTCCTCTGTCCGTGGAAAATTTCCAGTCAAAGTAGTGTAGTGGGTTGCCATTTCCTCCTCCAGGGGATCTTCCCCCTCAGGGATCGAACCCTCGTCTCTTACATCTCCTACATTGCCAGGCAGATTCTGTACCACTGTGCCACCTAGGAAGCCCAGTTACAAATAAGAGGATCAAGAGACAAGACAAAATGTTATAGCAGTTACTGCTATGACAGGGAAAATACTTTTGGACATAAGAATCTTAATATTTTCAAATGTGTGTCATCTTAGTTTGTTTGGGCTACTATAAGAAAACTCCATAGTCTGGGAATTTATAACAGAAAGTGACTTTTCACAGTTCTGGAGGCTAGAAATCCAAAATCAAGGCACTGGCACATTTGGTCTCCAATGGGGAGGGCCAGCTTCCCAGTTCATAGATGCTTGTCTTCTATGTTCTCACATGGCAGAAGGGCTGCATTCTGATCTCTTTAGGCCCCTTTAAGGTCACTAATCTCATTCATGAAGGCTCTACCCTCATGACCTCTTCACTTCCCACCTCCAAATACTACCATTGGGGGTCAGGATTCAACATAGGAGTTGGAGGGGAGAACAAGCATTTAGTTGTAACATGTACCTTGAGGAAACGTTATACATAAATCTAGCATGATAACAATATTTTTATAACTTATTTTATATAGGTAACTTGTTTTAATCCTCATAACTACCTTATAAAATAGGTTTTGTTATGTTGCTATTTAATAGGATGGTGGATTTCAAGTCCAAAGCTAGTAAGTGGAAAAGTTGGGATTGGAACCTAGGCAGTCTGGCTCCAGAGTACCTCCTGTCAACCACTATTCAGTCTGTTTCAAGTTAATAGGCCCCAAATATTCTGGGTTTGATATTCTCCACTTGGGAGAGTCGCATTCATTTGGTGACATGCAAAATTTGTATGCCATAGCAAGAGAAACTAGAGCCCCAGGTTAAAGACTTCCATGTTCAGTGGGATCTCTTGGTGTGTGGTGATGGCGATGGCTCTGTGAGCAATGCCCACGTGACATGTCCAGCTTCATGCAGCCGGCTGTTTAGGTAAAGCTTTGTGAACCTCATATTCTCTGGGGCTTGAGGAACTTGCCTTCGTGTACCAGGGGTATCACAGACCACAGCTCACTCTGGTTTGTCTTGACCTATTTACAGACTGTCTCCTTTTCTAGGCAACATATAGGTTCTGTCCCCTGGCTTTTCCAGTACACACACACACACACACACACACACACACACACGTGCACACACTCATAACGCGCATGCACACAGACGCACCCACCTTTTTCTCTGATTATAGCAAATGACCTGGAACCCTGAACCCCTAGCCCTTGTGGAGAGTCGTGGCTTCTAGGTTTTGACTTCATAATGCTAAGGACATCATAGATGGTCACCTGGAAGCTTCTCAAGAAAATGAAAAATGATTTTATGGAAAATACCCAGGTCTGTTTTTCTGTATTTTTAGACTATTGATCAGCCTGGGTAGAACTTGTAGCCAGCCTGGTGGTCTGGGGATTGGTAAGGTGTTGCAGTGTGTGCCCCTGGCCCCTGCCCGTCACACCCTCTCCTGCTTCTGTCCTCTTCCTTCCTTCTTTGCTTTTCTTCCTCCTCTTTATCCTTCCCTTCTCCGTGACTGCTTTGCCTTCTTCCCTTCAGGGAAACGAGAGGTCCCATTTCTCACATATGGGCTCTCTGTCAATGAAAATCTGGAGTACCTCTCTCACACATGTAGAACAATTACTGAAATAATTATTTCGAAGGAACCATTGCATCAGGGTGCACATACCCATTGCAGATGAAGGCTTGAGGGGCGATAGATCCACCCTGTCACATTCTCCCAGGGTGAGAGCTCAGATAATTTACCCCAAGCTTCTTATCCTCAGCTTCTCCACAGGAGTCCAGTGGAAAACGGAGTGATGGAGGCCTTGAGTGTGAAGTGTCTCTGACAGAAGGAAGATGAAGAAAGCCTGTAGCTGGAGAAGGCCCATGCTTCCTTCAGGGACCAGGGCTGAGGAGTATCATTGTGCTCTCCCACTCTGCTGCTTCCAACCCAGCAGAGACCCGGGAACATTCCTCAGCCTTGCCACCTTGTAGAATGGGGTGCAGTGGAGCTTTGCTGAAGGGACTTCTGTTTCAGGAGCACCCTCCTTCTGTTATCAGTGTGGTTGCACAGATAAAATTAGCATTGGTATTAGTAACACCCAACCCCAAGAACCATGCAATTATCTGATGATTTTATTTAATGACCGTGCTCATTTCAAAGCTTATTGGGGGTAATCTTCAGAGCGTGTCCTGATTACATGTTGTACAGACTACATAACAAGTGAACTGAAGAGGCAATTTAGACCTAGCTATAGTTTAATTTGTAGTTTTTACGTTTGAAGACAGCATTTTTAGTAGGTAATTGTCCAGCATTTGTGAGTATATATTTGGCAGGGGAGAGGGGGCATATGTGAAATTTTACTTGTTTAACAGTTTACATCCCCCTGCACATCTCCTCTTTGGTCGTGACAGTGAGGAAGAGAGAACCGTTGTCGTGGTTCTCCTTTACCTGGCTCATTAGGCTGTTTCTCTGAGGGCTTTAGAAACTGTTTAATGACTAATGAGATCTTGCAGGACATGTGTGTGGAGCCTTGGGGGTCTTTTCTAAATGGAAAGCTGATTTGCTGCTGTGTGATCTTGGGTTCATGACTTGGCTTCTGAGCACTGATAACCTTTGCCTGTAAAATGTTCCCACTTTATAGTTGAGGCCTGCTTTGCAAGGTTCTGGAGAAGGAAATGGCAACCCACTCCAGTATTCTCGCCTGGAAAATCCAATGGATGGTGGAACCTCGCAGGCTACAGTCCATGGGATCGCAAAGAGTCGGACATGACTGAGCGACTTCACTTTGCAAGGTTCTGTCGAGGCTTAAAGGAGATAGTTCTGGGCCAAGCCCCTGCCTTGACCATGGAAGGCCTTTGAAAATCATTTCCCAGGGGTAGGGCAGGGGCCAAGGTCCCTCAGACTGGTGCCCCGGTGGGGGTGGTGGGGACCCTCCATGAGACCCTGGCCACTTCACCTTTCCAGTCAGAGGGCAGGGAGAGTGGGCACTTCCTTGACATGGGTAGTTTCTTCTTCCTCCACACCAAGCTATGTGTGGGAAAGCTACAAGGCGGGGACTTGCCGCATCATGTAATGCCCTAGTGCTGGGTGACAGAACTCTAGCTATAATGGGATGTTTCCAGTATCATGTTTTCTTGTCCAGAAGACCATTGCCAGAGGAAAGGAGAAGGAAATATTTGTGTGGCACCTCTCAGCCACAAGGCACAGGGTCGACACAAGCAAGAGGGGCAGTTGTTGGGGGCTGGGGAGGACAGAGGGTGAGAGCTGGGGGTGAGAACTTGAGCTAATGCGCAGAACACGGTGTGAGTGTATAAATGGAAGTACGCAAAGGGCACATGTGTGTTGCCCCTTTCCCTTCAGCAGATGGGGGTGTCCACCTGCCCCACCCCAAACAACGTCTTGTCCTTGAAGAAACTGATCGTGGCTTTTCACCTCTCTGAGCTACTGGAAGATGAGGTTTACTATAAAAATAGAGAAATGAGCTCTAGTTCTGCCCGGAGAGGTTTTCTCTATCTCTGGCTAGATTTTGAATCCTTGTAAGAGGTTTTTTATTTTTAAATTTATGTTCTGTGAAATTCCTGCTTTCTGTGAAATCCCTGATGTCTAGTCTGTTTACCGTGTCCGTTCGTCCTTCCCTAGCAGATGGATTTCAATGTGTGACAGAATATGTACCTTACAGGGAACTCAGTGTACACCGTGGGCACGGCGCCTTCCGTAGGTGTTCAGCCATTGTCTGCGGGCGTGTCTGAGAGTGTAAACAGCAGTTGCTCGAGACAGGTGTGGTGACACAGGCTGGAAGCTGTGTACAGGATGGAGTGTGAATGTGTCACACCCGCCAGTTCCGTGGAGCAGTTGCATCTGGAACTCCCATCTGTGGCTTTTGCTGGGGCATCTAAGCGTTCACCTTTCAGGGCAAGCAAGGTCTTTGGAACCAGTGTGTTCTTTCAAACAGTGCTACATGGCGCCTGATAGTTTCCATTCTGGAGCCAAGTTTCTTTCTTCTTCTTCTTCTTTTTTTTTTTAAAGAAGTCTGGCTTTTCTTCTTTCTTTAAAAAAGAAACTGTTGTGTGAAAATTGCTGAGTGAGAACTCCCACTGGAGGCTTGCGCTCTTCCAGACCCTGGCACAGTTCACTGCCCTCTGGCTCACGTGCCAGTGGGGGAGAGGGTCTGGGCCAGATTGCTGGAGCCCCCTCCCTCTGGACCCTTCCAGAATTAGCCTGCGGGGAGAGCATAGGGTGGAGAGAGTTGGTGGGGCTGGGCTCCTGGCCCACGAGCCTTCCTGACCTGGAGGGTGTTCAGCAGCTGGCAGTGATGTCACCTTCCCCAGACTGGCCTGCCCCTGTTTGCCCTCCTGCGTGTCACCTTCTCTCCACTGGACACAGCCATCAAATAGGACAGTGCTGCTTTTTCATATTTTAATATTTAGCTTTTAGTAACTTTATAGTTTTTTTTATCTGTTAGGTGACATTTTTGGTTCTCTGTTCTTAATTTAAAACAGTTTGTAAGTATGTTTTTCATTTGTGTGTGATCATGGGTCATCAGTATAAGAAAATATTTATCCAGCTCTGTTTCATAAAGTCTCCAGGAAAGATAGTAACATGTGTAGACTGCTTTGTGCAAGTTTTAAATATGGCTTCCTCCTAAGATTGGGAGCAAGGCAGAGATGTTCATTCTTATTTCTATTAAAAAGTATACTGCAAGTTAAGACATTAAAGATATCCAGATTGTAAAGTAAGAAGCACAGCTGTCTTAATTTGCAGGCGGATTGAGTGTTTATATAGAAGATCTTGAGTACATACACATACACACCCACAGAAACCTCTAAGTTCATTAAGTTTATAGGAAGTTCAGTTCAGTTAGTCAGTCATGTCCGACTCTTTGTGACCCCATGGACCGCAGCACACCAGGCCTACCTGTCCATCGCCAACTCCCAGAGCTTACTCAAACTCATGTTCATTGAGTCAGTGATGCCATCCAACCATCTTATCCTCTGTCATCCCCTTCTCCTCCTGCTTTCGATCTTTCCCAGCATCAGGGTCTTTTCAAATGAGCCAGCTCTTCTCATCAGGTGGCCAAAGAATTGGAGTTTCAGCTTCAACATCAGTCCTTCTAATGAATATTAAGGATTGATCTCCTTTAGGATGGACTGGTTGGATATCCTTGCAGTCCAAGAGACCCTCAAGAGTCTTCTCCAACACCACAGTTGAAAAGCATTAATTCTTCGGTGCTCAGTCTTCTTTATAGTCCAACTCTTATATCCATACACGACTACTGGAAAAACTATAGCTTTGACTAGACGGACCTTTGTCTGCAAGTTTATGGGAAAGAGGATCAGTATACAAAAATCAATTGCATATATTAACAAAACACAATCTGAAAATGAAATTAAGAAAATGGTTTTGTTTAAAATAGCGCCTAAAAATGAGTCTTAGAAATAAACCTTGCAGAAGTACAGGATCTGCGCACAGGAAGCCATGAAACACTGGGGAGAGAAGGAAGGTTTAAACAGGCGGGGCAGTATTCTGTGTTCATGGGCGGGGAGATTCAGTGTCTGTTTATTCTTTCCAAACTGATTTATAGATTTAATGCCGTCCCTATAAAAATCCCAGAATGAGGGTTTTTTTCTGGTAGAAATTGGCAAGCTGCTCTTTATACAGAAAGGCCAAGGATTCAGAATAAAGAAAAAAACTTTTTTATAAAAAAAATAAATAAAAATGAAGAAAATAGAAGATTGCACTTTTGGTCTCAAAACTTATTAAAAAGCTACAATAATCAAGACAGTGTGTTATTGGTATAAGGGTAGAGCAGTGATACTGGGTTGAGAGTCTAGAGATAAACCATTGTATTTATTGTCAATTGATTTTTCTACAAAGGTGCCAAAGCAATTTAATAGTGAAAAAATAGTCTTTTTAACAAATGGTGCTAGGACAGTGGAGAAGGCAATGGCACCCCACTGCAGTACTCTTGCCTGGAAAATCCCATGGACGGAGGAGCCTGGTGGGCTGCAGTCCACGGGGTCGCGAAGAGTCGGACAGGACTGAGTGACTTCACTTTCACTTTTCACTTTCATGCATTGGAGAAGGAAATGGCAACCCTCTCCAGCGTTCTCGCCTGGAGAACCCCAGGGACGGGGGAGCCTGGTGGGCTGCCGTCTATGGGGTCGCACAGGGTCAGACACGACTGAAGCGACTTAGCAGCAGCAGCAGCTAGGACAATAGGAAATCTACAGGCAAAAAAAAAAAAAAAAAAGAGATCAGTTTAAACTCTTTCTTCCCATCGTACACAGAAATTAGCTCAAAGTAAATTGTAGACCTAAATGTAGAAGGCAAGTACAAAAGCTAATACTAAAACTTCTAGAATATAACATAGTAAAAAGCCTTCATGACCTTAGGTTAGGCAAAGAGTTCTTAGATATGAAACTAGAAACACAGCATGCCAGACTACTTTCAGAAAATCTTTACTTAGTGGATGAAAAGCGAACACATTATTTTACTATATTCTCTTGTTCCTAATAAGGTTGAATTGAAAAAACTGATTAACCCCTTGGGCTTCCCTGGATAGTTCAGTTGGTAAAGAATCCGCCTGCAATGCCGGAGACCTGGGTTCGATCCCTGGGCTGGGATGATCCTCTGGAGAAGGGAAAGGCTGCCCACTCCAGTATTCTGGTCTGGAAAATTCCATGGACTATATAGCCCATGGGGTCGCAAAGTGTCGGACACGACTGAGCGTCTTTCACTTTCACTTATTAACCCCTCAAAATTATTAAAACTTTCTGGACTTTCTAGCTCTCTGTCCTGTCTTTTCTAATCTACTAGACCTTTCAGGAGGAAATATTTCCTTGGAAAAGAATATAAGTTTGTGGGGCTTTGTACTTTGGGTTACACTTTGCTTATCAACACTGGTTCGAATGGTAGATTCATAGTGTCTTTTGCCCTTCTGCAAGGAAAATAGTGTGAGTGACTAGTTTTCAAGAAACTGAACAGCATAGCAGAAAGTGAACCTGCAATAATTGAGTGTGATGAGAAATAGTGTAGAATTTGAAATCAATATGCTTGTGTTGAAATCATAGTTCTTACCAGCTATGCAAATCCTGGGCCAGTTGTTTAACTGTATCAAGTCCTTAACTTCACCTGTAAAATAGAGATCTGATAATTACTTCTCTCAGGGTGCTTTAGGCACCAAATGCAATAATGTATAAAGGTTTATTAGCACTCTATCTGATAGATAGGAGCCCATTCAGTTTTTTTGTTTGTTTGTCTTGCTTGGTTTTGTTTTACCAAGCTGCATGGCTTGTGAGGTCTTAGTTCCCTGACCAGGGACCAAACCTGGGCCTCCTGTAACTCCCAGGAACCCACTCTTAATGGATATTGTTGGAGTTTAGATTTCCCATCCTTGGGCTTAGAGCTTCCTGAAGGAGGTCCTTCCAGGTGCTCCATGTAGTCTTCTCTTCTTTTAAAAGTACAAGTCACTGGAAAGGTTGGGAGTGGATCTTTCTGTCCCTAAAGACAATATGTCCTTTGGGGCCACTGTGTTCCCTGTGGTTTCAATTCATAGAGTGACTAAAGGGCAAGAGGGAATTCCTCTCGTCTCTGAGAATACCTCTGGGTGCTGCCGAGATACCACTCATCAATTCTGTTGTTATTGTTTTTAGGGCTGTCAGACTTCTGGATGGAACCCAGTGGATTTTCTTGAGTGCAAAAGAATTAAGTCAGATGAGGGGAAAGCATTTAGACTTTATTACCTCCAGTGAACCATGCCTAATCCTGCTTTAGCCTTAAGCGAATATATCCTGCCTCTAACTAGCCTGGGAGTTCTTCACAGGCAGGAAGACGGCACCTTTTCATTCTCTGCATCTCTGAGGCACCTGCCTCAGTGCTGAGCAAACATTGAGCATTCACGAGGTGCTAGGTTTATGCCTGGCATTTTCTGAGTTTCCACATAGACCAAATTAAGGAATTATATTCATGTCAAATGATGTTTATCTACATAATCTCATTTCATTCAGTCAACAACCCTTCAGGGGAGGTTGTGGGAATGAGAACACTTATTATCTGTATTTTACAGGTAGAGAAATTAAGGTCCAGATAAGTTAATGAGTTGCCGAACAGGATTCAGCTCTTAAGAGAGAGAACACAGATTTGAACTCAGATCTATTGGCTCTAGGTCATAAGGTCATTCTGTTGCTTTATGTTGCTTATGCTGCAGACTGTCATGTGCATCAGACACCACCCTGCTCCATGGGTTTTGTCCTAGTGACAGACCACACATCCCACTTGCTTGTCTTCAGATTTGCAGGAGAAAAGAAAACCACCCCACCCCCCACCCCTGCCCAGCTCTCTGCATTCAGTAGGTTGGATAATGAGAAAAATCCTAGGACCAAAGGTATTTACTCCTGGTCCCCCTCCCCCACTTTCTGGACAAACGTTTATGGATTTGATATCATGTTTTGCCCTCTTTGTACCAGGACAGCTCAAATGGATGCTTTTGTCACCACCTCTCCCCTTTTGGCAGAAGTTAAATTGTATCCCCTAGCCAATGAAAAAAATGAGTGAGAGAAAATGACATTTCCTGGTAATGGAAAGTAACAGTTGGTGAAACTTAAGTGTGTGTGTGTTTCAGTGAGTTAAGAAATGGCCACAGTGGAGCAAGTTGTTAGTTTATGGGGCTGAAGAATGTATTTGCTTGCATCACAATTGTCAATAAATATCTTTAAAAACCCCAGCTTGATTCTTGAGGGCCGAGGGTGCTGCCTGCTGGTGCTCCGGGCTGGAGCTCTCTTCCTGCTGGCGGACACTTGATTCACAAGTACGCTAATTATTCCCTCCTCATCTTGCAGCCTGCCGGAACAATTGCCCCGCTTGTTTGGTGCCCAGTGTGGTGCTGGACAGCAGGCCTTTTTATGGAACTCTTGGTCTTGTATGTTCATATTGTTCTTTATGTACTTATTTTATAGCTTATGCAGCAGACATTAGAGTCAATTAGCTTCTTGTCTTGCAAACTGGGCGCTGCTGTTCTAGAACCAAGTTAGAAGGGTGTGTCAGAGGGCAACCCGGCCGACCTCCCTCCTTTCTTTTTGTGCCGTGTAGGTTGGTTTCAAGTTACAGCATTTTTATTGGCTCTTCTGTGCTGAACCTTGGTTTCAAAAGCTGGCGTTTGTGAGTTGAATTTCTTAAAGGCATAGCTTTCCTTTTTGCGAAGTTAAAGTTAAGCAATACACAGCCCGCCCCAGGGAGGGTGATTTTTTTTTTTTAATTTTCTGTAAAATATGTATTTTATAGTATTTATACTACATATTAACCAAAAATACAAGCAAATGGTTCTCTACTCACAGTTCTTTCACTGCTATCAGGAGTGTCAATGCAGGCTTTGCTATCTAGTCTTTATGTCTTCTTGCCTTTCATTTCTTTGGTATAATCTTACTCCTGCCTCATTTTCCCCTCTTTTTGTCCTCATGGTTTTCTTCGCTCTGTTTTGTCAGGAACCTGCCTCAAACCCTTTTGAGAACAAGTGAGTATCCATTAGTTAGATTCTGTTCTGTATATTCCCACAAACTATTTCAGCAGATGATAATGTTTATGGAGCAGAAATTAAATCACTGCTTGAAGCTTGTGAGGATTTTTAAATATTGGATAGAAAAATTACCCTCCAAAAGCAGAAGGAAAGAAAAGGAGATTTGCCTGCTACCTCCATCTCTTTCTCCCATGGTTTTGGCCCCTCCACCTGATTAATGTGTATAGCAAGGGTACATAGAGGCACCGTGTCTCAAGAGCACCCCCTAGACCTGAGTACAGTAGGCAGAATTTATATCCGGTGCACTTTGCCCCAAAGGACCATATGGTTCTGTGTGGCAGAGAGTTTGTGTTTACCCTTGAATCTTCAGAGCCTTCTATGTTGCCTCACCCAAGACAGAAAATAAAAGAATGAACTAGCAAGTGAGCTCACCCACCCAGCTTCTCCCTCATTCTGTGTGAGCATCCTCTAAGCCTCATCTGAACCAGAGAACCATCACCAGGCCCATTGGGCTGTGCCAAATAGCTGTGGGGACCACTCAGGACTCAGAGCCCTGGCTCTGATCTGCCACACACTGGTGGTGTGGTGTTCACCCAGTCGGCTCACCTTGCTTGTCCTGCAGAGATTATAGAAGCTTCTGGGTGGGGGGGGGGGGGCATCCTGTTAATATTATAATTAATTCCCGAATCCCTTAATGAAATCAGCACTGCTCATCTTGTTATTTCTCTACATATTTTGTATTTATCTTGGCAGCAAGTGGACAGCCTCCTCATGGTTGTCCCACCTTGTTCACTGGGCTGCCTGGGCAGTTGGCTGCTGCCCTCCAGAGCTGGCGCCATGGCCCCTGAGTCTGTGGCCCTAAGGAGAGCTCAGCTCAAACCCAGCCACCCATTTGAGCAGCCTGGGGATCGGCCTCCCCTCACTGCAGATCCAGTTACCTCCAGGTCTGGAGATCCTCATGCTGAGCTGAGCAGGAGTGATGGCCCAGCTCTCAGGGTCTCACGTCAGCTGGGGAAGTGCCGCCTCCCAAGCAGCACAGCCCCACCCCATTTGTTCTTAGGAGTCTGCTGCTTGTGTGCATTTGATAAATGAGACCGTTACATGTTCTTTCTTTAAAAAAAAAAAATAAAATCTGTTAGCATATATATAATATGCATAAATTCATATACACCTTTGCTTTACACATTAATTATAAATGAATTAATGTGTTGTTTATAATTATATTACGTATACACAGACACACACTGTGATGTATCTATACTTCAGAAGTCATCTCAAGTATCACTTCTTCGACGGATTTTTTTTCCTGCAGAGCCTGCCCTTCCACAGGCCCCTCTGCCACCTAAATAAAGGCTTTCTCCTTTCTCTGAATTCCCTCAGTGCCCTGATCTTAAGATCCGCTTTGTTTACCATTAATTAGGTGAGTATTCCCCTCAAACTCCGCAAGGGCGGATGCCGGGCCTCATTATCTTTGTGTCTGAAAAATCTGGTTTTTATATAGTCAAGAAATACTTGTTTGCATTAATTTTTTTTTTTTTTTAAAGATTCTGGAGACTATCTTTTTTTAAGCAAAAGGAAAATATTATAAGTCTGAATTTGTTTGTAACTACATATATTGGCTTTATTTAAGTTCTGCATTGTACTTATTCTTTACTTATTTCTTATTGAAATTATGCCACTTTGCTTTAAATAGGAAGGAAACATTGACATTTCTAATTGATATGCCAGGCAGGAGATTTAATTCGTCTGATAAACATAAGAGTCAAGAAACCCCGCCCTCCATCCCTCCCCGCTAGAGCACATGGGCTAACTGGTCCTAGAGCAGTGTCCTGAGGCTCATAACAAGGGAGTCATAGATTCTAGATTCACACTCATGCCTGACTTTTTCCAGTGAACCACACTGCTCCCCAGTAATGATTAAGCTGGTTACTATGTACACACAAAATGCATTAGTTTGCAAGTTTTGTTTACACTTCCAAGCTGTGTTTATGTGTGTTGGATCTTCATAATTTAGGGGCATTTGAAGGATTGTCTATCCCTAAATTAAAAGCAAGAAGCTTAATAAAAAACCAAGATGGAACCTTGTCGGAGATAGTCATTCAGTTAATCTAGATACTGAGCAAGGGTTATAAATACAATATAGATGACTGGGGAAAAATAATCATAATTTTTGATAAAGTGTCCTCAAAGCCAGACTGTTTCTTTAGTAAAACAAGAGAAAAGTAGTCATGTTCCCAAGGCTGTGTTTAATCTATAAATTCTTGGTAAGACCTTATTTTCCCCTCTTTTTCCATTGAGTTTGTTTCCTTCTGGTTCTTGGCACTAATCATTAATAACTATACTGTTGTCACAGCTCAAAACTTTCCTATTGACACTTCAATCATTTTTAAAGATCTTGAATGTTCAACCTTTATAAAGCTAACCTTTTGCACTCTATTAAAATTTAAGAACCGCTTGATTCTCAGTGAATGCCCTGGCTACTGGATCATGAAAGTATTACCTTGTGCCCAGGGCATGAGGCAGTACACTCATTCCTTTTTAACAAATAATAAGAAGTTTGACTTTTCATTTACACATCCTGCCAATTGCTAACAAGTTTCCATCTCGTTCAAACACCAGATTGATCCTAAGAAATTGAAAATATTGATTTAACCCTCTGTCTGATTTGTACTGCAGGCACCTGCTAGTGCAGTCTTAGCACATTACAATTGCTTGGCTGTAATTCCTCAGGGGACCACTAATAACTACCACATCTGTCTTTTCATCTTCCGAAATTATGCTAGCAGTTGTCCAAGTCAATTGTGATTCATTTGATACTGCTCTCCTTCAAGACATCTTGCAACCAAATAGACTTGCTCACCAGTAATATATCTGATGACATAGTTAGTTCTCGTTAATTGACAGAATGATTCAGGCTTTTATGGATGGCATTAATTGGTCCCTTGTGTCCATGCTATAATTGACCAGACAGAAGAAGCAGCATTAGCTTTCACCCAGTCAGGAGAGTTTTGAGATGAGGTAAATGTAGTAAGGATGACAAAATGTCTGCGTTTTTAATCAAGATTTTATCAATGAATTGAGGAAAGGAAGATTTGGGGGGAATTCAGATCATCTTAATTATGAACAACATTGCATTCCAGCCTACAGAGAGGTGCTAAAAGGCTGCTGTTACACCTTTTTCCTGGCCGCCTTGTGCTGAAATGTTTTGATACAGGGTTCAAGTGGAATCTAATATGTACAGAGCAGAAGAGTACTGTGCATGAATTAAGACAGTGAAAAAAAGAAGGAATATAAACAGCTTTTTGATATCATTAGTAACCCAACAAACTAAGCACATAAAGCCTACCAGTGTGGAATTTGTCTTGCCTCTTACTTAGAAAGTAAGTCACCCCTCCCACCCCCAGTGTTTTCTCTTCCTAAAACTTAAATTTATTCCTGTTCCTACACTGCTGAGAAAAGCTTTGGATCCCTTTGCCCTGCAGGATAAAGTTTTTCATGTATAAAAATTTTCACAACCTACCACCACTGTTTATTCCACCCTCTTCTTTTAGGCACACCAAATTACTTATTGTGTCCAAGGTCTAATACTATTTAGCCATTTTAGTGACTCCCACTTATTCCTCAAGAACCCTTTCCGGGTACCCCCTCTGAATTTTTCAAACTGAATTAGCTGCCACCTCTTTGGAGCTTACACACTTGGTTCCTTGTTTCCCCAACCAGACTTTAAGCTAGCCTTGGGCAAGGGCTATATCTGTACACTTGACACATGTAATTATGTAAGGACTTAATAAATGCTTGTTGAATTGAGTTGCAGTAGTTATATCTTAAGGGATGAGAATTCTGAGTTTGAATGCAAGAAAGATGACTTGGATAAAATTGGATATCAAGCAATATGTATTATAGCCAGAGTCAACAAGTGGTTGGCAACCTGTGTTAGGGGGATAATTACAGTTTGGTGTAAAACAAGCCATTTGAGGTGTGAAAGATAAATTACTCAGCTCACATTTGGAGGGGGGAGGGTGGTGTGTGAATCACACAGAATAGATTTTCTAGCGTTTGATTTACTTGGACTAGTCATCCTTTTTAGGTCATCTGTAACTTAGGCTGGACAGTGGCTGGAACAGATATCTATGGAAGCTTTGGACTTGTGAATATCTGATGCAACCTCCTTTTAAGGGCAGTGCACTCTTGACAGACCTGGGCTTGAGTCCCAGCACTGCTGTCCATTAATTTTGCCCTTTGAGTGAGCTCGTTAACTGGTCTAAGGTTTAGCTTCCTCATCTGGAAACTGGGAATAATAATAGTACCTGTCTAATAGAACTTTTGTGATAATGGAGAAGAGAGGTATTTGGGAAATGTGTTGCTCAGTGACTGGTACACAGTAGGCACTTAATAAGTGATACCTGTTACTGATTAAAGATAATGTTTTGATGCTTCCTTCTCAGAGTTCAGAAAGGTGGAGTATAAATACAACTGTGTATATAGAGGAAATGCTTTATATAGTTTGGGATTTTTACCCTGCCTCTGTCTCATTTTCTAGTTGCATGCAATTGCCATTATCTCTCTGAGATTATATTATCACTTCCACGGGACTCAGAGCATCATGTGCTCAGAATGTAGAAGAAAGAGGGCACAAGCTAATGTGCCAACACACCAGTGGCAAATACATGTATGTGTATTTATATATACACATATATGTATGGGTTTTGTTTGTTTGCTTGTTTTTTTCCTAGAAAGCAACAGACCCACCATTGCGGTAGTATTTTATTTTCACCGATTTGGGGTAGATTTCCGGTAATGACAATAATTTGTTATCCAATCTAGGTCTAACATTTTACAGTTACAGAATACTTTCATGTTTGCAGGGGAATAAATTTGTTTAGCAACGAGCTTTTAAATGGTGAAATTTATACCATTAATTGTTGCCCAGATGAATGAATGAATGCCTTAATGTTGCTCTTTGGAGCTTTATTTGAGAATCATAATAATCTTTTAAATTGTTGCCCTTCCTGTGATCACAAATATAGGGCACTGAGTGTGGTGTACACAAGGTCAATCAGATTGATTCCTCGTAACCCATAAGTAGGATCATTACGCTGAGGGAATGGGAATTTAACTTGGAACAGGGAAAAGGCTTAGTAATTTTGGAGTCTAGTAGACTTTAGGGATAGAGTGGTACCTGAGATCTGAAAAAGAAAATGGGATTTGGGGGAAAGGAGGATGATAGAAAGCGATTGTTACTTCTTACTAGATTAGAGAGAAAGTGGATGGCTACTTCCACTTCTGTTGAGCGCCACAGAAAAAATACAAGTCGTCACTGTTAGTAAGTAGTCTTACTCTTATGGGTTGGATCAAAAGACTGGTCTTGGATTTTTGAGCTTGCCAAGATTTTGTGGATGAGCTGGAACCTGAATACTGCGTGTTGTCTTTTCAGGGGCAATTTATACCACTTTTCAGTTTCTGACTTCAAGCCTTGGAAGACAACCCATTCTCAGGCCGGGTACTCTGCCTGCTAGTTTCTGTACATTAGGTGTTATGTTGATGAACCTTCACCGTATAAGGGGCAGAGTGGAGTAAAGGTGGAGAAAAGTCCCATTTGTCATAAGAAGAAAAAGTAGATCTATTTTTTCCTTTGGCAAAAGTCACCTCTGAAAAGTGTTGTATTATGAAATGCAGTTTCCTTAAATACAGCTAACTCGGCCTTAATATGTGCTTTTTTTATGTTCAGCAACTAAGCCCAAGTTAATTAATGCTGCACATCCCACAGTGACTCTTTCTCAAGCCAGGTACACTTGCATATACCCTAGTGCATAAAGGCAAACAACTTAATTAACTTACTCTACGTCCATAATTCTCTTGAAATTAACTATTTATAATGTCTAGGAGTTTACACCGCAAGCATACTCTAGAAACTGTGTAGAATAAAGGGGGCCGCCATGGTTGGTTACCCTGTCATTCGTCTCTTTACCTTGCTGTTGTTCAGTCTCTAAGTTGTGTCCGACTCTGTGACCGCATAGGCTGCAACATGCCAGATTTCCCTGTCCTTCACCATCTCCCAGAGGTTGCTCAGTCTCATGTCCATTGAGCTGGTGATCAAGCATCTCATCCTCTGTTGCCCGCTTTTCCTCCTGCCTTCGATCTTTCCCAGCATCGGGGTCTTTTTCAATGAGTTGGCTCTTTGCATCCGGTGGCCAAAGTATTGGAGAATCTCTTTACCTACTTAGCTGTTAATATGACAAGTAGCCGTTCCTGGCATACTCTAAAGCTGTATGCTGGAAATTACTATTAATTTCTGCAAACAGGCACGGTTTCTCCTTGCTCCTTTTTTCAAGATGTGTTCATTTTTCACTGAACTCTTACCCTGAGCCTGGCCCTGGGCCCTCGGTAGTGGACAGGGCAGATATGACTGTGAATTGAATCTCTTTGAAAGCTACAGACACATTGTGTTGGTTTGATAAGGTTGCTGTAACTAAAACCAGAGATGGGGAGGCTTAAACTGCAGAAACTTCATGGTTCTGGAGGCTGGAAGTCCAAGATCAAGGTGCCAGCAGGTTTGGTTTCTCCCGAGGCCTCTCTTCTTGCAGACGCCCACCTTCTCCCTGTGGTCTCCTCTCTGTGTATAGGCATCCCGGTGGTTATTTCTTCCTTTTCTTGAACACCAGTCGTGTTGGATCAGGGCCACATCCTTATGACCTCATTTAGCTATAATTACTTGTTTAAAGGCTCCATCTCCAAAGACGGTCACATTGAGGTAATTATGGCTCCCACATATGAATTTTGATGGGACGCAATTTAGTCTATAACACATGTTAATATTAGCAGTTACCCAGATGGGTAGGTGGTAGTCCCTTTGTGTGACCCCGGCCTTGGTTGGAGTAGACTTAGGGGAGGCAGGGACTGTATAAGATGAGATTGACATAGAAGTAGGAGTTGGTCAGGAAGGCGGCGGGGGAGAAAAATAACTTAGGTTACATGCTTGAAGGTCCAGAGAACGTGGAAGAGGATGTGGCGGATAGTTCAGTATGACTGGGATTAGAAATAGCTTGCTTTTTTTTTTTCAGTTTGAATTTGAATGCCATGTCCACATGAATTGTAGTCTTGAATTGTGTCAGCTGTATGGAATCAGTGTTTTTTGTCTTTGGATTTATGAGCAGTGCTCGATGTGAAGATGGGATGAAGTGCAGTCACCGTTTATCTGTGGCGAGTCGGGGTTAGGAAATTGATGGACTGAGAAGCCTCTCCCCCATGTACCCCTTCTGCTCTCTTTGGGTTTGTCCTCCAACCTCATCCGCCATCTCCAGGTGCTGCTTCTGTGCAGGTGATGTGTTCCACAGGTGGGTGCAGAAGTGAGGTGAGCTGTCCAAACAAAAAGTACGGGAGAAAAGAAGGGGAAAAGACCCACCTATAGTTCCTATCACCTAGACCCAGGGATATTTTGATGTATTTCCTTCATATGACTCTGTTTTACAAAGTTGTGATCATCCTATATGTATATTTTTGTCTTGCTTTCTTAACATACAGCATTAAACCTTCCTTGTTAAATGTTATTTTTTAATCCCTGCTTATGCTCTACTCAGAAGGAACAATGCAACATAAAGCAACAATAAAATACCCATTTTTCCCTGTACTAATTTTCTGATGTTCCTAGGAGCAAATATTGCTTTTGGAAGTACTTATTATTAGTATACTGATTCAACCCTTTGGAATAGCAATTTGACTACCTGTATCAAAAGACTGAAAAATAACCTTGGTTCTTAATGTAATTTAGGGATAATTTTGGGGCAGGGAAGGACGTTGCTAAGAGATGTCCACAATAGTTTTCCTAGTAGGGAAAAAAAGAGACATAAACTAAGCCAATATAAACTAAACCAACTAAATATAAAGAATTGTTAAACATTACACTATCCTGACTAGATGCAAGGTTGGACCTTTTCTCATTTTATCAAAGTGTTTCCATTTCTTCTTTTGTGACTCAGCTGTCAGTGTTTTTGGAACTATTCTTTCACAGGTGTAGTGACACTTTGAAGGAAACAAAAAGTTTTGCAGGGGCCTGATCATTCTCTTTCCCCTCACTTAACTGCCAGTGATGAATGCTGGAGGAGTGTGGAGGCCTGCTTCTGTTGGACTGAGGGAGTAATTGTATTCAGATCACATTTATAGTAATGTGGATGAGAAATTGTAATAGTGATGAGAAATGAATTCACTTAGAGGTAATTTGGGATTCAGCTAATCTGTCCAGGGTGTTTGACATGTGCCAGAGACCATGCCAAGTTGATTTCATAGAAACATTTTTTCTCGATCCTTGTGACACTTTAGAAAGGGAGTTTTAGATTCTTTTTACATTTAAGAAAACTGAGGTTCAGACAAATTCACACGGGTCTTCAGACATACCAGCCAAGGGCTCTTCCTTCTAAACCATCAAATCTGCCTTGTATGTAAGATCTGGTATCAGTATTTTTATACAAGTATCTAGTCTAGTTTTGTGTTGGCCTCTGGAATACCATGCCCAGTGTTAGGCTGCTACTTCAGGAGGGTATTGAGAGATGAGGATACTTACTGGCCATGAAAATGATCCTGGGGGTTGCCTTTGGGTGGACTGATGACATTAGGCTCCTTCTGTCTGAAAGAAGAAAGGTGAAGGGAGTCTTCAAGGAAGTTTAAAATAACAAAAGGTATATGTAGATTTATCCAGTGTTTTCCTAAGTGCTGCAGTGTAGATGTGTTTAGAATTACAAAGAAGGACTTGTAGAACAGAGACTTGCATAATACATTTCAAATTTTATTGCTCTGTGTATCTTAACAGCAGAGATTTAATTGGCACAGACATTCTGTGGTTGAAGGAATGATCCATAGAGAATGATTCAGAGAATGAACGGTTCAGTGAAGCTGTGTAGTTGGAGAGAGGCTTCTAAGTATTTAAGGTTGAAGTTATGGATGGAGGACCACCAGCCTGTCTCCTCCAGCAGAAGATCATAGTTGCCCACCTAGGCAGAGCCGGGCTGGGGGGCAGAGCAGGAGAGATGAGCCCTCACTGACCCAGTAGACCACTCTTTATGGGGGTAAAAGCAAGGATTCAGGTGACAGCTTAAGTCGTCTTTCATGTTTGTGGATTTGCTCAAGTTTAGTCTTTTTGCCTCCTGTTATCTCTTATCTACCCAGTTAAAAAAGAAGATATTTTATTCTTTCTCTTCAAAGCTCATGGAATTTTGAAAAATCTACTGTCACTTCGTGATATACAACATGCCTTATGAATTCCAGTAAGAGAAGTTTTGGATTCGTGTGAATATGGGACCTCCTTTCGTGAAACTTTGAATACGTTCAGGAGGAATGTGTGACAGACAGGGTTGCACTGTTGAGGGGCATTGGGAACCCTGTATTGTCCTCAGATAATATTGAATGTAGACAGTGCTCTGAAGGGGCTGCCCAGGTGGCGCAGTGGTAAAGAATCCGCCTGCCAGTGCAGGGGACACAGAGATGCTGGTTCAATCCCTGGGTCGGGAAGATCCCCTGGAATAGGAAATGGGGAAATACTCAGGAATAGTAGGGAAATAGGAAATAGGAAATACTCAGTATTCTTGCCTGGAAAATTCCATGGACAGAGAAGTCCACTGTTTTGGGGCTTCTCTTTGCTTCAATTTTCTCAGCTGTAAAGAAAGTTGAAATTGTTGAAGTTATCCCTAAAGTGTCTTCTGAAGCCAAACACTTCTGACTATCTTTCATTTTAGAATAACTAAGAGAGTTCCTTTAAGTCTAATGGTTATTACATATGTTTTCATTGTTTTCTGGTTGGTCTTCATGATAATATTTTGTCATTATGAGGCCTGAGAAGATGAGAAACCACACACATGCTATGAAAGGATTTCTCAGCAGAAAATCTGTGTGGAAAACAGGCTTATAAATTTCTCCTGAAAAACATGTCACCACACAAGCAACTCATGAAAGACCTCTGAGTATTGCTTTTAATAGCAATAGGAAAATTCCCCAATAATATTTTTTTTCAAAACAATATTTTTCTTCCAACTAATTAATTTTTTTTTTTAATATTGTAAGCTTCAGAAAGAAGTTCTGTCCATCCTCTCTGTGCAATTCTGGTCCATTCAGTCAGCACTTGTTGATCATCTGCTATATGCTAGGTGGTATCCTGGGGGGCTGGGGATTAGAGGAGTTACAGAAGAAAGCTCCTGCTGTCTGGTATCTGAACTTCCCTGGTGGCTCAGTCAGTAAAGAATCTGCCTACAATCAGGAGACCCAGGTTCAGTCCCTGGGTTGGAAAGATCTCCTGGAGAAAGAAATGGCAATTCACTCCAGTATTCTTGCCTGGGATATCCCATGGACAGAGTAGTCTGGTGGGCTACTCTTGCAATCCCAGTCCATGGGATTGCAAGAGTCAGACATGACTTAGCAACTAAACCACCACCATCTAATACCTAGGACCTGGACTAGTAAGGAATGTGGTTGTGGAAACAAATGATGGTAGAATGTGGTTTTGAAAGCAGGGAAGTATAAGGAGCCTGATCAGGGAATCACTAATTGTAGGTCATGAAAAGCTTTATTGAAAAACAAATAGAAGTTTGCAGATAGCAGCAAGAATAGGCGTTCTTGGTGTAGGGGGCTGCATGATAGAATGCCCAGGGATAGGAAGGTGATATTGAAAGTAACATGATAAGGCTTGTTATTTCAAGTAAGATCGCTCTGGTTGTAGTTTTAAAGAAGGTGGTCCTTGGTGGTGGTTGGGTGGGGGTGGGGGACAGGGATAGGGCAGAGTGGATTGATGGTAAGGAAACCAGGAAGCTACTTCAAAAGATACAAAAGAAAAGGCAAGGAAGGTTGGAGGTATGGGCAGGTCTGAGAGATGGATATTTATGTAATGGAGTGATTGCATAAGGATTGCATAAGGATGGGGAGCCAGAATGGGAAGCCAGATGTGATTGTGGGTTTCTAACTTGTGGGAGTTGGTTGGAGCACCTTTGAGAAATTCATTGGCAAGGGAGTAATCGTTGGATCCTCCCGTGTGTCATCTCTTGTTGAGTTAGGAACCTGCTGCCCCTTTGGTGGTGACTTTAGAAGCAGTGAGTGGAATTAAGAGGTGGTAACCAGTGGTGTATTGGTAAATACTTTAAACCAACCACACACACACACACACACACACACACACACACAGTGTTGATTAAGGTTTTTACTAACATAAGGCATGTATAGCACACAATTAATTTTAAATTACTAATAAAATATACATGCTTCTTATTGGTGGTCACACATAACTAATTTTCCTCATAGAATATTTTCACTGATGATCTCTTCTATCCAAGCCAAACTGTGATCGCTGTTGACCCAGGAGTGTCATCACCCTACACCCCCAGTCTTTGCATAGGCCTGGGAAAGTCCTCACCTCCCTTACTTTCCACCAGAGGTCTGCTCGATGTAGACCCTGCTTTGTCTACACTTTGTTCCAGACCACACACCTTTCAGTAGCTGCTTTTGGATACCTTTCCATTCATTCTCCTACTTCCTGTGTTGGTGACCAAAGTCTCGGCATATGAGGCCATATGAGTCATGTAAAATCTCGAAAGGCCCCTTGATCCTTAAATCCCCACTTGAGAACCAAACTGAACTGACCAGACCTATACGTGAGCCACAACTACTTTTGCACGTGAGGATATTTACTATAGCATCGAAGAGATGTAATTTAATGTGTCCCATAATATATCCTCATAGTTCTCACCCCACTTGACCTTTCTCTAGTATTTTGCATGGTTGACTTTTTTTAGCACTCTTTTTTCAGCTTTATCTATCCTTGGTTTCCATGATATTACTGGACCAAGTACATTTCTCTATTTCTCTGCTTCCTCTGCTGATTCCCTTTCCTCTGTTCTAGCAAGAGTTCTCCCCAGTGTCCTTTTCCTTTTACATTCCTTGCCTAGATGTGATCCACTGCTCTCGGTTCGGTTACCAGCAACAGGCTGGACCTGTGTCTCCTGCTCAGCCTGCATCTCTTAATCTCCAGCCTTGCACAATCACCTACTTGCTGAATGATTCCACATGGACATCCTTTCATGTCCTCAAATGAAAATATCCTAAATGAAATGAAAATACCGCAGATGAAACCTATTGCCTGCCTTGCTCCGGCCTCCTGATTTTCCCTTTTTCTTTGTTTCTAAGATGTTACTACCATCTTGGAGCTAAGAATTTCAGCTGCCATGGAAATCCTTTCTTTCCATCCATACCAGATTATATATTAAGAAGTCCTGGCAGTTCTTCGTTTTGATTCTGTCTCCTCTCCTGCTCTCTTCAGGTTTGCTCCCCACCTTCAGGCCCTCATCACTTCTCAATGCAGCTGTAGCTCTAGAATAGAGCTTGCCTATCTCCCTGCCTCCAATTAGTCCCCTCAATCTAGTTTCCCTCCCGTGGCTAGATTTCAGGTCTTCATTCCACTGCTAGATTTAGCTATTCAAAGTTCAGCTGGGATGTTGAAGCATCCTCTTTCCTTGAGCACGTCTGATGGCTCTTTGCATTGTCTGCAGGATACAATCTAAACTCTCGGTATGGCTGGCTTGCCAGCAAGCTTAACTCATATTCCCCCATTCCTCTAGCTGCTCACTTCATAAACCAAGCTAAATAAATACTCCCAATTGCTCATTCATGCCGAAAGATCTGTAATTAAATTGTAGAGAAAGGTCAGTCAAAATTTATATGATGAACATGATTCTTTCTGAGTAAGGGTCTTTCTCCACTTTTCTTGTTATTCATATTCATGACATAAACGACCGTCTGTTGGCCCTTGATGCCTGGGTCTTAGGGTTCAGCTCATGTCATGGTGTCTCTCTGTGCTCTTCACGTAACTTGGGAGTGTTGGGTCTATTAATAGGTACATCAGCTCTTTGCGTGTCTCCTCTCGGGGAGAGAAGGGCCCCATTCACATCAGAAACCTCATTTCCTCAGGAATAGAAAAGTGAGACACAGGCTTCATATTAAGGGAGTTTATACATGCATGACGGCTCCCTGTTTGTGACTTCATGACTGGAATGGAATTAGATACGCAGTGGCTTTCAGAGTTCTGGTAGACATTTGATTGTTCCCCCTGGATGGTAACTTTATGGCTTTTACAGGGAGAGTCGTACTGGAAATTTACCCTCTTTGTCCTTCAGCTGGTTTGTCCCCAAGCCAGACCTGTCTGAAAATTGAAATGGAGTACCTTTTCTCTTCTCAAGTTATCAGTCAGAGCTGTCGGGAATTTGTTACTGTCTGCCAAAGCCTTTAAGCATGATACATGCTATCGACAGTACTCCTGTGGGAAGTTACAGTGTTATGTGGGTGCTGAAAGGGACTCCAACCCAGATTATTCCTATGTTGGGTGAGGGAGGGAGGGAGGGAACAGAATTGGGACTTCTTGGAGGTTCAGTGGTTAGGGCTCTGTGCTTCCACTGCAGGAGGCACAGGTTCGATCCCTGGTTGGGGAACTAAGATCTTATATGCTGTGTGGCACATTCAAATTTTTAAAAAAGACAAGAATTAAAAAGGAAAACCCTTAAAATCATGTAACCACTGTGGATCTGCCTTTTCTTCCTATCTGCATCTCTTCTATGCCACAGGGCAGACAGAGTGTAAGCTCTGTGGGTGCAGAGGTGCTGCCTTTTGTCCTCCTTTGATACCCTTAGCAGTCTGCCCCCAAGTCATTTCCTTAAGGTATGGTGCTCAGAAGCCTTTGGCTTTAGATAATGTCTCTGTACTCTGAGCACAGCTCTAGAGATGGCAGGAATGGATGCCGTTTAGGAAGTGTGTTCCCTACCTAACACACAAACTGTACTTACTCTCCTTGATCATGTTTCTCCAAGGGGAACTCTGTGGTGAGTGTTGATTTTGCCTTGTTCTTGGAGGGTTTTGTTTAGAATCCTCTTGGGCTTTTCCAAGAATCCCTCCATCCCTCTCCTTCCCCTGCCCCTGCCCTCATAGGAGTCCTTCTTTAGCTGCTTGGATTTCCTGGGAAGGATGCTGTTGTTCTTTGGTTTGGGCCTTGGAGACTCAGCTTTTTCAGTATTCAGAGGGAGCTGGAAGGTGGAGAATCAAAGGACACCAGTGCTTTCCTGGTGTTCCCTGACTGCTTGTGTTTGGTAGGAAAGCAGTGAGATCTCATCATCATCATGATTTTTGGAAAACTGAGGCTCAAAAAGGTTAGTAAGTGTCCCCTGAAATCAGTGGCTCAGACGGTAAAGAGTCTGCTTGCAGTGTGGGAGAACCGGGTTCAATTCCAGTATCGGGATGACCCCCTGGAGAAGGAAATGGCAGCTTACTCCAGTATTCTTGCTTGGAGAATCCCATGGACAGAGGAGCGTGGTGTCTGACTGTTTGTGACTCCATGAACCACAGCACGCCAGGCCTCCCTGTCCATCACCAACTCCCAGAGTCTACCCAAACTCATGTCCATTGAGTCGGTGATACCATCCCACCATCTCATCCTGTGTTGTCCCCTTCTCCTCCTGTCCTCAGCCTTTCCCAGCATCAGGGTCTTTTCAAATGAGTCAGCTCTTCACATCAGGTGGCCAAAGTATTGGAGTTTCAGTTTCAACATCAGTCCTTCCAATGAACACCCAGGACTGATCTCCTTTAGGATGGACTGGTTGGATCTCCTTGCAGTCCAAGGAGCTCTCAAGAGTCTTCTCCAACACCACAGTTCAAAAGCATCAATTCTTCGACGCTCAGCCTTCTTTATAGTCCGACTCGCACATCCATACATGACTACTACATGACTACATAGCCTTGACTAGATGGACCTTTGTGGACAAAGTAACATCTCTGCTTTTTAATATACTGTCTCAGTTCAGGAGTAAGCATCTTTTAATTTTATGGCTGCAGTCACCATCTGCAGTGATTTTGGAGCCCCCCCAAAATGAAGTCAGCCACTGTTGCCCCATCTATTTGCCATGAAGTGATGGGACTGGATGCCATGATCTTAGTTTTATGAATGTTGAGTTTAAGCCAACTTTTTCACTCTCCTCTTTCACTTTCATCAAGAGGCTCTTTAGTTCTTCTTCACTTTCTGCTGTAAGGGTGGTATCATCTGCATATCTGAGGTTATTGATATTTCTCCTGGGAATCTTGATTCCAACTGGTGCTTCTTCCAGCCCAGCATTTCTCATGATGTACTCTGCATATAAGTTAAATAAGCAGGGTGACAATATACAGCCTTGACGTACTCCTTTTCCTATTTGGAACCAGTCTGTCGTTCCATGTCCAGTTCTAACTGTTGCTTCCTGACCTGCATACAGGTTTCTCAAGAGGCAGGTCAGGTGGACTGGTATTCCCATCTCTTTCTAAAATCAGTGGCTAGTTGATAGCAGAGTTCTAGAGTCTGCACCGCACTTCCCTGTTCAGATGGAACATTCTGGAAAGGTCTCCTTTGAAAATGTATCATGACATTATGAAGTATAAGCTTCCAGGTTACGTATGTTTAAGAAATGCAGTCAGTGTTCCTCAGGTGCTGAATACTGGTGAGCAAGCTGATCCTAACCTCTGAAATGATTTCTACAGAGCAAAGAAAAATCCATCAGACTAATGTTAATCATGGGATATATAATCAGGTGATATATAACTTGTCATAACACATTATAATATTACAGCAAATGTATTTAACTCACAGAACATTCTCAGGGGGCTCTTAACTCCCTCTAAAACCATGCTCCAGGCCTCTGTTACAGCAAGATGGAGCTGACGAGTTCTGTCTGATGCTGCCACACCACTTTGGCCAAGCCAGTGTTACGAGAATCCCTTTCAAAAAGCCTTGCACTGTTTCCCCGGGCTTAAAAGTGTGTTTGGTTTTGTCAGCACCTGGAAACGGGAAGTTGAGATTCGAGGAGAAACCTTTGGCACTAAGCTTGCTGTGGAGTTGTAGTCTCTGTTGCCACGGAAACCGCACTGCTGCCTCATTTATTAATGGAGGCTAGGTGAACTTCCAGAGGTAGTCCTGCCTTGTCCTGAAAATTCATTCTAGAGAAGTGCAGGTTGACTTTTCAGATGTGTCTCTGTCATTTCTCAGGCATTCCCTCCTGGGTCCTCGTGAGCTCCAGAAAATTGCCTGTGTGCTATTGCAGAACCACCAATTTTTATCTGGCAAGTGCATGTAAAGGCCGTTTCCTCTCTTTCATGCTTAAATCATGTTTATGCTTGCCTGCCTTGTTCAATAAGTGAATTTTTTTTTATTATGCCGCCTTTAAGACTTATGAATTTAAAATAAAGGGATGGAAAAATTAAGTAATCAAATGCCTTGAAAACCTTGATCCTAGCTTTAAGGGAGTTATACGTTTCTAACTTTTAAATT
This sequence comes from Dama dama, assembly GCF_033118175.1. Classification (NCBI taxonomy): domain Eukaryota; kingdom Metazoa; phylum Chordata; class Mammalia; order Artiodactyla; family Cervidae; genus Dama; species Dama dama. Next base: position 40,215,027 of record NC_083681.1, on the reverse strand, counting down.
TCCAAATTTGTTTTTTTATCTAAAATGAATGGTTTGTTTCTTCCCATTCCAAAAAGACACTTTCAGAAAATGGCTCAGACAAATGTTTTTAAAGTAAGTCTTCATTTTACTAAACTAACTCTCCTCTGCCAGGTATCTTGACAGTATTGGAAGCTGCCTCCATAAAAAACATTTTTTTTCATCTAATTGTTTATCTGGGAGGATGCAAATAGTAGTTTTAAGCCTTTAAGTCATCCATCATGTCTGGCAGCCTCTATTGTCTCATTGTTGAGTTGGAGCCAAGTGAGAGTCTTTCTTGGTCTTGGAAGGGAGGTACATAGCTCTGACTTTGCCAGAGCTGTGGTCTCAGGGAGTCCGAGCCCTGCTCTAAGGAAAGGCAATGTAGCCAGACCCAGAGGGCCCCTAGGATTGAAAAAGATCATGAGTCCCTGTTTTCTGATATTACATTAATGAAGAAACTAACACTGTTCAAAGTAGAAGTGATGGGACTTGTTCTCTAGGTTCTTCTAGTGTCTCTGAATTACTGTTAGTTTTTAAACACATTTTTTGTGGATGTAATAAAATACTGTTTATAGTCAGCTACAAAGTAAGTAATTACGATGTGGCAAATGAAATTCAATATAGCTTTGTCGTGGTTTTTTAAATTTTAATCAAACCGGTCTTAGGGTAAATTATAAAATGCCATTGCTTTTGTTGTGATAAGTGACATTGACAAAATATTAATCTAATGGATTGTTATTCACAGAAGCTAAATGTCTTCTTTAGTCTTCCAACTTTGAATGTTTGCTTTTTAATTTTCAGTATATGCTTTTAAAAAATCCAGAGTAAAGAATAAAGTTTTAAAGCCACATGAAAAAAAAAAAGAAAAAAAAAAAAAAACCACATGAAGAAAAAACTCTATGTATGGAATATTCCATCGTTGATATCGTGCCAGCCACAATTGCGCATGTCTCATTTATGGCACTAAAAAATTTTTTTTTTAAAACCAGATGTCTCTGTGGTCACTTTTTGGGTATCGTTAAAACTGGAGCTGGGATAAATAACCAACTGTTGACTAGAAAGTCTAATATTAAGGGAATAATCAACCTGTGTTCCTAGTAGATCATTTCCCCTTTATTCTACTTTGTAAATTACCTTGTGCTGGTGCTTAAAAATGGCATATTGTTGGTTGTGTATCCCCTTTGTAGGTAAGTTATCCAAGTTATTTTCTTTGGAGAGTCCTTTAACTTGAATTTATATAATAATCTATTAAGAATATATATTTTTTGAGTATATTAAAAACTGAGAAGCTTATTGTTCTGTCAGCTTATTTGCTTCCCTCCACCATGGCTCAACACTTGTGTTTTAACATTTTGTTGTTTAAAATGAATGTAAAGAATTTAACTCTTAAGTCTTCACATTATTCATGCAAGAGTTTTTAGTAACATGAATTTCAATCTAAGGATAAAATCTTTGCATGTCGTTTGTCTCCTTTTACTCATCAAAGCTGACCCAGAATTGAACGGTTGGAGTGAAATTACTCTCACCCCATAGCTTTTCCTTCAATGTGTTATAGAAATCCTCTTTTTGAAAAGGAGAGCTAGTTACTCTGGTGTGTGGAGGTTAGAGGGGGGAGGGAGGCTGTGGTAAAAATCACATTATTTAGTCAGTTTCCAAGTATGGTTGTATTTTTTTTTAAGTCTGGGGATTAAATTGTTGCCGCCCCTACCGCCATCAGCTCGTGGGGGGCAAGGGTGGAGAAGGTGCGAGACAGTTGGTTGTAGACACCCAAATATGACAGCAGAATAATCTCTGCAACAATATGGCCGTGGCGCATTTGCTGACTTCAGAGAGCCAGATCAACCCCAATATTTTTTCAGGGATGCTAAACCTCTTGTAACTGCTAAATTGGATTTGTCACTGAATGAAGTATCAGCTGCTGTTGGACAAGGCCATAAAAGCCAGCCGGCTGGCCCTTTGTAGGCAGGGCTTACCCAACGATTGATATGTTTTAGCACTTTTGGGATTATTGTGATTAAGAGGAAACCATTCTGAATGAGAGGGAAAAAGGGGTAAGGACGCCCAGCTCACAGCTGGCGAGCAGCATGTGTTTGCTGCTGAGGAAGTCACCATGACAGCTTTCTCTGAGCTCCTACCCTGATTGATGGGTATGAAATCTTTATATGAGGAAGCGGTGTCCTTATTTCCTCTAGTTGCAACTCTCCCTGCAGGGCGGGAGGCGTGTGGAATGTTGTGGACTTGAGAATTCTGAATGCTTGTCAAGCGCTCAGGCGTGCATGCGTGTACACACACACCCACCCACCCCTAAACGCGTTCATCTATACACACGAGTTAATTGAGTTAACATGTGGGGGTTTCAGTAATAACAGCAGAGCATCCTCTTTCATTTCCCGGACTCAAACCTCTGTGACATGCATTAAATAGATACCTCTGTGTAGTTTGTGTCTGAGTCACCTGTGTGCGTGATGGCTAAGTGGAAACTCCACAGCTGGTGGGTTTGGAAACGCGAGCACCTGGTTGAGGCTTTATTAAGTATAGGAACATCTTTTTAGAACAGGTTTATTTTCAAGAACCACCTGCTTCTGAAAGTGGGCGAGGTTTTGCACGTACCTTGCACCAGCCCAAGGCAAGCCTCTTCTGAGAGGCAGCTTGTTGAGTGGGCAGGAGTTTGAAGCTGCCCGGTATTTGCAGATACACATGGATTTGGTTGCCTCTCTGGCTATCCCAGGAGGCTGTGCTTGGTTCATGCTCAGAGTTTGCTCAGCGTACCGCACAGGAAAGAGGCTGGCTTGCCAGGTTGTCCAGAGCGTCTTTCCAAGCCTGTGAAAAGCACGAATCATCCAGCAGCCGAGTGTGCTTACAGCTGCCCTCTGCTAGCTTTGATCTGCGAATCAGGCCGCACCATGAATGCCCTTATTGTCATGTTATGTGTACACAGTGTGTGAATTATTGAAAATAGGGAGGCCTGAGCCTCATCTGGTAGAGATTACAGTGCAGGCATGCTGGGCGAAGGTCTGTAATTGAAAATCCCCAGATGCTGTTTATTTGGCCTTTGTCACATGACCTGCTGCAGGAAGATTGTCTGAACAAAATGTTGCCAGCCTGGAGAGTGGAGCCCGCCCTCCCCCACCTCCAGAGCTTCCCTCCGCTCAGTCTGTACACAGCTTAAACACCTGCCCAAAGGATTTTTAAAGGCTTAAAATAGATTCTCTCATAGCATTTAAATAGAGGGCATCTTGCTTGTTGGTTTAAACTGCTTAAGCGGTTGTTGACTTGTGGAACCTTCTATCCACCAAGGGTTTGCTGGATAATTTCACTCCGAGATATCTTTGCAAAGGAGCCTTCAGGACTGGAGTCATGAAAAGTAGTTTGGACTCTGTCTTTTCTTTTAAAAAAAATCAAACTTGTATGTGGTGAATGAACTTACAGATGAAGCCTAATCAACTGTGTGTATTCTTGTCTTTAAAAAATATTTTGGCTACCTAGAATACAGCCTTGAGTGAGCTGGTTTGTCTGCATTTTATCAAGTTTATTCTTCTTATTCTAGATGTTTTCTTAGAAAATGTATTTTTCTGAGTTAAATATTGAGTGTTGTCCTCTGTGAGGGTGGTGAATTGAGGCAGATGCTAAGTCTGAAATTGTCGAAGGTCACAAGAATTAAAAACAGAGTGGTTTGAGCTAATTTTGAAGAGGGAAAGGCTTTAAGTTGTCCAGGTTCTGTCCACTAGAGCATGAAGCAGCCTTTCGCCGTCCTTTATTGCCCCCCGAACCTAGTTATGATAGTGGGTGCCTCATACATTTCTTGGAATTTGTGAGGAGGAGAGGTGCATGGGTACCATGAGCCAAGCCTTCCGCTGGATTGTGAGTTCCTCGAACTCTGGTTGTGTCCTTTTATATCCCAGTCCTGCAGCACAGTGCTTTTTCTGTCCTTCCTGTTCTTTCTCCCTCCCTGTCTTCCTGCCGCTTCAAAGAAAACATTGTCACCACCTCCTGTGTGCCATGATGTCACCTCTTCAAATATTTTTTTCTTTCAAGAGGGGGCTGAAATCAGCAGCAGTGCTATCATTAAGTAGCAGGCTCTCAGGACAATGCCAGGAGTTAGAGGCCGAGGGAGACTGTCAGAGCAGGATGTGGGCCTTGCTTTGAAGAAGCTCCTAATTTGTCAAAAAAAAAAAAAAAAAGGAAAGGAAAGGGGAGCAAAAACACACAGGAAGAGCCTATGACAAGGGCTGTGGTAGAGTTTGCATGGAGGCTGCTGAGCTGAAGAGGCAGAACAAAGTAACGCCAGGGAGCTGGAGGAGTGCCTTTGGAACCACCTCTTAACTCAGAAGGAAGTGTTCAGCAGATTTGGGCGGGGCAGAAAGGCGCAGGCAGGTTATCTACACAAAGGGAGTAGCCCTAAACAGACAGGACATCTCTGCAGAGGGAGGCAGGGGAAAGGGCAAAAAGTGGATTTGTACGTGTAGCAATTTCTTTACAGGGAAAATATATTGCATATTACCTGAGTAATTAGAAGTTTAAAAGGGGAATAAAAATGGGTTAATTCTCCTGAATCTGAAGCTCAACCAAAAGAACTAATCTGTTTGGTTTGCTTGATGATCAGCTAAAATGAAAGCCCACTTCATAGGCCACTGCTTTCCTGTTAATGGCATTGTTGCCTTTGGCCACTCCTGGTTTTGAGAGCAGTCAACCACTGGGTAAATGACAGAGCGTGGCAACCACTGGAGGAAGCATCTCTGAACTTTTCTCAGACTATTCTTCAGTATGTTTCCTCTCCTTCTAGATATTCTGCCTTTTATTACAGTTGTGTGGCTTCTTGCCTAAATTCTTCTAAAATATAAATTCCCTGGGGGCAGAGAATATATATTGTTCTAGCATGTATCTCCTTCAGCACCTAGTGCAATGCCTTTTGTATAGAAAATGTTTAACAGATATTATTGAACAGGGAAGGGGGACTGCATTGGGACCCAGATGATGAAGGCCTTGAAGGTGGTGTGCTTTTTATCTTGTATTGTAGGTGATGAATGGACTTTTAAAATGGAATATATACAATTTAGTCCACTTCATGGTTGGTTTGGTCCCCTTCTAAGATTTTGTCTTCGTTAAGCACTTAGTGACAATCTTGTGAAAAGTTTAACTTATTATAGAGGCTATTTTCAGAGCAGTAGGTCTGGTGTTAAGCATAATGGACTTGGAAGACAAAGTTGGCTTCAGATCTCAAGTCTACCACTTAAATAGTTTGGGAACTGGGGCAAGTTTCTTCTTTGAACCTCAAGTTAAAAAAAAAAAAACACCTCAGCATTTATAAAGTGTTAATAAGGTGGGAATGAAGGTTAAATATATACATATATGATTATGGTTTCCATATTATTTTTTTAAAGAATTAATAAATGCCTCGACATTTAGAATTCTTTTTCTTATGTTTCCTAAGCAGCAGGTAATCCCATGTGAGTGTCATTTTGATTTAATGCTTGCATAACTTACCTTTGTATAGCTACTGCGGTATAACTTCAGAAGTTGATGCTTAATTTTTCTAGTGATAGTCGTGTTTTTACACTGAGAACTAAATTCTGGAAATCCAGTGGGAGATGCGCTGTTTATTATTTTTTTTCCTTTAAAATAATTTTTATTAAATTATAAATGTACAATAGCTTCCTAAATCTACATACCCACTAAAATTTTTTAAAGGAATAACATTATGTCTGTTCCACCAATATTCTGGCTAATAGTCTCCATAACCAGGGCTGCCTTGAAAATAGCCACCTCTAGATCTTCCTCCATACCCATGGTAGCTATCCCTAAATCCAGGACCACTTTTCATATCCATCAGCTCCTAAAGTCCCTTCCTGGTCCTGCACCAAAGTTTCCACCATCACCACTATGAGAATACACAGAACTAAACTGACCTCCTTTCATGCATTGGAGAAGGAAATGGCAACCCACTCCAGTGTTCTTGCCTGGAGAATCCCAGGGATGGCGGAGGCTGGTAGGCTGGGCCATCTGTGGGGTCACACAAATTCAGACTTAAAGCGACTTAGCAGCAGCAGCAAACTGACCTCCTAGGTGGAGACAAGACCTTTCTTACTTCTGCATGATGACCATAGATGGTTGGGACATGCTCTTTAATGCAGTGCCTGAAGCTGATTGATAGAGATAATTTTACAATTTGCCATAAATTATAAGGATTTTGGCCACATATAGCTCTTGAAGTGAAAGTGAAAGTCACTCAGTCATGTCCAACTCTTTGCAACCCCATGGCCTATACAGTCCATGGAATTCTCCAGGCTAGAATACTGGAGTGGGTAGCCTTTCTCTTCCCCAGGGGATCATCCCAACCCAGGGATCAAACTCAGGTCTCCAGCATTGCAGGCAGATTCTCTACCAGCTGAGCCACAAGGGAAGCCCAAGAATCCTGGAGTGGGTAGCCTATCCCTTCCCTCATTTAGCCCTCAGTGAGAACCTAATTCCTACTGTTTTATTCATGGAAGAATTTAATTAAAAGGGTTCATTGCAGCAATTAAGTGTAATAGTTTACATGATGTCCTCTTAATATTCAGCTTTCACCATTAAGGGCTTTTTTTACTTGCCTGGAGAATTCCATGAACAGAGGAGCCTGGTGGGCTACAGCCCATGGGGTCGCAAAGAGTTGGCCGCGACTGAGCGACTAACACTTTTACTTGGAAACAAGTTTTACGGCCATATCGTTGGACAATTTAGGGTAATGCAAAAATTTTGAGAACCTTTTCACTGTAGCATGGAAAAGATGTTAATGTCTTTTAAAAAAATTTAATTTATTTATTTTAATTGGAGGGTAATGTGGTGGTTTTTGCCATACATCGATATGTATCAACCACGGGTGCACATGTGTCCCCCCATCCTGAACCCCCCGCTCACCTCCCTCCTCACCCCGTCCCCCTGGGTTGTCCCAGAGCATTGGCTTTGAGTGCCCTGCTTTGAACTTGCACCCCTCATCTATTTTGCATATGGTAATGTACATGTTTCAGTGCTATTCTCTCAAATCATCCCACCCTCGCCTTCTCCAGCATAGTCCAAAAGTCTGTTCTTTACAAAAGATGCTAATTTCAATAACATTGAAAGTAGACCCACTGTAGGTTTATACTAGACATCATGTAGTAATGTGTCTTGGACAGAAACTATCAGTTCAAATAATGAAAAAGAGGTCCAGAGAAGTGAAGCAAGTTTTCCTTGTTCACGCCGCTAGTAAGTCCAGGTTCAAATTTCGCAGAAAAGATCTAGGCAATCATACATCTGAGTCCAAAAAAAAAGAAAAAAAATTCTACAGGATGGCTACGATGAAAGATTCTCCATTAAAGACCTACAGTTTTTAGCACTTCAGATGTGTGGATTTCACACATCTCTGAGGCCAAATAATTAATAAATAAACAGAGTGTTCTTACCAAAGTTTTTCATTAACATGACTCACCTGGGTTAATGTTGAGATTACCTTTTTTAAAATTTTTGGACCAGATCCATAACACTGTGGCACGTTGAGGTCATCAGGGGAGAGAGGAGTGAGGAGGAAAAGAGCATGTGTTGGTCACACTTGTGCCAAGGCAAAAGAGACTCTGGAGAGTTGTGCCATGTCTCACAAAAAGGTTACAGCTGCTAAAGGGCCTACAGATTTCAGCTGATGTTGGCAATGCTGCTATCGAAGTTAGGCACCCTTTTTCTAGATCATTTTCTTCCTATCTTAATATGGAAGAAAAGAGCTCATTCATCCTTTTTTTTTTTTTTTTAATTGAACACCTTCATTGATCACCTACTTATGTGCTTGCTAAGTCACTTCAGTCATGTCTGACTCTTTGCGACCCTATAGACGGTAGCCCACCAGGTTCCTCTGTCCATGGGGTTTCTCCAGGCAAGAATACTGCGGTGGGTTGCCATTTCCTTCTCCAGGAGATCTTCCTAACTCAGGGATTGAACCCACATCTCTTAAGTCTCCCGCATTGGTGGGCAGATTCTTTACCACTAGCACCACCTGGGAAGCCCATTCATTTTCTTTTTTAACTGAAGAGATTTATTGATCACGTACTTAATAGGTGTTAGATCTGGAGTCAGACAGAAGGGTTCTATGCATGGAGCAGTCGCTGTCCTAAGAGGGAACTGGATCAGCCTTTAGGTAAGTAAGGGCATGCAGCAGTAGCAGCAGGGCTATGTGCTCAGAACGTGAGTGTACTCACTCACTTTGGAAAGCTCCCAGAAGACTTCAGGGAGGAAGTGCTTCAGTTAGGGTTTGCAGGGATGAATAGGAGTTTTACAGGCAAAGAAGAAAAAGAACATATCAAGACAGACGTTTGCCCAAAAGCATGGTGATGGCAGAGCTCTGTGAAGCTACTATAACAGTAAGGAGTGGGCTGTTAATCTTAGGTAACAAGCTAAGGAGTGTGTGACTTTCTTTTAGTGAATGGGGACGTAACTTTCAGGAGCTTATGATCTTTTACTCACGAAACTCTTAGTAGAGCCAGGATATGGACAGGGCCCTGACCCGTGCAGAAGTCAAGCACTTTGGACCCAGGGCAGTGTGGGGAATCTGTGCCACTCCCCAGTCAGAGTCAAGCCATTGCCCGCCTCACGTATACTGGACAGTGTGTTTTTAACTCACAGTCTGTTTGCAGTGCGCTTTATAATACTGTGATCTTTCACAACCACTGGTCTGTGAGTTGAGCTCCAGGGGCCTGGCTCCCTGGCACACTCCTCTTCACACACTCCAAGCATAGTGCACATTTCAGGCCTTACATGGACTTCCGTAGAGAAGACACTCTTCTGAGCTGGACCTGGAAGGCTTTTGATTGGTGCTCTTAAGGTATCTTGTACCTGTGAGCAAAACCTCAGAATGGCAGGTTGGTTCAGGGAACTGAAAGCTAGGTGTCCTTTTTGATGACGATAAAATGGATTAAGGTGATGATCATGTGTCGTGATAAAAAAAGTTAGGGCCACATGATGGGACCACACTGAATAGTTTGACCTTTAGACTGTAGTCAGAAGTCTTGAAGCAGTAGAGGGGCTAAACCAGAGCCGAGTTTCAAGTAGCCGTGTACAGGATCCGTTAGAAAGAACACCCAGAGGCATACAGTATGAAGGCTAGGTAAATTATTCCTTAGAGGATTAAAAAGGTGATTGTATAGCATCTCTTTTTGCTTCATAAAGAATGAGCCATTAGAAAAACTGTATTCATCTATGTATTTATTATTTCCTTCTAGAAATAAATAAGTATAACAAAAAGAATTTCCCTCCTACATTAGGGATTGTTAACCTTCAGTCTATAACATTAGTCAATTTTACTTGCTATCTCTGACCCTTGTTGTCTAATGCAGAGGTGTGGTTTGTTAGCACTCCTGCTCAGCAGTGTTTTATGGGGCCATCACTTGATAATGTTATCAGCTGCCGTTGACTGATAGGAACTCGGGGAAGATGGGACCTGAGTTACTGACAGACGTTTTGAAGGGATTCAGGGAATAAGTTCTGACCAATCAGGGTTAACACAGCCTTCGTCTGTGTATTCTTCCTTCTAAAGCTGTCCCTTGTAAGCCTCTGAGTGAGTGCAGACAAGGGGTATTTTATTTTAGGAACTTGCCGCTGTTCACCTCCTGAAGGCCATCAGTTCATTTTGTAAACCTTTAGATCAGGAACATGCAGTACCAGCCCCTAACAAACCAGAACACGCAGTACCAGCCCCCAACAGTCATTCTGGTGATTTTCCATGTTGGTTGGTGCTGATCTCTGGTCAGTGATTTATACTAGGGATTAACTGAGACACTGGTGTCTAAACTTCCTCTGGGACAATTTTGAATGCTCTTTTCCCTGAGCCTTCCTTCACCCCGAGTCTCAGCCTTGTACCCCTCTCCCACTCCAGTTCTCCATCCCTCTCATTTAATTATTCATTCCATCACCGTATGCTCTCTGAGGACCCATTGATTTTTGGCACTAGGAGTACAGTGGTGAGTGAAAACACAGGGTCTGTGCTCCTCTGGAAATTCGTGTCTTTAATGGGGGAGACAGGTGATCATCATACAGTCTTTCAGATAAATGGAACTTGGCAGCTGTGATGCATGCCATGAGTGAGAGGCATGGAGAGGCGTAGATGACTGTCCTCATGGGTGAGCGTCCTTCACAGATGTAAGCTCCCTAAAGGCAGAGATGACGCCATCTCTTTACACCCAGAACCCTAATATGTTGCTTGTGCCCTGTAGGTGCGTGGGTGTCTGACTAGTAGGTGACTGGCCAGCTTTGGTAGACCTCCTTTCTTTCCCAGTGTTGCTGGGACGATGCAGCAGCGTGGGAGAAATGTTAATTATTAACTCTTCACAGGTTAGTGAATAAAAACGGTCTACTGCCTCCTCTGGCAATATGCATAGATACAGACTCCCGGGTTTTAGCAGGATAGGGTCACTAAACATGTTCTGTAGACCTCTCCCTCACTGCTGACACTTGGTTCCCGCAGTGTATGCTACATTTGTGCTTTTTGGTTGTTGGCTTTTATATGCTAAGATCCTTTTTCCTTTAATACGAGCCTCAGGTCACACAGAGGGGTCCATGGCTGGAAAGTATTTTAACACTGTCTCGTGGAATCTTGCCTAAGAATTGATTGATTGTTCAGTCGCTCAGTCATGTCTAACTCTTTGCAACCCCATGAATGGCAGCACGCCAGGCTTCCCTGTCCTTCACCATTTCCCGGAGCTTGCTCAAACTCAGGTCCATTGAGCCAGTGATGCCATTCAACCATCTCATCCTCTATCATCACTTTCTCATCCTGCCCTCAATCTTTCCCAGCATCAGGGTCTTTTCAGATGAGTCAAACTTCACATCAGGTGGCTGAAGTATTGGCGCTTCAGCTTCAGCATCAGTCCTTCCAGTGAATATTCAGGATTGATTTCCTTTAGGATGGACTGGTTTGATCTCCTTGCAGTCTAAGGGACTCTCAAGAGTCTTCTCCAACACCACAGTTCAAAAGCATCAGTTCTTCGGCATTTAGCCTTTTTTATGGTCCAATTCTCACATCCATACATAACTACGGGAAAAACCGTAGCTTTGACTATACGGATCTTTGTCAGCAAAGTAATATCTCTGCTTTTTAATACACTGTCTAGGTTTGTCATAGTTTTTCTTCCAAGGAGCAAGTGTCTTTTAATTTCGTGGCTGCAGTCACCATCTGCAGTGCTTTTGGAGCCCAAAATAAATAGTTTCTCACTGTTTCCATTATTTCCCCATCTATTTGCCTTGAAGTGATGGGACCGGATGCCATGATCTTAGTTATTTGAATGTTGAGTTTCTACGCTTGATCTTAGCCAAAAGGCCGAGAAGCGATGAATGTTGAGTTTCAAGCGAGTTTTTTCACTCTCCTCTTTCACCTTCCTCAAGAGGCTCTTTAGTTCCTCCTTGCTTTCAGCCATAAGGGTGGTATTCTCTGCATATCTGAGGTTATTAGATATTGCTAACAATATTGCTAGAGGTTGCTATTTCTCCCAGCAATCTTGATTCCAACTTGTGCTTCGTGAAAGTGAAAATCGCTCATTCATGTCCAACTGTTTGCGACCCCATGGACTATACAGTCCATGGAATTCTCCAGGCCATGCAGTCCGGCATTTTGCATAATGTGCTCTGCATATAAGTTAAATAAGCAGGGTGACAATATACAACCTTGATGTACTCCTTTCCCAATTTGGAACCAGTCTTGTTCCATGTCCAGTTCTAAGAGTTGTTTCCTGACCTGCATACAGGTTTCTCATGAGGCAGGTCAGGTGGTCTGGTATTCCCATCTCTTTAAGAATTTTCCACAGTCTATTGTGATCCACACAGTCAAAGGCTTTAGCATAGTCAATGAAGCAGATGTTTTTCTGGAATTCTGTTGCTTTTTCTGTGATCCAGTGGATGTTGTCAGTTTGATCTCTGGTTCCTCTGCCTTTCTAAATCCAGCTTGAACATCTGGAAGTTCTCAGTTTACATACTATTGAAGCCTGGCTTGGAGAATCTTGAGCATTACTTTGCTGACATGTGAAATGAGTACAGTTGTGCGGTATTTTGAACATCCTTTGCATTGCCCTTGATTGGGACTAGAATGAAAACTGATGTTTTCCAGTCCTTTGGCCATTGCTGAATTTTCCATATTTGCTGGCATACTGAGTGCAGCACTTTCACCGCATCATCTTTTAGGATTTGAAATAGCTTAGCTGGAATTTCATCACCTCCACTAGTTTTGTTCTCAGCGATGCTTCCTAAGGCCCACTTGACTTCGCACTCCAAAGTATCTGGCTGTAGTTGAGTGATCACACTGTCATGGTTATCTGAGTCATTAAGATCTTTTTTGTATAGTTCTTCTGTGTATTCTTGCCACCTCTTCTTAATATATTGTGCTTCTATTAGGTCCATACTACTTCTGTCCTTTTCTGGGCCCATCTTTGCATGAAATGTTCCCTTGGTATCTCCAATTTTCTTGACGAGATCTCGTCTTTCCTATTCAGTTGTTTTCCTCTGTTTCTTTGCAGTGTTCAGTAAGGAAGCCTTTCTTATCTCTCCTTGCCCAAGATAGTCCTTTGTCAATCGCTGCCTCATTGGGCGTTGCAGCCTTGTGGTGTCATCACTTTGTAGAAGGCATCTTTCTTTGCTTCTTCCCACTAGGTCATCTTTTTCTACTTTCTGCTGATGATTGTCAAATTGGATTATAGGGACATAGGAGCCTTTTATGCTCCTAGTGACAATTCATTCCATAAATATTGAGCTGCCTGGGATGCGGAGGCAGAAGAAAAGATGGATGCCATTGGGTTTGTTTGGTTTTGGTGCTTTCGCCTTATGGGATTTTAGTTCCCTGAGCAGGTGTCAAACCTGGGCCCTTGGCCATGAGGGTGGGGAGTCCTAACCACTGTGCCACTGGGGAATTCCCTCCCTGGTTCTTGTTCTCAGTGACTTTATGACCTGGTTGGAGCCATGGCATGTGCCAAAATGATCGAATAGAGGGCCGGGGGAAAAGAAATGAACCAGCAGCAGAGAGGCCAGGGTCAAGGGCAGTGTATGTTTAGGGAGAGGGGCAGCCACTTCCAGCTGGAAGGCTGATGAAGGACAAGGCATTTGAGATGTAGGCAGAATCCCCACATGTTGTAATGGACAAGGAGATGCAGGCTGTGAAAGAAATTGTGTAGTCAGGTACAGAGCTCAGACATCTCGGGGTGTTAACAAGAAGCAGTCTTACAGTGCCCTGGGTCCAAGTTAGGGATTGTGAAGGGGTGTGGAAGACGTGATGGCTACAACCATAGCACTGGTGCCTGTGTGATACAGCTTTGGTGTAGCAATCAGAAGCTTGAGTGTTCTTTCTGATTCTCATTCTTTCAACATGGGAAAAACGTGTGGGGTTTCCTCCCTTGCCCTCCCAGCAAAGAGTGGGCCAAATGGTACCTTAGTGCAAGCCTCTTCCCCAGACCAGGATATGTGTTTGCCTTCCGACTGGCCGCAGCCAGGAAAGAGGAGGTTCCATTTATTGCTTCTTTCTTTGTGGCTCCCTGACTCCATTCAATTACAAAGTGACTCTTACACTGTTAAAGCCGAGTGTCTCTGGGCTACAATTTCTAGCCACAGACCCTGCATTTGCTGTGCCTCAAACATGACCTTGAGGCCACATCCCATTACACACAAGCCCACAACAACGTTAACCAGCTTTCTCTCTGGGTAAGACAGCACAAACTCCATGCCTTTCTGCTGGCACCTCTGTCTCTATTGCCCCTTTAGCAGAAAATTTCACGGCAATCTAGGAGGCTGGAGAAGCCAATGATGGCCTCACTTTCAACTGTGTTATGTTATTTAGGAGAAAGGAAAAAGGAAATAAAAACTAGATTGCAGTGCCTGGTGAGTATCACAGTATAAAGCGACAGGTCAGGCTGTATTTGTTTTTGCTGCTGCCTCTTGCCTGTGGGAAAAGCAAGGGCGACTGCAGCTGCAGCATCTCAGATTTAAAGCTGTGATACAGTGTGTGTTTCTAAGACACTGTGTGCGACAGAGGAGCTGTGGTACAATGACACCTAGTGGTGAAGTGTGACATTGCCACTCAGCTCTATAAGCTATTACAGGCATTTACAGAGAAGGGCTCCCCTGGCGGATCACTGGTAAAGAATCTGCCTGCATTGCAGGAGACCCGGGAAGATCCCCTGAAGGAGGGCATGGCAACCTACTCTAGTACTCTTGCCTAGAGAATCCAGAGGAGCCTGGCAGGCTGCTGTCCCTAGGGTAGCTCAGGGTTGGACATGACTGAAGTGAGTAAGCAGCTGCAGCATCAAGAAGAATGAAGGAACTGAGTCGTGGATACCGTGAATGTAGAATCTGGAGATTTCTGGGCTCAGAAAGACAGAGTGCGCAGTGGTCAAGGGGGGCTTGAGGATCAGCATGCCTGGTTTTTAAGCCGCAGTTTCCTCTGTATATTTTTTAAATGCTGCTTCCTCTATCTAAAAAGATCTTCGGCCTACCCCCTCCATTCTGCCTGTCAAAATCAGGCTTATCACTCTAGTTAATGATAATGCACACTGAAGAATGTAGGGAGGTTATCATGCCTGCCATTTATTTTGAAACGCAGCAACAACAGAAAACAGTAAGTTGGCTCAGTGGATGGACAGAGGAATGGACAGATGGAGTGACACGTTCTAAAGCAAATGTAGAAAAAGTGAATGGTAGGGTCTGAGTCGTGGGTGTATATAGTGTTCACTGTGAAACTGTCTCTGGAAGACTTCTGTATGTTGGAATTTTTTCATAATAAAATGTTGGAGGAAAGGGCTTCCCTGGTGGCTGAGACAGTAAGGAATCTGCCTGCAATGCAGGAGACTGGCGATTGATCCCTGGGTCGGGAAGATCTCCTGGAGAAGGGAATGGCTTACCCACTTCAGTATTCTTGCCGGGATAATTCCATGGACAGAGGCGCCTGAGGGGTTATACAGTCAATGGGGTGCTGGAGAAAGTATAATCTGTCTTTAAAAGCTAGCTTCTATTCCAGTACTTTGGGAAAGACTTTCTAGATTGATGGAATTATTTATGACTGATGACCCACGTGTGTGGCTAGAGCCACTGTCAGTGGCCGTCTGACTGGTAGAGCTGATCTCCTCGATCTTAGCCTGTGTTTTGGACAGTGAACTCCTTGTGAAGAGCAGACTAGGCTGTCTTTAAGTATCGGCTACATCAGACAGGCATCATGTAAGGCACAAAGGAGAGATGGTTCCGAGTTTCATGTCCTTGGTTGGAGAATTCTGTACCTCAGTTGTCATGTGTGTGTGTACTCAGCGTCTCACTCTTTGTGACCCCATCGTGGACTACAGTCCATGGAATTTTCCAAGCAAGAATACTGGAGCAGGTTGCAGTTTCCTACTCCTGGGGATCTTCCCGACTGAGGTAGATTGAGGGTTCGAACCTGTTTCTCTTGGGTCTCCTGCACTGCATGCACATTTTTCACCACTGCACCACCTGGGAATCCCTTCTGTTCCTTAGTACCATGAGTCAAATCTAGGGCTTTGAATTGTATGGATCCACACCATTTGGAGGGTCATGCTCTAGAAATATAAATAGGGCTCAGAATGTCCTATGAAGGTTGCTAACAAGAATTCATTCAGAACCAGGCACCCAGAAAGAGACTCCAAAATCATTTGGAATGACATACTTGTTTCCTTAAAGAGTAAGCATATTATAATTCTGGGAAGATTTAGAATATAAAATTTTTAATATAATCAATACCATAGTGTGTATATTTTTATTTTAAGGATTTGTGCATATGAGTTCTTCAGTATGCATGTTTAAAATAATTTGGCTCATATAACAGGTTAGTCTGTATTTCCAAATTAAAATGTGCAATGAAGTAATTGACTTAGACTTGATTTTGGGAAGGGTTGAAGTCTTAACTAGATTTGTAAGCAATGCTGGCACACTCAAGAGAATTTATTAGGTTTCTAAGAGTTGTTTAAGGGAAGGTTTTGTAAGTTAAACAGTTCTAATATTTAAAAAATTAAATTAATTATAGATTAAGTACATAGTTTAAATGTTTGAAGGAGTTTAACTAGGTTTGTAAAATGGACCAAACATTAATCCAGTGGCCCTTTGAAAGTGGTTATAAAAATTATAGGATATGTAAGTCGAATTGAAAATGTAAAGATAAACTAGGACATTTTAAAAAAATAACTAAACAGATGAAATAAACATATTTAAAGCCAAGTAAACCTGACTAATGTTTCTCTGCACAAAACCACCCTTACCATCATTAAAAAAAAAAAAAGCTCACATAAAATAAAGTGACTGATGCTGCGCTTTGAGTTCACGGTAGATGCTTGGTATTAGTGGAATCTGAATTTATAATTTGAATCAACAATATTCCTTTTGGTGAGGAAAGAAGAAACACATAGCAACCTCAAGTCGATTACTCTTCTTGGCTTGAAACATGGTTTGAAAGAAGATAGAATTTTGAAAGGGGATCTTGCTCCTGTAAAGAACGGGGACATGAGAGTCATGACAGACTTTCCATGATACGACGTAGCGTCGTGCTCAGCACACAGTAGATGCTCAGTGAGGGCCTCTTGTAGTAGTGATTTTTAGAAGCGCTTTAATCAAAGTATGAGTTGACATTGTTTATGCTACTGCATAAACCAAAGGGTGTACAGTCAAACGTGGCTATCCTGGGTACCGATCTCATCCATTCAACCAAATGCCATAAGAAATTAAAAACTGGAGATATAAGTTATAGGCCACTTGGATCAAGCTATTCTGTCTGCTTTCAGAGAAAATAAGCAAGTCTGGGGCCAGGAGGCGTTTTTGCCATCTGGACAAGGTTCAGATGAAATTGCATGTAATTCAGAGCCCTAGATTTATTTCATCCCAGCCACTCAGCCCTGAACAGGGTGCACCGTGAGGCCCAAGCTGGAGGATGCTTGGCCCCTCTGCAGACGTTGTCATTTAGGTCTGACTTCTGGTAATTAGGCACTCCTAGCTGGGCTCTGCTGTCAGCCAGCCTTTGAGACAAATTGCAAAATCTGTACAGCCATCTGAGAGATGGAGAAGTAGACCCAATGACACTACAGGGGATATTGGTAGTTCTCAAAAGTTGAAAGAGAATGCTTTGAGAAGCAATCCTCAGAACTGAATTTAGAGGTCCTTTTCCTGTGGTTAAAGAGTAAGTTCAGTCAGTCACAGAATCAGGATTGACGACTCAAAGGTGGAAATGATAGACTTCATCTAACAAAAATGAACTGCAGTAGAAATAAATGTAATGTTTTATATTTGGATCTGAAAAATCCAACTATGCATGAAAAGACTGGGAACAGAGCTAGGGATATATCTGAGAAGTAGCTCATATGAAAAAGACCTTGGAATTAATTGACTTCAGTTAACAGTTAATTGTAATCTCCCCAAATCTAGTGCAGTGCTGGGCTGCATCAACAAAGATGGAATATTTAGGACGAGGCAGATGCCTATAGTTCTGGACTCCAGGCTGTGAAAGGAAACGACAAGGATGGTCACAGGATGGAGGTGGGAGTGTTCCAAACTTTGTCACAGATAACAAAGGAACAGGAAAGGTTTAGCTTGGATAAAGCGCTGCTGGAGGACCTTAAAGCTGTCAGAGTTTTCTGTGCATTAGGAACTAACCTTCTTCTTGTTAAGAGAAACAGAAGAATCCCGGGGTGGGGGTTGGGGGGCGGTGAGGGTGGGTAGCAGGGTGGTGGTGGTGAAAGTTACAGGAAACCTCAAATAAGACTTTATCCTTCAATATGATTTAAGGTAGAACGGGCTTTTTCCTTCATTCTAGAACTGCTGGCTTCTGTAAGGACTCAGACTTTTAGGGGTGGGAAAGGGTGGCTCAGAAGTCACCAAGATTCCACAATTCCTTTGCCTTCCAGCAGTGACTATGTTCTGCACGCTCCTAACACAGGCAGGTGGAGAACAGAGCCATAATTATAGGAATGTTCTAGGCAGCAATGGGAGAGGTTTTTTGAATTATTAGGCAAGATTCCCATCAAGACACTCTCACCAGAGCATTCAGTTCTTTTCTCTGCTGGGGAGGCCTGAGGCATGCAGTTCTTCCCTTTCACCAGAGGCTGTGTTAGTGTCTCCTTTTTGCTTTCTGTGTGCCCAGCAGTGCACCATGAGCTGGGAAGACAAAAACTCTTGCTGTCTTCAGCTATGCAGGATGTGGAGAGTGAGACAGTACACACAAATTAGACCACTAGCTACACTGTTAGGCTTAAAGTGACAGTTTGGACCCATGTGTCCTGTATGAGTGCATTTTTATTTCATGTAGTATTTGTAATACATTTCCCCACTTGGCTTTGGGGATTTATTTTCCCATTTATATTATAGTTCAGGTCATCTGTTTGAGATTTCTCAGTGTCTTGGTGCAGTAGGGACAGGAGGCATTTGTTTATACTTTAAGGCACTTTCCCCTGAAAGTTATGAAGGATGGAAAAGATTGAGTCATTTTTTTCCTCCCCACTGACAGTTTTGTGTATGGTTTATTACTGATTCAGTGACTACCTTTGGGGGCTATCTGCCTTCATACTGTAACTTCTTTTCCTTGTGTTTCTGTGGTCACAGCAGTTCATCCTCTCATGGCTATAATGACACTAACTGGAGTTAGTGTAGAAGAGTACACTACACCCATGAGTAGAAACCTGGGTGAGAAGGAATGGATATGAAAAATAAAACCAGACCGGAAGCTGGTCTGTGTGCTTCCACACTAATCCTTGTATTTGTTTACACAAGTGACCATCCCTTTAGGGACAAGCATGCAAAAAACAAAAGGCACATTTTAACTGCTGATTGTAGTTCATAATTAAATTCCCTTCTTCCTAATTTCCCTTAGTAAATATTTTCTGCAAAAATTATACTTTTAATTTTTCTAGCATTAATAAACTTACAGATACAACTTAAAAATTCTTGATTCCGAATTCTAGTCTTAGCATTCAGAGGCTTTTTACACCTCACCCCGGCCCCACTCACACACCAAAGTAACCTACTTTATTGTAAATTCTTCTTTCTTTCAGGTAGGAATGAATTGATAGCCAGATACATCAAACTCAGGACAGGGAAGACGAGGACCAGAAAACAGGTAAAATAACCAACCTGGAAATTGTGCATGTCAGCGAATGGCCCACGGAGGCATTTTGGCTGCAGTGGCTGTCTGTGCTTTGGCTCCTAGGAGCCCCCAACTGGAGTTCCCTGTAAGGACGTCAGTGTTGTAGGTGTTTGAAATTGGCTCCATTTTTGCCGTTCCTCATTTCAGTGACCTTTTATTCCATGGTCTCTGGAGTTCCTTCTATACACATATGGAAAAGTTTCACTTTTCCTTCTATACACAGGAGTGTATGAACTGCTCCTGTATACTAAATCTTCAATTTTCTTTCCCAAACTGTGCATCTGCAAACATTGTAAAAGCTGCAGGTGCAGATACACTTTGCAAGTCATGAAATTTTGAGATTTTGCGCATTGTAAAATCCTGGAACAATTACATATTAGTCATCATTTCACTGCAAAAGTAACACTAGCAGCCGTGAGCATTGGCCAGAACATGAGGCTGAATGATGTGCGTCCAGGGAACTGTTGCTCCTCAAGCTATGGCTTTTTGTCAGTAGCTGCTGTGACTGAAATGAAGTTACAACTTAAATACCTTTGTGCAGCGCTGGGTCGGGAATTTTCCTCTGCCCTCCCATCAGGGCCGGCGCTCTTCACTCCTTGTGATGTAAAGCAGCCCAAACCTCTGACCCAGTTCAGAACTGGAATGGATGAGAAATTAGCGTTTAATGAAAAGCAGAAAAAGAAAGAAATGGAAAAGGGGGAGGGAAATCAAACCAAGCTCATGGGTGAGTTCTTAACAAGAAAAAAAAAGAAATATTTATAATATGTGTTTCGGTGTTGACTAACTATGCTACCTGATTCGGCATGAATTTTAAAAACTTATAATCAAACCAAAAGGCGAGCTCAGTTGTGCGCTTGTGAAACCCTGAGCAGCAGATTCCAGTCCTCTGCTTGGGTGATGAGTTGTTTTTCTGAGCGTTTATGACGGGGAGAGCTTTCCCCAGGAATGCCCCGGTGCCCCCGCCGGGAGCCCACTGCTGAGTCAGCGCAGAGGCAGGTGGCCTCCCGCCAGTGCTCTGAGGCAGGGCATTGTCTGTTCAGTGAATGTCTCCCCCTCTGTGGCCCACAGCAAGCCAGTAGATCACATCAAAACAAAATTCGGGTGAAAGCAGGAGCCGGATGGAGAGGTGAAGAGGATGGGGGAGTTCCTGCTTCTCTGTACTTAAAAGAAAAAAAAAATGCAAAAGCAAATAGAAAGAAAAAATTGATAATTGACACTGGAAAACAAAGTTAGAGATAAGCGGATCAATTATTATCATAAAGCCTGTTTTTAAGGTCATTAGAGTGTTTGAAATCAAGTAATGACCTCACAGTCCGAGTCTCTGAACTTCTAAATGGAAGCTTCTAAATTTCTGAAACAGACAAATCTAATTCCCAACATACTGAAAGTCCTGGACCTGAGCTGTCTGCTGATCTGTGAGCTCTGGTCATGTGCCCAACCCCTTCAGTGAGGGGAGGCTTCTAAATTTAACCAAGTCCTGCTGAAAGAGATGCAAATTTGTTTACCCAGTGGAATCATTGTGTTTCAGAAGCCCGGCTTGGCTCGGTTTCCACACCCCGGCATCCTGGGGATGTTTTTAGGCAGCAGTTGGTGATACCTCTCCAATGTGAATTTGTTGTTCAGCAAATCCGTGTGGTTTTTCAACCCAGATTTTTAACAGGATGGCTGGCTGGCTGTATTCACACTTTTCGCTTTGTAATAATATGCAAATCCACTTGGCGCCCAGTCAATACCCAAAAGAGTGGAAGGATTAAAGATATTTATAAGGGCAAAAAAAAAAAAAAAGCTCTGCTAACTGGGTCTTTCCATTTCTCTTTGAGATCTAATTTACATGTCAGTATTATTTTAACATTTGCTACAGAATCCAGAGCTCTTAATGAGATCAGAATACAACTGACAGCTTCAGCTTTTTGATTCTGCAGAATGTGCTAATTTATGGATAGTCTCTTCTAAATTGAGAAAAAGGGATTTTCCCTCCTGATACTGAGAAGCTATAAATATTTTCATTTACCTCTACCCCCACCTTTTAAATTTTATAAAGAAAACAACCCCACTCTCCCCCTCTCATCCCATGGCCCGCAATTTCTCCTGGGTGAGAAAACTAATATTAGCTTCAACTTTCATCCTGAATCCAGTCACTGCAGTGATGACCCAGTCTGAAAAGCTTAGAGCAGCGCTGGGGGCTTGGTGTCTGGCTGGGACTGTGTATTCCTAACTGCAGAGCTTTGTTGAGATGCAAATAACCTCCCCCCCCACCCCCCACCCTGAAACCCTCCCAAGGAGTAGCGATTTTATATTTGATTTCCTTTTTTTTGTTTTGTTTTGTTTTGTTTTGTTTCCCCTCATAAACCCGAACAATGTAGGTGTCTAGTCATATACAGGTCTTAGCAAGAAAGAAAGTTCGAGAAATTCAAGCCGCCATTAAGGTACGTCTGGCTTGCCCAGTTGTAGGGGGCTTTTCATCTCCATGGTTACAGGCTTTTCCTTTGTTTTCCTCCCTTCCCCTACCCTGCAGGTGTCTAGTCACATTCAGGTTCTTGCCAGAAGGAAATCTCGTGATTTTCATTCCAAGCTAAAGGTATGCGCTTTCCTGCTTTTTGGCTTGTGGTTGCTATGCATCTCACTTCCTGTTTTCCATGGTGACTGGTGAATGCCTGGTGCTGGGATTCTGGTAACCTAGTTTCCTCGCATGTGAGAGCTGTTTACATTTCTTTGTGTCTAATCTCTCTGTTTCTGTACTACCCTCACATTAAGCTCAGAGTGTGTGGTGTGTGTGTGTGCGTGTGCGTGTGTGTGTGTCCCCCTAATAACACTGCAAATGCAGCAGAGAGCTAGTCTTGATAACTTTTCAGCACAGAAACATTGCTTTTTTTCAGTCGTCAAATACCTACCAAGAAGCACTGAGCTAAGAGGGAAAAAAAGTTCAAGAGATGTAAAGTTGGTGTAGAAATTATAAATGAATCATTTCCAAGAGATCATCATGAAATTACTTTTTGAAATATTTAGAAATTATTTTAAATTTGTGTTTTTGATGTATTTTCAATACCTAATGAAAAATACATCTTCATGGAATTTTTTATGTGTTCTTCCAACAGAGAATATTTTCTGCCAGATTTCTTCCACATTTCTTAATAATATTTTTTAAGTGTGTGGCTTTGTTAATTAAAATAGAAATTTGAGGTGAGGCCTTAAAAAACAAAAGATAGATCTTAGAGATGAGAAAGCTTTTGATCAAATCCATGTTTGCAATTCTGTTTATACTTGAATTTAATTTTTTTTTTGTACATGTGCCTCATTTCCTAGTCTTTTAAAATATATTTCATAGCAAAAACAGAGGCATGGACAGTTTTAAAATGCAAATTCTCCTTGTTTTCTCCCTTTCCAAAGTTTGCAGTAAAGTACACATGACTCTTTTTTCCCCCCAGTGTCCTGTTTTAGAAATGCAAAGGGATTACAGTTTGCATGGAGGAGCTTTATAATAAAAATGAATCCATAACCCATATTGTTGTCTTTCTACCATGCCTGTTTTTGGTTCTCTTTTGATTCCCGCCCCCCCCACCCATATTAAGTAAATTTGTACGTTTGTTCTAAGCTAAAGAACAAAGTGTAATTTCACAGCCCTAAGTGGTGAACGCCAGGACTCTTCCCAAGGTCCTCCAACTTTTTAAATGCAAACAAGGCTGGCTGTGGAATAGGACTAGTGACCAGGAAGGTGCATTTGGTGTGCCCTCTGCAGTGGGCAGCATGCTGGCTCGCTCGCACGTGTGGCTGATGGTGGCTGGCTTTTAGCTGCACTGGCTGAGCAGTTGGAAGACTAAAATAACTTCATAGCTCCTGCTTTTTAACCACAGGTGCAGTCCTTTCTATGTGGATGTAACCACCCCAGTGTTTGCTCAAGTTCTCGCTCTGTTTCTAGTTTCCCTAACGGATTAATGATGTACAAAGAAGTTTATAGACATCAACTTTATGTTTCCATCTGCGATGTTTTAAATTGCTCTGTTTCTGCACTGTGTGGTTCCTGTATGCTCACCAGGGCACACAGCCCTAGACCGAAAGCCCTGTAAATGGTGGATAAAGCTCTCCCGGTCAGAGGGGATCCCTATGGGATTCCACAAGCACTCTTTTTCTCTCTTGGGGACTTTACAAATCTTCCTCAGTGGAAACAGTTTTGCCGTTACCTTCTGCGTATACATACATACCAACACACAGTTGTATTTGTGTTTGTTCTTTTAAAAAAAAAAAAAAATGACCTCTCCCCACTTTTGGCCAGCACCGGACCATTTCCTCTGGAGCAGGCACGAGGGGGAGGCAGAAACAGAGGCAGTGGGGTAGCAAGGCTCTCGGCATTTCAGCTCCAAGAACCACCTCCATCTTCTTACAGTTCCTCTCCTTCCTGCCTACCTCATTATTCTGGGAAAAATGGAGGCCTTTGTTCTTCCCATCAGCTAATACCAGTTGAGTGTTCCAGGCATGGCGCTCATCATGGTGGGCAGCTAACAACCAACCCTCTATTCATAGAGCTGGCCATGGAAATGGGAATGTAAAATACAGGGCACTGTAGGGTAAGTGTTAGCAGAGAGAGCCAAAGTGAAACGTGCAGGGAATCCTAGGGCCCAGTTGCATGGACCATGTCTGCTGAGTCTGGGGATGAAAGGAGGAGTTAGTGCAGCGCAAAGCCTCATGTATTCTCTCACATTAGCTCACTACAAAGCGAGTTCCGTTCTTCAGATTTTGAGCAATACTATTGAGAAAACCAGGTCTCCAAAGGTTCAGTTAACTCACCAAAAGCCACCCAGTGTAGGAATAGGCCAAGTCACGATTTGAACTCAGATCTTTCTGGATTCTGAGCCGCTGTTCTTTCAGACGGGGTTTCATCTGGCAGAGGCTAAAGTGGTTTTTAAGCAACAAGCTTCATGTCAGTGTATGGGGTAGACAACCTGTTACCACCCCTCATGCCCCTTGGAGCTGGGCAGACAGCCCTGCTTCCCATAATCCCTCAGCCTCCACATTTTAGACGTAAGATGATTTTTAAACTTTGAGCCGTTGGTGAAAACAGTGTGGGCTTAATTTGGGATTGATGCTGTGCTGATAATCAGTAAGACAGGGGCGAGATGCGTTCCTCGCTGCAGAGCGGCTGCATCCCCACTCGGAGGGAGTCAGGACGGCCAAGGAGAATAAGGCCGCCTGTCACCTGCCTGCCTTGATGCTGCTGCCTTCATCTCCCATGGGCATTTTATGCTAAAGATGCTCTCCTTCATCTTCCTAACCAGCCCTTCCCGGGAAGTGGGCTCAGCCCCATGAGCCTGGTAGGAGAGGTACATCTCCCCACTCGATCTGCACTTCCCTGTTCAGCTCTGGAGTCTAATAGCCACGGGAGACAGGGATGAGCATCCTCACCAAGTTCCTGGTGGGGTCAGGCTGATAGCCTCTGTCTTCTTGGCCTCCCAAATAAACTCACTGATGAAAGTTGAAGTCATCCCAATAGACAAAAAGGAGAGCTTCTGAGCAGGGGTGGGGATGGCAGGAAATATCCAGACCCATAAGAGGGGCCTTGCTTTGTCTGAGGTGATGTGACCAGGCTTCCTGGAGGAGGTGCTGTTGACTGACCATCTCAGGACCTGTCCTTGCTGTGCCTGCCCAGCCAGGCCCCTCCCCATTTCTCCACATGCTCAGCAGTCAAAGGATTTCTGTTCTCTGGGGTGGACAGGCCTGTGGCCCTCCTGTGAAGACTGTAGTTGAGTTTCATTTCTGTCCTCCCTCGGAGTTTGAAAAAGCAGTTTACTCATAGCCAGGGCCAGAGCCGGGTATGGCTTCCAGGGTGCCCTCCTGCCTGTGAGTCTGTCTTGACTTTCCTCAGAAGGGTGCGGGAGAATTCTTTAGGCTAATGGTTTTCTAGCCTTTTTAAAGTAGCAAAATTCACATTTCAAATTGAAATCTTACTTGAAAATTTCAATATATGAAAATGTAAAACCTGTTTTAGCTAGAACGCTCACTCTCTCATCCTTAGCAGCGGCCTCTTTGGCTGGTTCTGTTGAATGAGGTTTGAAAACCCACTGCTTTAGACGGAAGGTAAAGGAAAGGGCCATCCCTTTCAGCCATTCCTCTGACTGTCTTTATATAGGACAGCTTCTGAAAGCCCACATTTTCTGAGTCCCATAGCCTATTCTGCCATATTCTTCTGAAGGAAACAGGCTGGAGAGAGAGTGGTTATTCTCATGTCAGTCACAAATGAGTCATTCTAGCTACAGAAATCACACTCCTGAGAATCTGTTAGGATGAGTTTCAGAGATTGGCTTTAGGCTTTTGCTAAGTGCAGTGTTTCTCAAAGTGCTTGTTTGTGAGCCAGATCACCCCCAAAATGTGTGGACTTTAATTTTTGCTTTAAAAAAAATGGTTTTAGTAAAAGTTTAAGATTTCCATGTAGATTTGAACTTTAAAAGCACAGAAATAATTACTTCGTGCAGTTCAGTAACTGTTCCATTGAGAACCTATGTGTTCTAGACCCTTTAGTAGATGTTGGGCCTGAAAAGTTGAATAAGCAGAGTTTCTGTTCCCGAAGAACATTCATTTTTTCTGTTATTTTTGGCCACATTTGGGGAAACTACAAGATTCCCAGTGGATTGTCTCCAGCTAGCGGACTCTGCAGTAGATATTTAACAGAGTGGTGCAAAGTTCGAGCAGTGAAAGAATGATTAATTCTGAGTGTGGGAGAATTAGAGAAAGCCCCATGGAGGAGGTGCCCTTAGAACTGTGCTTGGAGGAAGGCAGAGACTTCCCACAGAGAATGGGGGGCTGGGGAACCATGAAGAACAGCATCTAGCTGGAGGCGAGGAATGAGACAGGAGGAGTGAGGTTCATGTGAAGAGCCTGGGGAGCATGCAGGGGTCATTCACAGTCAGGCCGTGGAAAAGATCCCTCCAGCCATTTTCGGAGGACAGCTAGGAGGGAGGCAAAGCTGACCGCACAGAGGCTAATTCAGGGGCTGCTGGAAGAGGGAGGGAGGTGTGGGCCTGGACCAGGAGCTGACCAAGCACCCCAGGGACCCCACTCTTAGCACTAACCCATCCTTATTGTCATCACTGGCTGCTGTGTCCTCTTTCTCACTCATTGTTTCTAAACAGCAAATTATGTTTAAAAGTTCCATTCCAGTCCAGTATGGAAAGTGTACATGGAAGCTTTTCAATAGCAGCATTTAAAAGTTAGGTTATTAAAGACTGGGTTCTCTTAAAGGAGTGGCCATTAACTGTGAGTGTCCATCAAAATTGACTATGACATTTTTGTTGCTGAGCAGCAAATAGTTAATAAGTACAGAGAATGACATATTAAACATTCATGTTTGCACAATCCAGAAATGATTATTTTCATTACATTTCCTTTTAAGTTTTATTTTTTTTAGCTGAAGGAAATCAAGGGCAAAACATTATTCTTACTTTTCCTGATTTCCTCTGCCCACTCTCCTTCCTTAATTAGTCTCAGTCTACCCCATCACCCATCAGTCTGTTTTCTTGCCACTTACTGTTTCCCTGAGAAAGTCATATCCAGTGAAAACTATATCTTCTTCTTTTGACTTTATCCTTAAACTGATCTAGATTTTTTCTTTTTTTCCCATTGTCTACTGTGAACTTGTCCTAAAGCCATTGATTGGCACCAATGTGAAACTATTTATCTACAGTTTCTCCTGGCCTGAGCCGGGACAGACTTGACCAACAATTCAGGATGGCCTTGGACCCAGACGGCAACCATGAGAGAGAGATGCAAGAGGCAAGGAAAACTAGGGGACAGTTGAAGAGTTCAAGGAGTGATGTGAGGAGGGCAAGAACCAGGAAAGATTGGGGCAGTAGGGGGAAGGGGTGAAGGGGTCGGCAGAGTGCCGATGAGATTCAGAAGCCCTGAGACAGACGGGAAATGCAGGGCATTTGTAGCCAGAGTGTCAGGATATGGGACATGAAATATGTATTTACAGTTTGGGGTTTTGTTTTGTTTTTAATTTTCTTGACCAAAATGTCTAAACTACAAGTCAGATAACTACTGACTACTGTGATAACTACTGCTTTAGAAGACACTCAGTTCTCTTAGTGATGAGAGGACCACGCGTTTGACCCCTATCCAGACACAATCCTTTTGACCCATCAGTCTTCTGATGCTTGGTTCTAGTTATAAAGCAGAAGATACAAAAATGAAGTTGCTCAGCTGTGTCCGACTCTTTGTGATTCCATGGACTGTAGCCTACTGGGCTCCTCCGTCCGTGGAATTTTCCAGGCAAGAGTACTGGAGTGGGTTCCCATTCCCTTCTCCAGGGGATCTTCCCAACCCAGGGATTGAACCTGGGTCTCCTGCATTGCAGGCAGACACTTTTACTGTCTGCGCTACCAGGGAAGCCTCAAAGTACAAGATGGACCCATGCAATTCCAGCATGCAGATGGCTTGTAGGTTTGGAGCACGCATCAAGCAATTCCAAGGACACTGACTGAGAGGTCGCTCTTGGACCTTGTGTCACCAGCTGCGTCTACAGCAGTGTCACCCTCGCTGGCTTCATGTATTGTCTGCCATCTCCTCTCCTTCCCCCTGGTTTATCCCCTCATTGGAATCTGTATTTGAGCAGTGAGAGGCAGCAGCCTGTCTGGAAGACAGTGTGGTGTTTTCTGAGGACCAGCCTGCAGTTGTAGAAAGGATTCTCTACTTTGAATTATTTCACTCACCATTATTTCATCAAAAGGTCTTTAACTGTTTTTGTTTTTTTTAAGCTCCAGGGATTTATCATCCCAGCATGTAGAAAGACTGAAGGAAAGAAAAAAAGGAGAAAGAAAGATTGTAGAAATACTCTCCGTGCACTAAGCAGTCTTTTCTTTCCTACTCAGAGTTCCTATTAGAGTTTCCTGCTCTGAGTCTCTGTATGTTTGTTTGTCCTGAGAGCTTGTGCAGTCTCTGCCCAGAGGCCTCTTTCCATGATAGCAGCAAAGAGGCAGCCCTTGATTTGATGGCATCAGAGGCTTGTGTGAGCAGCAGCCCGGCTCACAGGCCACCACCACACTGGACCGCCTCTGTCTTACCCTGAAGGTGGACCAAGCCGCTTCTGTCTGGGTGTGTTTTGGTGAATGCACGACTCTGGACAGTCCTCAGAGGAAGGGAAGTCTTCGTTCTGTCCTGACCTCAGCAGGAATACATCTTAGGCAGGAGACATGCTCGTGTCAAGCTCTGGATTGTATTGAAGAAAAGCCTGCACTTGCTGACATTGCATCATCCCAGTAGAGCAGAAAAAAGGCCTGAGCTCCTCTGATTGTGTCCGGTCACTGGTGACTAATTTATGAGCTCCATGTGCTCCCCGGGGCCATTTTCTTCATTTTCACCCTGGTGGCCTTTGTCATTTGATTTCTGAGCAGGCCGTTCTTTCCAATCTGCCGTTCCTTCCAATAAGCAGAGAGCTTAAAGTTCAAATTGTTGATTTAATCCTCTTGATAAGTTCAAGAACTTTGCTAGGGCTCTGCTGCAGCCGCATGGCTGAATCCTGGCCGAGTCACCACTGATACCGTCTAGGAATGGTCCTGCCCGCAGGGAAGACACACTTCCCTCCATCCCGTGGTGTTACCTGTGGCCCTCTGAGCCGCTTCGCTCCTTTGAGCTCTGGCTGTCAGCAGAACACACAGCAAAAGAAGCCTGAAACTACCGTATCCTTTGTCTCAGCGCCAGCACCAAGACACTTGGTCTTGTCGTGGGATTTGGGAAATGATACACCGTCTTTCCTGGCATCTCCCAGTCTTCAAGGAGTTCTGCACTCATGACATGTACCCTGTCTCCTCAACATGATTTTCATTACCTTGTTTTTCATTTGCCCGGGTTAAAACCAAGATTGGAGACAGTTCATTTCTTGTGCTTAGAGGCAATGGAGTTAGAACCTCTCATCAACCATGTGATGATGCAGAACTTACAGTGTAAACTGAGGGAGTGAGTACATTTACCTCTCTTTATTCTATGTCAGCCGAGCCAGGTCAACTTTTCTCTTTAAGGACAGCAGAAACAGCCTCGTTCTACATTTTTTCCCCTTCCTATAGAAATTCCATTGTTAACTGGCCTCTGAAATAGACAGTGCCCTAGAGTCAGATTGAGCCCAGAGATGATGTACTTCGGACTGGGGCTTCTAAGCATTTTAGGTCTCGAGCAGACTTGAGCCTGGCTGGTGGGCCACAGGGGGCCCTAAAGATGTCAAGTCCACAGAGTGGCAAGTGCACGCACAGAGTGGCACTGTGTGCTGAGTGCTTGATGCAGTTCTCAGGGAGCTCCTGAAGGTGGCTGTTGTTGTCCGCACTTTGCACACGAGGATGCAGAGGCTTGCCATGGTGGCTAAGGGACTCACCCAAGGTCACAAGTCTGAATTTGACTCCAGGGCTGTCTGTTGCCACAGACCAAGCTCTTCACATGATGTCATGTTGCCTCCTTACGGAGTCCTTGCTGGTCAAGGATGAGGGCTCGTTGCCCTGGCTTGAGTTGCTTTGCGTTGTCTCCCTCAACCGAGCCCTATTTTCATGGTGTCTGTTTGTTTGAATTAAATAGAGAAGATGAGTGGTGGGAGCTGGTACATTCTGGCTTTTCAAGGGAGATTTGCCTCTCACTTCTTACTGTCACCTCCCAGGGAAATGGGCTAAAGGTCAGAAAGGTGCCTTCTCCCCAAAACATGGACCTGGCATTAGCTGACATAAATCCCAGGCTTCCTGGTAGAGAGGCCCGAGGCACACCTACAAATCACCTGGACCCTCATCTGCAGTCCTTTATGATGCTAAGCCACACATCACAATGAAAAGCAACACTATTGACAATTACAGAATACTAAATATAGCCCAGTATATTTAAAAATGGACAATGGTAAAAGCCTTGAAAAATTTTTTCTTTGATGTGAATGGAGTCTTTGGCATTTGGAAATACAATAAGATGAATTAATTGCTACTCATTACCTGGCAAGTCAGGAGAAGTGTGAATGTGCCTTGTCTCCTCAGCGTTAGCTGTTGCCCGACCGGAATAGGCCCTTTTGTACTTACTCCTGCTTTCTCTAATAATAAGCAAATTAGAGATCATGGCTAGAAAAATTCAAGTGCCCTCCATCCTTTCTCCAAAACCATCATAGACTCTTGTGATGTTTATCTGCTCAGGAGCAACTGCTGATAATTGCAGAGGTCATGTGAATCCACATAGTGTAAGATTAGAAACAACATCTGCAAAATTACTTCTTAGGAAAGTATTCTATTTTGTCTTCTTCTGAAAAAGTGATTTTCTTTTTTTTTTTTTTTTGAAAAAGTGATTTTCAAGCAAATTGCTATCTTTCTTCTCACGTACTATATTTTTATACTGCTGAGAGAAGTATATTTGGAGAAAAACATTTAATAGCTTTCAGAAGTTTTTGAAAGAAAGGTCTTTTTTCTTTTTGATCGTACATGTTTTTTCCTGATATATTGGTGGACTTTCATATGAATACATTAGATTGGAGTCCTTAATTCTGAAATGGTGGCTACTGAATAAGCAGGAGTGTGTTCATTCAGACTTCATATACAGTCACTATAATATTGTACATGCAAGCAGGTGCCATTTTATGTTATCTTTAAAATTAGTTTATAGCTAATGTCTAAAAATTATGAGATAATTGATTCCCCAGAAAAATCCAAAGCTGAGAAAACAGAGGGGAGACAGGGGTCCCCAACTTTCCAGAGACTTGTTCATAAAATATCCTTGAGTTTGCAGAGCACACCAGTCCAGCCATGTGTATCTGTGGTAGGTTGCCTTCCCATCATGGTTATTACATGAAGACATTTTCCAAACATTGTGTACATTTCAACAGGAGGAAGGAGGCAGTCAGCTGAACCCAGAGTTGTAGTAGTGGCAGCCTTGCTCTGCTTGATGAAATATGAAAATCTGTTTACTTAGTAACAATAACAGTTTGAAAGGCTTCAGGCTGAGGAGTTTATGGCGGCCACTGCCTGCTGGATCCCCTGTGGTGGAGGTAGGGAGGCTGCTGACAGCGCGGAGTGCCAGGAGTCGGGCAGGAAGAGAGTCAAGTGGGAACCGAGACGTGCACCGCGCCTGGGAGTCATTCCTGTGCCTTCGCTCTCAGGTCACATAGGCCGTTTGTTCTTAGCACTCCATCAATAGACTGAGACCCGTGTCTCCTGTTCCATAAATGATTCCCACATTTCAGGTTGTGGGCTCGAGTTAGGGTTTGCTTGGATAAGGGAGATCTGCCTTTTCTTTCCCCACTTCTGCTTTTTGTGGCCTCATTCTTTACAGTCTTAGGAACAGAGGGGCTTAAAATCAGCAAAAAGGAGTCATTGTGAAGTTGTCCAAGCTTTTTCCTAGGGCATATTTTTTTTCATGCATGCTTATATGTACACATGCATGCACTCCGTATTTCCTGTAATCTAAGACATCATAGATTATAACTTGACTTAATCATGGTTTTTCAAGATAAAACAATGTGTTCATCCCTTGTAAATCCCATCACATCTCAGAAACTTTAGTGTGAAAACATCTTAGAATAAAATTAATGCGGTATACAAATGTCACATATATCTTTGACTTTACTTAAGCTACTGTTGTTTGGTTAGATTAGCAACCCCACCCTCTTTATTCTGGGAGTAAGTGGTGATGATAGAGTGCAGTGTTTAAAAGTCCGAGATATTAGACCAGAATGACGCAGGGAAGTCATTTACTCAGGTCTGACACTGAGAGTTATAATTTCTCCAAAGCCAGGCATGTATCTCTAGGCTGAAAATGACAGTTTAGAGATCCTTCTATTGAAACCTCCCAGCTCAGTGTCCTCTGCTCCCATTTCAGGATAAGTAGATCTACAGCCAGACTCTCCGTTCTGATTACCAGATATCCCTGGTGGTGCTTATTATCTGCATGGTTGCTTTAGATTTTAAACAAAAAAAATCTCATCTTCTTAATTTTTCAATGTATATCAAAGATAGAGGGGAGATGTTGTAAAATGAAATGAGTACTCAGAATGTCAGCACTACAAAAAGTAGGAAATCACTGGTATAGACATTTTAGTCCATTTGTGGAAAATTGCCTATTCTCAAAGAGGTAGGTCAAGTGGAGAAAGAACCTCTACTTGAGATAAAATTTCCTCTCTGCACTTGGCTTTCTCTCTATTAGGACAGGCGGCTGAGAGCTGCCTAAATTTTAACATCCTGCTGTCTTTTCACTAGTGGTTTTCTGGCTATATGTATTAGGACATATTTGCTTATAATAGAAGTCAGTCTCGTAGCTAGAAATACTTCTAGAACCAGAAGACCTTTAGAAAATAAAGTGCAACTCTTTCCTTCGTAGATGAAGAAAATTATAGTGTTAAGTGATTAGCACAAGGTAATACAACCCATTAATGTCAGGTGGAGGGCAGGTTTGAGACCAGGTCTCCAGACTCCCCAGCAGGTATGCCTTTTCCTGACAGAGAGTAGGTTGGTGTGCTCAAAGCAATAGATTTGCTCTCCTGCTTTTGAAATTCTGTTTTCATTTGGGTACCTGGTGGAATGCTGGGTAATGAGAGAGTCAAACCTGACTTTATTTAACAAAAGACTGTATCCTGAAACGTTCTGAAGCTTTGTGACCTAAACAGTAAAGGTGGTGACTTTTCCCATTTCCTCATTGACTGATATCCCTGTTAAAAAAGTATCAAACTTTTATGAACATTTTGAAGAACTTTTCCATCCGCCTAGCATAGGGAAACATCTCAGGCAACCCTAACAGTGTAAGAGTAGGTTATGAAGATGTAGAGACTTAGCCACATTTGGACCTGGACTTGATGGTTCCTGGTCACTCCACCCAAGTGTGCACAAACACACTCTGTGTTTGGGTGAGCAGAACTGCCCCTGTCATCAGCACTTCATAAACAGAACTCTCAGGTTTGAACGCGCCCCCCGCCCCCCAATGACATAGTTTTGGAATAGAGCCAAGCCCACAGCCCTTTATAGTTATTCCACAGGGTTGGCATCAACCAGGCAGACAAGAAACCTGGGCTGCCGTTTTCTCGGCTACCCCTACCTGGGCCCTGGAGAGATTGTAAGGCTTGTGGCTTATTGGAAAAGGCGCCTGGGGTTATACCTGGGCCATTCCTTCAGTTTTAGAAATCACCTTGAGAGTATTGATAACCCCTTATTGGGGGTTAAATGACTTGGGGGCTGGAGTCCAAAGTAACCGTCCAAAGAGAAACCCACAAGCTTGTATTGATGTCAAGGTGCTCTTGACAGAGAAGGAAGTAAGTGTGACTGAGCCAGGTTTCCTGTTTATTGTGCCTGGGTACCCTCTGCGAGGGTGGCCAGGCAGGTAGAACTGCAGGACCAGCTGTGGGTAGGCTGATGAGCACTGAGGTCTCCTGTGTCGGGCTAGTTTGGCTGTAGGGCATTTACACACACATAGTCAGTTTATCATAGAATTCCACTGACTTCAAAATTTGTCTCTTTTCCCCCTGGCATCTCATTGTCTGAAATGTTTCGGGCCTTAAAAAAAAAGTTGCCAGAGGAATCTAGCTTTAGGTTAGAAACTTCAGCAGATGAGCAAATGGAGCTTCAGTTTGAAGAAATGCCGTCTGACCAGAGGCAGCAAGGGCATCACTTCAGTCCCTGGGGCCCAGTAGTCCTGCAGGCACCAGGACCCTCGTGGTGCCGTTCAGCTGCCGCAGTGCCCTGACCATGGGTATTCCCGAATAGCCGTTAGATAAGACTCATTTTTCAGTTGAGCACCAGAGAAATGTATAAAGTATAAAACTTTATGCAAGTATTAGGCCTTTTTTCTAAGGGTTAATATTCTCCTTTGAACATTCACATGGCGTTCCTGGTAAGTTATGGGGCAAAGTGGTGTCTATGCCTTGGGACCACCTGATTGATCTTCCTGGAACCCTCTGGTCCTTGTCCTTGTAGGCTTTGATTTTTCTCCCTCCTCCTCTTGGCCTTCCTTTGGCACCTCAGCATGTTTACTCATCACCTTTGGGTAAATCTGTAAACACTGAAGCCACCTCTCAGCTGGTACCCAGTTAGCCTGAAGCTCCCCTTGACCTTCACTCTCTGTCTGAACCCTGAATGGCAGCTGTGGCGAGTGCTCTTTCTCCTTTGATGTGACCATTTTGCTCCTGCTTTGATGGGGTCTGGGCCCAGTGTGTAGGGTGTATAGACCTCCTGCAAGCATCCAGGAGCCTCAACAGGTTCACTGAGTGTGAAGCCCTGCCCCCACCGTCAGGGCCTGTCACACACCGGGGGCCTGACCATTTTTCCATCTGTCCTGGGGAAGCCTCAGAATCAACTCAGAGGAGCTGGGAGTTGGGGTTGTTGGTAACTGTCCTTCTAGATAGTTACCTGGGTCACGCATTTCTCCTAAAATGTCAGGGGGAGGGGAAAACCCCACACTCCTACACATTTTATTGTACCGTGCGTTTGCATACGTGTATATTTTTTAACTAAGAAGAAAAATAACCCTGCCTTTGTCCGCAATCCTTTTAACAAATTGTTTATTGTTGTATCCAGGTAACAAGCATGGTAAGTATTTTCACCAAATTGAGTATTCTGTACTTGAGCTGTGCTTGGCAGACTTTTTGGCGAGCTGTGTGTTACCAGCCTTGGCTTTCCTAGAAAAGACCCTTTTAGGAAAAGGAGAAACCACGCCCTGGTAGAACCCCCTGCGTCCTTGGCTACAGAAAGAGCCCGCCTCACCTTGGACCCCGGCGGGGATACCTGAGAAAGCATGCCCCCCGCCAGCATGCTGCTTGGCCCCATCCCGGCCCCGCCGCCCCGCTGCTTCGAGCCCCCACCAGGTGTCTGCCAGGGCTCCCCGGCCGCACACAGACGGGCCTCCCGGCACTGTGGATGCTCCCACCCCAGATCCACAGCCATGCCTCTTCTCTCGCCCTCCTCCCGTCTGCTTCAAAGCAGGGCCGTTTGTTTTCTGTTTTTTTCCTTGTTTCTTTGAGTCTGTTAAGTAATTGGAGACATCTCCTTTTGGAAGCTGGAAAAATAAATACATTGTCCACTCTCCTCAGAGGCTTCCCGTTCTGTTGGAAAATGGATTAAAAAAAAATTTTTTTTTTTTTTTAAATCTTGCTACTGGGTGTTCTCAGTAAACGTTGAGAGTTGCAGTAGGTTGAGGCCGTTTTAGCCTTCTGGCTGTGTTTATTTATCCATGCATGTTTGCTTTTCCAGCCTCTTTTGTGGCTCTGTATTTTAGTCCCCGTGCTCGTGGCTATGCCTGTTTAAGCCGCCCGGTAGCCATGCGTTGTGCATTAAGTCCGTGTGTCACTGTCCCCTTCAAGGATCAGACCGCAAAGGATAAGGCCCTGCAGCACATGGCCGCCATGTCGTCAGCCCAGATCGTCTCGGCCACTGCCATTCACAACAAGCTGGGGCTGCCTGGGATCCCACGCCCCACCTTCCCAGGGGCGCCGGGGGTAAGTCACGAGCTGGATCTGGTCGTGAGGGCCCCTGAGCACACGGAGCCGACCTGGCCGAGCGTGAAACCGTCTACTCGGCACTTCCTGTGTGTGACACACAGGTGTGACATTACACCTGTGTCGGTGTAAGAGAGGGGAGGGGCCACCTTGTGGTGCCCTGATGCTGGGTGCAAGATGGTGAAAAAAGCAGGGAGCTAGGGAGAGGGGGAGAGAGGGAGGGAGGGAGTGGGGGGCTCTTAGTCCCTGAAGACATGGAGTTAGGTATCACTTTACAGCGCCATTCCAGGCTGTGATCTGCCTCTCCATTTCTATCATTTTATTCCTGGCCCCTAGTTTCTGCTGCTATGTCCTCGGGGTCACTTTATGGCAACTAGCCTCTAAAGAGACAAAAGTATTCTATACTACATTTTCATTTTGCACCTGCCAAAGGCTGAGAAGCTTAATGCTGTGGTCTCATTTAATCCTCACAGTAATCTTAAATGCCTCTTACTGTTACTGCCTTTTTACAGATGAGAAAACTGAAGTTAATTAGTAACAAAACAAGAGTTTGGGTAACTTGGTCATAATCACACGGAGAGCCATGTCGGGACTCAGACCCAAGGCTGTCCGAATCCGTCTACGTCTGCTGCCTCTCCGGGAGGCTGTCGGCAGGCACCAGGGCCTAGGAAAGCCACAGCAAAGGAGGTGTCTGCACTGCTGCTCGGAGCTCCTGGTTCTGAGCTGTGTCCTCTCCCCACGCTGTGAGCTGTGGAGGCAGAATGTCACGTAGGAAGCGTTGCAGAATGGAGGGAGGAAAGGAAGGGTGGGTGGGCACATAGATGAAGCAGTCAGATGAAATATTTGTGAACCCTCTGTAATGCACCCAGATTCCTACTGGGTGTCAAATGAACTCTTGAAGAGCTGGTCCCTGCCCTCAGGGAGGTTAACATCTTCTGCAGGACAGCAACCTGCGGTATCTGCATTTAGGGTATGTCACTTTGCAGCTGGCAGATGATATGTACCCCCTGTGTTTAGCAGGGATTGGAGTGCATAGACATCCTGAACAGTGCTTTGAGGTGAACTCCTAACCCTGAAGCTCTTTGCATTTTGCCTTCCAGTTCTGGCCAGGAATGATACAAACAGGGCAGCCTGGATCTTCACAAGAGTAAGTCTGAGGAGGGGCCAGCATTGACAACCCCAGGAGCTGGTTACAGCCCACCCCAGGGGCCTTGGAGGGGGGAAGGGAGGTTTAACCTGAGATCACTGACATCACCCCCCACTGTTATCTCCTGGGGCCAGTAGCAGGAAAGAGATGCTCAGATTTGGGAGACATGTAAAGACCTCACTCCCACCTTCAGTATTAGTGGTCCTGCAGCTGGCAACAGGAGGAGGGTCTCCATCCTCTCATGGCTTTGAGGGTGCAGAGCCTCGGGTCCTCCTGAGAGAGGACAGTGGAGGTGATCCCATAGTCCATTTTCTTCCGGTTTTCCCTGTAGTGGGGGAAGCTAATAGAAAATCTGACAGATGCTTTGAGAGCATGGGAGGTGAGCTCAGTAAGCCGGAAGGCGAGGACAGATTGGGGATAAAAGCAGAAAGAAACCTCCTCCTGTATATTCTCAAAGGAAATGGAGCTATTTGGTCTAGAGAAAGACAGCCTGAAACATGTCCCAAACCTTGCCTGCCCATGATGACTGCTGACCTTGGCCTCTGCAGGGACCAGAAGCAAGGTTCAGAGGTAGATGCCACAGTGCATGCAAGGCAGGCTGACATCTGCCCAAGCCATGCTGTGGAACTGGCCTGAGGCTTGGAGGTTTGGTCGTCAGCACCCAGCCAGCCCCTGTGCCAGACCCAGCACAGCACAGCTGGGTCTCCAGCACAGCCTGGGCTGTGCTGCTGCTTGCAGATAGGGAAGCTTACAGTGAGGAGGACCCCAGGTGGGTCCCTGGCCCTGGGAGGCCACGGCCAGACCTAGGAAGTAGCTGCTGCTACAGTCATGGTTTCTGACTCTCTCTGTCCTCTGTCTGCAGCGTCAAGCCCTTCGTGCAGCAGGCCTACCCCATCCAGCCAGCAGTCACGGCCCCCATTCCAGGTGAGTCTTTGGGGGAACCCTCTCACTTTGTTCTCCAGCCACACACCCTCCCTCCCTTGCAGGGCCATGGACACCCCTTTCTTGCCACCACCCTCCTTAAGGCAGGGTCAGCCCAGAGCTCAGGAGGGTCACTGGGGTGTCCCCTCCCAGGTCCTGCTTTGCCTCAGTCATCTCTAGAGAGCTCTTCTGATGGGCTTTAAAAAAAAAAAAAAACAGGAAGCATGATCACTTTTACTCAGGGCCCTGGGTCATCCTTGAAAGGAGAAGTTGCTCTGATTCCTTCCTCCTCATAAACAGGCCACATTGGGCAATCTCAGTCTTGCGGGCAGACGGTTTTATTCGCTGTTTCTTAGAGAAGTGTATTTCAATTCTGAGTACCCTTTCTTTAAAGGAGTGCTTACATGGAAGCCCAGCTAGAAAATATGCATCCGGCCAGCTTGCCTGCCTCCCAACACACACACACACGCACATGCACACACACATGCATGCACACGTGCGTGCGCGCGCACACACACACATAC
The DNA here is from genome assembly GCF_033118175.1 of Dama dama. Lineage (NCBI taxonomy): Eukaryota > Metazoa > Chordata > Mammalia > Artiodactyla > Cervidae > Dama > Dama dama. The sequence continues at coordinate 40,176,913 of NC_083681.1, read as the reverse complement.
TCACTCTTCATTATAAGCTCCCAGACTGAAATGCATTCACACATTGCCCTCTGCTCCAGCACCATGGAGCATCCCAGGAGAACATTCCACAGTGCTGGTGACTACAGTCTTACTTAGGAAAGGAGATGGAAGAGCCCAGGGAGTGCCCACATCCCTGTCTCACAGGAGCACTTTGACAGCATCCACTTCCACCCTTCATCTTTCTTGCCATGGTCCCCAGCGAGGCCCCTTTGCCCTGGATTAGGTGTCCTTACCCCCAGCTCTTAACCTGGGCTGGCACCAGCTTTAGGAAGAACCACCTGCATTGTGCTTCTCCAACTGGCCATGCCTCTGGGCTCCTCTGCCAGAACCGACCACCACTGACTTAGCTCCATCTCTGGACTCTGGGGAACGGACCTATTAGCTTTGCTCCTGGGTGGTCCATTTTGTAGGCCCCTGCCGCGAGGGTGGCCTGAGGCCTGATGATGGGAGGCGAGGAGCTGGGTTTAAGGAAACGATCGATCGGTATTTCAGGGTTTGAACCTGCATCAGCCCCAGCTCCCTCGGTCCCGGCCTGGCAGGGCCGCTCCATTGGCACAACCAAACTTCGCCTGGTGGAATTCTCAGCTTTCCTTGAACAGCAGCGAGACCCAGACTCGGTGAGTGTGCTCAGAGTTGGGTGCCTTGACCCTGGGCTTTGCTCCTTTTGCCCTGCCCTTGGGTCTGATAGATCAGATACCCTGTGTGAAAGCAGACCTGAGTAAGGAGGGCCAAGCAGCCCTCCAATGAAGTAAAAAGGTATTTCTGTTGACAAATATGTAAAACTTTAGAGCTAAATGGTTATGGATGCTCTGGACTGCAAACTCCAAGAATTACTAGATCAGAAGAGTAAAAACTTAACAGACTCTTGCATTTAAAGACCCTGACACTGGGAAAGAATGAGGACGGGAGGAGAAGGGGACAGAGGATGAGATAGTTGGATGGCATCACCAATTCAGTAGACATGAGTTTGAGCAAACTCAGGGAGATAGTGAAGGACAGAGAAGCCTGGCGTGCTGTAGTCCACAGGGTCACAAAGAGCTGGATACAACTGAGTGACTGAATAACAACATTTTTTGAGCCCTGACCTGTCCCTGGTATTGTGCAAGATGATTAATAGATATGATCACATTTTACTCTTAAACAACCCCATAAGGATAGGTGCTAATACATGAGAAAACAGAGAGGTTAAGTAATTTCTCCATAGTCACACAGTTAGTATCTGATGGATTAGAGATTCAAATTCATGTCTGTAAAACTCAAGCCTATTTAGCCATTATTCATACTTCTTTTCAAAGCTGTGTTTTCTCAAGATAGCAAATTCTTAGCTTCTGAAGGAGAAGTAACAGGGTAGTACTTTAGCAGTCTGACATAGAATGCGATGCATCTTAATACCATAAATATCCGTTAAGTCAGCATCTGGACCCTATTTGTCATTTTTCTTCCTTCCCATCTCCCCACCCCATCTAGTGCCCGTCCTCCTACTGTCCTCAGCTGGGCCCACCATTTCCCCTACATATGTGAGCCTCCCTTCTTTCCACCCGGCAAGCCCAAGACCCTTTCTTCACTCCCACTCCTTGGCTGTGAGTACGAGCATTGCATCTGTGTGTGGGTGAGCCCAAGGCAAAAATGGAAGGAATCATGAGTTTGTCTTTGGGATCTTTACCAACTCCTTTCCATATTCTCTACCTCACCCCACCCGGCTGATCTTGACGGCTACCAAAAGTACACAGGGGCCACGCTGTCTGTCTGTCTGCTGCCTTGCTGCCATTCTGTTACCAGGAGAAAGCATCACGAGTGAGTTCATCATCTGTTGTAAATAACTTGGATGTGAACAAGAGGAGGTGACTTCTCCCCGAAGCGTCTGTCCTTTGGCTCAGTGGAAAGCCTCTGAGGGTAGGACAGGAAGACGCCACGAGTTAGAGGGGTTTCCACCAGCCATCACCAGAGTGGACACTCAGGAACCCACATGTGGCCCCCTGACATTTCTGCCTATGAATTGTGAATGCTAGTAGAAAAATAAAGTCTGCTCCAAAATTAGGATAAAATGAAGAAAGAGAGGTAGTCATTGGACCCGTCGAGGCAGGCAAAAGAAGAGGAGAGTATTGACAATAGGGAATAGAAGACCAGCCTGCTGGGTCACTCTTCCAAGTGTCTGAGTGGCTTTACCGGAAGGGTGATGGTGAGAGCCTAAATCCTGGTCTGTGGGAGCATTGAAATAAACACCCAAGAAGATGACCTTTGCAACTCTTTGCTTCCTCCTCTTTCAGGGAAGTGTAGATGTTTCTTTGGCTGAAGGCTGGGCTTTGGCTCAGTTCATGCTTCTGCTCTGAGTAGCTCATATTTGTATGACACCTTGTCGCTCACAGAGTGCGTTGTCATTGGTTATGTCATTTTGTCCTCCAAGTGCTAGTGGAGTAGATTTTGTTTTACCCATTTTACAGGTGAAGAAACTGAGGCCAAGATCCATTAAAAGATGTAGAATATTTAACTAATGAGCAGGAAGACCCGGAGCCCAGATCTTGTTTCAGTATACTCTTTCACTAGCCTGTGAACCACCACCAGTGGTGAAGGTCTTGAACTGTGCGTTCGGTCTGTACTCTTGGGTCAGCAAACCTGTTTACTTGTAAACATTTCTTTTTTAGAAATAGAACCCCAAGACACTAAGAAGCACAAGTCCCAAGATGTTAGTTGTCGTCCTTGTTAAAAGACTAAATATAATGTTTTATCAGAAAAAAATTTTTTATTTTTAATTTAAGAAGCTTATGGAGCACCCTCATGGTAACCGTCCTCCTCAGTTGCAGACCTTCTGGGGCCCAGAATGCCCATTTCCTCTTCTTCTGGTTGTTAGTGGTAATTGGGCTCCACCCTGTGCATCGCTGAGAGGTTCCTTTTGTCCATCCTATAAACAGGTATGAGCACCCGCGTGTTCAGGGTGCTGTACCAAGAAGGGGCCTTCTGGTGCTGCCCAGCCCACCAGCAACTCTGCCCTGGTGGAGACTGACGTCTAGTGGGTGAGGCAGTCATCCCCCATAGAATCACTGGGAAGTGTGACGGCTAGGGGTGCTGTGAGTGGACAGGAAACTGGGCAGGCTTTGTGGAGGAAGCAGCCCTTATGCAAAGAGGTAGAGGATCCATATGGGCCAGGAAGCGTAAGGGAGAAGAGCATTCCAGAGGCGATGACTCTGGTGTAGATAAAGCAGGAGGTGAAAGCTAGTGAATAGTTTAGAAAGGCAGGACCCACCAAGCACTTGGAGTAGTGTCCAGATATGTGTGTTTCATGTACATTCAGAATTAAGAGTCTGGCTGATTCAACTAAAGTAGACCTTTTACTGATGAATGAAAGGCTTAACTCTTTAGAACTCCAACACATGACTTCAGTGGTGACAATGATGATAAATGTGGTTAACTAGAGAGTGCATTTCCAGAGTAGCTGGGACAAAGGGTGTCACCCTGGACCAGCAATCTAGGTTCTCCTCCTCCTGGCTTTGTTGCTCCTCAGGTGTGCATTCCTGCCTTGTGTCCTCCTGGGGGACCATATGGGCAGAGAAGGTTCAGACCTGGCCGCAGCCATTGACAGCGACCTCTCCAAGCCTCTTCTATAGAAAGAACTAGAATTCCCTACCTCTTTGGGCTGTGATATGGATAGAAAAACAATCACACTGTACCACACTCATTAACTTATTTGTTTGGTCTTTGCCAGGACTACCCATAGCCCTTTGATGCCCGTGAGCCTGAGCTATTACAGAGATGTAAGGGGAAAAGTGTGTACATGTCTGTGTGCAGACAGAGATTTGCAGGATCCAAAGTCAAGTTTGTTTAGGACCCATAATTATTGATCCCTTTGTTGGCTTCCTTATCAAATTAACTTGCTTAATGTTTGATGTTAAATTTTAAGGATGGCATACTCGTATTTTTTTTTTAAATAAATGTACCAGCTGAATTTATTTTAGACGGCTCTGAAAGTTTGAGAGCCAGTGAAACCATTCCCATACTACACATTTTTTTCAGTGTGACCTTTGACCTCAAGGGCCTTTACATGTTCATTGTAACAGCACCTTATGTTTGCAAAATAAAGCACATATTATATTATTTGAGAAGCTGGTGCTTAGAAGACATGTCAGAATGCTTTAAAAAGTCTTGTGAATTCTCTTCCATTTCAATTAGCTGTCTCTCTTAGTCCCAGCTATTCTGGAAATTCACTCTTCCGTTTACCACATGTAGCACCACTGCCAACCCTAAAGATTCTTCTCAGCTCTCCCTCCCCTATCAGTAGTCACACTGGTGATAGCCTGCACGATGCATTGTCTTACCCAGCCCTTTGACATAGACTGCCCAGTGTTCAACCGACAGCTGACGTTGGAAATGGGATTCTGAGCTAGGCATGTTGATTCCAGTAACCAAAACTTGTTGGGTTCATTTGCATCTGGTGAGTACCTGTGGCCAACCAGAATCTACAAGAAGCCAAGGGAAGAGTAATCCAGGGGATGAGCGCCCCCTGCTGGCTCTGCGTCATCTGAAAACCAGACATTGCCCCTGTCAGTGGTTGTTTATATTGGTGGAGAACCAGCAAGTCAGTCCCTCTGTTACCTTTGGCTCTACTAGAACCTAAGAGAAAAACAGCAGAGGGTGAAGAAAGGAAGATCTAAAAAACAAAGACTATTTTGGAAGTGGTTAGTAATGCTTAAAGACACACTTTCTACAGGATTTCAGTGTTGCGTGTCAAAGGACTTTCAGTGTTAAGTGCGAGATCTTCCACCTAGGGTGGGCTCTTTTAAAAGGGCCTCCTCACCTGTCATCAGGGCCCAGTTCCTGGAGACCGACTTCAACAGCTGCTGCTTCAGAGAGGTGAAAACCTGCCCTTCGTGGGCTGTAAGCCGAATCCCGAGTGTGCGTGAGGACTGGTTTTCCTGCTAAAGCCTAGTTTTGAAAGTTTGAAGTTTTAGTCACTCAGTCATGTCCGACTCTTTGCGAGCCCATGGACTGTAGCCCACCAGGCTCCTCTGTCCATGGAATTCTCCAAGCAAGAATACTGGATTAGGTTGCCATTTTCTTCTCCAGGGGATCTTCCCGACCTAGGGATTGAACCTGGGTCTTCTTCCTTGCTGGAGGATTCTTTACCATCTGAACCACTAGGGAAAACATAGTGAGCTCCCTCTACCCACTCCCTGGGGCAGAGCAGGTTCCTCCAGCTGCCCGGCAGCTCAGCTACATCTTCGAGGCAAAGGCAGTGTGTTTAATGTCAACCGTGATCTCAGGAGAGAGAGTGCGAGGAGTTCAGTTGGGTAGGAGTTACACAGCCAGAGAAGGGCAACCTTTGGGATGGAGAGGGTGGGGTCAGAGATTGCTTTCTTTAGATTTTGAAGAAGCTCTGCCTTGGGGAAGAAGCAAAGTTCTGTGATGTGGTCGCAGGAACAGACCTGAGCAGGGAGCGCACACCTCAGCTCACTTAGGGAAAACCTCCCTGAGTTACAGCCATCAGGGTGACCTCCAGCTCTTGCTGACCTGTGTTGTGAGCTCCACGTTCCGAGCATCTGACCCAGCTCCTCTTCTCACGTCCAGTCTCTCAGTAACAGAACGGAAGCTCGGGGACATTAAGGAATGTGATCAAGTTCCACCACCAGCAGGAGGCTGAGCCAGAGTTTGACTCTACTTTGTATTCTTAATGTCACTGTATTTTTGAAGAAATTAAAAATTACTCAAATGCAAAAACAGCTGCCCTTCAAAGTCTCCAGCTCCTCAAGCCCAGGCTAGATGCAGCAGGGCCCTTCACCCTGGCGCAGCCAGTGAAAGAAGGTGATCAGGACTTTTGGAGAAAGAAAAGTAAAGACACTTGACTTGGCTTCACAGGAGGAGAGAATCCCTGAATGGTGGACGATGGCAGGTCCTCAACTGGAAGGCGAGGAGTTTTGCAATCTGGAGTGATCTGTTTCCTAATCTTTAATGCTAAATGAATGGAGCGGCAGAAAAGCCTGGGACCTCCTGAACATGGGGAGTGAGTCAGCAGTCTTCACAGCCTGGGGAGGGGGGCCCAAGTTCTATCCTCTGGGGGAGCCTTGCACTCAAGTTCTGCAAATACATTCTGCCGATAACCTAATTCTTTTCCAAATTGGGCAGCTGGTTAAAAGTGGGCCTAAGAATGATTTCATGTTTTTCTTGCTTCTTTCAAAGGCCTCAATTCACAGATCAATTCAATTTCTTTGTCAGATCTTACAGATGTTGACTTTGGTTTGGAAAAGGTGACCAGGGCAACTCAGAAGATAGGACATTGGTGAGACCAGTGGCAGAAAGAAGAGTTGGGTGGCTTGTGTGGGGATTTGACCAGAGAGGTGAGATCAGAAGCAGGGTTTATTAGATTCTAGATTATGGGCCGGGAGGATCCTCTTCTATATCCTGGGTAGAGTGAAAGATGGCACGTTTTCTCTGGAGGAGCTTCCAAGCCCCGCAGTGCTTGCTAAGGCAGTCGCTGCCTCTCAGAGCAGGGTCGAGTGTTCACGGGAAACAGCTCTTTGGGCAGATTTGGTTTCTGGTCCTTCAGAAAGGAGGCTCTTTCTCTCCCCCGGTTCATGGTTTGTGTGTGACTCTCACTAATGATTAACCTGCATACTAGCATCTGTGAGCTCCTAAGGCTCACACAGAACTGTCATATTTACTGTTTCATTTGACCTTCCCATTGACCGGTGAGATAAGCAGGCCAGGTGTCACCTCTGTGTGCAGATGAGGCTACCCTGGCCCAGATAGGTTAGGCAACTTGCCTCAGGCCACACACAGCCCAGAAATAGCGGAGCCTGGATTCCAACCCGTGTTCTTAATGTATGCACCACGTGCTTTGAATAAATGGTCTGAGAGCACATCTGTCCTTCCTGATCGAGAGAGGAAGACTGCAGCGGGTCTGATGGATGGCTGTGCCCTGTTTATGCCTCTCCCCGCTTTTTCTCCTACGTCTTACCAAGCGTTGCCTTCCAGTAGGACACAGGAGACAGAGGGTTCTCTGGTGCTGGAGGTGATGGGTCGCTGTGGTCGCCCTGGCCTGCATGACTGCGAGCTCTCCCGTCAGCTTCTCCATGCCAGTCTCACCCTCTCGTAGCAAAGGTGGGTGGTTTGCCGTCCATGTCTGAGCTTCTCTGGACACTCACCTCTTTATTCATGACCATCTGGGGATGAGGCAATTGAAAGCATCTGGAGAGCTGGGTTTTATGGGCGTTTCACAGAGGCCCAGCCAGGCTCCACTTGCTTTCCTTGGCAGGTCAGCACCCCGCCCGCGTGCCCTCCTGGTCGCGGTCCCCGCAGTCAGCCAGTGGGTTCTCACAGCTACACTTGTGTGCGGAAGACTCCCTTCTAAGAGCACAGTGGCCGCTCTCTGGAGATGGTGCTGGAATGGGGAGGTGGGGGTGAGCTGGTGATCCTGGGGTGAGGTCCAGGAAGGAAGGACTGATTTGTTCCTTGTTTCCAGTGATGTTTCTTTCTGGGAACAGCACAGGGAAAAGAGCGACCAGCACCTCGGGGCCAAGTGGCCAGAGCAGGGCTGGTGCCTCTGAGCAGTAGCTGAGGAGAGAGCCTGCTGGATTGTGAGCAAGCCCCCCAGCCCTCCTACCCCAACAGGTGCCAAAGATGCAGGTCACTCCCCTTGGCCTGGTCTTGCAGCCACTGCCTGCCCCTGTAGGGCCCGGGGGTCAACGCAGTTTGCACAGGCTGCTCTGGGGGGCGTCTGAGCAGACTGTCCAGGCAGGAACTTAACAGGAAGCAAATGTAGGTGATTTGTCCTTGTCCTGTTTCAACTTGTACATTAGCATCCCTTGACATGAGTTATTTGTCTTGGTTTCTTTAAATTCCTAAGTGGATTATAATTTTTCTCCTGGTATTATTTGACAGCAGTCATTTTTTAAAGTTTTACAGCGTTCTTCAAATACTTGGAATTTTTGCAACAAGTTTAGGGAAACACCGCCATCTTCAGTTCAGACTGTGTAGTGCAGTGCTGGGGCGTGTCCATGGGAGCCTCTGAGATGCCAAGCGCCAGCAGATTCTTGGGGCTTTTCCTTCCCTTTTGCAGAAAAAAGTGAACTGCCTCATCAGAGGGCTCTGGATTAGAATGAATTAGCAGCTCTTTGGGGAAAAAAGAGAGAAAAGAAAATTAAACTCTAGTGGCCATTCTGGGAGTTGTTTGTTCTGGTTTGTCTCATCTGCCCCAACCCCACTTGCCAGGACAGACTTTGCATTCTTCACTGGGAGAAATTCAAGGGCCAGATCCCTCAAGGCCTTGAGTGCATGTCACCTGCACCCCAGCCACCTTACAGTATAGGACCTAATACAGTCAAGGAACAGCCATAATTTCAGGTAATCTCACCCGGAGTACAGACACATCATGACTATTGGGGGAAATAATAATAGCAACAATAATAATAATGAAGAATTGCATGCTTGGTACAGCGTTGTGGATTTTCCATGTGTGATCTCCTTTAAGCCTCGTGACACTCCTTCGAGGTAGATACTATTATTATCCTTGGATTACGGATGTGGAGAGGGCTGGAAGCACCCTCCCAGATGACTCAGCTAGGAAGCAAGGCCGGCGCCAGGATTCAGACCCAGACCCCGTCTGACTCCGGTGCTTGAGTCCAGTGTTTGGCCCTCTGCCCCCCTGCCCCCCGGCAACTTCCCTAAGCAGCAGAGAGAAGGAGAGGCAGAGACCAGGAAGGAAAGTGACCTCTTAGAACTACCTTAGAGGAGGGGGGAACATCCTTTGTTAATCCCCCAGGGCAGCTAAATAGCCCTTTGCAAGTCACTCTGTGGAGATTTTAGGATTACATTTACCTTTGTCACTGTTTACAACTGCTGTGAAGAATAACTGGAGGGATTATGCAATCAAAGAAGAAAATGAACGTTTCCCCAAGTTGAAATAGGAGTCTGTGTATTAGATTTGTGGCAGGGGCAGCTGAGTGGGAGTCGTCTCTGCCCAGTAGGATTTGCCCCGGTGCAATGTCAGGCTTTCTGGTGAACCCTACAGGCAGACAAGGGTCCGAGCTCCTGCTCAGTCATCCTGAGTGTCTTGAGCCGGAGGAAGGCTCTGATCTCACCCTCGTCTTGGGTCCAGGGAACTTGCGGCCAACTAGAATAAACATCCTGGAGCACGACTGTGTGTGTTTTTGTTTCCCTTTATAGTTCTTTCCTCACGAAACTCCATGATGGTTCGGGATAGCTTTGGATTGGCTGCTTATTTAATTTAATAAAGTAATAGATGTGCTTCATGTGTAAGCCCAATCAAACCCCAGGCATGGCCTTTAAGGAAAAGCAGCTGTACCCTGCCCGCCCTGCTCCATCTCCCACTCCCCCCCTCCTCCCAGTCCTCCTTAGGACAGCTGCCTGCAACCTTTCAGCCCTTGCTTTGTATATTCGCTCCGTATCTCTAAGCAACGCACTTTTACTACCTATCTCGGTCCATGATTTGAGACCTTATCTGTTGATTTCTTACTGTGGAAGACCAGGACTTAACTCTCTGAATTTAGCTCATGACCCCTCTAACCTCTATCCCCACCCCTCCAATATGGTTATTTCACAATTTTTGGTTTAGCACTTAGTATTTTTATTATGAAAGTCATTTTGTTGATTCTAAAACTTGTTTTTCCTAAGATTTGTCATTGCCTTTGTTTGTTCAGTTTGTATATACCTACGCAGACTCATCCCCCATGTGTCTAATGGAATTCTCAAACTCTTCTCCCGATGGTCAGCTAGGTCAGGGACTCCGTCTCTAGCCCCTTTAGGAGCCCTCCAGCTTCTAGGTCCTTGTCCACCCTGGACTGGCTGTCGTCCAGGTCAGAAGCCCAGCTGTGGTCCAGCGTGTTACCGCTTCTGTGCTACCGCTTCATCTCCCGTCTTTTTTTGTTTTACTCTCTCATTTTAAAAGAACATATCCTCCAGTTGCTATCTGAGAATAGTTGTGAGGAAGGACAGTTTTCTGAAACCTGACAAATCTGGGAGTGTGTTCTGTTCACACATGTGATGGATAACTTGGTTTTCATCTTAAGCTTATGAACCTTTGTCCACATTTTCAAGGTAAATTCCACATATGTTCTCCTTGTTAATGAATGACGCTATATGTTTAGTGCTGGAGAATACGGACATCCATATAAAAAGAGCAGGTAAGTGCTGACAAAATCATTTGATATACAGGAAAGGGAATGTTGACTTATCCCAATCTTCTCTATAGAAATCTTTGAGAACATATATTTAATGGATGGCCAGTGGTTCTGACTGCAGAGGCAAAAAACTGGCTCCATACAGGTTCTTCGAGGAGACACGCTGTTTGTACTATTAGTTCATGGAGTCCCTGTGCCCGACACAGTGCCTGGTACATAATGGACCTTAGGTGTGTGAAAGGTCACACGCCTTTTAGGTATGAAATCCAGAAAGAAATATGCAGAGTGAGTACCTTTTCTGTTGCTGTATTGATATGTTGATAACCAGCATGTCTGCAGAGCACATGGGAGACTTGCTTGTAATTGAACAAGCCAGTGTTAACCTCTACTTTGGATGCGAAGGAAATTTAGTCTCAGACTTTGATAGATGTAACATTGACACTCTCCCTGTTTCTGCTTGTACATTCCCCCACACACTTGGGATTGTTTTTTGTTGCTATTGTGGTTGTTTGTGTAAATATTTGTTTTCTGCCACATAGGATAGAACGGCTCTTTTTTGGTTTTATGTTCATCGTTAGTTTGGGGACAACCATCACTGCTGGAAAGAAAACAGGATTTATTTGGGAAGAAGGGAGAGAAGTGAGGTTCCACCCTAACCTTTTTCCCTTAGAAGGAGATCTGGCAGGATGGGAGGTAAGACCTCACCAGAGAGTTTTTAGGGTTTTAATTTTGTTAAAATTTGAACCCAAATGTATCAGATAGATGTCTTCTTTTCATCCTCCTAGATGTGGGGACAGAGGGATTCCTCAACCTGGCCAGGCTAAGTTAAGGAGAGAGGGATGTCTGTTTGTTCCACTGCTGTGGCCTCCAGGACGCCTTCTTTAGCCCTTTGTATTCTTAGAAACAAAGTCACCTCTTGGCAGGAATAAAGCTACTCAAATGCCGACAGTCAGGGTTTGGTTTCAGGTCACCAGCCTTGGAGAGGCAGTACCTGGTCGCCTTTGGCAAAGACAGCCTGCCCGTTCTCAGTCCATTTCAGCGACTTGGGCACAAAGGTAACTTCCTCAGGACAGAAACCTTTGAGGACTCTATCTGATGACTCTGTGAGTCAACGTGTGTCCCAAATTGTAATTTCACTTCTCAGAATTTGGAAAACGCTATTCAGCTTCTTTTCTTTTTTTTTTTCTCAAATCAACTTTCAGAAAAAGTAGATCTGAGTTAGAAGGATCTAGGCATTTACATATTCTCCTGGAGACCGTGCGGTTGATGTGTGCAGCAGTGGATCCAAGTTTTCTTCTTAACTTCAGGACTTTTCCTGGATGTGTGACCTCAGGCAAATCTGTTCACCTCTGAGCTTCTATTTCCTCATCTGTGAAAGTGACTTTAATAAAACCCGCCTACAGTACCGTTGGGAGGCAAGGATTATCCGAGGTCACATATATCGAAAGCGCGTTGTACAAACACTGAACAGACACGGCTTCCTTTCTTCCTGCAGACGTAGGTGAGAGGCCCGCACTCCTGCCGCTAGTAAGGAGTGGGCCATAATCAAGGCTCTGAACAGTCATGCGGCTCCATAGCTTGCTCCCAGCTCTTGGCTTATTTGTGTTTATTTTTTTCTTTGCTAGGCAGGAGGGATAGCTAAGGCAGGAAAGTTCTTTTGCTTCTACCCCAGGATCTAGTTAATCTCACATAATAAACCACCACAACAGTAGTCTTAGCAGCTACGATTTATTGAACACTTCTTGTATGCCCAGGCCCTAGGCCAGAACCCGCTCTGTGCGTCATTTCCTTTAATCTTCCAACCTGTTCAATATGACGGTCATAGATCCCCACGGTACACAGGAGAAAACTGAGATTTCAGGTTCTTGTCTGGTTCTAGAGTGCTTGTGCACTCAGCATGTTGATTTTCAGATAAACTTCCTTGATATACTGAGCGATAGACTCAGTCGCTCAATCGTGGCCGACTCTTTGTGACCTCATGGACTGTAGCCTGCCATGAAATTTTCCAGGCAAGAATACTGGAGTGGGCCCACTGAAGAATGGTAAATTTTACCTTCCATTCACTTTCCTGATCTCTGACCCCTGGAGGTCCAGGCTGTGGTCCCTGTGTTCCAAGAGTCGTAACTTCACCCCAACTCTGCCCTGGCCCATGGAGGCTGGCGAGGTGGAAGAGCAGGGAGTGAGGTGTGCTTAGCAGACTCAGATTCTATTCATAGATGTCCCCAAGGCTCTGTTTGTATTCCATTCTTTCCCATAAACTCAGTGCCAATAGACACCACAGCAAGTGACCGAAGCGGTGCCTCTCAGTCTGGCAGGGCTCGGAACTTGCTGCAGTCAGAGGTGACTAATAAGGGCTGGGTGATAGACATACAGACAGCCAGTTTGGATAATGGAGGAACAATGCCTTTGCCTCTGCTCCTGTACTGGCAGGGACTAGGTGACCAGCAGAGGGGCAGACACAAGACATCCCTTCCTCATCTCTGGGGACCTTGCATCAGTGTCTGTGCTCCCCGCCTCTCCTGTGTTGTTTTCTCTGCTTTTACCCTCTAAATGAGACTGGAAGTGCCTCAGCATCGGTGCCCCATGTGTTTCTGTGGGCTTTGGTTTGCTTACAATTGAAAAGATGATGTGATAACATTTGAGAAAAATTTTAAAAGATCAGAGAGAGGCACTTCACCTCTCCCCATAGCCTTACCTCCCTATCATGATGGTGGCTCCTGCTTTGCTTCAAAAGTTCCCCTCGAGCACAGTATATTTTGTTCTTGCATGCCTGTGTCCAGGATTCGGTCCATCCTGAAATCCAGCTGGGATAGAGGCGGGGTCCTTGTCAGAGCTCGAAGTTCTTCTTTTTCATGTCACCTGACACCTTTGAGGGTTTGAGAAGCCTTGGTAAAGGTGACTCTGGTGTTGATCAGAAGGTACTAGGTCTTGGCCACACTCCTTGTACGTGCAGTGGCTGGGGACAGCTGGCATCAGCTGGGGTGTTGGCCCTCCTGCTCTTCGGTACTGTGGCCAGAGATCCACAGTGTGGGTGGCAGGTCATGGGTGTAAATCAGCACTCCTGCAGGATACATTTATAGGGTTTTGTGACCAAACAAGTTTGGAAAACTTTAGGCTATAGAAAGTTGAACAGTGTCTCATAGTGTTTTTGACTTGTTATATTCACTGTGAACCTCAAAGCAGAGAGGTTTTATGAGAAATAATAGTAGCTAACATTTACTGAGTGTCTACTCTTTGTTGAATGGAGGTGATCCAGTAAGCCTAAATATGCACTACTTCATTGGGAATCCCTGCAGCACTCTTGAGAGGTGGACACCACCACTGTCCCCGTGTCGAGGCTGGGGAGACTTAACCCAATGCCATGGCTGATTGGAAATAACACAGCGTTTTGGGCTGGAGCAGACTGAGCCCAGACTCGTCTCTCAGCACACAGACTGCTTGTACAGTGTGTGCACTTCTTTTGTACAAAAGAAGCTTGGAGCAGCCTTCTTTTATTTGGGACTTCTCATTCCCTATGAGAATATAAGGATATTCCCTATGGGAATAAGAAAGCCTTCTTCAGTGATCAGTGCAGAGAAATAGAGGAAAACAATAGAATGGGGAAGACTAGCGATCTTTTCAATATAATTAGAGATACCAAGGGAACATTTCACGCAAAGATAGATATAATAAAGGATAGAAATGGTATAGACCTAACAAAAGCAGAAGATATTAAAAAGAGGTGGCAAGAATACACAGAAGAACCATGCAAAAGAGATCTTCATGACCCAGATAACCACAATGGTGTGATCACTCACCTAGAGCCAGACATCCTGGAATGCAAAGTCAAGTGGGCCTTAGGAAGCACCACTACAAACAAAGCTAGTAGAGGTGATGGAATTCCAGTTGAGCTCTTTCAACCCTAAAAGATGATGCTGTGAAAGTGCTGCACTCTATGCCAGCAAATTTGGAAAACTCAGTTGTGGCCACAGGACTGGAAAAGGTTGGTTTTCATTCCAATCCCAAAGAAAGGCAATCCCAAAGAATGCTCAAACTACCACACGATTGTACTCATCTCACACACTAGCAAAGTAATGCTAAAAATTCTCCAAGCCAGGCTTCAACAGTACATGAACTGTGAACTTCCAGATGTTCAAGCTGGATTTAGAAAAGGCAGAGGAACCAGAGATCAAATTCCCAGCATCCGTTGGATCATCAAAAAAACAAGAGAATTCCAGAAAAACATCTACTTCTGCTTTATTTATTATACCAGAGCCTTTGACTGTGTAGATCACAACAAACTGTGGAAAATTCTTAAAGAGATGGGAATACCAGACCACCTTACCTGCCTCCTGAGAAATCTGTATGCAGGTCAAGAAGCAATAGTTAGAACTGGACATGGAATAACAAACTGGTTCCAAATCGTGAAAGGAGTACATCAAGGCTGTATATTATCACCCTGCTTATTTAACTTCTATGCAGAGTACATCATGAGAAACGCTGGGCTGGATGAAGCACAAGCTGGAATCAAAATTGCCAGGAGAGATATCAATAACTTCAGATACGCAGATGATACCACCCTTATGGCAGAAAGTGAAAAGGGACTAAAGAGCCTCTTTATGAAGGTGAAAGAGGAGAGTGAAAAAGGCTGGCTTAAAACTCAACATTCAAAAAACTAAGATCATGGCATCCAGTCCCATCACTTCATGGCAAATAGATGGAGAAACAGTAGAAACTGTGATAGACTTTATTTTCTTGGGCTCCAAAATCACTGTAGATGGTGACTGCAGCCGTGAAATTAAAAGACACTTGCTCCTTGTAAGAAAAGCTATGACCAACCTAGACAGCATATTAAAAAGCAGAGACATTACTTTGCCGACAAAGGTCCGTATAGTCAAAGCTATGGTTTTTCCAGTAGTCGTGTATCGATGTGAGAGTTGGACTATAAAGAAAACTGAGCACCGAAGAATTGATGCTTTTGAACTGTGGTGTTGGAGAAGACTCTTGAGAGTCCCTTGGACTGCAAGGAGATCCAACCAGGCAATCCCAAAGGAAATTAGTCCTGAATATTCATTGGAGGGACTGATGCTGAAGCTCCAGTACTTTGGCCACTTGATTTGAAGAACTGACTCTTTAGAAAAGACCCTGATGCTGGGAAAGATTGAAGGCAAAAGGAGAAGGGAAAGACAGAGGATGAGATGGTTGGATGGCATCACTGACTCGATGGACTTGAGTTTGAGCAAGCTCCCGGAGATGGTGATTTATAGGGAGGTCTGGCGTGCTACAGACCAGAGTTGAACACATGGGGTTGCAAAGAGTTGAACACAACTGAGCGACTGAACTGTACTGAACTGATGGGTTTAGTACTCAGAAGGACTCTAGTTGGAGAAATGCCAATGTAAACTCGAAAAGTGAATGCAGACTGTTGGGAGAATGGTGACATGGGTTTCTCTTATGAATCCCGTTATGTTCTGAGCTCCCAGGACCCTCTGCATGCCAGATGTTTTGGTGTCAGATTAGGCTGGTTTTACTGCCTATTCAGTAGAAGAGGCAGGCATGGGGGGTCTGTTGTATAAGGTCTAGGCCAGTAGTTCTCCAACTTGGCTGTGTATTAGAATTCATAAAGGGAGTATTAAGAATAACTGATGCCTGGCCTCATTCTCAGAGATGCCAGTCTAGCCTGGGTGGGACCCTGGCTTTGATGATTTTTAAATGTTCCTTGGTGATTCTGCTGCAGCCTGGTTGAGAGCCTGTTGTTTGCCACACTCCTTTGTGGTCCAGTTTACCCTGTCTTATACCAAAGCAAGGAGAAGAAAAGGTTTTCATTTCTTAGTTAAATGACGTGAGAGGGTTTTGAGTTGTTTCATTCACTTTTTTGTGGATGAGCAACTTGTGTTCTTTTTTTTATTGATCCTGTATAGCCTTGCACTGTGAGTTCTCTCCATGATCTATACCCATGACTGTAGCTTTGCACTGACATTCACATACTGACCAGCCCTCATGCAGAAGTGCTAGATTGGTCACTAAGGGGACATATGAGAAAGACACTCAGCTCTCTTATTCCTGCTGGAAGAAGTAAGTGGGTACTGTTGCTCAGAGTACTGCATTCTTGCTATTGCTAAGGGAACTGGAGCAACAAGTGCTTTCTGGGTGATGGCATCAGCTGAACCACCCATACTTCTTATTGGGCTTTCACTGTAAATGATGTGCTCCAGAAACAGTCACTGTCATTTTCCGTTGATCAGGGGAAACTGGGTAATGGAATTGTTTCTAGGTTTGGTAATTGGGTCACAAGTCATTTCCTACTGTATCTACAAAAAGACGTTTTTAGGCATTTGGGAAGAATATATGCTCTTGTCAATAATAGACAATGATTGTTTTAACCCTGAGCTGTAATGACTTTTCTTAATATCATCATCTTTTCAAAGGCACAGACCTGAGGCTGTTGAAGGAGGGACTCCAGGATTTCGAGACCACCACTCTTCATGCAGCTCGAGATGGTTGTGTCCTGGGTTGACCAAAGGGTTTGTAATGGGAATGTTTCTGTTGGTTTCTTGCAGTACAACAAACACCTCTTTGTGCACATCGGGCACGCCAACCATTCTTACAGTGACCCATTGCTCGAATCAGTGGACATTCGTCAGATTTATGACAAATTTCCTGAAAAGAAAGGTGGCTTAAAGGAACTGTTTGGAAAGGGCCCTCAAAATGCCTTCTTCCTCGTAAAATTCTGGGTGAGTAAGACCTTGCTGTTATTTCAGTCGTTTTTGTCTGAATGGTCGCGTCCTACACCCGAGGGCAGAGCTGTAGTGGTTGTGGGTTCCCATTGACTGATCTGCCCGATCGCCAGGGGATCACACACTAGCACCGTGGGCGTCCTTACGCGGGCCACGTGGCACAGTCACATGAGGACCCAGGCGACATTGCCGTCCCTGCCGAGAGAGACAGGTGGCCCCTTGGGCTTAAGAACTCAGTTGTGCAATGACAAGAAACCTCGCAGATGGCTGGAGTCACAATGGCAGACGCAGGGTACTAGACTCTCTATTGGTTCTCAGTCCAGTAAGCAAAGTGAAGTCACTCAGTTGTGTCCAACTCTTTGCCACCCCGTGAACTGCAGTCTGCCAGGCTCCTCCGTCCATGAGATTTCCCAGGCAAGAATACTGGAGTGATTGTCATTTCCTTCTCCAGGGGAATCTTTGCGACCCGGGGATCAAACCTGGGTCTTTGTCTGAGCCGTCAGAAAAGCCCAGTAAGCAAAGCGACCTATAAATTCCATGGGAGCCTAGGACCCGAGGCAGAGGAGGGACTTGGGTGAAGATAAAGACATTCTGCAAGACTTTAAAGGTCAGAGCGAATATGAAATGGCTCTGCCTATCGCGTGCCTCATTTGTGCTTTTAGACACCAAGGGCACGTTCCTCCAGCTGCTGGGACTGTCCCCTAGCCTCCGAGGAGATCTCTGCTGTCCCTTCTCCGCTGGTCAGGCTTGAGCCAGAGGACTGCTGTGGGGTCAGGGGTGTGTCCTGGGGGCTTAGACCAGAGAACTTGCTGGCCTTGAGCGTTTATAACTCCTCGGTCTTGACGAGAATAAAAAGAAAATGGCTTCAGATGTTTGTGCTTCTCAGCATGGCCTTAAAGGCCCTGAAGGAGCTGGTTCCAGGTGTTCTGCTTCCTGTCCATCCTACAGCCGGCCTTCGTGTGTGTCTGGATGGACTTTGTACAGTTTTCCTCCTTGCCCTCCTTTTGAGATGGTGGCTTCTTTATTATCACCCCTTCCTTACATAAACAATGTATTAATTTTTCTCTTAGTCTCATTGCATTGTGTACTGCCTCAGTTCCCAGGCTGGGTCACAATTAACTGGGATGTGTGTCCCGTTCCTCTCTGGACACCAGGCTCCTTACTCATTGTGTGGCTACACTGATCGAATGCCTGCGGTGGGCTGTGCGCTGGGCTCAGGCATCACGTGCTTTTCCTCCAGTCCTCCCAGGGTTAAGTGGAATTTGCTTCGTATCCAGCTAAGAAAATAGAGATGCAGAGATTACAAAGGACAGGTGGGGACCTGGAGCTTGAAATCAGATCCGTTTGAAAAGTGGCTCTGCCCTGTTTTCTGGTTCCTTGTGCCCCCAGGACCCTACTTACAGGGTCTGTCTGTCATTCTTCGTGTCTCCAGAGCTACGCAAGTGCCTGGCGTGCGCGCGCGTGCACACACACACACACACACACACACACACTCCACAAATGGCAGAACAAACAGACTAAGGAAAAATTCATGTTTGAAATTCCTTGGGAGAAAATTTACATATTCAATTTAATTTGTTTTGTTTTTTTAATCCTTGTGTGGTAACTGGATTTCATTTGTCATGCTTCCGTATTGAATTTGGATTGTGGAAGTAGGCTTCTACTTAAATTAATGTTCTCAGGATTGGTAATACATGTGGACACCCTGAAAAAGCGGTAACAGTCACTTCCTTTTCCTAAATTAGTGACTGCCACCAATGACTTGAATGGCGGTTGGGGGCCAGTTATATGGTAACACTACAGTTTTCAATGTGCGGCCTGTAGACCCATAGGGGGTTCTTCAGTAGCCTTTCAATGGGCCAACAAGATCAAAACTACTTTAATTATGACACAGAGATGTTATTTTCTTTTTGAATTCTGCTGATATGCATACTGATGGTTCCAGTGTTATAGGGTAAAACTGCTAAAGCCTTGGATCAATCAGACTGGGTTGCATGCACAGTTTAAATTAAAAAAAAGAATTAGTGAAACCAAGAGTGTCATTTGTGACAGTTTATTACATCTTAGACCGAGAGCACACACTGAAAATGGATGCGACGAACCTGCCTGTTCCGTCAAGGAAAACAACTGATATTTGTTGTCAAAGATAAAATTTGAACTTTCAAATAAAAATAAGAATTTTGGAAAATTTGTATCCACACTGGTGAACTTGACGGCTTCCCAACATTTACGACTTTTCTGATGGGATCCATAGTCATATTAAAAAGTATGATTTTTTTTTTTAATACTGTGCAAGATAAACCAATGGGTTTTAATTTAACAGTATGAAAAGTTCGTTGAGGGTTTCAGACTCCACACTGCAGCTAACCTTTAGAAACCACTGCTTGTCAAGTTTTGATTTAGTGTCAAAGAAAAATTGCCAGTTGTCTGAAGAGCCTATTAAAATAGTCTTACCTTTCCCAGCCACATGTTTATGTGAGGCTGGATTTTCTTCAGGTATTTCAACCAAAAGTTGAAGGACAAATCATGACAAATTGAATTTAGAAGCAGAAGAAGAATAAGAATTTAGAAGAAGAAGAAGAATCTAGGTGTTTCCCATTAAGCCACACATTAAGTATTGCAAAATGCAAATCAGTGCTGCCTTTCTCACTAATTTTTGTTTTTTAAAATATAGGTATGGCCAATTTAAAAAAGATGTGTGTTAATATAAAATAACCTTAATATTATTTTTAAAGCAGGTACTAAATATTTTAAAGCTTTCTCAGTTTACAATTCTGATATAGAAAATATCGATAGCTATAACCTACAGAAACAAAAGCTCTTTGAGACCCTCAATAAATCTTAAGAGTGGAAAAGGGGTCCCCAAGATGAAAAAGTTTGAGAACCACTATGGTGAAAGATATAAAAGAGGCTGTTCTACCCAAATAAATTAAAATTAATCAGAAAATAATAGGATAAGATAAAAATCAACCGTTTTCAGTGCTTTCAAATTAAAGTGTTGGTTTTTAATGTTAATAAGACTTCTTATAACTTGCTTGTTGTTTGACTATAAAGTAGAATGGAAACTATTGATATTAGAAAGGTTTTGTTTTTGCTTGTAAAATTTTCCATTTTACACAGAGGATGATTTTAATAAATGCTTTCAGTGATGGGGCCCTTCAGTCACTAGTTCCCAAATAACGAGGTCTAGGTTTGCAGATGTTTAGAGTGTAGTGGCAGGTATGAGATGTGCAGATTTAGAAACAATTACTACGAGATTAGATATTAGTTTATTAAATTAAGATTTGCAGAATTAGAATTACAACTGAGCTCTCCTATGAGTATGATGAAAGACATCACTTCTTCAGTATAATTGTTAGCAGTACTTAACCTTTATGAAGAAATTCAGTCCTAACTATGTTACAATAAGTGAGAAAAGGCAGTTTGAATTAGGTTTACACTTTGCTGCAGTTTGAAATTTCATTGGTTTCCTCTAAAGACTCAGAAAGTGTGAATTAGACTTTGACTCCCTGTGCTTGAATGTTAGTCGGTGTTTCCAGTGGGTGTTTCTTAAGTAGGCTTAACCTTCCCTTTAAAATGTCTTTCATATTAGCAATTTGCTTCACAGATTTTCGTTTTCATGTAAATTCAGTACATCTCAACAGAGGTCCTACCCACACATCTCCTTTCTTCTCCTCCCTATTTCCTCTTTCTCAAAGTACCTGCAGTCTCCAGGTTATCCCCAGCAGGATGACTTAGTTTATTCGTATGTTTAATCGCTCCATGTCCAACCTGGGCTCGGTCAGGCTAGAGCAGCTCAGGAGTCTGCTGTGGGTGAAACCCTGAGTCCACCTGAAGTATCTGCACTTAATGCCCACTCTGTGGCCCAGCTCTTTGCCATGTAGTGGTCGTTCCACTGGCTTCAGAGCAGAAAACTGACTGGCCTCCCCAGGACTCAGACGCCGAAACACACATGAATGACAGAGCCACAGTAGAGTCTGACCTGAACTTCTTGGAAACAGTAGACTGCTGTTGGTGCCCGGGTAAATGGACACCCGAGTGCCCCATAATGACAGATCTTCACAAAGAAGTGACGCTGCTTCACTTCAGGTGCCCTTGGCTTCCATCACAGACACAGTGGAAAGCACAGATTCCAGAGTCCAGCAGATCCGGCATTGATTAGCTGTGTCACGATGCAGAAGTCACTCTGCCTATCCATGACTCAGTTTCTTTATGTGTAAAGTGGGAATTATCACATGTACCTCCCAGGGATTAAATAATACCAAGTGTGTGCTTATGCCTGGTATATTCACTAACTGCTTGACTACTTTCAAAAAGCAACTTGGTTTTTTACACACCAACTCACATATACCTACACACACTCACATTAAAAGCCTTGTTATCAATGTCTAATAAAAAGGTTAAATTATGATACACCCAGTAAAGAGGGTATGTTGTCATTAATAATCTGTGAGAAAGCATCTCACCACCCCCTTATCACCTTAGTTGAGTTACTTGCACTAGTCGTGTATACTACTATACTAAGATCCCCTGGAGAAGGAAATGGCAACCCACTCCCGTATTCTTGCCTGGGAAATCCCGTGGACAGATGAGTCTGGCAGGCTACAGTCCATGGGATTGAAAAGAGTCGGACACAACTGAGCAACTAACACTAAACTAAAAACTAGTAGCTTAAATTTGAATCCCCAATTAAAGTGTCTCAGAAAAAATGTAGTTTGATACAGCATTGAAATTGTTATTATGATTGAGGAGGAGTATGGAACCAGATTTGTAGTTAGTGAGGCCAGCATTTTGCACTGGCAGAAAACCATACTTCTTATTTCCTTTTAAAATAATGATCAGATGCTCTGTGGGCTCTAAGAAAGGAAGGTGTCCACCCACAAGTGGACAGAGCTGTGCTTTGCTTCAGAACTGAGATCCATGCAGATGGGTTGCCAGTGATATGGCAGACAATGCAGCTAATTTAAGATAAAATGTCAGCTGCTTTGGAATTGGTCAGAGAGTCCCCAAAGCTGGAAGAGGTGGGTGTGATTCAGTCATGCATCCTAAAAGACAGAAACCCAAGTATAACTCTCAGCTCACTTTCAAAAGAAGTTTGTGTCCAGCCCCATGTAGTAGTTTTTGTTGCTGTTGTTGTTCAGTTGCTCAGTTGTGTCCAACTCTTGTGACCCCATGGACTGCAGCACTCCAGGCCTCCCTGCCCTTCGCTGTCTCCCAGAGTTTGCTCAAACTTATGTCCGTTGAGTCAGTGACGCCATCCAACCATCTCACCCTCTGTCATGTCCTGCTCCCCTTGCCTCCAGTCTTTCCCAGCATCAGGGTCTCTTCCAATGAGTCGGCTTTTCTCATCAGGTGGCCAAACTATTGGAGCTTCAGCTGTAGCATCCGTCCTCCCAATGAATATTCAGGATTGATTTCCTTTAGGATTGACTGGTTTAATCTCCTTGCAGTCCAAGGGACCCTCAAGAGTCTTCTCCAACACCTCAGTTCAAAAACATCAATTCTTCAATGCTCAGCCTTCTTAAGTAGAATAGTTTATTTAAGTAGTAGTGATTTACTTAAGGGAATAAAAAATGCAGTGAAAGTAATATTTTTGGAGGGGCCTCAAAATTCTCCTCGGTCTTAACAGTGCTCAGAAGTGTCAGGCTTGGCGCCACTGGTTAAAGAAAGCCACACATTCCTAACATGTTACTTATAAACCTTACAGTCAAAAAACTATTCAGCAGAATCATTAGGATAATGAAGGCTTACTCTCAAACTTTATTTGGAATAATAAAGAAGAAAATAATATGAAAAATGAGATTGTATGGATCTGTATCATTATTAAAAGAGACAAATTCTTAATATACATTTAATTACAATGCTTCTTTTTTTCTCTCAAATCAATTAGTGGCATGTTAGAAATCAGGATAGACTCCAAGTTACCCAATGGCTATTTATGTTTTGCTTTTTAAAATTCTTGGAATTATGATCATCCGGTGTAAACAATTAACAGTATATTCATAGTCATTCAACTTTCTTAACCTACTTTTTTGAAGGAAGAAAAAGCAAGACTAGTTTTACTAGCTGGAGTAGATGTGAGAAGATATTATAAAACAGAAATGGAAAAGAGTTATCTGGAAAGAAGGCAGCCTTTAGAAGATACTTTTATCTTGGTAGGAACAAAATCACATTTGTTGGACAAAATGACAGGCACTATAAATAAAACAACTGGGCTTTATTTAGGGATAAGAAATCGGGTGCACATGTAAACTGGCCAAATAGACCCCCTTTGGAGTTTCAGCCTGTTTCTAATTGGATTGTGCGTGATTTAGGCTAGAATTGTAGACTCGACTCTATCATTTGCGACCAAATGTCTCTGTTGCTATTCATGGAAAAGGATGTTAGCAAAAAGGAATAATATGCTTCCCACATGTTTTAAACTGTTATCAGTAAGAAAAGGGCCTTTTCAGTTCAAGATTTTCATTTCACTCGACTTCGGTGTCATCTCACAATGGTGTTAAACTCTGAAAATACACCAACAATAGGAAATGATGGAATGATGCAGTGGAAGGAAGATTAACAAGAAACACCACCATATTCAGAGGTACTTCTGGGACTAATATGTAATAGATTATCTTTGGTAGACTGTGACTCTCTTATTGTCTTCACCAGGTCTGGTTTTTTTTTTTTTTTTTTTTTTGAAAAATCATCTCTGGCTAGCAGGTTCTGATATTTCATGTCGAGGGATGAGGGGGAATGGTAGTTAGTAACCTTGCACATCCAACCCATTTTGGTTTGATTTCATGAGAATGGTATCTGGAGCTTGTTAGCACTTGCTGCAATGACTGCAGTCTTTTATTGCTTCCTTCCTGTTTTCCCAGCCCAGTGACCTAAACTTCTTTGTAAGCCTTCCCCAGGGAGCAAGGATCCTATCCAGTAACACTTGTTTATGTAGTGCAATGTATATAGCAGATTCTCAACAGTTTATTTTCTTTAATTTGTTAGATGAAGAGTGATTTCATTCCGTACACCTAGAGGAATTGCTGTCCATGGGGTCCTATAACTACCCCTGGGCCAGCTCCGATTGTATAGGCAGATAGCCCAGGCATCTGAGAGTTTGTTGACTAATCTTTCTCAAGGAACTTACTGAAAGCCAGTGGAGGGGAGACCTCAAGGGATTCACACAAAAGCTTTCCAGGCTCTCTCTGGAATTTGGGTTCTTATAGAAATAGTTTAATCATTTGCTTTAGCGTTGAATATACACATCACCAGTGAGTCATTCAGCAAATACTCGTTGACCTCTACTTTGCTACTAGAAAGCTGAGGGAGCAGACATGAGTAAGAGGCAGGCTTTAGGGTCTGGTGTGGGATGGCAGACGCAGCAGATAAATGACAGCACTGTAGGGTAGGGGCTATAGTGGAAATGTGAAAACATAGTTAGAGGAGGAACTCTTTTTGCTTGAGAACTTTCTGGAAGGCTTCACGAAGATGTGGCATTTGAACTGATTCTTGAAAATGTAATCAATGGAAGGAGAGTGGGAAGGAGTTTGCGGGGAAGGGGTTGTGCAGAGACCAGGAATCCTAGTGAGAGTTGCTTGAGGGTCCCAGTGGCTGCCAGGCTTTACAGAACCAGGAGAATGGTGCAAGTTGAGAGTGGAAATGATACTCTGCCTGACAGTCACATTATTTAAAAGAGTCTGAATCCCCTGAGAACAGAAGGCAGAACAGGACAGCCTGGAAAAATGGGAGCAGCAGCTGACGGTGCTTTTCCCGCAGGCCCTTCACCTCAGTCCCACCACAGACACTTTTTTTTTTTTAACCTGGAACTCTTCAGGACATCTAGGCGGAATCTAAATTGGGAATTCCCTTAACCTCATGGAAGAATCCATCTGACAGCTCTTCCTCTCCTGCTTCCCATCCTGGACCATTTGGCTCAGTGGTTGCTAACAAAGCAAGGTCAGGGATCCATCCATTCTTTGCTGCATGGGGCTGTTTAACTCTGCTCCCTGCCGCAGTTACAGGCTGAGATACAAAGCCACGGAGACCCCCAGAGCTGCTGCTAGCCGGAAGCCTGGGGGGAAGCAGATGCATGTGGTCCGCCCGCACCGCCCGGCATTCACCCCATTCATGGAGGCACAGCTGACTTCACTTGGTAACGGTCCCCAGGAAAAGCCTGAGAAGAAAAGAATTGAAGTGACACTATCGGGGTGTGTGTCTGCTTATTTCCAGGCCCAGTTTTCCAGGGAATGAGTTAATCAACTTATTAATCTGGTTATAGTCATAAACCCTTCAAGGATCTTAGGCGTTTGAACCTTGATAGACCCTTGACGATATGCAAAACTTCCTCTCCCTGTGAGGGTAGAGATTCAGGGTACACCTTACCCTCCCATCATTCGCATTCTAATTTACTGTCTATGTGACAAAAGCAAGAGAAGCTTGTTAGATTTTCCAAGCAGTTCCAAAGACTTTAGAAGGAAGAGTGAGATCTTCCCACAAACCCTGTGTCTTTCTCGACTTCTTATGTGCATGCACAAACATTGTACATACTCCACTTGTTTTTTACTAAAAAAAAGTGCTATGCTCCATGTGTTATTCAGAAGCTTCATTTTTTTCCCACTCAAAAAATATTTTGGACATGTCTCCTTACAGCAATGAAAATTTGAGCAAAGTCCCGATTTTTCTTATGCTGTTTAGTAAAGGTGAATTGTTGGAAGAGTTACCAGATTTAGCAAGTTAAAATACCAGCCACCCAGTTTGGTTTGAATTTCCGGTGAACAGTGTATACTTTTTCAGTGTCTGCCCCATGTCATCTTCGGGACATAGTGATATGTCCCTATCCCTATGAAAAAGTATGTTGTTTATCTAAAATCAGATTTAACTGGGCAGCCTATATTTTATTTGGCAGTTTTACACTTGTTAATTAGTTGATTGATTTGTTGTCATTGTTCTGTGTAAGACTTTTCATGCACAGGAACTCCAGACCAGAAAAAGGCCCTGTTTCCTGGTCTGGAGAGGGTGGTCTCTGGTCAGTGTTCGCACAGCTGGCGAATGTGCTGGGTGGAGGGCCAGCTCAGCTGGGCGCCCAGGACTCATTAACTGCCTCCAGTGGAGACAACTGGCCTGTGCCACTGCTTTGTCCTAGGGGTTGAGACCTTGGCTCTTTCATCCCAGCTACTGTGTGAAGTCACTAGTGGCAGTTACCTGAAGTTGTATGGGTGATATTAATTGAATTTTTTTTTTAATGAATGCCAGTATTTGTAGGAATTTGCAATGCAAACAGCCAGTCTTTCAGATGGTGCCTATTGTAATTAGAGCAAGCTTTTAAGATTCTTTGAAGTACTAAATGTTGATGAAATTCGAATAGGGGTGCCAATCTGCGCTATAAAGGGGCTCTTGGCAGTTGTCTTTTAAAATCGTCTATTCTGTAGATGTAAATACATGCCATAATCAGTGGGAAGTAACTTGGAGAGCCAGGGCTGAGTTTATGCCTATTATTCTTATTTAAAACAGCTGTGGCCAGAGAGCTACAGCTGCTGTCCTGTGTCTGGCCGGGGCACCAGGCAAAATGAACACTCTCAAAGACGCCCTTCCCTTCGGGCAGCTTTCTCACTCTCCTCAAACTCAAGTCCAGTCTTGCTGGGGGGTCGTCCCTCGTTTATCCCAGCTT
Source organism: Dama dama (assembly GCF_033118175.1). NCBI lineage: Eukaryota > Metazoa > Chordata > Mammalia > Artiodactyla > Cervidae > Dama > Dama dama. The sequence continues at coordinate 40,150,400 of NC_083681.1, read as the reverse complement.
CCCGCACCCCAAGCTCCGAAGCCACTCGGGGTGGCTTCAGGGGTCGTGGCCAGGGAGCAGATGCTTACAAATGAGTCAGGCGAGAGGGTTGGGGAGCAGTCATCAACCTCAAGACCCCCTGCCCAGGCTGCTTTGGAAGTACTTCTGCCTGATGGCTCGTGGCGGAGGGCAGAGTGATTGTCCTTTGGCGCCTGGGGGAGCAGCTGCAAGGCCCGCGTGGTGCCCGGCGTGGCCGAGCCTCACCATGTGGCAGGCCTGGATGGACGCCCACGACAGGGCCCGGCTCCCAGCGCCTCCTGCCAAGGAGCCAGATGCTGCCATTGGAAAAAATTGCTTCACAATTTGAAATCTTGGTCCTTTGATCATTGCTCGAAGAGGATGAAGAGGAGAGGTTCAAAGTGGTGGTTAGAAAATGCCAGCGTCCCCTTGCATCCATCAGTGCCTATTACACTGCCTCTTGTCAGGGACAGTCCTCTTGATGTTTTCAGTTTTTTGCAACCAAGTAATTCTGCCCAGCCCTCCCAGAGGGAAGGGAGAGATGGGTGGGAAGGGAGCCATCTGCGGCCTGCTCCTTTCCCGACCCACTACCCCAACCTGCGCCCCTGCCTTTGGGCTGATCTGTTTCCTCTTTTTTCCTGTAGGCCTTTTCTTTCAGAGGCTGGTGACAAAGGAGTTGTCCTCAGCCGAATGCTGCGCCCTTCCATTCTGCACTTGCAACCCTAACGCTCACTTCCTGTCCTTCAGGTACCTGAAACTAGCTTTCCAGGGGCCTGCGGTTTTGCTGAGTTGATCCCCTGGTCCAGCCCTCCCTGCCGTATGGATCCAACACAACTGGGTTAGATCTCATTTTTCTCAGCCATGAAATGGGAAGAAACATTCTTTGAAGAATATTGCTTTTTTTTTTCCCCCCAATTTCAAAAACATGAAACAGTGGAACACAGATGTGAACAAATGCGCTTGCTGAATGAGAGGAGCAATGGAGGAGAAACCAAGCCGCAGTCTTGTCTGATGACTTAACGTGTTTCAGCTGCAGAAGTAACATGTGTGAGAGAGGATTATTTAGGGAAGGATTTGGGGAAATGTGATGTTTCACTTTTTCGTTTCCTTGCTGTCTAGTGCAGTCTGCTTTCTGTGGTTGGCATTGCTGTTTTCCAGGACCTGTCCACAAATAGATCCCCAAGTCTTTAATTCATTCCCCAGGTGTTTATTAATTATTGCCTTTTTTTTTTTTTTTTTTGCTTCCAGACAGAATTTTATGACATCTCTAATCATATCTTTGTGGGAAAGATAGTAATTTTGTACCCGTTTAAGCAGTTATGCCTAAAACCTAAGGCTTGTTTTAAACTCACAAATCGTAAAAACTACTTATTTTTCTGTTTGAAAAAAGTCATTTCTGTGTTTGTGCTGCTCACTTGATAAGTGTGGATAGGGACTCAGACTGACTCTGGGAGGAAAGCTTTTACCTTGCTTGTTGATTATGAGCCACTGTCTACTTCGGGTCCCACTCGGGAGATCTGACTTGAGGCTCTGCTTCATCTCTGTGCTGGTCAGTGTTGAAGTCCACGGGTTGATAGGCATGGCCATTTATGTGGCATGTTTCAGCATACAGATGAGTCTCATGTGCGTTCTCTCTTCTTATCACCATGTTGGCCTCTGGAAGCAGGTCTTCTCTGAGTTGAGAGATGAGAACAATGAGATGCAAAGGAATGATGCCCGCTGTCCATCAGGTGTCTGCAATAAGATGGTGACAGATGCAGAGTCAGAATTCTCAAGTCTCTGGACTAGGTGGAAGGGAGATCAGCATGGAGTTTACTAAAAATAAGCCTGGAACTTGGATCCTAGGAGGCTGATAGAAACTGAACAACTTTATGGGTGAGAATTGGGTGTGGAAAGGTGATATTAGGGGGGAAATAAAAGAGAATTGCCGGGTTGTCTTTCAGCACTGTTCTTAGGCCTGCGTGCTTCCGGAAAGCAGAGCTCTAGGTGGAAGCTGCTGAGAAGCCGATGGCAACTTAATGGGTATGGTAGGCAGCGATGTGTCCAAGTTCTTCTCATGGGGCTAGGGGACGTATTCCAATACATGGAAAGCGAGGTGGGCGTTGCTAAGAGTAGGCAGGGAAGTATCTTGGGTTATGTGAGTGGGCCCAATGAAATCACAAGTTTCCGTAAGAGTAGCAGAGGGAGGCGAAAGACGAGGTCTAGAGAGCTAACAGCTGGCCATGTGAGGACTCAGCCTGGTGTTGCTGGCCTCTGAAATGGCAGGGAGGGGACTGAGAGACAGGACTGTGGAAACTGAAGGAGACAGAGACTCACCTCTCCCCAGAGTAGATCCACCAGAAAGGGACACAGCTCCAAAACTGTGATCTCAGCCGGGTGAGATACATATCGGATATCCCACCTACAGAAGTAGAGAATCATAAAGTGGTTTTGTTTTTAAGTCACTAAATTTGGGGTTGTTTGTTAAAGCAGCAATAGAAGACTAATATAACTCTCTAACACTTAAGTCTGCCCAGAACATGGTAAGTATTTTATTGACTGATGATTTTCCCATACCTGAAGGTATTTAGCCAGAAGACAGTGTAAGTCAAGATATTGCAGAAGGATTCCTGCATTGGGTGGTAGGAGAAAGAGCTGGACTCTGAACGCAATTCAAATGGAGGGTTTTTGTTCTAGAGCAAAATAGGCGAAGATTCTTTAGAAGGGCCCGTTTCCATGGACTTGCCCCCTCCAGCCACATTTGCAAGGTTTACTTTGTTTTTTTTTAGAACATGGTCCATGACCAGTTATGCAGAAGGAAACTTCCCCTGCTACCCTTCTTATGACTGGACTGAAAATAATATCGACACAAGACAAATTAACAGGAAAATAGAAACGAATTTTTAATTCATGGTGTTGAGGTTCACATAGAAACTGGACCTAAGAAGTGGCCAAAGTAGGCATCTGTCATACTTTTTAGATAAATGATAAATTTATGAGGAATTGACAGGACAAAGAAACATTGGTTTGGAGAAAATCTAAACAGAGTTTGGGCTTGGGGAAGTAAATTTTAAAAGTAACAAGATGTGTATACAGACTTCTCCACCCTAAATTATCCATCTCTGGTGGTAAGGGTCTTCTTCCAACTGCAGATGCAAGGAGGGCACCTTTCACTGAGATACTTATTTCCTCCTTTTGGGGAGACAGAGGGGAGGGTCCAATGTCTCTCTTCATTGGTTGTTTCTTAAGTAACTTTAATCTAAAATAATCAAAATGCCACTGGGGCACATTTTGGGACAGCCTGCCCTGTGCCCCAACAGCTGTCTCATCTCCTGAGGACAGAATATGGTTTGAATTTGGAATTTGTTGGGAAGGTAAGTTTGCTGGTTTTAGTTGTTTCTTGGACTTTTGTATTTATTTGCTTTTAGAAAATATCCTGATTTCAGATAAGAGCTGATTTGACAAAAATAGTTTGTATGTCTGGAAACGGCACTTTTTTTTTTCCTCTCATTTTCTTGCCTTCAAAACTATGTGGAATAGGTTTGTCTTGAGTTTTCAGTTGAGAAAAAGGAGTGGAGAGGGTGGATAATGAACTCAGCACGAATCCTAGACTCACCTCCCCTGTTGATTTAATGCTAGCATTCTTTCTTTGATATTACCTTTGCTCTGCGGGAGTTCAGTGACCACATTTCTTTCTGGGATAATTGTAATATTATCAGCTAACAGATAATTATCTTTCCCATCAATACCTCCTAGAAAATTCCCAAAGAACAGCTGTGATATGGTTGGATGACTGTGTAATTATTTTCCATGTTCAAAAGTAATTGAGAAGCAGTGGTAATAACAGATTGCTTATTTACTGTTAGTTGAGAAGTCTTTTAAAATGCAACCTGTTAAATATATGCTAATAATTATAAAGTTTTCTCAAGCTGTTTTTTTGAAAAAACAAGATAATTCAAAAACCATCTTTTCCGAGGAGGAGGAGCTAAGATGGCGGAGGAGTAGGACGGGGAGACCACTTTCTCCCCTACAAATTCATCGAAAGAACGTTTGAACGCTGAGCAAACTGCACAAAACATCTTCTGATCACTAGCAGAGGACATCAGGCGCCCAGAAAAACCATCTGTTCCTCTTACCTAAATGAAAGCTGAAAATGCACGTATATCTCATAGTCAGCAATTCTGCTCCTAGGGACACCTAACAGGAGTGCATGCATGTGTTCATGAAAAGCGTATCCCAAGTATTCAGAGTAGCGCTCTTCATAATAGATTCAGTTTGGAAGCATTGTAAACATCCATCCGTAGAAGGGATAGATGGTGGTATTTTCCATTTAGCAGAGTACTCTAGTGACAAAAAGGATGAACCACATCCCACAGCATAGATGCCTGTCACCCTGCAATGCCGCACAAATGAAGCTAAATACAGAGGAATCAACAGTATGTGACTCCATTCATGTAATACTCAAAAAACCAGACGAGACTAAAGGAACGTTACTCTTGTGACACGGGGGGTTTGAGGTACACTGGAAGGGAGCAGTGTTTGATGTTCACTGGAATGGAGGGTGGATGAGGGGATTTCCTTTCTATTTCCTTACCTGGTCGCTTGGTTACATGGGTGTGTTCACTTTATAAAAATTAATCAATCTGTAAATTTGTGATTTGTACACTTCTGAATATATGTTCTACTCTAACTTCAAGTAAAAAAGTTAACCCTGACAACTTTAAAATCGTAGTTTGTTGAGATTGCTTCTGACGACAGAGTTTCATAATGTGAATTCTTGAATACTTTCATTTTTGATACTTTCATTATACCTGCAGGTCATCCATTCCCAGTTAAAACTAATTAAATTAAATTTGAGAATTCTAAGGTACAGTGGTGAACCAAAGGTGAGAGGGTGGGAATTATCTGCCCCAGATGTAGGCATTAAGGAGTTTCATTGTAGAGAAGTTTATATGGCAGAACCATCTGAAAACAGCTGTTATTTTTATTATCACCCTCTGCCTATGGTTCTAAACAATGCTATCAATGAAGTGTTCCTAATAAAAAAGTTCTTTGTTAGCCTAAGTCTTAAACAATTGGTAAAATTAGTCTTGTTTTTATTTCATATATGTATATATACACACACACACATAGATATATTTTTGCTTCAAACTAACACACTTATGTTGCTTATCCATTTTATTACTTATTCTTTAATAGCACATGTTATTAAAGACTCACTCTTATATTCATTTCTAGAGTAAGTTCTAAAAGTTTGGAATCTTTGGAGCTGCAGTCCACACAGCGCTGCTGCTTCCATGATTTGGAAATGAGCACAGTAATTATGAAGGCGAAAAAGTAGAACTAGAGTTACTTCAATTCCGTCATTCTTTGTTACCACAGAGTTTTTGTGTTTAAAGTTAAAAACAGTCAAACAGTGCTGATTATTACTAAAATAATTTTGATAATGTTGTTAAATAAAGGAAACAGATCTTAAAAACAACCCACTCTTAGTTGTCAAATATGCTAGGTGTGTTGTGGCTACAGCACCAGCATTACTGAAGTGTGGGAACTTGTAGAGATGGAAACAAAAAAGCTGAAAATTTTCAGCAGTTTTGCTAATATCAATTTATGGTGAATGCCATTCTAAGCTTGGGTAACATTTTGAAATTGTATGTATGGTTGAATTATTTTGTGTGTGTATTTCTATGCTTGCTTTAGATTTTAAGAGTCCTAGTTTGTTTACATTGTAAATCTTTCACTTGTCAAAAGTAAAGGCCACTGCAGTAAACCAAATGAAATAAGTCAGACAGAAAAAGATAAATACTGTATGATATCAATTATATGTGAAATCTAAAAAATAGAACAAACTAGTGAGTATAAGAGAAAGGAAGCAAACTCGTAGAACAAACTAGTGGTAACCAGTTGAGGGGAGGGGCAGTATAGAGGAAGAGGAATGGGAGGTACCCACTACTGGGTGTAAGTTAGGCTCGAGGAGGTACTGTCCAACACAGGGAATATAGCCAAGGTTTTGTAATACCTGTGAATGGAAAGTAACCCTTAGCAATTGTGTAAAAAGATAATGCCATTGAAATGAATAAAGTGAAAAATGGAACACTGAAAAAAAAAACAAAAAAGAAAACAGTGTACGTAGGGAGTTGAGGTGCAATTTTTAAGAAACCTCCCTCCTGGTTAAATCACGGATGCAAGTTGAGGTTGATAGTTCCTTGTGCTCTCCTGTTGACTCCCCCGCCCATTGCTAATTTCCCCAGCTCCTTCCCACACTCTGCCCATTACACCACAAACACCAGACTGCTTTTGGTTATTAATCAGTCCATCACAACAACTTGATTACATCAAAATAACGAATTTAAATTGCAGTATTAGTTAACAGTGTATTTATGGTCAATTAATTCTCATTTTCAAAGCTGGGAATTTTTTTAAATTGAAAAAAATGTCAAAGTAGGGCTTCCCTGGTGACTCAGTGGTAAAGAATCTGCCTGCCAATGCAGGAGACATGGGTTTGATCCCTGGTCTGGGAAGACCCCACATGCTGGATAGCAGCTGAGCCTGTGTGCCACAACTATTGAGCCTGTGGTCTAGAGCTTGGGAGCCGCAACTTCTGAAGCCCAAGCACCCTAGAGCCTATGCTCTGAAACAAGAGAAGCCACCACAATGAGACGCCCACAAACTGCAATTAGGGAGTAGCCTCTGCTTGCGGAAACTAGAGAAAAGCCCATGCAGCAACAAAGACCCAGCACAGCCAAAAATAAGTAAGAAGTGGAAAAAAGATTAAATTTTAAAAAAGGCAAAATAACTTCTAATGTACCTTTCCTGCTCCGCCTGTGACTGCATGGTTGTTGGGACGCATCCGAAATGTCCATCAATAGAGGATATGTTAAATTATGGTGCATCTGTATAATGGAGTAGTATGCAGCCACCAAAAGTGTGGCTGTTCAATTTCTCAAAGGGCTTTTTTTTTTTTAAAACTGATACTCTATATCAGTGTATGTCTATGTGTGTGCTCACTCGTGCTTTGGGGCCCCAGGGACTGTATAGCCTGCCAGGCTCCTCTGTCCAGGGAATTTTCCAGGCAAGAATACTGGCCTGGGTTGCCATTTCCTACTTCAGGGGATCTTCCCAACCCAGGGATCAAACCCATGTCTCCTGCATTGCAGGTGGATTCTACCAAGGAAGCCCTACATCACTACTATATGAGTTCTAAAAAGTAGTTATTGATTGATTGATTTAAAGCCAGGCTTAGAAGAATGCTATGGTTTGTGCGGATAAGAGGAAATGTGTATGCTTAAATATGTAAATGCTAAATATCTCTAAGAGGATACTTGAAAAACTGATAACACTCATCACCTAGGGAGAGTGGTAAGCACAGGGTAGAAATAAAATTTACCTCCTTTTTACAGTTTGATTTTTTTTAATTTACTTATCACATATATAGTTTTACCTTTGTTGTTGTTGCTGTGTGTGCTTTTTTTTTTTTAAGCTAAAATTTGTTCGTATAAGCTACATCATAAGAGTAAGAGCATCAGTCCCACAAAAAACATCACTGGTCATCCCACTGCCGCAAAGCACCTGAGCTGTTTCTCCAAGCTGTGTGTGTTCTCAGCTGATGGCAGGACCAGCTCGAAGTTCTCGAAGACTTGCTGCTAGTTCATGGCAGGTGACACCTGCCTGGGAAGGCTGGATGACAGCCCAGGGTCAGAGCGCCTGTGTGCCTGGGATATGCTGGGACCTTTCTCCCCTGAAGGCTGGAGCCCTGGTAGTCCCAGGGCACTCTCCAGCTTTGAGAAGCTCAGATACAGTTCTCAGGATGAGACCTCTAGTTTCCCACTGGACTGCTGTTTCATTGAGCCAAACGCTCCATTTCTCACCTTTGCATGTGAGAAAAAAGCACACCTAGGCATTTTTAATTATTTGCACTTTATGCCCCATAAAATTTCAAAAAAACAAAATGTGAGGGCACATAAATTTATGGATAACATAAAACTGGACAAGTATCAGTGCAAGTAAAAGCAGAGATCCAGTCACAGGAGTTGGACACTGGTTGTTAGTAGCTGTTAGAACTACCCAGGATAAGTTAATTACTATAGTAGAGCACTTAATGTAGCTTTGAATTTCTTGGCATGTAAGAAAAGGGAATATAAAGTGTATGGTCCTTTTTATTTGAAGCCAGAATATCCCAAGTTTTGCCTGAGGAAATGGACATTTTCCTGATACTCAATTTAAGAAGGAAGTTGAAATGCAGATTCTTATTAAAAATACATGTAGGATGACTCAGGTCTTTATGGTGGTTAGTGCCTATCAAGGTATTAACAATCAGTGAGTCGAAATGTGCTGGACCTCACGAAAGGTAGTCTCATTTTATGTCAGATTCACTGCTCTTTCTCTCTGCAGCCCAGGTGCTTCATTTGACCCTGCTTCCTGCTGCATCTCTGCGTTCACTCTCTTCTAGGGTCTCCAAGTTGTGATCAGGGGTGCCTTTCTGGGCTGCAGATCTGATCCTAAGCTCTCGCTGCCCCTGTCCTGTGTAAGACCCCAGCCCCCTCCCGCCCCTGCCTCTCCAGGCCCGCGCTATCCTTGCTGTCTGTGTTCCAGCCGTGTTTCTGGCCATTCGCCCTTGTGCACACTCTCTTATAGCATGCTCCGCCTGCCCAGGCCAGCTCTTCTCTCTTTGGATCTGAGCTGCATCATCATCTGAAGCTTCCCTGACCGCAAGGGCTCCCTCCCCACTCTTTATTCTCATGTCTCTGTGTCCATCCCAGGAGCGCTTATTTCTGTTTCAGTGTCCTCCCTCCTAAATTGTCAGCTTCACGACTGCAAGGACTGTCTTGCTCACTCGTTGATCCCCAGCTCCACACCCATGTCCAGAGTGCAGGAAAGGGTCAGTGGATGCTCGAGGGAAGGGGGCCTGCCCTCAGTGATGGAGCCGCTGCAGCAGCCTCCCAGCTGCCCTCTGCAGTGGACTTTATACCACGCTGAGACACCTCTTCTTGAAGCACATCTCTGATCACCTCATTGCCCGGTGGCGACACTTTCAAGGGGTCCCCAGTTCCTACAGCATACAATTCACACCCCTCATTAAGCCCTCCCCAACCCAGGACCTTGCTGAATTTCCAAACTCCTTCCTCCCCATCTCCTTCATCCTTGCAATGTAGCTAAAATGAAGCACTCCAAGCTGCTCCATGCGCAATACTCCCTCAGCCCTTCTCTGCCTGTTCAAATCTTAACCATCCTGAAAGTAAATACCTTTAATTGAAAATAATGCTTCCATGGTCTGAACTCTGAGTGCCTTTGACATGGTGGTTACCTTCCATCTAAATTAGAGCTATTTTCTGTACATTTCTCTCATGTTGGCTTGTAGTCTTGTATAATACTAGCATGAATCTCACATGGCAAATAGCCATAAGAATATGTTAAATGAGTGGGGCCTTGTATTAACTATTTTGCATCTTTCTAAGTCAGTCTTTAATAGGAACCATTCCCCCTCTGGGTACATAATTAGTAATGAAGTTTCTGTTTTTACATATATAACAAATGGCCAGTCAGCTACAGAGTCTCCTATTCTTTTAAATATATCTACAGATTAGTCAATATGAATCCAGTTCACATACTGCTTTCTGTACATATTTCAGAGACCTCATGAGTCTTTTATTACAAGGATATTTAGTATTTTATACTAAATGCAGGACTTCCCTGGTGGTCCAGTGGTTAGGAATCAACCTGCCAATGCAGGAGAAATGGTTCCTTCTTGGCCCATGAAGATTCCACTTGCCACGGGGCGCCAAACAACAAGAGAAGTCACCGCAACGAAGACCCAGTGAAGACAAAAATGAACCAGTAAATAGATTAAATACTGAATGCAAGAAAGTAAAAATGAAATAGATACATGCAGCTTGTCATTATTTCAAGGGAAGACTACCCAAGCTAGCATTCTCTTCAGAACACAATCGGTGAGCCATAGCCCTTGTTTCTGGCTGAGCATAAACTCACCACCTCCCCGAGCCACCCCGGCCCTCCACGGCCCTCCATCCAGCAAGGTGGAAGTCTTCGCCTGGTAGTTCCTGCTTGTTGCCTTGACTCCTGTGATAAGACAGTAACCCCCACCTCCATTTCATTTCCTACAGGCTGATTTAAACTGCAATATTCAAGACGATGCTGGGGCTTTTTACGGCGTAACCAGTCAGTATGAGAGTTCTGAAAATATGACAGTCACCTGTTCCACCAAAGTTTGCTCCTTTGGGAAGCAAGTAGTAGAAAAAGTAGAGGTAAGTTGGCTTCTGTACGCTGGAACCTTCATTCCGGGTGGCCTGTCGCCTTCCTTTAAATCTTAACTGGGGCAGAGAGGTGTTTTTTTAAGTGTCTTCTCCTTTTCCTCTGCCTTCTCCCACTCTCCACCCTCCATTACTTAAGAAGGCAAAATGATTTGAAAGCGACTGAAAGGAAGAAGGCCAGGCGTAATCCATGCCACCCTCCCTGACCATTTGAAGTCAGCCCTGCTCTTGCCAGTGGGTCAGTCCAGTAGGAGGCCTTGAGGAGGGAGGGGGGCTGAGTGAAATCTGTTAGAGACAGATCCTGCTACCCAGGAGATGGTGCCCCTCCCACTCCCAAGTTCAAGTGCACTTCCAGGCCTCTTGATAATAACCAAGGTGGTTTTCAACTAATTGGCAGCTGCCTTCTAAAACCCAGGTGGCTTCCCTGGTGGCTCAGACGGTAAAGCGTTTGCCTGCAATGCAGGAGACGTGGATTCGATCCCTGGGTTGGGAACATCCCTTGGAGAAGGAGATGGCAACCCACTCCAGTACTCTTGCCTGGAAAATCCCCTGGGTGGAGGAGCCTGGTAGTCCATGGGGTCGCAAAGAGCTGGACACGACTGAGCCACTTCACATTCACTTCTAAATCCCTGCCACCTTGAGTTTGGTCTTTGCTTTTGCCATTTCCACTCCCTTCATCATAATTGTTTTAAATCTATTTCAGTATATACTGGGACCAAAAAACCTCTTTATGGCTTTTATAGTTCGCACTTCCCTTCCTTTCTAAACATGAGTGATCATTTTACTGGGGTGGGTTGCTGTTTGTGAATAATGTTTGCAGGTGATATTTCATTCAGAGTTGTGTTAACCAATGTCTTCTACCCACCACCAATTCATCCATGCTCACAGTGGCTTTTATTCACAGGTGTCTAGGACCGCTCAGGTCCAGGAGCCCACCCTGACTTTTGTGCCACAGAAATAAATCCTTTCTCTCATGAGACATGAGAGAAAGGATGTATTGGGTGGAGAGAGGGAACGAGGAGATGTTTTTCAAGACTTTGGGCTGAACGGGAGGATTTGGGATGCTGCAGGCCCTCATAGCTTCCTGAGCACAGGATGGGCATCCTGAGAATGGTGTTAAGGAGGGTTATGCTGGTAGTCATGTACAGATGTGAGAGTTGGACCATAAAGAAGGCTGAGCACCAAAGAACTGATGCTTTCAAACTGTGTTGCTAGAAAAGACTCTTGAGAGTCCCTTAGATATCACAGAGATCAAACCAGTCAATCCTAAAGGAAATCAACTCTGAATATTCATTGGAAGGACTGATGTTGAAGTGTAAGCTCCAGTACTTTGGCTACCTGATGCAAATGGCTGACTCATTGGAAAAGACCCTGATGCTGGGCAAGACTGAAGGCAAAAGAAGAAGAGGGCGACAGAGGATGAGATGGTTAGATAGCATCACAGACTCAATGGACATGAATCTGAGCAAACTCTGGGAGATAGTGAAGGACAGGGAAGCCTAGCTATGGGGTCACAAAGAGTTGGGCATGACCTAGGGACTGAACAAGAACCATGCTGGTAGAGGAAGATGAGAGTGAGTTGACTCGATGGTTGCCATGAGCTTAGGTGTTATGAGTGTTACTAAAAGAGTGGCAGAGGGGATCCAAGAAGACGTGTGGAATGGAACTTTGAAACTGACTGGATATTAAAGATCAAAGAGGAGGAAGAGTTGAAGATCACATGTTTTATGCTTAGAAGGACAGTGCAGTCTCCAGCAGAGATAAGTACATAAGATGTTCAACTGGAAATAGTCAGGGATGATTATAGATGCCAGACTAGGATTTTGGAGACAGGTAAAGACTGAAAATATCATTTGGGAATCCTAAGCATTAAAGATAATCAGAGCTATGGGAATGGAGAGCTAGTTGCAGAGAGGGAATAGAAAGAGCACAGAATAAAGAACGAGCAGCAGCCAGCCTTGGGGTAAATGGAAGGGAGACGCAGACAGAGAAACCGAGGAAAAAGATGGGAAGCTCCTCACCCTAAGGAGAGGGTAGGTGAGAAGGTGGCTGTGTAATGAGACGTGACTGAAAGACCTGGAGGTACATGACCTCTATCTCCCCTGAGAAGGAAGAAGCAATCCTATTGGTGGTTGGGAACATGGAAGGTTAGTGTTAGGCTTTGCTACCAAACAGCCAAGTTGTCAGGGCTTACCTGTAGCTGGTTGCCTTTAAATGATGAAATTCCAGGAATTTTCATGGAGAAAGCATATACTTGGGGAGCTGTTCCTGGAGTCTGTTCTTTTCCACCCTCTATTTATCTCTACATGTCCCAGTATTGTGTTGATTTGATTACAGTAGCTTCGTAGCATGTTCTGACAAAATGTTGTCCACTGGAGAAGGGAATGGCAAACAACTTCAGTATTCTTGCCTTGGGAATCCCATGAACAGTATGAAAAGGCAAAAAGATATGACACTGAAAGATGAGCCCCCCAGGTCAGTAAGTGTCCAGTATACTACTGGGGAAGAGCAGAGAAATAGTTCCAGAAAAAATGAAGAGGCTGGGCCAAAGTGGAAATGACGCTCAGTTGTGGATGTGTCTGGTGATGAAAGTAAAGTCAGATATTGTAAAGAGCAATATTCCATATTGTTAGAAGAAATGGAATAGCGCTCCCTTAGAAGAAATGAAATGGAATAGCTTCTCCCTTAGAAGAAATGAAATAGCACTCATAGTCAACAAGAGAATCCAAAATGCAGTACTTAGGTGCAGTCTCAAAAACGACAGAATGATCTTGGTTTGTTTCCAAGGCAGACCATTCAGCATCACAGTAATCCCAAATACTAATGCCAAAGAAGCTGAAGTTGACCAGTTCTATGAAGACCTACAAGACCTTCTAGAACTAACACCCAAAAAAGATGTCCTTTTGATAATAGGGGATTGGAATGCAAAAGCAGAAAGTCAAGAGATACCTAGAGTAACAGGTAAATTGGGCCTTGGAATATAAAATGAAGCAGGATAAAGGCTAATAGTGTATTGCCAAGAGAATGCACTGGTCACAGTAAACACCCTCTTCCAACAACACAAGAGATGACTCTACATGGGCATTACCAGATGGTGAATACCGCAAACAGATTGATTATATTCTTTGCAACTGAAGGTGGAAAAGCTCTGTACATTCAACAAAAACAAGACCTGGAGCTGACTGTGGCTCAGATCATTAGCTTCTTATTGCAAAATTCAGGCTTAAATTGAAAATGGGGGAACCATTAGACCATTCAGGTATGACCTACATCAGAGCTCTTATGATTATACAATGTGACTAACAGATTCAAGGGATTAGATCTGGTAGACAGAGTGCCTGAAGAACTATGGAGGGAGGTTCATAACATTATACAGGAAGAGATGACCAAAACCATCCTCAAGAGAAAGAAGTGCAGGAAGGCAGAGTGGTTATCTAAGGAGGCCTTACAAATAGCTGAGAAAAGAAGAGGCGCGAAAGTCAAAGGGGAAAGGGAAAGATAACTGAATGCAGAGTTCCAGAGTATTCTCTGGAGAGAGCAGAGAGAGATTAAGGAAGCCTTCTTAAGTGAACAGTGCAAAGAAATAGAGGAAAACAATATAATGGGAAAGACTAGAGATCTCCAAGAAAGCTGGGGATACCAATGGAACATTTCATGCAAAGATGGGCACAATAAAGGACAGAAATGGTATGGACCTAACAGAATCAGAAGAGATTAAGAAGGGGTGGTGAGAATACACAGAAGAACTATACAAAAAAAATCTTAATGTCCCGGACAACCATGATGGTGTGGTCACTCACCTAGAGCCAGACATCCTGGAATGTGAAGTCAAGTGGGCCTTAGGAAGCATTACTACAAACAAAACAGTGGAAGTGATGGCATTCCAGCTGAACTATTTCAAATCCTAAAAGATGCTGCTTTTAAATTGTTGCACTCAATATGCCAGCAAATTTGGACAACTCAGCAGTGGCCATAGGACTGGAAAAGGTCAGTTTTCGTTCCAATCCCAAAGAAAGGCAAGGCCAAAGAAAGTTCAAACTAATGTACAATTGCACTAATTTCACATGCTATCAAGGTAATTCTCAAAATCCTTTAAGCTCAGCTTCAACAGTATGTGAACCGAGAATTTCCAGATGCACAAGCTGGACTTAGAAAAGGCAGAGCAAACAGAGATCAAATTGACAACATTCACTGAATCATAGAAAAAGCAAGGTAATTCCAAAAAAAATCTACTTCTGCTTCATTGACCACACTAAAGCCTTAGACTGTGTGGATCATAACAAACTGTGGAAAATTCTTAAAGAGATGGTGATAGCAGACCACCATACCTGTCTCTTGACAAACCTGTATGCAGGACAAGAAGCAACAATTAGAACCAGACATGAAACAAAGGACTGATTCAAAGTTGGGGAGGAGTATGTCAAAGCTGTTTATTGTCACCCTGCTTATTTAACTTATATATGGAGTACATCATGAGGAATGCTGGGCAGGATAACTCACAAGCTTGAATCAAGATTGCCAGGAGAAATAACAACCTCAGATATGTAGATGGTACCACTCTAATGGCAAAAGTGAAGAGGTACTAAGGAGCCTCTTGATAAGAGTAAAAGTGGAGAATGAAAAGCTGGCTTAAAATTCAACATTCACAAAACTAAGATCATGGGATCCAGTCCCCATCACTTCATGGCAAATAGAAGGGGAAAAAGTGGAAACAGTGACAGATTTTATTTTCTTGGGCTCCAAAGTCACTTGTGAAAGGTAACTGCGATTGTGAAAATAAAAGACACCTGCTTCTTGGAAAGAAAGCTATGAGAAACCTAGAGAGCATGTTAAAAAGCAGAAACATCACTTTGCTGAGAAAAGTCTGTCTAGTCAAAGCTGTGGTTTTTCCAGTGGTCATGTATGGATGTGAGAATTGGATCATAAGGAAGTCTAAGTTCCAAAGAATTGATGCTTCCAAACTGTGATGCTGGAGAAGACTCTTGAGAATCCCTTGGATTCCAAGGAAATCAAACCAATCAATCCTAAAGGAAATCAATCCTGAATGTTCATCGGAAGGACTGATGCTAAAGCTGAAGCTCCAACACTTTGGCTACCTGTTGCAAAGACTCAAACCATTTTAAAAGACCCTGATACCAGGGAAGATGGAGGGCAAGAAGAGAAGGGGGCAACAGAGGATGAGATGGTTGGATGGTATCACCAACTCAATGGACATGAGTTTGAGCAAATTCCAGGAGATAGTGAAGGACAGGGAAGCCTGGGGTGCTGCAGTCCATGGGGTCTCAAATAGTCAGACACAACTTAATGACTGAACAACAGTAGCATTTTCTGATATCTGCTAGGGCAAATCAGTCTCCCCACTCTTTCTTTTCACGTATTTTCTAGGCAGGTTACCAGCATTTATTCTTCCAAAGTTATGAGATCATTTTAAAAAGGTAAAGAAAAACAGAAGTCTTATTTGAGCTACCTAATTGTAATTGCCAGCTTCCCTGGTGGCCCAGACTATAATCTGCCTGCAATGCAGGAAACCTGGGTTCAACCCCTGGGTCTGGAAGATCCCCTGGAGAAGGGAATGGCAACCCACTGTAGTATTCTTGTCTGGAGAGTCCCATGGACAGAGGAGCCTGGAGGGCTACAGTCCATGGGATCGCAAAGAGTCGGGCATGACTGAGCGACTCACACAACAATAACAACAGCAACAATTGTAATTGCATTAGATTCAGATATTATTTAGGGGCAGTTTGATATTAAATCTTTCTAATCAAGAATCTATTTGCATTTTCATCTCATTTTATCTATTTTAGTAAGATTTTACACTTTTCATATGTAGATTCATCTATTTCTTGTTAAATATATCTCTAAATATTATATAAATTTGTTAATACAATTTTCAACTTCTAGAGTTTAATTACTAGAAGAAAGCTCCACTTTTTGCATATCTGTATTCTATTTGGCCATCTTGCCATATTCTGTCATTTATTTCTAGTGGTTTTTTCCCCTCTAGATTCTTGGGTTTCCTGTGATATATTATCTTAGCAGCAAAAAAGGAAGACTATTTTATCTCTTCTTTTCCAGTGTTCTTGCCACTTTTATTATTATTTTCTCACCTTCTTTTCATTTGCTAAAACTTCTGACACAGTTGTAAAAAGAAATAAAACATATAGTGATGGTGAGTATCCTTATATGGTTACTGATATCAGTAGAAACAGTTTTGATGTTTTAACATTGGATTTATTATTGGTTTTTATAGATGGTCTTTATTTTATGTTAAATTCTTTCTCTTCCTATTTTACTTAATTTTTTTATTAGTGATAGCTGCAATAGTTTATCAAATGCCTTTTCAGCAACTCTTACTCTGTGTTTTTCCTCCAGTTTTTTGACATCACGAGTTGACAAACATCCTGTGTGTGAACCACCACAGCATTCCCAAAGAATGCTTTATTTTGGATACCTTAATGCATTGTTTGCTGTTTTACATAAAGTGTTTGCATTGCATTAGTGATAGTAGTCTGTACTTTTCTTTTTTATAATCTCTTCATCATATTTCAGTATTGAATATACATCAGTTTTGCAAAAATAATTGGAATACCGACCTTTTTCTATGGTATAGAATAGTGTGAATAACATTGAAAATGTCACAAGATGAAATTTCTTTAAAGGTTACATAAAACTTAGCTGTAAAACCATTCGGTCTTTGGACTGTTTTCAGTGGTAGATTTCTACATAGTTTTTAGTTATTTCTACAGTAATTGACCAGCTGGAGTTTTCTACTTTTTGGTTCAGTGTTAGTGATTTGTGTTTTGCTGGGACATCATCCTATTCACTGGATTTTCTTTGCTTTTATTGATTGATTGATTGGTTGTTTGCTATAGAGTTACATGAAGTAACCTTTTCTGAACCTTCAGATTGATAATGTGACTGCTGTTTTGTCTCCTTTCTTTTCCATCTTAGGCTTATGAAGGGTTTATTTTGTCTTTTTAAAAAGTTAGATTTTTACATCCTGTCTACACTTTAAATTTCCTTTGCATTCATTTGAGTTTTTATCTTTATTAATTTTTGGTTCCTGATTTTCACTGATTTTGGTTTATTTTGTAGGGTTTATTAATTTTTTAAGATGTGTACTAAGTTCTGTAACTTTTCATCTTTAATAATGAAGACATGAAGCTGCTTTCCTCCAAGTACAGCTTCACTGAATCCCCAAAATTTGATGTAAATATTTTCTTTTTCATTACTCTAGATAGCTTGTATTTCTTATTAAATTCCTCTTTGATCCAAAGTATCTAAGAGTGTCTTTCTTCTCTCTGAATGTTTCAGTGGGATCTTCAAATATGTATTTAAGTGTTTTGTTAGTCACCCAGTTGTGTCTGACTCTTTGCAACCACATGGACTGTAGCCCGCCAGGCTCCTCTGTCCATGGAATTTTCCAGGCAAGAATACTGAAGTGGGTTGCCATTTCCTTCTCATATATATATGTATAAAACATTTTTAAAAATTAAAGACATAACACAGCCAGGGGCTCATGATGAGTGTGAAGCAATTTTTCCTAAAGTAGAGATATTAGCTGCATTGGTTTTTGGCCTATGAGGCCTTATCACTGTAAAGAAAGATTTTCTGTGGACTCTTTGAAGAATTGTGACTAGCTGGGCTTGCTCTCACAAATTTCTAGGTAGGGAATCACTCAGCAGGCAGTTATATTTTTTTTCCTGACCTTTGCTGAAAAAACATCTATACAACTTTTCATTAAAGTATTTTTACAATTTAAAAAAAATTCCAGAAAAATAATGGATTCTCAGTATGGTGTTAAAATTGGAGTTAGGATTTTCTTTAATTAAGTACGTAAGTAGTACAACATATAACAGCTGATTCATGTTGAAAAAGTGAAATGTTTTTATAGATAATCATATCTTTTTCATGTATTTTGAAGTCAAAAGTATAAACCCTTTTTCCCTCACAGACGGAATACGCAAGGTTTGAGAATGGCCGATTTGTCTACCGAATAAACCGCTCCCCAATGTGTGAATATATGATCAACTTCATCCACAAGCTCAAACACTTACCAGAGAAATATATGATGAACAGTGTTTTGGAAAACTTCACAATTTTATTGGTAACTGTTTTGTCTCTTTCCTGTTTTGTCAGACTCAGCCATGAAGCTGCCAGGGAAGAGGGACCTGGGTGGGTCTGGGTCCCAGGGGGTCAGCCAGCAGCTGGATTCATGCCTCCATAAGGCAAACTTGGTGTGGCTCAGGTTTGTGAAAGAGAAGGGCTCTCATCTGGCTGGGCTTTCTAAGCTTGGCAGAACTGGAATTTGGGGAAGGAGGATAGAGGTAATAAAACTAGATTCTCAATTCTGGTTGCACATTAGAGAAACCTGAAGAATGTCTTTAAAATCCTGATGGCAGGACTGCATCCTAGATCAGTAAAATTAGGATCTCTGAGGCTAGGACCCAGGCACGTATTTTTCTAAAGTTCCCTGGGTTATCCCAGTAGTAGCTAAGTTGAAGTCTCAGCAGCCCGGTAGTATACAAACCATAAATGAGGCAAAAGCTGAGTCAGCAGGTTTGTACTTGAGGCATACCTACACTCATTTCAGGAAGGGTTTACAAGGCCTTATTATAAGTAGCATATATTAATATAG
Organism: Dama dama; assembly: GCF_033118175.1. Taxonomy (NCBI): domain Eukaryota; kingdom Metazoa; phylum Chordata; class Mammalia; order Artiodactyla; family Cervidae; genus Dama; species Dama dama. Next base: position 40,131,518 of record NC_083681.1, on the reverse strand, counting down.
CAAAATGTAAACTCTCAGTACCAGGAGAAATATTAACTAGAATATAATGGCATAACCAGCAGCAGGAGAGCGGGAGAATGTTTATGGGCTGAAAAGTATGGTCAAAACTTAACAGGCAGCTAAAGAGCAAGGAAAAAGCAGTAGTGCTCAAGGTCCATGATGGGAAAATTTTCCGGTTCCCTTGGGCAATGCTTTGTGTGGTTTTTTTTTTTTCCCCAAATATTTAACTTTAAAACAATTTATCATGGAGACTTCATTCGGTGACTTAGGAAGGTTAATAAGTACAATGTTCTCCTCAAAATACACCCATAAAATATGTAGTAATGGATTTCATAAGGCTCGTTTTTCAAAAAATAACATTCCTTGGTTAAACCAAAGGCAAAATGCCAAAACAAAATTCAGTGGAAGCAATTTTTGCTAAACGGGGCAGCAGTACAATATTGTGGTCAAATATTCAGCCCTCTGAAGGCCTGCATTGTTATTCTTTGTTACCAGAATTTAGAATTAGAATACTTGAAGAGCAGGAATTCTGTACCTGGACACTTTGGATCCAACGGGACACTGTTTTTCAATCAGTGTGTATAAGTGTTAGTCACTCAGTTGTGTCTAACTCTTTATGATTCCATCGACCACAGCCTGCCAGACTCCTCTGTCCATGAAATTCTCCAGGCAAGAACACTGAAGTGGGTAGCCATTCCCTTCTCCAGGGCATTTTCCCGGTCCAGGGATCAAATCCAGGTCTCATGCATTGCATACAGATTCTTTACCATCTGAGCCACCAGGAAAGCCCTGTAATGTACTGGTAAAAAAGAAAGAAAATAAAAGACTGTCCCCTAGTTTCTCCCAAAACCCTGATCTATGGTTTTTGCCCATTTTTTATGATGTAAATATACCTTCCATGGGCACTTTGAAGCTACAGTGGCCATCTAGCTCATGAAATTCCTTAATATATAACAATAACATTCAAAGCTAGTAGGAACCAGTTCCTGTATACCACTGTAAAAATAAATAAATAAAAATTAAGAAATTTAAAACCTTCTGCCTATTGGATTTATCCAGGACACTTTAAAAAATTCGGGGGATTACCCTGGTGGTCCAGTGTCTAAGGCTCCAGGCTCCCAATGCAGGGGGCCGAGGTTTGATCCCTGGTCAGGGAACCAGAACCCACATGCTGCAGCTAAGACCCCAGTGCAGCCAAATAAGTAAATATTTTTTAAAAAATTCTGAAGGAGGGAGCTGAGCATCGTGGTTTTTGTTTATTTTTACTGTTCCCCAGGTAGTTCTGGTGTGCAGCCAGGTTGAGACCCATTGCTATAAGGGATTGGTGAGTGAGCCAGAGAGGGCCTCAGTTCACAGACACGTGATTATGGGCATACAGTAGGCAGACAGATGGTTTTGTATACTGTTTTCATTTATTCCAAGGAGAGAATCTCAGTGGATTCTCCTGTGTGTCCATGTTCCTCTGAAACTTGGAAGCTAGTAGTCTGGGAGAAAGTTTAAAAAACACATTCTTCACTAACTCTTCATTATTATCCTTTTCCTTAATGATCTTCAGTGGAGATTGAGCAGTTCAAGGTTTAGGATGCTGGCAGGTACTTGGCTGTAGGTGCTTTTTGTTGTCACTTAAGGACATATGAATCACTTTAGTGCTCAGATGAGCAGAAAGTGAGTGTGGCATCCTTATGTGGATGTTAAATAACCTCAGAAGTTAACCAAAACTCCCTGAATGGATGGCCACCCTCCCTCTCCTGGAAGAGGTCTTAGCTGTTTCTTACAAACCGGTGAGACTATTTCAGCACTTTAAGGAATATATGTCCTCAGTCCCTAAAACCCGACCTCAAACACAACCAAAGAATATATGACCTGGGAAAGTTGTGAGTATCTAATTACCCACAGAACCCATTAACTATTATATTGGTAATGCCTCTTTGAAAACATGGCTTCCATCCAAAGAACTTACCAGGTAAAATTAATTTTAAAACATATCAACTACATAAATCCTTTTGTTATAAAGAATTAGTAGCTCTTAATAAATATTTGCTAGGAGTAATATTTTTCTGTAGAAAAATGAAATTAAGCCAGCACTCCTGGGTAATGAGGTCATCTCACTGATAAACAGCAGAAATCATACTTTTCAGTGCTTCCTTGGAGGAGGTGGGGTTAAGGACATAGCCAGGATGACAGCTGTTGGACGTAGTTGCAGGTGTTTTACTAGGTCATTGAATACAAAACCGGAGAAGGCAATGGCAACCCACCCCAGTACTATTGTCTGGAAAATCCCATGGACAGAGGAGCCTGGTGGGCTGCAGTCCTTGGGGTCGCTAAGAGTCGGACACTACTGAGCGACTTCACTTTCACTTTTCACTTTCATGCATTGGAGAAGGAAATGGCAACCCCCTCCACTGTTCTTGCCTGGAGAATCCCAGGGACGGGGGAGCCTGGTGGGCTGCCATCTGTGGGGTTGCAGAGGGTCAGACACAACTGAAGCGACTTAGCAGCAGCAGCAGAATACAAAACTGTGTGTCACCAAGACCAGTTCCAGGCCTTACTGGCTTGTGGGCTAGTCTCTGGTTTCATCAGGATGACTGGAATTGAGGTGACCCTGTAGGTTCAGGGCCCTAATAATGGGGGTCAGGCCAAGGAAGACAGCACCTGAATTGTGGGCCAAGGATTCCAGTCATCTTTCGAGGTCGTACTTTGACATCAGCTTGCTAGAAACATTTTTTTCTTTCCTCCCTCATCTCAAGCATGAAGCGTAAATAGGATATAGGATATATTCTTTCATAGAAAGTTTGCAAGAAGGTAAGCTAGATCACAGAAGTTCCAGGCACAATGCTGAATCTTTTGTAGATATATTATGAAATTCTTACTGCACAACTGTGAGGTCATTTGTATTCCCATTTTATGGATAGAGGAATGTTAGGCCTCCCTGAGGTCCCAGAGCCAGTGACAGACATAAATTAAGATTTGAATTGATAGAAAAGACACTTTGCAGGGTATGTCATGGTCATGGAATGAGAAGACTTGGGTTTAGGACCCAGCTCTACCTATCACCTTGGTTAAGTCATTTAAAATCTCCAGACCTCATTTTTCCTCCATTTACAAAGTGCTCAAGTCTGCCCTCTCCACTTTGTTGGTTATTCAGAGTGTTTTCATTTGTTCAGCTAAACAATGGAGAGGTTTACCAGCTGCTGGAATACAGTGAAAATAAAACACAGGAAATGTGGGCCCAGTGAGGGGAACAAGGCAGGTAAATAGTCGATGACCCTGCAAGGCCGTCATGGCAGCGGTACACTTGTGAAAGAGGAATTGAATTGCCTAAGCAGGCACCTGTAGTTTGAGTGAGGTAGGGAATTCTCAGGGTTGTTAAAAGATGATGTTTAAGTTGCCTCGATGGATAAGCAGATGTATTTTTCAGATTTACCAAGAAAAGGGTCATTTGATGGGTGCATGCTGACGTGTCAGGGGCGGAGCTGCGGTCTACTAGGCAATCGGGGCAGGCACCCCGGAGTCTGGTGAGAGAGGTGGCCTTTTGTCAGGCACAGGGGAGTCACCAGATGCGTAACTCAGCTGTGGCGGATGGCTGGTAAATGTCGGCGCATGGTGCCAAGAGGTGTGTAATGAGAGGTCAGGGAAGGCTTCTCTGAGCAACAAACAGCTGAGAGGTGTCTGCCGGATGGCTAGATAGGCAGAGAAGGTAGGAGGGAATACTGCGTGTAGAAGGAAATGGGGCACTGGGAGGACTGGAAACGGAGCAGTGTGACTGGCCTAGGGAGAAAGAGGCGGGTGCTGGCCAAGTAGGACCAGCCAGACTGGGCCCTGTCTCTTCTCATGCTCATCCTTGTAGGATGAGAACAGGCTTTCTCTTCATCCTGAATTTCAAAAGAGTCCATTCAGTTTTTAAGCAAGAGGGTGGTGGTGTCAGATTTATATCTCTTTCAAGGTTATGGTGACTGCTGTGTGCAGATGGAACTGGTGCCCAGCAAGGGTAACTCCTGGTAGGGGAGTCCAGATCAGGTTTGCTGGTACCTTGGGTTGTGGCAGTGGAAAAGGGAGATGGATTCAAGAACTCTTGAGGAGGTAAAAGCAGCAGAACATGACATTGGTTTGGATGTGGGGATGAGGAAGAGAGAGATTTCAGTCATGAAAGACTTGCACACTTGGAGTATTTGATCTGTAAGGGAAGTGGCAGGGAGTGAGACAAGAAAAGCAGGTGGGTGTTAGTATTGAAAAAACTTCATTACTCAGAAAAAGAAGATGATTCATCACTGTATCCATTCATTTATTTAGAGCAGCATGGCATAACAGGTAAGAAAAAGGTCTTCAGAGTCAGAAGATCTGGGTTTTTTGTTGACATTGAAAGAGAAAGTGAAGGTCGCTCAGTGGTGTCGTCCCACTCTTTGCGACCCTATGGACTATGCAGTCCATGGAATTCTCCAGGCCAGAATCCTGGAGTGGGTAGCCTTTCCCTTCTCCAGGGGATTTTCCCAACCCAGAGTTCAAACCCAGGTCTCCCACATTGCAGGTGGATTCTTTACCGTCTGAGCCACAAGGGAAGCTCAAGAATACTGGAATGGGTAGCCTCTCCCTTCTCCAGCGGATCTTCCCGACCCAGGAATAGAACTGGAGTCTCCTGTATTGCAGGCGGATTCTTTACCAACTGAGCTGTAGGGAAGCCCATTGTTGCATTGTTGACATTAGTACAACCTTAAACAAATTAACCCCAAGCATCTTCCCTTGTCAAACAGGGGTGAAATGACATCTGCTGTTGGAGTTGGAATATTACATGAGATTCTTCCTGCAAAGTGTTTAATACCGAGGAGATGCAGAGTAAACAGTCAACAGATAGTGGCTATTATTCTGTGAATTTCCATCCATTCAGCAAATACAGTAGATCCTTGAACTGCATGGGTTTGAACAGCATGACTGTTCTTTTGCTCAGCATTTTCTTCACTGAATCCAGGCACTACATGTTAATGTAGTGGTGAGTTAAGTCACTCACAGAGCTATGTCTCCCATTAACTATTGTGGAACAAAATTTAGTAAAGATTTAGGGATAAGATAGGAAACAGTTCGTAGAATAAATGACTGTCCTATGGGACAGAATTAAAGAAAATTCTCTATGTTGTTTAAAAAAAAAAGTCACACCCCTCCCCCCTCAAAAAAACCTCACACTAACTCTTGTGGTGTCTTCTTAGGCTCAAATTATGAGTGAGACCCCATCTGTAAGGTCTTTCTTACATATGGTAACTAAACTTAGATAGAATTTAAGTTGGACCCTTAGTATCCTGAGTTTGTGCAGGAGGGGGCAGAGTGAGGCTGAATAGATCTCTAATAATCCACTTTTTGAACTTTAGACTCTGTATTTGTCTCTGAGTAAACCATCTCATCATGGCACTGGTGGAATATTTTTATTCATGTGGTGTTTGATATAGATATTTTTTTGTGTGTATATATATATATTACTTTAAAAAATTTTTATTGAAGTGTAGTTGATTTATAATGTGTTAATTTCTGCTATACAGCAAAGTGGTTCAGTTATACATACATATATGTATACTTTTTCACAATCTTTTCCATTTACACTTTTATTCTTTTAACAGGTGGTAACAAACAGGGATACACAAGAAACTCTCCTGTGCATGGCCTGTGTATTTGAAGTTTCAAATAGTGAACATGGAGCACAGCATCATATTTACAGGCTTGTAAAGGACTAACCGTGGTTATTTATATATATAGATATCTGTATATACACACACATATGTGCGCACACACACACACTCTCTCCATGATCGAGCGACTGACTGTAAACCTCACCATGCAGGGGTGCTGCCCTGGCCTTGAGGTCACCCCGATTTTTCTAAATCCTGTTTGAAGTCATTTTTTCATGTGTTCATGCTCATTGTAGCTGTGAAGTTCTGGTACAGTTGTAAAAAGAGAAGTCGAGTTGTTTCTGTGTTACTCAGATCCACAGCCCACAATTCCTCGGAAAGGTGAACCTTAAGAACCCAAGTCTCTGTCTGCAGAGACCTATTTCTCATTGTGGTAGAAAAAAAATTGAGACAGAGCATTTGCCATTGGACATTTACAGCCTTTATACAAATGTATTTAGTGTGTTTTTTTTTTCCAACATAAAATTCTTGTTTTAAGATACAAGTAAAATTAATCTTTAAATATAAATGTAAATTAGTACACAAAACTAAGAATCTTTAGACTTATCTTTGTAACTAATTAGGGTGGAAGTTATGAAAGAATGTAATTCACTAAATTATTTTTTAAATGAAACTTTTCTTTCTTTTTGAAACCAAATGTTAAAATATAGCCTTAAGAAATACTTGGTAGAAATATCCTAATGAGACAAATTTGTACTTTTTTCCTCAAGGTTAAAACTAATCTCCTAATCCATTAAACTCTTGAAACAGGTATTACAGAGGAAGAAAACTTCACCCCTTATCCTTAACATACATAGTATATTTAAAAAATATAAAATTGTATTGTACTAATGTGATGATTATTTAATGAAAAAAAAAAGATGGCTCTTTTTGCAATAAGTAGATAAATACTGAAAATCTAAGCTTACAATGTTTATAGTCTTGTGTGTGCAGTTATATTTTATATGGACAACCAAATTTTTTTATTAAGATGAGTAACTATTTGAACCACTGAAATTTAATAACAAAAATTCAAAATTGGCATGAATACTGCACTGTGAGCTGCAAATTATAGAAAACCCTGTGGCTGGGAGAAATTTTATCACCAAACTTGTAAAAGGCTCATCAGTTTTAGGATTTCTGCTCCCCAGAAAATCACAAGCATACTCACCAGCCTGTGGATAAATTATTTCTGGTGATCCAGCATGCATATTAACCTGTTGTAACTATGTGTGTATGTGTGTGTGTACATACAGACATACACATATGTAGTTATTCAACGCTTATTTATTGAACATCTGTTCAGTGTCACTCAGTCTGCCCAGTGCTGATACATGTATTTCTCAATCTGTGTCCGTAGATTTTGGTGTATTCTCTAAGGACACCCATTTTCTTGACATCTCTCAATAAGTCACAATACTTACTTGACTGAGGCTGAAGAGGCTCGGCTATCTATCTCTGCCCTTTCCAAACAGGTTCATTTGGGACGTTTTCTTCCCAAGAGAGATTCAGCTTTCCAACCCATATATTCCAAAGCATTGTCCAGGCAGAGTTGGTTTGGTGTGGTCACATGTCTTGTTACTTCCATACATTGGGAAGGGGACAGGGCATACTCCCTACCTTCCTGGAGGAAATTGACTTGTTGACAATTGTCGGGAGTGTTAACACTACAGAACATTAAATGTCTTGCAAGTTGTAAAGCATGTCAAGACTTTTACATCAAGCCAGAAAAGTAAAAAAAGCTTTGTACTGTCACATTCAAGTAACCTACACACCCTCTTCCCTATTCCCTGCAACCAGCTGTGACCCTGCTTATATATTGGCTAGTATCTGAGGTCAGGAGCATGAGGGTGTGGCTGGTTTGTGGAAACAGAATGCTGAACCAAGCCTAACCACACCCAAACCCATGACCCTGGTCCCTGGGAAGACCAGAGGAAAAAGTGCAGAACTTTCCCCTTTTGGAATGCACATCCCTTACGTCAGCCAGCAGGATGGTGTGCATCTTCCCTCCATAAACAGACTACAGTTTGTTCCCTGATTCCAAGTGGGCCTTTGAAGAGTTGACCCAGCGGCCCACCCTTCCATCTGGTTTTCGGCCCACGTATTAAGCTTCTCCCTTGGTCATCATACTTATGACTTCTGTTGGTCACCCCTCTTACAGGTGCTTCTTTCGCTCCCATCTCCTGCATCTTACTGAAGATTACCCCCAGTCTTCTCAGGACCTAGGGGTACAAGTGATCTTATGTGGCCATCCCAGAACTTCAGGGGAAGAGGTATCTGGTTCACGTTCTCTCCTGGGGATGGGACTCTTCCATGCTGCCAGGAGGGCTCTTAGGATTTACTTTTTTCAAAGCACAAATAGACTGAGACCCAAAAACACCAGCTAGAGATTAGTTCTGTTTACTGAACAGTAGATCATACCCTGGCCTCCCAAGGTCAGGCTGGGCCCTCTGATGCTTGTCCTCTTCCTCCAGATGCCTTTGTAGTTGCATTTGGGGTCTCCATGGATGACCTTGAGGGTTACTTTTTGCTCTTAAAAAAAGTTTGCTTCTTGTCTTGTTCTAAAGATTTCTCCAGGGCAGGTAGTTTCCCTGTCTTAACCACTGGTCCATTTCTCTGTCTCTTCTAAATTAGATCCTGGGATTAGATTTGTGTGACAACATCTAATCCAAGTCTGATTTTTGGTCTTTGACCATTCATGGTAGAGTCTTATTCATTTGTCAAGCTTTCTGAACCATAAAGAAGCCTTTCCAAAACTCTGTCCTCGCGTCTCTCTTCTGGGTGCTCCATCTCCTGGTTGACCCTCCACTCCCAGGATTGATTCAGGGACATCTTGTGCTTTCACTGGAGAGTTTGGAGGCCACTTTCCACAGCCTGAATAGGAAGAAACTAAAGAACTGAGCTTTGGTCTCTTGGTGTTCATTTCCCATCTTAGCAAGAGACCTAAGTAAAGTCGAGGCTTTTTTCAAAACATGTCCTAGAATCCCAGAATGTCCAAGCTACCCTAGACCAGGGTTTCTCAACCCTTTCTAGACACTGCTGACATTTGGACCAGATAATTCTTTGTGGTGCAGGGCTGCCCTGTGCCTTGTAGGAGGTTTAGCAGCATCCCTGGCCTCTGCCCACTAGACACACTGTTTCCCCAGTTGTCACAACCCCAAGTATCTCCAGACATTGCCAAATGTCCCACGGGCCACAGAATTGCCCCTGCTTGAAAAGCACTGCCCTACATCCACAGGTCACAAATGCCATACTTGACATCTTCTTTTTCCTTCCATTTGATCCTGAGAAAGCTTCTCTCCTGGGAGCCTTGTTTTAGGCCATCAAGAGACAGGAATATTACTCAAATGACATTGTGTCTGTATTTCTTCCTGTTTCAGAGCTTCTACTTCACAACGCAGTCTCTCAGCTACAAGTATTCTTTCCTTCCTCCCTGGGGAAATCGGGGACAACTGGGTACCAACATCCCTGTGATCAACTCACACTGCTTAAAGAGCATTTCTAATTTGCTCTTGATTCCTTATTTCGTCTGGTTAAAAAATGCCACCCATTTTCATTATTTCTCATAAGGTTACTGTTCTCATTATCAGACCTTTGATCATTTCAGTAAATTTCTTCTGGCCTTCTACTTTTAGTGTTAGACTTAATGTTTTTTGTAGAATTTATAGAAACTTCTGGAACACTTCATCTTTAAGGATGGAGGAGAGAAGGACTCATTTTGTAAGGGGACTGCTGGAGTTATTCTTTACTAAGCTATGGGAGAGCACAGTCTACAGGCATACCTCGGAGGTAGCACAGGCTTGATTCCAGAGAACCACAAAAAAGCAAATGTCACAGTAAAACGAGTCACACAGTGCATGTGAAATTTATGTTTACCTATATTGTAGTCTATTAAATGTGCAATAGTATTATGGCTAAAAAAAACAATCAATGCACATACCTTAGTTAAGATATTGCTGAAAAATGCCAAAACAATGACAATAGTAACTTAAAGATCACAGATCATCATTAAAAATATGAAAACAATGAAAAAGTTGGAATATTGTGAAAATTATCAAAATGTGACACCGACACAAAGTGAGCAAATACTGTTGGAAAAATGATGCTAGCAGACTCATTTGATACAAACCTGCAATTTTTAAAAACTGCAATATTTATGAAATGTGAGAAAATGAGGTATGCCCATGACCTCCTCCAGTCTGTAGATGAGAGAGGTGAGACCCGGAGGAGACGTGACTTGTCCAAAGTCACGTGCTGGTCAGTGACAGCTGGCTAGGAAGGCTCTAGGACTCTTGCCACTTGATCCTTGGCCTTTTGGTGGGGTTTGTTCCTCTTTGGTGCTCAGTGAGGAAGAGAGGGAGAGGAAGACCCTTCTCCTGCCAGAGCAAGAGCATCCCCTGGGGTTGATGCTGCTTCTTCCTTGAGGATCTTGTTGGGGAGGCATCCACCAGCAGATAGGAAAGCTGATGAGCCTTTTCCTTATCCCGAGGACAGTTCACCTGCCACAGGCTCTGAATCAAATTTTTCTTCACAAAACATCCCAACAGCAAAGTCCCACTCTCAGACCAGCCAAAAAAAAAAAAAAAAACCCAGCCCCCATGCCCAGAACTTGGTGTTACAGACCCAAGTCTTCTCTTTAGGTCTCAACACTCTAGCGGCTTTTGCAGTTTGTTTTTGTACAAACATAAATTATTTAAATCACACAAGATGACAGTCAACTTTTCAAACCAGGTACCGATCACTTGTATGATTTTTGTCTATGCTCTGGTACACTATGCCTGTTCTAACGAAGGGTAGAACCCATTTTGTGTGTTGGTGTTCACACCTGTGACATTAAGAGGATACGTCTGCATTGCTTCTTTCCTTCTGTTGATGTTTCTGTGGCGAAACCCTGCACATGTCATTTCTGAAAAGCCTTAAATCTTCGCGATGTTGCATGTAGGGTTTGCAGTGCAGAAGGCTGCCTCAGAACTGTGAGCCCTTTTGTAAGCTGGAAGCATTTCTCTTACTATTGTTACTTTTGTAGGAAGTTTTCAATTCAGAGCTGCCAAAGCGTTCAGTAAGCAGTGCCTTAGTGATACTTAGTCGTGCCGCCAGCCTTTTCTAACACCAGTTCTCTATGTCCCTTTGCTAATCGGCCCAGTATTTAAAACAGAATAAGCAATTGTTGTTTTCAATTTTGTTTTTCGTAAGCCCATTTTTCTCCATATCTATAGGAAACTGACTTCTTGGTCTGAAATCCGAAATGAACAGAAGTCAGTTCATTGACCACACCGTCCAATGTCTATACCAAAACGGAAGGTCTTGCAACTTCATAGTTTACTATGAAAAGCAAATTGTACACTTTAAATGTTGCCTTTTAAATCCACGACCAAAAACTTAGCTATTTGTGAACCTTCTGCACTCTAGCATGAAAGTGCCTTTGGTTTGAGATTCCAGCTTAGAAAAGTGCTGCCATAATCATGATAATTTGTAGAGAGACCAAAAATATTCTGAGATCACCGTAATGCCTTTGGTTTACCGGGATGAATAACCAACAACAGGCCTCTGTTCACAAGAGCACGATGCAGACCCCGCCTGCTGTGCATCATACGCCGTAGGGGAGCACCCCCACCACTCCCAGCCCTGGAGCCCACGGCAGCAGGAGGCTCCCCAGAAACTGGTATGTTTGTGTGCCAGGACCCAGTGCGCCATCCCTGCCCGTCGCCCAGCCCTGCATCCGCCCGAGGGGACTTGCACACAAGCCGCAGGCCGTCAGCCAGTGGACAGGTGTGACCTTCTCCGTACGCTTGTGCTCACTCTGTAGAGCCTGCCCTTCCACTCAGATGCCAGCGCGCACTTCTCCGGTTTACGCAGTGATACCGTTTTGAAAGTTGGAAGCCTCAAACTGAGATGACAGTGCAGAACAAAAAATGGTTTAGGGTCATCACAATTGACGTGTTCTTCTTAGGGCGAAAATGTTGACTGAGTATTGTCTGAATGTGCTATGAGAAACTCCCAAAGAGTACCACTCACAATTCGGAATTTTCAAAGAATGTTCCAGCCCTCTAAAGGGCAACTCTTTTAGAGTCTGTGTTGGCTTTTATCAAAACTTTGTGTAAATTGGGAAAACTGATAGAGGGGAGGAAGAGGAGTGAAAAGGACAAGAAGGCCAGGACAAAAAAAAAGATTGTTCTTTACCAATATAGACTTTACAATGACATTAGAATCATTGAAAGTTAGCCTCTGAATGCGTATGATCTGTCTGTTTCTACCTGGTGTCTTTAAGAATACCCTCTTTGGGCTCTCTGAAACTTCAGGAGTGATTTCTATCCACACCAAGTTGTGAGTACTCATAGAAGTTTATACAATGAAAAAAAAAATGTCAAATGAAAAGGAAAATTGCTCAACACAAGTTATAGTTAGCTGCTTGAATTCAGCCCCTCCCTGTTATGTCAAGACTACACCACAACTTGGAAGAAATTAATCAAATATTTGTTTTCCTGTTTCCCTCTTCAACTGTTACTGTGCTTTCTTTGGCAATAGTTTTCTCTCATTAACTCATTGCTTATATTGTTAAGAATGAAGGTTTGTGTTTAAAATGTATTGCATTGCAAAGGATAGTTTCACTGAAGTCATGCACCATTAAGTAAGATGAAATATTTGTATTTATTGTCCTACTTCCTAAGCTGTTAACTTGTTTTATTCTGTGAATTTGCATTGAGTCTGTCATATGCCCCACTCCATCATTTTAATATTTGAAATGGCATTTATTTTCCCTCTGTTCATCATTAAGTAGGGTCAGATTCCAAAAGATTCCACCTCTCTCAGGCTGGCTGTCTTTTGTCTGACTTCCATTGTGAAATTTCTTGTTCTCCTTTTTCTTAAGAGAGGCTGACAGAATCTAGGTATATATCAGTTGGAAACCAGTCTCTGGTTTTCTCTCTCCCTCCCTTCCTTTCTTCTTTCTCTTTTCCTTTTTGCCTCAGTCCTTTTCTGTGATTAGTTTCACTGTGTAAATTAGATATGAACTGCACTTCTTAAAAAAAAAAATCTCCCTGTTACCTCCTGTTACCTAAAGAGTCACTTCTGTAGGCCTTTTTCAGTAGGCTCATGACTGCAGATAAGGAAGAAAAAAAAAGTAAAAACAAAAACTATGTGCCTAAAAATGACAAAAAAAAAAATGTTTTGTAACATTTAAAAAAGAAACCTGAATAGCCTTTAATTCTTATTAATATGCTTAAATTTTATGTAAATTGGTTTTTGCCACGTGTGTTTGTTCACATTCTCAATGACGTAATGGGATTCTCACAATCTGTGTCTTCGTGTCACGTGTATAAAATGGGCTTGTGACGTAAGCGTTTCATCTGCTCAGTGGTTCCTTTAATATTGTACTGCTGCTGGGAGCGGGCCGAGGAGTCTGCCTTTGGGCAGTAAGCTTCCTCTTGGATAGATTGGAGAGATGGGGGGTGGGGGGTGCAAATTCTCACATGTGTTTTCTTAACCTATTTGCAGAAGCTTTCAAAAGGCATTTGGTTAAACCTCTTGGCAGTACAGTATTCTTGTATTTGTTAATGTCTGTGTTTAGGTACTGGTACCTTTTTGTTTAAAAATGTTCTAAGTGTTGGCTTTAAAGTGAATTTATCTTTAGTATGATAGTTATATGAAAATTATAGGGTTTGTGTGCAGAGAATTTTTTTATAAAGTGCTTTGTAAAAAAAAAAAATGTATTCTAGCTTTCGCGGTACATATGTGTGATAACTGTAATATCCATGACAGTTAAGTGCAATTATTTCATCACTCTAAAAATGCTATTTTTGTGTCAGTTCCTGCAGGTGTTTTCATGTCTTTGCAAAGTGACACATTTTGATGCCTTCTTGATAAAGTGGTAGACATTTTGTAGCTTTATAGAAACTTTGTATTCATACGGTATCAATGAAAAATAAAGAAAATGAAAGTGTGGGTCACCTTTTTTATCTGCAGAAATGTATGTTGTTGAAAATGAAAAGGTGTTTTATGTGTTATGGGTGAATGTATGAAGGACAGAGTAAAGGAGGTTAAAATAGTGATCTTTTCATGGTGTCCGCTAAGCTCAGCATAGTAATTGGAGCATGAGTGTTAATGTCTATCAGGATTTCTTTCTTTGTTCCTTTTTTTAAATTGATGTGTAGTTGATTTACATTGTTGTTTTAGTTTCAAGTGTGGAGCAAAGTGATTCAGTTATACATGCACACATATCTTTTTTTCATATTCTTTTCCCCTTTAGGTTATTACAAAATACTGAGGATAGTTCCCGTTAACAAGGTTTCTTAAAAATATCCATGGGTCAGTTAATCTGTCTGCCCGCTTGCTTACCTCTCTTTAGTAGTGTGTTATTAAAATTGTTAACGCGCCTTGCTCAGTGCATGCCTGGAGCCAGGAGTAGAACAGTGGATGTGAGAGAGAGGTAAATAAAGGGTAGTGGGTGCCTGCACGTGCGAGCTGAGCTGTAACCCTTGCCCGGTCCTCCGGGGTGTGCCGCACACAGACATGCAACAAAGCCTTGGACTCACTAAGTTTACTGCATGCTGGGCACTGGGCCAGTGTGTTGGTGCAGTGTGTGATTCTCACAACAGTCCTGATGACAGTGATGTTATCTCACACACACACACACACACACACACACACACACACACACCCAGCCGATGCTCAGGAAGGGTCGTGACTGGTGAGTGGTGAAGCCTTCAATAGATCACCCTGGCTTTGACTCTTGGCCCTTGCCTTTTGGCTCTCTGAGGCTCCATGGAAGCCACTCAAGGCTCAGGAGCAGAAATCTGGGGCTCGGGGGGCTTCCTTAAACAACAGTAGCCTTGGGCTTCTGATAGCAGGACCCAATATACCCTGGGATCCTTCAGTTTGAACAAGACCTCAGGTGGTCTTGCTTCTCCCCGTTTCTTTGAAATGTGAGATGCAGCCTGCCTCAAATCCCAAGGCACTGTGCAAGTGGAAACAGAGAAAAATATTGGGTTCCATCTTCTTTGAAAGAGGCATGTGTTTAGCAAGCTACCATTCGAGAGAAGGCTGGTGTCCAGCGAGCTATCCAGGGCAGGCAAATTCCAGGGTGTTTTGCTGAAGCCCTGTTATATGCCAGTTCCCTTCACACTCACGACATCCTTTAACCCACATCCTCTTGAGTAAAAGAATCATTTCCAGTTTTCCAATAAGGAAATGGGAGCCCAGAGAAGCTAATCCTTGTTAAAATCATAAAAGCTAGTAAGTGGCAAGAATTTAGAAGTGGAAAACCCTCCTCGCTTGCAGGCCTGGCTCTGGTGCTGGCTGTGTGGCACGTTGGCCCTGCACTTCCTCTAAAGATGCCTTAGCCCATCAAAAACATCCCTGTTAGTGCCTGCAGTTCCAGTTAACTCGAGTTCAGCGGAAAGAGTGGCATGCTAGGGAAACTGACATCAGTGAGGAGAGACTGAAGACACACAGGGGAGAGTAAATAAGGCTCCTTGTAAGATCGAGAATCAAGAAATGTCCCTGGGAACCCCGATCATTTCTTCCTGCCTTACAACTGACGGAGGGCTCTCATTAGCATGGCTACTGCCTATTGACGGCTAAATTACCTGCTGTGGTTAAGTCATCAGTGAGCAACTGATACAATTCCAACTCAAAAAGCACAAATGTTGTGTAAGCTTGTGAAGCCTTAGAGTTTTTTTAGTTGCCTTTGAAGATGCTTCTGTTTAATGCCGCATATGTCAATTTTATCTAGGTGGTTGTAACTAACAAAGAGTCAGGCTGCTAGAAGCAATTACTGGAAGTGGTGAGATGAGATGGGGAGGCAAACACTTCATCTTGGGAGGCATCTGTTTCAAATGAGGCCTTAACGTGGTCTCCAGGCAGAGGGATTGGACCGCTAAGCTAGAAGGTTTCGAAAAATCTGAGGTTCAGAGCTCTCAGTGTTTCCACCCAGATGTTCCCACTCCATGTTTCAGTGCCCCACTCCTTATCTATTTGGGCCTGACAGGAAACTTGTGAGAGCTGCAAATTCAGCTTTATTTGTAATTTCTGGCTTGATTGTTAGCGCAGTCTGTCCTTCAACTGCCTGAGCTAAGGATCTCTTTAAATGCTGCCAGGGAGATCTTTTATGCCATGCCCTGAGTTGAGCCTGGCATTTTCTTCCTCTTTGCACCAATTGCACTTAGCAACAACCAACCCATTAATACCACCAACCAAGCATAATTAATGCCACCCATCACTCTAGCATGCTAGAGATTGTGTAAGGTGGGGCATCCCCTTCCTTGTGGAAGCAGTGCCAGTTTATGATAGGTGCCTAGTCGTTCAGTCGTGTCTGACTCTTTGTGACCCCATGGACTGTAGCTTGCCAGGCTCCTCTGTTCATGGAATTCTCCAGGCAATCTCCAGATTACTGGAGTGGGTTGCCATGCCCTTCTCCAGGGGATCTTCCCAACCCAGGGATTGAACCCAAGTCTCCCGAAATGCTCAGTCAGTATGAGGGGGCTTCCCTTAAGCTCAGTTGGTAAAGAATGCCTATAATGCAGGAAACCCGGGTTCGATTCCTGGGTCAGGAAAGTCCCCTGTAGAAGGAAATGGCAATCCGCTCCAGTATTCTTGCCTGGAGAATCCCATAGACAGAGGAGTCTAGCAAGCTACAGTCCATGGGGTCGCAAGAGTTGGACACGATTTAGCAATGAAAGCACCACTCCCGCAATGCAGGTGGATTCTTTACCGACTGAGCCACCAGGGAAGCCCATGACAGCTGACAGTCTTAGTAACTCAGCTGCTACATCATCCCAGCGGACCAATTGTCTTAGTTTAGGTTCCCCCGGAAGCAGAACCTGAAAAAAAGATTGGAGGGCAAACAGTTTATTTGGGAATCTTAATAAAGATGTTACTTCATGTGATGAAAGGTTAAATTCACCAGGAAGATGAAATACTTGTAAATTGGTATGTTGTTAATAGGGCTTACCTTCTGGGTCAGTGGTAAATGTAGTGCCAATGTAGAAGAAATAGGAGACATGAGTTGGATCCCTGGGTTGGGAAGATCCCCTGGAGGAGGAAATGGCAATCCACTCCAGTATTCTTGTCAGGAGAATCTAATGGACAGAGGAGCCTAGCAGGCTACAGTCCATAGGGTGACAAAGAGTCAGATATGACTGAGCAACTGAGCATGCACACACACACGTTCTTAATAAAACTTCCTTAACTCTCAAGGAGTGGAGAACTGCAAGGAAAAATACAAAATTATGCATCTCTTTAAGTAGTTGGTGGAACAAGCAGGCAAATTCCAGGAAATATGTAGGAAAAAATCAAAGTATTGATTGTATGTGTACTCTGTCTCCCAAAATTGTCATTCGTATTTTTTCAGCCACATGGAATGGTATGAAAACCATGCACTTACCAATTTAGCAAGTCTCAGTATATTCCAAAGTATTGTTATAATACCACACAATATTCTCTGACCTCAAAGTAGTTAAGGTAGAATCAATTTAAAAATAATTTTTAGAAAAGCTCTCATTTATTTGGGAATTAGTAAGCATTTCTAATTAACCCATGAGAAAGATCACAGAAATTAAATATTGAAAACTGTATGTTAAAGAAATACGACTTACTAAAACATGTGGAATGCAGCCAAAGCAGTGTTTACTAGACTAACGTGGAAAATAGTCCATATTAGATAAAAAGAAAGACCAAAAATTAATAAACTATTCGATTCATGAAGTTAAAAGAAGATCAAAATAAGCGTGCACACACACACACACACAAATAGAATGAAAAAATTATTAAAGGGCAAAGTAACGAGATATTAATAGAAAGTGAACATAACAGAGGAGATCAACAAAGTCAAAAATTGGTTTTTCAAAAATACAAATAAAATCTATAAGCCCTAGCAAGACTGACAAGAGAGGGAGAAAGAACCAAACCAACCAACTACACAAAGAGTAACAGGAATGAAAAGAGGGGTATTAACACAGATCTTACAGATATTAAAAGAAATAAAATATACAGTTATAAACTTTTATGATAGAAAGGATGAATTCTTAGAAAACTATAACTCACAAGGAAGTAGAAAACCTAAATAGAGTAGCCTTACAGCTATTAACAACCAGGTAGAATTTGGGGGTCTCCTCTCTGGCCTTTCCCTTCCAGGAACGCTTCTCCCCTTCAGCAGCTGTAGTTGCCCTGCACTCGATCTTGTTGTTCACGGGCCAGAAAGACGGCAGCTTTTCCATCAGCGCCGCCACTGGCCTGCACAGCACTCCCTGGCCCCAAAACAGCAGATACAGGGAGCTCACTTCCCATCACTTCTCTCTTTATACATGTACTTCCCACCCAAACCCACCTGCTTCTAGTTATTCTCCCATGCTTCCATTTTATGTAGGTCCATCCAGTAAAATCTTTCATTTTTTTGGTTGTGCCCTGGGGCATGTGGGATCTTAGCTCCCCGACAAAGTATCGAACCCACACCCCCTGCATTGGAAGCGCAGAGTTTTAACCACTGGACCACCAGGGAAGTCCCCATCCAGTAAAATCTTATTCAGTCATTACTGTAAGCAGAAGTCTGGCTGTGATATTTTAGAGGCTAGTAAAGTATGAAGATGCTTCTTTCTTTGCAGGTTTGAGCTCCTGCAAGGGCTTCCCAACTCTGCTGTGAAATCAATATGACATCTAGTGGCTCAGTAAAGAAAGTTTGGGCTGATTTTAATCAGTTAAATTTTAAGTCTGGGGCTTCCTTGGTATGGAGATGGGGGGGCGGGGTGGCGGTCAGTGGTTACAATATCTTTTAATAATTGATTTTTAAGAAATAATTGTTAGAAAACAATAACTAATCTATGTAAAGACCTGGACTTCAGTCTGCTCATTAATAAACAGGAAAGAAAGATGGAGAGAGGAATCTAGATGGGAAAAGAAAGGAAGGGAATAGGAAAGAAGGGAAAGAAAAAGGAGAAGCGTGGGGTGAAGAGAAGGATGCAGGTCGAGGAGAAATGAGAAGCGAGAAGGGAATGGTATGGGCAAAGGATGTTATGGGAAGAGGAAGCAAGACTGAAAGCCTAGAATAAGGAAGTAAGTGCCCTACCAGGACAAGAGGGTAGCAGGAAATGTGGTTCAGAAGTGGTCTAGCTTGGCAAAGACCTTTCTTGTCATGGTGCTGAATTTACATTGTATCCAATAGGTGGCACCAATCATCTGAGTCTATAACCGCTAAAGGAGCCTCTGCGCCTAATTCATTCCTTGCCTTTTACCCCCTCGGAAATGCAAACTGTTAAAGGAGCCTCTGCGCCTAATTTATTCCTTGCCTTTTACCTCCTTGGAAATGCAAACCATTAAAAGAGCCTCTGCGCCTAATCCATTCCTTGCCTTTCACCTCCTTTGAAATGCAACCCTGTTGGTTGTCTTCTCCAGGCTCCTCTGCCAGCTGCTTTCCTGGAGTGTGGCCATTGGAAGGTCCAGGTAGAAGGGGAAGGAGGGACAATCGGTGCACTGCTCTCCCTCTTTCCATCTCAGGTGGCACCTCCAGCGGCAGGTGCATTTTCTTCATGGCTCCAACTCCTACTCGAGGACCCCCAAGTGTTCCAGCTTCCACTAGTGATCTGGGGATTTGGACCACCATCTTATCTCTAGTGCTTTCATCCTGAAAGTGAGACTGACTTTCTGTTCCTGCTCATCTTGGAGTTTAGCTTTTCAGCACCCCCACCACCAATTTCCTACATCAGATTCCCTTTGTTGTAAATACCTGGTTTCTATGTGAATACAGGTGGGGGAACGCATTCTCCCCACTGCTCTGGTTTCCATGGAGAGGAATTTTCTTCTAATCACTCTCGGCATCTCTCCCTACCCCTGACCTCTGCCCATGGAAGTACATACACTGGATCACCTGATTAGTGGATGACAGCAATTGGTCCACATTCCCATTTGGGGTCATCTCTGGTGGAGTTGAAATGTGAATTTTAGCACACTCTAGTTATTGGTAAGCCCTATCCTCCCATATAGGTGCTCAGTCGTGTCTGACTTTTTGTGACCCCATGGACTGCAGCCCTCCAGGCTCCTCTGTCCATGAGATTTCCCACAAAAGAATACTGGAGTGGGTTGCCATTTCCTTCTCCAGGGGACCTTCCTGACCCAGGGATTGAACCCATGTCTCCTGCATTGCAGGCATATTTTTCACCACTGAGCCACTATATGGGAGCCACCTCCCATATAGCCTGTTCTGTAAATTTGATGTTTGAATCTTCATCAGTCTAATCCTGAGTCTGAATTGGTTTCCAAGGCCAGGACAATTGTGGTGTGTGTGTGTGTGTGTGTGTGTGTGTGTGTGTGTGTGTGTGTATGGAAAGTGAAAGTGATAGTCACTCAGTCATGTCCAACTCTTTGCAACCCCACTGACTGCAGCCTGCCAGGCTCCTCTGTCCATGGAATTTTCCCGGCAAGAATATTGGAGTGGGTTGCCCTTTCCTTCTCCAGGGGATCTTCCAGACCCAGGGATCGAACGCAGATCTGCATGGCAGGCAGATTCTTTACCAGGCCAAAAATGTTCATTTGGCCCTTTCCATAACATCTTATGGAAAAACTCAAACCAATTTTTTTGACCAACCCAACATATGCTCCCTCAAACTACAGCAGTAAGCAGAGATTAGATTTGTGCGACAGCTACATTTTAGCCAAAAGAAACTTACCACCACCACCCCTCCACCCTGAGTCTGGCCCCATAACATTGTTCTACTAAATTTCAGCTCCTTGGGGACCTATGAAGACTATGACATAGATCCAGAAGTTCAGTATCAAGAGTAGGTAATCATGAGGCGTGCCAGCTATGTGTGTGTGTCACACATGGAGTTCACAGGGCCCCCTCCTCCAAAGTGCCCATTGCCTGGTTTAATACTCTGTTGTCCCCATCTTGAAATTCATCTTCTAACAGAGTGGTCTGCATTTTACCCTGGACCCCTCAGACTTTGTAGCCTGCCCTGATACTACCTGCCCTCCCTCTTGGGGTGCACTTTTCAGAAGGGTTGGTAAGCCCTGGCCATCCAAGCTCCTTGGGATTCCGAGTCCAGCAGCACAGCCAGACGCCTGCTGGAGTTTTCCAGGTGGACAGCAGAGGGCAGCAAACTACCACTTAACAGTTTCTCTCCCAGGAGGACGAGGGTTTGAAGCCAGCTTTTCCTAATGTTTATGGGCTGCGGGGGCTGTCGGTTGTCTGTCTGCTTGTTTTTATCTTTGAAAATCAGAAATTCTTGAGCCCCACCTTAGGTGAGGTGGCGCCTGGCATTTCGCTCCTCCTGTAAAGCCTGTCTGCACTGAGAGCAGTTCTTTTTACCTTCAAAGTATAAGCCCAGCAGCCGGGATGAGCAGTGCCCTCTGCCTTGCTGCTCCTGCCAATGTCAGACCTGCTGCGATGAGCCTGCCCTAGGGTCTGGCACAAGGTCTTCCAGAGATGACCTCTAACCCTTAGAGCATGCTGTCCAGAGCTCTATTTTCATGTGCATTTATGTATTTATTGTTGGAGTTTAATTGCTTTATAATGTTAGTTTCTGCTGTACATTGAAGTGAAGCAGCTATTTGTATACATATATCCCCTCCCTCTTGCACCTTCCTCCCACCCACCCCACCCTTATCCCAAGCTGAGTCATTTACATTTTCTCCTAGGAAAGTAGCCTCAAAAGGTAACTTGATATAATTTCTCCACAGGTTGCACAGCTACGAAGTAAGAAAGTTTGGATTTGAACCCTGTTCTACTTGGATTAAAAAAGGCACCCTCTTTTCACAGGTTTATTATGCCCCTACAAAAGTGAAAAAGGAAAATACCATTTTTTTCCTTGCCTCTGCTTTGTCAGATGGAAACAAGTTCCCCCAGGCTGTGTCCCAGCCCTCTCCTGGGCACAAGGCTGCAAACAGGAAACTGCTCACCCACCCAAGGTCTGTCACCTGGATTGCATCTCTCATCAAGCCAAGAAAGAACTTTTAAAATTTCTTTCTTTTTCTTTTTTTTTTGAAGCAATAATCCAACAGCTCTCTCTGCTCTCTCCTGTTGTTCTCAGAAGCTCAGCATTGATTCAGCCCAGTGAAAAGCTCCCTAGCTTTAGGGAGCACTCCTCATTCCCAATCAGCTTCTGATTTATGTAGATTGCCGGGCTTCCCAGGTGGTGCTAGTGGTAAAGAACCCCCCTGACAATGCAGGAGACATAAGAGATGTGCGTTTGATCCCTGGGTTGGGAAGAACCCCTGGGGGAGGGCATGGCTACCCACTCCAGTATTCTTGCCTGAAGGATCCCATGGACAGAGGAGCCTGGCGGGCTAAGGTCCTCGGGGTCACAAAGAGTCAGACACAACTGAAGCGACTTAGTAGTAGTAGTATGTAGGGGACTTTGCAGCCTCATAAGGCAAGTCCCCAAACACACAGGTGTCAAAATAAGACAGAGCTAAAATCTGTCATCATCAGCGGACATGTCCTGATCCTGGGATTGTGCCCTCAAATACACAGCAGGAGCAGACAGCCATCCTGCATGAGAAGAGCATGACGGATGTGAGGGGCGGAGCGTACTTTATTGATGGGCAGTCACAATAAAACAACAACACAAAAAACGATGGCTGCGCTGCCGTGCCCTCCTGAGGAATGAGGTTCATTAGCTGGTATGCTGCTTAGCTTCGCCTTGGTAGCTGGAGAATGCAGGACTGAATGGAAACAGCGGTAATAGTATAAGAGAAGAGTGCTCTGCAGCGGCCAGGCTGAAGGCTCCAGAATCGGGCTTCCAACTCTGATTTATCAGACTGATGGTGGATCTTTTGAAAATTTATTTGAAAGCAAGTATTCTGCTCCAGCAAAAGAGGCTGCTGCATTTGCTGTTCAGATAACTTCCATGTCATGCTTTCCCTAAGCCCACTCAGATGCTTTTGGAAGAGAGGGAATATATTTAAAATGTATAAACAACAAAAAAATGAGGAAAAATGCCCCCCTTTTGGTCTCTTTAAGGCGGGGAGGGAGCGGATCAGGCCCTGAGTCACTGGCATCAGGAGAAGGTTGTGTTTCTTAGCCCAGGGGAAAGATGCCCAGGGACTTCCTTGAGGTTCCCAGAGAGGCAAGTCCTGTTGCAAGCCTCTACCCCAAGAGCGACCTCTGTAAATGTGTGAAGGGGCTTCTGCTAGGTTCCCACAGCGTGGGAGCCCCCCAGGGTGGGACCCCACCAGCAAGCCTGCCCAGGACAACACAGCCCTACCCTGCTGAGCGGGGTGGCAGCCAAGAGGCCTTTTAGCCAAGGATTACAGGTTCAGCCTGGATGGATGGGCTTTCTTTGGGACAGGGCATCAGTGTGGCTGGGAAAGTCCTGAGCTGGTGAGATCCAGGGCACTGCAGGGACTTCTGGAAGAGAAGAAAATCCCTCCTCCTCCAGTGCCCCATGGGTTGGACAAAATTCCTCTCTCCAGCACAAACTTTGTCCCTCTTTTTCCTCTGCATGATGCTGGAGAAGACTCTTGAGAGTCCCTTGGACTGCAAGGAAAGGAGATCAAACCAGTTAATCCTAAAAGGAAATCCACCCTGAATGTTCATTGGAAGGACTGATGCTGAAGCTGAAGCCCCAATACTTTGGCCACTGATGCGAAGAACTGACTTATTTGAAAAGACCCTGATACTAGGAAAGATTGAGGGAAAAATGAGAAGGGGGTGACAGAGGATGAGATGGTTGGATGGCATCACCGACTCAAAGAACGTGAGTTTGAGCAAACTCCGGGAGGTAGTGAAGGACAGGGAAGCCTGGCGTGCTGCAGTCTATGGGGTTGCAAAGAGTTGGACATGACTGAGCGACTGAATAACAACAAAAGAAAGCAAATCAAGGAGGTCCTATTCCTGGGTGTCCCAAACCCTGAATCCAAACTCCTGCACAAGAATCAGCCTCATGCTGAGGGCGGGAGGTGGGCATACTTTTGAGAAAGCCCAGGATTTCAACAGCTCTGACAGGCAGCAGATTGAGGTCACCCACAGTACCAGTTCTCTGTGTCCAGGTTGCCCAATATTGTCTGCAACTTCTTGGGATACTAAGTAGATGCACATATTTTAAACCTTGGAGCCAGATTTCAAAGGTACATTGCATGTTGTTCTACAATTAAACTAGAAAACTCATCTCTATTTTGTAGCTGTGCATATAGCTGTGAAGCGGGGTGAAAGCTAGATTTATCAAAGGAGTTATCACATGACGACTTTAGAGGCTGCCTCCAATCCTTTTTGCCTGGATGTGAAGATCCATAGATACATGCAAATGTAATTAAAATGTTATCACAAAAATGTAGATCAGTGTCAATTAGATCCAAGTTAAGAACTCTGAAAAGTGATTTATGCAGAGGAAGGGGAGTGGTAAGATCACTGGGAGCTAAGGCTTGCATTTCTAGATTCCAAGGTGAGGTATCTAAAGTACTGGGTTGGGTCCTGAATTCATCCACTCTCAAGCTGTAATCTAAGAGTCCCAGTCTGTTGGTGGGTGGCCTGGGGCAGACTGGGGAGTTAGAGGAGGCCAAATCCCTGATGAGAAGGGGGATTGGAAGGCAAACTGAATTTCCCCTGCAGAGAGACAGCTATTCTCTCCGTAGAAAAGGAGAACTTGAGAACTTGACCCTTGACTCTTCCCTTCCTGCTCTTTCTCCTTCAGCCTCTTTCCCCTCCCCACCCTCTTTGAAGCTCCCACGGGGTTTGAGTGGCTTTTGTACCCGCCTTGGCCTCTCAGCCCTGTGCCTATGCACTCGGGAGCCACCTCAAGTGGGAACTCAGTCTTGCCGTGGTCATGACACCCCCGTCACGTGCCTCTGATTTAATCATTGTTTCTTCCTTTGAGAAATATTTCTATTTATTTATTTCTATTCTTTTTCAAATTCTTTTCACATTTAGATTATTCTAGACTATTGAGCCGAGTTCCCTGGGCTATACAGTAAGTCCTTGTTGCTGTGTCCTTCGTCCTCAGTCGTGTCTGACTCTTTGTGACCCCATGGACTGTAGCCTGCCAGGCTCCTCTGCCCATGGGAATTCTCCAGGCTAGAATGCTGGAGTGGGTAGTCATTCCCTTCTCCAGGGGATCTTCCCCACCCAGGGATCGAACCCAGGTTTCCCTCATTGCAGGCAGATTCTTTACTGTCTGAGCCATCAGGGAAACCGAGAGAAATTGTGTTGTGGCTTATTAGCTCAGTCATGTCCAACTCTTTAAGTTCTTGTTGGTTATCTATTTTAAATATAGCAATGTGTACAGCGGGGGCTTCCCTTGTGGCTCAGCTGGTAAAGTGCCATGTGGGAGACCTGGGTTCAATCCCTGGGTTGGGAAGATCCCCTGGAGAAAGGAAAGGCTACCCACTTCAGTATTCTGGCCTGGAGAATTCCATGGACTAAGTCCATGGGGTCACAGAGTCTGATACGACTGAGCAACTTTCGCTTTCACTTCAGTTTCAATGTGTATAAGAGATATTTTCTGAATTTCTGTAGTACCACGAATACTCTTTTAAACTTGAACCTGTACCTAGACTAGCCAAACCTGGGAATTCTCAGTGATCGACCGACTCAGATGAAGTCCCTTAAGGTAGAGTCTTGACCCCCTTACTGTTCTTGCTGACTTATTACTGACCTCAATTTAGGCCTCACACTTTACCTCTTAATACGACCCTGGGGGCCTGAAGATTTTCTTAAACCCCAGGAGAGAATGGGCACTTACCAGGCACTTAGCTCGAGGAGCCAGACTCTGCAGTCTCCCTGGAGGCATTGTCCCCACAGCAGGATGTCTCAGAGGGAGGGACTCAGTGTCACATTCTAGAACCTCGTGCAGGACTTAATATTTATTAAAAGAAAAAGCAATCTTTACAACAGAGGTGGGAGGGGCTGCAGTACCCCAGCTTTTGGCCCCCGGCTGCTTTGGAGGTGGCGGTGATGAGGAGGAGGCTCTGCTAGTTGGCTGGGAGGCTGGGGCACGTCTCACTGCACTGTCAGTCTTTCCTGGATGGATTTCTTCCAAGAAATCCTCCACCTGAAGCCTGGGCTGCAGCCACTCCACACTCCGCCTGCCTGTGATCCTGTCCAACCTGGAAGGATGATCCAGAGAGTAATTTACAAGCTGGCTCCCCTGACGTGGGCTCTGGCAAGTCCTGGCGGGTGTCTGTTGGCTTGGGGTGGGGGAGTAGCCCGGGCGGGTGCAGCCGCTAAACACCTGCAGGTACCAAAGCCGTCCCCAGCCCTCCCTCTCCTGCAGTCTCCTGCTGGATCTCACGCTCCAGCTCAGATGCAGGGGAGAGAGATCAGACAGAAAACTCCAGGGGCTGAAAATTCCTCCCACGAGGACCTTCCCGCCCCCACCCTTGTCAATGAAGCAGAAATTTTAACTCTTCAGGGCAAATTTTCAAAGCTGAGTAACTACCTATTACACCCTTAAATCCTGTTATTTGTTAACAGCATTTGAATGAGTAACTTACTCCTATCGCTTTGAAAGTGTATCTTTTAATAGGTTAGCAGGGGTGATTAGAGATGAAAAGTACCTATGGGGTGCCTACCGCGATGCCAGAGGCTGTTTGGAACTGGCATTCCAAGGCTCTTGAAAATGACTTTTTTTTTTTTTAGGGTTTTTTTTTTTTTTTTTTAATGTGGACCATTTTTAAGGTCTTTATTGAATTTGTTACAATTCTGCTTCGGTTTACATTTCTTTGGTTGGTTTTTGGCTGCAAGACAGGTGGGATCTCAGCTCCCCCACCAGGGTTTGAACCTGCCCCCCCCCCCCCCACCCCGGAACTAGAAGGCAAAGTCTTAAACACTGGACCACTAGGGAAGTCCTGAAAATGACTTAAAAAAAAAAAAAAAAAAAGAATATAGAAGGTGGGTGTCTTCAAGGGGAGAGGAGACAAGGAGGCTATCCATGTGGTAGAAAGATTTAGGGACCACCTGCTGACCACTCTGTGCTTCCTCCAAGACTTGTGATCTCCAGTCTCAGACACGGGCGAGTGTTATGTGCTGCCCCTGGATTTTCTGGGCTGTTAAAGGCTTTCAGGGTAGAACAGGGGAGTGAATTGAAAGAAAAGCTTCTGAAAGCACCCTCGGGGCTCTCCCCCTTGATCGCTCTTGCAGAAGGCAGCCTTCTCCCAGTAATGACCTCAAACCCCCATCCACCCTGCTAATGCTGAGCTTGGCTGCAGAAACTCTGGAACTAACGGATGTCTTTGGTGATGCCCAAGGTCCTCCCACGCAGAAGGCAATGGCAACCCACTCCACTACTCTTGCCTGAAAAATCCCATGGACGGAGGAGCCTGGTGGGCTGCCGTCTATGGGGTTGCACAGAGTTGGACACGACTGAAGCGACTTAGCAGCAGTAGCAGAAGACCCTCCAAGATGGACGCTTCCAAGCATCCTGAAGTCCTGCTTCCCAGATGAGGATTGCAAAGCCGTCCATGGAGAAGAGGTGCTTGCTGTAGCCAAAGAAGGAGGCCAGAGAGCTCACTGAATACCTGAGACCTCACCGAGCTCTGCGCTCAGCTCAGAGCAAGAGGCAACTCTGTGTCCATCAGTGGGTTCTCCAAATTGGTTGCACGGGAGAATCAATGTAGGTTTTTTTGTTTTTAAATCCTAATGCTCATGCCACCCTTCCCTCTCAATGCACACACAGATGCATAATACCCAATGCATCAAAATCTCTGAAGGTAGGACCCAAACACCAGTCACTTTTCAAGTTTTTCAGGCAATTCTACCAAGCAGCCAAGTTTGAGAAGTAGTGATATCAAGTGGTTGAGAGGATTCTGAGACTCTGGGACCCAGTGGGAAGGGAAAAGAATGCTGATCAGCTTCTGTTTGGAAAAGAAGGTAAGTGCTCAAGCAGAGGAGGAGACAAGGAGGATATCCATGTGGCAGAAAGATTTAAGGAGCACCTGCTGACCACTCTGTGCTTTCCAGGACTTGTGATTGCCAGTCTCAGACGCAGGCAAGTGTTATGTGCTGCCTTCCTCAGAATCCCCCTTCCTTTCCTATGAAAGTTATGATAACCTTTGAGGGTAGAAATAGTTCCACTTCTTCCTTTGAAAGTTTAACTAGCTTAACCTTCTTTTCAAAGTAAACGACTATGGGTGTCAAATGTTTTATAAAACTTTTTTTGGAACAAATGTTAACTTCCCACCCCCATTCCTGCTCTGTTCTCTAGGAGGTCACTCCTCATGCATTTATCCCCCTCCTCCACATCTGAATGGGCTTTGGCAGTTTCACAGCAGTCTTAGCCCACTTATAGTTTATGGAAGATTGGGAACCCAAATTTCTAACTTCTCTCTTTAATTCCCGTCTGCAAATCAGTCAATAGTTCTGGAACTTTTCTCACTCTCTGTTAATCGCTTTTTAAAGAATTGAAGTATAGTTGATTTAAATGTACCAATCTCTGCTGTACCACAAAGCGACTCAGTTTACACATATTACATCCTTCTTTAAATATTCTGTTCTATTGTAGTTTATCCTAGGAGACTGGATATAGCCCTCTGTGCTCTACAGTAGGATCTTTTTGTTTATCCATTCTAAACGGAAGAGTTTGCATCTACCAATCTCAAATTTCCAGTCCATCTGTCTCCTTAACCTCCCCATTGCAAATGCAAGTTTGATCTCAATGTCTGTGAGTCTAGTTGTAGATAGGTTCATTTGTGCCATATTTTAGATTCCACATATAAGTGATATCATTTGGTATTTGTCTTTTTCTGACTTCGCGTAGTATGATAATCTCTAGTTATATCCATGTTGCTGCAAATGGCATTATTTTGTTCTTTTTATGGCTGAGCAGTGTTCCATTGTGTGTGTGTGTGTGTGTGTACCACACACATTTATCCATTCATCTGTTGATGGACATTTAGGCTGTTTCCATGTCTTGGCTGTTGTGAATAGTGCTGATATGAACATAGGGGGCATGTATCTGTTTGCATTATAGTTTTGTCTGGGTATATGCCCAGGAGTGGGATTGTTGGATTATATGGTAATTCTATTTTTAGTTTTCTGAGGAAACTCCATACTGTTTTTCATAGTGGCTACACCAACTTACATTTCCATCAATAGCGTGGGCGGGTTCCCTTTTCCTGGAACTCATCTCTTTATTGAAGTGTCTTGTCAAATGCAGCCAATGGCAAGTTTTATTGGAGCATAACTATGCTTCATTCATTTACATATTATCTATTGTGGTGGCTTTCGTGCTACAACGGTAGACTTGGGTAGTTGCAAAAGAAACTATATGGTCCATAAAATGGAAAAGATTATCATCTAGCTCTTTACAGAAAAGTTTGTGGACTCCTGCCTTTGACTTACAAATTCAGTCAGCTCTCAGTCTGCATTCCAAGTTATTGCTGGCCTAGCTTTACTCAACTTTTTGCCACTGCATATCATGGATTGCCATCCCTCCAGCTTGACTACTAATGCCACACACCTTAAATGTCTTTATTATGGTGATATTCTACTCCAGGTGCTGGTCAGGATAACTGAGAACAACTGATTGAAATCTCAGTGGTTTAACCTGACAAAAGTTTGTCTCTTGCTCACATAAAGTCTGAAGTCGGTGGGCAGCCATCCTCTGCCTTGTAGGGTACCACCTGGAAGGCATGGCCTCCAAAGTCACTCAGCAGTTTGAGAGGTGGAAGAATTCCATATTCAATTGTCTTTCCTTCCATTGGTCTGACTAGTTACAAAACCCCAATCTCAACACAAGGGGGCTTGGGATATTTAGAGGACCATTTGCATGTCTGATGATTCTAAACAGTCTTTGTAAGTTTGATCCTTTATCTCCAAGCAAGATTGGATCTATACCCATCCCTATAAAAGCCTCACGGAGAGTCCCATGGAGTGGAAAGTCACAGCCTCTTCCAGAGAACCTGACGTCTTTCTTCATATCTAGCTAAAGCAAAGCAATTCTTTTATCTTGAGATTGCCTGATGCATCGGAAGATATGACTCAATAAAAGGAAAGGGGTGTGTGTGAAGGTAGGTGGCAGGTGGAGGAAAGACTTGTGAGAAAGAAAAGGATACTTAAAGTCAAAAAGACGGGGCAACTAAAATGACGGACAGTCTTCAGAAGCCTGTGAACTGCAGGGCTTTTCAAATGGTGCAATGTGAACAGGCACCATTTAAACCCAAGCTATCATTATGACTACAAAGCTGTTTACTTATTTTAATATTACTATTTAATATAGTGAATCAAACATTTTATGACTTGAAGTCACTTCAAAAATAAACTTTAGTTTCCTTAAGCTATTGAAGGAGGGTCTAGAGTTCATTTCTGCTTAATAGATCAAGGTAGCCAATTGCATTTTCTATCAAAAGGAAATGTTTAGAGAGTGCTGGGGGAGGGCTGGGTCCTTAGCCTGAAGATAGGAATGTGGGCCGTGTGCCCAACTCTTTCTGAACCTGTTCATGACCCCAAGAAGTCATAGAACCTCCTTAAAACCTCAGTTTCTCCTCTGAAACAATCATCGCTTGCCTCCTTGGGCAAGTTGGATGATTAATAATGACACAGTGTTAGCAAAGTTACTTTGAGGTCTTTGGATGAAAGACAGCCTATAAACTCTGCTAAAGATTTACTGTCTTATTAAAGAAATGGCAGCATATAGTACTGTACCAATAAATGTTGACAAAGGTAAACGTTCTCCATTCATTCTGACAAGGACAGGCTATTCATCTATTGAAAGTATGAGGAGAGAGGGTGTGGTCCAAAGTTACAAAACTTTATATTAATATACCCAGAAAGATATTTTGGTTTTGTTTATTTTTTGGAGGGAAATCTATATCTATATTATCACTTGGAGCATTAACTGATAGAATGAGCCACCTAGACTTATAGGAGGAATCTTTACCACTGAGCCATCTGGGAAGCCTATTATAGAACAACTAAATAATAAACAAAACAAGTATACAGCATAGCTTTGTTCCTTGGCTTGGGTGTGAAAACAATAATGAGGATTAGTACCCCAAAATTTGAAATTCTGGTAGAATATGAAAATGTTATGAGCGAAATATGGAGCATTGTATGAGGATTGCCTTTGCTGAGCATCCCAAGAAATTAGCCAAGAAGGCCAATGGTGGTCACATCGGGAGGCTATAGGGAGATTTCAGAGCTGCTATTAATTCCTTATATCCAGGTTTCTCATCAATTCAGCCAATCTACAGTCAAGGCTTGAAAACACCTATGACCACTTTACCTGAGAATTGTAGGTGATTTCTTTGGTTATGTGGAAAGAGCTAAGGAATGTGAATCCAAGAGGCTATTGGCTCTGCCACTAATTGCAAACTTGAGCAAACTATTGGGTTGGCCAAAACGTTTGTTCAAGTTTTTCCGTAGCACTTTATGAAAAACCTGAACAAATTTTTTGGCCATCCCAACACTTTCTGGATCTCAGATGCTTTATCTGTAAAATGAAGGCATTGAATAAAACTATTGCTCACTGAATACATACTAAGTAAAGCAGAAGAGTAGGAGATTTCCCCTGACATTCTCAGGACATTTCTCCTGAGTAGGAGAAATGTCTATCTATCCTTTCCATTGCCTTTTCATTGTTCCCACCTTAACCCAGGCTCACGAGTTTCTCCCCTTTGCTTCATTTTCTCCCCGCCCATCTCATATATAACTTTCATTTACATATTCTCGAATCACTGTCCTGGCTACATCTTTTCTAGCTAAAAGCCTTCAAAGGCTCTTTATTACCTACTCAATATAGTCCTCATCCATTGGTGGTCAAGTTCTTCCATACTTGCCTCAAATTTCTCCCATTTTATCTCCCAGCCATACTTCTATATAACCACGTCCCGTCTACTCATGGAGATCCCAGCGGGCATGTGCTTTCTCACTGTCGTGCCTCTTAAGCTCTCCCCTTTGTCAGGAATGTGCCTCTCTCCTTTTCCACTGAGGCAGTATCATCAAGGCCCAAGTCACGTGTCTCCTTCTCCCAGTTCACTATGGCCCCAAAGTTCACTAAAACCATAGCCCCCTGGTTTATTTACCAGCAACTACTCATGTCCTTGCAGCCTAGTAATATCTCTTGCAGTGTAGTTTTTATCATTTTATTTTTCTACTTTTGTATTGTATTGAGCCTTTTGCTGGTTATGTCTTCTCTCTGGCTCTGTGATAACCCTCAGCATGGCAGAGTGAGAGGACAGATTTTGGAGTCAGACATGAATGTAATGCCAGTCCTCTTATCGACTAGAGATGTGATTTTGAGCAAGCCACTTGATCTGGAGCCACAGCTTCCTCATGTGTAAAATGGGAATCATAATGATCTCACAAGATTGTTATGAGACTTGAATAAGACAACATATGTGAAATTGCCTGAACGTCAATGGTTCACAGTATTTCTCCCTCTTTGTGTCCTACATGGAGACTTATAATAGCACATTTTGAGAAATCTATTGATTGGTTTTTGAAACATGTCTGTTGTGAATTATGAACCATTAGAGAACAGTCATAGGATCAATATAGACACCTATTTCTGCAATACACTTTTGCAAGAGGAAAAGATAAAGGAAGGAAATGCTCAGAGTTCAGAAATGGAGTGGAAGCTGAAAAACGGAGTTTCAAGTAATATCTGGTGCTCTGGCTGTCCTTGGAGGCAGAGTTGTCCAATTTGAGTTTTACTGCCCATTTGGGGACAAGAACAAGGCCTTAAACTGAGACCCTTGCGTAAAGCAAATAACTTTTAAAGGCACCTTCTGGAAAAGTCTGCTCACCAATAAAAGGCTCTGGGTAAGAAAAAAAAAATTCCCTTCTGAGAAGCCAACTATAACTAAAAGGTTTTACCCACAGGGGTTATTCAAATTTCACAAGTTCAAATTTACACTACCTGAGGGGCGGAGGAGTCCCTAACAGGAAAAACATCCTGAGCTGGTAACAAGGCTGGCAGAAGCAAATGCAAAAACTGCTTTGTAGACAGTTGCAACCAACACTGCACAGAAATCCCACTGGTAAACACCCTCAAATATTAGCCTAAAATTCAAGATTATAAAACGTACAAGGAAACAATCTCACAAGAAACTGTAGAAATAAGCAAACAACAAAGCAACAGCCAAAGCAGCAGAATTAAGCCCAGGTGAGCAATATTTACTCTAATGGTTAGACCCAGGCCTGTCTTCAAGGAGCATACGGTCAGCCTGGGAAGAATTCATGAATGGTGTAAGGCAATGCAGACAAATCTCAATTTAAAAATGGTTTGGGGACATCCCCCCTGGGCTGGGAGGTTCCCACATGCTGCAGAGTAACTAAACCTGTGGGCCACAACTAGTGAGCAACGAGCCGCAACCACTGAAGCCTATGCCCCTAGAGCCCCTGCTTTGCAACAAGAGAAGTCACCGCAACCAGAAGCCCCCAAGGAAGAGTAGCTCACGCTTGCCACAACTAGAGAAAGCCTGCACACGGCAACGAAGACCCAGTACAACCAAAATGTTAAAAAAGAAATACAAATTTAAAAATAAATAATTAAAATGGCTTACATTCCACACAGTAATTTGAATATGATATTCAGCTATCAGAACATCATTTCCTTAGAAAACATTGTTTTACCCAATAGATCACAAAAGTTTCTGGAGTCTACAGGTCAGAAACTCCTGAGGACACAATGGCATGATTTCTAGCTCAAATTTGTGCTCAATAAACACTGGTTAAATGAATGTATAAGTGAATGGATAAAGTAGCTAGATCTGACTCAAGTTCTAGGACTGCTGAGCCTGGGGTGGTTTCTTTGTTTATTTCTGCTGTTTCCTGTGAGGTTGTTTCCTCGTGTGTCTCAGAATCTCTTGGAGAAGAAGGAGAAAAAAATTTTATTTTCTTTCGGAGGTACAAGCCCAGCTATCTGGAAACTTTGTAAGTACAGCAGTCCAGACACTCTTCCTCCTCCCTTTCTGACTTCTGGAGCTTTCCTCGCCATCCTAAATGTAGGGCTGCATGGACTCATCAAGGCTGTGCTACTCCCAGATTCCCTCCTGGCCTTCAGACCCATCTTTTCAGTGCCAGGGATCTTAGCTTCCTATCCTTGGGAGAGCATCCACAGTGGGCACAGGGGAAAATAAGAACTGCCATTAACCAGCCCTCCCCCTCCTACCCTCCAGAGATGGCTGCGCCTCTGAGTGACGCCTGTTTCCCCAAGTGAGTCTCTAACTGGGATGACAAGTGACATGAACACATTCCAGCCATGTGGTCAGGCTGGGGCTGAAAACCATCACAAGCCCACCTTCCTGAGAGTCCACCTTTGGGGACATCTTCATTTATTATTCAGCAAATATTTATTTAAAGCCTACTTCTTTCTGTTCAAGGGCCTGAAGATGCAATGATAAAGAGACTGAAAATAGCCAGGCTCCCATGGAGTTTTCAAGTTAGGAGAGGAGACAGCTGATAGTAAATTCAAATACGCGGACAAGATAAAAG
This sequence comes from Dama dama, assembly GCF_033118175.1. Taxonomy (NCBI): domain Eukaryota; kingdom Metazoa; phylum Chordata; class Mammalia; order Artiodactyla; family Cervidae; genus Dama; species Dama dama. The sequence goes on along the minus strand of NC_083681.1, from coordinate 40,097,513 downwards.
CAGAGAGTGATAAATGCTACTTAAAAAGCAAAAGGGGAAGAAGTAAAAGAAAGCACCCCTGCCTCCCTCCCATGTTTTACCTCGGCACTATCACCTCTGTTGAACAGAAAGATTTTTTTTTTTTTTTAAGCTTCAATTTCTTTTGAGCTGCCTGTCTTGGTAGTCTGTCTCATGGGTCCAGGGGAGGGGAGGGTGTATAGGGAGCTGTCAAATATTATAGACGTGTCTTGACCACAGGATGATAATTGCTATCACTTTATCTGATTCCTCTATGGTTCACTCACACACGCTCGAGCAGAGTTCTTTCTCCATGTGAATTTTGAGGTTCTGCTCATCAATGGCCTCTCTCTGCCTTGCTGTTAATTTCAACCTAGAAAGGGAAGTTTTCCCACATGTTACTGTTCCAAACAGAGGCAGTGCAGGAGTGGTGATCAAGGCAATGATTAAGCGGTCACAAGTAGAGTGTGAGCTTGCATTCATTTCTGCCCCAGCAGCCAGGGCTTCTTCCTGGAGCTGTTGACAAAGGAACTTGAGAAGGCAGAAAAGCCTTCAAACAACAGGAGGAGGCTCTCAAGTTTGGGAACAAAGTTCTGCAGGTGATGGACAGGGGATCACTCTCCTCAGAGTCCCGCCCACAGACCTCAGACACTGGAGCTGCTCGAAGAGCCCTGAAGGGAGCCTCCTGCTACCCCTGCTTTGGAGGATGGTTTCTGTAGAGAGGCTACCTCGCATTTAGAGCTTTCCTAAAATTCCTTATCCTCCTGGGAGCCTCAGCCCTGGGGGAGCAGAAGCCTCAATTAAACCAGGAGCTTAAAAAAAACAAAACAAAACAAAAAAAAACAGGAGCTTTCTGTACTTGGCCCACAGAACTCAACGCCCTGGAAGAAAAAGTCTTAAGCTTGAAAACTCAGTGAGGACAGCTTAAACTTTCCTCTGTGCAGAAAAGACGGTGGAAAAAAATCCCATTTTTTTCTTAAAGTTTTTTCTTTTGGATTTTTTGTATGTGTTGATTCCAGGTCTTGTCTCGTATCTTTCTTAAGGATAAAAGAACCAAAAAATCAGTGTCCCTTGTCCCAGGACCATTTCTCCATCTGTCTCTCTGCTTCGCTCTGTCTCTGTCTATCTCTCTCTCTCTCTCATACAGACACCCTCTGCTGAACCCACAGGGCTTTTTTTTTTTTTTTTTTTTTTTTGCCAATTCTATTTTATGTATTGTCCACAGCCACATTTTTTTTCCAGTTCTGCTCTCACTGTCTCCCACCAGGACTAGCCCAGTAAGACTCATGTTCAGTTCTGTGAACACGAGTGGTGTTCACATCACATCACATCACATTGATGTGGTCTCACATCAATATTTTTTTTTTAACTTGGAGGAGAAATGTGGACTAAGCATCAAGTTTCAAGTGTTTCTACTTTTTCTTAAATGTAGCATCATGAAAGGGGTTTGTGGTATGTGATAAAGTTTACTATTTGAGAGTAGCCAAAATTAAAAAACCATGGAAGATGCATAAACTGTTGGATGTGATTTGATTAAAAAAAAAAAAAAATCCTTTGTATTCATGATTGTTGAACTACAGTGATAAATGGATGCTGTCAGAAACCATTCCAATTCAAACTTACATGGGCATATATACAGAAAACCCCATATTGATTTATATAGATGTATACTAGAATGATAGGGTCTTCCCTAGTGGTTCAGATGGTAAAGAAGCCACTTGCAGTGCACTTTAATCCCTGGATCGAGAAGATCCCCTGGAGAAGGGAATGGCTACCCACTCTGTTAGGGGAAGCACACTGATTGAAACCACCCACCCTGGCCAGGCACCATAGTAACCATTTGCATGAGTTGTTTTATGACAGGAGATCCTGATAAGGAACATGGAACTAATAAGCTACCACCAACCAGAAGAGTTCGGGAAAAGTGGAAAGGAGACACCGTGTGTCCGTCCACTTCCCAGAATCCCCCTTGCTAGCATCCATCTTGGCTGAGTGATGCGGGCGCCACCAGGAAAGACTCTGAATTAGAATGATTGGCCATAGACCACCCGGAAACTAATCCCATCACCATAAAACCCAAAACTGTGAGCCACAGGGCAGAGCTGTTCTCCTGGGTTCCCTTACCTTCCTGCTCTCCACCCGGGTGCCCTTTCCCAATAAAATCTCTTGCTCTGTCAGCACATGTGTCTCCTCGGACAGTTTATTTCCAAGTGTTAGACAAGAGCCCAGCTTCGGGCACTGGAAGGGGTCCCTCTTCCTACAACAACTCCAGTATTCTTGCATGGAGAATCCTATGGACAGAGGAACCTGGCAGATTACAGTCCATGGGGTTACAAAGAGTCAGACATGAGCACATTTGCTTGCCGTATCATATCTATATTCTCTTTAGTAAAGTATCTTCAAATCTTTTGCTGTTTTGAAAATTGGGCCATTTGTTTTCCTTCAGTTCAGTTCAGTTGCTCAGCTGTTCCTACACTGCAGCCCCATGGATTGCAGCACGCCAGGTTTCCCTGTCCATCACCAACTCCAGGAGCTTGCTCAAACTCATGTCCATTGAATCAGTGATGCCATTGAACCATCTCATCCTCTGTTGTCCCCTTCTCCTGCCCTCAATCTTTCCCAGCATCAGGGTCTTTTCAAATGAGTCAGTTCTTTGCATCAGGTGGCCAAAGTATTGGAGCTTCAGCCTCAGCATCAGTCCTGCCAATGAATATTCAGTATTTGTCTTCCTTACATTATTTTAAAAACCTCTCCTCCTCACTGCCTTGGTCCATTATTGTTACAGGAGTTCCTTATTACCTACAGGATGGAATGCAAGCATCTTACAATGATATAAACAACAGCCTCATAATCTACCCCTGACAGGCTACCCACTACTTCTTTCTGTCCCTAAACATATTCTTTTCATAACTAAACCATACTATTTAAAAGTTCTCAAGTGCTGCATTGTACTGTCTGATTTTTGCACATGCTATGTTTTTTGCCCTGCTTTCCAAGTGAGATCTTACTCATTTATCAAGGCTCAGATGAGAAATGTTGGAAATTTGAGAAAGACATTAGGATTCCTTGCTTGTGTTGTTGCTGAAATATTATATTACTTATATATTTCTGCAAAACAAACTACCTGAAAACATTGTGGCTTAAAACATTTATTAGTTCATGGTTTCTGTGGGTCAGAATTTGGGAGTGGTTTTGCTGGATAGTTTTGACTTACACTATCTCATGAGGTTACAAGCAGAATGTCAGTAGGGACTGCAGTCATCTGAAGGCTTGACTGGGCTGAAAGATCCACATTCAAGCTTACTCATGTGGCTTAGCAGGAGACCTTAGATCCTTGCTGGCTGTTGGCTGGAAGCCTCAGTTCCTCACCAACCGGGCCTGCCTTTTCTCACCACATGGCGGCAACCTCCCCAGAGTAAATGATCCAAGAGACAGAATAGGAAACTACAATGTCTTTCATAACCTAGATTTGGAGGTGCCATAGCACCACTTCTGCTGTATTCTACTGGTCACACCAACAGTGGGGAAGTGGCCCACACAGGGTATGAGTAACAACAGGCCAAGATCAATGAAGGGCCATCTTGGAAGCTGGCTACCACAAGAAGTAACTAAGGGCATAAATTCAAATTCATAAGACTCAGGTTCAAATCTTGTCTCTACCAGGTTAGCTGTGTTACCATACATAAGTTACTTAACCTCTCTGAGCCCTGATTGGCAATTCTGCAAAATACATATGATAGTATTAACTTTATGAGATTGATGTTGGGCCCCCCAAAAAGATGATTAACAAAAAGTACCTGGCTTGCAGTAAGCACTTAATAAATGTTAATTATTATTAAAGTGACCTCAGTTCACAGCCTCCTCAAGCCAATGGCCCCAAGAGTGCTCCCACACAGCCTTCTCATGCTCTTGCCTGGCTTCCTCACCTGGGTACTCACTCACAGAGACAGGCATATTTAGATTTCTCTGTCCATCCCCTTCCTCCACTGTTTTGCTTTGAACAGTCTCAGTCTTCTGTAACAATATTAAGCTGTAATTCTATTCCCCCCATATCCCAAATACGTGAGTGAGATAATGTGTGCATCCTTAGGTTAAAACTTCAAGTCTGGGGACCTCCCTGGTGGTGGTCCAGTGGTTAAGAATCTGTTTCCAATGCAGGGCACGTGGGTTCGATCCCTGGTTGGTGAATTCATATTCCACATGCTGCAGGGCAGCTAAGCACATGAGCCGCAACTACTGAGCCCACGAGCCTTAGATCCCACACACCGTGGAGCCCGTGCAGCAAAATGAAGATCCTGCATACTGCAACTAAGATCTGACACAGCCAAAAATTAATTAATTAAAAAAAAAAAAACAACTTCAAGTTTGGCTGGCATGTTAACTCCATCCTGTGTGTGGCCACCTGCTCCAGACCTCTGGGCCTCTTCTTCATTAGAATTGTTTCTATGTCACTTTTATTCATGTATCAGCCTTGAGTGATTGCTCATTGCCAGGCCCAGGCTTGGCGCCCAGATTCCAAGATAAAGATGACAGAGAGAACCTGGCCTTTAGAACCTCAGCGTTATTTCATGTCATCATTATTCTACTTTCTTTGGATAAACTTTCTCCCTCTTCCTTCCTTGTAGTTTTATTATTAATAACCATCCATTTTTAAGCGCTATCTTTGTGCCAGACTCTACATTCATGTCACCCTCTGGCAATCTACTACCAACCAAAGAAGCAAAGAGCATGAGAATTGGGATCCTAAACCTTTCAGTTTCCCACCTAGGACTTCAAGGTTACAAGAGATTCCTTCCAGGTTTCTTCTGCCTGAATTATTCTTTCTGTGTATTGATTACTCCCTCCCTACCACCCCTCCTCACTGCAACCCACTCTGGGCTGGGGGAGCCTAACTTCTACGGGAAGCATCACGGCAGCCCTTTTGCTTTCTGCTCCCCCACTTTTCTTCTTTTTGACCACACTGGATCTTCACTGCTGTGTGGGCTTCTCTAGTTGCGGTGAGTGGGGACTACTCTCTAGTTGCGGTGTGGAGCTACTCATTGTGGTGCCTTCCCTTGTGGTGGGACAAGGGCTCTAGGGCGAGCGAGCTCAGTAGTTGCGATGCATGGGCTGAGTTGCATGTGGTATCTTCTCAGACCAAGGATCAAACCCATGTCCCCTGCATTGGCAGGCAGATTATTAACCACTGGACCACCAGGGAAGTCTCTGGTTCCCTTTGGATTCAAAGGAAGACATGGGCAGTTTAGACAAAGGGAGGCATTGACTAGAGATCAAAGGGAAGCAGGAGGTAAGCCTGGAGCACTTCTTTGCAGATTCCTCTCTGCTTCAGCGCCATGCCTCCGGCGATATAGCTGTGTCCCTCTGTGGCCACAGCTTCTTCTGACTGGATGGGAGGGAAGTTCCTCCTCCAAATCTCTAGCTCTCACTGGGCTCAGAGGTATGATTTCTGCCCCATTCCCTTTCAGGTCCAGGGATGGCAATGCCTTGAAGCTGTTGCACAGTTTGGCTGATACTAAATCATTGTCTTGATTCCATGAACTAGTAAAATACATTATGCACCATCATCATTCCCCCACAACATTTCTTCTCATCAAGGAACACATTTTACCGCAAAAGAAGTGAGACAAGAGGTCCTTGTCCATGGGATCTGTCTATGCCATTCCTACCTCGTAAGCAGCAGACCAGGTAGATGGTAGAGTGAAATAGCCTACTGCAGACCTATCTGTGGCACCCGGCAGGAGATAACACCATGAAAGTTTAGAGTGTTTTCTTTTTTTAACAGGATGCAGGATAGACTTTTGAGTCAGCAACCAATACATATTTCTGTTTTCACACATAGGTAAAATATCAGGTCCAGGTGTCAAGGGTTGGAAGTACTTACTCAAAGAACTTTGTTCGGATGTTTTGGGGGCTCTCAGTACCAAATGGGAAGAGTGCTTCCACAAGAGGACACAGCAGGTTCCATTGAAGTGAACCATCATGAGCTCAGTGGGTCACAAAACTAAAAGGCAAAAAGAGAATTACTCTCCACGTTGAAATTAAAAGACGCTTGCTCCTTGGAAGAAAAGTTATGACCAACCTAGATAACATATTAAAAAGCAGAGACATTACTTTGCCAACAAAGGTCCATCTAGTCAGAGCTATGGTTTTTCCAGTAGTCATGTATGGATGTGACAGTTGGACTCTAAAGAAAGCTGAGTGCCAAAGAATTTATCCTTTTGAACTGTGGTGTTGGAAAAGACTCTTGAGAGTCCTTTGGACAGCAAGGAGATCCAACCAGTCCATCCTAAAGGAATATTCATTCCTTTATAATAATAATCCTGAATATTCATAATATCCTGAATATAATAATAATCCTAATATTCATTGGAAGGACTGATGTGGAAGCTGAAACTCCAATACTTTGACCACCTGATGCAAAGAACTGACTCATTTGAAAAGACTCTGATGCTTGGAATGATTGAAGGCAGGAGGAGAAGGAGATGACAGAGAATGAGATAGATGGATGGCATCACCGATTCAATGACATGAGTTTGAGTAGGCTCCAGGAGTTGGTGATGGACAGGGAAACCTGGTGTGCTGCAGTCCATGGGGTCACAAAGAGTCACACACAACTGAGCGACTGACCTAACTAACTGACTCTGTGTTGGAGAGGCAGGTTCTGATTACCAAAGAGAAGCTGGATGCCTGCCACACAATGTGGACACAGAGGACCGTGTCTGGAACCTAGGGGATGCTTGGGGCACCTCTTAGTACTTCCATGTCCGATAGTAATACTTAATGGGAAGATGGGCAGAACCACTGAAGGTTCAGACCCTGCAGAAATGAAAGCTGAAGTCATTATAGCAAGTAAAGAAAACACACTTGCTGATGTGCTGGCTGAGAGAGAAGGAAGGAAGCAGAGAATGAGTAACAGGGGAAGGAAGTTATAAATTTCAACCCTGCCCAGTGATCAGCTACAGAAACAAGGACTGTCACCACTCTGCATGGGCTTTTTTTTTCTTTACATGTTTGCAAAGGTTTACTTTTTAAAAGTTAAAGTATACATTTACATTGTTGGGTTAATTTCTGCCATATAGCAAAGTGATTACAGTTATACACATGTATGCATTTTTTAAATATACTTTTCCATTATGGTTTATCACAGGATGTTGAATATAGTTCCCTGTGCTACACATTAGGACCTTGCTGTTTATTCATTCTATATAAATTGGTTTTGCATCTGCTAACCCCAACCTCCCATTATGTCCCCCTCAGCAACCACAAATCTGTTTTCTATGTCTCTGAGTCTGTTCCTTCTTCATGGATAGGTTCATTTGTGTCAAATTTTAGATTCCACATATAAGTGACTTTGAAGATCCTCTAGAGAAGGGCATGGTAACCCACTCTAGTATTCCTGCATGGAGAGTCTCATGGACAGAGGAGCCTGGTGAGCTACAGTCTATAGGGTCACAAAGAATTAGACACGACTGAACACACATATACTTAATAAACACTTATGTCTTCTCTTCCTTTCTTTCCCTTATAATTTATACAAGTACTAGTGATGGTGGCAAATTTTAAAATTAATCTTCAAAACATTCAGTTAGGATTGCTGCGACCCCATGGACTATAGCCTACCAGGCTCTTCAGTCCATGGAATTTTCCAGGCAAGAGTACTGGAGTGGGTTGCCATTTCCTTCTCCGGGGGATCTTCCCGACTCAGGGATCGAACCCGGGTCTCCTGCATTGCAGGCAGATGCTTTCTGCGTTCTGAACCACCAGGGAAGATCCTGAAATGCACACATTTAATCTTGAGATTTTGTGCCTTTCTTCTCTGGGAGAAGTAAGGGTGCTTTATTTGTACAAAGGATAGTTGCATTTTGTTAGGCAGAAGCATGCAACTCTATTGTTGTACAGCAGTTTAAGTATGCGTAGAAGAGTGTGCATGAGCGATGAGCTGCCAGTGGTAGGCTGTGCTAGTTATTCAGCTCTGATTTCTCTGCTCCAAACCCATCCTTCTAGTCTCAGCATTTTCATCCTGGGGCTAGGACCCTGTCGTTTCTTTACTTCTTTGCCAGCGGCTCACCATTAGGGTCAGTCAACAAGGGGCCCTAAATGGAGCTGGAATGCAGTAAGGGGAAGAAAGGTCTCATGTCTTTCAGTGTTGCTTCCTCCTCCTGTTAGAACGCTCTGAGCGATGGTTTATCACCCGGCAGTGGCCCTTGGTTCCAGGTTCCAGGTTTTTGTCCACATTCCCACAGTCAGCCTCATTGTGCCCTCCCACCTACCCAGTACCTGCTAAGGCACCTCTTCTCACAGATGTGGGCATTAGCTCTGTGGTGTCCATGCTCAGCCCCAGAGCTCTCAGGGCCAGAAGAACAGGGCCAGCAGGTAGGTAGCATCTGCCTCACAGATGTGGGCCCAGTTCTATGGAGTTTTTCCTAATGAATAATCCCAGTCTCCTCCTTGTGTTTCCCTAGCTCTAAGCACAGCACTGTTACCGACCCTCTCTCAAATCAGTCCCCAGCAAGGGATCTTTTGCCCTCTGTTGCTCATGCCAGTAGAACCAGACCAAGTTCAGTTCAGAAGCAAAGGAAGCTGTTTTTTGATCAAAAAAAAAAAAAAAGGAGGAGGCTGGGGTCCCCAGCCTCCAAGCCATGGACCCGTACCTCCTGCCAGATCTGTGGTGGCATTAGATTAGAAATAAAGTGCACAATAAATGTAATGAAGCTGAATCTTCCTGAAACCACCCTCTCCCCCATCTCAATCTACGGAAAAATTGTCTTCCACCCGTGTCTGTGCCAAAAAGGTTGGAAACTTTTTGCTGGAGAGTACCCATTCATCCAGGCAGGCCATGAGTGGGGCTGCTTTATAGGGTTCAAGTCAGCCGGGAGCGGGAGGAAGAAAGTGGAGCTCAAGGAGACAGACGCAGCTGTGCTGCTCCGGCCCCAGATTGCCCATCCAGGCCCCGTGTCTCTGCGCACGCCGCCGCCCCCGCCGTCTTGAACTGAGCTCTCTGCACTCGGTCCCAAGCTGAGATGTCCGCTCAGTCCACATCTGAAGTGCCCAGTGCAAGGCCTCTGCACGCAGCCCCCTACCAGCAAGTGAAACTAGATGAAGCACAAAGGAGGAAAGGTTAGACTTTATTTTATTACCAATATTCTATGTTAATTTCCCGGGAATTGCTAATGGGCTTTGCCCCTGACAAATCCCTCCTTGGTTTTTCAACCCGCTCCTCACTCTTGAGGGGCTCTGGGGGTGCAGGTCCGTCTTCTATAACTGCTTCGCTGGTTTGGGGCGTCGACATAACCCTGAGTGGAGGAGCAGAGCTTCTCTTGCTGCTTTTACATGTACTTGGTTGTCACAGGACTGCGTCCTGACTGCATCCCTGAGCGACCACCATTTGGAGTTTTAGAAACTCAATGCATGGCTCACATGTTAGCAGGAGAATGATAGTCACGCATTCCATTTTTCCTACAAATGAAGGTATCTTGGTCTTTGCCTGTAGGCATAATTGTGCCCTGATTTCAAGGTTCACTGCCATGGCTAAATATCCCTGGCCACACTTTTTGTGGTTTTTTAAAGAGACACTTTGGGTCAGAGGGAGGTTCACTCGAGGAGTAAGGGAGTCTATTGCCCAGGTTGTGTCTCCAGAGGTTGGGGCTCAGGGGCCTCCTTGAGTGTGATGTCCCCATGGACTGATCCTGCAGTTTCAGGGCAGGATGGCTGGTTAGGATCACTGAGTGGAGACTGGTCCTCTTAGGAGTGAGCTGACCTTGTGGGCTGCCAGTTTTCCAGGTGTTTAGGTTCATCTGATTTCCTAGCTAGAACTGGGGGAGGGCCAGGACCATGGTCCAGGCAGCACCTGGTCACCACATACATGAGGACTCATGGTTTCTCCTAGCTGGAGGGTATACTTGAGTTGTTCTGATTTGAGGGGCTACGGTATCCCTACTTTCAGGCTGGGGAATGAGTCTACCATGTATGCATGCTAAGTCGCTTTACTTGTGTTTGACTCTTGATGACCCCATGGACTGTAGCCTGCCAGACTCCTCTGTCCATGGGATTCTCCAGGCAAGAATACTGGAGTGGGTTGCCATGCCTTTCTCCAGGGGATCTTCATGACCCAGGGATTGAACCTGAGTCTCTTACGTCTACTGCAATGGCAGGTGGATTCTTTACTACCATCCATGGGTTCAAATGCACTTTGAGTTATCCCTTGAGGCTAACCACATGTGGAGCAGGGCAATTGGGAGTAACTTAATCCAGTGTTTTTTGAGTCTCCTAGTGTAGAAGTTTGCTAAGGTTGTTTTAAGTTCTAAATAGATCTCTCTCCTTTTCCCAAACGATTGGGGTGTCCAGGCTGAGTGCAAGTTTCATTTTATGTAGAGGGTACTTGTTATCCCTTTTGTCACTTAAGACACAAATGCTGGGCCATTATCACTTTATAGGGGTCCTGGGAGCCCAAACCTGGGGATTATCTCTTAGTAATACTTTAGCCACTGGGGCTGCCATTTCAATTCTAGTGGGGAATGCTCTACCCACCCTGGAAATGTATCCTCTAATACCAAGAGACAGCTGAAGTTGTTTAATGCTCTTGGCGTGACAGTGAAAGCAATCAGCTAATCTTCAGGATATGTCCTGGATGGGGCTTATCTGGGGGCCTCTCAGGAGCCTGATGCTGAGGTTGTTCATTGTGCACATGAGGCGGGTCTCAGCTATCTGACTGATTGTATTTTCATGCCAGAGGTTACCATGACCTCAACCAACCAACTATACAGAGCTTCCCTTCTGTAGTGAGTTCCCTGATGAGCCTGCCTGATGGCTTGACAAGCTGCAGTTTGGAGAAAGAAGTATTGCCCGTGTTCATTAACTGGCAACACATGGCCTCCAAGATCTTTGTTGAAGCCCCATGTTCAGGCTTTGTCTAATGCTTCCTTTGTGTAGAGTGGGAAATAATCGGGTGGGTTTTGCCTCTTAGGGATGAGGGGTAGTTGGCAAGTTACTGGTTCTAGGCCCGGCCTTTCAGCAGTTGTGTCTGTTGTGTTGTTCCCCTCTATTACCTCTGCATCCCTCTCTTGGTGACCCCAACAATGAATCATTGCCACTTTTTTTTGGCAGCTATGCTGCTTCTAGGAGTCTCAGTAGGTTTAAGCCATACTTCACCTGTTAGTATACATCTTTCCTTCCAAATAGCCCCATGTGTGTGTAGGGTGGCATACATTTTTAAGCTCTTCCTAGTCCTGAGCTCTAAGTATCAGGTGAATCTATCAGCTTGGCCTATTGGACTCAAGTCCCTGGGGATAGGTTTTGTGCATCTTTGACTTGGGTCTGGGAGGTCCCTGCATACTCTGCTGACCTTTCCCCCTCTCTCATAAAACTGTTGCTGTCTATGAACCATTCTTCTCTGGCATTTGAAAGAGACTCACTTCCTAGATCAGGAAAACTGGAATAGATCCTGCCTATGGTTTCTATAAGATCATGTTCCAGCAGCCCTATTTCTGTGGGTACCAGGGTGGCCGGATTTAGTGTGTGACAGGTTTAGTGTTTGTTTATATTGGGGTATATTTGATATATGCTATTATATAACTTTCAGGTGTACAACATAGTGATTCATAATTTTAAAGGCTGTATTCCATTTATAGTTGTTGTAAAATATTTGCCATATTCCCCATGTTGTACAGTATATCCTTATAGCTTATTTTATACATAATAGTTTGCACCTCTTAATCCCCACTCCTATCTTCCCCTCCTCCTTCCCTCTCCCCACTAGTAACCAGAAGTTTTTTTCTCTATGAGTCTGTTTCTTTTATATGTTCACTAGTTTGTTGTATTTTTTAGATTCTACATATAAGTAATATCGTACAGGGTTTCTCTTTCTCTGTCTGACTTATTTCACTTAACATAATGCCTTCCAAGTCTATCCATGTTGTTGCAGATGGCAAAATTTTGTTCTTTTTAATGGCTGAATAGTATTCCATTGTATGTATATACTACATCCTCTTTATCCATTCATCTGTTGATGGATACTTAGGTTGCTTCCATACCTTGAAAATTGTAAATAATGCTGCTAAGAACATTGGGGTGCATGGGTCCTTTCAAACTAGTGGTTTTGTTTTTTCAGATAAATGGCCCAGGAATGAAATTGCTGGGACAAATGGTAGTATAACATGTGCTGGGTTTTTGTGGTACCCACTGAGCTGTCTAAAAGCATGGCCTGAACTTAAATTGAACTTTCCTGACTGCTTACTAAAGCCTGAACCTGGAGTGGAGTCCATATAGTGACTCACTGACCAACTGTTAACTTTTCAGCCTCTCATTGCAGGATTGTAGTAGCTGCTACTGCCCAGAGGCACAGAGGCCTTCCCTTAGTGGTTTGATCTAATTGTTTAGAAATGTTCTCTTTTGCCCTTTTAGTCTTCCAATGACTGGTTAATCAATCCATTGTACTGAATTCTTCCTGTTCACACTCTCATGGTTTTCGTTTCTGTTTTTCTACTCGACTTGATACAATCATCTTTTAGTGCTTAACCATCCCTCTTTTGTTCCCTTAACCCTGCATTGTAAATAGTCCCTTGGTCAAGGACTCTAAAATCTGAGCAAATTGGAATGAATTATTTTAGCTGTTGGACCCAGACTTATGAATGGATAACCTGAAGGGAGTTTTGTGGATCTTGGTGTTGTGATCAGAAGACCAAAGCTGAAGTTGAGATTTGTTAATTACTAGTTCTATGACCTTGGCAACTCACTTAACCAGTCTCAACCCTAGGGTCTTCAACTGCAAAGTGGGAAAATAAAGCCTCCTTTTTTAGGACTATAGTGGAGATTAAGTGCAAATTTATGTGTCTGGCAGAGTATCTAGCACATAGTAAGCTCTAAGAAATGGCTCCTATTATGATTAGAAAACATATCCTGATTTTGAACAACCAAATTTAAAAATGTCTACTTCACAGAATTGCAAGAATTCAATTATATGATGGAGGCAAAGTGCCTAGCCCTGTGCTTGACAGTTAACAAGTGTCCAATAACCATTAGCTTTAAATTTCTTTAAAAAACTTTTCAATAGAATTCATCTGTTGGTTATTTTAAAGATAATTCTATTAAAAAGGATTTAACTTTTACCAAAATTAGGCAAAACATATTTCATTTATGAACTAGATTTTAATACTTAAAAAAACAGAGAATCAAATAATCAACTCTTGCTCTTTTTCACTGTGTGTGTATCATAACCAACAAAGATTTAGTCCATGAATGCTCACTTTAAAAATTTATGGGGAAAAAAAAAAGAATAGAACAGAGTTTGATGTATTAAACTTTCCTTTTCTCAGAAAAAAATGGAGTTATATAGATAAGGTATCTAAGATACAGGCTCTAAGTGTATGGCTGAAATTGGTGGTAGATTAATTTATGGACACACTAGTAAAAAAAAATTGAGAATCTATTTCATCTTCCAAGAACTTACAAAATTTGTTGTTGCTGTTGTTGTTAAATATTAGTCCTGGGCTACAGTTAACCACAAATTTCCTCATTAACATGTCAGGACTCTTGGGTTAAAATAAATAAACACACTTTTGGGGCATCGATAAAAATTTAAGAGGATAAGATGGTTGAAAAGAGAAAGTGGTTTTTCCAAGGGAGGGACTAAGAGGGGAGTCAAGGTATCAACCTTAGCTGCCATTCCAAGAATATGTTTAACATTGGGCTTTGCAACATATGAGCCTCCTTTATTGGGGCTGCTGATTTATCTTCCTGATTATAGTTATAGACTGACAGCAAAAATATTTAGTATTCCCTAAGGAAATACCTAACTCAGGTAAGACTCGGGGCAGATGTGGGCAGGAGAGGGAAGTTTGGAGCGGTGAAGCCCATAAGAGCACTGTAAGAACCAGCGATGCTATCTGAGGATGGTCAGGAGGTTGGTGCACCCTGGGGCCAGTCCCAGGATCAATGGGCCCTGTCAGGGACTGTGTGATGGGAGGAGGGCCGTAGGACGTCAGGAGGCCAGCACAGCACTGGCATGTTCTGGAGGCAATGGAAACAAATCCCTGGTCCTGCTAAGCCCCCAAATAACAATAGTTCACATTCTTTCAGGTCTACCTGGATTGTGCTTTTCAAAGCTTCAAAACCTTGTGACATATGTTACTTTATCTGAGCCTTCGCCAGGCAAGAACACTGGGGTGGGTTGTCATGTGCTCCTCCAGGGGTCTTCCTGACTCAGGGGGCAAGCCTGCATCTGTTGCGTCTCCTGCATTGGCAGCACCACCTGGGAGCCTGACGTAGACCTGAAGGTGAAAGTGTTGGTTGCTTAGTCGTGTCCGACGCTTTGTGACCTCATGGATTGTAGCCTGCCAGGCTCCTCTGTCCATGGGATTTTTCCACGCAAGAATACTAGAGTGGGCTGCCATTTCCTTCTCCAAGGGATCTTCCTGACCTAGGGATTGAACCCAGGTCTCCTGCATTGCAGGAAGACTCTTTACTGTCTGAGCCACCGGGGAAGCCCAATGTAGACCTACCTAGTGGGGTAGAAAAGAGCTGGATCAACTCTGCTCTAGGGGAAGAAAGTGAGGATCAGATGAAACAAAATAATTAAATGGCAGAGTTGGGACCAGGACCCAGAATTTCTGTCTCCCAGGCTAGGTTTCTCTCTAGAAGGAAAAGACAAAATGACTGCTTGTTACTGGAATGTAAATGGAAGGAGAAGTCAAACAAAAGTAAGGATTCAGTGATGATGGAGGAAAGACATACTTCTCAGGAAAGTAAGGAGGGCCGCACCACTCCAGTTTTGCTCATGATCACAGTTAGGAGACCACCAGGTTGAACACAGGGGTGTTGATGCAGGTGTGCCAGGTCATCTTCTGAGCTGCTCACTGTCCAGATGCTGGTGCTGTACCTCCATCCCTCTTACTTCCACTAACGACCATGTAAATAACAAACCCATTTACATTCCCAGTCAATGCCAACTCATACATGAGGGAGGGCACCAAAAAGCATTTTTTTTTTTTACTGTAAAGTAAGGCATAGTTGTAATTATTAACATGTGAAAGCACTTTATAAACTGTCAAGTGCTACAGAATGTCCAATTACTACTATTATCATCATCATCATCACGTTAGGTTTTTCTCCAACCAGAGAAGTACACATTCAGTCTCACTTTTTCTTCTTCAATTTAAAAGAATTCTGTATCTCAGTTCAGTTCAGTCGCTCAGTCGTGTCCGACTCTTTGCAACCCCATGGACAGTAGTACACCAGGCTTCCCTGTTCATCACAAACTCCTGGAGCTTACTCAAACTCATGTCCATTGAGTTGGTGATGCCATCCAACCAGCTCATCCTCTATCATCCCCTTCTCCTCCTGTCTTCAATCATTCCCAGCATCAGGGTCTTTTCAAATGAGTCAGTTCTTCTCATCAGGTGGCCAAAGTATTGGAGTTTCAGTTTCAGCATCGGTCCTTCCAATGAATATTCAGGACTGATTTCCTTTAGGACTGACTAGTTTGATCTCCTTTCAGTCCAAGGGACTCTCAAGAGTCTTCTCCAACACCACAGTTCAAAAGCATCAATTCTTTGGCACTCAGCTTTCTTTATAGTCCAACCCACACATCCGTACGTGACTACTGGAAAAACCATAGCTTTGACTAGATGGACCTTTGTCAGCAAAGTAATGTCTCTGCTTTTTAATATGCTGTCTAGGTTGGTCATAACTTTTCTGCCAAGGAACAAGCGTCTTTTAATTTCATAGCTGCAGTCACCATGTGCAGTGATTTTGGAGCCCCAAAAAATAAAGTCTCACTGTTTCCACTGTTTCCCCATCTATTTGCCATGAAGTGATGGGACCAGATGCCATGATCTTAGTTTTCTGAATGTTGAGTTTAAGCCAACTTTTTCACTCTCCTCTTTCACTTTCATCAAGAGGCTCTCTAGTTCTTCTTCACTTTCTGCCGTAAGTATGGTGTCATCTGAATATCTGAGGTTACTGTTATTTCTCCGGACAATCTTTGAGTCCAGCTTGTGCTTCTTCCAGCCTAGCATTTCTCATGATGTACTCTGCATAGAAGTTAAATAAGCAGGGTGACAATATATAGCCTTGATGTACTCCTTTCCCAGTTTTGAACCAGTCTGTTGTTCCATGTCTAATTCTAACTGTTGCTTCTTGATCTGCATACAGATTTCTCAGGAGGCAGGTCAGGTGGTCTGGTATTCCCATCTCTTGAAGAATTTTCCAGTTTGTTGTTATCCACACAGGCAAAGACTTTGGCGTAGTCAATAAAGCAGAAATAGATGTTTTTCTGGAACTCTCTCACTTTTTCTATGATCCAGTGGATGTTGGCAATTTGATGTCTGGTTCCTCTGCCTTTTTAAATCCAGCTTGAGTATCTGGAAGTTCACAGTTCATGTACTGTTGAAGCCTGACTTGGAGAATTTTGAGCTAGTGTGTGAGATGAGTGTAATTATATGGTATTTTGAACATTCTTTGCAATTGCCTTTCTTTGGGATTGGAATGAAAACTGACCTTTTCCAGTCCTGTGGCCACTGCTGAGTTTTCCAAATGTGCTGGCATATTGAGTGCAGCAGTTTCACAGCATTATCTTTTAGGATTTGAAAGAGCTCAACTGGAATTCCATCACTTCCACTAGCTTTGTTCATAGTGATGCTTCCTAAGACACACTTGACCTTGAATTCCAAGATGTCTGACTCTAGGTGACCCATCAAGTTTATCTGGGTCATGAAGATCTTTTTTGTATAGTTCTTCTGTGTATTCTTGCCACCTCTTCTTAATATCTTCTGCTTCTGTTAGGTCCATACCATTTCTGTCCTTTATCAAACCCATCTTTGCATGAAATGTTCCCTTGGTATCTCTAATTTTCTTGAAGAGATTTCTAGTCTTTCCCATTCTATTGTTTTCCTCTATTTCTTTGCATTGATCACTGAGGAAGGCTTTCTTATCTCTCCTGGCTATTCTTTGGAACTCTGCATTCAAATGGGTATATCTTTCCTTTTCTCCTTTGCCTTTCACCTCTCTTCTTTTCACAGCTATTTGTAAGACCTCCTCAGACAACCGTTTTGCCTTTTTGCATTTCTTTTCCATGGGGATGGTCTTGATCCCTGTCCCCTGTATAATGTCATGAACCTCCGAACATAGTTCTTCAGGCACTCTATCTATCAGATATAATCCCTTGAATTTATTTGTCATTTCCACTGTATAATGGTAAGGGATTTGATTTAGGTCATACCTGAATGGTCTAGTGGTTTTCCCTACTTTCTTCATTTTAAGTCTGAATTTGTCAATAAGGAGTTCATGATCTGAGCCACAGTCAGCTCCTGGTCTTGTTTTCACTGACTGTATAGAGCTTCTCCATCTTTGGCTACAAAGAATATAATCAATCTGATTTTGGTATTGATCATCTGGTGATGTCCATGTGTAGAGTCTTCTCTTGTGTTGTTAGAAGAGGGTGTTTGCTATGACCAGTGCATTCTCTTGGCAAAACTCTTATTAGCCTTTGCCCTGCTTCATTCCGTACTCCAAGGCCAAATTTGCCTGTTACTCCAGGTATTTCTTGACTCCCTACTTTTGCAGTCCAGTCCCCTATAATGTAAAGGACATCTCTTTTGGGTGTTAGTTCTAGAAGGTCTTGTAGATCTTCATAGACCCATTCAACTTCAGCTTCTTCAGCATTACTGGTTGGGGCATAGACTTGGATTACTGTGATATTGAATGGTTTGCCTTGGAAACAAACAGAGATCATTCTGTCATTTTTGAGATTGCATCCAAGTACTGCATTTCAGACTCCTTTGTTGACTATGATGGCTACTCCATTTCTTCTAAGGGATTCTTGCCCACAGTATTAGATATAATGGTCATTTGAGTTAAATTCACCCATTCCAGTCCATTTTAGTTTGCTGATTCCGAAAATGTCGATGTTCACTCTTGCCATCTCCTGTTTGACCACTTCCAATTTGCCTTGATTCATGCACCTAACATTCCAGGTTCCTATGCAATATTGCTCTTTACAGCATTGGACTTTCCATTAGAACCAGTTTCCCCCTCAATCTTTCCCATCAGGAAGCTTCCATACACCTCTTATCCTTCTCCATCAGAGGGCAGACAGAATGAAAACCAAAAATCACAGAAAACTAACCAATCTGATCACATGGACCACAGCCTTGTCTAACTCAATGAAACTATGAGCCATGCTGTGTAGGGCCACCCAAGATGGAAGGGTCATGGTGGAGAATTCTGACGAAACATGGTCCATTGGAGAAGGGAATGGCAAACTACTTCAGTATTCTTGCCTTGAGAACCCCATGAAGAGTATGAAAAGGCAAAAAGATAGGACACTGAAAGATGAACTCCCCAGGTCGGTAGGTGCCCAATGTGCTACTGGAGATCAGTGAAGAAATAACTCCAGAAAGAATGAAGGGATGGAG
Organism: Dama dama; assembly: GCF_033118175.1. Lineage (NCBI taxonomy): Eukaryota > Metazoa > Chordata > Mammalia > Artiodactyla > Cervidae > Dama > Dama dama. Next base: position 40,079,109 of record NC_083681.1, on the reverse strand, counting down.
CCAAAGCAGAAACAACACCCAGTGGTGGATGTGACTGGTGATGAATTCCATATCTAGAACCAAATAAATTTTAGAATGTCTTTTGGTATAGAACCATGTCAGTGTCTCTTAAAAGCTCAAGTAACCTCTGTCCACCTTTTCTACTTTTTTCCTTATTACACTTTCTCCTCCCATTACCCTTTTCTCCCCAGAAACTCAAGTGGCCTAGAGACCTCAGATTGGCCTGGCCTCGGAAACAACGTTAGGGTCAGAGATCCACAGACAGGGAAGGAAACTTCAAGACTGAAGTTGACAGGAAACAGAGCTTAGACCCAGCGCTGTGAAATGACCTGCCCAGGATTAGGGGTGGCGGAGTTGCAGAGTCAAGAGTGAAAGACAAGACTTCTGATTCCTGGCCTACTACTTGTTCCACTGTGCTGCACCCTCCAGTGTGGTTTCTTCCTGTTACAGTGTCAGGCCACTCAAGTTCTGAGATTTTACTTTACCACACCATACCTTTACTTACCATACCTTACAGGATGGTTCCATGAGTGTATCTCCCGTTGGCCCCTCTAGGGACTCTCTCATGGATCAAGGTCACCCTGGCATCTGCCAGATTGTGAGACTAGGGACTAGTAAGAAACCAAGCATGTATACTGCCTGTATACATACATACATGTATGATATACATGCATAATCCCAAAATGGCTCTTTTGAGTTCATTCAAAATTTCATAGGTCAGGCATGGACTCCTGAAAATTTGCCTACTTTGAGATATATCTAGAGCGCAGATTCTTAACCTTAGTGGCACCTAAGAGCCACCTGGAAATCTTTTTAAAAATATTGATTCCTGAGAATTCCCTGGTGGTCCAGAGGTTCAGACTTCTCATTTTCTCATTTTCACTACTGAGGCTGTGGCTTTGATCCCTTGTCAGGGAACTAAGATCCCACAAAATGTGTTGTGCAGCCAAAATATATATATATATTCCTCAGAACAGAAAGCCCAGAAATAAACTCACACACCTATGGAAAATTAATCTTTGATGATGGAGGCAAGAATATACAAGCGAGAAAAGACTGTCTTTTCAGCAAGTGGTGCTGGGAAAGTTGGACAGTCACATGTCAATCAATGAAGTTAGAACACACCCTCACATCATACACAAAAAATAAACTCAAAATGGCTTGAAAGCTTAAATATAAGATGTGACATCATAAAACTCCCAGAAATGAACATAGGCAAAATATTCTCTGACAAAAATTGTATACATTTCTTAGGTCAGTCATCCAAGGCAATAGAAGTAAAGACAAAAACAAACAAATGAGACCTAATCAAACTTAAAAGCTTTTGTACAGCAAAGGAAACCATAAATAGAATGAAAAGATAACCTAGGGACTTGGAGAAAATATTTGCAATGATGCAACCAACAAGGGCTTAATTTCCAAAATATACAGACAGCTCATATAACTCAATAACAAAAAAGCAACCCAACTTAAAAACGGGCAGAAGACATAAATAGACATTTCTCCAAAGAAGATATACAGATGGCCAATAGGAACATGGAAAGATGCTTATCATAGCTAATTATTAGAGAAATGCAAATCAAAACTAAAATGAGGTACCACCTCACACTAGTCAGAATGAGTATCATTAAAAATTCTACAGATAATAAATGCTGGAGAGGGTGTGGAGAAAAGGGAACCCTCCTACATTGTTAGTGGGAGTATAAGTTGATGCAGCCACTGTGGGAAGACAGTAAGGAGATTCCTCAAAAAACTAAAAACAGAATTACCATATGATCCGGCAATTTCACTCCTGGGCATATACTCAGGCAAAACTATAATTTGAAAAGATACATGCACCCCTATGTTCATAGTAACACTATTTACAATAGTCAAAATATGAAAACAACCTAAATGTCCATCGACAGATAAGTGCATAAAGAAGATATGGTACATATATACAATAGAATAATACTGAGCCATTAAAAAGAATGAAATAACTTGCAGCAACATGGATAGACCTAGAAATTGTCATACTAAGTAAGTTAGAAAGAGACAAATACCATATGATATTGCTTTATGAAGAATGTAAAATATCAAAATGACATAAATGAACATATCTATAAAGCAGAAACAGACTCCCAGACTAGAGAACAGACTTGTGGTTGCCAAGGGGGAGGAGGTGAAGGGAGGGAAGTATTGGAATTTGGAGTTAGCCTCCTACTATATATAGGATGGATAAACAACAAGGTCCTATTATGTAGCATGGGGAACTGTATTCAATATCCTGTAATAAACCAGAATGGAAAAAAACAACATGTATGTATAACTGAGTCACTTTGCTATTCAGCAGAAATTAACACAACACTGTAAATCAACTATACTTCAATAAATTTTTAAAAAATAACTGATTCATGGCCTCATTTCAGACCAGTTGAATCTGAATCTCTGGGAGAAGGGTCCATGCACTGATAAGTTTGAAAAGCTCCCAGGTAATTCTGGGTTTAGCCAGAATTGAGAAGCAGAGCCCTGGAATCTAGACATCATACTAAACTCACCACAAAGATCTGGTGTCTTTAATTTGTCTACTTCAAAGTCTGTCTTTAAATCCACTGTTATTCATTCTGGAGAATGGCCTCCTTTGCAGTTAACCCACAGTTAACCTCCTGCTCAGATAAACCCACAATCTATCCCAATGGAATAATGTAACCTGCTCAGTCTCCCAGGTCACTTTCAGTGTCCATCCCTTGGACAGAATGCACTTTGTCTCCTGGCCCATCATTCTGACATGGGCTTCTTTCAGCCCCAAATACCCCCACCTCTTTCTGAACTCAGAATCTCCCTCCTTGCCTTCTGCAATCAAAGATCCCTCCCCAGACAACTGAAATTATAGATATTCTTCAGATGAGGAAATAAGATGTCTCTGGGACATCTTCTGAATCCATGATTTGCATTAGTTTCCATTACATTGCCCATTCATTCATTTACTCTTTATGGAATGTCTTCTGGGACCAGATCCAGCCTCTTTCCTTTTGTGTATCTTGAATAACCCCACAAGAAGTCCATCATCTATACAACCATTGGGCATGTCCCTTGCAGCATCATCCACCACCCAGCTAAGGGATAGGCATGATGAACATGTCTTCAAAGCAGCAGCTAGAAGGTGGCTTCCCTGACTGCTAGCTTACTATCCTCTTCTCCTTCCTGATGTCCCTATTTCTTCTGGGAAAGAAAACTGGCCATTTCTCACTCAGGGTTCATGTGCCACACTGTATGCTTTGATTGAAAGACCCTGTGAGTCAGTCCGTGTGGTGGCAGGTGAACTGGTTCCTCTTAAGTGAGTCACTCCAGAGGGTAACATTCATGTACTTGGGCGTCAATATGAGTCTGAAAAAAGAGGCTGGTGTGCTGCCCCAGTGCATCCCATGCAAAAGTGCATTGGTCTTTCCAGGGCCTGAACTTCTCACCTGCCTTTTGGTTCATGACTCACCTCCGGTAGACAGCAATTAACTCTCTGACTTCTAGTTTTCTCACAAGCACACTACAAATGCATCCTCATCTTTACGCAAAACCATCCCTTGTAATGCATTTGAGTTTACAAACCTTATATCTAGACTCTTCAATGCACCTGACCCTCTTCCTGGGAAACCTCTGGAACTGGCTGGGTCATCAGGATGCAGAGAAGTGAAATATGTGGCATGTGGGCAGCCACTCTCCCCTATGGCAGGCTTGACAGACATCTCCACTGTCTTTCCCTCTAGGCCTGGATGAGGCCTCAGTCTTCCCAACCCTGGGTCCAGGTGGTCACTATTATTTGGAGCTGGCAAAAAAGTCTACTGCCCAGTATGGCAGTGGAAGGAAATGTCTTTGGAACTGTACCCACCCAGATCTGAGTGTCAACCCTATAACTCACCCAACCCGGTTTCTTTATTTTTTTAGACTAGGACACTTCTACCTACTTCCTGTCAGGTGACTGTGAGAATATTTGTAAGACAACGAGTATCCCTCCTAGCACATAAAATGTGGATTCCCTTCTCTTTTCTCCCCACTTAAGGACATTTCTTTGAAGACTCAATGGCTAATAAGTAATTTTAGGGTTGAGATAGATAACAAAGTCCTCCCCCCAACATAAAACCAGCGTCTGGGTGAGGGAGATGGTATGTATAGATAAAAATGATAGGATTTTTAGAGTTTATGGGAAGAACCTTTGAAAGTGAAAGTCGCTCAGTCATGTCTGATTCTTTGTGATCCCATGAACTATACAGTCCATGGAATTCTCCAGGCCAGAATACTGGAGTGGGTAGCTGTTCCCTTCTCTAGGGTATCTTCCCAATCCAGGGATTGAACCCAGGTCTCCCACATAGCAGGCAGATTCTTTACTAGCCAAGCCACCAGAGAAGCCCATATAGAAGAGCCTATAGAATCTGGAAATTCTAGCTGAAGAAGAAGCCTCAAAAGGTAAGAAGACAGGACATTGGGACTGTGCTTTTGAAAGATAAGAACTGGTAATAAGGGATGATTATCTTTTATATTTTGTCCTACCTCCTTTCAAAGACAATGGGCTGCTTTTCTGGGCGCCTGATGACCTCAGCTAGCGATCAGAAGTTGTTTTGTGAAGTTTGCTCTGCATTCAGTTGTTCTTTCGATGAATTTGTAGGGGAGAAAGTGGTCTCCCCGTCCTATTCCTCCGCCATCTTGGCTCCTCCCCCTGGGATGATTATCAAGAAATGAAAGTGAATGACAAATTTAGAAGAAAATGACAACGTAGCACCCTAAGTTGCCGGTAAACTAGCTACAAATTAAATTCTTCTGTGAGGTCCACACACCTTCTTCCAACTATTTAATCATTCTTCTTTTTAATGAGTCATCAGGGTGCATAATACACAGAGTGGCCATAAAGCAATGTGATTGATTGCCAGAAGTCAAACTTGAGGAAAATCAGTCTTAGTCCTTTAGAGCACATCCAATGAATGCTTAGTCATAAAGAGAATTAACATTTTATTCATTGTTGTCAAACACACCACAAACATGCTCTAAATGATTAGGACACTAAAAAGAAAATGGCCTGGAACTGGAAGGCTATGCCTCTTAACTCTCCACATAGTATCCATAGGTCCTAGTTTCCTTATCTGTAAAATTAAGGGATTGTTTGACATGGATCAATGGTGTAACAGTTCAGATGTTTTTGTTTCTAAGTAACAGAAAAACTGGCTCATATTGACTTAATTTATAAAGGGACTTTACTCGTTCATGTAATTGAAAAGCCCAAAAAGATTTGAAAAGCTTGAAGGTTAGCTCAAACAACTTAACCAGGAACCAATTTCCCCCTCACCGTTTCTTGTTACTGCTTCCTTGGTGTGGCTTCATCTTAGGCAGACCATTTGGTCCAGCTTTTGGCTGTTTCCTGTTTCTATATGCCCCCATTCATGAAGAGCACAAAAAGAACATCTTTGTGCCAGTGTTATCAGCAGAAGTTCTAAGATTTACTCTAACCACACCCTCTGAGGTCATGTGCCTGTCCCTGAACCAATCACTGACGGGGGATGAAATGTGATGATTGGTGGGGCTGAGGTCATGTGGTGCTGGGTCCATTCCCACTGCTGAGATTAGAGTCAGCCTCCCTATAGCTGCATTGATTCCCACATGGAATTGGGACAATTGGGAAGTGAAGAGGAGAGAAGGAAAGATGCAGAGTCAGGCAACACGTTTTCATGGCCAGTGGATTTCAAACTTTTGGGGGGAATGGAGCCCCAATGTATAACATATACACAAATGGAGCTTCACCAGCTGATATAGGAATGGGGTGCTTAGATCCCTGTCTTCTGTTGCTCCTAGGAGACCTGCTTAGAAACTTGTAGCTCCAGGAAACAGGCACAAAAACAATGTCTTTGGGTCCCTTTAGCTCTATTCTTTGCCATTGCTTAATAAGCAAATATCTACTAGGACAGCATGTGTTCGTATCAACTGTCTCTGGGCAGAAATTATGCTGTTTATTCTGTGCATGGCTCAGTGAACTACAGAGAACATTAATTTTATTAAGAATATACTTTGTAGTCATAGTTTTCTCAACATAAAAGACTTGTACCCAGCTATCATTTTTCAAGCTTATCAAAGCTTGCAACTATTTACCTAAGTTTCTCGTAAAGACTGGAGCAATAAATCCACAAATCAGCATAGATCCCTGACATAGCTGACAAATACATGGAGCCAGGGAGAAAGGATATAAAAGCAGAAGGAAGACATAAGTTTATTCTTCAAAGGAACAGTGATCAGAAATTTATTAGTTTCCTGAAAGGTGCAGAGCATTAACAAGATATTATATTTACTTTGAAAGTCATGTGAAAAGTATTTTCCAGTTTGAAAAAGTTGGAGCTTCCTTTGACAAGAGTTTTGGCATAAAAATTCTAAAATATGTTTTTAGAAGTATTATTATTTTAAATGGTGGTGAAATGTACATAACATAAAATTTACAACTATTTTTAAGTACACAGTTCAGTGACATTAAGTTCATTCACATTGCTGTTCTATTGTTACCACCTCCATATCCAGAACTCTTCTTGAAAAACAGAAACTTCATATCCATAAAACAGTAACTCTCAAAAAAAAAAAAAAAACAGTAACTCTCCATTTCCCACTACCCCAGGCCCTGGTAAGTACCATTTTACTTTCTGTATTTATGAATTTGACTATTCTAGGTACCTTATTAGTGGAATCACACAGTATTTTTTTTTTTTACGACTGGCTTATTTCACTTAGCATAATGTCCTCAACACTAACTGTGTTGTAGCATGTGTCAGAATTTTCTTCCTTTTTAAGTCTGAATTGCATGTATTGATACCACATTTTATATATCCAGCTATCCACCAATAGACATTTGGGTTTCTTCCACCTTTGGCTGGCTGTTTTAAAAATGCTTCTATGAACGTGGGTGTGCAAATACCTATTCATGACTCCACTTTCAATTATTTTGGGTATATACACATGGAGAAATGGGATGGCTGAATCACATGAATGAAATACTTTTTATGACACAATTTTGTTTTGTAAAATTGTTCAATGTGTACTCTCAAGTAGTGAATACAGACTGATAACTTAGTGATTTCTTTTTCTAGTTTAACAGTGGATACAAAAGAGAAAGCAACCAGACAGTCTTTGGTAGGATCAAGTAGCTTCTTTCTTATTCGTGGAGATTTTAGCTCTTAAGAGTTCAATTATATTCTAGGTTTGCATTTGTGTAGGTCTTCCAATCACAAAATCAAGTGTAAGGGATCCATAGTTTAACTCAGGTTTAATTCAGAGCCGCAGTCCAAGAAAACAACGCAGTGCTTCAAGAGTGAGACAAAGGGGAACTTCTTCAGCTAGCAGGGAGACACTGCTGGCTTCCCAGATGTAACCTATTTTTGCTTATCTAGTCCACAGCCTTCCTTTATAATCAGATGGACAGGACGCACTGACAATGGAAACATGTCTCCATTTCTTCCTCAGTGGGGGAAAAAGAACATCTCCTTGTGAAGACATTTCATTGTCTCAAAGTTATTTGTATCAAAGGTTCCATTTAATCAAATTTAACATCTTCTAAATATTGCTTAAAGGGAGTTGCCAAGTTCCATGCAGTTCACAACCAGCTATTAAACAATCATGCTTTCAGACCAAGAAATGTGGTATTGAAACTTCTCCCAAATAAATCCTTTTTCCTGAGAAAAGAAAGCTAGCATTTTGCTCACATAAAATAGCAGTAACTCAAGTACAGGCCTCATATTGTGTCCTGGGTGGTGAGCAGCTGACGCACAATAATTTGGTGTTGGGCAGTTGGAGAGAAAGGGTTTGTATCTCTCTATAATGAAGAAAGGCCACACTTTGGGTCAGGTCTATTCTACCCTGAAAAAGCTGGGAGATGTTTCAGATGTGGCAACGAAGACACTGTCTCATTCACACGCTCATTAATAGTATCACCTTTCATTAACTGGGTAACAACAGATAATGAAAATTAATCACACAAAACCCTCTTTGACTTAGTCTTCAATGGTGATGTCATAGACCATTGAATAGATGATGCCTTTTTGCTGGAGAGATTTCTCTTTGACTGTCAGTATTATACATTTCCAGGATGATTTGTGAATCAGGAACTAGATTGGTTTTGTTGGAACAAAGACCAGGAATGCTAAATATCTTCCAGGATGTCTTTCAGGTGACTGAACTCATTGCTACCTTAGACTCCCTTACCTAAACATTTCTATGTTATCATCTTGTAACCGAGGCTCCCTCCAAAGAGTGAAGATTCCAGAGGGTAAAAACTGAGCAGCTCCTACCCTATTCTGTCCTCTCTCTACCTTCTCCTTCTTCTCAGGGGAATCTCTTTCTCACCTGTCATTTGTTGTCAGCACCCTATTGTGTATATTTGTCATTTATATATGATTACCATCTACGGGACCAAGATGGCTGAAGAGCATTCTTGCTAAGAGCATTCTTGTCTCTGGTTCTTTTCTTCTAGAAAAGTTGGGGTCAACCTTTAGTGTGAGTAAGAATCAGAAGAGACTGCTTTAAATGCAAATTTGAGGGCTTACCTCCAGAGACTTTGGTTCACTATGTCTACCATAGGGCCAGGAATCTGCATTTTAATAAACACCACAGGCAGTTCTGGGTAGGTGGACCCTTGACCCAGTTTAAGAAGCAGCATCCTGGAGGAAGTCCCTAGCCAGGTGCTTGGTTTGACCAGGAATGGGTCCCTTGGATGAGCATGGCAGTTCCCAGATTCCCTCTAGTGCATCTGAGAGCAACCAAATGTTTTTGTAAATATAATTTGCCGGATTATTTTCTACACTTAATCATTAAGTGGAACTGATGCAGGCAGTAAGTCCAGTCACACTTCTGCAAGCCTCAGTATAATTAAGGGCGGAGGTTCCTATTTGGGGTGTTCTACAGCTGCCATGAACTGTGACTGATAGATTACATAGGTAGCAACTCCAGACAAAACGCCAGTTCCCACAGAGTTCTGTGAACTGGGAAAGTGGTCGGTCCCTTCCCCGTGGCCTCGGTTTCCTCAAGGGTGAGGAAGCTATGTCTTTCCTCTCCTAGGTGTTAGAAAGATAAGTGACTAAAAAACCACAGTGTCAAATGGCGCACCATCCTTGAGATCCAGCATAAAGACATTTTAGCAAAGGGCTCTGCCAGCACTAGAAGAGAAAGCAAAGTTCCGTTGTGAAGCACATTCTTTAAACCAGGTACTCAACTAGATTCCCCCTTAGCCAACAGCACCCTTAATCTTCACAACCCTTTACATTTTTTTTTGGTGGTCATATTTATTGATCTTTTCTTTTATGAATTTTGCTTTTTTATGTCCTGTTTATGAATGCCTTCCCTGCATCCAGTTCATAAATATAATTTTGTATATTTTCTCCTATTGTGAAACCTGTGTGTTTTCTGGCTCAGGACACTGCCTGAATCTCCATCAAGTGCCTGGACTGGTAGATAAGCAAGAATGCTGAAGTCCTGTCTGGGAAGTAACCACTTTGACTTTCAGTAGGATCCAGCTGTAGGACTGGACTCAGAGAATGTGTTTCTTAGACAGCCTAATGCGCGTAGCATAGGTTGTAATAAGAAACTTTTCTAAGGGACATCATAAAACAAAAAGAAACATTCAAACTACAAATCCAGAAAAGGTATGCAATGGCTTTCTCTGGCTGTAACCCAGGCAAACATGCAATTGTTTAGGATATTCAGGATAACTCCACACTTGGAGAGATTCAAAGAATTTGCTTTAATTTTCTGGGCCTTTCCCCAGGCAGCACAGTCTAATGGATATTATATACTATGATCTGTATGGACATTTTAAAATTGCTGGTAGCCACATTAAAAAAGAATTAAAAAGAAACAGGTGAATGTGGTAGAACTTAGTCCCATTTGTGTAAGAGTAAACCACAGTTACAGAAAATAATAATTAATGAAATTCAGTTATTTTTGTTTGAATTTGGAAGCAGGCCTATTTTAATGTATCTAAATTTTGTTTTCCTATACTTTTTTTTTTTTGGTAACTAAACATCACTTACATATCATTCTTATGTTGCCTGAAAAACAAAATCCAGCAAAATAAATGTGTTGTTTCATCCATGAAAAAGAAAGAAGTAGGTAAAATAAATTCAAGTATTTCCAAAATAGTATCATCTCAACATGTAATCAATGTAACATATTACTGAGTTATTAAATTTTTTGTATGCTGAGTCTTTGACATCTAGTGTACATTTTATACTCACACCTCAGTTCAGCTAACCGTATTTCAAGTGCTCAGTAGGCACATATGTCTCATGGCTTTTGTATTAGACAGTGCAGCCCTGAGGATTAAGGCTGAAAATGGCCATGATGTACTGGGAGGCATTTTCTCAGTTTATGTTGAAGTGACAGCAGTCTGAATTTTTAAGTACCTCCCCTTCACACTTCTTAACAGAAGTGTGTCATAACTTCAATTGATCCTGCGTACTGAAAAAGATTAATCTTCCTAAAGCACAGTCCTGTTTAGATTTTTTTCCCGGAGCAGATGTTGTTGTGAGTGAAGACTTTTAGGAAGAGGTGACAGTTAAGTTGAAACTTGGAGGGTAGGTAGGAATTAGCCAGGGGGTCAGAAGGAAGAGTGTGAAGAACGGGGTGGCTAGAGTGTACGTGCTGAGAGTGAAGCAGCTATCAGATCCTGAGGGTATACAGGTTCTGCTCAGGGGGCTGGATTGGATCCTGAAGGTAATGAGGAGCCATCAAACATTTGTCAGCCGGGAGTATGGGAGAAAGGCAAGACCAGAGACAAGGAAACTAGAGTGGGGGAAAGTGCGGGATCCAGGTAAGAAATAATGAGGGCTTAAAGCAATTCATTCATTCATTCCACATCACTAAATGCCTGCTGTGTGCTTGGCACTGGAAAGAAAGCAGAAAGCAAAACAGTTCTGCTCTCAGATAGCTCATTATACTGTGTGAAACTGCTGGGGTCCAGCCTCAGCAGGATCCAGGGGTACCCTCAAGATGAACGGCATCGGCGAGAGAGAGAGAGAAGACACATAAGACCAGCCTTGATAGGGCCAAGTCTGCGAGGGAGAGAGAGAGAGAGAGAGAGAGAGAGAGAATGACCAGACGGGGGTGCTTGCAGGGTCTGGCAGAGTCTGGCAAATCGGCAAATCTTTATTTTTTACTGTAGCTTTTATATTCTAAGTTAGTACATTTTTAGGGGAAGAAAGTTTAACATTACATCATCTTGTCCCTCAGGAAGCACCCTCAGGGTGTTTACAGTAACTTCTTTGTGAGTGTCTTATACATTATCTTCTGGCCTCAGGGCCTACTGACATTTTATGACCTAGGTGAATGCAAAGCTGTTTTCCTGTAATCTATTCTTTAATGAACACAAAGGTTAGTCCTTTTGCAGAAGTTATTAGTTGAATTTATCTAAAAGGTTTACAACACAAAGACTCTGCACTCCGGTGAGGCAGCCCCTGTTTAGCATTCCTGGTTAAAATGAACAATTCTAACCACTTTTAAAATAATATTTTTGTGTTACATTAATACGCATTTGCCAAGCAGGCTAGCAAAGGGGTCTAAATTGAAACACTCCTTTCATCCTGGATAATCTTATAGGATACTGCCGTCCGGGGGACATGTTGATTAAAGTTCTAAGTTGACTCTGTTTGGAGAGAAATCGGGGAAGGCCTTCTACCTGTGTCACAGAAATTAGGGAGTAGTCTAATATAGCAAGCATCAGAAAGACAGAGATCATCTTTAAGGTGAGCGCCGGGGCAGCTTTTCGAAATTCCTGAAGTCCTGATCTACCTTGCTTGTCAGGCCTTCTCCTCATGACCTTGTCATGGGTGGGATCTCGTGTGCTGGCTCCCGGCATGAAACAAGGTAGGTGGTGATGATGCAGGGTGGTCCTCAGGTTTCATCTCATCTGGTAAACGGTGGGGTGGGGTGTGTGTGTGCTCAGTCACTTTGGTGTGTCCGACTCTTTGCAACCCCATGGACGATAGATGACTAGGCTCCTCTTGGCCATGGAATTTTTCAGGCAAGAATAGTGGAGTGGGTTGCCACTTTTGTATTCCAGGGGATCTTCCCAAGTCAGGGACTGAACTGCATCTCTTGTGTCTTCTGCTTTGGCAGGCAGATTCTTTACCACTAGTGCCACCTGGGAAGCCCCAAAATAGTGGGGCCATTCTCTGACATAGAGGTCAGGGGGCAGAACGGGTTTGAGAAGAAAGATGATAAGTTCAATTTATCTTTTTGACAAATGTCTAGGGTGTTTGGGGGCCATCTAAGTGGAGCTATCTGGCAAGCAGTTGCCCATGAATATTTGGAGACAAGGAGATCTGAAAGAGATGCCTAGATTTGGGAGCCATGGTATACTGCTAATATTAACTCCCTGGCGGTTAGTGAGATAATCCTAGGAGGAGGTGCAGAAGCAGGAGTCACAAACTCGAATGGCTATGGTGGGCAGGCAAGTTGTGGAGGTAGGTGAATTGGGTCCTATAAGAGACACAGAGGGTGTTGGGGTCATGGTCACTTGGAAAGGGTTTGCTCCATCTAAGATGGCCAGAATTGGCCTGTGGACTTCCTGTTGCAACAGACAGACTTTCAAACTTATCCCTCTGCATCATCTCCAATTTCTTATAAAGAATCTTCTGGCAGGTAGTTCAGTTCAGTTCAGTCACTCAGTAGTGTCAGACTCTTTGCGACCCCATGAATTGCAGCATGCCAGGCCTCCCTGTCCATCACCAACTCCTGGAGTTGACTCAAACTCATGCCCATCGAGTCGGTGATGCCATCCAGCCATCTCATCCTCTGTCGTCCCCTCCTCCTCCTGCCCCCAATCCCTCCCAGCATCAGGGTCTTTTCCAATGAGTCAACTCTGCATGAGGTGGTCAAAGTACTGGAGTTTCAGCTTCAGCATCAGTCCTTCCAATGAACAACCAGGACTGATCTCCTTTAGGATGGGCTGGTTGGATCTCCTTGCAGTCCAGGGGACTCTCAAGAGTCTTCTCCAACACCACAGTTCAAAAGCATCAATTTTTTGGCGCTCAGCTTTCTTCACAGTCCAACTCTCACACACATACATGACCACTGGAAAAACCACAGCCTTGACTAGACGGACCTTTGTTGGCAAAGTAATGTCTCTGCTTTTTAAGATGCTATCTAGGTTGGTCATAACTTTCCTCCAAGGAGGAAGCATCTTTTAATTTCATGGCTGCAATCACCATCTGCAGTGATTTTGGAGCCCAAAAAAATAAAGTCTGACATTGTTTGCACTGTTTCCCCATCTATTTCCCATGAGGTGATGGGACCAGATGCCATGATCTTAGTTTTCTGAATGTTAAGCTTTAAGCCAACTTTTTCACTCTCCTCTTTCACTTTCATCAAGAGGCTTTTTAGTTCCTCTTCACTCTCTGCCATAAGGGTGGTGTCATCTGCATATCTGAGGTTACTGATATTTCTCCCGGCAATCTTGTGCTTCTTCCAGCCCAGCATTTCTCATGATGTACTCTGCATATAAGTTAAATAAGCAGGGTGACAATATACAGCTTTGACGTACTCCTTTTCCTATTTGGAACCAGTCTGTTGTTCCATGTCCAGTCCTAACTGTTGCTTCCTGACCTGCATACAGGTTTCTCAAGAGGCAGGTCAGGTGGTCTGGTATTCCCATCTCTTGAAGAATTTTCCACAGTTTATTGTGATCCACACAGTCGAAGGCTTTGGCATAGTCAATAAAGCAGAAATAGATGTTTTTCTGGAACTCTCTTGCTTTTTCGATGATCCAGCGGATATTGGCAATTTGATCTCTGGTTCCTCTGCCTTTTCTAAAACCAGCTTGAACATCTGGAAGTTCTCAATTCACATATTGCTGAAGCCTGGCTTGGAGAATTTTGAGCATTACTTTACTAGCATGAGAGATGAGTGCAATTGTGCGGTAGTTTGAGCGTTCTTTGGGATTGCCTTTCTTAGGGATTGGAGTGAAAACTGACCTTTTCCAGTCCTGTGGCCACTGCTGAGTTCTCCAAATTTGCTGGCATATTGAGTGCAGCACTTTCACAGCATCATCTTTTAGGATTTTAAATAGCTCAACTGGAATTCCATCACTTCCACTAGCTTTGTTCGTAGTGATGCTTTCTAAGGCCCACTTGACTTCACATTCCAGGATGTCTGGCTCTAGGTCAGTGATCACACCATTGTGATTATCTGGGTCATGAAGATCTTTTTTGTACAGTTCTTCTGTGTATTCTTGCCACCTCTTCTTAATATCTTCTGCTTCTGTTAGGTCCATACCATTTCTGTCCTTTATCGAACCCATCTTTGCCTGAAATGTTGATATCTCTAATTTTCTTGAAGAGATCTCTAGTCTTTCCCATTCTGTTGTTTTCCTCTATTTCTTTGCATTGATCGCTGAGGAAGGCTTCCTATCTCTCCTCGCTATTCTTTGGAACTCTGCATTCAAATGGGAATATCTTTCCTTTTCTCCTTTGCTTTTCACTTCTCTTCTTCTCACAGCTATTTTTAAGGCCTCCTCAGACAACCATTTTGCCTTTTTGCATTTCTTTTCCATGGGGATGGTCTTGATCCCTGTCTCCTGTACAATGTCACGAACCTCCGTCCATAGTTCATCAGGCTCTCTGTCTATCAGATCTAGTCCCTTAAATCTATTTCTCACTTCCACTGTATAGTCATAAGAGATTTGATTTAGGTCATACCTGAATGGTCTAGTGGTTTTCCCTACTTTCTTCAGTTTAAGTCTGAATTTGTCAATAAGGAGTTCATGATCTGAGCCACAGTCAGCTCCTGGTCTTGTTTTTGCTGACTGTATAGAGATTCTCCATCTTTGGCTGCAAAGAATATAATCAATCTGAGTTCAGTGTTGACCGTCTGGTGATGTCCATGTGTAGAGTCTTCTCTTGTGTTGTTGGAAGAGGGTGTTTGCTATGACCAGTGCATTCTCTTGGCAGAACTCTATTAGCCTTTGCCCTGCTTCATTCCGCACTCCAAGGCCAAATTTGCCTGTTACTCCAGGTGTTTCTTGACTTCCTACTTTTGCATTCCAGTCCCCTATAATGAAAAGGACATCTTTTTGGGGTGTTAGTTCTAAAAGGTCTTGTAGGTCTTCATAGAACCGTTCAACTTCAGCTTCTTTAGCAGGTAGTTAGCTATTCATAAAAATCCACTTCCTCTTCTTTTGAGACACTCACTACATTCCCAGCCTCCCTTGCCATTGCAAGTAGCCATGTGGCTGGGTTCTGGTCAGTGGGATGTGAGGGGAAGCAGTGTGCTTCATTTCTTGGCCAAGACCTTGAAAGAAAGGTTATGCCCCTTCCTCCTCTGCTTTTCCTCTGGCTGGATATAGATGATGAAGCCTAGGGGACTTTGGAGACAAGAGATGGAAGGAACCAGGATCCCTGTATCATTGTTTGGAATAAAGTGACCTATCAACCAGGATATCTGCTTTTGACTATTGTGTCAGAGAAAAATAAACCTTCATTACATTTGAGCCATTATACATGTTTGACTCTATTATTACTACAGCCTCACCTAATCTAACAAATGTATTTCTAATCAAACAAATACTAAACTAGTCTTGACTGTGATCTCTGTAAGGGCAGGGACCATGCCTGCCTAATTCATGGCTGTAGCCTTAACACATAGCCCAGGACACAGGTTGGATTGGTACTCAAAATGTGTGGATAAAGCTAGCTATGTTTTATTGAGCATTTATTGTATGCCAGATACCATACTAAATTTTTTATGTGTTGTACATAATTTCATGTTCATGACAATTCTATAAGGAGGTTCTATTATTCCTTTTGTCCCAGATGAGGAAATTAAAGCTTATAGCTACTATTCATATCTAGGCATGGCAACCCCAGAACCTGTACTGTAAAACACTGACACACATAGCCACCTTAACATTTTAATTCATGTAACTTCTCCCATCAACTCCTTCTCTTCACTTATTAAAGCCCTGCTTCTTCAATCTTCCCAGGACCCCTTGATCACTCTACCCTTTAATTGCTCCAGCAGGAATGTCATATATAACACTCCTATAACAGGAATTTCACGTAATTATCTGTTACTAAAAAGAAATTATAATAACCTTGAGGACAGCACATTCAAAAAACTAAGATCATGGCATCAGTCCCATCACTTCATGGCAAATAGATGGGGAAACAATGGAAATAGTGAGATACTTTATTCTGGGGCGGGGGGCTCCAAAATCACTTCAGATGGCAACTGCAGCCATGAAGTTAAAAGATGCTTGCTCCTTGGAAGAAAAGCTATGTCCAACCTGCACAGCATATTAAAGAGCATAGACATTACCCTGCCAACACAGGTCCATCTGGTCAAAGCTATGGTTTTTCTAGTAGTCATATATGGAGGTGAGAGTTGGACTATAAAGAAAGCTGGGCGCTGGAGAATTGATGCTTTTGAACTGTGGTGTTGGAGAAGACTCTTGAGAGTCCTTTGGACTGCAAGGAGATCCAACCAGTCCATCCTAAAGGAAATTAGTCCTGAGTGTTCTTTGAATGACTGATGCTGAAGCTGAAACTCCAATTCTTTGGTCACCTAAGGAGAAGAATTGACTCATTGGAAAACACCTGATGCTGGGAAAGATTGAAGGCAGGAGGAGAAGGGGATGACAGAGGATGAGATAGTTGGATGGCATCACTGACTCAATGGACAGTTTGAGTAAACTCCGGGAGTTGGTGATGGACAGGGAGGCCTGGCGTGCTGCAGTTCATGGGGTCACAGAGTCAGACACGACTGAGTGACTGAACTGAACTGACTGAGGACAGCACAATATCTTAGATATTATTTATCTTAGTGTTCCTTACAGTATTAAGTAAGATTAAGGGCCTACTATGTACCAGGCAACAAGCACTAAAGACCAAAATATAAATAAGATAGTCAATTCACCCTTTCAAAGAGCTCTTAAGTCTTGAGGGACAAACAGACATGAGAAAAAAAAAATACATCACATTGCAAAGTAACCTGTGCACCAAGAGAGGCAAAAGAGAAACAAGGAGCCAGTTCAACTTGGAGGAGGAAGGAAAGAATTCCTACACCTCATGATGTTTGAGCTGAACTTCTGAAGGACGAGTAGGACTTTTTCAGTTGTTTAAGAGTGGTCCTAATTAACAGAGAAAGCATGTACAAAAGCATCAGGATGCGTATGCTGCTCTGAATGAATGACGTGTTGACTTGCAAGAATGTAGGATTCATTCATTCATCCATTTTTTATTTTTATTTATTTATTTATTTTCAGTTTTATTTATTTATTTATTTACTTTACAATATTATATTGGTTTTGCCATACATTGACATGAATCCGCCATGGTGTACATGTGTTCCCCATCCTGAACCTCCCTCCCACCTCCCTCCCCATCCCATCCCTCTGGGTCATCCCAGTGCATTCAGTAGATACCTAGTAAACCTAGAATGTGCTAAATGCAGAGGATTCATATGTGAGCAAAGAAGATATGATCCCTCACTTTGTGGAGCTTAAAATCTAGGAAGGATTGCAGCTGATAACAAAGGGACTGCAGCTGATAATAAAGCTCTAGCAATCATGTGGGAGAGGGGAAGGAGGCAGGGATAGCCAAGCATGTGAGGGACGAGCTAGGGAGTGAGCTGGACCAGATTATAAGAGACCCCCAATACCATCCTAGGGAGATGAAAATGCCCCTTGAATCCATTACCAGGTCCTGCATCTCCAGCCTCCCTTGACAGCTCTCAATTTTGTCCAGTCCTCTCACTGCCACTATTCTCGGTGCAGGCCACCATCTCCTCCTTGAATGAAGGTGACAGTCTTCTAAAGGGCCACCTGGCATCTCACCCCGACCCCCACCCATCATCCCCAATGCAAACAGAGTGATTTTTCAAAATGAGAATCGTCACATTAGGGTCTCTCATAGGCAGAAATCTAAGATGGCCCCATGATCTCCATCCCCTTGTGTTACTCTGGTGATTATCTTACACAGCAAAAGGGATTTTGCAGTTAGTTAAGGCTACTTATCAGCCTTTAAGACAGAGAAATTATCCAGGTGACTCTGCCTAATGAAACGAGCCCTTTAAAAGCAGAGTTTTCTCCAGCATGTAGCAGAAGGGGAAGTCACAGAGACTTCAAGCCAAGGAGGAATCAAAGAATTTGACATCCTGTTGATGGCTTGAAGATGAAGGGGGGTGTGATGTGGAAAAGACCTGAGGGAGGATTCCAGGAGTTGAGAGTAACCCCAGCCAACATAGCAAGCAAGGAACCAAGGACCTCATTTCTACAACTTCAAGGAATCGAATTCTTCCAACAACCTGAGTGAGCTTGGAAATGGATTCTTTCCCAGAGCCTCCAGATGAGCACTAACTCAGCCAAAACCTTGCCTTTAAGCCTTGGGAGACCATGAGCCAGAAGACCCTGACATGCCATGCTGGTCTTCTGACCTGCAGGACTAATAAAATGGGTGTTATTTTAAGCCACTAAATTGGTGGTAATTTGTTAACAACAATAGAAGACTAATACACCATGTGACTTCTAATCCTCCAATAAAATTTGTATTGTAGACTTAACAGGTCCAAGCATCTAATCCTCATAGCAGTCCTATTAGAGTTATTAGGTAGGTTTTTTAAACATTTAATTGAAGTATAGTTGATTTACAATGTTGTGTTAATTTCTGCTGTGCAGCAAAGTGAATCAGTTATATATATATATATATATATATATATATATACAGTTATATATATACTCAGTTATATATATATATACACATTCTTTTCCATTATGGTTTATGACAAGATATTAAATACAGTTCACTGTGCTATACAGTAGGACCTTGTTGTTTATCCATCTTATATAAAATAGTTTGTATCAGGCAGGTATTTGTATTATCGCCATTTCACAGGTGAAGCTCAGAGAGATGAAATACTTTTTCTAAGGTCGCCGAGGTAGTAAGTGACAGGCTGAGATTTTTCCTCAAGACAGTCTGACCTCAGAATCCACACTCCACAATGACTTCTCATTGCCCTTAGGATCAGCCCAAATACTGACAAATGGAATTGTCCCATCTATTTATTTTTCCTTTGGATGACTCAAATGGTGCATTCAGTCTTGCCAAGATGACACTTCCCCAGAAATCCTTCCGCAACTCTTGCAGACTGAGTAGGATGCTATTCTAGTATTCCTCTGGCACCTCACGCTCCCTCTTAGCAGAGCACAGAAGGTCCTGTGTTGGACACGTTTAGCACCTGTGTTGGATACTAGAGCACAGTGGGTACTCGAATATTTATCGAGTGCATGAATGAATGAATAAAATATTTTATTCAAGAGGCAGTGAGGAGCCATTCAAGGTCTTGAAGCAAAGGAGTGATCTTATCAAGCCTGTGCTCCAAGGACAAACTGGGAGCAAGATTTGCACACAATGAACCATCCTCATCAGCATCTGAGGATGAAAAAAAGCTTATAATTGCATTTTGGTCTTGGGATTTCTTGAGCTGTGCAAGTTGGCTCTTATCTCCACTTGACCATATCTGGGTACTGGGTAATGCCAGAAACCGTCGCGGTAACGACTAGGTTTCTCTTTATGAAGGTGGGATCTGGAAAAAGAGCTGTGGTTTGCAAAAGAGCTTGGCCCTGGAACTCTCTCTAGAATCAGGGGTCCCCCCTACGAAGAAGGCTATGCGACGCCGAGGCTACGTGAGGAGTCAAAGACATGACGGTGCCAGGAAGTACCCCGCAAGTCTAGACTTCACTAATCTAATCTACACTTGCTCCCGGAGCACACCGCCCAGCCAGTTCTCCTTCCATATGCAAACACTGCGTGCAGACTAAGAAGACTGAAGGCCTTCCGCGTTGTAGGCTGCAGTTACAGATCAGTTACAGCTGGAGGTCAGGTGTAATCTTCGTTAGAGATGCCGAGCGTCTCGGCTTCTCTGCGCCGGGGCACTTGTCAGACGGCGCTGCTCTGAAAGTCCAGGAAACGCCGCTGGGGCGCCGAGAAAGATGCGCAAGTCAGTCCAGCTAGCTCTAGACCCAAGGAGAGGAGCCAGTGGACCGAGAGAGACGCAGAGCTAATCCACGCCTAGGCACAGGCTCCAGGCCCTGCGGAGGAGGGGTCCCGGAGTCCCCCTCTTACACAGACGCACTGCAGAGTCCCCAAGCCCGCAGCGCGGGAGAGGGACGGGCCTGGGCTCCGCGCCTCCAGCGTTCGGGCAGCAGCTCCCAGCGCTGGGGGCGGGAGGGGGAGGAGCCACGTGGGGAGGAGCAAAACCCAGAGGCCCCGGGAACCTTGGGCAGAGGCGGAGCCGCGGGAGCCCGAGCCCGGGCGCGCGGCTCTTGGAGCGCACCGTCCCGGCGGAGCACCGCCTCAGCTTGCCTTCCGTGCGGAGCCGGGAGAAGGGCCGGTGCTGAAGAGAGCGAGGGTCCCGAGCTCCAATCCTTCCTCCAGAGCTGCTGGGCTGCCTGCTGCCCCTGCCGCCCCAGGGGGACTCGGCTTCCCCCGCGCCACCTGCGTCCCGGTTGCGCCATGGATCCTTCAGAGAAGAAGATATCCGTGTGGATCTGCCAGGAGGAGAAACTGGTGTCCGGCCTCTCCCGCCGCACCACTTGTTCGGACGTAGTGCGGGTGCTCTTGGAGGATGGCTGCCGGCGGCGACGGCGGCAGCGGAGGAGCCGGCGGCGGGGGGCGGCCGGCGACCCGCCAGGCCCAGGGGAGCTGCCGGAACCCCTGGACGAGGACGACGAGGACGACGACGATGAGGCGCTGCCCCAGGGCATGCTGTGCGGGCCCCCGCAGTGCTATTGCATTGTGGAGAAGTGGCGGGGCTTTGAGCGCATCTTGCCCAACAAGACGCGCATCTTGCGCCTCTGGGCCGCCTGGGGCGAAGAGCAAGAGAACGTACGCTTCGTGCTGGTGCGCAGCGAGGCGTCGCTGCCCAACGCAGGTCCCCGCAGTGCCGAGGCGCGCGTCGTGCTGAGTCGCGAGCGCCCCTGCTCCGCGCGGGGGGCCCCAGCGCGGCCCAGCCTAGCCATGACCCAGGAGAAGCAGCGACGAGTGGTGCGCAAGGCCTTCCGCAAGCTGGCCAAGCTCAACCGGCGGCGCCAGCAGCAGCCGTCGTCGCCCTGTTCGTCCACTTCGTCGTCCGCCGCCTCGTCCTGCTCGTCGTCGTCGCCGCGGGCCACCGAGAGCGCCTCGGTGGAGCGTATGGAGACGCTAGTGCACCTGGTGCTCTCCCAGGACCACACCATCCGTCAGCAGGTGCAGCGGCTTCGGGAGCTGGACCGCGAGATCGACCGCTACGAGGCCAAGGTGCATCTGGACCGCATGCGGCGACATGGAGTGAACTACGTGCAGGACACCTACTTGGTGGGTGCCGGGATCGAACTCGACGGTTCCGGCCCGGGAGAGGAGCCGGAGCCGGAGCCCGAGCCGGCGGCAGCGACGACAGCGACGCCGCCCCTGGACGGCGAGGCGAAGGCGGTCGCGCTGGAGGAGCTGGCCCGGCGCTGCGACGACCTGCTGCAGTTGCAGGAGCAGCGGGCCCAGCAGGAGGAGTTGCTCGAGCGCCTCTCGGCCGAAATCCAGGAGGAGCTGAACCAGAGGTGGATGCGGAGGCGCCAGGAGGAGCTCGCAGCGCGGGAGGAGCCCCCGGAGGCCGAGGGAGGCCTCGACGGTGAGCTGCTGCTGGAGCGCGAACGGGTCCGGACGCAGCTCAGCACCAGCCTCTACATCGGGCTCCGGCTCAACACGGACCTGGAGGCCGTCAAGTCGGACTTGGATTACAGCCAGCAGCAGTGGGACAGCAAGGAGCGCGAGCTCCAGGGCCTCCTCCAGACTTTGCACACGTTGGAGCTGACGGTAGCGCCCGATGGGACTCCGGGGTCCAGTGGGCCCTCGCGGGACCCCGGGCCGCAGGCCTGCGCCGAGGTGTGGGTGGACCAGGCCCGCGGACTGGCCAAGAGCTGCCCTGGTAACGACGAGGACTCGGACACAGGGCTGAGCTCCATGCACAGCCAGGATTCGGACTCGGTGCCGGTGTGCGAATCCCTTGTGTAGGAGGAGCAGGGTGGGAGGGGGAGACGGCCGCCTCTCCCTTCCGTGAAGAACTCCGGCGTGGCCGGCTCAGGGACTTGAAACCCGGTGGGGAGTGGGCCCGGAGCTTTTGCCGGCCAGCAGCCCTCTGACTGGGCAGGGGGAGGATGGGGGACGCCGGCCCTGCAGCGGCGCTGCTCAGGCGGCGGAGTGAAAGTGGAGGGTATTGCTGGACGAGGAAGCTGGGTCTCCATTACAAGCTCTCTCAGGGGAAGGAAGGAGGGAGGAGGTGAGAACCCCCTTATATTGGAAAACAAACGCCCCAGGAAATTGACGTGGTCCGAGCCCATTTTCAAAAAAAGGTATTATGGCGATTTCATCGATTTTTTTTTGTATGGGAAGGACTGATGGCAGCTAGAACTTTAGTTTGTGGTATAAAGTACTTTTTAAAGAAACACTTGGGTGAAAAGGAAATTCCTTGAATGTTAATTGTGACTGTGAACGTGTTAAAACTAGCCAAAGAGGACGCACTGGTGTTGGCCTCAGCCTTACATCTTTGATAAAAACCCATAGGCACCCACATCCTGGCTGTTTACATTTTTGCATATTTGGGAATTACCCATCTGTTAAACTCTTTGTCTTTTATTTTTTTTTCAAAGACTAACTCTGTCTCCTAGCAAATACAGCATATGTTAAAATAGGGTCCTTTTTTTTTCAAACTCACCTTTTATTATTCTCAAAGCCAAACCTAACCCTTTGAGATATAGAATCAGGGTGGACATAACCCCTGGTTAAAATTTAATCTAGGCCCTTTACGATTTGCTCCTGCAAAGGTGATGTGTGTTGTCCTTTTATTCTTATTGCCACTTAATCCTGCAGACACTGTTATTCCAGAAAAAATAAAAGGGAAGTTGCAGAATTCAAGTACAACTACACTTGCTGTTTAATGAGCACTCTGATTGAAAGGTAAGCCTTGAAAGCAAAGATCTTTGTTAGTGTTCAACATTTTAACTAAGCTGCATGATTAAAACCAGCCATGACCTCAACAGATTTTACCAAACAAACCCAAGTCTATCTTTGGTCAGAGATTAATTAGTTACTTGTCCAAACCTAAATTGAGGTAGTGTAAATATCAAGTTTACTAGATAAGACCTGAAAAGAAAACATAACGTAAAACAATCCAGTAGTACATCTTAGGTGAAGAATTTGGTTCACAACGGCACGTAGCCATAGATAAAAGCATATAAAATGGAGCTAAAGACTTGACTTGAATTACTCTTGTCTGGCTCACACCTTTGCAGACACCACAGCATGCTAGTGACAGCCCTGTGGGGACTCAGTGTAATTGTTCCAGTTATTTCAATGAAAACTTATCAGCTGTAGTTAGTTGTTGCCTGGGTGGAAGGAGCCTGCTGGTGGTGTTCCCTCCGGATCTCAGAACTTCTGAGGAATGCAGGATCTAATCTCTCCTGAGGAGGTATTAACAATGGGGTGTGTGTGCGGTGCCAGCCTGGTATCAGCCTCACTGTGTAGGGGCTGGCTCCAGTTTCAATACTACATGGAAAGATAACTTAAGAGGTCTTGCTTTGTAGAGAACTTTCTTTCCTTGGAGAGATTCTCTACTTGTTGCCAAGAGCGACCTGCTCACCTGACCTCCTCAAGCCATTTGAGCTGTCTCCTTTTTAAGAGACAGGCTTCCCCCCACCCTCCACCACCACCATGCTATTACAACATGTGTAGATATTTTCAGATTTTCAAGCAAAATGGGAATTAAAAGGCCGTTTTCTTAATTGATGTTTTCCAAAGACATTAGCTGGCATAATTACGGTTTTTTCATTTCGTCTGATGCAGAAAACACCTATGGATTTGGTCTTGAGCATGATTAAAATGAGGAAGGGACCAAAAGAAACCCACTGTCCCTAGACAATCATCTGATCCCATAAACACAAAGCCTAATGATAGCTTTCTTTTGGAGGCAGAGGTAAAATCCTCATTAGAGTGTGACAAACGCTACTTGTCTGAATGGTTTATGCTGGCAATAGCCTGACCTGGTGGTTTTAAAATTATTGTGCTTTTTTCCCCGCCCCCAGGGTGGCAGGGGGAGGTGGTTCTTGGACGTTTATTAACTCAAAAGAGAACACAGAAGTTGGCAGAACAGGACTGCCTGGCAGAAAGGGGCTGTTTTCCTTTTCACTATTATTATTTTAAACTTTGACGGGCTGCTGGTGTCAGCAAATATGCCTGAAGCCCATAAAGCAAATAAGCCACATCACAGGGAGAAGGCCTGCAGGGTTTTCTGGTGCCCTCTTTCTAGAACCTTCCCATGCTGGTCACCCGAAGATGCTTCTCCAGCTACCTCTTCAGGCAGTGAAGGAAGTTTTGTTCATAACAAAGGGTGACCCAGTCTGTCCATTTTTCCTTTCATACAAATCAATTATTATATCCCCCAAAGGCACTTTCTGTGTGGGTAGGAGAAAGGAGAACAGAGTGGAAAAGGACACAATGGTTCCTTTTACTGAGAACTCTTGCAAGCCTGAGGAAGGTGAAATATGGGCATAAAAATTACGAAAACAGTTCAGCCTGCTTAGAAAGTGCCTAGCAAATGCTAGATAGTCTTAAAATTTCATTCACTTTTAAAACAATCACCATGCCACTAAGAAATGAGAATGAATGCATAACAGTGAATGCATCAGCACCAGGATTTAAGTGTACTGGGAAAACCACCTCCTCTCCTGTGCTCCAAGTCTAGCAGAATTCCTGGGGAGGAATCAGCAAGCTTGTGGAGGAGAGGATGAAATGGAGCCGACTCCTTACCAACCAACCCCATCTTTTTTTGAAATTGATAGAAGTTGATAGAATTTATTGTATCTTTGATCTTAGTGATCCCATTCTCAGCCATCTCCCAAACCAGAAAGATTTTATTCGGCATCTCTGTCTCTACTTTCCCATAAAACACGATAATGGCGATGATGATTTGCTAATTAGAAAAGTTACGTTCTATAGTCTTTATGGTGGTCCTAAAAATAACGTAAATAAGAAGGAAGTCACTCAAAATCACATCACCTAAAGTTATCATTATCAAAATTTGGTATATTTCCTTCCAGACCTTTTTGAATTGTGACGAGTTCGTATTTTGCCTCTTTTAAAAAAATATATATATATATAATTTTAATGAGATTGTCTGAATGCTTTTAGGCTCAGATTTTGACAGACTCTTGTATACAGCTCCACCCGTGCATTGGATGCACCCCATTGCATATAATTGTTCTCATATTATTAGGTTGTTCCCAAATTTTTTTTTCTATTATAAAACAACACTGTGATAATCTTCTTTGTGTACATATCTGTTTTCCTAATTAGATACTGCTCTCCACCAATAAGATAAGTTCGCAAAAAGATAATTCTCAGGTCAAAGAGTACAAACACCTAAAGGTTTGACACTTAATTGCCAAATTGCCTTTCAAAAGATTTGGTCTAATTACAATCTGCCTTGCATAACAGTACATATTTCACCACACCTTGACTCTCATTAGGTATTATATTTTGTTAAGAAAGTATTTTAACCAAAATTAATTAGTTGATTCATTGTGGCCCCTGAAACCCAGGACTGGCAGCTACTGACTTAAAATATCCATACAGCCCGAAGGGCAGGTCATCTGACCAAAAGTGTTAGAGGACACCGTGCTTTCTATTCTTCCCATTTTCTTAATTTCCCTGAATTCTTGCTTATTAGTAACAATCTTATCTCCTAGGGGGCCCATCTGAGCAGGAGGGCCAAAAACTCTATAAGAGCAACTTAAGGGTATTAATGAATAGAATCAGATTTATAGAAAGAAAATAATTCACTGTCTTTTTCTATCTCGAGTCTAGTAGAAAAGATTATCCTCAGAAGGTGATATCATAGAACATACTTGATTTCATGCCTCTCCCTATCCATCCTATCAAAAATTAAACCAAAATAAAGTAAATACATAAGCCTACTTATTTATTAACAGCCTCTAATTAACAGTTTAGATTTTTCTAGGCATTTCTTTCTACATTTGATACTATATTTGAATTCACCCTTAAATTCTTGAAAAGGGAAGATTTGATCATGACAATTTGTGAGGCTTTCAGTGTGAAAGTGTTTGTGACATGCATTCTCCTAAAAAGAAATGAAGGGGAATGAGGAGGGACTGTCTATTCTTGAGTGCTTTCCAAATGCTAGCTCCTCATGCTGAGTTTCCGGGCATTTTTTCCTGCATTCATCTTTTGTGATAGACCTTTTTAACCTCCAGTTTTTATAGATAAAGAAGCTAAGGCCACCAATGTGGTGAGTACTAGGTGCCAGAGTCTAACCTAAGCCTGACTAAAGTCTATACCCATTTTGCTGCATCACTCCGGGTACATTTACCCAAGAAAAGCTCTGTTCACAGCCCTCAGAGTGTTGGCACTGGAGAAAGTGGTACTCAGAGACTATCGAGTCTTGTCCAGGTATTTCCACCAGGGATTTTTCCCAGGGAATGATTCTTTTCAAAACCATAGGGCAAGTATGTACCAGGTGAGGATTTAGGAGAAGACAAAGGAGGAGAAATTCCTATGTAAATATCTGGGCATCTCTCTGAGTTGAAGACTTCGCCAGTGTTCTCACATAAAATTAGTATCCTCTGTATCACCATGGAGGCTTTGACTGAGTGTCCCAAGGACAAGGTGCATAGTCAGCGACCTGGAATCCTTGGCCATCAGAGCAGACAGCTGTGCCCTGTTCACGGTCACATCTGGAAGGCGGTACCAACCACAACTGTGCTGGAGCTGTCCCCAGCTGTTAGCCAGGTCTTGTTCCTGGGTGAGCCTCTGGTACGTGAGGATCGGAGAAGGGTGGAAGGAGGCCGAGTCGGGTCTTCCGAAGATCCCTGTGCCCATGGTGTTGGGCAGGCACGCCTGGTTTAGGGCATTTCTGTGTCCATGCTGACTCCACTGCACATGTGGGCACGTAGAGTGGATTGCTGTGAAGGACCACTGCCCCAATCTCTGCCCCTCTCATCCAGCCCGATGCAAAGTTTTCCTGTTTCAAACATCTTCAGGATTCTTATTGCTTTCGGGATAAAATCCACTTTTCTTAGCACGATTTATAAGGTTGTTGGTTAGCCAGCTTAAGACCTGTCTTCAGAGTCATCCTTTCCTACTTTATGACCACAGAGTTGAGTGGATCGTATTTCTTCATTAAGGTCACACTGCCATCCTCAGTTTGTACAAGGTCCCTCTTCTAATTTTTACTTCATGTTTCCTCCCCAATCCTACTTCCATTTCCTTCCTCCCCACCACAGACACCTAGTTTAGTGTATTTAGTCTATAATCTTCCAAAGCCATCTTAACACATTCAGGGCTGTCATGTTGCACACCTCCAGGGGGCGCTATTCATGCTGTATTCTGGAATCGTGTAGCAGAGGGCACCATTCACATAGGAAACTATGTGAATAGCAACCCTGAAGTTGAGCAATGTACTGGCACAATCCATTTGCTTCCCTGCGTTTGTGTATCCTTGGAAAGTAGAAAGAAACATTCTGTGGGCTTATGTTTAATATACATGACCTTTGTTGAGCTACAAAGCTCATTATATGTCTTTCTTTTTTACATGATATTGTGTTTGTGTGAGCACTCCACACTACAGTTTGTAAATCTAGTTCATTATTTCTGACCTGTATAGTATACTGTTACTTTAATTTATACATTTCCTTAGTGGGCTTCCCTGGTGTCTCAGAAGGTAAAGAATCTGCCTGCAATGCAGGAGACCTGGGTTTGATCCCTGGGTGGGGAAGATCCCCTGGAGAAAGAAATGGCAACCCACTCCAGTATTCTGGCCTGGAGAATTTCATGGACAGAGGTGCCTGGTCCGTGAAGGTCCATACAGTCCACGGGTCCTCAAGAGTAGGACAGAACTGAGCAACTAACATTAGTGAGAGACATCTAGATTGTAACCAAGTCCTCAAACAATGTTGCAATAATGTCTGCAATGTTGCAGACAGAGATCAATGGCCATATGTGATAATTTGAGGTTTAAAACCCAGCTGTTTTAGTGCTGAATGGCTTGATTGCTCTTCCAAAAGGCTCTACCAGGTCAGGCTTTCATCAGCAGTGAAGATTCCCATTTTCCACATAACCTTACCAGCACTTGATATTATCCAACTTTCTACTGTTTACAAGTTTGCTTTACTTGACATTTCTTTTTGAATTCTAGGTGAAATTGACCTTCGTATGCTCATTATCCTTTGGGTTCTTCTGTTCATTGCCTGTTGTTATCAACCATTTTTCCTTTGGGTCTCCTCTTTCTGGCAGATTTGCAAGAGTTCCTTACTTCTTCTGAATGTTACTTTCTTATTAACCTTAGAACAAGTGTAAATATCTTACTCTAATTTGTCCTTCATCTTTAGCTGTATCTCTGGTATTTGTTGTTGAAAAAATGATTTGATTTTAATATAGTCAAATCTAGCACCCCCATCTTTCCCTTATGGTTTGTGGTTTAGAGTTCTTGGTTAAGAAATTGCATAAAAGCATGACACTATATTTTCTTCTATTAATATTAGCCTCACATTCTCTGCCCACCCCCCTTCATTCTCTCTGTCTTTTCCTTTACCTCACTTTTTTTAATCCTCTCCCTCCCTGGTTCCTTTCTCACTCATTAACCAGAATACTTCTAAAGAAAGATTCTCCCTTTTGTCAAATGTCACCCTGAAGAACAGTTTAAATGTTGATCATCCTGAAATATAGTATAAAAGCAACATTTCTACATTTTATTTTTATTTATGGTATTCAAAATAATGTGATTTTCCCCTAGCATTCTCCAAAGGTGGCTAGTGAGTTTTTTATTCTTTGTTCATCCTTTTGGGAATCATTATTAAAATTTGAACTTAAAATATTTAGTGTGTTTCAGTCTACTGTATTTTTGGTACTATTATTGGCTGAGTGGGAGCTTCTTTGGTTAGTTCTGAATCCTTTTCACACATTTTTTCATAATCTTTGATAGCTTCCTTTGCTCTTCATTGTGTCAAGATGTTCCAAGCTCAGACTGTACATTTTCTGACTCAGACCTGAAATCAACCATCACTGTAAGAAGCTTGATTCCTTTTAATGGGAAATGCTATATCTTTTTAATTAAAAAAAATTTAAACTTTATATTGAAGTATAGTTGATTAACAATGTGTTAATTTCAAAGTGATTCAATTATTGTTGTTGTTCAGTTGCTAAGTGTCCGACTTTGTGACCCCATGGACTGCAGTGCACCAGGCTTCCTTGTCCTTCACTGTCTGTCACAGTTTGCTCACACTCTTGTCCATTGAGTCAGTGATGCTATCCAGCCATCTCATCCTCTGTCATCCCCTTCTCCTCCTGCCCTCAGTCTTTCCCAATATCAGGGTCTTTTCCAATGAGTCGGCTCTTCCCAATCAGATGGCCAAAATATTGGAGCTTTAGCTTCAGCATCAGTCCTTCCAATGAACATTGAGGGTTGATTTCTTTTAGGATTGATTGACTTCCTTGCCGTCCAGTTCAGTTCAGTCGCTCAATCGTGTCTGACTCTTTGCGACCCCATGGACTACAGCACATCAGGCTTCCCTGTCCATCACCAACTCCCAGAGTCTACCCAAACTCATGTCCATTGAGTCAGTGTGGCTATTCAACCATTTCATCCTTTGTCGTCCCCTTCTCCTCCTGCCCTCAATCTTTCCCAGCATCAGGGTCTTTTCAAATGAGTCAGCTCTTCGCATCAGGTGGCCAAACTATTGGAGTTTCAGCTTCAACATCAGTCCTTCCAATGAACACCCAGGACTGATCCCCTTTAGGATGGACTGGTTGGATCTCCTTGCAGTCCAAGGGACTCTCAAGAGTCTTCTCCAACATCACAGTTCAAAAGCATCAATTCTTCGGCGTTCAGCTTTCTTTACAGTCCAACTCTCACATCCATACATGACCACTGTAAAAACCATAGCCTTGACTAGACGGACCTTTGTTGGCAAAGTAATGTCTCTGCTTTTTAATATGCTGTCCAAGGGACTCTCAAGAGTCCTCTCCTGCACCACAGTTTGAAAGCATCAATTCTTTGGTGCTCAGCCTTCTTTATGGTCCAACTCTCATATCCATACATGACTACTGGAAAAACCATAACTTGGACTATACAGATCATTGTCGGCGAAGTGATGTCTGCTTTTTAATATGCTAAGTTTGTCATAGCTTTCCTTCCAAGGAGCAAGCATCTTTTAATTTCATGGTTGTAGTCACAGTTCACAGTGATTTTGGAGCCCAAGAAAATACAATCTGTCACTGTTTCCATTGTTTCCCCATCTATTTGCCATGAAGTGATGGGACCAGATGCCATGATCTTAGTCTTTTGAATGTTATTTTAAGCCAGCTTTTAAACTGTCTTCTTTCACCCTCATCAAGAGGCTCTTTAGTTGCTCTTTGCTTTCTGCCATTAGGGTGATGTCATCTGCATATCTGAGCTTTTTGATATTTCTCCTGACAATCTTGATTCCAGCTTGTGATTCATCCAGCCAGCATTTCTCATGATGTACTCTTCATATAAGTTAAATAAGCAGGGTGACAATATATAGCCTTAAGTGTATCCCTTTCCCAATTTTGAACCAGTCCATTGTTCCATGTCCATTTCTAACTGTTGCTTGTTGACCTGCATGCAGTTTTCTGAGGAGGCAGGTAAGGTGGTCTGGTGTTCCCATCTCTTTAAGAATTTTCCACAGTTTGTTGTGACCCACACAGTCAAAGGCTTTAGTGTAGTCGATGAAGCAGAAGTAGATGTTTCCCTGGAATTTCTTTGCTTTTTCTATGATCCAATGAATGTTGGCAATTCAATCTCTGGTTCCTCTGCCTTGTACATTTGGAAGTTTTCAGTTATACACATACATGTATCTATTATTTTTCAAATTCTTTTTATCATTTAAGTTATTAAGCAGGGTTCTGTGTTCTATACAGTAGGTCCTTGTTGGTTATCTATTTTAAATATAGCAGTGTGTACATGTCAATGTCAAACCCCAAAAGAGGAGGAAACCTCCTCTTTCCCCCTGATAATGATAAGTTTGCTCTCTAAGTCTGTGAGTCTATTTCTGTTTTGTAAATAAATTCATTTGTAACTTTTCTAAAGAGTCCACATATAAGCAATGTCTTGTGATATTTGTCTTTGGCTTCTTCTCTTAGTATGATATCTCTAGGTCTATCCATGTTGCTGCAAATGGCATTATTTCATCCTTTTTAATGGCTGAGTAATATTCTATTGCATATATGTACCACATCCTCTTTCCTCTCCTAAAACCTTGATAACCTCTATTAGCTTCTTTGGAGAAGTGTCTTTTCAAGTCCTTTGTCCACTTTGAATTAGATTGTTTTTGTTGTTGTTACTCTTATTGTTGAGTTGTAGGAGTTCTTCATATATTCTGAATAGCAATCCCTTAACAGATGTATGATTTATAAATATTTTCTTCCATTTCATTTACTGTCTTTGTTGGTGTGTACTTGATGCATAAGTTTTTTTTTTAATTTTAAATTTTTTTTTTTTTTTTGGAATCCAACTTACTTATTTTTTCCTTTGTTGTGTTCTTTTGGTGTTATATCCAAGAAATCCTTACAAATCCTATGTCCGGAAGCTTTCCCTCTATTTTCTTCTAAGAGTTTTATAGTTTTAGCTCTTACACTTAGGTTTATGATGATTTTTTTTTTTTTTTTTTTTACATTATTCTTGTTACTTTTACTTACAGGTGGCTTTTGGAGGTTCTTTCTGTGCCATTCCCATGTGAGTCACTTACAAGATTTTTCTCTCTCTCTCTTTTTTTTTTCTTTCATTGGATGGATAGGTTTTTCTTTGACTGATTTCAAAGTTATACATTTAATTTTGCTCTTCTATTTTCCAAACATACTTCTCCTTATTTTTTCTGACCTCTGTATAAACTTTTAAGTGCTTTGTTTGCCCCCAAGCAAGATAAGAATCTTAATACACTAGTCTCACTTCTCTGGTCTCTCGCCCTCTTCATTTTGATATCATCTACAATTTCAGTTATAGAAAATCTTATGTAGCTAATAATCTTTCTCAGTATATTAATTTGGGATCACAGTAAATATATATATTTTCTTGAGCAGAATTGATATCTTTATTATGTTAAGTCATTTTGTCCAATAATATGATAATAATAAAGATAACAAATTACTCCCAAACTCAATGTGACTTAAAATAATATTCATTTGTTCTCACTTATGCACCTGTGAGTCATTTGGGGGTTGGTTGATCCTGGCAAGGCTCTGCTGAACTTGGCTTTAATCTGTGGGTTGGGCTTAGGTGTGGGATGGGCTTAATCTGTGAGATGGGTCTGTCATCCTCTTTGGACCAGTGGCATAGAGCTTTCCCCAAGGTCCTTTGGAGTTGTACAGAGGCTTTAGCCTGCTTTTCCTTTTTCACACCTTCTTCTGTGAGCCTTGGCTTGCTCAATCCAAGTCAACACACAAATACCGAGTTTATGCTGTATACCAGGCCTAGGGGTTAAGTCTGCAAAAGTAAGAATCAGTAAAACAGGAAGCATTAAATCATTAAAAATGCTCTCTAAGACACTGGTATTGGGATTTTAAATTTATTAAGGCTTTTGAACTAATATTTTTCCTAAAGAGAATGCTGGTTATATAAACCATGTTATAGTCATATTATTATATTGATATTACACAGCTACTAAAATAATTAGATCTGCATTGCTGACATGAAAACAGTCATGTATATTATATTGTCAAATAAAAAGGCAAGGAAATGGCAATAGTGTAAACTTAGTACTTTTTTCATAGCTCTAAAAATTAGACATTTCTTAGCTTTGTCTACAGAAAAGGTCTGGAATCAATTTCTGCCCAAGAGTATCACTAACACCTATATTTGATATCTAAATACCATATTTTTCCTATTAAAAAGACTTCTTGAAGTAATGGTTGATTCCAAATTCATGATGAGAAATAGATAAGATAGACTTGCTATATCCTGTGTTCCAGGAAGGAGGGAAACTGTAGAGGGTTTTATACTATATATAAACTCAGGGGCAACCTGGGGGGGCTTCAAAGTTAAAGACAGGAAAAAATAAATTTCAGTGAGAATAACAGCCACAGTAAATTGAAACATACCATGAATTGAAACAAAAATATGAAAGACTAGGAGTTCACAATGATATTACAAAAAAAATAAACCTATTAATCAACTTTGATTAATATGAGGTGGCTAGGATACCAAGTTGTTACTCTGGAAGTTAGTGATAAAGAGAACATCTTTTCTGTCTTTCTTGTACATACTGTGTTTCTAAGTCATCAGTTGATGAGGGAAGGTTTTTCTTTTACAAAAGAATTTCATCTAGCAAATGCAGAAGAAATGGTAGAATTAGAAAATTACCCATATGCAACCCATAACAAATTAATGCATCTAGATAGTGATCATTGATGACATTAAAATGAGCAGGTGTCAAGTTAATGGGAAACTTTATGGTGGATGGATCAGCTGACAACACTGGCATCCATGGGACATCCAGTCATGAGGTACCTCCTACTACGATGAAAGAGAAAGCACTTCGCCCCATGTATTAAATATTCCACCCAAATAATAGAGTCTGAATCTAATCGAGAGTCTAGTCTACTGTGGAGATTACAGGAAACAGGAAGAAGAGAAGAATATGTGGAATGATATTCTGAGTTATGTAATAGCCAAGTCTAGACTGGGCAAAAATCCATGTATAAATAACCTAGGAGAGGGAATGGAAATAAACCATTATAACTGAAAGAGACTAAGAGACATTCCAACAAGTTATGGACTTTATTTGGGATAGTAACTTAAACAAACCAAGGGTTAAAAAAATTTTATGGACAATCAGGAGAAATAGACTATTTATTAAAGGATGATTACTATTTTTAGATATAATAATGGCAAAATGATTGTTTTTAAAAGGTTTTACCTGTTAGCAAAACAAAATAAAATACTATGGTGAAATAAGATAATGTCTGAGATTTGCTGGAATGTTTCATGGAAAAATTGGATGGTCAGGAGAGATAGATAAAATTGGCAAGTTGTTGATAATTGTTGAAGATAGGTGATAGGTATATGGGGATACATTATACTGTTCTCTGGGTTTATGTATTGGTTTGAGGATTGTAATAGTAGAAAGTGAAAAAAATTGCAGAAGAGAAGTATAGAAAATATGTATGAATTTTTTTTCTTTTTAATAAAACAGAATAATAAACTTTGTTATGCTATTTTCTCTGGTTATCTTTGGGAAATAGGATCAGGGAGTGATGTGAGAAACTGCTATTTTTTATTTTATAAATTTGTGTATTATTTGACTTTTTAAGCAAGTATACATAACTTAAATAACTAAAAAAAAGAATGAAGTGTCATAATTAAGGTATGAGCAAAGTACTGTGGGAGACTGTTTTCTTATATCTTGGGTAAACACAGCTGTTGAAAATAAGATCTAAAACCGTGAGAGTTAAGGTTGCACTGAATCATTGGAGTAGGTTCAGCCTGACCGTGAACCAACCAATCTGCAGACCTTGAGGGATAACAAAGTGACCTCTGTCTCTGGAACAGATGATCTTCTCATCATGTCACTGTCAGCAAAGCAGGCTTTCAAGTAGAGTGAGTCTTTGATCAATTGCTTAAAGGAAAGTATTTAATCTGATCATTCTGTGTTCAAGTTTTGAACTAATCTCTTAATGCCTGAATTAATTATTTAGTTATGAAGGTGTTAACCAGTTACTCATTTTCCAGCCATGTCTGTCTTCTACATGAGTGCATTTTCTGAGTCAGTCCAGATCCAGGAGGAAAGGATAGCTGAGAGGCATAAAGGGTTACTGTGGCATGAGTGAGTCTAAACCCCTGGCTGCTTGGGGCCCTATGGAGTTTTTACAGGGGATCCACATAACCCATACCCACAGCAGGCAGTCAGAGGGCATAATAAACCATCTTTCACATTCATGTACTGCTAATTCGTGAATCTTTGTAAATGGCATCATGATGAAGACATAAAATCCTTCCTGAAGTTAGAGGAGTCTTAAGATTTTCTGTGTCAACTACTATTACTCAGATATATCTATACTTTTTGATATTAGAACATGTCCTCATTTGGAAAGAGAACGGGAACCACTGGCCTAGAGTTATTAATTATTCTTAAGTTTATCTTCAGGATTGTAAGTTGGGGTGCTCTTTCCATTTGCTGTTTTTCTTAAAGTTAAATCCCAGGCGTATTTCTGCCGTGCTGTTCATTGAGACATCTGAAGCTGCCATGGCTCCCTTCTCCTGGCTCCCAGGGTGCCTTACACACAGCTCCATTATCACTGATTTACACTGGCTGTTCTACTGGTGTCTCCCCCACTATAGTGGCAAGGGAAGGGGAGTTGGGAGAGATGAGGATAAGGATTCATTGACTTAAACCCATGAGCATCCACGGGCACAGAAACTAGAGATGAAGAGATGAACAGGATACACTCCTGAGTCTCACAGAGCTCCCCGAGTAAGACGTGTGGGGGTAAAGCAGAGACAAACAAGTAGACAATCACAATATGCTATATGGCTCCCATGGGAAAATTAAGGAGGCAACTAACCCAGATTGTGGAAGTCAGAGACACTGGGAGCAGATGACGCCCAGGCTGAGATTTGAAGGACTGGTTGGAGTTGACCAAGTTGAAGTGGGAGAGGGAGGGACCAGTTAATGCAAAGTGTAGAGAAGACAGCACAAAGCCAGAGCTGAGAGGTGGAAAGTGGGGAGAGAGGAGGCTGGTGAGGTGGGTAGGGCTTGACCGTGATAGGTCCTGTGTGCCATGATGAAGACGGTAGACTTAATCTGGAGACAAAAGAGAAGACATTAGAGGTTCAAAGGCAGAAACCTGCCGTGAGCAGGTGTGTCTGCTTGAATCACAACCTTGGCTACAGTGTGGATGACAGTTCGTGTGTGCAAAACCAGAAAATGGAGAGATGTGACAGGAGGCTGATTCCTAATGCAGCAAAGATTCGGGTGGAGGCCTGAATGTAGGCAGTAGTCATTGGAATGAAGAGAGAGTAGACCCCGGGGACACTGAGGAGGTGGAACAGGTTGGCTGGGTGCTGAGTTGGATGTGCAGAAGGAAGACTCAGGGATGATAACCAGGCTTCTGGTCTGGGAAATGGGTAGCTAGTCACAGAGGTAGGGAATATGGGAGGAGGAGATGGTTTGAGAGAAGACGGCACAGGAAATCAAACTATGTTTGGGTGAAGTTCTTTCTGTGTCAGCTTTTCTAGGAAATGATTGGCTGACAAAATCACCAAGGAAGTGAAAGTTTCAAGTCACAGAGTAGCATACAATTCTTCCCATTTTTGGTATCCAGGGCCATTTTTTGAACATACACATCAGTACTGAAATGTCTGCTTGAGGTTGCGTGTGATCACACATTCTTTGGAGCAGCAACAATGAAGACAAACCTTTGTGCTTTAAGGAAGTGAATACATTTCATTTTCTGAGGGCAAAAATATGTTGTTTAAGAAACAATGCTGCCAAGTGAAATAATTTGGCTAATCCCAGATGGTAGATAGGACCTGAAAATAACACAGCTGTTAGGAATTCCCTGGTGGTCCAGTGGTTAGGACTCTGTGCTCTCACAGCCAAGGCCCCAGGTTCGATCCCTGGTGGGGGAACTAAATCCCACAGGCCACACATGATGGCCATAATTAAATAAATAATAATGCAACTGCTGAGAAAAACTCTAATGACATGGTGAAAAATTTAAGATTTGGAGTCATAGGTTAAAATCCAGGCTTTTCTACTTGCTGATTCTCTGACTTACTAATTCTATGGTTTAGGTTAAATTATTAACCTAGTAAAGTTAATAATAATAGTAAGTACCTCACAAAGTTGTTGTGCAAGTGACGTGAATTTTAATTTTGTAGACTTATTGTTTTGAACTAGGCAATGCAAGTGCCTTGCCCTATTTTTTCCTTCTTTTAGCCATGTATTCATGTGTTCATTTGTATAGTCACCAACACCTACTATAAGTACATACTGCATGCAGCCACTGTGGCAGCCCCAGAGGATACAAAATTGTATAAGACATGATCCAATGAGGACAAAGTGCTTCCCTGACAGCTCAGTTGGTAAAGAATCCACCTGCAACTCAGGAGACCCTGGTTCAATTCCTTGGTTGGGAAGATCCGCTGGAGAAGGGATAGGCTCACCCACTCCAGTATTCTTGGGCTTCCCTGGTGGCTCAGATAGTAAAGAATCCACCTGCAATGCGGGGAACCGGGGTTTGATTCCTGGGTTGGGAAGATCCCCTGGAGAAGAGAAAGGCAACCCATTCCAGTATTCTGGCCTGGAGAATTTCATAGACTATAGTCCATGGGGTCGTAAAGAGTCAGACACGACTGAGCGACTTTCACTTCACTTCACTTCACAATGAGGACCAGAGATAAAAAAACAAAGACAGGGACACAGTAATCAGGTGGTCCCAAAGTTTGACAGAGAGATGAGGAGGGCCTGAACTAGGAGATGGGCTTAAGCAGGGATGAAAACTTTTAGAAGCTTGCCTCACTCACTGTGCTGTGCCTAGTCACTCAGTCGTGTCTGACTCTTTGTGACCCATGGACTGCAGCCCACCAGGCTCCTCTGTTCATGGGATTCTTCAGACAAGAATACTGGAGTGGGTTGTCATCCCGACTCAGGGATAGAACCCAGGTCTCCCTTATTGCAGGTGGGTTCTTTACCATCTGAGCCACCATGGAAGCCCTGCCTCACTCACATGTAGAGGTTAATCACTGGTGGAGGATGAGGGAGAATGAGCAACCTGGAATGATTCCCAGGTTTTCAGTTTGGGCAAATGGGAAGATATGGGTGAGTGCTTTTCTTAAATAGTGTGGACTGGGTCTTGGCATGAAGTCGGCATGGGAGATGGTGAGCTCAGCTTGGAATCTGTTGTGTTGAGGTGTCTGTGGGTGCATCTGATGGGGAAAGGGAAGCCGTGCACAGGGAATCAGATGCTCAAAGAGTGTAGAGTGGGAATATGAGGTACTGAAGTTAGAGCTCTGGATAACATGGAGGTTCAAGTAGTAAATAGAGAAAGAAAAATTCACACAGACTAAGAAAAAAACAGAAGTAGGTGAAGGAAAAAGCAATACTGTGGAAATCATGTTTAGGGAGAGTGAGCTTCAAAACAAGGGTGGCTACCAGTACTCATTCTATTTGGCAGTTTATAACCATAGCCTTGGAGAAGGGAATGTCAGAAGATTGGGGGTGCTGAAGCCACATTTAGTGGCTTGAGAAGTGAGTGGGAAGTGGAATGATGGGGACAGCAAGTAATGAGAATTCATTTGAGAAGTCTGGTGTGAGGAGAGAGGGGATATGACTGCAGCGGTTAAAGGATGAAGAGCCAAGGCAGAATGGAAGGTGAGGGGGAGAGTGACCCACGATGAGACTGGAGAAGCTGGCAAGGGCCAGAATATATAGGGTCCAGAAGGCCACAGGCAGGAGTTTGGAGTTTTATTTGTAATGCCCTGAGAATCACTGAAAAGCTTCAAGCAGGGGAATGACATGATTGATTCTTCTGCCCGCTCAATGGATGACAGAGGAAGAGAGCAACTGGGCTTTGAGATCCTTATGGTGGAGAAGGTCTGCAATGTGACTCTGGGAGTGGATGGCTAAAGATAATGGCTGAAGCTGAAGGTCATCAAAGCTGAGAGGCCACGGGTGTTGGGAGACACATCCAGGTGGATGTTGAAGGTCTCTATGATGATATCAAGAATTGGGATGGAGAGAGGAAGGATTCTGAGGGCGAAAGAACAGGAGAAGTAAATCAGTGGAAGCAGCACTGACTATAGGGGAAGCTCATGTTGGAATAGTGACTAGGAAAGGGAGGGGTGAACGAGGCCAGGACTCTGATTATGTCGCTCATGTGCTCTGCATTCATCAAAAGCTTCCTGTTATCCATTGAAGAAAGTCTAAACATCTTAGCACAAAACATCTTAATAGCCTCATCCCCCACTTCCACCCTCCCCTAGCCTCACTGAACAACTTGAGGTTACCTGTTCATCCCTCTCTCCTTTTGCACACACTGTCCATCCTGTATCAAGTGCCTGTCCTTCCTCCCACACTTGCAAGAACCTCTATGACTTAATTCAAACGTCATACTTCCATAAATTCTTTCTCAAATGCCTCAGCCATTTGGGGAGTCAGTATATTTTGAACTCCACTGTGCAGGAGGCTCTAAGCAAGTCACACTGTCTTTTGGCCCCTCCTCTGAGCCACCCCATCCAAGCTTTCTGGGTCTGCCAGCAACGTAGAGCCTGGCTCAGTGTCAGATCTCCCAGACTTGGCTCAATAATCACCAAACCTGAGAACCAGACTCCACTGGAATTTCATCAACAGGAAAGGCTGGGCAGGTTTCTTGCCCTTACTCCCAACCTCAGCAGCTTCTATTGCTATAAACAACAAAGGATACTTAATATGTGAGATGCATTGGCCTGCCTGTGAAGCAGTGCTCCTGATTCATTTGGAAGTTGTGGTCAGATTTTATTGCGATACATGTTTTATATCTTGATTTCTTGGCATCTGTGAGCACAGCCCTGTCTGCATCTAGATACAACAAAGTTTTTCACCAAGAGTCATTTGCAGTAAGCAGAATGGAAATAACTGAGAGTTTCTTTGAGGGGTGATATTCTCTCAGTAGTGACCACAGGATTGAGAAAGGTCACTTTTCATTGCAATCCCAAAGATGGGCAATGCCAAAGAATGTTCAAACTATCCTGCAATTGCCCTCATTTCACATGCTAGCAAAGTCATGTTCAAAATACTTCAAGCTAGGCTTCAGCAGTATGTGAACTGAGAACTTCCAGATGTATAAGCTGGATTTAGAAAAGCCAGAGGAACCAGAGATTAAATTGCCAACATCTGCTGCATCATAGCAAAGGCAAGGGAATTCCAAAAAATCATCTACTTCTGCTTCATTGACTATGCTAAAGCCTTTCACTGTGTGGATCACAACAAACTGTGGAAAATTCTTAAAAACATAGGAATATCAGACCACCTTACCTGTCTTCTGAGAAACCTGTATGCAAGTAAAGAAGCAACGGTTAGCACTAGACATGAAACAATGGACTGGTTCAAAATTGGGAAAGGAGTACAACAAGGCTGTATATTGTCACCCTGCTTGTTTAACTTATACGCAGAGTATATCATGTAAAATGCCGAGCTGGATGAATCACAAGATGGAATTAAGATTGCAGAGAGAAATATCAGCAACCTCAGAAATGCAGATGATGCCACTCTAATGGCAGAAATTGAAGAGGAACTAAATAGCCTCTTGACGAGGGTGAAAGAGGAGAGAGAAAAGGTTGGTTTAAAACTCAACATTCAAAAAACTATCATGGCATCCAGTCCTTTAACTTCATTGCAAATAGATGGGGGGAAAGTGGCAGCAGTGACAAATTTATTTCTTAGACTCCAAAATCACTGTGGACTGTGACTACAGCCATGAAATTAAAAGACACTCACTCCTTGGAAGGAAAGCTATGACAAATCTGAGCAGCATACTAAAAAGCAGAGACATCACCTTGCCAACAAACTCCATATAGTCAAAACTATGGTTTTTCCAGTAGTCATGTATGGATGTGAGAGTTGGACTCTAAAGAAAGCTGAGTACCGAAGAATTGATGCTTTTGAACTGTGGTGTTGGAAAAGACTCTTGAGAGTCGCTTGGACTGCAAGGAGACCCAACCAGTCCATCCTAAAGGAAATCAGTCCTGAATGTTCATTGGAAGGATTGATGCTGAAGCTGAAACTCCAATACTTTGGCCACCTGATGCGAAGAGCTGACTCATTTAAAAAACACTGATGCTGGGGAAGATCGAAGACAGGAGGAGAAGGGGACGACGACAGAGAATGAGATGACTGGATGGCATCACTGACTCAATGGACATGAGTTTAAGTAAACTCCAGGAGTTGGTGATGGACAAGGAAGCCTGGTGTGCTGCAGTCCATAGGATAGCAAAGAGTCGGATACGACTGAGCGACTGAACTGAACTGAACTGATATGTGGAACCTGAAAAACAAATTAAAAAAAACCAAACAAACAGAAATAGACTTGTAGATCCAGAGAACTAGTGAATCAACAAAGTCAAGAGGAAGTGGGAGGGTGGCATAATAGTTGAAGTTGAAACTGACAAACTTTCAGTCTAGACAGATACACAAATCTCACAGTGAGAAACAAAACAGGTAGTGTCCAAGTGCATGGACTGTGGTGCAGACTATCTCCAGTTGAGTCGGCAATTTCATTTCCTAGCTGGGTGATCTTGGACAAGTGAGTTAACTTTGGTCTTAGTCTCGTGAGTATAAAATGAAGATAAGGATAATAACTGGGCTTCCCCAGTGGCTCAGCAGTAAAGAATCCACTTGCAAAGCAGGAGTTGCAAAAGATGTGGGTTCGATCCCCGGGTCAGGAAGATGCCCTGGAGAAGGGCATGGCAACCCACTCCAGTATTCCTTGCTGGAGAATACCAGGGACAGAGGAGCCTGGCGGGCTATGGTCCATAGGGTTGCAAAGAGTTGGACACAACTGAAGTGACTTAGCATGCATGTAAAGATTACAATTACTCTTTGGGTTATTGCAGGTATTAAATGAGTGTCAGAAAAGTGCTCATCACAAAATATGTGTTATAAGGTGCTATTAGTAAAAATTGTTTTTGAGAGATGTAATGTTTAATTTTTTTGTCAACTTGACTGGATCACAAGGTGCCCATATATTTGGCACCTTGTGATTATTTCTGCATGTGTCTGTGAAAGTATTTCTGGATGAAATTAACCTTTGAACTGGTGGACTCAGTAAAGCAGTTTGCCCTCCCCAATGTGCATCAGCCAACCTGTTGAAGGCCATAATAGAACAAAACGTTGGAGGAAAGAAGAATCCATCTCTTCTTGCTGAGCTGGGACATCTGTCTTGTCCCAACCTCAGTGCTTCTGGCTCTCAGGCTTTTAGATTCAGACCGAATCAACCATTGGCTTTTCTCAGTCTCTAAAGTACAGAGAGCAGATTAGGAGACTTCTTAGCATCCATAATAACATGAGCCAATTCCTTTTAATAAATCACTTCCTACATATGTATCCTACTGGTTCTATTTTTCTGAAGAACCCTGGCTAATGAAAGAGGGCATTTACAAATGGCTATAGAGCCACAGAGAAGGATGTTATTCCACCTGCAGGGGATTTGGAAAAGCAGAGAAAATGGGACCCAAAAGATGTATGCGAATGTGTTAGGTGACTAAGAAAAGGAAAAGTATTCCAGACAAAGGGAACAGAGTGTGTGAAGGCATGAAGAAATGAAGACCATTGCATGTAGGGGAAGGTGGAGTTTAAAGACAGGGTAGGCATGGAAGACAGTGGTGAGGACAAGGTGTTAGCATATGATGGGGCATATGATGTGGGAAAGGTATTTCAGACAAAGGGAACAGAATGTGTGAAGGCATGAAGAAATGAAGACCATTGCATGTAGGGGAAGGTGAAGAGTTTAAAGATAGGGTAGGCATGGAAGACAGTGGTGAGGACAAAGTGTTAGCACATGATGGGGCATATGATGTTAGCATGATGGACTGGGGCTGGTTCTGAAGACCCTAGAGTTGGAGTATGTAATGTCATCAGATTTGTCATGTCAAAAGATATCTGTGGTAACCACATGTAAAAGGAAGAAACTCTCCAGAAAAACCAGTGAGGAAGTTGCTTGAGGTCAGAACTGGGCAGACACCAAGAGTAGTAAACAGATGTAAGGCATTTCTCATTTGGAACAGAAAAAGCTTAATGCCTGGATGTGGGTGGTGAAGAAATGAGGATTGAGGAGTAAGAAATGATAGATACCATTCATTTAGAGAAAGAATTGAGAGGGATGTTTAAGAGTTGGGGATAAGATGAGAAACTGAGTTTTGCACATGCTGGATATGAGATGCTTTTCGCACATCCAGGTGGAGGTACACAGAGGCAGTTCTGCACAAATGAGTTTGGGGACTTCCCTGGTGGTCCAGTGGTTGAAACTCTGCCTTCCAATGCAGGAGGTACTGGTTGGATAGATCCCTCCTGGTTGGGAAACTAAGATTCTACCATGTGGTGTGTCCAAAAAAAAAAAAGAGTTTGGAGTTTGGAAAGCAAAGTGGCAGGGCAATGCTGGTTGGGAAATCAATCAGTAAATAGCAGCTGAAGCTATGAATCAGATCAAGTGTTAAAGAATCCGCCTGTAATGCAGGAGACACAGGAGATGCAGGTTTGATCCCTGGGTTGGGAAGATCCCCTGGAAGAGGAAATGGCAACCCACTCCAGTATTCTTGCTTGGAAACTCTGTCTTGCATGGACAGAGGAGCCTGGTGGGCTACAGGCCTTGGGGTCACAGAGTCAGACATGACTGACCATTTGTGTACACCAAGGAAATATATATGATGAAGAGAGGGTACCAAACCTCTCACAACAGGTCATAATTTCTCAGTTTGACTCACTCACCACAATCCACATCCAGGATGGGAATATGGAACTCAGCCAATATTTTCACAACTCACAGTATAAAAAGGAAAGGACCTGGGGATTAAATAGGTTTGAGTTTTGACTAAAGAGGTTCAGGACCAAGGTGTCTAGTTCCAAATATCAAAGGGTATGAATAGCAGTAAGTGATCTTAATGATAACACCTGGCATTTAGAGAACACCTTTCTCCAAAGACCTGAAGTCTCTGCCCAACCACCATGAGTCTTCACAGAAAGTTAGGGAGATCTTTAAGAGGTAGGGATGATTACATTAACTTCTGGCGTGCAAGAAAAATAGAATTTGAGATCAGAAAGTTCTCTTTGAGTGCAGAGCCAGAGGGTGTTATGGTCAGGTGACCTGGCTCCCAGCTACCCACTGGTGGCCAGCAGTCTGACCTGTCTCCTTTTCTAGCCCTGGCAACACAATCATGTGTACCCTGCCATTGCCATTCTCCAGCACAAATGCTGTCTCAAGTCAGTCCAGGTAGAGGGGATGCATGTGTTTCAGAAGAGAACTTGATTGCAACATGGCATTCCCTTGTGGAGAAAGTGGAGAATTTAGAGTCAGATCAGTCTGAGTCCAAGGGCCTCTGCTGCTGCTTACTAGCTCTGTGATGCCAGGCTTTTTATTTTAAATCTCTGGGCCTCAGTTTCCCCAGCCTCAAAATGATGGTAAGACTAGCTCCCTCAGGATTCTGTGAAGATGCATTCATTCAACAAATATTTATTGAGCACCTACTATGTGCCAGGCATTGTTCTAATCTGTTGGTATATGTCAGGAAACAAAACAAAGATCCCTGACTTTGGGCTCTTACTTTCCTAGAAGTGAAGGGCTGGATGGAAGGAAAAAGATGATTTAACAATGACATAAAGAAGAAGCAAATTATCTGGTATGTTAGATGGTGATAAGCTCTGGGAAAGAGAGATATATGATATATCTGACAGCACACTGACTGGCTAGCACATAGTAGGCACTCTGGGGATTCGTGCTACTATGATCATAATTAAGAAAAG
Organism: Dama dama; assembly: GCF_033118175.1. Classification (NCBI taxonomy): domain Eukaryota; kingdom Metazoa; phylum Chordata; class Mammalia; order Artiodactyla; family Cervidae; genus Dama; species Dama dama. The sequence goes on along the minus strand of NC_083681.1, from coordinate 40,034,576 downwards.
ATGAAGAGCCTGAGGCAAAATAACAGGCTATAAAATTTTATGAAAATGTGTCTATCTCTTAAACTTCAATCAGGAGTAAGCAGAAAAATTGCCTGGGAAGGATAAAGGTAGAAGATTACAAAGTGAAAAAAAAATTGACCTGAAATGCTTTTAAGTGGTGTGTAATCAGCTGCATCTCTTCTAGCGACCACTAATTAAGCTGTCTCTTGCAGGCTCCCAGAGAAAATCGCTTGCCCAAACAGGCAGACTGAAATGCACTTTATAAGACCTTCAGCATTTAAATTGAGTTTGATTTTTACCTAACTTGGGAAGTAGTTTAAAACAATTAGGCTATTTTTTCCTAACAGGTATTCTTCACAAGTGACTTTTTAAAACACCCATATATTTTTATGAGAAAAAAAATAGTGACATTTCTTCTTATACTCACTCACAGGGCCTTCTTCAGCTGACATGAAGGGGTTATCATCAGAGGTTTAGATCCATGCATTTATTAATTTGACTAACAAACATTTGTGCAATTAGTAATAAAAGTTAGAGTTTAAAACAATCCTTCAGTGTGGACCAGTTACCAGGTCAAATATTTAATTAATTTTCTCAACAATACCTAATTTAATACCCAATTTAATTTTCTAATTTTATTTTTTCAACAACTCTTAAAGGAAAATATTTTTTAGATAAGGAAACAGGTTTATGGAGATGAACTAACTTCTCATGGTTAAATAACTGGTAAGAGGTAAAGTCAGGATTTGAACCCAGGTCTGACTGACTATTTAATGCCCATATTTGATCACTATGATATATGACAGACCCCATACTAAATAGAATAAGGTGTGCTTCTGGCCCTGTAGAACCTAGTTATTCAGTTGTGTTGTTGTTTAGCTGTTATGTCTTGGCTGACTCTTTTGCAACCCCATGGACCGTAGTCTGCCAGGCTCCTCTGTCTGTGGGATTTACCAGGCAAGAATATTGGAGTGGGTTGCCATTTCCTCCTCCAAGGGATCTTCCTGACCCAGGAATCATGCCAAAGTCTCCTGCATCTCAGGCAGATTCTTTACTGCTGAGCCATCAGGGAAGCCCATTTATTCAATGAAAGAGACATAAATTTTACGAATAATTTTGAGATAACATGACAAGTGCTAAACTAAACATAATAGACATGCTCTGGGAACCCAGGAAAAAAGGCATATCTATTTACATTGATTGCACCAGGAAAAATTTTCCAGAAGGGATTATTTAAGGTGGGTGTTGATGGATGAGTAGGACTTTGTCTGGAAACAAAGGGCTGGTCATGAAGGAAAGAGCATGTTGAGCAAGCTTTCTCTGACTCTGAAGCCCTTGCTTTAAACACTATGCTAAACTAACTACCTCCACTCATCTCCACAATTAGTCAGATGTTCTCTGAGTATTTTCGTATACATTCAGGTCTTTTCAATTCAATTCAGTTGCTCAGTCATGTCCGACTCTTTGCTACCCTACGGAATGCAGCACACCAGGCCTCCGTGTCCATCACCAACTCCCGTAGTTTACTCAAACTCATGTCCATTGAGTTGGTGATGCCATCCAACCATCTCATATTCTGTTGTCCCCTTCTCCTCCCATCTTCAATCTTTCCCAGCATCAGGGTTTTTTCAAATGAATCAGCTCTTCGCATCAGGTGGCCAAAGTATTGGAGTTTCAGTTTCAGCATCAGTCCTTCCAATGAACATTCAGAACTGATTTCCTTTAGGATGGGCTGGTTGGATTTCCTTGCAGTCCAAGGGACTCTCAAGAGTCTTCTGCAGCACCACAGTTCAAAAGCATCAATTCTTCGGTGCTCAGCTTTCTTTAGAGTCCAGCTCTCACATCCATACATGACGACTGGAAAAACCATAGCCTTAATTAGATGGACCTTTGTTGGCAAAGTAATGTCTAGGTCTTTTAGGGAGATAAAAAGGAAAAACAGAAACTGGGTTGAATTAATATCGATAATCAACCTAGATAATTCTGGTTTTACGAACATGTTTTCCTCACAGGCTTTTGCCTGGAGGCTTTTGAAATGAGATCTGAACTGTGCCCAAGGAGATGAGAAAACTGATGGGCAGGGCACACAGTGTGCTTGTCTGTATATCCCAGAAACTGCTCACCCTGGGCTCCAACTCTGAAATTCCTCAGTGAAAGTGTTAGTAACTCAGTCGTGTCTGATTCTTTGCAACCCCATGGATTATAGCCTGCCAGGCTCCACTGTCCATGAGATTCTCCAAGCAAGAATACTGGAGTGGGTAGCCATTCCCTTCTCCAGGGGATCTTCCTGACCCAGGGATTGAACTCCGGTATCATGCATTGCAGGCAGATTCTCTACCAAAGTTGGTTTTGAGCCACCAACATTAGGAACAGTGGACAGACTGGAAGCAGAAATCTCAGAACAAGTGGTCAATGGGAACACAGTGAAAATTACTTGTTTTCTGGACCTGTGATTGTCTATAAGTAAGAAAAAAATGATTGTAGTGATGGCTGTTTAGCCTTGTCTCCTGAAGGAGATGGTTTATTACAGTAAAAGTTTTTCGGTCTTATGAGAAATGAAAATGTGTTTGCATTTCCACTGAGTCTCAGCCATCACATAGCAGAGCTGGGCTTAGCCTTGAATGTTCATGTACACAGGACTGAAATCAAAGTGAAACCTCTAATGTAAACCTTAAAGCAACTGGGCTTGAGATGTGGAAGCCAAACAAAGGAACCATAACATCTAGAACTGATCTGGGGACACAGTTGGCATTCAGTAGATAGTTGCTGGATTAAATAAATAAGCTACTCAAGAAATTGTTGTTCAGTCATGTCTGACTCTTTGCAACCCCGTGGAACACAGCCTGACAGGCTTTCCTGTCCTTCACTGTCTCCCAGATTTTGCTGAAATTCATGTCCATTGAGTCGGTTACGCCATCCAGCCTCTGTTGGTTATGCCAACCATCATCTGTTGCGCCCTTGTCATTTTGCTTCAATCTTTCCCAGCATCAGGGTCTTTTCCAATCAGTCAGCTCTTCACATCAAGTGGCCAAAGTATTGGAGCTTCAGCTTCAGCAACAGCCCTTCCAATGAATATTCAGAATTGATTTCCTTTAGGAAAATTGGCTGGTTTGATCTCTCTGCAGTCCAAGGGATTCTGAAGAGTCTTCTCCAATTTCAGAGTCTTCTTCAATTGTTTTAGACAATTCAAAAACATCAATTCTTTGGCACTCAGCCTTCTTCATGGCCCAACTCTCACATCCATACATTACTGGAAAAACCATAGCTTTGACTGTGTGGACCTTTGTTTGCAAAGTAGTGTCTTGCTTTTAAATATGCTGTCTAGATTTGTCCTAGTTTTCTTTCCAAAGAGCAAGCGTCTTTTAATTTCATGGCTGCAGTCACTGTCTGAAGTGATTTTAGAGCCCAAGAACATAAGATCTGTCACTAGTTCCATTTTTCTCCCTTCTATTTGCAATGAAGTGATGGGACTGGATGCCATGAACTTAGTTTTTTGAATGTTGAGTTTTAAGCCAACTTTTTCACTCTCCTCTTTCACCTTTATCAAGAACCCTTTAGTTCCTCTTCACTTTCTGCCATAAGAGGGATATTATTTGCCTATCTGAGGTTGTTAGTATTTCTTCCATCAATCTTGATTCCAGCTTGTGATTCATCCACCCCAGTATTTCTCATGATGTACTCTGCATGGAAGTTATAAGCAGGGTGACAATATACAGCCTTATTGTATTCCTTTCCCAATTTTGAACCAGTCCATTGTTTCATGTCTAGTGCTAACTGTTGCTTCTTTACTTGCATACAGGTTTCTCAGAAGACAGGTAAGGTGGTCTGGTATTCCTATGTCTTTAAGGATTTTCCATAGTTTGTTGTGATCCACACAGTGAAAGGCTTTAGCATAGTCAATGAAGCAGAAGTAGATGATTTTTTTGGAATTCCCTTGCCTTTGCTATGATGCAGCGGACATTGGCAATTTGATCTCTGGATCCTCTGCCTCTTTGAAACCCTTCTCATATGACTGGAGGTTCTCGGCTCAGATACTGCTGAAGCCTAGCTTCAAGAATTTTGAGCATAATCTTGCTATCAAGTAAAATGAGTGCAACTGTATGGCAGTTTGAACATTCTTTGGCATTGCCCTTCTTTGGGATTGAAATGAAAACTGACCTTGTGCAGTCTAGTGGCCACTGTTGAATTAACAAATAAATACATTTATTCAATTTTCCCTCAGTGTGGGCATTTTAACTAAATATGGGTTACATCTGATTACACAGGAAAAGAGGATCGAGCATTTGAAGCAAGAGGAGCAGCCTGTGCACTGACCCTAGAGGGAGAATGATGATCCCCAGGAAATGAAAGTCCTCTAGGGTGCTCAGAGTGCAGGGGAGGGAGGGGGACATGGTACCTGAAGAGGCAGGGGAAAGTGGCAGATCCAGACCCATGATCAAGGAGTTGAGAACAGCGGGAGTATTAATGGGTTTTAGTTAAGGGATGACTTAGGTCTTTACAGGGCTTTCCTGATAGCTCAGTTGGTAAAGAATCTGCCTGCAATGCAAGAGACCCAGTTCAATTCCTGGGTTGGGAAGATCCACTGGAGAAGGGATAGGCTACCCACTCCAGTATTCTTGGGCTTCCCTTGTGAGTCAGCTGGTAAAGAATCTGCCTGCATTGTGGGAGACCTGGGTTCAGTCCCTGGGTTGGGAAGATCCCCTGAAGAAGGGAAAGGCTACCTACTCCAGTATTCTGGCCTGGAGAATTTCATGGGCTGTATAGTCCATGGGGTTGCAAAGAGTCAGACACAACTGAGTGACTTTTACTTTCACTAGGTCTTTACTGGACCACTCTGGCTATGTGGAGAATGGGTTGTAGGGATCAACAGTTGCTGTCAGGAGAGCTGGTTGGGAACCCCTTGCAGGCCTCCAATGATTGATAATGGACTTGGCAGCAGGAGTGAGGTGGGAGGATGACAGGGAAAGTGAGAAGATGGGACAGATTAGAGAGCAGATAGGTAGGACCTGCAGGCCTTGAGGGAAAGGGAGGACTTGTCCTTGACTCCTGGGATTTTCACCAGAGTGGATGATGGTTTCACGTGCTGAGATGGGGAATAATAGAAGATGAGAATGGCTGGAGGGAAAAATGTAGATCCAGTAAGTTTTGGACCCAGTAGGTTTTTTGTGCTTGCTTGAGTGACATCCAATGGAGAGTTTAGGCATTGATTATGAGTATAGAGCCCAGCAGAAAACTTTAGATGTGTGTGTTTGTGTATACACATGTATATTTTATTATGAAAAAATAGATTATAGTTTCACACTACACAGCAACCTACTTTGCCTTGGTTTTGTATTTGTTCTTGCTTTTGTGATGATGCCTCCTCTTTCTGGCTGGAAATTACTTCCTTGGAAACGTGTGGGGAGGTTTGGCACATTGGTGAGTAGGCTTCAAGTCTATGGGATTAGGAGCTGAAATTCAGGAGACTGAGTTTGGGGTGGGAGTATCCTAGTCAGGGATGCCCAAGGGGAAGTATGGGAAATCAAGTAGGGATGATGGGGGCCTCCACAGGGCACCCTGACAGGCCTTGCACCCGTACCCCAGCTACACCCCCCAGTCACAAGCAGCTTGACCCCTGTGTAGAAGTTGGCCCAGGAAGTCAGGGACATGGTGGTAGCCCCCCACCTCAATTGGCTGGCATATGTGACCCAGAGGATAGGGAGAGAGGAGGGGAAAGATGTGGTCCAGAGGCCCTCCCCCATCTGTCTGTACCACCCCCATTCCACCTGGATCTAGCTTCTACTCTGGCCTGGGCAATGTAAGTGGCCTGCTTTTTTGATCTAAAATATTTCTTGTACATATTTGTCTGATAACCTATACACTTGCCTTATTATTTTTAATGCTGCATGCTATTCCATCATATATATGCGCTCAGTCGCTCAGTTGTGTCTGACTCTTTGTGACCCCATGGACTATAGCCCACCAGGCTCCTCTGTCCATGGGATTTTCCAGGCAACAGTACTGGAGTGGGTTGCCATTTCCTTCTCCAGGGGATCTTCCCCACCGAGGGATCAAACATGTGTCTCTATTTCATGATATAGATATACTATTATTTTCTAATAAAAATTTAAATTATGAAATATTTGAAAACATAAAAGTAGAGAACATATGACAAATATCCAGACACCTGTCACCTAGGTTTAATAAATACTAACATTTTGACTTATTAGTCTCAGATCTCTTTATTTTGGATTTAAAGAGGAAAAAAACTTCAAATACAGGTAGGCCTTGTTCCTCTTTCTCTCCTCCCTTCCTTCATCTCTTTATCCTTCTGCAGAGCTGACTGACTATGCTGAAGTTGGTATTTGGGGTTTCTGGCCATGCTTTTGTACTTTGTGAATGCTTCTGTAAATAATACAGTCGTCCCTAGATATCCATGGAGAACTGATTCTGAGACTGTCTTGGGTACCAAAATCTATGAATGCTTAAGTCGTTTATATAAAATGGTGTGGTTTGTGCATATAATTTACTCACATCCTCCCATATACTTTAAATCATCTCTAGATTGCTTATAATACCTAATACAAAATAAATGCTATGTAAATAGTCATAAATACAATGTAAACACTGTAAACACAGTGTAAATATTATGTAAATAGTTGCCAGAGAGTGGGCAAATTTGAGTTTTGCTTTTGGGGATTTTCTGGAAGTTTTTTTCTGAATATTTTCTACTCACAGTTGCTTGAACCCAAGGATGCAGAACCTGTGGATATAGAGGGCTGTTCAGCTTTATCTTGAAAGTCACATAAAATGCTTCATACGGCTACATACCTTTTGGCAACCATTCTTTTCACTTGTCATTAAATGTATGATATTTATCCACATTTTAAGAAGTTCTCCTTTAGTGGGCACTTTCACTGTATTTTTAATCTGCATTATTCCAACATGAATACCGGGTGGTTTACACGGATACAGCCTTGGGGACATAGGCCTGAAAGGCTCTTTGACCAGGTGCCATCTGTGAACATTGGCAAGAAAACCACCACGCATTTATTTCCTGAGCCTAACACTGGAATGCCAGTCTTGGATATTAACCCATGGCACCTGCAGCAGGCCAAGCAGAACAGCAGTTATGTAATGTTACATCCTGGTAAGAAGGCCCCCAAAGCTGCTTTGTCATCACCTCAGTTCAGAACAGGAACCAGCTGTTGAATGCGAGGGGCAGAGCAGGGCTGTTTCTTCTGGGCGGGGCGATGATGGAGCTGCTTGCTCGCCTTGCCTCACTCTTCATCTTGGCCCTCTTAAACCTTTCTTAATTGCTCCACTCTGGAGCCGACCAGCCAGTTCTTACAGCAAACACTCTTCCTACACCTACAGGATTTCTCTTCTCTTCCTCCTTTTTTTTTTCCTTTTAAATATACACCCAGTACCTCCCAGCATTTTTTCTTTTTTTTTAAATAAGAAGTTCTGAATGCTTTCAGTCTCAAACAAAGCTTTATAGATTTGTTGGCAGGAAATCCAGAATGGAATTTGCCATTAAGTTGTAGTAAAGCAACTCTTCAAACAAGAGGTGCTGAACAATCAAACACTTCTAATGTCAAACCCCAACAAAAGCGTGCATTGTTGCTGGAGAACCCTAGTGGCACTAAGCTTCTTAGAGTGGGAAGAGTTTACAAAACCGTAACCCATTTCATTTCACAAGTTGTGTGCTGTATAGAACTTTCCAAAATCCATCAAAAGTAAGGTCTCTTGATAATACATTTCAACTCAAGTAGCTCCTTAATGGGCAAGTTTTGCTCTTAGAGAAAAGTGACAGCATTTTTTTCTTTCAGCTGAGAAAGTTCTTTATAATGACAAAGTTAAGTAGAACAAAGTTAAGTAGAAAGTAATTTTGCTCCAACTTTCACACTTCTCAGCTCCTGGAATGAAGTTAATGTTTATTGAGCACCTTTATGTGTGGCAGGAAGTCCGATAACAACCTGGTGAGATAGGTATTGCCACTGTCCCCACTTCCCAGATAAGGGGACTGGGGCGCAGCAAAGTTAGTGAAAATGATCAAGGTCATAGGGCTTTTAAGACAGGGAAGCGGGATTTAAGCTCAGGGAGTTGGACTTCAAAGCTCATGTTCCAAAGTGGTTGTATGGATTTAATGGATTCTGAAAAATCTTCCATATTTTCAACATGATAAGAAAGAGGACTAACCAGTAATAAGTACCACTAGGAGCCAATATTGTACACACACTTGCAAAAAAAAAAAGTCTCTCAACACCTTGATGAGCGCTGTTTCTTTCCTAATTTATGCATGAAGAGATGGTCTTCAAGGATTCACCTGTAGAGGACAGACAAGTGGTCGGCTTAAGATCTGAATTCAGGTGCACGAGGAAGAGCTAGGATGTCCTGCTTTTCTAGCAAAGGACTGAGCATATAGAAGGTCTTCCATAATGCTTTAGATTTTATAGGTCTCCACCTTCTTTTATTCCCTCTTTCTAATGGAAAGGACACTCATATGATTCAGTGGGAGAAGAATGTCTGACTCTTAGAGCTTGTAAATTTGTTTAAATAAAGTATTAATTTATAACCCAGATGTAAGGATCTGCAAATAAATCAAAATGTCTTCCTATAAAAGATACTAAACACGAGGCCAACTGGTAGGGAAGGCCTTCTATGACTCTGCAACTGTCTGTTGCTTCAAGATCACTGCAAGTATATACGGCATATTTGTGTGTGACAGACTTCACATAGACAAGTACATGCCCAACCAGCCCTCTCTCCCCTTAACCCTGTGCTATGTGCTCACTCGTGTCCAACTCTTTACGACCCTGTGGACTGTAACCTGTCAGGCGCCTTAACCCTACCCCCGGCAGGGGTCTGTATTCTTCAAAATTGTCTCATAAGTCCCCAAATACACATTCAGTGGTCTCCTAAGGAATTATTTGGCATGTGAGTCCAAGTTATGTAAAATTAGCAACAAATCAGAAGAAAGAAAGAAGACTGTGTGAAAAGAGGTGACTGGGGATGATGCAACTGGTGTCGGAGCCACTGGTCCTTGGAGGCTGATTGGGCTCCAGTGTGGGCGAGGAGGGCGGCAATTCCCCACCCTTGTTCTCTTCAGACTCAGGGCTGTTGCCTAGGCAACTCGGTCATGGGAACTCTGATCAATCCAACCTGGATGGAAGGTTCTGACCCCTGGTGAGGACAGGGTGAACTCTGTGGAGGAGGTTCCTGAGGCGTTGGGTGGAGGCCACAGCCTCCTCTGTCAACAGGCAGCGTGGATGTGTCACTTGTAGTTTTAGTCTCCAGGCTTGGCCCAGCGCTCAGGAAGGAGAGAGGGGAAAGGAGGGGCAGGTGGAGGAAAGAATTTGTTCCACCTCCAGAGCCGGCTAGGGAATATTGCTAGAAATGCAAACAGAGGGGATTTTTGCAATAGACTGTGTTCATTGTTTTTTTTTTTTTTTCCATTTATTTTTATTAGTTGGAGGCTAATTACTTTACAATATTGTAGTGGTTTTTGCCATACATTGACACGAATCAGCCATGGATTTACATATATCGTTCATTGCTTTTTAAAGGAGTAGTGTAAGTGTTAGCTGCTTAGTCGTGTCTAACTCTTTGGACCCCATGGACTGTAGTCTGCCAGGCTCCTCTGTCCATGGAATTCTCCAGGCAAGAATACTGGAGTGAGAGGCCATTCCCTTATCCAGGAGATCTCCCTGACCCAGGGATCAAACCCTGGTCTCCTGCATTGCAGGCAGATTCTTTACTGTCTGAGCAACCAGGGAAGCCCTTTAAAGGTGTATGATCCATAATAAAAACACTCAGAGGAAGAAGTGGCCTAGAGTGGAGTGTCCTCAGCTGCTTCACCTCCAAGACGGGTACCTGGCACCAGGTGACTTGGTAGAGCCTCCTTTAAAGAATACAGGACCTCAGAACACACTTGACATCCTCTGAGGTATAGTGAGCAATATTCCTTGTTAGTCCCTTAGCGCAAAAGAGTGGAATACAAAATAGAATTCCAGCAGAGAAGTCTTGTGCAGGGTTTTGAAGGGCGAGGCATTTGGACAGCACATAAAAGCTGAGTTGACACAATTCTAAAACTCTAATTTTGCCAAGTACAGACTTCAGTCTCCCCATTCACAAGCAGCCACATGGTACTTAAGACATAAATATTTCAAAGCATCGCTCAAGACCCCTTCATTTCTCTGGAGGTGAGAGTTTCTACTTTTTAAAATTTGGCACAAAGAGTAAAAAGACCAATTGCTCATGGAATTATGAAGTCAAACTTTTCAGGATTCAAGGAAGACTCAGCCTGGGCATCTTGCTGTTATTAGAGAAAATACCCTTATTCTCTTAGTTTCCCACAGGAAAGCTCATGATGGCCAGGAGTCCAGGAAGGCTGCAGGTGATGTCTTAGGAGAAAATGGTACTCCTTGGCCCCTGGGCTGTGTCTTGTGTTTATAGAACTCTGTGAACATAGAGAGGAGGCAGCCAGTCATGACATAAGGCCAGGGCAGTTCATAGTGTTTCCTTTATCGAAGTGTGTTCTCTCAAGGCCAGGAAAAGTATTCTTTAATTTATTTCTTCATCTCCTTAAGGGAGTGGCTGGCACATGGTAGGGACTCAGGTAACGACTCCTGAATGAATTAAAGGTCACTCTCAGCTTGACTTTTGAGAGCTCATTTCATGGTTGTTATACCCCAGAAAAGGATAGGACAACCACCTGAACCCACTGACCAACTTCAGCATCTCCAGGAGCAGGACAAATAGTGCTGTCGCCTCCTGCTGTGGTCCAATGTGAAGCACACAGCATCGCCTCAGCGAATCAGTGCCAAAATGCCTGAAGCCAACCAAATGTTTAAAGCCAACTTCTACTGTACAGAAATTATGAGGGAGAGAGCAAGTTAAATTTTATCAGAAGGAAATAAACTAATCTAGAATTTGTTTATTTTCTCAAATTTGTTTATTGTTCTGAGAAGTTGTTCTCAGAACAGTGGATCTAGCTCCTCCCAATGTGTTAGCATCAAAAGGAAGGACAGGACTTAGGAAAGAGAAACTATCTCTCTTAAAAAGTTTTAAGAGACAGAACAGCCAAATGCAGTGAGTGGGTCTGCATTGTGATTCAAATGCACCAAATGAAGGAAAGAAAAAAGGAAGGAGAGAGGAAGGAAAGAAGGAGAGAAAGAAAAAAGTTAAATAATCAGAGAAATTTGAATACAGACTTGGTATCAGGTGGTACTAGATTGTTGTCAAGCTTGGTAGGTATAAAAATAATTCTGTGGTTTTTTTCTTTTTTTTTTTAAAGCCCATTTTAAAAATGCATCCTGAAGTAGGGAGTGAAATGTGAAAGGACAGGAAGTCAGAAATTAAGTTTAAAAAAAGAGAGAGAGATGAAGCCAGTGCAGCAAAATCTTGCTAATTGTTGGGTACATGGGTTCATTATACTAATTTCTCTACTAGGTGATTATACAATTATAGGACTATAATTGTATGTTCAAATTTTTTCATTAAAATTTTAAGAAATTTTTAAAAAGACAGAACATATCATGGAAAAGATTCAGTTTTCCCCTCATTCCTTTTCCACCTGCAATAACTTCAGGCATTTTAGCATTCCAAAGCCTTTCTGTTATGCCAGAGCTACAAGGTGAAGTTTTCACTTGCTCAGTGATAATTTACTAGTTGTTAAGATTACCCTTTATTCTCTTCTTTATATACTGGGTCTGGAAATAACTAAAATGAAGCCTTTAAACCTTCTAATTGTGGTTCCAGTCATCTTCATCAGGTCAGGGAGGGGCAGGAGGAAGAAGGGAAGGCAATTCTGGTGGGGTGGGGGCAGTTAGGATGGGTGAGCAGAATGCCTGACTTCTGGCCCTTGTGAGGCTTGCGCAGGTTCTTCTAGGCAATGTCTTGGAGACACGCCTATCAGCCAGCTTAAGAGAGGAGAAACAACAAAACAAAGCAAAAGACGAAAACAAAGTCAGGTACCCGGGAGACAGTGGAAAGATTCTGACGTTGGAATACAGAGCTGGCTGGGAGTTCGACCTTTGTCTGGTTGATTTAACCTCTCCCAGGCTCAGATCCTTTGCTGGTAAAGGCAAGATGACAGCACCCCATTTCCAGTGTAGCTGGGAGGAGTTGATGAGGTGACGTGGGCGAAAATTCCTAACATGGGGCTGGACACTTGACATCTACTCAGAGAGGAGGAATTAAATCTGAATTTAGGAAGCAAATATTGATTAAACATCTATTATGTGCCAAGATTGTTACAGGTTATGGGAGTATGATTAATAAAATAAGGTTATTATTAGCTCTCTCAGTTGTGTCCGACTCTTTGCGACCCCATGGACTATACAGTCCATGGAATTCTCCAGGCCAGAATAGTGGAGTGGATAGACTTTCCCATCTCCAGGGGATCTTCCTAACCCAGGGATCAAACCCAGGTCTCCCTCATTGCAGGCAGATTCTTTACCAGCTGAGCCACAAGGGAAGCCCTTTTATTTGGCTGCACATGAGCTTTCTCTAGTTGCAGCAAGCAAGGGCTACTCTCTAGTTGCAGTGCATGGGCTTCTCATTGTGGTGGCTTCTCTTGTGGAGCACAGGCTCTAGGGTGCGTTGTGGCACATGGGCTCAGGAGTTGTGGGTCCCAGGCTCTAGAGCACAGGCTCAGTAGTTGTGGTGCATGGGCTTAGTTGCCCCGCAGTATGTGGGCTCTTCCCAGACCAGGGATAGAACCTGTGTCACTTGCGTTGACAGGCAGATTCTTAGCCACTGGACCTCTAGGGAAGTCCCAGGTTATTACCTTTAAGAAGCTCTTATTTTTGCATGTATTTGGGGGTAATAACAGATTGAGCAAGTTTATAGAAATGAACTAAAAATGTGTTAAGAGAGCCTAACATTTGTTGTATGATAGTCATTCTGCTCTGCATTTTACCTGTGTTATCTCATTTTATCCTCAAAAGCACATTGCAAGGTATAATCCACTTTGAAAGTAAGTGAAAAAAAAAAAGAAAGTAAGTGAAAGTGTTAGTCACTCAGTCATATCCAACTCTTTGTGACCCCATGGATTGTAGCCTGCCAGGCTCCTCTGTCCATGGGATTCTTTAGGCAAGAATACTGGAGGGGTTGTCATTCCCTTCTCCATGGGATCTTCCCAGTCCAGGGGCTGAACCTGGGTCTGTAGGAAACCAGCTCGGAGAAGCTCACAGTTGCCAAGATCTCACAGCTAGTGGGTGATCAACTTGGGATGTGAAATTTCAAACCTCCAATCTTTTTCCTTTTCCACAGGTAGAAGTCAACTATCAGGAACTTTTTTATCTTACTGAAGCTAAATTTCAGCCCTGTCTATACCAGCCCCTCACCTCTTCTTTTCCCTCCTGTTTGATGGAGAAAGTAGGCTTCTGGGTATCGTGTGGATTCTGGATCCCATGACTTCTCTTGGACTTCGCTTCTCTCAACTCCTTCATCTCCTTTCCCACTGGAATGCCTTCAACACTGCAGCTCTCCTACATGAGTAGAGCCTCCTCCAGCCCTCACATGCCTCTCTATCTCTCCCCCCATCTCTACTGACCTTTACATGGAGGCTCCTTGAAAGAGCTGTCTGCAATATAAACGCACTCTGTCTGCTTCCCCACCTTCCTTTCCTCTGACCTGGTTCAGTCGGTTTCCTGTCTTTACCTCTTCACTAAAGCTGCTTCTGGCGGGTGCCTGGGTCACCGACGTCCTCCAGGCTTCCCAAGCCATCCTTGTATGTGCGTGTTTTATTTCTTTATTTTTCAAAATTGCTCTCTATAGAGATAGATCATATGCTAAACATTGTTGCTACCCAGGTATTTTAAAGAACATTAGACTTTTAAAACCACCTTTATTGAAATAGAATTCACATACCATTAAATTCACCCATTTTAAAGCATGCAGTTCAGTGGTTTTCAGTCTATTCACAGAATTGTGTAACCATCATCGTAACCAAAGTTTAGACATTCTTGTTACCCCCAACAAAGCCTTCACCCATTAGCATTCCCTGCCCTCCTTCTTCCCTAGATCTAGGCAATCACTCATCTGCTTTCTGCCTACAGAGATCTTCCTGTTCTGGACATGTCATATAAATGGAATGAAACAACATGTGGTCCTTTGTGTCTGGCTTCTTTCACTCAGCATGTTCGCAAGATTCATCCATGTTGCAGCATTTATCAGCACTTTATTCTTTTCCATTGCTGAATAATAAATAACCCATTGTATGAATACATCACATTTACTTTATCTGTTCATCGGTTCATGCTCATTGCCTATGTTTTTTTTTTTTCGGCTATCATGAGTAACGCTGCTATGAATATTCATATACAAGTTTTTTTTCTGTGGATATATGTTCTCATTTCTTTTGGGCATCTATGAGGGAATGGAATTGCTGAGTAAGTCACATGGTAACTCAATGTTTAAAATTTGAGGAACTTCCAGACTGTTTTCCAAAGCAGACACACCGGTTTATGTCTCATTAACCGTGTATAAGGGTTCCAATTTCTGCACATCCTCCCTAACACTTGCTACTGTCTGTCTTTAGTCTCTGGTATTCTTCATTCATGGCAGTTCTTTGTCTTTCATGGCACTGACATTTTTTAAGAATTCAACCTCTCTCCTCTTGGGGTTGTAGGATGGTCTTCATTTTAGGTTTATCTAATGTTTCTTCATGATTAAATACAGGTCATGACTTCTTGGCCAGAACGCTGCAGTATCATGATATCGTGTCCTCAGGGTGTCACATCTGGAGGCTCATGATGTCTATCTGTCCCTCTTGGTGATGTTAATTTTGATCACCCAATCAAGGTGTTTTGATTTCTCCACTCTTTAGTTATTCTTTTTCCCTTCCTAATAAACAGTCTGTGGGAGAGACACCTGAAAGATGGTTCAAAAAATTTACTCTTTAGTCAAAATATCCTCCTAGGTTTTATTTTCATTTATGGTTCTTACTTCATCCTATCTTTGTCATGACGGTTGCAAAATGAGCATTTTCCAACCATAGGACTACCTCCACATTCACCAGGTGGCTTTCTACCTTTTACTGTAAGCAAGAGTTCTCCATTCATTCATTCATCTATCTATCTATCTTACTCATTATTGGTAAGGACAAACATATTCTTGTTTTTCCCCGTGCTTTATGATGCATGAGTGGACTTAATTGATTTGGCCGGTGGTGGTCCCTCTAATCTGGCTCCTGTGCTCTCGTGGCATGCCCCAAGTTCTCTCTCTCTTTCTCCCTCACTAGCATTCTTGGCATAATAGGATATTCTAAGCTCATTTTGTCCCTACCTCACCTCAACCTTGAAATCGGTCATTTCTCTGAGAAGCCTGTTTCTTCCTAGTGAGGGATGGTATTAGAGAACAAGACAGGCAAATAGGTGTGCTCCTTGCTATGGGGGGAAAGGAGGGTTTGCTTCTTGACTCTTTTGGCAGGCAAGCTTAGAGAATATATACATGTATGTAAATATAAATATATATTCACACATGCTGCTGCTGCTAAGTCACTTCAGTCGTGTCAGACTCTGTGTGACCCCCTAGACGGCAGCCCACCAGGCTCCCCCGTCCCTGGGATTCTCCAGGCAAGAACACTGGAGTGGGTTGCCATTTCCTTCTCCAATGCAGGAAAGTGAAAAGTGAAAGTGAAGTCACTCAGTATTGTCTGACTCTTAGCAACCCCGTGGGCTGCAGCCTACCAGGCTCCTCCGTCCATGGGATTTTCCAGGCAAGAGTACTGGAGTGGGGTGATATTCATACATATGTGCACACAAAATGTGTATCCACACACATATACTTGTTTTAGAAATCATGAGTGTACACTTACACCTCCATTTCCATCCTCATGGAATAGTTTCTTGCCTTCTCCCAATCCATATATTTTTCTTTCATTTTTATTGAGGTATAATTGACAAATAAAATTGTAAGATGTTTAACATGCACATTATGGTGATTTGAAAGGATTCCCACCATCTAGTTAATTAACATACATGATTATCAATTCATATTTGTATGTCCCTTCTTCCATAGTGGACACCCTGGATCTCAACATTAGTATATTCATTCACTTCTCAATCCTGTAAAATATATATAACAGCTTCAGAATTGCTTCACCTGTGTGCCCTTACAATAAACAAACCTACTATAATGAGTTTAGGATGTGTTCATAATTCTTAAGATTCATAGAAGTTTTAGTAATAATAATAAGTTAGGGTAATAATAAGAAAACTGAAACATATCTTGGGCACTCAGAAACCCTTGATAAAAATCTGTTACAAGCCTGAAATACAAGTTCAGTTCTCAGTTTGGAGTTGGACTTTTGGAAATTTTCTTTCTAGGGTGGGAAGGCAGCTGCAGTTTCCTAAGAGCAGACTTTAATTGAAAACATGTTTGCAAATCCACTGCGTGATCCCAGACTTCACTCAGATAGACATTTATGCTCATTGTGTCTAGAGTTAGGCCTTGTTGGAGCATGCCGACAGACAGAAGAACCACCGGCTACATTTTCCTAAGACAGACTGTGCCAAACTGATAACGGCAGCAGACCTACCTGACAGCCCGAGGAAACAACTTCCTGTTCTTTCTGGTGAGGCTGAAATCTGCCTGTCCTCTTCTCTCTTCAAAAAAAGCCACAGAAGCATCAACAATGGTCTTAAATTATGCCCAGGCCAGTCCAGAGATAAACTCAACCCTCCAGCCTCCCCAGTCTTGACTGACTTCTTTTATTGTAAGCCCTCGCACATTTGCTGACATTCTTGCCTGGAGAATCCCAGGGACGGCGGAGTCTGGTGGGCTGCCATCTATGGGGTTGCACAGAGTCAGACACGACTGAAGCGACTTAGCAGCAGCAGCAGCAGCCGCCTCGATAGAAGCGGCTTCCCAGGAGGCTCAGTGGTAAAAGAATCCACCCGCCAATGCAGGAGTTGCAGGAAACACTGGTTTGATCCCTGGGTTGGGAAGATCCCCTGGAGGAGGAAATGGCAACCCACTCCAGTATTCTTGCCTGGAGAATCCCATGGACCGAGAAGCCTGGTGGGCTGCAGTCCGTGGGGTTGCAGATAGTTGGACATGACTGAGCAACTGAGCACACACGCACACAGCCTTGAGGGCAGGGATGCTTAGTAATGAAGAAAGGACTCCAAGCTGTGGAATAGAAGAGGATAGCACAGGTTTCTAAATAAAATACTTATTTATTTGGCTGTGCCGTGTCTTAGCATGTGGGGTCTTCAGTCTTCACTGTGACATGTGGGGTCTTCAGTTGCATCATGAGCACTCTTAGTTGCAGCATGTGGGAATCTGGTTCCCTGACCAGGAATCAAACCCAGGTCCCCTGCACTGGGAGCATGGAGTCTTAGCCATTGGACCACCAGGGAAGTCCTGAGGATAACACAGATTTTAATGCAGTTGAGAATTCAAGGGCCTGGTAAAATCCTTTCTTTTTTTCTATTCATGTAATATACCAGTTGAGAGATAGGAGTCAAGCAGTTGGAAATCAACATCTCTTTTAACCGATAACATCTAGGCTGGAGTATATTGTGGATGCTACGTTGCACTGCTCAAATTCACTTTCAGGAATGAAAGACTCATTCCCCAGCTGTAGGGAGGGTTTCCAGATCCCCATCTGCTGACAGCCCTTTCTGGGGATTGTCTGAAGTGAAGAAAGCAGCCTCACCCAAGGTCTTACCTTCCAGAGGCAGCTTGCATCCAGTGACTGATGCAACTTGGGAGTATGAAGGCCTGGCCCACTCATTGCTACCTGACAGGTCTGTGGGGTGGCAGAGGTCCCCTGTTGGAATTGCCCTGCTGCTTATCATCTCCCTCCATTGAGTCTTCTTTCTTTTCCTCCATTCCACAGGATTTCCTACATGCTAATCTCAGAATTTGCTTCCCAAGGAATCCAGCATGGGATGCATCCATTCAGGGAAAACGTCTCTGAAGGAGGTTCCATTTGGCTGAGTTTGGGAGACTAAAAGAGAGACAGGCAAACAGAGAGTATATGTGATTCATTTCAAGGATCCACCTAAGTGAAGGTTTCCCTGGTGGCTCAGACGGTGAAGAATCTGCTTGCAATGCAGGAGACCCGGGTTCAACCCTTGGGTCAGGAAAATCCCTTGGAGAAGGAAATGGCAACCCACTCCAGTAATCTTGCCTGGGAAATCCCACGAGCAGGAGCTTGGCAGGCTACAGTCCATGGGGTCACAGAGTCAGACATGGCTGAATGACAACTCACAGAGAACGTAAAGACCTTTCCTGTCCTGCCCAAGACCTGGCGTGGCACCTGATACAGTCTTGGTTGAATGAATGAATAATGATAAGTGAACTTTTTCTATTTATTTCAGATTGTAAACTATGTTCATTTGTTTGTTTTCACAACAAAAGCACAGGAACAAACCATACCTAACAGGAAAAATAATGCTTATCATTTGTTGAGCTCTAATGATGTGCCAAACACTTTGTGTATTTTCTTTTATTTAGTTTGCATCATGATTTTATGAGGCAGATACTATTGTTATTCTCACTTCATAGATGAGAAAACTGAGGCTTAGCAAAGTCAGAAAAGTTTCCTGTAGTCAAATATCCTGTGAGACTCTTGGTCACACATATTACAGACTTCCTCAGACAAAGAACCAGGAGGCTGCCTAGATGAGAGTCTCCGGAGTGCGCAGGAGGTTGTGACCTCTCTCAGCTGACCACTGGGGCCTGGCCTCATGGTGGGGCCTGCCTCAGGCAGCTGGAGGATGGGAGACCCCAGCTCGGACTGTGGCTTGGCTTCTGCCTCTCCTCTGCCTCAGGGGAGACGTGTTAAGCTGAAAGGGCTCAGGTGCTCCTGAGAGAACCACGGTTCTGAAGCTGGCAACAGTTGTTTCTGCTCAGTCTAAGGGAAACTTGATAGACGAGTTTTTCCTGCCTTTGGAAAAAGAGGGTGCCAGCATAAGGGCAATGCTTAGAGATCATTCAGAGATGTTTTTCCAGGAAATGGTGTGTGTTGAAGAAGGGAGTGGGGCTGACAGGGTCTAAGGGGAGGCCTGTGTCTGCATTTCGCTTGCAGACGGGATTCTGTGCACACAAGAGGCAGCACTTTGGGCACCTTTGCTCATCCGTCCAGTCATTCGTTCAGCAGTGTCTGCTAGGTGCCTACTATATGCCAGGCACAGTTCAAGACACTGAGGACAGCAGGAAATATGACATTTGAAATCCCAGCTCTCATGGAGCTCTTACACCAATGGGGAGAGGATAGACCTACTGGGTCCCAGCTATTTCTAGCTCTGGCAACTCCTGCTAAGCCTGGATGGATAACATAGATGGCCCCATTGCTTGCTCAAGGGACGGTACCTGGGGCTCTGCAAGACCATGGTCAAGGACAGACAGGCTGTGGGAGTGTTGATTGTCACCCCCATCACAACCTCCTTGTGTTGGAAGAACTGGGTTCCCATATTGCCCTCTTTTTTGGTATTTAAATTTCTTTTAAAAAGTATTTATTTTTGGCTGTGCTGGGTCTTTGTGGCTGTGCAGGCTCTAGTTGTGGTGAGTAAGGTCTACTCTCTAGCTCTGGTGTGAGGGCTTCTCACTGCAGTGGGTTCTCTTGTTGTGGAGCACAGGCTTTAGGGAGCACCTGCTTTAATAGTTGTGGCTCCTGGGCTCTTGGGCAGAGCATCATGGGCTTAGTTGCTCCATGGCATATGGAATCTTCCTGTCCTAGGGACTGAACCCATGTCTCCCACATTAACAAGTAGATTCTTTATCATCAAGTCACCAGGGAAGCCCCCATATTGCCCTCTCAATGGAAAGAGCTAATGCTGAAGCCACTAGCCTGGGCCTTGTGAGTAAAAGGACCCAGCCAAGACAGTCTTCTCCCCTGTATCCCACTCCTGGCAGGAGTAGTGAGATGGGCCCACATTGCCCTTCTACATGCATCAGAGGCTATTTTGTGGCCAGTTTGCTAACACAGTCAGAGACCTGGGAACCTGCTGGACTGGTGCCTGACTCCAGGCCCTGCTCTATGAAGCTGGGTGGCCCCTCTCCACACCAGGGACTTTGTCCTGATGGGGCAAACCTGCTGACCTTAGACAGACTTTCTTCTTCAGGGCCAGGACTACCACCAGAGAAGCAGCTGCAGTGTAGAAAAGAGCCCTGCATGTACTGTGAAGCAGGAGGAGTGCATATTCTAGCTCTAGGATCACCACCTTCTAGCTGAGTGATTGGGCAGGTCAGCTGACTTTTCTGAGTCAGTGTTTCCTCTTCCGTGAAGTTGAGACCATCCTATAGTCCATAATCACAAGGTTGTTGGGAAGACTAAATAAGAGAGTGTGTAAGAAGGACTCAGGTCTATTGTAAACACTTAGTAAACACTGGTTAGATATCAAATATTAATTGGATGTGAAGTGATCTGAAATCAAAATAGTAACTTTTTTTGCCTGTCCCTGAGTTAAATGAAGGAAGTACAGTTGGTCTTCCTTCTCCATGTGTATGGAATCTTCATATATGGAGGGCCACTGTACTAAGCCATTTTATATAACCAACTTCAGCATCCTTAGATTTTGGCATCTTCAGATGCCAAACTATGGAACCAGTCCCCCACAGTTACAAGTGGACACCTGCATAAGCCAACATCCCTGGGCTTAAGGAATTTTCCATAGAATTGGATTATACTCTTGTAGAGTTTTCTAATGACAGTATTGGGTGCTCAGAATTGCTAACAATAAGCACGTGGATGAGTGTGCAGGTGTAAGAATGGATTCCATCTACCTTTGCAGAGACACAGAACTAAGCAGAAAAAAAGCACATGGATGATTTTGAGTCCCCATGCTGCAGCCAGCAGGACACTCAGTAGTGGGGCATAGACATATTCAGAATAAAAACTTATGAATAATGGGATGTGGGAGCAGAGGCACCTAGCCTGGGAGTTGTCCTTTCCCATCAGGAGCTAAAAGGAGAGCTGTACTCAGTAGTGCTGACAAGCAGACATTCACTGACCTTTGGCGATAGGTACTTTACTAGGTGGGCCTTCACTGGGGGAGAACCATGGTTTACACATGAGTTTGCTATGCAAATAGAAACAAAAACAAGAATAACTAGAGTTATGTACAGATGTGAGATTTGGACCATAAAAAAAGGCTGCGCACTAAAGAACTGATGCTTTGGAATTGTGGTGCTGGAGAAGACTTCTGAGAGTTCCTTGGACTGCAAGGAGATCAAACCAATCAATGCTAAAGGAAATCAACCCTGAATGTTCATTGGAAGGACTGATGCTGAAGCTTAACCTCTGATACTTTGGTTACCTGATGCGAAGAGCTGACTCATTGGAAAAGACGCTGATGCTGAGAAAGATTGAAGGCAGGAGGAGAAGGGGGAAACAGAGGAGATGGTTGGATGGCATCACCAACTCAATGGACATGAGTCTGAGCAAACCCCAGGAGATAGTGAAGGACAGGGAAGCATGGCATACTGCAGTCCATGGGGTCACAAAGAGTCAGATATGACCTCGCGACTGAACAACAAAAATGGAAGATGAATACTTTGCAGGTAGAATGCCCCAGTTCAGTTCAGTTCAGTCGCTCAGTCGTGTCCGACTCTTTGCAACCCCATGAACTGCAGCATGCCAGGCCTCCCTGTCCATCACAAACTCCCGGAGTTTACTCAAACTCATGCCCATCGAGTCGGTGATGCCATCCAGCCATCTCATCCTCTGTCGTCCCCTTCTCCTCCTGCTCCCAATCTCTCCCAGCATCAGGGTCTTTTCCAATGAGTCAACTCTTCGTATGAGGTGGCCAAAGTATTGGCGTTTCAGCTTCAGCATTAGTCCTTTCAATGAACACCTAGGACTTATCTCCTCCTTCAGGATGAACTGGTTGGATCTACTTGCAGTCCAAGGGACTCTTAAGAGTCTTCTCCAACACCACAGTTCAAAAGCATCAATTTTTTGGCGCTCAGCTTTCTTCACAGTCCAACTCTCACATCCATACATGACCACTGGAAAAACCATAGCCTTGATCAGATGGACCTTTGTTGGCAAAGTAATGTCTCTGCTTTTTAAGATGCTATCTAGGTTGGTCAAAACTTTCCTCCAAGGAGTAAGCGTCTTTTAATCTCATGGCTGCAATCACCATCTGCAGTGATTTTGGAGCCCAAAAAAATAAAGTCTGACACTGTTTGCACTGTCTCCCCATCTATTTCCCATGAGGTGATGGGACCAGATGCCATGATCTTAGTTTTCTGAATGTTGAGCTTTAAGCCAACTTTTTCACTCTCCTCTTTCACTTTCATCAAGAGGCTTTTTAGTTCCTCTTCACTCTCTGCCATAAGGGTGGTGTCATCTGCATATCTGAGGTTATTGATATTTCTCCTGGCAATCTTAATTCCAGCTTGTGCTTCTTCCAGCCCAGCATTTCTCATGATGTACTCTGCATATACGGTAAATAAGCAGGGTGACAATATACAGCCTTGACATACTCCTTTTCCTATTTGGAACCAGTCTGTTGTTCCATGTCCAGTCCTAACTGTTGCTTCCTGACCTGCATACAGGTTTCTCAAGAGGCAGGTCAGGTGGTCTGGTATTCCCATCTCTTTTAGAATTTTCCACAGTTTATTGTGATCCACACAGTCAAAGACTTTGGCGTAGTCAATAAAGCAGAAATAGATGTTTTTCTGGAACTCTCTTGCTTTTTCGATGATCCAGCGGATATTGGCAATTTGATTTCTGGTTCCTCTGCCTTTTCTAAAACCAGCTTGAACATCTGGAAGTTCTTGGTTCACGTATTGCTGAAGCCTGGCTTGGAGAATGCCCCAGAGCTCACCAATTATTATTATTTTAGCCCTGAAAGGATGGGTTGGGATTGAGGTGGAATGTGGCCTGGCACAGCATATACAAGGAGACCTGTGAAAGAATCACAAGGATAGCTAAAGAAAGAAAGCTAGAAAAAAATAAGAAAGAGACAGCCACAGTCCCTGTGGCTGGTCCTAGTTGGGGAAGACCAGGTAGCGAACACATGTTTTAATCATGTTATTTTTTTCCTACTGTCAATGAAAAATTGATCAGTTGATCTAAGAAAGAAATGGAAAATTTTATTCGAGCCAAGTTGAGTATTATAACTTCAGGAGCAGTGTCTCAGAAAGCTCTGAGGAGCATTTTGCCCATTAGAAGTCAAAACAGTTTTGTGTTTGAGACAGAGGGCTGTATATTAAATGATATATTATTGACAGTTTACACAATCCAGATCTCCACTTACGTAGTGGATCATGGGTCATCATGGCCCCTTACAAGATTAAGAGGGAATGTTATCTTTTTAAGTTGTCTTGTTGATGCTAGGAGAATGTTGCCTCTTATGGCTGAGAGGGTATTTCAGCCAATAGTTTGGTTAAGGCACACTGCAGATACACGATGCACCCCAGAGGGGTGAGAGGAGGCCAAAGGGCAGAGAAAAAAAATTTATGTTTAAATTTTCCTTGACTTGCCTTAGAGTAGGAATTTTTATTTCATCACTACTTAACTATATTTATGCATAAGTCAGCAGTTTTGTATGGTATGTGTTGTTCATCCCATATTGTGGGCTTGGTCATTTTAAATTGTTTTGCTGACATAACCCCTACAGGTATTGCCAAGGAAGGGAAGTGAAAGGGCAGGTTTCATATTTTCAGAAGTCACCTGCCTCCCACCACGGGCAGACTAGCCTTTCCTTAGAGCGCTGGTATGACTGAGGGTTGAGTGTGGGCATGTGCGCGTGCTCAATTCTTTCAGTTGTGTCTGACACTTTGCGACCTTCTGGACTGTAGCCCGCCAGGCTCCTCTGTCGTTGGAATTCTCCAGGCAAGGATACTGGAGTGAGTTGCCATGCCCTCCTCCAGGGGATCTTCCCAACCCTGGCAGGCAGGTTCTTCACCACTAGCGCCACCTGGGAAGCCCTGAGTCTTGGCACCTCTGGATAAAGTGGAGAAGAGAATAACTGCGGGAGGAGTCCACCATTCTGGTTCACCGCTTGAACTTTCTCTTGTCTTTCTTTTCTACAGTTGTCAAAGTTTCAGTCAACCTTGTTTGTGGGGCTTCAGGAATGCGGCCCATCCAACCCTTCAGCAACTGAATGCTTGGTTTTGTAAACATTGCGGAGATTTTTGACAAGTGATTTCATGGTTCCTTTTTTCTTATGTGTCAGAAGCAGAATATTAACGTCATACTGTAGCTTGGATGCACAGAGAAAAATATACTTTGTTTTTCCAATATCTAATGCAGAACTTCCTCCCAAGCCCACAGCCAGCTGGTTAGCAAGGAAAGTGTAAGTGTTCCAATTAAAGCCTAACGTGGTATTAAACCCACTAATAAAGTTTTAAATTAACCTCTCTTGGATGAAAAAAAAGATTGCTCAGTCTCATAGATAAAA
This sequence comes from Dama dama, assembly GCF_033118175.1. Lineage (NCBI taxonomy): Eukaryota > Metazoa > Chordata > Mammalia > Artiodactyla > Cervidae > Dama > Dama dama. The sequence continues at coordinate 40,010,226 of NC_083681.1, read as the reverse complement.
TTCTTCCTTGGTCTCTTTTGAGTTCCCAAGAATGTGTCCAGACCTGTGTATGAGGGGTGGTGGTGGCTTATGCAACCTCACAACTGTGGCTATGGGGAGAATTCAGGGTCTTTGTGCCAATTCTCCAGGTTTCCTCTGGCCTCTGCAGAAGGGTGACTTGTGATCTGGCACCACTCAGCTTGTTCAGGGCCTTCTAGCTCCCACTGGCTGACTCACCCTGACCTTGGTGGTCTTGGGCATCAGAATCTGGCTTTGACTTCCGTCTCCCTTGGTAGTCCTGGGTACTTAGATCCCTCAGCCTAACCTTGGGGATCCTTCTGGCAAATTCCTCTGGACTCTTGGGTATTTCTGAAGCCTGTCTCTACCACTGGAACTGAAGATGACCCAGGAAATTTAAACCATGGGCCTGCCTCTGCCTGACTGTGCTGAGCACCGGGGTGAGGAGGTGGTTCCCAGTTCAGTGTGGACGGCCTGAGAATCAGCTTTCTCCCAGTCTTCATTGGGTTACAAAACAGAACCTCCAGGCTTCTTGGCTCCCCTAGACTTAACTAACACACCCTCTCCTGGGTCTGCTGGGAGGTAGCCAGCAAGACCCACAGCTTTGTTCTCTGGCCTCCAGGTGCTCCTTCTGTCTTCTGCCACTTCCTGGGCTAGAAAGTGGAGAGCTCATCTTTTGCTCCATATCTGCTCACCTGGAGTGCACCCGGCTCTCATGAGGGCCAGGGTATCTTCCACACCACAGAAGCACACTCTGAGCCAGATCTTCCAGGCTTAGACCCCGGTACCGAAAGAGGAGACTAAAGAATTTAGAAAACCACCTCTCAAGATAGTAGCCTTGGGTGCAAACTACTACCCTGCTGCCTGAAGTGTGATTGCCATAGCTAATTAATACCTTGCCAATTCTTATTACACTCTTTCTGTCACAGAATCTAATCTTCCTGAGTCCTTCTATGATAAAGTTTATGTACTTGGGAAGGTTAAAAAAAAAAGAACAGAATCCAAAATATTAACTACTCTTTTTAGACTTGCTTCTCTGGAAAGGTCCTTCCACTCTGGCCCACCACAGCACTGTGCAATGAGAATACTTCCAACTGAGACACACTTTGTCCCCACCAGCCTGATAAATCCTGGTCCTGGTCCCAGGATGGGATGACAATGGCTGTAGCTGATGACAGAGGTACATAAGAGCCCCTGTGTGAAAAAAAATAGGAGGGAAATGTGCCTCACCCAAAAGGTATCTTGAAGGGAAAAAAGGAAGTTGCAGGAAGAGCAGCACATGGAGAGCTGAAATGAAATTTCATCAAATAAGAACTACTCACTTCTCTCAACTCAGGAAATAACCAGCTAACCAGCAGTCACCCTTCATTTAATAGATGTATTTCAATAATATCTTTTGTTAGGTTGAGGGGGTCTTTGTTGCAGTGCGGGGGGCTTCTCTTGTTGCTGCGAGTGGGCTTAGTTGCCCTGAGGCATGTGGGATCTTAGTTCCCAGCAGGGATCAAACCCATGTCCCCTGCACTGGAAGCAGATTCTTAACCACTGGACCACCAGGGAAGTCCTCTTCAATCATATCTTAACTAGAACTTTCCTCTCCACCTCCCCCAACCACAACCTTCTCCAAATAGTTATTTTTATGTATTTGGACTGTATCCACTGCTCTGCTTTCTAGAATATCACCTGAATGAATGAGGCATCCTCTTTTTTTTTAGGTAGAATATTTAAGAAATTGCATCTTGCCTCTTGCTATTTATCAAGCCTTCTGGCATAATCCCATAAACCCGATGAGGAACCTGAGTTTCTAGAAGGTCCTGATTTCAGGAAAGCTCACAATTCAGCAGAATAATAGAGGTCTCTTATTGGGTAGTGATTTGCTGCTGGCCCCTGAAAGAGGGCTCTCTGCTCTCTTTCACGGGAGTAGTTGGGGGTCAACTTCAAGCACCTTTATCTGGGACTGACTCTCCTCCTCTTCCCCACTTCTTCAGCAAGCTGTTGTCTTGACTGGGCTAGTGTAATACATATCTTCTGGAAACAGGGACACCTAAGACTTCAAAACTCTGAGGAAAGTTAAAACCTAAGAGCTCCATAAAAGTTTTCTGAGATCACTGATTTAATGTATATGTATTGTGTACCTGTTGGGGACTTCCCTGGTGACTTAGTGGTAAAGAATCTGCCCTGCAATGCAGGAGACAGAGGGTTCGATCCCTGGGTTGGGAAAATACCCTGGAGAAGGGCAAGGCAACCCACTCCAGTATTCTTAATGGAGAATCCCATGAATGGAGGAACCTGGTGGGCTACAGTTCATGGGGTCACAAAGAGTCGGACATGACTGAAGCGACTTGGCAGGCAGGCAGGTACTTGTTAATTGCCAGACACCATGCTCAGCACAGAGATATACACAGTATGCAAGACACACAATCTGCTCTCACGGAGCTTCTGGGCTAGTGGAGGAGACAGTCATTGTTAAAATATTTGCTCAAACAAATATACAATTACAAGTGGCGGTACATGCTGTGAAAGAAAACATAAGGTCTGTGAGTGAAAAAGAGCTGACCTGTTTATAGCTCAGGGGAAGGGTGAGATGAAAAAAAAGTCTGCCTCAGGAGAATGAATTTTGAACTGAGATTGAGAGGATGAATGGCTTGGATAGGAAAGTGGGAAGCTGTGAAAAGTATATACAAAAGACCTGAAGCACAATTAGTGTGGCTTGTTTCAGGGATTGAACACATACCAGTGTATGGGTTGACTTGTGTCCTGCTCACAAAAGATATGTTGGGAGAAAAAAGAAAAAGATATATTGTAGTTCTAATCCCTAGTATTCTAGAATATTACTTTATTTAGAAATAGGTTTGTTGAAGGTACAGTTGGTATGAGGTCAAACTGGGTACAATAGGCCTGTGATCCAACATGACTGGTGTCCTTATAAGAAGACAGTCATGTGAAGACAGAGAACACCGTGAGAATACCATGATGATGGAGGGTTGGAGGGATGCATCTACAAACTGAAGAATACCAAAGATTGCCAGCAAACCACTAAAAGCTAGGAAGAAAGAAGGAAGGATTCCCTCACAGCTTTTGGAGGAAGCATGGCTATATGACATCTTGTTTGTGGACTTCTAACCTCCAGAGCTGTGTGTGAGAAAATGTGTTTCTATTGTTTAAGCCACCCCGTCTGCGGTACTTTGTTAGAGCAGCCCCAGGTGACTATTAATAATAGAGCCAGTGTGGCCAAGGGAGGACAAGGGAGGAGTGTGAGACCAGTAGGGAAGGGTGGAAGGATCAGACCCCAGGGTTCAGGATTTGGAGCTTTGGCCTTCAATCAGTGGGGCAGTATGGAGGAGTGTAAGTGTGTGAGTAGTACTCAGCCTACACTCTAAGAAGTTAACCCTGACTGCAGTGAGCAGAAACAGTGGAGAGGGCACTATGCAAGTGGAGTCCTCTAGAAGGACTCACAGAGAGACACAGTGACAAAGGTTCAGTCGACCTGCTAGGAAGCTCCAGAGTACTGTTCATCAAAGTTGTTCCGCATAAAACTGAAATGACCAAGCGTATGTACTTCCCTGTCACCTGTCTGGGATGCCCTGGGAAGGGCATGACCCCAGGTGAGGTGGCTGCAGCAGACTCTGCAAGACCTAATCGAGGCCATCTGCTGTCTACACGCCCCATAGCTGGGCAGTAAGTCTTCCTTTGAAGGGGGATCTGTGCTGCATATGCCCTTTTCTACCACGAGGTTAACTAGTTGCCAGGGGAAAGACGATGGTGCTTCAAACAGTGTGGTGGCAGTAGAGACCAAGTGGCCTGGCTCAGGGATGCTATAGTAGTTGAAATGCTACAGGACTTGAAGGATTGTATGTGGATGGGGTGGACGTGTTGAGGTAAAAGGAAGAATTGAGAATAATTCCTGGGTTTCTGCTGTTGCCCAACTGGATGAATGGCTGGTACCGTTCACCAGGCTAAAGAACTTTAGAAAAGACCAACTATGAGAAAGTAGAAGATCCCGAGTTGGTTTTGTAATTTATTTCTTTAATTCATTTTTGGTTGTTGTGGGTCTTCATTGTCATGCACGGGCTTGGTTGAGTTGCAGGAAGCGGGGGCTCTTCTTTGTTGTGGTGCACAGGCTTCCCATTGCGGTGGCTTCTCTTGTTGCGGAGTACAGGCTTTCCTAGTTGCAGCACCAGGCTTGGTAGTTGTGGCTTAAGTGCTCTAGTGCACAGGCTCAGTAGTTCCGGGGCGTGAACTTAGCTGCTCTGTTGCATGTGGAATTTTCCTGTACCAAGGATGGAACACATGTCCTCTGCACCCTAGGTGGAGTCTTATCCACTGTGTCACCAGGGAAGTCCATGAGTCTGCTTTTGGACATGAAATGTTGAATGATCTGGATACACTGGGGAGTAAAAACCCTGAGAAAAAAAATATACATATGTGTATGCACATGTGTGTGTGTGTGTGTGTGTGCGTGCACACACACAATTTGGTTCTAGGAAGAGTCCTGAGTGTTCATATCTCATTCTTAGAAATGCTATCTCTTGTAGTACTGTGGATTTTACCTTCTTCTGCTGTAAGTTGAATCAGTATTTATAACTCACATGATAAATACATTGAAAAACTTCAGTGCAGAAAGATATAAAAAGGAGCTCAGGGTATCTGAGGAGTGAGGATGGATCCACACACTGCACAGGAAATGATTATCCAATACCCCAGCCACCTGAACCACCCTCAGATTGTATCATTCACTAATAAGGGGACTGAAGTAACTCCAGAGGTGATTCTGATAGGTTTGGGAGATGAGAGAGAATGGTGGGATGGAAGACTGAAGATGAATTTAAAACAAGCAAAGAGTTTTCACCAGAAAACAACTTAGCTAAACAGAATCAGCCTGCAAGCCCAAGCAGATTCTTTAATCCAATCTAAGTTCATCAGCTGAATTTTGGCTTTTATAATTATTCTCCCATCTTGGGACTTCCCTGGTGGTCCAGTAGCTAAGACTCCATGCTCCCAATGCAGGGAACCCGGGCTTTCTCCCTGGTCAGGGAACTAGATTGCACATGCTGTAAATAAAGATCCCGCATGCTGCAACCAAGACCCAGCACAGCCAAATAAGTAAATATTAACAAAAGTAATAATTATGCTCCATTTTGCACTAGCTGGCACTGTATCCCGGAACTATCACCCCTTGAAGATGATGACTTTTCCATGGACATATTCTCTGACTCAGTGAATCCAAACTTTGAAAACATCCAACAAAAGGAAGAATCTCTAGGTATAATGATGTTCATCAGCACATTTTCTATGATATTGATATATTAGAAAACTCCTTTCATGCCAAGAATATACCTCCACTTTGTGGAGAGTATTAACTCTGATCATTGTGAAAGCTATTTTGCAACAGAAACGTGTTCTACTCTTTGTTGAGTGCCACCATGAAGCTTTGTAACACAGCTGAACACAAAACTATACTACGACATAGAAAATAAACCACAGACATGATAAGTAACTTTTATAAGGTCATATAGTAAGAGAGCTGAGATTTGAATCCAGGTCTGTCTTTCTATAAACCCCAATCATCCATCTATTCAGTCATTTGACCAATAAATATGGGTTGGGTCTCTATCATGTGCCAAGAATTGTGGAAGCCTATGCTATTTTGCTGATATCACCCTTCCTGGAAACAAAAGTGAAAACGCAGCTTTCTATATTCAGATACAACTTTCTTACCAGAGAATTGCAACAAGACAAGCAAGACTTAGATGACTTAGAGGTGTCATAGTTTCTAGAAATTCATGGTCTTCTCTGTCCTCTATTCATACCCTATCACCTTCAAGACTTCTCTCAAACTCCCCCATTTCCGCTAAGTACAATTGGTCTGTCCCTTCACTAGTTCACTTTGCCACACAATTCATATCTTATTCAGTTCAGTTCAGTTCAGTCACTCAGTCGTGTCCGACTCTTTGCAACTCCATGAATCACAGCATGCCAGGCCTCCCTGTCCATCACAAACTCCTGGAGTTTACTCAAACGCATGTCCATTGAGTCGGTGACGCCATCCAGCCATCTCATCCTCTGTTGTCCACTTCTCCTCCTGCCCCCAATCCCTCCCAGCATCAGGGTCTTTTCCAATAAGTCAACTCTTCACATGAGGTGGCCAAAGTATTGGAGCTTCAGCCTCAGCGTCAGTCCTTCCAATGAACACCCACGACTGATCTCCTTTAGGATGGACTGGTTGGATCTCCTTGCAGTCCAGGGGACTCTCAAGAGTCTTCTCCAACACCACAGTTCAAAAGCATCAATTCTTTGGTGCTCAGCTTTCTTCACAGTCCAACTCTCACATCCACACATGACCACTGGAAAAACCATAGCCTTGACTAGACAGACCTATGTTGGCAAAGTAATGTCTCTGCTTTTTAATATGCTATCTAGGTTGGTCATCACTTTCCTTCCAAGGAGTAAGCGTCTTTTAATTTCATGGCTGCAATCACCATCTGCAATGATTTTGGAGCCCCAAAAAATAAAGTCTGGCACTATTTCCACTGTTTCCCCATCTATTTCCCACGAAGTGACGGGACCAGATTGCCATGATCTTAGTTTTCTGAATGTTGAGCTTTAAGCCAACTTTTTCACTCTCCTCTTTCACTTTCATCAAGAGGCTTTTTAGTTTCTCTTCTCTCTCTGCCATAAGGGTGGTGTCATCTGCATATCTGAGGTTATTGATATTTCTCCCAGCAATCTTGATTCCAGCTTGTGCTTCTTCCTAAATACTGGTTGCCAAATATTCACTCTTTGCTGTATATTGTATTGCTATTTAATTGACACATCATGGGATGTGGTGTGTGTTTTCCTTCCAACAAGGCTGTAACCACCTTCTTTCATCAACAGTTGTTGAGGCTGGTAGTTCTCTTATTGATAGACTTTGCAGTGATATAGCCTCACCAAAATGATTCTCATGTTCAAGTTAAATATTGGGTTGGCCAAAAAGTTCATATGGGTTTTTCCATAAGATGTTATGAAAAAACCTGAACAAACTTTTTGACCAACCCAAGAATTTGCCATTTTTTACATCTTTTACTAACTCAGCAACATCAGACCCACAAAGACTTAAAAACTTGACACAGACATTTAAAAAACCTCTCAATTATTTCAACAACCTATCAGTTTGACACAACCTATCAACTTGTATCAGTAACAGTGACCTTATTTATACTGTAGTAACAACCTCCAAGTCTTAGTTGCTTTAAACAAGAAAAGTTTATTTCTTTAGGTCTATGGGGACTCTGTGGCACTTCATACCTACTCAGAGACCCAGGTGGTAAAGATTTCACCTCTGGAATGTTCCCAGTGTTTAGGGTAAGAGGAAGAAACAGTGGCAAATCTTACAGTAGCTTACACACTTCCATGTGTCTGGATAAAGTCAGTTATATGACCATGCCCAAAATCAAGAGAGAAGTGAAGTACAGTCCTTATCAAACATCTAAAGGAGAAACACCAGAAACATTCAATGAAGAACAGTAATGATGATTACATTATTATTTTTCTCCCTTTTTACTTTTTAAATATAACTAAAGCTCAGATGGATTTAATAATTTACCCCAGGTCACATATTTTAACCATAGAAGAGCTGGTATTTGAAATTAAGCCCATTTGATAGTGGGGTCTACTCTTCTTTCTATCAAACTGCTTTTTTCGGAGAGGTTTCCAGAAAAAATGTCCCACATAGTATTTGGGTTCTGACTGGTTTCACTTAAATTATTATTCGAATAAGGCACTTAACTTGCTAGTCTTCAACCTTGGGTCCATTTCAGGTGTATCTTTCCCAGATATCACCCACGTTTTGTCTTTGGTTGTTCCATTTATTGATTATTCTAGAAAGGTCCTGCTATGTTGTCTTTGATATTGCAGGTGTTGATAACACCAAGGTGAATAATACTTAAGATTTTAGCTTTTAAGGGTTTCATCTTCTTGTGGGGCAGTCAGTAGAAATAGCAAATAATTCCCAAAGTAATGTAATAAGCCATATAGTGAAGATCTGTCCAGTCAGTCTTTGGAAAGAGGATATCATCCAAAATGAAATTAGGAAGATAGAAATGGTGCAAATGAGAGTAACCATCACTAGAACTAACCCAATCCGAATCTGTAAATACAAGATTTCAAAGATTTGGGAACACACAAATTCAGATAAGACGCCTGAGCTTTTGCCTTCTCTTGCAAATAAGAAAGCTGGAAGCTAGTGTCAGAGAGGATTACTAACAGAAGGTAGAGGATTTGAATGGGATTTCAAAAAAGGGACATTTGAGAGAACTGATGTTACTCTATTACATTTGAGGTAGTGATTTCCATAGTACAGAAAAATATACCCTGGGGGAACAGCTCAGCGAGAACTACTGATTTGCCCCAGCTCACGGAGTAGAGTAAATGACAGTGCTAGGATTTCACCCCAAGGCTGTCTTCCCTAAAAGCCTAACACCCACACACGTTCCATGTTACCACCTGCAGCTCAGAGACCCACCTGAACCACTAGCCCTGCAGCTGCTTGTAGGCAAGAAGAACATTGATGGCTCTGTCAGGGGCCCCAGGAAGACTTTAATCTCAGATTCACAAATGCAGCTGCTGCCTTGAACTGTTTGAAACTAAGATTACATCTGTATTAGCGTCTTTTAAGCCATTGCTCTAAATCTCTGAAGATAAACATCATAAATTTATGATTCTCCGTTTATCAGTCTGTCTTTTGAAATCTCCAGTTTACAGATGAATTCACTGGGTTGTGTGCCCCTTTCAGGCCCCACCCTACCCTGCTCTCATCCCGCAGGCTGTTGAGAGGTGCTACATCAATTTTTTCAACAGTTAGGATGACAGAGTTGTTAGTCTTGCTAGAGTTATTTATTAATATAACCATGGCTCCATTACACTCTGAATTTCTGAAGGCCAGTGGCCAAATGGTGAACACTTTAAAAATGCCTTAAGCTTCCAGAAGAGTCAAGAGGTGTTTCTTGTGCTCAGGGCTGGTGCACTGGGAAGACCCAGAGGGATGGGATGGAGAGGGAGGCGGGAGGGGGGATCGGGATGGGGAACACATGTAAATCCATGACTGATTCATGTCAATGTATGGCAAAAACCACTACAATGTTGTAAAGTAATTAGCCTCCAACTTATAAAAATAAATGGGAAAAAAAGAGGTGTTTCTTAGTTAATTATTTATTTTTTAAAAATGGTCATGTTTATTAAAGTGGTCTGGGTCTATGGAGAGTAACCTGATACCTTTGACAATTTATGGATAATTTCTAAGGAATCTTCCTACACAAATCTCATTGTAGAGGAAGAAATAAAAATCAAAGTTGACTCCACCTTTGATCAAAATGAAATAATAGGGATTGGATATACCCTCCTGCCTGAAACAACTAAGAACAGGCAAAATATATAAAAGTTTCAGGATACTGATAGCAGGCAATGAAAGACAGTGATCCCTATGATATGAGAAACAAACTTGGTGAGCCCTGTAACTGCTCGAGCTTGCTACCTTGAGACAGTTTCCACAGCTCAGGTAGAGGTGTGTATATGTGTACGCTAAGTCCTGTCTGACTCTTTGCAACCCAAGGGCTGGAGCCCACCAGGCTCCTCTGTCCATAGAATTATCCAGGCAAAAATATTGGAGCAGGTTGGCATGCCCTCCTCCAGGGGATCTTCCAGACTCAGAGGAAGACCCCTCATCTCTTGTGTTTCCTGCATTGCAGGAGGGTTCTTTACCACCAGTGCCACCCGGGAAGCCCAGCACTTGAATTGAGAAGATGAAGCTAAGAGAGCAGGGAGACTGAGGCAGCTACAATATGTCGTATAGGGAAAAGTTCCAAAGAAGAGAGAGCCGCACGGAGAGAGGTCTGTGTAGAGTCTCTCTCAAGTTTTTATCAGGGTATGATCAGCACATATGTGTGAGAAAGCTGTGAGCCAACAAGTGACACAAAATGTTGGAACTAGCAGAGAAGGGATTGAGTTATTATAACTGCATTCCATATGTGTTAAAAAAAAAAAGTAGAAAATGGCATAAAAAAGACTCAAATCAAAATTTTAAAGATGAAAACTACAGAGTGAGATGAAAAATACACTACCTGAGATTAATAGCAGATTAGAAATCTCAGGAGAAAAGTTTAGTTAACTGTGAAGACACAGCAGTTGAAACTATCCAAAATGAAAAACTTGAAAAAAAGAAAGTAAGAAAGAGCATCAGTGACTTGTAGAACAACCTCAAAAGGCCTTTGATACATATGATTCTTATCCTTGAAGGAGAAGAGAAAAAGGAAGAGAGTTGGAATTTTTCCAATTTTGATGAAAACTCTACATACACAGATATAAGAAGCGTAATGAGCTCCAAATATAAGAAACTCAAGGAAAACTATACCAAGACTCTTCATAATCAAATTGCTCAAAATTGGTGATAAAGAGAAAAATTTTAAAGCTATTGGGGGAGCAGGAAAAGACATTACATACAAGAAAACCAAGAGAAGAATGATAGCAGAATGTATCATCAGAAATAATGCAAGATAAGAGCCAGTGACACAACATCTTTAAAGTATTGAAAGGATTTTGTCAATACAGAATCCCATACTGAGTGAAAACACCTCTCAAAAAACCGGAAGAAATAAGGATATTTTCGGACATAAAAAGTTGAGAGAACTTATTTCCAACAGACCCACAATCCAAGAAATATTAAAGAAAGTCCTTCAGATGGAAGAAAAATGATATTTTGTGAAGTATGGGTCTACACAGGAATGTAGAGTACAGGAAGTGGCAACATAGGTAAATACATCATTTTTAAATTTTTTAAATCTCTTTAAAAGGTAATTGACTATGTATAGAAAAATATTAACACTATATAATGGGGTTTATAACATAGTGAATTGTATGACAACAATAGCATAAAAGCCCAGAGGGACGATTACTACTGTAAAGTTCTTATACTATGTGTTAAGTTGTGTAATATCACTTGAAGGTGCATGTGTGTGTGGTCAGTCGCTTCACTTTGCAACCTGTAGCCCACCAGGCTCTTCCATCCATGGGATTCTCCAGGCAAGATAACTGGAGTGGGATGCCGTGCCCTCTTCCAGCGGATCTTCCCAACCCAGAGATCAAACCCACATCTCCTTTCATCTCCTGCATTGCAGGCCGGTTCTTTACTGCTGATCCACCAGAAGCCCATCACTTGAAGGTAGAACATCACAAATTGGAAGTGAAAAGTGAAAGTGAAAGTTGCTCAGTCGTGTCCAACTCTTTGCAATCCCACGGACTGTACAGTCTATGGAATTCCCCAGGCCAGAATACTGGAGTGGGTAGCCTTTCCCTTCTCCAGGAGATCTTCCCAACCCAGGGATTGAACCCAGGTCTCCTGCATTGCAGGTGGATTCTTTACCAACTGAGCCACATTGATGCTATATTATTAACCTTATAGAAGCTACTAAAATAACAAAACAAAGTTATAGTTAGTGAGATAACAAAGGAAACATAGTGGAATTATAAAACAAAGTATTTAATACAAAAGAAGCCAGAAAAAGAGGGAAAAAAGTACAAAAAATAGGTGGGACCTCAAAAACAAGTAGCTGGATGATAGACTTAAATCTAACTATCTCAATAATCACATTAGATGTAAACAGTCTAGACAACACCAATTTTAACAGGGAAATTGTTCAGCTGTAGAAAAAAGAAAAGCTTAGATACATTTTAGGTATAAGAAACACACTTCAATATAAAGACACAAACATATTAAAAGTAAAAGAATAGAAAAATATATACCACGCTGCTGTTGCTGCTGCTAAGTTGCTTCAGGAGTGTCCAACTCTGTGACCCCATAGATGGCAGCCCTCCAGGCTCCCCCATCCCTGGGATTCTCCAGGCAAGAACACTGGAGTGGGTTGCCATTTCCTTCTCCAATGCATGAAAGTGAAAAGTGAAAGGGAAGTCGCTCAGTCGTGTCTGACTCTTAGCAACCCCATGGACTGCAGCCCACCAGGCTCCTCCATCCATGGGATTCTCCAGGCAAGAGTACTGGAGTGGGGTGCCATCACCTTCTCCGATATACCATGATAGCTCTAACCAAAAAAGAGTTGGAACAGCTATCAGACTAAGTAGATTTCAAAGCAAAGAATGTTACTAGGGATTTAAAAAAAAAAATCATTTTATAACTATAAAGGATCAACAGATAAAAAGAAAATATTGACACTGAAAATGTTTATTTACCTAATAACAGCTTTAAAATATATGAGGCAAAACTGACAGAAATGGCAAAGAGAAATATATATATCCATGACAGAGTTGGAAATTTCATTACCTCTGTCTCAATAATTGGTAGAAAAACTAGAGAGAAAATCAGAGTGACAGATAAAAGATCAATATTCAAAAATAAGTTGTATTTTACCTACTGCAACAAACAATATGAAATTGAAATTTAAAATGAAGACAATTTGAACAATGCTGATTTGACTCAGTCGACATTTGTAGAACACTCCACCCAACTACAATGGCATATATATTCTTTTAAAGTGCAAATATAACATTCACTAAGATATAGCATATTTGGGGCAATAGAACAAGTCTCAATATACTTAAAAGTATTCAATCACAAAAAAACATGTCTCTCTTCACAACAAAATTAAATTAAAAATCAGTAACAAAAAAGATAACTGAAAACTTACCCAAATATTTGAAAGCTTAGTAACACACTTCTAAATAACCCATGGGATAAGAAATCAGAAGTGAAATTAGAAACTATTTTGAGTTAAACAAAAATAAAATCACAACATATCAAAATTCATAGGATTCCATCAAAGCAGTATGTAAGGGGAAACGTTGCCAACAAAGGTCCATCTAGTCAAAGTTATGGTTTTTCCACTGGTCATGTATGGATGTGAGAGTTGGACTTTAAAGAAAGTTGAGCACTGAAGAATTGATGCTTTTGAACTGTGGTGTTGGAGAAGACTCTTGAGAGTCCCTTGGACTGCAAGGAGATCCAACCAGTCCATCCTAAAGGAAATCAATTTTGAATATTCATTGGAAGGACTGATGCTGAAGCTGAAACTCCAATACTTTGGCCACCTGATGGGAAGAGCTGACTCACTGGAAAAGAACCTGATGCTGGGAAAGATTGAGGGCAGGAGGAGAAGGGGACAACAGAGGATGAGATGGTTGGATGGCATCACTGACTCAATGGACATGAGTTTGGGTAAACTCCAGGAGTTGGTGATGGACAGGGAGGCCTGGTGTGCTGCATTCCATGGGGTCACAAAGAATCGGAAACGACTGACTGACTGAACTGGACTGCTTATACTGGTGGGCTATAGTTCATAGGATCACGAAGAGTTGACACAACTGAAGGACTTAGCACTCACAGGACAATATGCTTAATATTTAAATGCCGTTGTACAACAGTATTGTACTAGAGGTCCTAGCCAGTGCATTGAGGCAAGAAAAAGAAATAAAAGGCATCCAGTTGGAAAGAAGTAAAATTCTCTCTATTCACAGAATAGAAGCTGTCTGTAGTTGTTACCAGAACTAATAAGTGAGTCTATCAAGATTATCTATTAGAATGGCTATTCAAAAACTCAGCATTCTGTATACTTGCAACAAACAGTTCAAAGTTGAAATTAAAAAATAGTACCATTTACATTTGCATCAAAAATATGAAGTACTTAAAGGTACATCTGAGGAAAGATGAATTGCAGATCTAAATATATGATGTAAAATTGCAAAATTTTAGAAGAAGAAAACATAGGAGAAAACTATAGAGTATGAATATTCCAATGAATATTCAGGGTTTATTTCCTTTAGGATTGGCTGGCTTAATCTGTTTGCAGTCCAAAGGACTTCTATGTTTCTTCTTCTAAAAGTTTTACAACTTTACAGAAAAAAGTGGGAGAAAATATTTGCAAACACATTATGTATATATATATATATATATATATATACACACACACACACACACATATACATTATGATCATGATTTCACAAGTATATATTTGTGTCAAAAGTTGCTCACTTTAAATATGTGCAGTTTGTGAAGCGTGAAAGTCACTCAGTCATGTCCAATTATTTGTGATCCCATGGATTATACAGTCTACGGAATTCTCCAGGCCAAAATACTGGAGTGGGTAACTGTTCCCCCCTCCAGGGGGTCTTCCTGACCCAGGAATTGAACTGGTGTCTCCCACATTGCAGGCGATTCTTCACCAGCTGAGCAACCAGGGAAGCACACTTTAAATATGTGCATTTTATTGTATGTCAACTATACCTCATAAAGCTGTTACAAAACAATGGGAGAGAAATAAATCCTAGTAATGATTTCAGTTGCTCTTCCCCACAGGATTTGCAGCCTAATTGTCCAGGCCACTATTAGGTGGTTGGTGGGAACAAATAAAGAATACATCTATTTCGTCCAAATGCTTACAATCAGTTGGCCAGAGGTACAATGGATAGGTGAGGACATACATACACAAAACAATGTAATTATCTGAAGTAATGTACTGATGACATGTAAAGTGTCATGACAATAATTTATTTTTATATTTTGGATTTAAATTTACTTTCTTATGGAATTGAGAAATGACTGCTCTTGTATGACAGCCAACAATGGCTTGCCCTAGCTTGTCTTTGAAAGGAGGCATCATTCTTAGCTAAGTGGCTGTGGGACTTTGGCTTAAATTCATTCATTTAGCCTATTTCTTGAGTATCTGTCCTGTGCCAGACAGAGTGCTTGACATCAGGAACATGATGGTGAGTAGAATGAATCAGGTTCTTCTCCTCCTCGGATTTTGCAGAGTCAAAACTCTAAGTTTATTGTGAGGTCAGCAAATCACAACTTACCTGGGGTCCTATAATATCCCATAGACGGAGGAGCCTGGTAGGCTACAGTCCATGGGGTCGCAAAGGGACATGACTGAGAGACTTCACTTTCACTTTTCTTTCACTTTATAAAATGCCTGGGTTGAAGGTATGGTACAAGGAAGTGTTTAGGCAACCCGTCAGTGAGTTGTGAAATCATTTTAGTGGACTGAGGGCAGCTCTCAAAGAAATAAATAAATGGAATAGAGTATATTGGAGTACATAATATACAGCAAGGATAAATGAGACTTGTTTCTATTAGGTGTGTGTGTGTGTGTATGTGTGTACTGAAAACTGTGACGTGAAATATAGTTCTTATGGTAAGTCCTGGTCAAAAAGTGTAAGCAATTCTGGCTAAATGAATTCTTAGGTCCCTTACCTCTATCATTTTAAAGCTTTATATTAATGACTGACTCATTCCAAGTACCTGAGAATTGTATTTGGAAACATTATTTCATTCACTGATCTGGTCCCAAATTTCCCTAACTTGGTTGGATTCAATTTTGTTCTTTTAATATATATTTTTTGCTCTAATTTATGAATGTAAACTTCTTAAGGGTAATTCTTATTTCTTTGCCTTTTAAAAATCTCTATTACACTAACTTGAAACTTTGGATACCATAGATTGTGAATAAATAGTAGATTTTATTTTTTTGGAAAATAACGTTTTGGTTCAATTTTCAATGTATACCAAGTGCCAGCTACAAGGATAAGTACCTTCTATCATGCTCCAAGAGTACTATGAATATAAATAACTTGGCTAATCTTTATTTATATCTCTTCAATTATACTTTGCAAATAGGTAGAGGTTTCATTCAGACTGTGAGAGTCCAGGCAGCCTCTTGAGCTACAACACAGCTGACATAGCAATGCCACCTACTTATGGTACAGTGTACAATAGCCTACACGATGAAACTGCACAACTGGCCAACGTTTATAGTCTGGGCAGAGGGCTCCTGCCCACCCACAGGCTCCCCATCATCTTTGGCCTGCTGGAGAAGTAACACTGCCTGTTTCCCTGAGGACCTTGACCATCTTGACCCTGACCTTAGGGTGCTTTCCTGGATTCCCAGCCTGAGTTCTCTCCACAGTCCTCTGCAAAGTAAGAATGCCTTCCCCCTGGCCTCACAGGCCACCATCAGCAGAGATCAGAGGATTGGCCTACAGCAATCCTTGTTCCCTGTGAGATGCCCTCCTCCAGCCTCCCTACCTCCATCATCAGGAGTCCAGACAGCAATCACAAGCCCTGGGTGCTCCTAACTCACCCTCCTTCCTATTCCTGTGTGATAGCTAATTTTATATGTCAGGTGGACTGGATCATGAGATGCCCAGATAGCTGGTTAAACATTATTTCTGGCTGCGGTTGTGAGGGTGTTTCTGGAAGGGTTGCAGTCTGTGTACTGAGCAAAGTAGATGGCCCTTCCCGATGTGAGTGGGCATCATTCCATATGCTGAGGGTCTGAAAAGAACAAAAAAGGCAGAGGACAGTTGACTTTGCTCTCTGCTTGAATGCATGAGCTGGAACGGAGATCTTTCTACTTTTCAGGTCTTCATACTTGGATTGGAATCCACTCCACTGGGTCTCTGTCCGTCAGGCCTTCAGAGTACAGTACCAGCTTTCCAGGGTCTCCTGCTTGCAGACAGCAGATCCTGGGATCTCTTAGCCTTCATAATTGCATGAGCCAATATCTTATAGTACACCTCTTTGTGGGTGTAAATGTACATAATATGTATTTCCTATTGGTTCCGTTTCCCTTGAGAACTCTAGTTAACAGACCTTGTTTACCCTTGACATTCCAGCTTTACCACCATTCTCTGCCTTGAGACCACCAGAACTTATCTCATTAGTCCTCTTTATATCAGTCACCACAAGAGGCCCAAGGCTCCCTGGTTATTCCTCATTTCCCAGACTCATCCCCATGTGCTCAGATGTCACCTAACCAGAGAGGTGACATCTCTGGTTCTCACCAAGATTCTCACCAAGATAATTAAAATTGCAAAGCCACCTCTCTACAACCCTCAACATTTTCCTCTATTTTTCTCCATAGTACTTGCAACTATTGAACATACTGTATGCTATTTATGGTCTTGCCCACTAAAATATAAGCTCCATAAGGGCCCCAGGATGGATGCTGTATGCCCAGTATTTAGAACAGTGTTGGGCACATAGAAAGCAGTCAGAAATTACTTGTGGAATGAGGAATGCACACTGTGTCATCATTTAACTGCTGAAAGTTGTGTCTACAATTTCCCCCTTCAAAGAAGGTGGGAGGGGCTTCCCTGGTGGTCCAGTGGCTAAGAACCCACCTGCCAATGCAGTTCAATCCCTAGTCCAGGAAGATTCCACATGCCTCAGAACAACTAAGCCTATGCACCGCAACTGCTGAGCCAGTGCTCTGGAGCCTATGAGCTGAAACTAATGAGGCCACTTGCTACCGAAGCCTACGAGACTAGGCCCCTGTTCCGCAATTAGAGACGGCCCCGCAATGAGAAGCCTGCTCACCACAACCAGAGAAAAGACCACACACAGCAATGAAGACCCAGCACAGTCAAAAATAGATAAATGAATCTTTTTTAAAAATGTGAGCGGCCTAGTTCTGGAACAAAATCTGGCACTTGGGTCTGTGGGGTTGCCTCTGAATTAATTGCTCATCAGGTGCTGTTGGGAAAACATCCTACAGTATCTCAGGGATCGTGTGTCAGATGTCTTTGTCAGCTCTGCCCCACTGTCTCTCATCCCCCCCCATGAAAGTCTTCTATAAGACCAAGAAGCTAGGGGGAGGAGCCAAGATGGCGGAGGAGTAGGACGGGGAGACCACTTTCTCTCCTACAAATTCATCAAAAGAATAACTGAACGCAGAGCAAACTTCGCAAAACAACTTCTGATCGCTAGCTGAGGTCATCAGGCGCCCAGAAAAGCAGCCCATTGTCTTCGAAAGGAGGTAGGACAAAATATAAAAGATAAAAAGGGAGACAAAAGAGCTAAGGACGGAGATCCGTCCCGGGAAGTCTTAGGCGGCATTGCTTGGGGTAGGGTCCAGGCCTGAGCGCCCTGAGGACAATCGGAGGGAGCTTCTGTGAGTTGCCAACTTGAACTGTGGGAGACCAAAAGAGAGAGAGAAAATTAACCGGCCCGAACACACTGCCGGCCGTTCGCAGAACAAAGAGACCGAGAGGGTCCAGAGAGGAGCTCGCAGGCTGCGGACCGGCCCAGCCCCGCCGGAGGCAGGAGGCAGGGGGGAGGGGAAGGTCGCGGCGAGACACAGGGCGCAGGCACCCGACCGGCGCGGGTGGGGACTGGGGCTGGGGACGCGGAGGGCAGAAGGCGCGCGCACCCGACTGGCACCAGCGGAAACTGAGACTGGGACCGCGGAGGGGAGTGGGCGCGCCGCACCTGGGGAGAGTGCGCCCACCAAGCCCCTGGCTGCCTGGACCGCTCTGACGGGGAAGGCACTGAGAGCAGGCGCAGCTTTTCGTTCCGCGCTTTTGTGGAACACCCGAGGGCTGCAGCCTCGCGCAGCGCGGGGCGCGCTCCATGTAGAACAGCCGGGAGCCTGAGCAGCGCAGGCGGAGAAAGTAGCCTCAGCCCCTCCCGGCAGGACCAGCCCCGCCCTGCAGTGCCAGCCCCTCCCCACAGAGCGACGGAACTAGCTACCTGAATAAGAGTCCACCTCTGCCCGCCTGTGTCAGGGCGGAAATGAGGCTCTGAAGAGACCGGCAAACAGAAGCCAAATAAACAAAGGGAACTGCTTCAGAAGGGACTGGTGCAACAGATTAAAATCCCTCTAGAAAACACCGACTACACCGGAAGGGGCCTGTAGATATCGAGAAGCGTAAGCTGGAACGAGGAGCTATCTGAAACTGAGCCGAACCCACACTGACCGCAACAGCTCCAGAGAAACTCCTAGATATAATTTTACTTTTCTCTCTCTCTCTCTCTTTTTTTTTCTTTTTTTTCTTCTCTTTTATTTTCCTTTAAAATCCCCTATTACTCCCCCATTACTCCTTAATTTTCATTTCCATAGATTTTTACGATTTTTTTTAATTAGGGGAAAAAATTTTTTTTTTCTTTCTTTTTTTTTTCTTTCCTTTTTCTCTTCTATTTTCTATTTTTCTTTTTCTCTTATTTCTTTTAAAGTCCTCTAGTACTCCTCTACTACTCCTTAATTTTCATTTTCAATACACTATAACCTTACAAAAAAAAAAAAAAGAAGAAGAAGAGAAGCCCTATTTTTAAACCGAAGATTATTCTCTCCCAATCTTGACTCTGTTTCCTACCTCAAAACACCTCTATTTCCTCCTTTCCCCTTCTCTTCCCAATCCAATTCTGTGAATCTTTGTAGGTGACTGGGCTACGGAGAACACTCTGGGAACAGACAGCTGTGTAGATCTGTCTCTCTCCTCTTGAGTCCCCCTTTTTCTCCTCCTGATCATTTCTATCTCCCTCCTCCCTCTCCTCTTCTTCATGTAACTCTGTGAACCTCTCTGGGTGTCCCTAACGGGGGAGAATCTTTTAGCCATTAACCTAGAAGTTTTCTTATCAGGGCTCTATAGTTGGAGAAGTCCTGAGACTACAGGAAGAATAAAACTGAAATCCAGAGGCAGGAGACTTAAGCCCAAAACCTGAGAACACCAGAAAACTCCTGACTACATGGAACTTTAAGTAATAAGTGACTGTCCAAAAGCCTTCATACCTACACTGAAACCAACCACCACCCAAGAGCCAATAAGTTTTAGAGCAAGACATACCACGCAAATTCTCCAGCAATGCAGGAACATAGCCCTGAACATCAACATACAGGCTGCCCAAGGTCACACCTAACACATAGACCCATCTCAAAACTCATTACTGGGCACTCCATTGCTCTCCAAAGAGAAGAAATCAAGTTCCATGCACCAGAACACTGACGCAAGCTTCCCTAAACAGGAAACCTTGACAAGCCAATCGTCTAACCCCACCCACTGGGTTAATCCTCCACAATAAAAAGGAACCACAGACCTCCAGAATACAGAAAGCCCACTCCAGATACAGCAATCTAAACAAGATGAAAAGGCAAAGAAATACCCAACAGGTAAAGGAACATGAAAAATGCCCACCAAGTCAAACAAAAGAGGAGGAGATAGGGTATCTACCTGAAAAAGAATTTAGAATAATGATAATAAAAATGATCCAAAATCTTGAAAACAAAATGGAGTTACAGATAAATAGCCTGGAAACAAAGATTGAAAAGATACAAGAAATGTTTAATAAAGACCCAGAAGAAATAAAAAAGAGTCAATTAAAAATGAACAATGCAATGAATGAGATCAAAAATACTTTGGAGGGAACCAAGAGTAGAATAATGGAGGCAGAAGATAGGATAAGTGAGGTAGAAGATAAAATGGTGGAAATAAATGAAGCAGAGAGGAAAAAAGAAAAAAGGATCAAAAGAAATGAGGACAACCTCAGGGACCTCTGGGACACTGTGAAACACCCCAACATTCGAATCATAGGAGTTCCAGAAGAAGAAGACAAAAAGAAAGGCCATGAGAAAATACTTGAGGAGATAATAGCTGAAAACTTCCCTAAAATGGGGAAGGAAATAGCCACCCAAGTCCAAGAAACCCAGAGAGTCCCAAACAGGATAAACCCAAGGTGAAACACCCCAAGACACATATTAATCAAATTAACAAAGATCAAACACAAAGAACAAATATTAAAAGCAGCAAGGGAAAAACAACAAATAACACACAAAGGGATTCCCATAAGGATAACAGCTGATCTATCAATAGAAACCCTCCAGGCCAGAAGGGAATGGCAGGACGTACTGAAAGTAATGAAAGAGAATAACCTACAACCTAGATTACTGTATCCAGCAAGGATCTCATTCAGATATGAAGGAGAATTTAAAAGCTTTACAGATAAGCAAAATCTGAGAGAATTCAGCACCACCAAACCAGCTCTTCAACAAATGCTAAAGGATCTTCTCTAGACAGGAAATGCAGAAAGGTTGTATAAACGTGAACCCAAAACAACAAAGTAAATGGCAACGGGACCACACCTATCAATAATTACCCTAAATGTAAATGGGTTGAATGCCCCAACCAAAAGACAAAGATTGGCTGAATGGATACAAAAACAAGACCCCTATATATGCTGTCTACAAGAGACCCACCTCAAAACAAGAGACACATACAGACTAAAAGTGAAGGGCTGGAAAAAAATATTTCATGCAAACGGAGACCAAAAGAAAGCAGGAGTCGCAATACTCATATCAGATAAAATAGACTTTCAAATAAAGGATGTGAAAAGAGACAAAGAAGGACACTACATAATGATCAAAGTATCAATTGAAGAAGAAGATATAACAATTATAAATATATATGCACCCAACATAGGAGCACCACAATATGTACGGCAAACACTAACGAGTATGAAAGAGGAAATTAATAGTAACACAATAATAGTGGGAGACTTTAATACCCCACTCACAACTATGGATAGATCAACTAAACAGAAAATTAACAAGGAAACACAAACCTTAAATGACACAATGGACCAGCTAGACCTAATTGATATCTATAGGACATTTCACCCCAAAACAATCAACTTCACCTTTTTCTCAAGTGCACACGGAACCTTCTCCAGAATAGATCACATCCTGGGCCATAAATCTGGTCTTGGAAAATTCAAAAAAATTGAAATCATTCCAGTCATCTTTTCTGACCACAGTGCAGTAAGATTAGATCTCAATTACAGGGAAAAAAATTGTTAAAAATTCAAACATATGGAGGCTAAATAACACGCTTCTGAATAACCAACAAATCATAGAAGAAATCAAAATATGTATAGAAATGAATGAAAATGAAAACACAACAACCCAAAACCTATGGGACACTGTAAAAGCAGTGCTAAGGGGAAGGTTCATAGCATTACAGGCTTACCTCAAGAAACAAGAAAAAAGCCAAATAAATAACCTAACTCTACACCTAAAGCAATTAGAGAAGGAAGAAATGAAGAACCCCAGGGTTAGCAGAAGGAAAGAAATCTTAAAAATTAGGGCAGAAATAAATGCAAAAGAAACTAAAGAGACCATAGCAAAAATCAACAAAGCTAAAAGCTGGTTTTTTGAAAAAATAAACAAAATTGACAAACCATTAGCAAGACTCATTAAGAAGCAAAGAGAGAAGAACCAAATTAACAAAATTAGAAATGAAATGGAGAGATCACAACAGACAACACTGAAATACAAAGGATCATAAGAGACTACTATCAGCAGCTCTATGCCAATAAAATGGACAACTTGGATGAAATGGACAAATTCTTAGAAAAGTATAACCTTCCAAAACTGAACCAGGAAGAAATAGAAGATCTTAACAGACCCATCACAAGCAAGGAAATCGAAACTGTAATCAAAAATCTTCCAGCAAACAAAAGCCCAGGACCAGATGGCTTCACAGCTGAATTCTACCAAAAATTTAGAGAAGAGCTAACACCTATCTTACTCAAACTCTTCCAGAAAATTGCAGAGGAAGGTAAACTTCCAAACTCATTCTATGAGGCCACCATCACCCTAATTCCAAAACCAGACAAAGATGCCACAAAAAAAGAAAACTACAGGCCAATATCACTGATGAACATAGATGCAAAAATCCTTAGCAAAATTCTAGCAAACAGAATCCAACAACATAGTAAAAAAATCATACACCGTGACCAAGTGGGCTTTATCCCAGGAATGCAAGGATTCTTTAATATCTGCAAATCAATCAATGTAATACACCACATTAACAAATTGAAAGATAAAAACCATATGATTATCTCAATAGATGCAGAGAAAGCCTTTGACAAAATTCAACACTCATTTATGATTAAAACTCTCCAAAAAGCAGGAATAGAAGGAACATACCTCAACATAATAAAAGCTATATATGACAAACCCACAGCAAGCATTACCCTCAATGGTGAAAAATTGAAAGCATTTCCCCTGAAATCAGTAACAAGACAAGGGTGCCCACTCTCACCACTACTATTCAACATAGTGTTGGAAGTTTTGGCCACAGCAATCAGAGCAGAAAAAGAAGTAAAAGGAATCCAGATAGGAAAAGAAGAAGTGAAACTCTCACTGTTTGCAGATGACATGATCCTCTACATAGAAAACCCTAAAGACTCTTCCAGAAAATTACTAGAGCTAATCAATGAATATAGTAAAGTTGCAGGATATGAAATTAACACACAGAAATCCTTTGCATTCCTATATACTAACAATGAAAAAACAGAAAGAGAAATTAAGGAAACAATACCATTCACCATTGCAACAAAAAGAATAAAATACTTAGGAGTATATCTACCTAAAGAAACAAAAGACCTATACATAGAAAACTATAAAACACTGATGAAAGAAATCAAAGAGGACACAAACAGATGGAGAAACATACCGTGTTCATGGATTGGAAGAATCAATATTGTCAAAATGGCTATTCTACTCAAAGCAATCTATAGATTCAATGCAATCCCTATCAAGCTACCAACGGTATTTTTCACAGAACTAGACCAAAGAATTTCACAATTTGTATGGAAATACAAAAAACCTCGAATAGCCAAAGTAATCTTGAGAAAGAAGGATGGAACTGGAGGAATCAACCTGCCTGACTTCAGACTCTACTACAAAGCCACAGTCATCAAGACAGTATGGTACTGGCACAAAGACAGAAATATAGATCAATGGAACAGAATAGAAAGCCCAGAGATAAATCCACGAACCTATGGACACCTTATCTTTGACAAAGGAGGCAAGGATATACAATGGAAAAAAGACAACCTCTTTAACAAGTGGTGCTGGGAAAGCTGGTCAACCACTTGTAAAAGAATGAAACTAGAACACTTTCTAACACCATACACAAAAATAAACTCAAAATGGATTAAAGATCTAAATGTAAGACCAGAAACTATAAAACTCCTAGAGGAGAACATAGGCAAAACACTCTCCGACATAAATCACAGCAAGATCCTCTATGACCCACCTCCCAGAATATTGGAAATAAAAGCAAAACTAAACAAATGGGACCTAATGAAACTTAAAAGCTTTTGCACTACAAAGGAAACTATAAGTAAGGTGAAAAGACAGCCCTCAGATTGGGAGAAAATAATAGCAAATGAAGAAACAGACAAAGGATTAATCTCAAAAATATACAAGCAACTCCTGCAGCTCAATTCCAGAAAAATAAATGACCCAATCAAAAAATGGGCCAAAGAACTAAACAGACATTTCTCCAAAGAAGACATACAGATGGCTAACAAACACATGAAAAGATGCTCAACATCACTCATTATTAGAGAAATGCAAATCAAAACCACAATGAGGTTCCATTACATGCCAGTCAGGATGGCTGCTATCCAAAAGTCTACAGGCAATAAATGCTGGAGAGGGTGTGGAGAAAAGGGAACCCTCTTACACTGTTGGTGGGAATGCAAACTAGTACAGCCGCTATGGAAAACAGTGTGGAGATTTCTTAAAAAACTGGAAATAGAACTGCCATATGACCCAGCAATCCCACTGCTGGGCATACACACTGAGGAAACCAGATCTGAAAGAGACACGTGCACCCCAATGTTCATCGCAGCACTGTTTATAATAGCCAGGACATGGAAGCAACCTAGATGCCCATCAGCAGATGAATGGATAAGGAAGCTGTGGTACATATACACCATGGAATATTACTCAGCCATTAAAAAGAATTCATTTGAACCAGTCCTAATGAGATTGATGAAGCTGGAGCCCCTTATACAGAGTGAAGTAAGCCAGAAAGATAAAGAACATTACAGCATACTAACACATGTATATGGAATTTAGAAAGATGGTAACGATAACCCTATATGCAAAACAGAAAAAGAAACACAGAAATACAGAACAGACTTTTGAACTCTGTGGGAGAATGTGAGGGTGGGATATTTCAAAAGAACAGCATGTATACTATCTATGGTGAAACAGATCACCAGCCCAGATGGGATGCATGAGACAAGTGCTCAGGCCTGGTGCACTGGGAGGACCCAGAGGAATCGGGTGGAGAGGGAGGTGGGAGCGGGGATCGGGATGGGGAATACGTGTAGATCCATGGCTGATTCATGTCAATGTATGACAAAACCCACTGAAATGATGTGAAGTGATTAGCCTCCAACTAATAAAAAAAAAAAAAAAAAAAAAAAAGACCAAGAAGCTAGAATGTCCCTGGGGCCAAGGACACTCTCCCACATCTGCCTCACCTTCAGTTCTTGCAGATCCGTAAACAGCAACCCTCTTCAGCCAGTTGCCCAGTCTGCACATTAGACATTATCTGTGATCCCTCTCTCTGATCACTCACATTGAATGTATCTCCAAGCCCTGCCTCCTCTTCCTTCCCAATACATTCTGAAACTGAATGCTTTGCACCGTTCCCACCCACACTGGTCCAGCTGCCCTGAAGCAGCCTCAGACCTACTCCTGTCGCTTCCCCTCTCATCCTACAGCCCATCTCTACAGAGCAGAGATTTGTCTACTTGCTTACTACCTATGTTTTCAAGAATATTCTAGTCACTTAGGAAATTGATGAAAAGAAATACTATCCAGATATGGAAATATGTACACAGAAAAAAGCCTAGAAGGAAACACATGGGTATTTTAAGCATAATTATCTCTGAGTGATGGTATTATGATTTCAGTTTCCTACTTTATACTATTTAGTATTTTACAAATAGTCTACAAGGAGTATGTATAGCCATTAAAAGAATAGTAAGAAAGATGCTGAGTGGTCAATGAAGCAGCACTGGCGATGGTCAAAAAGATTTAGAACTTTTGATTTAGGAATGTAATTAAAATCAGACTTCAGTCGTTGTTACAGGTCTCTTCTTACACCCCAGTCACTGTGCTCGGTGCTTTTTTCTACACTTTATTTCTGAGAAAGGATTTATTTTGGTTTTACAGATGAGAGGATGAATTCAGGGAGGTTGCATGGTTTGTCCAAAGTCTCTCAGCTGATGATGAGACATGGCGGGTATTAAAGCCAGGTCTCTAGACCAGGATCTTTTCCCTAACCCCTCTTCCCCATTCTGTTTTCTCACTTAAAGACTGGGATCCAGGCAGGCATTTCTGGAAGATTGTTGAGAGGCTAAATGAAAACGACAGAAGTGAAGTTATTAGCGTAATTAAGGGAGGATATGGTTTGGTGAAAACATTGACAGTCAATATAAATCAAGTAACTAGAACAACATTTCACAGACATATTTGAACCAGAAACTTACTGGCAACATGGATTTAACTGTCACCTGTAAAAGCAGCATAAAGTTAAACCTTTACTGGTTCTGCCTCCTTGCTCTATAAAAACAAAGCCCACATTCTCAGAGTTGATGAGTCTGGAAAGATGAAAAGAGGGACAAGGGCCTCTGGCATGTCCACATAGATCCTGACCATGTGAGGACAGAGGGGAGGCAAGGTGAGAAATGAGAGGGGCAGCTGTTTCCTGTGGTGCTCCTGAAAGACTAATCTTTTAAAAACAAAACCTACCTCCCATTACACTTGGAATAATATCCGCATGCCATGAGCCTAGGATCCTTGTGCCCAAGATCTCTGCTCGGGGTACACCCTGCGTATTCAGCCCACCTCCTCCTTCCCTTTCTCCCTCTCTGTCACAGGGCTCCATTCATTCCAATCTCTCCTGCTTCTGGAGGTCCCAAGTCATTCCCAGCAGGGCCTTCACCCTCCCTGTCCTGCCTTGGGGACCACTCTTCCCTCAGACTTTGCACTGCGTGCTCCCTCTCATCCTTCTGTTGTTCAGTAGCTCAGTCGTGTCTGACTCTTTGCGACCCCATGGACTACAGCATACCAGACTTCCCTGTCCTTCACTGTCTCCCTGAGTTTGCTCAAACTCATGTCCATTGAGTCGGTGATGCCATCCAATCATCTCACTCTCTGTTGTCCCCTTCTCCTGCCCTCAGTATTTCCCAGCATCAGGAGCTTTTCTGAAGAGCCAGCTGTTTGCATCAGGTGGCCAAAGTATTGGAGATTCAGCTTCAGCGTCAGTCCTTCCAATGAATATACAGGGTTGATTTCCTTTAGGATTGACTGGTTTGATCTCCTTTCAGTCCAAGAGACTCTCAAGAATCTTCTCCAGCATCACAGTTCCAAAGTATCAATTCTTCAGTGCTCAGCCTTTTTTATGGTTCAACTCTCACATCTGTACATGACTACTGGAAAAACCATGGCTTTGACTTTGTCAGCAAAGTGATGTCTTTGCTTTTAATACATTGTGCAGGTTTGTCATAGCTTCATCTGGGGAGAAATCCTGTCTGATGACTTCACCTGAGACAACCCCCACTCCCCGTCCCAATCTCTCTCCATCCCCTTACCCTAGTCCTTTCATAAGCACAACATTTTTATTCATAATACTGAATTTGAAGAATATACAAAGAAAATATGAAAAGAATAAATAAACTATGAAGCTTGATAATGAAATAAATACTTATGAACCCGTCAACCAATTTAAGATCTAGAATATCAATTACACTTGATTTTTTTGCATAACATTTATTAGCTATCTGAAATTATATAACATATTGGTGTACTTTTTGTCATACCTACTGGAAGATAAACTCTGATGCCTGTCTTTTTTATTGCTGTGTCCCAGAGCTTAGAGCAGTACCTAGAAGATAGGTATTCATGAGCAAATGAACGGCTGACTGAGGGTGAGACAGAAAGGTCAATGGAGTCTGAGGGGTGGGGTGGAAACGGTTGTAACTGGTGGTGGTCGTGGGTGGCCTGCACTGTCTCCAAGCAGAGATCTAGAGCCCACAAGACATAACTGCTCACTCCCATATGTCTCTAAAATCTAGTTAATGTGTAGTTATGAGGAATGAGACCTTATATGTCTAGCTAGCTGTGCAGACAAAAGCACACAGGGCAAGTTATTTGTCACTTTGAGATTCAGTTTCTGTCTCGATAAAACAGACAGTAATAGCTACTTGCACAATGACTGGGTCAGAGACATAGCCTTCTCACATCCTCTGCCCTGATCACACCTGAGAGGGCTGGGCCCACTGGG
This sequence comes from Dama dama, assembly GCF_033118175.1. Lineage (NCBI taxonomy): Eukaryota > Metazoa > Chordata > Mammalia > Artiodactyla > Cervidae > Dama > Dama dama. The sequence continues at coordinate 39,982,325 of NC_083681.1, read as the reverse complement.
GAAAGAGCTATCCCTGGTGGCACACTGCCTTAGACCTGGGGAGAGACAGACAAGTCTGAGTGAGCAAAACCGTGGCACCCAGTCCACCCTGGCCGCGGTGGAGAGCAGCTCCCGTCTCCGCAGGCCCACTGCACGTGCTTGAAGCCTCACAGTGACATCCAAGGCCAGGAGCAGGCCCCTGGAGCAGGGGGATGGCCGGGCCTGGGCACTGCCTGCTGGCCAAGGAGGGAGTCCTTGAGAACAGGCAGGGTCTTGACTCATGAGTGCAAGATGCACACTCGTGAAAAGAAAAATGAAACGCATTTGCTCTTCAGTGAATCAGGGAAAAACTTAAGTAGAGCCTGTTTTTGTTTTCTTTTTCTCTCCAGGGCAAGTACCCTAAGTCAGTTTATTCTAAAATTATATCCAGAGGAACCAGGCTTGGGAACTTTCTTCAAAGCCTCCCTTTGCCTGGCAGGTTAATTCATTACTCCGTTTAACCAACATTCACTAAGCAACAGGGCGAGATGAGGAGGGGTGAGTGAACAGGTGCAGAGCAGAGCTCTCGGTGTTACACTGCATGGGGGGCGGGAGCAGTGGGCCATGCTGCTCCATGCAGCGGGAGATTTGCACTGCTTGGAGGAAGACGGAGGGGCTGGTCAGGTCAAGCCATGGGCAGTGGAAAGCAGGAAGCGTGAGGGTGTGGGGGCAGCGACGGGGACTCACTGCGGAGATGGGGGCTAGGGCCACATCTGGCCTTGCTCACCATATCCTGAAGGCAGTTGAGCAGTGTGATCAGATTTATGTTTCAGATAATCACTACAGTGAACAACAATTCCTTTTCCCCCTTCAACCCTCACTTGCCCTTCAGCTGGTCATAATATCTCTGTTTTGCTTGGAGGAGACACCCCTCCACCACTGCCAGTTCACATGGTTCCTTGCAATTTCAGAGTGGACCTATGATTCAGGCCTGGCATGACTGTAAATTGTCCCTCAGCACCAAGGGGCATTGGTCCCTCCACCCTGAGGATACCAAAATCCACAGATGTTCAAGTCCTTTATTTAAAATGGCAAAGTGTTTGCATATAACCTGCATCCTCCAGTATACTTTAAATCATCTCTAGATTATTTGCCACACCGAATACAATGTAAATGCTATGTAAATAGTTGTAAATACAATATAAAGTGAAAGTGTTAGTCGCTCAGTCGTGCCCGACTCTTTCTGACCGCATGAACTGTAGCCTGCCAGGCTCCTCTGTCCACAGGGTTCTTCAAGCCAGTATACTGGAGTGGGTAGCCATTCCCTTCTCCAGAGGATCTTCCTAACGCAGGGATTGAACCCAGGTCTCCCGTATTGCAGGCAGATTCTTTACCATCTGAACCACCAGGGAAGCCCCAAATACAATGTAAATGCTATTTTAAATAGTTGCTGGTGTGTGGCAAGTTCAAATTTTCCTTTCTGGAACTTTCTGTACTTTTTTTTTTTTTCAAATATTTCTGATCCGTGGTTGAATCTGCAAATGTTGAGCCTGCAGATATGGAGGGCTGGCTGTATTTCATTATTTGATTCTAAGAGATTGATTCAGAAATAAACATACACTGTTAGACTGTTATTGACACTGTTGGGAGAAAATCCTCTTTCTTGAAGCAGGAAGCCTACTGACCTATGGCTATGGGGCCTACAGAGGGAGATGGCTCGGTTGAGAGTGAAACTAACACAAAGGGAAACAGAATCAAGACAGAGAGATCAAGTCCACTGCTAGCATCTCTGAACCCACTTCTTCCTAATGTGAGATGTGCTGGATGGAGGATGTGTTAGAGGCTTCAGGCAGGGAGACCAGTTAGAAGACTGCAGAGTAGAACTGGGGGAGTTTGTGAGGGGCTGCCTTGGAGCAAAGCCAATAGGGCAGAAGAGAAGAATTCAAGACATGTTCAGAAGATGGAATCAGCAGGTCCTGGGGACCCCTGTCAGATGTGGGTAGTGCACAAATGGTGAATTCATTCTCAAGAGCATTTTATCTCTAGTTTAGGATGTTTCCAGCTTGAGTATTGCTCCAACCATTTCAACACAACTCGGTTCTTCTACCTGAAGCATCTCTGTTTCTTGATCTCATTGTGTCCCCTTGATTATTCTGATTCCTACTTTAAGACTCATCTCAAGAATCACCTCTTCCAGGAGGGCTCCCCAGCTGACTCCTCTGACAAAAGGAATCACTTTCTTTTCAATTCCATCTTTAAGACTTCATCAAGGTGCTCACGTCTGCATCATAATTATTTGTTGACAATTTGTCTCACCATTAGATTGTGAGCTACTTGAAAAGAGGGACCACAGCATGTTTACCCAGGTGTTCTTGTATCCAACACCACATCTGACTCATAGTGCCTGCTCAGAAGTTGTTTGTGGAGGTAAATGGAATGTTTGAGCTAAAAAAACACTCACATTTTCTCAAATAAGATGTAACTAAATAGACCAATAAAGGCAAATGCTGCAGTCTGAGGAGGCGTGTTGGTCAGGACTGGACTTGGGCTGATTTGGCTGAGGATTTCCAGAAAGTTCTTTTCTCAGACAAGTGCACTTGCCGGTGACCTGCTCCACTGTGACGTGTGAAGCATTGTGGGTGCTGACAGCCCGTAGCCAGCACCTCCTCCACCTGCAAGTTCGACTTCCCCAGGAGCAAGCACTGAGCTGCCAGCCTCTCTCTGCCCGCTGCTCCTGAAATGCTGATCTCAGGAGCTGCTGTACTTCTCAGGTTGCTTCCACGTGCTCCCTGCACAGCCTGAGGAGCCTGTCAGTTCCCACCGGAGAGGAAGTCCTGTACTACTGAAGCCATCTCATAGACAGAAAGGGTGATTTTTCCTGCTCTGTCTACTGGGGAGTAATCTTTTTATATTACGCTGCCTCCATGAGGACCCCCAAAAGAAACCCCTCTGAAAACAAATGGGTCATTCTAGAGGGATTTCCAGTTCCTGGGATCATTCATTCATTCCACAAATATTTATTGAAACACCTACTCTACGTCAAGCTTTGTGATAAGCCTGCAATTGTGAGCAAAACAAACACAAACTCTGCGCTCATGGAGTTTGCAGCCTATTGAAAAAGATTATGAAATAGTTAAATATATAATCAGAAAATGTGAAAAATATCATGAAGGGAAAGGACAGTACCTATGAAAAGTTATTCAGAGGTAACTGATATTCTTGGAAATGTTGGTGTGTGGAGGTCAGGGAAGATTTTTCCTAGGAAGTAATAAGTGAAATATGAATTAAAATAGGTTTGGGAGTTGACTGGGGGATGGACTGGGGGTGGAGGACATTCCAGACAGAGGAAATGGCATGCTCAAAGATCTTCAAACCTCCTGAAGAGCTCCATCATCCGCACAGGCTCTCCCAGTTGGTAATTGGGGAGAGAAGGGTGATAAAGGTGGCCTTGAAATCCAGTCATGGCCTTGCTTGACCCTCGGATGCAGATGCAGGACATGTAATAGACTGCTTTCTCCCTTAACATCTTAGTCCCAGTACATTTTTTTTCATACTTTTCTCTCTTATAGCAAGCCCCACCCAACCCTACAAGTGTTTTGCATTGATGATGGTGAGAGCACCCGGATGTCATCCTGCCAGTTTGAAAACTCCATTCTTTCCCCTTTTCTTCTATAATAAGAAGGTTTCAGTCAGGTTTATTACTGTAAGTTGTTCAAGATCATAGTGATAACCTATTGCTTTTTCCTATTTTAGAATTAGTGCTGGATATTTAATATCAAAGTTTTATTTAACTAAAAGGCACAAGTTTTAAAAGGCAGAATCCACTTAAAAAGTAGACCTTCTATGACACCAAATGCATAAGAGACAAAAGAAAAATAAATTGACTTCATCAAAATGTAAAACTTTTGTGCCGCAAACAATATCAGCAAGAGAGTGAAAAGGCAACTCACAGAATGGGGGAAATTATTGGTAAATTGTATAAGTGGCCTGTATGCAAAATATGTAAAGAACTCTCCCAATTCATAATAAAAATATAGATGATACAAATTTAAAATGAGTAAAGAATTTGAACAGACAGGCCTCCAAATAAGACATGCAAATGGGGCTTCCCTGGTGGCTCAGTGGTAAAGATTCCACCTGCCAATGTAGGAAACATGCACTCGGTTCCTGGTCCAGGAAGATCCTACCTGCCATGGAGCAACAAACCCCCGAGCACCACAATTGCTGCCTGTGCTCTGGAGCCCGGGAGTTGCTACTGCTGGGCCCACGTGCCGCAACTCCTGAGGCCCACGCGCACTAGAGCCCGAGCTCTGCAGCGAGAGAAGCTGCTGGGACAGTAAGCCTGGGCGCGGCAACTAGATAGAAACGTGTGCAGCAACAAGGACCCAGCATGGCCAAAGTAAATAAATAAAATTAGTTTTGAAGAGATATACAGAGGGCCAATGAGCACACAAAAGATGTACAATGTCATTGTTCATTGTTGTTTAGTTGCTAAGTCACATCTGACTCTTTGAGACCCCATGGACTGCAACCCACCAGGCTCCCCTGTCCATGGGACTTTTCAGGCAAGAATACTGGAGTGGGATGCCATTTCCTTCTCCAGGGGACCTTCCCAACCCAGGGATTGAACCCGAGTCTCCTGCATTGCAGGCAGATTTTTTACTATCTGAGCCACCAGGGAAGCTGTTAGTCATTAGAAAAGTGCAAATTGAAACCACAAAGAGATATCACTTCACATCTACTAGGATGACTGTAATCAAAAAGACATAATAACAAGTGTTGGTGAGAGTGTGGAGAAATTGGAACACTAGCATACTATTGGTGGGGATGTAAAGATTCTTTGAACAACAGTCTGGCCGTTCCTCAAAATGTTAAACTTAGAGCTATCATACAACCAGCAATTCAACTCTAAAGTATATACACAAGAGAAATTAAAACAAATGTCTATATGGAAACTTATACATGAATATTCATAGCATTTCTCATAATAGCCCAAAAGGGGAAATAACCCATTGTCTCTTCCTAATGATAGGATAAATAAAATGTGTTTTACCTATAAAGTAGAATGTTATTCAGCAATTTAAAAAAGTGAAATACTGATACATATTACAACATGGATGAACCCTGGAAGCATTACACTAAGAGAAAGGACCACACATTGTACAGTTCCATTTATGTGTAATATCCAGAATAGGCCCATCTATAGGGACAAAAAGACTGCTGGTTCCCTCCTTAGGAGGGAATGAGAGGGACTGCTAAGGGGCATAAAGTTTCTTTTAGGGGCAAGGAAAATGTTGATTTAATGATAGTCCTACAACCCTGTTAAAATAGTAAAAAGAGAAAATAAAACATTGAATTGTGTACTTTAAATGGGTGGATTGTGGAGAATGTGAATTTATCTCTCAAAAATAGTAAGCTATGATACAGAGTCAATCAATATTGTCCGAGCCTGCTGTGCAAAGAAAATTTTACTCAGAGTCTGGCACTGTGCTCAGGTCAGGCAGAGAAAACTTCCTGAATGGAAAAGTGTAGCAATAATAATAGTTACTATTAACCGTAATAGCTAAAGTCGATATGATCTTTATAGTTAGCAAAGCACTCACATTTATGTGAGTAAATCCTTCCACTCATTAAACCATATGAGGGTGGCATCATTGTACACACCTGACATCTGAGGGAACTGAGTTCAGAGAGTTTAAGAATGGATGAGATCATCCAGACAGTAAATGCTAAGGCTGGGAACAGAGACCCGATCGACCTACCCCAAATGTTATGTCATTTCACTAAGCCTGAGAGGGCAGGAGCCTTGATCTGTCTTGTTACAGCGGGACCCCTAGTGCCTAGCAGGGTGAATGAATGAATGAATAAGTAGCAAACTGCTTCTCTTTGGACTCTGCCAACAGGTAATGCAAAGTGTGGCTCTAGCTTCTGGAGACCAAGGAGGACAAGTCAGAAGGTCCACTTGAAATATAACGATGCAGAGTGCTGACCAGCAGCCTGGTCGCCAGAAGTCACACTGACTCGATCCCTTTATAGCAAACAGGCAGGAATATCTCAGAACTGCAGGTTTTCACATTTCTGTGGGCTTTGTGTGTGCCCCTCAGCCAGCCAGTGCCCTATTGGAACCTTCCTCAGTAGCACATGGGTCAGCTCAGCCCCACTCTCCAGACTCCCAGCCTCTGGAATTCCCGGTCAGCATCTGCACCCCCAAGAGAGGCTGTATTCCTGAAGGCTGAAGTCTTCCCGTAGTCAGTCCGTACTGTCCAGAACATGGGATGGAATCCCACAAAGGAGGTACAATCCCCCTCCTTCTGTGTGTCTTTTCTTCATGGAACTTGAGTGGGTTGGAAAGCTTTACCCTTCTGCCTATGGCTGATGGTTGAGTTTGGTTGGTTGATATTTCAGATGGCAGTAGGAGAAGCAGCTAAGATACTCTGCTGAGGTTTTCCTTTCTCCGTGGACCAGATGTCTTTTTAGAAAGAGCCTTGGATTTGGAATCATACAGACCTGACTACAAAACCTTTTTCTGGTGTTAACTCTGGTGTCCTCTCTGAGCCCGAGTTTCTGATCTACCCATTGAAAGTCTCACAAGGCTGTAGTGAGGGAGGTAACTTACCCAAAACCCACAGTCAGTAAATGGAAGAGCTTGGATTTGATCCCAGGACTCGACTCCACCTTCACATGTGGTGGAATGAGATCACGGATAGGAAAGAGATATATCAAGTGCACGCTCAAGTGCTGGCTGTGATTACTGCTGACACTTCCTCCCGGAGCTGGACCTAGAAGGGATGGAAGTGAGCGGATGAGATTTGTGTTTCCCATTTGTCAGGGTGGAGCAGGTGCTCTGTGCCCTTACGAGGGTTTATGACTTGGAATTCTCCTCCTTGGCAGCCTGGTCAAGGTAAATGCTGGGCTGGGGCTGCGGGTGTAGTGAAGGTGCTGCCCGGGTAAGCATCTGCCTGCACATGTCCTCAGCCTGGCTCCTTTCGTAACCCTTCCATTTCACAACCGTCTCTGTGTCCAGGCCACTCCAGGAAGGGATGGGATGCTCACAAAGTGACCCTGTTTCCCACACACAGCCAGTCTGGGCTATTTAGGTCGAGAACACTTTTTGTTCCTTCGGCAGTTCCATCTGGAAGGTCACACAGAAAAGTGAATGACTTACTTTCCTTCTGAGGGTGATTCACCAAAAGGATGGCTGCTTCTCCCCAACCAGGGATGGGAAGTTTTATGTGATTGTGGAGTTAGAAGGGCCCAGATTTTGGAATCAGACAGCCCCCTGTTTAATCTTGGCCTCCCTGGTTATTTCTATATGATCGTCAATCATGCCACTTGACCTGTCTCTATTTCATTTTACATTTTTTCTAAAGTGAGGGCAGTGATACCTCCTTTTAGGGCTGTGAGGACTCTGCCAAGTAGTGTAATTATGTGGCTGGTCCTGAACAGGCCTCAGTAACCAGAAGGTCCTTTTTTTTTGCTGATTCTGACTCAGCTAAGTTCTCTGAGGTATATCAGGGAAGATTTAACTGTGCCTCAGACAAGTCTTTGAGTGAGAAGAAGGACTGGGAAGTGTTGGAAATATTAAAAACAAAAAAAGAAAAGAGCCAGATGGGGGTGTGTAAGATAGTAAGCATAAATAATAAGTAATAATAGTAATAGTCATTGCTTGTTTTGTTGTTCAGTTGCTCAGTCGTGTCCAACTCTTTGCAACCCCATGGACTGCAGCATGCCAGGTTTCCCTGTCCTTCACCATCTCCTGGAGCTTGCTCAAACTCATGTCCATTGAGTTGGTGATGCCATCCAACCATCTCATCCTCTGTCATCCTCTTCTCCTCCCTCCTTCAATCTTTCCCAGCATCAGGGTCTTTTCTAATGACTCAGTTCTTCACATCAGGTGGCCAAAGGTATTGGAGCTTCAGCTTCAGCATCAGTCCTTTCAATGAATATTCAGGGTTGATTTCCTTTAGGAATGACTAGTTTGATCTTGCAGTCCAGGGGACTCTCAAGAGTCTTGTCTAACACAATAGTTCAAAAGCATCAATTCTTTGGTGTTCAGTTTTCTTTATGGTCCAGCTCTCACATCCATACATGACTACTGGAAAAACTGCAGTTTAAGACTTCATGCCACCCCAGACCTCTGGGGAAGCATGTGAGTGGTAGAGAGGGTGGTGTCTTGGGCTGGCCTGGCCTGGAAGTTCTCTCTCCAGTCCACCTGCTCAGGAGGCAAGCTCAGCTTTCCTCTGGTTATTGAGCAAACATGGTTGAGGCAAGAAGTACAAGGCCTCCTTTGCCAGAAGCCCTGCCTCTCCAGCTCAGATGTGGGCGCTCTCTCTCAGCAGGCAGCCACTCTGTGTATTTAAAGGAAGTGGCAGGTACTCCAACTCTGCCCTTTTCCTGTGGAGGAAGTCTCCCCAGAGTGGAGTCTCCCCAGAGTGAAACATCCTTGAAAGGTATAGAAATTGGCACCATTGACAAAGTGCCTTCACTTCTATTATTCTGGAGATCTCATGCCACCTGAGACGCCCCGTTCCTCCCCATAGCTGGCACTTATCAGTTACCAAGTCCAACCAATCCCTCCTTTAAAGCTGAGCTTGTGTGGTCCCTCTGCTCCTTCCCCACTGCCACCACCCAGATTCGGGGGTCTGTACCTGCTCGCCTCACTTCCCAGCTCACTTCCCTGTTCTCCTCACTCCCCAGCTCAGCCCTGTTTCCCACCTGGAGCCACAGAGAACTTTCTAAAATAAAACTCTGCTCACGTGTCTCCTCTCTGCCCTTAGGACCAGGTCAGCCCCTCCACAGGGCGTGAGCCACCCACAGTCCCATCCTTGTCTCCTCAGACCTACTTCTCCTTATCTTGCCAGGCCCCGGCTCCACCTGGCTAGCCACAGGGCCAGGAGTGACCCCTGATGTCACACACCTGAGTCACCAGGGTAGGCGAAATGGCCCTGGAGGCATTTTTCCTCCCTGCCTCCCTCCTGCTGTCATCCCCTTGCCCGTACAAACACGTCCGCCTCGCCGGATGGCGTCATAGGTCTGGGTATACACACGCAGTAGTTTGTACCAAGGCCCCATGGCGGAGGATGAGGCGGGGAGTGATGAACGCCACCTGGTTTCACTTCAGAGAAAGAGGATTATGGTCTGCAGGAAGATGAAGCAGGGCTCAGCAGGAACCATAGGGGGTCGTCCTCAGGTCCCTTGGTTTCTAGCTGCCACGGGGCCTCCAAAGCCTCCCAAGTAAGACACAGACATGTCAGTTCAGTTCAGTTCAGTTGCTCAGTTGTGTCTGACTCTTTGCGACCCCATGAACTGCAGCATGCCAGGCCTCCCTGTCCATCACCAACACCCGGAGTTTACCCACACTCATGTCCACTGAGTCGGTGATGCCATCCAACCATCTCATCCTCTGTCGTCCCCTTCTCCTCCGGCCCTCAAATCTTTTCCAGAGTCAAGGTCAAATGAGTCAGCTCTTTGTATCAGGTGGCCAAAGTACTGGAGTTTCAGCTTCAACATCAGTCCTTCCAGTGAATACCCAGGACTGATCTCCTTTAGGATGGACTGGTTGGATCTCCTTGCAGTCCAAGGGACTCTCAAGTGTCTTCTCCAACACTACAGTTCAAAAGCATCAATTCTTCTGCACTCAGCTTTCTTTATAGTCGAACTCTCACATTCATACATGACTACTGGAAAAACCATAGCCTTGACTAGATGGACCTTTGTTGACAAAGTAATGTCTCTGCTTTTTAATATGCCGTCTAGGTTGGTCATAACTTTCCTTCCAAGGAGTAAGCGTCTTTTGATTTCATGGCTGCAATCACCATCTGCAGTGATTTTGGAGCCCCAAAAAATAAAGTCAACCACTGTTTCCCCATCTATTTGCCATGAAGTGATGGGACCGGATGCCATGATCTTAGTTTTCTGAATGTTGAACTTCAAGTCAACTTTTTCACTCTCCTCTTTCACTTTCATCAAGAGGCTCTTTAGTTCTTCACTTTCTGCCAGGTTAGGAACTGAAAGAAACAAAAGACAAGCCTTGGGGAATGTCTGCTTAAAGGGGATAAAGGGGATAAGACACAGAAGAGCAAGCAGGGAAGAGAGATGAAAGTAACAGCAGGAGAAAAAAACCAAAGTACACTTACTTGCGTTATAGATCACAGCGAGTGTTTATGTTCCTTATCTCTTATCATATATAAACACACATGTGCACAACCTACAGACATATCCAAAAAAAACCTGCAGAATCCAGTGGTGGAAGTGAGCCAAGTACTGTTATTACTGCCAGTTCACAGATGTGAAGAGGGTCAAGGATATGCACCATGTGTAACAGCTAATAAACAACAGAACTGAGGGGGAGGGGAGACTCCCTTGGTGATCCAGTGGTAAGACTCTGTGCTCCCAGTTCAGGAGGCCCGTGTTCGATCCCTGGTCAGGGAACTAGATTCCACATGATGCAACTAAGTATTCACATGCTACAACTAAAAGCTCCTGCATGCCACAACTAAGACCTGGTGCAGCCAAAAATGTAAATAAATATTTAAAAAACTAAAATAAACAACATAACTGGTACGGGAATCTTTGTATGTCATAGACCCAGCCTCCTTAATCTTGGAAGCCATAGAAGTACACCAGTCAGGGAGGGGTCTGCAGTGTCAATCTGGCATTGACTTAAGGAGAGCACTGTTAATCTGGCCTGTGGAAGCCCTGTAGGAGCAGGGTGAGTGGGAGTGGGCACCCAAATTGAGGCCTGGGGGGTTTGCAATTGAGGGTGGGTAATGAGGAAGTGGGAGAGTCTGGACTAGACCCTTGTTGGAGAAGTTTGTGAGGAGGGAAAGGGGAACCAGGAAGCCTTGGGAGCAGGCTTCTGCTCCCAAGCATGCCTTCTGCCCATTTCTGCCTTTCTGCCCTCTCTCTATCTGGTGTCTTTCTCTCCTGTCCCCCAACATACCATCTGTCCCTGCTCTTCCCCTGCCCACTGCCTCTCCCTCTTTTTCCCCCTCAGTCCATCTCTCTGTCTCCATCTCTCTCCCCAATTTCCCATGGATCCTTTCCTGTTGCTAGGGCCCATCCTGTGTTCTCCTGGCTCCATTCCTTTCTTCTCTTTTTCCTCTACCCTTTGCTCAACTACCTACAACTGGAAATCTAAGACACTTTTAGTACTAGGTTTACTTATTGAATCAGGTTTATGCTACTGTTGCTGCTTTAAAAAAGCAGGAGAGCTGAAATGTTTTTTCCTTTCTTTCTAAACAAGAAAAACTCTCCAAAAGGGAGGTACTCTAAAAATATCATCCTTGATGAAACTTTTATGGGAAAACCAGTGCTCTCAAGATGAGAAAGGCAGGCTCCTCATCTCTGTGGGAAGATGCCAGGGTCAGAAGAGGATTTCTGGATGGCACAGGAGAGAGAGGATGTTTTCCCACTTTTGCTCTGAGTGAGACAGTCACTCGTGAGCTCGGCTCCGTGATGAGATCACTCAGCATGCCTAGCAAGGTACTAAAAAATAATTGCCATCAATGAAGACATGCAAATAAATCAATCGGCCTGGCAGAAAAAATTTGAGTATGTCTGCAAAACATGCAGGTAAAGCATCCCTCCAGCTCCTGTGCTGTGGGGACAATGATGCTTGACCCACCCCGTGTGTAATAGATGGGGCCAGAGCCCTTCTGCACACACACTGGGGGTGGGTACCAGACACCATCTGCTCCATGGGGACTTGTTCAGGGCTGTGCTGTTGTGGGGATACTGTCAGTAACAGTGGCTTTCAATAGCCCCTTCAGGCTACTTACACCCCTGTCAGAGGGCATCTTGGAACTCTTATATGCTTTCACATGGACTTAAGCATCTGGTCAAAGAGCAGCTCCAAGGGATTCCAAGCCCTTGGAGAAGAAATGAGCACCATCCTCTCCTGGCCAATCACTGCTATAGAGTGACTATTTTAAAATTTTATTTATTTTTAATTGGGGGATAATTGCTTTACAATATAGTGTTGGTTTCTGCATACACTGATGTGACTCAGCCATAGATGCCTATGGAGAGAACATAAGTCCTCTCCCTCTGAACCTCCCTCCCACCTCCCTCATGTAGTGCATCTTTTTACTGCCTTCTGCCTGAAGTCCTGAAATCACCTTTACTGATACCAAATAAAGTTAGTCACTTTCGTGACACAGCTGACAGAGCGATAAGACGTTTCCCATCATCTAATAGGGAAAAAGAAAATGCCTCGGTTTGACTTTCAATTTATTTCCTAAGACCAGATTCTTTCATCAGTGAATCATTTTGCTGACTTCCTTCCAAAAGACCTGAGACAATGGTTGGCACTTTGGGGCGTGCTCATGGAAGGTAGCAGGCTGGCTGCTCCCCAAGCCACTCACAGGACAGAGAAGGGAGACTGGGACACATACGCAGGTCAACTTGAGACTGGGTGCTCTGAAAGAAGGAAGGAAGGGCTGAATTACAGAGCCTGGGGTCTTACTCTAAAGGTGGGAGGCTGTGGAGAAAGGAGAGAAGGAGGTGAAAGAAGAAGGAAGGAAGAAGAGGAGCAGAGGGAAGAATAAAATCCTCGTCCTTTCCTGGATGTCTGCTTCTAGGTATGCTGTCTGAAGGATGTCCTGTCTCTTTACAGACTTACCTTGAAAGATGCAATGCAGATGAGGCATGTACCTGGGAAGACCTGCTTGGTCCTGGGTCTGAGTCCACTGCTCCTGCCAATCTGTTCGGTTGAATTTTCGCTTCTGTCTCAGGATCATTCTGAGTTGGGATTTCCTTAGAAGCCTACCCTGAGACAGAATACCAAAGCTAGGAAAGTTGAACAAGGAAGGGAAGGCAGCCAATAAAAGTGTGGCAACTGGAGCTCCCTCCCTTCAGGGGAAGCGACACTGGGAGCCGGTGTAGAACATGCACTCTGCAGTTGTCCTGCCAAAGGAGCAAGGGAAGTGAGCTCTTTAGTCACTGGCCCCTTTCAACCGTTGGTTGGGTGCTGCTCCCGGGGAGAGGGAGGGGAGATTATTCATTCCCAGCACCTGGCCTGCTCCAGGTGGGCTCAGCAGCTGGAGAAAGCCTCCAGGCACAGGGCCAGGTGTCGCAGTTGGAAGTCAGCTGGCACGCACAGAGAAAGAAAGGTAGAGGCATACAGGTGGGACATCCACAGCTTTTGCCAACGTTACCACAGCATATAAATGGCCCAAAGCTGACCGTAGCGTCCCCAGCCCAGTTAGGACTGAGAAGTGTTTTGCACCGCATCCACTGATGCAACTGTTTTGAACTTTTAGTCAGGGTTCAGAAGCATCTTTGATCTTGAGTGTCTCCAGAATAAATGAGGAAAAACAAAGAAGACATTTAAAAGGAGACTAGAGAAGAGAATAGGGAGGACAGAGAAAAGCAAAAAGTATGTAACCCACAAAAAAGTAAGCATGAAATACATACCAGCAGAACTCCCAAGAGACCTGGAGTAGGCCACACAGGAGACGCAGCTGATAAACATTTGGGAAGGTGACCCAAGAAACAAACGTGAACAGAGAGTTTTCTGAGTAGATCGTGAAAGGATTCTAGGCAGCATTCAGCTGAGGACATTTATCTTTCTTTTTCTGGCTAAATCCAAGAAGATCTATAAAGGTCTATTTTAAAGAGAGATACACCTCCAGTATGGGGCTTCCCTGGTGGCTCAGTGATAAAGAATCCACCTACAATGCAGGAAATGCAGGTTTAATCCCTAGTTTGGGAAAATCCCATGGAGAATGAGATGGCTACCCACTCCAGTATTCTTGCCTGGAAAATCCCATGAGCAGAGGAGCCTGGCGGGCTACAATCTATAGGGTCATAAAGAGTCAGACACAGCTTAGCGACTTAGTAGACACGTGTACCTCCAATATATCCATAGTGAGACAATAAGCAATATAGACATTGTTACAGTAATGGAAGCACAACACCCCTTAGGGTTGAGCAGTCTGGGCAGCAGCATTTCAACTCAGAGTGCCCAGTGTGACTCAGACTAGCAGTGGCTCCAGGGACTCAGATCACTGTGGGTCCTTGATGTATCAATAACATATCATCACAAAGAGGGGTCTGGGTGGGTCAGCATCGTTACTACCACCAGTTTTTCCTTATCTGAAGATTCTGGGAATTGGATTTGATAACATAAAATGATATGAAATGGAACTCTTCCTATCGATTCAAAATTTTGGCACAGTACGAAGTACTCAAAGCTCTAGAGAGGTGCTAAACATATCCATTCAGGACTTCTCAAGGGTTAACAAAAGTAGGTTTAGAAACCATTAACCCAAATGGGATTATATGGAAAACGAGAGTTTGGTAAGCGGCTCTCTAGGAGAGTCACTGAAGTAAGTTGTCAGTTAAGCTGGGAGAGCTGTGATGTTTCTCTTCCCTTTCCCATCACTCCCAAACTAAGTGAAGAGAAACTGATGGAATTGAGATTGCAGGAAAGAGGGCTGGTATCTAACAGTCCTGATGAGCTGCAGAAACTGTGGGTCTATCTTGAGAGTCATTGGGAGAAAGTGATGTTTGTTCCCTTGGAATTTGGAGGTGTGTTTGGACATAGAGAATAGCACCCTTACCTGCTTTACCTGCCTCTAAATTTGGAAGGCAAAGGGGTGGCTGAAAGTCACCTACTCAGGCAGGATAACAAGAGTGAGCAGGAAAAAAGACAACTTTAGTGTGAAAAGAAAGCATGATTTTCTTTTGGGCTTGGGAAGATAATTAAACTTGAGATCAACTGGAACTGTCAGGGAGGATGACCTACTAGTTAAGAGGTGACAAAAGCCTGCAGAGTGGGTTGTTGGGGGAAGTTGCTAAGAGTATTGCAACATATTGACCAGAGAGTGCATCTCCCTAGTTAGAGAACCTGTAGTGGAGCTAGTCTTTCAACACTGCCAGAAGGTGTCAGTCCTCAAGAGAAAGGCATCTGCAGGACAGGTAAGACTATAGACACTTTTTACCCCTGCCCAACCCCGGAGGAATCTACATCAGGAAGTGGGGAGGAAGTGAAGAAAGAGGGAAGGAATACAGCATTCCTCTCCTTCCCACTGATGATCCCAAGCCACAGGACCAACCTGAGCTTAGAGGAAGGAAAGTAGGCGTGAGACACCTGCAACTGGGTGTGTTTCAAGCTTTTTTTGTTTGTTTTTGTTTTTTAAAATTTTACCAATTAATCATTTGGGGCTTTATTTATTTTGTTTTTTTTTTCCCTTGAAATTCTTTTTTAATCTATTGTATTTGTTTCCCAGTCTTCACTTCCTCTTTATTCCGAACAAGACTTCACCCCTCAATTCCTGCTATTTTCTGGAAGAATCTTATTCACCCTAACTTTTTTATTTATAAAAATTGAGGTATAGTTGGCATACAATAATATATGTTTCAAATATATAACATAGTGATTCACAGTTTTTGTTTTTTTTTTTGATTCACAGTTTTTGAAGGTTGTATTTCATTTATAGTTATTATGAAAAATAGCCTATATTCCCTGTGTTGTGTATCTTTGTAGCTTATTCATTTTTTACATAGCAGTTTGTACCTCTTAACCTCCTACCTCTATCTTGCTCCTCCCCACACCCTCTCCCCACTGGTAATCGCTAACTTGTTCTCTATACCTGTGAGTCTGTTTCTTTTCTCTGATGTTTACTAGTTTATTTTTTATGTTCCACATGTAAGTGATATCACACAGTATTTGTCTGACTTATTTCACTGAGCATAATACCCTCCAAGTCCATCTATTTTGTTGCAAATTTCAAATTTTCACTCTTTTTTATGACTGAATAGTATTTCACACACACACACACACTCATAACAACTTATCTTCTGTATCCATTCATTTTGTTGATAGGCACTTAGGCTGCTTCCATATCTTGGCAAGTGTAAATAATGCTGCTATGGACATTGGACAAGTCCTTTCAAGTAATTGTTTTGTTTTAAAATACCCAGGAGTGGAATTTCTGGGCCATATGATACTTCTAGGTTTTTTTTGAGAAGCCACCACACTGCTTTCCTAGTGGCTACACCAATTTATGTTCCCAACAACAATGCACAAGGGTTTCCTTTTCTCTACATCCTTGCCAACCTTTGTTATTTGTGGTCTTTTTGATAATAGACTCCCTGATAGCTCAGTTGGTAAAGAATCCCCCTGCATTGCAGGAGACCAGTTCAATTCCTGGGTTGGGAAGATCCACCGGAAAAGGCATAGACTGCCCAATACAGTATTCTTGGGCTTCCCTTGTGGCTAAGCTGGTAAAGAATCCACCTGCCATGCGGGAGACCTGGGTTCTGTCCTTGGGTTGGGATGATCCCCTGGAGAAGGGAAAGGCTACCCACTCCAGTAGTCTGGCCTGGAGAATTCCATGGACTGTATAGTCCAGGGGTCGCAAAGAATCGGAGATGACTGAGTGACTTTCACTTTCAGTTTTCATTCTGATGAAAAGTGGGAAGATACTTGAGGTGTGAAGTGTGAGGTGATATCTCATCATGGTTTTAATTTGCATCTCTCTGATGATATGATTTTGAGCATCCTTTCATCTGCCTGTTGATAATCTGTATGTCTTCTTTGGAAAAATACATATTCAGGTTTTCTGCTCATTTTTAAAATTGAGTTGTTTGTGTTCTTGGTGCTGAGTTGTATGAGCTGTTTATATATTTTGGATATTAACTCCTTGTCAGTTATAACCTTTGAATGCTTCCAGTTTTAAATTAGACTGAACTCTTTAAATAGGCAAAAGTGACCAGAAAGCCATGAAAGGAAGGCACTATGGTTAAAGGATAAGAGAAAAACTAAGCTGTATTTTGTTTGTACAACTACTGAATTCACCCCATTCAATAAACTGGTTTACAGAAGTTAGCACCAGATCTATACCAATGATAAAGTTACACTTTATGATTGGTGTGTACACACACATATATGCATGTGTGGCGTGTGTGTGTGTGTGTTTATAAACACTGTGCATAGCTCATCCCATAGTGTGGGTTTATTTGTTAGCACCAAATAGTTTGCTATCTTTAATTTTTGGTCCTTGGTAAAAAAAAAAAAAAAATCCTTCTAGGTATCACTAAGGAGGAGGACCTCAGCCAGGTAAGGACAATCCCTGTTTGGGGGCTTCAAGTGGGCAGAGTAGGTTCAGAGCAGTCCTGAATGAGCTGCTGGGTAGATGTGGGTGCAAACTGTGTCTCTTTGGTGTCTATGGGAGGAAAGGTCAAGGGAGCCTTAGGCAGCAGCTTTGGTTGACTTACGTTCCTCCTGGGGAAGGAAAAGCCCATATCTTTATTCTGACTCCTTGATTAATCAAATTCAAAGAATTTGTCTCTGCAAGAATCCAGGTGAACTTGATTCCCCTGAATCCTGACCTTGTCTGGTCTCCCTACCCCATTCCCATTTTATCCTTGGACAGCTATCCTTTCTTCTATCTAGAGAAGTGGTTCTCACATGAGAAATCATTAACTTTTCACTGATATTTAAAAAATATACCAATGCCAAGGTCTTATTCCCAAGTAAGTCTAGAGGTGGGGTCTGGGCACTAGTATTAATCCAGAAGCTCCTCTGATGATTCTTGGGTTTAGTTAAGGCCTAGAAAATTGAGAAGGATATTCAGCAGAGGTTGAGTGTGCTCAGTTATTGTAGACAGCGGAGGCAAAGTTCCGTGGAGAGCTTGGCTTGGCTCCAGGCTGACGCTGGTGGGCTTGGCCACGTGAAGTTCATTCATTCATTCATTATCAGATATTAGTTGGCCATCTACTAGGTACCCTGTGCTGTGGATACAACAGTGAACACAACAGACCAAATCTGCTTCCCTTGTGGAGCTTACATTCTACTAGAGAGGGCTTTCCTGATTGGGAAACGGGTGAGACCCAGGGAAGTCCCTTTCTGGCTCTCAGATGAGTGAGATTGGGAAGCAGCATCAGAGCGCTAACAGCCCACCTGGTTTCATACAGCCCATTCACAGCTGGCTGTACCCTCACACAGCTGATCCCATCACACTGACGTCATGTTGTGTCCAGGCTGAGGCGGTTCCAAAGGCTCTGAGTGGTGGGAGAGCCTGTGACTTGATATCCAGACTCCACATGTTCTCTTCCCGCTTCGGTCCACTGACCCAAGGATTACGCGTGATGGCATAATCCTACAGTTGTGGGATGTCCTTGCTGATGGTAGTGTTGAGCATCTCCATTTTCAGTTTAATTTAGTATCATATGAGGAGTTTGAGGCTGAGCCAACCTTTGCACTTGAATCTGCCAATCCCTGATCTAGGCAGGGTTCTCTCCTCTCTCTCACTCAGGCAATAGTCAAGTTGACCTTCTTGAGAACAGAGGAAAGAAATTCTAGGAACCTGCTGTGGGTCCTTCTTTGCCAGGCTTAATGACTTGACAAATCCCTTCTACTTTTCTTTCTCAGGATGAGGGGCCATGCTATGCTTTGAGAGACTGGGATCAGAGGCAACTTTGACCCACAAGCCAAGCCTAATTGCTCTTATGACCACCTGATCTGCAAAATGTGTTTCTGGTAGGAAGCATAATTAGAGCCTGTGAGCCTTGGAGGGCTGATAAAGTGGAGGCTAAGTGCTGAGCAGATGGAACAAATGTGGAGCAGTGTCTTCACAGCCCAGCGTTGCCCATGAGTCTTGAAAGTGTGGAACAGATAAGAAGGAAGAGCAGCCTGTCTTTAGGGTGATGTCATGGCCAGGTGGTCCTAGCACAGAAGAGCCTCTAGGTTTGCTTCTGCTCTACTTGCAAGGAGGCCCACTGCTGAGTGATCCCATTCTCATTTCCCGAGTCCTCATTACCTAGCTATTTGCCCCAACACCTGCCCCTTCTCTTTCTCCTCTTCCCTGGATTGTACTCATGTCCAGAGCTTTGAGGCTGGAGTCCTGGCAGCATCTGCACCTTTGGTGACCAAGAGGTGGCTGAACCCCCAGACCACTCTGCCTAGCACCTGGGAGCACAGATTCTACCCACCTCAGACTCCTTCAGATGCTCCCTTGGGTCCTGAATACTCGTTGGGGGCAGGAAGAACTGTGTGAAGAAGGGAGCATCAATGAGAAATCAGTCAGTTCAGTCACTCAGTCATGTCTGACTCTTTGCAACCCCATGGACTGCAGCATGCCAGGCTTCCCTGTCCATCACCAACTCCCAGAGTTTACTCAAACTCATGTCCATTGAGTCAGTGATGCCATTCAACTGTCTCATCCTCTGTCGTCCCCTTCTCCTCTAGCCTTCAATCTTTTTCCTAGCACCAGGATCTTTTCAAATGAGCCAGCTCTTCGCATCAGGTGGCTAAAGTATTGGGGTCTCAGATTCAATGAGAAATATGTGAACCTAAAACTTTACCCTGAACCAAGCAACTGTCTTTTTATCCCATTGCTTAAGCTTTCAGGGATGGTTGTCTTTTATTGATGCTTACTATGTGTCAGGTATTGTGCTAGAGGCTCCAAATGTATTATCTCATTGAACCCTCATAATGGGCCTATGAGAGAGGTCTTATTTTCCCATTTTACACTTGAGGAAACTGGGGCATAGAAATTTCAACTTTCCCAAGATCGTATCACTGGCAGGCGCTGGATTCTCCAAAGCCCATGTGTCCGTGCTGAGTGGTCTGGGTGTTGGATAAACTGTCCTGATGGAAAGACTCAGGAATTCAAGCCCAGGTGATGTCATCAGCCCCAAGGATAACAGAAGGAATGTGGTGGCAAACAGATGGTTTCCAAACTGCTCCCTGAGCAGTGAGCTGGGTCGTATCTAACCACATGAGCCAGAGGGATGCAAATGGAGCGGGAGGGAGGGAGATGGGAAAGAGATTTCAGCCTGGAGGAGGAGCATTCAGAATCTAGGCCAGGAATTGGGGCCTTGGCCACAGGCTGAGAAGCAGAGCAGGGCCCCTGGCCCAGGGAGGAGGTGTGGCCCTACATGGGAATTAAGGAGAGGAAATGGCAGGCAGAGGCTCGGGCTTGGGAGTATGCCCATATAGAGGAAGAGGCATGGAGGGCGTGCTATGTGAGGGTATGGAGGATACACACATGCCCATATTGCTCTGTAGTCTAGAGGCTCCTGACACAAAAGGAAACCTGAAACAGGGGGCATGAGGGTTGCCACTACTTGGCAGACCCAGATCCAAAGCTGAGTTAGCAACTGTCTCTGAAGCTCTGTAAGTTGGAGGCCCTGATGCCACTGATAAATGTCCTGCTTCACTCTGGGCAAACTCAGGACCTGGGGTAGCATGGGGCTGCCCAGCTTGAGAAGCTGAGGAAGGTGGGCCTGAGACAACGAGCAGGCCTTTCCCTCTAAGATCCCCAAAGAAGGTTCTCTGAAATTCTACCTCATTCCTACCTAAATGATAAAGCTCCTCTGCTCCTGGCAGATTAGAAAGTAAGATGGTAAGCAACCTAAACACAGCCCAGGCTATCTTAGTTGACACAGCGAAGACAAAGATTTTTAATTCATATTGTTTTATTGCCTGAGAATGACATAAATTTCTTTATTTTATGGTGGGAAGTGGCTGGTAACCCAAATGGGATTAGCATAAAATAAAATCATAACTGATTGATATCAAGTAATTGCTATAAATCAAGCATAATAAAACTCCATGAATTAGATACTATAATTTTTCCTTTTTACTCATGAGGAAACTGAGGTTCAGAAAGTTAACAATCAGGTCAAAATGATACAGCTCATGAATATAAATTTGAGAACTTGAACCCAGGCATAAGTCTACACTCATAACCACAGTGTAATACTATTATTCTCCTGACGCTGCAAGCCCCAGGGTAGGGTCTCATTCATAGTAAGTCACAGGTATTATATACTGAATGAATGAATAGATGGATGAATATACTCTCAAAATATACTATTCAGACCCTGAGGCCCAAATAGTTCCAGAAGGAGATAGAGTTGAAAGAAAACCTAGGAGTGAGGCCCCCATCACATCCGAATTCACTGGGAAGATGTCCTAAGATGAGGCCTGAGTTCACATGTCTATTAGCTCCTAGTGAAATGAGGTCCCTGGCCACTCTATGTCCTTTATGTTTCTTGGGTATAATTCTTTAAGAGAACAGAGGCTTCATCATTCTCAGAAACTGCAATGTTATCTACATGATATTTCAAATCTTGTTTTCAAAGACCCATATTGTCAAATATGAGTGCAAAAACTGAGACCCCCATCTGAGTTTTAGAAGCACATATTTGGTTCTAGAATGGGCAAAGCAGAGGAACCAAGGCCTGGATAAACTTGAGCCTGAAGGATCCATTCTCTTCCTAGAGGTGAGATTCTGTGCTCAGACACAGCATTGCCGGAATGGTCAGCACCCAGGACATGGAAGATAAAGAACGGCGGGGATCCAGGTAGTGACTGAACCCTAAGACAAGATATCAGGACCCAGTCCTTAAAAGGGGTGGGTGAGTACATGCAGAGTCTGGGATTTAGAGTGGTGGCGAAGTATTAATACCAAGCAGACGTCTCAGGTGGCTCAGTGGTAAAGAATCTGCCTGCCAATGCAGGAGACACAGGATACGTGGGATTTGATCTCTCAGTTGGGAAGATCCCCTGGAGAAGGCAATGGTAGCTCACTTCAGTTATTGCCTGAAGAGTCACATGGACAGAGGAGCCTGGCGGGCCACAGTTTTGTTGTTATTGCTCAGTTTCAACCCCATGGAGGCAGCACGCCAAGCTTCCCTGTCCTTCACTATCTCCCAGTTTGCTCAAACTCATGTGCATTGACTTCCCTCATAGCTCAGTCAGTAGAGAATCTGCCTGCAAGGCAGGAGACCCAGGTTTGATTCCTGGGTCAGGAAGATCCTCTGGAGAAGGAAATGGCAACCCACTCCAGTATTCTTGCCTGGAGAATCCATGGATGGAGGAGTCTGGCAGGCTACAGTCCATGGGATCGCGAGAGTTGGACACAACTTAGCGACTAAACCACCACTACCATGTGTGTTGAATCGATGATGCCATCCAACAGTCTCATCCTCCATCACCCCCTTCTCCTGCCTTCAATCTTTCCCAGCATCAGAGTCTTTTCCAACGAGTTGGCTCTTTGCATCAGGTGGCCAAAGTATTGGAGCTGCAGCATCAGTCTTTTCAATGAATATTCAGAGTTGATTTCCTTTAGGATTGATTGGTTTGATATCCTTATTGTCCAAAGGACTCTCAAGAGTCTTCTCCAACACCAGAGTTTGAAAGCATCAATTTCTTCAGCTCTCAGCCTGCTTTAGGTCCAATCCTCACACCCACACATGACTACTAGAAAAACCATGGTTTGACTCTGCAGACCTTTGTTGTCAAGGTGATGTCTCTGCTTTTTAATATACTAAGTTTGTCATAGCTTTTCTTCCAAAGAGCAAGAGTCTTTTACTCTCATGGCTGCAGTCACTATCTATAGTGATTTTGGAACCCAAGATTTTGGGCCACATTTTATGGGGTCACAAAGAGTCAGATAAGACTGAGTTACTGGGCATGCACACATGGAGTGTCAGGCAGTGTAACTGATCCAGGGCTTTGGGAGGGAACCAGGTAAAGCTAAGTCTTGCGGACAGCTACAGCATGGTGGTCAAAGGAGAGAGAAGCACTTTGAGGCAGTGTGGTATCACGATTAAGTACATTTGTTTTTTGCCCCATGCTGGGTTCCCCAGTAGCTCAGCTGGAATTAGCCTGCAACACAGAAGACCCTGGTTTGATTCCTGGGTTGGGAAGATCCCCTGGAGAAGGGAATGGCTACCCACTCCAGAATTCTTGCCCGGAGAACTCCATGGACAGAGGAGTCTGGCAGTCTACAGCCATGGAGTCGCAAAGAGTCAGACACAACTGACTAACGCTATACAGAACACAATCCCTAACCCTTCCTCCGATGGCTCCAGACAAACTTCAATGCCCAGAGCTGGCAGCCCAGCTCCTAACTTTTAAAATTACTTTCCATACAGCACCGTGTGGGGCACACTTGCCTTGCCCACCTGCTTTCCTCCAGGCTGCTTCAGAGGGAAGGTCACTTTTTTGGTCTTCCTCTTTACCTTACATTCTCTACTCACTCTGGGTCTACTCCCTTCCCCTCCCCACCCACACCCATCATTGTCAAGGACTGAGACTGCTTCAAGTTCAGTGTAGAATGGCAAGTATCAGAGAAAATCACAAGTGCCTCCAAGTGTCTCAGAGGCAGATCTATCTTTTGAGATCCTCTTTCTTTCCCTTCTTTCACTATGCTAAATGCAGAATCTTGGTTTCCTTGCAACTTATGCAGCACTGGATTATTTGTTTGGAAACATAACATCTTGTCACATCTATTCTTCCCACCCTTTCCTCTTCTTCCTCTTGGTGTCCAGATTACCCACATAAGGCTCCTGTCTAAGTTTGTTGATGTTTTTCAGCCACTAAGTCAGGTCCCACTCTTTGCAACCCCATGAACTGCAGCACACAAGGCTTCCCTGTCCTTCACCATCTCCCAGAATTTGCTCAAACTCACGTCCATTGAGTCAGTGATGCCATCCAACCATCTCATCCTCTGTTGCTCCCTTCTCCTCCTGCCCTCAGTCTTTCCCAGTATCAGGGTCTTTTCCAGTGAGTCGGCCCTCTGCACCAGGTAGCCAAAGTATTGGAGCTTCAGCTTCAGCATCAGTCCTTCCAATGAATATTCAGAGCTGATTTCCTTTAGGATTGACTGGTTTGATATTCTTGCTTTCCTGTCTAGGTTGGGCAAGGTAAAACGCAGGCCAGCCAACTGTGGGAGTGAAAATTACAACAAGGAGCTAAAGAATTTGCAAGCCCAGGATTTTTTTGTTCTGTTTTGTTTTACAACTAATCACCCTGACTTGATTAGCTGATTTGCTAATGCCAGTACAGTCAGCATGGTTAATTATAGACGGTGCTATACAGGTCAGGACACATGCACGTAAGCAAGGTATTGGGGCAGTGGCTCTACTTGAGATCTGTTCTTGATACCAAATCCTAGGGTTAGTTTCTTAGGATTTTTATTGAGCACTGATTTTAGCATAGTTTTTTGGCGGGGGTTGGGGGGTGGGTGGGTTGGGGGTTATCCCTTATTTCTGAGAGTCACTTTCTAACCTCAGAGATGTCCAGTGGAATTTATGGGATCCAAAGTACTTAGAAGAAGGCATAATACATTCTATGAATCTAGTCAATTAGTGAATTTGTGACTAGTGAATTAACTTCATTCACTTCAAAATTCAATAAGGCCTAATCTCAACAAAAAGGCCTCTATTGTGGGAGAGTGGGGATCTTGTAAAACCTCCCTATTCTGGCTTAGACTTTTCATCAAGTGTGTGCATGCATGCTCAGTCCTGTCTGACTCTTTGGGACTCCACAGACTGTAGACCACCAGGCTCCTCTGTCCATGGGATTATCTCAGCAAGAATACTGGAGTGGGTTGCCATTTCCTCCTCCAAGGGATCTTTCTGACTCAGGGATCAAACCCATGTCTCCTGAGGCTCCTGCATTGGCAGGTGGATTCTTTACCACTGAGCCACCACCAGGAGAGCCCTTTCATCAGGTAGATGTAGTTAAAGAACATATGCAGTTTGGGTCACAATGTCCAGATCCAGGCCTTGCAATGGTGCCCTCAGAGACCTGGGTAAGACAGATGCCTGACTTATATCAGCACAAAGAGACTCAGGGCTGCCTGCTGTTCAGCCTGGTTCTGGCTTGACCCACTTTTAAAGACTCTCTGGCTCCTGTGTATCTCTCTCCCTTTCACACAAATATACATATAAATACACATACCTCAGGCTACCAACTCCCATCACCAGAACCATATTCCTCACATTTTCTTTCTTCACAACCTGTAAAGAAGATTGAGAAAAGAACTTCTAAATATTTTTTTCTTCTCACATGTCCTCCCCACCCCACGGTCCCTGCCACCCTCCAACTTTCTCTCTCTCCCTGCCTAGTTCTAAAGCAACGGCAGAGAGATGCAGTTGTATTGTGTGCCTGGAAGGAGAGCAGATGTTTGTGGACAGCTCATGCTCCCCTAGAATCCCTCCCACTTCTACAGCTGTGCAATCCCCCCTACCCCTGCCATCAAGAGCCCCGGGGAGTCCTTGCACACAGCAACCCCCCTCTCCAATTCCCTTCCTCCCCAGACTGCTACGATAGCACTTTGCATGTGTACCTATGGAAAAACAGATCACTTTAGGTTACAATTATTTACAAGTGTTGTGAGAGCTCTTCAAAGGAGCGTAATTGAATTTGTAGGTCAGAGTGGAAATGTGGATGACAGATTGGGAGAGGGTGGGGACGGAATTAGGGCAAGGGAGGCTTGTCAGAGTGGAATGACTGAACAGTTGGGGTGAGGGAGTGTGCCTCTGGCCTCGGGGCTCAACCCCACTCCCTCTTGGGAAGGATGGGTGGAGAGAGTTCCCGCTGCCTCAGGGATTCCCAGGGCCTGCTGGATTTGCACACCAAGTTCTGAGACCCAGGAAAGGCCACCCCTGATTTGGGCTTTCTTACATGTCCCCTGCAACCCCCAGGCATCACCACCCTGGGGGCCATCTCCTCTGCTACTAGCTCTCTGTCAGGACCACCGTCCCCTTACCAAGGCTGACGGCTCAGGACCAAAGTACTTTCTCTTTGTCTAGCAGATGCCAAGCCTAGAGCCAAGGTAAGGTCTTACCCCTTCTGGGTACATGCCTGCCTTGTGAAGCTCTGTGGAGACATAATGCTCTAACTCAAAGGCTTAGCTCAGTGGGAAAACCCCATATTTGTAATCCACAGGCATTTACAGAATACCTACCCTAATCCGAGCCCTGGATTAAGAACTTCCCCACCCATTATTCCATTTGATGTGGCAATCCTAGGTAAGTCTAACTATCCCCATTTTTAGAGGAAGAAGCCAAAATTCAAACATAAATTAAATGAATTACCCAGGGATACAGAGCTAGCAAGCGGAAGAGACAGGATTAAAATTTGTGTCTGTCAGACCTCAAGTCAGAAGTTCAGATTCCTTCCCCTGGCCACATGGCAGCCTTGTCTCTCCCCCAGGCTGCATGCGGGCAGGGTACCCACAAGGGACAGGCACCCCATCAGCATGGGCCTCTCTTAGGAACATGGACCCAGGCGACAATCACACACAAGTCTGGAAGTGTGCTCTGCATCATATGGCAGGGAATTCCAAGGTCTGGCTACTTAGAGAATGCTCTAGAATGGGACTGATGGGCCCTGGAAAGGTACATTCCTTTAGCCCTGCAGTCTTCTTCTCCTATTGGGAGGGGCACAGCCAGAGAAGGACTAGGATTTGACCCTCTAAAATGCAAGACCCAGAGGGATCGGGTGGAGCGGGAGGTGGGAGGGGGGCTCGGGATGGGAAATACACGTAAATCCATGGCTGATTCATGTCAATGTATGGCAAAAACCACTACAATATTGTAAAGTAATTAGCCTCTAACTAATAAAAATAAATGGAAAAATAAATAAATAAATAAAATGCAAGATTCCGGGCAGGGGCCCCTCTCGCTTGGGTCTAAGTGTGCTACTGTTTAAGGATGAAAGGTGTTTTTTTTTGGCACTTTCTACACTATTGCCTCTCATATGCTTTTTTTTTTTGACGCGTGAAGATATTAGTTGCTCAGTCATGTCTAACTCTTTGTGACCCCATAGACTGTAGCCCACCAGGCTCCTCTGTCCATGGAATTCTCCAGGCAATAATTCTTGAGTGGATAGCCGTTCCCTTCTCCAGGGGATCTTCCTGACCCAGGGATCAAACCCGGGCCTCTTGCATTGCAGGCAGATTTTTTACCAACTGAGCCACCAGGGAAGCTCCCCCCAACTTTTTTAAATTTATACTTAAAAAAAATTTTAATAGTCCACTCTCAAAATATTTTTAAATATGAAAAAGATGCAAAAATGGTTTAATGAATTCCTTTTTGCTTTTTCTCTATAGTCATACATAGATATAGACCTACAATAACTTTGGCTGAACCATTTGAGAATAAATTGCAGATACTGTGATCCTTTACCTCTAAGCTTTTCACTGTGTATTTTCTATAAACAAGGACATGCTCTTGCTTAACCATAGCACAATGATCAAACTCAGGAAATATAACATGAAAATAATATAATTTTACAGTCCCTATTCAGATTTTACCAAATGTCTGTCTGTTACCAAATTTATTGTCTAGAGGACAATGAATGTCCTTTAGAGCATTTTTTAAAAGGTGGCGTTTGGTTGTTAAATTTCTGTGATATAGGATCACTTCTCAGCCTTCCTTTGTCTTCTATGATGTTGATACATTTGGAGAGCACAGGCTAGTGTGTCCCTCAGTTTGAGTTTGTCTGATGTTTCCTCCTGATTAGATTTAGGCCATATATTTTAGGCAGCAATACTTCCTGAATGATGCTGTGTTCTTTTTGATATATCTCATCAGGAGGCCCACGATGTCAGTTTGCTCCATGACGAGTTTGCAAGCTGGTTTGCACATAATATTAAAACATAAAAACATCCTGTCTAACAATATTGTTTGAAACCTAGTTTACTCCATCTTGTAATTTTTATCAAAAACGGTGTTGTCCAATAAATATCCACTGAGCCACATATTAATTTTAAATATTCTAATACCTACGTTAAGAAGGAAAGAAAAATCAGGTCAAATTAATTTTAATAACATGTTTTAACCCAACATGTCCAAAATATTATCATCTCAATGTGTATCAATACAAAAAATTATCAAAGGGATATTTAAGTTTTTCTTTTAATTCCAAGTCTTCAAAACTCCAAATTTTTCATGTCTATAGCACATCTCAATTCAGATTAGCCACATATCAAGTGTTCAACAGCTACATGTGGCTACCAGCTACCATACTTAATGACACAGATCTAGTGCTTTCAATGTATGATAGATGTACCATCATTTATTTAACCATCCCCCACATAGATAGAAGTTAGTTATTTTTTAAAAGCTGCCATGATAAATAATGATGCAGTGAAAATTCTTGGACATAAATCTCTCTGTGCATCTGATTATTTTCTTAGGATATTTTCCTTGGGATGGAATTGATATATCAAAATTATCAAAGTTGTGACAGTTTTGAAGCTCTTAATGTTGCCAAATTTGCCTTCCAAAAAAGACTTCCATTTGTACCAGCAGTGTATGAGATTCTCATACTCTTATCAATACTGGGCTTCATCAAAAGCACAACTGTCAATTTCATAGTTAAAAATGATATCTTGTTATTTTAATTTGTAACTTTTAATTATTGATACTTATATGCCTATTGGCCTTAGTGGTTCTACCTTATACAGTTTACTGTAATTTTCCGTTAACGTTTCCCCTTTGGCATTTGTGAAAGGAAACCCAGTGTCTTGGAACAGCACTGTAGTAGGCTTTGGGGTATGAACTGCAGCAGTTAAAACTGACCTCCTAATTCCAATATGGGTCAAGGAGCCCAGGATATTAGAAGCCATGCTGCTGCTGCAAAGTCGCTTCAGCCATGTCCGACTCTGTGCGACCCCATAGATAGCAGCCCACCAGGCTCCCCTGTCCCTGGGATTCTCCAGGCAAGAACACTGGAGTGGGTTGCCATTTCCTTCTCCAATGCAGGAAAGTGAAAAGTGAAAGTGAAGTCGTTCAGTCGTGTCCAACTCTTCACGACCCCATGAACTGCAGCCTACCAGGCTCCTCTGTCCATGGGATTTTCCAGGCAAGAGTACTGGAGTGGGGTGCCATTGCCTTCTCTGAGAAGCCATGTAGTAGCACTAAATTAAATGCATCTTCAAACACAAACCCTTTCATGGCTTTCATTTAATGAACACATCTTTGCCAATGGCAGAGGCTTGTACAGGATCCCTGTCTCACATGTCTGTTATCTGTTCAGCCTATCAGAGTGTTTTAGGGGTGCAGGTTGGTTTGAGTTTTTTTTTTTTTCCCCCCATTTTGTAACTGCCTTATCAAAAAGCAAGTGCCCTTCCATTCCAGGCCTCCTCATTGTACATGTTTCCTGCCAAATGGGGGGATCATTTGTATTTTAATTTTGTAATCTATGGCTCTGTACTGTTGAAAGGCTCTCAATTCTACGGGGTCTCCTTAGTATGTATATGACTTTTCATGTTGCAATATCACACAGATGGGATGGCCCAAATTTTGCTCTTAATAAATGACCTAAATGAGAAAAAAAAAAAAGAAGTCGCAGGATTTCTATAATAGGCATCTGAGTTAGAATTCCAGTCAGAAGAGGCTTAACCAAGGAAAATGTTAAGGCATAAAAGGTAATCAGAAAAGAGGTAGATAATTAGGCAGATAAGAGGAACTGCCCTATGGATGTCCTTCAACCTCTTCCCCAGTCATCCCTTGCCTTCTCAGTGTGTTGATAAGCAGAGTCGCCATGGTTGCAGAGCCAGAAGCTTTGGCAGACTCAGCAAAGTGGACTGACTCTCACCAAGGCTAACTAGCTGCTGCTGAGTGTTCAACTGGCCAATAGCAGTGACCAACCCTGAATTCCTAATACGGTACTCCACCCTGCAGGCAATTGGTTGTACTTGAGTCCTTCTGTCATGGAGGAAAGAATGATTTGTCTTAAGAGCAATAGATGCTTTTTTAAGGTTTGGATTTGCTTTCCTCTTCACCACATGAAAACAATAGAGAAGTGAACTCTGTGAACTTGAACCACAACCCATTCTAAAAGTTCAGGAAAGTTAATTTTGCATTAAAGTGAGCAACTGAAAATTGCTGAGATCAAATGTAATACAAAATTATTATAAGAAAAAAGAGAATAACAACAATCATATCATCAATGAAATGATTAAGAGAGTAACACTGAAATATTTACACTGTTATGTGTAAAATAGATAGGTAGTGGGAAGGTGCTGGATAGCACAGGAAGCTCAGCCTGGTGCTCTGTGATGACCGAGAGGGGTGGAATGGGACGAGTAGGAGGGAGGGGATATGTGTACATTTATGGCTGATTCACATGGTTGCATGGCAGAAACCAACATGACATTGTTAAGCGATTTTCCTCCAATTAAATGTAATAAAAAAAGATAAAAGAATGCAAGAGTGATATACCCACAGGAAAAATCAAAACCATAAGTTTCTATTTCAAAATTGGCTAAAAGACAAGAAGAAAACTATAAAGGACATGTTAAAAAACCATCATAAACTGAAAGTCAGAAACCTCAGAAATGAGGTGATGACATTCAGAGGAAAAAAAATCATAAATAGAAGAACAAAAAGTCTTAGAAATGAAGAACAAACTAGAAGGAACACAACAGTAAATAACCAAAAGAGACAATTTTAAGAAATCAAATTAAAATTAAGAGAAGGATAAAAAGAATTATATATATTTGAAGCTAGACAAAGAAGATTTAATACACAGGTAGTGAAGTCATCTATTTAAGATATTGAAGGAAAGAAAATGTGAGTCATGTATCTAGGAAGAACTTGGGCAGTTAAGGAGGATATTTGCACCCTATAGTAACATCCTCCACATTCTGTAGTTTTGGAGTTCCTCAATTTAATGACAAGTTCCCTGCCCTAAGGAAACATTGTTCAAAAGTCCCACCCACGGACCCCAGGACCACCATTCTTCTATTGTTTGGACTTCCCTTGTGAACAGCTAACTGGGGATCATCACTGTGCTAGATACCTCTGCCTGTCCCTCCAGGTCCACTCTCTGCTGCTCTCCCTGCTGTGTGCCCAGGAGGCTGGCATGTGCGGATTGCATCGGTGAGCTTCCTTGCCCTCCAGCTTCCTTTTTGGTAATGTCAGTGGGAATTACTGGTGGGAGACGGGGAAAAGGAGAAGAGTGACGTCGGGCTATTTGTTTCCGCGGCTCCTTCCCTTTTCGGTCGCTGTGGGTTGACCTTTCCCTCTCGGAGACCACAGCTCCCCCTACCCAGCTCTCCATATACAGCTCCCTTCTAAGGCTCCTCTTGCCCTTTCTGCCTGGGGAGGTGCTGGCTCCCAGCAGTTCTAGCCCCAGGATTCTGCCTTATCTCTCATTGGTTTTCCTTCACCTTTGTCACACCTTTATGAATAATCTATTAAACTTTCCTCAAGTTTTCAATTTGAGTTCCTCATCAGTTTCCTGTGAGAACCCTGAATGATAGAGCCAGACATCGAGAACCTGGCATGATTAAAATAAGGCCAAGATTTACCAATAAACTTACTTCACAGGGAATATATACTTTAGAAAAACAGAAAGAAATTTGTTTTGGAAAGAAAGCATAATAAATATCTTCAGAAAATAGTGTGAGACAATATTGCAACCATAAAATAATTATTTTAAGAAAGATACTATGAAGAAAGCACAACCAGAGAGAAAAATGTTTTGGAAATTTAAAAAATTGATTGCCAGAACAAAAATCCAAAAAAAGTTTGGATGATAAAGTTTAGAAACTCTTTTAAAATATAAGAAATATAAACATATAGCAAATATGAAGGAAAACAGAAGATTCATAGAGACTCAATCCAGATGATCCAGTGCAGATGGAATTAATGTTAATGGATAGAAATAGTACAAGAATGTTTTCCATTGTAGAAGGAAGGCATGAGACAGAATTGAAAGGCTCTGTGAGCTCTAAACATGACAAAACTAAAAAACCCACACCTAAGACACTAAAGGGCTTCCCTAGTGGCTCAGATGGTAAAGAATCTACCTGCAATGCAGGAGACCCAGGTTCGATCCCTGGGTCAGGAAGATCCCCTGGAGAAGGAAATGGCAACTCACTCCAGTATTCTTGCCTGGAGAATTCCATGGACAGAGGATCCTGGTGGCTACACTCCATGGGGGTCACAAAGTGTTAGACACGACTGAGCTGCTAACACTTTCACTTTCAAGACACTAAAAAACAAACAAAAACAAAAATGCTTCTGAACAAGTAAAATCATCAATAGACAAAGGGATTAAAAATCAAACCAGCATAAGAATTCCCATCAGCAACAATAGATGCTAGAAGATAATGGATTTAGCTTTTGGTAAAAGCTGCTCATTATTTTGGTCTTCCCTGGTGGCTCAGCTGGTAAAGAATCTGCCTGCAATGCGGGAGACCTATTTGATCCCTGGGTTGGGAAGACCCCCCCAGAGAAGGGAAAGGCTACCCACTCCAGTATTCTGGCCTGGAGAACTCCACGGACTGTATAGTCCATGGGGTCGCAAAGAGTCGGACATGACTCTTTATTTTACAGGTGATAATTTGGGGTTCACCAGAAAGTTCATTAGCATTTTTCTATAAGGTGTTATGGTAAAACCCGAATGAACTTCGGGGCCAACCCAATATAATCCCTACTCAACAATTCCCAATTTCAACTGCTTGAGAAGGTTGATGACAAAAATACAACCTAAATTAACTTGCCATCTTTCTCCATATAACTGCTCCTCTTCCAGAGGCTCCATCTTGGTGAAAGGCATCGTTTCTACCTAGTTACCCAACTCAGAGCCTCCCCTCAACTCTACTATCCAAAGAGACACCATTGCTTACAGCTTCACGCTTCTAAAAATCTCTCCATCATTTGCTCCTCTCCACTCTCCACTCTTCTCCTCTGGATTGTTGCAATAAAAATGGTTCCTGACTATCCTCCACAAGAAGGAGGGGACCTAGATATACTAAATGCTGATTCATGTTGATGCATGGCAAAAAGGCCATCACAATATTGTAAAGTAATTAACCTCTAATTTTAAAAAAATGGCTCCTGCCTCCAACTTTCCCTTTACCAAGCCATCATCTACTCTCCAACCAGAATGACCTCTCTTAAATTCAGATATCACTCTTTGCTCCCCTGCTTACAAACTATCAATGGTTCTCTTCGGCTTTAAGATGAGCCTTGGTGTCTTTGGTTTAGCTCACAAGACTCTTCATTATCTGGCCAACACCAATTTCTCCACCCTTTGCTCCTTCTTGATGGAGCTGCTTGCAATTTCCTGGACATGTGACACTGTTTCATGCCTTGCTGCATTTGCAAACATTGCTTTCTCTTCCTGTTAAGCTCATTCTCCTATTTCATCTAGTTAATCACTCCTTGCCCTTCAAAACTCAGCTCATATAGACTCTCTTCTATGAAGATTTCATTAGTTTGATCCTTGCTCTCGGCAAAACCCACAGTCTCCAACTGTGAAGGAAATTTGGGCAAAACAGCAAAACCTTATTCAGTGCCTACTATGTGTCAAAGGTTGTGCTAGACACAGAGTTTACATTGCTTCTCTTAAAAACTGTACAATGTGGTTGGTGAACCAGAAGGCAAAACAGATCATTTCATCAACATGGGATTGTTGATATATATATTTGGTGCTTTTGGAATACAGAGGTGGAAGTCTGACTAAATCAGAAAAAGAGTGACAGGGAAGTTTAAGGTTGAACTGACCTTGGAGGAGTCTGGTAAATTTGGATCAGGAGGAGCCTGGAGAGGTTGGCAGGAGCCACATGACAGGGAAGTTAAGGCTACACTATAAGCAATCACAGTAAATATTAATACCTATATTTGTGACACCACTTCTCCCTTCCACATTCATGTAGATGTCTCAAATCAGTGACACTCAGCTCACAGACTCAGGACTCTTCTGCATACAAGTGCTCCAGACATCAGCAATTGACTATCACAGTTCATTAACTAGCTGAAACTCACCAACTTCCTGCATCAGATTTGCCTGTGAGAATAGATCCCTCTGGCAACCGTGAGGAGGGTGGATTCCTTATAAACAAAGGGGTCATCATTGGCCTCAGTCTTGAAACACTGCCTTAGGTATCTGGATTGCAGATTGTGAGGATCTGCCTTGATAATCATTACAGGCAGATGGTCCCTGTAGGAAGAATCTGAGCCAGGGTATCCTGGAAGTGAATTGCCTCACTCTCATTTTATGCCTCATCGCTGAATCAAAGTCAACCAGAGATTTTCATGAGAATTTGGGGTCCTCTTGGGATGGATTTATTCTTCTAACTTAGAGTCAAGAAAGATCAGCACTCTTCATATGCTGGGTTACTTGTGCTGACCTTTCACAGTCAAGGCAACTTAAAGGTGTAAAGTGATCTATTTGTGCAGTGAAGTTATAAGGAACCTGAGCTGAGATACCAGTGGTCACTGGGCCTTGTACAATAGCTCAGAGGGGACATTCCCCAGGATCCTATGGTCTGTTTTTCAGCTACCACCACACTTTTTTTTCAGATACAAGGAGAAGTATTTCCTTTCGGTGTAACTTACAAAGCAGTGTTTCATTTCCCTTTCATTACAGGATGAGGACAGAGAGCAGAGATTACTTCATACAGCCAGCTCACCTTACTGCTTTCCTTTTAAAGAGCCTAGGAAGGGACTCGGGAAACCTGAAGAGATTTCTCCTCTGTCCTAATGAGCACAAAATGATGAGAAAATAATAGGGTTAGAGGATTAAACTATTGCCCTTCAGACATCAAGGCTGGTGCCCAGCAGTGTCTGGAAACTGTATAAATTGTATAGAAATGTATTTGTTCCAGTGAGTTCCTTTCTAACTTTTTAAACATCTGTCCTTTTCTTTGTGGAATGTGTACATTCAGACAAATTGCTTTCCTGACGATGATAGTCATTTCTCAGGTATTACTGGCTGCCTACATAATGATGGACCTTTTTTTTTTTTTTCTTACTTACTAATTGCCTCTCAATAGCTATCCTTTTCCCTTCCTCCCTTAGATTAGGAGCCCACAAACTTCTTATGTAACGGATCAGATGATAAACATTTTTAGCTTTGTGGCTGTATGGTCTATTGCACCTACTCAATTCTACTGTTGTAGCAAAAGCAGCCTTCAATAATGTGTAAATGAATAAGTGTGGCTGTGTTCTAATAAAACTTTATTTACAGAAACAAGCATCAGGCCTTCAGGCCATCCTTTGCCAACTCTTAGAATGTCCCATGCAACAATGTACCCTTTTAGAAATTGTCACCTTCTCAGACTCTGTTGCTCTAAGGGGCAGCTGTGGCCAATAAGACAGCAGGCTATTATGATGGAGTTCTGGAAAAGCTTCTGTTTTCCTAGTAAAGGTGTTATCACTTACTGCTTCCTTTCCTTCTTTCTTCCTTCTTTTAACCTGAGCAGCAACAGCCATCTTGTGATCTTTTAACACAAGTACAAACCCTAGAGAAGAAGCAGCCATTTTGTGATATGAGGTTACGATCATGAGAATGAAGGCCCACATCTAAGACCGAAAGTGTGTCTTTAACAGCAGCATGGCATTGGCTCAGCCCTGGGCTCTCTACCTCATGACTTCTTATTTTTGAGACAAATAAATCCCTATTTGTTTAAACTACTGTTAGCCAAGTTTTCTATTTTGTTAGCTGAACACATTTCTAATAGATATATAAACAAAAGCAATATGTGCACTATAGGAAATTTAGAAAATACAGAAAAGCTGAAAGGAGAGGAATAATCATAGACAGTTTCACCACCCATCAACATAGCACGTCACAGAATTAGGACATCTCACCTTATTCTCAAACTCACATTGCTTGGACCGTCAAGAGGTACCTGTGATTATACGTCCAAGTACAAGCACAGAACGGTTGAGTTTGACTTGTTCCCATCAGTTCCTTGCAAGAAATCTAGATGTTGCAAACCAAGGTTTTTATGGCATTGGAGTGACAGAATTCCTGAAATTCCTGCGGTTTGTGGCATATGCCTATTGTTTTGCTCCCTGGTTCTTGGCATGTATGACCCATATCATAGATCTTCTTGAAAGGGGGTAACTTTCTGATACCCAAGAAAACCTTTCAGACCTGACATTCTACCCCAGGATCAAACCCCATCCAAAATTTCTATCAGATACACACACCACACACACGTAGTGTGTGCATGCATGCACAACCCTCCACATTATGGGGCAAGTTGTCTCTAGAAGCAGAGCAATAGACTGGAAGAACAGACTAGAAAACTTGGAAACTAAAACACAAATGACAGGAAATCTAGTATAATACAGCAGAGGAGATATAATAACCAAGTACAGAAAGGAAGAATTGTCAATAAATAGTTTGGGCACAATAGGATTTTTAAATGGAAAAAAAATGAAATGAGATTCCTACTTCACACTCTATCCAAAGTCATTCCTAGGAGGATTAAAGACACAAATGTAAAACACAGACCTTTAAATCTATTAACGGGAAGTATATATCATGGCCTTATATTATGTATTTATGTCCTTGGGGGAGTGAAGAATTTTTTGACAAGATCCACCATGAGGAAAAGAGTTATGAACATGACTATATTATATTAAAATGAAAAGCTTTGGTACATCAAAAGACACAGTTTTAAAATATGAAAAGATAAACCATAGTATGGAAGAATGGTTTATACATGTCACAAAGTATTTGTATTCCAAATATATAAAGAAAGCCTACAAATTAAAAAGTATAAGACAGGAACCAGTAGAGAGATGGGAACAGGTATAAACAAGTAAGACACAGGAAGAGAAAAATTGAATGGAGAGTAACATGAGAGATACTCATGCTCACTATTCAGTCAAGGTAAAGCAGATATAAATAGGTTATAAGTTTTCATTCATTTGTGTGGCAAAGATTTTAGAAATGATAGCAAATCATTTCTATCCCTGGCAAGGGAAATCCCTGGTACTGTTAAGACTCTGCACTTTCACTGCTGAGGGCCGGTATTCAATTCCTGATTGGGGAACTATTATAAGATCCCACAAGCCATGTGCCAAAAAAAAAAAAGAAAAGAAAAAAGACGAGAAACAGGAAAATGCAATCCCTTTTGTTCCCCCTGGATTTGCTATGAACTCTGCCTCTGAAATCTGTACCTGCTGTAGCCATCTTGCTGGCAGCCTGAAATAAAGCCAGTATCAACGATGGAATGAAAAGAAGTCAAATTCAGGAAAACCTCACTGGCTCACTGACCATACCAGCCTAAATCTACCTTACTTCTGAATATTTTACATAAAATAATACATTTCATTTTTTTAGATTTTTAAAAAAGAGTTATTTTGGCTGTGGTTGGTATTCGTTGCTGAACATGGGCTTTCTCTAGCTGCAGTGAGCAGGGGCTACTTTTTGTTGCAGTGCATGGGGTTCTCATTGTGGGAGTTTCTCTCCCGTTGTGGAGCACAGGCTCTAGGCACCCCGGCTTCAGTAGTTGCAGAGCATGGACTCAGCACTTGCGGCTCAAGGGCTCTAGAGTGAAGGCTCAGTTGCTCTGCAGCTTGTGGG
Source organism: Dama dama (assembly GCF_033118175.1). NCBI lineage: Eukaryota > Metazoa > Chordata > Mammalia > Artiodactyla > Cervidae > Dama > Dama dama. The sequence goes on along the minus strand of NC_083681.1, from coordinate 39,945,280 downwards.
ATCTTCCCAGACCAGGGATTGAACCAGTGTCCCTTGCATTGCCAGGCAGATTCTTAACCACTCTCCCACCAAGGAAGTCCAAGAAGTGTTTTTTAATCAGGACATGAAACCTAAAATCTATAAAGGAAAAGATTGACATAATTGATAATGTCAACTATGACTTATCATATGACTGATTTCATCATAATAAAGTAAAACCAACAGCACAAGCTTAATAGCTGGGTTGGTAAAAATCCACCTGCAATGCAGGAGACACTAGCTTGATTCCTGGGTTGGGAAGATACACTGGAGAAAGGATAAGGTACCCACTCCAGTATTCTTGGGCATCCCTTGTGGCTCAGTTGGTAAAGAATCCCTCCGCAATGTGGGAGACCTGGGTTCAGTCCCTGAGTTGAGAAGATCTCCTGGAGAAAGGAATGGCTACCCACTCCAGTATTCTGGCCTGGAGAATTCCATGGACTGTATAGCCCACAGGGTCGCAAAGAGTTGGACACAACTGAACGACTTTCACTTCACTAAGTCCTAAGCAACACAAGGGGAGAGAATATTTGCAAGTCACATAATGTATCAACAGACTGGACACATTATTACCCTTAACCCTAAGGAAATCTACAAATCAAGAAGAAACTAAAAGACACTCCAGTGAGCATAAGATATAAAAAGGCAAGAAGAAATATGATGGACAAGAAACATAATAAGTCAATCAGCCTTTCGGGTAATCAAGAAAGTAGAGATGACTTACCAAATCAGCAAAAATGTACATAATAATAACAATATCCATTTTGAGGAAGCAAGTATTGATGGGGTGGTAACCTGATATGGCCTTGGTGGAGGACTATCTGCCAGCTCTACCAGAGTTTGGAAGGTACTTGAGAGAGTAAGTTGTCTATTCTAGAAAAACGGGCACACAAATGCTCCATAAGAATGTATAAAGTGATCATTGCAGAATTGTTTGTCACTGCAAAAAGAAAAGAAAAGAACCTAAATATTGTTTGACATTTGGAAAAAAGAATAAATGATGATACATGCAAGTTATGAAACGCCATGTAGCATTTCTATTGAGGTAGATAATTATAGCCTGAAACAGAACAATCTTCCAAGTCATATCATTAGGAAAAGAAAGAAAATGACAGAAGATAGTATGATAGACAAACAAGAAAAACCTTATACAAATAAATTCTTATAAAAAGTAGATTAGAAATAAATTCATTGTAAGATTCATGTATTTTTTAATATTTAAAATTGGGATGCAGCTCACCATTTCCAACATGTCATAATTTAACTGGTAGGGTTTTCCTTTCTTAGATGTACAGGAAATAAGGGTACTTTAAAAAACAGATACATCTTAGTGTCACTGTAACATAGATGATAGATAGACAGATAGATAATATATAGATGATAGAGGACTAAAAGAATAAGCATCAAAATGTTAGCAGTGTTTACCACTACTTTTATTTAAGTCTATATTGTTTGGACTTTTTTACAATGAGTTGTGTAAGCACTTAAAGATGTCTAATTATCCTGTTTAATCTTCATTACTGTAAATTCTTTCTTGTCTTCTTTTTTTAATTTTTATTTATTTATGTTTGGCTGTTTGGTGTTTGTTGCTGCGTGTAGGCTTCCGCTAGTTGCAGTGAGCCGGGGCTACTCTCTAGTCGAGGTGCGTGGCTTCTCACTGCTGTGGCTTCTCTTGTTGCAGAGCACGGATCTAGGGCATGTAGACTCAATAGTTGTGGCCCATGGGCCCCAGAGTGCAGGCTTAGTAGTTGTGGTGCACAGGTTTAGTTGCCCCAAGGCATGTGGAATCTTCCCAGACCAGGGATCAAACTGGTATCCCCTGAATTGGCAGGCAGATTCTTAACCACTGGGCCACCAGGGAAGTACTTTCTTGTTTCCTTTTTGCTTGCATTTGCATGCCATGTCTATACCGCATTGTTTTACTTTCAATGATACTGAAGTGTCATTTTAAATCATCTTTGGTGGAGCAGTCATTGAATTGCTTTATTGTTTTGCTCCAACCTGAATCTTTGCCTACTTTTAAAGGGGTTTAAAAGTGTTAACATTTGTGGACATAACTGTTATGACTGGTGTTACTTCTGTCATCTTGCTTTATTCCTTCCATCTTCTGTTTATGGAGAGTATTTTGTTTGCCTTTATCTTCTGCACTGATTTGGAAACTAGACTTCCTGCCTTAAATTTTTTGAGTGGTGACTGAATTATGAAGTCATTCTTACAGTCGAATGTATTACCAGGCTTCAGTCAGGAAAACGACTGTCTAGGTATTCCAGGAATGAAAAGTTTAATACAGGAACTAGGGCTGTCCAAATTCCCATGGACACAAGAGCCGGGCAGGCTACCGTCCATAGGGTCACAAAGAATCAGGCATGACTGAGGCAACTTAGCACATCACGGGGGCTGTCACAGCAAAGAGCAAGATCAGTGAATCCACGCCAGGACCTGAGCCTGAAGCTCTGAAGCAGGTGGTCCTTGGGACTCGCTGGGAAGCCACTGTAAAGTCACAGGACTGCCCACTTTTGTGGTCACAATGACCCCTCCTTCCAGATTTCTCAAAAGCATTTCTCCTGGGCAAGATCTGACCCAGAACCACACAGGGAAGGTGGTTCTAGGAAAGGTAGTTCCTGGCTTCTCTGAAGCCATGCAGAATGATAGTAAGTAGATAATAGACAACCAGAAGTGTTTATTTATTATTTAATTAAAAAGTAAGCATTTAACTTTTTTTACTCCTCTTTACATGGAATGAGAAACCAGGTTTCTTGCTTTCTCATCTACTTTTCCCCATTTCCAGTAATTGTAACTGAACAATTTAAAGTATAATTTATTCATTCAGTTTTTTTTCTATATTCAAGTCCCTATAAGCCCATGGATAATAATTGTATGTGTGAAAAACAAAACACTAATCCTTTCCTTTGGGAGTGCCCTGGTGGTCTAGTGGTTAGGATTCCAGGGTCCAATCCCTGGTCTGAGAACAAATCCTGCAAGCCAAGAGTGTAGCCAAAAACCCCCAAAACCCATAATTGTGTGTGTTTATGTGAGTGTGTGTGTATGTCTGTGTGTAACTGATTTCAGTACTTATTTCCAGTTCTTTCTTCCTACTTATCCTAAGATCTTACTCTGGACTCATTTCATGAATTTCTGGTGAACAGTCTCAGGAAACTTCAGGAGGAGTGATGAGAGGCACATGTTCATAGTTCTTGCATTTCTGAGAACATCTTTCTATTGTCTCAGATAACAGTTTTCCTGAATTTATAGGTAATAACCTTCTCTCTACTTGTCTCTGTAGACTCTTCATCATCTTGAGGCATTCATTGTGATGAGAAAGCCTAGAAGGGTCAATCTTTTGTTTTCTTCTGTTAATAGCCTCTTTCTTTTTTTTAAGAAGAGGCAAGATTAATAAGATTAATTTCTTATGCTGTAAATTTTTTAAATTGCCAATAAATTGTGTCTTTTGATTGTTTTGGATAAAAAGCTCTGAATATATACTCAATTAGGTTGTGTTTATTAGATTTTGTTTGTAAAGTCAAGAATATTTTCACATATTATTGCTTCAGCTTTCCTTCTCAATAGTATTAATAAGATATATCCTGGTATCTGTTTTCTTTACTTGCTCTTCTTTATCTCTCATTTATATATTATTTCTTCTGTTTTCTATTAATGGTTTCTTCAGTTTATATTTTCATTAATATACTTTCCTACAGTGTCACATTTACTTTTTTTTACATCCAACATAGATGCTGATAGGTACTGTATTTTGAATTCCACAAAGTCACTTCTAATTTTACTGATTATATTTTCAGTAAGCCCTATTTGTTTGCTGAAAACACAAGGCAAAGAGTTTCTTAAAATATTTTGACATAGTGTAAACATCTACATCAGAGGGAGAAAAATCTACATTTAATTCCAGAATATTGGGCCGTTTTTCTCCTTCTCTTGTATAAAATAATAGATTTTCACAGGCCTGTGTTAATTTTTGTCTCTTTGGTCATCTCTTTAGAGTGAGACCTATTCAGACAAAGTCTGGAGACTTACATATAACACATCCAGTTCCAGGCTGAAAAGAGAGAGAAGAGTAAGTTTTCTGTTCAGTGAATAAGCAGGCACCAAATAGCAACCAAATTTCTACATTTTGTCTACTCTGAAAACCTCTAAGGTACTGTTACAGGTAGATGCTTAGGGGAAAGGAAATGGATTATGAAACACATAATCCATTAGTGAAAGTGAAAGTTTCTCAGTTGTATCCGACTCTTTGCAACCCCATGGACTATACAGTCCATGGTATTCTCCAGGCCAGAATACTGGAGTGGTATTCTGGAGTGGAGAAGCCTTTCCCTTCTCCAGGGGATCTTCCCAACCCAGGGATCGAACCCAGGTCTCCTGCATTGCAGGTGGATTCTTTACCAGCTGAGCCACAAGGGAAGCATGATCCATTAAATGCTCCCAAATCAAATGGTTTCTGTCCTAGAGTAGAAATGAAAATATCTGGAAATCTGTGATACATGGCAGGCAGTGAGGCATTGCGAAAGAACTCGGTATTGACTGCTGCAAGAGGCTGAATGTCAACCCTGACCTATTGTTAAGGAGATTACTTCATTTTTCTCCAGAATCTGGAGAATGCATATCTCTTGCTTTTGTGCAACAAAGACAGGCTCAGGTACTAAGTGTCTAAATTTTTTAGGGTCAGATATGAAAAAGATGTGATTATCCTGGAATAAATGGATTGGCCATTTGTTGGTGTTCCTAGAGATATGAAAGACAAATAGGACTAAAAACAAAGTGGAATCATTTCCAGGCAGAGACTGAGCCAAGAAAGGGGCCCAGGTCCTCCCTTTTACCCAGGGCACCCTTCAGCCCTGGCATCCTGTCCCTTGAATTGGAGTCATTGTCTGACTCTAATGCAAACACTGGCTCCATTGTGATTCTGCAGAGAGGCTGCCCCGCTTGCACTGCTTCCACCCGCCTGGGGCTTCTTTGGGCTTATCCCATTGAGCTGTGACTCCGGCTGCCAGCCAGAAGGGCCTCTATCCAGGGTGGTGCTTGAGATTTGTGCTGATTTATTGCACAAGAACTACCAGGTAAATCCCTTTGGCATCCTATGAGAAATGTCAAGTCAGGGGCAAAGTTTGGGTTCTCCCTGTTTGAATCCAGGTCTTTGGGTCAGAATGGATGGTGGCCAGGACCTTTGAGGATGCTTAGATGGACCTTAGACTCACTGGAAAGTTCTAGGAAAAAAACATAAACTCTGCATGTCAGGTCTTCAAACGGATTTTCATGAAGTCTAATGGAATGAAACAGTTTGAGATAGATGAGGTTCCTAGGGTAGTTTACCCTGATGCTGGCAAAAGGAAAAGGAAGCAGCAAAAGATAAGATAGTTAGATAGCATCACCAACTCAATGGACATGAATTTGAACAAACTCCAGGAGATAGTGAAGGACAGGTAAGCCTGGCATGCTGCAGTCCATGGGACTGCAAAGAGTCAAACAGGACTTAGTGACTGAACAAATATCAAAGGGTAACTTAGTGCAATGGTTCTCAAACTCACAGTGCATTAGACTTATCTATGGAGCTTGTAAATGTGCAGACTATTGACTACCTTCCCTGGGCTTCTCACCCATAGGTCTGCAGTTGGGACTAGGAATTTGCATTTTTCACGAGCATTCCCAGCTGATTCTAATGCAACAGAGTCACACAACAAATTCCACTTAGGAAAACTCTGATTTACAGGGGCTGTCAGCAAAGGAAGCCCTTAGATCAATCTGTTGTGATGAGCACTGTAGTTCATCAAGAACTGCAGAAGGAAGTCTATATGCATCCTCTCCCACTAGCTGAGCACTGCCTTGCACCTGAGCAGCTTTCTTCAGCAAGCAGGCTTCTTATAGTCTCCAGTTATATGCATTGTTGTTGGGAGAGGCTATTTCCAAGTAAAGAGAAGACACTTTCCTTCCGTCAGGGTCACATTGATGAGCTCAGCTGGGAAATGCCAGTGACAGAAACAGTGGATTGTGATATCATTTGGGGCCATTCTATCCACATCTCTCCACCCACAGCCTCTGATTCCCAGGTGGTTATGTGTGTGTTAGTCAGTCGTGTCTGACTCTGCGATCCCATGGACTATAGCCCAGCAGGTTCTTCTGTCCATGGAATTCTCCAGGCAAGAATACTGGAGGCAGTAGCCATTACCTTCTCCAGGGAATCTTCCCAAGCCAGGGATCAAACCCAGGTCTCCCTCATTGCAGACAGATTCTGTACCATCTGAGCCCACAGGGAAGCCCCTCCAGGTGGCCATATGGAGTACCATATCCTGCCCACAGCTGACTAGGCCAAGCACGGGCACCTGAACCCAAGGCAGGTGTTTCTCAGGTGAGTTAGGACATGAACTGGCATGTAAAAAGATGAACCAGGTAATCAGATTACCTCCCTTGGGAATTTGTTGGGACACATGGAAAACCCAAACCAGCTATCAGTTGGTGACAGTTTATCAAAGTCATGTAGTAGCAAGAAAGGCTGGGGAAGATATGATGAACTGTGAGTAGACAAAGGAAGCTGCTCATTGGGGAGAGGAAAGCAGAGCAGATATTCAGAAAGAAAAGGAATTTCAAGAAAATTTGAGAAATGAGAAAAATGAGATGCGTACCAGGTAAAAGCAGATTGTAAAAGCTCTCCAACTCAAGGAACACGGAGCCTTAACTTGAACAAGATTGAGAGGGTCTCCATTTCTGGCAACAAAATACCCTTACACAATGAAAAGGGACCAAACTTAGACTGAATGTTTATGTCCCCTAAAATTCATATGTTAAAACCTAATCTCCAGTGTAATGGTATTAGGAGGTAGGGCCCATGGGAGGCAATTAGGTCAGAGGGTTGAGGGGAGGTGGTCTCCTGAATGGGATTAATACCCACATGGAAGAGGCCCCAGAGAGCAGCCTCACCTCCTTCCACAGTATGAGGACACAGTAAAAAGACAGCCATCTGGGAACCAGAAAATAAGCCCTCACCAGACATTGAATCTGCCAGTGCAGATCTCGGACTTCCCAGCTTCCAACTGGGTGAAATAAGGTGCTGTTTATAAGCCATCCAGTTTATGGTACTCTTTTTTATAAGGGCCCAAAATTCTCAGACAAACATTTAATGAATTATTCTTGTATGCAAGATACTGAGTGTTCTTTCTCATTTTGCATTCACAATAGCACTAAAATACGCAGTGTAGTGATTACCTGTTTTATTTTATCACCCTTCTTTTATTTTTTAACTTAATCTTTTGCTTTTTTTTTTTTTTTTTGACCACACTGTGAAGCATGTGGGATCTCAGTTTCCTGACCAGGAATTGAATCCATGCCCCCTGAAGTGGAAACACAGACTCCCAACCACTGGACAGCCAGGGAAGTCCCTATCACCCTTATTTTAAATGTAAAGAAAATTAATAAATTGATTTGCTTTGTGCTGTCCAATATGGTAGCCCCCGTATGTGGCTCTTAGGCACTAAAACTTTGGCTAGTCCAAACTGAGATGTGCTGTAAGTATAAAATTCACATCAAAATTTTGAAATTTAGTAAAAAAATTTAAAAAGGATGTAAACTTTCTCTATTCATTTTTGATTGAGAACATGTTGAAATGATACTTTTAGATATATTAGATTAAATAAAATATAATATTAAAAATAATTTCACCCCCCCCTTTTTTTTTACTTTTTAAATGGAGTTACTAGAAAATTAAAAATTATATACCTGACTTGCATTAGTGAGTCACATTGTATTTCTTTTGGATAGCACTGTTGTAGTCTGTTGGCTTATGAGACAAAAAATAATGATGCATGAAAAGGAGAAAAGTGTAATGGGGTCACACTCACCAGTCCTCACACTGGAAAGTAAATTCAACAAAACTGACCAAGTGCCTTGTGGGAATTTCCAGGTAGCCACCAGAGTTCTTCCTCTCCCTAAATAAGCACACCTTCCCACATCAAGAAGCAAAATCTAACTCTCCTCCCTTGAATCTGGGCTGGCCTTAAAACCTTTGACCAGCAGAACATGGTATCAGTTTTGAGAGTAGCTATTAAGAGGCCTGGCAGCTTCCACTTCCACTTTTATTCTTGGAAGCCACCATCATGCTATAAAGAATTGTAATTACCAAATAGATGGATAGAGGCCAGGTGGAGGAGCACGTAAGAGCCAGACAGGTGAGCAAGGCTTTTTAGGACCTTCCAGCACAGCCAAAGTGACCGGCAGAATACAGCCTAAGTAGTGTCCCAGCTAATGCCACGTAGCACAAACTACCCAGTCAAATACAGCCCAAAGGACCAACCATGAGAAATAGTAAGTTACTGTTGTTCCAAGCTGCTAAGTGTTGGGGTGGTTTGTTACATAGCGATAGATAAAGTATAGCTTCTGCTGGCAACACCCTGTGATAGACAGACCCTGGTAGTGACAGCATAACTAAGGATGTTTCCCACCTTCGATGAGCTTATGGTCTAAGAGAGAATTCATACACATGTATACAAAAATAAGTTTAGTTTGGGATACAGAAACCAAAGTGAAAGTCGTTCAGTTGTGTACAACTCTTTGCGACCCCGTGGACTGTGGTCCACCAGACTCCTCGGTCCATGAGGATTCCCCAGGCCAGAATACTTGAGTGGGTAGCCGTTGCCTTCTCCAAACATCTTCCCAACCCAGGGATTGAACAGGTGGATTCTTTACAATCTGAACTACCAGGGAAGCCTGTAGGAACCAAGGGGATAGGCATTTTAAGTTGAATATGGTTGTTGAAGCACCTCACACAGAACATCACACTGCTAAGAACTAGGGCCTTCTCAGCCCATGCCTGCTAGTTAAATTCTCTCTGCTGGTTTACAGCAGGTCCCAGGGTTTCAGGCCTGGTCTTCTAGTAGCTGCCTCCATGTATTGAATCTCTTACAGCCCTTTTCATCCCCACTCAAGCGTGATGAGGAAGGAGGTAGCCACTCCAGTTAGTTTTCCTGGCTCGCCTTAAAAACAAGTCCTCACATCGCACCTCTGCTGTTCCTAACAGCACCAGAGAGAAAGTAAGCTGCAAATAACACAGGGAAAACCACACAGATAGTGGACTCTTTGTTTGTTTTTTCAGTTGCCAAGTCATGTCTGACTCTTTGCGACCCCATGGACTGCAGCACACCAGGCCTCCCTGTCCGTCACCATCTCCCAGAGTTTGCCCAAGTTCATGCCCATTGAATCGGTGATGCCGTCCAACCATCTCATCCTCTGTCACCCTCTTTTCCTTCTGCCTTCAATCTTTCCCAGCACGAGGATCTTTTCCAATGAGTTGGCTGTTCGCATCAGGTGGCCAAAGTATTGGAGCTTCAGCTTTGTAAGTGAATTCTTACAAAGTTTTCATTCTTCACTGGGCTAGGTTTCTGACAGCTCCTGAAATGCAGTCAACAAGATCGCATAGGGGCCTTACAATCTCCACTTTCATTTCCAACGGTGGTGCTCACCTCTCTTCTGCTTCTGCTTCACCTCTCTTCTGCTATCAAGGGTCCTCTGGGCCATTTTCCCCACTGAAGTCTCTCTGCCTGAAGGTGACATCGGGGCACAAATAGGTGTTCTTTGTCTCAAGTTGGCCATTTGCATCTCTGTAGCCTTCAAGCCTGAGTGACACCCACTTGATTAAGCATTTGCCCCTTGTGGGCTCAGAGTCCCTCATTTACATTTCCCCACAATAGTGAATGGCTTACAAGCTATTGAAATACAGTTGCTAAACTGCTAGTAATTCAGCCAGAAAACAGCCCTTTAAGGTTTGGAGCTGGAGCATTTCTGAGAGCTCTACACTCCTAGATATCCATGCTGTGGACCACCAGCGAGGAGTGAGAAAACGAAGAGCATCTCCCCCTTGCCCAGGACAGACACTTTGCTGGCCCCTCCCCACCCAGCCCCAGGGCTTCCTCAATAAGCCCCTGGAGAAAGGATTTAGTAGTTAAAATCAAACTGACAAAGCAGAGTCACTGTTTAAATTCTGTATTGAGTCAGTGCATGAGACAAAAATCACGTATGATCATAATTATCCTTCAGCATCCTTTAATGCTTGTAAATAGAGCAGACATTGTTTTGTGTTTGCAACCCTTGACAGTAAATCTTATAACCACTGGATGTTCAAGACCATTGAGATACAAATGAAAGGGGAGAACAAAAGTAACTTTTGCACGTAGATGTCTATTTTCAAAGCACTTTACCTAGAAGATAACTGCACAGTTTTCACTCACCATTGTTCTTCTTCACACATTCCTAGTAGCAAATGGGGGATTGGGTAGAGAATAATAAACAACAATCAATGCTTGTGACTGTCAGATACTGTTCTGTCTTATATGGATTGGTTCATGCAGTTTTTACTGTATGAGGAAGCACTATCCCTATTTTACAGAAGAAGAAACCGAGGCATACAGAGGTTGTAGAAATTATCTGAGATTTCTTACTAGAACATGACACCTTTCTCAGGAGTAGGTGGTATAAGGAAGGAAAAGTAGGATTTCAAGAAACGGAACTGAGGAATAGACCATAAGGGTATTTGGAGTGGAAGGCACTACGTGAGCAAAGGAGGTTCAAAATACAGGGCAGGTCCAGGGAATGTTCTTTTGTGTCTGGAGCAAAAGATGAGTGAGATCTGGAATGGGAATCTAAAGCTGGATAACCAGGTGTAAAGGCTTATTTTATTTGTCAGCTTGGTAGGGACATGGGTACCCAGATATTTGGCCCACTATTATTCTGGGTCTTGCTGTGAGGGTATTTAGATGAGACTAACGTTTAAATCAGTGGACCTTGATGAAGGCAGATTGCCCTCCCTAACATGGGTGAGCCTTATTCAATCAGTTGAAGGCCTGAGTAGACTAAAAGAACTGGCTTCCCCCACCCTTGCCAGAGAATTCTCCAGCCTCCTGCCTTTGAACTTCATCTGTAACCTCAGCTCCTCCTTGGTCTACAGCAGACAGCCTTCAAACAAATTGCAGCATCAACTCCCCTGGATCGCCTACCTGCCGACCCACTCTGCCCCTATTGAACTAGCCAGCCTCCACAAGCACCGATTCCCTGTAACACAGCTGTTTCCATAGATACACATTGGTTCTGTTTCTTAGAGGAAATTGTGGGAGAGTCATAGAACTCGAGATCTGGAAGGAACCCTTAACCCCCTCTCTCATTAGAACAACAGAAGAGAGAGAACACCACATCTTAGGGAGTTCCAATGGCCAGTGCACCCCATGCAGCAGAGATGTGGAGCAGGAAGCTCTTGGCTCAGAACTCCTTGCCCATCCCTCTTTTGCTGCGGTGTGCCTTCTCCTTTGAGTCACACACAGGATGCAGGTGGGGTTCGTGAGGGTTGAGAGCTCTCCTGTGAGCTCCCTGCTACATCCCCTGCTTGCTTTCTCCAAACATGATATAATATTGGTGTTGGCTCCGAACGTGCCATGCCCAGGCCCGTCTGTCTCCATCCTTGCTGTCCAGCACCTTACAGGTGGGCTGTTCCCACAAGTGGACCAGAAGCCAAGTGGGGCAAGCAGGCCCCTCTTCCCAGCCTGACCAGAACCGACTGCTTCCTCTCTTGGCACTACTTTGGGATTTCCCATTCCCCTCCCCACTGCATTTCCTGCTTAGAGTAACTTTTTCCCTTAAGTCAACTCAGCTGTTCTCTGATTCAGGCAAAACTAGAAAGGCAGGGGAAAATGAAAACTGATCAGAACTATTTTGCTCTATTGTTCACACTACAGAAACACTAAATGATGACCTAATTCTGTCCCTTACACACTCTGTCCCTAATCTCACAGTTCTGAGTATTGAGTGCTTTGTTTGCATTGTTCAAAGATTCCCTTAATCAAGTTCAAATTGACACCTCCATGATGGACTAGACAGGAGCAGGCATCATTGTGGCCCTCGTCCATTGGCCACTCTGGGCACCGAGGATGAGTATTTTGAGTATGAGACATCTCGGCATTGTCCACAGCTAGCCTTGCCCACACTTTCAATCTACTTGTCCACCCCACTGAAAATCCTTTCCTCCAGTCAACCTGGCCTTTTGATTGTTCCCTGAACTTGCCTTCTGTTTTTCCACCTTGAAACCTTTGCCCCCACCACCTGCCCCCATGGAATGTACTCCCCACTTCTCTCCACCTAGCCAAATCAGATTCATTTCACTCTTATTCAACACCAAAGGCAGGTGGGCATTGGGCCAACACTTTCCCATGTGTTATCTCATCCTGCAAGGCCCAGCATAAAATTCTTCTTATCTGTGAAGCTCTTTGGGGCTCTCCCAACTGGAAGTGACCACTTCCTCCTTTCTCTTACACTCATTGTCTATACTATTCATTTGGCACTTAATACATCCTAGTACTTTATAATTAATCATTCACTCACTCATTCATTTATTTAAACAACTATTTACTGAGTAACTATTATTTTCTGGGTCCTATGCCCCTCCTAGCTAAGCTGAGCTGAAGAGGACATCTTGGTTGTCCCCATGAAATTCAGGTCTAGCAATGAAAACCAGAACATACGAAGAGGATTGTATACAAGCTCAAGTTCAGACTGCCTGTGTGATCTCTACCCAGGTTGAGCCTTGATGAATCAGTAGAAGTCATCCAAGTGAAGATGGGGAGACAGCATATTTTCAAAAAAAGACAGAAGAACAGGGGCCCAGAGCTGAGGAGTGGACAAGTGTGTAGGAATCTGCAAGCAGCCACTTGTTGCTGAGACAGAGAATGTTGCTAAAGTACAGAATGATAGAATGTGCAAGATATAGTGGGAGGGCCTGGAATACCAGGCTTAGATCTTCTGATTCATCCTGAAGGTCATGGTGTGCCACTGAGGATCTTAGGCAAGGGCTAGACTCAAGATTTATGGTCCAAGATCTCTGTGACTACAGTGTGAAGAATGGATCAAACCAGGGAGAGATCTGAAGCCAAGAGCTGTGAGGAAGTTGTGGTAAGAACCCAAGTCAAGGGACTTTCCTGGTAGTCCAGTGGCTAAAGACTCCATGCTCCCAACACAGGGGGCCTGGGTTCAATCCCTGGTCAAGGAACTAGATCCCACATGCCGCAACTAAGAGTTCAAATGTCAAAACTAAGACCCAGGGCAGCCAAATAAATACTTAAAAAAAAAAAAAAGAACCCAAGTCAAGAGATAGGAAGACAATGACATCTGCACCAGGAATGAGGAGATTAAACTGGAGAAACACATGAAATGTGAAATCATGCCACACAACTCTGGAAGGCCTCACAGCTGATAATGTAGAAAATAAGTACAATGCAATGTAGGGAAACTACCATGGAGATTGCAAAAGGGCTATCAGGGGCAATAAAGGCTGACACAGTCTAAAAGATAGGGGACAGGCCATCGATTTGTCAGTCATATAACCTGAATATGAATGTGTCATCTCTCTTCTCCTAGATTGCAGGTTCATCAAGGGCAGGAGCTGTGAAGATACTAAAGCAATCAGCTCTTATGACAAACCAAAGTCTGTTCTCTCCTGTTAGAAGAAGGTAGATTATGTCCTGGAAATGCTGTCCTGCAGCAGGCAAGCCAAGAGTTTCTGTAGCAGAAGCAGGACAGAGAAGAAGCATCGAGGCATGTTCCCCACAGGCCATGAGGGTAATGCCCAGAGCATGGAGGTGGAGCCAGGCAAACCAGAACCTAGGAGAACTGGGAGGTGGAGAGAGGACCTGTGAGTGGCAATGATAAAACATTTGAAGGAAGCTTTGAAAAATGGGTGGAATGGAACCAGCTGAGGTGCATGAGACTGAAGGAGTGGGCGGAGGGCAGGGCTCTCCAGGTGGATGCACAGCCTGGTTGGAGAAACCAGGTGATGTCTGAGACCTGATGAGTAACCAGGATGTCTGGAATAGAGGGCTTTGGAAGGGGAGGAGGACTGGAAGGCATATGGCAAGAGCAGCTTTGGGACCCATCCTTCAATCTCCAGGAGAAGCTCATGGGTGCCTATGTTGCATCCTCTGCACAAGGGGGGCTCCCTCTCTTTCTGGAATGCAGGTGTCTGGGATATTTCACAAAAATGTGTTAACCCTAAATGAGCTCTCACTCAGGGACTGGGGGCAAGAGGGCCTACCTAACACCTTTCAGCCCCCGAGGCTTCCCACCCCACCTCAGTTCCAGCCACCTGGCTGGGTGGTAGGCTTCAGCCAACTGCTGTTGGCAGTGGAAACTGTATATTGCTTATTCTGAGATACTAACTGTTTAATCGAATTCCATATTAGGAAAACTTGGGACTTTGGACAATTTATAGGGGAAAAAAATTGGGACCAAACTCAAGCAATTCTTCCATAGGCATTTGACTTATATTTGAGTCACATCCACATGTAGATCCTCCCCACACACCATGAAAAAAATTCAGCTACACAGGACTTTCTGAGCTTGTGACCCACCCTTGAAAACACATGCACAGCTCCTCCATTCCATAGACGATCATTTTCAAGGGACATTCAGTGCATTACCATCTACCTTGTTAGGTGCTTTCCTTGAGTTACCTCATTTATCCTCACACTCAACCCGTCGGGGAAGCACTAAGATTTCTCTTGTAGATAAGGAAACCAAGCTCAGAAGGATGAAGTAACACGCCCAAGGTCGCACAGCTGGTGGGCGGAAAACCTGCACAGGCCCTGAGACCTGTCTGGCCTAAATCCTGTGCTTTCAGCTATTAGGCTCTATACCTTTTTCAAAGACAAGGTGCCTTGACTAGACTTTGGGGAGCCATCACAAGTACTTTGGGGAAAATAAAACTTGTTTACTTTACAATAATTACAGGTTCACAGAAAGTAGCAAAAAAAAAAAAAAAAGTAGCCTTGCCTAACTAGTATCATATCAAACCCAGGGAATTAATACTAGTATAGTCCAGATGCTCAATTGTGTCTGACTTTCTGCAACCCCATGGACTGTAGCCTGCCAGGCTCCTCTGTCCATGGAATTCTCCAGGCAAGAATACTGAAGTGGGTTGCCATTTCCTTCTCCATGGGATCTTCTCGACCTAGGGATCGAACCTACGTCTCCTGAGTCTCCTGCATCTCAGGCAAATTCTTTACCGCTTAGTCACCGGGGAAACCCAGAGTTTATTCAGATTTCACTAATTTCACCACTTGAGTTATTTCTATATTAAACCAAAATGTTCAGCGAAAACAAACAAGCAAAACCAAAACCAATAACTTTCTAAAAGGCCCTTCAGATCCCCTTCTTCCCTGGACGCTTGAGTGCTCAGTCATGTCAGGGGCTTCCTGAGACAGCAGATCAGAGAGGGGGCAAATCAACATACACAGAGAGGTCTGTTTCTGCCATCATGGGCCTCAGGGAGATGCTATGTTGCCAAGGGAACTCACTGAATCCCCACTGCTTTAATGAGAAAGGACTTCTGGCCTGGGACCTAGACTAAGCTGGTAAGACTGCCGAGTCTGGTTGTTTGAAGGCCTCTAAAACCCTTGGGGCTACCTAAGACCCAGCCCAGCCAACGTGCCTCTTTGCCCCTATTGTCTGTCTCCTGGCAGCTGATGATAAGTGATAAGCACAAAAGATAAAACAGGTTTGGGGCTGTGAGCCTGCCTGAATCACTGGCAGACAACCAGGCCATTTTTTATCTGGAAAAACTCCCCCCAGGACAGCCCAAACGAGTGTTTGGAAACCCGACTGAGGGAACAATGGCGGGAAATGGAGGCCCAGCTTGGGCGTTAGGGCCCTACCACCCACACTCCCTTGCACTGTTATTCCTGGCGAAGGCAGACATTTGCTTTCGTTCATAGACTGTGGGAAGAGGTGCAAATGAGGCTTGGAAATTAAAAGGAAGTTGTATGATGACAAAGGAAGTGACAGGAGATTGTTTTCCAGGCTTTAGAGATTTCGTTATAAATGATTCTGAGAACTGCCTCCCTGAATATATAATACGACTGCCATGCTCTGTGTGTGTGTGGTGTGTGTGTGTGTGTGTGTGTGCGTGCGCTAAGTTGCTTCAGTTGTGTCTGACTCTGCAACCCTATGGACTGTAGCCCACTAGGCTCCTCTGTCCATGGGACTTCTCAGGGAGGAATACTGTAGTGGGTTGTCATTTCCTTCGCCAGGGGATCTTCCCAACCCAGGGATCGAACCCTTGTCTCCTGCATTGCAGGTGGAAAAGCCCATGCCCTATGACATCAGGAAATGGTTAGACTGACATGGCTTGTTCTTAGTGGACTTACTATAGTTTCTAGAGTTGACTGATTATTTTACCAAATGCTCAAAAGCTCACTGTTCATGGTTGTACTTCCCCCAAATTCATATGTCGTAGTCCTAACCCACAGTGTCTTAGAATGTGACCTTATTTGGAAATAGGATCATTGCAGAAGTAATTACTTAAGATGAGGTCATACTAGAGTAGGCTTCTAATCCAGTATGACTGGGGTCCCTATAAAGAGGAGAAATCTGGACATAGGAGAACATCATGTGATGATCAAGGCAGAGCCAGGAGTGATACTTCTTAAGGAACACTGCAGATTGCTAGCAAACCACCAGCAGCCAGGAGATGGAGCACATTCTCCCTGAGAAGGACCACCCTGGCCCATACCTTGGCCTCAAACTTCCAGTCCCCAGATCTAGGAGACAATACACTTCTGTTGTGGTACTGTCTGTCCATCATATTTTGTTATAGCAAGAATTTTATTTCAGAATATTTCTCAGAATTGATTTCAAGGTCACTAGGCCATGCTGTTTGAAGTCTACCTTCCTTCCTTTTTTAGTATTGGAATGGATCTTACCACATTCCAACACTTCCTCCCTTCTCAATAATGCCAAAAACAAAAAAATAAAATAAAATGTTTGAAAGTGATTGTGCTTAAATTAGGGTGGTCTCCTCTTTCTGATTAAAATCCCTCTGTGACCATTTCAGGGGCTATATGTTACTGATTCTTAGCCCAAATGATTGTGGGAATTTGTGGTGGCAAAGGGACTACTGCATTCTTAGCTGGCACATTACACTTGCATTGGGCATAAAGGGCTCCTTTTCCTTGGATCTCAGATGCCCAGAAAAGGGAGAGTCATACCACACACCCCAAGGAGCAACTGTTGCTGGCAGAAAGATGATCTAGGAAAACAAAAGAAACTGCACAATATGATCCCCAGCCCTGTTGAACCAGGGTGAGGAGTGAAGGGTCCTTTTACTGCATCCAAACAAGTGATGCCCTTCAGACAGAGACAACCAGACATCTGGGCTCCAGCAGGCCCAACAGAAATCCCTGTGACCCACAGGTCACCAAGTCCAAGGTGCGCATGTCTTCCTGGCAGTGGCATCATGGCACTTTTGCCCCAGTTCCAAACCCTACTTGCTCCAGAGTGCTGGCTTCTGTAGATGTAGGACAGTTAATCTTGAGGACATAGCTTGGAACCCTTAGTACTTCCTCTCCTTCTTGAGATATTCTTTGGGCCTCCTCTTAGACTCTAGGTCAGACTTGGGCAGTTGGCTGCAAGGGTCAGCCAAAGGCATGGAAGACCATTCCATTCCTCCCATTTCCCAGGGTTTCCTCAAGCCTGACACACAGCCTTGCTTGGTCTTTGCAAGATCTTCTGCTTTTCCTGCCTCAGGGCAAGTGGTTTTGTTACAGGGGGAAGGAGAGAGAGGCACCAGGGTGTGCAGAGTGGGGGTAGGAGCTTTGCCAGGAGGCTGGGCCTGAACATGCCTCCAGCTGGTCCTGGGTTTGGAAGATCAGGACTGGGCCCTTTGAGGAACCAGCCAGAACTCTCTTTCTCTTAACTGGACAAACTGTAGTCTTACTACAGCTGCCCTCATTCAGCTTGTCCCCAGCCCGACCCTCAGCTGACCCATTCTCTAAAGGGTTCCCGGGGTAGATGAGGAGGAGGAAGGAGATGGGGAGGGCCTGGGGAGCTGCCTGAGAAGCCTGGAAGCCAGGTGCTCAACCAAGTGGAGAACTCACCTCTATAAATGGGACCCATCCCTTTGGTCCATGGATTCACTCATTGATCCAATAGATTCCACCTTGGAGGCATCCAGAGTCCTTTCTCTGACTAGCTGCCTGCCTGTTTCACCTCCCCCATAGTCACCTCAGTCTCTTTCTAGTCTCTTTCTAGTCTCTCTTCTCCTGCCTGGCCCCAGCTCCATCCCAGGATGGCAGAGGTCTCATCCACAGATTCCTGAGCATTGCAGGAAGAGGTTCAGATCTTTCAGGTTCTTCAGAAAAGCTCATTGACAAAACAAGCCTTTCTGTTAACATCGACTGCCCCTCCTAGCTAAGCTCAGATGACTTGTTAAGCCAACAAAGTCTGTTTGTTTAAACTGTCTTACAAGATAACCCAGGAAGAGGTGAGAAGGGAAGAAAATTCTGTCCTTCCACAGAAGCAGAGCAGAAAAGAAAGCCCCCCCAGCTCAGCTGCACACTCTGAGGCAGAGAGCAGAGTGTAGAGCTGGGCTGAGCACACGGTGTCCTGACCGCAAAAACTGGGCCTTCCACCCAGGGACATAAAGAGTTAAGGAACTGCATTTGGACAAGCAGGGTAGCCTGAAACTCAAGCTCCCAAGGTCTCTTTCAGAGTCCAGGGCCAGGGAAGTGTCTATTGTCAACAAATGCCAGCCCTGAACCAATGGCAAGCCCGAGTGTGGTTCTGAGATAGGGGCCTCTGCATGTCACCAGGCAACAGCCACAAAGAAGGCTGGATCAACCTCCCAGCGGACCATTACACCACCCACACTCCCGCCCCCTGCAGCTCCCACTCCAGCACAGCCAGACCTGAGAGTCCCTCTGCCCCAGATTCCCCCAAGATCACATTACCATCAGTCTTGGGATTTGGAGGAAAAGGAGGTGGTGTTGGAAAGTATTTGGAAACTTCAGAGCAATTTAGCTTATTGGAAAGCTGGGCTGATGGCAAAGGCAAAGATTTTCAAGGAAAAAGATGTTGCTGCAAACTACAGCAAGACTCGTGTACCTTTCCTCTGTTTCATGTTCCTACAAGTCAAGAGATGGGCGTATCCATAGGACCCCTCACCTCTGACCTCGTGGCTTTCCCTCGGAAATGTAGGTGGGGGGAGCGTTTGACAAATTTACTAAATGAGAGCCAAGGAGAATATAATTTAATTTCATTCTTTCTTGTTAGTCTTTTCAGACATAAAGAATAATTTGTCTGTATTCTTTGTATTAAATCATTGCCCATTCTTGAAGTCAACAATTAAACCATCCATTTACCGCCTCTTCTCCAAAGAGAATAAATCTGATTCCTTAACTGTCTTCTTACCAAATCTCTTAGGAGAGCCTAAGCATGCTTGTTCCTCATTCCTACGAAGTATACTCCCTCCACATCACAGAGTCAGAGGAGGGCAAGCTGTCATCCATGCAAAGCCTTCTTGTCTTGAACTAATGGATAGCTGAAGAAACATTTTCATTTCATTCATAAGTGAATGTTCACTTATTCATTAAACATTTAGAGCAATGACAGGAGCAGAGCTAAGGGCTAAGCTAAGTGCTGGGGTTTCAAAGATGAACTGGTTATTTTTCACAGGTAGTCTGACCTTTCCCAAAGATTCACCATCTTCTCTACACTATTTGCTGAAGACTCTCAGATTCCCAGCCTAGCCCATACCTCCCCCTCCTAAGCACCAACTGACTATATCAAAGAGTTTTCAAGACATTTCCTCATGAGTTTCCCTCAGGGCCACTGAATGCAACATCCTCCAAGCTCAAGGCTTTATCTCTCTGTCTCCAAACCTATTTTATTACCTGAGTTATTGGTCTTAGTGAATGATACTACCCCATGTCCTACAACATGGGTTGAATTTTGTCCCCTCCAAATTTATACAAGGAAGATCTCTTCCCCTATACTCATACTGGGGCCTTATTTAGAAATAGAGTAGCTACAGATATAATTGGACTTCCCTGGTGGCTCAGATGGTAAAGAATCTGCCTGCAATGTGGGAGACCTGGGTTCAGTCCCTGGGTTGGGACGATCCCCTGGAAGAGAGCAAGGCAACCTACTCCAATATTCTTGCCTGGAGAATCCCCTTGGACAGAGGAGCCTGGCAGGGTACAGTCCATGGGAGGGCAGAGTCAGACACAACTGAGCAACTAAGCCCAGATGTAATTAGGGCTTCCCACATGGTGCCAGTTGTAAAGAACCCACCTGCCACTGCAGGAGACATAAGAGACATGGGTTCAATCCCTGGGTCAGGAAGATTCCCCTAGAGGAGTACATGGCTACTCACTCCAGTATTATTGCCTGGAGAAGCCCATGGACAGAGGAATCTGGTGGGCTACAGCATTGCAAAGAGTTGGACACGACTGAAACAACTTAGCAAGCATGCACGCAGATATAATTAATCAAGATAAGGTCATAGAGGAATAGAGTGGGCCTACTCTGATACAACTGATGTCCTTATAAAAAGGGGGACTTTGGACAAAAACATGAATACTGTAAGAATACCATGTGAAAAGACACAGGGAGTAGATGGCCATCTACAAGCCAGGAACACCTGAGGCTATCAGAAGCTACGAGAGAAGCCTGGAACAGGTTCATCCCTATGGCCTTCAGAAGGTGCGCAGCACTGCCAATATTTGATTGTAGACTTCTGACCTCCAGAAATCTAAAATGATAAATATCCACTGTTTTAAGCCACGCAGTTTGTAGCACTTTGTAAAGGCAATCCTAGGAAGCTAGTATATCCCCATTAAACATTGTCGAAGAAAAAAAGATAGAAGCCTCCATTGAGTCTTCCTACCCCTCATCTGCAGCTTTATACAGTAAGCCACAAGCTCTGTTCATTCCACCTGCAAGACACCTCTGCCACCCACCCCTTATCTTTATTTCTCCTGCTACCATCTTGGGTCAGGTCACCATGATATCACCAGAGTCGGTCCTAACTAGCCTTCCTGCCTTCATAACAAGACCTACCAGTCTATTCCTCAAATTTCAGCCAGAATCATCTTTCAAAGGGCAAACCTGAGATGTCATTTTCCTGCTTAAAACCCTTCAGATTTTTTTTTTTTTTTTTTTTTTTTTGGCTATGCCTTGTGACTTGCAAGATCTTAGTTCCCCAACCAGGGATTGAACCTGTGTCCCCTGCATTGGGAGCACAGAGTCTTAACCACTGGACCACCAGGGAAGTCCCCAGATGTTCTTCCTTGCTCTGAGAATAAAGTTGAATCTTCCTAAAGGGCTCAAAAGTCACATGGTAACATGGCCCTATCTCTCCTCTCTGTCTCATCTCTTGCCACTATTATTCTCCAGCTATACCAAGCTTCTTTCTCTTTCTTAAATGTGCCAGGTTCTATCTGGCCACCACCACTTACACATAATCTCTTCACGGACAGCAGCTAAACTCTTTACACATGAGCTGAGGCTGAACACCTGGATAAAAAAACAAGTGGGACCAAACCTGCACTCTTCCCCCATCCTCCAACTTCCCCCTCAACACCCCCTGCAAAAAAAAAAAAAAACCTGAAAATTCTCAGGAGGTCATAAGTTGAGTGAATGGTTGTCTGATTTCCTCCAAATGTCCCTTGGGGTGGGGAGAATTTTTCTGATTACCCTTTGTCATTCTGAAATCTCTCCTGCTCTAATTTAATTTCATCCCCTCTTGTTAGTCTTTTCAGACATAAAGAATAATTTGTTTTTATTCTTTGCATTAAATCACTGCCCATTCTTGAAGTCAACAATTAAACCATCCATTTACTGTCTCTTCTCCAAAGAGAACACATTTGATTCCTTAACTATTTTCTTACTGAATCTGTTCTCTCTCCCCCAATCTTAATTCCTTCAGGTCATTTTAATCTCTTTCTCTCTCTTTCCCTGAACCCTCTAGTTCAAATGGATGGACTAGAACTGAAAGTGAATCATAAAACCAAGAAAGTCTTTCTTAAGATAGGCGAGGTGTCCATGGCAGAGCAAGAAAAACAGTCTCTTCTGCATAGGAATGTCTGCATGGTCCAATACAGTTCATGACCAACCCAGGGGTGCATATGTCACCATGTTGCCTAGAGAGGATGTGATCAATCAGAAGGTCCATTGACCTTGCAGAGTTACAGTTGGTCTCAAAAGCCCCAGAGGAGATAAGTATGTCCATCTGGGAAGACTGTTGATTCAACTGGTGTGAAGTTTGAGGAGGGGTGTGCAGGGTGGGTCATCATCCCACTATCTTTGAGTCAGTAGCCTAAAGCCAGTATCATGGTCGGAACATGGATGAGTGACTCTAAGTGCATGCACACACACATACACACACACACACACACACACACACACACACACACACACACACACAGAGCTCAACCCTGTGGGCCAACAGTGGACATTATTAGCTCAGAGCCAGGAACTCATTCTTAGTGGTACATTTGTGAGAATATCACACTCAGCATGTCAGTACTGTTTGGGCAGTTACATCTCATGCAGAAGAAATGCCATGCCAGCCCAGCAGAAGTAATTAGACTGCCAGACTGCTCTCCTGGAAAGGAAAAAGGGGACATCTGGTCACCTCCAGGCATGGGTGGAAGGTCAGAGAGACCTTCCAAGGGGAGAAACAAGGCTATGGAAGTCCCATCTGAGGTCAAGGCATCCACCAGGACAGCACTGCCAGCTCTGCCTGGTCCTAAGCACCAGAGAAGCACTTAGAAAGTTTTAACAAAGTCACTGTAAACTGTTGGTGTATATGTGTGTGTGGGAAGGATAGGTTCTTCTGCAGGTGTGGGTCCTGACAGGGGTCCCTTTTACCTGGGTGTAAGAGAAATACTAGCTTGAATTCAGGTTTTCTTGACATCACATCCCTACTCCTCACCTCTATACAATGTTGGAAATCACACAGAACTCCTTATTTATCTTTTTTTTTTTTTTTTGGTTGAGCTGGGCCTTCATTGCTGTGCGTGGGCTTCCTCTAGTTGCGGTGCACAGGTGTCTCATTGTGGTGGCTTCTCTTGTCGAGGAGCATGGGCTCTAGGGTGTGCAGTCTTCAGGAGTTGTGGCACATAGCCTCCATAGTGCAGGTACAATAGTTGTGGAGCACAGGCTTAGTTGCCTCACAACATGTGGGATCTTCTTGGACTAAGGATTGAACCAATGTCCACTGCATTGGCAGGTGGATTATTAATCACTGGACCACCAGGGAACTCCCCAAACTCCGTTTTTATTGACCAAGTTAAAATTTGAAGTTTTAAATAATGAAGATACAAGTGTGAACAGACCTACTGCTTTGCCCCCTTTCTCCTTTGCCCTATCAAATGTTATTCCTGTCCTGCAACTGTGACTGGTCTTGATGACCTTGCCTTCTCCCTGGGTCCTGCCTCCTTTATCCTCCAATACTCCTCTTTATTCACCCTGCTGTTTATGAGACCATCTCATAACTTGGGAGCTGGACACAGGCACTAACACTTCCTGGCAGTGTGGGGCTGGAATGGGGAGCTTATAGGGCTGGATTTGTTGAGCTAAGCCAGAGTTAGGCAGAGACTAATTGGGGCAGGGCAGGGCCTGGAAGAACAAATTGAAGATTAGGGTTATTTATGTGTCCATTTCCAAGCAGTGAATTAACTCTGAGGGAGGGACCATGCCTTTTATATTCTCTTATCCCTTCATTCCTTGAACAATACCTATCACCATTCATGAGCTAATAAATGAAAGGACAAAAAGATGAATGCTTGAAAAGCCCTGCCTTTGCCTGTTAAGATTGACTCAGAATTTGGGACAGGCTTGACCTGGAGTTAAAACCACCTGCAGATCCACCTGCAAGGAGTAGTGAAAGCAGTAAGAGGAGGCGGATCTGAGATTAAGTGTTCCCTTTTCCCATACCTCAGAAGAATTTCCTTAATTCAATATTTTAAGAGTTCAACTTGTGACTCAATGTTGCCCTCATGACACCACCCTTACTCCTCAATGACAACAGTGTTGCCCAGGGAGAACTCTGCCCCTATCAGGGACCCAAAATCCCTAGTGTTCCCTTTGAGCCTCACTGCTGTCCCTGTGAGCACTTTTGAATTGTGAAACAACTAAGCGTGTCACTCTTACTTTTTAAATACTTCCCAAGTGAGTTCCCCCCAGCAACTATAAAATCATGTCCCATCTGAGCTACTCAGGGGATTTATTCATTGCTGTTTACAGTCACCCAAGCATCCTTGTTTCAAATAATTAACAGCTCCCTCAGAATGCTTACCTTTGCAAAATACTGCACGCTCATTTGAGCATAAAGAGGCTCCTGATAGGAATATCAAAATCACCTTTGAATACTGGATAATTTATGGGTATGTTCGTACCCTTCACTAAGCTCTAGGTGACAGCTTGGCATGCAGTTAGCAAAACAAAACAAAACCTGACCTCCGATGTGTGGAAAAAAGCATATTGAATAGGCCTATCTCAGAGATGGTGAGTCCTGGTACCTTTCAGCTGAGAGTGGTATGTGGAAGGGAGTGTCATTAGAGAGGAAGCCCAGGAATTATGAAGGCAGCTGCTGCCAGCTGTGTTGGAAAACAGGATTTAAAACCCAGTGCTGGGTTTGGGCTAGAGGAAGATCAGACACCAGAGCTGGGGCAGAAACCAGCCTTGCATTCTTGGGATAATTGTCATGGTATACAGACCTTTGTATGTGCTGCTGGATTTGGTTTACTATTATTTCGTTGACTATTGATTCTTTTGGTCTTGTTTTTACTTCTTTTGTCTAGCCTGTGTATTCTTGCTTGTATGATGTGTCCTTATCATCAGAATGGTAGGAATCCAAGGACTGAGATCATAGCTGGATTAAGAAGCCATCTAACTTGGCAGTTGTCTGGAGCACCACCTACAGGACATACTAGAGTACAAAATACAATAGCAATTAACTCATGCTTCTATAGGTTACTCCTTCTATCATTTGTTCTCAAATTTTAATATATGAAAAATCACCTACAGTGCTTATTAAAACACAAAGTCTTGGGTCCAACTTAGTTTCTGATTTAGGAGGTCTGGGATGAGACTCAAGATCTGCAGTTCTAACAAACAACCCATGTGATGCCGATATTGATGGTTCATGAATCACACTTCTAGCAGAACTCTTTCACATAACTGGCTAATAGTAAATTTTTCAGTCTCCCTCTGAAATACACAGAACCTTGCAAGAAAAATTTAAAAAAAGTACCTCTCATGCCTCAAAACAGTAACACCACTAACAATGAGGCACATTCATTATTCAGACATTTATTTCTAAATACTATTCTCCGACTCATTGAAGCAGGGATCCTTGAGGAAACAGTTAACTCTAGAGCTGGGATAGAGAAACTACAAGATGAGCGTGGAGTATTTTGTAGTGTGCAGAAAGTAAGGAAGTGCAACCAAAAAGGATGGAAACATATCAAAACCCCACAAATATACATGAGTTTATAATGATATAATTAAGTGAATGAGTAAATAAATAAGAGGGATGAGGGATAACTTCCTTACAGGAAAATCTAAATAATAAATGTGGGTATTTGCCCCTCCGGGAGATAGAACTTAATTACCCTCTCTCTCCTTGAGTTGGAGAAGGCAATGGCACCCCACTCCAGTACTCTTGCCTGGAAAATCCCATGGACGGAGGAGCCTGGTGGGCTGCAGTCCATGGGGTCGCTAAGAGTCGGACACGACTGAGCAACTTCACTTTCACTTTTCACTTTCATGCCTTGGAGAAGGAAATGGCAACCCACTCCAGTGGTCTTGCCTGGAGAATCCCAGGGACGGGGGAGCCTGGTGGGCTGCCGTCTATGGGGTCGCACAGAGTTGGACGCGACTGAAGCGACCCAGCAGCAGCAGTAGCAGCTCTCCTTGAGTATGGAATACTTTGGGAGACTTATCAACTCCCAAAGAATATAGAAACTTTGTAATGGAGAAACCTGGCTGGTACCACCATAAACAATTGATCCATATCAACATCACCAGTGATGTCATGCTGCTAGCATGCACCCCAGTACGGTGCCATGAGAAGAGCACCTCACCTCTGTGAAATTTCTCCCCAAATCCCCGTAGCCCCAGTTTGATCATGAGAAAAGGTCAGACAAACCCACACTGAAGGCCCAGACTGGGAGAAAACACTCACAAATTGTATAATTGCTGGAGAAAATTTTTCCCCAGAATATGTAAGAGTTCTCAAAACTCAGTAAGAAGACAACCTGGATCCTTATAGAAAGCATATTAGTGGCTTCCTGGGAGCAGGAGGATGAAGAAAATGGAGAGGGGCAGGAAGGAGCAGTTACCAAGAGGGACATGAAAACAACTTTGGGATGACAGATATTTACTATCTTGATTGTAGTGAGAACTTCACAGGAGTATATGGTACACTTTCAATATGCACAGCTGAAATCGGTCCTGACGACCCTTCCCTAACTGCTCCTAATTTTCCAGAAGACAGAAGGGGTGAGGGATGTTGTCACACTGGTTATACCCAATTGCCCACCACACCTCGTCTACATACCACGTGACTGGGAAAGCAAGGCAACCAGCACTGATTGAGTAGTTATTATGTTCCTGAAACTTCCACACAATAAATTCTATTTATCCTCACAGCAACTCTGAGAAGAAGGTAATAATACTGCTACCTTCCATATCAGAAAAATGTTCCTGTATGACTTGCCTTATCTTACAGATAGTCCATAATAAAGAAGGGATTCAAAGCAGTTTGTTTAAAACTCAGGGGTAGGGACTTCCCTGGTAGTCCAGTGGTTAAGAATCTGCCTATCAGTGCAGGGAACATGGGTTCTATCCCTGGTCCAGGAAGATTCCACATGCCAAGGGGCAACTAAGCCCACGCACCACAATTACTGGAGCCTGCATGCCCTAGAATCTGCATTCCAGCAGGAGAAGTCACCACAGTGAGAAGCCTTTGCACTGCAACTAGAGAGTAGCCCCCACTCACTGCAACTAGGGAAAGCCCACGTGCAGCAATGAAGACCCAGTGCAGCCAAAAATAAAATAAATCAATCAAAAATTAAAACCCAAGGATAGGCAGTAGATGGTTATAAAAGCTTGTGTAACTGTGTTTTTGTAAATTTCTTTAATCTCTGGTGAGTAACCTAATGCTATCTAGTTATAAGTGAGAAAAATCAATGAAACACAAAAATTAAAATAAAAATTTTAAATAAAAATTAATATATTGTTTACTTATTATATCAGTGCTTTGTTTTGAAAATAAAGAAGACCTCTTTTTCATAGCATTTGTATTGCATTTTTATTGAAAATGGATATTCTCTTTCCAATTCTGTTAGATGAATATAGAAAAATATTAAGGCAAATTAGACCTGACCGGGACAGGTAAGATGGTTAGATGGCATCACCGACTTGAGTTTGAGCAAGCTCTGGGAGTTCGTGATGGACAGGGAAGCCTGGCGTGCTGCCATCCATGGGGTCGCAGAGAGTCAGACACAACTGAGCAACTGAGCTGAACTGGGGCAGCTACACGACTCTGTCTGGCCCCAATTCTGATTTGAGTGTTGGTTTAGAAGAAAAGGGGGGAAGTGAGAGGTTTTTGTTGCATCTGACAGCCCTGCTCTTGCTGAGGCCTCCACCTGCCTGGATTTCTGAAATCTCCTTTCTGGATCCTCCAGTCAGGTGTCCTGTCTGTTGGGACAATCATACCTCCAGAATCACTGATGCCTACCATTCCCCTAAACCATACCTGGGGATTGCTGCACCCAGAAATACTATGCTTAACCATTCAGTTCAGTTCAGTTCAGTCGCTCAGTCATGTCTGACTCTTTGCGACCCCATGAATCGCAGCACGCCAGGCCTCCCTGTCCATCACAAACTCCCGGAGTTTACCCAAACTCATGTCCATTGAGTCGGTGATGCCATCCAGCCATCTCATCCTGTCATCCCCTTCTCCTCCTGCCCCCAATCCCTCCCAGCATCAGGGTCTTTTCCAACCAGTCAACTCTTCGCATGAGGTGGCCAAAGTATTGGAATTTCAGCTTCAGCATCAGTCCTTCCAATGAATACCCAGGACTTATCTCCTTCAGGATGGACTGCTTGGATCTCCTTGCAGTCCAAGGGACTCTTAAGAGTCTTCTCCAACACCACAGTTCAAAAGCATCAATTTTTTGGCGCTCAGCTTTCTTCACAGTCCAACTCTCACATCCATACATGACCACTGGAAAAACCATAGCCTTGATCAGATGGACCTTTGTTGGCAAAGTAATGTCTCTGCTTTTTAAGATGCTATCTAGGTTGGTCAAAACTTTCCTCCAAGGAGTAAGCGTCTTTTAATCTCATGGCTGCAATCACCATCTGCAGTGATTTTGGAGCCCAGAAAAATAAAGTCTGACACTGTTTGCACTGTCTCCCCATCTATTTCCCATGAGGTGATGGGACCAGATGCCATGATCTTGGTTTTCTGAATGTTGAGCTTTAAGCCAACTTTTTCACTCTCCTCTTTCACTTTCATCAAGAGGCTTTTTAGTTCCTCTTCACTTTCTGCCATAAGGGTGGTGTCATCTGCATATCTGAGGTTATTGATATTTCTCCTGGCAATCTTGATTCCAGCTTGTGCTTCTTCCAGCCCAGCATTTCTCATGATGTACTCTGCATATAAGTTAAATAAGCAGGGTGACAATATACAGCCTTGACGTATTCCTTTTCCTATTTGGAACCAGTCTGTTGTTCCATGTCCAGTTCTAACCGTTGCTTCCTGACCTACATACAGGTTTCTCAAGAGGCAGGTCAGGTGGTCTGGTATTCCCATCTCCTTCAGAATTTTCCACAGTTTATTGTGATCCACACAGTCAAAGGCTTTGGCATAGTCAATAAAGCAGAAATAGATGTTTTTCTGGAACTCTTCTTGCTTTTTCGATGATCCAGCGGATATTGGCAATTTGATCTCTGGTTCCTCTGCCTTTTCTAAAACCAGCTTGAACATCTGGAAGTTCTTGGTTCACGTATTGCTGAAGCCTGGCTTGGAGAATTTTGAGTATTACCTTACTAGCGTGTGAAATGAGTGCAATTGTGCCGTAGTTTGAGCATTCTTTGGGATTGCCTTTCTTAGGGATTGGAATGAAAACTGACCTTTTCCAGTCCTGTGGCCACTGCTGAGGTTTCCAAATTTGCTGGCATATTGAGTGCAGCACTTTCACAGCATCATCTTTCAGGATTTGAAATAGCTCAACTGGAATTCCATCACCTCCACTAGCTTTGTTCATAGTGATGCTTTCTAAGGCCCACTTGACTTCACATTCCAGGATGTCTGGCTCTAGGTGAGTGATCACACCGTTGTGATTATCTGGATCATGAAGATCTTTTTTGTACAGTTCTTCTGTATATTCTTGCCACCTCTTCTTAATATCTTCTGCTTCTGTTAGGTCCATACCGTTTCTGTCCTTTATTGAGCCCATTTTTGCATGAAATGTTCCCTTGGTATCTCTAATTTTCTTGAAGAGATCTCTAGTCTTTCCCATTCTGTTGTTTTCCTCTATTTCTTTGCACTGATTGCTGAGGAAGGCTTTCTTATCTCTCCTGGCTATTCTTTGGAACTCTGCATTCAAATGGGAATATCTTCCCTTTTTTCCTTTGCTTTTCGCTTCTCTTCATTTCACAGCTATTTGTAAGGTCTACTCAGACAACCAGTTTGCCTTTTTGCATTTCTTTTCCATGGGGATGGTCTTGATCCCTGTCTCCTGTACAGTGTCGCTTAACCATTGGATTGGCTAAATCTCTCTTCTCTAGTAACTGGGTCAATTATCAGGCCATCTTTCCTGGATTTCTCTGAGTGACCACGCGTGCTCCCGACAAGTCCTGAGATTCACAACTCCCTCATCACAGACTTGTTTCATGCTTTGTATCTTCCGTAGCTCGCTCTCTGTGTGCTGTTCTCGATAACGTCCAGCTCTTTTGCAGTCACATGGATTGTAGCCCACCAGGCTTCTCTGTCCATGGGCTTTCCCAGGCAGGAATACTGGAGTGGGTTGCCATTTCCTCCTCCAAATCTCCCCTGGTTTTCACAATCTTAACTGGCCTCCCAGCCTCCATTCAGAGTGATCTTTCCAAAATGCAAATCCTGTCATGCCATTTCCCACTCCTAGCCCTTCACTGAAGCTTCCTTACCCCAGGCTAGTGCCTAAGCCCTTTGCCATCTACCTCAGACTGTCATCCTATCTTTACTTCCTGTCAGTCTCCGCACCCCAAACAGCCTCTGGTCTAGCCTCAGCAGCCACCCACCATTCTAGGAACAAGCCTCATCCTGTCAGGCCCCTTTCTTCTTCCTCTGCCAAGAAAGCCCTTTCTACTCCCCCTTTCTACTCAACTTTCAGCACGTAACTCAGAGGTCATCTTCTCCACAGTGACCTTCCTGACTCTTCAGGTGTCTTCTGTGCTCACCTGA
This sequence comes from Dama dama, assembly GCF_033118175.1. NCBI lineage: Eukaryota > Metazoa > Chordata > Mammalia > Artiodactyla > Cervidae > Dama > Dama dama. The sequence goes on along the minus strand of NC_083681.1, from coordinate 39,914,991 downwards.
CATAGCCCAAAGCAAAGCTGTTTCTGTATCTTACTCCTTCTGTAGACGGAAAACTCCCCAAGATAGAAACTGTTGGGTCCATCTTTGGGTAACCAGGGCTCTGGCTGTCTCCTTGTCTCACAGTTCTGTGACCCACATGTGTCATCTGTTGTTCACTCCAAGCCCACCTGGGCGCCCCATTCAATAGCTCCTGAGACCTCTGATCCATCTGGGAGCAATGCAGGCTGTGTGGGAGTGGTGGAGGGTGACTCACAGGCACACCTCACCACAGACAACTGAAAACTGCTCATCAGAAGTCTTGCCGTGAAATTCCTTCCTTGACCATGCTACAACCAGGGGCTTTTCTCTCTTGTTTAGTCACTAAGTCATGTCTGACTCTGTGACCCCATGGACTGTAGCCCACCAGGCTCCTCTGTCCATGGAATTTGCTGGATAAGAATACTGGAGTGGGTTGCCATTTCCTTCTCTAAGGGATTGTCCCCCTTCTTCAAAGAGTATCTGTTGTGTTGGCTCTTTTCACCTGTGTTTTTATGTATGCATATATGAATACTGCTGTTGATAAGAATTGATTTTAAGAATGTAAGCAGAACATAAGAGTACAAAATTAAAGTACTGTATCTCTTTTACACCTAGAAATGACTGCTTTTAACTATTTCTGTTTTGAGTTTTTCTAGTGTTTAACCACCATGACTTTAACTTCTGATACTTAGATCTTTATTTCATGATTTATCCATCTAAGACAGTATCTGTTGACTCCACAACATGAAATATGGTGAAATCAGCACACTTATTCCATATCCCACTTCCTTTTCCCATTCCCTCTCTCTTTTCTTGGATTTTATGAGTCCTAATTTGAGTTCTTCTGATGATCACTGTTAAACAATGTACCTAGACCTATATCTTGATCCATCAAATTTGTACATATTTATACACTTGCTTTTCATTAGAAGCACCTAGCCTATCATCTACTTCTCCCTTATTATCCACTCCCTTTTAGTCAAGGAAACATATTTTAGATATTCACAACATTTGAATATTATAGTGTAGTTATAATTGAGTTTGCTTGGTCTGTGAGTTGATTTTTCTGTTGCTGTTAAAATAGAAAACCAATAAGTAGAATTCAAATATTATGGCTATGTAACAATTACTCACTGTGGCTGAGTTATAAGAAAGGGAAATGGAATAAACAATGGCTTTGTTACTAACCTTGAAAGCCATCTGGTCCTAGGAACTCTTCTAATTGTACATCTTTAATCACCTTTAAAAATAATGGCAATTGGTCTGTTCAAGTGTCCCTCATCCTCTTAGCTCAGTGTTAGTAATATGTACTGCGCCAGGAAGTCATCTTTTCTCTCTAAGTTCTTAAATCTGTTGCCACAGGGTTGAATCTCTCTTTTTTGTTTTCTCTCTCTCTTTTTTTAACTTATTCAAGTTTCTTTCTTTTTTTCAATTAATTTTTTTGGAGTGTAGTTGCTTAACAAAGTTGTGTTAGCTTCTGCTGTTCAGCAAAATGAATCTGTTTTATATTTATATATAAATATATATATATATATCTCCCCTCTTTTTTAGATTCCCTTCCCAGTTAGGTCACCACAGAACACTGAGTTGAGTTCCCTGTGCTATATGGTAGGTTCTCATTAGCTATCTGTTTTATACATAGTAGTGTATATATGTCAATCCCAATCTCCCAACTCATCTCACCCTCCTTTCCCTCCTCAGTATCCATAAGTTTGTTCTCTATATCTGTATCTCTATTTCTGCTTTGAAAATAAGCTCAACTGTACCATTTTTCTAGATTCCGCATATAAGCAGTATTATACAATATTTGTTTTTCTCCTTCAGACTTACTTCCCTCTATATGATGGTCTCTAGGCTGATCTGCCTTATTCAGGTTTCTTAAAGGTTTAGTTGTTTTAAGGAACCAGCTTCTAGGTTTATATAAACTTTAAATGAATGTCATTAAATTAAATTTTAACAAATCAAGACATTAAAAATTAACTCATATTTAACAAAATTTTACCCTTATTTGTATAAATCTCCTCTTTCTAGTTTCCTTCAGTTTTACTGCTATTTCAATAGTTCTTTAAGAGAAATCCTTTGTTCTCTTACTTTTAGTCTTATTTCTCCAATTATAAGAGAATTGTAATAGGTCATAAACATTTTTCTCAGGACAACCTTTGCTAGGTCATTGGTTTTAGTTTTACATTTCTCCTCTTTATTGCTTTTAAGCAATAAAAATTTCCCTTTTGATTTGTCTCATTAAGCCAAAGATTTTCTAGGTACATGCTTCTTAATTCTTAGGTAAAATTTTTCTTCACCCTTTAATAATTTATTTTTAAGTTATTATATAATAATCAGAAAATCTGCCTGGTTATATGTCAATTATATCTCTATTTAAAACACAGAAAAGAAATTTTGACTAAAAATTTGCTACTTAAGAAATTCTGTTTAGGGAGGGAGGCTCAAGAGGGAGGGGATATATACAGAGTTATGACTGATTCACACTATTTTACAGAAGAAACCAACACAACATTGTAAAGCAATTATCCTCCAATTAAAGAAAAACTTTAAGAAAACTGTTCAATGTTTTCTTTTTTGGCTTACAAGTGACTGTAGTCTGTTTGCTAGAAGTAAATATAATGTTCAATGAATACAGTTTAAAGACAGCTTTCATTGTTCCCAGTATAGGGTTTAATAACTAGTAAGCTATGGGGATTTCCCTGGTGTTCCAATGGTTAAGACTCTGTGCAGGGCACATGGGTTCAATCCCTGGTCAGGAAACTAAGATTCCATATGCCACACAGCAAAAAAAAAAAAAAAAAAGACCCTAGCAAGTGACAATTTTAAGGTTCATTTAGGCAAGCAAGGTGGATAGAACCAAGTCTCTATTCAGCAAGCCTGATGGTGGCTCTGTCCACGTTGGTTCTCAGCCAAGGAATCTTGGCCTTATCCTTGACTCCTCTCTGCTTACATTCAAATTAGGCAATCCTGTTAGCTCTACCTTTAAAATACATCCAGAATCCGGCAACCTGCAGCGCCACCACGCTGGTCCAAGCCCCTCATCTCTCCGCTTTGCATCAATAGGCTCTTACAGGTGTCCCTTCTGGCAGTCTCCCCCTTCAGTGTGTTTCTAGGACAGCAGCATCGTGAACCTGTTAGAGATAAGAAAAGAATGCGCATCTCTGCTCAGGACCCTCCAGTAGTTTCCTGGCCAGTCCGTGGAGGAGCCCTCGTGGTGGGCAGGGTCATTGGCATCTACTTGTCAGTCTGGAACAGCAGGGAAGCTTTCAGATGAGTGGGCAGCCAACCAGGATAGAAGGGTGAAGGCCCTACCCCGAGGTGTCTGCTGAGGCTAGAAAGGGAGCTTTCTGAAATAAATAACCAAGGGACACTGATGGGAGCTGTTCATTGACAATCCAGTTGCTGGGATTAATGCCATCATCATTTGGGTACTAAAAGGAAGTGTAACTCTCTTGGTTAAAGGATTTTAACTCAGGAATCATTTATGTTACAGTAAGTTTTTCATTTTGCCGGAAGCATCTGTGACTGTGCTTACGATACACTGTCTGATTAATGCAAATGTGCGGGTCTATCTTAGCTGTGCGTTCTGTAAGCTAACCAGTGAGGAAGCCTTTGTTCCAGCTGACCACATGAAGGGGCAGGAGGCTTCTCTGTCCCTCTGCTGGGTTGGAGGATGGCCACTCTTTATTTTCCTTGGAAGAGCAAGTCACCTGATACTGCACACACCGGGATGAACACAAGAGGCCTTTATCTTAGTTACCAGATCACAGTCCAATGCAACTTTCATTACTTGATTGGCTGCAAGAGACAGGAAGGGTTTTCCAAGGAAGCCTCAGATATAACAGCACTCTTGGGAATCCAATAGCCTTTGTAGTTGGGGCACTGGTCCTCCCTATGGAGACAGAGACCAATGTCATTTTTTACCTAAGAAACCTCACCCTGGTGTGTGTGTGTGTGAGAGAGAGAGAGAGAGAGAGAGAGACTCCTGGGATTTATATAGTTTATCCTCTCTTTTTACACCTTAAAAATATTTTGGAAAGGAACTTCTCCACAATGTGTCTTGGGCTGTTTCCTGTCCCCATTTCCCTGCACAAACACAGGGTTGCTTCTGTGAATAAAACCCAAATTGTCCCAGAAAGCAGAGCCCAACAAGCCCAGGAACCTTGGCCAAGGTGTCAGCTGTCTGGTTCACTCAGGAGGAAAGGAAACCACACATCTATTGAGCATTGACTGTGAACTAGACACTTTGTGTATTTACTTACCCAAAGCTTTAAACCTTATTGTCTCTTTCATAGGATGACACAGGGAGAATCAGGGGGTTATAGGAAGTCCCACGGCCCCCTTCTTAGTCTGAGCTTCCCCCATACCGCCCCATCTCTGGCCTGGATTCTTACAACTGCTTTCTGATTTCTTGGCTTCAAAATCTTATCACCCTGCAGCTAGAATAAAGTTTTCAAAATCCATATCTGATCAAGAGACATATACATACTCTTTACCTCCACTCTCCCTGCTAAAAACCTCTCTTGTCATCTCATGCTCTTGGCAAAAAGACCAGTTCCCCTAGGGTATCTGACACAGCCCTGCACTGTCTGTACCTTCCTCTCTCAGCCTCATCTTCTCCTGCTTTTTCCTTCACCTCCCGGGTTCTAAACCAGCTCTGTAATGTGCCCTGGGGACACAGGGCTGAACAGGGCCCATGCCCTTTCCTCAGTGCAAGGTGGAGACAGCACCCAGACAGAAGTGTGGAGCACACTGCACCAGCTTAAGGGGTGATTGCTCTTTGGAGACAGAGTGGGAATTAATGATGCTGTCGAGTAGCATGGTGAAGGTGGGATGTGCGTGCGTGCCTGCTCAGTCGTGTCCAGCTCTTTGCAACCTCATGGACTGTAGACCCCCAGGCTCCTCTGTCCGTGGGATTCTCCAGGCAAGAATACTGGAGTGGGTTGCCATTTCCTCCTTCAAGGTATCTTGCTGACCCAAGGATTGAACCCACATCTCTTGGATCTCCTGTTTTGGCCAGAGGATTCTTCTACCACCGCATTACCTGGGAAGTCAGAAACAGAGAGAAGGTATGGTTGCAGCTAGTTTTTCGGATAAAGAGAATTTCATCAGACAAGCATGGCAGGGAGGGGTAACCCAGATGGAGGGAAGAGTATGAACAAGGTGTGGAAGCTGGGACTAGCAGGTGTTTTTGAAGAGCAGTGGTATTTTGCACAAGCTGAAGCATGGGGTATGTGTTCCGAGTAGCATGACTGCATAAGTTATGAGGGTCCAGTGGCACTCTATTAACAATGATGGAAGAATAACAGGCATGAGCCATGCAAATTAGACTGTTTGGTACCTGGTTAAGAGGGAGGGAAAGCAGTGGTCAGATCCTAGACTGGAATGCAGGTGGGACAGGAATGGAAGAGCTTAAACTGCTTGGGAGCTTGAATTTGATCCTCACCAAACTGAGTTGTGAGGAACGCTGAAGGATTTTAAGCAGGGTAGTGATGTGGTGGTCCTTGTGTTACAGGAAAGTCACCAGGCCAGCAATATGGAGGAGAGATTTCAGGTGTGCAGAAAAGGAGCTAGATGGTCAGCTTCACAAGGATGTATCCCATCCTTTTATTTGGAATCTGTGCCTGATGGATGCATAGTGGCCAGCACAATGTCTGGCATAGAGAAAGAGCTTAATAAAAATTTTGACTGCAAAGACCTTCCCTGACCTCTGCTTTAACTTTGCAACCTCTCCCCTCCCATTATGCTGGTATTCCCTTTCCCGCTTTTCTCCGTGGCTTATCCCTCTCTGACTTGCTATACGTGTGTCTGTAACCTTTCTCTAGAATGTAAGTGCTACCACAGCCAAGATTTTGATGTTTTGTTCATGGCTGTTTCTTCAGTATCAGATGCATGGAAGACAAAATACGTTCATTGAAGGAAGGGGGAGAAGAAGGCCAGGAGACTGGGGGGTCTCAGACAACAGGGGACAGGATAGAGGGTGCAGGTATGACAGACGAGGATCTGGACTGGGCAGGGCGGTGGAGATCAAGGTAGAGGAAACTTGAGACTAGTCTTATTTGCTCCTCCTGTGATCGTCTTGCATGGAGCCTTTTCATTCCTGCTGTTCTTTCTGTGGTTCTTGGTGCCGTGAGTCTGTGTTGAAGGAGTCTCCAGGCCTCCTGGCTGTAAATCATTAACATCTCCTCCACCCTCTCTGACTGCCCAGCCGAGGTCACCATCATTTCCTGCCCAGCCTGATTCCCAAGTACGCATAGCTTGCCTGAGAATGTTTGATGGCAGGATGGCATTTGCCACATTAGTGAAAGGAAAGGAACATAACTTCACAAAGTTCATTTTCAAGCACTTTTTTTTCCCCATCCACGAGATTTAGGCATCTTTCTCTGTAGCTATATAGCCCTTTCCAATGGCTCTCTCCCTCTGCACCTGCTTCCAGAGTCCTCTCCCAAGCTTGTGGGCCACCTCTTCCAGCAGGGGCCTCTTTCTCTTGGGCTCTTTTGTCTCTCTTGCATAACTGATTTTTCCTGTGTCTCACCCTGTCTCCAAATAAATTGGACAAGTGGGCCTTGGTATCCTCCCTCAGGATAAATTCAGCCCATGACCAACTATGCCCAGAACCCAAATAACGTAGCACGTAAGAGCCCTCCAATCTGCAGTCTCCACTTGGGCCCAGTGACAGTTTCAAGCCTTCATCACAGTTTCTTCTGGGAAAGCTATGGGCTGTCCTTCATGTCAACAAAACTCCTGGCGACCTGCCCAGGCCTGCCTGGACGTGCCTGAGATTATGGGGTGGGGATAGAATGGGCTTCTCTGTCACAACCACATTCCATACTGTGCCGGCGCCAGCTGAGGATGGAGGAGGGGCTGGGGGTGTTGTGATGAGAGTCCAATGCCCCATGTCCTACCCTCTGGAAAGGACAGCCAATGGGGACCAGTTGGAGATTTGGGGGCACCTGGGTAAAGCAGTGAGCAGATCTGATACATCAGATGCAGGATCCAGGGTGGAATTCTGAAGCAGGTCAGCATCCATCAGTGAGTGAGAAGTTAAGAGATGGAGGTAAATGCTCTGGTGGACTCCAAGAGTCTGGATGCAGAAGTTGCAGAGGAATTAAAAACTAAGAAGACAGATATAAATACATAGGTCCATTTTTAAGAGTAGGGCCTATTGGAAAATGGGATCAACAGGAAAAGACCAGGAATGTGCAAGTGAAGACATGCAAAAAGAGCATTAGAAACAAGGAGTGATTCTGGTCCTAGGCCCAGTGGGTAGGGTCCCCTAACACGCTCACTCTATACAGGCTTCCCTCATATCTCAGTCGGTAAAGAATCCACCTGCAATGCAGAAGACCTGGGCTCGACCCCTGGGTTGGGAAGATCCCCTGGAGAAGGAAATGGCAACCCACTCCAGTATTCTTGCCTGGAGAATCCCATGGACAAAGGAGCCTGGTGGGCTACAGTCCGTGGGGCTGCAAGAGTCAGACACAACTTAGCCACTAATTTTCAAGAAAGCATACAGTTCAGATATGTTTCTGGGTTCAGCCTTCTCCTGGGATTGATTCTGGTAGCTGGAGTCCATGGTTTTTTCATTGACTCACAAGCTCCCATCGAGTCTTTTGGCAGGTCCCAAATTTGTCTTGAAATACGGCCCTGGACAAAGCTCAGTCCTTGCGTTCAGAAAGCTCTCAGTCCAATGGTGGGGCTAACTAGCGAACAGAAAACTACAGATCACTGTGATCAGTGATATTATAAAGGCATGTCCATAGAGTTGCAGGAGCACATAGGAGTGCTGTCTTAGGCTGGGTTTCCTAGAGGTTGGTGCATCTGATAAACTCCTGATTTTTCAGGCAGTGTTCTCAGGAGAAACCAGTAAGAGAGTAGGGGAAGGAGGACAGAGGAAGAGACCCAAAAAGGTGAGATTTGAGGTACAAGTCTCACTGTGAGTAGCTTCCACCTGACCCCACAGGGAAACTCTGGAGTACAGTAAGTCCCCTATATGCGGATGAGTTCTGTTCTGAGAGTACGTTCGTAAGTTCAGTTTTTTCATAAGCGCAATAAGTTAGCCTAGGTATCCAACTAACACAGTTGGCTAAATAGTACTGTACTGCAATAGATTTATAATATTTTTCACATAAATAATACATACATAAAAAACAAACACACAAAAAATAAGGCATCTATTTTATAGGTTTAAACTTACTATTTTGTATTGGGGTATAGCCGATTAACAATGTTGTGGTAGTTTCAGGCGAACAGCAAAGGGACTCAGCCATATGTATGAAAGAAAGTGAAAGTGAAAGTCATCCGGTCCAGTCTGACTCTTTGCAACCCCACGGACTGGGGTCCAGGCAAGAATACTGGAGTGGATACCCGTTCCCTTCTCCAGGGGATCTTCCCAACCCAGGCATCAAACCGGGGTCTCCTGCATTGCAGGGGGATTTTTTACCAGCTGAGCTACCAGGGAAACCCGTACGTACACATGTATCTATATTCCCCCAAACCCTCCTCCCATCCCGGCTGGCACATAACATTGAGCAGAGTGCCATGTGCTATACAATAGGTCTTTGTTGGTTATCCATATAGAAATGTGTACATGACCTTCCCAAAGTCCATAACTATCCCTTCCCTCCAGCAGCCATGCGTACGTACACATTTTTAATCTTACCATATAGTGCCTTGAAAAGCACAGTAGTACAATACAACAACTGACATACAGGGGTGTTCACATCTTTAAGAGTTCACAACTTGAAGGTTCATATGTAGGCAACTGGCAGTATAAGCCAGGTCTCAGAGTTTGTCCCAACAAGAGAGGATGAGCTTTCAGACTCTAGCCCTGCCAGTCATTGGCTAGGGGCTGCTGCAAGGGCAGAAATGCACATTCTCTGACACTCCACACATGCTAGCCCCAGTGGGCCCAGGGCAGTTGTCCTGGCAAGCTGCAGGGAGCAAAAACCTTCCAAAGGGGAAAACAGAAGGAAACCAGGGAAGAGTACAGAGAAATAGTAAAGGGACCTGAGGAGATCTGAATGGAGCATCAACATCTGATATAAGCACTCAACCCAACTTTATGGGTCAAGATAGACTTCCTGAGAAGGATACATCACACCCTGGGAGATGGATGGGAGTCACCCAGCCAAGGATATGTGAGAGGCTTGAGGTGGGGAGATGGCAGAGGAGGTTGAGCACGCCATGGGGCAAATGCCCTGTGATAATCATGTTCAGGGGGACCCCTCTCCTCCCTTGGTGCTTTTCCCAGGTATAAGCAATTTGTAGTTACCAAGAGAACAGCATCAGGATATCCAACACCTTTTCTTAAAAAGCATAAATGCAAATCCCTACCCAGTGTCCTTTGCAATTCAATATCTCCTTGTTGACAACAATGTCTGCTCTGGACCTCAGTGGGGAGCTGTCAGTAACACGAGTTCCTTTAAAACCTGTACCTACAACTCCTGCAGCTCAATTCCAGAAAAATAAATGACCCAATCAAAAAATGGGCCAAAGAACTAAACAGACATTTCTCCAAAGAAGACATACAGATGGCTAACAAACACGTGAAAAGATGCTCAACATCACTCATTATCAGAGAAATGCAAATCAAAACCACAATGAGGTACCATTACACGCCAGTCAGGATGGCTGCTATCCAAAAGTCTACAAGCAATAAATGCTGGAGGGGGTGTGGAGAAAAGGGAACCCTCTTACACTGTTGGTGGGAATGCAAACTAGTACAGCCGCTATGGAAAACAGTGTGGAGATTTCTTAAAAAACTGGAAATAGAACTGCCATATGACCCAGCAATCCCACTTCTGGGCACACACACTGAGGAAACCAGATCTGAAAGAGACACGTGCACCCCAATGTTCATCGCAGCACTGTTTATAATAGCCAGGACATGGAAGCAACCTAGATGCCCATCAGCAGATGAATGGATAAGGAAGCTGTGGTACATATACACCATGGAATATTACTCAGCCGTTAAAAAGAATTCATTTGAATCAGTCCTAATGAGATGGATGAAACTGGAGCCCATTATACAGAGTGAAGTAAGCCAGAAAGATAAAGAACATTACTGCATACTAACACATATATATGGAATTTAGAAAGATGGTAACGACAACCCTATATGCAAAACAGAAAAAGAGACACAGAAATACAGAACAGACTTTTGAACTCTGTGGGAGAAGGTGAGGGTGGGATGTTTCAAAAGAACAGCATGTATACTATCTATGGTGAAACAGATCACCAGCCCAGGAGGGATGCACGAGACAAGTGCTCCGGCCTGGTGCACTGGGAAGACCCGGAGGAATCGGGTGGAGAGGGAGGTGGGAGGGGGGATCGGGATTGGGAATACATGTAAATCCATGGCTGATTCATATCAATGTATGACAAAACCCACTGGAAAAAAATAATAATAATAAAAAAAAAATAAAAAAAAAATAAAAAAAGATGACATTAAAAAAAAATAAAATAAAAAAAAAAAAAAAAAAAAAACCTGTATCTAAAGCCATGCCGGTTGGCTGCTTCTGAGTCCTCACTCGGGAGCGCCTGCTCTCACTGTCGCCTCTGCCAAAGCCAGCTGCCCCAGGGACCCAAGACAGCTTACCCTTTAGAGGAAGATATGGTCTTCTATCTGCCTTTCAAACTTAGTTCTGTTCAGGGTAGTCAGGAGAGTCATGTAGCTGGGGAGGAGATGAACCTCCTCAAATTTTCTGTTGGAAATATTTTCAAGTGAAGGCAAATTAGACTTTTCTCTTGCTTCCTCCAATTCCTATTTTAATTTTAATAGAAATCTGCCCTTTGTATGGCCTTTGATTCCAGAATATCTATACATCAGTGACTGCAGCACAGAATGATTCTACCTCCGGACATAAATATAATATTTCTGTCTCTGCCTCAAACAGGGACATGTCATTTTTTAACCAGTGGGGTGTCCAAATGCATTGGCTGGCAGGTTCTTTACCACCAGCGCCACCTGGGAAGCCCAATATGTTCATTACCAAGTGTAAAATAGATAGCTAGTGGGAAGTTGCGGTATAGCAAAGGGAGCTCTGACCACCTAGGGGGTGGGATGGGTGAAGGGAGGTTCAAGAGGGAGGGGATATATGTACACTTATGGCTGATTCATGTTGTTGTATGGCAGAAACCACCACAACATTATAAAGCAATTATCTTCTTATTAAAAATAAATTTTTAAAAATCTATATCCCTGGCAGAAAAATAAATTTCAGTGGATAAGCCAAAGGATATTCCAAGAATGCTTACTTTAAGTTAACAGTTGGGGAGAAACTGAGAGGTGCAGGGAGGATGGGGGTGGCAGGCAGGGGGGCTAATAAACTATCTTTCTCCAAAGGGCAAAGGTATTTCATTGAGAAATAAAGGAAATTACTTTTTTTTTTTTTAAAAAGTATTACGATAAAGCAGAAAAGTTATTCAGTCTTGAAGTCAGAGTCCAGAGTTCTGTTCCTAGGATGTCTTGTATGACACGGGCAAGCCTCTTCCCTTCTCTGGACCTCAGTGTCACCACCTGAAAAATGGGAGTGTTGAACCAGAAGACACCTGAGGAACTGTCCAGCCTGACTCCCAAAGCTCACTTCGACTGTGTCCGTGTTTGCTCCTCTTCCTCAATCTGGACGCCCCCCTTGTTTCACTGTTTCTTTGTCCTTCTTGTGATGGCTGGTTCCATAATCTCCATCCCTCCTGAGCCCCGTGGTCTACAGGCTGACAACTGAAATCTGGAATCGAGAACCAGACGTTTGAGCAGAGGGGATGTGAGTAGCCACATTTTCACCAGCTCAGAATGGGCCACCATCCTGCCAAAGAGGCAGGAACCAGGGGGCCCAGAGAAATCCATTTGGACTTATTTGAACTTCTGACCCCAAAACCCATACTTCATTTTTGCCTAGGAAGTGATGGACATCATTTAAAATCCTATTTGATTAGTAACGGGGTGAGACCCAACGGAGCTGTCGCTGGGAAACTGTGGCCATCTCCGAACAATGTTGCCTAGTACATGTCCCCTAAGTGGAAATATTCTCTTTGCCCCTCTGCCATTCATGAAGTTTCTGCTGAAAAATCTTAGGTATGGTTTATGACCAAATGAGGCTTCTAGTTGTTGTGGCAAGCAGCTCCTTCGCAGGTGTTTTCTGTGCCCTGTTGGGTCACATGGCTGGCTTCTCCTCCATCCTCTCCTTACAAATGTGTGCTTGAGGCAGGGTGATCACTCACTCTTGAGTGTCTGGGTACATATGAGAATTCTGCTTCCCCTCTGGTTTATACGGGTACTTTTTTTTTGTCCCTTCTGTGTTACTGTGTTAGTCTGCATACTCTAGACAAACAGAACCAATAGGATAAATATATATGTCTTCTCTACATACATCTAAGGAATTGGCTCATGTGATTATTTGTTGTTGTTCAGTCACTCAGTTTTGTCTGACTCTTTGCAACCCCATGGCCTGGCTTCTCTGTCCTTCACTATCTCCCAGAGTTTGCTCAAACTCATGTGCATTGAATCATTGATGCTATCCAGCTATCTCATCCTTTGTCACCCCCTTTTCTTCCTTTCCTCAATCCTTCCCAGCATCAGATCTTTTCCAATGAATTGGCTCTTCACATCAGCTGGCCAAAGTATTGGAGCTTCAACTTCAGCACCAGCCCTTCCAATTCATATTCAGGATTGATTTCCTTTAGGATTGACTGGTTTGATCTCCTTGCTGTCCAAGGGATTCTCAAGAATCTTCTCTAGCACCACAATTCAAAAGTATCAGTTCTTTGGTGCTCAGCCTAGCAGCTGAGAAGTCCCAATAGCTGTTGAGTGAGTTATGAAGCTGGAGACCCAGGCAAACTGATGCTGCAGCTCCAGTTCAAAGACTGGCAAGCCCAAGACCCAGGAAGAGCTGATATTTCAGTTTAAAAGCAGGGAGAGAAACCAAAGCTCCATCTTGAGGCTAATCAGGCAGTAAGAATTCCCTCTTAGTTGAGGGAGGTTCAGACTTTTAAGACTTTCGCTGACTGAAAGAGGCCCACCCATGTTAGGGAGGGCAATCTGCTTTATTCAGTCTACCAATGTAGATGCTACTGTTATATAAAAACACCCTCAGGGAAACACCCTGAATAATAACCAAACGTCTAGGCACACCATGGCTCAGTCAAGGTACATAAAATTAACCATTACACTTTCCTAAAGAATTTCAAAGCAATTTGTTAGCCAAGGGAATGAAATTTCTTTGGATGAGTGGGTCTTTCTCAAGGCTGCCAAAATTATGCTACAAAGAAATTAGTAAGAAAAGTCCTTGTTCTTACCCTAATGGTTGGACAGCCCATTCCCTGAGATGTTTTGCTAATTGAAGCTTATGGCATGATTATTCTCATTTTCCTTATTTTACTGTGTTTGAACTTTTAAAGAGTATCCAGTTGCTCTGAAAGATGAATTATAGACACAAGTTTTATCTGATATTAATCCAAGAATAAACCTTCCTTGAGTTTTTCAAATAGTCATTTACAATTCCTTTAATCAAGAAAACCACACCAAATGATGAATATTTCTCTATGATTCCAAGTCACCTCACCCCAAAATGAAAAGAAGTTCAGTTGTGAGAATATGGAACCAAGCTGTGATTATGCTAAGGAAAATGATCATGTAAGAATCATTTCAAGAAATAAGTGAGATATATTCCTTCATTTGGCTCCTATGTAAACGAAGGGGTAAAAGTTATAACATCAATATCAGTTTAAGGAAAGCTCCAGATTATTTTAATTCAGCAGTGGGATCATGATTAAGCTAGTCCTTCCTCCATATAACTGTCTGAGTGAGACTGGGTAGTAATCATAATCCTTTTGGTGAATAGTAGCATGAAGTGAGCAGGTATGGATTGAACTTCATATTATTAAATGAGGGGCCAGAAGCCCAGATGAGTGTCCTCAAACTCTGTCTACACTACCATCAGGAAGAAGAGAATCAAAGCATGAAGAGAGAGAAGTGAAACCAACCCATCTTGCTCCCCTGAATCTTAACTATGATCTGTGATGCCCCTGGGATATATACTGACATAATCTAATGGTCAATGTTCATGTACACAAAAACAAACTCCCCTTAAACCTTGCTGTAAGGCTACCAACAGAGTTTTGCCAAGAGAAGGCACTGGTCATAGCAAATACCCTCTTCCAACAACACAAGAGAAGACTCTACATATGGACATCACCAGATGATCAATACGGAAATCAGATTGATTATATTCTTTGCAGCTCTATACAGTCAGCAAAAACAAAACCAGGAGCTGACTGTGGCTCAGATCATGAACTCCTTATTGCCAAATTCAGACTTAAATTAAAGAAAGTAGGGAAAACCACTAGACCATTCAGGTATGACCTAAATAAAAACCCTTATGATTATATAGTGAAAGTGACAAATAGATTCAAGGGATTAGGTCTGATGGAATGCCTGAAGAACTATGGATGGAGGTTCATGATATTGTACAGGAGGCAGTGATCAAGATCATCCCCAAGAAAAAGGAAGGCAAAAAGGCAAAACGGTTGTCTGAGGAGGCCTTACAAATAGCTGAGGAAAGAAGAGAAACGAAAAGCAAAGGAGAAAAGGAAAGATATACCCATTTGAATGCAGAGTTCTAAAGAATAGCGAGGAGAGATAAGAAAGCCTTCCTCAGCAATCAATGCAAAGAAATAGAGGAAAACAATAGAATGGCAAAGACTAGAGATCTCTTCAAGAAAATTAGAAATACCAAGGGAACATTTCATGCAAAGATGGGCACAATAAAGGACAAAAATGGTATGGACCTAACAGAGGCAGAAGATATTAAGAAGAGGTGGCAGGAATACACAGAACAACTATACAAAAAAAGATCTTCATGACCCAGATAACCATGATGGTGTGATCACTCATCTAGAGCTGGACATTCTGGAGTCTGAAGTAAAGTGGGCTTTAGGAAGCATCACTATAAACAAAGCTAGTGGAGGTGAAGGAATTCCAGTTGAACTATTTTGAGTCCTAAAAGATGATGTTGTTAAAGTGCTTCATTCAATATGCTAGCAAATTTGGAAAATTCAGCAGTGACCACAGCGCTGGAAAAGGTCAGTTTTCATTCCAGTCCCAAAGAAAGGCAATACCAAAGAGTGTTCAAACTACCGCACAATTGCACTCATCTCACACGCTAGCAAAGTAATGCTTAAAATTCTCCAAGTGAGGCTTCAACAGTATATGAACCAAGAACTTCCAGATGTTCAAGTTGGATTTTGAAACAGCAGAGGAACCAGAGATCTAATCGCCAACATCTGTTGGATCATAGAAAAAGCAAGAAAGTTCCTGAAAAACATCTACTTCTGCTTTATTGACTAAGCCAAAGCCTTTGACTATGTGGATCACAATAAACTGTGGAAAATTTTTAAAGAAATGGGAATACCAGACCACCTGACCTGTCTTCTGAGAAATCTATATGCAGGTCAAGAAGCAAAGTTAGAACCAGACATGGAACAACAGACTGGTTCCAAATTGGGAAAGGAGGACATTAAGGCTGTATATTGTCACCCTGCTTATTTAACTTATATGCAGAATACATCATGAGAAATGCTGGACTGGATGAAGCACAAGCTGGAATCAAGATTGCCGGGAGAAATATCAATAACCTCAGATATGCAGATGACACCATCCTTTTGACAGAAAATGAGGAGGAACTGAAGAGCCTCTTGATAAAAGTGAAAGAGCAGAGTGAAAAAGCTGGCTTAAAACTCAACATTCAAGAAAACTAAGATCATGGCATCAAGAGTCCCATCACTTCATAGCAAATAGATGGGGAAACAATGGAAACAGTGAAAGACTTTATTCTCTTGGGCTCCAAAATCACTGCAGATGGTGACTGTAGCCATGAAATTAAAAGACACTTGCTTCTTGGAAGAAAATCTATGACCGACCTAGACAACATATTAAAAAGCAGAGACATTACTTTGCCAACAAAGGTCCGTCTAGTCAAGGCTATGGTTTTTCCAGTCGTCATGTATGGATGTGAGAGCTGGACCATAAAGAAGGATAAGTGCCAAAGGATTGATGCTTTTGAACTGTGGTGTTGGAGAAGACTCTTGAGAGTCCCTTGGACGGCAAGGTGATCAAACCAGTCGATCCTAAAGGAAATCAGTCCTGAATATTCATTTGAGGGACTGACACGGAAGCTGAAGCTCCAATACCTTTGGCCACCTGATGCAAAGAACTGACTCATGGGAAAAGACCCTGATACTGGGAAAGATTGAAGGCAGGAGGAGAAGAGGAAGACAGAGGATGAGATGGTTGGATGGCATCACTAACTTGATGAACATGAGTTTGAGCAAGCTCTGGGAGATGGTGATCGACAGGGAGGCCTGGCATGCTGCAGTCCATGGGGTCACAAAGAGTTGGACACGACTGAGTGATTGAGCTGAACTGAAGGCTATCAAATCCACAAAATCAATGGCAGAACTGAAGAAACAGACTCCAGGCTGAGCTTCCAGGAGTGATGTCCAAAAGCCACACTGTAGATGGAGGTCTCAAGGAGACTGTTGCTCTCGCCACGATCAGGAAGTCATTTCTGCTACAGCAGCTACTGCCTCTGCTGCCTCCAGAACTGCCACGACCTACATGGCAAAATGGATGCTCTGCATCCATCTCTCACCCTGTGGAATTAATCCCGTTCCCTGGCCATGGTAAACCAGCCTCACTCAGAGGAGGCCTGAATCACACCCAGAACCCTAGCTATAAGGAGTGTAATAGGTGTTGTGGTTAGCTTTCAGCCTCTGCAGGGCAGAATGGCATTCTAAGGGGTAAATCTATTTCACAGTGCAGGTTCCCATATTGTCGGGGGGAGCTCAGGTTTGAAGGCGTGTACTTCACTTCTTTGTCAGTTTCCTAATCTGTAAAAATGAAGATAAGGCTTCCCTTAGAGAGTTAAATAAAAGCACATATTCAAAGCTTCCATAATAATAAGAATGTCTTATAAATGAGTCTAGTTTCCCTTTAAACTTGAAGGACAGGAAATCTAGGGCGTGACTAACACACATCAATCAAATTTATTTCTTTTAGGTAAGCCTGTTGAATAGTTATTTCAGGCATATATACTCAATGCAGCCAGCATTCGGTGAGTTCGGACAGTGTATAAGGCAATGCAGAAAATTCCACTAGGTTACATAGATGGCTGAGGCGTGTTCTGTCTCTGTCTCCCAGGGACTCCCACTTATGGGAGGATGGGGGGTCATAAAATGCTTAAAAAGAGGGATGATGGAGGTGAGCTTTAAATGAGGTAACTGTATGGTTTATCAGCCATATCAAGCCCGTATACTACTGAAAGGGGCCATTTGCAATAATTACTCTAGGACAATAGACAACCACGGCTGTCCTGAGCAGACCAGGATACATTCTAGCCCAAAAAGATGTAGCCATCAAGTCTATCAGTTTTGCAGCAATTTCACAGATCTCACTGAAATCAAAACTGCTCATTTCAGGGTCATGTACTGTTTTAAGCTGAGAATAAGCAATAGGGAAAAAAAAAAAAAAAGAAGAAGATGGATTATATTGTACCAGACTTGGCTGCAAGTGACAGAAACACAACTGAGACTAGCTTGGTCAATGAGAGGACATTTTTGAGGTCACCTAACCCTGGGGTGACCTGGGCTTTGGAATTGGAGAACCAGGACAGGGACTCGATCAGCATTCCATCACTCATGTGCTCTTTCTCTCTCTCTGATATCTGCTTCTCTCTCCATGGCAATCTCATCTTTTCATACTGATTCTCTCCAAAGATGGGCCAGTTCCCCAAAATTTGCAGACTCATATCTTCCCTACATCATCATCTGAGAAAATTCCTACTGTGTTCCAATTTGGAAGAAAAAAAAAATCCCAGGTAACTATTCTTTTTTTTTTTTTTGATTTATTTTATTTTATTTTTTTTATTAGTTGGAGGCTAATTACTTCACAACATTTCAGTGGGTTTTGTCATACATTGATATGAATCAGCCATAGATTTACACGTATTCCCCATCCCGATCCCCCCTCCCACCTCCCTCTCCACCCGATTCCTCTGGGTCTTCCCAGTGCACCAGGCCCGCGCACTTGTCTCATGCATCCCATCTGGGCTGGTGATCTGTTTCACCATAGATAGTATACATGCTGTTCTTTTGAAACATCCCACCCTCACCTTCTCCCACAGAGTTCAAAAGTCTGTTCTGTATTTCTGTGTCTCTTTTTCTGTTTTGCATATAGGGTTGTCGTTACCATCTTTCTAAATTCCATATATATGTGTTAGTATGCAGTAATGTTCTTTATCTTTCTGGCTTACTTCACTCTGTATAATGGGCTCCAGTTTCATCCATCTCATTAGGACTGATTCAAATGAATTCTTTTTAACGGCTGAGTAATATTCCATGGTGTATATGTACCACAGCTTCCTTATCCATTCATCTGCTGATGGGCATCTAGGTTGCTTCCACGTCCTGGCTATTATGAACAGTGCTGCGATGAACATTGGGGTGCACGTGTCTCTTTCAGATCTGGTTTCCTCAGTGTGTATGCCCAGAAGTGGGATTGCTGGGTCATATGGCAGTTCTATTTCCAGTTTTTTAAGAAATCTCCACACTGTTTTCCATAGCGGCTGTACTAGTTTGCATTCCCACCAACAGTGTAAGAGGGTTCCCTTTTCTCCACACCCCCTCCAGCATTTATTGCTTGTAGACTTTTGGATAGCAGCCATCCTGACTGGCGTGTAACGGTACCTCATTGTGGTTTTGATTTGCATTTCTCTGATAATGAGTGATGTTGAGCATCTTTTCATGTGTTTGTTAGCCATCTGTATGTCTTCTTTGGAGAAATGTCTGTTTAGTTCTTTGGCCCATTTTTTGATTGGGTCATTTATTTTTCTGGAATTGAGCTGCAGGAGTTGCTTGTATATTTTTGAGATTAATCCTTTGTCTGTTTCTTCATTTGCTATTATTTTCTCCCAATCCGAGGGCTGTCTTTTCACCTTACTTATAGTTTCCTTTGTAGTGCAAAAGCTTTCCGACATAAATCACAGCAAGATCCTCTATGACCCACCTCCCAGAATATTGGAAATAAAAGCAAAACTAAACAAATGGGAGCTAATGAAACTTAAAAGCTTTTGCACTACAAAGGAAACCAGGTAACTATTCTAATTGGTCTGATTTGGATCATGTGCCAGATCACTGGACCAACTTCTGTGGCCAAGTGGGAAGATGTTCATCTCCCCTACAACCATGTTGGAGTAAGGGGGTCAAAGTTCCCCAAATGAATAAGGGTTATTCTCCAAACAAAAAAGAGAGGGGTGCTGGGTGAACAGAATAATACACGCTCACAAGAGAGGGCTTTGTAAAGATCAGTGTTTCACAAGTACAAACCATCTATCTGGATATCCTCAATTCAGGCTCTGAAGTAAAAAAGTTTTATTGTTTAGTTGGAATGGTTGGATGGCATCATTTACTCAATGGACATGCATTTGAGCAAACTCTGGGAGATAATGAAGGGCAGGGAAGCCTGGTGTGCTGCAGTCCATGGGGTCACAAAGAGTCAGACATGACTGAGTAACTGAACAATACCACCAAGAACCCAAAATCTTACACAGAGACTTTGTGCTTTGGCCTGAGTAGAAACTATTAAAAACAGCAAGGCTCAGTCACTCACAAATCCAGAACAAGAAATAAAGTCCTCAGTTAGCAGAAAGGCAGTTATAGAGGCCAAATAACTGACCGACCAAACAGAGAAAAGTCCCAAGATAATTTCAAGATTTTCACAGAGAGGTAGGCACAGGCAAAGAATAATCCACGTAGACTCGGGATCACAGAAAACAGGATTATTTATAGGTTGTGAGATTTTGGTCTCTGACCTTTAATAGTTCCATCTCTTAAATAAAAAATGATTAATACCTTCCTCACTGGTACTGAGAAAGTTAAACAAGGTAACACAGATAAAAGGACTAAAACAATTTGCTTCCTCCTCCCCTGCCCCAAGCCAGGTGAGGCATTTGTATGAATAATCAAGGAAAGTTTCTGGAATATGTAGGTCTAGAAATGTGCTTTGAAAAAAGTAATGCTCTATTTCCCAATAAGCTGGCATTAAGGGGCAACACATGAGGATGATTGATATTTTTTCATTTATTACAGAGGTGGTTTGGCACCTCAGCCTTTTCTGTTTACACCCCTATGGCAATTATTATTTGCACCACTCCCCTGGCACAGACCACAGAGGGCATTGTTCAATTAGCTATTGTTTGATGTGTGTGAATTCCGCCCTAACCGGTGACCTAGGGCCCTTAATTTAACCTCACTGAGAGCCTCATTCTCAAAATTTGAAAAATGAGGTTAATAATATTTTCTTCTTAGAGTGGCTGTGCGTGTTAAAGATAATGTATAAAAACCACCTAGTAGTGGGCCTGGCTCAGAAGAGTCCTAACAAAAATGTCCCTGTCTATTTTCTTCTCCCTGTATCCAGCTCTAATCAGAGCGTAGTCTATTAGAAAATCTGCTCCACTTACGTGAAAAGTTTGAAGCTCGTTTTTTCTGACAAGTCCCGTGTGAATGCCCCTGTTGAGAACTAGGCACATGCCTGTCCCTGAAATCACAAGATTCCCCTTGTTGTTGTTTAGTCACTAAGTTGTGTCCAACTTTTTTGTGACTCTATGGACTATAGCCCACCAACCTCCTCTGTCTACGGGATTTCCCAGGCAAAGGTTTTGGAGTGGGTTGCCATTTCTTTTCTCCAAGGGATCTGCCTGACCCAGGGATCGAACCCGGGTCTCTTGTGTCTCCTGCATTGGCAGGCAGATTCTTTACCACTGAGCTACCAGGGAAGCCTACAAGTTTCCCCTAGCTCCTGCTTTCATGTCTAGCCAGAATGGACACGTCTTTTGCCTGCAACCATCCCCTAGCTGGGGTCCTGATCTAAACTCAATGAACCTCGATGCAATGAATGGCAATGAACTCTTTTTGCAATGAACTGCAATGAACTCTGTTTCCTTGGGTGAAAAACAGTGTAGCTTGTGTCTCTCACTTGTGACTTAGACTGTTGATTATCTCCTCTTCCAGGTCACTCTGAATTTGCTATTTTCTTAGGCCATGTTCTTCCAGCCTTGCCTAGTGACTCAGCTCCTCCAGGTTTTAATATTGAACCCTGACTTCAGACAGTCAGGATTGTGCATCATCTAGGTTTTCAAGAGACAGCTATGGTAGATTTGCTAAATCAGTCTATTTCCACACTATTTGGGCTAAATTATCATCTGTCAGAATTGATCAGATCAGTTCATTCCTTACCAAATCGTCTTAGGTCAGTTTCTTTAGAAACAGAGCCTGAGAGAATATATGTCCCACTGATATATTAGGGAACCACTCTGAGAGGAGGAAAAAACCCCAGTAATAGAGGTAATAGAATGGGACAAGAGAGCAATAAAGGGAAGGGAAAGAGGGCAACCCAAGATGAGACTAGGACCAAGTTAACAGCCTCAGAGTGATGCCGCAGAGGAGCCCTGGAAGAGAAATTACATCTCGCAGTTTACCAGAATGCAAGGGGAGGGAGCTGGGCTTCCAGTGACTGCTTCACTGGCCCTTAAAATCAAAAGAACACAGAAGCTGGGAGTGAGGAACAAGAAATGGCAAATGGGGTCCCGGGAGATCTGGGCAGAGCCTTTCTGTGGCCACTCCTCCAAGTTCCCTATTAGAAGATCATATTTTCTGCTTTCACACCTTCAAGCAAAGAGAAACTTGCTGCTTTGTGATTTATCACTTTCCGGTGTTCAACTGCGCTAGTACTGAGAACACGCCTTTTTACAGGGTCTAAAATGTGTATCTTGGCAGCTTCTACTCATTGTGCACACTCAGCGTGCAGCCTGTTCAGTTGCTTCAGCCGTGTCCAAATCTTTGCAACCCTGTGGGCTGTAGTCTGCCAGGTTCCTCTGTCCATGACAGTCTCCAGGCAAGAATACTGGAGTGGGTTGCCATGCCCTCCTCCAGGGGATCTTCCTGACCCAGGGATCAAACCTGCATCTCCTGCATCACAGGCAGATTCTTTACCCACTGAGTCACCAGGGAAGCCCATTTGTGTGTGTGTGTGTGTGTGTGTGTGTGCACGCGCGCGTGTGTATAACTGAATCACTTTGCTGTACACCAGGAACTAAGGCAACATTGTTAATCAATTATATACCAGTAAATTTTTTAAAATTTCTTTAACAGAATCAAGTAGTATAACAGCCAATTCTGACCCTTCTCTGATTCCCCCATGCTCTAAGCTGCATTATTAAGGGCACTGTTTAATACCCACGCCTCTCCATGTTCTTCCCTGGATTAAATCTGATGACTGTCTGTACCTTAAAACATCACCTTTTACTGTATAAGTGTTAGTAAGAATTAGTCGCTCAGTCGTGACCAACTTTTTGCGACCCCATGGACTGCAGCCCACCAGGCTCTTCTGTCCGTGAGATTTTCCAGGCAAGGATGCTGGAGTGGGCTGCCATTTCCTTCTCCAGGGGATCTTCCCAACCCAGGGATCAAACCCAGGTCTCCTGCACTGCAGGCAGATTCTTTACCAACTGAGCTACAAAGGAAGCTGATGACTGTCTGCACCTTAAAACATCACCTTTTACTGTATAAGCGTATGCTATAAAACCTTAGTTTTGTGAATCTGTCCAATTTAGCATCTCAGTTCACATGTACTGAGGCCCTGGGAAGACAGTTGTGATTGAGTCACTGAAGAATAAGATAATACAAAAAATAAAAGAAAGTAGGAGTGGGTTGCCATTTCCTCCTCCAGGGGATCTTCCCAACCCAGGGATCAAGCCCACATTTTCTGCATCTCCTGCATTGTAGACAGATTCTTTACTGCCAAACCACTGGGAAAGCCCTCTATTCATTGGTTCTAAGCAATTTAACCAGTAGTCCATCAGATTTCATCAGATATTTGTTGAGCATCTACTATATACTGGGAAATATACCAAGTGCTGGTTTCAGCCTGTAGAGAAGCCTGGAATAGATCTAATTATTCAGCACATTAGGTATGTGTATTAAAATTACCTAAAATAAGTTATAGATATTCAAAAGAAAACAATGTCAATATAGCTAAGAAGAGGTCACATCAAAATATCCTCCAGTTGTAAACAACCCATATGGCAATCAACAGTAGATTGAATTAATAAACTGTAGTGTATTTATACAACAGAATAGTATACAGCAATGAAAAATCATGAGCTACCACTTCCCTGAATAATATAAATGAAGTTTGCCCCAAAATGTGGATGACACAAGCCTAGACAGGAGTACATCCAATGTGATTCTGTTGTAGATAAACCTCATATTTAGTAATAGAGATCAGGATAGTGGTTACTTACGGGGCACAAGCGAACCTGTTCTGATCTGTTTTGATCTGGGTGGGGGTCACACAGAACAATACATTATAAAAATCCATCAAGTTTTATACAAACAGGTACGTACTTCACTGCAGGTATGTTATATCTCAATAAAAAATTTTTAATGAAAAAGGAGATACCAAAAAAAGACAAATTAAGACAATAAAAAGTAGATCCAGGGTGATAATATGGGTCATCATGGTCTACACACTTGTATCATAACTGGCTCTAACCCTTCCAGAAGCCATTTGAACATAACTTTCATGTCCTCTCTCCAACTGTTTTCTTCTCCAGACTGAACAGTATCAGGTCCTTTGGAAGTGTTCAATGTTCACGTCTCTAATACTTCCAACTTTTGCCTTTTTTATATCAGGATATGTGTCAATATTCCTTTGGCATTGCAGCAGCCTAACACCTCCAGATATCATAGAGCTGCGCTTAAAATGTATGACAATATTTCTTCTGCTCATCCATCAGTATAGCCCAAGGATACTTATGGGAGCCGTATGATAAGGTGTATTGCCTGGAGCCCTTTAACTACCTACCTTCTTAACTAACTAAAATGAACTGTGGCCCAGGTTAGGACTAATTTAAATGCCTGTATCTATGATTGGGGCTTCCCTGGTGGCTTAGCAGTTAAGAATCAGCCTACAATGCGGGAGCCACTGTAAATATGGGTTAGGTCCCTAGGTCGGGAAGATCCTCTGGAGGAGGGCACAGCAAGCCACTCCAGTATTCTTGCCTGGAGAATCCCATGGACAGAGGAGTCTGGCAGGCTACAATCCATATCTGGATCTCAAAGAGCCAGACACGACTGAAGAGACTTAGCTTGCATGGCATGGCATCTATTACAAGAGCTATAGACAAACCATTTTGTTTTTTATGATATTGTTTTTTATTGAATCCATGTAGAGGACTTATGTTAATAGTTGTTAAGTTTTAACTTAGTTTGTCTAATATTCATTTTAAACCTTTATTCTATCATACAACATACATAGATGTACGTTGTTTTTAAATTTGATATGCTGGTCATCAACTTTTGATAAAGGCACTAATAAAACTGTTGCATAGAATAGGATCAAGGATGGAGCCTTGTCATGTATTACTGAATCAGTATTTTCTTGGGTATAATTTTCAACCATCTTTTGTACTTCTGTGTGTCCAGTTTCCTTTCCCCCACCTGGCTCAAAATATTTTTGTGGAAATCAAGATGTACTACATTTATGGCATTTTTCTAATTTTTCTTATTGTCTAATAATCCTGCCCCCAAAGCACTTTGGTTCTTAGCTAACCCATGCTGCCTCCTAGTGCCCACTGAACTTGCTGGCTGTTTCTAGAATGTAACCAAGTGCTCGGTGCTAGGAATCTTTGCTCCCAATATTGTCCATAAGGAAGCAAAAAAGTCAGAAATAGTAAACTTAACAGAAATCTCACCCTCTATCATAAAAATTATTCTACTATGCTCCAGGCTGAGAAGAAAGGATTTGTAATTCCTCCTTGTATATCTGCTTTCCAAAACTCTAATTCCAGCAAACCCATCCAGTGTGGTGACAGGGTGGTCCAGATGATCATGGATAAAAGCATCAGTGCAACACTAAGATGTTTTCATTCAATGAATGGATGATGTTTCCAATCGTATGAGCCAGATCCTATGCTGAGTAACCTAATAGTTACTGCCTCTCCTACTTACACCAATGACCTTAGGTCTCTTTTTCTCTCAACATCTACATCTGGGGGAGATATCGATATCACTGTTATAGACTTGTTATGAGGAGTAAATAAGTTAAACACCCACCACAGGACTCTCCATATAGTAAGAGTTTGCTTTTTTCATTTTTTTATTTTTTAAAATTCTTAGCCTACAGCTGATGCTTCCTAGAGAAATACTTGTTACATAAGAAAAATCAAATGATCAGTTCAATTTATGCCTAAAGCGCTTTCAATAAAGTCTAACATCCTGTTCTTAATAATAAGAGATAAAAACCAAAGAATAGCAATGAGCAGATACTGGATGGGAAGCGCAGTAAAGTGCTAGGATCTTCTACATGCAAGGCACTTAAAAGTTTGCAGGTCTATCATTTGATTTGAACCTCACAATAACTCTATAAGGTTGGCAAAAAGCAACTATTATTTTCTCTGCTTTACAAATGGTGAACCAAAGGCACAGGGCTTTTAAGAGACTTACCAGAGGTTATGGTGGAACTGTGAACAAGTACAGCACTTGAATAGATTCAGGTTACATCTTGTGGGTAATTGATATAATTGTCAGCATCCCCTGGGGATCCCTGCTGGAACAAGTGTTTCTTAGACATGTCCTACAAGACCTAGCACCATGAATGTTGAATCTCTACATCTTCAAATAAAACCAAGGTTAAGTTTTAGCCTATGAGTTGCAAATTCAATGGGTACAACTTGCAAGTTGGTTTCCTGGTCCTGTATAACAGGACTATCGTAATGAAGCTAATACATTTTCATGGAAAACAATTCCACTTAAAATACAATAGCAGACTGAAGTCTATTTGGTTGGACAAAACATTTTGATTTTGACTTGAGGGTCAGGACATCCAGGTTCCAGACCTGTCTGTGTCAGTAACTATGTATGGAAATTTGGGAAAGTTACTTAACCTTAGTTTCGGTTTCCTCAATCATGAAATGATGAGTAATGCACAGTAATGGTGGTATTAAACAAGAAAATGTACATAAAGCCTCCTGCCAAATGTCTCACACATAATAAATATTCAATAATTCTTTGTTGGTCACTTTCTCTGCTCTTCATTTTTCTTTGCCTTTGTGAGACTCAGTATCATTATCTATAAAGTCAGACTAGGTCAGTGGTTCTCAAAGTATGTGTCCTAGATGAGTAGCGTCACCATCCCCAGGGAGCTTGTTGGCAAATTCTTGGGCCCCACTCCAAACCTACTGAATCAGAATCTCTAGGGATGGGACCTAGAAACCTGTGTTTCAACAAGTTGTGTTATCCAGACTCCAAGATGGTCTCCAGTGATTCTTACTTCCTGGAATTCACACCTTTGTATAACCCTGTCCAACCTTGAACCAGAATTAGTCTCTCTGATGACTAAAATATTTCAGAAGTGATGATATGTCTCCTTTAAGATTATATTTCAAAACACACTATGGCTTTCTCTTGGCTAGTCTCTTGATCTTTCTTGAATCACTGGCTTTAAGAAAGGCAGATGCCAGGTTTTTAGGACATTTATGCAGCTTTACAGAGAGGTCCACCTGGTGAAGAAGAGACCTCATCTCCAGATATATAAATTGTTTTAGAAGCAGATCATCCAGCCCCAGCCTTCAGATGACTGCAGCCTCAACAAACACCTTGACTGCAGTCTCATCAGAGACCTTGAGCCAGGACCACTCTGCTAAGCCACTCCTGGATTCCTGAGATAATAAAAGTTTTGTTATTTCAAGCTGCTAAGTTTGGAGTGATTTGTTATGCAGCAATAGATAACTAATACACAAGCCGTGCTAGTGATTCTGATGCACCCTGAAGTTTGAGCATCACTGGAAAAGATGACTCCTAAGTTTCTTTGCAGCTTAAAAATTTTGGAGTTTTGTGGTCAATATTGGGAATCAAGAACCAAGCAAGAAATGGCTGTCTTGTACCAAACAAAAGGACTTTGACCTCTGGAACACTGGTTTCAGGCCTGGCCATTAAAATTTGAGAAAAACTTAGCAAAACTAGAAAATCCCAAAGAAGGGCAACTGAGAGAAGTTGTAGCCTAGAGCCACTCCCTTCCCATGGATTCTAAGACAAAGAGGCTCTATTGTTGGAAAAGCTCAGAGATGCCAAAGTCTACAAAATCACAAGGCAACATGGTCAGAACTGTGGACTAATCACTCAAGCTCAGGGAAAGCAGAGTTGCAACAGCAAATGTAGTCGACAGGACCTAGACTCAACAGTCAGACAGACTGAGTTCTACTCCATAGAAGCCACTCACTTGGAGACAATTCAGTCATTTTTTTGAGTCTCAGTTCTTCGTCTGGAGAAAAGGAAATATGACTATTTGCTTGATAACCCAAAGATGAGAATTCACATTAATCTGCTTAAAGAACCTGCCACAAAGCAGATTTTGAAGGAGCAATAGCTATCACTGAAAAAGAATGAAGAAAGGTGGCCTTTTTGCAAGTACCAATTCATACAAGTCATCTGAGCTTTCATATTATCAGAGGTAGCCTAAGCTGGACTTCCAACTAGAAATGTTGTGAGTTTAAATGAATTGGTGAGTTAGTTGATAATTGGCAATGACAGATGTTTGAATAATGCCATATGCTTTAGAGGATGATAGAGAGACTATCATCCCAGCATCAGGTGCACCATCCACTGGTACCCTCCTACCACTTATTTCTGGGCTTCTCAGGTGACTCAGTGGTAAAGAATCTGCCTATCAATGCAGGAGATGCTGAAGACGTGGGTTCAATTCCTGGGTTGGGAAGATCTCCTGGAGGAGGAAATGGCAATCTACTCCACTATTCTTGCCTGAAAAATCCCATGGACAGGGGATCCTGGTGGGTTACAGTCCATGGGATCGCAGAGTCAGACACAATTGAGTGAGTAAGCACGCACGGACCACTCACTCCCATCATGGAGCAGAATCCTGCAGGAATAGAGCACCAAAGGGATGAAGCAATGGGATTTCTGATGACCCATGGGGTGGGTGGGAGGGAATGAGGACGATGGATCATGGCACATCGAACACAAAGGGTGAATTTGCTGCTTCCGGCTGGTGTGGGTCCAGCAGCATTTCTAAACAGTGGTTTTCCCCTGCTCCAAGCCTGAGTTGGAACTGAGGCATAACTTCTAACAATCTACACCCACTTCACTGTCAGCCATTTTCCCTGAGTACAGACTCCCTCTTGGACATCACAAACATACTAAAAATAATTGGTATGTAGTTGCATACAACCCCCTTCCCTTCAGGAACTATTAAAGATTTAAATAAGTAATCACCCCAGAACATAGATAATTCATCCCACCTTCCATTGTGCTACCTGCCTCACAGCTGTCCCCCTGACATGCCTTGGCTGTTTTCTACCACATGTTATTGTTCGGGAAAATATTCTCATCTGGTTATGCGACTGTTGAAACTTGCCTGTGAAGTGATGAGCCATTTGCAGCAGTGCCACAGCCGAGGGAATTAGCCGCTATTAAAATCATGTTCAAACCAGGGCGTTGCCAAGGCGCCGTCTCCTGGGGAAGCTGCCTGCGGTGCTTTGGCTCCCTAACAAAGACCTGGAGATGGCAGGATCTCAGTGGGTTTCTAAATCACAGACAGACAGACGATTTGAAGCGAGAAGTCTCATGGAGACCACTCCAATTCCTTTAGTGAGTAAAACCTCCTGGCTTTTCAAAACCTTTTCATTTCCAAAAGCCAGATGTGGCCTGAAGTGTGCAGGTCAAGTAGGGAGACTTCAAGAGGGGACTTAAGATGAGAAGAAAGATGAAGAAAAGCATGTCAATGACCCACTTTTCACATTCTCCATTATGTGCAACTGTTCATAAACTCTGAACATTTATCCAAATAGCAATTACTACCCAAACTTGCATGTTCCTGCTTGTAACAATAAGTTGTAAATGGCTGTAAAGTCAGCCGTGTGTAAATGGTGGAGTGACATGTGTGTGACGCATCCCAGCAAGACATGCCCACACTTTTAATTTTTGTCAAGTCTGGATTAGCCTGACAGAGGGGATCGTAGGCATAAATAGTGCAACCAGCCAAGGACCTGAAGTCTCTTCTGTTTTAGTTCGGGAAGTATTTGAACATGAGCCTTCAGCAGTAGGCTGATACTTCCAGTGGTATTTCTCTCCAGCTAATGCTGAGTTAGTTTAAGTTTCTCTGACTTCACTCAGGCTCAGCCATGCAGCTGGTGAGAGAGGAGCAGATGAGGAGGAAGGAGAGGAGAGCTGCCTTTATCTAGAAGCTCCCCAAATTTGTCTCTTGATAAGTGGCCTTCACACTTTTCTTTCTTTTTTAAAAGTTTTATTGGAGTGTAATTGACTTACAATGTTGTGTTAGTTTCAGGTGTACAACAAAGTGATTCAGTTATGCATATACATGTATTCATTCTTTTTCAAACTCTTTTCTCATACAGCTTATTACAGAATATTGAGTATAGTTCCCAGTGCTCTACAGTTGGTCCTCGTTGGTTATCTACCCTGTGTTTAGTAGTGTCTGCACGTTCATCCGAGCTCCTGATTTATCCCTCCCCCTTACATTTCCCCTTTGGTGACCATAGTTTGTTTCTGATATCTATAAGTCTGTTTCAGTTTTGCAAATGTATCCATTTTTTCATTTTTTAAAAATTAGATTCCACATGTGAGTGATATCATATGATATTTGTCTTTGACTTCCTTCACTCTTTCATTGGCATTCCTTTTAAAAGAGTTTTGAAAAACTATGCACCTATTTGCACATTTTAAAGTTGACAGCTGTAATATTTCACCATTAAATAGCTGTAAGTGATACAGTTTATGGTACATTGTAAATATTAATCTTGAGAATTCAGCTGACATAATTATTTTAAATGCATCCGGTGGCATGTAACTATCATAAACTTTAGTTCCCATCATAATCCATTTAAGAAATACTTATGCAAATCTTCTTTGATTGTCTAATATCTAACATTGTGGTTTTCTCAAATTTTGATTTCCATTCCATTTTACATACTGTATTTTAGCCTACTATATGGTTTTAGTCTTTCTTTTTTTTACTGATTATTCAATACTTTTTCTGCAACAAAGTTAAGTGTAAAAATTTGAGATTTTATTTTTATTTCCTGTGACCGTGTCTGTAAATGTTAAATTTATTATTCAACATTCATTTTGTAAAAGCAAAATGAAAAGGGCTAAATAAGTGTACAGAAAAATTTAAAACCTTGCCTCTCACAGACTATTTTTAGTTTTAAAAAAAGTATTATTGGGTTTTTGGAAGACAAACATGAAACTTACTGCCTTCTTTTCTTCGAAATGCAAAATATGCAAATGAGACACCAATGAATGAGAGTTCTCACCAAGCTCTTTTCCCTGAATGAAAACGCAAAAACTGCAGAGAGGCCACACCTCGTAGGAGGTTTAGTATTTCCCAGTATGCGGTTCCTGAATGCTGAGTATCCTAATCCTGTAGGTGAGCCCAAAAGAGAAAACGCAGGGCTTTGCCCAGGGTGGACTGGGAAGAAAGGCAATCAGACGTCCCTGCTTTCACTGCTTGTCACCTGCACTCGGCTGTACTCCAAGGGGCTGTGCTGTCAGAAGTGAGATATTCCTTGACAATATTTGGGGATGACAGAGAAGTGATTAGATGGAAAGTGTCACCCCTATACGACACTCTATGTCCAAATTTTATATCATTCCAATGTGCACCAAAATCTACTTTTTACAGTCACATTTTTCTCTTAATGGAAATATATATTAATATTAGCAGGGGAAGAGCCCAATAAGACATCAATGGTGCCTTGATTAAAGGAGGTGTCCTAAATATAATTTGAAATAAATGTTTTAAATTGTCCTGTTATTTGGAATCCAAGAGGACTTTTCACTCCAGGGCAAAGCCCTATAGTAAGATTTGGGAGGGGAGGTGGGTGGCAGGTACCCCTTTCTTTTGTATAAGAGGAAAGGAGTTGTGAACTCTGTTCAAACGGCAAAGAAAACCCCCAATCCCTCATGCCTGTGTGGGAGTGTTTGCCAGCAGGACTACAAGTGGCCCAACAAGCTACTTCCACTTGGAAGAGTGGCTTCCATCTCATCGTGTTTCTCCTCCATCTGTTGAATCTTGCGTGGATGCTTCTGACTGTGCTATGTGGGCTCAGCCGCTCAGCTGTGCCCAACTCTTTGTGACCCCATGGACTGTAGTCCTCCAGGCTCCTCTGTCTGTGGGATGTTCCAGGCAAGAACACTGGAGTGGGTTTGAGATTTCTTTCTCCAGGAGAACTTTCTGACCAGGGACCAAACCCACGTCTCCTGTGTCTCCAGCAGTGGCAGGTGGATTCTTTACCACTGTGCCATCTGGAACCTAAATCTCATGTAGAACCCTAGCTATATGGCAAATATAGGCTTCTTTTTCTGTGCAGCCTCTGCATTGTCAGAAAGCATCTGGAGGAAAATTGGAATGGATACTGAACAGTCTGATCCATCGTATGCACACAACTGGAAAAGCCTGTAAAGTGCCGCCTGGACCTTGAAAATTAGAAACTTAGACAAATGGCTCAAACTCAACAAGAGACTAATTGAACCTACCATCTTCACTCTTGCTTTCCAAATGCCCTAATCATGCACCAGTCCTCTTTCCTCTCCTGGGTTCCATATCGCAGTGAACGTATCAGCATTCACCAAGAAATTGGCGTATCTGGTTTTGGTCCTGCCTCCTCGACCCCACCCACCAATTTTCCCTCCCTGTTCTTTCAAACCTGTTCCTTCCCTCCTTCCCTATGTACAATGTCTTGTTTAAGACCTTCATCTTCTCTTTCCTGGACATTTGTACTTGAACTGTAATGTGCCTCACTATCATTAGTCTCTGGCCTCCAAAATGATGCCAAAGTAATATTATGAAACATTAATTGATTGGATTATTTAAAGACTTTCTCTCCCCTCGAGCAATGGTTCTCACATTAGAGTCACCTGCAGAGTTCTTTGTTGTCCCACTAGCCAAGCCACTCATTGAATCAATTAAATCAGAGTCCTGGGTGGGACCCAGACATCAGTATTTAAAACTCCCCAAGCAATGCTGAGCCAAGATTGAGAGGTGCTATTGCATGCAAGAGGTCATTCTCCATCTAGCTCCAGATTCATAGGCTGCTACTCCCCACATCCAAGCTTCAGCCACATCAAATATCTCTTGGTCCCCTAAACATGCCCTGCCTTTCACCTCTCTGACTTTGCATGACATGCTCCTGTCATCGTCTCAAATCTCCTTCCTACTCACTTGCCCTGGAACCTCCTACAGTTTCATGAATATATTACCCCATAAAGGGTGTGTGCTCTATCCTTTGGACATTCCCATCATTATGGCACTTCTTGCTCTGTGTTATCATTGGTTTATTTGCATGGCTGCCTTCCTCATTAGATTCTGGACACATTGAAAATGGAGAATGGATTCATCTCTCTGTCTCCAGTGCCTCGCACTTTTTGGTTGATTTTTGGCACACACAGGCTAAATGATTGAGTGAATGAATGAAAGAATGAATGAGGCTGGATGAAGTAGTTAACTTCGTGTGTTTCATCCACTGGTCCAATTCACATTGCTCTACTAAATATATTAAGAATGGATAAGGCCCACACTCAGTTTTTTCTCTATCAAATATTTGTATTTGCATCTCTGGAGCCAGAGGGGAACACTAAAAGAAGTCATGAAAACCCATCAGCACTGATGTGATGTTAATATTCAATTCTTCCTGTTTAGGGAGAGGGAAATATCTTCATTTTTGGTTGTACTTGATTGTTCAAATGTTCATCTCTTTTTAAAAGCATATATTATTATTTGTATTTCTAATCTGGGTTCTTTACATCAGAATGCATATCTCTAGATACCAGGACTTTTGTAATAATTACAGAAACATCTTTTTCTTGTCATTTAAATTATTCAAACACTTTCTACTTGTAATTCAATACGGATTATTATGTTGCAATTCTCCTATTGACATCTGTCTGCAATGCTAGAAGTAATATTTTCTCCTCAAAAATCTGTTGCCTTCATGTCCTTTCTCTTTCTTGTGCATTCTCCCTCTTACTCTTGCCCTTCACCCCCATCTTCCTCACCCCAGCTTTCCCCTGAGGTCTCCTTCCTTGCCCTCTCTCTTTCTGCGGCAGAGGCCAGAGGTTAGGTGGGGTGAGCATCACTTGCAAAATTCTCCCCAACATGCAGAAATCATTTACTCTGATTAGATTACTGCCTTTATTGCATGCTCAGAAACTCGCTAGAGGCCCTGAGGCTTTTCTGATGAACCATTTTGTGTTATCAGCTAAGGGCTACACTTAGAAGCCTAGGTAAAGACCATCTCCTGAACATATCTCAGGAAGTGCAATCTCACATTTGAGAAGCCTAATGACAGCTTAAACCTGTTGGGAAACACTCTGGCAAACATTTTTAGATAAAGATTTTTGCAATTTTTTCTTGATTATTAAAAATAATATATCAGCATTCCTTAAAACTGAAAAATATAGGAAAGTATACAGAAGAAAATAGAAATTCCCAAATATCCCATTAATAAGACAAAAATTACTGTTAACTGTTAAACTGGGTGCACTTTCTTCTATGGTTTTCCTTAAATACATATACACCGAGTAAGTAGGATTTTATATACTTTCATTTTCTATTATTCACTGACATAAACATTTCCTGATGCCATTCTGACATTATTGAAGATTTATGTTTCCATGATGATCATAAAGTGCTTTGTACATTATTCTTTTTTTCTTGCCTACTATGGTTTATTGTAGCTCCAACAGGAAAGAATCTGCCTGCAAGGAGGGAGACCTGGGTTTGATCCCTGGGTTGGGAAGATCCCCTGGAGGAGGGTATGGCAACCCATTCCAGTATTCCTGCCTGGAGAATCCCCAAGGACAGAGGAGCCTGGAGGGCTACTGTCCATGGGGTCGCAAAGGGTCAGACAAGACTGAGCGACTAAGCACAGCACAGCACATGGTTTATTACAGGATATTGAATATATTTCCCTATGCTACACAATAGGTGCTTGTTGTTTATCCATACTGTATATAATAGGTTGCATCTGCCAGTCCCAGACACTCAGTCCATCCCTTCCCAACCCCCTACCCCCTTGGCAACCACAAATCTATTCTCTGTCTGTTGTAGGTCTGTTTCTATTTCATAAATAGGTTCATTTGTGTCATATTTAAATTCCACATATAAGTGATACAGGTATTTGTCTTTTTGTTTCTTATTTCACTTAGTATGATAATCTCTAGGTCATCCATGTTGCTACAAATGGCATTATTTCATTCTTTTTATGACTGAGTAGTATTCCATTGCACATATATATATATACCACATCAACTTTATCCATTCATCTATCAATGAACATATAGGTTTTTCCATGTCTTGATTATTGTAAATAGTGTTGCTATGAACATAGAAGTGCATGTATCTTTTTGAATTATAATTTTGTCTAAATACATGCCCAGGAGTGGAATATTGCTAGATCATATGAGAACTCTACTTTTAGTTTGTTGAGAAAACTCCATATTGTTTTCCGTAGTGACTGCACCAGCTTACATTCTCACCAACAGTGTAGAAGGGTTCCCTTTTCTCCACACCCTCTCAGCCTCTGTTATTTGTAGACTTTTAATGATGCCCATCCTGACTGGGTTGAGGTGGTATCTCATCATGATTTTGATTTGCATTTCTCTAGTAATTAGTGATGTTGTCCATCTGTATGTACATGATTCTTTAGACACATGTCTCATAGTCTCCTTAGGCTAGATTCCTAGAAATAGAACTATTTGATCAAAAGGTATGAATATTTTAGAATTTGCCAAATTGCCTCCAAATCCTGACAGCAATTTACAATGTAAGTCATGTGTGAAACTGTTCATCCCACCAAACTCTCAGCCTGGCTTAACTTTGTTTTATCACCAACAAAATGAACATTATATGAACAAATAAGTGGTAGAGATTTTTAGAATGGGTGGTAGATAATCCTCTCTAAACCCTAAAGTAATGGAATTTTTAGCCCTTTCTGGACATTAATTTATTAAGTTATTTTCAATGTATCCATTTATAGTTAATCAACATACAATTTATTGTACATTGATGTATCGCCAATGTGTTAATTAATGTAGGACAAGCTTAGGTAGCAAATGAGCCTCAGATACTCACTGGTTCAGCCATCAAAGTTTGTATCTCATCACAATGTGATATGGGTTGAGTCGCTCTTCTGAGCAGCTCTCCTCCAAAGTATGATTCAGGATCCCAGAGGCTTCTGTCCTGTAGCTTGGCCTTCCCAATGCTCTTTATCTCCTGCCCTGTACATGGAAAAGAAAGAGCAGGGGAAGGCACATCCAGTTTCAGCTGCCCCAGACCAGAATTATGCATCATCCTTCTCTTTCATATCTCCAAAAGCAATCATTCAAGCATCCGTCTGGTATGATAGAAAGTTAGGTCCTGGAGTGTTCCCTTTCCCAGCTATTTCGGAAAATCTGCCAAGAAGCACTCATGAGTGCATAGCCCGTATTGGTTGTCAGTTGTTAAACTCAGCCACCTTGCTCCAACCATCGCCTTGCTCTCTGTATGTGGTTTCTTCTTGTGTCGAGCTTGGGGCCCCTCCAGGATGAACTGATTCGCTGTACTTGTGGGTACACTACTGCGCCTCGCCGTTGGATGAGAGCTTCTAGAATTGCTAGACTGAGGACTTCGAACTATGACTCTTGTTCAGCCTCTGTATCTCGCAGCCTTGGTTTCCTCTGTGCTCACTATCAGGCACGCTCTCTCCATGTGCAGGTCACTATCAGCTAATGTACTGCTAGCATAGCCATCCCAGTGGTAAAAGAATGCCTCTTTTCCAATAGCTCCTAGACAGGAAACAGCTACAGGTGTCAACTATTATGTCCAGAATGAGTGGGAGCTGTCTGAAGATAATGTGTTCCAAGCGGAGCCAGGATCAAGCTGGGGTGGAATATAGGAGTAGGCAACCACTGGGCCAGAAATGGCAAATATGGGATAAATATGCTGCCAACATGCCCCTCACCCATAGCAGACATGCTCATTAATCCTGGCCTTCTTTCTTTTAATTAATTAATTATGGCTGCACTGGGTCTTCATTGCTATGCGGGCTTTCTCTAGTTGTGTCAAGCGTGGGCTAGGCTTCATTGAGTTGCACTTCTCAGTGCAATGGCTTCTCTTGTCGTGGAGCACAGGCTCTAGGCACATGGCCTTCAGTAGTTGTGGTGTACGGGCTTAGTTGTCCCCCACTTCCCTAGCAGGTGGAATCTTCACCAACCAGGGATCAAAGCTGTGTCCCCTGCATTGGCAGGAGGATTCTTAACCACTGGACCACCAAGGAAGCCCTAACCCTGGCCTTCTTAACCTAGAATTCTTTCAGTGCAGGCTTCACCAGTATAAGCAATTGAAACCTATTTGCTATCTCTGCATTAAACTTCGTATTCAGTCAGTAGGGTTCTTAGCACACAGTAGGTATTTAATCAGAATTGATTCAACAAAACAAAACCCAAGCTCCCTTTGACCTGAAGAGTGAGTTTTATAACAGTGATGGGAAACAGTGGAAACAGTGGCTGACTTTATTTTTTGGGGGGCTCCAAAATCACTGCAGATGGTGATTACAGCCATGAAATTAGAAGATGCTTACTCCTTGGAAGGAAAGTTATGACCAACCTAGACAGCATATTAAAAAGCAGAGACATTACTTTGCCAGCAAAGGTTCATCTAGTCAAGGCTATGGTTTTTCCAAAGGTCATGTATGGATGTGAGAGGTGGACTATAAAGAAAGCTGAGTGCCGAAGAATTGATGCTTTTGAACTGTGGTATTGGAGAAAACTCTTGAGAGTCCCTTGGACTGCAAGGAGATTCAATCAGTCCATCCTAAAGGAGATCAGTCCTGGGTGTCCATTGGAAGGACTGATGTTGAAACTGAAGCTCCAATACTTTAGCCACCTGATACAAAGAGCTGACTCATTTAGAAGACCCTGATGCTGGGAAAGATGGAGGGCAGGAGGAGAAGGGGACAACAGAGAATGAGATGGTTGGATGGCATCACCAACTCAATGGACAAGGATTTGGGTAGACTCTGACAGCTGGTGATGGATAGGGAGGCCTGGCGTGCTATGGTTCATGGGGTCACAAAGAGTCGGACACGACTGAGCAACTGAACGGAACCGAACTGATGGGTCAGACATTAGGAAGACGAAGGCCGAAGAAGCTTCATGGAATTTGAGGCAGGTGCAGTGCCAAAATCCAGGAAGTCACAGAGGGTCAAAGCCCGGAAAACATCTGAAGTCCCTTGGACTGGAATGCTACAAGGGTCAGCTGGTTTCTCCTCCTGAGATTCTGACCCTTCCTACCACTGACAGAGCCTACTTCACGCCACAGCCACTAGTCACTACCTTGCTTAAAACCTTCTTTGGTTTTCTATTGCTTTTAGGATAAAGACAAGATACTTGCTACGGTTCCTAAGGCTGCCAGACTCAGTCCCCGCCTCTCTCTAGACACCTCCACATGTCCTTCATTTTACATTTGCTATCTCATCTAATCAGCTCTCATCTTAGACATGTTTGTTAATCCAATTTTGTAGGTGAGGAGTTCTCAGCTGATCCTCAAGGAGATTACATGAATTAGCCAAAGTCATGAAGCTGCCAAGTTTCTTGAGTGAAATTTTAATCCATTCCTGCCTGGTTCTGAAATTTGCATTCAGAAATAGAGGAGTCATGTATAATTAATTCAGTTTTGTGTATCAGGCACTTTGTTTTTACTGAAACAACAAAACAAACTGACTATTGAAATGCCTTTACACACACACACACACACAGAGTTTTAGCAGTTTGATTCACTTTCAGCCCGTTGTGTTTGCACAGTGCAGACAGAACTTTACAGTATGTATAGCTCGGGCTAACTTCCCGAAGAGGAGAAAAAACAAAAGTACTGTTTTTCTTTTTCTTTCCCTCCTTTCTTCCTTACTTTTTTCTTTTTTGTTCATCGTTATTCTTGTCTTTGTGAGTGAAAAAAGAGAATTCCAGGAAACTATTCTATTGATAAGCCCGCCATTTCTGAGTGGGGGCAGAATACATAAAACTGCTATTTTCTTCTCTTCTCCCACCTCGTCTCCACCCCCAACGTCCAAAAGATTTGGTTCAGTGTGAGATTTTGCTCCAACTGCAGTGGAAGGCAGTCTCCTGTCAAACTGCAGCCGCACTCAGAATGTGAATGCCCCAGGGCTGAAAAGCGCCTTTCATTAGAACTCCAAGAGCTGGAGTCTCTTCGGCCTTGACGGACAAGCGCATCCATACCCCAGAGGGCAGCGCCTTCTCCCTGACACCGCCATTTGGCTCAGCTGCAAAGACTAAAGAATCAAGCCTCAAAGGACGCACAGTGTTCCCCTGCTGGACAGAAGCCCACACTGTCCACATGAAAAGGAACTGTTCTTTCTGTCCAGCAGCCCACTCTGGCTCTACAGGCTGGAACCTGATGCTCCAGCAAGGCTGTGTGTTGGGCTGGAGCAATGCAAAAAAGGTGTGGCTCCTCCCGTAGCTGAACTCACCACCAAGCTGGCAGGCTCCAAAGGTAAACAGCACACCCTTTCCCAGAAGGAGTTCAGGTCTGTTGCAACATCTCACAGCCATTAATCTCAAGGAAAAGGTACAGCAGGCCATCCTGTTTCTTCTCCCAGAGAAGGAACACTTGCTTCTATAAACTCAAAGTGACTAGCACGTAAATTTTACACATCTGCATAGGGGTATCACTTTAGGTAGTTTTCCCTATGCTCCTTGAAGGAGCTGAGTCTTTATGTGGGCTAGGAAGGGTCTGATTGAAAGGGGAAACTTCAGGTACTTACAGGAGAAGGCAGTCTGCCTCTGAGAACCTTTCTTAAAGGTCAGTCAAAGCGGGGAGTGAGCAGAGCAGAGTAGGATCACCCAGACGCCATGGGTCTGGACCTCGGTGCCAAGGAATTACACAAAGTTTGGGGGTCAACCATGGCTCACCAGGATCTGTGGTTGACAAATGTTAGCTGTGGACATCTTGAGTCTTGCCAGAGCAAGAAAGCAACAAAGAAGACAGTCCCAATCTTGGTCTTGAGTCTTGAGAAGTTTCTGCAAGGAATGGGTGACCTGAGCATTTCCTCTATTGTTCTCTGAAGCCAGGGCAGACTTACAATTTTGATCTTGAACACGAGGAATTCAAATGCCGTTTTAGCCCCTCCTGAGTCTGCCTGCAATGATACTCTAAAAGTATTTGAAAAAGGGATAATTAACAATGAAGAAACCCATTTAACTAAAAAAGTACATAAGAACATTGAGTGCACATATCTTTTTGAATAACTGTTTTTGGTTTTTTTCAGATATACACCCTGGAGTAGAAGTGTTGGATCATATGATAGTTCTATGTTTAGTTTTTTGAGAAACTTCTGTACTGTTTTCCATTGTGGCTGCACCAATGCGCTTTCCCACCAACAATGTACAAGGATTCCCTTTTCTCTACATCCTTGCCAACATGTCTGTTCTTGATGATAGCCATTCTGATAGGTGTGAGGTGATATCTCATTGTGGTTTTGACTTGCATTTCCTTGATGACTAGTGATGTTGTACATCTTTTCATGTGCCTATTGGTCATCTGCATTTCCTCTTTGGAAAAATGTCTATTCAGTTCTTCTGCCCATTTTTCTAGTGGGCTTTTTTTTTTTTTTTTATGTTGAGTTGGATGAGTTGTTTGTATATGTTGAATAAAATTAACCCCTTATTGGTCACATCATTTGCAAACAATTTCTCCCATTCAGTAAGTTGTCTTCCCATTTTGTCTATGGATTCCTTTGCTGTGCAAAAGCTTTTAAGTTTAATTGGGTTCCACTTGTTTATTTTTGCTTAT
The DNA here is from genome assembly GCF_033118175.1 of Dama dama. Classification (NCBI taxonomy): domain Eukaryota; kingdom Metazoa; phylum Chordata; class Mammalia; order Artiodactyla; family Cervidae; genus Dama; species Dama dama. The sequence continues at coordinate 39,875,039 of NC_083681.1, read as the reverse complement.
TTTCCCTTTGTTTTAGGAGACAGATCCAAAAAAAATTGCTAAGATTTACGTCAAATAATGTTCTGCCTGTTTTTCTCTAGGAGTTTTATGATTTGGGTCTTGCATTTAGATCTTTAATCCATTTTGAGTTTATTTTTATATACAGTGTTAGAGAATGTTGTTGTTCAGTCACTAAGCTGTGTCCAACTCTTTGCAACCCCATGGACTGCAGCACGCCAGGCTTCCCTGTGCTTCACTGTCTCCTAGTTTGCTCAAACTCATGTCTGTTGAGTTGGTGATGGCATCCAACCATTTCATCCTCTGTCATCCCCTTCTCCTGCCTTCAATCTTTCCCAGCATCAGGGTCTTTTCCAGTGAGTAGGCTCCTCACATCAAGTGGCTGTCCAGTTTTCCCACACCACTTATTAAAGAGACTTTTTTCTCCATTGTGTATTCTTGCCTCCTTTTTTGTAAGTACATGGGTTTATTTGGGGCTCTTTATTCTGCTCCACTGATCTATGTGTCTGTTTTTGTGCCAGCTCTACATGTTCTGATGGCTGTAGCTTTGTAGTAGCTGAAATCAGGAAGCATGATTCCTCCAGGTCTGTTCTTTCTTAAGATTTTTTTATTTCCACACAAACTTTAAAGTTATTTGTTTCAGTTCTGTGAAAAATGCCCTTGGTAGTTTGACAGGGATTACATTGAATCTGTAGATTGCCTTGGGTAGTATGGCCATTTTAACAATAATAATTTTTCCAATCCAAGAACATGGAGTATCTTTCTATCTGTTTGTGTCTTCTTCAATTTCTTTCATCAGTGTCTAAGAGTTTTCTAAATACTGGTCTTTTACCTCCTTGTTGAAAAGTGTGTTAGTCACTCAGTCATGTCCAACTCTTTGTAACCTGATAGACTAAAGCCTGCCAGGCTCCTCTGTCCTTAGAATTCCTCAGGCAAAAATACTGGAGTGGTTTGCCATTCTCTTCTCCAGGGGATCTTCCCAATCTGGGAATCAAACCTGGGTCTCCTGCATTGCAGGCAGATTCTTTACCATCTGAACCACCTGGGAAGCCCCTTTTACCTCCTTATGGAGGTTTATTCCTAGGTATTTTATTCTTTTGATGAGATAGTAAATGTGATTGTTTCCTTAAAATCTCTTTCTACTAGTTCATTGTTAGTAAATAGAAATGGAACAGATTTCTGTATATTAATTTTGTATCCTGCAACTTTACCAGATTCATTGATGAGCTCTAGTAGTATTTTTAGAATTTTCTTTGTAAAGTATCATGTCATCTGCAAACAGTGAAAGTTTCACTTCTTCCTTTCCAATTTGGATTCCTCAAAGATCTTTATGGACCTGTACTGCTCACTGCCTGAACTGAGCACACAGTGTGAGGAGATGGCCAGAGAGTACACGCCTAGGACTCTGGGCAGAAGACACTCAACTGTATGGAAAAGTTATTTGTCAAGACACTCATGCCAAGCAAGAAACAATTCTACACATTTAGAAATTCTAAATTTTAATTCCAAATTTTAGAAACAATTTCTAGAAAATTTAGAAATTCTAAAAAATTTACAGTAAAATAGCAATGACAACAACAACAGAAAAGCCCTAGTCAATCCCCACCCCCAGCACTTTTCAGCTTTTATGGTTCTCTTACATAAATCATTCCATTTTATCCTCAGATCTCTACAGGGAAAAGAAATAGTCTCAAAAGCATTAAGAGACCTTAACCAATGTCTCATAACTGATTATTGCATTTTCATTGAAAGATTTTTGTGGTATGCTTTAAAAAAGAGTGAGAGATGATAAGAGAAAATTAATGTCATTTGTCTCAGTTTGACAAGTTCTATGCCACATATTAGGGATGCAAAAAGCATAAACTATAGTCCTGCCTTCAAGTGGTTACAGTAGAGTTGGTAAAGTTGGATACATGCCCTAATACATAATTTCTAAAATTCTGGGAAAGGAATCTTTCATTAAAATTAAAAATACTTATGGTATTGTCTGATAAACACATTCCTACATATCTATGCTGCAGAAATAAAATGACTAGGATTTTAGAGTAGATCCATGAGGATCTTTAATGCAGCATCACTTCTGGTGGCAAAAGTTCATAGATAAAATGAAGGCCCGCAATGAGATAATACAACGTCTGGAATTTGCTTCAACATAGTCCAATGGGGTGAAGACAGTGAAGTGAAGACAGAAAAATGAAACAGGTTGGCCCTGAAGTGTAATTATGAAAACTAGGTGATGGAATCTACTATTCTAGTCTCTTTATATTTGTGTATGCTTAAATTTTTCCACAATAAAACATTTGAAAGAACGAGTGTCTATCAATTAGGAGAACTGTTGGATAGGTAATGGTATGTCCTCACCATAGAATATCATTCAGTTATGCAAAAGAATTAATTGAAGCTATACAAAGCTATAGAGCCTGACTTGGAGGAATTTCCACGAAGTGTTTTATGCCAGAAAATCAGACACATATATAACACTGATATAATTCTTATACCAAAGAATGAATGACCAAAATATATGACCTTGTATATATGTATGTCTATCTGAATATGATGATATAAATGTGGATAAAAATATAAAAGAATAAATACCTAATTGACATGGCTTATGGGAACATAAGGGTCATAAGGTGATGTGAATGGAAGATGAAGAATAAAGAGACAGGGAGTCAAATAGAAAAGAGCTCACCAAGTGTCTTTCCTCACTGACAGTATAGTGTGTCATTTTTTAAAAATGTTTTTGCTGGTTCCTCTTTCTTCAGAATCACCTACAAACTGTTCACCAAAACATTCAACCCTTTCTTGGTAGAGAAGTGTAGGAGAAACTTGGCTTTCTTTGGTTAATTCTTTTTTTTTTTTTTTCATTTATTTTTATTAGTTGGAGGCTAATCACTTTACAATATTGTAGTAATTTTTGCCATACATTGACATGAATCAGTCATGGATTTACAGGTGTTCCCCATCCCGATCCCCCATCCCATCCCTCTGGGTCTTCCCAGTGCACCAGCCCCGAGCACTTGTCTCATGCATCCAACCTGGGCTGGTGACCTGTTTCACCCTTGATAGTATACTTGTTTCAATGCTATTCTCTCAGAACATCCCACCCTCGCCTTCTCCCACAGAGTCCAAAAGTCTGTTGTGTACATCTGTGTCTTTTTTTCTATTTTGCATATAGGGTTATCGTTACCATCTTTCTAAATTTCATATATATGTGTTAGTATACTGTAATGTTCTTTATCTTTCTGGCTTACTTCACTCTGTATAATGGGCTCCAGTTTCATCCATCTCATTAGAACCGATTCAAATGAATTCTTTTTAATGGCTGAGTAGTATTCCATTGTGTATATGTTCCTTATCCATTCATCTGCTGATGGGCATCTAGGTTGCTTCCACGTCCTGGTGATTATAAACAGTGCTGCGATGAACATTGGAGTGCACGTGTCTCTTTCAGATCTGGTTTCCTCGGTATGTATGCCCAGGAGTGGGATTGCTGGGTCTGGTTAATTCTTAAAAGCCCAAATCTCCTAGATCTCTGCCTCTTCTCTCAATCTTTTCTTGGGCTATGTGGCTAGAATTCTTGTGGTCACCTTAAGAAAACTAATTTTATATTTAATGTTACATATTTTTACTGTGTGCTTCTTATGTGCTAGGACTGGACTGTGCATGCCTAAACATATATATATATATATATATATATATATATGGCTCTGCCTGGGTCAGTCTCCTCAAAGATAAAGGGGAATAGGCAAGGAAAGATCTGTGCATTTAAGGAGACTGAAAGGGGACCAACATGACCAAAGAGTATTGGGAAGAGTAGAACCACATGAGGTTGTTAACGTGGACAGGAGCCAAATCACAGAGGGCCTTGCAGGTCACAGTAAAGAGTTGGCATTTTATTAGAAGTACAGCAGTATCCAACAGGAATACCAGCAGACAAACAGGAATGAACAAGTCCTTCCAATTTCTCCATTGGCAGCATCCTCCATTGGCAGGATCTAACATGGAGCCAGCTGACAAAAAATGTGGCTTGCAGAGTCCCCACCCCAGTGTAGAAAATTGAGTGTGGAACTCAAGTAATAATAACAGTAATATTTATAATAATACATATTATATAGGATAGTATGATGGCTTAGTAATTGTCATGGTCTTTCCTTTAGCTGCTCAAAGTCCACATACATCCTACTAAACCTATCTGAACTCTTGTACTTTTACCTAATGGGTATCCTAGGTGGCTCAGTGGTAAAGAATCTGCCTGCCAATACAGGAGATGCAGGAGACATGGGTTCGATCCCTGGATCAGGAAGATCCCCTAGAGGAGGAAATGGCAACCCACTCTAGTATTCTTGCCTGGAAAATCCCATGGACAGAAGAACTTGGTAGGCCATGGGGTCACAACAAGTTGGACACAACTGAGCATTCACTCATGTACTTTTGCCTAACAAGATCCAAGTATTAAGATATTCCCATTCTCCCAAAAAAGGAAAAAAAAAGTGCAGTGGCACTTTTTGAAAAAAATTAAGCCTTGCTGAGCCTTAGAGTTTAGAGCATGAGACAATCAGTAGAGTCCAATAGAATTGGAAATATGAGAGGAGGCCTGACTATAGACAACTTCTAAACTACAGTGTAAGGTTTCGAATTTGATGGGTAGGCTAGAAGTACAGATGGAACATATGAAAGTTGACATCAGAGGAAGCTGACACAATATAATCTTTTACTTGTATGTTGCCCATTGATCTATTACAACAGGCTGCTGCAATCATTAGCAGGCATCAGCAAATATTCATTCTAATTAACATTAAGGCTTGCATGATGGTCAGGGAAGGACTGAGATGACTGAAAAGGGAGATGTGCAACTTTGTTCTGGAAAACATTTGAAGAGTGTTGGTCTCCTAAGAAGATTTTCACCTTTACAGAGGGGTTGAAAAAATGTGTTTTCTAAAGGTGGAAGGAAAGGTGAGATGTCTGGTGAGTGAAGTGAAAGACGCTCAGTTGTGTCCGACTCTTTATGACCCAATGGACTATACAGTCCATGGAATTCTCCAGGCCAGAATACTGGAGTGGGTAGCCATTTGCTTCTCCAGGGGATCTTCCCAACCCTGGGATTGAACCCAGGTCTCCCTCATTGCAGTCGAATTCTTTACCAGCCACTAGGAAGCCAAAATAAATGAGTTTCCCAGATAAAAAAGGAGTACGTGGGAAAGCTCATTCTGAAAATCACCCCCCGCCCCCGCCCCCAACATCACCTTTGCTGGGCTGGAGGCATTTTCTTCTAGGAGGTCTACGGGACTCCAAACCTGGGAGAGGGGAGGTGTGCTCTCTAGGAAGAAACAAAAGGATGGTTAGACTTTCCTGCAGGGCCAGAAATGTCCTTGTTCCTTCCTATCTACGTGCTGTCTTGGCAACTTTAAATCAAGGAAGAGGCAGATGAAGAAGTATTTCCACTTCTTTTAGCTCCAGGGACACAATCCTGTGGTGTCTTATCCTGAGGGGCTGATCCTTCAGGCCAACAGCAAGAACTGACTTTGCTCTTTGCCAAGTTCTGGTGGGGAGATCAGAGAAATTCTATTTGTTCTTAAGAAAAAGGACATCATCACCTGGTTGCAGTACATCTTCTCTTAGAATTTCAGGATTTAAAGCCATTTGAATGCATTTGTTTCTTTAAAAAAAAAAAAGGATAGAGATCAAATCCAAACTGACACACAATGGGAATTCCCTGGTGGTCCAGTGGTTAGGACTCAGCACTTTCACTGCAATGGACCCGGGTTTGATCCCTGATTGGGGAACTAAGATGCCACAAGCCACATGGCATGGCCAAAAAACGGCAACAACAGATATGTAAGAAACTAGTAAGATTCTATTATGTAAAATACTAAGGAACTATTTTTCTTTATTTATGTGTTTTCAAAAAGATTTCTTTAAAGAAAAGAATTTTTTTATTTCAAACTAAATTTGTCTTTACATTAAACTAGAAATCAGTTTTGGAAAAAGGAGAAAACTGATTTCAAATAGAAATGCAAAGAGTTGTTTATAAAGATATTTTGATGATGATGATAGCAAACATGAATAACAAACCCTTTGCAAGAATTTTTATTGGAGTATAGGTGATTTACAATGTTGTATTAGTTTCAGGTGTGTGGCAAGGTGAATCAACAGCAAACTCTCTGAAATGGTGCCATTATTGTCCCTGAAAAGTGAAAGTGAAAGTCGCTCAGTCATGTCTGACTCTTTGTGACCCCCCCATGGACTGCAGCCCGCCAGGCTCCTCTGTCCATGGAATTCTCCAGGCCAGAATACTGGAATGGGTAGCCATTCCCCTCTCTAGGGGATCTTCCCAACACAGGGATTGAACCCAGGTCTCCTGCATTGCAAGAGGATTCTTTATTAATAGATATAGAAACTAAGGTTAAGTGATTTATCTTAGGTCAAACTGGGTAGTTAAGTGGTGGAACAAAGATTCTAATTTCAACTTACCTTATTCCAGAGCCAAAATGTTTACTCAGTTGTGATAAACTATTTGATATAATGTTATGTAAAGAAATAGAAGACAGGATATAAAATTACATATATGGTACAATTTCAATTGTGGAAACATTACACACAGTTTTTAAAAAGCCAGAAAGAAATACTGTTTCTAGCTCATGGGATTCCACATGATTTTTTTATTTTTCACATCTTTGAAATTTTAGTGAACTTGTGTTTTTTTAATAGTCAGAAAAGGGTAAAAATAGGATAACAAACACTGGTTTATCAATATACCCCTCAAGACCGAGGATACTTTTAGTGGTACTTCAAACAATGCAGAGTGCTATAGATTTCACCTCCTATATTTTAGGTATTTTACTTCTAATAATGTATCCTAACACTGCATTTGATTTTTTTAATAGCCTGGCTAATATGTGAGTTCATATTCAATTTATATTTGGTGAAGGGTTAGGATTTTTCCAGATGAACCGATCTGAAAACCAAGAATTTTCAATCATGAACTGAAAAACCAAGAGTTCCCCATTCTTTTCTTGTTCAAATAATTTACTTGTTATGTTTCTAAAAGTTTTGTTTTTGTTACATATAATTTTATTAGTTGTGGTTCAGGCTCCAAATCCATTTAAATAATTTTTTAATCTCAATTCTCTTTTTGGCATTTACTAGCCTTCTCAATTTTATAACAGTTGCAAATTTAGCGATTTTTTTTTTTACTGTCTACATATTCATCCAAGTCATTGCTAAAAGTGTTGTGTGGGACAGAGGCTAACATAGAGCCATGGGGAAGTCACTTGATAACCCTCATGTAAGACAGTAATTCAGTTATCAGCTTTCTTTTTGTACAATAAATCAACAGTAACAAACTCTTCCAAGTGTATTATCACCCAACCCATATTTATTTCCAGACATTTCATTAATGACATCAAAATAGTAGAAGAATTCTCTCAACTGACTTATTGAGATCAGGGTACATCATTTCTGCAGTATCCACAGTTGTTTCCATGTCTTGGCCATTGTAAGTAGTGCTGCTATGAATATAGGGATACATATATTTTTTTGAATTATAATTTTGTCTGAATATATGCCTAGGAGTGGGATTGCTGGATCATATGGCAACTCTACTTTTATCTATTTAATTTTTTAATTGAAATATAGTTGATTACAATGCTGTGTTGTACAGCAAAGCAACTCAGTCATAGACATATGTGCATTCTTTTTTCAATATTCTATTCCATTATGGTTTATCCCAGGAGATTGGATATAGTTTCCTGTGCTATGCCATAGGATCTTGTTGTTTATCTATTCTAAATGGAATAGTTTGCCTCTTCCAACTCCAAACTCCCAGTCCACCCCTCTTCCTCCCCTTCTCACCTTTTGCATCTACAAATGTGATGTCTATGTCTGTGAGTCTTTTTCTGTTTCGAGATAGGTTCATTTGTGCCATATTTTAGATTTCACATATAAGTGATATCATGTGGTATTTTTTTCTGACTTACTTCACTTAGTATGATAATATGAAGTTGCCTCCATCTTGCTGCAGATGGCATTATTTCATTCCTTTTTATGGCTAAGTTGTATTCTACTGTATATAGATACCACATCTTCTTTACCCATTAATCTATTGATAGACATTTAGGTTGTTTCGACATTTTGGCTATTGTGAATAGTGCTGCTATGAACATAGGGGTGCATCTTTTTGAATTAGAGTTTTGTCTGGGTATATGCCCAGGGCTAGGATTGCTGGATCATATGGCAATTCTATTTTTAATTTTCTGAGGAACTTCCATACTGTTCTCCATAGTGGCTGCACCAATTTACATTCCCACCAACAGTGTAGAAGGGTTGCCTTTTCTTTTACCCTCTCTAGCATTTATCATCGGAGAAAATGCTAACAGGAAACTAGAGCAAGCCCGCGGAGAAGGCAATGGCACCCCACTCCAGTACTCTTGCCTGGAAAATCCCATGGACGGAGGAGCCTGGTGGGCTGCAGTCCATGGGGTCGCTAATAGTCGAACACGACTGAGCGACTTCATTTTCACTTTTCACTTTGCTGCATTGGAGAAGGAAATGGCAACCCACTCCAGTGTTCTTGCCTGGAGAATCCCAGGGATGGGGGAGCCTGGTGGGCTGCTGTCTATGGGATCGCACAGTGTTGGACACAACTGAAGCGACTTAGCAGCAGCAGCAGCAGCAGCAGCATTTATCATTTGTAGATTTTTTAATGATGGCCATTCTGACGAGTCTCAGATGGTACCTCATTGTAGTTTTGATTTGCATTTCTCTAATAATTAGCTATGTTAAGCATCTTTTCTTGTGCCTATTGGCCATTAGTATGTCTTCCTTCAAAAAATGTCTATTTATGTCTACTGCCCATTTTTTGATTGGATCATTTGTTTTTTTTTTTGTTGTTGTTGACTTGTATGAGCTGTCTGTCCATTTTGGAGATTAAGTCCGTGTCAGTCTCATCATTTGCAAATATTTTCTTCCATTCTGTAGGTTGCCTTTTTGTTTCGGTTATGGTTTCCTTTGCTGCATAGCATACTCTTCATATTTGTATAGTTACATTCATCTGTTCATCATATATATTCTTTATTCAGTAATTTGCATTGAGTACCTCCTATGTGAAGCATTGTGTAGACCCTGGGGTTAGAAGGGAGAACCTTGCCATCCCAGATGCAGAGTGAAGTAGAATGGCAGGCAAAAATCCATTTGGGAACTGAAATCTTCACAGCAAAGAGAACCAGGAAGAGACTCCAGACCCTGGAATTTCTAGTCTGGAGCTTCCTGACCAAAGACAACTGTCTGTGCCAGTCATTCCCATTGTCAGAAAAGCTTCCTAACAACCCCGACCTCTCCCATCCTTACTTCTGGATCCATAACACTTCCTCCAGGCTGGAGTGCTGGAGGGCTCCCTAGCACAAGTTGTCCTTCTTACTCAGAACTCACAAGACCCTTCTCTCTAGACCCCCAACCCCGCTGTTCACGTCCAGGAAACCGGCAGCTCCCTTGGCAGCCTATGCAATACCTTGTTACAATAAGCATATCATTAATATTGTTTCTCTAAAAGGAAAAAAAAAGCACTTAGTGTTCTGTGAACAGCTTGATATCCCCTTTCTGAAAGACCAGGGCACGGATGGATCTTTCCTTTCCAGCATTATTACCTCTGTGATAGGCTTAAAAACAAACCCTTCCTCTAAGCCTCCTCCTTCCTGGTTAATCAGCTATCTATCCAGTTTATCGGGTTTCCCCAGTGGCTCAGCAGTAAAGCGTCTGCCTACCTTGGAGGAAACGTGGGTTTGATTCCTGGGTCAGGAAGATCCCCTGAAGAAGGAAATGGCAACCCACTCCAATATTCTTGCCGGGGAAATCCCATGGACAGGATTGCCTGGCAGGCTACAGTCCATGGGGCTGCAAGGAGTTGGACCCAACTTAGTGACTAAACAACAACAAGAATCCAGTTTATCAGAGAAAGGAAAACAATAAAGCTACCATTTTCCATTTTTCCTTTTCTTACCTCAATTCTCCAGCAAGTCCTACCCATTCTCCCTCCAAATCTCCTGGGTCTCTTTATTCTTTCCATCTCTACTGCTGGACTGCAGATCCAGACCAGCACACTTTCTCTCTTAGTCTACTGTAATAGCCTCCAACATGGTCTCCCCACTTCATTCTTTCCTCCCACTGGCCCCACAATTCAATCTGCACAGAAGCCAGAGAGGTCCTTTAGAAACATCAGCTAGCTCAGGGCACTCTGCTGCTTAAACCCTCCGTTGCTTCCCTATAACACTTAGAAAAAAAAATCTCAACTCCTTTTCATGGTATCATTTCTTTCCAGTCATACCAGAAAGAAAAATTTACACTATTTCATTTTGATTAAACAAATGCTACTGGCCTGAAAAATAGCAGAAAATAATGTATTTCATTAGGGTTAGTGATAACCAGGAGATGGGGCTCTCATTTGGGTTTCCCAGGTGGTGCTGGTGGTGAAGAACCCGACTGCCAATGCAGAAGATACAGGAGATGTGGGTTCAGTCCCCTGGGTCAGGAAGATCCCCTGGAGGAGGACATGCAACCCAGTTCAGTATTCTTGCCTGGAGAATCCCATGGACAGAGGACCCTGGTGGGCTACAGTCCATGGGGTTGCAAAGAGTTGGACATGACTGAGCATACACGCATGGGACTCACTTTCTTGGCACCTGAGTCTGATGAGAGGGAGATGCCCTGTGTCTGCTCTCTGGTCCTTCATCTGGGAGGAACGTGCAGCAATGCCCTGCCTGCGGATCTCCCGGTCTGAGATCAACATGCCTGTCAGATGCTCTGGATGGCAACTTGACCCGGATCTCTGTGAGCTTGTGAGCTAACAGTGGATTTTGGCTAAGTGGACTTGGACCTCACTGGACTTGGACGTCACTGTGAGCTAACAGTGGAGTTTGGCTAAGAAACAGTGGAGTTTGGCTAAGACAACTTGGACCTCACTGCACTGGATGGTCCCTTGCATAAGTAGTTAGACATAAATGATTCCTTCAAGTACAAAAATATAAAGAATGTTCTAAATGGCCTATATTGGTTTGCTAGGGCTGCAGTAACAAAGTGCCACAAACTGGGAGGCTTGAAAAAACAGAATTTTATTGTCTCACAGTTCTAGAGTCTAAAAACATGAGACCGAGGTGTCGGCACGGTTGGTTCCTTCTGAAGGCTGTGAATAAGAATCTATTCCATGCCTCTCTCCTGGTGTGTGGTGTCTGCTAGCAATCTTTGGTGTTTCTTGGCTTGTACATTCATCACCCAGGCCTCTGCCTTCATGCTCACGTGGCATCCCATATGCATGTTTGACTCCAAATTTTCCCTTTTTATGAGGACACCAGTCATCTTGGATTAAAGCCTACATTAATGATCTCATTTTAAACTGGATTACCTCTGTAAAGACGCCATCCCCAAATAAGGTCACATTCTGAAGTTATGATGGGGGACACAATTCACCCCATAACATGGTGTATCACCACACCATTGTAATTCTGGCTAACATGAAACACCATATGAGCCCTTGACTTAAAAACAAAAGCATCCCATAAAGGTATAAGATGTTATGTAGTTTAAATAAAATCATACACATTAAGATTTGCTATTTAATAAGTGCTTAACACATCTTAATTTCCTTCCCTCCCACATCATCAGCCAGATCTTTCTCAGAGGAGATGTGCTAAAGGATCATTTTCTTTTAAAAAATAAAATAAAATAATGACTCTCATACAAATAGAAAATGAACACATATTAGGATGTGAGAGTTGGACTATAAAGAAAGCTGAGCACAGAAGAATTGATGCTTTTGAACTGTGGTGTTGGAGAACTCTTGAGAGTCCCTTGGACTGCAAGGAGATCCAACCAGTCCATCCTAAAGGAGATCAGTCCTGGGTGTTCATTGGAAGGACTGATGCTGAAGCTGAAACTCCAATACCTTGGCCACCTGATGAAAAGAGCTGACTTGTTTGAAAAGACCCTGATGCTGGGAAAGACTGAGGGCAGGAGACGAAGGGGACGACAGAGGATGAGATGGTTGGATGGCATCACCGACTTAATGGACATGAGTTTGGGTGGACTCCGGGAGTTGGTGATTGACAGGGAGGCCTGGCGTGCTGTGGTTCATGGGGTCACAAAGAGTCAGACGTGACTGAGCGACTGAACTGAACTGAAAAGTTTAATTTAACTCATTAATTAATGAGGGAATGAATAAGATGTTACCAGGGTTCAAAGAAGAATTCAAAGAATCACATGTATATAGGCAATAAGGAATATTGCTGAAATAAATTTACAAAGAGGTCCAAAACGATCTAGACAACTCCTTTGCATTTTAGAGATAGAAATCATCTAAATTAGTTTTTCTATAACTTAGAGATTTGTAAATTGGTTCAAATACAATGAAAGGAAAAGATGCACTAGGCAGGACACCCAGCAATCTTTTTTTTTCATTTCAAAACATACAATTTTTCTTGACAGAAGTAAATCCTAAAAAAGCAGACCTTCTTGCTTTCTTATACTTTTCAAACAAAGAAATCGCCAAGAAAACTAAACTCGTAAAGTTCCCATTTACGAACATGCTAAAAATAAATATTTTAAAATTGGACCAGCATCTCAACTTGAAAGAACAAAAGTAAAAGTCGTTCAGTCATGTCCGACTCTTTGCGATCCCAAGGACTATAGAGTCCATGGAATTCTCTAGGCCAGAAAACTGGAGTGGGTAGGCTTTCCCTTCTCCAGGGGGTCTTCCCAACCCAGGGATCGAACCCAGGACTCCCACACTGCAGGCAGATTCTTTATCAGCTGAGCCATAAGGGAAGCCCTTGTTTTGTTTTAAAGAAACAAAAACAGTCATTAAAAAGGTAGCAACATACTGAGAAAAAATTCTCTATAGACACGTGCTATTGTCGGAGTCTATGCTGGTAATAAACTTCCCCGAGGAATGTGACTGAAAAACAGCAAAAAGTCAGCCTATTTCTCGTTGTCTTTATAAATCTTTCCTGTTCCTCTGCTCTTGAAGCAGAAAGAGCTATAAGAAAAAGAATCCTAGTATTTTTCCCCTCCAGGATTCCGGCTAGCCTCACTCCTCCCACACTATAAATTGGAGTTTGTGTCTGTTTCCATCCCGGAGATAATAGTTCTGGGAGGACAAAGACTGTTATACTCACTTTTGTATCCCTTGCACCTGGCACAGTGCCCAGCAAATAGCAAAGCTGGGTTTATTCAATCAAGTTGGGTTGAATTGAATTGAGTTGAACTGAATTCCTCTCTTAGGTCCCAGCCTAGAATCAGCAGCTCTGCTGTGTGGAATAGCCCTTTAGCCTCATCACAAACTCAGCCTTCTTTCAGTGGCTAACTACCATTTAACAGGCAATAGTACAACACACCTCACAATAGAAAGGTCAATTGTTTCCCCTTTGACTACACTGAAGCATTTGAAGTTTGGAAAGCCACAGAGGTACCATTTAGTGGAACAAAGACTTGCACAGTTAATCTTATTTTCAACTAATTACATAGTGCTAAATAACAATCTCCCTTTCTTTCTGGGTAGAACTGGGTATCAGATCTTGTGTGTGTGCTCACTCAGTCTTGTCCAACTCTTTGCGGCCCCATGGACTATGGCCTACCAGGCTCCTCTGCCCGTGGAATTTTCCAGGCAAAAATAATGGAATGGGGTGTCATTTCCAGGGGATCCTCCCAACCCAGATATCGAACCTGCATCACCTGCATCTCCCGCATTGGCAGGGGTATTCTTTACTACTAGCACCACCTGGGAAGCCTTTATTGCCTCAATAACTGCCACCTTTCCCACTGTGGAAGGTGAGAACTTTCTGGGAAAGGAGTCACACAAATGGATGAGTTAGAGTCCTTATAGCCTAATAATGTTAATAATTACCACCAACTGCAAAGTACTTTATGATTTGCAAAGTACTATTCACACACATTATTGTATAATTTCTGCAATCATCCTGTGAAGTGGGGCATCATTCCCATTTTAAATATGAGGATACTCATTGAGAGGAATGGGCAGAGGCAGGGCTTAGACTGAACTCATCTGACCTCAGAACAAATTCATTCCCCTACCTCATTCTCTCTGGGGAGAATAAAGCCAGGGGTTGTTCACAGAATCATGGACACTCAAGATAGAAATGAACCAAATAAAAGCAAAAATAAACAAATGGGACCTAATGAAACTTAAAAGCTTTTGCACTACAAAGGAAACTATAAGCAAGGTGAAAAGACAGCCCTCAGATTGGGAGAAAATAACAGCAAATGAAGAAACAGACAAAGGATTAATCTCAAAAATATACAAGCAACTCCTGCAGCTCAATTCCAGAAAAATAAATGACCCAATCAAAAAATGGGCCAAAGAACTAAACAGACATTTCTCCAAAGAAGACATACAGATGGCTAACAAACACATGAAAAGATGCTCAACATCACTCATTATCAGAGAAATGCAAATCAAAACCACAATGAGGTACCATTACACGCCAGTCAGGATGGCTGCTATCCAAAAGTCTACAAGCAATAAATGCTGGAGAGGGTGTGGAGAAAAGGGAACCCTCTTACACTGTTGGTGGGAATGCAAACTAGTACAGCCACTATGGAAAACAGTGTGGAGATTCCTTAAAAAAACTGGAAATAGAACTGCCATATGACCCAGCAATCCCACTGCTGGGCATACACACCGAGGAAACCAGATCTGAAAGAGACACGTGTACCCCAATGTTCATCGCAGCACTGTTTATAATAGCCAGGACATGGAAGCAACCTAGATGCCCATCAGCAGACGAATGGATAAGGAAGCTGTGGTACATATACACCATGGAATATTACTCAGCCATTAAAAAGAACTCATTGGAATCAGTTCTAATGAGATGGATGAAACTGGAGCCCCTTATACAGAGTGAAGTAAGCCAGAAAGATAAAGAACATTACAGCATACTAACACATATATATGGAATTTAGAAAGATGGTAATGATAACCCTATATGCAAAATAGAAAAAGAGACACAGATGTACAGAACAGAATTTTGGACTCTGTGGGAGAAGGCAAGGGTGGGATGTTTCGAGAGAACAGCATCGAAACATTGAAACATGTATATTATCTAGGGTGAAACAGATCACCAGCCCAGGTGGGATGCATGAGACAAGTGCTCGGGCCTGGTGCACTGGGAAGACCCAGAGGGATCGGGTAGAGAGGGAGGTGGGAGAGGGGATCGGGATGGGGAATACATGTAACTCCATGGCTGGTTCATGTCAATATATGACAAAACCCACTACAATATTGTAAAGTAATTAGCCTCCAACTAATAAAAATATACGAAAAAAAAAAAAAAGAAATGAACCTGGTTAGTTCTTTACTTGGTTTACTGTTTTTCTTTTAAATTAATTTATTAATTCATTTATTTTTGGTCACGCTGAGTCTTCATCGCTGCTCGAGCTTTCACTAGTTGTGTGGAGCAGTCGCCTCTTCGTTGCAGAGCACAGGCTTCTCATTGTGGAGGCTTCTCTTGCCGCAGAGCACAGGTTCTAGGTGGGTGGGCTTCAGTAGTCGCCAAAGTGACCTAGCTAAGTAAAGAGCAAATGATCACAGGTCCCCTTTCAACCTTAAAGCGTTGACTCCGTATCACCTAGACCTAACCCTCGGGTGTGTGAATGGCAAAGAGGGCTGGAGAGGAAATAAGAGCTAAAGATGAACCTCCTATAAAGATTAACATTTGCCAAGACTTATTCTGAGCACTTTACAAGCATTAACTAACTTAATTCTCATAATAACCCTCTTTTACATAGAAAGGTGGAGAAGGAAGAAAATAAAGATTAGGGGGTCAGCAAGCTATGATCAGTGAACTAAATTGGTTCACTGCCTTTTTTCCCCCCACTTTTTCAATTAAAGTATAGTTGCTATATAATATGATATGTTACAGGTGTACAATATAGTGATTCACAATTTTTAAGGATTATACTCCATTCATAATTATTATAAAATATTGGCTACATTCCTCATGTTGTACAATATATCCTTGAAGCTTGCTTTATACCAAATAGTTCATGCCTCTTCACTGCCTTTTTCTGAAATGAAAGTTTTATTGGAATACAGCCCCACCCAATCTGTGGTCGCTTTTCGGAGAAGGCAATGGCACCCCACTCCAGCAGTCTTGCCTGGAAAATCCCATGGACAGAGGAGCCTGGTAGGCTGCAGTCCATGGGGTTGCTAAGAGTCGGACACGACTGAGCGACTTCACTTTCATTTTTCACTTTCATGCATTGGAGAAGGAAATGGCAACCCACTCCAGTGTTCTTGCCTAGAGAATCCCAGGGACGGGGGAGCCTGGTGGGCTGCTGTCTATGGGGTCGCACAGAGTCGGACACGACTGAAGTGACTTAGCAGCAGCAGCAGTGGTCGCTATTGGGCTTCCCTGGTGGCTCAGAGGGTAAAGAATCCCCCTGTAACGTGGGAGACATAGGCTCTATTTCCAGGTTGGGAAGATCCCTGGAGGAGGGCATGGCAACCTACTCTAGTATTCTTGCTTGGAGAATTCCATGGACAGAGGAACCTGGCAGTCTACAGTCCATGGGGTTGCAAAGAGTTAGACAGGACTGAGTGACTAAGAAACAGAGAATGGGGGCTTTCATGTTAGAATGGCAGAATTGAATAGTTGTAACACAGACCATTTGACCCATGACGTCTAAAATAACAATATTTACTATCTGGCCCTTTAGAAATTTTGCCGACTCCTGGTTTAGAGGGATAAATAATATGCCATTATTTAGCATATACCGAATAAGGACATTTTGTTTATGTGTCTGACGCTCCCATGAGGGTAATGCAAAGAATGCATCCTACCCATCTTTGCAACTCAGAACCTAGCTGAGGGGTTCCATATAGTGGGGCCAGTTTAAAAAAAAAAAAAAAAGTTAAAATAAACTGTATGGCCATAGAGAATGGACTTGTAGACACGGCGGGGAAGGAGATGGGGAGATGAACTGAGATAGTAGCATTGACATATACGTACTCTGCCATGTGTAAACAGATGCCAGTGGGAAGCTGCCGTCCAGCTCAAGGAGCTCAGCTTAGCGCTCTGATGTGACGACTGAGATGGGTGAGACGGGAAGGGTGGGAGGGAAGCTCAAGTGGGAGGGGATATATACACATGACTGATTCACGACGTTGTAAAGCAGACACTAACACAACACTGGGACGCAATTATATTCCAATAAGGAAATAAAACTAGATTAAACTCTATGGTAAAAATAAATAAATAAACTGTCTGACTTTGAGATGACAGAATTGATGACATGGTTAATATTCTCGATTTAAGGAAAATCAGCAAATTGGCTGCCATTACATTTACCCAAAACAATGGCAAAGGAAATCCCCTAAACAGAAGGGAAACAATAAGAAAAGGAATCTTAGAACATCAGGAAGGACAAAACAATAATAAATTCTATCTATCTGGAATAAATAGATGAGCAAAGTATGGATAAATGCAATAAATTTTCCATCACCTCTTTGATTTTCTAACTTATGTTTGATGGTTGAAGCAAAATTATGACTCCATCTGATATGGTCCTGAATGTATTAGAGGAAATAATTAAAGCAATTATATGATAAACTAGAGACAGTAAAGGCATATAAAAAGAAGCAAGTTTTCTATATTTCACTCAAACTGGTAAAATAATAACATAGACTGTTTTAAGTTATATATGTATAATGTAATACCTAAGTAACCACTAAAAAAACTATCAAAGAGGCACAAAGACAGTATAGATCAATCAAAGTGGAATTCTAAGAAATGTTCAAGTAACCCACAAGAAGGCAAGAAAGAGAAAATAGAAAAATGGAGGGAACAAACAGTAAACAAAAAGTAAAAAGGCAGACTTAAGCCCTAACATATCAATAATGACATTAAATATAGTCTAAGTAAACACAACAATTAAAAGACAACGTTTCGGGGTGAATTAAAGATCATGAATCAACTATATAATTTATAATCGCTCAAAAAAAGGCATAGGTGTAAATCTAAGAAAATATGTACAGAACTGTATGCTGAAAACAAACAACACTGATGAAAGAAATGTTTAAAAGTCTAATTAGAGAGACATACTTTGTTCATAGCTAGAAAACTCAACATAGTAAAGATTTCAATTCTCCCCAAATTGATATACAGATTTAATGTAATTCCTGTCAAAAATCTCAATAAGATGTTTTGTAGACAAGATTAATTTAAACTTTATGTGGAAAGGTAAATGAACTAAAATAGCTGAAACAATTTTGATAAAGAATAATGTGAGAGGAATCAGTCTACTCAATTTGAAGACATTTTATAGCTACATTAATTAAGACTGTGTGGTACATACTAGCAGAAGGATAGATAAAAACATCAGTGGAACAAAATAGTGAGTCTAGAAATAGAATCACACAAATATGCCCAAATGATTTTTGACAGAGATGCAAAAGCAATTCAATGGAGGAAAGAGGTTTTTCACCAAATGGCACTGAAGAAATGGGACAGCGTGGGCAATAACAACAACAATAAAATGAACCTTGACTTAAGTCTCAATCTTATGCAAAAATTAATTAAAAATAGATCATAGTCTTAAATGTAATACTGTGACACTTTTAGAAAAAGCATCAGAGAACACATTCAGGGTTAAGCAAAGAATTTTTATATGTGACATTAAAAGCATGATCCAAAAAGGAATAACTAATACATTTAACTTCATTTAAATAACAAACTTTCATTCTATGAAAGGATGAAAAGAGAAGTTACAGACTGAAGGAAAATATTTGCAAACCTCATATCTGACAGAGGGCTAGTATCTCTTCTAGATCTAGTATATCTATATACTAGATCTAGATACTAGATACTATATACTAGATACTATACTAGATACTATATACTAGATCTATATACTAGATACTATCTATATACTAGATACTAGATACTATTACTAGATGCTAGATATCTAGTATCTAGAATATGCAGAACGCTCAAACTTGACAAGTTTTTTTTTTTTTAATCCATTTAGAAAATGAGCAAAAGACATGAACAGAAATTTTACTAAAGGGGATATACAGACGGAAAATAAGCACATGAAACATCGTTAGCTATTAGGAAATTCAGATGAAAGCCACAAGAAAGATCATTACAGTATTAGTCTGCTAGGGCTGATGCAAAAAAATACCACAGACTTGGTGACTTAGACAATAGAAATTTATCTTCTCACAGTTCTGGAGGCTACAAGTTCAAGATCAAGGTGCCACCACGGCTGGTTTCTGGTGAGACTTCTCGTCCCAGCTCACCGACAGCTGCCTTCTTGCTGTGTCCTCACGTGGCCTCGTCCCTGTGCTCTTCTCTTTCCTCAGAGAATGAGCTCTCTGGTGTCTCTTCCTCTTTTTCCAAGGACCCCAGTCCTATATGATTATGGCCCTATTCCTATGTCCTCATTTAAACTTAATTACCTACCTAAAGGCCCTAATTCTTGGGCTCCAAAATCACTGTGGATGGTGACTGAAGCCATGAAATTAAAAGACACTTGCTCCTTGGAAGAAAAGCTATGACAAACCTAGACAGCGTATTAAAAAGCAGAGAGATCACTTTGCCAACAAAGGTCTATATAGTCAAAGCTGTGGTTTTTCCAGTAATGATGTATGGATGTGAGAGTTGAACCTTAAAGAGGCTGAGCGCTGAAAAATTGTTGCTCTCGACTATGGTGCTGGAGAAGATTTTTGAGAGTCCCTTGGACTGCAAGGAGATTGAGAGGGTAACAGGCAGGAAGGCCATTGTTCCCCAAGTGGCAGACATTTTTTTCCTTCTCTACACAAAATTAAGAGTCTTCTTTTAATGCCTTGAGGTAACCGATGTGTTTTCTTATGGAAATGTTTTTCTTAAGCTATGTTAATGACACAATGTATTTGCTTTGGAATTTGCCTTTCTTCAAAATGGTTCCACCTAAGACTAACTTTTTTGTTTTCTCAAACCTTGGGTTGATAATGGCTCAACAAACTAGGATTCCTGTCAATTGTTTTATGGCTGGGGGATGATGCACCTGGTGCCATCCTCTCTGAAAAGTGCATGTTGTGGGAGAGGGGCCTGGTGAAACTCCCTCAGCCTTGGGGTGTCTTTCTTATCTGATTAACAGCTTTCTAACAAACATAAAAAACCCTGCTAAAAACTAGCAAGGGGGCACTCTTTCTGTCCCCTTCTGGTGCCTATGTCATAAGCTTTCCCTATCTCTAGTTTTCCCTATCCCTATCTCAATGCGGGTTTGATACCTGGATTGGGAAGATCCCCTGGAGAAGGGAATTGCTACCCACTCCAGTATTCTTGCCTGGAGAATCCCACAGACAGAAGAGCCTGAGGTCACAGAGTCAGACACCACGGAGCAGCTAACACTTTCACTTTCACTTCACTTCAGGCATACAGCAAAATGATTCAGTTTTCTATATATACATGGAATGTATATATGACTCTTTGTAACTCCATGGACTATAGCCCACCAGGCTCTTCTGTCCATGGGATTCTCCAGGCAAGAATAATACTGGAGTGGGTTGCCATGCTATCCTCCAGGGGATCTTCCCAACCCAAGGATTGAACTCGGGTCTCCCATGGCAGGCAGATTCTTTATTGCCTGAGCCACCAGGGTATAGCTGAATCACCTTGCTGTATGCCTGAAACTAACACAGTATTAACAATAGTTGATAATTAAACAACTATTCTTCAATTTTTTGTGTAAAAGAGGGCCAACGAAGGGTTGTGTGTCTGACCCAAAGTCATACAGTTAGCTCACCATGGGGCTGGCAGTAGACATGGAGTCTTCTGGTTTTATGGTCTTTCCATTTTACCTAGAGCAAAGCAACATGGTGAAAGAAAAGGCTCTAGAATGAGTCCAACAGGCTCAGTGCCACCATTTTTTAGCTGTGACCTTGATGAGTCCTTCAATCCCACTATACCTCAGTTTCTTCCTCTGTAAAATAGGGATGGTAGTTCCTATCTTGTAGGATTTTGTAAGATTTCAACTAGTTAACGTATGCAGTGCACCCAAAATGCCTAACACAGAGTAATATCCCACTACATGTCAGTTGACATTAGATTCTGCCCTTATATGTGATAGAAATTACAATAGCACAGTAATTATTGTTCATACAAATATATGACCTTTCTTCCACAAATCTCCCAACTGTCCATCTTGTGTTGGCCACAGAAGGAAGCTGTGGTGTCTGTCTATCATCTGTATCTTGTAATCCTCTCCCTCCTCTCCAACTAGTGACAGTATGTCAAAGTGTGCATGTGTTTTAAAGCAGCCAGATGGATGTGGCATCAAGACGGTCATCAGTTCTCTCGCTTGACAATGGCCCCATTTTTTCACCTCTCCAATAATCATGGATTAATTATGAGTCTTGTCTCCCCGACAGGTGGTACCTGTGATCACTTGACCATATCAGATCTACCTCCAAAATCAGACAGGTAAACAGTCTATCCAGCATTTCTATTATAAATGTCCATCACCTGGGTGTGCGAGGAGATAAGACAGGTGTGGTCTTTACCAGATGCGCTTTGACTTGGTATTTCAGTGTCTGGTATCTGTTGACAGAGTTGATGAGGCAGATCTAAGCAGCCCTATAATGGAATGTCAATTTAAATTAGATCATGCCAAGCCTGACATTCAATGATTTGCCTAAACGTCTCCAAGTGGGATGTAGACATGGTCCCATTTCTCCCCATTACCTTTCTGGAGGCGCTTGGCACTCACCAAATAGCTTAGTTTCATTAGTGGCTTATGTCAGAGATTTTTAAGATGGTTCCAATTTCAAGCATTCTCATGGTCAGTCTTACAAAATATCAAAGCCATTGAAATATCTGCTTTTCAGCCTACCTCTTATACCTCAAATTGGCATAAAAGTCCTTTTGCAGACCATGTGTTCTGAAGGAATGTGTGTGTGTGTTTAGTTGCTCAGTCATGTCCGACACTTTGTGACCCCATGGATTGCAGCCTTCCAGGCTCCTTTGTCCATGGGGATTCTCCAGGCAAGAATACTGGAATGGGTTGCCATGCCCTTCTCCAGGGGATCTTCCCAACCCAGGGATCAAACCCAGGTCTCAAACACAGGTCTCCCGCATTGCTGGCCAATTCTTTACTGTCTGAGCCACTACTGGAAGCTCAAATAGTTGAAGCTAAATGTAGAGAGAAAGCAAATTATTTCTCAGCCATGACACTGCCAAAAAGACACATAGAAGGCTGCATGCCAAGGAAAATCACATGTACAGTGGCCTCACATAGGAGCTAAAGTAGTGGCAAGTTTCATGGAGGACCACTTTTATTTGCAGTATTGATAAACTCTGAACATTCAGAGTTGAGTATTTGGCAGGTATTTTCTTCGGGATGAATGAAGTATACCTGTCACTTAAGGAAAACAATGGGCTTTTAAAAAATCTTATCAAAATGTGAGCCATGAAATTAAAATTAGAATTTTGGAAAACTTGTATCTGCAGCTATGCAACTTAGATAAGTGTGAGAAATGAGCATTGAGACCTGTGAGTTTAATGAGATCCCCCAGGAGATAGAAAAGAAGAGGATGAGAAATATCTTCTCAATGGGTAGAGAGAAAAGATGCAGAGAATAAAGGGGAATAAAGATGAGGAGTAAGAAATGGGAGAAAAGCAGAGAAGCCACCCAGGTACCTCATTGATAATGTTGCCTTACTATGGGGCATGCCTAACAATCTGTAGAAACTCAGTTCTTCCAAGCTTCTTTTTTTTTTTTTTTTTTTTTTTTACCTTTAGATCTTTTTTGCCATTGAAAACAACATACTGTGCTACCTCCTTGCATGGAATATTATGATGATTTAACTTATCAAAATACCAAATGAATAAACAAGTCTGGTTATCCAATTCACATCTTCTAAAAGTTGATCAAAATGGCTTCTAATCTTGCAGAAACATCAAGACATCATCCTTATAATCTTACATTGTCTCAACTTTTTATAAGCTTTTGAGTTACAGTTGATGAAATAACTTAAAACACCGCAGGCTATGACGTGGCCCTTTCTCACAAGATTCCTATGCAGCTTACCCACACTCTGTTCAACAAGACAAGTTTGCTTGAATATTGCAGCCATATCAGATTTCTGTAAAGTTTTCTAAATGCTTGCTCTCAATTTTTGCAATTAGATTATCACAGGCAGATAAACAGTTCATAACCCAGCATGGGTAGCACTGGTTTAGACATCAAAACTTTCTTAAAATCCTCTTTAATCATTTCTGTTGATCTTCCCAAGGCTCAGCTCCCTCATCTTCTCTATTTCACAACCTCCCTGACTGATACTTTTTCTCTCTGAGTAACTCCAGCTACCTTCTTAGTAAACTACTCCTCCTGCCTGCAGCCATTCATGCCTTCTACTTTCTCCCAGCTCAGCAAAGTAAAAATGCCTTCCTCCAAACTTGCTGCTCTGGTTGGGTGGACAAGGAGAGAGTGAGTGTGTGTGTATATGGAGGGGATGGGTGAACTGTAAATATGAATACTTACAATCTGTCCCTTTAACAGCATTATTTATCACAGAACAAAAATGAAAACAAACTGATGGTTAGAAAATAGGTAAATAAGAATATAACTTGACCGAACAGTATTTAACCATGTAAAGGGTGTTACACTCAGTCATGTCTGACTCTTTGGGATCCCATGGACTGTAGCCCATCAGGCTCCTCCGTCCATGGGATTTCCCAGGCAAGAATACTGGGGCGGGTTTCCATTCCCTTCTCCAGAGGAATCTTCCTAACCCAAGAATTGAACCTGGGGCTTCCACATTGCAGGTGGATTCTTTACCACCTGAGCCACCAGGGAAACCTAGGTGGCTTTAACCATGAAAAAGTGCCTAGTAAATCTACAATCTTTGCCTTTGGAAGTGATCTTTCTACTTTGCTTACCTGTTCAATACTTTTACAAATAATGAGTATATATGTTATTTATATTTAAAAACTATATTTTAAAATATAAAATAATTTTGGGACTTCCCTGGTAGTCCAGTGGCTAAGACTCCACACTCCTAATGCAGGGGGCCCAGGTTCGGTCCTTGGTCGGGGAACTAGATCCCATATGCTGCAACTAAAGATCCTGCGCGCCGCATCAGATTAGAGATTTCCTGTGCACAACTAAGACCCAAAGCAGCCAAATAAACATATTTTTTAAAACATATATATATATATGTGTGTGTGTGTGTGTGTGTATATATATATATATATATATATAACAGAAGAGTACAATTCAGTAAACGTTTCTGAGTACCAATCGTGTGCTATGTTATATGCTAGGAAAATTACAGACTGATAGAACTGGGTCACTCTTATTTTCCAAGGATATCAATGATTTACAATGAATTCTTTGCAGAAGAAAAAAAATGATCAGAACTTAAACAGAAGAATGGCCAAAGATATGATCAGACCATTCATAAAAGATGAAACAAAAATGTTCAGATCCACAAGGGGAAAGATGTTCATTGTCAGTAACAAAAGCAATAAGAGTTTGAAGCAATTTGAGGTGCCATTTTTCCTCTCTAAATTATTGAGGATGCCAAGTGGTAGTATCACTTAATGTTATGGAGACTGGATGAAGTTGGCTCCCCCAGAGACTGACGGTGGCAGTGAAAACTGGATCAAACATTTACCCTTCAGAACCTCATCCGATGTTCATAAATATTTATTAAATGCCCATTTGTTCTTTCATCATGGAATAGAATTCACACCCCAATCCCAATCATTACCTAAATGTAATCTGATCTGCAGTAGGCTGACTCTTCATATTCTATAATGCTTCTAGTCACGAACTTTGTGCCATTTTGACATGATGCAATTTGAAATGATGTCAAGAAAGTTTGGCACCTTTTATTTCCTCTATGTATCATTAAATCTATGACAGGCATAAATATGGCCAGAGAAATCTGTCAAAAACCCTCAACTGTAATCTGGGGACCAGCCATACACATCATGGTGATGAAAGTTGTGGGTTAAATATTGCCCAACATCCTCCTTTGGAATTCTTGCAAAACAGGAAAGCCTCAGTTTCTGTAATGAAATTAAAGGTAGCAATAGAAGCATCTTTCAGCCAAAGTATTTAAGAAAGTCATTTCTGGAATTCTGGCTTTCATCTTAGATGATGACTTGAAAGACTGTATTTCATACATAATTTTGTGAAGTCTGCCCTCTACTGTTATTTGTAGGAAATGTAGCCTGTATCCACAAATTTATTTTATGACTGAAATGAGATCCTGAATATTTAATCTACTGTTTAAGAGCAACTTCAAATGTGCCAGGCAATGAATAGATGCTTTATATGTTTGGCCCATTTAATACTATAGCCCCCTGGCTATTATTCTTACTTCACATTGGAGAAAACATGCTCAGAGTGGTTAAGTAACCTTGCCAAGGACACTGGGCCAATAAGTTAAAGTTCCTATATTGTAACCCTTGCCTGTCTAATGCTAAAGCTCACAGTTTTTCTTGTATGTCACGTTGCCTCTAACTTGTATATAATATGACAACTTATTACACTAATACATCTCTGTAATTTTTTATATTTATTATCATTTCAGAGGGCTTCCCAGGTGGCGCCAGTAGTAAAGAATCTACCTGCCAAAGCAGGAGACACAAGAGACATGGGTTCAATCCCCGGGTCCGGAAGATCCCCTGGAGTAGGGAATGGCACCCCACTCCAGTATTCTTGTCTGGAGAATCCCATGGACAGAGGAGTCTGGCGGGCTACAGTCCATGGGGTCAGAAAAGATGGGACACAACCTAGTGACTGAACAACAATATTTCAAGTGCACGTTTAAACACAAAATTGATCACCACATAGTCTAAAGACAACCTTTCAAAGAAAACGTTTAGACTTTAATCATGCTTTCTGCTGCATAATTCACCCTGGTCAAGTGGGCAATCAGGCTACAGAATCTGAGTGCTCCCAATGAGATGTATCCTAGGGCTAATGTCATTTCAGAAGATTACTTGATTCCACAGGGCATTAGAGTTTAATTACAGTTGTCCCCCAATACCCTTAAGGAGTTGGTTCCAGGACCCCTATGGATACCTAAATTTGTCAGTGCTCAAGTCCCTTGTATAAAATGGCATAGTATTTGCATGTAACTTTGCATATCCTCTGTATGCTATAGATCATCCCTAGATTACTTGTTTATAATACCTAGTATGATGTAAATACTATGTAAATAGTGGCTAGTATGTGGCAAAATCAGGTTTTGCTTTTTGGAAATTTCTGGAATTTTTTTGTTGTTGTTGTTCAGATCTTAGATCTTGCATGAATATATTTTATTTATTTATTTTTATTAGTTGGAGGCTAATTACTTCACAACATTTCAGTGGGTTTTGTCATACATTGATATGAATCAGCCATAATTTTTTAAAAAAATATTTTCAATTCAGATTTGGTTGAATCTGTGGATGTGGACTTGCAGATGTAGAGAGCCACCTTACTGGGGGCAGGCATTCCTGGAGGAATTTTGAAGAGCCGCAGAAGGCTGAAACCAGGCAATGTCACCTGTAGGCAATGTGTTTCCAGCCCCTGCTAGATCATCAGAGGAGAACCAAGGAGGCTGACAGAATAACTTCCAGGCTGCCAGTCTACACGGAGAGCTAATCACTTGACTGATGCCACTGGGCGCTCAGTGGTTCCCCAGGAACTTCACTTCCAGCCCAGCTGGGCTGCCAAAGAGGGCAGGTGAGAGGTCTCCTGGGCAGGGGGCGAGAGGGCGAAGGGTAAGAGCAGCTTTTGTTTGATTTAGGAATTTTGAGGATCCTGCTCTGCCTCCGCGTAAATGACAGGAGTCTGTTTTGTCTTCACCTAGTAAATGAGGTCATTTTATTGTCTTGGGTATTCGATTCGCAAATATTTGAAACATGTCACCAGAGAAACCTCACAGCCTAGTCATGCATACAATTCATTTGTCATTGAATGTTGTTGTTCATTTAATGTATCTAAAAAATCACACTGTGTGACAGTGTGACATGCAGAAAGTTTCTGGAGAAAACCCGCTCAGGATTCCAACCCCGACTTGAGGGCTCTCATCCACAGTCTTTAATGTGGTGAAACCAGGGGATCTTGTGTTGTCTCTCTCCCACGTCTGCCGGGCAGGGACGCCAGAGTCTCTCCCAGCTCCAAGCCACTGCTCAGGGCGGTGGGGGCTGCCGAAGGAGCAGGAGGGGTGGAGGGGGACCTGGTGGGAATGGGGGCTGGACACCCACGGAGCTGCTGTGGGTCAGCGCTTTCAGCAATGTTGTCCTCAGGAGGGCAAATTCTGTGTCCTGAGCTGGTGTCTGACCCTCCCTTTCTTTTCTCCCTCCAGTTCTCAATCTAGTCCAATTCCAGAGTCCAGCCAAATCTAGCGAGCAAAGGAGCTGTGAGTTGGATGGTTCAGCGACCCAGCCTAGAGCTAATGTTACCCTCCACCAAACAGGTAAGTAAAGAGAATTTAGGAAAGGTATTATATCAAAGGGCTAAGGGAAGCTACAAGCACAGTGAAGTACCCTCGGGTAAGAAGAGAAGATTGAAGGGACGACGGGGAAGGGAGAGGGAACCGGAGCCCAGAAGGAAAAGCTGCAGGAAAGGGACATTGGAGCAGACTGTGCTGTCAGCCAAGCGACGCAGCCAGTCCGTGAGTGGGGAAAATGAACAGCACACCTTCCCTCTTTTCCCGCTCTCCGACTTTCTGCGTGTGCTTCCCATTGGCCAAATCTAGCTGCAAGCCAGAAAGCAAAAGAACCTCTGGATGCAGTCCACAAAGGTCAGCCTCAAAGAGCAGGGGCTTCCCTGGTGGTCCAGTGGTTAAGGGTTCACCTTCCAAAGCAGGGGATGCGGGTTCGATCCCTGGTTGGAAACTAAGATCCCACATGCCACGGAGCAACTAAGCCGGCGCACTCTAGAGCCCGCCCGTGCTCCACAACAAGGGAAGCCCACACACCACAACAAAGACCCAGTGCAACAACCACAACAACAACAAAGAGGCACAGAGCAGAGTGGATGTGGGTTTAAAGTAGGGCTGTACTGGGGCGCATGAGAAAGTTAAAGTACGGGGCCATTCTCCACCTGTAGCAATAACTTGGGAGGTAGTTTACTGGATCGGCTAAAGACAAAGGCTTTATTCTTAAAATGACCAGTCCAAATACTGGTTCCATCACCATATACATTTGTAGTTTTGAACAAATCACTTAACCCCCTCTAAGCCTTGGTTTCCTCATCTATATAATGGGAATATGACTCCCTACTGTCCAAACCCCTGCCCCCCAAGTATTGGTGCAGGGTTTTTCTTTTTTTAAGCCACGACCACCCTTCAGCCTGTTAAGAAGCACATCGTATTTTTTTTTTTTTCCCAGTGGGTTTTGTCATACATTGACATGAATCAGCAATAGATTTACACGTATTCCCCATCCCGATCCCCGCTCCCACCTCCCTCTCCACCCGATTCCTCTGGGTCTTCCCAGTGCACCAGGCTCGAGCACTTGTCTCATGCATCCCACCTGGGCTGGTGACCTGTTTCACCATAGATAATATACATGCTGTTCTTTCGCAACATCCCACCCTCACCTTCTCCCACAGAGTTCAAAAGTCTGTTTTGTACTTCTGTGTCTCTTTTTCTGTTTTGCATATAGGGTTGTCGTTACCATCTTTCTAAAGTCCATATATATGTGTTAGTATGCTGTAATGTTCTTTATCTTTCTGGCTTACTTCACTCTGTATAAGGGACTCCAGCTTCATCCATCTCATTAGAACTGGTTCAAATGAATTCTTTTTAATGGCTGAGTAATATTCCATGGCGTATATGTACCACAGCTTCCTTATCCATTCATCTGCTGATGGGCATCTAGGTTGCTTCCATGTCCTGGCTATTATAAACAGTGCTGTGATGAACATTGGGGTGCATGTGTCTCTTTCAGATCTGGTTTCCTCGGTGTGTGTGCCCAGAAGTGGGATTGCTGGGTCATATGGCAGTTCTATTTCCAGTTTTTTAAGAAATCTCCACACTGTTCTCCATAGCGGCTGTACTAGTTTGCATTCCCACCAACAGTGTAAGAGGGTTCCCTTTTCTCCACACCCTCTCCAGCATTTATTGCTTGTAGGCTTTTGGATAGCAGCCATCCTGACTGGCGTGTAATGGTACCTCATTGTGGTTTTGATTTGCATTTCTCTGATAATGAGTGATGTTGAGCATCTTTTCATGTGTTTGTTAGCCATCTGTATGTCTTCTTTGGAGAAATGTCTGTTTAGTTCTTTGGCCCATTTTTTGATTGGGTCATTTATTTTTCTGGAATTGAGCTGCAGGAGTTGCTTGTATATTTTTGAGATTAATCCTTTGTCTGTTTCTTCATTTGCTATTATTTTCTCCCAATCTGAGGGCTGTCTTTTCACCTTACTTATAGTTTCCTTTGTTGTGCAAAAGCTTTTAAGTTTCATTAGGTCCCATTTGTTTAGTTTTGCTTTTATTTCCAATATTCTAGGAGGTGGGTCATAGAGGATCTTGCAGTGATTTATGTCAGAGAGTGTTTTGCCTATGTTCTCCTCTAGGAGTTTTATAGTTTCTGGTCTTACATTTAGATCTTTAATCCATTTTGAGTTCATTTTTGTGTATGGTGTTAGAAAGTGTTCTAGTTTCATTCTTTTACAAGTGGTTGACCAGCTTTCCCAGCACCACTTGTTAAAGAGGTTGTCTTTTTTCCATTGTATATCCTTCCCTCCTTTGTCAAAGATAAGGTGTCCATAAGTTCATGGATTTATCTCTGGGCTTTCTATTCTGTTCCATTGATCTATATTTCTGTCTTTGTGCCAGTACCATACTGTCTTGATGAGTGTGGCTTTGTAGTATAGTCTGAAGTCAGGCAGGTTGATTCCTCCAGTTCCATTCTTCTTTCTCAAGATTACTTTGGCTATTCGAGGTTTTTTGTATTTCCATACAAATTGTGAAATTCTTTGGTCTAGTTCTGTGAAAAATACCGTTGGTAGCTTGATAGGGATTGCATTGAATCTATAGATTGCTTTGGGTAGAATAGCCATTTTGACAATATTGATTCTTCCAATCCATGAGCATGGTATGTTTCTCCATCTGTTTGTGTCCTCTTTGATTTCTTTCATCACTGTTTTATAGTTTTCTATGTATAGGTCTTTTGTTTCTTTAGGTAGATATATTCCTAAGTATTTTATTCTTTTTGTTGCAATGGTGAATGGTATTGTTTCCTTAATTTCTCTTTCTGTTTTTTCATTGTTAGTATATAGGAATGCAAGGGATTTCTGTGTGTTAATTTTATATCCTGCAACTTTACTATATTCATTGATTAGCTCTAGTAATTTTCTGGAAGAGTCTTTAGGGTTTTCTATGTAGAGGATCATGTCATCTGCAAACAGTGAGAGTTTCACTTCTTCTTTTCCTATCTGGATTCCTTTTACTTCTTTTTCTGCTCTGATTGCTGTGGCCAAAACTTCCAACACTATGTTGAATAGTAGTGGTGAGAGTGGGCACCCTTGTCTTGTTCCTGATTTCAGGGGAAATGCTTTCAATTTTTCACCATTGAGGGTGATACTTGCTGTGGGTTTGTCATATATAGCTTTTATTATGTTGAGGTATGTTCCTTCTATTCCTGCTTTCTGGAGAGTTTTAATCATGAATGGGTGTTGAATTTTGTCAAAGGCTTTCTCTGCATCTATTGAGATAATCATATGGTTTTTATCTTTCAATTTGTTAATGTGGTGTATTACATTGATTGATTTGCGGATATTAAAGAATCCTTGCATTCCTGGGATAAAGCCCACTTGGTCACGGTGTATGATTTTTTTAATATGTTGTTGGATTCTGTTTGCTAGAATTTTGTTAAGGATTTTTGCATCTATGTTCATCAGTGATATTGGCCTGTAGTTTTCTTTTTTTGTGGCATCTTTGTCTGGTTTTGGAATTAGGGTAATGGTGGCCTCATAGAATGAGTTTGGAAGTTTACCTTCCTCTGCAATTTTCTGGAAGAGTTTGAGTAAGATAGGTGTTAGCTCTTCTCTAAATTTTTGGTAGAATTCAGCTGTGAAGCCATCTGGTCCTGGGCTTTTGTTTGCTGGAAGATTTTTGATTACAGTTTCGATTTCCTTGCTTGTGATGGGTCTGTTAAGATCTTCTATTTATTCCTGGTTCAGTTTTGGAAGGTTATACTTTTCTAAGAATTTGTCCATTTCATCCAAGTTGTCCATTTTATTGGCATAGAGCTGCTGGTAGTAGTCTCTTATGATCCTTTGTATTTCAGTGTTGTCTGTTGTGATCTCTCCATTTTCATTTCTAATTTTGTTAATTTGGTTCTTCTCTCTTTGCTTCTTAATGAGTCTTGCTAATGGTTTGTCAATTTTGTTTATTTTTTCAAAAAACCAGCTTTTAGCTTTGTTGATTTTTGCTATGGTCTCTTTAGTTTCTTTTGCATTTATTTCTGCCCTAATTTTTAAGATTTCTTTCCTTCTGCTAACCCTGGGGTTCTTCATTTCTTCCTTCTCTAATTGCTTTAGGTGTAGAGTTAGGTTATTTATTTGGCTTTTTTCTTGTTTCTTGATCACATCGTGTTTTAAAAGGGCCTGCCAGTGTCCTGGGAGTGTCCACATGGGACCCTTCAGATGCAGGTCAGCAAGGTTGCAGCATCCTTCTCTTGGTCATTCTAAATGTGACATTCAAGAAGGTCCTTGCTTGGTTGCATGGAGGGCCTCTACCATAGATTCACTGTACAGTTGATGGTATAAGGTCATGCCAATGACAAGGGGATCTCTGGAGGCATTGGCTTGGCTTCCACCCAGCACTCTTATGAGAGACCCAAGCTTGACCATTTTTCATTGAAGAAGCCACAGCTCCCTGTGTGGTTCTAAGTCTAATCCTGGA
Source organism: Dama dama (assembly GCF_033118175.1). NCBI lineage: Eukaryota > Metazoa > Chordata > Mammalia > Artiodactyla > Cervidae > Dama > Dama dama. The sequence goes on along the minus strand of NC_083681.1, from coordinate 39,843,142 downwards.
GGTTCCCCTACCCCATTCCAAGGACACCGTGTCTGCTGGTCCCTGGGCACAGGTGTGAACGTGTTCAGGGAGGGGTAGTTTTTTTTCTCCCCTATTCTTTTTCCAAGTTATTGTTTTGGAACAAATGGACTTGCAAGGTCTTCTCATCTACACCTGTAAGTAGGGACAAGTGGTTGTTGTGAGGTATGATCTAATTTGTTATGCAGTGTTTACTTGTTGATATATGTAGATCACTAGCACCCTTCTGGGCTTCCCTGGTGGCTCAGTAGTAAAGAATCTTCCTGCCAGTGCAGGAGATTCAGGAGACACAGTTTTGATCCGTGGGTCGGGAAGATCCCCTGGAGGAAATGGCAACCCACTCCAGTATTCTTGCCTGGGAAACCCCACAGACAGAGGAGCCTGGTGGGCTACAGTCCGTGGGGTCACAAAAGAATCAGATCAACTTGGCAACTAGCACCCTTCTGAGAATAGCTTTTCATTAACAAGCAGAGGAATGAGGTGTGTGTCTAGCATACAGGAGGCCACAATCCTCCCCTGACACCTCCAGGGCCCCTTAATGCTGCTCCCCAGCTCAGCCTCCTCACTTTGAGGCTGGAACCCTGAGCCAGCCACTTTTATTCCTTCTTCCCCAGAGAGCCACCAACTGAAGGCTTATGTGTATATGAGTGTCTTCTACTAAAGAAGAGGAAATAGCAAAGAGTAACTGCAGCCCAGGCAGAAAATTGAATGTCAAGGGTCGTTATCCCTCACAATTCCTCACAGATTTGGGGAATCCCAAAACAGCACTTCTTCTCCTGGTCTAAGTTCAAAACCAGTTGAGAATTAAATGCAGTAATCAGACTGAAGGAGACCAAGCCATATCCATTTGTTTGGTTGGTTTTTTGCTTTGTTTTGTTTTGTTAATAAAGGTAGGTGGGCAAACCTTTGTTATATTAGCTAAAAGGGCCTCCTAACATTTCATCTGTGAAGTGGACTTATCCACCCAGACCATGCTGGAAACCCATAGCCCTCCCTTGCAGAGGGAGGTGGGGGTAGTCCTGTGAAACTAGGACACAGAGAAGCAAGTAGAATGAGTGCTTGTTGTTGTTGTTTTCAGTAAGCCATATTCCAAAAGGGAAGGGGAGGGAGGTATGGAAACTTGCTGGGTTGTGCATGACCTTTCCTTCTCTCTAATTCAAGAATCTAAAATTTATCTAGAAATGCAAAAGACCAAGATGAATCAGTATACCTTAAGAGAAACATTTGATGACTTGCACTTTGCAATTTCAAGACTTTTTTTATAAAACTGCTGCATTTAATGCAGAATTGGTGCAAGACTTGGGGCAAGTATATGCAAATAGATCAGTGGAGCAGAATGAAGACAAACCCATACATACAGGGACAGTTGAATTACAACAGTGCGTAGTAGAGAAAAAATGAATTGTGTTATTATTTGAATCTTAATATGGAAAAGCAGATAAATTGATCCCTACCACATGCCATATACAAAAAATCAAAACAAGGTGGATTTTAAATCTAAATGAAATTAATGTAAGCAATAAAGTTTTAAGGCAATGACATAGGAGAATATCTCTATGACCTTGAAGTAGACAAATATATTTTAATACTTAATTGTGTTCTTAAACAGAACACAGAAAGCAGTAATCATAAACAAAGAAACTGACAAATTAGACTAGCTTAAAATTAAGAACTTTTGTTTATCAAAAGACCCTATTAGATGACCATATGACCCAGCAATCCCACTACTGGGCATATACCCAGAAAAAGCCTTAATTCAAAAAGATACGTGCACCACAATGTTCATCGCAGCACTATTTACAATAGTCAGGACATGGATGTAGCCTAAATGTTCATCAACAGATGGATGGATAAAGAAAATGTGGTCATATTTACAATGGAATATTACTCAGCCATGAAAAGAACAAAATTGTGCCATTCCAGAGATGTGGATGGATCTAGAGACTGTAATGGAGAATGAAATATGTCAGACAGAGAAAAACAACTGTTGCATATCAACATATATACACCACATATCGAAAAATGGAACAGATGAACTTATTTGCCAAGCAGAAACAGACACAGAGGTAGACAGCAGACATATAGGTACCAAGTGGGTCAGGGGGGATGGGAGGGGTTGGGAGGTAGGGATTGACATGTACACACTAATGTGTATAGAACAGATAACTAATGAGAACCTGGTGCATAGCACAGGGAACTCCAGTCAATGCTCTGGTGACTTCACAGGGAAGGAAATCCAAGGCAGAGGGGATATATTTATACATGTGGCCGATTCACTTTGGTGCACAGCAGAAGCACAACATTGTAAAGTAACTATACCCCAATTTAAAATTTAGAAAAAGAAGGCAGCAGCATTCTGCAAAGTACAATCAACCAAAAAAAAATTTTTAAAGACCCTATTAGGTGAGAGAAAAGGCAAACCAGAGTTGGAGGGAAAAATATATACATACATATATATGTATTTGAGGTATATGTATATCAGAAAAGGCTTCCTGTCTAGAATGTGTTAAAAAAAAAAAAAAAAAAGCTGTGGTAAATTATTGAATGGTCACAAACTCCCTCTAATTCCAATCAGCCAACCTTCAAGCTGAATATAGTAACATGAGTAAGCTCAGATGAAGCTAGCAGAGGAAACACCAGTGAATTCATAAACCACACACAGAAAAGTGATAAATTATTGTTTTATCCAATTTTGTCACTATCAGAAATCACTGATAAATCATTGCTATTAATACCAAAGATTTGGAGGTGTTCTGTTACCTGGCATTAGAGAACTAAAACAGAACTCCTACAATGAGGAAAAATTAGGCAAAATACTTGAAAAGACATTTCACAAAAGAAGTGTCCCAAAGGCAAAAACATGTGAAATGAAAATGTTTTTCATTTCATTAGTCCTCAAACAAATGCATATGAAAACCACAGTACAATACTAGTAAACATTACTAGAAAAGTTAAAATGAAAAAGACACCAAGTGTGGGCAATGATATAGCAACAAAGCTCTCATACACTGTGAATCAGACAATAAATTGGTGCAACCACTTTGAAAAACTGTTTTACAAGATTATAGCTGAACATACAACCCCCCTATGTCCCAGTGATTACATTCTTATGTATACACCCAAAGAAATGTGTACATATATTTGCTAAAAGTCACAAACAAGAATATTCAGGACAAAAAAAAAGTCACAAACAAGAATATTCAGGACAAAAGTGGATCAAATTTAAAAAATATAAGAACTAAAACTATAAACTTTGAGAAGAAAACTAGGCATTTGTAAACAATAGATTTTTGGGGTTAGACAGATTTTTAGATGTGACACCTATTACACAGAAACAGAAGAGAAAAAAAGATAAATTGTACTTCATCAACATTTAAAACTTTAGTACTTCAAATGATTACATCAAAAAAGTGAAAAGACAGTCTGCAAGATGGGAGAAACTATTTGTGAATCATATATCTGATAAGGAATTTCTATCTAGAATGTAGAAAGCACTCTTGCAACTCAATTATAAAAACAAATAAGACAAAGTATCTGAATAGACATTTCTCCAAAGAAGATATACAAATGGCCAATAATCACATGGAAAAATGCTCAGTATCACTGACATCAGGAAAATGCAAATAAAAACAGGGTGAGATACCATTTCACACCTACTATAATGGCTATCATCAAACAGATGACAATTACAACCGTTAGTAAGGATGTAAAGCAATTAGAACCTTCACATTACTGGTAGTACCATGACCAATTTGAGCCCACCTTGGAAAACAGTCAGGAAGTTTCTGAAAATGTTAAATGTAGAGTTACCATATGACCCAGAAATTCCACTCCTTGGTATGTATACCAAGAGAAATGAAAACATAAGTTCAGAGAAACAGTTGTACACAAATGTTTATGGCAGTACTATTCATCAGCCAAAAACTGGAAACAACTCAAATGTCCATCAGCTGATGAAGGGAGAAATAAAATGTTTATACTCACACAATGGAATGTGATTCAGCGATAAAGAGGAATGAAATACTGATGCAGGCTATAACATGTTTAAAAATGTTATGCCAAGTGAAAAAAGTCTGTCACAAAGACCTTTTCTGATTCTAGCTACATGAAATGTCCAGAATGGGAACATTTATATACCTGCAGATAAAGAAAGTTGATTAGTGATTGCCTAGGGCTGGCTGGTGGGAGTAGGGTGACTGTTAATGGGTATGGCATTTCTGATTGGAGTGATAAAAATTCTAAAACTGATTGTAACAATGGTTGCATAATTCTGTGAATATACTAAAAACCATTGAATTTTATACTTTAAGTAGATGAATTGCATGGTAGGTGAATCAAATCTCAATAAAGTTGTTATTTTTAAAAATGTCCTGGAAGTAGATAGCAGCTAGTGAATTAATGCAGCCAAATTATACACTTAAAAATGGTTAAAATTTTGTTAAAGATATTTTACCATAATCTTAAATGTTTTAAAAGAATACCAATAATACCAAATACCAACAATAAAAATAAGGAAAACACTGAAAGCAAGACCAATATACATTAGTGGTGAACAAAAATACAGAGAAATATCCATATATATTTTTTCTATGGTTATGCTATACATAAATGAAAAGGACCAAATTCCTGCTACTTGTATCAACAAAGCTAAATCTCACAAAATAATGTTTAAAAGAGAAGCTCAACAAAAAAGTATACATATTTTATTACTTCATTTTTATAAAATTCAGGCACAGGCAAAACTAATCCATGGCATAAGAAGTCAGGCGGCTACCTAGGTGGAACAGGGTAGTTCCTGGGGAGGGGCAGGACGGCGAATTCTGGATGCTGGTAATATTTCCTTCATGTGAGTGATAACTGCACAAGTATGCTTACTAGTGAAAATCCACCAGGCTGTACACATATGATGTGTGTAATTTTCTGTAAGCAAGCTAGAATTTCATTTTCTTTTTCAATTTTTAAAAAACTCGTAAAAGTCAGTCCCCCATGTAATTGTAATGCACAGCCAGGGTTAGACTGTATCTCTTTCTCCAAGCCACCAGTACCTTCTTAAGGACCCAGCAGACGACAGCTCTAGAATTCTCCAAGACTTTTCTTTTCACTCTGTCATAGAGAGCAATACCCCTCCCCCTGCCTCTCACTGTTTTTGTTTGTTTGTTTGTTTGTTTGCTAAACTTATTCCTGTTTGATTCTGTTCAGAGATGCTTCCACTTTTATAGCCAACAAGTCTATTGAGATGTATCCCTAACAAAAACACAGGATTATTTTTACCCCTTAATAGATTTCTGCCACCTTTCTAAGTTCAAACTTCAACTATATATATTTTTCTATCCATTACATATATAAAATTCTTAACACGATGACTAGCATTCAATGAGCACCAGCAAACAGGGAACGAAGACTGAGACCAGGAAACTGGAAAAGTGGGATTCAGACTGGCTCTCTGAAATGATGTGTGTGTGTGTGTGTGTGGGTCGGTGTGGGTGTGTGTGTGCGCACACACGCGCTCAGTCACTCAGTTGTGTCTGACACTTTGCAACCCCTCTGGACTGTAACCCGCCAGGCTCTTCTGTTAATGGAAATCTCCAGACAAGAATACTGAAGTACGTTGCCATTTCCTCCTCCAGGGGATCTTCCCAGGAATCGAACCCTCGTCTCCTACATCTCCTGTTTGGCAGGCAGATTCTTTACAGCTGAGCCACCTTGGAAGCCCCTCCAAGTAACTAATCAGGCATGAAACCCTGGGGGCTAGGTGAGAGAAGAGTGGAAATCATTCCAGAGGCAGCTAGACTTCCTGCCCTAGAAATTCCACTCATGGGAATTTATCCTAAGGAGGTGAATCAACAGAAGAAAAAAATGTGCACTGGAGCATTAAGCATACTAACAAAATAATTTGAACCTGCCTAAATATTCAATCATGGGAGAAATGTTAGTAAATTATGATCAATTCACTCAAGTAAATATTATGAAGTAATTAAACATGACAATTAGGACATCTACATGATAAGATAGAAATTTTATTAAAGTACTATTAAATACAAAAAAAGCAGATTATAGAATTGTGTTTTCACAGTGGTTAGCATTATGAAATTTTACATAATGTAAAATTATGCATTTTATGTAAATTTTATGTAAAAACCATGTATTTTTTTCATAATGTAAAATTACATATGCATGTAGGTAAGAGAAGCAGGCATTGAAAGAAGCAAAACAACCTGACTTGTCAAGATGCTTAAAATACGGGTGTGTTTTTTTTTCTTTTACTCTGATGACTGCTAATGCATTTATAATACTCTTCATGCATAAAATTAAATTAAGCTTTTTTTCTGAAATGGTGTTAGTTGTGAGTTAGATGATGTGATTATCAAATCAAAGTAATTTATGGGGCATTCAGTTCCCAGTAGGTATTTGTGTTTTTAAAAGATGTTTCAAATGGATAGAGAGCGTGGCTTATCTTTGTGCAGGGAGACCTTTCTTTTCTGTCTTTATTTCCCCAGGAGAAAAAAAAAAAAAAAAGAGTTTTAGGTCATTGGGGCAGAGATAAGACATGAAGATCATTAATTTGCCTGGACTACTTCAGTAGAGATTCAATAATGCAGGGGGAAAAAACAGCTAATAATGCAGCCAATAAGATGTTTCAAGCCAGGCACTTTCTATGGGTCAGGAAAACAGAAATAACCATTCTAGGTATTTTCAGCAGAAGAGAATTTAGTCCAGGGAATTCGATGCTTGCTGAACAGTTGGAAGGGGCCGAGGAATGGAAGTGAGGGGAAGTCACATCTGACTCTGAGCCTCACTTCCAGGACTCAGAAGCCAGAAGTCGCAGCAGCCAGGGGAAACTAGAGGTGATTGCTGCTGGCTGCAGCCCCAGCACTGGCGACTTGTAGAGGGGTGCCTCTGAAGCACCTCACATCTGCTAAAGCCACATATCTGTTCATCTTTGCCCGAGGAGCAATACAATGTCTCCACCAATTTTTCACATCCCAAATCCTATGCAGGTACCTAGAGTAGAGCAATCTAGCCCAGAACCCTGGCAAGGAATTCGGGAATACTCTAGTACTCAGGCTTCCATTCATCACAGTACAGGGCAGAGTAGATAAGATGGGGAATAGTGTTGAGCTGCCAATAAACAATATAGTGTAACTACCCTGAAAGTAGGAAGAACTCAGCTCCACTCTGTCCGATCCAAGAGTAGTTCAAAGAAAGCTTGCTTGGCACGCAAGACCTTAAAACAAATGCTCTTTCCTTAGATCCAACTCAAGGATAAGAGATGTAGCATACCTTCCTGTTCTCTGCCCCTCCTGGTTGTGCAAGGACAAACTTATGATTAGGACTCCTGAGACTGTGAGGCTTTCTCATGCAGAAAAGAGTGGATGCAAAGGCTGATATTCTCTAGATCTGTCCTGGCTGACTAGTCACAGTGGGGTCACTTACATGAGTGACTCAGGACTTGAATGGAAAAGCAGGGTTCCATCTGAACCATTATCTCTCAGGCAGGTGGAAAGTGCCAACCACAATGACCCACTCCTGGCTTAATTAGAGCAATTGGCTCTTCCTTGGAACCTGTACTTTTTATATCAGCGATGAGGCTGAGAACATGTCTGGTTAGTACAGGCCAGGTTGTGCTCAGTGATGAAAGTCACTGCCCTAAATTGTCAGTTTAACTTTGATCCTTTCTTAGAAGCACTCAGATGATTTATCAATTAAAAAAATAGAACAATACCATCATAGCTCATATTCCTGAGCACTTACCTGTATCAGAGGCAGTGCTAAGAATTTTATGTATGTTGTATCATGTTAATTTTGGAAACAATCTCAAGATAAACACTACTGACCTGTTTGAGAAAATGGAGATTTTAGTAACTTGCCCAAGATTCTGCAGCAAGTAGTGGAAGAGCCACTTTGAAATTCATTGATCTTCTTCTGTTTGTGCAATAGGACTTCTGGCCCTCCTCTTTTCACTTCCCCACACACATTTGCCCAACAGGGGTGCATTTCAAAGCATAATACAATAGGAGCTAAGCTTTTCTAGTGATACACTCAGGACAAAGTTAATAATAAGTTAGTAGCAGTGAAATGCATTTCTGTGTGTTGTGAGGGAATATTAGTCACTCAGTTATGTTGACTCTTTGTGACCCCCTAGACTGTAGACTGCCAGGCTCCTCTGTCCATGGAATTCTCCAGGCAAGAATACTGGAGTGGGTAGCCATTCCCTTCCCCAGAGATTCTTCCCAACCCAGGGATCGAACCCAAGTCTCCTGCATTGCAGGCAGATTCTTTACCATCTGAGCCACCAGGGAAGCCCATTGTGAGGGAAGGGTGGTCCCCAAGTTCATTATGTTTTATTCTAGACTAGGAGCTCTGGAAAGTAGACAAGAATCTAGCCTCTGTTCAGCCAAGGTTAAGTTCAAGAATGACTGTGTTAAACTTCATGCCCTTGGGTCCATATCATCTCAACAGAATTTGAGAGGGATCTCCAGTGAGCTAGAAATGGAGATGTTGGACCTTGGAGTCTGATCAACACAGTCCTTGATGTGCCCAAAGCCCTCCATTGCCCACTCGGGCACCATCAGGTGGGTGTGTGTGGTACTGCTGTGTTCCTACGCTCCTACCCTCATTCCACCCAAATGCACACACATTTGTAGCGCCCAGCCTTGAAGGCGGCAGCCCCCGGAGCTTGTGGTGGAGGGCCTGGTACACCACAACTCCAGGAGGTGACAGCCCCAGGAGGCGTGTGGTCCACAGCCGCTGGGATGGATTGGTTCAGGCAGATACCCAGCTGGCCAACCAGACCGGCAGCCACACACAGTGACCAGTGCCTCTCAGCTGTCTGAGACCATTCACTGCTGAGCGTGTCTGCAATAATCCTTCTTGGAATTGCACCCACAGAGCAGGCAATGCCATTCCAAGAAAGAGCCCTGGGTTAGCAAGGAGCATTCTGGAGGAATAGCTGGCTGATTCATGTCCCAGGAGAAATGCTCAAAGGCAACTTGGTATTCTCCCAGTAATCGGAGGGGAAGAACAAAAAATTCATGTCCTCATCGTCAGGCACAGCGGGGACCCCCCGGAGGCCACATGTGTAGGATGGCCTGCGTCTTTCCCTTCCAGGTCAATGACAGGTCAGCTTTTGTTCTGCCTCACCTGAGACCGTGAGGCATTTCCTGTATCACAGCTCTAGGACCTGAGCCATGTCCCCAGGACACAGCCTGGAAAGGTAATCAGGGCTGCTCACGATGGCAACAACTCCATCTGGCTGCCCTGAGATGAGATAGACATTCTGGATTCTGAGCCTGCTAAGGGTTGCACCAAAGACCAGACCAAGCAGAGTTATTTATCTAGAGGCAGTAGAACATCTCTGCAAGAAAAGCAAATGATGAGGGTGTGTCAGGTATGGCAGAGGAAGGTAAATCATGAGGTAAGGAGACAGTGTGAGAAGCAGAGCGGACGGGGTGCTTCTCTGGGGTGCGAGCTCCACAGTGCGGGGCCAGGCTGCTGGAGAGGCATCCGGGGCAGACACCCGCCTCCTTGCCCCGCTCCCCACCCCTGCCTGCACCCAGTCTGCGCACACCGGGCTTTCTCCTGCGTCCCGGTCCTCCTCTCTGCCTCAGTGCCTTGGCCCCTGTCTGTCTGCTGAGCTGGTCCCAGCACTGCGAAGTGCTTGCTGACTCCTGCCCTGTGTCCCCACCATTACCATCCACCAACCTCATTATTGCGGCTATCACATTGCTATAATTATTATAAATGCCTCTCTCCCCTGCTAATCCGTGAGCTCCCTGAGGCAAGGGCCACCTTCTATTCATCTATTCACCCTTTGGATGGGGCCTAACATACCATAGGCGTTCAAAAACTCAAGTGAATGAGTTGTTTTTTTTTTTAATTTTCTTGGATTCAGCTGAGAAGGCAATTGCAGTCATTTGAATTGTGCAATTTCTCTTGTCGTCTTTGAAAAACAGTTTTTCACTTTTCCTCCTACTACAGATTACTCATTGCTGGGGCAGATAATGCATTTCTGAGGTTCAGAATTTCACTATAGCCAATCTTCTGAAAATCTTTTTGTGAGTGTTCTTGTCTAAAGACAAAAAGATGACTAGCTTTCTTAATCCCTCAACTCGGTGTTGAGTGATGGAATACTAGAGAGGTCTTAGAACCCTTTTGATTACTGCAAAACGTCCAAAGATGAATGGGAGGGTGAATAATGACAGTGACAGAGCAAATATTGGCCTCACGTACTGAGAGCCTAATAAATGGCAGTGAATTTTGGGCATTTTGCTAAGTGATTTGCATCCCTTATCTCACGCAGTTCACATATAGAACCTGAGGAGGTAAGCATGTTTGTCTCCATTCAGATGAAGAAAACTGAGAATCAGAAAATGTAGGTGACTTGCAGGAAAGTGGCAGGTGTAGGATTTGAACTCAGGTCTCTCTGATTCCGGAGTGGTGTCATTTACAACAATGCCCTGTTTCTTCTAGACCGAGTAAAGAAGGCATACACCAAGGATGGATTCTGGTTTTTGACAAGACAGCGTGAAGGTAAGGCATTCCTGGGCAATGATTTTAAGTAGGCAGAGGTGAAAAACAGACATCTGTCCCACATGAAACTTCCATGATACCCAGCCATTCCACCCAGCTGTCCCTCTCCGTCCAATCGCATGTAAGGGCATAAAGACCCTTTTCTGCGAGGAGCAAAGATCCTAGCTCACTGCTTAATTACAACTTACTGCTCCTTGTTCCAGCACTACCATGGCAACAAGTAGCACTGGCACAGGAATCAAAAGGGAGAAGCGTTGCCTAGCAACAGAGTAGTAGAAAGCGCTTTAGGATTCTGGATGCTGAGTTCCAGTTCTGGTTCTGACTGCCTGGAGCATTGTGGATAAACCCAGCTGCTCTGAGCCCCAGTGTCTTGTCATCTGTAAAATGGGGATATACCAACACCCTTAGAGCGTGTTGCCATGACTACATAAGAAGCAATTTCATTTCAGGCATGTAGCATTACTGTCAGGATCATTATTTTGGGGAGAAAAAAACATTATGCACATGGATTAAATCATAAAGGGAAAATTTTGAAGGACTTGCTAGCTCATTTGACTTATTTTAGCTGCTCTGTCATAAGGAATGTAAATTGATAGAAACTTTCTGGAAGGTCTTTAAGATCTATTAGTCAAAATTTAAATACGGGTACCCTTTGATTCAGCAACTTCCCTTCTAGGAAATCCCTGCACATGTTCACAAAGATAGACATACAAGGCGAAAAACTGGATACCACCTAAATTGTGCACTAAAGAGGGACAGTGAGAGATCAACACGATGGAACATTGTGCATAAGTAAAAAGAACAAGCAGGTCTTAATTCATCAACACAGAGAGATTTCTAAAATGTAACATTTAGCAAAATGAATCTAAGTCACAGATGCACATCCATCCACAAATATACTCATGAACATGCAGCTTGAAAAACCTGAAAGACGCTGTAATAAACTGTTAACAGAAGTTACCAACTTCTTGCCGTTTCCAGAGTAAGGCTATGAATGTTTGGGCCTCCCTACTTTTGCATATACCATTCTGTCTGCCTAAAATGATAATTCCCCTTTCCTCCTGTGAGCTTCTGCTGATCCCCAGAGTGTAGGTAAATATCACCTCCTCTCTGAGGCCCTCTGGATTCCGCCGGTAGACTTCATATGTCCCTCCAGGTCTATAATGCTTATATCACGACACCGGCATTGTAACTATTTGCTTGAGCGTCTGATTGCTAATCTCCTACACTGTGAGATCCTTGGGGAGAAGAATCACGTCTCATTGTCTTGGTTACTCCAGGGCCTACTCAGGAGAGCTCACTGAATTGAAACAAGTGGCTAAAACACTAACAGAAGTAAGAATGGCAGGTGGAGACTTTGAGCCATAGTTTTCCCAAACGCGCCCTCCCAAGGCTTGCCTTTGTGTCCATTTACAGTTCAGGAGGTGTGGTGTAGCAGAAAAGAAGAAAGTTGTGAATAGGGAGTGAGCTAGGTAGAAGTTTCACTTTTCACTTTCATGCATTGGAAGGAAATGGCAACCCACTCCAGTGTTCTTGCCTGGAGAATCCCAGGGACGGCGGAGCCTGGTGGGCTGCAGTCCATGGGGTCGCACAGAGTCGGACACGACTGAAGCGACTTAGCAGCAGCAGCAGCAGGAGGTCGAAATTGCTTGAAATAAAAATCCCGAGTCATTGGTGTTCGCAAGCCATTCCCCAATCTGAACAGCAGGTGGCGTAAGTGGTCTAGATTTCTCTGACCAACACCAAAGGAAGCCATAAAGGTTTTGGGAAAACTGGGACGATGGGAGCAAGATCATGAGCCTCTCTCTTTCTTGCCCTATTGGCACGAGACACGAAGCAAATTCAGTGTTCTTCCCTAGGATTTCAGCTCCTAGATATCCGGCTTTCCCACCTCTGTTCTCCACCATCTTCAATCCACCCTCACTCAATTTTGTTCTTTAAGAACGCATAGGCTCTACTGGGAAAATGAGCATTTCCATGTTCACCAGCGGCTGTAATGGTAAAACCCATTTGAAGGGCATTTCAGCGATGCCTATGAAAAGGAGAACATTTAGCTTAAGATGAGACAAACAAGGACTCAAGATTTACTTAAATATTGCACTGCATTTATGGATGGGATATTTGTCACTTTGAATTTCTTCTTCTGGGGGCAATTGATTAGTCAATTATTTAAATGGCAGATAAGCAAACAAGTTTCTGCTGACTGTAATTAATGTTCAATTTTATGTATTAATTAGGGCAAGGTAGATATTTTGGTAAATTTTGTAGTTATTGTTATAACTTTATGTAATGGATTTATTTATGGCAAATGTAGGCATGCAAGTGCATAATAGCTAGATGGGCTAATTAAATACCATACTGTTGCTGGGGAGGGTTGTTGCTTATGTTTTGTGAAAAATACATTTATTATTTCAATAAATATTTATTAAACACTTACTATTTATGCAAAAACTACTTATGGAGTGACTACTACAGCTAGGCATTATTTCAGGTGCTAGAAATAAAATGCATTGTGGTAAACAAATTCTCTATCCTCGTGGAAGTTTCAATCTAGCGAGGGAGATAACCAAATAAACAAGTACATATATGGCAAGTGATTATAACTACGATGGAAAAGGATAAAGCTACCAAAAATAAAAGTGATGGAAGCTGTTATTTTAACTTGGGTGTTCAAATTCTGTATTTTGTGCTGGAGATTCAATGTTGATCAAAATCAAATATGATTCCTGCCCCACATGGAACTCTAATGTAAGGAGAAAGAAAGCCATTACTCAAATAATGACGCATATGATTGTCTACTGCTATTAGTGCCATGAAGAAGTACATGCATGGTGTTATGAAACCTTGCTAAAGGGAAAGTTGACCTCTTTGGGGAGGTCAGGACAGATTTCTCTGAGAAGGTAATGCTCACACTGAAGAAAATGCTCACACTATTTGATGAGAAGCATAAGTAGAAGTTAACTAAGCCAGGGGTACAGAGACTGTTCTAGGCAGAGGAAATAACCATTCAGAATCCCTGGGGCAAGAGGGGATGGGAGGATGGGGAAGGGGAAGAAAACTGGAGAGGGGAGAATATTGGATGGAGGGATAGATAAAAAGCCTTTAGGCCATGATGAGGGTTTTGTAATTGCTCTAAAAAGATGAAAAGTCATCTGTGTTGTAAGCATAATTAGTTGACTACTTCAAACAGACGCCTAGAGATGCTCTTGTAGGGCCTAGACTGGAAGGATTCAGATTATATGCGGCAGAGCCTAAACCAAAGCAACTGTCCTTGCAATCAATAATGTTGACTTGGACTAGGGCAGTAAGTTGGAGATCAAGAGCGGTAGATGGATTTGAGAAACTTTTAGGAGGGAAAAGAAATACTCCTTGGCAATAAACTGGAGATAAGATGTGCAAGATAAAGAGATACCAAAAATACCTCTGAGGTTTCTGGCTTGTGTGATGAGATGAAGAGTGGTGCTATCCTCAAAGACAGAAAACACTGAAAGAGGACCACGTGGGGCATTGGGTGGGGAGCCGGGGGCCGGGAGGGGGATCAGGGTTTGGGGCCTGTTGATTTGCCTTTGAGATTTCCACTTGGAAATATCAAGTCAAAGTTGAGGCTACAGGCCCAGAACTCAGAAGAAGAGGTGAAGTCTGAAGGTATATACTTCCATGTTCTCTATGGAAAACTGAAGCTGTGGGTGAGGATGTGCTCACCTAGGAAGAGGAACATGAGTATTTGATGGTGAGAGTGAGAAGGATAGACCTGCAAAATATACAGGGGAACTAGGGAAGAAACTAGGAGAATATTTTGTCTTTAAAGCCAAGGGAAGAGCGTCCACAAGGAAGAAACGGTCTGCAGTGTCAGCTGCTGCTAAGAAGGCAAGTAGGACGGGGGTGAGAAAACAGCCCTTGGACTTGTTGACAAGGAGGTCAGTGGTGACCTTAATGGGAGCTGCTGTGTGGTGTATGCAGTACCAGCATCTTATTTGGAGTGGCTGAAGGAGGAAGAGCGGAGTAAGGAAAATGGAGACAGTAAGTAGAGACAATTCTTTGGAGGAGCTTAACTGGGAAGGAAAAGGAAACAATGAATGGGGCCTTGGAGTTGGAGGAGCTACCCATGCAGATACTGAGGTCAGTCAGGTAGAAATCAGCAATGAATGTAAGGGAAGATGATAAACTAGGGACTCAGGTCTTTGGTGGATGGAAACGTGGGATGGTGGGCTGGACGGTGAATGCAACAGGAAAGGGTAAGCACTGTGGGCATGAAGTGTGGATCTCAAGGGGAGAAAAATAATACTGTGGAGGCAGCGTTTGGGAACAAAGATAGCGACAAACCTTCCAACCTAAGACTGTGGTGCAGAGGATAAACGGCCATGACTGGAGAGGGGCATGGGGTGTGTGGTGTCCTTGGGGCTGGCTGGCCTTCATTACTCAGAAGGAGTGGGAAGGAACACACCGGGGAGAAGTTGAAGAGCTCGGGTGGTTTGGCGGTTGTGGAACAGGCAATTCCTGAGGGCTCAGTCACTGGAGTTTGGGAGGTCAGGGGCTCAGTCAAGGGCAAGAAGGTCTGGGCCGTTCTGGAAAGGACAGAATGAACATTAGCAAAGTGATGGCTAAATAACTTATACTGGTGTTGATGACTGATTCAAACAGGGATGGCCAATAGGCCTCTTCCTCTGGTGGAGTGCATCAGGTCACTGAGCTGCAGATGGGATGGACTGTTATTCCCTGAAGCTCTAAAACAGATGGGCTGCTAACAGCTACAGGATTGGTGACCAGGCACTGTTCAGCTTGGGTGATGGAAGACCCAGGAGAAGGGTCTATAAGATAAGATACTGCTTGGTGCATTAGAGGGAAAACTTACCCTAAAACCTCACTAGGTCTCAAATCAGGGCTTTTTTGTTTCTCTGCTTGTCTTCCTCCCAGATTTGCATTGACTCTTTATGGTAAGTTTCAAGTGCTGCCTTTTTTCCCTCTTATCATAGCATCAAGTATTTTCCACACTCTTCCATCTTTATCACAGTTAACCTTCAATATGGTAAAAGATTACTGTTGCTCTGATCCAGGAGCATTTTGTTGATCATGAATATATAAACCAACTCCTTCCCCCCACACACACACAAATGATAAATTCTCCATGCAGACATGCATCCCTGCCTTCGTCGTGGATTATCCATGGCCCACTTATGCATCTCTAGATCTGTTGATCCCTTCTTAATCTTTTTTCTTTAACACTTGGAACAATGATCAGCAAGCTAGCTGTGGCCCCACCCCTTTCTCGCCTACTCAGAAAAACATGTGAGTGAGTGAAAATGACATTATTATAAGAATAACCTTGAATCCACTCCAATTTATAACAAAAGCAGCTCATTTGAAAACTTGGGTGCTTTTACTACCAGCAGTGCAAATCGCTTGCTACCCAGTTCAGACCCAAGTGTAACATGCCAGTGAATCCTGCCACTGTTGCTGAACCCTGCTGGCCTACTGGAGGATGCAGACATTAACTCGGGGAGACAGGAGCAAGGTTGGCACCCCACAGGGGGTCAGGAGAGTGCAGTCTTCTCAGAACAAGTGGCATTGAATTGCCTCTTGAAAGAAGTTGCCAGTGAGAACAGGAGGGAGGGCTGTTTCAGGTAGAAGGTTGAACTATAAAGTCTTAGAGCCCCGAGTACATGCTGCCCAGTAAAGACTGGTACATGCTCTGCAGTGGCTTTAACCTGTTGAACAGAGGGACCACTGAGATGGGAAGGACATGCATGATTCACTGGGGGATTTTAGCCTTTTCCCATAGGTTTTCAGGCCCTGGAAGTTTGTTTGTTTCAGCTCTGTTGAGGTATTGTTTTTGTTCAGTCACTCAGTCGTGTCCGACTCTTTGTGACCCCCTGGACTGCAGCATGTCAGGCTTCCCTGTCCTTCACCAACTCCCAGAGTTTGCTCAAACTCATGTCCATTGAATCAGTGATGCCATACAACCATCTCATCCTGTGTCACCTCCTTCTCCTCCTGCCCTCTATATTCCCCAGCATCAAGGTCTTTTCCACTGAGTCAGCTCTTCACATCAAGTGGCCAAAGCATTGGAGCTTCAGCTTCAGCATCAGTCCTTCCAATGAATATTCAGAGCTGATTTCCCTTAGGATTGATGGGTTTGATCTCCTTGTAGTCCAAGGGACTCTCAAGAGTCTTCTCCAACACCACAACTTGAAAGCATCAATTCTTCAGAACTCTGCCTTCTCTATGATTCAACTGTCACATCCAAACATGACTACCGTAGCTTTGACTACATGGATCTTTGTCAGCAAAATGATGTCCCTGCTTTTTAATGTTGAGGTATAATTCACAAATAAAAATTGTGTATACTTAAGACATACGTACGGCATTTTGATATCATGTACCTTGTAAAATGATCAGCACAGTCGAGTTAGATAACAGCCGTCACCGCGTAGAGTTACCTTTTTAACACTTAACATCTACCTCTTAGCAAATGTCAAGTACAATCAATAGGTTAACCATAGTCACCATACTGTGCATTAGATCCCAAGAACTTATTCATCCTATTGAGCTAAGTTTTATACCCTTTAGCCAATATTTCCCCACTTTTCCCACCTCCACCCCTCCACTCCCATCAAACCACTGGCAACCCCATTCTACCCTGAGAGTTCAACTAGTTCAGATCCCATATGTAAGTGAGATCATTCATTTTTTGTCTTTCTGTGTCTGGATTATTTCACTTTGCCTACCATCCTCCAGGTTCATCCATGTTGTTGCAAATGGCAGGATTTCCTTCTTTCTTAAGACTGAATAATATTTCTTTATATAAATATACTGGAGAAGGAAATGGTGACCCACTCCAATATTCTTGCGTGGAAAATCCCATGGACAGAGGAGCCTGGTAAGCTATAGTCCATGGGGTCACAAAGAGTCAGAAATGACTTAGTGACTGAGCACATAAGCACATATAAATATACATCCCATTTCTTCATCCATTCATCCATCAGTGGACGCTGAGGTTTTTCCATGTCTCAGCTATTGTGAATAATGTTGTAATAAATATAGGAGAGCAGATATCTTTCCAAGATCCTGATTTCATTTTCTTTGGATATCTACCCTGCATGAGATTGTTGATAGTTTTTAAACAGAAGATGATGTTGTGTGAATGCACCTGGTTTAGAAAATTAAAGGGGAAAGGAAAGCAGAAAAAGTATGGGGGAAAGAGCAGAGGACCAGTGTTGTCTGGGAGCCAGAATAGGAGAGTGAGGTGGGATAGTAGAGTGTGGGGGAGCAGGTAGACGGACAGACTTGCCAAGTGATGATCCTCTGAGCTCAAAGAATTGAACAACAGGCAACTGCCTGAGCTCTGCGTTATCCAGCTGGTGTGTAGTCTGGTCAAGTGGATGACTGACACCATGTCTGCAGCTTACAACACTGCGTCATCACACTGTCAAAACTCACGCCGTGACTGAGGACACGGTCATGCCGTCAACAAGGTTTCCTACGGTAAGGATCTGTGGGAGGAAATCTTTTCTCCCACCAAAAAATAAATAAAAACAGTGTAAGGAATAGCAGTTCCCCCAGATAACTCTCCTGCTGTGCTGGTTAATAGAATTAGCAAGTGTCAAGGAATCAGATGGGCTCCAATTTGAATCCCTGCTCTGTCCCTCACCAGCTTTGTGACCTTTAGCGAATGACATGTAATTTGCTTGACCCTCAATTTCTTCATCTAGATGGACAAAAATTCCTACCTTGAAGGACCACGGTGAAGATTCAACAGAATAATTATATCAAAGGCTCCTGCCCTGTAACTTCAATGCAGATTCCTTCCCTCCCCCAACCTCATCCAATGCGCTGTGCAAGGGTTAATAGGCTGAATGACTACCAACCAGGAGCTGAAAAACAAAAGGTTTGGAGGGAGAGGCTAGTGGGTGTACTTCCAGGCAGAAAGGGAAGTAGGGTGAGATGCTACCCATTAACGCTGACTAATTCCACTGGAATCATGTGCAGGACAAAGGAGATTAATTGAGTGAAATCTCTGGAGTGCTTCAAAGAACCCTGTGTGTGTGCAGGAGTCCCCTTCCAGGGCTGGCCCGCCTCCTCTGGCTGGGGTGGGATGTCTGTGGGTGTGACAAGGGGCCCCTTAACAATGCCCTGAATTCTAACCAGGACAAGCTGCTTCCCCACCAGGCACCAGGGAAGGGAAGCTGGCGGCGACCTGGGCAGGGCAGGCTTCCCCAAACTCCAGCTGCAGGCGGCCGTGCTGGGCTTGGGGAGCCTCCCGAGGCTCCATGGCCCAGCTGGATCGAGTGACAGCCCACGGCTGACTCACAGCCCGAGAGGAGAGGCTGGCAGCTAGCTAGCGGCAGACCGGCCGGCGGCCCGAGGGTGAGCTCATTAACCACAGGGACGGTGAGCAATGCCATGTCACCAAGGCCCTCTCCATCTGGGGTGCAGAGAGACCCTATCCCTGATCTCCTTAAAGACCCCTGGCTCTGGAGGTGCAAGGACCCCTTGTCCTTTTATCCCTGCTGTCCCCGGCATCCTGCCGTTTTACCTTCCATAAAGGCAATTCATTACATGGCTAGTGACGGATGATGTCATTTTTGTACCTTGGTGGGAAGGTCACATGACCACACTCATAAAGCAGAATTCAGTGCTCCACCAGATGCTGTGCCCCTATTTGGGGTTTGGAAAATACAGTTACTGTTAATGTGCTAAACTGAGGCCTTCCTGTCTGTGGTAGAAAAATCCACCAGGCCTTGCTCGATTAACCTAAGAAAACTACCTCCTGCCTAGCCTGCAGAAATTGCATCCCTTCCTGAGGCAGACAGCAAGAGAGAAATACAGAACACATGTGCTCACATGGTATCTATAAAACCAGAAAACATTCTCCTGAAGAGAAGGAAACCATTTCAGTCTTCATTCATCTTGACGGTCAAATTAGGTCCCAAAATAATAGAGATTAATGGTATCTGTTAAGAACAACCAAACCCTGAGAAGCATTTCAGAAAAGGTACCTCTTGAGTGTGGGTGAATTTTAAGTAACCAGTACTCATTATAATTTGCTATTCCAAGGAAGTGTGTCAAGACTGGTGAGTTAAATCCATTGCTGGCTTATATACCTGGGCTCTAGGAAGCTCTTACTACTCCCAAGAATTTCCCTACCAGTTTGTGATGTTCTGGAATTTTCCTTGATTTAAAGGTTTTACTTCCAGAGTCCTCTTTCACAATATTTACATGATGGAATGTTTATTACGTTACAAACGTTGACTGAGTTTGAGAGGTAGCTGATCGCTATAGCCTGTTGGATGTCTTTTCCTCTATTTCCTTCTTTCTTTCCTTTTTCCTACCTCTATCCCTCCCTCCCTTCACTCTTTCCCTCCTCCACTTTATTCATTTATTTGTCCCTTAAATATCTCCTGAGCACATACTGTGCTGGAAAGAAGTGTAGACCAACATCTAAGAGTCTGGGGCCATGGATCCAAGCCCTTTGCTTTCATCTTCAATGACTCAGACATAGCTTAAGATTCAGTTTTCTTATCAGCCAGAAGAGAACAATAACAGACCTCCCTCCTAGAATTGTTGAGGGAAATTGTATGACTATTACACATAAAATATTTTGCTCTGCCCCTGGTCCCTCCCAAATGTTCCCCAAATGTTATCATTGTTATTAAAAATAATGCGGGATGTAGGCTCTGTAGCTAAACAGCTCAGGTTCAAATCCTGGCTTCTACCTACCAGCAATGTGACCCTGGGCAAGGAAAGTCTCTGTGCCTCAGTCTCTTCATCTGTAAAATGGGGCTAATAACAGGTATTTGTTTTATAGGATTTTGTTGAAAGGATTTCAACAACAGGTATTTTGTAAGGCACATAAAGCAGTGCCTGGCACATAGTAAGCTCTCAATAAATCAAGATATTATAATTGCTGCTATTATTATTGGTGGCTCAGAAATATGAAAATGGAAACTAAGAAAGACACTCTAGTAGGGAAGCCAGGCATGTACATCAATAATGATGTGTGAATGAGTAGAAAAGCAGAAGTAAATACAAAGCACAGGAGGAAGTCTTAGCTTTTGGAAAGAAGCTTCAGCAAAGAGGTGTCCAAACAAGACATTAACTGGATATGTGTAAAACATCATTAGGGCTTCCCTAGTGGCTCAGTTGGTAAAGAATCTGCCTGCCAAGCAGGAATTGCAGGTTTGATTCCTGGGCTGGGAAGCTATCCTGGAGAAGGAAATGGCAACCTACTCCGTTATTCTTGCCTGGGAAATCCCATGGACAGAGGAGCCTGGCAGGCTACAGTACTTGGGGTCATAAGAGTCAGATATGACTCAGTGACTAAACCACCACCACCAAAACCTCATTAGGAAATATTTTATTTTCTTCATTGTTCCAAATCTATTCTTGAGTCTCAAGTCCAAATATCTCTGGCCAGTTCTCTAAGTTTTCTGTAATCTGGCCCAACTCTATTTTCATGCACACTCACGTACGTCAGCCTGCCTTACAGCTAAACTTCTCCATCATCATCCCTCAGCCTCACCTTCTGACCTTTGGTCCTGCAGGTCCCATATTCTAGGATGTCCACCCTGTCATGACCACCTGTGTACAAAGGCTGCGTGGTCTTCAAAGCCCAGCAAAACTTCCCCTGCTCTTTGCAAACCAAATTCCACATGGCTGTGCCCTCTTCTGTCTACTTTGCATTTCTCAGGACCCTGCAATTGACACCGTCCCATCGTCCACTGGGACTTGTCCTTTTCAACCTGGCTCCTCATTTGCCTTCTGTAACTGATTCTCTATTCACCTGGCCCCTGTTTCTGACATTTTACAAGCTCTCCTCCCCCATCCCCGCTCCTCATTTCCAATCAACCTCCTGCATAGTTATGGTCACACTAGCTCCCTCAGTTCCTCCCATCTCGCAGCCTCCTAGGCTCAGCCTTTGAGCTGAGCATCTGCATCCTGTCTCCTATTCCCAATCCCTCCCACATACTGTTGTCTCCACAGAGATTAGTTGGGGCAAGAAGAGGTTAAAAAAAAAGACTTTTCATTGTCTGCTCTTGGGAATCTTTCCAGTTTTGCATCATGTGCATGGATTTGTGTGCTCATAAAAAATGAAAGAAAGTTTGAAACAAATGAATAAATTGAAACACAACCTATATGCCTTATCCATTTTGTCCCATCTGAGTTGGCGCCTCTCAGGAATCCCCCCAGCCTAGGATGCAGAGCCTCCTGACTCTGCCACATCACGTTTTCCTTCTCATGGGACACAGGATGGCCTCTTCACCATCGCGAGCAGGTCTACCCCTCTCCCTAGAGAAGGGCTTCAGATGTGCTTTGAGAGAAGAGAACCAGGAATAGCAGCAAATACTCTGTTTGAAGTCCAGCTTTGTTTAGACATTTTATTTGCTGAACTTTCAAATTTTTGAGAAACTGAAAGAAACTTGTTTATCCCTAATCAGATAAGGCAAGAGAAAGTTGTGTCCCTAGAGCTGGTGTCTCTATAAACTGGTCCCTATCAACTCTCTCTTTATTAAAGGAGACTGGGGTCAGGCTGGGGTCCAAGTCAGGGGCAGGAAGCTGTGGAGAGAAGGCTGGGCAGTAGTTGGCATTGATCTTGATGGGAAATAAAGCGAGAGTGAGACCCTGTGACTATGTGCTCCTTGATGTTCACACTTTCTGTTTCTTTATGATCCAAAGGCCCCTAAGAGTATGGAGGCAGCCACAGATTTCACCGATCTTAACGTAGCTGATAAAAGAAAAAGCATAACTGCCAGACTTTTAGAAAACCTGCACGGTGTTAGCACAGAGTGAATAAGCAGCAGTGCCTCTGTGTTGGCACTGCCGAGTGCTGAAACAGTCAGTGGCTTCCCACAGGCCTTGCCCTGCAGCTGGTGTGGTGATAATGGACCCCTCGCTGCTCCGAGCTGAGGTCCAGCTCTTCTCAGGCCCCACGCTCCCACCTCCAGCCACAGCAGAGCCCAGGTACACTCCTGCCAAACCACAAGCCAAGAGGCAAAGGAGGGCACTGCATCGAGTAATCCGAGACGACAGAAACAGGTCAGAGGTGGAATGCCAGTCTAGGAAAAAATCATAGAGTCCACAAGTGAGCTCTCTGAGCTGCAGTCAGCTGAAGAATGTTCTTGCAACCACCCTCCCCGCTTCCCCCCAGTCTTTTGCCTTTGCCAGTTTATCTGCAGTCTTCTCCCTGAGTTGCCAACCGACGTTCCTCAACCCAATTCCAGGCCACAGACTTCAGCCAGTTACAAGCAATTACCCCTGTGTGGAGGGAAGCTTTGATCCAATTAACAGGTTATTTAAAAGGACTCTCTTCAGCTTCTGAACAGAGCTTTCTTTTTCCCACTGCTAAATGCTGAAAATAAGTTTTTTAAACAAATCAAAGTAGCAGCTTGGTGGAAGACACTGGTTGACTTGAAGAGGGTGGCGGGGGGTGGTGAGGGGTTGTGTGTATCAGGGGGAATGCCTTCTGTCCTGAGACCTCAGATCTCATCACACACCCCAGAACTCAGGGGTCAAAAGTCAGGAGCAGGGCTCAAGGCATCTACTTTTCACTTCTTTCCTAAAGCAAAAAATTCCAAATCAGAGTTTATTTTCTTTCACAAATTAAGGGCTTTGCATTTTCAATGAAGTGCCTTCTACCAAGAGGAATTTTATAATCCAATTCAAGGGGATTTCAGCTCGTGAAAGAGGATTAGGAGCCATTGGGTAGATGACAAGTTCCAAGGTATTTCCTAACAAGAGCCTCTTAAGGTGCTTTTCCCTGTCTGGGAGTTGTGCTCTCTTTACCGTGAGAAGCTCAGGAGACACATATTAGAGGCTCGGGTAGTTTTCTCTCCCAAGGTGCCCCCACCTCCTTCTTTTGCTCTTTGCTGTATGTCATTTTTAAAGTCCATGTTGCCTTTTTAAATTCTGAGGCAAAACAAAAATGCCGAGAAAATGAAAACCAAAATTGTAACCAATCCTCGGGCCCCTGGGCACAGGTAGTAAAGTGAACAAGAGCTGAATTTAATCTGTTCTGATTGCTATGTTTCCACCGGGCCAGCCGCCTCATCCCGGAAAGGGCAAGCCGAGAACATTCTTTCTCTCTAAAGAGGAGCTGTGTTCCAGGCTGGCTTCTCCAGCAGGAGCTATCAAACAAGATCCAAAGAGTTGCCCCCACCAGGACTCAGGCAGCTGGAACCCAGCTCCCTAGCAGCCGCCTGCCAGGCCTGGCTCTGCACCAGGGCTCCGGCTCCCATGGCCTTCTGCGAGATGCGTAAGCAGGGAGGAAGGTTGAGGAGGGCACAGCCCTTTCCAGCCTCCCTCTGACTCACAGGACAAAAGAGGGCTAATTGTTTTTCTCTTGAATGAGCACGTAGGCATTAAAAAATGCTGCCTTACTTTGAGGAAAAAAAGTACTGCCTTGTGAATGGGAGACCTTGAACTTGGAGTCAGCCATGTCTGGGTCCCAGTTTTTGCTCTGCCACTTTCTAGCCTGTGCATACATCTCCAAGCCTCCCATCCATCATCTTTCACCTGTGAAAGGGCAAAGGAAAAATACCACTTTAACGGGGCATTGTCAGGATTAAAGGGAATATGCAGCAGAACAGGGCTGGTCTTCATAAACGGCTACTAAATTGGAACCATCAGTATGTTCGGCAGGCAGATTCTGGAACAACAAGCCTAATCTGCACAATTCAGAGCTGCTCTTATTTATTTTTATGGTTTCTAACTCCTTTGTTAGAAGGAGATGGAAACTTCCTCCTAGATTTCTTCACCTTCTAAATAAGGCTGCTGTTAAACTCACAAGGAGAAAGGCCATTGTCTGAGCAATATCCTCTTGGCACCCCCGAGAAGGCCACCGGTTCTGTGTGATCAGTTTGTCCTCACAACTCATCTTCAGGCTCCTGAGAGCCTGGGTGATCATTTCCGATCACCCGGCTTCTGTGTTTAGGTGACATCTTGGTGCTTAGGCCCCTGATCCCATCAGGCCTTTCTCCATCAGCCTTACCCCTGCTCCAGGTGGCCCCTGGGCTTACAATGATGCTCAGAACAAGTGCATCTTCCCTCCCTGCCTCCGAGTGCCTGGCCTGAGGCTTGGCTGCAGCCAGGACCCCAGAATCTCCCTCTTCTTGTGCAGAAATTCTGAAGCACTCCTCTCCCTCTGCCTGCAGCTCAGGTGGAAAACGTCCCAATGTTACCAGTAGGATGATTACATTTTTACTCACACGGCTTCCTCCCTTGGGTATCTCCACCAACGCTTTTTTGAAAGGAACATTTTTAAAAAATGCTCCTCTGCTGTAATTCCCTTGCTTCTGTGTAACTTCTCGCCTCTCCCCAGCTTTGTTGTTTGAGTTTGGTTATTCACATATTGGAATAATCTGGAGAAGGGAATGACAATCCATTCCAGTATCCTTGCCTGGAAAATCCCATGGACAGAGGAGCCTGGTGGGCTATAGTCTAGGGGATCGTGAAGAGTCAGACAGGACTGAGTGCACACATAAACACACACACACGTATGTTGGAATAATAGCCTTAGTTATCAATAAAAGTGTAAATGGGACATGCTTCCTTAACCTAAAGAGTTAAAGAAGCAGCTGTTTGTCACTCATTCATTCCGGCGTGTTTCCTAGGCAGTGCCTGTCTGCAGGTTACTTTGCTCAGGAAATGAAGGGGAATAACACAGCCAGGCTGCTCCAAGGAGCTCAGAGGTTTGGGCAGGGACTGACCTCAGGCTTCATGGGTATGATTCAGAGGGCCCACAACCCTCTGAAATGATAGACATATCTTATGCATATGCACCCGGTGAATTTTTCAGGGAGAAAAATCTGTTACTCTTAATCAGATTCTCAAAGACATCAAGAACTTAAGAAAAGTGGGGTTGGGGAGGGGTAGTCTAGAGCCCCTGACCTAGATGGGGATACTGACAGGCAAACGAATGGCGAAGATGCAGTGCTTGCAGTCAGCTTTGAAGGACTGCTCCTCTCTCTGCTGTGCTCAGTCTGTCAGGAAGCCCTCCTGGCTCCTCCTTGAAAAGACATCACAAATCCATCCTCTCTGCATCCCTGCCACCACCACCACCCTGGTCCAGCCCTCAGTCCTGCCTGGAGAACTGCTTCCACCTTCGTCCCTACAGTGTATTTTTACCACAGAAGCCAGCCTGACGCTTTTAAAGAACAAAGCAGATTATATCACTCCTCTGCTTAAAATGCATCAGACATTTCCCCGTTCCTACAGAATAACTTCCAAGTCCTTCCTCTGTTCTGAAAGGACCGATATGCTATGCCCTCCGCTCTGTTCCTCCTCTGACCTTGACTGGAACATGTGCTCCCTTGCTCACTCCTCTCCAGCCCCATTCCCTCCCCAGTGGACCTCACACATCCCTGGTAAAGGCTGCAGGGCATTTGCATGCCCTTCCTCTCCCACACCTCTCCGCCCCCAGGCATCAGCTTGGCTTCCTCCTCTACGTGGTTCAAATCCCTGCTCAAAGATCACATGACCAAAAATGTCTATTATGACCCAGCTAGCTAGATCAGCACCCCACTTTCTCTCAACCTTTGTTTTCACTTTCATATAGCATTAAATGATGTATTTGTTGATTTGCATATTGTACACCACACACACACACACACACACACAAGAATGTAAATTCCTTAAAAGCAGGGACTTCAGCTGTTAGTTTCAGCACTCTATTTCCAGCCCCTAGAACAATGCCTGGTTTATAGATTTTCCCATTAAAGATTTGCTGAATGAATGAATGAACAAACTGCACATAACAGCAAATGCAGTGAGGTGAGTAATAATAGCTTTCAATAGCCCCTGATAGCCTGTAAGCCTGTGAATGCAGGAGCCATGCGTCTCCTGTCTCTAGTTATAGACCAGTAGTCTCCACACTACAGGTTGCCTCCTCCACGTTCCTAGATGAGTTCTAAGCCCAAAATTGAAGTCTTGAAGACTTGAACCTCTCCACACACAACTGTAGGTGTGTTCCCAACACCCTGTCTCCCCATGAGAAATGCTGGGGTCCCTCCTGTCCCAGCCTGAATTGAGGTAGAATGAGGATGGGGAGTGGGTATTTGGGGAGGGTCTCAAACAGCTTCTGAGTCTCCAGACTTGAGGGAGCTGACATTCACCGCTGCCTCCGACATCCCAAGGGGGAATGAGAGCTTGTTGGAAGCTGTTAGGTCTCTCAGATATTAATTCCGTAAGGATCGATCCTTCGCTCTTCGGCTTAGCAGAATTCAGGGAGGCTAAAGTATGAAGCAGAGTTTGGATTCCAGTTGGTTGCTTGGATGGCAAGTATTTCCTAAATTGGCCTTTCCAGACCTGAGTTGATAGCATCTTCTATTGTATTCTTCCCAGGTGTATGCCTAAGGGTGCCTACTGAGGGACTAGACAACTAAGAACACAGTTTCTAGAATCTACAAAGAAACTTCTTTCTCTAATTCCTGTAGGAGGCCTTTCTCTAAGAAAGGTTTGTTGGGGGAAAGCCCCTAGGGGACCTAGGGACGCCAGCACCCAGTGCATCAGGCACTCACTTTTGTAGAAAATAGCCACAGAAGAGGATGCTGCTTTGGGCTGGAGAGACTATTTGGAGAGAGTAGTAGGGTACATAGGGACAATGACACAGAAAACAAGAAGGAACTGGCTGGGGGCTTAGGAGTCGCTGTAATTAAAGGGGGTCTTCAGACTCTTGAGAGTCCGTTGGACTGCAAGGAGAGCCAACCAGTCAATCCTAAAGGAAATCAGTCCTGAATATTCATTGGAAGGACTGATGCTGAAGCTGAAACTCCAGTACTTTGGCCACCTGATGAGAAGAATTGACTCATTTGAAAAGACTCTGATGCTCAGAAAGATTGAAGGCGGGAGGAGAAGGGGACGACAGAGGATGAGATGGTTGGATGGCATCACTGACTCAATGGACATGAGTTTGGGTAAACTCGGGAGTTGGTGATGGACAGGGAAGCCTGGCGTGCTGCAGTTCATGGGGTCGCAAAGAGTCGGACACGACTGAGCGACTGAACTGAACCGAACTCAGACTCTAGCTGCTGTTCACCTTTTGTATGGCTATCTTGGGTGAGACATTGATTCAACAAATATGATAAAGAACACCTACATTGTGCTATGCACCGTGCCAGGTGTTAACAAGAGGCAGTAGCCGCATCCGTGGCTGGAGATGACTAAATACTGGCTGAGCACGGTGCTTCCGGCTCTGCTTCAAGAGCATGGGTGTTGCAGTCTGACAAGTAAGAGTTCAGATCACAGCTCTGCCACTTACTGGCTATGTCATTTTAAACCAATTAGCAAGACCCAGTTTCTAATTTATAAAATGGAAATTTTATTACTGATCTCAAAATGTTGCTGAGGTCGTGGCACACAGGAGCCCTCCTGCAAATGCATGCTTTGATTTTTCATTTAATAAATACTTATTGCTATTATTCTGGTCCACACGCTTGCCCTCTGAGCTCCATCACCTTTTGTTTCCATTATTTCAACATCTCTGAAGACAGGAAGAGACAGAGGAACATTAGCCAATGTAGAAAAAGAGCTTTTACTGACTTGTCTCAATAGGCATTTTACCTGCCAAATGGTTTGGATTCTCACCACCCCCCAACCGAAAGGATAAAATCTATCTCTCATTAAATCAGTGAGCAGAATGCCTTCTCCCCCAAGCGGCAGCTGATGTTGCTGGCAGCACCTCTGTGTGAATGTCTGGCAGGGGACCACTGACAGTGACCAGAGAGGTGGTTACTGAATGGCCAGGCAGTTCTGGCAGGCACCACCTGCTTGGAGCCCTCTGCTGTGCTGACAGAAGTGGCCAGATAAGAGCACACATCCAGACAAATCTCAGGTTTGTCCTATTGTCATCCAAAGCCCAGAGAGTCTGACTCCAGTGAGAAAGAATGTTCAGGGCAACGTAGGATATTCTGCAGGTTTGCACACACTCGCACACACACATATACACACAGAATCAGAGCCAGGATGGTGTTTCTAAGCCAAGCCATTCTGTAATGAACCTACAGTGGATCCTGGCTAAAAAATAAATAAGCTATAAAAGACATTCCAGGCACTATTGGAAATTTGAGTCTAGGTAGAATGTTAGATGATGTTATAAATTAAGGCCAGTTTACTTAAGTGTGAGAAGGGTGTTGTGCATGGGGGAGATTGGCCTGCTTGGGAAATGTGTATTGAAGGACTTACGGGCAGGGACTTCCCTGGTGCTCCAGTGGCTAAGACTCCATGCTCCCAATGCAGGGGGCCTGGTTTCAATTCCTGGTCAGGGAAATAGATCTCACATGCCGCAATTAAGAGTTCGCATGCTGAACTCTTAGGGGCAAAGGGTCATGGTGTCTAGAAAATAATTTCAAATAGTATAGCAAAATAAAGATATAAACAGGCCAAGAGATAATACAAGTATGGCAAAATGTTTACAGTTGTTGAATCCGAGTCGAGGGCTTATTGGGTTATTCCTTCAACTTTTTTTAAAATTTATTTATTCATTTATTTGCTTATCTATGGCTGCGCTGGGTCTTCGTTGCTTTTGCTTGGGCTTTCTCTAGTTGTGGTGAGTGGGGCTGCTCTTCACTGCTGGCTTCTCATTGCGTTGGCATCTCTTGTGGCAGAGCATGGGCTCTAGGCACTCAGGCTTCAGGAGTTGCAGGGCACAGACTTAGTAGTTGTAGCACATGGGCTTAGTTGCTCTGCAGCAAGTAGAATGTTCCTGGACCAGGGATCAAACTCATGTCCCCTGCATTGGCAGGCAGATTCTTATCTACTGCACCACCAGGGAAGTCCTCTTTCAACTTTTATTTATGTTTGAAATTTCTCATAATAAAAACAGGGATGGAGAGAATTATAAAGTAAGAATCAGACACAGAAATACTAAAAAGCTGAAGCTTTTCATGACCATCCTGATTCACCTGAGTTGTACATGGGATATTCATGTGAATAAGGATGAGAAGAGTGTAGAGGATACTTAGGGGGGCTTCCTGCAGACAACAGGGGAAGGAGCAGAGCCACAGAGAACAATATGATGGACATGTCTAAAGAGCTTTGTCTTCTTCAGCTCCTTCTCTTACGTATTCTCACTCAGGTTTTACAAACGACCGAATATGTTAAGCTCCGGTTTTTGTAAATATGAGAATTGTTAACTCAGAGAGGCTGGAGTCAGTTACCTAAAGTCACGTGACAGAGTCAGGACTAAGCCCAGGTTTTCTACTTTAAGTCATATGCTCTTCTCTGAAGGTTGTGAATCTTACTGTGGGTTCTCCCAGAAGTAGAACTTGAGACAGAAACTCGGGTGTATTTGGGAGGTTCTGGGACCTCTAGTGAGGAGTGGGAAAGATAAAAGTGCATATTGAGCCAGTTACCACAGTGAGCTATTGGGGTTGAATCCATGCCTCATAATGGTCACACCCAGGGATGAGGAAGCTGGGATATTTATTCCCCAGTTACCAAGAACCCTTGCTTGAGGGCTTCTCCTAAGAGTGTTAATTCCCCAGCACTTCCAGGCTGCTGAAGTTCTGGGGGGAAAAGTGCTTGGGCATGGAGACACAGAGAGAAAGAAGGTTGACCCGTGCACCCCAGGCCAGTCAGATTCAAGGGATGTCAAGACTGTACTGACAGTCTGGCTTTAAGGAAGCCCGAGCTCCACTGCTGCCTTCCTCTCCTCACCAGCCACGCACAAGAAGTAGAGACCACCTCAGACTCCAACACCAGCCTAGGAAATCCAGCCCCTGCTTAGGATGAGGTAAGGTTTAAAGGCACCCACTCATCCAGGTGGAGCCACACCTGGGAATCACAACCTAAAAGCATCAGCAGCAGCTCTTAACCTGAAGGGTGTGGCCATGCAGACACACATGCATACACAGCATTGCTAGTTTTGAAGATACTTCAGTCCATATAAGCCTAAGGATGAACCACTCAGAGGGAGAAGTTCAACAGCTGTGTACCAGACTGTAAAAGCAAATGAATGGGGCTTATCACACTGCACAAGTCCCTCATTACAGCCCAGAGATGGGTTACAGGCTGGAATGAACATGGGACCCGGTGGCCTGCTCCAGTTTCCTATTCACATCTCATTATTCATGCTGCATGCAGTGCTCTGAACAATCAGACACATCCAGCTGAAAATCACTTACAAATAGGAAAATACGGGGCAACAATGATTTATTTTAAATCTGTTTTTAAAATTTTACAGCCACTATAGCACGGGCTTCCTTCATAGCTCAGTTGGTAAAGAATCCGCCTGCAATGCTGGAGACCTGGGTTCAATCCCTGGGTTGGGAAGATCCTCTGGAGAAAGGAACAGCTACCCACTCTAGTATTCTGGCCTGGAGAATTCCATGGACTGTACAGTCCATGGGGACTCAAAGAGTCAGGCACGGACTGAGCGACTTTCACATAGCTCCAGCAGCAGAACTCTAAATATTTCACTCACAGTTCTGCAACTACCAATAAATCAGTCTGCTGTTTTTTCTCTTTTCTCATGTATCCTTCCTGAGAAATACAAGTCTCTCAAGGAACTAAGCTGTAGAGACAATGCATGTTAGAATGGAGCAGAGGGAGGCAGGTCACCCCAAGGAGTTTTCATTTCACATGCTTGGAAAGGAGCCAGTCAATCTTGGAAGTGCTGACAGAGGACAGTGACCAAAGCAAGCCCCAGACACTCTGCCCCACACCCTCTTGGGAAATACAGAGCTTTAGTCAATGGGTTTTGAGTGTTTTCAATGTTGCTGGCAGATCAATCCCTACGATAAAATCAGGCTGTCTTAGCTGGGAACTATTAGATACACAATTTCTCTACCTCCTTTCTTCTGGTTCCTTGATTATCAAGTAACCTTATGACTCCCTGTAGATCTGCTGCACAAAGATAGTACTACAGTCCCACTGACTTTGCTTTTCTGATCCTCATTGTATTGATCTCACATGAAAAACTAAGAAAGTTACTTTTTTTGGCTAGCAATTATATAGGACACATTGTGCGCCCAGGATTGTTCCAGCACTAAGTAGTTTGTGTAGAGAGCTTCCCTGGTGGTTCAGTGGTAAAGAATCCACCTGCAATGCAGGAGACGCGGCAGACTCGTGTTTGATCCCTGGGTTGGGAAGATCCCCTGGAGAAGGAAATGGCAACCCACTCCCAGTATTCTTGCCTGGGGAAGCCCATGGACAGAGGAGAGTGGCGCGCTGCAGTCCATGGGGTCACAAAGGGTCGGACATGACTGAGCAACTAAGCATGCACACACTTTATATAGACCTACTCACTTTATTCCTCATGACCACTCTGGGAGGTAGATATTATTATGGTCCCCATTTGGCAGATGAGTAATGAAAAATGTAAGCAATTTGTCCAGTGACACATGTCTAGTAAAAAGGTAGAACCAGAACATGAATCCGGACAGCCTGGCATCAGAACTCATGCTGTTAAAACCATGCTCTCCCATTAAATCCGGGGGATTTTTTTCATGATTAAAATATACATAGTATAGAACTTTCAGTTTTAACCCCTCTTAAGTGTACGATTCAGTGGCATTCAGTACATTCTCAGTGCTGTGCCACCATTTCTACCGTCTGTTTCCAAAAGTTTACCACCACCCCAGATGGGAAGTCCATATCTATAAAACAGTAAGTCCTTTCCCATCCCCTCCCCCACCCAGCCCCTGGTAACTTCTAGTCTACTTTCTATCTCTAAGAATTTACCTATTCCAGATACCTCATATAATTGGAATCCTACAGTCCTTTTGTGTCTGTTTTGTTTCACTTTGCATAAAAGGTTCATCCATGTTGGAGCATTCATCAGAATTCTATTCCTTTTTAACACTGGGTAGTATTCTATCTCATGTATATACCACATTTTGTTGAGCTATTTTTCCATCGATGGACATTTGGGTTACTTCTCTCATTAGGGTTTGTTACTCCCTGTAATTTCATCCCACATTGTAGCTTCGCCTTCTGCTTTGACTTCCTCTGCTCCTTGCCTTTGGGCAGAGAAAGCATCATAGTTTGGGACAGATGTCTCTGTTCTACAAATATTTCTATTTCTCTTAGTAATTGTCACTTTAGTTTCTACCCCAGGTTTTCATTAATTTCATTTAAAGTGAAGATAGACTCTAAGTTTTGACACCTCTAGGCATTGACATAACTGAGTCTCGTGGTCTTGAAACTGGGAAGCCACAGAGTCTATCCTGAGACAAAAGATATTCAGTTCCAGATTCGGGAATTCTCCAAGACTGACAGGCAGGTATATGCTTTTGGAGGCAACTTTTTATTAGCTCACACTAATTTCCATAAATGCAACATATACTTTGTATACACACCTGCTATTTATTCAGACCTTATAATGTATCAGACATCATGCTGGGTACTCTTCAAATATTATCTCAATCCTGACAACAAGCCTACAATAACAAATATTATTACCCCCATTTAATAGATTGCTGTTGTTGTTCAGTCACTAAGTTGTGTCCAGCTCTTTGCAACCCCATGGACTGCAGTACACAAGGCTTCTCTGACCTTCATTGTCTCCCGGAGTTAGTTCAAACTCAAGTTCATTAGAATCAGTGATGCTACCCAACCATCTCATCCTCTATTGCCCCCTTCTCCTCCTGCCCTCAATCTTTCCCAGCATTAGGGTCTTTTCCATTTAATAGATAAGAAAGGTTAAATAATTTGCCCAAGGTCACATAGCTAGTGAGTATCAGATGGCTATATGCTACTCTGGCAGGTAGCTGTATCATAATTTACTTAACTGTGACTATTTTCATTGAGTAAAAGTTTTTTACTTTTAGTAAGTCTGTAAAGAATGTCTTTTTTATCACTTTAAAATATGTATTTATTTATTCAACTGCACTGGGTATTAGTTGCAGCATGTGGGATATTTAGTGGCAGCATGTAGTTTCTAGTTCCCCAACCAGGGATTGAACCCAGGCTCCCTGCGTTGCGAGCATGGAGTCTTAGCTACTGGACCACCAGGGAAGTCCCTGTTCCTTAAGATGTATTTCCAGAAGTACCTTTACTGAATCAAATAGTGGAAATATTTTTGTGGCTTTTTAACTGCTAAGATGCCTTCCAAAAGGTCAACAATGATGGTCACACTAAGATTTCAGGCCAAAGGTCCAAAATTGGCAAAACTGCAATTTAGGGAGGAAAATGTTGAAGGCTTCGCATCTCTGCTGTCTGGTTTTGTTTTGTTTTGTTTTGCTTTTGAGGAAGAGGTGTTATTGTTTTTCTTTTATTTGATCCAGTATCCTTAGTCTGATCCTTCAATTCTGAGTTAGTGAACTGGCACCAAGTCCTACCTGCCTCTAGTGATGTTCTTACACCCCTACGATATTCTTCCTTCTGTCTCCTCTTCTCCCAAACACCCAACCACCCTCACCCCAACAAGCCTCCTTTTTTTTGTCAGAGCTCTTAACTGTTATTAAAAATAAGAAGCCTCTGAACAAGTTCACAGCAATCTATTAAATAGTGATTACAACACCCAGTGGTAATTTGTCATTTGTTTTTAGATAGGGTGCCTGGGGAATTTGTTTTAAGAAGTAATAAGACAGGTGCTCAGAGTGGTGTAAATGAGGATGTTCCTGGAGGTGTTAATGACAACAGCAGCTGGTTAGACAACCTAAATGTCCAACAACACTGGATTGTTAAATAAATTATGATAAGCCATTCATCTGAAGACCACAGAGCTATTAAAAATGATGATGTAAATGTATGCTATTGACTTGAAGTGGTAGTATTAAATGGGGGGCAAATTATAAAACATTTAATATAATCAAAATTGGTAAAGGAAATAAATACAAATATACATGTATATTTATATGTATATATATACACACATGTATATCTATGTGTGTGTATTACATCATATATGTAACATTGGATACATATTATATCAGTACACATCTAATCGATAACAAAAATAACTAGAAGGATAGACATCAAAATGTTTTCTTTAAAAAAGTGGGAATAAGGATGATTTTTCCCCTTTAAACCTATTTTCTAATTAGTATGTATTACTTATGTCATCCTTTTAAAAACCTTTTTTGGGAATGGTTGCTTAGAGTTGGCACTGTCTTGGAGAGAATGAGCATGGAAGGGCATATTTCAAACGATGTGGCAGGTGGGTGGGAGAGACATGGGGGCTGGGAACCTGTCAGAGGGTGGGGGCTGGGGGCTTGGGACCCTCCAGTCCACAGCACTGATATTGACCACTCCAGCCCTGCTTCTCAGCCTGGCCTCTCCTCCCGTACCCTGAAGGAGAAAAGGGCTTGCACTCATTTGCCCCTTTCCAGAGGGCTATAAAAAGCAAGTTGATTTAGGATTCCATGAATCCCTACCTACTCTAACATATGTTGAACATTTCTGTTGTGTGCTTTTGTTAAAAATGCTTTTTAAATGAGCTGGTGCCCATATGCCCCAGGAACCTAAAATGTGGCTAGGTAGGCTGGCACAAGCCACGTTTCTTTAATTCACTTCCGTGGGTTTCTAATGAGCTCAGTCCCAACCATGCTGCAAGCTGGAGAAGGAGGCTCTTCCCTTATCTCCCCTAGACCCTCCTGGGCATAAAAAAAGGAGGAAAGGTAGATATTCTTACAGCACCTATCCATTTACTAAGCACTGATTTTAAACATTGCTTTGTTCTGTGTCTTTGCTTTTTGGGGTTTGTTTGCTTTAGCATATTCAGGAACTTGGTTCAGGGAGCATTGAGCTTGGCATTAAGAACATGGGCTCCCAGTTAGACCAAGCTGGGTTTGAATCCCAGTCCTGACACTAACTGGGTGATCTTGAACAATTCATTAAATCTAGTCTATCCTGTTTCCTCTCCTGTAAAATGGAAAAACATTACTTCACAGGGTCATTATGGAGACTGAATAAGATACCATGAAAAACACTTAGTATGGACCCTGGCACACAGTAAGAGTTCAATAAGAATTATTGTTCTTGCCCTCGTTACTGATATGTCTATAAGGAACTACCTCACAGTGAGATGAGCCAGTGACAGAGGAAAGCCAGGGTCTTGTTGAAGAGACACACCGGGGCACTTCCCCCAGGTGTGAGGGAGGGCGGGAGCACGTGGTGAAAGGGTGACCTCAGAGTTGACCTCAGGATCTGAAGAGTGTGTAGGAGAAGTCTGGTGGGAGGGAAGGGGCCTGGGGAGGAGAAAGTGTAAAGGTCACCAAACTGCAAACTTTCAGACAGCGAGAACCGCCTGTTCCTACACTTACAGTCATCCTTGCAATAACCCTGTAAAGCAGGCGTCATCGCTACTTGCATTTTACCACGGATAATACAGGCTCAGAGACCCGTCTTTCCTTTATCACACAACTAGTAAGTGTCTGTCTTAGTATGAAGAGACCCTCCAGCACTTATTTATACTAAGCGTATAGATCCTTGTAGCATGCCAAGAGCAGTAGCCCTTGCTCAGGAGTGTTCTTCAATTAAAAGCATGGACTGGGTTAGCCTCCAAGGACACAAAGTTAAGGCTACTGTGCTCTGGGAGCCCACAGCCTGACAAAGGAAAACAAGATTTTGATCAATCATAATGTGGGACAGACTCAGAAAGTTGTAAGTTGAAAATAAGGAAAGTGTTCCTAGGTCTTCATGGAGACCAAGTCTCCATGACTTCAAGTGTAAACCTACGAGAGGTGGAAGGAAGATTCTGAGAGTTGGGGAGTGGGTCAGAAGATGCAGTCTAAGGAGAATGAACAGTAAGGACAAAGGTGTGGAGTTGGATATACACGTGGTATATATGGACATGATGATCATACCTTCATGGCTGGAGATTGGGAAGAGACAGACAGAGTTAAACAAGAGCCTGGAAAGACTGTAAGGCCAAGTCACAGAGAACCCCGAATGCCAGGCTAAGGCAGCGGGACTTGCAAAGCTGATGAGGAGCCATTAAAAGCTGCTGAGGACGCAAGGGACCTGATCTGTCCTGGAGCAGGAAGGCCTAAAGACAGAGGGCTCAAGCTAATGAACGAAATGTGAAGGGCAGGGAGACAAGAAATCACTCAGGTCATTGGTTGGGACCAATGCGACTGAGTGGAAAAGGGAGAGAAGGGCTAAGGGACTCCAAGCCCTTACTTTCTCTGCCTTCACAGCATGGCGCCTTACCTCCAGCCGAGTTCCAGGGTGGATGCTCAACAGGCCTTGGAAAACTGTGCTCTGGATGTTAGGCAAGAAGGGGCAGGCCAGGAGCCAACAGGAAAAGAAACACAGTCCTCTCCCAGCCACCCGCCTAATTCCCTGCGCCCAGGTCCTGTCATCGCAGTATCTTTACACTCATCACTGGGTTTAGTGTTCGTGGAGCAGAGAGCAGACTGAAAGTGATTCATAATTACTGCTGTCTGCCCCCAGGAGTATTCCTCCTTTTGTACTCCAAGCACATGGCAACTTTCCAATAAATACTTCTTAATGGCTTGATTGATTGGGTTATTGCTTGATGGAAGGGACAAAATTTAGTCTACTCGTATGAATTTTTGAGGCTCCAGAATACAAACCTACTTAATATTCCTGCCTTTAAAACTGGTTTCCCTTTTTATCCTTATAATAGCATAAAAACACTCCCACGTTGTACTGAAGTTCCCAGGCCAAGACCACCAGGTAGAGAGCTTTTGTTGACTTGCCCAGGACTATGAAGTGAATTTGTGGACCAATTTGGGATAAAAGCTCAAATCCACCACATTTTATCCTATATCAGGTTAATGAGCTGTACCCCACACCCTATTGATTCTCCAAACTGCTGTCTATATGATCTGAAATTCCCACTATATGATCTTAATTCTCATAAAAAAAAAAAGTCATTCACGATGAGCACCCCTTTCCTAGAAAACCTAGAAAAACATCCTTGAAACAGAAAATTTCCCTCTATATTTCAGCTAACTTCTTAGATCACTCGGTGGTTCTTCCATTTCCATTTTATTTAACAGACACCCAGACAAGTTTTTAAAACTTCCACTTCTTGATTAAATTTAACAATAGCCATCAAGTCAATTCTAGAAATGATCATTTTTGGAGGCAGAGAGAAGTATGTGCCCACCATCTTCTGGAGTGTTTGTCATATCTTTGGGCAGAGATACAGAGCAGTGCACCTGAAACTGCAGTCTGCCCAGGAATCTCAGCGGAAAGCAAATTCTAATTCATAGGTCTGGGTTGGGGCCTGAGACCCTGCACTTCTGACAAGATCTCAATGCTGCTGGCCCACAGACCACACTTTGAGATGCAAGGATAAGAAGACACAGAGCAAATCATGAATTAATTCTAATTCTCCTTAAAGCTTTCTGGGGAACTAAGGCAGCTCAGTGTAAGGTGGCAGAGATTCAGGGTGGAATCTCAATTTCTCCATTCACTAGCTTCTCTGAGTCTCAATTTCATTTTTTTTTTTCTTTTGGAATTAAATGAGACAGTGCACACAGAGTATGTAGCACACTGCCTGACACAGAGACACGGTTGCATCAATGTTAGTTAGTAGTACTACTTTTGAAAATAACAGGAAGATAAGTTGTTCTCTTCCCATTCACTCCACTACAGAATTTTGAGGAAAGGAGTGTTTGTGGCCACAGAGTGCCACTATTGTTTACTGAGCACCTCCTCGATGCATCCTGAAACTCCCACTCCTCCAACCTCACTGCCCTGACAATGCCTCGCCCCATGCTTGCTGCTCAGTGAGTGTGTGTGTGTGTGTGTGTGTGTGTGTGTGTGTGTGTGTGCGCGCACATGCGCGCGCGCTTAGTCCCTTAGTCATGTCTGACTTTTTGTAACTCCATGGACTATAGCCCCCAGGCTCCTCTGTCCATGGGATTCTCCAGGCAAGGATACCGGAGTGGGTAGCCATTCCCTTCTCCAGGGGATCTTCCTGACCCAGGGATGGAACCCAGGTCTCCTGCATTGTAGGCAGATTCTTTCCTGTCTGAGTCACCACGGATGCCAATAGCCCACTTTATCTCTACTTGCCCTAGAAGAACAATAGTGTATGTTAGTCACTCAGTAGTGTCCGACTCTTTGTGACGCCATGGACTGTAGCCCACCACTCTCCTCTGTCCTTGGGATTTCCCAGGCCAGAATACTGGAGTGGGTTGCCACCCTTCTCTAGATCTTCCCAACCCAGGAGTCGAACCCAGGTCTCCTGCATTGCAGGCAGATTCTTTGCCATCTGAACCCTGAGCAATCTAAATGTGGCAGGGGAGAAAATAGTGAATTGGTTGGGACTGTCACAGCTTGATGCACCATCCCTCTTTTCAAACTTTCGTCAAAGGCCTACCCTGAACGTGTCTCCTTCTGGTGCTATCTGGGAAGGAACAGAAACCATGCTCTCAGCCATCCTTGCATGCTGCCTGTTCTTCCATCTCATCCTATTCAAAGAAGGTGAACTTTTCACCATATCCCAGAATGTATTGTTTGTCCACTAGAGTGTAAGTTCCTTGAAGGCAAGAATTGCTGCTTGTTTTTTTCCACTTCTGTATCACCAGATACTTGCAGGGTGCTTGGCATATGGTAAGGTGCTCTGTAAATAGTTTATTCTGCCAAAGAAGCTATGATAAAATGACAAAAAGAGAAAATATAAAATCAAAGTGGTTTGTCATCACCCTCAACTAGTATGATTTTCATGTGTGTGTATGTGTGACTTTAACAAGTAGCTCATCTCATTGAGCCTCAGTTTCCCCTTATACAGACCGAAAATAATGCATATGCCTCCCACAGTTAAGTAAAATATTCCATATAAAGTGCCTGGCACGTGGCATGTGATCAGTTGCTGGAAGCTGAATATTCAGTCTTCCCCTGTACCATTTGATATTACCATACTTTTAAATTGCACAAACATTTAAAAATAGATGAAATGCAAAGATCTTTTGGAATATCTCCAAGCTAGAAAAATAGCCTTTGTTCGCCTGCCATTTAAATTATGCCTGTATATGTATAGAGACCTAAGAACACATACGAATCTGACACTGACAAATGCAGAGCATGTGGAAATGCCAACCACTCCGTAATAAATCTGCTCTGGAGGAGGAGAGCGACGTTGCCTGGAGATTTTTATCCATTTGAAAATGTTACCATTCACCCAGGGAAAGCCAGGAGACCAGCAGTGGGACAGTTGGATCTAAGTGCTCTGACATTTCATCACCGACTGATACCATCAATGAATTTAGAAGCCGGAAGAGATAGCCACATTGCTTCACACGGTGTTGAATTAAAAAATGGCATATTACAAAGACAGTGAGAGAGCTGTCAAAGCCTAGGTTTCTGAGAGTTTCCTTTTGTCACAGACTGTTCCAGTATAAAGGTTAAGTGTGGAAATGTCAGCGGCTGGGAACTTTAGTCGAGAAGAACCCAAGAGCCCCCTTTACAATAACAATGTAATACCCACTGAGTACTTTTCATCTGCCAATTGGGCTAAACAACTGTACTCAGAACATTTTATTGAATTCCCATGAAATTCCTATGAAATATACCATCCTCCATTTCAACGATGAGCAAAAGGAGTTGTGGGGGAAGTGAATTGCCTAGATTACACAGCGAAGACTCACTTCCAGGTCCAAGTGATGGCAGAGCCCATATTGACATCATTGGAAGGTTGAGAGGCAGGGCTGAATGCAAGGAGGAGGATGGAAGACTCTACTTGCCTTGGGTACTCTATGTAGTTTAGAGCCTCACAGTCAGAAAACAAGTGGTTTCTGCCACTTAGTAACTTCATGCTTTGTGTTACTAAGCACTCCTCATCTGAAACATGAGGGATTTAACAGTAATAATAGTAACAACTAACTTTATATTGTATGTCAGGCACGCACTGTTCAAATATTTGACACAGGTTGCTGCTGTTGTTGTTCAGTTACTAAGATGAGTCTGACACTTTGCAACCTCATAGACTGTAGCACACCAGGCTCCTCTGTCCTCCAGTGTCTCCCAGAGTTTGCTCAGATTCATGTCCATTGTGTCAGTGATGCTATCTAACCATCTTATCCTCTACCACCCCTTTCTCCTTTTGCTTTCAATCTTTTCCAACTTCAGATTCTTTTCCAATGAGTTGGCTCTTCACATCAGGTGGCCAAAGTATTGGAGCTTCAGTGTCAGCAACAGTCCTTCCAATGAATATTCCGTATTGATTTCCTTTAGGATTGACTAGTTTGATCTCCTTGCTGTCCAAGGGACTCTCAACAGTCTTCTCCAGCACCAAAAGCATCAATTCTTTGGTGCTCAGCCTCAGTTGGACAATAAAGATGGTCCAACTCTCACATCCTTACAAGACTTCTGGAGAAAGCATTCTTTGACTATACAGACTTTGTTGGCAAACTGATGTCTCTGCTTTTTAACAAACCTATCTAGGTTTGTTATATCTTTTCTTCCAAGGAGCAAGCCTCTTTTAATTGCATGGTTGCAGTCACTGTCCACAGTGATTTTGGAGCCCAAGAAAATAAAATCTGCCACTGTTTCCACTTTTCCCCCTTCTATTTGCCATGAAGTGATGGGACCAAATGCCATGATCTTAGTTTTTTGAATGTTCAGTTTTAAGCCAGCTTTTTCACTGTCCTTTTTCACCCTCATCAAGAGGCTTTTTAGTTCTTCTTCACTTTCTGCCATTAGAGTGGTATCATCTGCTTGTCTGAGGTTGTTGATATTTTTCCTAGCAAACTTGATTTTAGCTTGTGATTCATCCAGCCCAGTATTTTGCATGATGTACTCTGCATAGTAGTTAAATAAGTGTATGTGTATTAGTCGCTCAGTTGTGTCCAACTCTATGCAACCCCATGGACTGTAGCCTGCCAGACTCCTCTGTCTATGGGATTCTCCAGGCAGGAATACTGGAGTAGGTTGCCATTTCCTTCTCCAGACATTAAATAAGTAGGGTGACAATATATAGCCTTGTTGTACTATTTTCCCAATTTGAACCAGTTTGTAGTTCCATGTAAGATTCTAACTGTTGCTTCTTGACCTGCATACAGGTTTCTCGGGAGACAGGTAAGGTGTTCTGGTACTCCTAGTTCTTTAAGAATTTTCCAGTTTGTTGTGATCCACACAATCAAAGGCTTTAGTGTAGAAAATGAAGCAGAAGTAGATATTTTTCTGGAACTCCCTTGCTTTCTCTATGATCCAATGGATGTTGGCAATTTGATCTCTAGCTCCTCTGCCTTTTTGAAACCCACCTTGTACATCTGGAAGTTTTTGGTTCATGTACTGCTGAAGCCTAGCTTGAAAGATTTTTAGCATAACCTTGCTAGCATGTGAAATGAGTACAATTGTGCGGTAGTTTGAACATTCTTTGTCATTGCCCTTCTTTAGGATTGGAATGAAAACTGACCTTTTCCAGTCCCGTGGCCACTGCTGAGTTTTCCAAATTTGCTGACATGTTGAATGCAGCACTTTAACAGCATCATCTTTTAGGATTTTAAATAGCTTAGTATCTGTGTAGTTGAGACCTTTCTTGTATAGTTCTTCTGTACATTCTTGCCACCTCTTCTTAATCTCTTCTGCTTCTGTTAGGTCCTTCCCGTTTCTTTCCTTTATCATGCCTATCCTTGCATGAAATGTTTCCTTGATCTCTCTAATTTCTTGAAGAGATCTCTAGTCTTTCCCATTCTATTATTTTCCTATGTTTCTTTGCATTGTTCATTTAAGAAGACCTTCTCTCTCCTTGGTATTCTCTGGAACTCTGCATTCAGTTGGGTATATCTTTCCCTTTCTCCCTTCTTTCCTCAGCTGTTTGCAAAGCCATCTCAGACAATCACTTTGCCTTCATGCATTTCTTCTTCTTTGGGATGGTTTTGGTCACTGCCTCCTGTACAATGTTACAAACCTCCATCCATAGTTCTTTAGGCCCTTGTCTCCCAGATCTAGAACTGGCAGTGCTTTGACTCATAGTATCACACAAAGTACTCACCACAACTCTTATAAAGGAACTATAATTATTACTCCCATTTTTCAGAGGCAGAATCTAATGATGAGGCACAGAGCCTAGCATACAAGAAGTGCTCAACAAATCACGCTATTACCAGGGTGTTGCACTGCCTTCATGCTCATTTTTTGTCAGTCTCCTCCATCAGAACCACACCTCCATGCCCAACTTTTTCCTGAACCCCCATCTCCTCTTTCTCTTCCTTTTAAGCCCTCCCCCACTGCAGAAATTCCCTACTCCAAAATGTCTGAGATATAATTTGCCAATCCTCCCTCTAGTGATGGTCCAAGTGTAAAAATTTACTGAGTGTCAAATATAGACAGTTGTAAGAATTGGTTTGGGGACCACTGCTTATAACAGGGAACAATTACTGAGAGCTTGCAATGTGCCAGATACCACCCTTAGTCTGACTTTTTAATTACCATACTTGATCTTGAATTAGACAGTTACTGTCCCCACTCTACAGGTATGGAAACTGAGACAGAGAATGTATGCAATTTGCTCAAGGTCGTGGTGTCAGAGGCTGGCAGAACCAAAACTCTAACAGCCCTCCGACCCCAGAACCTGGGTTCCCAGCTTTTGTGCTTGAAGAATACTCACTCAAGCAAGACGTGTGGGTTCCAAGTCCATTTTCACCATGCTAGACTTACGTCCCTCATCTGTAAAATAAGAGGGTGCAATGAATGATGAAGTGGGTGCTCTTACTTAATCCTTTTTACCTATGAGTTTGAGATTATGCCTTCCAATTCTACAGATATGGATGCAAAGATGCAATTCGCCAAAGTAGTAGAAGGTAAAGAACTGTTTTCTCTGACCCCACACTCATGACCTTTCCTCTAAAGTGGCTGCTTCTCCAAGTTCAGGATCCAGTCATTAATTTTACCTAACCCATCCATTTCTAGAATCAATTTGAATTATGGATGGAATATGGTTTCCATTCTAGAATCACTTTTTTGATTTCAGCCATCCTTCTTTTTCAGAC
This sequence comes from Dama dama, assembly GCF_033118175.1. NCBI lineage: Eukaryota > Metazoa > Chordata > Mammalia > Artiodactyla > Cervidae > Dama > Dama dama. Next base: position 39,799,751 of record NC_083681.1, on the reverse strand, counting down.
TCATCCATTTATCTTTTTACTTCTGAACTAGATATATTAATGAAAACTGAAAGCAAAATTTCTACATTTTTTTCTGAAATAGATAGAATTTTATTCATTAGTTTCTGATTCTAGAAATCCACAGGAAAGTTGGCATCTTTGGGTCAGGTTTCAGTATAGCTCATAGGCCAAAGAAAAGAAATATTGTTTATAAAATGTATATTAAATATATTACAACATATGAGCCATGGTCCTAACATCACATTGTCCAAAAAATATATTATTCAATATATGAATAAATGATTTTTTAGGTAAGTCAACTCTTTAACATTAACAAAAGCAAACAAAATAGATCAGTTATCTCAAATTCCAAATTCTCTATCAGGAGAATACCAAAGTGTGGGTAAACCCGTATGATAAGTAGTATGGGAAATTTATTAGGGTACACAGCTTTTAAAACATGGAAAATTGAATCTCCAAATACTTGTGTATTATATGAAATATTCCTTCTTTGTCCTTTTCTTTTCAGAAAATTCTCTTAATAGAAATAAATGTTGAATGTCTATTTAAACAAAAAAAAATTTTTGACAAAGAAATCAACATTAAATCCCAGTTTGCTAATGCAACTGTTTGAATGTTTGCACATTTTTGTTCATCAGTGGTTTGCAATAGACACATTTTAAATATCTACTAAACTAATAGTTTATATTATTAATTTTTTATTTAAGGAAGAATAAACATTTAATATATTTTAATGGATTTCAGTTATTACTATTGGTAATGACTTTATATAACTCCAGAGGCTAATATGCATTAATTTTCTAAACCATTCTCCTCACTATTTGGTATCATGGTCCATCTACATCTGATCAGCTTATATCTGCCAACCCCAAATTCTCAGTCCATCCTTCTCCCTCCCCCAACCCTTGGCAACCACAAATCTGTTCTCTATGTCTGTAAGTCTGTTTCTGTTTTGTAGGTAGGTTTATTTGTGCCATATTTTAGGTTCTGTATGTAAGTGATATCGTATGATATGTGTCTTTCTTTCTGACTTCACTTAGTATGATAATCTCTGGTTGTGTCCATGATGTGGCAAACGACAGTATTCCATTCTTTTTCATGGCTGAGCAGTAGTCCATTGTATAGATGTACCACATCTTCTTTATCCTAAATGTTGATGGACATTTAGTTTGTTTCTATGATAAAACATGTGTTTTTATGGCTACTGCTACCTATTGCTATGTTGCTTTTCAAAAGAGTTGTACCAGTTTGTAAAGAAACCAGCCCTGATTCTCTCAAGAACTTTACTGGCACTGAATATTTTAAAAAGTGAAAATACTTTTAAGTATTTTTATTTTTGTTAATTTCCTAAGTGTAACCTGGATGTAAGAACCAAAGTGTCTGGGTTTAAACCTCAGTTATACCCTAACTAGTTATCTGATTGGATCAAGTTACTGAACATCACTTGGCCTCAGTTTCTGCGTCTGTGAAATGGAAATAGCACCATCTCCTAAGAAAATTTTTGAGATTAAGAAAATTTATATATATTAAGCACTTAGTAAATGTTAAGAACTATAAAATATTATATGTTATTATGATGATAAAAATTATTTAATCTGTAATTCTTTGATTATTATTCAGGAAAAATTGTTTCTCAGGATGAGTGTTTAACATTTGTATTTTGTTCTCTGTAAATTTTCTCTTCATGTCTTTAGGTCACTGACCTATTGAGACCTTGAGTTTTATTTTTCTTTTGAAATTTGAATTGCTCCATCATATGCATGTATGAGCTTTCCTGGTGGCTCAGTTAGACTCCCCAGTGCAGGAGACACGGGTTCAATCCCTGGATTGGGAAGATCCCCTGGAGAAGGAAATGGCAACCTACTCAAATATTCTTGCCTGCAAAACCCCATGGACAGAGGAGCCTGGTGGGCTGTAGTCCCCAGGATCACAAATGAGTCAGACATGACTTAAGGACCAAGCAGCAACAACAGCATGCATGAATCATGTGGTTGAATGTTCAGCCATTTTTGGTTGAATTATTTTCTCAGTTTGTTGTTTACAGGCACATCTCATGTCATTGTTTTGTTTTGAATGCAGCACACTCAATATAGTTCATCATCTTTTTAAATGTAATTCTTCCTTTACCTCAAAGCTATGAAAGCTGTTGTTGTTGTTCAGTTGCCAAGTCGTGTCTGACTCTATGACCCCATGGACTGCAGCTGGCCAAGCCTCCCTGTCCCTCTCCTTCTCTTGGAATGAAAGTTATCCCTCAGCAAATGATACCTATGTCTTCTGTTTCTGTTGGATCCTCTATGATTTAGAGCTGGTTAATTTGTTTAGCAGAGGCTGGATTTTGCTAAAGATTTAGACCTTGACATGCAGAGGATAAAATAGAAACTCTTCCATTTGGGCGCCTGGAGAAATTAGTGCCTTCCCAGGCATGTTACGGTAACTTCATTTGAAACAGTGGGGCTCTATGAAGACAGACTTGTTCACTTCTATAAGCAAATTGAATGAATCTGGTCTAAGTCCTTGCTGAATGCAAAAGCTCCTAGAGGTAAAACCAGGTAGTACTGGGTTCAAATCCTCACTACTTATTAGCTGTGTGGTTGGAGACAAACACTTCACCAGCTGGGAGTCTCATTTTGTTTTACTGGAGATTAAATGCATATGAAAAGGCTTAGCGTATAACAGCCAAAAATTAAACCCAACTTTTAAATTATTTATTTTAATGCAATATTCAAGATTATCTCATTTTCTTAGTGAGTCAGAAAAGGGAGTGGTTCTATATTAAATTTTTCCTTGTTAATCACATTTGGCTAAGATGTACCAGAAATTACTCCACAAAAGATGACTAGAATATGCTTGCTGTCTGTTTAAGACAAAGTGGGAGCGTTCATCCTGTTCCACTCCTTATATTAGGCCTTAAAACAAACCTACGAGGTAAACAGAATGTTAACTCTTCCATTCTCTACTTTTGGAAAAGAAAACTGGAGCTGAGGAAGGTTCTGTGACTTGCCCAGTGTCACACAGAAGTGCCTCCAACAGAACAAAAATGATCTCCTAGTCCCAACTATGAGTTTCTCTCTCTAGGTTTACAGTCAACTGAACTGGATAATCTCTGATCCCTCCCAAACCAGTTATCATAGTTATTAAGTTTTCTGGCTCTGGATTCCAAGAGACCTGGTGGAGTGCAGACTTTAGCTCCACTACTTTCAAGCTGTGTGACCCTGTTTGGGTCAATTAGGCTTTCTCAACCTCAGTTTTCTGAGTAGTAGTGCATGCATGCGTGCTCAGTCATGTCCAACTCTTTACGATGCTGTGGACTGTAGCCCGCCAGGCTCTTCTGTCCATGGAATTTTCCAGGCAAGAATACTGGAGTGGGTTGCCATTTCCTCTTGCACGGGATCTTCCTGACCCAGGGATCAAACCCACATCTCCTGTGTCTTCTGCATTCCAGGCAGATTCTTTACTGCTGAGCTATCAGGGAAGCTCTAATCTGTAGCAGAGAGCTAATAATTTTATCAAACTTAAGTTTCAGGGAGGATGAAAAGAAAGGATGCAAGTAAAGCGCTTAGCACAACATCTGGCAGGTAGTAAGTACCTAAAGTTAGATATCTGAAAGTGAAAAAACTAAACCATGTCTAGGAATAGTTGGGTCTGAACTTAAATTTGAGTTAGGGCATCCAAGTGCTTGACCCATTAACTTGTCTATATTATCGTGGAGGCTTCTTGAGGTTTTCTAGTGCTGTGTCTTTTGGTCCCATCTGGTATTTCAGGCACACAGAGCTATCCACATCAAGTCTTTGGGCAGGTGCCATGTTCCTTACCTGCCCCAGCTGGAAACAGCCTCATTGGATACAATGTGAGGGATGTTCCCAGAGATGTCCAGTGATTCATGTTAGTTTATCTACTGCCAGCACTCCTGAAGGACAGTCACAAGATACTGGAACTTAACTCCATTGTACTGTTTCACTCTACATTTAGCAATGGCAAGATCCTCATCCTCTGCAACAGCAACCAAGGCAGCCTTTGCCTCTCTGGCCTCTGTGAACCCAATGTGCCTTTCTCATTGAACCTCTCATGTTGGGTTGACATTATCTGTAGCCCAGATGTGGCTAGCCTCCTGAGGACATCACTACTCTCACCTACCACGTGGAGCCCAGACTTCACATTCCTCCCCCTTGTTGTTGTTCAGTCACGTCTGACTCTTTGTGACCCCATGGACTGCAGCACAGCAGGCTTACCTGTCCTTCCCTATTTCCCTGAGTTTACGCAAACTCATGTCCATTGAGTCGGTGATGCCATCCAACCATCTCGTTCTCTGTTGTCCCCTTCTTCTCTTGCCCTCAATCTTTCCCAGCATCAGAGTCTTTTCAAATGAGTCAGCTCTTCACATCTTGTGGCCAAAGTATTGGAGCTTTAGCTTTAGCATCAGTCCTTCCAATGAATATCCAGGGTTAATTTCCTTTAGGATTGACTGGTTTGATCTCCTTGCAGTCCAAGGGACTCTCAAGAGTCTTGTCCAGCACCACAGTTTGAAGGCATCAATTCTTCAGTACTCAGCTTTTTTATTCGCCAGTTCTCATGTCTGTACATGACTGGAAAAATCATAGCTTTGGCTACATGGACCTTTGTCAGCAAAGTAATGTCTCTGCTTTTTAATGCCCTATCTAGGTTTGTCATAGCTTTTCTTCCAAGGAGTAAGCATCTTTTAATTTCATGGCTGTTGTCACCATCCACAGTGATTTTGGAACCCAAGAAAATAAAATCTATCACTATTTCCATTGTTTCCCCATCTATTTGTCATGGAGTGATGGGACCAGATGCCATGATCTTCATTTTTTGAATGTTGAGTTTTAAGCCAACTTTTTCACTCTCCTCTTTCATCTTCATCAAGACGCTCTTTAGTTCCTCTTCGTTTTCTGCCATTAGGGTGGTATCTTCTGCATATCTGAGGTTATTGATATTTCTCAGGGCAATCTTGATTCCAGCTTGTGCTTCATCCAGCCTGTCATTTCGCATGATGGACTCTGCACATAAGTTCCAACAGCAATGAGAGTGACGGGAACTCCACCGAGGACCTCTTAGGAAGGTCAAGGAGAGAGCTGTATCACACACTATACAGAAAAGTAGATCAGAAGTTCAGCTTTGAAAACTCACTTTCCTTGCCAAAACCCTCCACCCTGATACTAATAGTCTGACCTCCTCTCTTTCCCACAGACCCATCCCTTTTTGTGTTTCCAGTAATGTGGATCTAGCCATAGCTTTGAACATCCTACAAAGACTTGAGAGTTAGCTAGTCCTAGAGCCCCTATAAAAGCATTTCCACCACCACACCTATTGCCCAATCATGTCTCTGGCATCAAAGCCACATCCTTGAGCATCTCATCAAAAACTTTACCCAACAAATCTAAAGTCCTCCTGTGGATGTGTGTGCACATTCCACTAAGAACATATTATTTCAGTAATGATGCTCTTGATTGTCCCATGACCAAGTTTGCTTGACAGTGAGCTCTGTAATAATAGCTGAATTTTGTTCCATGCTCATTACACCAGCCACTAGGCCAAGTGCTCCACAAGGACTTTTTCATTCCTTCTCATGACAAACCTTTATAATTAGCGATCATCACTGCCCTAGTTTTACAGATAAAACCCCAAGGTGTGGAAAGTTAAGTCGCTTGCCTCCAATCACACAGAAAGTCTCAGGCCTGGCATTGCAGCTAGTTTGGCTCCAAAGCCCACAGTCTAAAGCAATAGGCTACAAAGGCAAAGACTGGGTGGTTATCAGGGCCCAGTTCCGACCCCCTTGTACAAAGAAACCCCCATAACAGAGGGGTATTGACTGTTAGCTGAGAAGTCAGATTTGGTCTGTTTTATTTCCTGTCTTCTATTTTAGGACACCTGTTCCCCTCCCTTCCATTTCATCATTTAATTCAACTAAAAAAAAAAAAAAAAGACAAAACACCTCACATATGGAGTTGTCTATCATGTGCTGGGCACTGTGCCTGGCCGCGGAGAAACAAGGAACTAGAAGGCAGAGTCCATGTCCTTATGTGTGAAGGTCGCTGCAGGTAAGAAAGACACAGTATCCAATAAAGTAGAACACAACATTGAAAATGCCACATGAGAGGCGTTAGAACACAGAGGTGACCCTGCTGGTAAGGGCACTCCCTCTGGTGGAAGAGGCAGAGAAAGGTGCTAGGAAGAAGTGGTCGGCTGGACTTGAAGGAAATGGGGATGGAAAAGAAAATAACTCTCAGCTAGAGAGTCATAGCACTGTGTCCCAGTTTCATCCTGCTGTGTAATAAAGATGGGATGGGAGAAGGAGAGCAGTCAGAGGAGGAGTTCAGGGGAGGTCAGCTTGGAGCAGCCTGACACCCAGTTAGCAGCCTGAACCCCCAGGAGGGAGTCTGGGAGTCAGAGAGGCACCTGAACAGAGAGGGGCTGGGGTTCTCCTCTCTGCCTTCAGAGAGCACTCTGAGGACAGCATGGAGAATGGACGGCAAGGTGTCTGCACCTTAGCTTGCAGACCTGTGAGGAGGCTTGTGGAGTGGCCCGCAAGAGGAAGAGACAATGATCTGGATTGGGGAGGAAAGGGAAGTGTTTGAGGAGTTCTTACTGAGATGTGGAAGTTTTAACATTGTAGATTCCACTCTTTAAATCGGTGATAGCATGATTGTTTGGCTACATCCATATAGTTTCTCTTGGTTAATTCTCTAAATGTTCATGACTTGAGATAAGATTCCCTGATTTATCAAATTGAGAAATCCACTTTATTCTCTGGGTATATTTACTCAAGTCCAATTAGGAGTAAGAAGCAGCGCTGCCCACCAGCCATTTCTTTCCATCTATCTTTTTCTGGCCTCTTTCGCAGAAAGAGTTCAGGATATCTGATCTCAGATTTACAATTTCTTGCTGAGATTTTAGAAAATTGGGAGTTTGAAAGAATGTGGCACAAGGCAGTAATTTTCCAGCTAGGACTGTTTTCACTGGGCCATGCTCTCTGTCCAGCTAATTATCTTCCAAAAAGGCCAGGAATGAGTCCACCTGATCCAAGGGTAGCCTCAGTGATATGTGGGCCCTGGGAGGGGATGGCATCACAGTTTCTTCAAATTCTGATCTATAAAACCAGATGGGAGAGTCGGCAATTGTGTCCCCAAACCCTCACAACCCAGGTATTTGTTGACACACAATAAATCCTTGCCTGATGAATGAATGAACAAACAAATAAATTGGTGAATGAACAAGTGAATGAACGAATGAAATGGAGAGCAGGAATGAGACAATTTGCATGTGGCCAAATAAATCTGAACTTGTTTAAATTGTACACCTTCAACCTTAGAAAAACTAAAGAAGCTCAGACAGTTCATTATTCAGTCTTCTCAGAGGGGTCCAAATGGTGGAGCCACAGGTAATAGCCCAGGGTCTGGTTCCTGGTAATGAGAATGTAAAGCCCTGAAACTGAAGCTATTAAAATCCAACATGAATAGCTCAAGACCAGCAAAGCAACCTCCTGAGTGGAGTCTTCTTTCTGCCTCTAGTCTATCCCCAAAACAATCTATTGTAGTTACTGTTCTAAGAGAGAAATCAGATGAAATCTCTGTGGTGGGAAACAACTCCCCTCCCCAAACTATCCAAAAAGGGGGGATTAATATTGACGAGAACCTACAATATGCTGTGACTGTGCCAGGAATTTATACTTCATCTTGTTTCATCCTATCAACAGCCCTCTGGGATGGGCATTATTTTCTCATCTTATAAACATGGATGCTGAGACTCAGAGAGGTAGACTAACTTGTCCAGAGTCACAGAGACAAGTCATGGAGCTTGGAGTTAGTTCACTCCAAACCCCAAGACGTTTGTACTCACACTGCCAGAAATACTTTCCACTGTACCACACTGCCCAGAAGCCTACTGCAGGCCCTTTATGAGGTGCTTTCAGCCCACTTTTCCAACCTTATCTCCCTCACTCCACAGCTTCTCTCCTTGAGCTCCTGCCACAACCAGCCATGGAATATTTCAGGAGTGGCCATGAGTTCCCAGGTCATAGACCTTTGGCAGTGCTCTCGTTCTCTGGTCTATATACCTTCCCCCCTTCTCCATCTGACAAACTCCTATTTATCCCTCAAGACCCAACTCAAATAGCCCCTCCCTATGAAGGGTCACTCTGATCATTCTCCCCTACCTAGGCAGTTGATGGTCTCCTGCCCAGGGCTCCCACTGCCCTTGGTACCTACCTCCATCACGGCAAGCAGCTCTGAGTCTCATCCTGTTTGCCATCCCACTAGCCACAATTCCATGTTTCAGAATCCACTGCAGGCAGATTCGGTGTGCTGCCAGCCCTCCAGCTAGGCAGATGCCACCCTCGCTCTGTGGGAAACACTCACACAGCATTCCCTACAATGAAATCAGGCAATTGTTTTAAAACAAAATCCTTTCCCGGTGGAATTAACCATCAGGTGAGCTGTAGTTATATTCACAGTGCAGTATGTGAGTATGTGGTGACTTTTCCCGTTTTGCACAAGGCGCTGCATTCCTCTTTTTTTTTTTATTATGACTGTGAAATGTATGGGCTATGAAACCTTGACATTAAATTAGCTTCACACTGTCCCCGCTCCTCCCACTCCTGTGCTATGAATAGTAGACTGTGCTGAGAGCAGGACAAATGAATCAATCGTGACACCGCTTTACCGGGGAGGCTGAAGCTCAGGATTATGGAGTAGCTGGTGGAGGGTTTGTGATCCGCACACAAGCCACTACATCATTCATTTTCTGCTGATCTTGTTCTTTTGTCTAGAATACTGTGCTGCCTTCTGTGCACCTGGTTGAGCTGGTCGTGAGGATAATAACTATGATTTCTAATATAATCATAAATAGCTATCGCTGATTGCTTAATATGTTCCAGGCCATTTTGTATGTTTTGCCATGCTCCCTTCACAACAAGCTTGCAAATGTAATGGCTTTGTGGTTAAAAACAGGTTCTGAAGTCAGACAAATGTCGATTTAAATCCTGACACTCAAAAAAAAAAATTAAAAAAATAAAAATAAAAAAAATTAATAAATCCTGACACTCCACTTCCTTGCTGCATGGCCCTGGGCATGTCACTCAAGCTCTCTAAGCCACAAAATCCTCGTGTGTATAAAATAAGAGTAATAAATATATCTGTCCTTGAGTTGCAGTGAGAACTACATTCATCACTCTTTGAAAGAACCAGTAAGTATTTGTCATCTTACTATCCCTGTTCTGCAGGATGAAGAAACTGTGGCTCAGAGAGGTGAAGTAGCAGTCCAACTGATACACAGCTACAGTGGTAAATTGGGATTGAGCCCAGGTCTGTCTCTTTCCAATGCAGCATAGCAATACTGTACGGCATTTAAGACCTGCTGCTCGCTAAGCTTAGTGATCTTAAGCAAGTCACTTACCCTTTTCTCTGTGCCTCAGTCTCTCCATTTATAAAATAGGCACCATGGGTTTGTTGTAACAAATAGATGTGTTGGTACATGTACAGCTCTTAGAAGAGTGCCTGAGATACAGTAAACACTATGTAAGTGTTTTTATTACAATGATTTTTCTGATTTTCCTAATTTTCCAGCGTTGGAAAAGTCCAGAGTTGGTTGGACTCTCATTACAATAGGTAGGGTCAGTGATGGTGGAAATTCAGGAAGTTGGTCTGGGACAGTTCAGCTCTTCCCACTTCTCTAAGTTATTTCCCAGGTCTCTAAATCCTCTCCAGGATAAACATTCCTACTTTCTTCAACTGCTCCTAATGACACTGTTCTAAAAACTGTCACTACCGCTAACCATGCCCTGGTTGCCTCATCCTCTAGAGCAGGATTTCTCAGGCTTGACTGTATTGATAATTTGTTGATAATCTGGAATTTGTTGTGAGAGGCAGGGGCAGAGGCAGGGCAGTCCTGTGCTGTGTAGGATGTTTAACAGCCCTGGATTCTGCCCACTAGAAGTCAGTAGCATTTCCTCCCAGGGTGACAACCAAAACTCTCCCGGACTTTGCCAAATCTCCCCTTTTTGACCAAATGCAGGTCAAAATCACCCCCAGTTGTGAAGTGCTGGGTGTAGAGCTTGGCCTCCAAACAGACAAATTCTCAGGATAGAGTCTGGAGCTGGATGTGCAACACTTCTAAGTTACTGCATCTTTTAAGGCGCTTACCTTAGCTTCTTAGACTGTGAAGCGGCTCTGTTCTGTCATTGAACTTGATGACGGCTAAGACCCCCAAGTCTCTTTCACGGTGCTGCTCCCTGTGCAGATGGATTTTTGACCTACAGTGCTTCTCTTCCTCCGAAATGTGTTAGGGACTGCTTAATGGTCCAGCCTGTATGTGATCACCAAGGTAATGCTCTCTCAAAACCACCTTCCCCCAGTCCCAGGAGTGGCCACACTCTTCTATTCTTCTATCCCCAGTAGTCTGTAAGCCCTGTTCCAAACACCACAGCCCTAGAAATTACCCTGGATCTTTCATTAAAACTCTTCTGAGAGACTTCCCTCGTGGTCCAGTGGCTAAGAATCTGCCTTTCAATGCAGAAGATGCCGGTTCGATCACTGGTCGGGGAATTAAGATCCCACATGTCATAGAGCAATTAAGCCTGTGCAGTTCAATTACTCAGTACGCCCGTTCTGGAACCCATGTGCTGCAGCTAGACAGCCCACATGCCTCAACCCCTGAGCCCGTGAGCCAGAACTACTAAGCCCATGTACCACAATTAGAGAGTCCATGCATCACAACAAAAGATCCTGCATGCGGCAACTGAGACCTGATGCAGCCAAATAAATAAATAAATATTAAAAGCAACAACAACAAGCTCTTCTTTCCCGACTTGGTCTCCACTCTGCTTTGTTTGCATCCAATGGGCTATTTGTCCCAGAGGATTGTCAGCTGTTTGAGAGGTACCAGAGCAAGGAGAAATCCTACAGTTCCATTCATCTGCTTAGTGCAAAATCTGTTCCCATGAGTGTTCTTTTAATCAAGTCATGTCCTGACCAGTTCATAAACCCTTCAACCTCTCCTTGTGTTCCAGCACATTGACACCCAACAATTCTCCCTGGCACTGAATGCCCTCCACGCATTATATCCACTTACCCATCTAACCCAGCTCCAGATCCATCCACCAATTTAGTCAGCTCACTGCTTCTGCCCAGGAACAAGTCTGCCTTACAGTCCACAAATAGCTGCTTTCCTAACCTGAAACACCTACCTCATCCTTAAATCCTAGTCATCTTCTCAGGCATAGCTTAGCTCATATTTAGCAGCTATAGATTCATTTTGGAATGAGACAGGAAATAAAATGCAAACCCTATTTTCACAGCTAAGTCTCTCCTTTGTTCTCTAAGGCGGAATGGTGGGGTGATTGCTGTAGGCTAGCCAATCAGACAGGCATGGGTTCAAATTACAAGTCTGTAGATTTTATAACACTGTGACTTCAGGGAAATTACTTCACCTCCCTACCTCAGTTTCCTTATTTGTAGATGAGGCACTTACTTATATGTCGGTGCCTGTAGGACAGGGTAGATAAGAACAGTAACGTAATGTGTGTAAAGCATTCAACCTGGAGCCCAGCATAGAATAAGTATTCCAGAAGCATCAGCTGGTATCAGGTCTTCCCTGAGCAGGCCACTTCCTACTCATCTTCCTTCTGTATTCCTATGGGCCACAGACTATATGCCACCTAATATTGTTGTTGTTCAGTTGCTCAGTCGTGTATGACTCTTTGCGATCCCCTGGACTGCAGCACACCAGGCTTCCCTGTTCTTCACTAACTCCTGGAGCTTGCTCAAACTCATGTCCATTGAGTCAGTGATGCCATCCAATCATCTCATCCTCTGTTGTCCCCTTCTCCTCCTTTCCCAATCTTTCCCAACAACAGAGTCTTTTCCAATGCATCGGCTCTTCACATCAGGTGGCCAAGTATTAGAGCTTCAGATTCAGCATCAGTCCTTTCAATGAATATTCAGGGTTGATTTCCTTTAGGATTGACTGGTTTGATCTCCTTGCAGTCCAAGGGACTCTCAAGAGCCTTCTCTAGCACCACAATTCAAAAGCATCAATTCTTTGGTGTTCAGCCTTCTTTATGGTCCAACTCTCACATCCATAGCTAACTACTGGAAAAATCATAGCTTTGACTATACAGACCTTTGTCGGTAAACTGATATCTCTGCTTTTTAATATGCTCTCTAGGTTTCTCACAGTTTTTCTTCCAAGGAGCAAACATCTTTTAATTTCATAGCTATAGTCAACATCTGCAGTGATTTTGGAGCCCAAGAAAATAAAGTCTGTCACTGTTTCCATTGTTTCCCCATTTATATGACATGAAGCAATGGGACTGGATGCCATAATCTTAGTTTTTTGAATGTTAAGTTTCAGGACAGCATTTTCACTCTCCTCTTTCACCTTCATCAAGAGGCTCTTTAGTTCCTCTTTGCTTTCTACCATAAGCGTGGTGTCACCTGCATACCTGAGGTTATTGATATTTCTCCTGGCAATCTTGATTCCAGCTTGTGCTTTATCCAGCCCAGCATTTCTCATGATGTACTCTGCATATAAGTTAAATAAGCAGGGTGACAATATACAGCTTTTCCCAATTTGGAACCAGTCTGTTGTTTTATCCTTCCTTTATATACTGTCTTTTATTATTCACTTGTATGGATTTAAGGCTTGGTTGTGTCTCTCCAAATAGGCTGTTTAAATACCCTGGTGCCAGGAACTCATTCACTGGACAAATATCTGTAGTGTACTCACTGTGAGCATTGGGCTAGGCCTTATAGACGGTATGTGCACAGATATATCAAGTTTGGACCCTGACCTCTAGAAATTTACGATTTAGTGAGGAAGATAAGATATGTACAATAAAGAGTCATAACCACGTAGAGAATGACTAGGGTCATTGGAAAGATGTAAGAGTCCAAAGCCAGGAAGAATCCCTGTTGCCTGGGAGAATCGGGAGAGAATCTGGAATCAGGATCAGGAAATCTGGAACTTACAGAGATGGAGGATGATGAGAGAATGCTTCATGGGAAGATGGGATGGGCTAGGCAAAAACTTGGAGGTGGAAAGGCAAGAAGCTTACATGGGAAGCTGAGTAGTTCTATGTGACTTTAGCATGGGATCTGTGAAAGGCAGCAGTGGGAGATAAGTTTGGGAGACAAGAGGGGTCTTGAATATGAGACTGAAGAAATTGTACTTCATATATGTGGGGCAGGGAACAACTGAAGGCCTGAGCCAGGGAAAGGCATGCTCTGGGAGGATGGGAAGATCATTTATGAGACCACAACGGCAATTCACATTGAGATGGAGGGGGTTAAGTTAGGTCAGTGGCTATGAAGATGGGAGAAAGGGATAGATGTGGGCAAGACCCTGTGATGTGGTGAGGACATGGATTCCTGTGTGGTCTTCACTTTACTCCCTGTAATTGATTCTTCTCACGACAGCCAGGGGGACCCTATGGTGTTTGTATACCAGAGCATGTCACTTTCCTGATCAAAACCTTCTAAAGGCTCTCGTGACACTTAGAACTAAATCCAACCCCCTTTCCAGCCCAGTCTGTATGTACTGCTTCTCTGGCCCCGTCTCTTTACTTTCAACCTGTCACTTGATGTATTTCAGCCACTGAGCTTTCATTGCTCCTCAAGTATGCCCCCACTCTGGACCATTTCAAGGGCTGTTCCCTCTGCCTGATACATTCTTTCCCCAGTATCTGCATGACTCCATCCTTCACCTCATTCTGGTCTTTGCTCAAAGCTACTTCCTCAAAGACGCCTTCTGTAATGAAAACAAGCAGCATCTCCACCCCTCACTTCTTATCTGCTTTATGTTTATTGATAGCACTTATCATTTACTAACTGACATTATAATACATGTTGATGTGTTTACCATTGGGCATCCCACTAGGATGCAAGTTCCTTTGGTTTGAGTCCCTGCTATATCTTCAGCATTAGTGTACAAGTAAATAAAGGGGGAAGTCAAGGAGACACCAGTGTTTCCAGTCTGGGTTAATGGTAGGAGTACCACTGACCAAGATAGGAAATACAGGAGAAGCAAGGATTCTGAAAAGAAAAATGAATTCAGTTTCCAACATTTAACCTGCAGTATCAGAAAGAAAGAGACCCAGTATATAATCTAAGATGGTAGCTGGGAGAAGGACTGGGATTCAGGAGGGTATTAGGATTCAGGAATTAACCACAGAGAAGTGATTACTCAGCCATGAGACTGAATGTGCCAAGAGCAGAACACCAAAGACCCATCTGTGAGGCACACCCAAAATGAGGAAACAGGCAGAGGAAGAGAGGTTTTCATTAGCTGTCCCTTGTTCTTGGGAGTAAATCCCAAACCCTCTTCATGTGCAAGACCTTGCTCAATCTGTCCCTCTCTTTACAGTTCCTACCTCATCTCCCCACCACCTTCAGCCACACTGGCCTGCTTTCAGTTTCTTGAATTTGCCAAGCACCTTCTCACCAAACCTTCACAGCTTTCCTTCTTTTTCCTGGAAGCCACCCCTCCAAATTCTCCACTCCTCACCCAGCTAACACTTATTCATCCTGCAGATCTCAGCTTAAATATCACTTCTTCAAACTGTCCTTCCTTGGCTTCCCTTCTCTGTCTTCCTCCCTGTTATTCTTTTGTGAGATTCTTGCAAGTACATGGCTACACACACACACCCAGATGCAACAGGTAACTGATACAAAGGAAATAGATGATTGTTTGTCTGATGGCTGTCCTCTTAGACCGTACATTTTCAGGGGCCAGTGGGCTAGTGATGATGCCTATGTAAGTCACCACTGTGTCCCCAGCACCTAGCACCTAGTTGTGCTTCATAATAAATCCTCAGTTAAAACACACTGAATGAATGAACTGAAAGAGGACCAAGAGAGATAGGAAAGCCAAAATTGTACGGGGCAGACAAGGCAGATGTCTCGAGCAGAACAGGGCGCTGGTACTGTACAGTGCTGCAGCTGAGCATGGCAGACTGAAGATGAAGAAAACCCAAGAATCCAAGGGCCTAGATTGTCATGGCTTTAGGAACCCAATTTAAGTAAAGCGATGAGGGAGAGAGACAAGGTGGTAAGACCTGACAGCAAGGGATGAAGGAGAGCATCAAGAGGAGAGAAACAGAATCAGCTAGTATAGACTACTCTCCAGGGAGATAAAATTAAGATAAGAGGGAGAATGGAGGCTGGAATTCATAGTAGAGTCACAAGAAGGAATTTGGGGATAAAGGAACTTCATGTTTTTAACTCAGTAGAAAATAGTCAAAGGGAAAGATAAAATTTCAGAAAACAAGTAGGAGATAACTGAAGGGACAAAGAGCCCAAAGAGAAAAGGAACAGGACTGAGGACTCAGGTGGAAAAGCTGAAGGTAGGAGTTGGGGGAGAAGACTCAGAAAGTCTAGGCAGGTGTCACATGCTGCACTTGCTCCCAGCCATTCAGTGCTTTCTCTAAGTCCCTTTGAAGCAGATACTAGTATCAGGCTCACCTAGGAGTGAGGAAAGAAAAACTTCATTAAATAGAGTGTTCCAGGACACAAGACTACTTGATACCTGAGCTGGAATTCAAGTCTAAGGTGGTCAGTTTTCAATGACCATATTTTCCCATTATTCTTCATAAGCACCCCAAAGGATGAAGGGGAAGAGAAAGATTTTCCCCTCTGGCATGGGAAAGAAGGGAACATGGAGGAGGAGAGGAGAGTGGAGAGAGCTCCAGCAAGATGGCCTGTCATCCACAGTCAAGGAGGAGGCACAGGCAAATTTGGAAAGTGGAGCTCAGCTCTAGGAGTTGGAAAGGTTTAGAAGATTTGCTAGCAAGTGAAGGAGGAAGCGAGTTGCAGATGATGAGAGGTTGACCAAGCAGCAGAGAGGTCCTTCTGAAATTGCACCAAAGGAATTTGGAGTGGATCCAAACAGCCTAGTTTCCTGAACTTCCTCAGCAACATGGAGAAGTAGATGCAATGGGAAGTGTTTGTCCAGGCCTAGAAGTTGGCAAGGGGGTGGATGAGGAGACTGCAGCAGAAAGACAAGAGAGCCAGAGAAGTAGCAGCTTTTTTGCAGTGACTAATTCTAGGGTTGGGACTGAACTGATGTTAGAGACGTCAGAACAGAAAGGATCTTTGTTGTGAAAATGGAGGTTTTGAGACCAGCACAGTGGAAAGATCATCAATATGAGGATGGGAATCCTTTAGGGAGACAGTAGGAGTTGGAGAAGTGAAGGCCATAAGCCTGGTGGGGAAATTCTTGAGGAAGGAAGGGGATGTGCCCAGAAGGCAGTAAGTCATGGTACCTTGCTGATGTCTCTGTTTACTCCCTAAGTCATGGCCAACTCTTTGCAAACCCATGGAATGTAACCCACCAGGCTCCTCTGTCCATGGGATTTCCCAGGTAAGAATACTGGAGTGTGTTGCCATTTCCTTCTCCAGGGGATCTTCCTGACCCAGGGATTGAACACAGGTCTCCTGTGTCTCCTGCTTGGCAGGTGGACTCTTTACGACTGAGCCACTGGGAAGCCAAGTCATGGCACGAGGGAATGCTAAATGGATGGAGTGGACTTTAGAAGAGAGAAAGCCATTGCCAGACAAGGATAACCCTATGGTCTGTGATCTAGCAAGAAAGGCATGTGCTTATCAATTCCCCAAGAAGAGAGAGCACAGAGAGGTGGAGCATGAGTGGCCTCTGTGGAGAACTCAGAAAAGAAAGCAGGATCTTGAGAAGGCAGTCAACTTTGCTTGAGACAGTGGTAGTAATGCTTGAGGAGATTACTGACCACCCAGGGAAGCTCATCCTTATGCAAAAGCAGAAGTTCTTTGGGCTTAGAAGGTCAAGACTGAATTCATAAAGGAGTGAGGTAGCAAAAGAAAGGATAGGAATAGCAGTATCTGAGGTTGTGCTCCAGCTGCTGAGTTTAAGTCATAGGGACTAATTCACTCCAAAAATAATTGTTGAGGATCTATGTGCTCAGTTAGAACACAAATAAGATGCAGTTCACCTTCTCAGGGACCACTATTTAACAGACAAAACAGATCCATAGTTTCATGGTTAGAGTACAGTCAGATGACTTAGGTTCAAATCACAGCCTTGCTGCTTTGCACTTAAAGTAGACAAGTTATTCAAACTCTCTAAACCTCAATTTTATCATCATTAAATGGAGATAAGAATAAGCCCCATCTCACTGGTTTGGCATGAAAATTAAACAAGATAATAACATACAATGAAGTCAGCCTGGAACTCAGTTCTCATCAATGCTAGTCATTAATATTAGAATAAAACGGAGAAGTGCTGAATGTTCACGATAGACAAAATGTGGAAACAATCTAAATATCTATTGACAGATGAATGAATAAAGAAGATGTGGTAATATATACAATGGAATATCATTCAGCCGTAAAAAAAGAATGAAATAATGCCATTTACAGTAACATGGGTGCAACTAGAGATTATCATATTAAGTGAAATAAGTCAGAAAGAGAAAGACAAATACCATATGATATCACTTCCTTTAAATGTGGACTCTAAAATACGGCACAAATGAATCTATCTACAAAACAGAAACAGACTCACAGACATAGAGATCAGACTTGTCATTGCCAATGGGGAGAGGAGAGAGGAGAGGGATGGACTGCGTGTTTAGGGTTGGTAGATGCAAACTATTACATTTAGAATGGATAAATGACAAGGTCCTAATATATAGCATGGGCTTCCCTGGTGGGTCAGTACTAAAGAATCTGCCTGCTAAGGCAGGAGACTCAGGTTCAATCCCTGGGTTGGGAAGATCCTGTGAAAGAAATGGCTCCACGCTCCAGTATTCTTGCCTGGGAAATCCCGTGGGTAGAGGAGCCTGGTGGGCTACAGTCCATGGGGTTGACAAAGAGTCAAACGTGACTTAGCAAATAGCACCAACAACATTTAGCACAGGGAACTATACTCAATATCCTGTGATAAACCATAATGGAAAAGAATATAAAAAAAAGAATGTATATATGTGTATAGCTGAGATACTTTGCTGTACAGCTGAGATTGGCACAACATTGTAAATCACCTGTACTTCAATAAAATAAGAAACAGGAAAAAAAGGAAAAGTGCTGAGCTTTAAGTATGACCAGAGTACTTTTATTACTAGAGGAAATCAGGCATATACTTGATTATTTCAAGGAAAGAAAGTTCTTCAAAGAAAAACATAAAACTCAAAACCCATAAAGCAAATGATGATCATATTTACTGACATAAAAATGTGAACCTTGAAAACATGCACACCTTCTATATGACAAGACTTTATAAAGTGAAAACTAAATATTTGAAAAATGTTTAACCTCTGTAACAAACTAAACTTTATATGCATACTATTTTAAAAGCCATATCAGTGTTCAAATTCATAGAGACAGAAAAGATAACAGTGGTTGCCAGGGACTGGAGGGAGGGGGGATGTAGAGTTATTGTTTACTGAGTACAGAGTTTCAGTTTTGCAAGATGAAAAGAGCTCTAAAGATGGATAGTGATTATGACTGCACAACAATGTGAATGTACTTAATGCCACTGAACTGAGCACTTAAAAATGGTTAAGATGAGGTCAGAATGACCATCATCAAAAAATCTACAAACAGTAGATGACATGATCCTCTACATAGAAAACCCTAAAGATACCACCAGAAAATTACTAGACCTAATCAATGAATATAGTAAAGTTTCAGGATATAAAACTAATATACAGAAATCCCTTACAATACTATACACTAACAATGAGAAAACAGAAAGAGAAATTAAGGAAACAATTCCATTTACCATTGCAATGAAAAGAATAAAATACTTAGGAATAAACCTACCTAAAGAAACAAAAGACCTATATATAGAAAATTATAAAACACTGGTGAAAGAAATCAAAGATGACACAAATCGATGGAGAAATATATCACGTTCATGGATCAGAAGAATCAATATAGTGCAAATGAGTATACCACCCAAAGCAATCTATAGATTCAATGCAATACTCATCAAGTTACCAAAGGTATTTTTCACAGAACTAGAACAAATAATTTCAAAATTTGTATGGAAATACAAAAAACCTTGAATAGCCAAAACAATCTTGAGAAAGAAGAATGGAACTGGAGGAATCAACCTGCATGACTTCAGTTTCTACTACAAAGCCACAGTCATCAGAACAGTATGGTACTGGAACAAAGACAGAAATATAGATCAATGGAACAAAATAGAAAGCCCAGAGAAAATCCATGATTTAAGATAAATCATAAATCTTTGACAAAGGAGGCAAGAATATACAATGGAGAAAAGACAATCTCTTTAACAAGTGGTGCTGGGAAAACTGGTCAACCACATGTAAAAGAATGAAACTAGAACACTTTCTAACACCATACACAAAAATAAACTCAAAATGGATTAAAGATCTAAATGTAAGACCAGACACTATAAAACTCCTAGAGGAAAACATAGGCAAAACACTCTCTTACACAAATCACAGCAGGATCCTCTATGACCCACCTCCCAGAGTAATGGAAAATAAAAGCAAAAATAAGTAAGTGGGACCTAACTAAAGTTAAAATCTTTTGCACAATGAGAGAAGCTATAAGTAAGGTGAAAAGACAACCTTCAGAATGGGAGAAAATAATAGCAAATGAAGCAAATTACAAAGAATTCACCTCAAAAATATACAAGCAGCTCATGCAGCTCAATACCAGAAAAATAAACAACCCAATCAAAAAGTGGGTCAAAGAACTAAACAGACATTTCTCCAAAGAAGACCTACAGATGGCTGATAAACACATGAAAAGATGCTCAACATCGCTCATTATCAGAGAAATGCAAATCAAAACCACAATGAGGTACCATCTCACGCTGGTCAGAATGGCTGCTATCAAAAAATCTACAAACAATAAATTCTGGAGAGGGTGCAGAGAAAAGGCAACCCTCTTACACTGTTGATGAGAATACAGACTAGTACAGCCACTATGGAGAACAATGTGGAGATTCCTTAAAAAACTGGAAATAGAACTGCCATATGACCCAACAGTCCCACTGCTGGGCATACACACCAAGGAAACCAGAATTGAAAGAGACACGTGTACCCCAATGTTCACCGCAGCACTGTTTACAATAGCTAGGACATGGAAGCAACTTAGATGTCCATTGGCAGATGAATGGATAAGAAAATTGTGGTATATATACACAATCGAATATCACTCAGCTATTAAAAAGAATGCATTTAAATCAGTTCTAATGAGGTGGATGAAACTGGAGCCTATTACACAGAGTGAAGTAAGTCAGAAAGAAAAACACCAATACAGTATATTAATGCATATGTATGGAATTTAGAAAGATGGTAATAATGACCCTAGATGTGAGACAGCAAAAGAGACACAGATATAAAAAACAGATTTTGGAACCTGTGGGAGAAGGTGAGGGTGGGATGATTTGAGAGAATAACATTGAAACATGTATATTACCATATGTGAAAAAGATCACCAGTCCAAGTTTGATGCATCAAACAGGGCACTCAAAGCCGGTGCAATGGGACAACCCTGAGGGATGGGATGGGGAGGGAGGTGGGAGTGGGGTTCAGGATGGGAGACACATGTACACCCATGGCTGATTCATGTCAATGTATGGCAAAAAAACACTACAACATTGTAGAGTAGTTAGCCTCCAATTAAAATAAATTAATTGATTTTTTAAAATCTACAAACAATAAATGCTGGAGAAAGTGTTGAGGGAACCTTCTTGAACTGGATGGGAATGTAAGTTGATACAGCCAATATAGAGAACAGTACAGAAATTCCTTAAAAAACTAGGAATAAAACTGCCATATAGCCCAAAATCCCACTACTGGGCATATACCCTGAGGTAACCATAATTGAAAAAGACACATGTACCCTAATGTTCATTGCAGCACTATTTACAATAGCAAGGACATGGAGACAACCTAGATGTCCATCAACAGATGAATGGATAAAGAAGTTGCAGTAGATATAAAGGATGGACTATACTCAGCATTAAATGGAATATACTCAGCATAAAAAGGAATGCATCTGAGTCAGTTCTAATGAGGTGGATGAAGATAGAGCTTATTACACATAGTGAAGTAAGTCAAAAAGAGAAAAACAAATATCATATATTAATGCATATATATGGAATCTAGAAAGATGATACAGTCGAACCTATTTACAGGGCAGCAATGGAGATGCAGACATAGAAAACAGACTTGTGGACACAGTGGGGGATGGAAAGGGTGGGACAAATTGAGAGAGTAGCATTGAAATATACATTACCATAAGTCAAATAGATAGCTAGTGGGAATTTTCTCTATGACACAGGGAGCTCAAACCCAGTGCTCTGTGACAACCTAGAGGGGTAGGATAGGGTTAGAGGTGAGAGAGAGGTTCAAGAAGGAGGGGACATATGTATACCTATGGCTGATTCATGTTGATGTATGGCAGAAACCAACACAATATTGTAAATCAATTATTCTCCAATTAAAAATAAATTAATTAATTCTTAAAAGAAAGACATAAATTAGGCTAAAAATGGTTAAGACGGCAAATTTTGTTATGTGTATTTTACCACAGTTTTTTAAAAAGCCATTCCAAATGAGTAAAAAGTGAAATTGAACACTTCAATGGGAAAATGAATAATGGATGTAAATAATCACTTACAGACAAAGGACATGAGTGGTCATTAAGTATGAAAAACTATTCAATTTCAACAACAATCAAAGGCAGGAAAGTTTTGACCAATTAGATAACAAAGGTGAAACACTGATAATATCCAGTCATGGCTGTGAAGATTCAGACATTCTTACCAGCCATGGTGGGAGGGTAACTGGGCTTTGCTTTTTAAGAAGACAATCAGACAGTCTATCAAAGTACAAAATGGGATACCAAATGGCATAATAACAGATGTATAAAGGGATTTATCTCAGTATTGCTTGTAATTTAGAAAAACTAGGAGCCTCCTAAAGAGCCATCAAGAAACTGATGTTTTAAATTATGGTACAAGCACATAATGGACCAATAACCAGCATAGAAAGATCAAGGTTGTTCTCTCCCAATGTGAAAAGAAAAGTGAGAGTAATTGAAAAATGTCACTTCCTAGTATTATTGTATGATCCATTTTTTACTTTCCTTTCTTTATTTAAATGAAAAGATTTTAATGTATTGTTGTAAATGCAGAGAAAAGAACTCAGTGGTACCAATGGCAGTCTGGGAATGGGAAGGGAGGATTTTGCTTTGGACTTCATATACCTCTGTGATGCTTGCTTGAGTTTTCTAGGAGCATTTTCTAATTTTGTGGTGAAAGAAACAAATATGGGGAAATGTGGAAGAAATCAAAGTATTTTAGGAGCCCAGACACAGGAATGACTAACAGCTTGGGGAAAGTGTCACAGTGGAGATGATGGCTGACAAGGTGCTGTGAGGTGGATAGGAACGTGTTAAAAGGAGAAGGTGATGAAAGACACTCCCAGGATGAGGGTGTGGACACCTGGGAGACTAGGGGGAGTGGGCCAGGGAGCTGGCCAGGTGAGAAAAGACACTGGATTGATTAAAGCAACTACCCTAAATTACAAGTGAAATGTTGACTTAAAAGACTACAGTTGGCCCTTCGTATCTGAGGGTTCCGCATCCTCAGATTCAACCAACTGCGAATTGTGTACTGTGTTTATTTTCCTAGTTTGGCTGAATCTCAGATGCAGAACCAGGATGCACAAGGCGACTATAAGACTTGAGCATCCATGGCTTTTGGTTCCAGAGTGGTATTCCCCACAGATACTGAGGGCTGACTGTACCTTCAGTCACCCAAAAGTATTTATTGAGCACCTACTATGTGTTCTGGATACAACAATAAATAAAACCCATATGAACCCTCTCTTTCAAGCTGCTCTCAATCTAATGGGAGAAGACATCAAACACATTTAAATAAAATAATAAAATAAAAATACTTTGCAAGGGCTTTGAAGAAAATGTCAACAGTACTAAAATGGTGACTATGAGGAGGCTGGGTCTAGGCAGACCCTTTGGAGGCAGGTATGTTTAATCTGAATCCTGAAGGGTGAGAGCACTCACTTAATAAAGGGGCTGGGGTAGGGAGGGGCCAAGGCCTTTTAGGCAGAGAACAGCATGTACAACACTAAGCAGAGAAAACGTTTATTTGAAAATGGAAGATAAGTCAGTGTGACTATTTTTTCAAAATAACAGAGTTCACTGAGCTCTGAACTGAGCTCACTGAACACCTGGAAATACCTGTGAACTTATCAGCTTTTTGTATTAAGTGGCACTTAAAATTCTTATTAATACTGAGTTTTGTACTATAAGTTCCCCCCCTAATTTAATTTGATTAATTAATTTATTTTTGGCTGCACTGGGTCTTCATTGCTGCACTCAGGCTTTCTCGAGTTGTGGTAAGCAAGGGCTACTGCTCCTTGTGGTGCTCAGGCTTCTCATTGGAATGGCTTCTCTTGTTGCAGAGTATGGGTTCTAGGCATACAGGCACAGTAGTTGTGGCACACAGGCTTAGTTACCCCTTGACATGTGAGATCTTCCCAGACCAGGAATCGACCCCATGTCCCTTGTATTGGAAGGCAGATTCTTAACCACTGGACCACCAGGGAAGTCCCTGTAACCTTTATTCACATATCAATAGGAATTTCTACATTTGTGGTGTGTGTGTGAGACAAAGAGAGATAGAGAGAAAGAAAGGGTGGGAAGTTGGGAGTATAAGTATGCTATCTGTCTCTATTTTAAGCAATTAAACACAGAAATCAGTGCTCTCTGAAACCATTACTCTTTGAAATTGATTACCATAAGTTTCATTATGCAAGCCAATTGTTACTGAAAGTCAGATTGAAATTGCAAAAAGCTTCAAGGAAAGCAAGCATGGAGCTGGGGTACAGCATTTTTAAACTACTGGCTATTATCTGAATAGCAAAGAGTATAATAATTGATATGCAAAACTCTCTTTCATTCAATTAAACATTGTTGATTTTTAAGAGTCTCAGATGGAGCAAACACAGTGCCTGTCCTCAGGGAGCTCACAGACAAGTGGGAACCACTGACCCATGGGACAATCCCACACAGATAGTAACTGTTAGGAGACAGCCTGCCTGTGGTGCAATGGAAACACACATCAGGGGGTAAAGCACTCAGTGAGGGGTAGGACTAGGAGCCCTCCAGCAACAAGAGGTGATGTCGGGGGCTGGGCAGAGGTAGGGGAATCTCATTCCACATAGAAGGAGCAGTGTGAATAAAGAAAGCAGAGCTGAGAGTACACAGTGTTTTTAGGAAATAACTAGCAGGCAGTTGTGGTGAGAAGGTCAGGGAGTGGCTGGTGATGAAGCTGAAATTTAGGCAGAGAATCAAGGAATGAAGGGCCTTGA
Source organism: Dama dama (assembly GCF_033118175.1). Lineage (NCBI taxonomy): Eukaryota > Metazoa > Chordata > Mammalia > Artiodactyla > Cervidae > Dama > Dama dama. The sequence goes on along the minus strand of NC_083681.1, from coordinate 39,775,390 downwards.
ATGGCCTACGAAGAACTTTAGAATTCCTCCTGTAGGTGGAGGGGAGGGGGTGGGAGACCTCAAGGGTTTTTAGGAGGACAGAAGTGATCAGAGCAGTGTTTAGATATCACTCCGACTGTGTGGAGGACAGACACCCCACCCTCACCCCAGCCTGACCTCTGTACCCCCATGGTTTTAACAGGGGATGGAGAAAAGCATCGGCCAGTCCTAGCTCTTCCTCCCTGGGAGGGCAAACCACGCACCCCCACCCAGGCATTTTCCCTGGGATGGCAGGAACCAAGCAGGTGGGGCAGCATCCTCAGGAGGACCAGTGCACACCGCTACACCCCCGCAGGGGAGATGCCTGTAGGCTCTTGACTGGCTCAGGCAGAGCTGAGATCTGGCTTTGGACTGCTTCCTAGAGGGAGCGGAAAGGAAGCTCATCCTTTATGTGCCCAAGAGACAGTCCAGCATGATGCTGGTTATTTCCTAAGCGGAGCTTTCTCGATGACTCTATATTTCAATTTGGGAAAGCCTTTGTCATTTAGGAGTTATTTTTCTGGCTGCAGATCAACAATGGCAAATATGGATACTGGGAACAGGCCCAGAGTCCCAAAATGATTAATATCCTGTGCTGTGAGATGTCAAAACACATTGATAGCCAAAGCTTTTGGAGAGCCAGCAGTGCAGTGCAGTGGCAGTCAGCCCCTGGAGTCATTTAGGGGGAAAGATGCTATAATTCCATGATACTGAGTCAATGAAATTGAAAAAAGGATCCAAAAACAAACCTCCGGGTAGATGTTCATTTTCAGGAAATGCTCTGAGTTGGTTCGCCAAGGTCTGGTTGGCCACAGATTATCCAGGGAAGCTCAGGCGTTCTAGGCTGACTGTCCTCTTGCTCTAGACTCAGTCACTTGCTTTGGTCAGTTGCAGTCCTGCCCCTCCAGACTGTCACATATCAATTGCTCTGTTTATCTTATTGTCGGCCTGTTTTGGAAACACTCTCCTAGACTCCTGTGTGACTCATAGGTTAAGGAGCATGAGTAATTCTTCTGGAACTCACTTGGAACAGGAGGGAACCCTTCCCATTTGATTTCCGGTCCTAAAAAAAGACAAGATAGTTCACACAGGATGCTAATTACTTTTCCTCTTCAACAATTAGTATGGCCTACCCCTGCTTGGAAAACCACTTTTTATTCCGTAGGTTTTAGAAATGTGAACACCTCCAGGCTTTTACTGGAATTATAAATGACACCAGAATATCATTTTGTTGTGACTAATTTTCCTGCTGAAGTTGTAGTTGTTGTTACAAAGGAAACCTAAATGATCTATTTTAACGAGACGTGAAAATGTGGAGAAGTAAACAACGTGATTTCACCGCTGAATTCTTGTTGGGTTTTGGTGTAGGGAATCGCTCATTGTCTTCTTCTGCTGTTTTTGGCCTGTCCTTCTAAGCAGTGATGTAAACTCACTGAAGTTCTTTCACCCCAAACGGGTGTGGTTCCTTCTGGAACCAGAACAGTTTGGCGTCCACTTCCTACAGCAGAGATGGTAAGAAAGTGGCTCTATGTCCCTTGGTTTCTAAACCAGCTTGAGAGAGAAAGAACCACTTCCGGGGACCTGGGAATTGTATTGGAGAGCTTCTCAGCATTGCCACCATAAAGAATTAGCACTGCTAGGGGCAAAACCTTGGTGATAGATCCACCTCATACCTTAGGGGCTGGATTATAGGGAACCCTAACTTTGTATTTTGTATAGTTTTGTACAATTTGAATTTTCTACAGTGAGTATGGAAAACAGTAAGGAACAAACAAAGACTGACCATGTTTATTTGGAAATGGTCTCTTTATTCTTTTTTGCCTTAGCAGCTGTGTGACTTTGGGAAAATTAATTAACCTCTCTGTCCTTACCTGTGAAATGAAGATAATCATATACTCCTTATAGCACTTTGGAACATTAAAACATGTGTGTAAGTATTCATATCACAGGCACATGGTAACATTCAATAAGCTTTTCAATTATTGTTGCTGATGTGGCCTATTACCAATGCCCAAGAACCTCTCTCTCTGAAGCATAGCTATTGAGTGGTGCAGAACATAACTCTCATCCTTTTAATGGAAAGGAGAGTATCAGTCCTAATTAGATGGCATTCTATCGGGAAGACACTGAAAGATAAAAGTCAGTTCCCAGGTTTCTGTATTTCTCCAACTCTTTCCTCCAGAGAGCAGCTCAAAAGACTGCAGCCCATTCCACACTTCCTCCAAGTGTAAGTTAGATTAGGCCACTTGGCTTGTGAATCTCTCTGAAGGCTCTCTTTGGATGAAGTCATACTCCTTCTTATTCTCTTGCTCCCCCATGACCTGCCCCCACCCACGTCTGTCCTAGCTCCTCCACTCTCCCACCAGTTCATTAAGCTCTGGCTCCCAACAGGGCCTTGCATCAGCAGTGGCCTCACCCCATCCTCCCATGTTCACTGTTCCTCGAGGTCTCAGCTTAAATGAAAGAGACTCTTCCTGGACACCCTTTCCCTTATTCTCTACCTAGCCCCTGTGTATTTATTTCATTTTACATATCACAAACTACAGTGTTTATCTTCTTGCTTGTTGGTTTTTTCTCTTTTCTGGAATGTAGGCTCCAGGAAGGCAAAGACAATGCTTGGGTTGGCACATTGTGAGTACTTGATAGATATTTGTGGAAAGAGGTATTGGAGAGAAAGGGAAGGAGGGAAGAAAGGGAGAAGTAGGAAGGAATAGAGATGGAGACGAAACCATAAAGGAAGGGAAAAGCTAAGCACTCAAATGGGTAAGTTTTAAAAGCCTGATGACTGGGAGAATGTGGTGCCTATGGCAAAAACAGTAATAGTTTGGGAGAGAGATAAAAGTTGGAGGATAAATTGACAAGTTCAGGGTTAGGGTCAAATATGGTGCATTTAAAGTGAAGGCAGGATACCTCAGTGAAACATCCAGCAGGTAGACGGATGCTGTAGTGAGACTCAGGGCCAGGGCTGGAGTCGCCAGTTGGAGAGTCATGAAAATATCAGCAAATCTCACAGAATAGAAGGAATCTTTGAAGGGTAGGGAAGGAAGAAAAAAAGAGACGCCACTTCTGGGAACCCAAATCTTTGGGTTCCAGGGGTAATATGATTGCAAGACCAACATGTAAAGGAATTCATGAAAAGCAGCATCAGGAGTGGCGCCAGAAGCCTAATTTGACCCAGCCTGGGAAATCTCAGCCAGCCCAGATGTGGACAAATCAGCAAATTGATGTCTTCAGGGTGTGACGTCAGGGCCAAGAGTGAGAAGGAGGTTTCTGAAGAAGAGACCAACTACAATATAACATGCCTAAGAACACACTGCTGATAGGGAAAGACTCTGCTTATCTCTGTGGCTTGAACAATGTGGAGGTGATGGTGATGATGACCAGCAATATTGTGGTTATTGAAGTTTGTCTTTCCCTTCGGGGCTTTCTGTTTCCATTTGTCCCCTCACAGGTTGCTAGCGGTCGTTAGAGGTGCCACAGAGAGAACACAGGGTAAGGTCTCTGGAACAATAGGATGCTGGGCTTGTGTCACCACCAGCATCTGTGACTCTGGGAACAGTTCCTCTCTGAGCCACAGCTTTTTCATCTTGTGGGTGAGGATGACACATGCCTCCCAGGGTTGTTGTGAAGATATTAGAGAGCAGCTGAAAAAGTCCCTCCCTGGGCAGATATTAATTCTCTTTCTTTCCCAAGGCCTCTCACTTTCTGCCCTTGCACATTCTGATCAGACATTGAGATTGTGGTACAATTAAGTTAGCTCTTCTAAGGATATTGGGAGTTGTGGGATTCATTTTTAAATTATTCATCTGTTCTTTCCACAAACATTTATTGAATACCTACTATGTGTCCAGCGCTGGCCTGAGTGATGGATATACAAGGGTGAACAAAACAGAGGCACTACACTTCAGAGTTTGTTAGGGAAATCAGCTTTACTGCGCTAAAGTACATACACAGAGGAGAAGACATGTAAAACTGCAGCATCTATGAGAATCACCTGGAGGCCTCGTTAAACCATTGATGGCAGGAGAGCTTGGGGGAGAATGGAGATATGGATATGGATGGCTGAGTCACTGCTGTGCATCTGAAACAATCTAAACATTGTTAATCGGCTATACTCCAATATAAAATAAAAAGTTAGAGAAAAACCCTGTTGGACTCTACTTGCAGAGGTTCTGATTCCATAAACCTGGAGTGGAGTCTAGGAATCTACATTTCAATCAAGTTCCCAGGGGATGCTGCTGCTGCTGGTGGTGCAACAAGCACTCTTTGAGAACCGTTGGAATAAAATATTAGAGAGAACAAAAACAGAGGATTAATAGAGCATTAAGCCAGAAGAACTGGATACCTCTTATCTCTAAATATGTTAGTCTCCTTGATGAACAAGCTGGCTAGTAGTCCAGGTAAGTGCACACATTCCAGAAGAATCTGAAAGCAGGGAAAACACAGCTCCCAGCTGTTGGAGCCAAGCTGCCTTGGACCCCAATCCACCTCTTCTCTGCCCACAAACCTCTCCGTGTCCTTCAAGTCGATCTTCAAATCAAGGCAAAGCTTTCTCATTTCCCCAGGCAGATTTTGGCCACTCCTCACTCTCAAAGCACTTAATACATCTTTCTATTATGATAACTGTCTTATAGGACTATGAATTTTTTATTGACCCATATTCCTTACAAGACCATAAATTCCTAGATAGGTGGGACTGTGTCTTATTTTGGTATCTCACTTACCACTTAAATATTTATTGTCTGTCTACGGCCACACCACCCTGAACGCGCCCAATCTCGTCTGATCTCAGAAATATTTATTGTCTGCCAGACCAACTGGATGAATGGATATGTTTAAAAGAGTTATTAAAATGTATGTGGTGCCAGGAAAAAAAAACTATCACAATTGATATTGTGTGTAGATACTGAGAACTGGGAGCAGGTACTTTCATGTCTCACAGAGATGGGTTCAGATCTTTGCTCCATCATTAGCCACATCATCTGGGATAAATCGATCATTCTGAGCCTCTGTTTTAACATTGGTAAAATAAGGGCAATAATGTTAGCATGTGAGGATTAAGTGAAATAACATGCCTAAAATGTTGAGCATGGTGTTTGCACATAGAAAATAGTAAATAAAATAAAATTCAGTATTTGATAAAATAAAGCAAAAAGAACAATTGAAAAACGAAACTTGATTGATCTGGGTAAAACTATCACTGTCAATTAAAGTCATTGACAATATTTGCTTAAAATCTCTATTTATGCCCAATTACTAAGCAGCAAAATACTGTTTTACTTATAACTTAATGTATGTCAAATTAACTGTGATAATTATTTTTCCAATATTAAACTCTGTCTATTTGTGTTAACTCTCAAGTCCAGGAGACTGAAGACTAAGGAAAACCATTTGAGAAGTCAAGTTAGGAGACGCAGCTTTGATCCCTGGGTTGGGAAAATCCCCTAGAGAAGAAAATGGCTACCCACTCCAGTACTCTTGCCTGGAAAATTCCATGGACAGAGGAGCCTGGCAGGCTATAGTGCATAGGGTCGACAAAGAGTCAGACGTGACTAAGCATGTACACATGATATATCTACCAGATTCAAAATGATTTTAACACAAAGTACCAGGCATTCTAAATCTAAAGTCCTACAATTTTTTCCTCTACGTTCTGTGAATCAAATGTTCAAATATACACATAACTCATTTTAGTATTTCCTTCCAAGGACATTTTCTTTACCAATGGATTCCCAAGCCTATTCTTTCAAATAGGTTGTTGCTGCTTTAAAGGATAAATATTTAAAAATGGGCTGCACCTTCTGAGAAGAACACTGTCCAATAAATCAGGTTCCGCATACCAAGGCAGGAGAGAGCAAGCAGGACTCTCATTGGCTGAGCTGGTCTCAAAAACAATAATGCACAGGAAACAGATGACAGCAAATTTCAAAGCACAGCAAAAGCCTCATAAATGCTGAACATGGAAGTCACACTTCAGCTTAAAATTTGCTGAAATAGAAATAAAAACATACATGAGGCCCTTTGGGTCTTCATGTGTACAAGGAAATATGAATGATGGGGTTCTATGACAGTCAGTTTTGACTCCTTTTTTCCAGGGAGCTTTTATCTTAGGATTCATTCTCCAGGCAAGCTCATCTACTGTACTCACCTCAGTGTGTTTGAATGTGCACCAAGGACTTTTTTGCAAACAGAAACTTGGAGAGGGAAGCTTAAAAAGAGAGAGAACTTTTTGCTTTGCAGTTAATGGCCTCTTGTTGCTTTGCTTTGCAAAGAATAAGCAATCTAGAAGCATAATATAACTAATCAAGAAAAAAAAGTACTACTTATATATTTTTTTGTTTTTCTATTCATTGTTTTGTTTTAGAGAAAATGTATTTTTCTAGTGCAACCAACTTGATAGACCCTTTGTAGACTAAGAAACAAAATGGAATGTTTGTTTACCTTTTCAAATAACTGTGTGTGGCACCTAATATTTTAGCATCTTATTTTCTAATCTCAATTAATCCATAATTTTCAGATGTAATGAACTGCAGGTAATCAATGATAAGGTGAGCTTTTGGAAGTCTGAAATCATTTTCTAATGGGGAAAAAATTCTTTGCAATGGCTAGATGTTCACCCTAGTCCACACAAATCTAGTTAAGCCAGATATACTTCAAAGGACAGTAGGAATAAAAAGCACTGTGAAAGTGAAGTGTTAGTCACTCAGTTGTGTCCAACTCTTTGTGACCCTACGGACTACAGCCTGCCAGGCTTCTCTGTCCACAGACTTCTCCAGGCAAGAATACTGGAGTGGGTTGCCGTGCCCTTCTCCAGGAGATCTTCCCTGACCTAGGGATCAAACCCAGGTCTCCTACATTGCAGGCAGATTCTTTAGTGTCTGAGCCACCAGGGAAGCCCAAAAGGTACTCAGGTAGTGCAATTTAAGGGATGGAAAGAACACAGACATTGGAACCAAAGAGGCTTGAGCCCGGGTTAAATCCTAGGTCAGCTGCTTACCGGTTTTGCAATGCTGGGCAAGTAACTTCACATTTCCTGGCCTCAGCGGCCTCACCCATAAAATGAGGATAAGGCTCAGATTCCTGGGTTGCTGCTGTGAGGACAGCACATGGATTGGGAGCAGAGATTCTCAAGCCAAATACCAGTTTTGCATTCTGGCTCTGCCATTTACCTGCTAGGAACCTAGGACTTAATTCTCCATGCATCAATTTCCTGACTTTATAAAATGAGAAAAAAGGGACTTCCCTGTTGGCCCAGTGGTTAGGAATTTGCAATGCAAGGGATGCAGGTTCCTATCTATGTTTGGGAAGTAATATCCCACATGCCTGCATGCCTCTACTGGAGCCCAGGTGCCACAACTAGAGAGCCCGTGTGCAACAAGTAGAAAATCCCTGTACCACAAGAAAAAATCCTGCATGATGCATTGAAGATCTGACACAGCCAAATAAATAAATTTTTTAAAATGAGGATAAAACAGAAACACCTCTAGCATTGTTTTGTGGAATGTGTTGGGCTGAGTCACTATACAGAAAGTGTTTAGAATAACACTTGGCATGTGATACCCACCATGGAAGTGTTATTATTATTATGTGTGTCTGCCTCTTAAATAATCAAAATAAATCATCTCAAGCTAAGGAAAAAAAGCTATAGGTAGATAATAGGATTACTTTCCTAAGAAACTATTTGATTTATGGTAATTTATCACTATGTATGGAAAGAAAATTTCATCCCCCAGAATGTGCAAATGGAGAAAGGAGGATTGTGTCTAGCCAAAAACCACAATTTCACTTGGTTTAAAAAGAATGTCAAGTGTTACCTATTCTTCACCAGAAGGGAAACAAGCAACAAGTCTCTGCAGTCAGACTTGGAAAGTATTGTTTTGAGAAAATGGAAAGGAGATCTCAGACATGCTCGGGCAAGATTATCATTCCACTGCCTTTTAATTACAATTATTATACTAAAAATAGTGGCATTGTATTTCATTCATTCATCATTGTACAATAGCCCCATTTGTAGAATATGAAAATATGTGATGCCTTGCAAACGAAGACAGCTGGATGCCTAAAACCTGGTCTGAGGCATTAAGTAGACTGAAAGTCTTAACATATTCTTTTTTTCTAGTATAGCAAAATTGTTGTTTATTAGATATATCCCTAGTCCCTAGGACTAGGCAGGAGTGGTGGTGGGAATGTGGTTTTAAAAGGTAGGTTGCCTCTTTACCCCATGGGGGCCTGGTGTGCAATGGCTGCAGACAGTAATGTAGTGTGTATGCAATAGTGTAATGCAAGCAGTCTATTGCTTGTATGAGTTGCCCGAAGGGACCTTGGAGACAGCCCTTTCCAGTGGATATTCATGTCTGGCATGCTGTCCCTAGTCTAGGCTTCAGACAGATATGCGCAGTACATTTGGAAAGCCCCAGGGCATAGTGGCCAGGGTCCACATTGGCAGAGTCGTAATGTCCATTGGCACCAAGCTGCAGAACAAGGAGCAGGTGACTGAGGCCCTATGCAGGCCAAGTTCAAGTTCCCTGGCTGCCAGAAGATCCACATTTCCAAGAAGTAGGGTTTTACTAAGTTTAACGTGGATGAATTTGAAAACTCGGGGGCAGAAAAGTAGCTTATGCCGGACGGAGAGCTGTAGGGTCAAATACATCCCCGGTTGTGTCCTGCATTCATAAAACCTTGACGCTGTCCCCTGCTTATTCCCACCCACCAATGAATACTACTTTCCTGCCTAAAGTAAAATAAAAGTCTACTTTTTCTTACATTAGAGCTGTATGGGAGGAAGACGTTGAAGTTTTGATTGTAATAATGAATTTCCATTTGGTAGGTGGAAAGAAAAAAAAGGGAGGAGGTTGCCAACTATTTAAGCTTCACCTACTTGGAAAGGTTAACTCATAAACACTGTAATGAACCAGGATTTGAGGCCAACCATCCAAGGTGCCAATATGGCATCCCGTGATGGGAGAAGAGGATAGAGGAGTAAAAGAGGTAGGGATCATATGCAAACACCTAGCAATCTAATCACCCAGTCACCTTCATTTCCCCAAACCTGCTGTTCCCAAGAAGTAGGAAGTCACTGAGAAAAAAATATACTTCCCTCATTCAGGTCCACACTGGGACCCTCAGTTAAGGCAATGACGTGGTGTGGGATACGGGTTCTGGTATTATACTGCGGTGGTTCCTTAGCTCTGAATGTTCTTGGGCAGCAAAGTGTCTTCCCCAGAAGCAGGGCTTTAAGTTGGAGAATATTTGAAAATAAAACAACACTAAGCACTACTAATACACTGTTTAAGTTGGTTTGAATTCATCTTGGAACTGGAAATTCACAATGTGGCTCTTGGTATTTCTCAGTTAATTTATTGAGACAAAAAGGGGTTTCAAGGCCAAAGAGCAGAGCACCTTGGAATTTTCCAGGGATCCCAGCCCAGTACGGCAAGTTATCTCAAAGGCTGTCCAATTGGAAAGTGGATAACTGGTGACTTTAAGGAGACAAAACCAGAGTAACATGAAGTGGCGCCAGAGAACACATAAAGTGTTCTGGGGCACTTGGCTCTCCTAGTTTCCTATTAAAATTATTTTGATTATTATAAACAACTTTGCAGAAAATTTACCCATAACCTCTTCAATAAAATTAGGTTTATCTCTATGAATATTTACAACTTTGTCCATATGTACACATATCTTTACTAACTTTTATTCACTCTGATATGATGGGGTTTTATTTTGGATGTGGCATTATTTTATATTTTTCTTTGGCTTTTTCTGTACAGTTGTGGTCTAATATTTCATTTAACATGTTAAGAGATGGCATAATATCATAACCAGTTGATAAAACAAATTATTTTTTTCAAAGGTGAATCAAACTTCTTACTCCTTATTGTCAGACTCTCTGACCATAAAAACTCCAAAGCAAACCAAAAAAAAAAAAAAAAACCTGTTTCTACTATAGCTTTTGGAAAAGCTTGTTTGTTTCTATTTATACCCAATGAAATACTTTATGAGAACATATCGTCAACTCACTCTTAGGTAATATACCATAAAAATTTGATAGTGGCACATCTAAAAATGACATATAATAGGAACAATGCAAATAATTAAAGGGAAAATTAAAGATAATTTATTTGTTTCTAATGCAGTGGATTTTGCTGAAGTCTGATATAACCACGCTTAAGGCCAAAACGGCCCGATTGAGTTCTGGAATCTCTTTCATTCATTCACTCATTCAACTGATATTTACACACCTAATATATGCTAGAGTATTTTAAGTGTGGGAGCCACAGCAGTAAAAATACCCCTTATCTCACATATCATTGAGGGTAACATGCAATATATAAATGAATACATAACAAAACGTCAGATAGTAAAAAATATTTGAAGAAAAGCCAAGAAGGGAAGAGGCCTGGAGAGTGATGAGGTTGGGAGAAATGAGGAGGGTGGCTGGGGAGTTTTTGGATGAGGGAGGAATTAAAGGGAACAATTGAATCCTACATGTTTCTGTGGGAGGAGGTGTTGTATATCCATGGAGGAAGAGCAGTACACTTTCACATCTCTTCCTTGTTTTTTATTTACTCATCCAAACAATATTTGATTTTGTGAAGGTACTATTTTGACAGCTGTGGGAGATAGGAGAGAATATAGAGGTGTGGTATCTGCCTCACAGAATTTATGGGAAGACAAGACATCACAAGTGTAATAATGTTTTGAGAAAGGAAGCACAGGGTGCTTTTTATGCCTTGGAGGTCAGAGAAGGCTTCCCCGAGAAAGTGACCTTCAAACTGGAGCAGCAGGTGTGAGCCAACTTAGCATGGACAGAGGCAATGAGAGTGAGGGAAATTTACAAGCAGAGGAGTCAGTGTACAACCTTGTTTTGCTGATAACTTTCAACTTTTGTCTCCTATCCAATCTCTCAAAGTCTAAGAAATAACATCATCTGACCATATTTCCTTGCCTCCCTCTGGCAGATGTACAAATGCACAAAGAAACGATTTGGCAGCAGATAAAGAAAAAGACTCAGCATGGGGGCAAAAATAATAATACAACTGAAACTAAATGACTCTATTGATATTCAAGATTTGAATATCTTTATTTACAGTAAGTTTTATTGTCAATCAATCCTTTTGATAGCTGGAGTGCCCTTTGAAACACAGGACTGGGGTAATAAATTTTCCAAAGACCACTTATCAAGCTATAATCATTTCCTGTTTTGTTTTAATCGGACTGTATATAAATTTTCTTGTATCTTTAGCATAAGATTTATGACAGAGAGAGAAATAGTCACAGGAGGGGAAAAAAAAACCCCAAAACCTGACAAGAAAATAAATCTGGTATTCATTGCGTATACCAACTGATTCTTTGAACCCCATGGGGGTAATGATGTAGGGTAGGGAAGCTATGGGCCCATTCCATAAACCTATACTCTACAAAAACTATTAATAATAGAAGAAATTGGAGACAATGTGAGGGTTGTGTTTGTTGGTGTATGGTGACTCCATACAATGAAATAGCCTGTTTTGGGAAATAGATGGGGAAACAGTGGAAACAGTGTCAGACTTTATTTTTCTGGGCTCCAAAATCACTGCAGATGGTGATTGCAGCCATGAAATTAAAAGACGCTTACTCCTTGGAAGGAAAGTTATGACCAACCTAGATAGCATATTAAAAAGCAGAGACATTACTTTGCCAACAAAGGTCCGTCTGGTCAAGGATATGGTTTTTCCAGAGGTCACGTATGGCTGTGAGAGTTGGACTGTGAAGAAAGCTGAGTGCCGAAGAATTGATGCTTTTGAACTGTGGTGTTGGAGAAGACTCTTGAGAGTCCCTTGGACTGCAAGGAGATCCAACCAGTCCATCCTAGAGGAGACCAGTCCTGGGTGTTCATTGGAAGGACTGATGCTGAAGCTGAAAATTCCAATACTTTGGCCACCTGATGCGAAGAGTTGACTCATTGGAAAAGACCCTGATGCTGGGAGGGATTGGGGGCAGGAGGAGAAGGGGATGACAGAGGATGAGATGGCTGGATGGCATCACTGACTCGATGGACTTGAGTTTGAGTAAACTCCGGGAGTTGGTGATGGACAGGGAGGCCTGGCGTGCTGCGATTCATGGGGTCTCAAAGAGTCGGACACGACTGAGGGACTGAACTGACTGACTGACTGATTAGGTGTCATGTTGTAGAATAAGGCTTAATGACATGGGTGAATGTTCACAATAGATTCCTTTTATTTTTTAATGTTTTTGGCCACACCATGAGGCTTGTGGGATCTTAGATCCCTGACCAGGGATGGAAACAGCGTCCCCTACATTGGAAGTGCGAGTCTTAACCACTGGACCACCAGGGAAGTCCCACAGCAGGTTAATTTTAAAAAGAAGGATACCAAACAAAATTTCAGTGTGATAAAAGTTAGATTATAATATAACATAGTTACAAAGAAAAGTCGACAAGGAAAATACATCAATATTTTAATGGGGGTTATATATGCTTAATGAGATTATACATTATTTTCCTCTTTATGTTTATGAATTTTTTGTCACAAAAATCTATTAGTTTTATAATCAGGGGGAGAAAAGCAATGGATATTCTTTTTCTTTGTTCTTGTTCCTTTCTTTGTTTTTAATTGCAAAGAGAAAGGAAAGATTTGAGTAGCAATCATTCTTTTAATGCACACACATCTGTGTGCAAAATGGAAGTTTTCCTTAAGCAGGTTTAGAATCAGTAGCTTTTCTATGAATGGAGTAAAGGACCCAGAGTTACTGCAGAGTATCCGAACAGGCTTTGTTGCCTGGGATAGTGCTTGGTGATTAATCTTTTTTCCACATTTTTTAAACTGAAGTATAGTTGATTTACAATGTTGTGCCAACCTCCACTGTATAGCAAAGTGACTCAGTTATACACATACATACATTCTAAGGAGATCATTGACTTTTAAAGAAACACAAAGAGAGGGAGAGCCAAAAAAAATGACAATTTTATAAGCAATAATGCTTTAAAAAGAGTATTTTTTCTATTACAAATGACAGGTTTAAATAATACCTCCAGAAGTATCACTTATGTCTCACTATCCTAACTTCTGACCTTTTAACTGGAATATGCATGGTGCATTATTTATTTATTTACTTTTGGTTGCCCAGAGTATTGTTGCTTTGTTTGGGCTTTCTATGCTGCTGCTGCTGCTGCTGCTGCTAAGTCACTTCAGTCGTGTCCGATTCTGTGCAACCCCATAGACGGCAGCCCACCAGGCTCCCCCGTCCCTGGGATTCTCCAGGCAAGAACACTGGAGTGGGTTGCCATTTCCTTCTCCAATGCATGAAAGTGAAAAGTGAGAGTGAAGTAGCTCAGTCGTGTCCGACTCTTAGCGACCCCATGGACTGCAGCCCACCAGGCTCCTCAGTCCATGGGATTTTCCAGGCAAGAGTACTGGAGTGGGGTGCCATTGCCTTCTCCGCAGGCTTGCTCTAGTTTCCAGCAAACAGGGGCTACTGTCTAATTGCAGTACACGGGCTTCTCATTGCCGTGGCTGCTCTTGTTGAGGAACACAGGCTCTAGGCACCCGGGTTTCAGTGATTCCAGCATGCAGACTCAGTAGATGTAACCCGTGGGCTCTAAAATGCAAGCTCAGTAGTTGTGGTGCATGGGCTTAGTTGATCCTCAGCCTGTGGAAGCTTCCCAAGCCAGGGATCGAACCCATGTCACCTGCATTGGCAGACAGATTCTTATCCACTGCTCCGCCAGGGAAATCCTGATGCATTCTTAATAGTGTGTTCTTGGCTTGTTTGCTGGTTGTCCCATTTCTTTTGCTCATGATGTGGGTGGGTGTGTGTGTGGGTCTATAGGTGTGCACATACATTTATATAATCAGCCTTTATTTTTATGATCTCTGAATTTTGTGTAAAGCTTAGAAAGGCCTTTCAAGTTTATAAAAATTTTACTCACATTTTCTTCTAATTGTTTTTTAATAGATTGCACTTCTTACATTCAAATCCTAAATAATGGCTGGTTTTATTTTGTTGTAAAGATTAGGGTAGAGAACAAGCTTTATGTGTTTCAACATGGCTAGCTAGTTGTTTTAATAGCATTTATTGAAAAAAATCCATCTTTTTTTCCTGATAATTTAAAAGTCACCTTTATATTATACTCAGTTTTCACGTCCATTGGGTCTATTTCTGGATGCCTTTTCATTCACTTATTGGTTTGTTTCTAAACCAATTCCATACTCTAATTGTCACACTTTTGTAGTGTGCTTTGATAATGTGTTAGGTCAAATTCCTCCCAACGTATCCCCTTTTCTTTCTCAAAAGCATATTGTAATTTTGTTTAAGTTAAGGCTTGGCTTAACACTTCACTTTGCTTTACTAACTAGAAACTTTCTTTTTCTTTTTTTAAATTTGAAGCATGAACTTTAGCGATGCTCACTCTAGCAAAGCAGGGCAAAAGCTTTGCCAGTTTTATGAAGACAGTGTCTATTTGTTCTTCAGGGCTTCTGTTGGAGAAGCAATGTGGTTACTGGTGCTTTAGCTCCCTCTAGCAAACACCCCTCAGCCAAATGGAAAAGCCCCTTTGACATCTGATCACCAACATCTCTGAAATCTTGGCCATGTCTGCAAACAAGATCTAATCTAAAGCCTAATTACATGGTCTAGGATACATTCCAAATAAGGTATTACTGCTTTCCCATTCTGAGCTGCTGCTGCTGCTAAGTCGCTTCAGTCGTGTCTGACTCTCTGCAACCCCACAGACAGCAGCCCACCAGGCTCCTCTGTCCCTGGGGTTCTCCGGGCAAGAATACTGGAGTGGGTTGCCATTTCCTTCTCTAATTCTGAGCTGCTAGGACTATCTTATTAAAAAAAGAGTCAAGGAAGGTCATTAAAGAAAATTAGCTGAAAGTGTTATAAACACTGGTTAACTCATCAATGCCTGATCATTTCAAGTTCCCATTTTTGTACACCCAGATATGTTTTCTTGCCTAGAGAATCCCTGGGATGGGGGAGCCTGGTGGGTTGCCATCTATGGGGTTGCACAGAGTCGGACATGACTGAAGCGACTTAGCAGCAGCAGCAGATGTGTCCACCTCAGTTTAAAAAAATCAAAGTGCACCTACACATATCATCATAAACCACTCTCAACTGGATCAGCTGCTGTGATAGATGATTCTTTTCCTAATTTCCCCTTAAATGACAAATGTCTTCAAAAAGTGATCTGTACTCACTGGTGACACGTTGTCTTCACTGATTTTTTCTATGCTGGATTTTCCCAATATCCTACATTGATCTGGCTCTAGAAGCAGTTTCACGAAAACAGCTTTTTTTACAGTCAAATTTCTTTGTTGTAACAAAACCTTTTGCTCAAGTGTAAGTTCCCCTTATATTGTTTCTATACCTGTTGAGATTTTCTTCCAGTTTTTCAAATCCAGCTTTTCACTTTCTTGCTTCTCCTTGTTTTTCTCTTATTACTCTGTATTTTCTCCTGTTCTGATTCTTCTTTCACTTCAGTAGGCATCTTTGGGGACTGTTGCTCAGCCCATGCCCCACTTTGACAATCTCTCCTGTTTCTTTCTCTCTCTCTCTCAGGGATTGAGAGCATCCATAAAGAACCATGTACAAATGGGGTGGAGTAAAGAGCTACAGCAAAAGAGAATCATCAAGCAGATAGAGAAAAGACAAGTCCAGAGGCCACACGACCCCAGAGGAGAAAATGGGAACTGCTTCATGCCTAACTGCTACATCCCAGTTCTAATTTTCTATAAGGATATGCTTCTGTGCTTCTTACTCTAGGATTCTATGAGCTACCACTGTCTCCTCCAGAGAAATTTCCCTCTTTGGACTAAGTTAGTTGAAAGGTTTCTGTTTCTTACATTCCCTAAGTCTGAGATGACATCCCCATCTCTAAGCCATACTCCTGTGCACTCTCCTTTCTTCTACATGAAACCCTAATCATTTGGAAATAAAAAAAAAATGCTCACCACCTTTGAACTGGTGACTCTTTAACTTATGTCTCTAAAGTATGAAGTTTCTTTGTTTTCCAAAGGAATCATCAAAAGGAAGGGGTAATTTACTGAAGTACTTAGAAGTGTGAGCTCTGGGGTCAGACTGTCTAAATAGCCTGATATCTTTAGTTTCTCCATCTATAAAATGGGAATAATAGAAGTAACTGCCTTATAGGAGTTTGTGAAAATTGAGGTAATGTAATAAGGCTTTTGAACTATGGTGTTGGAAAAGACTCTTGAGAGTCCCTTGGACTGCAAGGAGATCCAACCAGTCCATCTTAAAGGAGATCAGTCCTGGGTGTTCATTGGAAGGACTGATGCTGAAGCTGAAACTCCAATACTTTGGCCACCTGATGCGAAGAGTTGACTCATTGGAAAAGACCCTGATGCTGGGAGGGGTTGCAGGCAGGAGGAGAAGGGGCCGACAGAGAATGAGATGGCTGGATGGCATCACCAACTCGATGGACATGGGTTTGAGTAAACTCTGGGAGTTAGTGATGGACAGGGAGGCCTGGCATGCTGCGATTCACGGGGACGCAGAGTCGGAAACGACTGAGTGACTGAACTGAACTGAACTGAATAAGGCTCTTAGAAGAGTACTGGACTCACTGTAAACCTGCATTAAATATTGTTGTCATGCTACCATTTATAGCAACACATTTCTACTTGACTTTCCACAAGAATTTTAACATGTTCATCTTAGAATTTCTCAACTTCTTTCCAAAGACAGCAGACTGTATAACTTCCTGGTCCTGTCATTAGCTTCTCCATTCAATCCAACAGTCCTGGAATTTGACCTCAGGTCTGTTTGACTTCAGAGCCTGTGCTTATTCCATTAAATCAGTCATTCCCAAATTTGACTGCATCTCCAATCCCAAAGATATTTAACAGAATCTTCTAGATTGGAGTTTGAGAATTTGTATTAAAAAAAAAAACTCTTCAGTTAATTCTAGTGGATCTGATCATTGAATCAGAGTTTGGGGGATTACTTTGGATTCTGTTACTTTGTTTTCACTAACATTATCTATAAAATGGATGCAGTAAATATCTATTTCATAGAATTTTAATTTAATACACATTGATTCTTTACTGTGTGCCAGGCATTGTACTAAGGGCTTTCTGTCTATTATCTAACTCTCACAATGATCTTGTGAAGTAGATACTAGATTATCTCTATATGGGGCTTCCCTGCTGGCTTAGATGATAAAGAATACCTGCTATGTGGGAGACCTGGGTTTAATCCCTGTGTTGGGAAGACCTGCTGGAGAAGGGAATGGCTACCCACTCCAGTATTCTTGCCTGGAGAATTCCATGGACAGAGGAGCCTGGTGGGCTGTAGTCCATGGGGTCACAAAGAGTCAGACACAACTGAGTGACTAATACTTCTACTATCCCTATATGGGATACAAAAGAGGTTTAAGTTACTGGATAGAAAATGTCTACCTAGCAAGTGTGGAGAGCCAGCATATTAATTGCTGGGGCCAATGTGACGTGAAGATTATATTAAATAATGTGGGCATCCAGTTCTTACTTGGACACTTTCTGTGACAAGAAACTCAACTTATCAGGGCAGAAGAGGCTCTAGTTGTTAGAAAATTGAGTCATTCTAGAATTTCTACCCACAGGTCCCCCTTTCACCTTGTGGGGTCCTTAAAAGTAAGTCCAATTTCTCTTCCATTTGACAGCTCTTCAAATGTATGAAGACAGTTATCTTGTATCCCTGGGGCAAAACCTACTACTTCCTTTAATCTTTCCTCCTATGACATAGTTCCCAGCCTTGTTACATCCTGGTCCCTCTCCTGGGCCTGTAGATGGTTTTTCTTTGCCAAGCCTTCGTTGGAGATGATACTCCACATGCATAATGACCACCACTGGGCACTATAACCCCATCTTGCTTTACATGTCAGACTTCTATGGATCTACCTACTATATGGCCTTGGGTCAGCTGGTTAAACGCTGAGTTTCAGTTTCCTCATTAAGAGGGAGGATACAGGGAAAGCGCTTAGCACACAGTAGATGTGGCACAAATGTCTACACCCCCACTCTTCCTTCAGGTGGACAAGGGTTCATTAATCAGCATCTTTAGGTAATGATTACTTAACAAGTTTCTTATCCAACTGATTACATTAGAATCTAGATTTATAGTTCCTCATCATGTCCACAACATCTTGTTAAGTACATTGCTAAAATTCCACTTACATAGTGTGGTCACCTCATGAAATTAGGGCAGAGACAAAGTAAACAGCAATCAAATTCCACCTGCAGTTAAACTTCAGAAAAGCAGTAAGATACTGATGAAGTTGGTTAACCTTGCAAATGGTCATCATTCAGGCCACAAGCATGTACTGGACAACCACCATATGCCTGGCAGTGAACTGAAGACAGGCTACGGTTTTACAATATTTAAAATGCAGTTTCTGTATTCAATGAACAAGGCTAGAAATCTAGTGTCTTAGAGAGTAGTCTGGGTCACAAGATTGAGCTAAGTGATTTAGATCAATTTGCTGCCATATGCAGTCAACAAACATGCTAGGAATCAGGCACTGCCCCCATCCCTCCATCTCACTCACAGCTAGGTGCTAAAGGTGAGGGGGTGACTATAACAAAAAAGAAGACAAGGTCCCTTCATTTAGGGAGCTTAACATCTAAAAGGGTAGGGAGCTCTTTGTGTTAAAGGCCCTCTGTTAAGGGCTTGAGATGCAAAAATAAGATTCTTCGTCCTCTCAGTACACAAGTTGTACCTTGTTACGAAACGTTTGTTTTCTGCAACTATTTGTTTCCTTCCGTCTCAGTCCTTGGACAGCTTTTCTACGGTAGAAACAGCCACTGGGAAGTTGTCTGCCACACAGTAGTGCGGCCACTGAAAGGAAAAGCACTGGAATCGCTCCAGGCTAGAGTTTTCTCTTTTGAACAAGAAAGACAGCTCCAATCGGATGCTTGGAGGTCAGGACGAACGAAAAGAACGTAAGAACACTTGAATGGAAAAACCTTCTAGAAATACTAAGTATTTCTTCTTCGTTTGGACTTTGGCAAACCAGGATGTTTTGGGAAGGGTCTGGCACTCTATGTTCCTAAAACTGGTTTCCTAGATGGAGTTGGAGGTAGGGGAACGAGGAAATGTTGCTTTAGTCAGTATGCCCCGAGTGAAAAAGGGCAAGGAAGAGGAGTGAGAACCGTGGCCCAGAAGCAAGTCAGGAACCTAGAGAAGGACATCCCAGGCGACTGCAAAGAGTGCGGCGTCTGGACCCGCAGTGGCCAAGGCTAACGGGAGAGCAGGGGAAAGAGAGAGGACTGGCGAGGAAATCCAGGGAAAACGCGTCGATTGGTCCTCTCCTTGGGGCGTGTGCTTCTGTGCGCCAAGCGATTGGTGGCGGGAAAGTAGCAGGTAAACCGGCCCTCGCCGCCTCGCCATTGGTCAGCGGCCTCTCTTGCTGCCACACAACTGGCTATCAGGCGGCCGAGCCGCGCGCGGATTGGCCGGGGGCGGCCGCCGAGACCGTCTCTCTTCGGGCCCTAGGATTGGCTGGAGGGAAGAGGCAGGTATCCGGGCTCCGCGACTCCTCCATTGGTGGGCGGGGAAGGGGGGTTGGGCACAGCGATTGGTGGGCGGGGGGCCGGGCCTGGGCCGGCGGGGAGCGGATTGGTCGGAAAGTAGGTTAGTGGTGCGACATTTAGGGAAGGCAGAAAGTAGGTCAGGGACGGAGGTGCCTGTTTACCCGCGCCGGACTCACCGCCGCCGCCGCCGCGGGATCCGAGTGGGGGCGCGGGCGCGGGCGCTCCCGGCGAGCCACGGTGAGTGTCGGGCTGGCCGCAGCCAGCGGTGCGGCCGCGGGCACCCCGTCGGGGCCGTTAGCACCCTGGTAGGCTCAAAGCCCCCGCCGCCGCCCGGGGCGCAGCCCCGCCGCCGGGGAGCCCTGCCCGACGTGCCCGCTGCCGGCCTTAAAGGGCCCGTGCCCGCTCCCTGCCCCCACCCGGGCCGCGGGGAGGCTGCGCCCCTTAAAGGCGCCGCGCTCGTCCGCCCCCATCCTCCCTCGCGGGGGCTGGCGCTGCGGACTAGAACGGGCAGAGGTGCCGCAGGCACCCTTAAAGGGACCGGGAAAGAGTCCGCGGAAATACCCATCTCCCCTCCGCGGGCATCGCTACCTGAAGGGGGGGTGGAGTGGGGGTGGTGGTGGTGGTGGTGGCAGGAGCAGCCAGCTGCCTCTTAAAGGGACAGCTCCACCCTTTGGGATCAGTGACCCGGCTGAGGGCTAGTCCTAGGATGTATCCCCGGAAGGTTCAGGGACCCCCGAGGGGACCATCCTTGACGGCTGCACTCCAAGGGCGTTGGGCTAGAGATGCGGCTTCTGCCCTTCCTCCTCCTCCCTTCTACTTTCCTTTCGGGAGCCTGCAGGGGTGGGTGGGGGCGGGGAGGGCGTCTCTCTACCCCTTTGGCCCTTTCACGGGTGCTGGGGCTGCACCTGGGTATTCCCAGCTTGGGGATGCGGCCGACCCCAGCATGCGAACTTCGGTCCGGCCTGCGCCGTCTGGGTCCTGGGCAGCCCGAGGAAGATCCCCGTGGGTCTGGGAGCAGGTGCTCCACGACAGGGGGAATGTCACCCGGCGCCCAGGTGTGGGTCCGCCGGCCGCCCTGGAGTCCTGGAGACCCACGGAGGGCGCAGCGAGGCTGGCTTTAGCACCGGATTTGACAGATGTCACAGAAAAAGCTTCCCGCTCGAGATTGTCGGGCGTTGACAGCCTAGAGAGCTCTCGTTTGCTCGGAGGAATAAGTGGAAGAATAGAAATGAATGCTGACCTTGTGGGGCTCGAGTCAGTCACCCCGAGGGGTCGTGGGAGCCGGCTGCAGAGCCGAGGGCAGACGCGGGGAAAGGAAAGGTTGTACTGGCCAGAGGCGTCTGTTGTCAAGTTGGTGCTGGCCGGTGGAGTACCAGGCTGTGCCCCCTCAACTCACGTTTCTCAATCCCCTGTTCCCTCCTCTGCTTTGGCCCCTTCCGATCACCTAGCCTTGTTTTGTCTGTCTTCGCGGTAGTGGTCTCTTCTCCCTGCTTGCATAGCTACTCCTCGGCAAGGAATTATTAGCCAAGTTTTATCACTTAGCTTCCAGAAACAAGATTCAAAGAAGCATTTCTTGACTGTACGTGTATTTCCAGGATCTTCGTTTTAAAAAAAAAAAATCCATAAAAGCTGCCCATTAGCTGCATCTAGTTTCCCACAACACTTGCTTGTCATTTGTCCTTCTGACATCCGCTGCTGTTCCCTCTTTTAATCTATTTTTATGTGACAACTATTATTTTAATTCTTCTTATCCCATTGATATCAGGATCTGTCAATTTGGGTTGGTAGAGTTTTTAATTAATGTGCTGGTTGAATCATGAGCTTAAAATAATCTTTGCTGCTCCAGAGCAGTTTTGAATAATCTCATGCTCTCCGTGCTTGCAAGGCTTAAAAAAAGAAGAAAAAAAAAAATCACTGCTGTTAAATTCGATTTCCATATCAATGAAACTCCAAAATGTTTTCTTAATGCAAAGTTCAGTCTTTCACTCCATGATCTATTACTGAGTTCACTTTATTGCTCAGTCTTTAAAGCACTTTGTTGAACATATTTGGAAGGCTTTAAAATTTCCCGGGCAGGATTTGAAATTGACTGTATATCTAAAGCTGAATCTGTAGACATATTTTTTTGTTTTGATTGTAGATGTAGCTGGTGAATAATATAAATAGGTTAAAACTATAGTTAAATGTATACCTTGTTCTAACCCCTAAGGTTTAGAAAGAGGGAGAGAGAAAAGAGCAGGGGTGGTGGAAGAGTGCTAGCCTGAGAGTTAGAATCTCCTGGTTCCAGCCCGACTTGGGTTTTTATGGCTGTGCCACTTGGGGCAAGTCACAGAACCCTTCTGGGTTCTATTTGCCTCACATGGAAAGTAAGGCAGGAGAACGAGGTGATCTCAACAGTTCCTTCTGCTCTAAAGTTCTGTGCTTCTCTAAATATTTAATACGGCTGAATTCGGGTTGGTATTTACCTGCTGGAACCTCCAGAATATCTGAGCTGACGTCCTATTTTCATAGGAAACTTAAACAGATCAACAGATGGTGTTTTAAAGAATCCATTTCAAATGATTTATAAAATGATGACTATTCAGGAGTTTGTCAGCTATTTGCAGAAGAGCTTTGCCTACCAAAGAGAGGAAAAGGAAGTGGCCCTACTTTCAGATTTATCACTTCATACCAATGATCTATATGCCATTTATATATACTAAACAAGGGACAGGCACTGTAGAAAGACTCGTTAACAAAATGCATATGAATATGTAAAAGCTAAATGTTCAGTATCTCTCTTTGATATAAGGGCTGCCTTCCTTTTGTGGGCTTTCTTCTATTTGTGATTCTATCGTCGACTCCCATGGTGGTTGGAGAAAGTCAAATATTAAAGGAACATATTCTGCCCCAAATAATATTACAGTCACAGGCAGTGATTTTAGTTAACATCATGGTAGCAAATGAATGGAAGTAATTGTTTACTTCCTTTTTAAACCTTGAGGTTTAATTGAAAGCCTGGAAATGCAGGCATGTCATCCTTCTCCATAGTCTTTTCTCTCCTCATTGCCGCTTCATCATAACACTCAGACTTACTCCTAACATCCACCCTGGCTTTCCTTCTCCTCTCTCTAAACAAGACCTGCTCTGACTTAAGCTCCCTCAGCTTCTCTTCCTTTCTGCTCAAAATGTCTTGTCTCTTTCCCTCATCTCTCCTCCTCACCTCTTAGTTTGGAAAAAGCAAGTGAATTTCTTTCCTGTTCCCTCTTGGAGCCTCTGGGCAGGAGCCTGGTCTCGGGTAGCAGGACCTAGGACCTGGGTTGGGTGGTGTGTCCTTGGACAAGTACTGGACTCCTCTGACCGCAGGCTCTGCCTCGGTGGTGTAGTGAAGGTGCCTGCCTGTCGGAGTCCCTAGATCAGGGGAGCTGATATGTGTAAAATGCCTGGCACACAGGAAGCCCTCCCTCAGTCCCTTCCCAGCACTGCCAGGGTGCTGTCACTAGAATTTCCTTCGTGCTTCTTTCTCTCAGCCTCCTCACCAACCCGAGAAAAGCCCTTGTCTTGACTGATGAGGGAAGGATGGAAGAGGAAGAAACAGGCCTACTGTGGGCTGCTCTGCAGCAGGCAACTTTCACACATGTGCACTTCTGCTCCTGGGACCCTCTGTCTCTCTCTCCCCTCCCTGCCCAGCAGCCTCTCCCAGGGCTGTGAACATTGACCCCCTCCACTCTCTCATCTGCTCCATCCTTAGCTCCTGCCCTCTGGCTTCTTTCTCTACCGTCCTTATTTCTTCTCAAATATCTCCAAAAACTTTTAAGTCTTGAATTCCAGACACCCATTCTTGGTCCTCAGTTGTTTATCTTGGCTGTTTTGCAGCTTTTACCCGCTTGTCTTTTCTTCCTTCTTGAAATCCCCTTCTCCCTCAGCCTCTGGGTTTTCTTGGTTTTCTTCCTACACACCGTAAAGGTAGGTGTCTGTCCAGGTCTCTGCTCTTCACACTGGCTTTGTTGGCTTGGGTCCTGTCTCTTGTCCTGATGTGCCTCTCCTGCTTCAGCTGCTAGCAGGTCCATCGTGGATATTAACAACTGTTGCCAGCATCGGCGGCCTTGGCGTAACAGCTTACAAACACCTTGCAGACATGGTCTCATTCATCCTCAGGATAGCTGTACCCCTTCACCATCAGGCTGTCCTGAAAGGGACTTTGGTTGGGTGGCTAAAAATGCAGACTTTGGAGCCAGATTTTATATCCTTACTGGTTTTATGACTTGTGGTCAAGTTGCTTTGCTCTCTGTCTTGGTGTCCTCATCAATAAGAATGGAATTACTCTAGTCCTGGGGCTTCCCTGGTGGCTCAGATGGCAGAGTCTGCCTGCAGTGCTGGAGACCCAGGTTCAATCCCTGGGTCAGGAAGATCCCCTGGAGAAGGAAATGGTCACCCACTCCAGTATTCCTGTCTGGAAAATCCCATGGACAGAGGAGCCTGGCAGGTTACAGTCCATGGAGTCGCAAAAAGTCAGACACGCCTGAGAGACTTCACTTTCACTTTCTAGTCTTTACCTCAGGGTGCAGTATGGATTCAATGAGTTAAAGAATGAAAAATATATAAAGCGCTTCATGAATCATAGTAAGCATTCATGGATATTAGCTATCAGTTTTGCTGCTCCTTTTTCCCTTTCTATACCCAGCCTACCTGGCTGTGTGCTATAGGACTGTCTGCTCCCTAGACCAGCCCTTGGCCTATTCTGTGCCTCAACCTTCCCTCATCCAAATCCTACTCTTCTTTAAGCTCCAGCTCAAATGCTTAGTCCTCCTGGAGCTATTCTTCATTTTGTTTTTCTTCCTCTCTTGCTGGGCAGCCGTGTCACCCCAGCCCTTGATCTAGCTTGCACTAATTATTTTAGGTACTGCTGCATCCCTTATGCTGGGCTGTCTCTGGGAATATCTTACCTGCAGGTTGCAGGCCAATCACTTTTGGGGAGTTAGTCTTGGTTTCCCCTAAGTAGAGGCACAGAGAACTTCAGGACATGTTTGTCCAATCCCAGTGAATGATCTTGAGGAGGAGGAGGAGATGGGATGGGGTAGGCACTCAGGGAATATGCACAAGGAGGGAAGGAGGTACACCTGTGGAGAGGTGGGGTGTGAGATAAGGGAGTGAAACAGGGGCACGAGTGGACTGTGGCCATGAGTAATTAAGTCCAAGTGGAAGGAGGGATTGAGTTGGGGACCTACACTTGGGGAGGTGAAATTGGATAAGCTTTAGTCATCTTTGCTTCAGGAGAACGTGGAGTGCTGGCATATGATGGGAAATGATTTTTACATTAGTACATGCTGTCCTTTTAAGTAGGATAAACTCATGTTTATCCAGCCTGGTTAAAGAAGGGGATGGATGGTCTGTCTAATTTAATATTCTGGTTAATACTCTACCCATTAGATTTTGTACATATGCTAAGTAAAACATTTACAAGTGTTTATGTGTTCAACTGCTGTTTGAAATGTGTGACCTGGGCAAATTAGTTAGCTCCTTTGAGTCTGATTTACCTCATTTGCAAAATATAAATAATAATGATGATGGTAAAGGCAGCTAATGTTTATTGAACATTCTCTGAGTGCCAGCAGATATGTTAGTCACCTTATGTTTATTAACTTGTTCAATCCTCCTAATAATCCAATGAGGTAGGTAGAGCGATTATCCTTATTTTACAAGTGAGGTGGTTTTGTGAACTGCCCAGCTGGGATGGGGCCAAGCTGGATTTGTGGCAGGGGAAGGGGGAGGGACAGAGTCTGCTCTCTAACCACGGTGGTGGATGCCTGCTGGGAGGAACCTCTGGACTGGATCAGTGTCCAGCCAAGCAGGCCCTCAGTGATTGGTAACCGGTCTTATTATTGATGGGCTTTCTTGGTGGCTCAGATGGTAAAGAATCTGCTGGCAAGGTAGGAGACCTGGGTTTGATCCTTGGATCGGGAAGATCCCCTAGAGGAGAGCATGGCAACCCACTCCAGTATTCTTGCCTGGGAAATCCCATGGACAGAAGAGCCCAATAGGCTACAGTCGTGGGACTGTAAAGAGTCAAACATGACAGAGCAAGTAGCACTTTCACTTTTCACTTTCACTTCTTGTTGACAAACGTGGTGCGTGCCTCCTCTTAAACAGGACTGAAGTCCTCTGAGGGGGGGCACACGGGTGCACATTTGGATGTTACCCGAGGGGCACTTACAGGGGCTTGTGGGCATGCTCCTCATGTCCTCTTGTGCATTTCTGTGTCTCCTGCTTCCCTCCTGCCTTTCCGTGGCATTGCCCTGACATGAGCCTCATGTGGTTCAGTCAGCCCCTCCCCAGGCAGCTTATGAGAGATGAACAGAACTCATTACCCACCGCTCCATGATGTGGCCGTCACTGGGAGGAGAACTTTTGTAAAGTCTCTCACCTTCCCCTCCGCTCCCCAGCGCCTTACCCCAAAGACAGATGTCCACAGCCTTAATGTGTACGTATATATAGATAGATTTCTTTAATGCCAGTTGTTCCCCGAATGCATTTAGATAGTAAGGAAAATGTTGTTTTATGTCAAGAACCTGTTACATAAAAATGTGTTATATAATGTTCAAATATATACTGCACAGTGAAGTTAAATACTATTTTTTTCCCCCAAAGGATAAAAAGACAGTAAACACAGGCTTACTGAAGGTAATTAATCTCAGATGTGAAAGGCATGGAAAGACATGCCCTGCCCTTAGAGTTATCATTTTGAACCTCTGTTCCCCTCCTTGAATGCTCCAAGTATAGACAGGACATTTGGGAACTTGACCCAAATCTGCCATGGAATGCTACTGGGAAATACTCTGGAAGTTGTCTATTTTTTTTTTTAAACTGGGGGAGTGCTCCTTGCTCACTTACGTCTCTCTCATGTCTAAGCAGAGAGGAGGGGCTCTTTTTGTCCCCGTCCTGTTCAGACCATCAAGGTCATCCTCTAAGCAGTTTTCTGCTTCCTTCAGTTCCTCCCGCATGATGTAGCCAACTTTGCCTCCCAAGAGCAACCTTGCTGCTAGTGGCCTGTGGTTGACACCCCTGTTCCTGTTCTCCAGGCTCTGCAGAGTCTGATTGTGTTCCCCCCGACCAGCCCTGCGCCACCCCCCCCCCCCCCACCCACCTCCATTCCCACACCGAGCAGGGCGCTAGTTCAGTTCTGCTTGTCCCCACCTAGGCCACCCCATGCCCTACTCTCTCCTGCTGTCTTTCTTCTCTTTCTCTTGGATTCTCCCTTGACTAGAGATACCACAGTGAACAAAACAGAATCCTAGGGGGAGGAGACAGATCGTAAATACCTAAGCATGTTACCTCCTTGTAGTGATAGATGCTGGGTAAGCAACCACAGAGAGTAAAACAGCAGTGATGATGAAGGAGCTTGCTGTAGCTGGGTCTTTGGGTGATGTTAGAGCTCAGCTAAAGGAAGATATGGGTAAAGTATCTCAAGAAGAGGGAACAACCAGTGCCAAGGCCCTGAGATTAGCAGCTTGATTGTTTTTGAAGAAACTACAGGCCAGTGAAACTGGATGATGAGTCTGAGTACAGATGTTTTGTCTTCCTTCTAATCCTCAGCCCAGGCTTCCCTGGTGGTTCAGTGGTGAAGAATCGGCCTGCCAATGCAGGAGGTGCAGGTTCGATCCCTGGCTTGGAAAGATCCCCTGGAGAAGAAAATGGCAGCTCACTCCAGTATTTTTGCCTGGAGAATCCCATAGACAGAAGAGCCTGGTGGGCTACAACCCATGGGGTAGCAAAGAGCTGGACACGGCTTATCAAGTAAACAACCACCACAACAGTCCTTAGCCCAGTGCTAAAAGGCCCTGTAAATACTTGCATTCAAAATTGGAGCATTTGCCCTTGGTTATACATTGTATAGGAGAAGGCAATGGCACCCCACTCCAGTACTCTTGCCTGGAAAATCCCATGGACAGAGGAGCCTGGTGGGCTGCAGTCCATGGGGTTGCTGAGTCAGACACGACTGAGCATCTTCACTTTCACTTCTCACTTTCCTGCATTGGAGAAGGAAATGGCAACCCACTCCATTGTTCTTGCCTGGAGAATCCCAGGGACGGGGGGCCTTGTGGGCTGCCGTCTATGGGGTTGCACAGAATTAGACACGACTGAAGCGACTTAGCAGCAGCAGCAGCATACATTGTATAAATAGCAGTTGACCATATCCTGTTCAGAGGCTTTTAATAAAACATTACACTGCATGCATATAAACAAATTAAGAGTTTGAAGAGTTTTTCTCATAAATATACTCTTAGCATTTATCACTGTTACTGCTTTAATTACATCTAGTGCAGAGCTTCAGACTTCAGAACTCTGTTTTACATGCACAGCCATCTTAAAAACAGGTTTGGTTCCAAAAGTTCATTTGTAAGGCAGTTGATGGAAACTTGGGATAAATTTTTCTGTGGAAAAAAAATGAACTAAATGGTGGTTTAGTTCCCAGGCAAGCCCACAAAAGCCTTTTAATGCTGATTCTATAATAATTGAAACCATAATATTTAGTGGTAAAGCATTATCAGCGTTAATTAAGCCTTCCAAAGCCAGACCCCCATTTATATAGCATTAAAGGTCATTTACTCTTAGTGTTCATGGGACTCATTGAACTCAGTCACTTCTCCTACAATTTTTCTAGTCTGAAAAGCTCTATAAAAGGGATTTTTTTTTTTTTTTTTTTTTTTTTTTACTTTTGTGCCTTTAGGATTTCATTTCTTGTGTTATAAATGAGACAGTGGTGTGAAAAATGGGAAACTGTGGGCTGGAAGTTGGGAAAGACCTGGGTTCCAGTCTCGGCTCAACAACTGGCTTCCTGAGTAAAGTTGCCCTCAGTGAACTTTGATTTCTCAGGTCCTTCATGGCTATAAAATCCTGTTTTCTCAGTGTAACAGGGAGACATACATACACTGCATTGTTCACACCTGCCCTCCAATAGCAACCTCCAGTTTCTTATTGAAGAATCAGGTGGCATACAAAATAATGAGGAACTCAATAAATTCCCATGCGTAGTGCTCAACAGTTAATGCCTTCAGTATGAACCTTGACTTTGATCTGCTATCTCTCTTGACCAGTTGAAAGAAATTCTGTCCTAGAACTTTCAGTCCAGATAAGATTCCTGTGTTCCTGGTCAACTTATCTTCCCTTTAATTATGTAAATCGTTTTTTCTTTTTAACTCTTAGGGATAAAAATGGTGACTCTGGTTTGTTGCTTTTGAAATAGACTTACAAGTGCCCTTAGGGAATGGAATGAGTTTGCAGGAGAGAGCAGAGCTGAAGGAGTGTGGGATCAAAAACAATTTTAAATGTTAAATGCAAAGCTATTTTCAGTATCTTGCTGGAAGAAAAAAAAATTTTTTTCAAGGCTTTAGATGATAGAAGAGGTTTCTGCTCTGAAGGAGAAGAGCCTCAGGTTTTACCATGGTGAAAACTACCCAGTTCTTTACCTACCACCCCTCCCTTTCTCCTCTCCCACCTCTAAGTCTTGTTTTTGGCCTCAAGAGCAATATTTGCTATTTGAGAGGTTTGATATTTAAGCAAATGCTAGTCTCAGGGCTCAACTGGGACCTAGGGTATTAGAGGCTTAGAGTTCAGCTGTCTTAGGGTGCAGAGTGCTATATGATGAACTTCCCCAGTAGATTCTAGAATGAGGCGAGCCTCATTGTCAGTGACAGTGCACTTTGAGCACTGCCTCTGCTTGGTTACTTGTGAATGGTATGTTCCATTTTTTCCCTTTTCCCTTGCTTGAAGGCATAGCAAGAGGGGTTGATACAAGGAGTTGTTGCTCTGTGTATTTCACTTAGGAGCTAGAGGGTAGTGTTATACCCAGCCTTCCTCCTTGAATCCTGGAATACTGGCAGGAATTTTGTCTGTTTTGTTCTCTGCTGTATCTCAGCCTCTAAGAAAGTGTCTGCACAAGTAACCACTCGATAAATAGCTGCTGATTGAGTGCGTTCAGCTTGGGAAAACCTGAGCTTTCCCACCTTGTCTGATAGTATAGGCTCATGTGCTTGGTCTTGCGAGGTACTTTGAATTTTAGATTTCTCTTTCCTTTTGCTATCTGTATTTTTCCTATTCTTCAGGGTGACCAGATATCAGTATCTTTTATTGATGATCAGGACTTACCTGGCCGTGGTTGTCCCTGCCCTGCTGATGTTCATCTTTATGTTATCTTTAATTGGCTCCAAAGTACAGCAAATCAATAGCTGAGCCACATCAACTAAAGAAAACTTCCTGCATATTTCTTTGGGTGTAGTACTATGCATTTCTCTATTCAGTTGACAAATATCTGAAGGGCCATACACCAGGCACGATGCTAGACCCAGAGGAAGAACAGAAATACTTATGGCCAAGGAGCCTGCAGTTTTATCTGCATATAGAGGATAACCTAAGACCACATACAATGCCAGTAAAGTGGTCGAGATGATCTGTAATTGCTATAGGATTTCAGAGACTAGAGAGCTCTTTTTGAGTTGCTGTGGTAGGGAGGAAGCTTCGTGGAAGTGATCAAATCCAGACTTTTAAGGATGTGTAGAATTGAGATTCACAGAAAAGCGTAGCACAGGTGTTTCCAGGGAGTAGGTAGGTGGGAACATAGCATAATCAAAAGCATCGAGGTAGGGGTGACGAATTTGTATTCAGGGACACAGACTTGCGTGGAATGGAGGGTTTTTCATTTCAGACGATAATAATTACTTACATACCGAGAGTTCTTATGATGTCCTTTGTACTTCATATATATTATCTGATCTAATGCCTACAAAAGCCCATGAAGGAGATACTATTATTAGCATCATTTCAAAGATGAGGAAATTGAGGCACAGAGTCTAGTAACCGTCCTAAGGTCATATAGCTAAGAACCAGTGGATCCAGGATTAAAAACTAGGCCATGGAGACTCTTGACCAGTGGAAGCCGCTGTCTCCCACCGTCCTTCAGATGCAGGATTTGGGTTTGGTTGGGAGTTTTAGAATCACAAGCTGTAAGTGGACAAGACTCTAGTCTACTTCATTTTGTAGAAGAAGAAACTCAGCAGGCTTAAATGGCAAGTCACAGTTTACCTAGTGATGTAGAGAACCAGTGAGGTGGTTTCATTATGATTATGGTTTTTAGTGATGTGAAATCATTCTTCTTGGGTAGCGCTATGGTAAAAAACCCGCCTGCCAATGCAGGAGATATAAGAGACGTGGGTTCGATCCCTGGGTCAGGAAGATCCCCTGGAGGAGGAAACTGCAACCGACTCCAGTATTCTTGCCTGGAGAATACCACAGACAGAAGCACCTGGTGGGTTACAGTCCATAAGGTCACAAAGCATTGACATGACTGAAGCAGCTTACACATAAAACATTAGTCCAGTGTGAGTGTTCCGGCTGGGTTGGAGCAGAGGGACTGACTGCAGCAGAGACAGGATAGGAGGCTACTAGCTGAATCCAGACAGAGATTCAGCTGAGTGGAGCCAGAACTGGGAATTAATTGTCAATTATGTTAATCGGCATGGCTGTTTTCAGCCGCCCTTTAGAATTTAGAGTGCGGGGAACATCTGCCTGTGTGAGTGGCTTTCAAGTATGTGAATCTGTAGTGTACTGTGATCATGACACCTTGGTTAATGACTTCTCGAGAAGCAAAGCACCATTATGGAAGTCAGATGTTTAAAAACAAATACCCACATTTGCCAGGAAGGTTCCCTGATTAGAAATGGGATAACCTGCATTCTAGGCTGCTTCCAATACCTAAGCATCAGATTGTTGTTATTTAGTCACTATGTCATGTCCAACTCTTTTGCAATCTCATGGACTATAGCACTCCTGGCTCCTCTGTCCATGGGATTTCTCAGGCAAGAATACTGCAGAGAGTTGTCATTTCCTTCTCCAGGGGATCTTCCTGACCCAGGGATCAAACCTGCATCTCCTGCATTGGCAGGCGGGTTCTTTACCCCTGAGCCATCAGGGAAGCACTGGATAGCCTAAGCCAGAAACTTAATGTCTCTAGCTGTGGCTGATTCCCTATCTGTGGAACAGGTATAAATTTTTATCCAGCCCCTTACAGTGTGGTACTAATGCTGGAATAAGATAAGAACAAGAGTTTTGGAAGCTGTAAACTCGCTCCCTGGTTGTAGGGAGCAGAAGTTGTGGTTTTAATAGTGAAGGTATACTAGCCTTTCAGGCAGAGCCTGGAGGGCACAGAAGTTCTCCTGCCTCCAGGGTGTGTTTAGGGATGTGGCGCTGTCCACCAGATGGGTGCTGACTAGCCTCACTTTGCTGGGTAAGGCCATATTTTAAAGATAATGGTATATTTCACCCTCAGAGATAGGGGAACCAGCCTGGGCATGGATAGAAAAGTTAGACCAGACATGCTAGTTAATCTATACTCCTCTCTGCACACCACTCAGGTTAGTGATGGGCTGCTGTGAACTGAAAAAACCAGTGTCAGGATCCAGCCAGCTGGCCAGTTGGGCATTCTTAGATATTTCACCTGTCCTGGGGCAATAGGCAGAAATCCAGAAGAACCTTGATTACTTTGGATATTTAGTGGGTGAGCCAGCATGCTGCCCTTATAATACTTGGTTACAGAGCTTGTGGCAGAGTCTTGACATGAAGGATTGGAGATTTGCCGAATCTTAATTTTTGTTAGTATTGCATGATGTATTTATTATTCATAATAATAATTATAGCAGTACTTGACCTCTGAGTATTTACCATCTGCCGAGAACTACGCTTAGGGCTCACATGACTTTTCTCCTTTAGTGCTCACAATAGCCTTGTCACGTGGATTCCCACTGTCTAGTTAGGGAGACCGAGACCCAGTGCCTCCGATGGTCCAGTGAGTGGAAAAGCCAAGATTCAGACCCAGCACAGTCTCCCTCGTACCTGCTGCAATCTCCTTCCTCCCTTTTCCTGGGACCCTAAAATGCTTCCTGAATCTGGTTTTGAGGTTTCTGACAGCACAGTGTGTCTTTGGAAGGCATTTTGGGTTGATAGTGACTTTGGCTCACCACGGTTCTCCCTCCTTCACAGCCCATGGTTAGCATCTGGCAGCTCTTGCCAACTGCCCTGTGGCTCATGAGCAAAGGATGCCAAAGATGAATGTGCCAGATTGACTAACTGTTGCTGGCTAGTCCAAGTGGGGGTGGGGAGTGGTCTGGGGAAAGAGAAGAATGATGAAACAATTGCTCTGGGTCATTTTCTCAGAAAGTGACAGGGTGGTTGGTAGTCTGTTCCATTTTCATGTTGATGCTTGTCAAGATCTCCTTACAAAAGCCTATCTGGAAGTCATGGTCCTGATAACAATGCCATCCACCTCTCATGTGTGATTTACAAAGCAGTTTTTAGCTCTGTTGTCTTGTCTAGTCTTTACCACACCCTTATAAGGAGAGGTGTTAAAAAGTCTCATTTTGCATGCTAGAAATATGTAAAGAACTTAAACTACTGTCCAGGGTCCCGAAGCTAGTCAGTGGCAGAGTCAGGCTTAAACACCACTTTTCTGACAACTCCTACTCTCTTCCCAAGTTCCTCTTCACTTACTCTGTTGAAGACATTCTTAAATGTTCTGATTTACTATATTCGGAGGTCAGCAGGAATTATTAGGGTGAAGTATGTTGTGTTGCACACTACGCTGTTACTGAATCCAAATAAATAGACAATCATGTGATTGGTTGTTGTGTTTGGTTTAATTGATTTGCACCTACTTTCAGTGGTATGGAACACACATAGATCTTCTGTGGTGTAGTATCGGACCATCAGCTCTTCTAGCTTTACAAGTCCCAAGGCTTTAAGAGATGATAAAACATGGAGTTTATGTAATTTCTTTACAAAGTTGACCATCGAGTTCTTGGTTGGGAACACACGCTTTCATTATCACATTGTTTCCATGGAGAAATGAATCTTGATTCACATGATTTCAGCTCTCCATGCCTTTTCTAGGAATGGAGTGAGCTGCTTTAGGAGAGAGGACTGGTCGTGTTATCACTTAGAGTTCTCTCCCCTCCTGTTACTACAGGAGGCAGGCTTGTTTTTCTGGGCTCTCTCAATTTTCCTGTGACCTGAACATAAGTCATCTTTGAAGTAATTTCATTTTTGAAAGGTTTTCCATGAAATAAACCTGAATGCAATACTTAGCCACACAGTTTTGAACATCCCCTTTAAGATATTTCATCAGAGACACGGGGCTTTGCCAAGAGAATGCAGAACTGATTTCACTCAAGCTTTTTGTATTGATTGGGACACAGAGCACAGTCCTGTCTTAGGGGGATCCACAGACACATTGGCTGCATTTGGGTGGAAGCTGCCTTCTTTCTCATATACCAGTTTAGAGTAGACAGTGATCCAGTCCTACTGTCTTCAGTGTGTGCCTTCCACTTGGTGGCTGAAGGTGGAAGCCTTACTTTTTACCATCTCCAAGGGGAAGAGGATCAAGGAGTCATACATGCAGTCATCTTAAGGGCAAGACCTGGAAGCCACACATTCTTTTATCCCAGTGGCCAGAACTTAGTCATATGGCTACATTTACCTGCAAAGGATGCTGAGAAGGCTCTCAGGAGTACAGCAAAATCTACTTTTCAGGTGGGAAGGAGACTGAACAATGGAGGAGGCTAGCAGTGTGCTACACTTTGGGAAGGAGTGAGTGGGGTCTGCAGCTCTTACCAGGAAGGCTGGAAAGGTACCCGAGTCCAGAGTCAGAATCTAAGAAGACTCCCAAAAATCAGGATACACACAGCCATTTAGTGATCAGGGGAAAGCATTGCTTAGAAGCTGGGCAGCCAGGTAGAACCCAGGTGCTGGAGGAAATATGAGTAATTTAGAAGACTTCCGTTGACAGTAAGGAAATTCACCAGCAGAAAGAGCCCTGGATGAGGAGTCAGAAACCCTGGATTTGAGTCTGGCTCTTCCATGTCATAACCTGGGATAAAATAATCCAATGAATGTTCACTTTATCTGTCTAGAATATGGGAACAATGGTGGTGACCTTTCTGTCTCCCAGGCTTAGCATGAGGATGATGGATGCGGAAGTGCTCTGCAAACGGCAGCTCCATGGCAGTGGGCACAGCATCTGTGTTATTCACCTCTGTGTCCCTAACACCCAGCCCAGTGCCTGGCATGGACACATGTGTTCAATGAAGTGTGAACTATTACGAGAGGTAAAAAAAAAAAAATGCATTGTGCTAGAGAGCTCCTGAGTTTGGATGGTCTTCTTTGCTAGGTGGAACATTTCTTCTACTCTCCACTGGCCAAGACCTTGGACCTACATATAAAACCAGGTACCTCACCAGGATGCAGGCAGACAGTAGGACAGCTCCCAAACGGCTAGCATATGACACATCATATGTCCTTTGCAGGGCAATTTGTTTACTCCACAGGTTAGGTCACAGAATTCAGCAAAACTGGAGATAAGGCTTTCACTTGGATATCACGGTTCCGTGAATGTGAACTGATCATTTTTAAATGGTTTAGTTCACCTGCAGGCTGGAAGATAAAACCTTACCAACACCACTAAAACTTGATTTTTTGCTTCATAATAATAAGATCCAGCTATAAAATTCTTCTGTTGATTTGAAAAAATATGTGGCTTTAAAAAAAATATTTCTTGAAAATATGGTGTAGATAAGAGGATATAAAGATGAATTTAATGTTTCTATCTTATGGGCCATTTTTATCTTAACAATCGTGATTTTTTTTTTTCTTTTGGTAATAAGGAAATGGCTCAATGAAATAATCAGTTTTGCTTTTCTTTTTTAACTTCACAAATGAATAACTTTTATTCATGGTGTTATTTAATTTGTATATTCACTAAGGGTGAACTTCTTTCTTGGAACCCAATGAAGTATTTTTAATGAACTTTACTGGCAAAAGTCAGGAATTGAAATTGTATTCACAGTATGCCCTCAACTGTGTTAAAATTTCATTCATAGAAGGAGGGAAATACACCAGAGTGTTAACAGTGGCTCTCATCTTGTGGAATTAGAGGTAATTTTTATTCTTATCATCTTCTCTGCAGTTTCCTATTTTTCAACAATGAGCATGTATTACTTTTATAGTCATAAAGGGCCAGTTAAAAATTAGTCCCACAAATTAATACTCTCCAGCCAAATCAAATTAACGCAGACCTATCCAGCTTATTTTCTGACTGAGGCATTTAGGAACTTGTTATAAAGAGGATGTTTTCCTTCTGGAAATTAACGTACAAAGCTAAGTGTTCATAATGTGTCAGGCAAGATGTTCTGAGTAATGCTCTTCCTTGAATTAGCTGGGCTTTATTACAGTCACCTAAGGAGATGAATTTTGCAGGTTTCCCATTCGCTGCGTGACTGTTTGTTTTTTTTCCTGTCCTATACTCCCGCGTGCCTCAGGTACCTCTGGGGCTATTTCTCTGGAATTGAGCAACCCTGCCCTGTGTTCTCTCTGGACCCTTCCATTTCTAGTGTCCCCTCCATCTGCTCATGACTTTGTAGATTTGGCTGTGGCTTCTTTCCACCAACATTTTTAAAGAGTGATTGTTATCCTGTTCCCTGTAGCGGCTTCCCCTTTCTTCCTGTGGCTTAGGTGCGTGGTCTGAGCCGTGCTCCTAGAGTGCACTGGAGAGGACGAGTCGGGACTGCCAGGGCCGGGTGGGGGCCCTGAGCTGGCTGAGAGCTTTGGGGGAGGCACGAAGTGACCCATCCAGCACTTAGCCCACTCCTGGCAGGACAGGTTCAGCCACAGCTCTTCGAGATGAGTGCTTGGTGTTTGAAGCCAGGCAGTCCCCAAGCCGTGCATTCGTTTGCCATGGTCCTGCGGTGTGGCAGCCACTGCTCTAGATGCTGGCTGGGGGCACAGTGGCGAGCAAGGCAGACCTGGCCTCTGCTCCCTGAGGCTTTCATTCGGGTAGGAGCAACAGTTCACAGAGAAATAAGTGATAAAGATAATTACAGATTGTAAGAGGTGCCCCCATTTGTAGTAGAGCAGGAGGGTCCAGTGTTGGGATGCTTCCAAGGCCCGCCTCTTTCTACATCCTCAGTACTTACTGGTGCAGAAGGAGGAGATGACAGAGACCTCTGAGCTGCTTCTCCCATTCTGCCAGCCTGGGCCAGCCAGAGTCCACAGGTGGAGGAAGCAAAAGTTGAAGGCATGAACTAGGGGCTGGCTCTTTTGCCCCTCCCCTTGCCCATGTCTGGATTACCCAAGTGCATGTCCATCCTTTCTGAACAGTGATGAGCCAGTTTGCACTCAGGAGTCTAGATTTATGCATGCCCAAACTTTTGTCTAAAGACAAGCTTACATTTTCTCCATAATTTTCAACTTTGAATGAGGCCAGCTTCTCACTGTCCCTTCAGTGGGACATTGGGCTGTTACCATCAGGAAACTAGCTTCAATTAACTTCACTGGGCTTCCCCATCATCCAGCCACCCCCAGTCCTTTTGCTTATGGCCAAGTCTGACCTTTGCATGTTTGGAAGAATTCACTGAGCCCTTGTTGCCCTTTCTGAAACTCCTGATGACCAACTCTCACAGGATCTTTCCGCCTCACTACACGCTTAGTTTTAGACTTCCCAGAAATGCTTGGAGTTGGGCAAGTGAAAGCAGTTTTCCTGAACATCCTTGTTGAGTCGTCTTTTATATTTGATTTCTCTGTCAGGGTAGGACTCAGCCATCCGTCCTGCTCTTTGCATCCCCTCCTTTTGAAAACCAGGACACATAGGTCCCTCACCCCCATGGAGACTCAACCTCGTTCCTCTACAGACGTTAGGACTGCTTTTCTGACCCTACTTCTCCCATTTTCCTGCACAAAGAACAAAGCCTTTGAAGCTTTTCTCGTACCTGTTTGATGCAGTACAGAAAACCAGGAGGTTATCTGCCTTCTGAAGGGGTCTGGGGACTCACTTGGCTTCAGTGCACCCCCCACCCTCTCCCACCCACAGTGGTGCCTTTAACCAGAGAAGCAAGTCATTCATGCAGTGATCAGCTAACACTCCTACCAGGGCCTCCTTGGGAGGCTCTTTGTTGCTAAATTCAGTTTTCCTGGGTGGGTGGGTGGGGGAGAGCTTGTTACTATTCTCATTCTTTTGGTGTTGTTACCATTCCTTTAAAAATAGATCTACATACATGCATGTGTGTATGTTTATATATCTCCTTCTACTCATCACAAAGGGCTTTGCAGTGAGTTAAGCCTCAGGAGGCCTGGCTGGCTCACATTATGTAAAGTTTTGTTTAAGCCTTAGCTTCATAGTTTTCCCTAGTTTCTGAGAGAACGTTGGATCCACTGTATTAGGGCTCCAGAAAAGAATGCAGTCATTGGCTCCACCCCTTGAGTTCACAGTCTCCAGGAGGAAAGCCTTTCACTGCCTGCCTAGCGCCTGTGGTTCTGTCCTGCTTACACAGCTCTTAGACATCATCCACACGAAGAATGTTGTCCAGAGCGCTGGGGACTCAGGGACAAGGCACCTCTTACAGTCTTTCCAGCCTGGGCATATCTGCAGACCTCCTTCTCCTTGGCCACAGCGTGGTAAAGTGCCTCCAGTTTGCTCTGAAGTGAGCAATTTTATTTTAAAAAGTTGAATCTCAAAAAAAAAAAAAAAAAGTTGAATCTCAAAGCTGCCCCCAGGTGGTCTGAATGGCTGCCCTCTCCTCCTGCATTTTGGCAGGTTAATAGGGTCTCACTGGCCACACCTGCTGAGGAGGGAGGAGGAAGGGGTCCTGCCCCTTCCAGGGCCAGGCCTGGATGAGGCTACAGGGATGAGGGAGTCATCCCTTCACTCGACATCAGCTGAGGGTCTGCTAGTCACCTGGCTCAATGCGAAGCCGCAGGCGTGCTGAGAGCAAGAAACTAGTATCTGATCTGTGTTGTTCAAGGACTCTTCTGGTTGCCTGTAGACTGAGGTAGGGATGACTGGCATGGGGAGGAAGATGAGCTGAGAGGTGGCAGTTCTGGTCTGGGCAGCGGCGCTGGTTTGGACACACACTGGAGGCAGCCGTGTGGGAGTGGCCAGGGCACAGACGGGCCTCAGCGGCTGCCCTGGCTATTTGCCGCCGTGCGCCAGCCCTGCCTCAACCCTCCCAGGACCATGAGCCTGTCCTTCCCCAGTTATGCCAGCCCTGCCAGTATCCTGTCCCATGGCTGATGCTGTTCACTCCCCCTGGAATGTTTTCATCTCCCGCTTTCCCACTCCTGGCATCTGCCACTGCCGAGGCCAGAACCTTGGGCTAGTGACCAGATCTCTGGAGCCTGATCTCTTTATCTGTGAGAGTGAGCATTGCACTGGCCTCACGGGATTGTGAGGATGTGAGATATATAGTTGAGTGTGATTATTACAAGTAGCCTCCCGAGCAGTCTCCTGCTTCCAGCCTGTCTCCTGACTGTACTCTCAGCCCATGATCCCATGAAGAGGAGGTCAGCTCAGGTCATGCCTCAGGCTCAGAACTCTCTTGACAGCCACTTCCTGTCTCACTCAGAGGAAAAGCCTTCTCTTGGCCCATAGGGCTTCCTGGTACTTCTCTGACCTCGTCTCCCACCCCAGGGCCTGGTGAGGATTTGAGCAGACTGGGTTCTGCATGGCGCACCGTGGTGCATGTGAGCTGCACCTTCTTGAGTTGTGCAGTGCACAACAGGTACAGCTGTCCGCCCCGACCTTGCCTGCCCCCTCTCGCTTCTCTCCAGCCAGGCTGGAGCCCTTGCTGTTCTTCAGACACACCAAATGTGCTTCCTGTCCAAGTTCTTGCCAGTGAGCGCCCCTGTGGCCCGAATGCTCTTCCCCCGATACCGCTATGGCTGTTCATTCAGCTTCTCCAGGTCTTTTCTCTAATGTCACCCTGTGTAAAGTTGTACCACCCAGCCCACTGCCCCACCCCCATGTTTCCCTTCTCCCTTTTTTGCTTTATTTTTCCTCTTAGCTCTTATCACCATCTAACATATAATACATTTTACTTATCTGGTTTATTGTCTGTCTTTTTTCAACAGGATCTAGGTTCTGAGGGCCGCAATTTGTGTTTATTTTGTATTTATCTGGTGTGCCTAAATTAGAGCCTGACAGGTAGTCCGGTCCTTAATGAATGAGTGGATAAGTTTGCGACAGATCAGTGGAAGTGTCTGGCGCAGTGCTCAGCTTACAGTCAGCACCCAGTACGTGGGGAAGGCTGTTGTGTTTCTGGTTGATTACCCCTCAGGGATCAGCTCAGTTCGGCTTTCTCTGAGCCCTTCCCCACACCTTTCTCCGCTGAACTGAATTGTTGCTGCCTCTCTTCCTTGCTCTTCTTCCCTCTGTCCCTTCCCTCTCTGGCTGGCTTTTGTCATGCTGCATTAGTGAGGCTTACCTCACTCCTTGCCTTGTTTGATTTTGAATTCCTGCAACAACCGGTGTGTCTGAATTTGTGTCTTTGTGCCCTTTGCCTGCCATTTGGCCCAGAATAGGAGCCCAGGAAGTGCTTACTGCAAGTGGGATGCTCTTGAATATGCCAGGATCCTTACCAGGTGTCCTGGCTCCAGCATCACTGCCTAACGTTTGCATCCGTTCCCAAGGCGGGGAGGGGTCAAGGGAGAGTTTGACAACTGCTGAAGTGACAGACTCTCTGATAGTGTGTTTCAAGTGGATTTGGGGAGAGAAGGCCCTCCTAGGCATAGCCCTTTGGACGACGGTGTCAGGATGAGCTGCTTGTTCCATATTTGAGAGCCTGGCTCTTTGGCTACTTAGACCCCAAAGGGTTGGGTTCTTTCAGTGGAGATTAGTGTGTTTGGAAGAAAAAAATGAGAGAAAGCTTGAGCTGGTGCTTAGGGGCATTGGAGTGGTGAGGAGAGTATGCCTTCTGGAGGTGGCATAAGGAACAAGCCCCTGCTTAACCTGGGCAGGGGGGTGGGTGCCTTAGGAGGCCTGGTCAGGTAGGTGGTTTGGGCTCCACGAGGGAGACCTTACATGCCAGGCAGGGAGTTTGGTCTCTTGTATTGGCAGGAGATGTTCAGATTGGGGATTCTGGTGGAGGTAGGGGTAGGAGTCAAGGGGGATGGGAGCTGTGGGGAGGAGCTCTGGAGTCTTTTTCTCGTGTCCAGAGATGGTCCTGTGGGACCCACAGGTGGCACAGCAGTGCTGGAGGTCACGGCTTCAGGGACCAGCAGTGACACCCACAGGGCAGTGAGCTTCAGCGGAACCGACAAAGCATAGGAGGCTG
Source organism: Dama dama (assembly GCF_033118175.1). Classification (NCBI taxonomy): domain Eukaryota; kingdom Metazoa; phylum Chordata; class Mammalia; order Artiodactyla; family Cervidae; genus Dama; species Dama dama. Next base: position 39,734,712 of record NC_083681.1, on the reverse strand, counting down.
AGGGCTTAGAGGCAGGGGGTTGGCATGGGTTGGGGTACAGGAGGGGGCAAACTAAGAAAATCTCAAATAACAGGGCCAGAGGGGCTGGTTGTAGGAAGATGAGAAGCCGGCGCACAGGGCAGGGGCCTGCTAAGGAGTAGAGAATGGAAGATGGGAAAGGCGCCCCAAAGCCAAGGTCACTTCAGGAATTCCATCCCAAAGCAGGCAAGGGGAATGCGAACCTTTCCATTGCAGAATGAATCAATCCCTGCATGAGAGAACAACTCCCAAACCCCTGAAGCCTTGGCCTTTGCACAGTGTGGCCCTGGGGGCCTTCATGTCCCTCTTTCAGGGCTGTTGTTGGTTGGTGTCCTGGGGTCTTCCTGCCCTGCTCCTCTTGGCTCACCTGGTCATAACCCGCTGCTTCTCTGTCATCGTGCAGGGCCAGTTGTCTGACTTGTCAGTTGTCTGGCACCAAGTTGCTCTGCGGAAGAGCTGTAAACCCAGAGACAGGCAGGCTTAGATTCAAGTGTCAGCTCAGCCCCTAACTCTCTGTGTGGCCTTGGCTAAGATACTTATTCTCAGGGGGCTCAATTTCTTTATCTGCCAGGCTATCAGCAAACAAGCTAAATCCCTGGGTTCTAGGCTACAGCCCCTTAAATCCCTCCTGCCTTGGGGCAGGATTAGCCTCAGAGGATTGGGAAGGGCTGAGCCTTCTGGTGGGAGCCCCGTGGAAAGGCCAAGGCTTGACTTTAAGCGTCTTAGGGCTTTGAAAGTTGTTCTCTCACCCAGGGATTGATTCATTCTGCAATGGAAGGGTTCCCGTTCCCATTCCCCTTGCCTGCTTTGGGATGGAATCCTGAAATGACTTTGACTTTGGGTCACCTTTGCCCTTTTCTGTTCTCTACTTCTTAGCAGGGACCCTGCCCCACGCACAAGCTTCTCATCTTCTTACCACCAGCCCCACTGGCCCTGTTAACTGGGATTTTCTCTTAGCCTTCCCTTAACTTTCCTTGCTTCTGACTTCAAACTCTGGGCCTCGTCTGCCCAGCTGGGGCAACCTTAGTGGCAAGAACACACATCCTACACTTAGCATCCCATTTCCTCTTAAGACAATACCTTCAGCCTTTTCCCACATGGCTCCCTCATTCCAACATGCTTCTTTAAGATGGCTGTGTAATATTCTATCAAGGGAATGCCTTCATTAAGCCATGAGCTTGTTATGGGGCATTTTGATTACTTCTGATTTTTGCTCTTTCAGCTAATGTGTGTTTGGAAGAAAAAAATGAGAGAAAGCTCATTTTTGAGCTTTAAGCCATCTTTGTGTATTACAGAATCGTTTCATTAGGTTGGCATTTATCTAGCTAATGGTGATGGCCCAAGATTAGATAAAGAATCAGATTTTTTTTTTTCCCCAAGAATATCATGAGGATATATTGAAATTTTACTTTAAATGCTAGGAAGGTCTTTGTCATGTTTGCCGTGATTGAAGAAGCAGGGTAACGGTAATGTGAACTTAGACGTAAGGAAAAGGCTGTGTATCTACAAGTAATACATGGCATGTCTGTTCTCAAGTGTGGAGGTGAGCCCCATATATTCTCTTAAGGAGTAACCTACCTGTGGGGAATTGAGGAATTATGTGTCCGTGTATCTTTGTCATTTTGTTTAAAACAATAACAAAATAAACAATGATCTCTTCTTGAGGATGTTTTAGAGAAGTAGCCTAAAACAAGAAAAAGTAAACAGGATTTTTGAGGGAGAAACCATGTCTCCCTAAGACAGAGTGAGCCTGTCAGGGAGAGAAGTCTTCTTCGCAGTGGAAGCAGATTGCCAACTTCCTGAAAAGGTTTTGGCTTTTTGTTGGCCATTAGTAAATGGCTAGAATGAAACAGAGAAACAGATGTCACTCACTTGGACCCTTGTGTTCTTTTTAACTTGACATCTGTATTGGGGTGATGGGGAAGGCTTCCTCCGTCCTGCTGATCTGTTGTTGATTGTTATGTAGACCCAGGCTCCGGGCTTTGCATTTCAACATAATCCAGCAAATGTTGACTGAGTCTTTACAGTGAATACAGTTATAGGGGATAAAAACTTGGGAAGAAAAAAAACCCAATGCACCCCTGTTTCTGAGGAGCTTATGAACTGGGAGTGGGAAGGTAAGACAAGTCTAAAATTAATGACTATTCAGACTTCCCTGGTGGTCCAGTTGTTAAGAATCCACCTGCTGATGCAGGGGACACAGGTTCGATCCCTGGCCGGGGAAGATTCCACATGCCTCAGGGCAGCTAAGCCCGTGCGCCACAACTGCTGACCCCGTGCTCTAGAGTCCATGCTTTGCAACAGGAAAAGCCACCACAATGAGAAGCCTGCTCACTGCAACTAGAGAGTAGCAGCCCCCGCTTGCCACCACTAGAGAAGACCCACGTGCCAGCAACAGAGACCCATCTCAGCCAGAAATAAATAAATAAAAATTTTAAAAAACTAAAATAAAGTTAATGATTACTCAAGAGTGATTAAGAAGAGGGCCCTGGGAGAAGTCAGCCCCACCCTGTTAGAGAAGGGAGGTATTCCATCTCATTGGACAGCTGGGGTGGGGGATTACAGAAAGGTGTTTAAGAGTGGTTACCCCTGTGAGCACCTTAAGGACTGGCTGAGATAGCACCTGCACATCTCCAGCAAAGAGAAAAGGCCCGAGTAGAGGAAACTGAGGCAGAAGGACAGGGTGTATGTTTGGGGTTTGGCTTAAACAATGGCTCATGGAATAGCAGTCCTTGCCAGCACATTATGGAGTGTATCAGGTCTGAGGCATGGTTCTAAGAACTTTATCTCTCTATTAGCTCATTTAATCCCTGCAGTGACCCAAATGAGGTCTTTTATAATCATCTCCGTTTTACAGATGAAGGGATAGACATAAAACAGTTTGTTAACTGCCTAAGACTATAGTGTTATACAACTGAGATCAGACCCAGTTGGTCTGGCTCCAGAATATCTGTTTCAAACCAGAAAGCTGTCCTGCCTCCCATATAGAGGAAGAACAGACACTGGAATCAGAAAGGTGGGTAGACACCATATTTTAGAGGCTTGGGGTACCAATGTTTAGAGATGCAGAGGTGGGAGAGGGGCCAGAGATGGACATGAAAGGGATCATGGTTGTGGGTTTGGGGAAGTTTGGTGAGAGCTGTGGAAGGGGCCTCAGGAAGGAGTTTCAAGGAGGGCTTTGTCAACAAGGCAGAGAGTTCCAGGAGGTGAGATCTGAGGGCATGTCTGAGCCAATCAGAAAGCCTAGAGGGCCTGTGTGGACGGGGCGGCCAGGCTGCAGACACTGGAGCGTCAGCCTGGGCTCTCCTGACTACAGTGCTGTTCACTCCAGGAGGCTCTGTATTCTGAAGACAGCGAAGCAGGTGCAGGCACTGGGTCTCATTGCCTGTGTCCTCTTATTGGTAGAGAGAGGCAGTCATACAGAGAGGACAGGTGAGAGCTGGCATGGCTGATTTGGCAAACCCTGTGGCTTTTCTGCAGCCTAATGATTTCTGAAAGCTATTTGCTATGCTCAGGCATAAGTGTGACTGCCTCATCTGAATGCTGCAGCAATCGCTGTTTTTCCTGGAAAATTGGGCCCATGTGGGCTCTGTGTGTGGTTTATTTGAGTTCCATTTTTATAGCCTTATTACCTTGTCCTCATGATGCAAGAGGCCTCTCTTTTCTCAAGCTTTGCTGTGAAAATTGTTTCTTAAAAGGCACAGAGTGATCTCTCATCACTAGGGTGGTGCTCTCTCCAGAGCAATGCTTTCCTGCAGACTCGGCACACATTTTTCATCACCCCTGACACCAGTTGTCATGTTTTTCTGATCGTTTGCAATTTACTGAGAACTTTCAGGCAGCTCTCGAATCGACCTAGGTGTTTGCCACGATTTCTTCCAGAAGACTTTGTGCATGTAAATATCTGTTCAGTTCCTTCCTCTCTGATACATGGCGCTGCCCGTGACCTTATGAGGGCCTGACACCGTCTTGTCCTCTGACCTTAAGTTGACAATGTTGGTAATTAGCATTTATGGAGCCTGAGCTATTTCTAGGCACTGCACTAAAAGATTTATGTTCATGATCTTAATTATTTCCAGTCTCTATAAAGAAAGTACTGTTACTTCCTCCCATTTTACAGATGAAGAAAATGAGTCTTGCAGAGGGAGAGTAACTTGCCCCAGGTCACACAGGTAGTAAATGGTAGAGCAGGCCTCCACCCAGGCCTTTCTGACCTTGGAGCCCATATAGTCCCATTCATTCATTTATTCATTCATTCAACCACACAGGATTGTTGTTACAACTTGCCAAGCACTGTTCTAGACCCAGGGGATACAACAAGGGGAAAAGAAAAGCAAAAATTCCTGCCTTTAGCTTACATTCATATTTGGAGTGATAGAGGAAAAAAAAAAAAAAACAAAATATACAGTATGCTGTATGGTAATAAGGACTATGGGGATAAACAAAGTAAGGTGGTCAGCAAAGAAGTGCTGGGAGGATTTTAAATAGAGTAATCGAAGGTCTCATTGAGAAGGAGACCAAGTTGTCAGGTCAGATAGCAAACAGACATCCCAAATCTCACTGTGTCAACTCAAGAAAACTTTTATTTCTCATAGAGAAAAGTTCCAGTGAGGCTGCTCCTGGTTAGCAAGCATCCTTCCTGATGGTTGTTGAGGGACCCACACTCCTATCTTGTGTCTCTGTCAAGACCCTCAGATTCCCTCCCATTCAGCTGAAAAAGAGAGAGGACTTTGTGGGAACGTTTACAGGCCAGTGTGGAAGAAGCCTTGCATCCCTCACACCCAGAACTCAGCCACATGTGTACTCCTAACTGTAAGCTGCTGCTGCTAAGTCGCTTCAGTCGTGTCCGACTCTGTGCGACCCCATAGACGGCAGCCCACCAGGCTCCCCTGTCCCTGGGATTCCCCAGGCAAAAACACTGGAGTGGGTTGCCATTTCCTTCTCCAATGCATGAAAGTAAAAAGTGAAAGGGAAGTCGCTCAGTCATGTCCGACTCTTAGCGACCCCATGGACCACAGCCTACCAGGCTCCTCCATCCATGGGATTTTCCAGGCAAGAGTACTGGAGTGGGGTGCCATTGCCTTCTCTGCCTAAATGCAAGGGAAGCTGGGAAATGTAGTCCAGCCATGTGCTTACAAGTAAAAGGAAATGGATTTTGGTGGGCAGGCTTCCCTGATGGTTCAGCAGGTAAAGAATCCACCTGCGATGCAGGAGACACAGCAGATGCGGGTTCGATCCCTGGTTTGGGAAGCTCCCCTGGAGGAGGAAAATGACAACCCACTCCAATATTCTTTCCTGAAAAATCCCATAAACAGAGAAGCCTAGAGGGCTGAAAAATCCCGTGAACAGAGGAGTCTGACAAGCTCGCAAAGATGGATAAACTCCTGGTATAGTGTATAGTGAACGAGGTGAAGAAGTTAGGATTTAACTGGGGAAGAGAGTTAGGCATGGGAACAGCGGGTAAAGGTGAACAGGGGGGCTGGAGTGGAGTGAGGAGGAGGTGAAGATGTGGTGGAAAGTGAGGGCAGAGAAGTAAGGGGGCCAGGCCATTAAGGTCATTGTCAGGACTTGGTTGCTTTGTGAGTGACAGGGAGAGCCAGAACACTGCAGCGTTTTGAAAGAGGAATGGTATGATCTGAGTCATATCTTGAAAGGCTCACTGTGCTGTGTTGAGGAAGGACTCAGGAAGAGAAGCTGAGTCTGTTGGCATTATCCAGCGAGAGAGGAGAGCAGCTAGGTCCCGAGTGGAGGTGGTGGTGGTGGAGATGCTGAGAAGTGGTTGGATTTGAGCTGTGTTCTGAAGGTGGAACAGGTTTTGCTGTGGAATGGGTGGTGGGGTGGGACCGAAAGGACTCAGGATGGTTCTGAAATTGTGGCTTTTGCTTAATGACTATTACACTCAACTTTCAACCCTTGGAAGTAAAAAGAGGGGAAGAGTTTTTGGAAACTGGACACCCTCTGGGCCTGACCTATCTCTCATAGCCTCTTCTCTTCCACAGTACTTCCTTCCGCACAGATAGGCAGTTCTTTTTCACAATGAGCTTTTAGGCAGTGGGACTGGAGGGGCGTCTGTGGCTCCTCTCAGCACAGAGTCTGGAGGGGATAGCACTGCTGGGAGCCTCATGTCATTGCCGGGGGTCTTCGGGCTAAGCCTCAGGGCCCCACCCTCGGGCTGATGTGGAAGGCACCCAGTTTCCCTCTGGGTGAGAGAGAGGAGCCTGGAGAGGCCATTTCCAGTTCATGCTGTGTGTAATGTAAGAACATAAGTGTGTTTTGGAGTGGGAGCAGAAACAGCTTCCCTGGTTCTTCCTTGGCAATCATGACCTAGCAAGGCAGAAATGAGAGAGGGAATTTTTTAGTGGACGATGCTCCCACTAGGAGCATAAAGGGAAAGAAAGTCTATCTTAAACAGGGCAGAGTATGAGCTATGGCAACAAATATTGCCTGTCTTCTAGGTGCTGGGCACTGGCTCAGTATTTTGGTTTCATTGGAGAGGGAAACAAATATACACTGTTCCTGCCCTCCTGGCAGAGTAGACTAGAATGATTTGCTGCAAGAAATTATATTTACACCCAAGTATTTCTTTCTTCCTTCCTTTTTTTTTTTAGTGATTGTAAATGATACTAGATTTTTAATTTCAGTGTCCACATGTCCATTGCTAGTATACAGGAAAACAATTGAGTTTTTGTTTTTATTTTGGATCCTTCATCCTTGCTAAACTCACTCATTGGTTGGAGGCATTTTTTTTTTCTTTTTTGGTTATATTCATCAAGATTTTCTATCTGGACAGTCATATCATCTACAAATAGAGATGATGGTTTTATTTCTGCCTTTCCGGTCTGTTTGTTTTATTTCCTTTTGTGGCCTCTGGTGCTGGCTGGGACTTGGAGCACTTGGTTGAGTGAAGAGTGCTAAGAATGGACAGCATCATCTATTCCTGATCTTGGGGGCAGCCCTTCTTCGTTCTTTCACCAGTAAGCACATGGTTAGCTGTAGATGTTTTTTACAGATGTCATGCCCTTCGTTGTATGGGTATGGGTGGGACCATGGGTTATTCTGTGGTGTTGGCTGATATAGAGCAGTTATTATCTAAAAGTTGTCCATCTTGCTGCAGGCAGCAAGCTTTTGTTGGAGCCTTTTTGGTCTGTGCTTGTTGGCATCTCCAGGTTCTTCCATTCCAAGTGGGACCAAAAGCAACTGTGGGCCGCTCACCACATTGTCCTTCCTTGGGGCCTGAGGCCCCTCACTGGGCTGCCTTCTTCACTCTGCCTTCAGAATCTTCTCGCATTTGTTTTGTGTGTCCCGTGTAGGAGTTTTCATTGTAAACAGAAGGTGGAATGGGGAAAGTGTGTCTTCTGCATCCTCCTGGAAGTGGAAGTGGTTGGAGAAACTAGACGATTGGGTGGAAGCCCATACGTGAAGGGCCTTCACACCAGGGTCTTGACTCTGTAGGTGGTAGAAGGGCTCTTGGAAGTTCATCTCTGCCTCAGTGTGGAGGGATGGGAAAGGGGAGGGGCAGAGAGACCCGGAGGCTGGTACCTCAGCTCAGGGAGGAGAGGATGAGGTTCTGGACTGTGACAGCAGACACGGGGCAGAAAGAAGACATGGGGAACCCACGTGGGCCTTGAGGAAGTCTGAGACGACCAGGTGGGTCTGAGGTTTCTAGCTTGGGCAGCGAGCTCAGAGATTGGGAAGGCAGGGGAGGGGTGTGGGTGTAACCCAGTGGGTATATTCTAGGCCTTTTAGAGCACGTCAGTAAGACTGGACTGGCTGTGCTTGCCTTCAGGGCTGACCTCACAGAGGAAGCCTGGTTGCTGTGTAAAAACCCAGGGCACTCACGTTCCGGGCAGAGGAACCAATGTGGAGAAAGGCGCAGATAGAGAAAGCGTCACAGTGGGCCTGCTGGGACTCCAGCTCGTAGAGGCAGGAGTGGGTAGTTACTGGTTCCATAACCGGGAAGGATGCTGGATGCTGTAGGAGTTCACAAAAGCAGGAGGTTCCGGAATAGGAGTTGACACTGTTGGTCGTCCATCTGGCGCCTCCCATTCATTGTGCGTTAGCATCAGTCTTTCCTACTGCAGACAGGCCTCTCTCCCTGGGGAGGCACCACTGCTGATAGCCCAGTGTTGCAATTCCAGAGAAGGGAGAACTCCTTTCTCTGCATCCATATATCAGTTCTAGAGAACGGCTCTGGATGGTCCAGCTTGGGTGATGTGCTTGGCCTTTGGGAGCACTACATCTCTATTGGCTGTTGTGGGAGTGAAGATTGCTCTAATCTGAGCTGGATGGAATACCCCACCCCACCCCCACCCCCCTGTTGGGTCAAGCAAGAACTTTTTAAGAAGAAAGCAGAATAAAAGTATCTAGGGAAGATAAAAAGAATATTTACTATGGTTTATTGTAATATGTTTTGAAGAATTTATCATATGGCAATGTAGGAACTCTGTGTGTGTGCTTAGATGCTCAGTCATGTCCTACTCTTGGCGACCCCATGGACTGAAACTCCTCTGTCCATGAGATTCTTCTGGCAAGAATACTGGAGTGGGTTGCTGTTTCCTCCTCCAGGGATTCTTTCCAATCCAGGGATCGAAACTGTGGCTCCTATGTCTCCGGCTTTACCACTAGTGCTACCTGGAAAGCCCAGGAGCTCTTTGGAAAGTTATAAAGCAGGGGACTTGGTCAAATATAGGTTTTCTTAAAATTATCACTATATGAGGTTGTGGCTGAAAATCAGTCAGTGGGGTCGCAAAAGAGCTGGACCTGACTTAGCGGCTAAACCATCAGTGTAGACCTGGGGAGACTGGTTGAAAGGCTGCTGCTGTTGTTCTGAGGAGAATGGATAAGACCTGAGCTACTTTAAGTCCTTCAATTCTTATTTCATTTGGACTTCACCTCCAGCCACAGCATCAGGCAGGTCAAGGAGAGAGAGAGAGAATCTGGAGGAGACAGTTAGACAGACAGGACATGGTGAGTGAAGGGGGCTTCAGGAGGACTCACCCCCAGCACCAAGCGGGCAATAGCTCTTCTCCAGAAGGCTAACTCTTCTTTGGAAATGAGTTATGAATTGGTGGCAGACTCAACATGTCTTTCTTATGAATTCTTAAGAAATGTGAATGTTAATGGCTTCTTGTGGTATCCTAACTGGAAAAGTAAGTTGATTAATTATATTTTTCTCCTTTTAAGAAGTATCTTTTATTTAAGGAGTCAGATAATAGGAGATATATCAGGACTGCCAGTCACGAAATAGATGGTTGGGAGGGGGACACTGGCCAGAAGATCCTGCCTCGCCCATCAGCCTACCCCGGGGCCCGCCAGTCTACTTTGGAAACACTTATCCCTTGGGCATTGTCCTTGCGGGGAAAGCTTGTAAGAATTTTAACCGACGAAGTGACATAATCTGACTTCTGTCATAACAGACTCTCTCCTGTATTGAGACTAGGCTATGGGTGGAGTTGGCAGTGACACCAAACACAGAAGCAGAGGGAGCAGGGACACCAGTTAGAGGCTCTGGCAATAACCTAGGGTGGTGAAGGTGGAGGAGGTGAGGAATGGTCGCATTCTGAATACACTGAGTTGGCAAAATAGTTCATTTGGGTTTTTCCTGAGATGTTATGGAAAAACCCAAATGAAGTTTTTGACCAGCCCATTATTTTGAAGGTAAAAACCAGTTTTGGTGAGGATTGGAGAGAGAGAGGAGATGAGAGCGACTCCAAACCTTTGACCCGGGCAACTAGAAGACCAGGAGACCATGCCCTTAAACTGAGATTGGTAAGATTCTGGGAAGAGCAGGTCTGGGGGAAGGTCAGGGGTCTATGTGAGATGTGTCAAGTTTGATACATCAAACACATCTCACAGAGACCTCCTCTCCACTTGACATCTTCCCTAAAGCAGGCAGTAAAATATACTAGCCAGGAGTCCAAACAAGAGACCTGTGCTTGGAGAGACATCTGGGCATCCTTCATGTATAGGTGATAAGAGGCTAGGTGAGATCACCCAGGGGCCGATTGAAGGAATACAGAAAGGAGAACTATGATTCGAGCCCTGGGGCTTTCTGACATTAAGATGTGGGGAGACGAGGAAGAACCAGCAAAGGGAACGAACAACCAGTGAGTGAGGTGGGTGGAAAGCCTAGAACGCTAGCCTGGAAGCCAAGTGAAGAGAGATGTCAACAAGAGGGGGTGATTCACTGACGGCAAGAGCTATATGGGGAAGACACAGACTTGCCCGTCAGATCTAATGACATGGAGGAGAAGCTAAATGCACGCTTTTGCACCCAAGCTCAGCCTTTCCAATAAGTAGTAGTTCCCGCCTTGAAGGAGAATACAAGTATGCAAAAAGGGTCATTTAAGACTGGTGGAAATAGGTCTAAGAAAGATGTGAAGATAGTACCATGGAAGTCCAGCAGAAAGAGACAGTACTTCTGGCTTTTGTCGGGAGGACTGAGGTCAGATTTATTCATGTCTTCATTCATTCATTCCACAGAAATGTTTTGGGTGCCATGGACAGGAGAAAGTAGAGCTGTTATTTCAGTTTCGTGGACAATAAAAAAGAGTCTGGAGGTGGATGGTAGTGTTTGCACAACAGTGTGATGTATGTAATGCCACTGAGCTGCACACTTAATAATGGTTAAGCTTGTAAATTTTGTTATGTGTTTTTTACTACCACCACCACCACACACACACACACACACACACACACACACACACACTTCTAAAGGAGGGAAAAAAAAACCTTCTTGGGCCCCACCATGACCTTGGTCTGGAACAAAATGTTGAAATGGAGGTCACTGTAGTATAGAAGGAGATAATGTGGCAAGAAGGGGAGGAAGAATGCTGAGAGAAGGGACTGGCCACCAGTCCTTTCTGTCTGGAGTGAGGGGTCCACTGGGGGAGACCACATGAGCTGAGGCTGCAGACTCAGGCTGGGCCAGCTGTTGTAGGCCTGGCAGCCTGCCTGTGGAGTCGGGCTTGCCTTCTTAGGTTCTGGGAGCCTCTAAAGGTTTCTGCTCAGGGAAGTGGCATTCCAAAGGTGTGCATTTAGATTAATCTCATTAATCCTTCCTGTTAAATCATTGCCTATTAAAAGCAGTGGGATTGAAGCATGCATTTCTAGGATGACAGTTGTGGTCCAGCAGAATTTTAGATGCCTGGCATGTCTTCATGGATTGAGTGGGTTAACTTTTCCACCCATTTTACAAATATTTATTGAGAACTATCTAAATGGCCATAGTATTCTAGGCAGTGGGGATAAGGAATGGGGTGAATTTATCAGATCTCTCCTCTTCACAAGAGTACAGTCTAAGGACCCCTATTCACAAATAAGAAGTTGTGCTACATTGTACCCCGTGTTACCATAAATTGTCTCACCAGAGTTCCACAGGAGCTGAGAGGAGGGGTGCCTGGCCTGTCTGGGACATTGGGGTGGCTTCCAGGAAGAGACTGTCCAGTGGATTTGAAGGATGAGCAGTATTTTCTAGGCAGAGATGGACAGCCTGGGAGGACAGTGAATCAAAACTCACTGGGAGTTGTAAATTTAAAGAAAATGTAGAAATGTTCTCTTCTAAAGCTAAACTCTTATTTCATTGGCTTTTAGGTGGTGCTGTCTAACGTGCATGTTTTTGGACCCAAGCTTAACTTTTCAAATGTGGAATGCTAGGCCTTCATTGGTAAGTTTGTTTGATGCCTTCTTACCGAATTATGCTATCAAGGATTGGTATTTGGAATGAAGGGCAAGGTCGTTATCACTGGTACTGCTCTGTGAAGGGTACTGCACCTGTACTCTGGAGAAGCCTACAGCATAGGTGGAAAAGATCTGCAGGAGAAGGGGATCTCAATTTATGTTTCTGTGGTAGATACAGAGAGAGAGGCCAGAGGGGAAGTATCCCAGGTGCAGGAGATGGATACAGCTGGCCTCACAGAGAGGCAGAGCTTGACTGTGTTCTGAAGGATGGACAAGTCCAGTTGGGGGATGAAATATGCTTTTCTGGCTTGAGAAGGTGGGTATAAGATGGAAAGAAAGTGGACTCAGCAAAAGACCCATGAGAACAAAAATTTCATCCAAAGGAGTGGTGAGTAAGAAGTTTGGCAGGATCTGCTGCTGGTGGCTGATTACTGTAAACCAGGGTCAGCAAACTTTTTCTGTAAAGGATCAGATGGTAAATATTTTCGGCTTCCTAGGCCATATGGTCTCTATCATGGCTCTTCAACTCTGCCATTGTAGCGGGAAAGCAGCCATAGATAATATGTCTGTGATGGTGTGGCTGTGTTCCAATTATACTTTATTTACAAAAACAGATAGTGGACCGAATTTGGCCTGTGGGCTATAGTTTGCCCACCCCTCTTCTAGACCCTGAGTGCTAGGCTGAGACACTTGGAGACAGTAGGAAGCCCTTGGAGTTATTTGGAGCAAAGAAGTAAAATGGCCGAAGTAACATGTTAGGGGCATTCTGGACAAGAAGCATAGGCTCTGTTCCAAGGCAGCAGCAGCAGTCCAGGCGTGAAGTCATGTGGCTGATGGTGGTTAAGATAGAGCAAAGGACCAGAAGAAGAGATAGTGCAAAGGGAGAAACGTAGGGTTTGTGGTCTTCTTAGACTTTAAAGACAGGAGCCAAGGAAGGTGAAAGTTTAAACTTGATAGTTCATAACCACTGACCAAAATGTGGCTGTTCAGGGTGCAGAAGGATAGTTGGTGCATCCAGTTTTAGATATACTGAATTCGAGGTGGCAGTGGTTCATCCACAGGACATGTCTAATAGATCATTGGAAATGCGCGGCCAGCACCTGGGCTGGGAAGGGTAGGCCTAGAGATGTAGAACAGAAGCATAGGATTAATAAGTGCTCCCCGTGATGTGCCGAGAGCTGAGCCTTAGTGAGTGTGCATAACTCTAGGATGGGAAAAACAGAAGCTGGAAGAGAACCAAAAGCTAAAGGGGGAGAGAGTTTCAGGAAGCAGAGAGGATGGGGCAGCAGAGACCAGGGAGAAGGGGACCTGAGGGAAGGCTGCGGTATTGGTGATAAGGTGGTCACAGCTGGCCTTGAGAACATGCTGTGGGGAGGCAGAAGGAGGAAGGCAGCGAGGTTGCACAGGGTCCATCATAAACGAGGGATTAAGAATCAGAGACATGAGTAAAAAGAGACCAGTTACGGAGAGTTTGAGTGGTAAAAGAAAGGAGATACAAAGATTTCAGCATCTGAATGCCGAAATAAGCTTTTTAGCTTTGAGGCAAGAAAAGCATGCTGTGACCAGTCCTCCTGTCCTTCTCTGGAGCCAAGTGTGTTTGGGAGTTTGTGTGTACCTTGGGCTTGCGATTGTGTTCTTACGCTTTGTTTGAGGTGTGGCGTTCCGAGCTCTGCTACAACTTGCACCAGTGGAATCCAGTCCGTGTCTGGACCCCTGCCATGAGACAAGATGCGATCTGTTGGGGAAATAGTTGCATTTGCCTGAATTGGAGGAGAAAATGGGATAGAGCAAGAAATGGAAATGAAACTCCTTACTGCAGAGTCTGCCCAAGTATGGGAATTTGAGACAATTCCTCAAGTCACTTAACTAGATAGCAATTTATGTTTCGAACACTTTGAGTGTTCTTGGGTTTGAATTCTAAGTAGTTTTTGGCTTGGTTTTCACAAATATATCAGTTAGAGATGGAGTCATAAAAGCAACAGGTGGAACTGGTTTGCAGCCTCCGTTTCATGAAATCTCACTGAGTTCCAGGCACAGTGCTCAGTGCTTTGTAGGTATCATTTTTATTTCATCTTTGCAACAACCTACTACAGAGGCATTAGTGTTTCCACTTCAGCAATAGGAAATCAAATTACAGGAGACTGAGTAACCTGCCCGAGGTTAGAAGGGATTTGAACCCAGAGTATCTGACCCCTGGTTTGCACTGCTTTCTGTTTTCCACCTAATTCCCACCTAAATCCGGAATTGCTCCTCTGTCTTATGTAGAAGGATTGGAGACAGCATGAGCTCTTAAGGTTATATATTTAGAGCCTACAATGGGTGTTCCTACTTCTTAGGAGTCTATTAAAACGGTGGCAGAAGTGTGGGACCCCTGGAAGAGACTAAGGCCAAACTTCAAACACTTACTTGACTGTTTCCCCAAGCTGAAATGTCCCTTTAGTTTAGAGAAGGCAGCACTCTTGGGCTTGGAAAAGAAATCTCACTAGAAGGTGTGACAGTCAGATTCCAGTCCCAGCTCTGCGGCAGTGATAATCTGCTTTTTGTTGAAATACTTGTTTCTCTCTGCTCACCTCCAACTTCAGGTTCCAAGGGCAGGGTCCGGTTTTGTCTTGTTCCCCACCAGCATCCAGCCTGGTATCGGGTGTGTAGCATGTGCCCACTGAATTTTGTTGTTTCTAGTGAACCAGGCAGCCTGGGACAAGGAGCTTAACCTCGGTGTCCCAGGCACTGGGCCGGGCACTGTGGTCATGGAGGAGACACCAGACAAGTTCTGTCCTCATGAGGCAGATGCATGAGCAGGGCAGACAGAATAGAGGGGGTGAGATCTAAGGTCAGACAGGCAGGATAAGGCTCTGAAGAAAGCGGGAATAACGCTCTTTGGGATGACTGCGAATACGTCCACACTGTTCTCTTTGCTAGGCTTGGTGCGGTTGCGGATACCAGCTAACAGCTCCCCGCCGCCAGAGCGCCCCCTGGGTGTCAGAGGCGCCTCCTGCCTCTGGCGGAGCTGAGTGCTCCCCGCTCGCGCCCCTCCTCTGCTCACTGTCTGCCCTGCCGCCCCCTGGTTCTCGGCAGTTCTGTAGACCGGGCCTCCGCAGCCTGCTGTGCCGGTTCTTTTTTCTCAGTCTTTAGCTTAATAAGGTTTTGCTTGATCCCGCGCGGGTCAGCCCCAGTATTCCTCCCCGCCGAGCTCATCCACTGCTCACCTGTATCCTGAAGTCGCCGGAAAATGCCCAGAGCCTCTCGCAACCCCCACCCCGCGCCCACCTCCCGCTCCGAGCTATGGTCCTGCGGGTGCTTCAGGTCAGCCCTCGCCTGGTACCCAGTGCGTCGGTCTTCCTACAGTGCCTGCCTTAAGGTGGAACTTAAACCTCCTCAGGCGTGTCAGCAGCAGGAGTCATCCTTGGCTTTGTGCTTTCCCTCCACGGTCATCTTCCACCCGTTATCTCATCTGGAAAAGCCCATCTTCTCCTTCACCCCTCCCTCCTTCCTTCTCTTTCTCCACCCCTTCATTTAGGACTCCTCTTTTGGGTTGTTTTAATAGCCTCTCCATTGGCCTTCCTGGGACCGCTTTTGTCTTCCTAATTGCACCCCCATCTCCTCGCAGCATGAAGTTTCTAACTCACACATCTATCGAGGCTTTCTTCTGCTGAAAGCTCTCTTTAGGGGCCAGACCTCCCTGGTGGTCCCGTGGTTAAGACTCCAGGCTTCCAATGCAAAGGGTTCAAATCCCTGATTAGGGAACTAAGATCCCGCATGCCTCACCGTATGGCCAAAAAACCCCCCAAACTCTCCAGGGGTTCCTCATTGCTTGTAGAATAGAACCCCAGCCGGCTCAGCAGGCCTGCAGTCTTTTCATAACTGGCCTTCAGCCACCTTCCCCATTTCACTCTTTCCGTAGCCTGGTTTTCTAACCTCAGCCTAGCCTCTCAACAGCTGTCACCCCTTGGTGCCTTGGCCAGAGCTGGGCTCTTTCCCTGGAATGACCCTTCCCCTGCTCCCCATTTCAGTAACTCGGCTCAGGTTTCTGCTCTTCTGGACACCTTCCCCCCCAGCCTGCACTTCTCTATGCCCTGGACATGACCTTCCTCCTGGCTCCCGGAACACCCTGCATTGCTGTGTCTCCCAAAGCACTTATTGATGTAACTGTTGATTTACTATCTGTTCGGCTCAGAAAACTGAGCTCCTTAAGGGTGGAGACCACACACACACACACACACACACACACACACACAGACACACACACACACACACACACACACACACACAATCTCTGGGTTCTTGGTGCCAGCACAGATCACTTGGCTCAGGAAGTCTTTGTTGAAAGAGTGAGGACACCAGAGTCTGTCTGTGCAGCCAGACAACAAATTTATAACATGATCAAATGTATTTGAAATTGGAGTTTCATTGGTTATTGAGCTTCTCAGTTTTGATGGCAGGATAGGTTGGTGTGGGCTGGGGTTTGTGGTTGCCTACTGCATCTCCCCACCTGTGGAGGCTTTGGGAACATAACTTCTCTATATTTTTTGCCCCTGACTTTTGTATTTTTAACTCCTGTTGTTGATGGGCTAGGAAAGCAGTTCAAAATGAAAAATAGTCCATCATGGAATGCTGAAGAATGAGGTCCACCCAGCTTCCTGGACAGATCCCAAATTTCCTAAATTAGCCAAAGTAATGACTCTTGCTAACCACTGACAGCTTTTCCCTTGTGCAGTCCAGCGGAGAGTGCTTTTCTGGCTGGGGGATGAGGAAGGCCAGTGGTCCTTTGTAGAGGGCCCCAATGGCATCTTTATCTTCATTTGGAATGTTGTAAAGTCCTCAGTGAATACTGTATGTGTGTGCACATGTGGACACTCAGTCACTTAGCCATGTCCAACTCTTTGTGACCCTGTGGACTGTAGCCCACCAGGCTCCTCTGTCCATTGGATTTCCCAGGCAAGAACACAGAAGGGGGTTGCCATTTCCTTTTCCAGGGGATCTTGCCAACCCAGGGATTGAACTCGCGGCTCCTGCTGCATCTCCTGCATTGCAGGTGAATTCTTTACCACTGAGCCACCAGGGACCTTTCCCAGTGAATACTGAGTAGCAGCAAACAGGAAGCAGCTATGAGCCCAGCGATGCCAGGCCCACGTCTGCGTTCCCCTCCCTGGGAGCTCCTGCAGTACACCTCAGTGCCAGCTGCTACCTTCTCATGTTCTCCTGTGGGGCTTTCAACTTCATGCTCTTGCCTCTCCTTCACTCCCAGGTTCTGCCACAGAACCAGGAAATTATGTCGAGAATGCAGTTTCTCTTTGGGAGCTTAAAGTAATCCAGGAAGGCTTCCTTGAAGAAGCAGTCCTCCTCCCCCCAGAGGTGTCCTGCTGACTACAGTGCTCCAGCCGGCGCTTGGGCTGCTTTCCCCGCCTGGAAACACTGATGCTGCTGCTGCTTTCCCTTTCGGGGACTTCCCAGAAGCTGTTCCCTCAGCATGGAATGCGTTTTCCTTCTGCCCTGCCTGGTTCATGCCCCTTCACCTGTCTGATATCAGCTGATTCATTTCTTCTTAGGAAACCTTGCCTGCCCTCCTCGATAAGGAACCTGGGTCTTATCATCACCATTACTGTGATCCCTTTATGCTGCTCGTTGATTGCTCGCCACAGGGCAGGCACTGTCAAAGTGCCGGGTGGATAACCACTTAGTATTAGAGCCTCGGTAGTGTGTGCTGAGGTCAGGGTTAGCGTTATTACCGCAGATACCTTTCAGAGGACCAGAGGTCCAGATCAGTTGGAGGCATGAGAGCAGGATTTGCACCCCAGGAGCCCGACTGGGTCTTCGCTCCCGCCTGTTCTTCTCCAGGCATTCGGCAGCCCATCCTCCTACTCATCCTCAGCCCTCATCCCAGAGGCCATTTTGCATGTATGTGTTTGGTTATAGATGAATAAATGTTTTGTTCACTGACTGGGCAGCCTGTTAAGCCCCGACTTCTAGGCAGGAGCTTAGCACAGAGTTGACCAACAGCCTGCCCGCCCAGGTAGCCACTCACCTGCTCGATCTCCTTGCCCCTTGCATCCCAAGAGTCTGGGCTGTGAACATGAACTCCCTGGGGGTCCTCACAGTTCCATGTCCTAGTCAGTGGTGCTAAGGAAGCATCTGTCCCTGGCAGCATCTGTCCCTTCATCTTTCTTCCACCTTGTGAACCCATCCTCATCCTTGTGTAAGAAAGTGGACCCCCTTCTTCCCCTAGGACAGAGCCCTCGCCCTTCCGTTGCTCCTCTGGACCTACCTGCGCACACCTGGGATGGCGCTGACCGCCACGGGCCATCCTGACCTGTGTGCCTGCCCCTTCGCCCTCCTGCAGCCGCTTGGGACCATCCCTGGTGCGGCCTCTGTGGGCAGATAGCATCTTGTGCAGTCAGGACTGGGGAGGCCCAGAGGGGGCAAGAGGACAGGAGTCACTGCCCTGCAAGCAGCTACTCTGTGATTCCAAGTGTGTGTGGGTGCCTGTGCTGCCGACTCTGTATCTGTGTGTTTCTTGCTTGATGCTTTCGCTTGTATAATTTATCCTTGTGCACATTAGAGACCACGCCTCACTGTCTCAGGGGTCTGATGTGGGGCTCTGAATAATAGATACAACAGAGCTGTCAGCTGAATAGATTTGCTCCTCCTCCCTCTAGCCGAAGGCACCTCCCCTTTCCCCCATCCCCACTCTGGCACCCCTGCTACTGTTTCATGGGGTTGTTATGACTATCAGGACCCCCTTCCCAGACCCCACTCAGGCGACAGGGATGTGAAAGCCCCACCTAGACCCCAGCAGGCTAGCAGGGCACCAGGCTACTCTGCTTTGGTGGCAGCAGGGAAGGCTGGTCTCCCGGGGCACCTCACCAGGCCTCCAGGGCTCTCCAGGAGCAGGCTGGCTGAGCTCCAAGTGTCTCATGCTGGTTTTGAGTGGGAAACATAAAAATGGCTTCTGACCAAGTTGGGAAAGTGGGCGTGGGTGGGGTGGGGATGGGGACCTGAGGACTTGGCTGCGGCTTCCAAACATGCTGGCAACAAACTGAAATCAGCTTACAGGGAAATGGCCTCTGGGACGCTCAGCATACTGGTGTGGAGGCAGACATGCTTCACGGTGTTGACTCTGCCTGCTAGTGGTGGGGCCGAAGACAACCCATTCAGGCTCTTTAAACCTCAGTTTTCTCACCTGTAAAATGGGCCAGTGACCATAGTAATCACCTCTGTGAGGCTCTTGTGAGGGTGAGATGAAAACATGCTGAGCACGGTACACGGTATGTAGAAAATGCTGAAGATCTGTTATCATTTTACCGTTGTTTTTAAAAAGTAGCGTTGTCAACAACTCTGGACGACATACGAAGTCTAAAATGCACCATTAAAGGTTGTGAGGAGTAAATGAGGTGGTAGTGTAGGAAAAGCACTTTGTGAATTGCAGACTGTGTGCAGATATTATTATTAGCATATTATTATGATTATTGGATGTTATTATTAACACAAACATCTCTTTTATTGTTTTGACTTTGGAAAAAAAATGGCTGAGCACAACTTTATGATGCCAACTCTAAGTTCTTTGTTGTTTTGTTTTTTTGTTTTGGAGGGAGATTTGTGAGACAGGCTTTCACTGGAATCTTGCCCAGAGGCTGTGTGACCTACATTGGTGATGCCAGGTGCCAAATGTCTGAATAGCACCTGGCACAGAGGAGCGATTCTGTGGTTGCTCATCTTATTTTAAATCTTTATGATAAGCGTTTAATACATAGTGGTATAGTTAAGTTTTTGTAAAGTTCATTGACAGCAAATTGTGGGCGTTTGCTTAGGACAAATTCCTGAGAAATTGCTTGAGAAATACGCACTATTTGAGCTTTGTACCTAATATAGCTGAAGAAATGGAAGCAATTTATTCAGCATTAGATGTAGATAGCTACCATTGTTTTCTCAAGTATGTTAGGAATATTTTGTTAACATCAACAGGTTTGCCTCTCGTGTTTATCTCCATCCCATACCATTTCACTGCCTCCACCCATCCTTCCAAAAATAAAATTGATCAGAAATTAAACATGTAGACAGAGGTTGAAATTTTTCTACTCACTGGCTGCTTTTGGCCTGCAGATGTATTTTGTTAAGCACTCACAATGTTTTAAAAGCCTTATATTAGTGGGTAACATTTAAAAATTGGGAGATGTTATCTAGAAATCTGGATTTCTAGATCTTTGTGAAAATCCGAAGATTTAACAACACTGGGTCCATCTACCGTCATGGCATTGATGAAGATGGTCAGCCCTCTTAAGGGACCTGTTTCTCCAGCTGCCCAGCCCTGCCCAGCCCCTGCTCCTGTATATGGCCTGTAGGTAACTAAATCTGTAGTCTGAGCTAAATGTAACCAACACCTCTTAGACACAGCGCATCAGCTGAGAATTATTTTCTCCAGCAACTTTGACCATAGAGGAAGATTGTTTCACTTGCTAAGTTGTCATTTTTGTGATAAGCCAGGTGGCTTCAGTGTTTTATTTAGACTTTTTTGGGTTTAGTACAGTCACCTCTCTCCTCCTGTGTGTTTCCCTCCTTAATAATTTTTAAGAAGTCTTCAGCAAGACTTATAAGTCAATGTAAAATGTTGGCTAAGGCCGGATATAAATTTTGATTGCTTCTATTTAAGGAAGGTTGAACACAAGCGACCTGCTTTAATTCAGTAACTTATGATGTTGCAAATTTGAACAATTAAAGATACTTAGTCCTTTTTATTGGTCATCTCGTTGTTGTTCATTTGCTCAGTCATGTCCAACTCTTTGCAATTCCATGGACTGCAGCATGCCAGGTTTCTCTGTCCTTCACCATTTCCTGGAGTTTTCTCAAACTCATGCCCATTGAGTTGGTGATGCCATCCAACCATCACATCCTCTGTCATCCTCTTCTTCTCTTGCCTTCAATCTTTCCCAGCATCAGGGTCTTTTCCAATGAGTCAGCTCCTTGCCTCAAGTGGCCAAAGTATTGGATCTTCAGCTTCAACCTTTCCAATGAATATTCAGGACAGTTTGAAGGCATCAATTCTTTGGTGCTCAGCCTACTTTATGATCCGATTCTCACATCTGTATGCGACTACTGGAAAAACCATAGCTTTGATTATATGGATCTTTGTTGGCAAAGTAATGTCTCTGCTTTTTAATATGTGGCCTAGGTTTGTCATAACTTTTCTTCCCAGGAGCAAGCATTTTTTAATTTCATGGCTACAAGCACTGTCTGCCGTGATTTTGGAGCCCAAGAAAATAAAGTCTGTCACTGTTTCCATCACTTCCTCATCTATCTGCGATGAAGTGGTGGGACCAGATGCCATGGTCTTTGTTTTTTGAATGTTGAGTTCATCTTATTGAAATAGTTGTAACTTAGCAGAATCCTTATTGAAAGAGGTGAGAAGCTGGGGATTCTTAGTCATGGAGATCATCCTTATCCATCAAGTTTTTCTCAGGCAGGTCCTCACCCTCTTCCAGCTAGTGAGCACGCATAGGTCTGGGGGCCACATGGAGGAGTGGGGTGCTGGGCCCCACAGTGTTTACTTAATGGGAGTCCTTGCAAGCAATTTTAAAATTATTATTATTCTTTGAGCTTCAACATTTTTTGGTTTCTGTTATCATGAGAAAGCATACACTTGTAAGAAATTTGGACAACCCTGAAGTGTATAACATTCAGGAAGAAAGTCTTCTGTGACACCTGCCCTCCCCACCTTCCCCCAAGAATGGCACTCTTGAGGCTTTGTTGGATATAGTCCTGGACTTCTTCGTTTGCTTGTATCCCCTTAACCCCTTTGTATCCCCTTGTATCCCCTTTGCCCTCATGCCCAACATACATGTTTTTACTTTCATAGAAATGGACTCTCTTTATGCCTACAGTTTTCCTTTTTTTTTTTTTTAAGCCAACTGTCAATTATTATGGTTTTCTTTTCAAGTTGACATGTACA
Organism: Dama dama; assembly: GCF_033118175.1. Taxonomy (NCBI): domain Eukaryota; kingdom Metazoa; phylum Chordata; class Mammalia; order Artiodactyla; family Cervidae; genus Dama; species Dama dama. The sequence goes on along the minus strand of NC_083681.1, from coordinate 39,713,075 downwards.
GATAAATGTATCTTATGTATAACAGTTGTAATCCATGGTATGGGTACCTTTGAAACTTCTTTAATCATCCTTGTATTGGTAGATACTCAGTTTGTTGCTGATTTTTTACCATTACAATCACTGCTGATGTGGAAATTGTTTACACCCACCTGTGAACTTCTGCATGAGATTTTCCTGCATATAGACACCTGAAATGAGAACATTTGGCTTAAATAGTTTGCCATTTGCAAACTGAATCAATATTGTCTAATTGCCCTCCAAAAAAGCTGCACTAACTCACATTCCTTTCAAGAGTATCCAATTATGGCTCCAGTAATCTAGTTTTTGCTTCACCATGCATGAGAAAAGTAAACTTTAAAAACTCACAAATATGCCATCAAAATTACACATTTGTCTTAGAAAAGCATTCAAAATATACATCTATAGATTTAATTAAATGATTTACATACCTTGATTTTGGTGACAGTTATCATCCTACAAGATGACAAAAATGTCCCCCAACTGTTGTTATCAGTTTAATTATTAAATACTTACATGAGGATTTTAGTTGTCCCAGGGAGCCTTCGGGAGAATAAGTCACGGCTTCCTTTTCTGTTGCTCTACTAGGGCTGCCTTGTCTTTCCTATTAGGGTCTGAGCCCTCAGGGCAAAGGTCAGGTCAGCATTTAAGCAGGAGTGCCAGGCCTTGGTATGGGGAGATGGCAGGTGATGTCTTGAGGTATCCGAGGTGTTCTAGCATCCTCTCCTGACATGTAAAGCCGTTTCACATGGACAGGTCCTTTCCACCTGTATTTTCTCATGGTGTCCACATGACCTCCCTGTGAAGCGGACACTCCCCTCACCCCTCATTTACATCTGGAGACACTTAGGCTCAAAGGTCTGACTTAGTGAATGTCACACAGCCACTGAGGGTCAATACCTTGGACCAGGTCTTCTGACTCCAAATACGGTGGAGTCAGACCCCTGTGAGGCTGATAGGCAGCTTTTTGCCTATAGGACACTATGGAAGTTTCCTTTACTGAGCTGGGGGTGGAGACAAGAAAGGGAAGTGACATTCCCCAACTTCCTGTGGTCACTTTTGGGCATGTGAGATTTTAAATTCCATCTTCTCGGGAGGCCTCCTCTCTGCCTGTCTGACCTGTTGTCTAGCTCTTGGTAACAGGTTACCCTGTATTAGCCAAAGTTCCTTAGCCCTAACCTCAGTGGTGAACCTGAAGGTAAATTTGATGAAAGTATTAGTTGCTCGGTCATGTCCAACCCTTTGTGACCCCATGAACTGTAGTGACCCCATGGACTGTAGAACACCAGGCTTCTCTGTCCATGGAATTCTCCAAGCAAGAATACTGGTGTGGGTTGCCATTTCCTCCTCCAGGGTATCTTCCCAACCTGGGGATCAAACCCTCCAGATTCTTTACCGTCTGAACCACCAGAGACGCACCCCCGCATATCATTCCAGGATGCCATTAGCTGCATGAGATCCATGCAAGGTCATCTGGTCTGGTGGAAACAGGGATCTGGAGTTGGTTCAAATCCTGGCCCTGTTACTTTTATTACTAGCAGTGAGAACCTTTGACTGCTGATCTTACTTCTCTGAGCTTCAGTATCCTCTTCTACAACATCAGGAAAATGATTCTCTCATAGGGACATTTTGAGATAAGATTCTTAATCATGAATTAAGATTTGAAATGTACCTCTAAGATGTTCAGCACTTTATAAAAGTGAGTCCTCTCTTATTTTCCTGCTATAGAAAGAAGGTTCTTCTCTGGGGATGCTCCATACTGGTAGCTGCTAGCTGGGGATCCTGGGACCAGGGACAAGGCCACCACATGAGCCCCAAGATGAATCATAAAGAGTGTATACCCTCAGAAGCTCACTATTTGGTAGGGGAGCCCAATGAGCAGAGATGGTGTAATTTGTGCAGTGATAAGAATCAATTAACAGAGGAAAGAGTAATTAAACTCCAGGTGGAAGGGGTTGGAAGAAGTCATCAAGCAACTGGGGTACTGAAGGTTGAATAGGAGTTTGAAAGGACATTCAAAATTAATAGGCAATTTTATTCATTAGTAATAAAGTTGCATTTTTAAATGTATATATGTTGACTTCTTTTGACTTTTACTAATACACTGAAATATTCAAACTCATCCGCTCTCTTTTCCATTTCTTTCCTTTCTCCTCCCATTCTGTCTCTCCTTCCTACCATACGTTAAGGTCCCCAGCTGCTAACAATTTCTTAACGAGTTTTTGTATGCTTTAGTAGATCCTCAGAGGATGATGCCATTTTACTCTAAGTTTTTTTTTTTTTCTGCTAAGTTTTTATAAGAACTTTGGTATAGTTTTTTTTTTTTTTCATTCCTTTTTTCTATAGTATGAGCAAATTCTTTTGCTTTCTCAGTAGCGAACAAACTACCAGTTATTCGATGTGTTCTGCATCACGCCTCTACACAGGGGCTTGTGCCATCCCGTCTAGTAGCCAGAACAACGTAGTGAGACAAGGCCTGCTGGGATCTTTTTCATAGGTGAGGAAACTGGAGCTTAGAGAGGTTAATATACTGACATCCCACGAGCGTGAAGCCATATTTCTGCTCTGGAGTCCTTTGCCCGTCGTTCTCTGCTGCCTGGCCCAGGGTCTTGCCCTGATTTTGTGCTGCTGATTTTGTGACCCACTGGGTGTGGTGCCAAGTCCCATCACACAGCTTCCTACCTATTACCGGGCTCTCAGAATCACGCAACAGCGATAATTGACGAAAACCACAATTTCCCAGTCCTCTTGCTTTTATTTCGGAGCTGCTTAGAAGCAGCTAGGTTTGACTTAAACTTTCTTCCTTGCTCTGCCTCTTCCACTTAAGGAATGATGACAGGGTGCATGCACAGTGCTCCCAGGGCCCGGCCTGCATGTCTGAGGATGAGGCTCCAGCTTCATCCTGCTGGGGGCTCCCCAGTAACCATGGGTACCCCTCATTCTCTCTCTACCGCCGTATTTCCCCAGCATGATCCAGGGCTCAGGTGCTCCCCAGCTATCCTGCCCGCTGCCATAGGAGCTCCTATGATGGAGCGGGCCTGTGGAGTGTGCCGGAAGGGACTCAGGTTTCGGTTTCAGGAAGCCCTACTCAGGCTGAATCTGCCCAGCTGTGTGACCTTGGGCCCACCCACTAACCCCTCTGACTCTCGTTGTCTGTATCTGTAAATGAAGGCAAGTAGGACCCACTTCTAGGCTCACCGTCTGGATGAGGGGAGTCCATGAGAAAGAGGGCAGTTTCCTTCCCTTTGGCTCCGCCTCCCAAGTGCTTTGACTGGGGACTTGCCAGCGTTGCTGCAGCGGAAACCCAAAACACCTTCCCTAGGTGCAGTGCTCATCACACCTCCAGCACCCTGAGAGTCTCGCCTCCCAGATTTCTTGACGCTCCTTTGTGTGGCTGAGAAACTCCTCAAAGGAAGGGAGCAGCCCATTGAGCTCTGCTGCTGTTTCCGTGGCGGCGCCTTCCTCTCTTGCCCATCTGCCCTGCAGACAGCAGCGGCAGCGTGAGTCAGTTGCCTGTATGTATTATCACTTCTTTTGCATCTCTCTGCAGAGAGGAGGATGCCATTCATTTAGCCAGTGTTGGCTGTGCCCAGGCTTCAGGTGAGGGCTGGGACACGGAGAGGAACGGACTCACAGACACTGCCCTGGAACTCACAGGGGAAAGGTGCAGAGAGTCTGACACACGCGCTGTGCTGTCCCCTAGGCATGTCCTAGGGGGCTGTGGGAGAAGAGGACCCAGCGGCCTCTCCTGAGCACCCAGCAGACAAGAGCAGATCTTTAGAAAAGAGGAGCAGTCCACGCTGCCCAGGTCCAGGCAGAGCCCTGGGGGGGGCGACGCTGGGTGGCTGTCTGGAGCCAGGGCCCAGAGGTGGAGGACCTGAGTGGCCACGTCCTGCTAGTCATCTGCACACTGACGACCTTTCGGGACCTTTCCCCCAAGCTTGAACCCCACACACTCACTGCCCACGCAGCACCCACCCTTTGACGTGTGATGGGCACCCCAGAAGCAGTAGAACTAAACAGAAGTCTTGGGCAGAAACCTAACCCGGCTCCTCCCCGGTCTCCCCCATGGTATGTGGCTCCATCATTTACCTGGTTACTCAGGCCCCACACTTGGGTGTCATCTTTGACCCTGCTCCTTCCCTCACCCCTCACTTTGTCTGCAGTCTTGCAGCTGTTCCATCACAGTATATCTTGGAAACCACCACACCTCCCTACCCTAGTGCAGAGGGCTCCCATCTCCCAGCAGGTCTCCCAGCTTCCATTCTGCCCCCAGTGCTACCAGCCTTCTACACAATCAGACAGAATGACCTTTTAAAAAGTAAATAATATTGTGTCACTTCCTTGCTCAAAACACCCTGTGGCTTCTTAGCATCTTGAAATAGAATCTGAACTCCCTGCCCTGTCCTGCCTGCCCCTCCTACTTCCCTGGTTTCATCTCTTAGCACTCTCAGCCTTGCTCATTCCATTCCAGCCCTGTCCTCCTTTCTGTCCTTCTTTCTTGCCTCCAGGCCCTTGAACTTGGTGCTCCTCTGCCTGGATTACCCCAGCGTCACATGGTCTTTCCTCTGTTTAAAAGGCCTTGTCCTGTCCTACCCTTTACAGCATCACTTTTTTGTCTTACTCTGCTTTATTTTTCTTCACTGGCACTGGATTTACATTATATATTTATCTGTTTTCTTTATCATTTGTCTTATACCTTTGGGCTTCCCAGATGGCACAGTGGTAAAAAAAAAAATCCACCTGCCAATGTAGGAGATGCAGGTTTGATCCCTAGGTTGGGAAGATCCCTTGGAGTAGGAAATGGCAACCCACTCCAGTATTCTTGCCTGGAGAATTCCATGGACAGAGAAACCTGACAGGTTACAGTCCAAACAGTTGAACCTGACTGAGCATGCGCGTGCGCGCACACACGCACGCACGCACATTTACATTTACAGAAATGTAAATCCGTGAGGATGAGCCTTTGTCTTATCTCTCTCATTCACCACCCTATCTCCAGGCCCTAAAACAGAACCTAGCACACAGTAGGTGTTCATCGCACATTAGGTCGGTAATCCAGAAAAATGAATGAATGAGCAAATGCAAGTTAGGACTTTGGTGTTTATTCCGTGGGCAGTGTGAATCTAGTAGACATCTTTCAGGAGGTGAGTGACGTGGTCAGCGCTTTTATTTAGAAAGCCAGCTGGTGGCAGTGTGGAGGCTGGACTGGAGGAGGCAGCAGAACTAGTTAGAGGCAGTTAAAATGGTCCAGGAAATTGATGCTGAGGCCTCCGTAGCGCTGTGGAGAGGAAAAGAGGGGACCAATGACAGGTGGTGAGGACCTTTGAGTATCTTTGGCTCCTACCAGAATAACTTGGTGTAACAATCCTTTTAAAAGACAGACAGGAGGGGACGAGCTGGCCTGGGCAGGAGGCTGGTGACACTCCATAAAGTTTTCCTCCCGAGGTAGGTATCAGCCCCCGGATGCATGTCCCCTGCCGTGCAGTTGTCTCTCTGAGGAGAGACTCTGCTGCTCCTAGACTCCCTGTTGAGTCTTTCACTAAGAAAGTTGTCAGTAAATCAATGATGGTGTCAGTAAGTCTGATACTTCTTTCTGCTGACGGGTTGATGTTACACATTATGAGCCACAATAAGTGGTTGGTTCTTTCTTGCAATGGGTACATTTCTTTATATTTAACTCCAAAGGAGACTCACGCTAACACGTTCTCTTTTTCTTTAAGAATACCAAGGCTCTGCTCAAGTTCCAGATGGGGGTTACTGATAACCTAGGGGCTCAGCATCTCCCTTATGACAAACACGCCCAGGAATTCTCGTCCTCTCTTGGGTGTCAGGGTGTCAGGGAGTCAGATAAACAGTGGGTCCACATTCCTAGACCAGGCAGAGCTGTGCTCTCTGGCATTGTCTCTTGAGAATGTCTTCTTGAGCTTGAATTATTTTTTTCTCCCCAAATCCCCAGTCCACCGCAAGTTTCGATGCAAAGCCTTTCATCTCTGAGTGCACAGATCCTTACCCATCTTGCTGAGGTGTCTCCTCTCTGTCCCTAAGGGGGAGTAGGCCAGGCTCTTAAGCTTTGGTCCAAAGTTCCTAATCCTGTGAAGTGAAATGTTGTCCCATCTGTGTGGCCAGATGCCACCTCCCACATCTTCTCTCTTCCAAAGGTTCAGACATCATAGGAATGACGTTAATAGCTACACTATAGAGCTTCTTGCATGCCAGGTACTGTGTTAAGCCCTTCACATGCATTCTGTCTAATCTTTATCCTGCAGTGAAGTGTTAGTTGCCCACTCGTGTCCAACTGTTTGTAACCCCACGGACTGTAGCTCGCCAGGCCCCTCTGTCCATGGAGTTCTCCAGACAAGAATACTGGAGTGGGTAGCCATTCCCTTCTCCAGGGGGTCTTCCCAACCCAGGGATCAAACCTGGGTCTCCTGCATTGCAGGCAGATTCTTATCTTGCAGGGGTGAGTATTATTGTCCTTTTCACAGATGCGGAAGCTGAGGCTTGGCAGTGCAGTGAAGGTTAGTTGTGAAGAGTCTGGGCTAAGAGTCAAATAGACCTGGGTTTGAATCCCACTTAGCTGTGGACCTTGGGTATGCTACTTAATCTTTTTAACCTTCTTTTTCCCAGATCTAGAAACACATTCTTAGCCATCTTGCTGAGGTGTCCCTACTCTGTCCCTTAAAGGGGAGTAAGTCATCCCAGGCTCTTGGCCTTGGTTCAAAGTTCCTAATCCTGTTTGCTGTCCCTGTGAGGTGAAGATAATATGGAAATAGTTCACAGGGTTGCTGTGAAAAATTAAATAATATTACATATATTATTTCAGAAGATATAAGTACTTGCTTACTAAATGCTGGACTTTGTGCTGTCAGTAAATAATAGCTCATTGTAGATACTGCTTTCAGCATCAGTACCATCATCGCCTTCATCCCCAAGGCTACAGGACTAGTGTGTAGATGGGGGCCAGGATTTGAACCTAACCCTGCCTGGCTCCAGAGTCCACGTTCTTCCCCATGTCACACACTCTCAAGTTCATTTTGCCTGAGACTTTCTGGTCCGTAAGGTTGCTCTCTTGTTCTTCTTGATTGTCCCGTGTGTTCCCATATGGACAGTAGGCTCAAGCCGGGGCTCAGCAGACCCTCAGTCTCTTCCAGCCAGTGACCTCTTTTCAGTCGTTGACCGGGCATCCCCCGTGGCTGCACTGTTCAGCAAAGAGCTTGGACAGTTTCCCTTGATCGCCAGTGTCATGTTGTCTGCTGTGAAAGCTGGGACGTTGAGGGGGGTTCCTGTCTGGTTGTTTATATCAGTAGGATTATCCAGGGAAAACAGGTGTGGCAGCAGAAAGGGCTGGTGGGTGTCCTTATCTTTGGGGGTCACTAATGACTTTGTGAATCTGGTGAGATTTATGAAGCCTCTCTCCAGAAAAAATGCCATGATAAGGCCAACATTTTCTCCACAGCCCATCCAGGGGTCCTGGCTGAGAAATTCAGACCCAGAAGGTTAATTCACATACTTGTAGGCTGTTCTGTGTCTATAGGCTGTTTGTACTCGAAGGCTGTTGGGCCGTCCTGGTAGCACTTGGAAACACCTGTTTTACTGATATGGTTTGCCGTTTTCATTTCTTTCCCATATTTGAGAAATGTATCCACGCCTTAGAACTAACCTAGTCATTTTGATGAGACTGACCTGCTGGTTTGCACATGAATTCAAACCATAACCTGCACCTAGCAGACCAACTGGAGAGGTTTTTTTTGGCCCCAAAAATCAAACTAATGGGCTTCCCAGGTGGTGCTAGTGGTAAAGAACATGCTTGCCAATGCAGGAGACATGGGTTCAATCCCTGGGTCGGCAAGATTACCCAGAGAAGAGAATGGCAGCCCACTCCTATATTCTTGCCTGAAGAATTCCATGGACAGAGGAGCCTGGCGAGCTACAATCTGTGGAGTCGCAGAGTCGGACCCGACTGAAGGGACTTAGCACGTGCACACATCAGACTAATAGGAATTTAATCATAATTTTGTCGTTGTTTAGTTGCTAAGTCATGTCCAACTCTTTTGCAATCCCGTGGTCTGTAGCCCACCAGGCTCCTCTGTCCATGGGCTTTCCCAGGCAAGAACACTGAAGCAGGTTGCCATTTCCTTCTCCATTTATCATGATATATAGATGATAAAGGTGCACAAGCTTAGCTTCAGTAGGGTTTAGTGGTCTAGATTCAGGTAAATGTAAATCTCTACTTTTAAACTTAACTTCGTTTTTGAAATTTCAGTCTTCAAAAGTATGCCTCTTCCCCTTTCTTCATTCCAGTTTTCAAGGTGGGGGTCTGATTCCTAAGCACCTTAAATCTTCAGTCTTCTGACTTGCTTGTCGGCCTGTCCTTGGAGCCTTTCCAGCGAAGCGTGGAACAGGCCTGCTGTTTCTAGCAGTAGCGGGGGCTGTAGGTGTGGCTGCTGGTGGCTGCTCCCCTCCCTGCTCATTCTTCGGGTCCTCCCGGAAAAACAGGACCAAACCTTCCTTAGTGGAAGCCCCAGAATCTTTCCTCCGGCTCAGGCCACAGCGCCACTGCCCTCTGCAGTTAGAAGAGGGACTTGGATTTCGGGCGCAGGAACTGAATTCATCACATATTAGATCATTTGCCAGAAAGCTTTTTCTGATGCGTAGTTTTTTTCTTTAAAGTATTTCTTCTTTGCTTCTTCTAAATTATAAAAGCAACAGATGCTCACTTCAGAGCCAGGATTAGAACTCTTCACGCCTGGCTTGGAATTCCAGCTCCATCAGCTCATTAGATGCGCAGGCCTGGGAAAACGCACACGCTCTCTGCAGCCTTGGTTTTCTCCTGGTGCCGGAGAGAGAGGAGTTCCACCTCCTAACACTGTGGCAAGAATTCAGGGAGCTTGGTCCATAGGATGCACCTGCAGAGGTTTGGCGTGGATTCTTTGATTCAGTGACTGTTTTATTCAGCACCCGCTCCGAACCCGAGTTCTAGTTGCTCTGGAAACATTCAGTAATGAGACAGAGGGGGCCTCTCCTCCACTGAAGCACACATTGTAATCAGATGCGACGCAAAGACTCAAGGTCGTTTCAGAAATTAGGAAGTTAGAACCTCCCGGCCCGGGTGGTTTGAGAGCCCTAGGAGGGATCCCTGGGGCCATCTCTGGAGGTGAGGCTCGGTGCTTTGTGACCGAAGACACCAAGTTTTCCAGGACACCCAGTGTGAACAGTTCTGCCCTCTAGGGGCGGGTCCGAGTTTTAAGTTTGGAAGATCTGACCAGTGAGCACTTGTAGGTTCTCCTTTAGGTGGCTCCCCATTCCTGAGCTTAGGGCTCTGTTGCAGGGCCTTTAGAAGGCCTTCTGGCGAGCTTGGGAAGTGCTGCTCCCCACCCACCCCACTCACTGACACTGATTGAAGAGCCTCTGCCGTGTAGGGAGGGAGGGCGATCAGCTTCTAGCCAGAGCCCACTTTGCTCCAGTGCTGCTGGGAGCAGATTCTCTCTCTGGGAGGCTGTCATGCTGCAGTCTCCCGATTCTCTGCATGCAGCTTTTAAATGGCTTGTGGAGGCCATGTGAAAGCTGGGCCACCCCGACTTGTATGTTGGACCACAGGGCCATCAGCCCGACCTCCCATGCCCACTGCATTGCCCCTCTCGAGTGTAGTATGCCTTTTTAAAAAATGTTATTGATTTTTTTTTCATATTTAATTTACTTTTTGGCTTCACTGCATGGTATGTAGAATCTTAGTTCCCTGACCAGGGGCTGAACCCACTCCCACTGCATTGGAAGCACAGAATCCCAGCCTCTGGACCACCAGGGAAGTGCCACAGTATGCATTTTTTAAATGACTGTTCAGCCTCTATCTTGGGCAACAGTGACCCAAACTGACTGGCAAGGGAAGCTGTTGAGCAGAAGGGCAGGCTGCCTCTGACTCACCTGTCACATTCATTGCTAACCTACTTTTATTTGACCTTGATTTGCTCAGTACAATTAAAGACACCGTTGTGAACGCACTTCTGCTGATGATTTAAGTCCAACATGTGACAGCCCAGGATCTTAACCACACACATGACCCAGGCAGATGGATGGATGGATGGGTAGTTAGTTTTTCTCTTACCTCTGAATGGTAATTCGATCACAAGGAAAAGGTTTAATTTCAGGAACACTGAGCAATTCTTTGCGACCAGATATGATGCCAAGGCAGCAGGCCTTGATTCCTTGCTACTGGGCAGCTTAATCAGGAAATGGCCTAGATGGCCGCCTTTCAAGTGGGTCCTTGCAGTAGCTTGGCAACTGGCACAGGGTCATAATTGGAAGAATTTGGCTCCAAGTGTCTGTGGGTGTTTACAGTGCACTATAGGGCAGGGCTTCATTTATTTATAGAGTATTGTGAGCAACAAGCAGCATAAGGCTCAAAAGCCACTAAATCTCAATTTATTTTTAACAAATTCCATTTTTCCCCTCATCCCAGAAGGAGAACTGAGTTATTAAAAAACAGTAAAAAAATACATCATCGCAGAGTATGCCATATCTAATTATGGGGTTGCCAGCGTCGGCCTGCAGCCACGTTTTAAGGGCTTTGTAAATCAACCATCCATTCAATCTGTGAACTTATATGACTCCTGTTCTTCATTTAGATGTAGAGGGAAGTTATTGGCAAGTGAGTGCTGATCAGAAGTTCTACGCTGTCTAAATTAGGAGATGGAGGATATAAATATAGGATAGTGTACTTATGTTCTCAAAGGGAAATAAAAATCACTCTTCATTGTCCATCATACTTAGCCATCCAAGCATATACTCCACCGCACTAAATATCCACTGTAGGGCTGTTCACTCGTTGTGATGGTGGATCCACGCTTCTTAGGGGAGCAATATTGTGGTATCTTGCTGAGCCCTACCCTGAGTAAATATTACCCACATATGTCATGAAACGATGTGACTCCAGTGCCTTTTGGCCTCCTAGAGCATCAGAACTGGATGAGACTTCAGAGACCCTCTAGTTCAAGAACATCTTATTGTAGTTGGGGAAGCTGAGGCTCAGAGAGCAGAGTGACTTGGGCCCCATGGCGCGTTGCAGCAGAGCTGCCCTGAGGCCACAGTCTGTACCCTTTTCTCTGACGGTCTCTGCTCTACTGAGCTTGAAGCTAATGAGTTAAACAGATCTGATTTCTGCCCTTTAGGGTTCACAGTCCCAGACAGACAGACAGATGGTCGAATAATCATCATATGCATGAGTGGACCAAGTTATATGTACAGTAAACCAGCTAGTGAATGGAGGAGATGCTGGTTAAGAATGGGGTAGCTTTGGAGTCTGTGTGTTTGGATACCAAGGCGAAGGTAAAATCAGTAGGTCAGAGCTTTATAGACGCTGTGAAGTTTCTGATGTGAAAAGGTGCAGCAAACTTGATGTGTGTTGCAGGAGGGGAAGTACGGTGCAGCCGTGGGGGCTAGTGAAGGTGATGTAAATATTGCAGTTTTGGAGAGCCGGGGAGTGGATCACTGGGGAGGTTTCAAGGGAACTCTAAAGGGAATGAAGGACTGGGGTGCAGGCCAGGGTGGGTGGTCTGAGTTCTGTGGGAGGCTCTGCCCCATCCTGGGACAGTGGGGGGGCGGGGGGGCGTGAGTGCTGCTATTCTCAGCCCTCTGACCTCCAGGTAGAAGGGTGATAGCAGATCATGGTGGTCTTTTTCTCTGACCCTCAGGATCCTTCTTTGTGTAGCTCTCTGGGCGGCCAGTAACTATGGACTGGGGCTGGCATGGGAGCTGGAACATGTGTCTCTTTCTTGCCCTGGACTGATGCCTAGCGCATGCCTGGGCCGAGTGGGCCCTGGGTGTTAGTTCTTTCTGAGGCTGGGAGGGGACAGTGGAGGCTGAGGAAGCCTTTCTGAGGAAGGAGGGGCGATGGAAGCTTCTGGGGAAGACTGCGCTTGCAGTGCTGGAGGGCAGTGATTTTCAATTGAGGTTGTAGCAGGCAGCACAGAGAGGAGTGAGTGGGAGGGAAGAGATCACAGGCTGGAAGAAGCAGTGGGAGTTACTTACAGGCAGACCAAAAGCCAAATGGAGAGGGAAGGACAGTGACACACTGGGACTGAGGAGTCCGTGGGGGCGGGCAGGAATCAAGGCCACAGCAGGCCGGGCCCCGAGTTACTCAGGCTGGGCCTTCGGGTTACAGAGCACACACTTCTCTGAGCAGAGTCTGTCTTCCTGCCCAGTGAGCTCCTCCCCACTCTGGACAGTGGTTCTCAAACATGTTGCCAGGTATTTCCATGTGGCAAAGAATAAAGTCAGTACATGGAATATCCTCAGTGTCACCTCCATAATTTGTTGGGTTCTTTTGTTAATCTTTTGATGCCTACAGCCACTCATCTGCTTTTGAGTTAAGGATGTATAAATTAGCAGTTTCCACTACCTGGAAAATAGCTGATAAGTTTTTGTTGTTGTTTAGTTGCTAAGTCATGTCCGACTCTTTGTGACCCCATGGACTGCAGCACGCCATGCTCCCCTGTCCTTCACTACCTCCCTGAGTTTGCTGAAACTCATGTCCATTGTGTCGATGATGCCATCCAACTATCTCATCCTCTGTCACCCCATTCTCCTCCAGCCCTCAGTCTTTCCCAGTGTCAGAGTCTTTTCCAATGAGTCAGCTCTTTGCATCAGGTGGCCAAAGTATTGGAGCTTCAGCTTCAGCGTCAGTCCTTCCAATGGACATTTGGGATTGATTTTCTTTAGGATTGGCTGGTTTGATCTCTTTGCTGTCCAAGGGACTGCCAAGAGTCTTCTCTAGCACCACTGTTCGAAAGCATCAATTCTTTGAAACTCAGCCTTCTTTATGGTCCAACTCTCACATCAATACATGACTGACTACTGGAAAAACCATAACTTTGATTGCATGGACCTTTGTCGGCAAAGTGATGTCTCTGCTTTTTAATATGCTATCTGGGTTTTTCTTCCAAGGAGCAAGTGTTTTAATTTGAGAAGTTCATACTTTTTCTCAGATGTGTGTTGTAGTTTTAATACAACCTAGTAACATTTTGGTTGATAAAATAAAAATTTTCATTTTTATAGTTTATAAAGGTAACATGATTTCAGTGTGGTGGATACCTCCTGTGTATCCACTTCTGAACCAATTTTCAAGGAGCAGATTCTCTCCTTTCTGTCTTGCATCCTGCTCCTGGCATTTAACCGTGTCCCAGTGTCTTTCTGTGTGTGCAGCTCAGCCCAGGAGCCCAAGTAAACCCGGGTCAAGGGCTGTGCCAGTAAAAGGTTCCGGGTTAAAGAACACTGAAATCGTCGCCTGAGACGAGGTTGGGAATTTGCCTGTGGCCTTCCTGTCCCAGTCCCAGCCCATGGAGTTACTAGCAGGCCTGGTTGCTTCATATTGTGTGTCCCCTAAGTAGCAATGGCATTCATAATTGATGCCAGCTTTAAATTCTCCAAAGTAAGGCAGTGTTCATGGTTCATGGCCACAGCTCTGTCATTTCACTTTCTCTGAATCACTGTGCCAGGTGCCCAGCCGGCATTCAAGAAGCACTTTTGGTTCACTGAGCCCCTGGGGTCAGAGCCCCTGCTGCCTCGGCCACCACCACCTGGAGTCCTGAGAGCTTCAAGTGAAAAAGTCCTGAGGGCTGTGACTGCTAAGACCTGTCCAAAGTCCACCCTCCATCCTCAGGCTGACGAGCCGCACCCTGGCTATCAGCACTCACTTGCTCCTTATCAGAGCGACAGAATGGTCCGGGGGAAGGGCATCCAGGGGTCACTTCCTGTGGCCACCCTCCTGTGCAGGAAGACCCCATCTGTGCTGATCAGGCCAGGCCCTGGTGCCCTCGGGCGCCCACACGCCCAGCCTCGTGCTCCCCCGTTAAGGGTATGTTCGCCTGTTAGGAAATCCTTCTTTATTCTAATCCAGGTCTGCCTCTTGGCACTGTTTCCTCCTTGACCTAGTTCTGCCCTTTGTAGCAACACAGAACAAAGGTCCATAGGCCGGCCGTGGTAGAATTTGGAATTCGTGCTCACGGGCCCCCATCCTTTCTCCCCCCCAGCCTCTCATCTCCCTCCCCAGTGTCTATGTTCTCCAGCACGTTCCGCTGCCCTTGGGCAACATGGCAGTCCATGTTAATAGTAACGATTAGCGACATTCATTGAGTGCTTTTCACGGGCCAGGTGCTGTCCTACACTCCTTACGTGAATTTTCTTACTACTCACAATCACCTATGAGGTGGGTACTGTCACTATCTGCATTTTACCAATGAGAAACCTGAGGCGCAGAGGTCAAATGTTGTCCAGAATCACACAAGGAAGTGGTGGGGTGAAGACTGGAGCTGGGTGGTCTGGCTCCAGCGCCCATGCCCTAAGATGTGGGGCCATACTATCTCACAGCCATAGGGCTGCACTGTCTTAGAGCCATAGCATTGGAAGTAAGCCCGTGATGCATTAGATTGGGACTGGCCCCTACTTTGACTGATTTTGCAAGGAATCATTTGGAGGGAGCCTGAGTTGAACCATTTCCTATGAAACATCCTCAGAATTTGTTTTGACAGAACTACTGCAGTCCAGAGGCCTTTGTCTTGTCACCAAAAAATGGGTTCATCCAAACTCTGCCAGACCCTGCAGGGTTCATGGTGCAGTGGGTTTTGATCAGGGTGGCAAATGTGGGCTCTTAGTATTTTCTTTTCCTGCACATGAAGTCAAATGCAATAGGTTGCTTGTTCAGAATGCTTCATCATGATTTTGGTGGCCATAAAGCAGAGAGAGAAAAGTGCCTAAGACTTCTAAGACGGGACCATAGCTTCAAGTTCCTAATTCAGCATTCAGCCTCCCAGAAAGGCTCTTAGCGGTTGTGGAAGGGAGAGATGCGATACCCCCTACCGTCCAAAGCTGGGATGGCAGGTGCCAAATATACATTTTCCTGAAATGCATGCTTAAGGAAGGGTTTGGGAAGCGCAGGTGAGGGAGATGAGAAAGGGCGTGTCAAGGCCAGTCCAAACTGGATTTGAGTGCTGTGTCCCCGAGCTGTGTGACGAGGTACAGGCCACTTGTGGTTTCTGTTTCCTCTTCTGTAAGATAGAGGTAACAGTGTCTTTTCCTAAGGATGCTTCTTATAGGGTTAAATGAGCAAAGCAGATGTGCCATGAAGCTGCAGTGGGTGTTTCAGACCATTTCCCACACCTGATACCTCGAGGTTTGGTGACCAAGCCCTCGTTCACTGTCTGGCCCTTCCTGCTTTGCTAGCATGGGCCCCAGGCCGTCGGCTGCCTATTGTCTTGTGAGGCATGGAGTGGGATGGTGGGGGTGTGGGGTCTTCTGGGGCAGTAACCATCCTAACCAGCCGCAAGACCCAGCCTGCAGCCACAACAGTCACCCTGCCCTGACCGCAATGCTCAGGCCAGGTTGCCCCAAGAGTCCAGGAAAAGGTGATTCATCAAGAGTCTGCTTCCTGTGCTCACGCGTCCCTGGGCTTTCCTGCTCCAGGCGGTGGTCACACAGGGAAATGGGGCTTGAACCATCTTTCTCTTCGTCAGTTGTTTTTTCAGATTGCATGCATCCTGGTTACTATTTTTCAGAGATAAGCGGCAAAGTGAGGGACTTGATTTCTGAGGTCTGGACCCAGAAATCTGGAAGGAGAGCAGCTTGAAGCGATAGAAACAGGACTCTATAAAATCTGGTTCTGTAGTTACCAAAAACAGGGCCCTGACCAGTGGCCTAGCCTCCCTGAAACGTAGTGTCTCTGTCTGAAAACTGGGGGCAGTAAAAGAACTAACCCCGCAGGGCAGGAGGAGGATTAGATGAGATCCTCGATGGTGTAACAAAAGGCATCTGGCACAGTGTTTAGCACTTTATAAATATTATAACAATCCCCTTTCTTCTCCTCCATCTACACTGCTGTTGATTTCTTATATGGCTTTGAATAAATATCTTACCCCCTCTTTTTTTTTTTCTTACCCCCTCTTTGACCCTTCCCTTTGCAGGAAAGGGTTGAAACATACTTGTTCTGAATGGGTGCATCGCGCCCCCTATAGGACATCTTGGGAGTGTGTGGGGTGGGTGGGCTCACTGTAGGGGTCAGGGCTTTTGCTGGGTGGGGCAGGGCAGCAGAGATGCCGGATTAACACATGGCGAACAAAGAACTGTCCAGCATCCTACCCAGCTTCCTAAAGTTCAGAGGGCATGCGTGTAGGCGAAACTGTATGTAGTGACCTGGGCCTGGAATCTGACTTCATTTTACATATAAACAAAAATACATTTTGCATGTTTTTAGTATATACTGAATTTTCCAGGAACACAAGCACCGAAGTATATGAGGTTTACCTATTTGCTATAAATAGCTACAAGCATCTCATTACATCTTTCACTATGTCTGGAGAGTAGCTGTGCCCAACCTCTGCATATTGATGGATGTATTATTTTAACTAACTTTATTTTCTTTCTTCTTTGCATTACAGCCATGTTGCTTGTCTTGAAATTGTAAGTGTTGGTAGGTTATATGATTTACAAATTTTATTTCTAGTGAATGAAAAGAATATTAAAAATATCTGTATTGAGTCTTTGAAAGTATGAGAGAGAGGGGGAGTGTGTGTGTGTGTGTGTGCACTTATAAATCAGCTGGAGAAACCTTAGGATAGACTTGAAATAAAAAGAAATGGTTTCACTTATAAAGGTCCTTTTATGTAAGGATATGTAATAGAAGTCAGAATTTAACTGCATCCCTTGTCAGAGAAATAAAGTGTTTTGATGTCTCCCCTGGCCCTTTTATAAAATATATAGAGTCTAAAACACAGTTTTTATCATCTTTTTTCAACTTGGCCATCTCTGTTTTTTCATCCCTCCCAACTGTGTGTGTGTGTGTGTGTATGTGTGTGTATTACCATGTATGTGTAGATTTTTCAGAAAGGAAAACCAGGCAGGCCTCCAAGTTTGTTTTTGTTTTGTGACCTCTGCCTGAACAAATGGACTGTACAGATTTTGCAAATTACCTATTCACGTGCTTTATTTTTCCACTGAGGTGATTGCCTTTTCATTGATTTACAGCAGGTTTTATTTTTGTTTTGTTTCACTTAATTCAGAAGGGATAATATCTCTTTACCTGCCACAGAGCTCTGGAGTCAGATGACCCTGAGTTTGAATCCTGACTTTCCCGCTCATGTGCTCAGAGTTGGTTGACAGGCAGTTTACTTGACCTCTCTGAGATTCAGTTCAGTTCAGTCGCTCAGTGGTATCCAACTCTTTGCGTCCCCATGAATCATAGCACGCCAGGCCTCTCTGTCCATCACAAACTCCTGGAGTTTACTCAAACTCATGCCCATCAAGTCGATGATGCCATCCAGCCATCTCATCCTCTGTTGTCCCCTTCTCCTCTTGCCCTCAATCCCTCCCAGCATCAGGGTCTTTTCCAATGAGTCAACTCTTCGCATCAGGTGGCCAAAGTATTGGAGTTTCAGCTTCAGCATCAGTCCTTCCAATGAACACCCAGGACTTATCTCCTTCAGGATGGACTGGTTGGATCTCCTTGCAGTTCAAGGGATTCTCAAGAGTCTTCTCCAACACCACAGTTCAAAAGCATCAATTTTTCGGCACTCAGCTTTCTTCACAGTCCAACTCTCACATCCATACATGACCACTGGAAAAACCATAGCCTTGACCAGACAGACCTTTGTTGGCAAAGTAATCTCTCTGCTTTTTAACATGCTATCTAGGTTGGTCATAACTTTCCTTCCAAGGAGTAAGTGTCTTTTAATTTCATGGCTGTAGTCACTATCTGCAGTGATTTTGGAGCCCCCCAAAATAAAGTCTGACACTGTTTGCACTGTCTCCCCATCTATTTCCCATGAGGTGATGGGACCAGATGCCATGATCTTAGTTTTCTGAATGTTGAGCTTTAAGCCAACTTTTTCACTCTCCTCTTTCACTTTCATCAAGAGGCTTTTTAGTTCCTCTTCACTTTCTGCCGTAAGGGTGGTGTCATCTGCGTATCTGAGGTTATTGATATTTCTCCCGGCAGTCTTAATCCCAGCTTGTGCTTCTTCCAGCCCAGCGTTTCTCATGATGTACTCTGCATATAATCTCTGAGATTAGTTACTTCTAATTGAGAACTAGATGGAAAAACACTCCTTGGCACAAAATAAAAGCCCAGTGCGTGGTTTCTAGTGCTAGTTTTTGTGTCGTCATTTTTGTTATGATTCTTGCACTGAAAATTTTTCTCAGAAAAAGTATCTTGAGCTCTACAACTCACTTTGTTTGAGATTCTTAGACGTGTAACTCTCACTTGCTGTTGCTAAGGCTCAGAAAAATGAAACTGAAATTGCTGAAATTTTGTTTATTCCTTGTGTAGGAAAGAGACCAATGAAAGAAAACAAGCAGATTCCATTTTAGTTAAAGGAGGAACTTGCAGGGTTATTCCTGGGGTCAGGAAACACTCATATGAACATCTGAGATCTGGGGCACTGGCAGGAGGCCTTGGCACTCATCATACAATTAAATGGTCGCCCTCAAACTGTGTTTGCCTGGGCAGGCAAGTGGACAAGTGCATTTCAGAAAGGTTCCCAGGCATTCCAAACTGGAACAGGAAGGACCATCTGATTTACTGTTTAACCAGTTAAACACACCAGCCGTGCCCCCAGCACTGTGGTCAGTTCACAGCCTTGTGACCCGTTTGGGCATCCTTGAACCAGAGGCGGGAGGCGGGTGGGTGAGAGCCAGCCCTGCCCTCTTCCTCCTCCGTGGGATATCGCTTTTGCTTTTCTTTGCTGAGTCTCTACAGCAACAAAGTGTATGCAGAGTTCCAGCTCCGGGAGTTGGGCACATCGGGGTTCTGTCTTTGATCCCCCATTCTGGCTGTGTGATTTTGGAAAAGTTGCTACACCTCTCTGAGCCTCCGTCCCATCTTTTTACATGATGGTGATCATAATACCTTCCCTAGAAGGCCGTGAGGCCCACATGAGCTGGGTAAGGGCTAGCACCGTCCTCAGCATGTGTGACGCTCAGTCAATGGGAGGTGGGCGCTGCTCCAGAAGGCGGGCGGCAGGTACGTGGACCGCAGTGCAGTCTGTGATGCAGACCTCCCACTCAGCATGTCCCCGACCGTCGGCTCCTGCCCCGCTAGGTGGACCACAGGCAGGCTCCTCTTCCTCCAGCCGACACATGGGCACGCGGCCCAGCAGGGGGAGTTCAGGGGGGATCTTCTCTCCCACTGGCCCCCTGGGCTGGGGGCCTTTGTTCTGTTTACAGACAGGCTACAGCCCTCACGCCAGGAAAAGATGTGAAATCCCACTGGCTGTTCCCTCAACGTATATCCAACACTCAGCAGCTTCTCACCACCCCACCGCGGCCACCCAGCCCCAGCTCCTCTCAGACCTCACATCCCATTCATCCGCACCGCCTGCCTGAAAGTATACCTTGAATTCTTTCAGTCACTCCTCAGACCGCGCCTGAGGTGTGTTTTCTTTTCCCCAGACTGTTCACTGTTCTAGATGTTTCCTCACTGGCCTTCACTGGTGATGCTGCTACCTTTATCACACGCACACACACACACACACACACACCCCCGCCATATACACTCACAGCCACACATGCACGTGCGCACACACACACACAGCTCCTCCATCACTGTGCATGGGTGTATGCACAGCACCTCCCCCACAGGGTCCCCCATCCCCACCTCGCTTCTCAACCCCACAGCCAGACTTAAATCCCAAGTGGGTCAATCCATCCTGTTTCACTCAGAGTCAAAGCCAAGGTCCTTACGGGGGTCTGCCCAACACCCTGTGGCCTCCACCACAGCCCTCTGCACTGGTTCCTCTCTCGCCTGGAACACTCCTTGCTTCTCCTCTGGCTCCCCATGTCTCCCACCTTCCTCCCCAGTGCTCCTCCTGCCCTCGTGGCTGACTTTCCTGCCAGCACTTCCCATCTCCCAGCATCATTTACTTCCTTATCCCTCTGCTGGCCCTGGCCACGGAATGCATATGAGAGGAGGACAAGGGTCTGTGTCCCCCACCCCAGCCCTGCTGTGGAGCAGTGCCTGGCACCTGGGTGCTTTCAGTGAATATCTGTTGAAAGATTCATGAAGGATTGTGGGACCACACACGCATAGTGTCTTCATCATTACAAAACTGTCCCGAATTGGAATTTGTGGTGGAAATTCGCTCCGATTACCAGTTCTTTCACTGTAGCAACTACCTGGCACACAGGGGTGCCTAGTAAGTCCCGTTGGATGCATTGCTTTGGGGCTTTGGGGCCGTGGTAGCCGTCTGAGCCCTCCTTCCCTATCAGCCCAGCCCTGCAGCGGGTGTGACGGTGTCCCCGGACCCCTCCGAGCCAGCTGTCCCCCCAATTCCCCACCGTGCATCCTGGTTCTGGCGGCACTGTCAGCGGCTGGCCCCCCTTGCCCTGTATCCCCATCTCTGCAGGCACGTCATTGTCCTTTGCTCTCACCGTCTCATCTTCCTGGTAACTACAGTTTTGTTATTACTACGTGTTGATCTGGCTTTCTCGTTATTGTCTTCCCAGCTTCCCATGGCAGTTATTGCTCTGATTTTAGTTTCACTGGCTGTAGGACAAAAGGGGTGGACTCTCAAAGTATTATCCCCGGTTTCAGATTCAGAGGCATGCTTCATGCCGCCCAGTGCAGCACGCGGTCCTCTGGCGTGTTCTCCAGCCCCAATCCCAGGTCCCTCTTCAGGCCTTTCCCTGTCGCCTTCATCCTCTCCCTCCTACTCCTGGAGCTTATCCACTGGCCAGGCCCTCCCTTCTCCCCCAGCAGCTTCCACTCCCACCGTTTCTGCGCCCCTTCACCCCAGATTTGCAGTCCAAGCTTGCTCTCTGTGACCTCCAAACTTATGCCCAGCCCCCGGCCTTCTGCTCCTGGTCTCACCTCACAGCTCATCACTTCAGTAACCACAGTTAAGCCAACAGGCATCCTAAGTGTTTTTTGTGCGTTGGCCTCGTTCAATCTGGGAAGAGGAATCCTCCTCTTACAGGCGAGGAGACCACAGCTCCCAGAGGTCATGGAACTGGCCCAGGACACAGCTAGTCAGCGGCAGGACTGGGATTTGAACCCAGGCCGTCTGGCTTCAGAGGACTGATCACTGCCCTGTCCTCTCTTCCTGTCCCCATCATGCCATCCCCTGTTTGTCCACCCCCCTGCCTGATGCTCTGCAGGAGGGGAACCCTGGCTTTTCCTCTGTTCCAGCTTGGGGAGCCGGGGGAGGTGGCAGGCGTGGTTGAGCATCTCTGGATAAATGCGCACCACACGGCCTTGCCCACCAGGGAGCTCTGCTGCCCTGCACCCACCACACAGCCCTCCCCGGCCATTCCTCAGGTCCTTCCCCACTTGCAGTTGGCCTTGCTCTCTGCCAAGGCAAAAAGGTGAAGGCTATTCCCTATAATATTGCTCAGTGCCCCATCTTTGCTTCTGCTTCCCCTCAACACCAGCATCCTTCTCTTTGTGTGTGTGCTAAGTCACTTCAGTCGTGTCCGACTCTTCGTGACCCCATGGACTGTAGCCCACCAGGCTCCTCTGTCCATGGGATTCTCCAAGCACGAATACTGGAGTGGGTTGCCATGCCCTCCTCCAAGGGATCTTCCCCACCCAGGGATCAAACCTCCACCTCCTGCATTGGTATAGGGGGTTCTTTACCACTAGCGCTCCCTGGGAAGCCCCTCCTTCTCTTTATCACCAAATAACAGCAGTGCATCCTTTTGTTTCCTTTAGAACAAGATACAGGTGTTTTCCATAATTTTTTTCCAACATCAGGCAGCAGGTTCTTTGGTGGAAAGAGTGTTCTTTCCCTGAGTCTTTAGGGCCAAGCTACATTCTCTTAGTCTGTAGCATTTATAAAAAAGGAAAAAGAAACGGGGGTGGAGGGAAGGAAGGAAAAGAAACAACAACTTGAAGCCAGGCTCATGTGTCTTTGGTTAATGATCCTTTTTGGTGGGGGGCGGGAGGGGTTATCCTTGTGCCATCATTAAATGTAGGGGTGTGTCACGGCTAAAGGTCAAGAGGAGAGCTTTGCCCTCAGGAGGCTGACTCCCAGAAGTGACAGTACAGAGCAGCCAGGATGTGTGGACCCAGAGCACACCCTGCCTCCCCAGACATCGAGCATCTCCCCCAGGCCCTCCACGGGGCACGTGGGTGCAGAGATGAATGAGGCCTGGATCTTTCCGAGGGAGGCAGCCCATGTGAGCCCCCCAGAAGCTTCAGATCCCATTGTCATCCTCCAGGCAGTGCAGAGAAATCCTGGGTCTCGGCCGGCGGCGGGGGCTGAATGCACGTGGGTGCTGAGAGGCAGAGGACACATGAGGCAGAGGGCATGCCCTGGGCGGAGGAGGTGGCCGGGGACAGGGGGAACAGAGACCTCAGACATCAGGATTTTCTCAGAGGAGCCGAGAAGCTGACAAAGCCATGCCAAGCACCTTCTGGCATGGAAGTGGGCAGGGAAGGAGGGGAAAGCAGGATTGCTGCATCCTGAGTGATCCTGCAGAGCAAGCGTCCCCTTAGCGTGCCCCACCCAAGCTCCCATTTAGCTCCACTAGATGCTGGGTGCAGGAAAGCGTGGGGACCAGCACCTGTGAGGAGATGGAGACCCTGCTGCTCCCCCACCGTCGCCCCCTCAGGGCCGTGTTTAAGGTTCCTAGAAGCCCTGCAGAGGAGAAACCCAGCCTTTAAACAGAATTCCCCATGCTGCTTTGACCATGGGTTGCCCCCCCCCGCCCCCCATGTCTTTGCATTTAAGTCTCATAGCATCGGTGTTCTGTGACAGCTCTTTGGGAAGTGCTGCTGTGGAGAATTTTTCAATGCCTGCATACTCTGGAATGTGCCCACTTCTTATTTTGCATGGAGGCCATGCTACATAGTGGAAAGACTGTGGGCTTTAGATAGGACTGACCTGGGTTTACATCTACCTTCCTGTATAATTTCTGACTTTGCTCAGGTTACCTAAGCACCTCTCTGAAACTTAGCTTTCTCATTTTTAAAAATGGGAGAACATTAGCCACCTAACAGGGCTGCTGTGATGGTTAAATGAGAAAATACTGATAGTTTCCACGTGGAGGGCTTATCATGTGTCAGATACAATGGAATTCGAAGCCACTGAGGGGCTCACACATGCTGCTTCCCCCAGAAAGATCCAGGCCTCGTTCTCTGCACCCAGGTGCCCAGTGGAGGGCCTGGGAGAGATGTTCACTGTCTGGGGAGGCAAGGCGTGCTCTGGGTCTGCACATCTGACTAAGCACTTTCTGCCTCTCTTTTCATCTTCACCACAGCTCTGAGGCAGGATATATTGTCATCCATATCTCCCAGGTCAGGAGGCTATGACACACCAAATTAAGGGTCGTGTGTATGAGGTTTACATCCCAGGCACTGATACCTGCTCGAGTCAGGATTTGAACCCTAACCGTCACCCCCCAGCAGAGAGCATGCTCCAAACCACCATGTCATAAAGGGCCTGGTGCATTGAAGGCACTAAGGAATATCCATTCCCTTTTCAGGAGATTCATGGGTATTACGGGGAGATTGGTCATTCCTGAGACTCCAAGTTACTCTTCAGTCTTTCTTATTAAACCTGTTAAAGGAGTAATCTGGATCTGCCTGTCCACTCACTGCTTTCTACACATAAAATAAAAATTCTCCTTCAGCCAGTGTCAAAAAAAGTTATGACACTTCTCTTATGACCTCTCTGCTTTGCCTTCATATGCTGATCCACCTCAATTTGGGCAGCGTCTCAACTGCCTACTGGCATTGGGCCAGTCTCCAAACTGGTCCCACTAGTGGTCTGTGCCTCCCCATCCAGGACCAAGGGTGCTCCCAGAAAGCACTGTGCATCTGTAGCTTGTTCCTCCGGCTGTTCTCCGTCCTATACTTTGGTGATAGACTTGGCAAAGGTCTAAGAAGGCATTCCTTTTATCACTCATTCAGCAAACATTTACTTAGCGCCATTGCTAGACTAGGAGTATGCCCTGTATTGTGCCTCTTAATTAGATCACAGAATCTCACAGCCCTCAGTAGGCCTCCAAGACTGGAATGCTGCAGACTCTCCTCTGTCCATGGTGTTGGGGATCTTTTCCACATCGACCAGCCTTGTTTACAACCTAATCCAGCATTCACATCCCCTGCCCCTTGTGAGACCCTCTCAACAGGCCCTTCAAGTCCCATAGTTCCAAGTGCAAACTCCTTGATTTTTGTTTGATTTCAGGATTCCCAAGCATCTAAAGCTTCCAGCAGGACTGGGTACACAAGTGCCACAAATGGGGTTCTCCCCAGGCCCCTGACAGCCACTGCAAATACACTCTCCTCTGCTCAGAACATCATTCCAACTATCCAACCTGCCAAGCAAATCTACAACACCTGGTTCAAGACTCACCTCCTCCCTGGTCCCTCCTCCTTCCATTACCCCACCATCAAATAAGCTAATCGTTTTCTCCTCTGTTCTGCTCCTATACTTCACCTACATTGCGCCCCACAGCTAGAAAAAAAGGCACTCCTTCCTCAAGACACTTGACTGCCACCTGCTGGAAATTTAGGGTAAATTCACTTAACAGAAGTGAAGGTGCACCCTGACATTGAGTAGGGTGCTGCACACCTGCAGGCAGGGCGCTGCCTTTGCAGTGATCAGGATTGAGGTGACCTTAAACGTTCCCCTCTGCGTCCAGGTGCCCTGGCTTCCACTTGGGCTGAAGAAATGCTTGTTACTGGTGCAAGCCCCTGTTACCTTAGACTTGAGGCACCTGGTTTCATGACTGAATGATGGCTAAATCCATCTGTTGCAAAGGAAGGCAACCAAACTCCCCACAAGCTGTCAGAGTAACCAGAGGGTCTCAGAGGGATTTGCAGTGGGGACCAGAGACGCTTCAGTCTGTCATCTCTGCTCAAAGGCCACCACCATAGGAACAGACCAGAGCAACTCCACATTCCTCCCCACAGGAAACCTCAAGCCGAGAATATGATGGAGAATTGGAGCAGGTGCTGCGTCCAGGGCCAGCTCCTTGTAGGTTGTGGGGAGGCAGAGGTGGCCACACAGGGGTCCTTGCAGGAAGCTGGGGGTTTTGTGAGGAAGTCCATCAGTGAGCACGCAGCTGACTAGACAAGGGTAAGCAAGGGTTTTGATACACTATCGTCCATATTTTCCTAAGCCAAGCCCTTTTATTAAGCCACATCACGGAAAACCAGTACCCCAGTGACATCTGGCTCTTCAGAAAGTGGTGTCAATAGAGCTCCATCCAGCTGTTACACTTGCAGGTGGGGGCAGGAGGGGGGACATGCTTTTACTAGGGTCCTGTTTTATAAAGGGAGAGGCCCTCTGTCCCTTTGCAAAGCTTATTTTCCCAGAGCCATCTGGCATATCATTGTTCAGGTCCCACGGTCTCCCAGAGAGGTACCCCTCTTTGGTAACCCTAATGAAGGAAGAAGGCTGAGCCTTTCCCTCTCTACCCTGGCTGCCAGGAAGCCCAGAGACAGTTTCTGTAGCTTTCCTGAACCAGGATTACGTCTTCTCATCGCTTCCCTGATACCTTCTCTAGGAGTGCTCGTTTTAGGCTATTTGTATTTTCCATTGTGGGGATGGCTTTGGGGGCTGGATGGGCAGTGATGTGGCAGAAGAAAGAAGAACCACCAGTGAGCCAGACACACATGGATTTCAGTCCCCACCTGTTAACCGTGTCATCTTAGGCAAGATGTCTTTACCTCTTCAATGCTGAGTTCCTTACCTGGAAATGACCACGAGGAACAGATAGGTTACTGTGAAGATTAGACTCTGCCAGTGTGACCTGCACTGTGTCCTCTCCCTCCTCCCAGGTCAGGCTTGGTCTGTGGCTCCAGGATCGGAGTCAGTTTTTCCTTCTTCCTGCCTCTGTCAGTCGGCTTAGGATGAGTGATACAGAGGAGAGAAGCAGGGGGCCTGCCCTCCTGGTTTGTCTGGGACAAAGGGGTTTCCTGGCATGCAGGATTTCCAGTGCTCAAACAGGAAGGTTGGAGGCAAACAGAAAAGCTGGTCACCCTAGTAGAAAACTACCTCAACATCTCAGGGGCTTAGAGTGACTTAGGTTTGCTTCTTGCTGGAACTACCATCTATCCGAGACCTTGGCTAAAGGGGGAGTCTCTATCTGGCAGTCGCTGATCCCTCAGCGACAAGGGGGCAGTTGGTCAGGGCCAGTTCAAAGGCTGCCGCTGTCCCCTCCACTCATGTTCATCTGTCCGGGAGAGTCACTTGGCCGGGCCTGACATGGGGCAGCCTGCCGACTCCCCACACAGAGCAGCAGCGATAGGTTTGAACCTTAGTACAATCCGCACACTTCGCTTTCTCTTCTTGTCATTCTGGGGTGCTGGGGCAGGGAGAGGGAGGGCAAGCTGAGAGATGCCTGGTCTGTGATTGGAGGGCTCCCGGTGGCCATCGTGCTGTGGATGGTCTGTGGGGGGGGCTCCTTAAGGGGTGGTTAGCCTCACCCACTGTGCTCGAAGGAGCGGTGGTCTCCTTTGGGCGTCTAACAGTGGTTGACATACCTGCCTCTTCCAGCCCCCTTGTTCCTTTGTGTGGAGCCACAGAGAATCTTCTTCCTCTGCTCCGAGGACCACGAGGGGACTGAGGTGGGACGTGGGGCCCCCAAGCTCTTCCCAGGCACACTTCCCAGGCCCCTTCATGCCTGGCTTTCTCTGGCCACCCAGAGAGCCTCCCTCCCACCTTCGGAAATCTCTAGCTCAGAGGTGGGCACAGATGTGACACCCACTCTAGGACCAGGGCCAGGCTCTCCCCAGAGCATCCTCACTATGTGTCACTTGGATGGCAGCACCAGGGCTGGCCCAACCCCCGCTCAGCTGGGGTCCCCCCTCCCAGGTACCTTTGGTCTCTTGGGGCCCCCTTCCTTGGCTCAACCCTCTTTTAGGAGGTAATTAGCACAGAAAAGGTTTTTGTCTCTTTTGTTGTTTCCTTTATTGTCTTATATCTAAGAACACCTTCCTGGAGAGAAAAACAGTTTTCCCAAAAATATTTGTCACAACTGATTCAGCTTCCTTGTCCAAGCATATAAGAAATACGGTTTAGATTTTGCAAAACAGAGTGCTAAAATGTTTGTTAGCATTTATGATTTCTATAAGGAAATCTGAGCATTGGTAAAAAATGATCAAAATGAGAATTCGTGGGGCGTTTGGTACTGAGGACCTCTATCTAAATTTCAGGGATGTGGGGGAAAGAGAAACCGAGAGGCATGGTATTGGGAGACGCGGAACCCTGCGATCCAGGTGCAGGGGGCGGGGCCGGGCGGGGCGGCCGGGACGGCGGGGGGCGGGGCCGCAGCGGGTGAGGGGAAGGGTCGGCAGCCGGGAGAGCCGAAGTCTTCCCTGAGGGGGACACCTGAGGGCAGTTGAAAAGCACGCAGGAGTTCACCAGGTGACCGAGTGGGCAAAGGGAGCCATGCCTGCTCCCTGCAAAACCACGTGGACGCAGCCGAGGCCTCGTGCTCTTGGGAACTGAAGTATTTCAGTGGCCTGTCGCCTCAGGCAGCGAATGCGCACGCTTGGGCTGGGGAGTAAGCAAGCCCATTGCCGAGGCCTGGTGTTGCCTGCTAGGTGTTTGGGATTTTATCTGGAGGGCCTGGGCGAGCAGTGAAGCTGTTGAAATGTTTTAAGCAAGGGGGCGTCCTGCCTCTTACCACAGTGAAGAGAGGGCAACGCTGGAGCAGGGAGCAGCCCGGATGGAGGGAAGTGGCTGGACCCTCCTATCCAAGGGCCAAGCGGGGGCTCTGGGGTGTTGGAAGGAGAGGAGCTTATGCCCAGGGTGGATCCTGGGTCGCCCGTTTGGGGTTGGGAGGATAGTGTGGGACCTGGATGCCGGTCTGATTGAGATGGGGTCCTGTGTGGTAAGCGCACGCCTGCCCCCAGCAGTCCTACCCTGGGGACTTTGCATCCTTGTGCCACTGCTGTATCCACAAGGCTTAGGGACTGAAGCCTGGAATTCCTGGACACATCTTTGCAGGGGCTGAGATGGGGTTACCAGCGTTAGACAGGGAGGGGTTCTGAACCAGACTGCAGAGAAGAGTAAATTGGAAGGACATGGTCTTTTCTCTTCCCTGGATACTCATTTGAGGACCTTTGTAATGATCTCGGCAAGGTAGGTTATCCAAGAGGCCAGAATTAGCCCGCGGAACATGAAGTGCCAGAATTTGTGCTTCAGAAAGGTCAGGAAAACCCCATTTAAAGCCCCTGTCTTTTCATCTCAAGGCGGAGCAGGGAAGGAATAAGGGGGCTTCTTTAGAGCCTGTTCCCCTTTCAGGGTTCACAGGGATAGGGAGGAGACCCTGTGTCCTGCCAGCAGGAGGTGGGCAGGGCAGCACCACCTGCCCCCCTTTGACGTCAGCAGCTTTTCAGAACTGCTTTCTCTACCAGACGTACTTGATTTCAGGGACATTTTCTTTAAACATCTTAGCTCATTCCCAGCCATTTCAGGCATTGGCCCTGCTGGCATTTCGTCTTGGCTTAATGTTTCCTGAAGACTTGCTTTCTATTGTTCCGCGTTGTGTGTGTGTGTAGGTAACTCACTTGGGAGCGAGTTGAGTGGTGTCCTCGGGGGCAGGTGTAGCTCCGGGAGCCCTGCTGCTCTCCCCTGCTGAGTGATCTTGGCTGGTTTCTTCACCTCTCTCTGCCTCAATCTTCTCCTTGGTCAAATGTGGAAACAGTAGTATTAATACTTACCTCAGAGTTATTGTCGGGTTTAAGTGAGTTAATCTACATGGTGCAGTAAGAACAGTGCCCGATGCCAAGTACACGGTCAGTCAGCGTTCACTGTTATTGTTGCTTGACCCAGCAGGAGAAATGAAAAATATAATTATCTTCTTCCTCTTAAGGCCGTGTCCAAGAATCTACGTTTAGTAATTTTAAAGGCTTTGTTTTTCACAGAAAATATCTCCCAGCATATTTCCTCATGTGTTTCCAGTTGAGTTGAACAGGCAGCTGAAGGATGGGATGGTGAGCTCAGCATTGCTCCCTGTAATCGGGAGTCATGATTGAGCTCCTCATCTCCTTCAGCTGCTGTGAGACTTTCAACTGTGTCTACTTCAAAGTGACCTGTCTGGGGTTTCTTTTCCTGTGGGCCCCACTGCAGGTTTCTGGAAGAACTTGACTGCCTGAAAGGAAGCGACAAAACATGAAAATCGCTTTGAGGTGACCAACAAGTCCAGCGGCCCCTTGCTTCTCCCAAGGTGGATCTGAGGTTTAAGAACCATAACTTCAGGTAACAATCCTATCCTACCCACCACCACCTAGATACACTATCCTTGCAGCTCCGACGGTCGTTCTTCGTTTAGGAAGTGTGGTTTCTCCCCAAATCCCTGAAACCTGGAATATTCCACCTCATGCAAATGTCTGGCTGTTCAGAAAGAGCAGTGGGGGCTGGAGTGGCATCCCAGGTCTGACATGTGGCCCAGATGGTCACTGAGACCCTAAGTGTAGGGCTGTGCTCACAGATGACCGGCTTCTCTTAATGTCAGTAGTGTTGGTGATAATAACAGCAGCGGCAGCTACAGCAGGGCCGTTAGTGTGATTAAATGCTTATAAAATACTCTTCGAAGAATACATCAGACTAGCCAGGAAATTTCTGAAAACAAAAAGTACAAAGAGGGAAAGGAGTTGTTCTATGAGATATTAAAATGTATTTTACAGCCATAGTCATCAACAGTGTGGTGCCAGAATGGAAATAAGCAGGTCAAGGGAACAGAATGGAAAGTTCAGACTAAAAAATGAGTCAAGAAAAGTGGCATTTCTAGTGACTGGTAACAGGACATGTAGATCTAGTAAGTAGTGTTGGAATAACTGTATTCTTTGGAGGGAAATTAGAAATTCCCATCCTTAAGTAGTGCACCGAAAATAATTGCCAAGTGGATTAAAACTGAAATTTTTTTTTTTTTAAGTTATGAAACTGTTAGCAAAGAAGAGGATATTTTTATTGTTTGGGGGTGAGAAAAGAGTTTTTAAAACCTGTCACTTTTAGTATCACATGCAAACACCATAAGCAAAGATAAAAGACAAAAAGGGGAGAAAATTATTTACAGCATCTATGATGAGCAAAGATTAATATTCCTAACATACAAACTTATTTATTTTTCAATATGTATTTGTTGAGTGCTAACTATGTGCTGAAACGTGATCTGGGCACTAAGGGTGCAAACAGTAAACCAGAGTCCGTACTCCTCTGATGCTTATGATCTAGTGGAGAGGACAGCCGGTAAATTAAGTAGGTTATTGCTGGCCAGATATGGATAAGGGCAATGGAAAGAAATTAAGCAGGACTGAGGTGGTTAGAAAGAGTTGTGGGGGTGCGTGTTATACGGTTATCCTGGGAAACTTCACTGATAAAGTGACATTTGAGCAGAAATATGAAGGAAAAAGGGGAGAAGTGGTTGAATTTTGGATGTTTTTTTTGGACTGTTTAGCTGTTAGGATTTGTTGATGGATTAGATGCAGGCCATGAAAGAAAAGGAGTCAGAGGTGACTTCTAGGTTTGGGGCCTAAGCAGCAAGCAGGATTGAAGTACCACTTACTGACCTGGGCACGACCAAGAGGCTGGGCTTGTGGACAACCAGGGATTGGTTATGGATGTTTCACGTTTCTCTTGTATATTGAAGGGGAGATGTCAAGGTGATGCTTTGGAACTCAAGAAAGGGTCTGGGCTGGAGATGTAAACATGAGAGTTGTCATAATATAGGTAGTTATTTAAAACAATGAAACTAGGCAGATCTCCTATGGAGGGAGTGTAGACAGAGAGGAGGGCCAAGAACATCCATGGGTCGCTGACCTAGAGGTGAGGGAGACAAGGGGAACCAGCTGTAGAGACCAAAGAGGAGTGACCACAGAAGTAGGAGAACTGTGAAGCTGAGAGCCAGGAGGGAGAGGTCAGCTCTATCAGATGTGTTGATGGGCCAAGCCGGGAGGGGATGGAGAACTGGCCATTGCATTAGCAATGAGGAGGTCATTAATGAACCCAGCAGGGGCCGGTATATTAGAATGATGGGGACAAAAGCCTGATTTGAGTTATTTGTAGCGAGGAAGAGAAAAGCAATTGAAAACAAAGAAATGGGGCAGTAACTGGAAGGGAATCAAGTTCAAAAGAGTTTATTCCCCCCCTCCGCCCCCCGCAAGATGAGAGTTGTTGCAGTGTGTTTCTTGTCCTTATAGAAGCGATGCAAGAGAATGCGGAATGTGGATGATGCAGGGTTGGGGTGGATGGTCCACACTCTTGAGAGAGGAGGGCTCAGCATGCTTTGGGGTGGGGTCCTAGCCGGCAGTGTCCAGGTTGCTGGTAGAAGTGGTCACTGGCCTCTTTTCTCAGTGGCGTAGAAAGCTGATTTATCGGCGAAGGGTGAAAATCGAGACGTTGGAGGTTTGAGGAGGAAAGCCCAAGTGTGGTCGCAGAGCAGGGGAGTCAGGGATTGCTGTGTGCTTTTCCCCAGGCTCAGGTGCCCAGGCGAGCGTGAGTGAGGAGGCCCTCGATGCTCAAGGCAGTATGGTAGGAAAACAGGACACAAGTGGGCACCAGCGATAACCAAGAAGTACCTACAGGGACTTCCCTGGTGGTCCAGTGGTTAAGACTTTGCTTTCCGATGCAGAGGATGCAGGTTCAATCCCTGGTTGGGAGGCTAAGATCCCACATGCCCCATGGCCAAAACACCAGAACATAAACAGCAGAAGCAGTATTGCAACAAATTCAACAAAGACTTTAAAAAAAAAAATGGTCCACATCAAAGAAAGAAAGACATGCCTATAAACAAACACCATCCATAATAATTTTAAGATACAAGTAAGAATAGTGAGGTTTTGTTTTTTCCTTCAGATTGACAGGAGCTTTTACTGGGGATAAAAGTCATTGTGCTTTTCTGGAGCACAGTGTTTCTGTATTTAGCAAAACATATAATGTATGTCCCCTTTAGACCCATCAGTCCTCCTTCTAGAAGTTTACACTAAGAGATAATAGCTCAAATGCACAGAGCTATGTGGACAGTCAGTGTTCACTCCAGCAACGATGGTGAGAGTGACCAGGAGGGCTCTGGTCACAAATCAGTGGACACAGTGGAAACAAAAGCTCACCCTCACCTTTCACTTTGCAGATGAGGAAACT
This sequence comes from Dama dama, assembly GCF_033118175.1. NCBI lineage: Eukaryota > Metazoa > Chordata > Mammalia > Artiodactyla > Cervidae > Dama > Dama dama. The sequence continues at coordinate 39,680,982 of NC_083681.1, read as the reverse complement.
CAGGCCCAGAGAGAGGGAGTGACAGCCCCAGTCACGTCACCTGGAGCTCAGACCCCAACGGTGGGCAGTGCACGGCCCCCTTCACCTGGGTTTGGAGTTGGAGTCCCTTGCAAGGTACTTGCCAGTCTCTCTTTTGAACTGACTTGCTTTGCGCTTTTAAGATATGAATTCTCAAAATGCTTTGCAAATGTTTGCAGTGCCTTCACTTCATTATGCAAGGTTTTCCTTGAAATGGAATCCCACATGCAAAAGGGCAGGCAGAGAATAGACAGACTTTGCCTGGATCAGTGATCAGGAGGGACTGCTTTTTTGACTCCCAAGTGGGACTTATAGGCTGAGAAAGGATATTGTATGCTTTCCTACAACTTTGATAAAAGCTGTAATAAAAATACAGAGATAACAAGTAGATCGTATTTATTTCACTGATTAGATTTGATCAAAAGAAAATTAAGACTGTGAGAACATCTGGGACACTTGATCACCTCCATGGGTGGAACATGGGGCTGTACCTGCTAGAGCCTTGGGTTCTGCTTTAGTTCTTCATGCCCTGGCACAGGCCCCTAAGAGAAGCCACATAATTTCTCTGAGCTTTGTGTCTTTGTCAGAAAAAACAAGCAGATGAGCCTAGGTTACCTATAATAACTCCTGGAGTAAGTATGATGGTCCTTCTGGCAGTGCCTTGTCCTCGTCCCAGCTGGCTGGGTGAGAGAGATGTCAGTGCTCTCGTGAAGTGCCTGTCATTCCACAGCGCCACCCTAGTCCTCCACCACCTTAGAAAAGCTTGTGGAAATAAATGCGCCCCTGTTTCCTTGTACCTATTTCAGACCTCCAATGGCCGACCAGAGAATGGACATTTCTTCAACAATCAGTGACTTCATGTCCCCAGGTGCCACCGACCTCCTCTCCAGCCCTCTGGGCACTGGTGGCGTGGATTGCAACCGGAAACGCAAGGGCAGCTCCACAGACTACCAGTAAGGCCTTTGGGCTTGTCTTCCTCTGACTAACCTTGATGTCAGCTTAACAGGCATGAACATCCAGGGGCCCTACTATTCCTTCTGGAAGAAGGGATCCTGTCTATGAAAAGGGACGGGAATGAAAGATCTGACTTGACTTTTCCCTTTATCTTCCCTTGGATTGCAAGCAGGAGGCAGCTGAGCCATTTACTCTCCTTTTGTGCTCCCCACTCAGGTCCCCAGATTTTTGAGGGGAAAAAGAATAGCCTTAAGGCCAAGTTCCACCTCTTACCACTTTCTTCATTTTCCTTTGCTCCTTTGAGCAAGATGGCTAAGTCCATGGATATAACCTCAGTGGTTCCTTAAGCTTTGCTTAAGGACCTCTCTAGAGGAGGACATCAATGGCTTACTTAATGTTTGTAGAATGAGAAAATAGAGGTCATCTCTGGAAACAATATAGGAGCAGTGACATTGTCCTTAAAATGTTATGTGAATTAGTGTTCCTCTTACATTAAATAGCACCTTTTTTTTTTTTTTTTAAGACTTGGTGGCTTTTCTTTGGAGTAAGTAAATTTTCACACTTACAGTCAACTCTTCTGTATCTATACAGATATCTAGGGAATATGTCAGCATAGAACATCCAAAAGGCACATTTTGTTTTGTAGAGGCAACTGCGAGGAATCTTGCCCAAATGTCCATTTGAGAATTTTCTTCTGTTTAATGAGGTAAAATCTCCAAGGAGGTGTGCCCCCTTACAGCAGATGTCCTTTCTGCTGAAGTTCACAGGTCAGATTTGGGGAGCATGGTGGCTGGAGGTCAGATGCCCACTAGGAGATGCTATGAGTAAGTGAGCCCAGATGATTAAGAGAGCAGCCGCCCAGGGGATGGAGAGCGGATGTGAGGACCAAGAGGGTGTTCTTCCATGGCACTAACTCCACAACAGGGAAACCAGATGTTTTCTGTGGAGTTTTTATCTGATGGAGCCCTTGACATGTTCTGAGACCTCTGCTGTCTAGATCTGTGGTTTCCACCCTTGTCACCACTCCGGACTTCCAGGTTTCCTGCGTGGACCCGAGTCTGCAAGCCTTCTGTAATTCATGGACACCCTATGAATTAAGCATGTGTCATCCCTTTCTTAGCAGCTTGATGTACCAAACTCCTACCTTAGGGCAGAGCTTCTCTTCACCTGAGATGATTACCTGCCTCAGCGAGCAGACACGAGTCTAGACAGAAGGGAGAGGGGCTTTTCATTTTCCCCTGTGGCCTGTAGAATTTCTTCTAAACTTCAGGACCAGGTAGAGAAAGTCTCCGCCTGTTAGGAGATGGAGGGCTCCTGGTTGGGAACCACTGTTCTGAGTGCCCGCAGCGTACCTCAGTGCTCCTGAGAAAGTTGCTTTTGCTCTTGAGATGATGATGTTTGTAGGGCCATGATTGGAGAAGGGAGAGAGGCCCAGAGGGTAGTCAGTGTCCTCCTGAATGATTTAGGGATTAGAGGAAGGTGTGAGCTCACCTGGGGGATTTAGAACTCCTTCCTCAGAGCATTTCAGTCTGTTTTCTACTGAACCCACAACGTGCTGTGAAAACTGGATTCAGGAGTCCATGAGGGGAGGGCGGATCCTTCTGTGACCCCAGGACTCTCTGTGGTCCCCAACCCATGCCTCCATCTGTCCCAGTTCCTCGGGGCTCAGGGCTTCCCCCGAGCTGAGAATCAGAGCACTGGGTAGCAGTGGTACCTCTGGGAGCTGGCTTGGGGTTCTACTCAGTGTCCTTCATGGGCACTTTGATGCTCCCTCCTCACCTTACGCACCACCAGATAGATATTCAGTATATATGCCCACGTGGAGAGGGCAATGGCAACCCACTCCAGTGTTCTTGCCTGGAGAATCCCAGGGACGGCAGAGCCTGGTGGGCTGCCGTCTATGGGGTTGCACAGAGTTGGACACGACTGAAGCGACTTAGCAGCAGCAGAAGCATGTATACCCACGTATGTTTGATGCTTGATATATTTTACAAATGAGTAAACTCCATTTATCCAGAAAGATGGGGGTTGGGTGCGGTGGGGGGAATGAGATTATATGGTTACTTGGATACTCTGGTTAACTAAGAGTTTCCATGAATGCCATGTATTCCCACTTTTCTCAAGCAATCAATACAGTAAAATGCACGAGCACACAAACTTTATTGAAGTGGTATATATAACTTTTGATAAACTGGGAAATGAGTCTGGTTTTATAGTAGGGTCGAGTTGGTTTTACTTTTATACATCAGGAGTCAATACTGTGGCTCTTTGAGCTTTTTAATTGCTTGGTTTCTGGATAAATTTTGGCCTTCTGTATTATGGTGAGAAGCGATTTTGTATGTCTTAACAGTTATATTCTCTCTTGTTTTCTCAGAGAAAGCATGGACACAGACAAAGATGACCCTCACGGAAGGTACCATGAATTAGTCACTTGAACTTCAGCATCCTTAGAGCCATTTTCCTTGCATAATTAAATGTGCAGTTTCTACCCATCTCCTTGATTAGGGATAAGCAAGGAGGCTGTGAGCCTGTGGGTTCAGAACTGTCTCCCCGCATGCCCCACCCTGTAGCCCAAACCGTAGAGAATCTGCCTGTGATACAGGAGACCAGGGTTTGATCCCTGGGTCAGAAAGATCCTCTGGAGAAGGGAATGGCAATCCACTCCAGTATTCTTGCCTGGAGAATTTCATGGACAGAGAAACCTGGCGGGCTCTAGTTTGTGGGGTCACAAAAAGTCAGACACGACTGAGCAACTAACACACACGCACACATACACACCCTGCCCTGTGTAGCTAACAAGCAAAGCCCTTGTGTGTCATGTAAAGAGGACAGGGATCAGGCAGGGAAGAAAATGGATGTGTAACTCCACTGTTAATCTCCAGGGGATTGTGTTTCTTTTTATTTCTTTTCCAGGTTAGAATACACAGAGCACCAAGGAAGAATCAAAAATGCAAGGTGAGCTTGGACCTTCTTTCTGTCTATAAGCCATCCTGGTTTGGTTGCTTAGTGTGCAGTCAAGGAGGCTCTGAATATCTGTTCCCTGTCTGTCGAACAGTCTGATACTGTCATGTCCTTAGGGGATGAGGAGGGGGACAGGGCCCTGGCTTGATGTGGCTCTGTCCCTCACTGCCTCCAGGCTGAGCTGCCTTCACTCTTTGCTGTCCAAGCATGTTTAATCTGAAGGGAACTCTGGAGGGAGCCAAAGATAAATCAAGGCTAAAGGTTTTCCCTGTCTTCAGCAGGTTCCTCCTTCCTGCCTTGGGGCCCTCTGGGGAGACCTGGTTCGAGGAGTCAGTTCCCCGGCTTTGCCTGGCCTCTGAAAGGGCCCTTACTGCTCTGCAAGGTGTGGCTGAAGGCCAGACCTGGGGAGGCCCTGCTCCCTCAAGCAGATTCTCTGACTCCCTCCTTCCTGCCTCCAGCCATGCTTGCTGACTCCCCTCCATGTGGGTCCTCCGCTCTCCTGCCATTAACCCCAGGGCCATCTGATGCTGTGTCCTGACACAGAGCTAGGGCTGTAGAATTCAAAGGACCTGAAACTGCTGGCTTTTCCCTCATGGACCAGCTTTGCGAGAGATCACACAGTTCTGTGGCAGCGGCACTGTTGACATACCTCTTTGGGGGACAGTCACAAATAGCAGGTGCAAACCAGTCAAGAAAAGTGTGCGCCATGGGAAGTGTCACGCTGCTCGGCGGGCAGCAACTCTTGGGGACAGATGTAGCCTCTGCTGTGTCTTGGTGGGGTCACGGCTGATCCAAGGACAGCAGCATTAGTTACCTGGTGTCTCAGTCTGTCTCCCACAGACCACATGGCAGACTCCCCTCAGACCTCAGAGACAGCTCAGCCTGGGGCCCTCACTGATGTCTGTTCCTGGGTGCTTTGCCCTTCAAGTCCTCCACCTCCCTTCTTTCTTTCTCCCACATCTTAAAATCCAACTTTATTGGGGCTGAGAAGAATAGAAATGAGGAGAAATTAAAAGCTCAGTTGACTGTGAAAAGACAATTTTTGTAATATTTCTCAATTCCAAGGATAAGGTAAGCGTGTTAAAAAAGAAAAACACTAATACCGACTTGGCAGTGAGCCCCACTCTTTTTGGTGACTTTAGTAGAAAAGCCCAGTTTGAAACATTCTTCAGATTCTAAATTTGCCTTGTCAGATGAATATTGAAAACAGTTATTTTCATCATTGTTTCCTTGATGCTCTGTTACATTTTACAGAAATCATTTTTCATATTGTTGTTCAGGGAAGCTCACAGTCAGATTGAAAAGAGGCGTCGGGATAAAATGAACAGTTTTATTGACGAACTGGCTTCTTTGGTACCAACGTGCAATGCGATGTCTAGGAAATTAGATAAACTTACTGTGCTGAGGATGGCTGTTCAGCACATGAAAACATTACGAGGTGAGATCCAAGCTTTATTGTCTTTTATGCCCTTACTCACAAATGTTACCACCCTTACTTAGAATGTCTCTGAATCCCTAAGGCCAATGTTTATTACTTGCAAATGTGTAGCCTTAAGGAGTATACCAGTCATTTTCAGCAGCAGACATTATGCCAAATGAAATTGGCATTACCAAGCTTCTGTGGGTATCAAGATGCAGTGTTGCTGTCCTACATCCCCAGAGGGTAGAGGCTGTGTGCCATGCGTGTGTGTGTGCACATACCCAGGCTACATACATATCAGAGAGGCACACGTCCCATCTTGCATATATGTGGTGCCTAGACCTTGCCCATACAATGATAAACATCAGAAATGTAGCTGCCCTTCATGACACAGGAAAGTCTGTTTCAGTTTTTAAGAGGAAAAATTCATCCTGGTTTCTTTTGAAGAGTGAGTCACTGGTTGACAGCACTTGCTACATTTTATTGTTGAGTGAACACTGATGATATTTTCATCTTCCTGGAATTTTCCCAAACCAGATCAACTCTTTATAAGGGAGGCAGTGTTTTCCTTCTTTTCCGAGTGTGGGGAGGGTGAGAAAACAGAGGCAGAAATGTGGAAGTGACTTATCCAAACCACAGGAGAAATCTGAACTGTGGCAGGCATTTTAGGGAAGGCCGTCCCTGGAATTTTCCACAGCTAGACTTGGACTATTTGAGGAAATCGGAAAGTAGGCGCTCACTCAGATCTCTGACCTGCGTGGTAAAAGAATTACGTCTTTTATATTTCTACAAAGCCACCAGAAATAAGAAGTAGCTGGTTTTGTCTTTTGACCTTGATTCAAAAATATAAATGTTGTATCCTGGGCTTGGAGAAGGGTGTTTTAAAATTCATGTTAGGGAAGATAGAGATTAAATCATTACAACTAATTTCTACTACATTGGAAAGAAAAGAGTTGCAGAACTCGAGTGGTCCTAAAAAGCAGGGGTGTGGATCAGTGATATGCACCTTGTTAGTTGATTTGAAAGTCACCGACAGGTTCCGTTTCCCTCCTTCCTGGTGGTCTTTGGAATTGTCATGAGCTGTTTTAGTTCACTGTGCTGCTAACCATTCTGCAGATTCCAAGTCATTCACTGCTGTCATTCTTCTCTAAGTTATTCTCCCGGAAGATGCCAGATTGACAGCCTTTTAAACATAAGTCTTATGCCCTTTCAAGTCCTGGGAGCTCAAGTTGCATTTACTGAAATAATGCATTTCTCTGGGTTGCCAAACTCATTTAACTCAACCCTGATGAAGAGGAACTCACAGCAAACGCCTTCCACAGCGTATTTACTCAGGGCCTGGCAGACTGGATGACTTCCCAAGAACATTTAGAGTGGTGATTTGAGCACCCGCTAGACAACCCATTTAATATAGATGTTGGAGGGAGGGGAGTGTCCCAGGAGTCTCGACCAGTTTGCTTCCAGAGCTTCCTTCTGTATTTGAAGCAGTTTCTAAACTTCTGTTAGCTCCTGAATTTTCACTATGGTGACAAAAGCAAGCTTGTTAAGTCTCCTGTGGTCAACAGTGTTCACTTTTCAATGACATTCTCTTTAGCGTTAGAGCTTCTGTTCAAAGCCAGAGCTCGCCTTATCTCCACGATGGAGAAAGAAAATGTAGCTCCTAGGGGCTAGGGACGAGGCTGCATCTGGAAGACTTGAGACAGTCGAACGGAACAAGACATTATCTGAAAATAAAGTGTTCCAACTCTTTCTCTTTTTCTCCCCGGAAGGTGCCACCAATCCATACACAGAAGCAAACTACAAGCCGACTTTTCTGTCAGATGATGAATTGAAACACCTTATTCTCAGGGTATGTTGCAATTATGGGATTGTTTTTACACAACATTTATTTTCACAAATCTCAGAGTTAAGTGCCAGTGTGTGGGAATTTGATGTCTCAACACCGAACTTGTTTAGGCTCACTTCCTCTGGCAGGGTCTCCCCCTTGTTCTTACTGTTTGGACAGGCCTCACATCTCTTCCCTGGGACTTTCCTCTTCTACCCTCACTCAAACAAAAATGGAAGGCCTAGGCTACTGGGACTTTAAATCAGAAGAGCAGGATTTTGTGAAAAATAGGAGGTAATCAAGAATCCCCATCCTGTATATGAAGGTTTTAGAAAGGGACTGAAACTGGTAGCCATTGAGAATTTCTCTCATCCTCACTTGACCACTAACACAGAAACAGCTACCTAAACCTTTCTACTAAAATTCCATCAAAACAACAAAGCTTCCAAAGATGTCGAGCTCTGGGAGGAAGATGAGTGGAGGACGCAGGTGCTTCCACCTGCCTGACCGTAGCGCTCGCTTCTCCGGCTGGTCTCTGCAGGAAGGCAGCCGGGGTGGCACCGAGGGAACCTGGCTTTTGTGAGAATCAGGTCTGCTCTGGGCCGAGCAAGATTTCGCTTGGAAACTGAAGAGAGAGACACTAAATTCAGAGACGTGTCCTCTTGCCAACAGTAGAAAGAAAACCAAAGAAACCTAACTGAAGGGAAGAATACCTATGCCATCTCCCTCCAGCCAGGGCTGCCCTCGCGTCTTGGAGCAAGTTTGCAAGGCCCCAGCATAGAGGGTGGTCCCTCTGGTTTTCTGCATCCTCACTACCCATTTTCAGCTCACCCTAGCTTCAGGCCCCCTGTTCGCCTGCTCATTCCAGTAGTGTCTGTCCGTCCCCTTGTGACATGCTGTATTAAATGCAAGGAACAGGACATTATGAGGCAACAGGGCTTTGTTTCTCAAGCATAGGCGGTCCTGGTTAGGCAGTGAGGGGCTGCTGTGGAGGCCCAGGGAGGTCGGCAGGAACCAGGCCCTTTCTGTCTTCTCGCACCACCCTGCTGAGCCAGATTTTCACCTCGGAGGGAGATGGCTGTGCCAGGATTCAGTAGCTCACCAGCCAGAAAGAGGGCAGGGGAGACTCCAGGCCAGCCCTGCTTTGTATCAGGAAAGGGTGTGCCTTCCTGGAAGCACAGGAGTAGACATCAGCTTATCTTGAAAATGTCACCTGGTCCCCCAGAGGTGCAAAGCAGGTTGCCGCACAGGTATCTAGATCTTCCAGCCTCCAGAGGAGAAGCAGGCAGGAGAAGAAGGGTCGGAAACAGCAGATGTCACACGTTCTTTCCAGAGCCACATCCGTCTGCTGGATTTCCCTCCAGTGATGGCTGATTTAAAGTCCTGACCCAGAGTGGAGCTGCAGCTGTGGTCTGGTTGGCCTGGGGTCGAGTGGGGGCTGGTGCCTCCTTGCAGGAGAAGCCATCTCGTTAGTGCCACATCTGGGACAGCTGTCACAGCACCCTCCCCGGCTCTCTTGTACATGAGTTATTGTTAGGCAAGGGTTTTTACATCTTGTGTAAGTGCAGTTGGTCTTTTTGAACTTCTCTGTCAATCTGTTGGATAGTCCCACATTCCAGCTGATCACTAGTGATCCTTCAAAGCTTTGTGTGACTTGTAGATTGGATAGGCATAGCCTCTGTCTTCCATTTTCATTTGTTCACTATTTCAGCAAACATTTTAGTACTTAATGGGTTTTGCACGGCACTGTCCTACAAACGTCCAGTCACTGATAGACACTTCAGGGTGGCGGCGAGGCTTCTCAGCAAGTTAATGATGGTCATTTGGTTACCTCTCAGGGCAGACCCGGAGGACTCAACTCTGCCCTCACCTTTCCATCCTTTTCATAAAAATGTCCTTGTTCTCAGGGAGGACATACTAGAATTAAGATATGAACGATATCTGCAGCATCTCCAGAGAAACCATCAGGGCTGGCTTCACAGGCATACAACCCTTGCAGCTACGTAGGACCCGGTACTTGGTTTAATGCTCTGCTGTTGCCATCTTGAAGACTGTATTTTGAAAACAAGGGTCCCTGCATTTTCGTTCTGTCCTGGACCCTACTAATTATGTAACTGGTCCTGATCACCATACTGGTGATTTGGTGTTTTTTAAAGAAATACGTATATGTATGTACACATATAAAATAAGTTCCTTTCATAGTGACAAGTGTTTAGTAATTGTTGCTGCTTTTCTAAATGATTCTGTGTTAGATGTTCATACTTTGCAGGGTCTGGAATAAGGGTTTTAATGCTGTTCGAGTGAAAGACTTCATCTTGGGCTTGCCTTTTCTACTCCTCTTTCTCACACGTCAGTGGTGATCTGTCTTCTCTCATGGAACTTCTCTCATCTCTCTGCCCCATCTCAGTGGCTGGGAACCACTGTCTAATTCCTTGCCACTTCTGGATGCTGAGTCCCTGGGAATTTGCTTCAGCAGACAGCAGGGTCCACTCAGATGATGTCTGAACAGTTTGGCAGCAGGTTTGGACTTTCAGTCTCCCTTACCAGTGCAAATCTGACTAATTGCTTTCCTTACCAAGTGCTTTCAAAAATATCTTGAATGACTGGCATGTCAAGGAGCAGTGAACCTGATCAGTTTATAACGTCTGGAACCTGTACGTGCTGAGTTTTGAAAGTGAGGCGGCCCCTCGGGCTCTGTGTCACTCATTAACTCAACACCGTTTTCCCTGAGGGCAAGCCTGCCTTGGTCTTCCCGGCCCCGCGGGGCTCGTGTTCTCACCCCCCTGCTCTCTGGCTGGCCCCTCAGCCTGGCTCCTTCACCTGCTAGTGTTCATCTGCCCGAGCAAAGCGGAGTCGGAATGTTTTGTGCCTCCCCTACACTGACCGTATTCACCGGCCTCTGGAACCTTCTCTCCCTCCCCTGAATGTGTTGAAATCCACTCCCCTTGTCATCAGCTTGGGCCTGAGTCTGCTTAGCATCTCTTCCAGGATGTCACAGGAACCGTCTTCCCAAGCACCTTTTGAGCCACATCACTTCATTAATGAAAAGCCTCAAAATACTCTCTTCTCTAGTTAAGATACAAGGTTGTCTGCAAGGCAAATGAGGAAGTTATTAATACCCTCTCTTTCTTGACAGAATGAGGCTTCTAGCAGATGGTGCTTGGGAAGTGGCTTCCCCCTCGCTGTCATCCTTTGCCCCCAGGCCAGCGCAGAGGCCTAACTTAGGAAAGGATCAGCCCCAGCTTCCTTCTGGCAGGTGGCCTGCCAGGCCCTCTCACAGCGGTAGTGAGTCTGTCCCCCTCTCACTCAGGTCTGTTATCCCAGCACAAGTGAACGTACCAGTCTGTTACCTTCTGGTGCATGAATTCATTTCCTTAGTTCTTTGAGTTTAACTGCATCCCAAAGGCCCTTTTGTGGAAAAGGGAGTAGGTTCTTTATTAGTGTATGTGTGCTCAGTCGCATCCAACTCTTGCAACCCCATGGACTGTAGCCCGCCAGGCTCCTCTGTCCATGGGATTTCCCAGGCATGAATACTGGAGTGGGTTGTCATTTCCTTCTCCAGGGGATCTTCCCAACCCAGGAATTGAACCCATGTCTCTCTTTGAGTCTCCTGCATTAGCAGGCAGATCTGACCATTGGGAAAGCCCCAGGTTCTTTAGCAGTCTATTCCAAAAACAGACCGAGGACCAGCAAATAACGAAGATAATGACGCATGTGATTTAGTCTGTGGTAGCTGAGTATACTCAATGAACATGAGTTTGAGCAAACTCCGGGAGATAGTGGAGGACAGGGAAGCCTGGCACGCTGCTGTTATGGGGTCGCAGAGAGTCGGACATGACCGGGTGACTGAACAAAGACAACCTGAGCATAGAGCCAGTGCGTAGCAGGGCAGGGAGCACCCTTCGGTGCCCAGCAGGCCCCAGCAGGGGTTCTTAGGGGTTGCCCATCTGGGGAGTCCTGGGTAGCATTCAGTCACATTTGCACAAAACATCCTAAGCTCTCATGTTCCACACCTTCAGTATTTATCTGTCTTAGTCTGTCTGACAAATACTGTCCTGTCTCCACACCTGTCTTTGTCGACACTTTGGATTTTTGCCTGTATTTAAAGTGAAGAAGAGGTGAAAGAATATCAGGGGAAATTTTTGCTTGGCTTTTCTTGTCACATTTAGGATACAAACAGCTCATCTCTGCATCAGGGAATAAAACTTAAGAGTAGTTGTTCTCAACCCTGTGAACATTAGAACCGCTTTGGGGTGGGGGTAAGTGGGGGAGGTAGAAATCATACCACTGATCCACCCCACTCCAGACCATCAGCATAAAAAAACAAAAGCAGACCACACTTCAGATGCTGAACCCACTGTTCTAGAGAGCTCCCTGGAAATGGAGGTGTTCAAGTCTTGGACAGATGGTGGCTTCAATATTTGAGAGGGAATTTTGACCCTAAAGTTTCCTTCCAGTCTCAGATTCTATGATATTATATTGTTGTTTTACTTAGAGCAATGAAATGGATTCCTTTGGACCTTCATGCAGTCAAAGGAAAATTCTTAAACTGAGTTCTCCTTCAAAACAAAACTCTCTGTAATTGGACTTGCCCCGGTAATCATTAGTGATACATGTGTATATGTCTGCCTTGGAGAGAATCTTGTCATTCTCAGAAGGTATTTGTTCTAAGCATCCTGTTCTCAGGACACCTATGAAACTGTCAGTGACTGCAGTCCCGTGCTTTGGACACTTAGAAAATAAATCCTTATTTGCTATCAGAGTGATTATAAATCATGTTTCCTAAAGTGTGATAAATTGATTATCCATTTCTCCTGATTAGGCAGCAGATGGATTTTTGTTTGTCGTAGGATGTGACCGAGGGAAGATCCTCTTTGTGTCAGAGTCTGTCTTCAAGATCCTCAACTACAGCCAGGTACTGCCCCTGTTCCCGTTGGTGGTGGGCAGCCTTACAGCAGCCAAAAAGGTTACCCCACTTCTCAGAATAATTAATAGACAAGTGACATGTGAAATGCTTCTATTGTTCCCCAACCCCATCCTTCTTCCAGAAAATTCTTAACACAGAAATGAATATAAACTTAGAAAACTTCCTTTAATATGCTTTCATTGGGAAGTTTGACCTTATCAGCCTTGTAACTTTCTCACTGCTGCAAGTGTAGGGGTAGCGGGGCAAGGGGCTATTTGACAGGGAAGACAGGCAGACAGTACAGTGCCAGGGAATAAGAAAAATGGGAATCCACCCATACTGTGTCTACAATGATGTATCACTTATTAGCTATATTGAACCTCAGCACCCTCTGTAAAATGATTATATCAATCCATACATTCTATGACTGTTTGTAGAATCATATAACTGTTTATATAAAAGCTTCTAGAACAGAGCTTATCACCTGTTTTGTCCCTAGAGTTTTTACTCATTTTTTCCATTCATTCACTCATGCTTATACTGGTATTTGCATGGAAATTTGGTAAAGCAGAAGAATTGCAGTATCAAAATAACATTAATATAAATTAATGTAAATTTCATGTTTCCAAAGTGTTTTGCTCTTTTCAGTCTTAGAGCAAAGCTGTGGAGGAAGTTATTTATATCTCTGCTAACAATTAGGCTAGTGAGGCATATAGTATGACACAACTTGTTTAGGAACAGAGGTCTAATGGAGCTAGAGTCAGAGCCCACGCCCTACATTCCTCCTGCTGAGGTCTTAGAAGGGAATATGTGGGCATCAGAAGTAAATGATAAAGGGATACATGCTGTGAAAGACTTTTGCCTTAGAGGAGCGTGAGCTGTTTATGTGGGTGAGCCCTTGTCCCTTCTTATCTTCTCAGCACCACACACTCAGTGCCTCATTCATGGTGTCCTCATCTAGGCAAAGTGCCTGGATGTGTGTCCATGTTAACATGTGAAATACTTAATATTCTCATGCTTAAACGTGCAGAGGAAAGGCAAAGCCCTTGTTAGTTAATTTATATTCCGCATGCCGTTGACTTGTCCTTCTTGGTGATGCGTTCCCACAGAATGATCTGATTGGTCAGAGTTTGTTTGACTACCTGCATCCTAAAGATATCGCCAAAGTCAAGGAGCAGCTCTCCTCTTCCGACACCGCACCCCGGGAGCGGCTCATAGATGCAAAAAGTGAGTTTGGGAGCCGCCGAGCGCCCGGCTGCACGGCGTGTGCTCTGCCGGCCTCAGTGGCTGGGTTCCTACCTCTCTGCCCTTTATCTGGGTCACAAGAACTCTTTGGCTAAACGGAATTATTATATTACTTCATGTTTGTTTCTCTTCTGGTTTACATAAAGAGGAAAAAAATTCAACGTCCTAATTCGTGAGGGGAAAAACAGCCATTTTCATTTGATTCTTTCTGATTTTTAGTTAATTTTTTTTTTTCAGGATCTAAAAATCCCCAGTTGTATGTTCCTGAGTTAAAAGGGTTCACATCAGTTTGATTTGTTCCCCCCCAGAAAATCACTTCTGTGTGTCTGAGTTGTACTCATGCAGCCTCGTAAGATGAAAAAGTCTAAATATGACATCTCTCTGACCAAAGTGGCTTCTCTTGAGGTTCCTCCCTTGCCGCCCCAACCTGCCTCCCTGCTTTCTCGTGGCAGCGGTGGAGCACCACTCACATCCTCCCCCGGCTTCCTGCACCCGCCCCTGTGCCTGCCAGAAGCTCTCTCCCCCTTCAGTCCCACGGGGAGCTCTGCACTCCAGCAGTTAAGAGCATGGACTCCAGAGTCAGAGGCAGGGCTCAAATCTTGGCTCCACCATTCACTAGCCGCATGACCTTGAGCAAGTTACTTAACCTCTCTGTGCCTCAGCTTCCTTACCTGCACAGTATTACTGATTTCATCAGGTTGTTGTGAGGATTTAATATGCTAAAAACATAGAGCACATTGTTTCCAGCACATAGTGAGCACAACGTTGTATTTACCTTGGCCCAGTGCCGTAATAGCCTAACTAGTTTCCTGCTCCCAAGCTCTCCATTATAGTCTCTGGAAGGAGATAACCACCAGAGGAATCTCCTTTAAGTCATCCTTTTCACTAAGGCACTCCTCGTCTTCCTATAAGTACAGTGTAGTGCCTGCCCTCTGTTGCCCTTTATAGTCTGGGCCTGCAGTTTTCTTAGTGACCCCAGGAGGACGAGGTGGATGCTGTTTGGTCCTTGCCTCTAAGGCTGTTTCCCATGTAGTCAGGGCGACGAGGAGACCACACCGTGTGTAATAGGTGCAGCCATGTACGTAGTACCAGCCACAGAACGATGATTCATCCTCACGTGGGTGTGGGCACAGGCATCATGGAGTAGGTGACAGCTCCAGGTGGGTCTGAAAAGATGAATTAATATTTGCCAGGTGATGAAGGGAGGAAAGTAGCAGAGGAAATGATTGGTGGATGGGGGCAGAAGGGTGATGCTGGGGTTTGCTGGTGCTGCTGGAGAAAAACATGCAGCGGAGGGGGAGGGCTGGACCACACAGACCTTCTCGTCTGTGAGGACACAGTGAGGGGCTGCAGGGTTGGGGTGGGGGGCAGGCTCAGATCCCCAGCTTCTGTGCTAACAAGTAGCCCATGTTTCTGTCAGGATGACAGTCAGGCTTTTTCTCCAGAGATTCTAATTCAGTGGGTCCAAAACTAGAATTCAAACCACAAATATGAGCCACATATATGATTTTAAATTTCCTGATAGCTACATTTTAAAAAGTAAAAATAAATGCAAAACTAATTTTAATACTATCTTTTATTTAACACTAAATCCAAAAGGAAGTCTTTCTGATTTTTTTTTTTTTTTTTTTTTTTGCACTAAGCCTTTGAAATCTTGGGTATATTCACATTTGGAACATGCCTCCAATTTGAAGATCCCAGTAGCTGCATGTAGCTAGTGGCTCCCACACCAGGCAGCACTGATCTAGAATGCGGCTCAAGCATCTTCAGGTTGATAGAGCGTCTGGGGGTTCTGGCATCCAGCCAGGCTTGAGAACTTGAGTCAGCCCTGCTGCCTCTTTTCCATTCCAGTGTCCAATTCCCAGCCCACCTTCTGCCTCCTCTGGGAAACACCGATTGTTTCTGCCCTTTATTTGGCCCTTCTCAGTCATACACCACGTGTGGCGTCAGCGCCGTCCTCCTGGTGAACTGCCATTTCCCCTGTTCAGCTCCTGCTGAGAAGAGGGTCCTGTGTCTATTTCTTTATTTCCCGGAGCACCGAGTCCGTTCAGCAGCAGCTGCATTCTCCGTGGTCTAGCAGCACTGCGGGCTGACAGCGCCCCATCCGTAGAGCTTCTGTGCAGCCTGTGAGGAGGAATGTCACTGTCAGATCCCCATTACAGAACAGAGGCAGGAAGGAAAAGGCTTTCTTCCAGGGCACGCTCCCCTGCCTGACAGACAACACGACCCTCGGTTTATCACGTTTTGTGTATTGATTTGCAGCTGGACTTCCAGTTAAAACAGATATAACCCCTGGGCCATCTCGATTATGTTCTGGAGCACGGCGTTCTTTCTTCTGTAGGATGAAGTGTAACAGGCCTTCAGTAAAAGTGGAAGACAAGGATTTCCCCTCCACCTGCTCCAAGAAAAAAGGTAACCACTTAAGAGTTCATTAAATCCTTTCACAGGTGAGGCTGGCTTTTCCCCAGAGGGGCGCTCAGCAGGGTGTGGGCTCAGAGCAGGCGGGTCGCAGGTTTGCAGCCAGGACCTCTGTGGCCCTGCTTCTGTGAGGGCAGTTGGGGAGCAGCAGGGAGGTAGAAAGCCCTGATGGAGTCATGGTGACAGATTCGTGGAAAGGCTTCCTCTCTGTTTAAATTCTCTTTGTTTTCATGTGGTTGGTCAGTCACAGTTCCCTGCTTCCCCAGCGCCTGCCAGAATTACCCTAAGTTCACCAGTGCCCACAGGTGCCTAGGAGCAGCAGACACGTCATTTCTCTTCTCTGGTGAAGTGTTTCTTCTCACCTTCCTGCCCCCTCCCACTCTGAACTCTCTTCTGAGTTCTTTCTGTTGGTTCCTTTCCAGCCTTCTTCTCTTAAGAGGAGTAGATACATACACAATCCATAGGTAATGTCATCCACCCATGTAGCTTTCAATGACATTTATATGCCAGTAACTTCCAGGCTCATATTTCTAGCCCACACTACTCTTTTGAACTCCAGATTTGTAAATTAACTGCTTATTTAATCTACCTGCTTGGACATCTCAAGGGCATCTCATAGGTGATACACGTAGAAGTAACCACCCAGGCTTCCTCTGGAATGTTAGTGGCAGTCCCTTGCATCTAGCTGTGTGTGCTAAGAGCCTGGGAGACACCCTCTCCCCGTTTCCCTCCCACCTGACCTAGGGTTCTAAAGTCTTGCTGCTGTGAATCACCCCTGCAGAAGTGTGTTTGTTACTTGAGCTATCACTCGATCGAGGCTGCCCTGGATCTCATAAGTCTGTTGAAGTACTCTCCTCACACTTTCCAGCCCTTCACATGGCCAGACTGACCTTCCTAAAAGCAAATCTATTTGTATCAGTCCCCTGTTTGAAACCCTTCAATGGTTCCCATTGCTCTTGCAGGCAAGTTTAAAATCTTTAATGTGACCCTGCAGCGCTCTCCCCTGACACTACTCCGTAGGTTTGAGCCATGCAGACCTCTGTTTGATGCCTCCAACCCCTTTTCACTCAACCTCTATGCACGTGGTGTCACCTCTGAAGGAAATGCCTCCCTCGCCACTGGCTCCCCTCCCTGGCTCTCTGCAGACCCTCCCTCAGAGTGGACCTTGATGTCTGTCACTCAGTCCCTCTGCCTGCCTTCTGTCTGCCTGTCACACCCTGCAGGTTTTCTTTCTAACACTTGCTTCCCATTGCAGTTATGTAGTTATTTGTGCGATTGTTTAAAGTACCTCTTCCCCATTAGGTTGTAAATTCCACAGAGGCGTGCCTGACTTGTTTTCCACTCTTTCCCAGTAACTAGCACAGATCCAATGCTTGGTAAATATTCCATAAGAATGTGTCTACTGGGACTTCCCTGGCAGTCCTCCACTGCAGTGGGGGCACAGGTTTTTGAGCCCTGGTTGGGGAACTAAGATCCCACGCTGCCTGGCAAGGCACCGCCCCCCCCCCCCCAAAAAAAAAAGATATATGTACTGTTGAAATTCATGGATGCTCCACACTTAACATGTCTCACATTGAAATCTTTTCTCCCTCTCCTCTAAAACATACTCTGTATTTTCTCCCCTGAGTCAACAATCTGTACTGGTAACCACTCAATCCAAAGAAGTTGGACTCATCTTTATTTTCTTTTTTCATACCAAATATTTGATACTCATACCGGATCCCCAGTGTTCAGCTGAGAAATTCTCCCGCATCCTTTCTGCCTCTTCCTCATCTTCACAGCACTGCCATAGTAAATCCCCGGCATATCTTGCTGTATTACTATCCTCTTCCTGGCTTTTACTATCTTCCAGTACCCCCCGTCACTAAAGCATCCAAATCGTGATGTGATTTTGCTGTTTCTCCACCGTAAGTGCCCTTGGAAGCTCTCCATTTCCGATCTGGAAAAGGTTAACACCTTTGTGAGCAAATGATCCAAGGCCCCGACAATATGCTGCCAGCCTGCCTTCCCCGCACTTACCCCCAGCAGCTCCCTTTTCACTTCACCTGCATGGAGCTGTCTGCTGTTTGCTGCACAGGATACCCCTCTGGGTCTTTGTACCTTCTCAGCCTTTACACATTCTGGTCCTTTAGCCAGTGCTCATCCTTCCCGGCCCTCCTCCTACACAGATCTTCCGGGCAGCCTGCCTCTGCCCAGGGAGATTGTGCTGCTCCTTCCTTGGTGTATGTGATGCCCATTTGGTGTCATCATTGCTACGAAACACACATGATGCGGGATCATGCCTGATCTGTCTGTCTTTCTCTTTCACTTGATGCTAACTTCTGGACAGTAGGCTTTGATTTTTATATTTTCAGTCCCTCCCTACATCCCAACGCACGATAGGCTGCCTGTGCCTCCAGGCCCCAAAGCCCCACTGACATTGGACTTTGCTTTCCAGCAGATCGAAAAAGCTTCTGCACAATCCACAGCACAGGCTATCTGAAAAGCTGGCCGCCCACAAAGATGGGGCTGGACGAAGACAACGAGCCAGACAACGAGGGGTGTAACCTCAGCTGCCTCGTCGCCATCGGACGGCTGCACTCTCACATGCTTCCACAGCCGGCAAATGGGGAGATCAGGGTGAAGTCAATGGAGTATGTCTCCCGGCACGCGATAGACGGGAAGTTTGTTTTTGTAGACCAGAGGTAAGAGTCTGCACGTTACCCTTGGACAGTCTGGCAGCAGATTTTCAACCCTGAGTAAAGCAGAGCAGACTGGCTGCCTTTCATAAGGACAGAGTGGATCTGCTGAAAAATGAGACCTAGTGGGTTATCATCATAAATACAGAGATTTTCTCCGTGTCATTCTTTGGCAGGTAGAGTCAGTGAAGTGGGGTGGCTTGATGTCCGTGGCTAAAAGAGAAATAAGAGGCATAGCATGCTCTCTGAATCTATGGAGTGTTCCATTAATTACTGTGAATTCTGGGATGTGGGACTTGGAAAAGATTATCTAGTCTTGAGCTATCAATACAGTAGTCATTGGCTATAGTAACCCCATGTGGCAATTTAATTTAACCAATTAAAATTAAATAAAATGTGAAATTAAATTCCCCCAGCTCACTAACCACATTTCAAGTATTAGTAGTCACATGTGGCTTCCCTGGTGGCTCAGCTATGGAGAATCTGCCTGCCAATGCAGGAGACACGGGTTCAGTCCGTGGGTCAGGAAGATCCCCTGGAGAGGGAAATGGCAGCCCACTCCAGTATTCTTGCCTGGGAAATCCCATGGACAGAGGAGCCTGGTGGGCTGCAGTCCATGGGGTCACAAAGGATTGGATACAAGTCAGTGACTAAACAGCAGCAGCAGTGGCTAGTGGTGCCTGAATGGAACATTTCTGTCTTCACAGAAAGTTCTGCTGGACTAGACCCTGGACAGTCTCATTCTTTATGGGTGATGAACTGAGGCTCAGCCTGAAGACCAGCCCCCTCCAAGATTCGTAACTTGTTGGCAGCAGACCTGGACTAAGAACCCAACTTTCCCCTGCTCTCTGCTGCCTCTTTACAAGTATCCACAGGCTAGTAATTTTTGTGGCTACTGGAAACAGCCACTAAATACTAGAAAAGGAGGCAGTCACTTCTCAAGGTCCCTGTGGGCCCCACAACTGGGGCTTCTGGTCACTCTGATAAAAAGCAGGCAGTAAATTAGAGAAGCTTTGACCTGGAGTTTAGAGTCCTACCACTTTTTTTAATCTAAAACAGTTACTACTTTTAAACCTAAAATTTGATGTCTTGTGCTAACAGCTCCTCTGAAAGTCTTTGCTTTCGCGCTCTGTTTTTGTAACCCCGATTAAAGTCAGCTTCATGAGATAGAACAAAACCCATGTAATAAGCCCTCTGAACTCACCCAGCTTTGACCTTGTTTTCATTGGCTGTAGCAGGAGTCATCCACTGCAGAGATGCTGTTAATTGAATGATTTTTTCTTTTTTTTTTTTAAAAAAATTTTTTTTCCCTTTTAGGGCAACAGCTATTTTGGCATATTTACCACAAGAACTTCTAGGCACGTCGTGTTATGAGTATTTCCACCAAGACGACATAGGACATCTCGCAGAATGTCATAGGCAGGGTAAGCTGCTGGGCTCTACACCAGGTCTTAAGTTTCAAGTGTCCCCCCGCTTCTAGACATGTCCACGGACCCTTGCAGGGCAATCTGCCCCCGTGAGGTGGCAGTCAGCCAGCCCAGGGACCTGCAGGCCAGAACGTCTGGGAGGAGAGGATGCTGCTCCTTCCCCCAGGCCCCATCTACCCCCTTCCAGATAACCCCCCACCCTGACTGCCTAGCAGATCTCTACGCAAGCCGGGGCAATTTCTGGAAGGCATCTCTGGTTCAGAGGGTTTCCCTGGACTATGTAAAGATTTGGTATGGCCCAAGCAGATCTAATTTTCTACAAATCCCTGTACCACCTCCTGCATTTTCCTCTTGGTTAATGGTGCAGTTACATACATGGCCTCCTGAGACAGTAGCCAACATTGACTCCCTCCTTTACTCTTTGCTCCATCAGAACGGTTCATTCACCTCAGCCATGCATCTCCAAAGAGGCCCCTTTCTGCCAACCCCCTGGTGCGGTCGTGGTACCCACCTGATAATTGTGATGGACTTGCCTCTGACCCGCCAATCCATCCTCCATTGCTGTCCCACTTAGGCTCTGACAGGCTGAGCCTGATAATTCACATCTCTGCTCAGAGCCCCTGCCTAGTCACCTCTGACAGATGCTCAAGACCCTTCACGTCCTGGCGCTGAGCCACCTCCCCAGCTTCACCTCCCTGCCTGATCCCTGTATGCAGAGGCCTTGTCCTCCAGACACACTGACGTCTTACCATTCCCTCTCCCAGCCCACGCCCTGCCACTCCTCGGGTAGCACTGGGTTCTTCCCTCCTTCCTTTTGGCAAACTTGTATTCACCCCTGAAGGCTCTGATCTCCTCTGCGAGGCTGTCCCTCATTCCTCTCCTGAGGGGCAAGTCATATCCTGTCTCCTCTTTTGTCTCTAGTACCTGGCGCATGAAGCATACTTGCTACATATTTGTTACATGAAAGAATGAGGTTTCCATGGGTGAGATGCTCTCTGAATCCGGATGTCCTCTGGACATCCGGCTTTGTGATGGGGAGATAACATGGTCCCTGTGGATCGTGCCTTCTTTTGTGTGGCGTTCACTTCTTAGATGAATCCAGTTAAATGTCTAGAATGCACTGTTATTTCCTTCATTTCATACACTCTGAAGAACAGTGACAGGTTCACAACCAAATTGGAAGGCTCAGAATCAGGCTCTCAGAAACATCCTCTTCTCTGAGGTGCCACCTCCCATGGCTTATTAAAGAGGGGATGGCCTTGGAGCCTGAGCACATTTAGGATTTGGTTAGTTTAATGCATTGTTCTGAGGGAACAATAATGTTCATGGTTTCTTTGTATTATCAGTTTTACAGACAAGAGAAAAAATTACCACTAATTGCTACAAGTTTAAAATCAAAGATGGTTCTTTCATCACACTAAGGAGTCGGTGGTTCAGTTTCATGAACCCTTGGACCAAGGAAGTAGAGTACATTGTCTCCACCAACACCGTTGTTTTGTAAGTGTCTTTCCTATTTCAGAAGCTCCCTTGCTTCAAGGAGAAATGCCTTGGGCCCCTTACCTGGGAAGGAGGATACAGGCAACAACCAGTATCCCATCCTTTATTGTCATCTTGCTAATATCCTGTGAAGCCTCAGGACTGGCAGAAGCCAGAAGGTGGCTAACAAAGGACACGCTTCAGTACTCAGAACTCTCAGGCCCCCAGCTGCTGGAAAGGCTCTTGGAGACAGCAGCCTTTCCTTCCCGACAAAGCAGCCAGCCTCTGAGTTCTGCAGGCCTGGCATCCAGTGGTGTCGCTATGGAGGGAAGGGTTGATAACCCTTGAAAGGCTCACCAGCCCATTCGGGCCTTGGCAGAGGAGGGGTGGGGATCTGTGCCCCCCAGGCTGGTGGCCTGAGCACTCACCGCTGCTGGAATGATGCCTCAAAGGCTGCCACCTGCTGGGCGAGCAGGGAAGGGAAGGCCCCCACCCTGCCGCCTGCTCCCCTCATCTCCTTCCTGGTAATGTGCAACCCCCCACCCGTAGGTAGAGCTGACTGAGGGGCTGGGGTCGGTGCCTTGCCGGCTGCCTGGAGAGGAGCCTCGCGGCAGCGGCAGTGGCTGCTGCATCACCACCCCCGCTGGACCACACCCTGCGTGTGCTAGGAAGGCGGGAGCCCCGGACGCTCTCTGCCGTGTCCTCTGACAGCGAGGAGACCCGCTGAGCCACTCAGACACCTGGTTTTCTGGCCTGTCCAGGTCCAGAGTGGACACCGGACACCTTGGCCAAGGTGAAAGGTGCACAGTTCTGGGCGGGCCTGACTCACGTTTCCTTGTTGCTGGGATGTTCACAGAGCCAACGTCCTGGAAGGCGGGGACCCCAGCTTCCCGCAGCTCACAGCGTCCCCCCACAGCATGGACAGCATGCTGCCCTCTGGAGAAGGTAACTATGTGCCACCGGGGTGCTGGGGCTTGCCCGTGAGGAGCTGCTTGTGGCCACCACCCCTCTCCCCCATGTTTGGGCTCCCCGGCCACCATATTCTGTGGAACAAGGAGGGGGGGCCTCGCGGGAGTGATCACTAAGGACCCTGCCATCTCACTTTCTCTGTTGAGCTTGAAATACTGGGAACTTGGTTTTGCCTTTCCTGAGGCTGCCTGGACCCCGGAAGCCCGTGAAATGGCCAGCGCCTTGCTGCGTGTGCTGTCCTCCACGGTGTTGCCCAGCAGCTGTGATGTGAAGGGCTCTTCGGTCACAGCCACTGGCTCCTGAGGTGGGAGGAGGGTGTCTGTCAGCACCGCGGGGTGAGCCGTGCTGGGCCCCTCCCCCAACCCGGCCTTGGCCGCCGCTGTGTGCCCCCGACTCCTTCC
Organism: Dama dama; assembly: GCF_033118175.1. Classification (NCBI taxonomy): domain Eukaryota; kingdom Metazoa; phylum Chordata; class Mammalia; order Artiodactyla; family Cervidae; genus Dama; species Dama dama. The sequence goes on along the minus strand of NC_083681.1, from coordinate 39,658,284 downwards.
TGGGCCTGCTGCCGCTTGCATGGCTTCAGTCCCCATCTCTTCGTCGATGAATCCTACATTCGCTCCCTCCAGGCCTGTTCCTCCAGCTGCCTCCTGGAGTCCCAAAGGAGGCACCTATAACTCCGCACGTCCACGTAGTTTTTCCGCATAACAGCAGCCCCCCACCCCCAACCTGGTTGGTTAAGCCAGAAACCATGACTCCTACCTCTCTCCCATTACATGGAAACACGAAATCCTGCCCCTTCTACCTTTAAACCTCCCCATCGCCACCTTCCCCATCTGTTGCCTGGATTACTGCAGGTAACTCCCCAGCCCTCGTCTCACGCTCCCCACTCTGTGCCCCGTCCTCCACTGCAGTTCGCTGTGCGGTGACCTCAGTGACCTGCGTCTGAGTTGGTCCTCTGACGCTGCTTATCCCCTGTGGGTACGGCTCAAATCTGTTAGCGTGGCGTCCAAGGCCCTTCCTGGTCCGGCTGGTAGCTGCTTCTCCGTTTCATCGCTCACTTACTCCTCCACCATCACCGCACTGAGTTTCTTGGTGTCATCTCCCAAGCTGTGCCCTCCTCGGGGCTCTGGTGTACACCGGCGGCTGTGCCTGGAACGCGTTCCCTTCCTTTCCTCTCTGCCCCCCTGATACGTGCTCCTCTCACGAGACCCAGCTCAGAGTTAGTCTCCTCCAGGAAGTGGCACCTGGCCCCGGACGCCTGGTGCCGCCCTGCCAGACTTAGCACAGTGCACTCCAGCCCTTGTCTGTCTTACGTGTCCCGCTTAGACTGTGAGCTCCTTGAGGGCAGGTATGCGGACTTAATCTCTGTGCCCCTGGCCTGCAGCACAGTGGCGTTCAGTAAATGTATGTGGCGTGCATGAATAATTAGAGGCTATGTATCAGCATGTCTGATCCTGGAAGGAAACGTGAGCTTTTTCCTGCTGGAATGCCCTTTCTTGAAAAGCCATGGCTCTCATGTCCTCCGGGCACAACCCTAAGGTTGAACTTCAAGTGGATCATGGGAAGAACTGGTTTTAATTCAACATGTAATGGCGTCTTCTCCCTCGGTTTTCCCCTTTCCCACTCTCAGATTCCTCTGTTGTAGGTGGCCCGAAGAGGACCCACCCCACTGTTCCAGGGATTCCAGGGGGAACCAGGGCTGGGGCAGGAAAAATAGGTCGCATGATTGCTGAAGAAATCATGGAAATCCACAGGCAAGTAACACCTAGCTCTTCCCTTAAACCAGTGTTCATACTGTGGCATTTTGCCCCCAGGGGGACGATTTGTTGATGTCTGGAGACATTTCTGGTTGTCACAGCTGAGTGGGAGGTTGCTGCTAAACATCCCGGGGAGAGAGGACAGGGATGCTGCTTGCTAAACATCCTGCAGTACACTGGACAGCCCTCCCAACCCCTGCCCCCTGAGAGAGAATTTTTCAGTCCAAAATGTCAGGAGTGTCGGGATTAAGAAGAAGTGCCTTTAAATAAAAAAAGCTGAACCTGAATAGGTCAGCACTAAAGGGAACTCTGGGAGGCCCAGCTTTCTTATTACTTTGTGTAGGACCCAAGGAGCTTCCCAGTGGATAGATGAGCGCTGACATCACAGGACTGCAGAAGCAGAGCCGTGAACTGCCATGATCCCAGCCTAACACTTCCGGTCGAAAAGCTGCCTGGGATTAGTAATAGAGGCCAAGCTAATCAGCTCCTAATAGAAACTTGCGTGGGTGGGCCTTCTTTTCCATATGAAAGAGGAGAAGCTCAAGTAGTTTACCTGAGTCCTGGGCCTCTGTTCAGGAGAGTCACTCAACTTCTTGGACTCTGTTGACTTAAACCATAAAAGGAAGGCAATTATCTGTCTCCCCCAGATTGCTCTAGGACTGTGAGAGAACTCAGGAAAGTTCCTAGAACTGACATGTGGTGTCATGTAGCGACAGAAACTGACAAGTGGTGAGTGCTCAAAATTGTTAATTAAACCTAAGTCTTTAAGAGCAGTCATTGAGTAGGAAGCAGTAATTATAAGTCCGTTTGAATTTAGAGAATGGAGAGGGTGGAAACCAGGTCCTTGGGAATGCAAACTTAATGGGACATAATCAAAGGATCCCTGCTGCCACTGGATTGATTCTCTGAGGAGAACTGGAAGCTGGCCTTGTTTTCTAATTGGCCACAGAGGGGCTCTTATCCCAGTGGGTAACACAGTTCTGTTCCAGCCCTTCAGGAAGGACAGATGTGGCTGCTTCAGTCTGTTTCAGGAAGGAGATGCGGGTGGGGCGGTGTGCAGTGATAATGTGGTGCTGATCAGCCACTGTGTGCATACCCAGTGCTTTGCTTGAAACCATCCAAGAATAGTATAAAACAGCCCTTGAATCTTTGCGAAGCCTATTTTCTTCATGATAAAAGCAAAAACGAAGATTCCTTGGGCAGAAGCAAACAAGGGAGGAAGGGTTTGAACTTGGCTTTAGCTGAGTTTTGTGATGAAGGTGTACATTCCTTCTAAAAAAGACAGCCACATGTTTGAGTGGGCATGTAAGTGGCATATTCAGGATTAAAAAAGAAAGAAAAAAGGCCACCTGCCTGGGCAGCTTCTTTGTAGGAAAGAACCACAGAGCTGTGATGGGAGAGTCCTAAGAATTCTAAGAAATGATGCTGAGAAGTTGAGACTGGAAGAAAATGTTAAGACCCCATGCATTGTAGAGTGCTGAGCAATGTGTGTTAATAAGCCTCAAAGTTGGATTGGAATAGGAAGAGATGAAGGTGAGCATGCTTAATGACTCAAAATGAGGCCCACTCTAGAGTGATAATTGTGTTGAAAAGAGAAATCAGTAATTTAAGGACTAGATATTGAAGATGAAATAAGTAATGATGAAAAGGCAATTCCAAGATAGGGAAACTGGGGCAATAGTGGTTCCACATATGTAGGTAGGGAAAAGTAGGAGACATTCAATAATTTTTTCTATAAGCAATTAGTAGTCATCTGTGTGAGTGAAGAATACCTGGTGTATAGTAGTTGTATCCTGCCTTTGAGGAGCTTATGGTCCAGAGGGGGTAGAGAGAGAGATCTTGTTTACTCAGAAATTACAGAACTAGGCAGTACAGCCAAGAGCCAAGTCTCCTGGGCAGTGGAGGGGTCTCAGGGTCACCCAGAAGCTGCGTTCATTCATCCATGTAGGTGCTAAGAGCCTGGTAGTCACAGCTGCCACTCAAGTCTCCCTTATTCTCTAGCTGTGGTGCCCCGTCATGCTTTCCCTTCCTGAGGGTCTTCAGCTTGACAAGAGTTTATGTGGATTTATATTCTAAGTCTTTGCCTCTCTAAACCTACTATGCTGAGAAATAAGCTAGCTGAGAAGGACTTGAACCCGTTTTTCATCACCTGTTTCCTTAGACGATGACGACTATGCCTGCAAGACTAGTTTCTAGGTGTGGCTGAGCTGCCCCAGCACCCTCCTTCTGAGCATTCACTAGCTAAGCAGTGTTTGTGGGTTAGAGGATAAATCATTTGCTGTGGAGTCTAGTTCATCTATCAGAGATACAGGTTGGACTTCGAAAGTTCTACCAATCCACTCTGAGATCTGGCTGTGAGATTGGCCACCTACTTGAAATTCAAAAACCTGAAATCTAAATGTTAATCCAAGGGCTTTGTCAGTGATAAGCTTGCCTCCAGGATTTTCTAGATCAGGTGCCAATGGGATAAATCCAGCTTATCACCTATACATAAAGTTTTATTGGAACACAGCTACACCCATTCGTTTGCATATGGTCTTGGCTTTTTTTTTCCAGCTATAGTGGCAGAGTTCAGTAGTTGTGACAGAGGCCATATAGCCTACAGAGCCTAAAATAATTACTCTCCTACCCTTTACTGAAGGCTTGCCAATCCCTATTCTAGATCTTCTCACCTCCATCCCTCATCAAAACACACACACTCCACTGAAAAAAAGGAAAGGCAATGTAACTAACTCCTCTTTTCTCTGACAGGATAAGAGGGTCATCGCCTTCCAGCTGTGGCTCCAGCCCATTGAACATCACAAGTACACCTCCCCCTGATGCCTCTTCTCCAGGAGGCAAGAAGGTAGGGCTGATGACTCTTAGACTAAGGCCCTTCTTCATGTAGAGAGCTCTTGCCCAAGTTCTGAAATACTGGAAGTGGGAGTATGTAATTGTGGTTGCTGAAACAAGTAGGACCCTTTTTTCCTCCTTGAAGTAACTGCATCTGTGTTAGGTGAGGCCCAAAGCACCCCAGTGGACTAGGGAGGCTTGCTGACATCCTTAGAGGGTTTATCCTGTGTGAGCAGAGGCAGGCGGAAAGAGGCTGTAAGGATTGGAGAGCTGTTAGTCCATTGCATGGAAGGAGGAATTCAAGAGCTCCCATGAAGGAAGGATTCCCCGGTCTGTAAAACTACCTATTCTCTGCCAGGAATCTTCAAGGGAGAAAGTATCATTAGTGTCGAGCGCAGGCTCTGGAAAGAGTGGTACCAGCGGTGCTTTGGAAGGCAAGTCATGCCGGTGCAGCTGCAGAATGCTTAGGGATCTGCCTGGTTTTCTCTGATGGGACAGCGTTAAGTACAAGTAGTTTATCTGTTGCCAGCCCTAATGAAGAACTGACCAGAAGACTACACTATGGTCTCAGAAACCAATAATCTGTTTTCATTTTTGGAGCTGAGAATTTGTAAGCCTAGGCCAATGTTAATTGTAAATCATAAATCTATTTATAGTGTCTGATGTTAACATAGGTTAGGATGACCCAGATGGCCAGCATCTTGAGACATAAAGTCTTCCTTCCCCTATCTCCCAAAACATAGACACAGAGAAAGAATTTACCCAGATTGGACTCCTAAGGCACACACTGTATCAAAAGCAGGGCATGGGTTTTCAAAACTTGGCTTCTTAGAGGCTCAGGTTACCAGGAGCTGTGGTGCTGCCAGGTAGGGAGGGGCTGCAGAGGGGGCCAGCTGATGAGAAAGATAAGGTCAGGACTCCTGCTTCTACCAGGGTAGCTTTATTTCTGTTTTATGATGTGTGTCTTCCATAAAAATTTTTATTTGGAAAAAGGTTTGAAAGCCATTAATGGGGAAGAGCACATTTGGAAGAGAGACCTGGGTTTGAAGCCTGCCTTTGCCATGCAGTGGTGTGTGGCCTTGTATAATTTTTTAAGCCCTTGATTTCTCTATAATGAGGCTAATAATAGGCTAGGGCAGCCAGCATCTTTGCACATGAAGTCCTGTTATGAGAGAATGTATGTGGAAGTGCCTGGTTGGTAATGACCTGAGCATAGCATCCATAGATGAAGTCTGGCCTGGGCACAGCCCTCCCCACTGCTCACAGGCTGAGCTCTCAGCCGTGTTTTGTTATACTGCTAGGTCCTTCTTCCATACTGGATCCACCATCTTAGTGTGGTATCCTTTTCTCTGGGTCTCAATCCAGCTTGTAGGCACTTGACTTTCTGGCATTGCCAAGAGTCCCGCTATTCTATTTTGGAAGGTTGTCACTTCAGTGCTTAGATATTATTCAGACAACTTTCGTATACAGTCTCTCATTTTCTCACAACCTCACAGGTGGCAAAATCCAGGCTACCACGTGGTATATGACTAGCCCAGGATTTAGTAAGTATGGCCCCAAACTAAATTCAGGTCTCTTGACTTCTGATTCTTTTCACACCAACAACTGCCAGAGATCTGAATGTATATTGTACATCACAGAGCCCAAGTATTTTTGAGGCATTTATGGAAAATGTTTCCTTTTCTTTGGGCTTATAAAAGTGGATCTGAGAAGAAATTCTGAATGTATTCTGAGTCAGCAGCAGCAGAACTTATAAGACGGGCATCTAAACAAGACAGAGTTTAAAAAGATAGCATTAACTAGTATACCAAAGTCACGAGAGTAAAGGTGGCCCCGGGGTTCCAACACTTCCCAGTCACTTTCAAACTTGGCAGGTCCAAAAATGAGTCATTTAGCCTGCCAGTTGTTTTAATTAGTGTCAAGCTAAAAGTGGGAAGGTTAGGGAGCTTCAGATTCCAGGCGATTCTGGACATCCAGAGGCACCAAGGCAGGGTTGGATAAAGCCAAAGTTCCCTGAACATCATCTATGGTCTTCTGGTGGGGTTAATGGAGAGGGGAATCTTTTCAGGGGTGTGTGTGGTCAAAAGTATTTTCATAGCAATGCTAAAAGTTTTTTGTGATTGTGCTGTTATGTGAACTGACAGTGCAAAAGCAATGTTGGATAAAACTGCTGGTGCTTTTGCAAAAAAAAATCAAGCCTGTAAGCACCAAACTGTACTGACAGTCACTGTATTTCACCACCATATACTCACAATAAAAAAAACAATAAATTTAAGCCAGTTTCATTTAAGAATGTCCTTAATAAAGCAGTAAAATAATTTTATAAAATCCTTGAGTAAATCTTTTTAATAGTTACAGAATGAGACATGTGCTTAAAGCACTTATGCTGCACACAAAGTATGATGGTTGTCTCAAGAAAAAGCACTTGTATGACGGTTTAAGTTTTAAACTGAACCAATCACTTTTTTCACAGGACACCATTTTTACTATTGCAAACTACGGTTTTTCAGACTTGGGTATTTAGTATATATTTTCTTGAAAATGAGTGAACCTGCAACTTCAAGGAAAAACAACTGACAAGTGATAACATTTTAGCTTTCAAGCAAAAGTTAGAATTTGGGGGAAAACTTGTATCTGCTACTTTGAGCTCGACTGCTTGCCAAAACTTAAGATATTTCTGATCATAGATAATATTAACAGTGGTGATGTTTTAATGTTATACAATGAAGTGTGTCAACATTTGGAAGATCTGCATAACTCAGTAAACCAGTATTTTCCAAATGACCAATATATTTCAGAATCGTGCGAAGGTAAAAAAGATCCATCCCAAATACCAATATATACCAATGGATTTTTACAGAGTACCAAAATTTCATTGATATGGTTTCAGATTCCACACTGTGCCTTACCTTTAAGAAACCTCCACCTGCTGAGTTCTGATGTAATATCAAAGAAGAATACCATGGTCATTTGAAAAGGCCATTAAAGTACCTCCCTTTTCCAACTGCCTGTTAATGAGAGGTCAGATTTTCTTCAGATATGTACTTCAGACAGCCTATCTAAACAGATTGAATGGAGAAGCAAGTGAGAATCCAATTAAATTCTGTTAAGCTAGACATTCAACTTGCAAAATAAATAAATATATATATATATAAAATGATACTTCCAACTTTTATTTTGGAAAATAGTTTTTTCATTAAAATGCTATTCATGTTCATGTGTAATGAGTTTAATATAATTTTTAGTGGTTTTAACTTCAGATATAGTAATACTGTTAAATATAGCCTATATAAACAAAAGTTCTTTGGAGTCCCTAATCGTTTTTAGAGTGTAAAGTTTTTCAGCACTTTTTCAGAAAGTTGAACTGTGGAGATAAAGTTGTAATGCCATCTATTGGCAAGGCCTGGAATCACTGCCTCTCCTGAAACCTAGATGCTACCAAACTGTTTCCTCACCCACATCCAGATACTTCTCAGAGGTGCTTTTCTGTGAGAGTCGGACATGGGAGGGTGAAGGGGGTAGACAGTTGAGGGAAGACAAGAGTTCTTCTACTGAGGAGTGGTAATAATATTCAGTATTTCTCAGCAGCCTCTCTCAGAGCTTAAACTACTGGTTACTAATGTAGGCCCCTGTGGGACAACTAATGATGAGGAACTTCTAGTGTTTTGTTGTTCATTTGTGACTCCTCAAAGCTGTGTCTCTTCCCAGTATAACCACCCTTCCTTACTGATTGTTCAGCAGTATCTGTTGCTGTAAGGAATCTTACTCCCTTACAGGGGAGGGCCCTGCCCACCTGAGTTCATTGAGATTTAGTCCTTGGCCTTAGAGGACCATGTGAACAGCATGATCCAAGGTAATGAGTGCTCTAAGGATTTTATTCGGCCTTTAAATTGCTTGTGTGGGCTGAATCGAGTAAAGAGGATACTGGTTTGGGGGAGAGATTTTCTCCTTACTGTGACCATTCCTAATAGTCTCTGGTATGAAATCATCCAATAAGAAACCAAAACCACCTGAAGCTTTTTCTCCTCACCTTCCTCTTTTCAACACAATTCATTTTCTTGGTGACACTGCCTAAAATACCAATTGAAACTGTTGATGACACGAAAACTTCACTTTTGTTTGTAGATTTTAAATGGAGGGACTCCAGACATTCCTTCCAGTGGCCTACTACCAGGGCAGGCTCAGGAGAATCCAGGTTATCCATATTCTGATAGTTCTTCTATTCTTGGTAAGTAGCATTATTATCTCTATTGCAGTGAGCTTGCCAAAAACATCTGGCATGATGTCAGTTTTAAGAACTGAACATACAAATCAGTTCTAGGTAAACTTGTTAAGAACAAAGTAAAGGTTTAAAATTTATTTAAATCTTTACTATAAAGTTAAGTTTAATGGTTGGGTTCTGGTGGGGGTCCAGGTGTGTGTCTGGAATTCAAGAGGGGTTTCCAGTAGCCTGGACACAGGCTTTCTCCCATTATGTGTAGGATTATGTGTGGAACATAATCTCTTCAGAGGGAGAGCTCATGGAGGTTCAGACAGAACCTAAAAGGGTGATCAAAAAGCATTTCAGAGGGTATTGAAAGTCACCAAGCAATGAAGAGTTTGCTTCTCCCACACTACCAATCTTTTTCTCTACTTCTCTTTCTAGATCTTTTCCCCTTAATCTCTGAAAGTCACTCAGTCATGTCCGACTCTTTGCGACCCCGTGGACTATATATAGTCCATGGAATTCTCTAGGCCAGATACTGGAGTGGGTAGCCTTCCCTTCTCCAGGGGATCCTCCCAACCCAGGGATCGAACTCAGGTCTCCTGCGTTGCAAGCGGATTCTTTACCAGCTGAGTCACAAGGGAAGCCCAGGAATACTGGAGTGGGTAGCCTCTCCCTTCTGCAGTGGATCTTCCTAACCCAGGAATCGAACCGGGGTCTCCTGCATGGTTTTCCTTCTATAATTCCCTCCTTATAACTGGTTATCTCAGAATATTAAAATGAGGTCAACTCATACTTTTAATCTTTATTGAATTTTAAGTCGTTCCTTCTTAAAAAGTTGGGTCTTCCATCTGAAAAACACGACTATTAAAAAAAAAAAAAAAATGGCAAAGCTGCCTTCTTGCCCTACTGTTAAGTTTAACTTTCTTATTAAAAGTGTACTTAGGAATTGCTTACTAAAGTTAACCATGCTTTGGTATCACTTACCAGTCTTTATCTCCTCCCACAGGTGAAAACCCTCACATAGGCATAGACATGATAGACAACGATCAAGGCTCAAGTAGTCCCAGTAATGATGAAGCAGCAATGGCTGTCATAATGAGCCTCTTGGAAGCAGATGCTGGGCTTGGTGGCCCTGTTGACTTTAGCGACTTGCCATGGCCGCTGTAAACACTCTATGTTGCTTTGGCGACAGCTACAGTATCAAAGTGCATTACTGATGGAGTTATACAGTCTGTGAAGCTTACTGGATAAGGAGAGAACAGCTTTTATGTACTGTCTTCATAAAAGCCATCTCAGAGCCATTGATACAAGTCAATCTTAACTACGTGTAACTTCAGACAAAGTGGAACTAAAGCCTGCTCCAGTGTTTCCTCATCATTGATTATTGGGCTAGCTGTGGATAGCTTGCATTAATTGTATATTTTGGATTCTGTTTGTGTTGAATTTTTTAATCATTGTGCACAGAAGCATCATTGGTAGCTTTTATATGCAAATGGTCATTTCAGATGTATGGTGTTTTTACACTACAAAGAAGTTCCCCATGTGGATATTTCTTATACTAATTGTATCATAAAACCGTTTATTCTTCCTTGTAAGAATCCTTTACTATAAATATGGGTTAAAGTATAATGTATTAGTTAAATATTTTTAATAAATGTTTCCCTTGTTCTATAAATATTGTTCACATTTCAAATAATTAAGGAAAAGATGCTATAGGGCTAGATCATTGATTTTCCATGGTGGGTGTTTTATGGATGATCCACACCAAAAACATTTACAGTGACTTTCTGGTCTTCATAAAAATTCTAGGCCATACATAATTTTCCTTTGTCACTTGTTTAGCTGTACTGTAATTTTAGTTTCTGTGAGAACAAAGATATTACTACTTAAACAAACGTCAAGACCTCTGAAATTACAAACTCAAGATTAGACAGAACAAACTGGCTTCTCTAATACAACTCCTCTCTACTAACAGTTGTTTGGCTTCAAACATTAAGTGACCCCAGACTGAAAAAGCATCTAAATACTTCTGGATTTTTCTTGAACTGAGTCATAGAATATTAAAAAACAAAACAAAAACATATGCATGAACAATTTGCTAGGCAGAACAGCACAGTATAATGAAGAAAGCACTGAACTAGTATCAGAATTTGGTTCTGAAACTTAAAGTTACTACAGAACCTAGTAAAAGTATTTTATCTTCGTATCAGGTTGCACTAGAAAATATTCCCTTTTCAGCTCTAATGATGTTTTGGATTTATAGTATATTTTATAGTTATTGGAGAATATAAGTGCCTGATCACACATATGTCAAACTGGAGTTCCTTGAGCTACTTCCTGGTTTCTAATTATACTGACACCAATAAGACAGGAAATCTGCAAAATATGAGACTGAAAATCCGGTCAAGATGCTTATAAAGATCAGAAACATTAAAACAATGGAATTTTATTTTGATGAAAAACAAGTTTACAATCATTTAGTAAATGAAGAGCAAACACTTCATTTGCCTATCCCATAACTTTCAAAAAAAAATCATTAGTAAATAAATATCTGTGAACAGATTAAGGGTAAGGCAGACCGGATAATAACCCACCTCTGATGTTCACACTGTCTGCATGTAACTCACTTGAAAAGGATGAAAACGGCACTGAGATAACTGATAAGATATGGTTGAATCTCATCCTCATTATTCAAATAAGCCCAGTGATACTCATTTTTTGCTCAGCATGGGCAGCAAACTATACACATTTTACTGAAGGAATACTTTGATAGAAGCACTTATTTAAATTATATTGTGCATCACAACTATAAAAATGGCTTGAACAGTTCCACTTAACCACCATTTATAAAGTGCAACTATATAATATTCTACAATTTATCTGGGGTGTGATGAATATCTAGACAAAGTACCCCAGCTGCCAATTTCCACCACTTCTGGAAAGATCTAGATGTGTGAAAAAGGACTGTCCCCCATACAAAGAACCAATTTCACAAACCTACTAGTAAACAAATACATTTATATAACTGGAACCTCAAGATGCTAGAGTTGTACTCATTTAAAAAACCATTCAGCTACCTTTGGTCTTTAAAAAAAGCCTACACTGCAATATCCTAAACATCGTTCTGTGCATCTCACAATGAAGAGAGTGGCCTTGCAGTGCAGGATGAGGAGAGTGCAGCGTCACTGTGAAGAGTAGCATGCTATGGTTTCAAGGAACATCACTGTCACAGCATCGGATTCTGTGCGTCGGGATCGAGGTCATTGTTGCCAGAAGGGGCATGGATGGGTAGAATATCCAGCTCATCCACTTGCGGAGTCGGATGCATGACTACCAGCTGGTCCTGGGGAATGTCTGCGGCAGCGGCGGCAAGATTGGTGATAGATTTACTCTTCACACACTGAAAGTCTACATGCCGGCTCTTTCCTTCTTCCTTCTCCCAAGACATTCGAATAAAGGGTCTTTGGACATAGTTGTAAATCACTTCAGGGCGGCCCCCAGGCCTTTTCTTTACTTTTTCTTTGTAGGTAGGATAACCTAAAGGAGAGAAAGGTTTTAAAAACAGGATGTACATGCACACAGGTATGCACACGCGCGCGCGCACACACACACACACACACACGTCCCCACATTCCTCATTCAATTTAACCTAAAGAGGGTTACTATAGTTCTTGAACAAACAGATTAAAACAAAGAAGGAAACCAATATTCTCTTTGGTCATTAGTTCAACAGCAAGAAATTGAAATCCTACTGATATAATTCACAAAACCTCCCACCAACCACCAGAAAAACTTTCAGAAAGCATGGTGGGGCTGGGTCCCTAATACAATGGGAGGTAGCCTAGTGCATCATGGGCTCTGGTTGTGCACCCTTGATATCCCTGATCCCTTCCCTTCACACAATTATTTGGCCTCAGGGCCTGCAATTTACTGCCATATGTTTTCTACTTTCTTTAAACCTACATCTCATCCTTACATCATTTTGGGATTTTTCTTTCCTTTTTACTGTTCAAGTGGTAAGAAGCTGCAGTGATCTCCAGCTTCACCGATTGCAGGTATTTCTGTGTCTAGGTCAGCAAAGCCAATATTTTAATCTCGATATCATTTAAATGTTACTACTCTGAACAATCAAGTTCAGACAAAAAGTTGCCTGCCATTTCAGTAAATAGAAATGTTGTAGCCATCAAGTCATCAGCCCCTGCAGCCCACCCCCGACCCAAGGGTGCCCCTGAGGGGAATTCAGGGTGGAAAAATAGCCCTAGATAGTTAAGATGTGTATCAAAGGAATAATTTCAACAAGCCCAGACTCCTGCATTTCCCCAAAAGTAGAGAGGCACTAAAATCAATACTTGAGCTGTCTGCCTTTTGTGATTAGCAGTAACCTTTCGATCATTTTTTTCTCTTCTCCCAGCAAAAACTCCTACATATCCCAGCTCCTCCCCTACCTCCTTGGAACAGCTTCTCAGAGCTGTCTGAGAGGCTATATCCAAGGCTACAACTGACGGTAAGGCCACTAAATGAAACATAATTCTCAACTTCCAGGTTGTGCAACATTTTTTTTTCAGTAGACACAGCTTTCCCTGGTAATTATACATCTTCCCTCTCTTAGATCGTAGTCACTGAAGAGTAACAACTGGTAACAACCATCCCAGTCTTAGGAACATTTCAGTCATTTACCAGTACTGCAGTTTCTCTAAAGATATACTTTCCTTAGATGCTATCACAAGTTCCTTCTCTTTCCTACTAGCATGAATTGCTAGTTTAGACCAAGTACTGGCAAACATGTTCTGTAAAGGGCAAGACAGTAAATACTTCAGGCGTGTGGGCCATATGGTCTTTATCACACCTATTTAACTATGCCATAATAAAATGAAATCAGCCACAGACAACACATAAAATTAATGAGTATGTCTATGTTACAAGAAAACTTGATTTATAAAAAACAGGTAGTAAGCTGGATTTGGCTTATGGGCCACAGTTAAAAATCAGAAAAAAAAAAAAAAACAGGCCTCATGTAGTAAGGCTTCAATTAAGGATTCCTGCATAGGAGTTTGTTATGCAGGCATCACTGGCAGCTAGTATATTTAGGGGTGTGTGTGTGTGTGTGTGTGTGTGTGCAGCTAGTATATTTAGGGGTGTGTGTGTGTGTGTGTGTGTGTGTGGCAGCTAGTATATTTAGCCGTGTGTGTGCGTGTGCGTGAGTGGGGGGGGGTTGAGGTGAGGGAGGCACAGGGGCAAGCAGGACTAAACACCTTCTAAAGACCTTGTATAGAATGTCTTCTTCATTTTGTACTTCCAATTACCATCTGAAGGGCAGCTCTAGAGGTCAGAAAGGTTTCCTTTTCTCTATTCCCTTGTCCCTGATTGCTCCAGGACTACTAGAAAGTCTTTAAATTCCCATCTCATTGTATTCCAATCTCTTCTCCACACTGAATCACCACTCTTAACACAAGTATAATCATATTACATCCTTGCTTTAGAACTACCAATGGTTTCCTCATGCTTAAAGGGGAAGGTCCATACTCCTTAGCACAGTGTATCAGGCTTTTTTAAACATAGTTCCAACCCACTTGTTATCAGTTCAAATAACTGTTAGGGGCCTGCTAAAGTAATTCCCCTTCCAGTTACAGTCTCTTTAGCTTTGAAACCAAGCAGCTAAAACTAACTGTTTACAAAATAACAGAAGAGGACATACACTGGTGAAGCTAATGTGCCCTCTTTTTAAACCCCAAATTTCCTCCCCTCCCCTTCCTGCAAAGACCTCGTTTCTGGTCATTCTTCCCTGTATATCTCAGGACATCATCTCCATCATCTCCAACAGCTCATCTGATCACTGATCTGAACACCGTCATCTTTGTTGTCACCATCACAAACACAGAAACTATGTGCTCAGTTCAGTTCAGTCACTCAGTCGTGTCCGACTCTTTGCAACCCCGTGAATCGCAGCATGCCAGGCCTCCCTGTCCATCACCAACTCCCGGAGTTTACTCAAACTCATGCCCATCGAGTCGGTGATGCCATCCAGCCATCTCATCCTCTGTTGCCCCCTTCTCCTCCTGCCCCCAATCCCTCCCAGCATCAGGGTCTTTTCCAATGAGTCAATTCTTCGCATGAGGTGGCCAAAGTATTGGAGTTTCAGCTTCAGCATCAGTCCTTCCAATGAGATACCCCTCGTCCAAGGTAAGGAGCAGCGGCTGCACTTTGCTAGAGCAGCCGTGAAGAGATACCCCACGTCCGAGGTAAGAGAAACCCAAGTAAGACGGTAGGTGTTGCGAGAGGACATCAGAGGGCAGACATACTAAAACCATAATCACAGAAAACTAGCCAAACTGATCACAGGACCACAGTCGTGTCTAACTCAATGAAACTACGCCATGCCGTGTGGGGACACCCAAGACAGTCGGGTCATGGTGGAGAGGTCTGACAGAATATGGCCCACTGGAGAAGGGAATGGCAAACCACTTCAGTATTCTTGCCTTGAGAACCCCATGAACTATGTGCTAGGCCCTATTTAAAGTGTTCTTCATGGATTAACTCATTCTACACTCACAGTAACCCTATAAAGTACTTATTAATACTCTCATTTTAGATGAGAAAACAAAGGCAAAGGGAAGTAAAGTGCCTTGTCCAAGGTCATACAGCTATTAAATCATAGGCTTTGAACATAAGCAATCCAGCTCCAGAACCTTTACTCATTACCCTAGGCTATGATATGCCAAGGAAGAGTAAGGGCACTTTAAAATAAAAGAAGGATCTGAGGTAGCATCTGAATAAATTCATTTAAATCACAAAGTATATGCAAACTTTTTAGATTGCTTTTTAAGTAAGATGAAGTACATGGACATTCAATTCAATTTGAAAATAAGCCCACTATTATCATACCTTAAGACACTAGTAAGCTATAGTAATTGTGATCAAAGCCCAACAACTAAAATCTAAAACTTTTTGAAAATTCATGTAAAGAGTGGTGCTGGTGGTGTAGTTGCTCAGTGGTGTCCGACTCTTGCGACCCATGGACTGTAGCCTGCAGGGCTCCTCTGACCATAGGATTTTCCAGGTAAAATCTTGGAAAATTAGTGGCTAAACCACCACCACCAGTTTTCACATGAATTTTCAAAAAAGTACTAGATTTTAGTTCTGTTGGGCTATGATCACAATTACTATTAGGCAAAGAGTCCTGTCAATCTTACGGGAGTATACACACGTGTGCCAAGCACACTACATGGGCTTAGTAAAAAATGCATTAAGTAGGGTGATGGCAGAAAAGACAAATTCATATCTCTATATTGCTAGAGAATCTTATAGAATAAATACTCGTTTTTAAGGGCCTTCTATTTTTCGTCTTAGATAAAGAAAGCTGACTTTTGTTATTTATGTGTTTACTGCATGAGCATTCAGTAATCATTTGAAATTTTCTCGAAGTATTCAAAATATAATCTCAATGGGATCCAGCTTTTAAACCTTGCTAGTTCCAAAAGATAATTAATAAAAAAAAAAAGCTTACCTTCTATTCCCAGTCTAATCTTCTTAAGACCCCTCTCCTTCAAAACTGATTTGGCCACATCTCTGTTTTCAATGTACTTGAAAAATCTATATAATTTTGTGCTATAAATAACTGGAAACAAAGAGACAAAAATATTTTCTTATTAAAATCAAAGTACTTATGAGATGACTGACTCAAGCTTATTTATCTTGATCATCAAAGGGGTCTGACAACCCTAAAAGCCCAAATAATGGATGCAGTGATGCCAAAGGATGACTAGCCAACATGACAGGACAATTCAGTACAGTTAATATAGAAGCAAATGTCTACATAAGATGAAACAAGAAAAGCTTTAATAACCAATCAGGTAACCCAATCCATAGGAAGACTCTCCTTCTGAAAGATATATCATACACAGACTTACTAGAATGGGGTCTGCCCCAATTTCTTCAAATAAAGAGAATAAAAAAAAAAGGTATCAGTATCACATCATTATCAAGCAGGCAAAGTAAAAGACTTTGCCAGGATGCCTACAAGGCCTCATCTGGAGGGGAAAAAACTGCCTTGTCAGAAAGTACAAAATGGATACATCTTACATTTCATGGATTGAGCAACTATTAATAATTCCCCCAAAAGGCAAAGACCCTCCCCACAAACTGTTTTCCATTCAGGCGAACAGCCCCATTTAATACTGATGTTAAAAATGGCAGATTCGAGCATGTTCTGCCTAGGTTAGTCTGTTTAGAGCAAACTGGTTTTGCAAAGGACAGACACTCCACTGACAACATGTTGAGTCTTCCAAATGTGCTGGGCACTTCAGGGAGTTAGACTGATGGACCTTCCTCGCCTTCTCTCTTTCAGGTGGAGTTATCTCCCTTAAAAGGTGAACTGCAAAGGTTTTTTCAAAAAAAGAAAAACACACTCACAAACCAAACATGCTGGTTTAAGAGCCAATAAAAGGAAAAAACGTATACAGAAGCTACTCATGGGGTAAAAGTTGTGATTAATCCTTAAGATTACTGATATTTTAAGATAAAGATTTTTTGACATTTCAGAATGGGTGGTGTATGTCACTCTTAGCAAAATCAGCCTGAAGAGATAGGCTATCTCTTGTCTCCTCAAATGTTATCTTCTTTAGGTTGGAACATCTTGGCACAAAATGAAACATATTTAGACAAATTAAGTAAAAATGTTTCCAGTCCTTTTAAACTTCAAAGTTCAAGAAAAGAAACAAACAAACAAACAAACAAAACCAACAAACCAAAAAACACTGAAATGAAAAGCTCAATAACTAAAAAGGAAAAGCCAGGTCTAATATTATTCCTCTATCACTATAAAGTCCTTTCTGTGCTCTATGGTTGGCCCTCCTCTCTTGAAGTCAAACTTTCTGAAAACTAAAGCTCAACGTTTTATTCCACATACTATAGAAAATCATGGTCAGCAAAAAGCCTAGGAATGAGGAAACAGCAACATTTTATTACTGCAACTGTCCACAAAAGAATCACAGTACTCATTCAAGTGCATCATGCAAAGAAAATGTCTCAATGTAAATTCTGAAAAGTACTACCATAGTCTGTGTTAAAATAATCATCTGAAAATCTTTAGAATTAAAATTAGAAAAGCATACCACTTCGAAGTCTGTTTTATTTTTAGAAAAGGGTAAATAAAATGGAAAAACCAGAGCTTAAAGGGTTCTAATACTTCACATAATCCTGTTCTTGAATCATTCTTTTATCTGTAATTTTTTCTAAATCTATGGAACTGTTCAAAAATACTATATTGGGCTCACCAAAAAACAAACATTCAAACAAATAAAATCAATATGAGATACACTTGCTAACAGAAAAAAAAAAAAATCAAAAGGTTCTAACAGAAGTTTAGAAGTACAGTAAGAAAAAAGTCACTGCTGCTCAAGATGTGCTGTTTTGACCAAAAATACCTAAAGTTCCACAAAGCTTTCAGAAGGGTCATGTATTCTCCAAGAACACATGTGACAATAAAAAAGGAATGTCTTAGGACTTAAAGTCATCTTTGTAATCAGTGAGTTGCAGCTTCTCATTTTATATACAAATAAAAATTCATCTCTATAAAAAACAGCTTTATTTTTCATTATCTACTATTCCAGGATCTATTTCTCTTAGATGCTTCTAAATGAAAAAAAAAAAAAAAACTAAGGTCTGGAAACTCAACAAAGAGCAAACCACTTCTGTGCATGATATGGGTGAATACACTTTTTCTGTAAAGGGCCATATAGTAAATACTTTGGGCTTTGCTAGCCATGCGGTCTTCATTCCAACTACTCATCTCAGCTATTGTAGCGCGAAAGCAGCCATAGACAATACATGAAACTTTATTTATAAAAACAGGCAAAAGGCTGGATTTGGCCCACAGGCTGTAGTTTTGTCCACTCCTGGTATAAGAAAAAGTTCAGAAAACTTTCTTTATAAAAACTGTCCTTTAATAAAGATATAAATGATAAAAAGAAAATCTGTGGTGATTTAAGAGACAGAAAATATGCCACAGTACATACTTTGTGAATATTCTTCTCCCATCTGTGGTGGATACTCTTCATCCCAATCAACTACATCATCATCTGTAAGCACCACTATGTGGCATTCACGTTCCCCACTCTGGGCACTGGCTACCATGAGAGGCAGGATCATTTCTTCCAAGTAAAACTCAAACTGTCTGCGAGCACCATCATTTGATAATTCATGCATTAGGGCACCTGAAATAAAACCCACAAAAATAACTTCACTTTAGGGGTGACTGAGAAGTAAAAGAAGAGCAGAAACAACAAACACATAAACAAAACACCACATTAGTTCAGCATCTACTGTGGGACCCTGTAGATAATATAATGGCTATTCTTTAGTCACTAAAACTTTTTTCAGAAAGAGTTCTTATGGAACTGCAGAATCTTATAGCAAGAAGGGCCAATTAAAGTCATCCAACAAAAGCCTCTTCACTTTACACATCATGAAGCAATCTGCCTAAGGTTACAAAACTAATTTTCAAAATCAGAATTAAATCCACCCTCCATGACTCTATTCGCAGTCCAGGGTATTTTTTACTACATCATTTTGTCCTCAATCAATGTACGCAGTTATATTTTAAGGTATATTCTAAGGATATTTTTGCAGATTATCCGTATGAAGATAGTCCCCATAGTCCACTTCCCACATTTTCTTTCTCAGAAAATTATTTACAAACAACATTGATATTACTGTGTAGGAAGCAGACTGAGATGAAAAGGGTCACTTGACTTTGGAGTAAGGATGGCAAAATGTCAACCAAAATACAGCATGGTACAGGAATTACCACTGGAGAAGGAAATGGCAACCCACTCCAGTAGTCTTGCCTGGAAAATCCCATGAACAGAGGAGTCTGGTGGGCTACAGTTCATGGGGTCGCAGAGAGTCAGACACGACTGAGCATACAGGAATCACATAGCTTATGTGACCCTAGAACTGAGAGGAATGAAAGATACACTTCACCTGACCCTTCTGACATAACAACTTTAACTTTCCAAATACACAGTCACAAACTCACCTGCACCAACCTATTCATTTTTATTTTATTCCTATTTCATGGGTAATGTCTGATTTCTTATCTAAGGATCTATCACCTCAGAAACTACCAGGAGAGTGAGAGAAGACACTAAAACTCAAATCTATAGTCTCCCAAATTAGAGCTTTTTTCCTCTCTACAAAATGTTACTTAGTAACTATTAATATAATAAATGATTAAATAATTAACTATGTTATTATTATTTAGCCATGTCTCTCTCTAGGCTGCATACTTCCATTATGATTTTTTTTAATTCCGTTTATAGGTAAACTCCTAATAAATACATTCTCTTATATAGTCTCCAAATGACCTCTGGATTGTTAAAGAAAATGAACATCTTTTAAAAAAATTTTACTGAAGTAAAAAATTTTTTACTGATTTACAATGTTAATTTCTGCTATACAGCAAAATGATTCAGTTATACATATAATGTTTTTCATATTCTTTTCCATTATGTCACAAAATATTGAATACAGTTGCCTGTGCTATACAGTAGTTCTTTATCTATCTATCCTGTATATGTGTGTGTGTGTGTGTGTGTATTAGTTTGCATCTACTAATCCCAAATTCCCAATCCTTCCTTCCCTATCCCCCTCTCCAGTGACAACCACAAGTCTGTTCTCTACGTCTTGAGTCTGCTTCTGTTTCATAGGTATGTTAGTGTCCAACTTTAGATTCTACAAATAAGTGACATCATATGGTATTTGTCTTTATCTTACTTAGTTCACTTAGTATGATAATCTGTAGGTTCATCCATGTTGCTGTAAATGGCATTATTTCATTCTTTTTATGGCTAAATAATATTCCATTATGTGTTTATTTACCCACAAGAACACACAAACCATATCTTCTTTATCCGTTTGTCTACTGATAGACATTTAGGTTGTTCCCATGTCTTGGCTATCATAAACAGTGCTGCTATGAACATGGGGTGCCTGTATCTTTTCAAATTACAGTTTTCTCTGGAAATATGCCCTGGAGTGGGACTGCTGGATCATATGGCAACTCTACTTTCAGTTTTTTGAGGAACCTCCATACTGCTCTCCATACTGACTACACCAATTTACATTCCCACCAACAGTGTTAAGAGGGTCCTCTTTTCTCCATAGCCTCTCCAGCATTTATTATTTATAGACTTTAAAGATGGCCATTCTGACCAGCGTGAGGTCATTATAGTTTGATTTGCATTTCTCTAATAAGCACTCTCATCACTAAGATTTGGTATCATTATCCCTGGTTTTCTTTCTTCTTTCTGGCTGCTGTTCTTCAGTCACCTTTTTGAATTTTTTCTCCTCTAGCTGGCCATTCAGTTCAGTTGCTCAGTCACGTCCAACTCTTTGTGACCCCATGGACTGCAGCACGCCAGGCTTCCCTGTCCATCACCTTGCTCAAACTCATGTCCATTGAGTCGGTGATGCCATCCAACCATCTCCTCCTCTGTCATCCCCTTCTCTTGCCTTCCATCTTTGCCAGCATCAGAGTCTTTTCCAATGAGTCAGTTCTTCACATCAGGTGGCCAATGTACTGGAGCTTCAGCATCAGTCCTTCCAATGAATATTCAGGACTGATTTCCTTTAGGAAATTATCTAAATGTTTTCTAAATATTTAGGTTAAATATTTCCTAAATATTTAGCTGGCCATTAAATATTGTTATTTCGCAGGGAAGTTCTAGGTTATTTTCTCTCACCTTAAGCTGACAATCCTCAAATTTATTCTACTAATTTCTGCCTGCTATATTCCAGATGCATTATATTCAACTGCCTCCTGAAATCTCCACTAGGATGCCCTTTCACAGGCATCTCAAACTCAATATATTCCAAATTGAACTTTATCATTTCAGTCTCTCTCTGTGCAGTTTTCCAAATGACTAAATGACATCACCATGCACTCAAGTTCTCAGAACCATCTCAGAACAGTGTTAGTCATATTACAGTCTCAACTATTTATAAAATAAATGAATGATTTGATTCCTCCATCTCTTAACCATTCCTCAAGCCCTATTAAGTCCACCTCTTAAATACATCTTGAACTGCGCTATTTCGTTCTCTGAAAGATGCTATTTTCCAAAGATAGCCAAAAAGTTTCTCACGCCACATACTTCTCTGCAATGTGACTTTGATATTTCCTCCCAGTAGAAGTCCAATGCCTCTCCCCTTCAATTTAGGCTGGTTATACTGACGTGCCTGTAACCAGGGGAGCACAGCAGAGGTGATGGGCACATGACTTGTGGTTCTGCCTTGGTCTTGGGAATGCTTGCTCTTCAGATGTTTCCTCTCTGATCCAGTCTCCAGGCTTGAAGAAGCCCAACCCACATGAAGAGGTCACATGTAGGTACTCTGACAATCCTCACTGAACCCAGCCTTTCAGTTGTCCCACTGTAAAACTCACCAGCTGCTTTTGCCTTCATTTTCTCCACAGCAGCCAAAAAAACACAAATAGATGTCTCTAGTTTAAACCTTTCATGGCTTGTGCTATCTCAGAATAAAAGTCCCCAATCCTCAACCTGGTCCTTAAGCCTGTTATGTGAAAAAGGAGGTTATGTGAAAAAGATCAGTGTCTACAGTACTTTTTTTTCTTTAAATACTATCTATAGTATTTAAAGAAAAATACTTTAAATTCTGATGACTCCCACATATAAATATCTAGTCCACATTTCTCTCTTTAGACATGTATACCCAATGCCCTGCTCAACATTTCCACTTGAATGTCTAATAGATATTTTAAACTTACGTCCAAAGTCAAGCTTTTAAGTGTTTGCCCCCCATGAAGTCTTCCCCCATTTCAATCAATGGTTGACTCCACACTTCTAGATAGTTTAAGTACTATTCTCTCTTTTCAGCCTCAACAAGTAAATCCTTACAACTCTACCATCCAGTATATTCAGAATTTGATCATTTCACATTGCTTCCACCTTAATCTAAGCCACCATCATCTCTTACCTAAATTATGATAACAGTTTCCTAATTACCTCTTTGTGTCTACCTTAGTTCCCCCTGCAGTCCATCTCCAACCCAACAGCCAAGAGTGATTCTTTTAAAATATACATCAGATCAGGAATACACCACTGCATGACTCTAAAGTGAATTCTGTGTGAACAGTGTGCTCATGAAATGGTAAAACATGGCATCCTTACAGATCATATCACTTCTCTGTTAAAACCCTCTGATGGTTCCTATCTCACTCAGAGTAAAGTCAAAAGATAAAGGCCTTATACCACCTCATCTCCCACTACTGACACCCTCACTCACTCTACTCCAACTCCTTTGTGTTTTTGCTACTCTCGAACTTACCAGGCAAACGGCTTCAACACTTGCTCTCATTGTTAACCTCTGCTTGAAATTTACTTCAATTTTCCTCTGCAATGAAGGCCTCTCAAACTACTCTTTATCCCTTTACCTTTCTTCTCCCTCCTCAGCACATATCACTACCTAACGTATATGTTGTTTGTTCACGTTATTGCTTACCTCGTCTGTTGTCTGTTTCCCCCGCGCGAGAGAAAGTTCCATTAGAACAGGAAGCTTTGCCTGGTTTGTTCCTGCTGCATCCCCCAAACTTAGCACAGGACTTGGTACAGGATGAACAGTTAATACAACACTTAACCAATTGTGTTTTCTCCCTATCCTCTGGCCTTATGTCTCATCACTCAAACACTACTATCTCTTCCAATCTAGCCATAGGTCCCTCTTCCAGGACCTTAAGCATGTCATATTCCTTCAAACCTGAAAGCCTCTGCAAATACCATTTCTGTTGCCTGGAGACCTTCTCACTCTCTTTTCCATTCCCTTAGGTCTCAGCTTTTATGTCACTGATTCAGATAATGATCTTTCATAGCCCATTTACCATACATCTGTCATAGTATCTCATTTCTTCGCTCTATTTTCTCAGCTTTTCATTACTTCTTGAATGCCCGTCTTCCCCACTAGACTGTAAACTCCATAAATACAGGGACAAAGTCTTTCTTGTTCATCACTACATGTAGTATATGCATGGAACTCACTGAAAGCCTGATTAAGAAGAGAAAAAAGTTATACAAGTTAAATAGTACACTAGAAACATAAAGCTGGTAATTAGGAATTAGAGATAAAGAGCTGGAAACCTATGGTGTATAGGTAATATTTGAAGTCCCAGTGATGAATGGCATTACTTAGATTAAGTGTATAGATTCTGTAAGAGCAAAGGTTCAGTTCAGTTCAGTTCAGTCACTCAGTCGTGTCCAACTCTTTGTGACCCCATGAATCGCAGCACGCCAGGCCTCCCTGCCCATCACAAACTCCCGGAGTTTACCCAAACTCATGCCAATCGAGTCGGTGATGCCATCCAGCTATCTCATCCTCTGCCGTCTCCTTCTCCTCCTGCCCCCAACCCCTCCCAGCATCAGGGTCTTTTGCAACAAGTCAACTCTTCGCATGAGGTGGCCAAAGTATTGGAGTTTCAGCTTCAGCATCAGTCCTTCCAATGAACACCCAGGACTTATCTCCTTTAGGATAGACTGGTAGCTGAAGACAAAACTGTTGGCAAGGAACACACTCAACGTATAAATGATCAGGAAGCAGGTAAGAAAAAAAAAATAGCAGAAGATCTAAAATAAGGATGTCAAAGAACCAGAGTATTGAAGAAAGAATCAAGGAAAAAACAAAACAAAACAGTGAAACCTAAAGGAAATGCCTTTAAAGACAGATACCAGATTTACCACTAAATTGAACACTGTTCAAAATATTATAATCAATTCAGCAAGACAAAAAGATATAAAAAGTTTTACTTACAAAAGGGTCAATTATCTACCAAGAACATGTAAGAAACAACTGAAAAACTACTAGAATTCAGCAGCGTTCAGTTAGGTGGCTAAACACAAATATAGAAATTCAATAATTTTCTTTTATGCTAGCAGTTAGAAAATCTGAACATATTCTACACACAACAGTAACAAAAATACAAATTATCAAAGAGTAAACATAGACCACTGCAGAAAGACAAAAGAAAACTGAATAAATGGAAAGACACAGTAGTTGGAATAGGAGGCAGTATAATGAACGTGTTAATTCTTGTTGTCATTGTTCAGTCATTCAGTAGTGTCTCTTCGCAACCCCATGGAAAGCAACACGCCAGGCCTCCCTGTCCTTCACCATCGCCCTGAGCTTGCTCAAATTCATGTCTAATGAGCTGGCGATGCCATCCAACCATCTCATCCTCTGTTGCCCCCTACTCCTGCCCTCAATCTTTTCCAGGAGTAGTGTATTTTCCAATGAGTTGGTTCTTCCCATCAGGTGGGCAAAGTATTGGAGCTTCAGCTTCATTATCAGTCCTTCCAATGAATATTCAGGGTTGATTTCCTTTATGATTGATTGATCTCCTTGCAGCCCAAGGGACTCTCAAGAGTCTTCAATACCACAGTTCAAAAGCATCAATTTTTCGGCACTCAGCCTTCTTTATGGCTCAGCTCTCACATCTGTACATGACTACTGGAAAAACCATAGCTTTGACAATAGGAACCTTTGTTGGCAAAGTAATGTCTCTGCTTTTAATATGCTGTCTAGGTTTGTCATGGTTTTTCTTCCAAAGAGCAAGATACAGTACAAAAGAGTCTGAAATGCAGCACTTGGGTGCAATCTCAAAAATAACAGAATGATCTCGGTTCGTTTCCAAGGCAAACCATTCAATGTCACAGTAATCCAAGTCTATGCCCCAGCCACTGATGCCAAAGAAGCTAAAGTTAAAGAGTTCTATGCAGACCTACAAGACCTTTTAGAACTAACACCAAAACAAGATGTCCTTTTCATCTTAGAGGACTGGAACGCAAAAGTAGGAAGTCAAGAGATATTTGGAGTAACAGGCAAGTTTGGCCTTTGAGCGCAAAATGAAGTGGGGCAAAGGCTAATAGAGTTCTGCTAATTCTTACAAAAAAATAACTTCAAAGAATCAGTGAAAAGCTCAAAAATTTTCAAATGATGTATTTTTGAATGCCTACAACAGACACAGGTCAGACTGAAGTATGTTTGAGCCTGAGGATTACTCTATAAAGAGGGAAAGACTAATGATACTAGAGAAGACATTAAGTAGAAAAGTGTCTTAAAAATGCATGAGGGAATAAAAGAGTTTATTCATCAACTCTTGTTTATTACTCAACAAATGCTTATTGAGTCCTTACTATGTGCCTGACACTACAGACACAGAGTGAAAAGGTATAGTCCCCGTCCTCAAATTCAATTGGTTTAATGCTATAAACTGAAAAAGAGGGCAAGACAGAGAGAAAACATACACGTGTCTGTTGTTTCAGTGTCTCTATTTCTGTGACTCTAAAAGTAGTCTCTGCCTCTTAATATCCCTTCTTAAAATAAATTAAATGTAACTTCAGTTTTTGATCTTCATATGTAATCCCACTGTCTCCCACAAGGATGGTGCCTTTCTTCCTAGGCCTTCTGAACTTGTCCTTTTGCAAACTTTAAATTTCATTTTCCACACTACTTTCAAAATGCTAAGATCATGGCATCCAGTCCCATCACTTTATGGCAAATAGGTGGGGAAAAGGTGGAAACAGTGACAGATTATATTTTTGGGGGCTCCAAAAATCACTGTGGATAGTGACTGCAGCCATGAAATTAAAAGATGCTTGCTCCTTGGAAGGAAAGTTATGACAAACCTAGACAGGGTATTAAAAAGCAGAGACATCACTGTGCCAACAAATATCCGAATAGTCAAAGCTAAGGTTTTCCAGTAGTTGTGTTTGGATGTGACAGTTGATCATAAAGAAGGCTGAGCGCCGAGAATCAATGCTTTGGAATTGTGGTGCTGGAGAAGACTCTTGAGAGTCCCTTGGACAGTAAGGAGATCAAACCAGTCAATCCTAAAGGAGATCAACCCTGAATATTCACTGGAAGGGCTTATGGTGAAGCTCCAATACTTTGGCCACCTGATGTGATGAGACAACTCACTGGGAAATTCCCTGAGGCTAAGAAGGACTGAGGGCAGGAAGAGAAGGGGGTGACAGAGAATGAGATAGTTGGATGGCATCACCAACAAAATCGACAAGAATTTGAGTAAAATCCAGGAGATAGTGGAGGACAGGGAAGCCTGGTGTGTTGCAGTCCATGGGGTCACAGAGTAGGACACACCTTAAGAGACTGAACAAATACCAATTTAACCTGGGACACTGTATTTTCATTTCTCTTAGCCCCAGGCCTTCATTCCTGAGGTCAGCCCTGGTTCTCAAAACCTCCTCTGGATTACAGTGCTTGCCTGGGAAGATGAGGACAAAGAAGAAATTAAAGCCTAGTTGCCTCCAAACATAGCATTCCTTCTGCCTGAAACACACTTCCTCTTCCCTCTCCTCCAGAAAGCTTTCTCAAGCCCCGACACCTGAGTTAGCTACAGCTCATACATGCTCATCTAGTATCCCATTCTTCCTCTAACACAATATAATTTACTTATCTGCTTTTTCCACTACATTGCAAGCATCACAAGAGAAGGGATCTTGTCTTTTCTTACTGCCTTTTACATACCTAGTATTTGGTATAAAATGAGCATTCAATAAAAATGTAGAAAATGAGCAATAACTATGTAAACCACTGAACAAGTTGTAACTAAAGGATATCTTCTAATATAGTTATTCACAATATATTTTCATGTGGAAATAGTCCTGTCTGACTCTGCAATCCCATGGACTGTAGCCCACCAGGTTCCTCTGTCCATAGGATTTTCCAGGCAAGAATACTAGAGTGGGTTGCCATTTCCTCCTCCAGATCATCTTCCTGACTCAGGGATTGAACCCGCATCTCCTCCTTCTGCAATGGCAGGCTAATTTTTTTTACCACTGAACCACCTGGAAAGCTCTTATGTGTCAAGCACTATCCATTTAATCTTCACAACAACTCTGTAAGGTAAGTAATATTAGTCTCCCATTTTAAAGATGAGACAACTAAGAAATAAGGTTTTAAGTAACCTGCCCAAGAAATCCAGGATGCTGTATTCAATACATTCAATACACTGAGTACTTTTATAATTTTAAGTAAGAGATAAACAGACATTTTAGTGTAAAGTACCATTACAATATTCAGTAAAAGCACATATTTGCAGGAAAAAAATCATTTTTGGACTCAAGTCTACACCTACAGTACACTTTCATATTTTACAAGACCATTTCTATCTCTTCAGATTCTATACAGTTTTCTTTTAATAAAGCCTATGAGAATTGCTAATTTTGTAACAAATAAATGCTATTTAATAGTGATGACAAGGTAAATAATGTCCAAAGGATTACAGAACTAAAATCCATTTATCTTTAAGGAATTCTAGTGTCTTTTTAATCTGACAGTCACCAAAATTCAACATTTAGTCATATGCAATTAAATTAAAATGTTCCCATGAATTAAAAAGCACAAAACCTTTATAGAAGGTTTTATGAAGTCAAGAATTTATAAATTAGAATAATGCTCATGATTTCAACTAAAAGCATTTTTTAAGATGTGAAAAGACAGCAAATTTGTTCAAGTTTACAGCTGTATGCTTCAGCTGTCCAATTAATTGGTTTTAAACTTTTAAATATCATTTATATAGAAATGGACTCAGAGGTGGACCACCTAATCTTTGTCTCACCTACTGATATTTTTATGGAGACTTTAAAAGAATATTTGGTCAAACAAATGAAAACAAAGAAAAACTGGTACTTAAGGACAGACCTAATCAGGACCACTCATTTTCAAGAATTAGACCATAATTAAGCATGAAGGATAGCTATATTTAAATATATAATAGATGCCCTACAAGTTTCCCATTCGCAATTTCTAATACAGCAATGTTTCAGAAAAGTATGGCTCCACTTTGCTAAGCTAGTGTTACATTTAGGTAATGAAGTAAACATAACCATATACTTGGGACTAACATACATCTATAAGCACAGGTAGCAAAGTTTTACAATGGCTTCCCACATTATACAGCATAAAATATAAGAATATTAATTTTAAGACCTTCCACAATCTCGCCCCCATATTTATTCTCATCTCCTTCTGGTCCCAATACAGTCTCTTATATAGGTTATTTCCAAAATATACCACTCATGTCTGTAATCCCCTAACCTTCCTACTCTACTACTGCTAAATCATTCCTGTTCACTCTTTACAACCTGTCTCGTCTGAACTCTTCCCTAATCCTACTAGCCTACAATGACATCTCCTTCTTCTGGGCTTTTCCAACCACTTAATAACCAAGTCAACATTTGATAATTTTCATATACATTTTAAATTTTCTGTGTATAATCACCTTTTTTCTTAGGCATAACATAACAGTAAAAGGGATGGGCATGGGGGCAGGGGGGTAACATGACAGGAAAATATCAATCAAAGAGTTAGGATTTCCAAAGTTCTAGACTTGCTCTGAGACTATATTTGAAGTTCCTGAATAAAGCCATTTAATTCTTTGTATATATGAGGGCTGGTATTTGGTATTCAATCTAAGATCTTTAATGACAAATACTCTTTTTGAGAATGACTTGTATCTTCCATAGTTGCTTAGGATGTTATATTGCATGGCAAATACAAAAAGAAATTATAAATTCTTGGTTGATGTGATCTGAGGAGTGAAGCCAAATACCACACTTGGACAAAGTCAGGGCTACCAAGGTGGGAGATACAGACTGGCAAAAAATGACAGAGGAAGAACAAATAGAAGCATAAATATGGGAGACTCTACAAACAAAAAAATTATTAAGTTGAAAGAAAGTTTTGGAAAATTGTACCAAACAATGATCTCTGTGGACTTTCATAAATCTTCACGGTATTAGTGTTTTAGAATTCAATTAAACAAATACTTGAAGTCTAGGTAAACAGCACTATTTCAGGTATTTCATTCCAATACACTGTAACTCTAGAAACCACTCACACACAAAACATCATACTTACTGAGATCTCTACATTTAATAGTACTATATTCGAAAGAGATACAAAGATAGTCACAAGCTTCTCTCAATTCAGGAATAGATATGCCATCAGGACAACGGATTATTCCTGTTTTATAATAATCCTGAAAAAAAAAATAAAGAATGCATAAAAGAATGCACAAGGTAGACAAAATGTGTTTTTAAGACTGGGCTGATAGAATTTTTTAAAATTGTGATACTCTTGAGATTTCTGAATTGTGGAATTTTAAAGTTAGGTGGGACCTCAGTTCACCTAACCACTCTTTCGCTTTACTGACAAGAAAAATTTATGTCCAAATGGATTCATTGACTCCTCCAGTTATGAAATTATTTAACAAGAGAGATAAAGTTAGAACCCGGGTCTCCTCATTACTTATGCATCTCTTCTCTCTACTGTACCATGCTAACTCACATGTATTCCCCCCTTACAAGTTATTTGTCTACATACCTACCATATATTTTTGAAAGAAATTTTAAGGAAGTTAAATGATATACTTTACATTACCTTAACTATTACCTAGAGAATGGGGCAAAACATAAGGTTTTTAGTAAAGAACTTCAAAATCATCTCCAAGTATTCAAATATATGGAAACAGAACACACAATTATTCTTCTTCCAAATACTGTTCTTTGGTGTTTCCCACAGAAGTACAAACAATAATAGCTATTATTTCCGAAATCTACTTGAAATGCTGTTAGGGGCTGGCCCAGAGCTATAGATAAGTTACTCCACAGCTGAGTCATGGGGTAACTGGTCAATACCATTAAGGGACAAATGGAAGTATGGGCAGCTGAGAAAGCACTTCCCAAAAAATTAAGATCTGCCTCAAGCTTCTTGATGTTCAGAGCCACAGTAACACCATTTCTGAAGCTGCTACATGAATCAAGCAAGAGATCTTCTGGTACTTTTCCAAGTACTTATTAGTACTGATCACGATCAACTACTTTTCCTGTCTTGTACCTCAGGATCCTCCCTCTCGTCTTCCCACAAAACTATTTAAAGAAACCATATTTCCAAACTGTAAAATAAACTGTCACATGCTATGAATCAAATTTTATCACCGATTAAAACTACAAGTAGTGACTGTAGTACTAATTCAAATATTTCTCAAAATAAAAGGTTAAAAAATTTAAGTTTTAATACAAAAATGATAGGAAATACATTTTAGAGATGGCTTTCAAATGTTCCTAAGTGTCCACCACTAGTTATATGCAACAAAATGTTAGAAATCCAGTAGTCACATTTATTGTGACAGCAAAAAATTATCAACTTCTTGTATTTAATAGAATTGAGGAAAGTAGAATAGTCTGACTATAGAAATGTTACCACTAAACCCTTGAAAGAGCTGCCTATGCAGACGTGAGAGATTAATTACCCCTATCTTATTTTTGCAAAGGTTATAAAATTCACTTATTTTTATCATGTTATATTTACATTCCAAAAGAAAACGAATTAAATGATATTAAAAAATACACTGGGTACTTCCAGAGATATCCAAATACAATTCTGCTTTCAAACAAAGTACCTACCAAGAAAGGGTCAACTGACTCAATCAACACACACAAGCAACAGCACTTACCAGAATTGCTCGAAATACAGTAGAGCCGATTCCTTCTGCCACCTCATACTCTCCCTTCTCGTTAGGACGTGTAAAGTTATGTTCTCGGCCAGATCCAAACATCCTACAGCAGCAAGTAATTGAGAAATAAATCAATAGGCTATCCCTCCAAAAGAGAAAATTGTTTTCATGTACAAAAGTAAAAAGGAATTATAATTTTAGCATTAAATTATATCATTAAATTAGCCCACAAATATTTATCAGACATTTACTCTGGCAAATGTGATAAATAAAGGATTATAAAAAATTTTTTTTGTAGGAGGAAACAGTAGTAAAGATTCCCCATGAGAAAATTAATTAAGCTTCAAAAATTAATAAGCTTCAAAAGGTAAAAAACTTTCCAGTCCCTTTTCTACAAGGGTGGAAAAAAAAACAATCTAGGAGAGATTCTTATATTAATTTTATCCAGAGAAAGAAAAAAATGAAAGAGAGAGAAGAGGGAGAGAGGGAGGAAGGGCAAACGACTATCTTCAATGCAAAGTTAGTCTATTAAGTAGCACGTATAATAATCTAAACTAGAAAAAAGTAAAATAAATATAGGCAGATTAGATTATTTTACTTTTCACAAAACTATAAACGTAACAAATCCTGCACAAAACTCTTACACTGGCATCCTAGAACTGAAAAATAAGCAATCAAGTACTGGGGTAGAGAGGAATGAAGAAGAGAATGAAAATTCTAAATAAGTAACAAGCTCATAATATTAATTTTTACAAAAAGAAGATGCAGATAAACTTCTATTTTTTCAAGTCATGCTGTTGACCCTTTAACAGTAAATATTTTAAAAAGAGGCAATCTGCTAAATATGTCCTTCAAAACAAAAAGTTGAATGCCTAATTTCCAAGCAAATTGTTAAAGTGTGATTTAAAGAATCTGAACCTCTAAATTCAATGACATCATTCCTAAGGTCGATATAGCTGATCTAAGTTTCCTATTCAACAATTTCCCAATTTAAAGAGTTCCCTCTTTTTTTTAATAACATAGAACCTATAAAGAACAAAGCTTTCTTATTTCAAAGTTTCCAAAAGAATGCCAACTGCTTTTTACAGTTCCCATGAATATTAATTTTCATCCCCAACGACATGCTTTCGTCAACTGACATGAAAAGAAGCCTTCACTGATTTGGAAAAAAAGAAGCAAGTCTTTCAGGAATCAAATGTCAGGCAATTTTCTCAAATACTTGAACTTTTTACAAAAAAGGAAAGTTATACTTTTCAGATAAATATGGATCACAAACACAAAAAAATCTTCTGAATTTATTTTTAAAAGAAAATATAGCCTATCAGCTGAAGAAAAATTTCAAATACCTACTTCTGCCTTTCAACTGTTTAAGTTTAGGTAAAAATATAAAATATGATCAGTGTCAAGTTATCCTCCTAAAAATCTCCCATCAACAATCTTTCCTTCAAGTTTTACTGTTTGTTGTAATGTCTTGGAAATAAATAAACTACGCTTTGATTTTTTTTAAGAAAGAGTCTTTCCTATGCTTCTAATATGTAAAAGCCTATAGAGTACAAGTATTTCTTTCCTTACAGATGTAAAGTCTAGAGCCAATATTAAAAGGAAATATTTGTCTACCCAAAATGCAAACAGCGTCACATGCTGGCATTTGTTCTGGATTCTGAGATACTTACAAATCATACACACACACACATACACAGGTACCCCAAATAGTTACTCATATGCAACCAAGCAAAAAATTCAAGTTTTCTTTTTTAACCTCATGCAAACTTCCATTTCATTTATGTTTCCTTCATTTTATATTAG
Source organism: Dama dama (assembly GCF_033118175.1). Classification (NCBI taxonomy): domain Eukaryota; kingdom Metazoa; phylum Chordata; class Mammalia; order Artiodactyla; family Cervidae; genus Dama; species Dama dama. The sequence continues at coordinate 39,625,696 of NC_083681.1, read as the reverse complement.
AACGAATAGAAAAAAGGCACTAATTTTCCAATTAAAAGGTGTTTGTAAGTCAGTAAAAGTTGAAAGTCAATAAAAGATTAATAACAATTTTAACCATCCTAAATACTTAAAGTATTAATATTATTCTGAAAAAACAAAGTACAAACTTTGGACTCCAATTAAAAGACTTGAAAAATCAAGTCTATTCTGAAGTTCCCATAACTACAGCCCATATTTTCTCTACCAATTCTATAATATGGGTTCCCTTAACTACAAATGTTATATTAATCTATTACTCCAGACCAGTACAGACTCAGAGACCATTATTTCTCCTTCATTCTACTGACTACTTGTTAGCATTATTTCTTTAAGGTAAATATATCAAACTGATAACTCATGCTGACTTTTCAGCTAACCAAATGCTGATGTCTGCTGTATCTGAAGATTGAATTTGGGAGCCCCAAGTGAAGGAAACATTATCACTGTTAAATTCATCTTGTCAAATACAATCTATGTTTTCAGATCTTTAAGTATCCTGTCTTCATTTAACTACTGCATTTGCTATTTCTAGGTACAGCAAACATTATTCAAAATAAAATCAAGCTCAAGATCTGGCTCTACAATTTCTAGCTGGATTAACTTGAACAAGTTATTTAAAATCCATAGCTCAACAGCAACACTGTATTCCACTAGAGAATTACTGTAAAACTTTTTAAAAAACGTAATGGAAAAGTGCTTTTTATTAATAATACAAATAATCATAATAATACAAACCTGCCCAACATTGTATTTGGCTGTGCAGTAAAAATGGATGGGTCTACAACAAATCTAGTGTTATCCACTATAAGTGTCACTCGTTCTGATGTTCTTACATTCCGAGCTCCTTCTTTTGCATTTTCATACACAAACACCATTTCCCCAGACGTCTTACAGCTACTATCTGAACTTGACTGACTACTGTTTCTGCTGCTGTTCCCAGCACTGCTACTGGATCCATTTGGAGAGGCTTTCTGAGGACGAGGACTGCTTGGACGAGAGGAACTGTGATCTTTTTCACGTTCTGAAATAAAGATGTTAAACAAATTTATGCAAATTTTCTTTTAAAAAATATGAGATATATATATATATCTTTTGAAAATAGTGATTTAGAAAAGTATTTTTTATCACAGCAATTCTGCTTTTTTTATTTCAGATAACATTTTCACAGAACATCATAAATGTTCATTTATTTTCTAGGAATAAACCTAAAACATTACATTGTTTTCTAAAACAATTAATTTTGTAGACTTTTTAAAAAAGATGTCTACCTAACCAATGTTGACCCAAACTAAGATCAAAATTGAATTGAATTATATTACTGCTCTACTTAAAAATATACAGAAACAAAAGGAGTAGAATATTCTAAGTCAAATAAGCAAGCATTGAAAGTCAGTAAAAGATTAATAACAATTTTAACCATCCTAAATACTGAAAGTATTAATACTATTCTGAAAACACAAAGTACAAACTTTGGACTCTTAACTACATTAATAAGGAAACCCCCAAACCAGCAATTTATCTCACAAAAGGAAGGTACCAAAGGAAGAAAATATTTTTACCACAGACACTAAGAAGTATTTATGTTTTCAAATGACTTTTAATGTTTTACCAAATTAAGTGGTTTAATAGCTGATGATATACTGCTTTCTTCTTACTCTCATTTTTGAAAAAAGCACTGCTACAAATTTTATAGGATATTATTATTACCTATAATTTTAATATAAAGAAACACTGTTAAAATTCAGAAAATTTTCTTTAGCTGTTCCAATGGTCTACAAAAGGGAAATTAAAACTAAGATTTTGTGATGTTTCCTTTAGAGATTAGATTACTAAACTTTAAAGGTGACCTAAAAATGTACCTCCATCTCATCAGTTTCATCAGCTTTTGCCAAATTCCTTCATGACTCAGGCTACTTAGAACACTCTGTACAGCTTTACTGGTTATATAATTAGGCTTGCTGTTATCTCCAGAGATACCCTGACACCTCCCTTGTAGTGCCTATTTCTACAATGTTGGTAGCACCCTAAAAGTAAAATTTGCTAAAGCAATAAAACAACTTATCATATCCCCTGTTCTCTTCCCAGATACTAAACTTTGCATATAACAAACTATCAGCTCTTATTTACACTTTTGTAGGTTTTTAGCTTATTAGCATTAATCTGACTTTAAAGACCTACTTAGATACTGACAACCTCTCCACATAATTAGACCTAATATACATGATTTTAATTTATATGAGGCAATCAGAAACTGCCTCAAATAGTAAGTCAAAATATTTAATTTGCCACTTCTGAGGTAAAAATAAAAATCAGCAAGCTCACATTGTATTTACCTGGAGGAATAGCATTCATTTATAAAAAAGAGTAGGAAGGAATCAAGACCTGAGCTGTCAAGGGGGGGAAAAAAACCCACTTCCACCCTCCTTTTCCTCCTATTTTTTATTTAATTTTAATTAAATTTAAAATATTGTCGAAAGTCAAGCTAAATGACTCCATGATGGTTACTCTTTCACTTCCTTTTTTAGTATGATTAACAAGGATTCTTATCAATAATTTACTATAGATTATTTTAAATAAACCACTGCTATATATCTCAAAAGATAAAAATTACTTGAAAAAAAATTTATAATCTACATATTATAGTTGTAAAGCCTGTTCAAATTATTTCTTTTATAAGACTGTCCCAAACTCTGAAAAAAAATGTACTTTAAAGTTTCATTTAGTAAGTATTTTTTTTTTTAACAGCAAGAATCAAGCTAAGTTAAAACAGAAGCAACTGAAAAGAAGTAAGATGTTAATTTTACTGTAAAGTATTAGGCATAATTCACTGTTATTACTACTTTAAAAAGGTAAGTGCATTGGGAATTTCCTGGCAGTCCAGTGGTTAGGTCTCAGCGCTTTCAATGCCAGGGCCCGGGTTTGATCCATGGTCAGGAAACTAAGATCCCACAAGTCGTGCAGCATAGCCAAATTAAAAAAAAAAAAAAAAACCTGCTGGGAAGTTTAGTTGATTTTACATACCAACATGGTGCTGTCGTGTTGGAGAAGTAACATTTCTAATACAAGGAGTGAGCTGAGATTCTGTTCTTTCATGAGATGAATCTCGTGATCTGTCACTTGACCTTCGTCTATCTCTTGATCTCTCATGTCCCCCACTAGCACCATGCAGACTCATTTTGGTGTGGTCGACAGCTCCTTTAGCAACACGTGAGGGAGTGCTGATAAATTAGAAAAGAAAATTAACCATAAAAGTAGAACATGAAATTGCAAACACTTTCCATAAAAACTCCCAATTAATATAAAACTACTAATATTCTGAAGTGCAACAGTCAAATGCTATTATACTTAACAATTCTGAAACCTAATTTATTTTAAACTTGCAGGTTTTATTAATTCTGGAACACTATGTCTTTAAAGATCACATACTCCAATTCAGTTTTTTAAGGATGAGAAAACTAAAGCCCAGAAAGGTTAACTGACTGTTGAGTTAGTATCACAGTAGAAGAGGTAGCAGTAGTAGTTAGCAGTAGTAGTACTAGCAATAGAGACCATCCAAATCTCTTAAATATAACTCAAGTGTTCTCCTGGTTTTGCTGTTTGTAAGAGAAAGGGAGAGGATGAGCACCAGCTTCTGGAACTCTTAAACACTGAGGTATGGGACAAAGTAATTGGTCTTGCTGCCAAATAAAATAAGAATACATGCTAGGGACTTCCCTGGTAGTCCAGTGGTTAAGACTCCCCCCAAGTCCAATGTAGGGGGCATAAGACTAAGATTCTACATGCCATGAAACATTGTTGAAAAATAATTTAAAAAAAACAAAAAAGAATACATGCTAACTCGAATCAATTCATTTTGATTGGACTCTCTTGAAAAATTCTGAAAAGTATTTTTCTAAAAAGCTAATAGCACTGACTAAATAAAGTAACAGAATTTAAAATTTTAAAATATCTTACATAGAACAAATCTGCCCATGGGAAGTGAGTAACTGAAGATGATTAAGATATTCTAGTTGACAGCATTCATTCACACAATTACCTATTAAGTTATATGTACTATGTGCACAATGCTGTTACATGCCAGGATAGAAGCAGCTTCCTTAGAATGCTTATGATTTAAGTGCAGCAGTTATACAAGAATTGTTACATTTAAACAGTGTAAACAATTCAAATGTTATCCCAAATTTAAAATATAAAATAATTAAATGTATTTCAAATACAATGAATAAATGAATGACAAATAAATGCTCTAAAGATCTCACAAGAAGACATTACTGTAAATCACTGGTGAACCTGGCACTAACAAATAGCTAAGATTTTAATAATCAAAGTACACTGTAAGTAGGAAAACTGACAGGAACAGAAATGAAAGAGCCTAACCTAAGGCAGGTGAAAATTTACCATCTTATTAGCAAACAACATAGTTCATCATTTAAAAATATTAAAGTGCTTTTCAGAAACAGGAAAAAGACAGGAATAGAAGGAACTTCATGGCTTCAGAGTAATAAAGACTTACAATCAAATTGTCTTTTAATACTTAATTTCTCAACATATTGAATGCTAACTTAACATTTTGGAACCTTAGTTTCCTCACCTGTAACTGTATATCCTACTGACTTTCTAAGTTTAATATGAGGATTAAATGAAGTATAATCAGTAAACTGACCAATAATGTGCCTGGCACAATAGAATCACCCACTAAATGTTACTTTATTTAGTTTCAACAGGTGAGGACATTAAAGTTCAAAATCACAAGATTTTGCTCAGAGTCACATGGAATTTTAGATATGCTCATAACACTGTAACCTAATCCTTTCAATCCATTCCAGTGCCTCTTCCATGATGTTACCTACTGTCCTTCACCAAAACCACATTATTTAAAAATTTAATCTTGATGAGTCAGTTTTAAATCCAACAGTGCTCAGGGATCATCTCCTCTGATTTATTAGCTGTAACACTGTTATTTTAGTGGTTTCTTTCATTATGAAGATCGTTATCATCTCACTATAACAGACTAAAAAAACAATAAATAAGGCTGACTCTGTATCTACCCTAAGAGTGACTTCTAAGGAAATAAAGGCAACCAACCAGTTTTTATCAGCTATCTGTCTCTCATAAATCTACAGAAAGAAGAAAAGAACAACCCTCTATTCCCACCTTCCTTCCAGTGAAAAAGATCAGAGTAGGATCACATCATTGGAACATAATTTTTTTCTTTAAATAGAACAAATCAAAAGATCCTACTTTTAAGTTAAAAACCTTACAATAGGAACAATGGAATTTCTGACTCATCTCCTAAAGTAGGAAAAAGAAAGGAACTCACAATAATAGAATAAGCATTATATACTGGAAAAAACCCTCGTATTATTCTAAGTTTTAAATGTACTACTAAACACATTTTCTAAATATGAATCTAATGGATAACAGATAAGATACAAACACAATTACAACTAAGGCAAATAAAGGATACATGTTCAGTAAGGGCCAAGCCAACTGATTAATTGAAAAAGGATTTCAACTAGACATCTTTATAGCTGAAAGATTAAATACCGCTAAGTATTTTGCTTAAATACTGGCTTCATTTCTAAACTGTTTAGACATTAAACAAATGCAAAAGGTGTCATAATATATTCCTGTTCCTTTTTTTCATTCTCAAATGGAATGTACTCTGAATGAGACCTTCAAAATCAGATGTCATGGAAGACTAATTATGTCCTACTCTATTTAATTAAATAATTTTAGATCAGGAAAGCACTCTAAGGGCAAACATAATTAACAAGTGCAAACGAAAATGAGGACAAGCAAGTTCATAGAGGATAACTGCTTCCTGTTGCATCTAAGAGTTTGGGATACATGAACTGAGAACAGGAAAGGAGATGAAAAGTATATCAGCCCCAACACCTGCTTCTAGCCAAGACAGAGAAACAAGGACTAAATTTACCTTCCTGTCTGAAACTACCCAAAAGCAAAATATATGAAACAATGACAAAGACATAGCACATTTGGAAAAGAGAGTAATCCCTGGAAGATGAAAAAACAAATCAGATAAGGCTAACCATGGGCTTCCTTGGTGGCTCAGTGGTAAAGAATCTGCCTGCCAGTGCAGCAGACATGGATTCAATCCCTGGGTCGGGAAGATCCACTGGAGAAGGAAATGGCAACTCACTCCAGTATTCTAGCCTGGGAAATCCCACGGACAGAGGTGTCTGGAGGGCTACACTCTATGCGGTGGCAAAGAGTTGGACACGACTTAGCAACTGAACAACAACAACAACAAAGGCCAACCACTGCCCCAATTTACTACGTTGAGAAGAGTTTCTCGAGTAAAACACAGGGGCAAAACCCAGGCAGAAGCTGATGGACTCAGTTACGGATGAGGCGCTGAGAGGTTGGGGACAATAGGTGGCAGGGTTCTAAGGAAAGAGTATGCCAGAGAGGAAAGAGCAGCACAGAGAAAACCTCAGCAATCTGCAGAGTCTACTACCAATCAACGCACACATGAGGAAACCTCATTAATGAAGCTGGAGAAACAACTGACTCAGAGAATTAGAGAAAACACTGCCGAGGACTCGTACAGAGCCAGGAAAAGGGCCTGTCCCTCTCTCCCCACAGTGAGGCTGGAAAACCTCATAAAAGGGCACTAGAGGGGGAATCTAAAGGGTCTTGGCTCTGAAGTGGGAAATAATTAAACCTAAACTGAGTACTGTCCTAGTCACATCCAACGAATGCTAATAGCAAGATGTGAAAGAATCAAATCGTTTACAAGTAAGTAAACTAAATCCTAAAACAAAGATCAAGAAAATTTATAGGAGTACAAAAGTATCCATCAGCCAAACAAGGTAAATTCACAATATATGGCATCCAGTTAAAAATTAACAGGCAAGTAAAAAAGCAGGAAAAAAAACTCAACTAAAACCAACCCAAGTATCTTAAAAGAAGAAAAATTTAAAATTAGACACACATCTTAAAATTAAAAACAAAAACATTATAACCATATTTCTCCAAAAAGTTATATAGAAATACAGAATGTTAAAAAGATACAAATCAGACTTCTAGAGACAAAAATGGTATCTGAGATGCAAAATACATTCTAGAAGATTCATGAATTTGAAGACTGCAGTAGGAAATACCCAAATGAATACACTATTCATTATAGAAGGATAAATTAAGCCTAAGTGAGCTATGGGTCAACTTTAAGAGTCCTAATATAGGTATAAATGGAGTCCATAAAGGAAGAAAGGTGAGGAAAAGAAAAACATTTGAAGAAATGTCTTGAAATGTAATTAAAACTACAAACCCACAGATGTAACATGCACAACAAATCCCAAACACATTTTAATAAAAAATAAAACCCAAAATGATAACTGCTGGCAACCTACGATTGTTATATCCTGTAAAAATATCTCTTAAAAGTAAAAGGGAAATGTATTTTTAGACACACACACAGAAAAAGATGAATGAATTCATCATGAACAAATCCGCACTATAAGAAAATTTAAAGAATATCAGGTTCTTTAAATTAACACCAGGTTAATTTAAAAAATTATTTCTTTAAAATAACCCCAGGTGAAAATATGGAAGTGTTAATTGTTCAGTCATGTCCAACTCTTTGCAACCCCATGGACGGTAGCCCGTGGACAGACAGGATTCTCTGTCCATGGGATTCTCCAGGCAAGAATACTGGAGTGGGTTGCTGTGCCCTCCTCCAGGGGATCTTCCCAACCCAGGGACTGAACCTCCAGGGGATCTTCCCAACCCAGGGATTGCTAGCAGATTCTTTACCATCTGAGCCTACACAAAGGAATTAAGAATACTGGAAATAGCACAAAGTTTGGGAGGAGAGAAACAGAAGTACAATATTATAAGGCTCTCATATGACACAAGAATTATTTAATATAATGAAGGTAAGCAGTGATAAACTAAAGATGCATATCAAAGCTTTAAAGCAACCACTGAAGTACAGAAACAAAGTATTATAGTCAATAAGCCAACAAAGGGGATAAAATGAAATCATAAAAAATGACACAATCCAAAAGAGGGCAAAAGGTGAGAGGAGGATAGGGAAAGGAGAACAAATGGGACAAACAGAAAATAAACAGCAAGATGACAGACTTAACCTTAACCATATCTACAATCACATTAAATGTGCATGGTCTAAGCCATAAAAGGTAGAGATTATCACACTGGATATAAAAACCAGACCCAACAAACAGTATGCCCCATCTACAAGAAGCACATTTTAAATATAAAGGTACAAAGAGGTTCAATATAAAAGGATAAGGAAAGACAAATTATGCTAACACTAGTTAAAAGAAAATAAGAGTTGTATACTAATATCAGACAAAGTAGACCTCAATACAAAGAATATTACCAAGGCAGTTCATAAGAATAAAAGGGTAAATTCACGGGGGTCTCCTACACTGCAGGCAGATTCTTTACCAGCTGAGCCACCAGGGAAGCCCCTAAGAGCACTTAATAATCCCCAATGTTCTTCTGCCTTGTAACAGAGCTTCAAAATACATGAAGCAAAAAAGCAAAAAATTACAAGGAGAACTCCACAATTATTGTCACAGATTTCAACATCTCTCTTAAAATATTTAATAGAACAAGCAGACAGAAAATCAGTAAAGATGAGTAAGATTTGAACAGCACTATCAACTGGCTTAACCTAACTGACATTTATAGAACATTTCATCCAACAAGAGCAGAAGACTCATTCTTTTGATAGGCACATAGAACATTTATCAAGACAGACCATATTCTGGGCAATAAAACAAGTCTTAATACATTTCAAAAAAATTCATACAAAATATGTTCTCTGATTACAAGTGAATTAAAATTCAATAACAGAAAGATACCTGGAAAATTCCCAAATATTGGCAGTTAGATAACATCTGTGTAAATAACCCATGGAGCAAAAAAGAAATCAGAAAGGAAAAGAGAAAATTTTGGAGTGAAAAAGCCCAATGAATCAAAATTTGTGGAATGGCATGATATTACAGCAGTAGTTAGGAAGCAAATTATATCTTTAAATGCCTATGATAGAAAAGAAGAAAGGTCTAAGAAAAATTACCTCGGTTTCTACCTTAAGGAACTAGACAGGGACTTCCCTGGTGGCCCAGTGGTTGAGAACCCACCTTGCAGGGCAGGGACACAGGTCTGATCCCTGGTCAGGGAACTAAGACCCCACATGCAGCAGGGCAACTAGGCCCTAAAGCCACAATCAGAAATGCAACATGCGGCAACTACTAAGCCTGTAAGCCACAGCTAGACACGCCACAACTAAGACCCAGACCCAAAGCAGTCGAATAAATATATTTTTTAAAAAGAAACTAGACAAAGAACAAAATAAACTAAAGAAAGTAGAAAAAATTATTAAAGATCAGAGTGGAAATCAAAATAATAGAAAATAGAAAAAGAAATGGGGGGAAAAAAAAATCAATGAAAACAAAGGCTAGTTCTTTGAAAAGGTCAATAAAATTGATAAAATATAGCCAAACTGGGCTTCCCTGGTGGCTCAGAGGGGAAAGAATCTGTCTGCAATGCAGAAAACCTGTGCTCAATTCCTGAGTCAGGAAGATTCCCTGGAGAAGGGAATGGCTACCCACCCCAGTATTCTTGCCTGGAGAATTCCATGGACAGAGAAGCCTGGTGGGCTACAGTTCATAGGGTTGCACTCCAGAAGAAATAGATGGAATGAACAGTTCAATGTCTATTAAAGAATTTGAATTTGTAGTTAAGAACTTTCCTTCTAAGAAAACTCCAGGCTGAGATGGCTTTACTGATAATTCTACCAAGCATTTAAGATAGAAATAATACAAATCTTACACAAAATCCTCTAGAAACTAAAGAAAAGATATTTCTTAACTCATTTTATGAGGCCAGCATTACCCAGATACCAAAACCAGAGACAGATATTACAAGAAAACTACAAACCTACAACCCTCAGAACATAGATGCAAATATGTTCAACAAAATTTTAGTTTTGAATTTGAATACAACAATATACAAAACTGTCAATACATCATGATCTATAGATTTTTGTATCAAAAATGCAAGATTGGTTAAATATTCAAACATCAATCAATACAATTCACCATATTAACACATTAATAAAAAACCTGTATCTCAATATACAAAGAAAACACATTTAACAAAATCCAAAATCCATTCCTGATTTAAAAAAACAAACAACAACAAAAACCCTCAATAAAGTAGGAATACAATGGAATTTCATCAGCTGGATAAAAGATACCCATGGAAAACCTACAACCAGCAGTATACTCAGTGGTCAAAGACCAAATGCTCTCCACCTAAGACCAGGAACAAGACAAGGATGGCCACTTGTACCATTTCTCTTCACCCACCTACTGAAGAGTCTAACCAGAGCAATATGGCAAGAAAAAGATATAGAAGGCATCCAGATTATAAAAAGAAGCAAAACTGCCCCAATCTACAGAGAAGATAATCATCTATTATAGACTCTAGTACAAAAAAGTTACTAGAACTAAAGAGTGAGTTTACTATGGTCACAGAAGATCAATATTCAAAAGTAGACAATATTCCTATATACTAGCAACAGCAAACAATCCGAAATCTATATTTTAAAAACAATATCATTTAAAAAAGCAAAACTTGAAATGACCTAAATGTTTATGAACAGGTGACTGGATAAACAATTTGTGGTATACCATACATACTATTGTTGAACAGTAAGTATGAACTACTGATACAAGTTTTAAAATGGATCAAGTACAAAATTATTAAGCTCAGTGAAAGAAGAGAAATACCCTTCCTTCCCCAAATATATACATATGTATCAAATTCTAGGCAATACAAACTAATGTCTTGTATCAGAAAACAGACTGGTGGTTGTCCAGGCATGGAGTGTGGGAGTTGGAAGAAGGAGGAGGAAAAGCTTAGAAAGGACTCCAAGGAAACTTGCATGTGATAGATTTGTTCACTACCCTGATTGTGATGAGGTTTCGTAAATGCATACATACATCAAAACTTACGAAGCTATATGCCAAAACTGGCCTCTTGGCCAAACACAGCCCAATTAAGGCTACTCTTCCAGGAAGCTGCTACTTAATCATTTCAATTACACACAAGTAATAAAAGCCAGGCCTTTCTTCTATTAAATTATAAATTTTCTTTCACTAAACTACATAGATTCTTGCATCCCCCTCTAAAAATGGTTCATGTTCTCATGAAACCAGAAGTTTGCCTACCATCAGACTAAAAAACAACTACCATCTCCAACTGATTACCACTTGAAAATCCCACAGATCAAATTTATTATCCAATAATGTTAACATAGAACTCAAATAAGAATTCTTAATCATGAATCCTCTAAGATCACAATTTTTATTAACTAAGAAATAATGCTTCCAGCTGAGAGCCCATGCTCCACAACAAGAGAAGTCACGGCAATGAGAAGGCCATGCACCACAACTAGACAGTAACCCCCCTCATCACAACGAGAGCTGGCCTACGTGCAGCAACGAAGACCCATTTGCATCCATAAAAATAAAAGTTTTTTTTAAAAAGAACGCTTCCAGTACCTCTAGATATGTAAACAAACCCATCTTAAATACAAACCTCATTATTTTTTTGCAAAATAAAAAGTTTCATTTTTAAAATTTACAACTTTATGAGCTTCTGACTTCGTCTTATACCAACTTTGACTTAACATCAAAATCAACAGGCAGTAAATCTCTCCAAAAGTTTTTAAATCTTACTAAAATAGTCACCCTCAGAAGTATCTATTTATATCAAACTTTGGAATATTAATGTCATATGAATTTCCACATGTGACTTTGCCACCTAATTTATTTAAAAATTCTATATATATATGTACAACTTCCAATGATAGGCAGGTTCCTAACAAAGAAAAATTTTAGGGTCTCTATCATTTTGTACAGTGAAATGATGGATTCCTACAGGGGTTAGGGGTAATAAACTAAAGTAATATATAGAGAGAAATTTTTAAATACAACAATATTGCAAAGTTTATAACAAAACCCATGCCACTCTCAGAATGGATAACGTGTGGCACATACATACAATGGAATACTACTCAAAAATTAAAAAAAAAAAAAAAAAAAAACGAACTACTGACACGTTCAACAATGTGGTAGATATCTCAAAGGCATTATGCTGAATGAAAAAACCCAAACCCCAAAGTTTACATACTATCGATTTCATTTACATATTATTCTCAAAAGAGCAAAATTACAGTGATGGAAAACAAATCAGAGTTGCCAGAAGTTAGGGACGGGGAAAGGGTATAACTCTAAAGGGGCAGCATGAAAGTTTCTTCATAGTGATACAAAAGTTCTGCATCCTGATTGTGGTGGTAGTTACACAAATCTGTGTGTGATAAAAACATCACAGAATATATACCAAAAGAGGACATATAAAAACTGATGTCTATAGTCAGTTACAGAATTATATATCAACGTCATTTTCCTAGTTTGATACACTTAAGTGAGATGTTATCATAGAGGGAAGCTGGATGAAGAGTACCCAGGAACTCAGTACAATTTTTTTTAACTTCTTATAAAATAAAAAATTTTCACAGTAAGTTTAATAAACAAAAAGACAAAAGACAATGTAGAGACAGAAAAAAAAAACAACATAATAAAGAAACTCAGTGCTATTAAAAAATATATCCATAAAACAAGGACAGGAATTTTTTAATTAAGAGAATAAAAAAGAGTTCTTAGCTATTTTTAAAGGTTAGAAGAAGGCTGAAAGAAAAAACTGGTAATAAAAGAAATAAAAAATGAAAGTGAAAGGATGAGAAAATTAGAGGAAGGCACTCAATATTCAAATAATATATGTTCCACACACAACAGAGAAAAGAGGGGGGTTATCAAAGAAATAACACATGAAAAATTTCCAAAAATAAATATTACCAGCACTGCTGCTACAAAATCATTGTAACAAATACACAAAACTAAAATATCTACAAAGTGAGTGGTACTCACTTATGTATGGCCCCCTTAGGTAATATACACATGGGAAATACAACCTTATGTGATATCACTTTCCAGTTTTGAGGAATTATCTTTAAATACTTCCAGCAACATCATATCCTGGTGCAACTTATTAATCTTTGCTGAATTTAGCTGAAATTTCAGGATATATAACATCTAAGCATTTCCCATGTCAACTGTTTTTTCCTTGTCAAATATTTCCATGTGTATGTATTTGTGTCTGTAGAGATATAGACATGAAGCTTTACAGTTTATGAGGTGTTTTAAACATTTAATCTTTTAAAAATGCATCATTTTTCTTAAAAACAACATAAGCATCTTTGTAAATTTCATATTAGATGTTCCCATCCATTTTTTAATTAGCCTGTCCATATTAAAGAAGCAATATTATTTTGAGGGGAAAAAAGGTGTTTCTATTACTATGTTCTGTATTGTTTTAGATTAACTAAACCATTTAAATGATCTTACATTAATATATTATAAGCAATCAATTTGCATATGATTTTTACAAGCATTTTTAATATGTTAGGTGAAGAGTTTGCAAACAAAGCCAAATTCAACCCGTTATCTCATTTCATAAATAAAGTTTTATTAGAACACAACCATGCCCATTAGTTTACATATTGCTTATAGCTGCTCTCATTCCATAATGGCAAAACTGAGTGATTCTGACACTCTGTAGCCCACATGGCCAAAAACATTCACTATCCAGCCTTTTACAGAAAGCTGTTTGCTGATCCTCATGTTAAGTGTTAGCAACTGTGATGACATAAAAAATGCAATGAAACTTTTAAATGTATTTTCAACAGGTTTAATGCAAATTTCTCTCCCTTTCTTTTTTTTTCCCCTTCTTTTTCAATTTGCCTTTTCTATAAGCTTTTTGTTGTTCTTAATTTATGGTCAGTTTCCCAAGAAACAAAGGCTAATCACTGAAAAGGGCAGTTCTCAGCTGAAGAAGGGGCTGTGCTCTAAAAGGCCATCGGTTAGTATGTTGTTTGATGCATACTGTCCATAAATATTTTATACCGTACTTAAGTCCTGGATTCTCCCCTCCTCCCCTGCTGCCAAAAGACAAGAAATACAGCTCAAGAATAGTTTTAATACTAGTCTTTCTCTTCTTAAAATCTGTCAGACATGTCAGCAACTCTGGTGAGACAGAAGCAGTAGCAATAGCAAGGGAGCCTTATATACTATTGTATGACCACTCTAAGAGTATGTTTTCTTTGAAGTGAAATGAAGACCTAGATCCTAAGAATTTTGACAGAAAAGGAACTCTTACTGGTCAAACATTTAACACTTTACTAACAAGGTAACTGTCAGCTTTCCTGACAAAAACTATTTTCATGCAGACAGTGACAGGTTTCTTTTGACTTCAAAACAAAGGTTTCCTTTGACAGGGCTTTCTCAGATTTTGAACTTTTTTAATGAAGGAAGATGTTGCTAGGAAAGAACCTCTCCAAAATGACGAGTCTCTGAAAAGAAGTTATCTAATTGTTACATTGCTAATTTTTTTACTTCTAAAAAATAATCATGGTTTTAATTCATCAATAAAGCATTAGGTGCTTGCAACATACAATAATCATACCCCATAATAACTAAAATTATTCTTACCCTCTCCTCTAGCAATGCTTTTAAGTTTTATCATGCAGTCATTCTACCAAATACTCACTGAATATCTATTATATGCTACTTATTATTCTAGCCCTAGTGGATATAAATCAGAAAGTCTCTGCCCTTAAAATTTATACATTCAAGTGTACAAAAACACAGAACATACATAATAAATATATTAAATATCATGTGCTGGTAAGCGCTATGAGGAAAAATAAAGCAGAGTTAAGAGGACAGAGTCATCATTTTCAGGTGAGAGGTTCTATTTCACATAGTAGTCAAAGCAGGACTCTCAGAGAAGAGGTCTGAGCAAAGATGAAGTGAAACATAAAACTATGAGACTGAGGGCAGGGTAGATAAAAAAGATCTGGTGCCAAAAGTAACTCTTGGCTTTTTCAAGGCATTCAAGAAGGCTAGGACAGCTGCAGCACAGATAGCAAGAAGGACAGTGTTAAAAGATGAGCTCAGAGATAAGACTAGGACCAGATTAAGAAAGACCTTCAAAGAATGTTCAAAGCTTTTTTGTTTTTGATCTGAGTGAAATAGGTACCAATAAAATTTGAATTACATGATCTAACTTATGTTAGATGAAGCAGACAATGAAAGAAAGAAGGTAACAGTAGGATCAGTGACCATTTTGGAGGCTACTACAAATAATCCAGGTGACAGCCAAAGTGACTTGGACCAGGGTTGTAGCAGTGTACACTGCAAACACTGGACTAGACTACATTCTGAAGAACAAGACTTTGGAATTTGATAGATTAAAAGTAAAAGGTGAGACAGAGGAATCAAGGATGACTCTGATTTTGGCCTGAAAAACTGAAACATTTCAGATTTTGACTATCATTCTCCCACGTTAGAATAACAGTGGGAGGATTAGGTTTGAAAAGTGTAAATGCTTTTTATACACATTAACACTGAAATGTTTATTAGACATCCAAGTGAAGATATCAAATATGGAGTTAGATATACCAGTCTAAAGTACAGGGAAAAGTCCAGATTAGAGACAAAAATAGGGGAATTAAAAACCATTATATATATTAAAAAAAACAGTATATACTTTGTATTCTCAAGCCCTACCACAGAAAATTATAAAATATTTCTGAAAAATTGATAATCACTATGATCACAGACTTGTCATGCAAAGAGGCTTGCGTAATTCTATGAAGCTATGAGCCATGCCATGCAGGTCCACTCAAGACAGACAGGTCACACTGAAGGGTTCTGACAAAATATGGTCCACTGGAGGAGGGAATGGCAAACCACTTCAGTATTCTTGCCGTGAGAACCCAATGAACAGTATGAAAAAGTAAAAGATACGACACCAGAAGATGAGCCCCCAGGTTGGAAGGTATCCAACATGCTACTGGGAAGAGCAGAGGGCAATTACTAACAGCTCCAGAAAGAATGAAGAAGCTGGGCCAAAGCGGAAACGACACTCAGTTGTGGATATGTCTGCTGGTGAAAGTCTGGCCTTGGAGTACAAAATGAAGTAGGGCAAAGGCTAACAAGAGTTTTGTCAAGAGAACACGCTGGTCATAGCAAACATTCTTTTCCAACACCACAAGAGACGACTCTACACATGGACATCACCAGATGATCAATACTGAAATCAGACTGATTACATTCTTTGCAGCCGAAGGTGGAGAAGCCCTATACAGTCAACAAAAACAAGACCTAGAGCTGACTCATTCAGATCATGAGTTCCTTACTGAAAAATTCAGGCTTAAATTGGAAAAAGTAGGGAAACCCACTAGGTTACTGAGGTATGACCTAAATCAAATCTCTATGATTATACAGTGGAGGTGAAGAAACAATAGATTCAAGGGATTAGATCTGGTAAACAGAGTGCCTGAAAAACTAAGGAAGGAGGTTCCCTATATTGCACAGGAGGCAGTGACCAAAACCATCCCAAAGAAAAAGAGATGCAACATGGCAAAGGGGTTGTTTGAGGAGCCTTTACAAATAGCTGAGAAAAGAAGAGAAGCAAAACACAAAGGAGAAAGGAAAAGATATACTCAACTGAATGCAGAATTCTAGAGCACAGCAAGGAGAGATAAGAAGGCCTTCTTAAATGAACAATGCAAAGAAATGGAAGAAAACAATAGAAAGGAAAAGACTAGAGATCTCTTCAAGAAAACTAGAGATATCAAGGGAACATTTCATGCAAGAATGGGCATGGTAAAGGACAGAAACAGCAAGGACCAAGCAGAAGAGATTAAGAAGAGATGGCAAGAATACACAGAAGAACTGTACAAAAAAAGGTCTTAATGACCCACACAACCATGATGGTGTGGTCACTCACCTAGAGCCAGACATCCTGGAGAGTGAAGTCAAAGCTAGTTGAGGTGATGGAATTCCAAGTAAGCTATTTAAAATCCTAAAAGATGATGCTGTTAAAGTGTTGCATTCAATATGCCAGCAAATTTGGAAAACTCAGCAGTAGCCACAGAAATGGAAATGGTCAGTTTTCATTCCAATACCAAAGAAGGGTTATGCCAAAAAATGTTCAAACTATTATACAACTGTGCTCATTTCACACGTAAGGATATGCTCAAAATCCTTCGAGATAGGCTTCAGTAGTATGTTAACCAAGAACTTCTGGATATACAAGCTGAATTCAGAAAATGCACAGGTACCAGAGATCAAATTACCAACATTCGTTGGATTGTAGAGAAAGCAAGGGAATTCCAGGAAAAAAAAAGTCTGCTTTATTGACTAAGCTAAAGCCTTTGACTGTTGTAGATCACAACAAACTGGAAAATTCTTCAAGAGATGGGAATACCAGACCACCTTACCTATCTCCTGAGAAGCCTGTATGCAAGTTAAGAAGCAACAGTTAAAACCGGATATGGAACTGAACTAGTTCAAAATTGGGAAAGGAGTACAACAAGGCTGTGTTTTGTCACCCAATCTATTTAACTTCTATGCAGAGTACATCATTTGAAATGCTGTTCTGGATGAACCACAAGCTGGAGTCAAGACTGCTGGGAGAAATATCAACAACCTCAGATATGCAGAAAATTCCACTCTAATGACTGAAAATGAAGAGGAACTAAAGAGCCTCTTGATGAGGGTAAAAGAGGAGAGTGAAAAGCTGGCTTGAAACTCAACATTCAAAATACTAACATCATGGCATCTGCCCCATCACTTCATGGCAAATAAAAGGGGACACAGGTCAGATCTCTGATTGTGGAACTAAGATCCTGCATGTCTTTCAGTTGCAGAGAAGAGGAGGGGAAGAGTTCCTTTTTTAAGACCTTGGGAGCATCTTTTTCTACCAAAAAGTAAAACCAATAAAAAAATATATGAAGTACAAATATAATACTTAGTTTTAGAAACATTTATCATATGACCATGAATATTTTAACAAAGCTTACTTTCACAAACCAAGATTCTAGAGAGAAATCAAAGCAATCCCACAATCACTCATTTTCAAATGGCCTTTTTTGGGGGGGAAGGGGGCTATACAGCATGTGAGATCTTAGTTCCTTGACCAGGGATCAAACTCACACCCCCTGCACTAGAAGCATGGAGTCTTAACCACTGGACCACGAGGGAAGTCCCCCAAATGGCCTTTTGAAAACACAAATAACTTGTTCCATTAAATTTCCTCCTCCTATGCTTCATACTAAAACTTTAAGTATTAAAAGAATTAAAATTAAAAATCTGAACTACAATACAATTAGATTGATAAAATTAAAGATCAAACCAAATGCTCAATGAGTGGCAAAATTAACCCTCAGGTTGAGAACCACTGTCTTTATTCTATATTCTAGGACCAAATAACAACAACAACAATATTAATATTTGAGCAATTAGAACATGTCAGGCACAACAGTGAGCACTTTACACATAATTTCATTTAATCCACAAAACTATCCTCTTTTCACAGTTGAGAAAATGACAATTTAGAGGCTAAACAACTTACCTAAAATCATGTAGCTAAGCAAGCGGCAGATCTGACATGTGACCTAAGGAGCACAACTTTGGAGTTCATGCTTTTAACCTTAAACAATTCTGACTCAAACGTGAGTCTAGTTTCTTTTAAAAATGATAATTCTTCACATATTTGAAGACAACTTCACATACTGAAGACACAACTCTTATTGTGAGATTCGTTAACATCTATCACAGTTGCCCCCCAAGACCTTTGAATTTTCAGTTTCCTAAGCTGATAAGGCATCCAATTTACTCACATCCTTCCTTCTGAATTTACACAGAATTAAACACAATACTTTGGTGTAATGAAGTGGCTCTAACCTTCTTTCCCATTCATTGGGATGGTTTCTAAGGGGGATGGTGGTAGGGGGAAAGATGGGATGATGGCAGCCACACTGTATTTTTGTTTTATATCAAGTTTATTACCAACAACTATCCCTCAAGTCTTTTCAAAACGTGATGCTATAAAGTCATGCTAACAATATATATTTGCTTTTCAGTTCTTATCTATATTCTTCAAAAGTTCATTTCAATTTAGTTCAACAAATCAGATTTGGAGATCACTTTGGATAATTAGCTTTTTATTTACTATCCTTTCTTCACTGTTACCTATAAATTTAAGAATGTTCCTTCTCCATATGAGCAATAAGACAAAGCAATGAACAGAGCCACCTTCTAAGATCAATAACCTCTGAACAGGGTCCTTCAAAATGAAAACTGTGTTGGTTAACACAATCCACTAATGGTTAACTCATTTTTCTTCACCTAGGGGAGATACATATATATATAAAGACTTCACCAAAAACTAAGCTAAAACAAAGTTGAAGTACAAATATATATTGCTACTAAACTACCAACTGCATCAGAGAAAAATTAAAGTTGTTCTGACAATCTATTTTTAGCAAACCCATTCTGGATAATGTTTAACCTGTTTTTTCCTTCAAGTTAGTCATAACTATCTTTTGTTTTTTGCTCTAAAATCTCCTATATTTTTCAAAATCAGGCCGAGGATCTCCCATCTTTTAGTACTTCTTGTATTCTCCTAAAACCTTTTGAAGACTATAAATAATATCAATAATTTAAAGATTTTACAGTCAGGTTCTTTTTTAACTATAAGACGTTCCAGAAGACAATTCATTTAGCCAGATGCATTTACTTATCTCTGTATTAGTGGCGGTTTCATTCTTTACTAGAAATGTCTTTGCTATTATTATTGATGATGGTGGTAGTTTTCTCTTCCTTTCTGCCAAAGAAGCTCCTAAATAAGAGTTGATGGATTTTTTTTTCTTCTCTCATTCCCATTCACTATTATTACACTTTCATTGATAACCTTTTGAAAGTGTAACATAAGAAACTCTTTTGGCTGGCCGTAGCATTTTTTAAAAGTCTCAGCTCATCTGAGCTCTTGTTTCCCTGAAATTTTTTCTATACTTTATTATGGCAATCTTATTTGCTCTGTTTTAAAAGTAATGTGCATATCTTTAAAGAATTCAATGTATAATACACATTGAGGGCCTTTTTCCTTCTGAAAAGTATCAAAATTGTATTTTTACTGAACTCAAGATATTCTTCTTTTTTAGAGAAATTGATGCTGTGAAATCAAACTGATCTTTTATCAAGAACCAGAAAAACTCAAATTCAATAAATTACAAAACATACATACAGAAAACCCTATGCAATTCTTAAGAGTTATGCTATAGAAGACTATCCCGTGACACAGGGAATGTTCATGATTAAGTTTGCTTTTCATTAAAGAAAAAAAAAAGATGGGTTATATAACAGTACATGTAGTAATATCCCTAAATTATTTTTAAGTGTATACATGTGGATTTATATTTTTATATATACACAGGAAAAAAAGGCTATATACAAAAATATTTGAAGTTTTTCTTTTGATAATATTTTTATTTTATTCTATGTGCTTTTCCCTACCTACCAAATTTATGTAATAAATATGTATTACTCCTATAATAATACAGGCATTATTTTTTTAAAAATCAGCCAAACTAGAGAAAAAAATATCCCATAAAGTGTAAGACAAAAAAGTCTAACATGAGACTTCTGCCTTTATAACTTTATACTTAAGCAAGCTTAGAAAAACTTTTCTGGACACCAAACCAGGAAAAAAAAAAGGCCAAAACAAGACACCACCAGTTAGTCTAACTAAACAAACAAGTTGTAATGATCGTTCACACTTTTAGAAATTAAATGGGGCAAGTCACAAGAACCTCCTCACATTTCAAGTAAAAGAATGTTACAAACTACTTAATAACATTTAAAATAATTTTAAAATGTTGTATATCCCCCCAAATCCCTACAAAATGAAGACT
Source organism: Dama dama (assembly GCF_033118175.1). Taxonomy (NCBI): domain Eukaryota; kingdom Metazoa; phylum Chordata; class Mammalia; order Artiodactyla; family Cervidae; genus Dama; species Dama dama. Next base: position 39,604,797 of record NC_083681.1, on the reverse strand, counting down.
CAGTAGGACAGAGATAATGAAGACAAAAGGAAAAATATCATTAATCAAATTATTTTAAATTGTGCCAAAATTTCCTAATAAAGTAAGCACTGTCACCTGTAAAGACTTAAAATCTTAAAGGAAGAATAATTGTCTTTATTTAGGAATGTTTTTCTCATTGAAAATCAATTTGCAATAATCTGAAAACTTATCTGATTTATTCTTTCAATGGCAGTATCTAGATCATCTACTCAGAGTCTGTGTTCTAAAAGACTAGGGAAAAAAGTCATCTGAACCAGTTAAAACTTTATCATTCAAATACATACAGTTCTGTAAAATACATATAAAATGGATCAACTAATCCTTAATTCACCCAAAAGTAAGACTACATTCACCTTCTTCTTTACGAAATTATTTCAATTATTTTATCTTGAGTTTTATTTTCAAATATATAAAAATATTATTTCAAAATTAGCTTTTCCTTAAATGAAATTTTGTATGACATTCATAAGAAACAAGATCAAACAATGTATTCTCAAGTTACATGATGATTCTACTAAGACTTTAAATGAAATAGGAAACAAAGCCTCAAATCCATGAAAATAATAAAAACACATACTATTTTAAATAACGTGCCATTAAACTGACAATCAAGACATAGGATTTTAACATTCAAAAACATAAATGATCATAATGAAACAAAAGCCAAATATATCTCTCTCCACCTCTTTTGTATTTAGAAATCTATAAAATTATAACCCAGCATATTATCATGTAATAAATGAATACACACCTTACTTTAGTATATGCCAATGCAGACACACAAAAACAAGAAAAAAATTTTGAAATCAGAGTATAAAGGGACTCTGCTTTTTCAAACAATGCAGCACTGAAAGCCAGGTCAGCATCCTTGGGCATTACTAGGAAACTTTAGCACATCTGATATTTCCATCATCTTCAGAATTCCTCTGAACAATGAAAAAATCTCCCAGTCCCCTACCTCACCTGTCTACAGACTTCCTTTAGCTTTCCCCCCTCTACTGTGTAATAATGCTATTGCAGTTATTTTGGCCTTAAATATTCAGAGATACAACCCCCGCTCTGTATTAATTCAGTTCATTTTCTCACAGACACTGACTCAGCCGTGGGTTGTGCAGCACTGACGTTTCTAACCAAACAGCATCGTGTGAGCTGTGATCATCCCATTTCTCCATCTCTGTGCAGTGATTGGATATTGTAATTGATAGACAGGATGAAGAAAACTCAGGAGATGAGGGTTAGTGATATGTAGATATGTTGCCAAATACCATCTGTAAAGCTAATTCTAGCTCTGCCAGCTTGCCAGGTTTTAAAAAACTAGGATGCAGCTACCTTTCTTTTTTCCTTTCAATATTTTATTGTGTACCTTTCTGGGCAATAAATCTTCTCTTTAAAACCAAAGAGAAAATATTATCTGTACTTTAAGGACCCACAAAAAGAACTACTCTTTAAAGCAACCCAACTTTTCCATTTCTAAACTGCTGCTAGGACTAAAGAGCGACTTAAAAAGGAAACTGGAAAGCTCAATCTTCATGCAGAAGAAAGGAGCATGCGTACTTCTATGTGGGAATGAACCCTTGCGGCAAAGTCTGATATTGAATGTATGATGCATTTATCTTTAGTAACCTGAGCAGACTGCAGATTTGAGTTTTAAATAGCTGTATTCGACCCAATTCAAATATGCAAGAGCTTTTAGCATGTTGTCACTCTAGGGCATTTTAACATTAGTTATATAGAAAAGGTGCTCTTTCTTTTTCCTTTTTAAATAGCAAAAACTCCTCTACTTTATAATTTAAAGAAAGGTGTCACATTTCAGGCCAAATAAATTTCAACTGAAATGATCTTTAACTTCTCGGCAAGCTACCAAACTCCTCAATATAAGTAATAACTATACAACTACTAGTCAGAAGGAAAAGTTGAGTAATTTTTCAACTAATTCATTTGTATGCACTTGCAGAGGAACCAGAGGGACCCTGAATTTCATCCATGTCCAGATCAGCTTCCCTGTCTTGTCTTTTATATCAGTGTTATACCTATGAAATCTACATTCAAAGAAACTTCACAAAAGAAAGGTATTATTAGGTATTATTAATTGTATTAGGTAAAAGAGAAATAATTCAATATTCACCAAACCCTCAAACCTCCAACATAAGCATATGAATATAGTAATTACTATTGCTACTTCTATAATTCAATTTTATCCTTGCCAGTTAGGAAAAGTAGAGAAAAAAAAATCAAAGGAAAAGGATTTCGGAAAGCAGGCTATTCCAATATGTGAAAAGATAACTTTTTAGAAAAACTCCAAAAACTGACTCTTAATAAATATGCTTATTTCTTTATTACTAAAGTCTAAGTGTTTTTAGCTCCAAAATTCACATACTGATACGGTATTTGTAGGTGAGGTAATTAGCTCATGAGGGAAGAGCACTCATGAATGGGACTAATACCTTTACAAAAGAGATCCCAGAAAGATCCCTAGTCCCTTCTACACCATGAGGGAACACAGGGGAAAAAAATCTGTCTGAAGCAGGAGGCAAGCCCTTACCAGACACCATATGTGCCAGCGTTTTGATTTTGGACGTCCTAGCCTCCAGAACTACATGAAACAAATTTCTGCTGTTTATAATATAGTCACTCAGTTTATGGTATTCTGTTATAGCAGCCCTAACAGACTGAGCCATTTAGTTTTTGTAGATTTAAATCCCCAATTCTGTTTGAGGTGGCAATGTGAGCACTTATATTTCTAAGTCTCCATGATCTAGAGATGACCATATGACATAGTTCTAGCCAATAATTTATAAGCAGTTGCCTGCTAGAAATTTTTGAGAAATTTAATTTCCTGATATAAATGAAACCTCTTTCCCATTATCCCTGTCTCCATTCCTCCTTGTCTGGAGGGTGGGCATGATGGCTGGAACTGTATAGTAAGCCATTTTGTGATCATGAGGAAACAACCAGAGAAAAATCAAAGATCTTTGACCTTAATATCCTTAAGGATATTAAGCCATTAAGTCTATATCAGGTGATGCCTCCCTGTGGACTTTTGTGTACAAAAAAATAACCCCCTAACTTAAGCCAGTGTTTACTCTGGCTTTCTTTTACTCAGATATCCCTAAATAAAATACACAAGATTAAAAAAAAAAAAAGGATGCAAAAATATGTAGAAGGACAGATGAAACAAAATTAGCCATGAAATGATAACTTGAAACTGGGGAATGAGTACATAGGGGTTCATTATAACTGTTTTCTCTTATATGTATTTTAAATGCACCAAAATGAGTTACTGAAAATTTTTAAAAATAAAAAGAATAAGCAGCTTGTTTATAAATTCCAGCTTTGTATTTACAAGTTGGATAGTCTTAGGCAAGTTTATTAACCTCATTTTTCCATCTGTTAATTGGAGACAGTAATACTATTCATAGAGTTCAACCTTCAGATTTAGTCAAGGTAATTTCCAGAAGGTCCTTGGCAGGAATGCCCTCCATCTAATCCAATTATCCAAGGATTAGTTCAAGTCTCATTTTTACCTGCTCAGACTGGCACTGATTTCTTCTCTGAACTCTTATTTTACTACAACTCATTACCACAATTCATTGCCCTCTTGTCCTCTGATTGTTTCATACCTGGATGTTAAAGTCTTCCATGATGGTACTGTGACAAACTGCTGAATCCTTCCTGAACTGAGCACAGGTTCTCAACAATACTTATACTATTAGTTTTTAATACCGCTCAATAAATTAACAATTAATTAAAAAACTACCACTTTAAAAAATCAAACTGAATTATTTTTCAAAGCATCGTAAGTTATATGTTTACAAGTACATAGGAACAAAAGCTCCCAAAAAGTAAACTGTTCTCCCATGGGAAGATTTTCCATGAATGAAGTTAAAATAAGGTCAAAGGATTTCCTCATCTTTCCACTAAAAAAAAAAAAAAAAATCAATAAATTTGCATTCACGTAAGCAACCAATAGTATTGCAATCATATTTAAAAAGAGCATCAGAAAGGTATTGATGTTATAGAAATCAGGAAGAGCTATATCTGTTACTGAAGTTAAATAACAGCAAGTTTAAAACTGTTTTTAAAAATCTTTCCCACTGTTTGCACATAGCTTTTATAAAGCAAACAACAGCTTATTTTTACCTTGTCACCACTTAATATACAATGCAGTCTTGTATATCAGAAAAATACTAAGAACTAGCAAGGGTAAGTTGAAAATCACCTGAAAAAATGTATACAACATATCAGATAAAAATACAGCCCCACATTTAATGAGATAAAACAAGTATCTCTTTACCTCAAAGACAAAATAAATATCCATGTAAACACGCTGCAGAAAGAAAACTAGAGCACCAGCTGAAGGACACACACACGAAGAAAAAAAAAAAAACAACACTCACACCATTGCTGTGAACTTTATAATCAAAATCAACTCAACATTTTCATTTTAGACCTCACCACAGTAAAAGCCCACAATAAAAAATACATCTTGTCAGGAGACTTGAATAGTACTCATCACTCATATTTTCTAGCCATGTATATGGTTTAAAAGTAGCTGAATCATTTCTTTAAAATTACAAAAAGGATTTCAATATCACTGCATATTTTATTCTTTAAGAAAGGTGGTATTAGTTATCTTAGTTAGGAGAATTTTACATTCAAGTAAGCTAAATGTTCAATAATATCCCCCAACTAAATATTCATAAAGCACAACTCTCTATGAAAACAATGTTTACATACCTGCATTATGTGAGGTTTATGAGCTGTTAACACCTTAAAATATCAGATCATAAAGTGTTCTAAATGAACTGTTCCTCATTAAGTCACACAGCACAAAAAGAAAGCTTTAAAAATAATATATAAAAGGGCTGAAACTTTTGAACCGAGTTTCACTTAATGCATCAAACTTTAAATGAACCAGGTGAGTCACAGCAGATAGACTGATTTTACCACTAGGATCAGGATGATAACCCAATATAAATATACACAGTTAAAAATGTACAGAGGCAAAGACTGACAAAAGCCTATAAATTATCATACACAATATATTTAGAGCATAAAATAAATTCCTATTAGAGAGTTTTAAATACAAAAAAATAATCTGTCTTGCCAGAGTTCCCAATTAACTATAGCATTGATTCATGGGGTCAACTAAGGATAGTTTAACATTATTTAGAAACAGAAACAAAAATTCATAAAAATATAAATAAGAGTTAAATAAACACAAATAAGAAAATTAAAAGGAAGACGTTTCCCTAAAAGTTATTTAAAGAGAAATGCAAATATTCACAGTATTTTGTGAATTGACCCCCATCCTCTTAAAGGCTTTGCCACAACCAAATACAGCTTGGTTCTTCATAAAAATTAATTTTAGCAGAGTTCTGATATGTGAAATACATACTTTCTACCTACCTTGAATGTTTATAAAGTTTACGAGGTCTACTATGCAATTTCCGATCCCAATTCTCTGGATCACTGGAGTTACTGTCATAGGGATGAGGCCGTCCTGCCATCCCACTTCAAGCTTCCTCACACTACTGCTCTGAAAGCACACATGTAGCACCCATAACCTACATAAAAGAGTAGTGTTGACCTTTAAATCTATTCCATGCAGAATGAAATAGTCACAGAATTGTATATATTTTCTGATATTATTGTGATTTTTTTTAAAGTGATAAACAGGATTATTAAACATCAGACACAAAAAATGTCACAAATCAGATTCAAATAAACACCAGACATCTTTTTAGGTACTTTTCATTTGATTATCTGATTAAATGTGTTATTCCTGTACAACATTTTAATAATGTGCCATCTGTATTTAGCAAATATACTTAACTGCCATTTGAGTACCTTATGCCTCATGTTTCCAAACATTAATATAGAACCAAAAAGACAAAAACAATTCCACAGAAGAATGATTCTTTTAGACAAAATTTCATTTGGAACACATTTCTTAATTACTTAAAGTTTAAGATGCTTAACAAATAAGTAAGATGACAATATTGTTATTTCTTAAACCAAGTTAAAGACATGAATAGAAATTTAATATCTGTTCAAAACTAAAAGTATGTAAACATCCTAATGTTTCCTTACAGTGCAATTATCAAAAAACACTGTATCAATATGATTCATGTATCTTATGCCTTTTCACACGTAAGGCTTATGACTCAGTGCTACTACAGTCATCTGAAATTATAAGAAAACTCATTTAATAATAGCTCATTTTTTGTAAAAAATACCTGAACTAAGCACTTTAAAGTATATTCACTATCCAATTTAATCTTCACAATCAACTTACAAAGGTGGCATTATACTCCCCATATACTGAAGAGAAAAGAGTTTAGTAACTTTGACAAAGGTTACAATGCTGGTTAATGGCAGGATTCTAAAGAACAATGAGAATGTATTACTACACAGAATAAAGTATTGATCTTGAAAGATGGAAAAATGCTCAGACTGGAGTATTTTGTATAAAAACAGTAGGTCAGATTTGACATTCAAAGACTGCACAAAAACCAAAAGAAAAAACAAATAAGGTTAAACAATTTGAAAAAAGTCATATAAACTGGATTAGAATCCAGGTTTCCTGACACCCACTCCAGTATGCTTTGTAAATACTTTTCTAAGTCAGATTTGACAGAAGGAAGTGAGGAGTGAGTTACGCAAAACAGACAAAGGGATGAGAGGTAGTGGGATGGATGTCCACATTCTCCATCAAACAAACAAAGGCAAAGGGAATCCAGAATTGGGGAAATACTGTACCTCACTGAATTGTATAGGTTATTCCAGTACAATTTCACCAAAAATGCCAAAGACAAACTCATGAAAAGTGTTAAGTCTATCTCAGAGCTCATTAAAAGAAATAATTTTAAAGAAACTATTTTTCTATAATTTTCTTCTTCATAGTTACCTAGTACTTTCTTTCCAAAACAACTGAAAAAAATCTAATAATACATGAACATGTTAATATAATAAATATGTAAATAAGGAGCTCAAACAGTGAAATAAAAATAGTAAAGGGGGAAAGAAGAAAATTATACAACAGCTAATTCAAATTTCTCAGCAAATGACACAGTTTATTTGCTTAATACTTCTGGAAAAGAAAATGTTTCCTGAAAGATTGCTGAATGATTAAAAATTAGTCAGATATTATATGAATATAAAAACCACAAAATTGTTACGAAAACAAAAAAAAAAACTCATTTGACTTTTTATTCAGAAAAATAAAAAAAAAAGAAAAAGAAAAATGTATTCACTAAATAAACTTTTTTAAACTTCAATTTGGTATTACAGTTAGGTATCTATACTGAAAAGATGAGGCAAAAAAGAAATGTAAAAAAGAACAAATCAGATAAAGGAGAAATTCAGACAGGAAACAATGGCCACAGATCAAAAGAGACCCAAAAGGTAAAAAAAGAACAGTAGGGAAAATTGATAAAGGGGGGAAAGAAAGATGTAGACACTTAGCATGATCTGTAGAATGAGATTTAGAGCTTTTTCCCCTTACAGGATGGATAGGTTTTCCCAGAAGCTATTTCAGCTATTAGCATTTCCTTCAAGGGGCACATTAGCTTCTAATCCTTAACTATAAGACACAACCTTCTGGAAACACATAGAAGGCCACTGAGTAAAGAATAATAAGCCTGGACTTCCTGGGGGGCCAGTGGTTAAGACTCCATGCTCCCAGTGCAGGGGGTCTGGGTTCAGCCCCTGATCAGGGAACTAAGATCCTACATACCACAGCAAACAAAAAAAAAAAAAATGAACAATCCTAAGCCATGGGAGACACTGATTAAAAAATACAACCCCAAGGAATGAATAAGGTAAACTTTGACTCATATTTTCCACTATTTTATAGTGGATGGCATATATCTAGTAGCAAGAAAATATCAGTATGTATTCCTAATCAATCCTACTGAAATTAACAACATGTATATTGCAGCCAGCCACAACAAAGTAAAGAATGTTCAGATGAAGACTACTGAAAAAGTCAATTGAAAAATCATATTTACATTTGTTAATAAAACTTGAGTATCACCATGTGAAGGATTTCACCCCCCTTCTCATTACCAATAGTAAGCGTACAAACATATAAATGAAGTTGGAAAAAAATATGCCTGTGTTTGCCTACACATGTTAGCATACTTTTAAACGCTACAGATTTAACTACAAATAGATAAAAAAGCAAATGACACATTATATACTATTAATATTTTCAAATGCTAATCTTATATTTTAACCAATCTCTGTGTCATACTCAATGAAGTTATATTTATCTTATTTCATTTATTCATTCATGCACTTACTGAACACCTAACATAATATGCTAAGAAATTTACAGATGCTAAAGCAAGTTGGATGTTGTTCTTTTTGTTTTCTTTTTTAAATTTTATTTATTTACTTTTGGCTCAGTAGTTGTAGCACACAGGCCCAGCTGCTTTGCCACATATGGTATCTTCCCAAACCAGGAATTGAACCCAAGGTCCCTACACTGGCAGCAAGACTCCCAACCACTGAACCACCAGGGAAGTCCCTTGGACATTGTTCTTGTGCTCAAAAAATGCACTGTAGTATGGGAGAAAAAATCTCCACTAACAGCTCTATACCACTTACTCCTGTATCTCTCCTACCTGAGTAGTCTTGTGCCATCACCCCAATTCTTCAACCTCGTTAAATCTTGGATGTTCTTTGGGATTCCATCTTCATCTGCTAGGTCCAGGAAGACAGCAGACAAAGAAATAAGAATCAAACCCTTGAGAACACCAGGTTTTACACACAACATACACTGAATCAGAAAGCCAGAAGTCATCCTTGACCTCTCCTTTCCTACCATCAAATCTAACTTCAAATTCTTCTCTTGACTCCTTCTCTCTCTTATCAATCATACGGCAATTGCCTTCATTTAAACCCTTAACATCTATCAATAAACCTCTTAGTTGACTTCTTCATCTCATTCAATTCCACATTTGCTCTGCTGTAATCACAATTGTCTAAAAACTTTTAATGATTCTTTATTTCCTGATCTAAATTCTTTACCATAAAAAGTTCTTTAAAATCTGACACTTGCATCCTCAGTGTCTACTTCATATTAGGCAAAATAAAGATCTTGTTGGGATTTTGTAATCATCAAAAAATAATTACTAGGTTATTGGAAACAAATAGACAAAACAAATAGACAAAACGTAACAATTCATTACTATTTTTAAGTATGACAGAAATAATGTAAACTCTAAATAATCTAGAAATAATCTGTACAGAGGATGGATCAACTGGGCCTATTGGCTAAAGACATGCATTCAAGACACTGCCAAAAGTCAATTGTGAAAAAAAGTGATTCAATTGCTTCTCCTCTTGGATATTACTATCTTTAAAAAAAAAAAAAAAAAGGTGTGGAGGGAACCAGAATCTTTACAACTACAATATCATAAGTAAGTACTCCCTAGGACACTACTTCCAGGTAGCATTACTTGATGACAATGACCCACAGAAGAGTTAAAAAAAAAAAGTCATGATAGTATATGGATACAAGTTATTCTGTCCTTATTATTATCAATGTGCTAGGAAGTTTATCTACTTTCTCCTATTTAAAGCTCAAAACAACCCAATAACATTACTACCCTGTTTCATAGGTGAGGAAACGTTAGGGCTAAGATGAGAATCCCAGCCTAACTGAAAGCCCATGTTCTTTCCAACATAATAAGTGAAGTACGCAGAAATTCATATATTTGCTCCTTATTGCTAACAGATGTAGCGTTTTAATGGCAGCCATCTTGTGGCTTTGCCCAAACTACTGAGATCTCACTCTAAATAGGGTCACTACACAAGAGCTTTTCTGTTAAGTGAAATTGTTTTTCTCTCTCAAACTTCGAAAACAAAGTAATTCAAGTGAGGTGTTTATTGGAGAGAAAGACCTTAAAGAAAAAGAAACCAGTGAAGAGAGCAGAATCACACAGTGATACCAGGGGCAGTCACCAAGGACTGCCTTCAGCTGCACAGAAAGCCAAATATCCAGAGGTATGGTGGGAAAGACTGACCAAAAGGCAGTCAAGAAGGCACCTGAGCTAGTAAAATGTCCTAAGGTAACCTTTCCTATGTGGAAAAGATCAAAAGGAGTGATAGCCCCACAAAGCAAATGAGTCATTTGAGATTGGCATACTGAAAGAGCAAACACCTAAACACTGACATATTCAGAGGGGTCTAGATGTAGGAACAATTTCTGAAGGGCCAGAAACTTGAGGGATCATTTGATGAGATTCCCTCTTATAGTCATAAAAGAGAGACTGTACCATCTTAAAGGCACAAAATACATAATATAGATGTAACTGTGAAAGAAAAAGAACAGGTGGAAGCAACTTTTAAAAGAAAAGGAAAACAGAGGGATGAAAAGAACTTCCTGCAAACACAGTTGAGAGAAATGATCATGCAAGTCTCCTGCAAATAACAACTATTTAAACCTGGATAAAATTTTTTTAAATTGTTTTAAAGCATTTTTTGGAAAGTGTCACAAAGTACACAGTAGTAAAAGAAGAGTTTACTCTTGAAAAACTCCAACTGGAAGGGAACAGAATCATGAGATTAACTTGAAGTTTTTCTATTGAGGACCCTTCCTATCCCCTGACAGACAAGGTGAAGGCAGTCACAAAGCTCAAAGTGGTAGACAAAATAGTTCAGGGCTTGAAGTGCACCTGGAAATTTAAGGTAGACATACCAGGAATGGAAGAACCACGAGAGCATAAAAATCTGAGCATATACTCTGCTCAGTTAAATTACACATAAATGGGGGGTTGGGGAGGAGACCCCAGGTAGTTTCTATGGTAGACCATAAAAGAATTGAAAGCTGCATGACGTAAGATCTATATAAGTTTGATGCTTTTTAAACCAAATGCATTCCCCAACCATACACAGCCCAAGCAGCAGAAAGCTGAAGCCCTTACTGGCTTGGAAGTGTCAGAGGACAGAGATTACTCTTGGCAGACAAAATAGGTGTTAGGAGGAATCCCCAGAAGCAGGGAACCACAGGGCAGGTGAGCTCCAAAATTTGACTATAAACTCTGCACAAGTTTTTGGCTGACCACCAAATTACACAGGTACAGAGAGCCCTACCCTTAACCTATTCCCCAGGAGACCAAGCTAAAATAACAAGTAGTTGAAAGAAAAGAACTGAGCACAGGTATCAGCTGTCTCACACAATGTGAGCTTCCCCAATGGTTCATACCATAGAGAGTCTGCCTGCAATGCAGGAGACATGGGTTCAATTCCTGGGTTAGGAAGACCCCCTGGAGAAGGAAATGGAAACCCACTCCAGTACTCTTGCCTGGAGAATCCAATGGACAGAGGAGCCTGGTGGGCTACAGTCCATGGGGTCACAAAGAGTTGGGACATGACTGAGCCACTAACACTTTCCCTTTCACACGGCATAGGAAACAAAGTTTGCAGACTGAGTCCAGGCAAGTTAACGGTCCACTAGAACCAAAAAACCCAACAATCCTCACAAAACAGCAAACATTTCAACCCAAAATTATGAGATCCAAAGAAACAAGACAGTAAAAAGGCAGTCAATAGAAACTGACTCCAAGTGTGTCTGAGGCAGGAGACAGTTGGGCCCCAGACTAGGCATTTACAACTGACATCTTGTTTACATTTCTAAGGGCAAGAGAAAGAAGGGCTTCAGGCTGGACACTTACAACCAGCCTCCTGTTTACATTTTCTGAGACAGGAGATAGGTGGGCTCCAGGTAAGGCATTTATAATCAGCTTCCTGTTTGCCCTCCGAAATGAAAGCAACAACAGAAACAGGGTAAATAGCCAGGCTTTGTCTCCTGTGGATACCTTAAGAAAACAGTCATGGCAGGAATAGACTGGGGCTAAACCTTGCTTGAGTAAAGGATCAAGATGCCATATACTTCCAGAACACTCTTGGGTAAGGGAGACACGGGTTCAATCCGTGGTCCAGGAAGATCCCACATGCCACGGAACAACTAAGCCAGCGCGCCACGACTATTGAGCCTGCACTCTAGTCCATGAGCCATAACTGCTGAGCTCAAGCATCCTAGAGCCCATGTTCGGCAACAAGAGAAACCACTGTAATAAGAAGCTCATGCAGCACAACTAGAGAAAGCCCATGTACAACAACGAAGACCCAGCGTAGCCATAAATAAAATAAATCTTTTAAAAATCCTTTTAAAAATAAAATAAAAAGCATGGTACAGATACATATTGTGTACTCCACTATAGTCTTAAAATATGTATGCAAACACTCACTCATGTTTTTATGTTTTTAAAATGTCTAGCAGTATCACATAAAACTTATACCTAGTTGCCTCTGAGGAAAAGCTGAAGTGAGACTTGGCGACTCGGACGGTAGATTTGCCTGCAATGCAGGAGACCCAGGTTTAACCCCTGGGTCGGGAAGTTCCCTGGAAAAGGAAATGGCTACCCATTCTTGTATTCCTGCTTGGAGAATTCCATGGACAGAGGGGCCTGACAGGCTATGCTTCATGGGGTCACAAAGAGTCAGACATGACAGAGCAAATAACACTTCACTTTTCATTGTACTTCTTACACTATCTGACAATATCACACATTGTTTTCAAAACAATGAGGAAGGGGGGATTAAGTATTTGGAGATGGCTTTGTTACAGAAATTTTCTTCCTTGTTTAATTTTACTGCTTACCTATAATTCTGTTTTTGTTTCTGACTGCTTAAATATGGTCAATACATACTGTAGGGGAGGAAAAATCTTTTTGCCCTACCCTTCCTAAGTTTTCAACTGGCATCCCTGTAACAAGACAGATTAACAAGAGAAAAGCATACAAATTTTTAATATAAGTTTTACTGGGTTGGCCAGAAGGTTCATCCGTTTTTTTTTCTGTAAGATATTACAAAAAACCCAAACTTTTTGGCCAACCCAGTACTTGACCCTGGAGCCTTCTTAAGGAAATGAAGACCTAAAGAAAGAATTAAACCTGAGTGCTCTCATGCCAAGTTTGATGAAAAGCAGAAAATCGTGGAAAGATATGACAGGACAAAGAGGATGAGCTGAGTAGACTGAACTTACTAGTATTAGTTGTTGTTCATATTTCTATGTTCCTTCACCTTTGGAGCTAAAGATGCTCCTTTCCTCTGGGCATAGGAAAGAAACTTCTCATGAGGACTTTATAACCTGCTTTAGAGGCAGGTCGGAAAGCTCCTCCAGCATATGCTGTTGCTCTAATTCCTTCTGCTTAAAATATTCAATATATGAAGGCTACATACTTTGGGGTAGCATGTTCTGAACCCCATCATTATGCATTGGTAGAATATATTTCTGCCACATCTTCCCTTAAACTGTAAGACTCCTTGAAGGCAAGAACAAAGTATGACTCATATTTGTGTTCCCACAGCTTAGCACATGTTGTATGTAAGCTTTCACAAAATATTTTAATGAATAAAATTAAGATAAAAGGAAGCTAAAGGGCTTTTCATTTAACACAATCCACTACTATGAAGATTTACAGGGAGTCTTTAACTTAGTTTGGGCTTCCCTCAGAGCTCAGTCGGTAAAGAATCCACCTGCAATGCAGGAGACCCTGGTCTGATTCCTGGGTCGGGAAGATCCACTGGGGAAGGAATAGGCTACAGTATTCTTGGGCTTCCCTTATGGCTCAGCTGGTATAGAATCCGCCTGTAATGCAGGAGACCTGGGTTTGATCCCTGGGTTGAGAAGATCCCCTGGAGAAGGGGAAAGCCTTCCCCTTCAGTAAAGCCTACCCACTCCAGTATTCTGGCCTGGAGAATTCCATGGATTGTATAGTCCATGGGGGTGCAAAGAGCCAGACATGACTGAGTGACTTTCACTTTAACTTAGTTTAACTTAACTGCTTATCTTTGAAAAGAATTGTATTGTACAATCATACACACCAATCATGCAAATCATACCCGCCATTCTTGCAAAGAATGAGCAAAGAGTACCTGATGCCAATACTCACTTTTAGGAACTATACACTAAGAAAGTGGGGTTAGAGGATGGAACATAACAAACATTCCTGTAAACATTTGTAAAGATATTATCAAATGACCCTAATATTCCCCAAAAGATTCCTCAAAGCTGCCTGTCTAAATCTCACAGAAGCACTTTCAATTGTCAAGACTTGTATTTTTTTTTATTGGATGCAATTAAAATAAAGCAAGTAAATAAAACTGAAAATTTTATTCAGGGCACTTTTATATTATATTATATCTGACTAAATTTTATGTAAATAGTTCCAGGATATCAAATTCAACTGACTTGTGTTTTCATTCAAAATCTATTCATTGAGTACTCAGTATCTTTCCAGGCACTCTGCTAACTGCTAGGGATACCCACAGAGAAGGCAATGGCAACCCACTCCAGTACTCTTGCCTGGAAAATCCCATGGATGGAGGAGCCAGGGGGAATACAGTCCATGGGGGTCGCGAAGAGTCGGACACGACTTCACTTTCACTTTTCACTTTTATGCACTAGAGAAGGAAATGGTAACCCACTCCAGTGTTCTTGCCTGGAGAATCCCAGGGACGGGGGAGCCTGGTGGGCTGCCGTCTATGGGGTCACACAGAGTCGGACATGACTGAAGCGACTTAGCAGCAGCAGCAGCAGGGATACCCTAACAAACAGATTTAATAAAATTGCATGAATTTGCCATTAAGAGTAGGGTACTTTGTCTATTTGAAAGACTTCTTAATCAAATCAACCAAAATGTAAGACTTCCAAAGTCAGCTCATATTCACTCCTTGAAATTCCAGGGGTGACCTGCAGATAAAATCTCTGATTTGATTGATTTTATCACTTTTATAGAATTTCTATTGAAATTTTGCTAACTTCTTGTTTAAGACATTAACACTTCAAGAACCATTTATTTTTTTCCCATCTTAAACAGCTCAATGTTTGAAAAATCTCTTAGGCATTTTCTAAATGCCTACATTACATAATTAGCATTATAATGAACTAGATGCTGTTTACAGTGCTAAATTCTTAAAGCTCACTGAAAGGCATATATGATTTTTTTTAATTTTCTAAAAAAAGTATCAATGTTTTATTTTCTATGTGTGTGTCCCTATTTTTCCTTTTCTTCTATGACTAAATAGTAATGCCTTCAAAACCGGAAACATCTCAGTTGAAGCAAATCACCTTGACATAAAATTTAATATAGGCAAATCCCCAATAAGCTGATGAAGTGTCCTAAATCAAAGGAGATTATATTCAACTCCTTAAGAACCAGCACCCTTTAAACAAAGGCAGACTCGAGCAATGTTCTATTTTTTCCTCCATGATCCTTTAAACAAAGTCAGACTTTTAAACAATGTCTTCTTTTTCCCCTCTGAGAGGTTTTCAAAATAAGTTACATGATATTTTTCATATAACTTTTACTGTGCTGCTGCATTTTGACCCATCTCATCCCATTACCTTCCATTCCTTTCTGATTTCTGCTTATTTAACTGCCCTCAATTGAATAAGACAGAAAAGGCCCTAGGCATGACTCAAGCTCCAGACTGCAGTATTGCCCAACAGAACTTTGTGTGACAACGAAAATGTTCTATGTCTGCACCATCCAAAAAGCAGCCACAAGCCACAGGTGGCGATAAAACACTTGAAACGTACAACCAATGAAATGAATTTTTAATTTTCCATTTTAATTCATTTAAATTTGAATAGCAATATGTGGCTGAGCTGAGAATCAAAGAATTGATGCTTTTGAACTGTGGTGCTGGAGAAGACTCTTGAGAGTCTCTTGGACAGCAAGCAGATCCAACCAGTCGATCCTAAAGGAAATCAGTCCTGAATATTCATTGGAAGGACTGATGCTGAAGCTGAAACTCCAATACTTTGGCCACCTGGTGCAAAGAACTGACTCACTGGAAAAGACCCTGATGCTGGGAAAGACTGAAGGCAGGAGCAGAAGGGGACAAGAGGATAAGATGGTTGGATGGCATCACTGACTCAATGGACATGAGTTTGAATAAGCTCCAGGAGTTGGTCATGGACAGGGAAGCCTGGCATGCTGCAGTCCATGGGGTCACAAAGAGTTGGACATGACTGAGCAACTGAACTGAACTAATGTGGCTCTAACTACCATCTATGCTAGAATAATAAGCAATGACCAGTAAGTATCAGAACGGGTTCCTGAACAATATGATCACAATTATGCACCTGAAATACTTCCTTAGGTATCTGAACTTTAAAATTTACTTTTAATGTAGTCAATAAAGAGATGATTTTTAAAATGTCATGCCATTTTTCTCTATGGTATATTCTCTCTTCCCTTTTCTCTACTCTTCCACCTGACATTCACATTACAGAAAATAGAGGAGATGGCCAAGATGCTGGAGTAGGAAGACCTTGAACTCATCTCCATCCACAGACACATCAAAATTACTACTTACAGAGCAACTATCTAAAGGAACAACTTGAAGATTAGATTGCTGCAGGAAACTTGCTGCAGAAAAGATTTTCCTCAGCTAAAGACATAAAGGAACCACATGAGAAAGATAGGAAGGGTGGAGACTCTGTATTGTCAGGACCCTCATCACTTGCTTCAGTTCAGTTCAGTCGCTCAGTCATATCCGACTCTTTGCGACCCCATGAATCGCAGCATGCCAGGCCTCTCTATCCATCACCAACTCCCGGAGTTTACTCAAACTCATGCCCATCGAGTCAGTGATGTCATCCAGCCATCTCATCCTCTGTCGTCCCCTTCTCCTCCTGCCCCCAATCCCTCCCAGCATCAGGGTCTTTTCCAATGAGTCAACTCTTCACATGAAGTGGCCAAAGTACTGGAGTTTCAGCTTCAGCATCAGTCCTTCCAATGAACACCCAGGACTTATCTCCTTCAGGATGGACTGGTTGGATCTCCTTGCAGTCCAAGGGACTCTAAAGAGTCTTCTCCAACACCATAGTTCAAAAGCAACGATTTTTCGGTGCTCAGCTTTCTTCACAGTCCAACTCTCACATCCATACATGACTACTGGAAAAACCATAGCCTTAACCAGATGGACCTTTGTTGGCAAAATAATGTCTCTGCTTTTTAATGTGTCTAGGTTTCACTTGCTTAGCAACCCACAAATAGGAGAAATATCATAATTGATCATCCCCAAGAAAAAGGACTCAAGCCCCACATCAGGTTTCCCAGTCCATGGGGGCGTGCACCAGGAAACAAGTCTAGCTTTGAAAACAGGAAAGTTTATGTTTGGGAGCATGAGAGGCAGGGAGGGGGTGTTAGGAAACTGAGATTCTGCTCTTAAAGGGAGCACACAAAATCTCAACATGCTCCAAGTCCCAAGCAGAGGCAATAGTTTGAAAGGAGCTTGGGCAAGACCCACTTGCTGATCTTGGAGAGCCTCCCAGAGAAACAAGAGGCAAATGGGACACTCCTTGGGGAAGAAAATGATGACAATAGCTGTTTGGGGGAGCTTGTCCTACCATGCTAACGCTAGTACAGGCAATCTCCATTCTGGAATGTTCCCTCTATTCTATTAGTGCCAGGGACCCAATTCAACCCTCCAATGAGCCAGCAGCAGTCCTGTGCCCACCAGGCCCTACAAAGAGTCACACAAGAAGCCTATCCTGCCCTCCAGGAGGCTTGCAGTCACCACATAAGGCACAGCTAACTGGACAGAGGACAGGCCTGCCTAGCAGCACATTCACAGTACTCAGCCCCAGAACAATGTAATGGTTCATGAAGCTCATGTAAAAGGCACCTTTAGAGCACACAGCTCTGGTAACCAGAGTGGAGTGTGCTGCTGGGCCCCATAGGACACCTCCTACATGAGGCTACCTCAAGATAAGGAAACATAAATAACCCACCTAAGACACAGAAAGAAATACAAAGATTTGGCCAAATAAGGAGATAGAGGACTATATTCCAAATGAATGAATGAGACATAATCTGAGAAAAAGAACTAAATGAAGATATGAAATCTACCTGAAAAAAAGTTCAAGGTAGTGATCATAAAGATACTCAACAAACTCAGAAGAATGAATGAACATGGTGAGAAGTTTAACAGCTAGAAATACAAAGAAGAACAAAGCATACAGAATAAGTGAAATAAAAAGTAGGTGGAACCAACGAGCAATCTGGAAGACAAAGTACTGTAAATCACCTGAGCTGAACAGAAAAAAAGAATGGAAAATTTTAAAATGAGGATATAGTTTAAGAAACCTCTGGGACAACATCAAGCATACTAACATTATAGGGGTCCCAGAAGGAGAAGACAGAGTGAGAAAGGGGACAGAGAACTTACTTGAAGACACAAGACACTATAGCTGAATACTTCCCTAACCCAGGAAAAGAAAAGACATTCAGGTTCAGGAAGCATGGAACGTCCACTCCAGGTAAGAACACTGGAGTGGGTTGCCATTTCCTTCTCCATGGGATTTTCCTGACCCAAAGACCAAACCGAGGTTTCCCGCTGTGCAGGCTGAGTCTTTATGGTCTGAGCCACCAGGAAGAGCATAGGAGCATATATATGGGTTTTGTTTTGTTTTAATCACACCAAAACAAATTATAATTAAAATGGCAAAAGTTAAAGATAAGAAAATCTTAAAAGCAGTGAAAGAAAAGCTAACTAGTTACACACAAGGAACTCCCAAAAGACCATCAGCTGACTTTTCAGAAGCTGCAGACCAGAAGGGAGCGGCATGACATATTCAAAGTGAAGAAAGAAAAAAACCTACAACCAAGAATACTCTACCCAGCAAGGTTATTGTTCAGACTTGAAGGGGAAACAGACTTTAGAGATCAGCAAAACCTAAAAGAGGTCAGCATCACTCACTAAACCAGCCTTACAAGAAATGTTGAAAGAACTTCTATAAGTAGAAAAGAAAGGTCCACTGCTAGAAATATGAAAATTATAAAAGGAAAAAAAAACTTGTAAAGGTAAACATATAGTAAAGGTAACAGATCAACCATTATATAATAGCAGGAAAGCTAAAGACAAAGGTAATAAAATAATGTATGGCCATAATATATACAAAAAGATTTTAAATATGATGTCAAAAATAATAAATATGTGTAGGATAAAAATGTAGGGTGGTTAGAATTTGTTCAAAATTAAGAGATCAATTTAAAACAATCATATACATGTGTATACATATATTTATTAACCTCACTGTAACCACAAACCAAAACTCTGTAATAGATACAAACACAAAAAAAGAGAAAAATTCAAACATAACACTGAAGACAGTCATCAAGTCACAAGGGAAGATAGCAAAAGAACTACAAATAACTACAAAAGCAATCAGCAAATAATTAAAATGGCAAAGTATAAACCTATTAATAATTAATGTAAATGGACTAAATGCTCCAATGAAAAGAGAGTGGCTGAATAGATTTTAAAAAAAAAGACCCACATATATGCTCCTATGCTCTTCCCTGGTGGCTCAGACTGTAAAGAGTCTGCCTGCAATGCGGGAGACCTGGGTTAGATCCCTGGATCAGAAAGATCCCATGGAGAAGGAAATAGCAACCTATCCCAGTACTCTTACCTGGAGAATCCCCATGGATGGAGGAGCCTGGGAGGCTACAGCCCATGGGGTCACAAAGATTCAGATACAACTGAGAGACTAACACTTTCACTTTACATGCTCATATAAGAAAGGCACTTCAGATTTAAAGATATACACAAAAAGAAACTGATGGGATAGAAAAAGGTATTCCATGTAAGTGGAAATGAAAAGAAAGCTGGCATATCAATACTTATATCAGACAAAACAGACTTTAATACAAAGACTATAACAAAAGAAGGTCATTACATAATGATAAAGGAATCAATCCAACAAGAAGATATAAGCAATTATAAATATACATGCACTCAATGTAGGAGCACCTAAATATATAAGATATATTAACAAACATAAAGGGAGAAACTGATAGTAATACAGTAACTGCAGCAAACTTTAAAACCTAACTTATGTCAATGGACAGATCATCCAGATGGAAAATCAATAATGAAACACTGGCCTTATATAATACATTACAGCAGATGATTTAATAGATATATACAGAATACTTCACCCAAAACCAGCAGAATATACACATCCTTTTCAGTGCAAATGGGTAGATCAAAAGTTCAGCCACAGAACAATTCTCAATAAATTTAAGAATGCTGAAATTATAAGTATCTTTTCTTAGTAAAAGTATAAGTATCTTTTCTGAAAACAGCATGAGACTAGAAATGAACTACAAGGGAAAAAGCTATAAAGATACAAATGTGAAGGATAAAAAAAAATGCTACTAAACAATCAATGGTTTATTGGCGAAATCAGAAAGGAAATCAGAAAATACCTGAAGACAAATGAAAATGGAAATAAAACAATCCAAATCTAATGGGGCACATCAAAAAGCAGTTCTCTCCCTATGAGGGAAGTTTACAGTGATACAGGCCTACCTCAGGAAACAAGGAAAATCTCGAACAACCTAACCTTATACCTAGAGGAACCAGAAAAAGAAAAAACAAACCCAAAATTAGTAGAAGGAAAGAAATAATATACAGCAGAAGTAAATGAAAGAGACTTTAAAAAAATAATAAAGACCAATTAAATTATTAGTAATTCTTTGAAAAGATAAAATTAATAAACCTTTAATCAGACTCATCAAGAAAAAAAGAGCCCAAATAAATAAAATCAGAAATGAAAAGAAATGAAATAGAAACGACACCACAGAAACACAAAGGATCATGTTACTAAGAACAAGTATATTCCAATGAAATGGACAACCTAGAAGAAATGGATAAATTCCTAGAAACATGTGATCTTCAAAAACTGAATCAGGAAGAAGTAAAAAATATGAATAGACCAATTACCAGTAATAAAATTGAATCAATTAAAAAAAAATTCCCAACAAACAAAAGTCCAGGACCAGATTTTACAGGTAGATTTTACAGACTTTACAGAATGTACAGGTAGATTCTTCAAAACATTTAAAGAAGAGCTAACACTCCTCCTTCTTAAACTATTACAAAATACTGAAGAGATAGGAATGCCTCTTAACTCATTCTACAAGGCCTGTATCACCGTGATATCAAAACCAGACAGATACCACAAAAAAAATTACAGGCTAATATCACTGATGAACACAGATGCAAAATCTTCAACAAAACATGAGCAAACCAAATTCAACAATAAATAAAAAGGATCACACACCATTATCAAGAGGGATTTATCCCAGGTATGCAAAGATTTTTCAGTATCTGCAAATCAAAGTGATATACCACATTGGCAAGCTGAAGAATAAATAAGACCACATATTACAAAACCACAACTAACACCATACTCAACAGTGAAAAACTGAAAGCATTTCCTCTAAAATCAGAAATAAGACAAGGATGCCCACTCTTGCACTTTTATTCAACAGTGTTGGGCAGTCCTAGCCCTAGTAACCAGACAAGAAAAAGAAATAAAAGAAATCCAAATTAGAAAGGAAGAAGTAAAACTCCCAGTTTACAGATGATATGATACTAAGTACTGCTGCTGCTGCTGCTGCTAAGTCACTTCAGTCATGTCCAACTCTATGTGACCCCATAGACGGCAGCCCACCAGGCTCCGCCTTTCCTGGGATTCTCCAGGCAAGAACAATGGAGTGGGTTGCCATTTCCTTCTCCAGTTCATGAAAGTGAAAAGCGAAAGTGAAGTCGCTCAGTGGTGTCCGACTCTTCTCGACCCCATGGACTGCAGCCCACCAGGCTCCTCCGTCCACGGGATTTTCCAGGCAAGAGTACTCGAGTGGGTTGCCAAGAAAATCCTAAATACACTACTAAAACCCACTAAACAAATAATTTCAGTAAAGTTGCATTGTTGGTAGGAATGTAAACTGGTGCAACCACTATGGACAACAGTATAGAACTTCTCAAAAAATTAAAAACAGAACTTCCATATTATCCACTAGTTTGACTTCTAGGTATTTACCTTAAGAAAACAAAAACACCCATTTGAAAAGATATATGCACCCTATGTTCACTGAAGCATTATTTACAATAGCCAAAATTCGGAAGCAACCTAAGTGCCCATCAATAGATGAATGGATAAAGAAGATATGGTCTATAACAATGAAACATTTTTCAGTCATAAAAAAAAAAAACCTGACATATGCAACAACATGAGTAGATCTACAGAGTCTAATAATAAGTGAAGTCAGTCAAATACCACATGATCTCTCTCATATGTGAAATCTAAAAAACAAAATGCAAACAGACTCACGACACTGAGAACAAACAGGTGGCATCTAGAGGGAAGTGTGGGGGAAGCTGAAACAGGTGAAGGAGATTAACAGGTACAATCCTCCCGTTACAAAACAAATAAGCCATGGGGGTGTAATACATAGCATAAGGATATGGTCACTATATGGGGACAGATAGTTTTGGATTTATCATGGTCATTTCACAATGTATGCAAATATCAAATCATCATGTAGTATACCTGAAATTAACATAATATTGTATGTCAACTATATTCCAATTTTTTACTTAAAATACCAGATATCAGTCAATGTATGCCAACATGAAAAGCAAGAAAGAGAACCCTTATGTTCAATGTGGACTAGAATAAAGAAAAATAACTTTTTAAATTTCCAGTGGAAGTGTCATATTGTCAAGGCTGTAAATAGCCATTTGAATTTGTTCCCTACAAATGAGACAGCTAGATGTAAATGTAAATTTCCCTGATGTGTCTTAAGATTACCAGAAGGTATGTTATTTTCTGAGTATAAACACAGGACAAAGTGTTAAAAAGTTATATTCCCTTTACTATTTACACAGCACTTTTACATAATTTATTTCATTATTAAACTCCTGACAATTATGTTCAACCTCCATTTTTCATGTGAGCCAACAAAGTCTCAGAGTAGTTAAGTAACTTTTATGTCATAGACCTAACAGTTAGCTTTAAACACAGATCTAAATGATCCCAAATAAGGTATTCCAAGTAGAAAAGTATGATTACAATGTTAAATGAGCCTAGAAAAGTGTTATTAATAGTTTCTAATCAAGTATTTCAGTTAGTCATTTCACTATGACAGACTCTCACCCTCAACCAAGTATCAAAAATGTTAATATCAGTTCATGACCGAAAGTACTAATAGGTCATTCATTTTAACTACAAAAAAATAAAAACAAGTACCATGTCATCAGATATCTTACATTTTTAAAACAGAAAAATATAATTAAACTATTAGGATAAATGGAGATGCTTTTATTGGCATACTTTTAGCATTTTACAAATCTTCAAAAATGACATAAGGTCACATATTCCACATAAAATCTTTCCCCTTTAATGTCAAGTTTCTATTATTTCTACATGGAACATTTACCAACTTCTTAATTCCCTCCCAAAGAGCATCTCTTTGAATTCTGACTGCTTACCTTCCATAGCTGAGCTCTAGATCTCTGCTTCCTGAACAAGCCAAGACTCAGTTTATGACAAGGTAAACAAGAGCAAGCCATAGTAGGGAAACACATTAGCTTAAGCCCTAATAAACATTCTATCCAAGAGGAGAAAGCATTTCTAGTAGTTCTTCCTCCATTAATGAGCATCTTTCTCCCTTATTGTATGTCATAACCAACAAAAAACAAACAAAAAATGGAGTCAAAGATAAAAATACAGCTGAAATGAGTGGCTAAAAAAGCTTCCTATTACTTCATTGTAAATTAAACTTAGAACTGTAGATGTTTCGTTTCCTTCTCCCTCATACATAGAGTCTAGCCTGCTTATATGCATCTACCATACAGAGGAGTAGAGAATGTTATGTCCTAAGAATTGAAAGCTCTAAAAATAGAACCAGAAGCCACTGAGCAAAAGCATATTCAATTGCTACACAGGCGTCATCTAATCTTCCCTTGGGAAGGCATCTCACTCAAGGAATTGAAAGACAGGAGAAAAATACTTCCGAGAGAGAACTTCCTTACTTTACAAGTCAGGTAGATACATGGGGAGAAGAAAATGATGGTTCCTCCTTCAACAAACATAATCTCCAAAAATACATAACAGATTTTTAAGGATGTTTTCTAAACTCTCAAAGAGGAACACCTCATAGAAAACATACCATCTTCTCCTGTTTCACTTCCCACACCAGAGAGAGGCAGTGATTGGGTGAAGAGGTGTTAGACTAACTTGACCTAAAAAGACTAAGCTAAAGAAAGAAAACTAAGTCTGCCAATTCCCAAAGTAGACCTGATTGAAAACCAATATTCTATGCAGTCTTTACATAAGTTATGATAAATAACTCTGCCTTGTAAAAGGCAGAGCTCTTTGTAAAGCTGCACAGAAGATAAAGTAGTACTTAACCATTTTATCTTCCTTTTTAAAACTCTTTCCCTCACCTAGCCTTTTTTCTCAACCTTACTCCCTCCAAAGACCTTCACCTTGCCCTCTATATGTCTAAGGTTCACTTCTTTCTTAGAACTGACCTCTAAACTTCCATTCCCCACAGTCCAACTAAGTATGAATCAGATTATGTGATTAAAGTACTTCCCTTTAATGGGTAAATGTGGTTTAATCCACAGGGTTCAATTCCACAAATATCATTAAGCTCTACTACGTACAAGGCACCACGTGTTTAATCAAAGTACCTATTCTTCTTACAAGAAAACTAGTTGGGTCTCTTTCAGCCATCTTGGACCCTGTGAAGGCCTGCTGGGAACGGGACTTCTAAAACGACAAATATGTCTGGAAGGCTGTGGTCCAAGGCCATTTTTGCTGGCTATAAACGGGGTCTAGGGAACCAAAGGGAACACACTGCTCTCCTGAAGATTGAAGGTGTATATGCTCGAGATGAAACTGAATTCTATCTAGGCAAGAGATGTGCTTATGTGTACAAAGCAAAGAACAACACAGTAACTCCTGGTGGAAAACCTAACAAAACCAGAGTAATCTGGGGAAAGATAACTCGAGCTCATGGAAACAGTGGCATGGTTCGTGCCAAATTCCAAAGTAACCTTCCTGCTAAGGCCATTGGACACAGAATCCGTGTGATGCTGTACCCTTCGAGGATTTAAACTTCTTGAAAATAAATGAAAGTGTGGATTTGTAAAAAAAAAAAAAAAAGAAAGAAAACTAGTTAACTCAAATGAATCTTGTAACGGACAGTGTAAAAGAGAAGTACGTTGAGTGCCTGCTTCACTTCACACTCTTCTCTTCCCATTTCTTCACATCTCAGTGCCCCTCCCCCCTAATCCTCCAGGAATCAATATTGCTTCCAATAAAAGTCAGAGACTGGGAAGACAACAAGCGATGGTAGAAACAATAAACATTCAAAACCACACATGAGTCTCCTAGATTTTATGTATTAATCACAAGTACAATAAAAAGCTTCTTAATATATCAATTCAAGAAACCTACAAATCAGCTTTGCTCAGAACCCTGAGTTATTAAACCAATATACTGAGAGTTTTTCCCTTCTCTTACTTCCACACAAGAAAATATCTTTCTAAATATTTAAAAATTTTAATTATTTAAAATATTACTAAGCATCAGTTCAATTTGCCCAACCACATTTAAAGGCTACTAAACTTAACTGCTTTCAATTAGAACTGACATTTTCCCCCCAAGTACTTCTAGTTTTGAAACTGCAAACTAATTGGCATACTTGCTTTAAAATCTTTTTTAGTTGTACAATTATTAATTTTTACTTATAACAGAGCTCCAAACCTAGAGAGCAGGATACAATAACTGACAGGTTTGGTTTGGTTGAGCCACATGAAGTTATTTTTAACTGTTTCAAGTAGTTGTCAATATTTTTAAAAGTCAGGAGAATGGCAAGCAAAAATCTAGATCCCCTGTGTTCTCTTGAGAAGGTTGAAGACTGGGCCCATATTCATTATTGCACTAATTAAAATGAACCTGAGAACTAGATATTCCTCTTACATGAGGCATAAACTCTTTAGTGTATTTCACTCATTTTTATTTTCATATGCCTAGTATCTGAAGCATGTAAGTTTGCTGAAAGGTGCATATTTTCCAGATCACTTCAACAAGTCACCTAATGTATCAAACCACAAAGCAGGATGTATCGGTTTGCAACTTCATAGTTAATAATAAAAAAAATTTTTTACAAGATTTAGAAGAAAGGTTGAGAAAAAAAATTCAGACTGGTGGAAAGGTAACATACAAAATGTAAAAAGCCCACCTGAAAGTTTTTCTAGGAGTAAAAAGAAAGGTGAAAATTCAAAAACATTGTCAAGACACTGAAAGCTTTCCTGATTGAACCTATGTTACTCCAGTTCCTTGTCACACTCCAAGCTTCAGAACTCCCTTCCCACTTTCTCTTTATGTATAACAATAGCAGTTACGCCATAAACTCTGAGAAATATTAGAGAAATTTATGAAAACACATATACATCTTCAAAAGCAATTCTCCTCACACACTTTTTTAATAGTCTTTATCCACTATCAAATCATCTCCCAAGTTATTTTTATGGCTTTCTGCCTTATATTCTAATGACTACAGTCCTCACTTTCAAAGCCTGGGCTTCAGTCCTGGATAGGTTCTCCAGTATAGAAACTTTTTTGGCCCTTACAGTTGCACTCTTTATTATATCTCTTATTCCAATTTCTACAGTCTATTTCATTCAAAATTTATCTATAATCCCCTCTCCAAAAAGTCTTGATCAAATTTGTTTAAGGGGGTGGGGATACCAGTTGTACAAAGAAAATCAATATACTGTTATTTTTCTCTGATATTAATTTAAATAAAAAGCATGAAGGCTCTTAAAGAGTAAAAAATAAATAAACTGTATATGCTAAATGCATAAAGTGACAAGAGACTGATGCTCTAACCATGACTGTACTAGTGACTTCTCATCACGGACTCAAAGTATTAAGGAGAAAAATTAGCAGGAAATCTGTGCAGCCCAAAGATGGTCACACTGCCCCCACACTAACAAGCTACTACGTGATGTCTAACCTCCCTGCACCCCATTCAAGAGGATAAAGAGTGTCAAACTTGTATCTAAAAAAAGAAAAAAAGAAAGAAACTTGTATCTGAAGAAGAAGAAAATAAGCAGCTTTTCTGTGCAAATTTTGGGAAAACAAAGCTTTACCGCACGTGATATCGTTACAACATAAAACCACGCAACA
Organism: Dama dama; assembly: GCF_033118175.1. NCBI lineage: Eukaryota > Metazoa > Chordata > Mammalia > Artiodactyla > Cervidae > Dama > Dama dama. Next base: position 39,577,694 of record NC_083681.1, on the reverse strand, counting down.
CCTTATTAGGGTCTCACTCCTCTTCACCCAAAGCGAGTCACTGGGGCCAACTTAGCCCCTACTGTGATGCGCCCTCCTCAGGAGGTCGCGGCGTTAACCCAGAATGACAGAAAAGGGGCGGGGCACAGGGTTCCCCTGCCCTGGGAAAGAGGGTTGAGGGTATCGCCTTCATCTCTGGGGAAAGGCCTCAGAACTTCCAACCCAAAAACAGCACCCCCGAAACCCAAGTCCCTTCACTGCCTCTCCGAACTGGGAGCCAGCGGCCGGAGCCCAGAACCCCACCCACCGTCCCCCAGCAGGATCTGGGACGCCCAGACCAGCGCCACAGCAGTTGAGCTCTCAAGCCCAGATTCACCCTCCGCCCCCTTCCTCCTTCGCCCCCACCAAGCCCAGGCTCCGGGGCCGCCCCCAGCGAGTTCCCCAACTGAGTCCAGTCACCCTCGAACCTGTAATCCCTTTTGAGTGTCCAGGCACAGGCCAGGGCCAGCGACACCTCGGCTTCCTCCCCAACTAGATTCCTCCAGAGAGGTGTCTGTGGCTGCGGCCGCCCGAGCGGCTGCGGCTACTAAAGCCGCCCCAGCAGGTTTACAGGCCGGCTCCAGGCTGCTTCTCGCGAGATCCCTCAGATCGAAGAGGCGAGATTAGCTGAGTCGTCGCGAGAATGGAGCCTCACCGCCCAGTAGTTGGGCGGGGCGCAGAGGGTGCTGGCGGTTGAGGGAGTGGCAGCCTGGGGTGGGCGTTCATCCTGGGGGCCGGTGCCACAAAATGGGAAGCGCTTGTGTCCACAGACGTCAGCTTGGAATCTACTGCGATCCTCGAGCCTGAGTGGCTGCGAGCTGTCACCTCCAAATCTTTGAATACCACATTTTCCCTTGATTTCTTGTTACCGTTAGAAAAAAGCGGACGTCCCAGAGTTGGAGGAATACCTTAAAGACGCTGAGTTTACTCAAGGAAAGCGTTTTCCTCAACTGGGTGAACTCTGAACTCGCTCTGCCGGCTCAGCTGGCGGCTACTAGCCGGTCTGAGTTCAGGAAAAGCGGTTTTCGTCAGAGCCATCCTCTATTTCCTACCATCCGCAGCTGTTTGTTTTTAAACTGTGGGTAAGCGGGAACCCGTGTACCAGCTGGAACTTGTGCAGCTGGGCCTCTGTGGAACATCGATAGCAACGTGGATGGGATATTACTCCTTGCGGCAGAAGGTTGCCAATAGTAGGGTTTCGGTCACTCATCTTTACTGTCTGTCACATGCTGGACTACACAAATGGAAAAAAAGAAAACAGGTCTCAGATCTCAAAGCCCACCCTGAAACAGGTAATCCTGTTGAACTGTGGTAAAGGCCAAGTTATAAGCTGTGACAAAGGAACCGACTTGGCCTGCCATGTTGAGGAAATCACCAGGGAATGACATTTGAGCTGAATCTTGAAGGATAGGTAAGAGTTCCCCAGTTTTGAGAAGAGTGGGAGGAGCATTTGTTCCCCAGAGGAAGCGAAGAGGGAGAGGACCGGGTTTGAGTAATTTGCTATGAAAACAGATTTTGCGGAAAGAACTTTGTTGAAAATCTGTTAATCACTTTTAGTTGGGAAGATAAAACTCCGTGACTCCTACATGTGATAACCAAAATATTTTTTCAAACGAGTGTTCATGGAGATGAGCAGTTGACTGTACAGTAGAGAATAGTGAACATCCTTGTCCACATCTCAGGCCACCTACATATGAGAGACCTAAGGGAAACAGGTTACTGTCATAGCTGTGTTAGTCTCCCAGTCATGTCCCATTCTTTGGGACCCCATGAACTGTAGCTCTCCAGGCTCCTCTGTCCATGGAATTCTCCAGGAAAGAATACTACTGGAGTGGGTAGCCATTCCCTACTCCAGGGGATCTTCCCAACCCAGGGATGGAACCCCAGTCTCCTGCATTGCAGGCAGATTCTTTACCATCTGAGCCACCAGGGAAACAGGTTATTGTCATAGTACACCAAATTATCATTGCCACATTTTGCTAATGTGGAAGTCTTTGAAGATTTCTTAGAAAGAAAATCTAATAGTTTTGTAATACAGGTATATCTCATGGAGAAACTTCAAGAAAACCCTCAGGCAACAAAACCACCACAAACACCCCCATTGACCTTTATGTATTATCATGGTTTTCTTCTATAAGACAAAATCAAGAGAAGAAATTCTACAATCCAAGTTAAGCTTCAGGAGATCTGTCAAACAGGAATTATTTTCCTGTATAAAAATAAAAGCTATCATTGCCTAAAGAGGGGGCTTCCTTGGTGGCTCAGATGATAATCAATCTGCCTGCAGTGTAGGAGACCTGGGTTAGATCCTTGGGTCGGATCCCTGGGTCAGATCCTTGGGTCGGATCCCTGGGTCAGGAAGATACCCTGGAGAACAAAATGGCTGCCCACTCCAATATTCTTGCCTGGAGAATTTCATGGACAGAGGAGCCTGACAGACTTACAGTTCATGGGGTCACAAAGAGTTGGACATGACTGAACAGTTTTCACTTTTTATTTCCTAAAGAGAGACCCTGATATTCTACTATAGTATTTCTGCCAATCTCCCTTTAGACATTATTTTCATATTATCCAACCTTCCAGGTGGCACAGCAGGTTAAAGAATTTACCTGCCAATGCAGGAGACACAGGTTGAATCCATGGATGGGGAAGATACCCTGGAGAAGGAAATGGCAACCCATTCCAGTATTCTTGCCTGGAAAATTTATAAACAGAGGGGCCTGGTGGGCTACAGTCCATGGAGTCACAAAGAGTCAGACACAACTGAGCGACTGAGGACACACACATGTATATGTATATTATACATACATTTGACTCACCTTACTCTCCGTACAAATAAACCTAACAATAGGAAAATAAAAAGTCATAAACAAATGCTGAATTATTACGTTATACACCTGAAAATAATGTAAATTATACCTCAATTTTTTTAATTAAAAATTTTTGAAAAAGTATTTCAAACTCTTTTGTGTGCCAGTCAGGTGCTCAACTTAGCATAATTCACACAGTTCTTGAGAGTCCGTTTGAGAGCAAGGAGATCAAACCAGTCAATCCTAAAGGATATCAACCCTTAATACTCATGGGAAGGACTGATGCTGAAGCTGAAGCTCCAATACTTTGGCCACCTGATGCAAAGAGCTGACTCATTGGAAAAGAACCTGATGCTAGGAAAGATTGAAGGCAGAAGAGGGTGACAGAGGATGAGATGGTTGGATGGCATCACCACTTCAGTGAACATGAACCTGGGCAAACTCCAAGAGATGGTGAGGGACTGGGAGGCCTGGCTTCCACAGGGTCACAAAGAGTCAGACATGACTTAGTGACTGAACAACAGTAACAATTCCAAGTTCTAGGAATTTTCCAGGGAACATTGGAATAATTAGTGAAAGATTTCAGATGAAGTATGGAACGTTTATTCCATTTTAGAATCAGGTCAAGTCATTTTACCTTTCAGGGACCTATAGTTCATTTTATTCTGTTATTTTTTTAAAAGAAAAGAAAATCTAATAAAGCTATCACTGTCATTTTTTTTAAAAACAACTTTTCATATATTAATTTGGGGGCATAGTAGCAGCTTTATACCTAGTAGATAATGCTATTGATCAAAAACTTTTGTACAATAGTTTATAAATGCTAGCTGACTGAATGAGCTAAGGTTCAGACCCTTAATACAAGTCTTCTTTCTGCGATATCAATCTATGTATGAAAGAGGTCAAAACAGAAATAGAGAAGTTTCATAGACAAACAATGAACAGACAAGTTTTTTCAGTTGTCTATATCATCGTACCTCATAGCATGCTAACACAAGGTTGTTTCCAAGGCAGATAAGGTAGACCTCTGGTTGAATATTTGTTCAAAGAAGGAATGATAAGCTACATACCCAGAATCCTATTTAACTTTAAAGCCTCGGATTTCTTTGTACTATTTAAGCACTGTCACCTAACATCAGGAACAGGAAAATCATACACACAAAAAAATCTATCTCTATTCAGCAAATATATTTATTGATCAAGACCGTGTGTAAGAATGTAAGGGGAGATAACATATTATAAATATATAGGTTCTACTGGGGAAAAAATGAGATATATAATTAAATAACAAAAGGAAAACAAGTTGGGTCATACAGAGATAGAGAAATTGGACTATGGGAGGTCAGAAATAGGAAAGATGACTTCCAACTGAAAATATGAAGAAGGTGCAGAAAAGGGGAGGAAAAGAATGTTTGTCTTAGAGGTTGTAAAGAATAGATGGGAGTCTGGCTTGAAGCTATGGTAGGAAAGGGCATTCCTATGCAAAGATCAAGAAAGGCATATAAATAGCTAAACTCAGTATTTTGTAGGGTGTTCAGTCACATGCATGCTTTAGCCATATCCGACTCTTTGTGATCCATGGACCACAGTCCACCAGGCTCTTCTGTCCATGGGATTTCCCAGGCAAGAATACTGAAGTGGATTGCCATGCCCTCCTCCAGGGGATCTTCCCCACTCGGGGATCGAACCCTCATCTCCTGCATTGCAGGCAGATTCTTTACTGCCAAGCAATCAAGCCATCAGGGAAGCCCTTATGTAGGGAGAACAGTAGCAATTAAAAAGAATATGAAGATTGAAGTTGGGACAAAAAGACCGTGAAATGTTAGATTAAAAGTAAGAGTTTGTTAACTTTTTCTGTAACTTGCTAGCTGGTGATAGAGTGAAATCTCAGATCTTTCACAGTTTTTGACAAATGCTTTCAGGCTTTCTTTGTGGAAATTGACAAGCTGATCCAAAAGTTTATGTATAAATGTTAAAGTTCTAGAATAGCCAAAAAAATTATGAAAAAGTACAAAGCTGAAGAACTTAACACTTAAAGATTTCAAAACTTACTACAATGCTTTAGGAATCAAGACAGTGTGATATTCAACATTGTAAATCAACTGTACTACAATAAAGAAATAAATTTTTTAAGACGTGGTATTGGCAATGAGCTAACCAAATACCGCAATGGAATAGAACTGAGAGTCCAAAAATGAACCCTTACATTTATGGTTGGTTGATTTTCAACAAATGCACCAAGACCATTCACTTCAATGAGGAAAAGATAGTCTTCTTAAAATCATGGTGTTTGATGCCAGTACAGTTAGATATCTGTATTAAAAAAAAGCTAAAAAAAAAAAAAAAAAAAAACTAAAAGAGACAAAAACTTAGATCCTTATCTCAAAAAGAAATTAACTTTAAATGGAACATAGACCTAAATATAAAAAGTAAAACTGTAAATTTGCTAAAAGAAATTAAAGGGAAAATCTTGATGAATTTGGGTTTAGGCAAACAATTCCTAGATATGATACCAAAATCACAAAGCATAAAAGAAAAAATTGAAACTGGGCTTCACTAAAATAGAATTTGTTTTAGTTTATGCTTCAAAAGACAGTATTAAGAGGATGAAAAGACAAACCATAGACTGAGAGAAAATGTTTGCAAATCATACAAAGGATGTGCACTTATATATAGAACTCTTACAACTCACTAATAAATAAGACCACCCAATTTAAAAATGGCAAAGACTTGCAAAGACATTTATATGCAGACATACAAATAGCTAATTAGCACAGGAAAGGGTGCTAAATGTCAGTAGTCATTAAGTAAATGTAAATCAAAACCACAATGAAATATACTACATCCCCACTGATAATAACATATCAGACACAAGTGTAGATGAAAATAGGGAGAAGAGTCCTTATACAGTGCTGGCATGAACATAATTATATTACAGCCACCTTGCAAAAATTTTGGTAGATTTTTAAGTTAAATATAGACTTACCATACTATACAGAATACTATACTATACTATACAGAATATACCGTACTCTACAGAATACTATACTATACCCAGTCAGAGACTTCAAAGAAGCTGTCCTACCCTTCTTTACAATATTAGGTATGGTTCCATGACTATATTATAATCAGTGAAATATGAAGAGATGATGTCACCTTCCCAGGCTTGACCAGTAAAAACTTCCCACATGGCATTCCTACCTTTTTCACTTCCACTTATCTGGATAGGTGACCATTAGGGCTACCATGGTAGAAGCTGAGTTCCTAGCTATCCTATTGAATTGTTCACCTGCCTAGTAGTATAACATTCTAGTAATATTATGTGAATAAGAAATAAACTATTTAATTTAGGTGGGTATATATTTGGGATCTATTAAAGCAATTTGCTCACCCTAACCAATTCAACCAATTCAGAGATGAGTACCTTTAAATGGATAAAAAGGTGACTGGTAAAAACCTAACAATATGGAGCCAGGGCTTAGCCATAATGGATAGTGAGAAAATAGACACCACAGGCTAGAAAAATAGAACCTTTCCTATGCAAGAGCATAAATATGAAAAATATTTATTAGACCATCCAATCTAACCAAGGGATATTGATTTTCTATAAAGAAGAGCAAAGGAATAATGATAAAGTGAGGATGAAGGGAATGTGATCAAGGAAGGGCTTACAAGGAATTTCTGAGGTAGTAACAATATTCTCTTTCATGATCTAAATAGTAAATGTTTTTTTCCTTAAAAATCTATATATATATGTACAATAAATTTTGTATGTACAACAAATTTTACTATTTTAAAAAGTAAAAACATCAATATAAAGTAGATTTTATTATAGGCATGCAAAAATATTTAATTTATTACATTAATGGACTAAAGATGAAAAGTTACATATTTTTTGAGAAACAGCATTTTATAAGGTTCTTTTATAACTTCAAAAGAACCCTAGAAAACTAGTTACATAAGGGAATATCATCAGTATTTAAAGGCCGTTGTCTTGTTGAGAAATTATATGTATACTCCTATTAAGGTCCAGAATATGATAAGGAAGCCCATTCATTCATTAACATGGTATTGAAGTACTAGATAATACTATTAAAAAAAGAAAAAGAGGTGTAATCACAGGGAGAAAAGAGAGAAAACTATCATTTTTTGAGATTATATGATCATCCACATAGAATCCAAATATAAATAAGATATTAGAATTAATAAGATAGTTCAGCAAGTTTCTTGGTAATAAAAGAAAATTAGAAAAATGAATAATGTTTCTCTATACCAAAATTAACCAATTAGAAAATATAATAAACATTTAGATACCTTCACATTAACCATATAGAGTTTAGCAATTAACGAAGGATACATAAAATTTTTCTACAAAAAAAATGTTTAAACTCTATTTAGAAGGCATTAAATTCTTGCCTGGGAAATCCCATGGACAGAGGAGCCTGGGGGGCTACAGTCCATGGAATTACAAGAGTTGGACACGACTTAGCAACTAAACTACCACCACTACCAAAGTAGATTAGAATGAGTGAAAAGATTTACTATGTTGATGAATAGGACAATATAATAAAGTGACAATTCTTCTTAAAATTAACATTTAATTTTAATACAATCCAGATAAAACTGCAGCTGGATTTTTTAGAAGAGAACTCAAACTCAGTGTAAATATTGAATGGTAAAATAGAGGTTTATAAAGAAGGATATGTGTGTGTGTGTGTGTGTGTGTGTGTATACATAAAGTATGCAAGAACAGGCAAATACATCAATATATACATAGAATTCAAAAACAAACCTATGTTGGACTTTCCTGGTGGTCTGGTTGTTAAGAACGCACCTACCAATGCAGGGAACATGGATTTGATCACTGGTCCGGGAAGATTCCACATGCCACTGGGCAGCTGAGCCTGTGCACCACAGCTACGGAACCCGCATGTCGTCGAGCTCATGTTCCACAACAAGAGAAGCCCGTGCAACTAAAGAAAGCCCACGTGCAGCAACGAAGACCCAGCGCAGCTATAAATGAATAAATACACATATCTTTAATGAATAAATAAATAAACCTCTGTTAGCAAAGTCAACAATATGGTGGAATAGAAGGTCCTAGCCCTTGGTTCCTCACAGAAGCACTGATTTAGCAGTAGTGTATGGAGCAAAGTATCTTTATGAGAAGTCTAGGATCCAGGTAAGAAGTTGCAGTACCTGGCTATAGTTGCTCAGTTGTGTCCAACTCTTTACTACCCTATGGACTGCAGGCTGCCAGGCTCTTCTGTCCGCAGGGATTCTCCAGGGAAGAATACTGGTGTGGGTTGCCATACCTTCCTCCAGGGTATCTTTCCAACCCAGGGATCAAACCCAGGTCTCCCGCATTGCAAGCAGATTCTTTTCCAGCTGAGCCACCAAGGAAGCCCTCAATACCCAAGAGAAGCACAAAATCAATAACGGCTGTATTGAAATGTGGCCATGGCAGAAAAAAACTCAAAAAAGACAAGATCCCTGTTTAACATTCCGCAAACAGAACTTACGCCTCACCTGCCTTAGGTACTTGGAGAGGAGGAATCAGGACATCCTGTCCTCTTGACTCCAGTGTCTGGACATCTCCAGGATCCAGAGGATCCAGACCAAAATGGCCTTGAGGAAACTGATGACTGAGATCAAAGTGGTGATGCCTGTGCTGAGATTCTATGTGAAAATGATCTAAATCTGGCTATACACAATAACTTCCTCTCATTCTCTTAATGACCTGCAGAGCATTGAAGGAGGTAGTTTCAGACAAGACCACCAACGGATGCCAAAACATATATCTCTGCTGCTTGTGTCCTGGGATGGTTCTGCTTCACTTCTGGCTGCCATTATCAGGAGGTGGAAGTTGAATAAACGCTGAAATTGGCTGTGGCTGTTTACGTGGAATCTGCATATCATGAAGGACCTTTCCTGGTATCATCAGGTCTAGGATTCTGGGTTGTGAGCCCCAGGCAGAGACACTGAGTCACTGCCAGTACAGAAACCAGGACTATTCTCCATATGAGCTCAAACTTAAAGATGAGGATTTTTCTGGACTGGAACCTGAAAGCCATTGTATTCTTCAATGCCTCTGATGGTTCTCATTTATACGTCTTCACAAATATATCTTACCTTGGAGCCTCCTGTTCCCACCCTTTTCCCCTGGGATCCCAAGAGAGGGAGAAAACATGTAACCTGTGAAGATTTGTGCCAAGAAAGCTACAAATGTTAAAATTTGGCCATAGTCCTTTCAAAGAAATATGTGATCTCTTATCCCAAAAGAAAAGCGTATAGCGTGAAACTAATGGATCATATGCCCCCAAGCTCTTTTGATATTACTGAGTTTATATTATTGAGAAAATTATCTTTTTTTTTTTTAAACAGAAAATGAAGCCTTAGGATAAGAATTGCAAAAACAAAACAATTGATTTTAAAACCTAACTTAATTCTAAATACTGGGCTTTGCTTGGGATGAAGTTGAACTAAACCCAAGAGGCTCATAGTTTAAGGTGTTGACCTAAAATAAATAAACTGTTAGTCATTTCTCCAGAAAAAAAAAGAAAAAAGAATTACAGTTCAGGATCTGCAACCATGGCGAGCAACATGTCAGTCTTCACACAGCAAGGGAAGAAGAACCCTTTCATAGAAGGGGAACGGAAGTTGGGAGAGCTATAATAAACAATCCAGGACTTTTCGGCAGGAAAGAAAAGATCTGCCAGTTGGGCCCTGCTTTAGAAGAAGGGCATTAGAGCTCCCCCTTCTGGTCTCCTGATGATTTGACGTTTCTGTTTATTAATTTTTTTTTTTTTTTTTTTTACAATTTCCTCTTTTAATCTTGATCTCTCTGAAAGAATCACTGATCAAGGGTCAGGTTTTCTGATTTTATCAGCTCCCTGTCCCTCAATGTCAGGAAAGACTTTTCCTGAGTGTAGTGTCTCACCTCAGAAAAAGTACATAAATTGGAAACCTATTGAAGTCACATTTGAGTAATAAGGAGTGTAAGTGACAGAACTCTCAGGCACTTTTTCTCTGAAGTTTATATATTATCAAGATATTAGGCATTGGAGATCACCTGAAACATTATGTCATCATCAAGTTTGGCAGACAGACTTCCAACAGGCATGGTCCAAATAGCTTTGGAAAACTATCTCATCAAAAGTTGTCTGCTTCAATTCCAGGAATCTTTACTTTCAGATCACTAGATAATGTGCAGGTCCAATCAGTGCTTTCTTTAGATGTGTCACATGAATCTCCAAGTCTTTTCCCTGGAGTTTGGCAGCGCAAAAATTGGGTTGCAGTATCTGATGGGGGCCTTTCCAACAAGGTTAAACAGAGTCTTCATGGAGGTGCCTTTTCCAATAGACAAAATCTCCAGTTGGCAAAGTGTGATGCTTAAGGTCTTCCTCTTCCAGGAATGTGTGGTGAAAAGAATGCTCTGTGATTATTGGTAATAGAAGCAACTAGATCTTTGCAATATTGGAGTATCTTTCCTTTCATCAGTGGTGGGTCAAAAGAGGCAGGAGCCAAATGCATTGGGCATCCTGTGACTGTCCCAAAGGGTGAGATTTGATGTGTTCCAAAAAGGCTGGATCTGAGATTTAGAAGGACCACCAGCAATGCTTTTGGCCAAGGTATTTGGAGGACCTCTACAAACTTTGTCAGTTAAATTGGGAGTGAGGGTAGCATATGGAATCTTAGTTCCCCAACCAGGGTTTAAGCTCATCCCCCCTGCAGTGGAAGTCTGGAGTCTTAACTACTGGACTACCAGAGAAGTCCCTGTCAATTGAATCTTAATAACACTGTGTACATTAAACCAAAGGAGAGGATTGAACACAGTGAAAGTGTTACAAAACCAGCCAAACAGAGCAGACTGGTAAAAGTACTTGACCAATAAAATGGGTTCCTTGATTACTATGAAGTTCAAGAGCAGTTCCCTAGGTAGGGATAATCCTATCCAAAAGGACTTTAGCCACAGAACAGGCAGTAGTTCATCAGTCCAGTGTGAAAAACATATAGACCATGACTAAAACATGTATATCCATGAGATGGAGGAAGCTCCACCTCATTAAATCCATTAAATTAAATCCAATTGGCAAGAACTCAAATGATCCATTAGGCAGTTTAAAATGTCTAGGAGCTACAAACAGACTTTCCTGGGTTGTATTTAGAGCAAGTGGGACAAGTAGGTTAGGGACTTTTTTGTGGCTTTGTTAATGTTTCTTCACCAATACTGACACATGAATGCTATCATCTTGCGAATAGACCAATCGTTTAATGCATGTATAGTGGTTAGCAATCAGAATTTTAGAGTTTCTGGAAGGACTAGGATGTTATTTGGTTCGAATCAGAAATTTCTTTTTTTCAAACCAAAAACTGTATTTTCAATCTTGTTTTTTCTTTTCTGAGGCCAACTATTGGGCTTCTCTAGTCAGTTGCCTAAGTTATCATTTGGGGAAATATCCCTCTGGATCGTGACAGAGATTTGATTGCTCTTGGTTCCTTTAAGGGCAGCATTTCTTATGGAAATGTCAGCAAAGTGATTTTCCTTAGCTTCCAGAGAGTGAAGTTTAGCATGCCCTGGAATCTTAATAGTAGCTAAAGTGGCAGGTAAAAGTATTACATCCAACAATTCCTGAACAAAGGGACCATTTAACATTTCATATCTACTGGAAGTACAGAAGCCATGTCACTTCCAAAACATTCCAAAGCTATGAGCTATTCTGAGAGCATATCTGTTATCAGTATAAATATTAGAAGTTTTGCCCTTGACTAAAGCACAAGCCTGTGTAACAGTGTATAATTCAGTCTGTTGGGCCAAAGTAGTCGTAGGTCTAGATGCTGCCTCATCAGTATCAAATGGAGTTGCAATAGACTATGCAGCACAATATTTGCCACTGTCATCTTTTGAATAAGAACCATCAGTGAACCATGAGAAACCAGTGTTACATAGAGGAATTGCCTATAGATTGTCACCAGGAGTCAGGAGGTGACCCATCACTGTTAAGCATCGTGAGGGATGTCATTGGTGATGGAGAGAAGAGTACCAGGATTAAAGGTTGTTGTTGTTCAGTAGCTAAGTCATGTTCCACTCTTTGTGACCCCATTGACTGTAGCCCACCAGACTCCTCTATCCATGGAATTTTCCAGGCAAGAATACTGGAGTGGGTTGCCATTGCCTGCTCCAGGAAATCTTCCTGACCCAGGAATCAAACTTGCATCTCTTGTGTCTCCTGCATTGGCAGGCAGATTCTATAAACAATAAATGCTGGAGAGAGTGTGGAGAAAAGGAAACTAGGACATGGAAGCAACCTAGATGTCCATCAACAGATGAATGGATAAAGAAGTTGTAGATAAAGATATATATATTCCATCTATAATGGAATATACTCAGCCATAAAAAGGAACACATTTGATGAGGTAGATGAAACTAGAGCCCATTATAAGGAGTAAAGTAAGTCAGAAACAGAAAAACAAATATTGTATATTAATGCATATATATGGAATCTAGAAAGATGGTACTGATGAACCTATTTTCAGGGCAACAATGGAGATGCAGACATAGAGAACAGACTTGTAGACACAAAGGTGAAGGAGAGGGTGGGATGAATGGAGAGATTTTTTGATGATAACCATTCTGACCAGTGTGAGGTGATGTCTCATTGTAGTTTTGATTTGCATTTCTCTAATAATGAGTGATGTTGAGCATCTTTTCATGTGTTTATTACCATTTGTATGTCTTCTTTGGAGAAATGTCTGTTTAGGTCTTCTGGCAGGTGAATTCTTTACCATTACACCACCTGGGAAGCCCAACTAAATATCAAACCTGGGTTTGGGCAAACTGCATTCTTTCCTTGACAACTGTATGTCCCTTTAAAGGTAAAAGTTTTAGCCTCTTCCTGTGAAGAGGCTTGAGAAGAAGAGCAAAGAGATTTCATTCACATGTTACAACAAAATAGAACTTCTAGGGAAATTTTTATCACCTGGATAAGTCTTCAAGATTTGTGAGAAATAAGTCCTAAGACATTATTGTCCACGTGAATTGTTTTTCTTTTCAAGTGAAGTAAAGAAGTTATTGACTAGTTTTATCAGCTGAACTACTAAAGAATGCACTGAATAAATCAATTACAGTAAAGAAACCACTTCCATTGGGAATGGATATTAGTAGTGTATGAGGTTTAGGAACAGAAGGGTGTTGGGATAACAAAGTTGTTTATTAGTCAAAGGTCCTGGATAAGCTCCCATCCTGTAAAAGATATCAAAGTGAAGTGAAACTCCCTCAATTGTGTCCAACTCTTTGCAACCCCATGGACTATACAGTCCATGGAATTCTCCAGGCCAGAATACTTGGAGTGGGTAGCCTTTCCCTTCACCTGCTTTGCAGGTGGATTCTTTACCAGCTGAGCCACAAGGAAAGTCCAAGAAAATGGGAATGGGTAGCCTATCTCTTCTCCAGTGGGTCTTCCCAACCCAGGAATTGAACCGGGGTTTCCTGCATTGAAGGCAATTCTTTACCAACTGAGCTATCAAGGGGTTGTTTAATTCACCTGGTTGGTTACTTTAATGACAACAGTCAATTTCTAGAATTATTTATCCTTTATCCTTCTGGAAGAAAGAAATTCCAGCATGATACTTCTCTAAGAAATCTAAGCCTGATATGTGAATGGGACTGAGGCAATACGAAGAAAAGGGAGTATACCTCTCAAAGGGCCAAGCAAAAGGAAACAGGTTCGGAGATACACATCTCTTGTGGCTGAATGCTGATCCCCCTATTTGAACTGATTTAGTACTTTGAGGCAGGTGCTGTTTCATACTAGTGAAGTTGAGCAGCAGAGAGTGTGGTGGTTTTGGTGTCAGTTGGGACTGGAAGAAATTAATACCCAGTCCAGAGAAACATTTCTCCAAGCAGATTAAGATGGAGATTTGGGGAAAGCTCCTGTAGTTTCTCAGAGCGCCACCATCAGGGACTGGGGGGATGCTGGAAAGGAATGTTAGAAGGCCGGAGGTGCCTGAAGCACTTGAATGTACGGTGCTGTCGTTCAGTCGCTGTTATGTCTGACTCTTTAGTGACCCCATGGACTTAGCCCATCAGGTTCCTCTGTCAGTGGGATTTTCCAGGCAAGAATACTGCAGCGGGCGGCCATTTCCTTCTCCAGGGAATCTTCCCGATTCAGGGATCAAAACCACATCTCCTGCATCTCTCTGCATTGCAGGTGGATTCTTTACCACTGAGCCACCTGGAAAGCCTACTTGAAGACATAACAATCTCTTTCCCAGTGTCCTAGTTCTTTGCAATAATGGAAACTAGAAGGGTTTTGTTTACGGGGTCTTTGTTTGCTGGATTTGAAGATTAAGAATTAATCTTAATTTTGCTTTGTTTGTTTTGAGCTTTTTTGGTCATTCCACATGGCTTGTAGTATTTTAGTTCCCTTGCTAGGGATTTAACCCAGGCCATAGCAGTGAAAGCACTGAGTCTTAAACACTGGACTACCAGGAAATTCCCTAGTGGTATTTCTTTTACATGAATTATCACAGTGCCAGAGAGCAAGTTTATCAGATTAAGTCTGGAGTGGACATAGCTTCCCATTCCATCCTGATCCTTTTTACTAGATGGGAAAGATTCTAGTTCAACTCCTGAATAAACATGGAGTTAAAGCTACCCAAGTGGAGTATGGAATAAACATCTGAAGGAAGACCAGAATTTTCTTTAAACTAATTTGAAGTCAATTGTAATAGTCATGAACAGATTCATCAGATATTTTGTGCAAGCCTAAACTTTGCTGCTATCAACAGGCTTTGGAAAAGCCCTAGGAATTGCTCCATGAAGTTACTCAGCAACTGTCCAAGCCTGATCTTATGATAAATTAGCAGCTGGTCTTCCAGTTGCAATTCTAGAGACCTTTCAGGATATTTCCAATTAGGAATTTTCTTTCTTTCTTTCTTTCTTTCTTTTTTTCCTTTAGCCATGGACTTTATTGTTTGAATATTAACAACTATTATTCTATACTCACATTTTAATTTCTTACAAAACTCTACATTCCACATTGCTAGGTCTCTTCATTCTCCATTTTATGCCACATTTTCATGAAAAGGTATTTCCCTGAATCATAATCTGCCTGATTGTGTGTTTGTTGTTATGGTTGTTGTGGTGTAGTCACTAAGTTGTTACCCCATGGATCATAGACCCCCAGGCCCTTTTGTCCATGGGGTTCTCTAGGCAAGAATACTGGAGTGGGTTGCATTTCCTTCTCCATCTTTCTTTTTTTTAAACAAAGACCTTTATTTTTCAGGAGTCTGAGTAGTCATCTGCTTTACATGCCTTGTTTCTTGGGGCTAAATTCCAAGGGAGGATAACCCAAATAGCCTTACATGCACTCTTCTACCCACCACAGCCTCGACTTCCTAAGGTTGCTAATCTGGATTCTCATTCGTCTTTCTCAGCCGCTCCTCCTCCTCTTCCTTCTCCTTTTCCAATTAGCAATTTTCATGCAGTGCTGGGTGGGCCTGGCCTTTACCAGCAAGCATATGAACTATGTCAGAGAAACAAGATTGACAAGTTTGAAAAACTATATTAAATTCCTCCGCAAATCTGTGAAGATCTTCAGTTACTTTGGGAAAATCTTTGACTATGGCTTGCAATTCATCTTTAGTCCAGGGAATATAAGAAATTCAGGGTTTAGCCTTTGGGTCCTCAGAAGGCTTAATTTTAAGGGGACAGGTTCTGGTAAGTTCAGAGGAAAAGGAAGTGGGGAGTGTTTTAAAGAAATAGGACAGTTCAGTGAGAGAATTAATATGGGGGAGCTAAGGGTGTAGAGAAGGTGTGGGTAGTGCAGAAGGGAAGGTGTAGCCTGATCATAGGGAGCCAAGGGAGAGGAGCATGAGGTTTCTGAAGTCACCTTATCTTTCCTTAGTTGCTTGTTTGCTTCAGTTAATCTTAAAATCCTACTTTGTAAAGAGGCAATTTTAGGGTGCTAGTGATATTTGGAGGCCTCAAAATACCAATCAAAATAGGCAATTCATTCAATTTTGGAAATCTTAGAGCTATGGTAATCCAAATTGGTTTTAAGAAGATTGAGTTTGGAGATTTCAAAAGTTCCCCATAATGACCATTGATATTCTAAATTGTCTTTGGTTAAGTCAGTTCACTTTATTAAAAATGCATGTGAGGAAGGACAAATGAACAGTTATATTCTTTTAAATACAAAAATTCTATTCTATTGCAATTTGACCTCCAGACTAGGGATATGATCAGTATCCCTAGTTTTGGGTATAGGCAAATGCTTTTGCCATGTTTCTGACCAGTTTCTGCCTCTCCTTGCTGAGCATTTCAATTCCTTTCCTGAAGTGAAGAGGACAGTAGTATCAAGCTAGTAATGATTCAGGGATCTGGTACTTTGATAATATTAAAAGGATAATTTCAAAATATCAGAACGTGAAACATATGGTTAAAAAACATTTTGTGTTGTTCTTCTTAGTCATGATCAATTTTAACATATTGGTGTTACTCATAACCAAAAAATATTTTTACAAGTGAGAAATACTTAACTTCATTTATTTGGAATCAGCAGAAATAGAATTATTAAAAGAGCTCTTAGATGAATAAAGTAGAATCAAAATAATTAAAATTGTAGGTATCACAGCTAGCAATAGATTACACATAAAGGTTGGTCATAGAAATATTGGCACTTAATAGAACGTGAACACATTAGCAGCATGTAATATTGTTGCCCTATGCTGTCTAGAACAGTGCTCTGATCATATCTGATCTTTTTTCACTGGCGTTTAGCTTTAATTAATATATCCACATCAGCTTTGTCTGCTTCTCCAAGACTTTTTTGGTGGCTCTCAACCAGGACATTGTCTTCCTTTTTTCGAGGTCTCTGGGAACTACCATCTTTGTAAGCTATAGAAGCTCCATGGGCAACAAAGTTGTGCACATCCTGTAGCTTTTTCCGTAGCCATTCCACTCTTTCCATGGAGCTCAGATGTTTGCCCAGGTTATGCATAAACTGTATTTCACTCACAGCTCTCTTCCTGGAGGGAACAGAATCAGAGAGGATCACTCCATTAATTCCCCTCTTCCAAATCATAAAGCCAACCTTAAAAATCCAATTCCCCTGGCCTCACCATGCAGAATAGGCTATAGTACTTACTTAACAGACTTCCCATCTGATCTTGCAAGAAAACAGATGGCAAACATGACAATCATTACCTTAACCATGTCTTTTGCAGACATCATATTAACTAAAAAAGAAAAAGCAAAATGGAGGTATTTAAAAATACTTTTAACATTCCAAGCTGTACAATTAAATTTATAGTAGTTTATATTTATAACCATACAAGTTTGCACAGAGTGTGACAGTGACTAATTGGATTTTTCTTTCTGAGAGACTTTTGGAATCAGTCTCTTTATTTTATAGTTTACATATATGACATATACACATAATTAGTATATATTATATATATACAATAATTAGTATATAGTAAGTATAACCCAATTGGCTTAGAAATGAGACAGATTAGTTTTACTTTCTTAGATATCTTTTTGAGAGTTCTTGTGCAAGTTATATGAATTTTAAGCTACGTGAAGAATCAGAAAGTTCACTGTTTAGAATTTCCTCCCACATTTCGTGTTAATTATGACTAAATGCTTCTAGTTTGCTTGAAAATGGCTACTTCTCTTAATTAGGTAAATTGTCAACAGTGTCTGTTTACTTAGCAAATTTCTTTTTCATAAGTAAACTTCCTTTTAATGTCATGATAACTATAAATGGCAAATTAATAGGTTCTGATTTAGAGATTTTTACTAACTTAACACCGAGTTCTCCTAGCATTAAAAAGAATGTGTCAAAGCATTTAAGCATCATCTAATTAATTACTTGTTATACAAATTTAGAGCTTTGATTCCATGTAAAATGCTTGTCTGTATCTTATCTTTTCAGTTCATTTTATTAACAATTTTGTTTGAGTGTAATGTTTAGAATTTTGCTGTTTTGCTTTTAAGCTTTTTATCTCAAAATAGAAAAGTCTTACCTTAGTCTGCATTTCAACAGTTGCAAAAGCCTTCATGATAGAAGTGCCTTTTCTTAATACTTAATTTTCTCCATTTTAACATACACATAGGGTGGCTGTGGGAAACTGCATCATTTAGAAGTAGCATAAGGGACATTATAACGTACTATATTTGTTTTCACTGTGCAATATAAGCTATTGGAGGAGCACCAAATGGATATTCTTCATTTTTGGTTTATGTGAGAAACAATCACTGTAGCCAGAGGACAGGAGTTTGTCCCAGCTCTGTCACATGCACCTAGTGAGAACCTCTGCCTTTCTTCCCTGTTCTTAATAGAGAGGTGAGATTCTTACAAGAAGGTCATTAGAAAGGTGTAAAACATCCTTAAAATTCATGTACAGTTTTCAGATAGAAAACTAGAAAAGGTTTTATGTAAAGGAACCAAATATTCAGCAGTAAAACAGTTTCTCCAACTATAATACACAGATTGAGCTCTCTGTGAGGATATTATGTGGGAAAAAAATGAAATTTTAACTCAGAGACATAAATTTACATTGATTATTTAAATCAGAATTATTCATTTCTCACTAGGCTGCTTTATTTCAAAATTTTAACAAGATATCATTAAAGCACATCATGCCAAATTTTAATTATTTCCATGTAATTGCAGATGAGTTTAAAAAAAGCAAGGCCTCTCAAAATACTTTAATCACAAAAATAAGTGTTCCAACAATATTTTAGTAGCATAAATTTATTTTTTATCATGGCATTTTAATATTAAATATAATTCAAACCCTCCCTTAACATTTTACCTTGAACAAACAGCATGACATTAGTAGGAAATGGTACACATTAAATGACTACTTGATTGTAAGAAAAGAACTCATGGAAACTTAAAAGAGAAAATAAAGTTTACTCACCACACGTCTTAGGACACGATCTTCTTTCAGACGTATTAGCAGCTGATGCTTTCTCAAAGTTGAGTAAACCTGAGACCGCTGATGAATTGAGCTGTATGTAGACCCTTCAATGTGACTTTTATATATATAAGTCTTCCACACACTGTGAAGCTTTTTTATTGTTACAGATGACGTCACTCCCAACTCTCTGAATTTTAACTGTAGGATCAGAGAGCAGCACACACACTCCCATGGGGCGGTGCTCATTCTTCTTAAATTTTAGATAATTGGATATTAAAAGGAAAACAGTGTGGGCTGGGAAAAGTGTTTATGCAAAGGTTTCTAACAAATAGTGAATTGTAATTCTGATTGGATTAATGAATCTATATTCCAAAAAGGAATATATGTTTATAAATATTATATATATACACACATATTCCTTTAGGAATTCTAAAAGAACTCAACCTTGAATATTCATTGGAAGGACTGATGCTGATGCTGAATCTCCAATACTTTTGCCACCTGATTCAAAGAGCCAACTCATTGGAAAGGACCCTGATGCTGGGAAAGATAGAGAGCAAAAGGTGAAGTGAAGGAAGTGGCAGAGAATAAGATGGTTAGATAGCATCACAGACTCAATGGACATGAATCTGAGGAAACTCTGGGAGACAGTGAAAGACAGAGGAGCCTGGTGTGCTGCAGTCCATGGGGTTGTAAAGAGTTAGACATGAATTAGCAACAAAATTTAAAGTCCAATTTCAAAAAGTTATGGTTAAGTCATCAGCTTATTGCAGGCTTCCCTCATAGCTCAGTCAGTAAAGAATCTGCCTGCAATGCAGGAGATCTGGGTTTGATTCCTGGGTCAGGAACATCCCCTGGAAGAAGGAAATGGCAACTCACTCCAGTATTCTTGCCTAGAGAATCCCATGAACAGAGGAGCCTGGCAAGTTACAGTCCATGGGGTCACAAGAGTCAGACACAACTTAGCAACTAAACCACCACCACACCATCTTATTGTATTTGAAAGTGAAATTGAAAATAAATATATTTCTTACAGCCATAACATTGGCACAATTGTTATGAGGATTATAATGAATCATGTTACATTATGCTTACTTTACAAGCCATATTGGACCAATCTATATCATTCCTGATCTTGTTTCAAAAAAAAATATGTATAGTGCTTTTCTTTTTTTTTCCTTTTCTTAAAGGAAGTGTTAAAAATATTTTGAGAATATGCTCTCAGTACATAATTTTAAAGGCTTCAAAAGTAAAACTATTTTAAAATTCATTTACCTTATATTTTTATCCCTTTTAATTTTAGTTTTCAATAAAAAAAAAAAAACACTTGAAAAGCAGTAACTGTATGCCAGACCCACTGCAGTATTCTTGCTTGGGAAATCCAATGGACAGAGGAGTCTGGAAGGATACAGTCCATGGATTGGCAAGCAATCAGACATGACTGTGCAACTAAGCAACAATAATCGTATGCCAGACCTTCCGTATATTATCCAGCTAAGTCTTCATACCAATCCTTTAAAGTAAATACTATGATTAGCTCCATTTTCACTTGAGGAAGCTACTGAGGTTGGAGAGTGGAGAAGATGGAATTCAACCAAGTCTTTATGACTCCAGAGTTATTTTGATTCTTACTACCTCAGTTTCCCCTTAGAAATGTAACCCAAATTGAGAGAGTAGCACTGACATATATACACTGCCATGTGTAGAATAGCTAGCTAGTGGGAAGCGGCTATGTGGCACGGGGAGTTCAGCTCAGGTCTGGGATAACCTAGAGGGGTGGGATGGAGCGGATGGTTCAAGAGGGAGGAGATATATGTGAACTTATAGCTGATTATTGTTGTACAGCAGAAACTAACACAACAGTGTAAAGCAATTACCTTCCAATTAAAAATAAAATATTAAGAAATTATATATACCTTCTTTGAACCCCAGTCTTCTTCACTCTAATTTGCCCAGCCCTTTGCAGCCTCTTTGCACAGGAACTGGGTCTTATTTCTCATGTTCCCCACCTGGTGATGGAGGACCTGCTCTAAAACCTATGGAAGCAAGATGCTGCCACCTGTCTAATTTCAAATACTGCTACAGCCTGGTCCCCATCTATTGGCCAAAAACCCTTTGAGTCCCCTTTGTATGTCTAAGGTTCATTAGGCAGCTTGCCTCCCAAAAAAAAGCCCCAGAATTGGATCAGTTCTCTCAGCTCTGCGCCTACTCAGGCTTCATGTTATCTTCTTTGCTGCTGACTCTTGCCAAGGTTTGACTCTACATCAAGTAAGAGCCAATCCAAACTTAAAATACCTGTACAAAGTCTATGATGAAAGGTACGTGTTAGTGCTGCTCTGAGAAATCCTCTACACCGGGCACATCTCACTTGAGTTGCTCCAGGCTTCATTTCAGAAGTGTTAGAGACTGACTGTGACATGGCTGGAGAATATGAACCAGCTTGGTGAAAACATCGACAAACGTGACATCTCAGAAGGAATTGAATAAAACTGGGAAAGGCTTGGAAAGATGATATAGCTGTTTTTAATTCTTTATAGGGTTTCCATAAGGAAGAAGGAATATTTTCTGTGGTTTAAGAAGGAAGGACTGAGTCCAACGGCTAAAGGCTACAGGAAGGCAAATTTGAGCTCAACGTGGATATTATAATTGTTAAAATAAAGAATCAATACCTTCCTAATAGTGAGTTCCCAGTCACTGGAAGTATTCAAATAAAAGCTCAATAAGCATTTATCAGAGATACCATAGAGATTCATACAGAGCAGAAAGTTGAACTAGATAGCCAAGAGGTCCTTTTTGACTGAAAAGAAAAAAAGCTATTGTTTTGATCCTCTAAAAGTCTTCTGATGTAAAGTTTAAACCTGACGTTTGTGTATCATTTTTTATTATACTCTTGCTAAGAAGGAGAATTGGGAAAACATGATTTCATAAGCACGTTTTTCCATTATTATTATAAAGCCATGTTTAACATTGTAATTTGGAGATTTTTTTCTGCTTCTTTGGGTGAGATTGATATAATTGACAACCTTCGGGAATATTGAAAACAGTGCTTTCACTATCTTCCTCTTATAACAATTATTTAAGAATAGATTGCTATATTCAAGACAATCACATTATTAAACTAGTTTTACAGGAAAATAAAGAAAACAGACAAGGTTTATTCATTCAAAAAATGCATTGAGTATCTGCTAGATATCTGCCACAGACTGTGTTAGTCATTACATGATTGAGACACGATCCCTGCCCTGAAATTTGACACATAAATTAGAATATAATATAATAGTCATTGTAGTAGTGATATTAACAGAGGCTTTTAAAAAGCACAGAGGAAGAAGTGACTAATTTCCTGGAGTTGTTCGCAGCTGTTTTACTGAAAAGCTAAAGTATTCTCAAGGAGGAACATGAATTTTCCATCACAGAAGATGAGAAAAGAAAAAAGGAATAGCATGTGCAAAGACATGGAAGCCATGAAGACTGAATATGTGCAAATGGGAGAAGAGAGGACACAGCAATGACCCTTTAAAAAAGTGAGTATGGTACAAATTGTGGAAGGCTTCTGTGTGATGTGCCTAGGGGTTTATTTTGTATTCCTTTCTAAACTCATGTGTCCAGCTGTTTGCCACCCAAGGACTGTAACCCTCCAGGCTCCTCTGTCCACGGGATTTCCCAAGCAAGAATACTGGAGTGGGTCTGGCGTACAGTTACTACCTGTAAAGTACAACTTTGACCTTCCCACAAAGAAGAAATATAACTGCCAAGATTTGGCTCATAGTTTATCTGAACCATCAACCTTTGGGACTGCAGACATTAGATAGAAGGAAACCATTTAGGAATAAGAGGGCTGAGGGCTATGAGGGCACAAGAAGCTGATGTCACAGTGACAGGGAAAAGCTGAGCACAGCTTTTTCCTTTGAAAAGCTCAGCCTTTCTTAGTGCTCTCAAATTCTCTGAGGCCAGGGTCAGACAACCTACTGTATTCCTCATATTTGGGAAGGATAAAGGGCCATGTGTTGTTTCCTCTTGCACTGTGAGAGGTTTAATCTGAGACTGATACATTTTCCTTCTGTTTGTTCAGTAGGAATTACTATGGTTTGGGGACTTAGCATCAAGAAGAAATTTCCAGGCCTAGAAAATACAGCTATAGTTCTCCTAATTTTGTGTTTTTTTGACAGATTGGATGATGACTATCTTAACAGTCTACTCTTTTGCTTTAAGCTCTCCTGTGGGATATTGAGCTACTGAGCTCTTGATCTTTCAGAAACAACTTTCCTCCCTCTTACTCACCAGCCCCCAGACTTTTCTGCTGTTAGAGATGAGTAAAAATGTTTTAAAGGACAGCATATAACAACTGTTGAATTTTTCATGTGTTTTTTTGTAATAGTTTTTTATTTTTCTTTTTCCATAGGCTTGTATTGATGGATATTGTGAGTGTGGTTCTCTGATAGGCAGCATTTAATAAGCCATTGATCCCTTTATATGTATGAGCTGTTATAAACCCTGGGATCCATTATACCTGAGTAGCCATTCAAAGATGAAATGTAGAGCTACCTTCACAAATGTTATAAAATACTGCTGCTGCTTTTTGTCCATTCTATTAGTGAGTGTGCATCCCTGCATGTGTTTATGACCTTCGCCATGCTTATGTGAAATGGAAGAGTGTTAAGATGATATGCACTGCTTTCATAGTCAGAAAGAGGCATCTCTATAGGTGGGGGCTGAGGGTAAACAAATACTAAGATTCTGGATGCCAGGGATGAGACAGTCTTTCTAAATACAGAGAGGAATGTTTCTGTCTTATCACAGTGTAAACCAGGGTGTCACTTGGGAAAGTCTTTGGATCTTTATTGATTGAAAAGATTTCTAGTTGTGCAGATACCTCTGTAATGTTTTTGTGACATAGAGAAAGATTGGAACAAAGTCCATGAGTGTTCTTCATTCAAAAGCCCCCTGAGATTTAATTTTTTTCTAATCTCTGTTTCTTAAAGAAATGGAGGTGGGGGGAATGTAGGCTCAATTGAGAGTTTTTATTTTGGAACCATAAGGAAGTTGGATAACCATAGCAATTTAATGGAGAAGTAAAGTCTCACATTTTTAATGACTCTGTTCAGTGAGCTGACAAGACCACTTATGTCACTGCTAATTCTAAATATTCTTTTTGTATTATCTCATAAATTTACTCATACTTTTCAGATCAAGGGTTCTTATTTGGAGTATAAACAATATGTTTTCCTCAGTAAATGTAAATTTTCCCTTGGAATAGATTCTTAGTTTCACACCATTTCCCCTTTACCCTTGGTAGAATACCATATACAATTTATGATATCAGGGGGAAAAAAATACAGCGTCTTTCACGTCCCTTCCCAATAGTCAACTGGAGCCAATAGGCTGTCTACCTTGATTCCTTCTTTATGTTTTATGATAGTGTGGGGAAAATACAACAGGACAGTGGGTATTGATATCCCACTAGGGAAGCTTTAAGTCGAAGGATCTGGGTGCTCAGAATCTGAGTTAGGAATGCCAACATGTCAATCTAAATTACCATTTCAATCCAACACAGTAAATATTTGTTGAGCACTTAAAATCAACTAGTTAAGAAACAGTAGCAATTTCCCTGCTCACAATCTTCTCCCTGAACTTTGTTTTCTCATCATCTTTTAAAGTTGGAGCATCTTAACTTTCTCAGATCTCAGATTCAACAACATGTCAAAGTAGAATACTGCCTTCCCTTTCAGAGATGAGCTATCTTATATGAAAGTATTTTGTATGTAACTGGCATTCAAAAAATGCATATTGAATCTAAATCAGAAAGGAAAGTGTCCCTTGCCCATTCTCTCACACAGATCCAGCCTCATTTTGAGAGTCCCCACGAGTAAACATGGAGAGTGTTGAGTTCCTGAAGTCAATCTGCTCTGTTCGACCAAGACCCACTAGCTCAGCCCCCCTGAAGTGCAGAGAATTCTGAGGCAGTAGATAGTTGTGGTGTTCATAAATTCCATTTTGAATTTGCTAATTGCACAAGGAATTGTAAAATTTAAACTAAAAATTAAGCATATCTTCATATTGTTAGTAACAAAATGTACAACAAAATGTTGAAGAGTGGATTCCAACACAAGTTAAACTGACAGGCAGCCCTAGAAGCTATGACCTTCTCATATACATCCATCTAGCAGCACTATGCAGTGAAAATGCTTAAGACTTGAAGATGGAAGATGAGGGCAAAGGTCTGGCACTTATTAGTTGTACAACCCAGAATAAGTCATGTTATTATGAGGATCACATAGAATAATATATATGAATGCATTTTGTCAACTGCATACCTGGTATTGATTAAAATTACAACTATTAATAACAATAATTATTTTTACAAATCCTGTTAGGGTTGTGTAATTCCAGTTTGCAGCTTTGGTGTCCCCCTTTCAAGCTTATTACATGACATTTCAAACATCGCAGAGCTGATCTAAAGGCTTGACCTAGAATGCTATTGACTTCATCTTTCAACAATGAAGAGAATCTTGAGCATGGCTTAACTCAACAAACTGTCCAGAAGAATAATCTAATGGGTACAAAGAGAGGCATGAAAATGAGATTCTATATTTCCCTGCCAGGGACATTCTTCAGATGCCCAGGGCACCAGTAAAGTATGAAAAAGTCCCTGTGAAATGATTCCAAATATACTCATGTGGCTGGTTATTTTATGAAATCAATTATAAGGAAGGTCATAGTAGAAAAAGCACTAAATTTGGAGTTAGAAGACTTGAGTTCAGATCCTGATGAGTAGGATCACTAGATTCAAAAATAAAAACAGAACACCACTCAACAATAATGTATTCTATACATTAAGTTTTATTAAGAGGCTAAATCTCCTGTTAAATATTTTTTCCACAATTAAAAAAAAAAAAAAGAATTAGGGAATTCCCTGGCAGTTCAGTGGTTAGGAGTCTGAACTCTCATTGCCAAGGGCCCAGGTTCAATCCTTGTGGGGAACTAAGATCCCACAAGCTGTGTGACAGGTTCAAAAAATTAACCAAAAAAAAAAAAAAAAAAAACCCACAGGAATTAAAAAACCCACAGGACAACCAGTTAAATTTGAATTATTTCTAAGTACCTATGCAAATACATACTGAAATTAGAAAAGATATTGCATGGGGCATGTGTGTAGTAAAAATTATATGCATTTATCTAAAATAAATATCTGAGTTCCACACCTCCTTCTTTAATTATATTTCCCTTATGATTTGGCTTTTCTTAATAGTTCCTATTTTGTAGAATTTGCTTATATGACTTATTGCAGTTACAGTCTATGTTCCAGTTACATTGTAACATAGCTTTTATAGTGACTACATCCAAATTATTTTAATCTTTTCTGGAATGAACACATATTAATGAGAAAAAATGCTCAGGATTATCATACAAGGGGGTATCCTGAACCTGTACAGGAATAAAATCAACTCCAAGAACTTCTCTTCAAATTTGATTTGCTCATGGTATGAGCTACTTTTCTTGGTATCATCTTTCATCACATGAACTATTTTTCCCTTTCTTCAAAATTACGTTTCATCTCTTGGTCAATGACTTTTTAAATTTTTAGCCACTGACAAGAAAAGAATATTGTCATCAATACTGATTACCCTCTTCTTCAACACTACACATAATGATTTCATTTGTTGCCATGCTAGGTAAGTATTTAGACTACACAAGTAAACAATCAAATTCTTTAAGGGATGAAATCCACTGGAAAATATAGCTATGGCAAGTACCATAATTATTGTCCACTTCAAGTCAAAATTACTTTACCTATTCATAAGTAATGTTATCCCTTTTAAGAATAAGCTTCTAAAGGGAAATTTTTTTTTTATCAACTCTTGTTGAACATATTTAACAAGTTCCTATAAGCAATGGAGCACTTTAATAACACTGTTGTTCTTATTTTAATTTGCATAATCTGACTGCTAAAGAAATATTGAAAACCTTGTATAAAAATAAATAAGCCTCATTCAGTGGAGTATTTAAAAAGTCAATAAGAATTTGGGGAACACTTTCTTTAGAAAGTATTTTAATGCATCAAGTAAACTGAGAATTCTTTAACTGTAGAGAAGTCAATGGGTTTTTTAATGTGAAAGAACTGGATACTACTACTGAATGCCAACAAAATTACAAAAATCATTTAATCATTCGGTTGAACAAGATAAATTTTGAACTATGTCTTTTAATTAATAAAAAAGTCAATACTGGCTCATGATTATTACAAATGTACTATATTAATACAATATTCTAATGATAGAGGAAGCTGTGCATAGAGGTGGATTTATGGGAATGCTTTTGCTACTTGGTTAAACTTTCTGTAAATCTAAAACTCTTCTAAAAAAGTAAAGTCCATTAATTTTTAATATAATCTCTTTACATTTCAGTTATTTGTTTATGGCTGCACTGGGTCTTTGTTAATGCATACAAGCTTTCTCTAGTTGCGGCAAGCAGGGCCTACTCTCTTGTTGTGGAGCACATGCTCTAGGGCACTCAGTCTTCAGTAGTTACCGCGCTTGGGCTTCAGTAGTTGTGGTGCAGTGGCTTAGCTGCCCCGTGGCATGTGGAATCTTCCAGGATCAGGGACTGATACCATGCCCCCTGCACTGGCAGGCAGATTCTTACTCACTGGACCACCAGGAAAGTCCTAAATTCTTTTATTTATTTATCTGGCCGTGTAGGCTCTTATTTGCAGCATGAGAGATCTTCATTGTGTCACGCAGAATCAATCTTTAGTTGTGGTTGTGGCAGGCGAACTCTTAGTTACTCTCAGTTGTGGCATGTGGGATCTAGTTCCCTGACTCGGGATCAAATTCCAGCCCTGCATTGGGATTGCAGAATCTTAGCCACTGGACCACCAAGGAAGTTCTGAAAGTCTATTAATTTTTAAAAAGCTCATGGAGATATGGCAGGCCAAGATAAATAAACCAGTGGCAATTGAAGTAAAAAAAGTTTAGAAAGTAAATTGAGAACTAGATAGGTGACTTGATACTGCAAAATTCAGCCAAATAAGACTATTTTGTTCATCTATTACCACTTTTCATAGCACTTTATATTATGCATTGTCTTATTTGGTTCTCACATTATCTTTGAGGTAAATATTATTTCTAGCTTTTATGTGAGAAGTTGAAGCTTGAATTTATGAAGTTACTGGTTCAAGTTTACTCAGCTAGTGAAGGAACAAGGCCTTGAATTTAAATCTACATCTCTTATATCCATGGCTTCTTCCTCAGTGTCAGATAACAGAGAATAAAAGGTGAATAGAATGGAAGAAAGGAGTTAAATCCAGAACATATCTGCTAAGATGTTGAAAGGGATGGTATTATAGAGAAGGTCAGGCATGAACCTTGACCTTATGTATGTGCTGGGGGAGGCAGGTTGATGGGGGGCAGTGGTTGACAGACAACTGTAATTTACAATAATAGTAGGTCCACTGGAATGGGAAGGGGAGGCAGAGGTAGCTCTTGAATGTGCCCACAACCTCATTCCTTCTGGTGGTAAAAAATTTCAAGGTCAGACTCCTCCACTTATATGCAATCTCTGCAGATTGGAAGATTATTTTTTTTCACCTGAGGGAACACTGAAGGATAGGCATCTTGGTTTCTTTTCAGATATAAATAAGATGACACACACAAATGATAAAACTGACAGTCTTTTATCTAGTGTAAAGATTGCTGCCTATAGTTTGTTAGCTGTAAGTGCTTTCCTTTCCACCAAATTGTTTAGCTGGCAATCTGACTTTAACTTTGGAGTCAGCAAAATATTCCTATGTCTCATTAGTCAGAATGCAACAATATAATAATAGTTACACTGCACTAGGAGAAGGGATAGGCTACCCCACTCCAGTATTCTTGGGCTTCCCTGGTGGCTCAGCTGGTAGAGAATCCTCCTGCAATGCAGGAGACCTGGGTTTGATCCCTGGGTTGGGAAGATCCCCTGGAGAAGGGAAAGGCTACCCACTCCAGTATTCTGGCCTGGAGAATTCCATGGACTGTGTAGTCCGTGGGGTCACAAAGTATCAAACTTAACTGAGCAACTTTGACTCAGTGTTCATAGAGCAGTTACTAGCACTCCAGGAACTATTCTAAGTGCTTTATAAACATTGTATCTTTAGTCTTTACAACAGTCCTAAAGTAGGACTATTTTAACACATTTTACAACTGAGGAAATCTGAAACATAAATAAGTTTAAAACTTATCTGGGGTTACCAAACTATAGGGATAAGATTTGAACTGAGGAGTGATTATGTTTGAGAATCTGTGGGGCCCTTCCCAGTACAAATCTTTTCTGTGGCCTCTATTTCGTGTTTGTAGAAAATAGGCTTCATTTAGCCTCCTTGACCTTCTCTGAGTTCCAAAGGGCAGATTTAAACAGTTGCCAATCAAGGAAGATGATTAGCAAACTCTGGGAGATGGTGAAGGACAGGGAAGCCTGGCATGCTGCAGTCCATGGGGTCTCAAAGTGTCAGACAAGACTGAGCAGCTGAACAACAACAAATCAAGGAAGGGAGGAAATGCAGAAACAAAGGAGGAACCGTCAAGAGATAATGTTGTTGCTGTTGTTCAGTTGCCCGGTCTTGTCTGACTTTGCGACCCATGGACAGCAGCGCTTCCCTTCCGTCACCATCCCCCGGAGCTTGCTCAAACTCGTGTCCATTGACGGCTGAGTACCATCCAACCATCTCGTCCTCTTTCATTCCCTTCTTCTCCTGCCTTCTATCTCCCAGAATCAGGGTCTTTTCTAATGAGTTGGCTTGTCTCATCTTTTCACGTTCTGCCATAAGGTGTCCAAAGTTTTGGAGATTCAGCATTCAATGAATGGAACAATGAATATTCAGGATTTGATTTCCTTTAGGATTGACAGGTTTAATTGCATTGCTGTCCAAGGGATTCTCAAGAACCTTCTCCAACACCACAGGTCAAAAGGATCAATTCTTTGGGGCTCAGCCTTCTTTATGGTCCAATTCTCACATCCGTACATGACAGCTGGAAAAACCATAGCTTTGACTAGACAGACATTTGTCAGCAAAGTAATATCTCTGCTTTTCAATACGCTGTCTAGGTTGGTCATAGCTTTTCTTCCAAGGAGCAAGCATCTTTTAATTTCACGGCTGCAGTCACCATCTGCGGTAATTTTGGAGCCCAAGAAAATAAAGCCTGTCTCTGTTTCCATTGTTTCCCCATCTATTTGCCATGAAGTGATGGGACTGAATGCCATGATCTTAGTTTTTTAAATGTTGAAGTTTTAAGCCAGATTATTTACTCTCTTCTTTCACCTTCATCAAGAAGCTCTTTAGTTCCTCTTCACTTTCTACCATAAGGGTGGTGTCATCTGCATATCTGAAATTATTGATATTTCTCCTGAAAATCTTGATTCCAGCTTGTGCTTCATCCAGCCTGGCATTTTTCATGATGTACTCTGCATATAAGTTAAATAAACAGGGTGACAATACACAGCCTTGACATACTCCTTTCCCAATTTGGAACCAGACTTGTTCCATGTCAGGTTCTAACTGTTGATTCTTGATCAGCATACAGGTTTCTCAGGAGGCATGTAAGGTGATCTGGTTTTCCCATCTCCCTAAGAATTCCCCACAGTTTCTTATGATCCACATAGTCAAAGGTTTTAGTGTAGTCAGTCAAACAGAAGTAGATGTTTTTCTGGAATTCTCTTGCTTTTTCTATGATCCAACGGATGTTGGCAATTTGATCACTGTTTCCTTTGCCTTTTCTAAATCTAGCTTGAGCATTTCGAAGTTCTCAGTTCACACTCTGTTGAAGCCTCTCTTGGAAAATTTTGAGCATTACTCTCCCAGTGTGTGAAATAAGTGCAATTGTGCAGTGGTTTGAACATTCTTTGGCACTACCTCTCTTTGGGATTGGAATAAAAGCAGACCTTTTCCAGTCCTGTGGCCACTTTTGAGTTTTCCAAATTTGCTGGCATATTGAGTGCAGCGTTTTAACAGCATCATCTTTTAGGATTTGAAAAAGCTTAGCTGTAATTCCATCACTTCCACTAGGATTGTTTATAGTGATGCTTCCTAAGGCCCACTTGACTTTGCACTCCAGGATGTCTGGTTCAAGGTGAGGGATCACAGCATCTTGATTATGAGTCATTAAGATCTCCTGTGTATAGTTCTTCTGTGTATTCTTGCCACCTCTTCTTAATATCTTCTGCTTCTGTTAGGTCCATATTGTTTCTGTCCTTTATTGTGCCCGTCTTCGAAATGTTCCCTTGGTATCTCTAATTTTCTTAAAGTGATCTCTAGTCTTTCCCATTCTATTGTTTTCCTCTGTTTCTTTGTAAGAAATAATAGTGCAGTGATAAAGCAGGGAAATACATAACAGTATCTTTGACTCCTTCTGTAGGAACTAAGGCCCCCACCCTGGTAAAGGACAGTAACTGCAGGCTCAACACTGCTGCACTACCTCTCCACCAGCCTCTCAGCAGAAAGTCTGCACACAGCGAAATATAAAGACTCTGACCTCCTCCCCTGCAACTAACTTCCCCTTTCTCCCTTTAAAATTTTTCTTGGTCAAGCAGAATCTTTGGAGTTGGCTCTTGAGTCCTCCTTCTCCCCAGGTTGCCAGCCACCTAAATAAAGTGAACTTTCCTTTCCAAACAACACCTTCCAAGTGGCCAGCAGCTGAACCTGAGTTCTGTAACATACTGTCCACTTACCCTCTCTAATACACAGAGACACACACACTGAATAGTATATTAAAGTGTGTTTACTTATATTATAAATCAGTTTCTCTAATCTCTAAAATTATTTTTATCTTCTTGAGCTCCCAAGAGCTAGTTAGCAGGAGCATAAAAATTCTTAATTTGATTTAGTTTAAAAATGAGTTCAAGGACTTCCTTGGTGGTCCAGCGGTTAAGAATCTGCCTTGCAGTGTGGGGAACACAGGTTCTATCCCTGGTCAGGGAACTAAGATCCCACATGCCTGGGGGCAACTAAGCTACAACTAGAGAAAACCCATATGCCACAATGAAGACCTAGTGTAACCAAAAATAAAATAGTTCAATTGCATATCATTATTAAGTGGGATTTATTTTGGTAATGCAAAGATGGTTTAACATGCAAAAATCAATTAATGTACTATATCACATTAACAGAATGAAGGTGGAAAAATACCACATGATCATCTCAATTGATACAGAAAAAGCATTTAACAAAATTCAACACCCTTCCATGATAAAAACATTCAACAAACTAGGAAGAGAAGGAAATTACCTCAACATAATAAAGGTTACATATGAAAAATCCACAACTTACATCATACTCAAAGATGAAAGCCAAAGCATTTTTTTCTAAGAATAGGAAAAAAAAAAAAAAGGCTGGCTTTTGCCACTTTTATTCAACATAGTACTGGAAGTCCTAGCCAGAGAATTTAGGCAAGAAAAGGAGATAAAAGTCATCCAAATTGAAAAGGCAGTAAAATTGGCTCTGTTCATGGATAACATGTACATAGAAACTCGTAAAAATTTTAACACAAACATACACACACACATATAACCTGTTAAGAGCTAATAAATAAACTCAGCAAAGTTGTAGGATACAAAGTCAACAACACAGTTGCATTAATTTATACTAATAAAGAACACCCCCCTAATTAAGAAGACAATTCTATTTATAATAGCATAAAAAGAATAAAATCCTTAAGAATGAATATAACCATGGAGGTGAGAGTCTTGTGTATTTGTATAGTAAAAACTACAAAACATTGTTGAGAGAAATTAAAGACAGCGATAAACAGAAAGACAACCCAGGGAGTTCCCTGGTGACCTAGTGATTAAGAATCCAACTTGCAATGTGGAGGAGGTGGGTTCTATCCCTGGTCAGGGAACTAAGACCCCACATGCCATGGAGCAACTAAGCCCATGTGCAACTACTGAGCCTATGCAATCCAGAGCCCATGAGTCACAACTGGAGTCTGTGTGCCACATGACACAACGAAGATCCCATGCGTGTCAATCAAGATCTATTGCAGCCAAATTAATTAATTTAAAAAAAAAGAACACAATTCATGGATGGGGAGACAATTGTTTTTTGGCTATAGTGCACAGCTTGCAGGATCTTGCTTCCTGGATCAGAGATCAAACCCAAGCTCTCAGAAGAAGCAGCACATAGTCCTAACCACTGACATGTGTGTTCAGTCGCTAAGTCATGTTTGACTCTTTGCAACCCATGGACCACAGCATGCCAGGCTTCCCTGTCCTTCACTGTCTCCTAGAGTTTGCTCAAATTCATGTTCATTGAGTCATTCATGCTATCTAACCATCTCATCTTCCACTGCCCCTTTCTCCTTTTGCCTTCAGTCTTTCCCAGTATCAGGGTCTTTTCCAATGAGCTGGCTCTTTGCATCAGGTGGCCAAAGTATTGGAGCTTTAGCTTCAGCATCAGTCCTTCCAACGAATATTCAGGGTTGATTTCCTTTAGGATTGACTGATTTTGTCTCCTTATAGTCCAAGGGACTAACCACTGGACCACCAGGGAATTCCCAAGAGAACTTAATATTCCTAAGGTGTCAATATAACTCAAAGCAATCTACAGATTCAATGCAATCTCCAAAAAGAATCTCAAGTGGTGTTTTTTGCAGTAGTAGAAAAATCTATCTAAAATTCATATAGAATCTCAAGGGAATTGTGCTTCCAATACAGAGGGTCTGGTTTCAATCCCTGGTCAGGGAACTAAGATCTCACATGCTGCACAGAGTGGAAAAAAAAAACTCAAAATGCATTGAAGACTTATATGTAATATAATAGTATATTATATTAATAGTATAAAACTCCTAGAAGAAAATACAGGCCAAAAGCTGCACAACATTGAATTTGGCAATGACTTCGTGGATATGACACCCCAGGCACAGGTGACAAAATTAAAAATAGACAAATTGGACTTCATAAAAATTTTTAAATTTTGTACATCAAAAGACAACAGAATGAAAAGGCACTCTATGAGTGGGAGGAAGTATTTATGAATACTGTATTTGATAAGGAATTAATATCTAGATTAGATAAAGAACTCCAACAACTCAACAACAACAAAACAACCTGATTTTAAAATGGACAAAGGACTTGAATAAATACTCCAAAGAAGGTACACAATTGACCAATAAGCACATGAGATCATCTAAGTTGATAGTCATTAAAGAAATCCAAATTAAAACCATAATGACATACTACTTATAATCATGACAGCTATTTAAACCAAGTGAAAAACAGAAAATACTAAGTGTTGGTGAGGATGTGGAGAAATTGGAACCCTTGGGTACTATTAGAGAAATATAGAATGGTGCAGCTGCTGTGAAAAACAGCATGGTGCTTCCTCAAAATACTAAACACAGGCTTACTATATAATTCTGAAATTCTACTTTTAGGTATACCCCCAAAAGAATTGAAAGCAGAGACTAGAACAGATAAGTGTACACTCAGATTCTTGTCAGTATTATTCACACTAGCCAAAAGATGGAAACAACTCAAATGACCATCAACAGATAAATGGATAAGCAAAATGAAGCATATATATATATATATATAATATGGAATAGTATCCAACCTTAAAAAAGAATGAAATTCTGACACATGGTACACAATGGATGAACCTTGAAGACTTTATTCTATGTGAAATAGTTCAGTTCAGTTCAGTAGCTCAGTCGTGTCCGACTCTTTGCGACCCCATGAATCGCAGCACGCCAGGCCTCCCTGTCCATCACCAACTCACGGAGTTTACTCAAACTCATGCCCATCGAGTCGGTGATACCATCCAGCCAACTCATCCTCTGTCATCCCCTTCTCCTCCTGCCCCCAATCCCTCCCCCCATCAGGAAAAGACCCCATCAGGGTCTTTTCCAAAGAGTCAACTCTTCGCATGAGGTGGCCAAAGTACTGGAGTTTCAGCTTCAGCATCTGTCCTTCCAATGAACACCCAGGACTTATCTCCTTCAGGATGGACTGGTTGGATCTCCTTGCAGTCCAAGGGACTCTCAAAAATCTTCTCCAACACCATAGTTCAAAAGCATCAATTCTTCAGCACTCAGCTTTCTTCACAGTCCAACTCTCGCATCCATACATGACCACTGGAAAAACCATAGCCTTGACTAGATGGACCTTTGTTGGCAAAGTAATCTCTCTGCTTTTTAATATGCTATCTAGGTTGGTCATCACTTTCCTTCCAAGGAATAAGCATCTTTTAATTTCATGGCTGCAATCATCATCTACAGTGATTTTGGAGCCCCCCAAAAATAAGGTCTGACACTGTTTCCACTGTCTCTCCATCTATTTCCCACGAGGTGATGGGACCAGATGTCATGATCTTAGTTTTCTGAATGTTGAGCTTTTTTTTTTTTTAAATTTTTTTTTTTTTTTTTTTGAATGTTGAGCTTTAAGCCAACTTTTTCACTCTCCTCTTTCACTTTCATCAGGAGGCTTTTTAGTTCTTCTTCACTTTCTGCCATAATTGTGGTGTCATCTGCATATCTGAGGTTATTGATATTTCTCCCGGCAATCTTGATTCCAGCTTGTGCTTCTTCCAGCCCAGCGTTTCTCATGATGTACTCTGCATATAAGTTAAATAAGCAGAGTGACAATATACAGCCTGACGTACTCCTTTTCCTATTTGGAACCAGTCTGTTGTTCCATGTCCAGTTCTAACTGTTGCTTCCTGACCTGCATACACGTTTCTCAAGAGGCAGGTCAGGTGGTCTGGTATTCCCATCTCTTTCAGAATTTTCCACAGTTTATTGTGAACCACACAACGAAGGCTTTGGCATAGTCAATAAAGCAGAAATAGATGTTTTTCTGGAAATCTCTTGCTTTTTCGATGATCCAGTGGATATTGGCAATTTGATCTCTGGTTCCTCTCCCTTTTCTAAAACCAGCTTGAACATCTGGAAGTTCTCAGTTCATGTATTGCTGAAGCCTGGCTTGGAGAATTTTGAGCATTACTTTACTAGCACGTGAGATTAGTGTTATTGTGTGGTAGTTTGAGCATTCTTTGGGATTGCCTTTCTTAGGGATTGGAGTGAAAACTGACCTTTTCCAGTCCTGTGGCCACTGCTGAGTTTTCCAAATTTTCTGGCATATTGAGTGTAACACTTTAAAAGCATCATCTTTCAGGATTTGAAATAGCTCAATTGGAATTCCATCATCTCCACTAGCTTTGTTCATGGTGATGGTTTCTAAGGCCCACTTGACTTCACATTCCAGGATATCTGGCTCTAGGTGAATGATCACACCATCGTGATTATCTGGGTCGTGAAGATCGTTTTTGTACAGTTCTTCTGTGTATTCTTGCCACCTCTTCTTAATATCTTCTGCTTCTGTTAGGTCCATACCATTTCTGTCCTTTATTGAACCCATCTTTGCCTGAAATGTTCCCTTGATATCTCTAATTTTCTTGAAGAGATCTCTAGTTTTTCCCATTCTGTTGTTTTCCTCTATTTCTTTGCATTGATCACTGAGGAAGGCTTTCTTATCTCTCCTGGCTATTCTTTGGAACTCTGCATTCAAATGAGTATATCTTTCCTTTTCTCCTTTGCTTTTCGCTTCTCTTCTTTTCACAGCTATCTGTAAGGCCTTCTCAGACAGCCATTTTGCCTTTTTGCATTTCTTTTCCATGGGGATGGTCTTGATTCTTGTCTCCTGTACAATGTCAGGAACCTCTGTCCATAGTTCATAAGGCTCTCTGTCTATCAGATCTAGTCCCTTAAATCTATTTCTCACTTCCACTGTATAGTCATAAAGGATTTGATTTAAGTCATACCTGAATGGTCTAGTGGTTGTCTCCACTTTCTTCAATTTAAGTCTGAATTTGGCAATAAGGAGTTCATGATCTGAGCCACAGTCAGCTCCAGGTCTTGTTTTTGCTGACTGTATAGAGCTTCTCCATCTTTGGCTGCAAAGAATATAATCAATCTGATTTCGGTGTTGACCATCTGGTGATGCCCATGTGTAGAGTCTTCTCTTGTGTTGTTGGAAGAGGGTGTTTGCTATGACCAGTGCATTTTCTTGGCAAAATACTATTAGCCTTTGCCCTGCTTCATTCCATACTCCAAGGCCAAATTTGCCTGTTACTCCAGGTGTTTCTTTTTTTTATTTTTTATTATTATTATTATTTTTTTTCCAGTTGGTTTTGTCATACATTGATATGAATCAGCCATGGATTTACATGTATTCCCAATCCCGATCCCCCCTCCCACCTCCCTCTCCACCCGATTCCTCTGGGTCTTCCCAGTGCACCAGGCCGGAGCACTTGTCTCGTGCATCCCACACTCCAGGTGTTTCTTGACTTCCTCCTTTTTCATTCCAGTCCCCTATAATGAAAAGGACATCTTTTTTGGGTGTTAGTTCTAGAAGGTCTTGTAGGTCTTCATAGAACTACTCAACTTCAGCTTCTTGAGCTTTACTGGTTGGGGCATAGGCTTGGATTACCGTGATATTGAATGGTTTGCCTTGGAAACAAAGAGAGATCATTCTGTTGTTTTTGAGATTGCATCCAAGTACTGAATTTCAGACTCTTTTGTTGACCGTGATGGCTACTCCATTTCTTCTAAGGGATTCCTGCCCACAGTAGTAGATATAATGGTCATATGAGTTAAATTCACCCATTCCAGTCCATTTTAGTTCGCTGATTCCTGGAATGTCAACATTCACTCTTGCCATCTCCTGTTTGACCACTTCCAATTTGCCTTGATTCATGGACCTAACATTCCAGGTTCCTATGCAATATTTCTCTTTATAGCATTGGACTTTGCTTCTGTCACCAGTCACATCCACAACTGGGTATTGTTTTTGCTTTGGCTCCATCCCTTCATTTTTTGTTTTTGCTTTGGCTCCATCCCTTCATTCTTTCTGGAGTTATTTCTCCACTGATCTCCAGTAGCATATTGGGCACCTACCGACCTGGGGAGTTCCTCTTTCAGTATCCTATCATTTTGCCTTCTCATACTGTTCATGGGGTTCTCAAGGCAAGAATACTGAAGTGGTTTGCCACTCCCTTCTCCAGTGGACCACATTCTCTCAGACCTCTCCACCATGACCCAACTGTCTTGGGTGTCCCCACACGGCATGGCTTAGTTTCACTGAGTTAGACATGACTGTGGTCCTGTGATCAGTTTGGCTAGTTTTCTGTGATTATGGTTTTAGTGTGTCTGCCCTCTGATGCCCTCTCACAACACTTACCATCTTACTTGGGTTTCTCTTACCTTGGACATGGGGTATCTCTTCACGGCTGCTCCAGCAAAGCGCAGCCGCTGCTCCTTACCTTGGACGGGGGGTATCTTCTCACAGCCAGACACAAAAGTACAAATATTGTATGATTCCTGGGCTTCCCAGGGGGCACTAGTGATAAAGAACCTGCCTGCCAATGCAGGAGATGTAAGGTTTGATCCCTGGGTTTGGAAGATCCCCTGGAGGATAGCACAGCAATCCACTCCAGTATTCTTGCCTGGAGAATCCTATAGACAGAGGAGCCTGGTGAGCTACAGTCTATAGGATCACAGAGTTGGACACGACTTAAGTGACTTAGCAGGTAGAATAGTCAAAAACAATAGAAACAGAAAGTAGAATAATGGTTGCCAGAGGTTGGGAGGGTAGGGTGGGTGAGGAGTTATTTAATAGATGCAGAGTTTGAGCCTGGGAGGGTGAATTTCTGGAGATGGGCTATGGTAATGGCTGTAAAACAATGTGAATATACTTAATACCACTGAACTGAGCACATAAAAATTATTGTGGTAAGTTTTATGTGTATTTTTCCACAATAAAAAAATAAAACCAAAAAATTAGTTCAAGTCACTCATTTGAAAGGGTTTCTAAATTTAATTTAGTCTTTCTAAATGTACCCCCTCTCCTCTTTTTTCCCTCCAAGATGGTATCCAGGGGCATAGTTGGAAGGGTCTGGCCCATATGATCTTGTGACATTGGTGAGTAAAAGACCCTACACCTAAGTTGGTCCATGCATGTGCACAGTTGGCCATCGATTCAGATGCAGTTGGTTCATTCCTGACCTTTGGCATGAAATTATAGTCTATTTCTTGCTCACTTAGTTTCCAGTGGCCTTTCCTTGCTGATTTAATTTTTCTTGTCTCTAGGTATTACAGTTTCCACTCCCAGACTCTGCATTCTCCAACCAGGCCTTGGCCTGGGCTGCCCCCTGATAATGCCTTTGCTGCTACATCATCTTACTTGGGCTTCCCTGGTGGCTCCGCAATAAAGAATCTGCCTGCCAATGCAGGAGACCTGGGTTTGATCCCTGGGTTGGGAAGATTCCCTGGAGAAGGAAATGGCAACCCACTCCAGTTTTCTTGTCTGGTAAATCCCATGGACAGAGGAGCCTCCTGGGCTACTGTCCACAGGGTCACAAAAGATACAGACATGACTTAGCAACTAAACAATAAGAACAACATCTTACTTGGGAGCTGTGAGACAGTGCCAGAACCACTGGCCCTTAACTCAGAGTACCTACCACAAGGGAACCAAGGGAACATGAGTGAGCAAGTTGAAAGCTCTCTCTACCTGACAAGGCCACTCAACTCATTTAGCTATGCTGCACCTTCCCTTCTTTTATGGAACCATGCAGGATAGTGATCTCCTTCCGAAGTCTCAAATGGGGATCAGTGCAAGAACTCTTCTGTTCTTGGAGCGTGGGTGTGTACTAAGTCGCTTCAGTTGTGTTCAACTCTTCACCACCCCTGTGGAATATAGCCCACCAGGCTCCTCTGTCCATGGGATCTCCAGGCAAGAATACTGGAGTGGGTTGCCGTGCCCTCCCCCAGGATATCTTCCCGACCCAGGGATCAAACCTGCATCTCGTACGTCTCCTGTGTTGGCAGGTGGGTTCTTTACCACTGGCACCACCTGGGAAGCTGTTCTTGGAGTTTATTTTAAACTATCCAGGGCCTCTCCATCTTAGAGTAAATCCTGAAGCGGTGAAGAGAATCCATGAGTTCGTGAGTGTAACGTCTTACCCCTCCTCTCCTCTTCTTAGTCTTCCTTTCTCTTCCAACCAGTCTCCCTTTCACCCCTTTTGACAAGTGCTGGGCTTTTATTTTAATTTCCCTGTGTCATACCCTTCTGCTACCAGGCAGCATGTCTCCTGTGTTAGTCATAGTAAATGGAGGGATTCTCTTAACTACTTTATGGAAGGAACATTGTGCTCTGATTCATATCTAGCTTCTGATACTTCAAATACAAGCTAAAAGAATTTAGAAAATTCCTTCATAAAGCCCATTTTCTTGCTGTAATATCCTATTTTAAACATTAACATTTCTGGGTGTTACTTATTGTTTTTACCTTTGTAGTCCTTCTGCAACAAATTCCAACCTCTCTCAAGGAGATGATGCTTATGTTCTACTAAACAAAGCATCATAATTTCAAAAATACCAAAAAAAAGAGATATATAAATATGTTTTCAAAAAATATTATCTCTCTTACATTTGTGTCATTGCTTCTAAGTGTCTCTATGGCAACTCTACCGCTCAGCTCATTGTAAACACCCTGCATCTGGATCACAGCACTAATGTCCAGAAAATCCATTCTCCATACAGTTGCAAGAATTGTCACTTCAAAACAGAAACAGATCACATCATACACTCACCTACAAACTTTCAATGTTTTCCTATTTTAGAATAAAATCCAAACTCATAACCATGGTCAGAGAGGCTTGACATGAAGTGACCTCTCTCTACCTCACCTCTTTTCACTCTCCCCATGTCCTTTTCTACTAAAAAAAAAAAAAAAAAAAAAAAATGCCTACAGCAGAATATCCTCAGAATCCCTCTACTCAACAGACAATGTGAACAATTCCAAATCACCTATTCAAAGTCTGCTTCTACCCTTCTGCAATTTCACATGAACTAAATCTGTGTTCTGAGGCTCTGGTTTTTCCCTTGGCCACTTGACAAATACCTGCCCATCCCTAAGATCCAGACCAGTTATAACCTCATCTGTGATGCTTACGTGAACACTGACCACCGAGGTAATGCCGAGGCACTTTGTACTCATCTCCATCAAAACACTGAAAATGGCAACCAAGGCTGGAACCCAAGTCTAGCCATTTCTAATACCCTCACCACCTCTAACATTAACTTCTAAGCTGTGACACTTGCAGACTGACCAATGAATCTCAAAACAGAGGCTAGTAAAAATTCGGAGATTGTCTTTTCAAGAAAACAACAGTTGTGTGACAGTGATTTGAGTACTGTGGTCATTTCATTTCATAATTGAAACTTTTTTTTTTTTTTTGGCCACAAACCCCCCTCAATCAGTTTTTAAATTATCTGAAATTAAAGAGAGATCAAGTGTACATGTTAGTTTAATAGCTACGGAGCATAACAACAGTAAGCAATTTTATGTGTCTCTGAGTCAGATATCTATGCAGATTTCTCTTGGCCCCTCCATGGCAAATTCCATTCATCTTCCAGTTGCCCTTGGTTCTCATTAATCTCCAAACCATTAATTTCTAGGACCAATGGAAAGCTTTCTACGTCTCTTCCACTTTAACCTCCTGTTTTACACATACATATACAGTCCATCTTGCACTGTTAACAGTTACTGTTGTTCTGTCACAAAGTTATGTCCAACTCTTTGCAACACCATGGACTGCAGCATGCTAGGCTTCCCTGTCCTTCACTGTCACCCAGAGTTTGCTCAAATTCATGTCCATTGAGTCAGTGATGCCATCCAACCATCACATTCTCTGTCGCCCCCTTCTTTTCCTGCCCTCAATCTTTCCCAGCATCAGGGTCTTTTCCAATAAGTTGGCTCTTCAC
This sequence comes from Dama dama, assembly GCF_033118175.1. NCBI lineage: Eukaryota > Metazoa > Chordata > Mammalia > Artiodactyla > Cervidae > Dama > Dama dama. Next base: position 39,536,146 of record NC_083681.1, on the reverse strand, counting down.
ATCATTTTCCAGTGAGTAGCTAAAGTACTGGAGCTTCAGCTTCAGCATGAGTCCTTCCAATGAATATTCAGGGTTGACTTTTTTAGGATTGACTTGTTTGATCACCTTGCTGTTACCTATGGAACTCACATATTACACAGCAGTGCAGAAGCCTCCCTTACTATATTTTAAGGTAAAGCTACAATTTATTCAAAGTGTCTTTTCCACAAAATCACTTCTATACATCTTCATAGTCTAAAAGTGTGTCAGAAAGTTTGAGAGTCATGGAATGAGCTTTCTTTATTTCCTTTGTAAATTCTGTTTATGGAGGTCTGTTTCGTACACACGTTGATGTCTGATACCTCTGTACTTAGCACCATTGTGCAAACTGAGGCCAAGGGAGTCATTTCTAATACCATGTTATATTACTATATGTATTAGGAATCCAATGTGAAAGTCACTCAGTCGTGTCTGACTCTTTGTGACCCCATGGACTATACAGTCCATGGAACTCTCCAGGCCAGAATACTGGAGTGGGTAGCTGTTCCCTTCTCCAGGGGATCTTCCCAACCTGGGGATCAAACCCAGGTCTCCTGCATTGCAGGCGGATTCTTGACCAGCTGAACCGCAAGGGAAACCACAAGGGAATCCAATACTGCATTACAAATTACCCCCAAACTTGGTGGCCTAAAGCAATAATAATTATTTGTGATTTCTACTGTTTCTGTAGTCAGGAATTCAACAGTGGTTTGGATGGTCAGTTTTGTGACAGGTCTTTCCTGAGGTTGTAGACAAGATATTGGTTGGGGCTACAGTCATCTCTCTAAATTTGAAATACTGATTTTTTTAAAATTTAAATTCTAACTTTCCAGTGACTCTAACATGTTTTTATCAGTCCTAAGTGTTCATCCAAATTCTGATTGTATATCTCCACTTGTTAACTGGATCCGATGACTTATACTAACCTCCAGCTCGATGTCTTCAATCTGAAAGTATCACTGTTGTGCTTTAACTGGCTTCTTGAAAAAGCTATCAACAAATATTTATTGGGGGCCTACACTGTGTCAGCTTTGGATTAGGTGCTAGCATAAAACAAAATAAGAATAAACAGCAACTGACCTTGAGGAACTCATAATTTAGGTAAGAGAACCAGAAGCCAATAAAAGATCAAATATGCAAATAAACAATGGCCAGACCATAGATAAAAGTAGGACTGTGGCCCACAACCTGCAGCAACACACTCAGGAAACCAGTCCCTCATCAAAATAAACAACACAGGAAGCCAGTCTTCTGTAAATCAGACTTGCAGAGAGCCAGGCTGCTACCTCTGGTAACAGCCCAGGAAGCTAAACAATAATTTCTGTAACAATTGGCTTCAAATGGCAAGGACTTGATTGATAACAGTTTCTCTAATTTTGTCCCTGCTTCCAACTTAGGACCAACCAGAGAAAGCCAAATATGTATCCCTAACCAACCACATAGGATGCTCTATTTCTGTTACTGAGTCCAAGCTCATTCTGCTTGCTGCACAATAGGCCAATGAATCCAAGAGATGAGGCGTAGAGGCAAGGAAGAGACTTTAATCGGGGAGCTGGCAGACCGAGAAGATGGCAGACTTGCGCCTCAAAATAACCATTTGTTGGTGTCTGGACGCCAGGTTCTTTTATAGATCAAAGAGAAAGAAGCAGTGAGGAACTAAAGTCAAAAGGCAGAATAGAGAGGGAGATGCGGTGGGGAAGTAAACTGAAAGGGTCTTCAGTCTTGTAAAACATCTACAAGGGCATGTCTAACCTTCAGAAGGGGTGTGTTAATCTTCACAGGTGGGCAGGGACAAACTATCTCTTCAAGAGCTGAACAAAGACACTTTAGTTTACAGTCAGGCAGAGGGGCAGGGTCCTCCAGGCAAACCATTGAGTATGATTATAATAATAAAAGCAAGTCAAAGAAAGTTTCTAAGATGGAATCAGAATTGGCTTCCTCCCTGCAGCACTCCCATCTCAGCTGCACCTTGCCAACGGCCTCTAATCGTGGCATATTGAAACCTCCACTTTTCCCCACAAACTTCATCCTTCCTCTGCCTGCCTTTGAGTCTATGACAAAATGCAAATAACAGTGTCTGGCTCCCTTGCTGCAGCATGTTTAGAATAAATAGACTGTTTATTTCATTTGGTTGGTCTTTGTTTTTTTCCACACCAACATACACATGACTGTGTGGGATAAATGCCTTAATGGCAGCTATGGAAACAAAGTGCTGTCGGATCCCAAGGTAGGTGGAGAAGTTGTAAAGAAAATTTTCTCAGAAGAGGTAGCCTTCAAGCTGGGTTTTAAAATTAGGAATTATGTTATTACTTAAAAATTTTGCATGTATATCTTGTCTCTACAATTAGATCAAGAGCAATTCATGGAAGGGAAGCTGAAAGGAACAAAGTTTCAGATTCCAAAGGGCCATTAGAGATGATTTAAGGCCTCCCTGGTGACTCAGATGGGAAAGAATCTGCCTGCAATGCAGGAAGACCTGGGTTCAATCCCTGGGTGGGGAAGATCTCCTGGAGAAGGAAATGGCTACCCACTCTAGCATTCTTGCCTGGAAAATTCCATGGACAGAGAAGTCTGGCAGGCTACAGTCCATGGGGTTGCAAAGAGCTGGGCACAACTAGGCAACTGATACCCACTCAGAGATGATTTAAACCAACACCTTCATGGTTTCTAACTACTGTAGACTGAAGGCTTGTGTCCTCAGAAGATTCATATGTTGACACCTAATTCTCAGTGTGGTGGTATTTGGAGGTGGGGTCTTTGGTAGGTAATTAGGTCATGAGGATGGAGTCCTCATGAGTGGGATTATTCCCCTCATAAGAGACCCCAGAGAGCTCCCTCACCCTTTTTCTACCAGTTAGGAGGCAGAGAGAAGACAGCAGTCTGTGAGTCCAGAAGGCTGGTTCACTGGGCACTCAGTCTGCGAGCACCTTGATCTTGGGCTTCCCAGCTTCTGAAACATAAATAACTTTTTGTTATAAAGCCATCTAGTCTACAGCTGTTTGTTATAGCAACCTGAACAGACTGAGATGCTAACGAAGAGTCTGCGGCTCCTAGATGGGAAATAACTTGCTGCAAATTTACAGGCTTAATGGTTCTAAACCTCCCCAAACTAAGACTGTGAAATGATTTCTTTAATATTCAAATTATGAGGGCTTTGTGCCCCCATCCCTTTTGACTGAAGAAAGTTTAGTCATTCCCTGGGCTTTCTTCCCCAAGTGTTTTTAACCTCAGAGAAGCTTACATGTTCTACAAATCCAACCTAGTAGGGTATGCCACCTAATTAAGCTGCTGGCCTCAGAATATTGGTTTTCTATCCATAAGCATAGCCACTCATTTCCTGCAAATCACATGCTGCTATTTGGGGATTATCATCCATCATCAAACATATGCTACCTCTGCCCTGCTGGCATGGGCAGTGAGAGAAGGATGTAGACCCTTCCTTTAGTTGATAATGGACAGAAAGTAGAACAGAGAAAATAGTGTACACCTGTGGCTGAATGTGGTTGCTCTGAGTCTTCAGACCCGCCCTGTTAGCACGATGGAAGGATGTCTGGCTACTGGTCCACCACCTTCTGGTTGGTGCCATCGTCTTTCTCAAAAACGACAATCCCTTGAACATTTTGCCCAACACGCTGAAGTTCCATGTATGATGTGGAATTATCACAGATATTAGATCTATCACTCTAGTCCTCCTTTTCTGTTCCAGAATCAATGTCTTTCTAAGTTGACAGAATGAGTGGGAGTGGAAATATCAACTTCATCCATGAGAACCTCCTTCTACTATCCATAAGAGGGTTGCAGTGTAGAATGGCTCACAAAAATGCAATCTCAGATAAAAATATTTCAACATCAGCACCATTGGGTTATTCCTTCAAATGATCTCTAGATAATAATCAATAGTGCTTTCTAGCTCAGTCTAAATCCTTTCATCCTATTCTTTTCTCCAGCTCCAGATAAAGTTTGCAATCTCATATTTTGCCACATTTTTCAGATTTCCAGATCTCTTGGAGTAGAAATACACTCTCATATTTTCATAGAATAAACCATAAAGCTGTTTAAATTCATTCAAAGAAAAGAATAATTTTTCCTAGATAAGCACAAATTCTAAAGAGTAGTACTGCTAAAACACATCAAATTTATGTAATCAAATAGAAAACTGAGCTGCTTCATCCAAGACATCTGGTTTTGTGTTGTTTTCATTTTCCTGAAAACCAATGGATGGGTATTTGGGACATATATATATATGTATGTGTATATGGGCTTCCCTGATAACTCAGTTGGTAAAGAATCCACCTGCAATGCAGGAGACCCCAGTTCAATTCCTGGGTCAGGAAGATCCACTGGAGAAGGGATAGACTACCCACTCCAGTATTCTTGGGCTTCCCTTGTGACTCAGCTGGTAATGAATCCACCTGCAATGTGGGAGACCTGGGTTCAATCCCTGGGTTGGGAAGATGCCCTGGAGAAGGGAAAGGTTACCCACTCCAATCTTCTGGCCTGGAGAATTCTATGGACTGTATAGTCTATGGGGTTGCAAAGAGTCAGACATGACTGAGCGACTTTCAGTTTCCCATATGCATATATATGTTCTGTTTCATATAAAACACAAATTTTCAGGTGGTTTCCCCCAAATCAAGTAAGGTCCTTCTTAAAGACAAACAAGGTAAAATATGCCTTCACCTTTTACTGAAAGAAAAAAAAAACCAAAGTTTAAAGTTTGAAAATTATACATATCTGATGTCCATCCATCAAGTTTTTTTTTTTTGCGGGGGGGGGGGGGGGGGTCACACTTGCTGCATGTGGAACTTCCTGGGGTCAAACCTGTGCCCCCTGTAGTGAAAATGCAGAGTCTTAACCACTGGACCACCAGAAAAGTTAATTTCAAAGCTTTTTAAAAATCTTAAGGCTTGAAATATTTTTTAATGAATGAATGAGTGGATGAATTGAATGAACTTAAATGTTTACTGAGCACCTATTATATGAAAGCATTGAGCCATGTAATGAGTACACTGCTAGAAAATAAAACAATGACCCTTGCCCTTCTGCAATTTCAGACTAATGGAAAACATAGGCAATAAAATGAATACTGAACTGCAAATTGTGATAAGCACCATGAATGAAAAAGACTGGGTTTTATGATAGACAATAAAGACCATTATGGGGAGGGGATATCCTCTTCTTAAAATTTTTATTTATTTTAAAAAATATATATTTATTTTACTGTACTGGATCTTAGTTATAGCATGTGGCATCTTTGATCTTTGTTAAAGTATATGCCATCTGATTCCCTGACCAGGGATTCAACCTGGGCCCCCTGCATTGGGTGGGCAGGATCTTAGCCACTGGACCACCAGAGAAGTCCTGGGATATTCTCTTTGTGAGGCTGCCAGGGCTAACACCATGACAGGCGGCCCAGACCTAAGTTTAGATTTCCCCCGAAATGGTAAGATTCCCTACCCCCATCAGGCCACCTCGAGCCAGCCAATCAATATGTGCCCAGTAAGAAAAAGGGAACCTATCAGGGGAAAGCTGAAAAGCCCGTGAACACCCAAGTTTGAAAAAAGCCTGTGAAGGTTTGAGCCAATAAGATTACTTTGCAAACATGTAACCAATTTGCTTAAGCCAGCTACCAACTGCTTATGCCCACCCTATAAATTTGTGTAACAGCTTGGGCTCAGTGCTTTCTGACCCTGCACCACTGCGTTGGTTGTGGCAGTGAGCCCTGACTCGAGTCAGCAATAAAGTTCCCTTTTTTGCGAGTTGCATTGTCTTGGAAGCCTTCTCTCTTCCCGCTCGGGGATTTGGACATCGGGCATAACACTCTTTAAATAAGATGTGAAGGAGGGCCTCTTTAAAGCCAATCCATTTAAGCCAAGATTGAAAACTGAGTTGGAGTCAGATCGGGGACCATGTGCCTAAAGGCTCTCCCCTTGTACAGTCTGCATAACTGAGGACAGGCCAGTGATGGTGGAGTTTAGTCATAGGGAGGAGAGAGAGGTAGCTGTGTTAGTTCATGTAGGGCCTGAAAGGATGCTGTTTAAACGGTCTGGATTTCATACTGAGTGCAATGGGAAAGCCAAACAGGAATTTAAATAGGGCTGATATGAGGATTAAGCAGAAGATATAAATAAATTTATAATTTCAAAAGATTACTTTGCTAATTGTGTTGGTAAATGCATGTGAAGGATGCAATGGATAGGATCTGAGAGACTAGTTAGGAAGCTCTTGCAGGAGAGAGATGAAAGCAAGTCCAGGTGACAGATGAGAGCAACCTGGACTAAGATGGTGGATTGGAGATTTGATCTGTAGGTGTGACTGGAGGTGGAGGGTAAAAAAGAGATAAAAGTCAAGGATGACCGACTATTTGCTGCTTCTATCTTTTTTCTTTTAAATTATGAAAGTATGATAACACATTTACAGGAGACTTGGAAAATACAGAACAAGGTTACATATAGTTACACTATATTACGATTATTTTTTAAGTAGATAAATTAAGATTTTTAGTTGGAGTTTCAATGAATATACAGAGAAGTAGAAGGATATAGTAGACCTGAAAAGCACTGTGAACCAATTCAACATAATTAAGGTTTATACGACTTTCACTCAACAATAGGACACAAATTCTATTCAAGTTTCCATAGACTGTAAACTAGGGGACACTGGAACATATCCAGGGACATAAAGCAAGGTGCAAAAACTTCATGGCCTAGAGATATTGAAATCATACAGACTGTTCCCCTATTACTGTGGAATTATGTTAGAAATCAGTATCAAAAGATGTTTGAAAATAACCCAGATGTTTTCAAGTGCAATGTGACATTTACCAAGAGAGATCTTCGACTTAGCCACTGAAAGCCTCAGTAAAGTGAGGCTGGAAAAAACAGAGGGTGATTGCAGAGAAGAAAGCATTTAAATGAGGAATTAGTATCAAAATGGCTGCTCTTGTCTTGAGGGCACTTATGTAAGAGTTTCACTTTCTGAGTTTATGTCCTTTTGGCCTTAGATTCAATGACACCGCACATGATGAAGAGCAAATTTTAAAAACTGCAATCCCCCTAGCAGCTACCCAGAGAATGCACAAAGTGAAATTTACATTCCTTGTCATTACAAATCATTATATTGATCCTGCTAGGCAGCTGTCCTAAATTATTAGTTTGTTGGGACTATGGTTTATTCATCTCTTTATTTTTTGCAACACTTAACACTCTATTAACACAAAGTTCATGGTCAATGAGTTATGTGTTGAACTAACCTGAGAGAAATTAAATATCCTCAAAGGTGGGAGATCTACCATTTGAAAACAGTTTCAGAATTTGGGAATAGGCAAAAGTCATCAGGAATCAGATGTAAGAATCATTCCACTTAAAGGCACTATGTGGCCATTAAGTAGTGAGTGACTGTCTTGCGTGGCCCGTAAACTAATTAAAAGGACAACTCCCAGAGAGGATCTACTTCCTTCCTGCAAAACTCTGAGTTCACACAACTAGCTGCATATGCTCGTTCACTGACCACTTACAATACTTAGGGTACTATCTGGGCACTGGATATATAAAGTTGGAAAAACTAACATAATGCATTCATAGCCATCAATCCTTCCCATACCACAGTGTATATTTTACATTATTGCAGCTTCTTTTTTGTCTATCTGCACTAAACAAAGCTGATACACTCTGTGACAACAGAGATGTGTGTATTTTTTGCTGACCATTGTATTCTTTACCCCTACCAGTGCCTGGAACCTGGTAGAATGAATTCTTGACATTGCCGACCAGCCTTCTTCCTTCTTTAATTAAAAACCCCCCTTTCCTGAGAAGCATCTACAGCTTGTGGTTTACTTGGTTCTGATTCCACCTCTATTGCAAAAGAATTGCACACATCAGAGTTCACACTGAACTTTTCAGAGATTTAAGGAGAAGATCTTTCCTCTGAGATTGACCAAGCTGCGGATCAATCTTGGCAGTCATCATGCCTGCCGCATGGTTGCTGTTGCTACTTCACCCATGTCCCTTTCACAAGGAAGATTAACACAGACCTTCCCATCTAACAGCTCTTGACTCATCGTCAAGGGAATACAAAAGGCAAACCACCCTCAAGATTTCCCTGGCGGTACAGTGTTTAAGATTCTGTGCTTCCAATACAGGAGGCGTGAGTTTGATCCCTGGTCAGGGAGCTAAGATCACACAAGTGGCATGTTGCGGCCAAAAAAAATAAGAAATTTTTTTTTTTTTTTTTAAAGCAAAACACTCTTGACTCCAGGTAGGATAAACTCTGTGGTGTGATTTATGCTTTAAATCTCCCCATGTGGAAAAGCTGAAACTAGTTTCCAATGGAGGCTGCGTTCTTACTTGACTTTCTTCCCCTGTTTCCCTTCCACATCTTTTCCTAAAGGCATCCCCACAATAAATCACTTTCATAAGAATCCTATCTCAGACTCTATTTCTAGGGGACCCAACCTAATCAACTTGTACAAAAAAAGATGAATACAAATCACATCATTTGAATGCCTGGATCACACCATGTTTTTCATTGTACTTTCCCATTAGGTGAGCTGCCTTGTTTAAGCTATTTAGATTTGAGTTTGTATCATTTGCATCTAAAAGAGTCCTGACCTTTAGCAGCATTCTGTAAATGTTTGTTGACTAAGTATATTGAATTATAAATGGAGTAAAATGGAAATATAGGTGAGGATGGAAATGTGGTGAGCTAGCTTGTTTAAGCTACTTGGAGTAGCTTTCTGTCATTTGCATATTAAAAGGTCCTGATATTCAGCAGACATTCTGTAAATGTTTGCTGAATAAGTATATTGAACTATAAATAGCATAAAATGGAAATATAGATGAGGATGCAATGAATTCCATTGAGTATTTTGAGGAGAGATGGCTATTTACATTTATCTGACCCTGAAAGCATAAATAGTTAATCAGTAGGAAGGTGAGGGGTGAGGACTTTCTAGGCCTAAGGAACCTTTATAAGGACAAAAGTTTGGAAATGTGAAAGTACATGGTATCTGAGGAAAATGAGTTGTTCTGCAAGGGTAGAGCAAAAGAGTGAAAAAATGCTTATTATGTTGAAACAGCAAGTCTAGAGATTGTATGGGAAGAAAAGCAGACAATCACTGGCATGTTTGCCAAGACTGTGGGCTAATGTTGACAGGTAGGCTCTAAAAGATGGTACAAGATATACAGACAACACCCTGATATGTTTGGAATGCAATGGTAAAGAGATTGCAGCCAGTGTAACCAAGCTGTTGCTATTAGTCATGGTCACATTGCAATCAAGGTCAAGATCTGCTGAGACTCACTGATTCTGAGATGAGTTCTTTACCCACATGGGGACTCAGCATACACATCAGTCTCCTTGGTGTCATTTTGTCCCGATCTGTTTCACTTGGGTGATGCTAGAGCTGGCCTGTACAGGGTAAACGCATTTATTTTGATCCTGTTAAATCATCATTAAAGTTATTGGGTTTTTTTCAGAAAGCAATGTTATAGGTACTGAGCTCATATTGATTGCTCATAATAATACCTGCTCTCACAATGTACGTTATAAACCTCCATTTATACAGCCAGATTCTTTCACATGAATTTTTCCTCTTCATTTTCACAATCATCCAACAAGGATCAAAGAAGTTTGAACTTTGCCAGTCACCAGACCTTAAATTATGTCTTCTCTTTTGAAGTTTATGTCTCTTTCTATTACCTGAGACAGGTAAGGTATTCAGGTACTCCCATCTCTTAAAGAGAGTACCAGACCACCTTATCTGTCCCCTGAGAAACCTATATGTGAGTAAGGAAGCAACAATTAAAATCAGACATGGAACAACTGACTGGTTCAAAATTGGGAAAGCAGTATGACAGAGGCTGTATATTGTCACCCCACTTATTTAACTTATATGCAGAGAACGTCATGTGACGTGCTGGGCTGGATGTATCACAAGCTGGAATCAAGGTCACCAGGAAAAATATCAACAGCCTCAGATATGCAGATCATACCACTCTAGTGGCAAAAAGTGAAGAGGAACTAAACAGCCTCTTGATGAACGTGAAAAAGGAGAATGAAAAAGCTGGCTTAAAACTCAACAGTCAAAAAACTAAGGTCATGGCATCTGGTCCCATCACTTTATAGCAAATAGAAGGGAGAAAAGTGAAAGCAGTGGCAGGTTTTATTTTGGGGGGCTCCAAACACACTGCAGACAGTGACTGCAGTCATGAAGTTAAAAGACACTTGCTCCTTGGAAAGAAAGCTATGCCCAACCGAGCCAGCATATTAAAAAAGCAGAGACATCACTTTGCCAACAAAGGTCTCTATAGTCAAAGCAATGGTTTTTCCAGTAGTCATGTATGGATGTGAGTAGGACCATAAAAAAGGCTGAACACCAAAAAACTGATGCTCTTGAATTGTGGCTCTGAGGAAAACTCTTGAGAGTCCCTCGGATTGCAAAGAGATCAAATCAATCAATCCCAAAGGAAATCAACCCTGAATATTCACTGCCAGGGCTGAAGCTGAAGCTCCTAAACTTTGTCCATATAATGTGAAGAGCCAACTCATTGGAAAAGACTCTGGTGCTGGGAAAGACTGAAGGCAAAAGGAGAAAGGGGCAGCGGAGGATGAGATGGTTGGATAGCATCACTGACTCAGTGAGCATAAATCCAAGCAAACTTTGGGAGATATTGGAGGACAGAGAAGCCTGGTGTGCTGCAGTCCCTGGGATCGCAAAGAATCAGACATGATTTAGCAACAACAACAAGCCTCATGGTGATTCCTATGGACTTTCAATGAGTATTTCCTAAGATGAGCTGCAATAGCACTGTTAGTTCTTGGTTCTTATCTCTTTGGTCTCAGGATAATGAGAGACACCTGCTCATCTGACACCTGCTCCAGGACCCCGGAAATCAGACTTCCTTTGACAGTAAGTTTTCTTCCTCAGCTGCTTTCCTTGCAGGAAGGGCCTGATCCTTATCCGACAAGCTTTTTGAATGTCTCATAAGTGTTTCAAACTCAACATGTCTAAGATGCAATTACAGATGATTTTTTAAAACCTATATATTCTCTACTTGTAGTCTTCCCCATTTCGGCATATGATGTCACCATACAGTTATTAAAGCCAAAAACTTGAGTGTCAACCTGTTATTTTCATTTCCAAAATACATCTAGAATATTTTCACTTCTCTCCATGTATCTCCACCAGTACCATCCTAGTCTAAGAAAGCTTTCTTTCATTTTGACAGCTGCTATAGCCTTCTAGCTGAACTTCATGAACTTCAGGATTTTAACCTTGTTTACTTATATACCCAACCCATTCTATACACATGGTAGGAGTAAGCTTTTAAAAATATAAATCAGATCACAACATCGTTTGGTTTAAAATCCTTCAATGGCTTCTAATTGTACTTTGGCTAACAGTTTTTGTTTGTTTGTTTTTTAAGAAAGCACTTGTTAACATTTAATGAATTTTCCAGCATGTGGCTTCAAGCCACCAGGCCATAAGCCCCACCTACACCCTCAGTCTTCTCCTCAGCTCTTCTGCTGAAGAATTTGGCCTTCACGATGACAGGCTGCTTTGGGAGCTTTCCCTTCCCCAAAACTTCGTAGTAACCCTAGAAGAACAGAGAAAAGGGTTTATAACACACCATGGCCAAGAGTGTGAAGAAAGATGCCGACCAACCCACTCCATCTTGGAGCCAGTGAGGGCATGTGTCTGATCTGGGCACTGCTGGGGGCAGTGATTGTGAATCAAGAGCAGCAGATTTTCTCCAAGGACTCTAGCACACCAGGACCAAGAGCTGCCAGGATGTGACTGTAGTCTCGAGCTGGATAACTCGGTTCTTGGGTCCTCTCCAATGCCCTGTGAGCACCACCTGCTTACCTCTCCAGGATCACCGTGCTCTTGGCTTAGTATACTTAATCTCATTGGCTTTCTGTCAGTCCCCAGGCTACACCCAGCTTTTTTCCTGCCTCAGGGACTCTGCTGTTGTACTTTCTTTGCTCGAAATGCTTTTGATGGGGCCAGTTCTCTCTTATTCTTTGTCCCTTGACAAAATTTTAAGTCTTTAAAGTGAGGTTTTTGTAAACCTCCCATCAATGGTAGTTATCTCTGATATTCTCAATTTTGGCAGACTTTCCTTTTCTTTACAAAAACCTGCAATTACTTGCTGTAATTATCTTGTTATTTGTGAAATTTCTTGTTACATGTCTCTTGTACAAGAAAGTAAGCTCTATGAAGGCGGTGATATTGTCTCTTCTTGATTATAACACTAATCCTTGGCACACAGTTGGCCCTGAATAAATATTCTTTAAATGAACAAATGATTGAATGACTTCCCACTTAAATGAGAAGGCTATAAGATCCGGGATTTACCTTGGTTCTCATGCCATTCAGGTGGCCACTTATCCAGCCCAGGCCAGAGAGAAAATATAGAAGATGTTTGAGAACTATAGAAGGAATTAATCTTTTTGCAGTGAAACTATTTGGGGACTTGGAGTCAAGAGAACTGCATTCCAATTTGAGAGAGTTACCTAAACCTGAAAATGGATCATGTTGCCTATTTTGCAGCCCAGTGTCTTATATCCATAATGTCTGACACAGAACAGATGATAAAAATATGATAACTTAATTATTAAAGTCATAATATTACCTTATATGATTTTTAGGAGGATTATATTAGATGTGTATATGTGTTATGGGTATATTATAAATGTTCTTTTAATGTTTCTCTCATAAAACACATAGTTGAAAGAAACACAGCTGCTTTCTTATTCAGAACAACTCTGAAGAAAAACAAAGTTGGAGGACTTACACTTCATGATTCAAAATGTACTGAAAAGATAATCAAGGCAGTGCAGTGGCAGCATAAGACACAAAGATCAATGGAATGGAATTGAGAGTCCCAAAATAAACCATCACTTTTATTATCAGTTGATTTTAAATTAATTACTTATTAATTTATTATTACTAATAAATCAACTATTTACTGTTTTTGGTTGTGCTGGGTCTTCTTTGCTGCCCGCAAGCTTTCTCTAATCATGGCAAGTGGGAGCCACTGTTCATTGCAGTGCTCGGTCTTCTCATTGCTGTGGTTTCTCTTGTTGCAGAGCACAGGCTTTAGGCACCCATGCTTCAGGAGTTGCAGCTCCCTGGCTCTGGAGCCCAGGCTCAGTATTCGTGGCACATGGGCTTAGTTGCTCTATGGCATGCAAAATCCTCTCAGACCGGGGATTGAACCCATATCTAAGATTCAGTTGATTTTTTTTTTAAGTTTTGTTGAGATAAAGTGTCATAACTGACAATTTTCCATTTTAATCATTTTTACATGCACCACTCCATGGTATTAAATATATTCATAATGTGGTACAACCATCACCACCATTTATCTTCATAACTTTTCATCTCTTAGAGCTAAAACCCTATACGCATTAAATAATAACCTTCCCCCTCAATGCCTGACAACCACAATTCTACTTTCTCTCTCTAGATTTTGACTACTCTAAATACCTACTTCATAGAAACATGTAGTATTTGTCTTTTTGTGACTGGTTCATTTCAATCACCATAATATCCTCAAGGTTTATCCATGTTGTAGCATATGTCAGAATTTCCTTCCTTTTAAAGGCTGAAGAGTATGCCATTGTATGTTTATACCACATTTTGCCATTCAATCATCAATGATGAACACATAGATTGCTTCTATGTTTGAGCTATTGTGAATAAAACTGCTAGGAACATGGGTGTACAAAGAATTGTCCTTGCTTCCAATTCTTTTGGGAATATCTCCAGAAGTGGAATGCTAGATGATATGGTAACTGTATTTTTAAGGAGCTGCCATACTCTTTTCCACAGTGGCTGAACCATTTTACTTTCCCACCAACAACATACAAGGATTCTAGTTTCTCCACATCCCCACTGACGTGTTATTGTTGGTCTTTCTTTTTTTGGTACGACCCATCCTAATGGATGTATGTCATTATAATTTTGATTTGCATTTTCCTAATGATTAGTGATGTTGAGCATGCTTCATGTGCTTACTGGCCATTTATAGACAACCTAAAAAAATTTTTTTCCTGACTGCACTGTACAGCTATGAGGATCTTAGTTCCCCATCAGAGTAACTTAGCTGCTCCTGCAGTGAAAACATGGAGTTCTAAGCACTGGACCACCAGGGAATTCCCCCTTGTTGGCCATTTATATATTTTCTTTGGAGAAATGTCTGTTTCAGTCCTTTGCCAAATTTTTAATCAGTTTGTTTTTGTTGTTATTAAGTTTTAAGAGTTCTTTGTATACCCTGAAAATTAATTCCTTATCATATATATGCTTTGTAAATATTTTCCTTTATCCTGTGAGTTGCCCTTTTATTTTATTGACAGTTTCTTTAGAAAAAATATTTTACTTATTATTATTTTGGCTGTGTGAGTCTTCATTGCTTCACAGGCTTTTCTCTAGTTGTGGTGAATGGAGGCTCCCCTCTAGTTGTGGTGCTTGGGTTTCTCATTGCGGTGGCTTCTCTTGTGGTGGAGCACAGGCTCTAGGGTGCACAGGCTTTAACAATATGGGTGCAAAGGCTCATAAGTTGCTGTTTCCGGGCTCGAGAGTATAGGCTCAAAACTTGTGGCGCACAGGCTTAGTTGCTTCTTGGCATGTAAGATCTTCCTGGATCAGGAATGGAACCCGTGACTCCAACATTGGCAGGTGGATTCTTTACCAGCTAGCTACCAGGCAAACATGACAGTGTTTTTTGATGCACAAAATTTTTAGATTTTCATAAACCATAATTTATCCATTTTTAATTTTGTCACCTGTGCCTTTGGTGGCACATTTAGGAAATCATTGCTAAATCCAATATTGTATAGCTTTTGTCCTATTTTTCCTCCTAAGGGTTTTATACTTTCAGGTCTTATATTTGAGTTTTTGATCCATTTTGAGGTAATTTTGTATGTCATGTTAGATAAAAGTCCATTTATTCTTTTGCATGTGAATATCCACTTTTGCTGGGCTTCTCAGGTGTCACTAGTGATAAAGAACCCCTTGCCAATGCAGGAATAAGAGACATGGGTTCGATCCCTGGATTGGGAAGATCCCCTGGAGGAGGGCACGGCAACCCACTCCAGTATTCTTGCCTGGAGAATCCTGTGGACAGAGAAGCATGGTGAGCTACAATCTATAGGGTCCCAGAGAGTCGGACATGACTAAGTGACTTAGCACACAAGCATCCAGGTTTTCCAGCACCATTTGCAAAAAGGCTGCCCTTTTCTAACTGAATTGTCTTGGCACCCTTGACAAAAATTATCTGACCACATATGCAAATAGTTTGTTTCTTGACTTTTCATTTTATTCCACTTCTCTCTCTCTCTCTCTCTCTATATATATATATACATATCTGTCTGTTCTTATGCAAGTACCACACTGTGTATGGTCAATTGGTTTTTGACAAGGATGCCAAGACAGTTCAATGGAGAAATAATAGTACTTTTATTAAATGATGTTGGGACAATTGAGTATCTACATACAAAAGAATGAGGTTGGATTCCTACTCACATCACATACAAAATTCAACTCAAACAGATCAAAGACCTAAATTTAACAACTAAAATCACAAAGCTCTTAGAAGAAAACATAGAAATAAATCTTGGTGATTTTTTATTAAGAAATGGTTTCTTAAATATGACACCCAAAGCACAAGCAACCAAAGAATAAAAAATAAACTGAACTTCATCAAAAGTAAAAATTTTGTGCCAAAGAATACAATCAAGAAAGTGAAAAGAAAACCTACAGAATAGGGGGAAATATTTACAAATTATATATTAAATAAAGGAATTATATTCAAAGTATATAAAGAACTCTTACAAACTCAACAAGAGAAAGACAACCCAATTTTTAAATGGGCTAAAACCCTTTAAACTGAAGGATTTTAATAGACACTTCTTCAAGGAAGATATGCAAATGGCCAATAAGCACATGAAAATATGCTCGACATCATTAGTCATTCAGTTCAGTTCAGTCGCTCAGTCACGTCTGATTCTTTGTGACCCCATGGACTGCAGCATGCCAGGCTTCCCTGATCATCACCAACTCCCAAAGTTTACTCAAACTCATGTCCATTGCGTCAGTGATGCCATCCAACCATCTCACCCTCTGTCGTCCCTGTCTCCTCCCTCCTCCCTTCAATCTTTCCCAGCATCAGGGTCTTTTCCAATAAGTCAGTTTTTTTTTTGCATTAGGTGGCCAAAGTATTGGAGTTTCAGCTTCAGTATCAGTCCTTCCAATGAATATTCAGGACTGATTCCCTTTAGGATTGACCGGTTGGATCTCCTTGCAGTCCAAGGGACTCTCAAGAGTCTTCTCCATTAGGGAAACGCAAATCAAAATCATTAGGGAAATGCAAATCAAAACCACAATTGAGACACAACTGTATACCATGGAATGGATATTTTTTAAAAAGACCACTAAGAATTAGCAAAGGAAAAAAAAAAAGACTTCAATAAACAATGCAGAAAGTTATTTAAATAAAGAAATATTTGTGGGAAAAAAGGAGTGAAAACATGGAGAAATTGGATTCTCATACCTTGCTGGTGGAAATGTAAAGTGCACTTTGGAACACAATATTGTATTTCCTCAAAATGTTAAATATACAGTTATATGACCCAGAAGTCCTCCTCCTAGGTATGTACCTAAGAGGACTGAAAACATGTGCACTCAAAAACTTGTACGCAAATGTTCATAAGAAATGTCATTCATAAAAAGTAAAAAATCAAAATGATCTAAATATCCATCAACTGTGGTATATTTATACAACATTAGCAATAAAAATAAATTAAGCACTAGTATATGCTATAACATAGATGAACCTTGAAAACATTATGGTAATGAAACAAGCTAGACAGCATACCAAGTATCGTATGACTCCTTTTGTATGAAATGCCCAGAATTGGTTAATTCACTGAGAAAGAACTTAGATTAATGGTTGTCAGGTTCTGGGAAAGGGAGGATGACTGCTAATAAGCAGAGAGTTTCTTTCGGGGGTTATGAGATTACAAAGTGGTGATAGTGTTACCACTTTAGGACTTTCACCGGTTCAGGACTGATCCTAAAGAAGATCAGTCCTGGATGTTCATTGTGTCAGGCGAGTGTATGCTCCTTGGTTTTTGTCTCATCACAACAAAGATTTGGAGTGACAGACAGTAAAGCCCCCTCGGTGTGTCACAGCTCTCGGGTCTTGGACAGACCGTGTTACAGCTCTATTGTATTTAGAAGATAGCAGGAAAATCCATCTTAGAGGTGTGAGGGCACGTTGATCCAAAGACGCGAAGAGAAGAGCGCCTCAGCGCATGGGGGGGGGCGGGGAGAGAGAGAGAGAGAGAGCTAGCTTTGGCTCCTGTTTTTATATGTTTTTCTCTCCCTGGGCCTGTCCTATGTAAACTGGGCCAGCCAGGAGTGCTGTTTGTCTTACCTGAGGTTCTCACTCCAGTCCTCAGACCTTCCTTTGTTCTATTTTCACGGGCTTTTTTCCCTTCCAGGTCTTTTAGCCACCGCCATTCTGGACTCCTTTTCCCTATTCTAACTACCTAACAATTGGAAGGACTGATGTTGAAGCTGAAACTCAATACTTCGGCCACCTGATGCCAAGAGCTGACTCATTTGAAAAGACCCTGTTACTGGAAAAGATTGAAGGTGGGAGGAGAAGAGGATGATGGGAGAAGAGGATGAGATAGTTAGATGGCATCACTGACTCAATGGACATGAGTTTGGGTAAACTCCGGGAGCTGGTGATGGACAGGGAGGCCTGGTGTGCTGCAGTCCATGGGGTCGCAAAGAGTCAGACATGACTGAGCGACTGAACTGAACTGTTACTGAATGCAAGTTCTTGTTCCCGACTCACAGCAAGACAGGTAAACCAAAAGTTTGGAGTCCAAAGCAGAGAAAAGTTTATCACAGGGCCAAGCAAGGAGAACAGGTGGCTCACGCTCAAAAACCTGAACTCCCTGATGGTTTACTGGGAGAACAGCATGCAAGATATTTATTTGCAGCATGTGGGATCTAGTTCCCTGAGCAGGGATTGAACTTGGGCCCCCTGCATTGGGAGCATGGAGTTTTAGCCACTGAACCACCGGGAAAGTCCCATATATGACTGTTTTCTGATTGGTTGATGGGGAGGTAACAGAGCAATGTTGTAGGAATCTTCTACTCAGCCCAAAGTTACCATCTTCCACCTAAGATGAGAGCCTTAGTTCTTGACTCAAAGACATTGCATATTCCTTGAATAGGAACCAGGACCCTGCTTTAGTCACTGCACTATAGTTTCTTGATTGTTTCTCCTTTGTTCCTGCATTCCTTTACTTCCCTGATTAACAAATGTTTGAATCAGCTCTTTGGAGTTCCAGGAGATCTAGGAGGCTGACCCCATACTGTGCTGCAGTCCTTGTGGTTACAGGACTATGCACATTTTCAGAACTCATCAAATTATACCTAAAATGGTACCTTGCATATGCCAGTAATATATTGTCAAAGTTGATTTTTAAAAAGAGCATCAAAAACTAAAAAATAAATAAAAAATAAAAAGAGCATCACCCTAAAACCTCCTTTAAGGGTGAAAACATTGAAATTTAAAGATGATACAAGTAGCCAAAGTTGGAAGTACATCTAGCATTAAAAACAGTTCTTGATTCTTTATCTAGGTCTATTTGTATTACAACTTGTAGCTTTTTTTAAGAAGAAAAGCAACCAATGTACTTTTATTTATTTGGTTTTTCCTACCTCTACTGTTTGCTGGATCTTCCTCAGAACACGGTAGTTAAATGTTTACATTTTATTATGTTTGTCTTTTATTTAGCTCAACCTGGGATCAATAAAAATGGATAATAAATAATTCATTGTAGTCCTCAGTTGAATGACAGACTGTCCTACAGTTGCTAAATGCTTTCAGAAAGGGGACTAATAATTTTCCCTGTCAGCTCTTTAAAGGACTAAGAAAAACAGGAAATCTCAGACAGTGCATTGATATAAATAAAAGGTGTTGGTTCCAGGCTTCTGGCTTGTTTGTGTTTCTCTATGGTCTTGTTTCAAAAGAAAGCAAACACTTGGAGAACTCACAACAACTGATTGGTGAAAGTTTTTACAGACTTCATTCGGAAAACGCAGGGGAGCCCCCTGGTGTAGCTTCTTGACACTGCACTTGGGTGATGCTGCCATCAAGTGGAGAGAGAAGAAACACCTGCTAGCCTCACATGTTCGTTCAGATGTTCCAGCGCCTTTATGTTGTCATGGTGACTAGCCTAGCTAATGCAGAATGCCTGCGACTCGGATGTAATTCAACACAGATTATTAAGAGTCTGTTATTTTCTAGGTGTTAGATTGATGCATAGAGAATGGACACTTGGAGACCTCAGAAGTTATATGTAACATAAACATTTTATAGGCAAAATTTGGGGTGAGGACTGCAGGGTAGGTAACTGTGTTTTTTAAAAAAATATGTTTTATTTTACTTATTTGGGTGTGCCAGGTCTTAATTGTGACAAGCGGCATCTTTGATGCAGCATGCAAGAGTCAGACACAATGAGTGACTGAACTGAGCTGAGGAGGCTGAAGCCTTTATCCTGTAAATAAGAAACTGGGATGGAAAAGGTTTTTGTGCCCAGGAGGGCTCCACAGGGTCCCGTTCAATTTCAGTAACTGCACAACTCTGCAAATATACTAAGAACCACTGAGTTGCACACTGTAAGAGGGTAAATTTTATGGTTTGCGGAATATACCTCAATCAAATCATTATAAAAAGAAAAGAACATTTACCCAAAGACCTCATTTCAAGTGTGATGAAATTTAGATCCAAAGAATTTGACTGTTGACACACGTACCAGTGGCTTCTCTTCAAACGAAGCTATAAAAACAAGCCACAAGCTGGGTTAAAATATTGGGAAAAAATCTATCTGATAATGACATTTATCCAGGATATGCAAGGCATTCCATAATAAAAAGACAACTCAATTTTTAAAATGGATAAAAGATTTAAAGATCTTTAACCAAAAAGGATACATGAAGGACAAATAAATACAAGGAAAATGCTTAATATCATTACTGATTAGAGAAATGATGATTAAAGTAACTATTAGAGACATCTACACACCCACTAGAATTGTTAGGGAACCACTGACTGAAACTGCCTGCCTTGGCCAGGCACAATGATGACTGCTTGCCTGAGTTGTCTCCCGACAGGAGGTCCTGATAGAGAACACGGTGACTGGTTTAGGAAAGTTTAGGAGGGGCCCAACTGAGGAGGTAGGAGACAAAATGTCCTGCCAACCTTCCTGAAGCCCTCAGGCTGGAATCCATCTTGACTGAGAGATGCACATGCCACCCGGAAGGACCTTGAGTCACCATATATGGGCCAAGTGAGATATTGCTGACAAATGTCCATATGGTCAAAGCTATGCTTTTTCCAGTAGACATGTATGGATGTAAGAGTTGGACCATAAAGAAGGCTGAGTGCTAAAGAATTGATGCTTTTGTGCTGTGGTGTTGGAGAAGACTCTTGAGAATCCCTTGGACACAAGGCAATCAAATCAGTCAATCCTAAAGGAAAGCAGTCCTGAATATTCACTGGAAGGACTGATGTTGAAGCTGAAACTCCAATACTTTGGCCACCTGATGTGAAGAACGGACTGATTGGAAAAGACCCTGATGCTGGGAAAGATTGAAGGTAGGAGGAGAAGGGGACGACAGAGGATGAGATGGTTGGATGGCATCACTGGCTCTATGGACATGCGTTTGGGTAAACTCCGGGAGTTGGTGATAGACAGGGAGGCCTGGCGTGCTACAGTCCATGGGGTCGCAGAGTTGGACACAGCTGAGCGACTGAACTGAACTGAGGTCTGAATGATTTCAATGAGCCTAGAGCTATGCATTTTCCCAAACATAGAAAAGCACACAATTCATTAACTTGAGGTGTCAGGTTTTCTTAATCAAAAGTAATTTTTTGAAGTTTCGACCACCTGGTCTTTGTTTCGAAAACTCCTGCACATCCCGGTCCCCTTCTTACTTCTTTGGAGCAGACTCTCTGAGCTGAGACATTGCATCCTGGTCTTAAGTCCTCAGTTTTGTCACCAAGTGAAACACAATTCTCAACTTTCAGGTTGTGCAGTTTTTTCAATCTGCAGATTATTACCAGGGCCTGGAGGAAGGGCGAAGAGAGAGTTGTTGTTTAACGGGTTAGGGTTTTAGATTCATACGATGAAAAATCTCTGGAGATCTATTTGATGACAATGTGAATTACTTAGCACTATTTATGTTATGTGTTTTTACCACAATAATTTTTTTTTAATCATCACAGAAAAAAACAGTTAAAATTAAAAAAAAAAGATTCATTGAACTGAAACTAGTCATTCATTGAAACATTGAAAAGAAAATGAAACGGCAAATCACATACCAGGAGAAACTATTAAATATGTGTATCTGCAGTGGAGGCAGTGATACTCTCTTCAAATTTCCCTTCTATAACTGCCAGGTATTTGGGCTGCTAAAAGCTTGACAGTTAGGTCTGCCTCAGACACTGCCCTTGACCAAAAGAGAAAAAAATGTTAAGATGGAAGAGAAGAGGAAAGATAAGGGCATCCAGAGAGTGGGGAGGAAAACTAGGGTTTCGTGGAGACATGGAAATCACAGGAAGAACATGCATCACAAAAGAGGTAGTTTGTCAATTGCTTCTGAGTGATTATGTAAGAGAAAGACTAAATATGTATGCACAATGGCATACCTGATAGCATCTTGGAGGTCACTGGAGACAAGAGGTAAGAGCAACTTAGTTACCTAATGGGGACAGAAGCCAAACTGTATGGTGTTCATGAGTGTTACCTAATGGGGACAAAAACCAGACTGTATTGTGTTCAGGAGTAGGAGGTAAGCAAACAGGCCCAGTAAGTGAAACAGCTCTGAAAAAAATTTGAATGCAAAGGGGAAGAGTGAATTAGGTTTGCACTTGGAGCAGCTATATGGGTTGGAGGGTAAAATGTTTAAAAATTCAATTTAATTATTTTTGAATAAGAATAATAATATTGGGTTGGCCAAAAAGTTTGCTTGGATTTCTCCGTAAGATGCTATAAGATCTTTTGGGAAAATCTGAATGAGCTTTTTGGCCAACTCAATAAATTCACTTGGTTTAAATTTTTTAAATTATACACTGAGTAGTCTTACAGTCTTACTCTAGTTCCCCACAATTCTCTTCCTCTACTCTGATCTTTATATGTAACCATTGTCTATTAGTTTTTTTGGATCTTTCCATTATTTCTTTAGGCAGATATAAACACATACTAACGTAGTGAATGTGAATGTAATGTAAATTAATAGTCCTCCCCTCTTTCTTACACCAAAGCAGCATAGCTTTGATTTTTTTCACTTAACAATACATCCTGTGTATCTTTTCAGACCTATTCAGGGACACAGGTTGTTTCCAACCATTTGCTACTGTAAATGATGCTACACTGGCTAATCTTATACGATTGAAAGTCTATACATATAGGCATGTTTTTAGGTTAATATTTCAGAAGTGAGATTTCTGGATTAAAGATTGGAGCATTTTAAATTTTGATGGATAACATCAAATTGCCTTCCATGGGGTTTGTATCATTTTGTTCTCCCAGGCATTATGTGAAAATGCCTGTTTCCCCTAGCTCCAGTCACAGAAAATGCTATCACACCTTTGAGTTTTTTATAATTTCATGAGTGGTCACTGTTATTTTAATATACTTTTATTTTGCATTTATCTTATTATGAAAGCAGTTGAACATGTTTTTGTATGTTTAAAAGCAATTTGCATTTTTTAAATAATGTACTTTGTCTCTCAAAGAGTCTTATTGCTTATATCTAACTATTTTTCCTTTGCGTTATTGGCCTTTTTCTTCTCAATTTCTCAGAGCTCTTTATATATTAGGGGAGAGGGAGCTTTTAATGACACAAGTGAGAAGAGAATAATAAAGTAAGTTTAGTAAGAACAGCTGAGGAGTAATATCAAAAGCAAAAATGCAAATATTAGCTTTAAGTAAGAGATAGTATACATTTTGTTGTTGTTCAGTTGATAAGTCGAGTCCGACTCCATGATCCCATGAATTGCAGCATGCCAGGCTTCTCTGTTATTCACTATCTCCCGGAGTTTGCTCAACTCGTGTCCATTGAGTTAGTGATGCCATCCAACCACCTTATCCTTTGTTGCCCCATTCTGTTGCCCTCAGTCTTTCCCAGAATCAGGGTCTTTTCCAATGAGTCAGCTCTTCACATCAGGCAGCCAAAGTATTGGAGCTTCAGCTTCAACAATCAGTCTTCCAATGCATATTCAGTGTTGATTTCCTTTAGGATTGACTGGTTTGATTTCCTTGCAGTCTCAGGGACTCTCAAGAGTCTTCTCCAACACCACAGTTCAAAAGCATCAATTCTTCGGTGTTCCAGCCTTCTTTATGGTCCAACTCTCCCATCACCCCACAACTTCTGGAAAAACCAGAGCTTTGACTATATGGACCTTTGTTGACAAAGTGATGTCTCTGCTTTTAATATGCTGTCTAGATTTGTCATAGCTTTTCTTCCAAGGAACAAGTGTCTTTTAATTTCATGGCTGCAATCACCATCCTCAGTGATTTTGGAGCCCAAGAAAAGAAAATCTTTCACTGTTTCTACTTTTTCCCCATCTATTTGCCATGAAGTGATGATATCAGATGTCTTGATCTTAGTTTTTTGAATGCTGAGTTTTAAGCCAGTTTTTTCACTCCTCTCTCACCCTCATTAAGAGGCTCTTTTGTTACCTTACAACAAAAGGGACAGAGGGAATTGGGTCCACATGCAGGTGGATGTGAGGATTTTGTGGTAGAGCTTCAGGAGTACCAGATTATCAACTCCTACTTTCACAATTAAATAGAAGATTAGTTCATCTGCAGAGACTTGATAAGGGGCCAGAGATGGGAAGAGAGATGTTTAGAAGGCTGAGAATGGGATATCTAATTTAGTGATTTTATAGGCAAATAGTTTTAGGTGAAAATAATAACAAGGATGTAGTATTGGGACTATGTGACTGAAGTGACAGGGGTAGAGGTTACTGAAAATAAAATGTTCAGGAGACCAAAAGGCAGGATGTTAGATCATTAGTATTCTACAGACATGGAAGTCACCTATGGTGATGTCAGGTGTAAGAGTGGAGAGGAAGGTTTATGAGCTGAGTGCCTGTGTCTACAATGCCTGAGAGGTAGAATCTAGGATGTCAAGAGACGACAGGCACAAGGAAGACTAGAAGGTGATAAAGCTGAGTGGCATGAACTATGAAAAAGCAAAGATTTTTACAAGTGGATAGAACAGTAAGTGTGAAAAAGCAACACTAAGAAGCAAAGGAAAAAGAGGCTTCTGACTGCACCTAATATACAGAACTACACAGGGTTGTGAAAGAATGGTAAAGAATCTGCCTGCAATGCAGGAGACCTGGGTTCAACCTCTGGATTGGGAAGATCCCCTGGAGAAGGGAATGGCTACCCACTCCACTATTCTTGCCTGGAGAATTCCGGACAGAGGTGACTGGCAAGCTATAGTCCATGGAGTTGCAAAGAGTCAGACAAAACTTAGAGACTAGCACTTCTCCCAGGTGGCACAGGTGTAAAGAATCCCCCTGCCAATGCAAATACACAAGAGATGCAGGTTCGATCCCTGGGTTGGGAAGATTCCCTGGAGTAGGAAACAGCAACCCACTTCAGTCTTCTTGCCTGAAAAATTCCATGGACAGAGGAGTCTGGCAGGCTACAGTTCATGGGGTTGCAAAGAATCAGATACCACTGAGCACACATGTAGCCTACATAGGGGTCTGAAAGAATAAGCAGGCTTCACTTCCATGGGCTGTAGTACAATCTGACCCTCAGGAATATGCTTTACAGATTTGAATATTCTAATAATATAGAGGTTTGAGTTACTATTTATGAACATGAACACCCTTCTACTTACTGACCTTTGAGAATCATCACGTAGGAGACATGTTGCCAATGTTAACACCACCTGCAGCTATAGTCTCATCATTTCAGGTTAAGGTTTGCGGTATTGCAAATGCCTCTTAGCTTTTACACTGGAGCTTGTCAAGGAGGAGATCAGATGAGACAGAGGCTAAGGGGATAAGGAGATTGGATGTTTGAAGGAGGAACCCTCACTAAGTGAGAGAAAATTATTAATGGTCCACCATGGGTCAGACCCTGTCCTAAGCACTTTATGTGTAAAAAATCATTTACATCTCACAACCTAGTGAGGTAAGTTGTCATAAACTCACTCTTATTTTTCAGATTATGAAAACTGAGGAAAAGAGATAGTAGGTAACTTGCCCTGGTGTGTCACACAATTTGTGACAGAAGGGAGACTCAGCCAGTCCTAGTTCCAGAAGCCATGCTCTTGACCACCCTACCATGTCCTTTCCAGAAAAACTACATCCAGGTACTACCTTGGAAATCCTTAAACATGATATGGGTTTTACTTGGCAGCTGTTCTGGAGCCTTTCCATCATCCCTCAAAGAAAATCTCTAAGGGACTTCCCTAGTGGTCCAGTGGTGAAGACTCTGGGCACCCAGTACCAGAGGCCCAGGTTAAATCCCTGGTCAAGGAATTAGATACCACATGCTGCAATTAAAGACCCCATGCACCACAGCTAAGACCAGCACAGCCAAATAAATAAATAAAAACATTTATTTATTAAATATTAAAAAGAAAATCTCAAAGAGATTGAGTAATCCTGGATTGTGCAAAGAATTAAACTGCGGGGAATGTGGGAAGAGAGAGACAAGAGAATCAGGCTGTACATTATAAAAAACAAAATAGGTTAATGGAAGCAGAGTTTGAATAGTCAGGAAGATTTTGAGAAGTGAAACCAGAGTAGAATTGTCCTTTCTGATGGCTCCTCTGTTCTTAGTCATTCTTTTAAGCTCATGGTCTGGGACTTTGAGGGAGGCATAGTCATTCTGGAATAGTGCTGTGAGGTTAGCTTCATGTCTCAGTTCTTAAATGCTAAGAGGTGGGGGAGATTGTGGGGAAGAGAAAGGAGATGCCTCTCTTCCTGCTGTCTCTGTTTCAGAACTGACCTCACAAAACTTCAGATCCACCCAAGTCTTTGGGATCTTTTGAAGAATGCAGACCAAGGAAGTCTCTGATGTATTTCAAACAGCTGTGGAGACTTAGCTATAACCAGAGTAAACCATTATTTATTTACTTATTTTTTACTGAGTTGTTCAAGATAGCAAGTCACAAAATAGTACATGCTGTTTGAGCCCATTTTTTTTTAAATTACCCCAACAAAGATACTTGGATGCAATCTCAAAATCGACAGAATGATCTCTCTTTGTTTCCAAGGCAAACCATTCAATATCACGGTAATCCAAGCCTATGCCCCAACCAGTAAAGCTCAAGAAGCTGAAGTTGAGTAGTTCTATGAAGACCTACAAGACCTTCTAGAACTAACACCCAAAAAAGATGTCCTTTTCATTATAGGGGACTGGAATGAAAAAGGAGGAAGTCAAGAAACACATGGAGTAACAGGCAAATTTGGCCTTGGAGTATAGAATGAAGCAGGGCACAGGCTAATAGAGTTGTGCCAAGAGAATGCACTGGTCATAACAAACACCCTCTTCCAACAACACAAGAGAAGACTCTACACATGGATATCACCAGATGGTCAACACCAAAATCAGGTTGATTATATTCTTTGCAGCCAAAGATGGAGAAGCTCTATGTAGTCAGCAAAAACAAGACCTGGAGCTGACTGTGGCTCAGATCATGAACTCCTTATTGCCAAATTCAGACTTAAATTGAAGAAAGTGGAGAAAACCACTACACCATTCAGGTATGACCTAAATCAAATCCCTTATGACTATACAGTGGAAGTGAGAAATAGATTTAAGAGACTAGATCTGATAGAACTATGGATGGAGGTTCATGACATTGTATAGGAGACAGGAATCAAGACCATCCCCAAGAAAAAGAAATGCAAAAAAGCAAAATAGCTGTCTGAGGAGGCCTTACAAATAGCTGTGAAAAGAAGGGAAGCCAAAAGCAAAGGAGAAAAGGAAAGATATACCCATTTGAATGCAGAGTTCCAAAGAATAGCCAGGAGAGATAAGAAAGCCTTCCTCAGTGATCAGTGCAAAGAAATAGAGGAAAACAATAGAACAGGAAAGACTAGAGATATCTTCAAGAAAATCAGAGATACCAAGGGAACATTTCATGCAAAGATGGGCTCAATAAAGGACAGAAATGGTATGGACCCAATAGAAGCAGAAGATATAAAGAATAGGTGGCAAGAATACAAAGAACTGTACAGAAAAGATATTCATGACCCAGATAATCACAATGGTGTGATCACTCACCTAGAGCCAGACATCCTGGAATGTGAAATCAAATGGGCCTTAGGAAGTATCACTATGAACAAAGCTAGTGGAGCTGATGGAATTCCAGTTGAGCTATTTCAAATCTTGAAGGATGATGCTGTGAAAGTGCTGCACTCAATATGCCAGCAAATTTGGAAAACTCAGCAGGGGCCACAGGACTGGAAAAGGTCAGTTTTCATTCCAATCCCGAAGAAAGGCAATGCCAAAGAACGCTCAAACTACTGCACAATTGTACTCATCTCACACGCTAGTAAAGTAATGCTCAAAATTCTCCAAGTCAGGCTTCAGCAGTACGTGAACCGTGAACTTCCAGGTGTTCAAGCTTGTTTTGGAAAAGGCAGAGGAACCAGAGATCAAATTGCCAACATTCACTGGATCATTGAAAAAGCAAGAGAGTTTCAGAAAAACATCTATTTCTGCTTTATTGACTATGCGAAAGCCTTTGACTGTGTGGATCACAATAAACTGTGGAAAATTCTGAAAGAGATGGGAATACCAGACCACCTGACCTGCCTCTTGAGAAACCTGTATGCAGGTCAGGAAGCGTCAATTAAAACTGGACATGGAACAACAGACTGGTTCCAAATAGGAAAAGGAGTACATCAAGGCTGTATATTGTCACCCTGTTTATTTAACTTATATGCAGAGTACATCATGAGAAACACTGGGCTGGATCAAGCACAAGCTGGAATCAGGATTGCCAGGAGAAATATCAATAACCTCAGATATGCAGGTGACACCACCCTTATGGCAGAAAGTGAAGAACTAAAGAGCTTCTTGATGAAAGTGAAAGAGGAGAGTGAAAAAGTTGGCTTAAAGCTCAACATTCAGAAAACTAAGATCATGGCATCTGGTCCCATCACTTCATGGGAAATAGATGGGGAAACAGTGGAAGCAGTGTCAGACTTTATTTTGGGGGGCTCCAAAATCACTGCAGATGGTGATTGCAGCCATGAAATTAAAAGACACTTACTCCTTGGAAGGAAAGTTGTGACCAACCTAGATAGCATGTTAAAAAGCAGAGACATTACTTTACCAACAAAGGTCCGTCTAGTCAAGGCTATGGTTTTTCCAGTGGTCATGTATGAATGTGAGAGTTGGACTATAAAGAAAGCTGAGTGCTGAAGAACTGATGCTTTCAAACTGTGGTGTTGGAGAAGACTCCTGAGAGTCCCTTGGACTGCAAGGAAATCCAACCAGTCCCTCCTAAAGGAGATCAGTCCTGGGTGTTCATTGGAAGGACTGATGCTGAAGCTGAGACTCCAATACTTTGGCCACCTGATGGGAAGAGCTGACTCATTTAAAAAGACCCTGATGCTGGGAAAGATTGAGGGCAGGAGGCGAAGGGGACGATAGAGTATGAGATGGCTGGATAGCATCACCGACTCGATGGACATGGGTTTGGGTAAACTCCGGGAGTTGGTGATGGACAGGGAGGCCTGGCGTGCTATGGTTCATGGGGTCACAAAGAGTCGGACATGACTGAGTGACTGAACTGAACTGAACTGAACAAAGATGTCCGTATCTGTATACAAAAAACTTTAGATGCCATATGTAACCAATGGTGGTTAAATCTGAGGAGCTATTATAAGTATTTATAAATATAATTTTCCATCTATAATTTTTTTCTTCTTTGACAAAAAACATAGCCTATAAAAGTTTAAAAATTAAATAAAGAAGTTAATTGCAACGTTAATAGTGGGTCATGAAACCATTTAGCAAGATAAGGTCAAGAAAATAAAAAGGGTCTCCCTGAAAGCTGTGTGTGTCTCAGAGGATAATGTTAGTCGAATTCGGCCTCTCCATACTACGTGTCTACTTTCCCCATAACAACCAATCCCAGCAGGGTCACATCAATTGTCAGCACCCTCAGTTTGACTTTTTCTGATTTTTTTCTATTCATTCCTCTCTTGGAAGATTCATCTTCACTGTCAGGTCAGGAGATGTGGGTATAGTTTTCCAAGCCTACTTGTGCCCACACCAGTGCTCTGCTGGCAGAGGGACATAGTTGTGCACTTTCTTGGACTCACTCACACTTAAAGCTACTAGCACCAACCTTGCCACTTCCTGATATGGCAGTTCTGTCATTTATCCTCTTCCTTTTCCCAATCATCCCTGGCTCCTCTGCTTAACAAAATTAATAAACTCCAATGACAGGTTTAATTCTGTCTCTTCTACCTGGTAGGACTGGGAGGGTGGCAAAAAAGAAAGAACATCACCCCTCAAAAAAGTGATGCTCCTGAAGCTTACTCCAAAAAGATTCAGCAACATCCTCTCTCTATTGAGACAGAGATATCTCTGTGTCTAATGAGGTATGATCCTGTGATGAGCTATAGTTTTATCTTAACCTTTTCTGCTGGGGCTTGACTAGAATACCTCCCCTAGCATCATCCATATGCTGTATGTTCTCAACCTTTGCTTGTCCTTGACTTACTATATGAGCTGAAGGCATGGCCCAGACTCATGGTATCTTTCCTTAGGCATTCTAAGGAATAGAAATAGGAGACATTTTATCCCACCAAAACACTAACATCAAATATGTCATGAGAATTTCTTAGATTGTCTCACCAGGGTTCTCAATTATTTCACCAAACTTCTCAGAGTTTGGTAATATTCATATATGTTCATGTCATTTGGTTATTACCCTTCATGACATTTTTCTCCTGCTAAGAAAGACCAGTTAATCTCTGGATTAACCAGGAAACACCACCAATGCCCCTTAACCAAGACAAATGTCCAACCAGCTGAGTTACTAAGAATTAAATGAAATGAGGTTGGATACAAACACTCATTAGTATTATTTTCTGCTGCTTAGAAGCAACATGCTGCATATCCCTGACAGACTATCACTTTTCTAAAAACTGGGAGTGTCATATCCCTCGAAAATTCTTTTTGATGATGTTGAAGTTTTGTTCTCATTGTTTAAAATATCTAGAACTTTGGGACTTCTGTGGTGGTCCATTGGCTAAGACTTCATGATCCTAGTGCAGGGGGCCCAGGTTTGATCCCTGGTCAGGGAACTAGTTCTCACATGCCACAACTAGGAGTTCACATGCCACAACTAAGACACAGCACAGCCAAATAAATAAATATTTTTAAAAAATATCTAGAGCTTCTTAATGCATGGTTAAGTCCATTATTGAAGAAAGTAGTGGGAAAAGAAAGCCTGAGTGTTTTTCAAGTATTGGAAGAATTAAAAGCCTGTGTCCCTGGAGAGGTAGATTAGCAAAAAGTAGGAAAAGGCCAGTAGAAGTATGGAAGTAATAGCTTCCTTAGAGAAATCAGAACAGTCCAAATATAGTGCACTGGAAACATACAGGTAGCTACGCTAAGCCGTGGCAGAACTCTCTGTACCTTGGCTTGGTGATCTGTGGCAAAGTTCCCCATGGCTGAGTTTTCGCAACTGAACCGTCTAATTTTGTGTAATATGAAGTCTAATGAAAAATGATCTCATGGCAGAACTCATGGACTAAATGAGACTAGGCCTTGAGGCTGTCTCTGGTAGTGATCACACTAGACTGAAAGCTAGAGGTCCCTGTCTTGTTTACCTTGCAACTCAGTAAGCTCTGGAATCTGGATAAAATCCAAAGACAGACAAGAAGAACCATGAAGAATGATTGACACTGAACTTATTCCTCCTCTTGGGATAAGATTTTATTTGACAGAGAAAAACAAAAACTGTCACACTGTTGGTACCTGCCACGGTGGTGGGAAAGACTGGAGGAATCTGTTTCCGTGAAGCAATCTGGATGATCCACACATTAGTGTTTTAAGTTATAGTCAAACTTCTAACTCAAGTCTTAGTGCCAGGGTCCCCAGAGATTTTTACATTCTATCACACATAACATATATGAAAGTTAATTTAGTTAGCTGGGCACCTGAAGTTGTCTTCTGTTCTTTCTTAGCAGGAATATGTATGTATATTTTTGTGTGCAAAATAAAACTAAATACAACATATAATCTTATATATATACTTTTTTTTTTTGACTAATCTTATATATATACTTTTAAACAATTATTCATTTAAATTTCTCACAAAGGAAAGTTTGAAACAGGGGTTTAAGTTTAGGAGGTAAGCAGGAGGGAGAGAATAAAGTGAATGAGACATAGAAGAACTGCTGATGGTGGGAGGTATGAAGAGAGTAACATGGAAATCTACCTTGCCAAATGTGAAATAGAGAGCCAGTGGGAATTTGCTGCATGACTCAGGGAACTCAAACCGCGGTTTGGTAACAGCCTAGAGGAGTGGGATGGGGAGGGATGTCCAAGTGGAAGGGGACATGGGTAAATCTGTGGCTGAGTCCTGGTGATATTTAGTAGAAACCAATGCAGTACTATAAAGCAATTATCCTTCAATTAAAAATAAATACTTTTTTTAAAAAATGAGACAAACTCCTGATAAAAGATGTGTTATTCAGTGAGTTATTGCATAGGCAATTGGAATTCAATCCCTCTCTGAACCCTCTAAAGAGCTACACAAACTGGGCTTCAGGATTGTCCTTCTTAAGGATGGAAAGCTAGGGTTTGTTCGTTTTGTTTTTACTGATTCTCACTCTGCATTGAGGCTTGCTCCTCAGAGTGTTTCTGGACTACCCCGTGGAGGGACTACCCTATGCAGCATGTGGGATCTCAGTTCCCTGACCAAGGATTGAATCCAGGCCTCTTGCATTGAGAACAAGGAGTCTTAACAACCAGACCACCAGGGAAGTCCTTGGATTTTAGTCTTTTATCCGAGAGATAAGATTTGCAAAAATCTTCTCCCATTATGTATATTGCCTTTCACTTTTTCAGTGGGTGTACTTTGAAACACAAAAATTTTTAATTTAGATTAAGTGTAATTAATCTATTTTTCCTTCAGCTGCTGCTTTTAGTTTCATATTTAAGAAGCAATTGCCTAATCAAAGATCATAATCTATCTCTATGTTTTCTTCTAAGAGTTTTATACTTTTACTGTTTGGACTTCAGTTTTTATTCATTTTAAGTTAATTTTTGTATATGATGTGAGGTATAAGTCCAAATTCACTCTGTAGTATGTGGATATCCTGCTGTCCCTGCACTATTTGTTGAAAAATTATTTTTTTCCAATTGAATTGTCTTGGCACCTTTGTTAAAACTCAGCTGTTCATGAAATGTAAGGGTTTATTTATGAATCCCAGTTTTATTCCACTGATCTGTCTTTCTATCCTTATGCCAGAACCACACTGTCTTGATTAGTGTAGCACTGTCTTGAAATTGGGAAGCTTGAGTCCTTTGAATTTGTTCTTCTTCAATACTGTTTTGGATTGTTTGGTTATTCTTAGTCCCTTGAATTTCCATATAAATTTTAAGAAAAGCTTGCCAATTTCTGCAAAGAGGTCAACTGTGATTGTAAATTGTTATTTAACTTTTCTTAATAATAAATTACTTGTAACATACCTCATGCTGATTATAACATTTTTCAACATGAATACTGAGAATCATACACATATTTATTATTTTTGTGCATGTGCATTATGAAATTCTATGAAGGTGCCATTCAGAGGATAGCAGTTGAAAATCATAGCAAAAATTTCTAACTTTGTGAAAATATATTTTTTTATTTTCATGAAGCATAATGATATACATATAACAGTGACACAACATGACTGTTTTTGTCCTTTTCAAATGTACCATGTGATATTTTTGTTGTAGAGGATAAATGTTAACAAGATTGCAGACAGATTCTTCTTGTTTTTTATTTTTCAGTTAATTATAGAGTGCTGAATAATATTGTTCAATAAAAGTATTCTCTCATTATATTTCTGAACTACTTTGGCATTAATCTGGAAGTTCAATTGAACTCTCGATTTAGTGTAATTACTTTTCCAAAAGATAGTATCTGTGAATCAGATCAAATAAAACGTAACACTTCTACAGCATAAAAAAATATACCGAGTACCTCACATAGGTCGAGCCCATCTCTTCATTGTGAAACTTGAATTTATCCTGGTCACTTCCGTCTGACCCAGATAAAGTATTTCTTTAATTGTTGAAATGTGGCTTCCTTACCTTACCAATTACACTCTTCCTCCAGTGTTGCCACATTCAGGGATCAGTTTTCTTTTGTTTCATGTAACGTATATACTTCATTAGGGACTAATGGTAAAGGCGGCACTAGTGGTAAAGAATCCACCTGCCAATGCAGTAGACGTAATAGACATGGGTTCAATCCCTGGGTTGGGAAGATCCCCTGGAGGAGGGCACAGCAACCTACTCCAGTATTCTTGCCTGGAGGATCCCAGGAACAGAGGGGCCTGGACGGCTATGGTGCATAGGGTCGCAAAGAGTTGGACATGACTGAAGCAACCTAGCATGCCCACATGCATGCCGCATTAGACACGATGGCTTGCTCTCTACTCCATGAACTATGTCCTTTGAACTCTGTCCAGGTATTATACTATTCTGGATCTCCTACTTCTGAACACCTGGTCTCCACTTTCCCTAATACTCCCTATTCTTCTTACCACACCCAAGGAACATGACCTTGGTTACCCTGGTCCTTGCTTAATAATTTCAAAACAATTCTTATCCTGATGTTTTCTCATCAAGGCTCATGCCCCCTGTTGTCTAGAGGGCAGAGCTACTTGAACACCAGTTCAGTTCAGTTCAGTTCAGTCTCTCAGTCGTGTCCGACTCTTTGAGACCCCATGAATCGAAGCACGCCAGCAGATCACCTCAAATATGGTATATCTGGATATGGACTCCCTTCACTCTAATCAACTTCCTTTCAACTTCATTTCATGATGGTAACAATCATTTCCTTGTGTCACTAGAGTTCAGTCCCCGGCCCTTCATCCCCTATATATAGTCAGTTACCATAAAGTCCTGCAGGTATATCCGGCAAGAATTCGTCCGGCAAGACGATCTATTCATCTCCATTCCGCTTCCACCACTTGTACAATTACTTATGAAACTTTTTGTTCATGAGGTCAAGGGCAACCTAGTTAAGAACTTTAATCTGCAAGAGCTTTGATCTGTAAGACATGCACCAGACTAGAAGGCAAAATAAGCCCTAAGAGCTGGGCCAGATAAAATAATTTGTTGATCAGAGTTGAAGGGGAAACACTAGAGATATCTTCAGGAAAATTGGAAATATCAAGGGAATATTTTGCCCAAAGATGTGCATAATAAAGGACAGAAAAGGTAGAGACCTAGTAGGAGGAGAAGAGAACAAGAGGAAATGGAAAGAATACATGGAAGAACTGTACCAAAAAGATCTTAATGAACTGGATAACCACAATGGTGTGGTCAGTCACCCAGAGCCTGGACATTAGCCCAGACATTCTGGAGTGTGAAGTTAAGTGGGCCTTAGGAAACACTGCTCAGTAAAGTTGGTATATGTGATGGAATTCCTGTAGAGCTGTTCAAAACCCTAAAAAGATGGTGCTATCAAAGTGTTGCACTCAATATGTCAGCAAATCTAGAAGACCCAGCAGTGGCCACAGGACTGGAAAAGGTCAATCCTTATCCCAATCCCAAGAAGGGCAGTACTAAAGAATGTTCAGACCATCAGACAATTGCACTCATCTCCCATGCTAGTAAGGTCATGCTTAAAATCTTGCATGCGAGGTTTTAGCATTATGTGAATCAAGAACTTCCCAACATCGAAGCTGGGTTTAGAAAAGGCAGAGGAACCAGAGATCAAATTGTTAACATTCACTGGATCATAGAGAAAGCAAGGAAATTCCAGTAAAACATCTACCTCTGTTTTGTTGGCTACATTAAGGCTTTTGACTGTGGATCATAACAAATAGTGGAAAGCTGTTAAAGAGATGAGAATACTGGACCATTTTGCCTGTCTCCTGAGAAACCTGTATGTGGATCAAGAAGCAGCAGTTAGAACCCTGTATGGAACAACTGATTGGTTCAGAATTGAGAAAGGAGTAAGATAGAGCTATTTGCTGTCACCCTGATTATTTAACCTATACACTGAGCACATAATGAGAAATGCTAGGCTGGATGAATCACAAACTGGAATCAAGATAATCAGAAGAAACATCAACAACCTCAGATATGTGAATGATACCACTCTAATGGCAGAAAGTGAAGAGGAACTAAAGAACCTCTTGATGAGGGTGAAAGAGGAGAATGAAAGAGCCCACTTAAAACTAAACATTTAAAAAACTAAGATCATGGCATCTGGCTCCATTGCTTCATGGCACATAGAAGAGGAAAAGGTGGAAGTAGTAACAGGTTTCCTCTTCTTGGGTTCTAAAATCACTGCAGATGGTGATTGCAGCCATGAAATCAGAAGACAATGGCTTCTTGTCAGGAAAGTTGTGAGAAACCTAGACAGTGTATTGAAAAGCAGAGACATCACTCTGCCAACAAAGGTCTGTATAGTCAAGGCTATGTATGGTTGTGAGAGCTGGACCATAAAGAAGGCAGAGCACCAAAGAACTGTGGTGCTGGAGGAGAAGACTCTTGAGGGTCCTTTAGACACCAAGGAGATCAAACCAGCCAATCTTAAAGGAAAACAACCCTGAATACTCATTGGAAGGACTGATGCTGAAGTTGAAGCTCCAGTACTTTGATAACCTGATGCAAACAACTGACTCACTGGATGCTGGGAAAGACTGAGGGCAGAAGGAGGAGAGGGCATCTGTGAATAAGATGGCTGGATGGCATCACTGACACAATGGACATGAACTTGGGCAAACTTTGGTAGATGGTAAGGGACAAGGAGGCCTGGTGTGCTACAGTTCATGGTGTAGCAAAGAGTCAGACATGACTGAGCAACTGAACAACGAACAGTAACAAAGTTGAAGGCCATTTTCAGATGGTGTCAAGAAGAACTGATATGAAAGAAAAAGATAAATATGGATGATTCATGTTCAGGTTTGACAAAATAACAAAATTCTGTAAAGCAATTATCCTTCAATTAAAAAATAAATTAATTTTAAAAATTAAAAAAAAAGGACTGATATGACCTTTACTTCTGGCTTGTATATCTACAACTCCCACCATGTCTCCCGAACAATCTGTTCTATTAACATATTTTGTTCACACCACCTCTATACTTTGGTTAGTCTGGTTGGTGGTACTAGCTTAGTATTATCCCATTTAAAGTTCAGTGACTTATGTCATAAAAGCTTTGTACTATGGAACAATACGGTCGAGCACATCCCTAGGTTGGTTTCCATGAAAACCAAAAGGTAGAGAAAACACAGACAGGTATATAA
This sequence comes from Dama dama, assembly GCF_033118175.1. NCBI lineage: Eukaryota > Metazoa > Chordata > Mammalia > Artiodactyla > Cervidae > Dama > Dama dama. The sequence continues at coordinate 39,499,556 of NC_083681.1, read as the reverse complement.
CCTTAAATTCAAGACATTGTTCTCTAAGTCAACAAGATAGTGTCAGGAACTAGAACTGAAGTAGAGCTTTCCAGCCAAAGAAAATTCTGGGCAGGAGTTTTTCTAAGTTTCCATAAGTTCTCTGCCACTTGTAAAGCAAATCAACTCAAACCTTCAAAATGAGTCCTATCTGAACTCTCCTTGTCTTTGACATCTAGCAAGTTTTAGTATTTCCTGTAGAAGAGTAGCAAACACTCATATAGCACTTTCTATTGGCAGCTAGTGTATTAATCATGTTTTTTAATATTTTACGATGCTTTGATATCTTGGGGGCTCTAGCTGGCTGAGAAGAGACTGCTCCTCCCAAGGATTGCTAATTCCCAGAGAAAATAAACAATTTGCCTGAAGACATATTTTTCATACACAAATCAACCAGTTCCAAGTACATCATCCCAACCACTGTTTTTATCTAATTCTTCTACCCCAAGTGAATATTTCCTTGTTCTAAATCACTTAGGTCCAGTTACCAGAAACTAGAGACTACCCCTATAGCCCAGAGACAACTAGAATCATTCAAGCTAGTCATTTGGAAGCAGTTTCCCTGCGTTGTTTTGCCTTTCTTACAGAAAACTATAAAGTCTTTGGCCAGGCTTTCTCTTTCACTCTTTTTTGCTTCCTGATCAACACTAGTGTTTCCCCATGTGGTCTGCATCATGTGAGAAACATAACTACTCTTGGAAACATAACTAATTTTCTCCATGACATCACTCAGTCATCTCCATAAATTAAAATCCCATGAAAGTGAAAGTGAAAACCGCTCAGTTGTGTCTGACTCTTTGTGACCCCATGCACTATACATATACAGTCCATGGAATTCTCCAGGCCAGAATACTAGAGTGGGTAGCCTTTCCCCTCTCCAGGGGATCTTCCCAACCCAGGGATTGAATTCAGGTCTCCCACATTGCAGGCAGATTCTTTACCAGCTGAGCCACAAGAGAAGCCCAAGAATACTGGAGTGGGTAGCCTATCCCTTCTCCAGGGGATATTCTTGACCCAGGAATCAAGCTGGGGTCTCCTGCATTGCAGGTGTATTCTTTACCAGCTGAGCTATTAGGGAAGCCCCAAATCCCATGAGTACAACTGAAATAACTAGAGTCATTCTAAATATGTTGTATAGATGAACTCATTTAATCTTCATAACTCTATGAGGTATATACAATTATCTCCATTCTAAGAAAGAGAATACTGATGTACAAAGATGGTAATCAATTTGCTCAAAGTTCTAGGAGTCAGTGGCAGAGTTGGAATGCAAGCCCAGGAAGTCCAGTGTTAGTCTGTGGCTTCACAACTACACTATATTGTCTTCTGAGGAAGTTGGGAGCGTTCTACACGTTCAAGATACAAATCAGTGGCATTTTCCTTACCGCCAAAGACCTCTTGAAATGTTTACCATTCTTGTTTGAAAAATTGTCTTAAATTATTTATCAGAATGTGGAACAAACATTTATTGTTGTTGTTGTTCAGTCAATAAGTTGTGTTTGACTCTTTTTGACCCCATGGACTACAGCACTTCGGCCTCCCCTGTCCTTCACTATCTCCCAGAGTTTGCTCAGACTCATGTCCATTAAATGATGCCATCCAACCGTCTCATACTCTGTTGTCCCCTTCTCCTCCTGCCTTCAGTCTTTCCCAGAAGCAGGGTCTTTTTCAATGAGTCAAGTCTTTGCATGAGGTAGCCAAAGTATTGGAGTTTCAGCTTCAGCACCAGTCTTTCCAATGAATGTTCAGTATTGATTTCCTTTAGGATTGACCGATTTGATCTCCTTGTTGTCCAAGGGACTCTTAAGAGTATTCTCCAACACCACAGTATGAAAGCATCAGTTCTTTGGAGCTCAGGCTTCTTTATGGTCCAACTCTCACATCCTTCCATGACTACTGGAAAAACCATAGCTTTGACTAGACAGACCTTTGTCGGCAAAATAATGTCTCTGCTTTTTAATATGTTGTCTAGGTTTGTCATAGCTTTTCTTCTAAGGAACATCTTAATTTCATGGCTGCAGTCACCATTTAGAGCTCAAGAAAATAAAGTCTCTCACTATTTCTATTGTTTCCCCATCTATTTGCCAGGCAGCGATGGGTTGGTTCGCCATGATCTTAGTTTTTTTAATGTCAAGTGTGAAGCCAGCTTCTACACTCTCCTCTTTCATTTTCATCAAGAGGTTCTTTAGTTCCACTTTGTTTTCTGCCATAAGGGTGGTGTTATCTGCATATCTGAGGTTATTGATATTTCTCCCAGCAATCTTCATTCCAGTTTGTGCTTCTTCATCCAGCCAGGCACTTCACATAATGAGCTCTGCATACAAGATAAATAAACAGGGTGACAATATACAGCCTTATTGTACTCCTTTCCAAATTTGGAACCAGTTGTTCCATATTTGGTTCTAACTGTTGCTTCTTGACCTGCATACAGGTTTCTCAGGAAGCATGTGAAGTGGTCTGGCTTTCTCATCTCTTTCAGAATTTTTCACAGTTTGTCATGATTCACACAGTAACAGGCAAGTGTGGCCTTGGAGTACAAAATGAAGTAAGGCAAAGGCTAACAGAGTTTTGCCAAGAGAACACACTGGTCATAGCAAACACCATATGATGACTACATATGGGCATCACCAGATGGTCAATGCAGAAATCAGATTGATTACATTCCTTGCAGCCGAAGATGGAGAAACTCTATACAGTCAGCAAAAACAAGACTGGGAGCTGACTGTAGCTCAGATCATGAACTCCTTATTGAAAAATTCAGACTTAAATTGAAGAAAGTAGGGAAAACCACAAGGTCATTCAGGTACTACCTAAATCAAGTCCCTTATGATTATACCATGGAGGTGACAAATAGATTCAAGGAATTAGATCTAATAGACAGAGTGCCTGAAGAATTATTGATGAGGGTTTGTATCATTGTACAGGAGGCGGTGATCAAAACCATCCCCCAGAAAAAGAAATGCAAGAAGGCAAAATGGTTGTCTGAAGAGGCCTTACAAATAGCTGAGAAAAGAAGAGAAGCCAAAGGCAAAGAGGAAAAGGAATGATATACCCAATTGAATGCAGAGTTCCAAAAAATAGCAAGGAGAGATAAGAAAGCCTTCCTAAGTGATCAATGCAAAGAAATAGAGAAAAACCATAGTAAAGACAAGAGATCTCTTCAAGAAAAGTAGAGATACTAAGGGAATATTTCATGCAAAGATGGGCACAATAAAGGACAGAAACAGTATGAACCTAACAGAAGCAGAAGATATTAAGAAGAGGTGGCAAAAATACACAGAAGAACCATACAAGAAAGGATCTTAATGACCCAGATAACCACAATGGCATGATCATTCACCTAGAGCCAGACATCCTGGAGTGCAAAGTCAAGGAAGCATCACTATAAACAAACTAGTGGAGGTGACAGAATTCCAGCTGAGTTTTTTCAAATCTTAAAAGATGACTGGAAAACTCAGCAGTGACCACAGAACTGGTAAAGGTCAGTTTTCATTCCAATCCCAAAGAAAGTCAATGCCAAAGAATGTTCGAACTACCACACATTACACTTATTTCACATGCTGACAAAAAAATGCCCAAATTTTCCAAATGAGGCTTCAATAATATGTAAACTCAGAACTTCCAAATGTTCAAGGTTGATTAAAAAAGAGAGGAACCAGAGGTCAAATTGCTAACAACTGTTGGATCATAGAAAAAGCAAGAGAATTCCAGAAAAACGTCTACTTCTGTTTCATTGACTATGCCAAAGACTTTGACTATGGATCACAAAAAGCTGCAGAAAATTCTTGAAGAGATGGGAATACCAGACCACCTCACATGTCTCCTAAGAAACCTGTATGCAGGTCAGGAAGCAACAGTTAGAATCAGACATGGAACAATGGACTGGTTCCAAATTGGGAAAGGAGTACATCAAAGCTGTATATTGTCACCCTGCTTATTTAACTTACATGCAGAGTACATCATGCAAAATGCCAGACTGGATGAAGCACAAGCTGGAATGAAGATTGCTGGGAGAAATATCAACAACCTCAGATATACAGATGACACAACCCTTATGGCAGAAAGTGAATTAGAACTAAAGAGCTTCGTGGTGAAAGTGAAAGAGGAGAGTGAAAAAGTTGGCTTAAAGCTCAACATTCAGAAAACTAAGATCATGGCATCTGGTCCTATCACTTCATGGCAAATAGATAGGGAAACAGTGGAAACAGTGGCTGACTTTATTTTTTGGGGATCCAAAATCACACAGATGGAGACCCCATCCATGAAATTGAAAGATGCTTGCTCCTTGGAAGAAAAGCTATGACCAACCTAGATAGTGTATTAAAAAGCAGAGACATTATTTTGCTGACAAAGTTCCGTATAATCAAAGCTATGGTTTTTCCAGTAGTCATGTATGGGTGTGAGAGTAGGACCATAAACAAATCTGAGCACCAAAGATCTGATGATTTCGAATTGTGGTGTTGGAGAAGACTCTTTAGAGTCCCTTGGACAGCAAGGAGATCAAACCAGTCAATCCTAAAGGAAATCAATCCTGAACATTCATTGGAAGGACTGATGCTGAAGCTGAAGCTCCAATACTTTTGGCCACCTGACATGAAGAGCCAACTCATTAGAAAAGATCCTGTTGCTGGGAAAGATTGAAGGGAGGAGGAAAAGAGGATGACAGAAGGGCGAGATGACTGGATGGCATCACCAACTCAATGAACATGAGTTTGAGCAAGCTCTAGGACATGGTGAAGGACAAGAAAGCTTGGCGTGGTGCAGTCTATGGGGTCACAAAGAGTTGGACATGACCGAGCTACTGAAAAAAAACACAGTCAAAGGTTTTAGCGTAGTCAATGAAGCAGAAACAGATTTTTTCTGGAATATGCTTGTACATACTCCAAATGCCTTCAACAATCTGGTCCTTTTCTTTTCATGATAGGGAATCACTGATACCACTTTAATTTTGACTTCTAAACTTTCTGCCTTGCACCTATATTCATACATACACACATTCCCAGATGAAACAAAGTTATATTTTATAGTTTGGTTTAGGTTTTACATAAAGGAAGACTGTTCTGAAACTTTCTTTTACCCATTCAACACTGTATCTTAGGTCTTTCCATATTAATATTATTTTTTCAGTGATCATATAGTATTTTGTGGTCTGACTTTACAACAGTTATTACACTACACTTGGCTTGTTTCTTATTTTGGGGTTTACAAACAATGCTGCAATGAATATACCTGTACACACTTCCCTGTGTACCTGTACTTACCGTTAGTATTTCTTTGGGGGACGACAAGAAGAACTCTTGAGAAACATGAAGAATCACTGAGTTACAATTTGTGTATGTTTAGTATTTTAATACTTTATTTCCAAATTACCGTCCAAAATGATGGCAATCTAAGCTACTATTAGCAACATATGAGATAATCTCTTCTTCTAGCACATAGTCACCCTTGATATTTTCAGGCTCTTTCAATTTTGCAAATCTACTGAGTGAAAATGCAAACTCACTGTATCATTTTTATTTTTCTGTTTTCTAGTAAAGTTCAATATCTTCTCCTCTCTTAAGGCTATTTATATTTCTATTGTGAGCTGTCTACTTATACTACTTATGCTTTTTCTATACAGGTGGTTTTCTCACCACTAATGTCTTTTAGTTGAGTAGAAATTCTACATGTTGGTGAAGTCAATTTATGACTTCTGATTTTTTTAAATAAGGTAAAAAAAAAAAAAGTCACATAACAGAAAATTTATCATTTTAAAGTAAAAAGCAATTTGATGATTTTAGTACAGTCACAAAGTTGTGCAACCATAATATCATTTAATTTCAGAACATCATTATCTGGAAAAGAAACCCTGTAGCATTAGGCATTTGTTTCACATTCTCCTTCCACGACCAGACCTGTGGCAATCACTAATCAGCTTTATGTTTCTATGAATTTGACTATCTTTGATATTTCACACAAATGGAATCATGTAATATATGGCCTTTGTGTCTGACTTCTTTCACTTAGAAATTTTCAAGGGTCACTCATAGCTCAGTCAGTAAAGAATCTGCCTGCAGTGCAGGAGACCCAGGTTCAATTCCTGGGTTGAGAAGATCCCCTGGAGAAGGAAATGGCAATCCACTCCAGTATTCTTTCCTGGAAAATCCCATGGACAGAGGAGTCTGGCTGGCTACAGTCCATGGGGTCACAAGAGTCCGACACAACTTAGCGACTAAACCACCACCCACATGTTGTAGTATGTATCAGTAGTTCATTCCTTTTTATTGCAAAACAATATTCCATTATATGGATATACCACATTTTACTTATTCATTCATCAATCATGGAAACTTGGGATTTTTTTTCATTCCTTGGCTATTATGAATAATGCTGCTATGAATATTTCTGTACAAGTTTCTATCTGTTTTCAACTCTGTTGTAAATATACCTGGTAATATTAGAGGATTTCTGAGTCTTATTATAACTCTATGTTTAAAATTTTAAGGAAATACTAAACTCTTTTCCAAAATAGATGCACCATTTTATATTCTGAAGAACAGCTTACAAGTTTCTGCCAATAATATTATTTTCCTATTTAGTTGTGGGTTTTTTTTTTTTTTTTTTTTGGTCACTCAACATGTGGGATCCTAGTCCTCCAACCAAGGATTGAACCCATGCCCACTGCATTTGAAGCACAGACTCTTAACCACTGGACTGCCAGGAAAATTCTGCCTGTTTTTAAATTATACCCACTCTAGTGGATGTGTAGTAGTATCTCATTACGGTTTCAAATTGCAGTTTTCTAATGATTAACATTGTTGAACATATTTTCATATGTTTACTGGCCATTTGTATACCTTCTCTGGAGAAATATACATTTAAAACATTTGCCCATTTTTGAATTCGGTTGTTTGCCTTTTTGTTGATGAGTTGTATTAGGTTTTTTTAAAAATACTTTCTGTATACTAGAACCTTATCAGATGTTTGAGTTGCAAATATTCTCTCCCATTCTGAGTTGTCTTTTAACTTTCTCTATAGTGTCCTTCAATGTACAGTTTTTTATTTTAATGAAGTCTAACATCTATTTTTTCTTTTCTATATCTTTATACATATTTTTGCTTGTGTTTTCAATATCCTAAGAGTTCACTGCCAAATGCAAGAAATTGAAATATGCGCCTAAGTTTTCCTCTAAGAGTTTTATATTATCTCTTACATTAAATCTTGATCCATTTTGAGTTAATTTTTCTGTATGGTGTGAGATAAGGGTCTAGCTTCATTCTTACGCATATGGATGTCCAGTTGTCCCAGCACCATTTGTTGAAAAGATTATTTTTGTCCCACTGAATAGTGCTGGCACCCTTTTGAAAATCAGTTGACCATAAATGTGAGGATTTCCTTCTGGACTCAAAATTCTATTTAATTGATCTATATGTCTACACAGATACCAATACCACACAGTTTTGATTACTGTGGCTTTGTAGTTAAGTTTTGAAGTTTAGAGTTCTGAGTCCTCTAACTTTATTCTTTTTCAAGATTGTTTTGGTTACTATGGGTTCCTTGCTATTCTATATGGATTTTAGGATTGACTTGTCCATTTCTGGAAAGCAGGAAATTGAAATTTGATAGGGATTGCAACTAATCTGTAAATGTAGGGAATACTGCCATCTTAACAATTTCATCTTCTAATCAGTGAACACATGATGTCTTTTTATTTATTCAGGTTTTCTTTAGTTTCTTTTTTTATTTGCTTGTTTGTTTGTTTGTTTTTGATGCAGCATGTGGGATCTTAGTTTCCCAGCCAGGGACTGAACTCATGACCCTTGTGTTGGGAAAGTGGAGTCTTAACCACTCAGCTGCTAGGGAGGACCCTTTAATTTCTTTTGGCAGTGTTTTATAGTATCTAGTATGTGAATCTTGCACCTCTTCAGTTAAATTTATTCTTCAGTATTTTATTATTTCTGATGATATTGTGAATGGAATTGTTTTCTAAATTCATTTTCAGGTTGTTCTTTTTTTTTTTTAACATTTATTTTTATTTATTTATTTTGATGTGCTGGGTCTTAGTTGCAGTACCTGGGATCTCTGATTGTGGTGTGTGAACTCTCAGTTGTGGTATGTAGGATCTATTTCCCTAACAACGGAGAGAAAACAGGGCACCTGCATTGGGAACATGGAGTCTTAGCCAATGGACCACTAGGGTCTATTGTTTGTTGATAGAGTATAGAAATAAAATTGATTTTTATAAGTAATCTTGTATCCTGCAACTTTGCTGAATTCATTGGTTAGCTCTAATAGTTTTTTAAATAGGTTCTTAACAGTTTTCTGTATTTGAAATTATGCCATCAGTGAATAGAAATAGCCTTACTTTTTCTTTTCAATTTGGATGACTTTTACTCTTTGTCTTGCCTAATTGCCTTTACTAGAACTTCCAGTGCTAGATAGTGAATAGAAGTGTAAAGTAGATATCCTTGTCTTGTTCCTGATTTTAGGGAGAAAGTTTCAAGTATGATGTTAGCTGCGAGTTTTTCCACTGATGCCCTTTAGTAGGTTGGGGAAGATTCTGTCTCCTCCTGGCTTGAAGACCTTTTTTTTTTTTTTTCATGGAAAGGTGTTGGAATTTGTCAAATGCTTTTTCTGCATTTATTGAGGTGATCATCTGACTTTCACCTCTTCATTTTCATAAAATGGTGTATTACATTGATTTTCATGTTGACCCACCCTTATGTTCCTGAAATAAATCTTACTTGAGTTTGTGACTTGAGGACTAGTGTTACTTTTTCTTTAATGTTTGATAAATAAAATTTGCTAGTGAAGCTATCTGGTTCTGGGATTTTACTAGTTGCAAGCTTTCAGATAAATGAATCAATCCTTTTACTAGTTACAGGTTTATTCAAATTTTCTATTTATTCTTTAGTCAGTTTTAGTTTTCTGTGTGTTTCTAAGAATATGTCTATTTTATCCAGGGTATCCAATTTGTTAATACATATTTTTTATAACATTCTCTTATAAATTTTCTATTTATGTAATATTTAAAGTAATGTCCATTTTCATTCTTGATTTTATTAATTTGGATCTTCTCTCAAATTTTTTTGCAGTAAAGTGAAATTGAGAAATAAAGCAGCTTTTGTAAGGGGAAGTGTGGTCAAGAAACAATTTGTGAAAGATGGAATGTTCTAAATTACATAGCTCTGAGCATCCTCTAGTTATTGATCTGATGCCGTATCATTTCTCTGCAACCTGTTCAATCTATTCTGCCCTTTGGAAGTCTTAGTCATAAACAAAACTTTCCATTCCCTCAACATGTTCTCTGAAGCTTTGCCTATTTGTTTGGATCAGCCCCTTGTACATCAAGTTGGGCTGGGAGTGGAGGAGATTGTATCCAAACCATAGATATTCCCTACTTCTTCTCCTTTATGGTGAACTTATCAATAGATACTGTCTGTTTTCAGGGATGCGTTTCGTAGGGATTCTCAAATTAGGATCACTTCTGGCCTGTGTTAATGATGCAGATACCTTGTTTCTACCCAAGACCTACAGATCAGAATCTCCTTAAGGACATACAAGTTTGGGAACTACTGCTGTTAATACTTCTTACTGTCTCCTTCATCTGTTTGCCTCTGCACCTAGCCTCTTGATACCTACCTCTGGCATTTCTAAGACCCTTTGATGCATACTACTCTATCTTGACCTCAGATATGACTCTATCATTCATCATTTGTCCTTAGCGTCTTTGACAGCATGTAAGAGATATTCCATCCTTAGCCTCACAGCCTTACAGTTTGAGGAATAAGACAGCAGCCTTCAACCTATTTGAGTTAACTTGGGAGGCAGCCAGATAGAAAACTTTATGGCTGGATGGTCAACCAAAGATGTGATAGTGTTAGAGAAACTGAGTGAAATATTCCACTTACACTTTGAATATGAACTGGAATAATGGAATCATCCAAGAAAGAGTCACTTCTGAAGGAAAGAAGGATTATTTGTGAAATGGCAGAATTACAGACATTTTAAGATAGAACTGGAATTAAGCATTTAACAATAGTATGAACATAACAGCAAAGAAATTTTTGTAAGCAATGTTTATTTGTTACCTAGTCATCAACTGAAGAGACGGAAGAGAAAAATAGTGTTAAGAACCTAACAGTTCAGTTTGAATTTTATTTCTGCTGCATATCCATTGGGTAATCTTAGGCAATAGGTTATTCAGTTTCTCTGAATTTCATTTTTATCCCTCATCTGTAAAGTAGAGACAATGGCACTTAATACAATGAGCAGTTTGTGGACTGAAAAAAATATGATGTATAGTGCATAGAACACATTGTATGTTCAATAAATGGTATGTTCCCTCTCTCCCACTCCATGCTCCCATGGGAATCCAAAGCTTAATTAAATATGGGCAACTTGATAAAATTTGACTGAAGGAACTTTGTTTTAAATTTATGTTTTGAGCAGAAGTAGAGCACTGAAGAATTGATGCTTTTGAACTATGGTCTTGGAGAAAACTCTTGCGAGTCCTTTATACAATGAGGAGATCAAATAAGTTAATCTTAAAGGAAATAAACCCTGAATGTTCAGTGGAAGGACTGAAGCTGAAGTTGAAGCTCCAATACTTTGGCCACCTGATGTGAAGAGCCAGCTCTTTGGAAAAGACCCTGATGCTGGAAAAGATTGAAGGCAGAATGAGAAGAGGGCAACAGGGGACAGGATGGTAGGATGGTATCACTGATTCAGTGGGCATGAACTTGAGCAAACTCCAGGAGATGGTGAGGGGCAGGGAAGCCTGGGCTGCTGCAGTCCATGGGGTTGCAAAGAATTGAACATGACTTGGCAGCTGAACAACAATAACAAATCAAGCTTAGCAGGTTCTAAACTAAGAAGTAAAATGATTTAGTGACTCAGAGAGGAGACTCCAAGATTTAGTAAAGCAATAGTTTTCAAAAGTCTCATCTATAGCAACATAAGGCATAAGCTCCCTACCTCCTTGCCCCCAAGGTAAAATTAACAAATTTCTAAAGCTCTTTTAAAAAGTGAGAACTTTTTTTTTTTCAACAGTGGAGTTGGAGTTAGACAAGGAAGGTGCTATTTCAAAGAATGGTACTTCAGACATGTAATAAATAGACAAAAAATTTTAAAAAAACAAAATAAACAAAAACCTCACAAAACCAAAAATCTTCCTGAAGATGGAAATAATAGAAAAGGAACTATAAAATCTTTTCCAGTCCCTGACTCTTGTCTATTTATCTGTCCTCTGTTTAAGCTTAAAGACAAAACAAAATAAAATGCAAAATAATGTCCTGTTGAAATTGGTTCTAAACCACGGATTGTCTTCTTAACAATTTGTCCCACTTGCTTGTTTCTTCTTGGACTGCATAAAGGAAATTCAAAGACCAAATAAAGGGTTGTATTTTAGTGCTCAAAAACTAGTCACATCACCTCTACAAATGATCAAACACCTCTAAAGTCCCCTCACTCTAGTCAACTTTTTTCTGTTCTGGTCTTTGGACACTTTTCTAAAACCAGCTTGAATATCTGGAAGTTGATGGTTCACGTATTGCTGAAGCCTGGTTTGGAGAATTTTGAGCATTACTTTACTAGCATGTGAGATGAGTACAATTGTGCGGTAGTTTGAGCATTCTTTGACATTGCCTTTCTTTGGGATTGGAATGAAAACTGACCTTTTCCAGTCCTGTGGCCACTACTGAGGTTTCCAAATTTGCTGGCATATTGAGTGCAGCACTTTCACAACATCATCTTTCAGGATTTGAAATAGCTCAACTGGAATTCCATCACCTCCACTAACTTTGTTTGTAGTGATACCTCCTAAGGCCCACTTGACTTCACATTCCAGGATGTCTAGCTTGAGGTGAGTGATCACACCATCATGATTATCTGGGTTGTGAAGATCTTTTTTATACAGTTCTTCTGTGTATTCTTGCCACCTCTTCTCTATGTCTTCTGCTCCTGTTGGGTCCATACCATTTCTGTCCTTTATTGAGCCCATCTTTGCATGAAATATTCCCTTGGTATCTCTTATTTTCTTGAAGAGGTCTCTAGTCTTTCCCATTCTGTTGTTTTCCTCTATTTCTTTGCATTGATCACTGAGGAAAGCTTTCTTATCTCTCCTTGCTATCTTGGAACTCTGCATTCAAATGGGTATATCTTTCCTTTTCTCCTTTGCTTTTGGCTTCCCTTCTTTTCACAGCTATTTGTAAGGCCTGCTCAGATAGCCATTTTGTTTTTTTGCATTTCTTTTTCTTGGGGATGGTCTTGATCCCTGTCTCCTTTACAATGTCATGAACCTCCGTCCATAGTTCATCAGGCACTCTGTCTGTCAGATCTCATCCCTTAAATCTATTTCTCACTTCCACTGTATAATCATAAGGGATTTTATTTAGGTCATACCTGAGTGGTCTAGTGGTTTTCTCCACTTTCTTCAATTTAAGTCTGAATTTGGCAATAAGGAGTTCATGAAAAGGCAGAGGAACCAGAGATCAAATTGCCAACATTCACTGGATCATTGAAAAAGCAAGAGAGTTCCAGAAAAACATCTATTTCTGCTTTTTTGACTATGCCAAAGCCTTTGACTGTATGGATCACAATAAACTGTGGAAAATTCTGAAAGAGATTGGAATACCAGACCACCTGACCTGCCTTTTGAGAAACCTATATGCAGGTCAGGAAGCAACAGTTAGAACTAAACATGGAACAGTAGACTGGTTCCAAATAGGAAAAGGAGTACGTCAAGGCTGTATATTCTCACCCTGCTTATTTAACTTATATGCAGAGTACATCATGAGAAACACTGGGCTGGAGGAAGCACAAGCTGGAATCAAGGTTGCCGGGAGAAATATCAATAACCTCAGATACGCAGGTGACACCACCCTTATGGCAGAAAGTGAAGAAGAACTAAAGAGCCTCTTGATGAAAGTGAAAGAGGAGAGTGAAAAAGTTGGCTTAAAGCTCAACATTCAGAAAACTAAGATCATGGCATCTGGTCCCATCACTTCATGGGAAATAGATGGGGAAACAGTGGAAACAGTGTCAGACTTTATTCTGGGGGGCTCCAAAATCACTGCAGATGGTGACTGCAGCCATGAAATTAAAAGATGCTTACCCCTTGGAAGGAAAGTTACGACCAGCCTAGACAACATATTAAAAAGAAGAGAGATTACTTTGTCAACAAAGGTCTGTCTAGTCAAGGCTCTGGTTTTTCCAGTGGTCATGTATGGATGTGAGAGTTGGACTATAAAGAAAGCCGAGCACAGAAAGATTGATGCTTTTGAACTGTGGTGTTGGAGAAGACTCTTGAGAGTCCCTTGGACTGCAAGGAAATCGAACCAGTCCATCCTAAATGAGATCAGTCCTCGGTGTTCATTGGAAGAACTGATGTTGAAGCTGAAACTCCAATACTTTGGCCACCTGATGTGAAGAGCTGACTCATTGGAAAAGACCCTGATGCTGGGAAAGATTGAAGGCAGGAGGAGAAGGGGACAACAGAGGATGAGATGGTTAAGTGACATCACCGACTCAATGGACATGAGTTTGGATAAACTTCAGCAGTTGGTTGTGGACAGGGAGGCCTGGCATACTGCAGTCCATGGAGTCGCAAAGAGTTGGACACGACTGAGCAACTGAACTGAAGTGAACTGAACTTTGTACACTTGCTCTTCCTGTGATAAATGCACAATGCTACTCATTGTGCAGAAGCAGAAACTTCAACAAGGAACTTGGGTTATTTTCTTCACCATTGTTTACAGAGGACAGGGAGAGGCTGTATGACAACTCTTAGAACACTGTATTGTTCTCTGTGTCTGCACCAAGCTCCTCATTGTGGTTGTGACTTACTTGGAATTATACTGAATACCTGAGAGAGCCATCGAGATATTTACTGTGTTCTCAGTCCCATTTATAGCCCATGTTGACCAAGTAACTGTTGTATATTATGTGACCACCTCATCCTATACCACATGGCCACAGCTGATTGAGGACAGGTAAGTACCTGACAGAAGGACCACCTATACATAGGCTGGCTCACATTCTATATAGTGGAATGACATGAGATGCTTTGCCTTAACTGAGGAAGGAGTTTGCTTACTAAAGGCTGAAACTTTGCTTACTAAAGACTGCCAAAAATGTATATGCAATAACATTTTCATTTATATGCTACAAGCACCTTCTGCCTCAGAGTAATCTGGAAAAACAGATTACTTTTAAGAGCAGACCCTATCCATACTCTGGAAAGTATTATTTTTGAATGACTTTTTTAGTTATATGAATATGAGTCAGGGGCTTCCCCACACCTGCCAATGCAGGAGACATAAGAGATGTGGGTTTGATCCCAGGGTCAGGAAGATCCCCTGGAGGAGGGCACAGCAACCCATTCCAGTATTCTTGCCTGGAGAATCCCCAAAGACAGAGGAGTCTGGTGGGCTAGAGTCCATAGTGTCGCAAAGAGTCGGACACGACGGAAGTGACTTAGCATGCATGCACGAATATGAGTCAAGTATCTATAAACTTTCCTTGGGGAATTCAGTAAAAATACACAAATATAGAGGGCTTATGTTGAAAACCTGAGTGTCCTATTTAGAAAGGTAAATTGATATTTTTTAAAAGCAGAACTACCTCCTGAAAATGATATTAAAAACATTTTTCTTTAGTCTGGAAATAGAATAGCCTACACCTAAAAATCACTGAAGGTATGTGACTTTGTCCAAGTAAGTAGAAGTAGGAAATCAGAGCTGAAGACAAGTCACAGTTATCTAAAATGAGCTTGATTGGTTGTAAGCCTACATGTGATAATGTAAAAGACTGAGCTGTTCATATGTTGGAAAATGGACTGCTCATTATTTTCAGAGGATCCTTATGGTAAGAGCCTAAGGTAAGGGAAGATTTATCCCCAAGAATGGGGGGTGAAGAGAATGTGTACTTCCAACCTTCAATCACCCTGAAAGTGGAAGCGTTTATTGCTCAGTCATGTCCGACTGTTTGCAAACCCATGAACTCTAGCCCTTCAGTCTCCTCTGTGCATGGGATTCTCCTGGCAGGAATACTGGAGTGGATTGCCATTCCCTTCTCCAGGGGATCTTCCCAACACGGACTGAACTCCAGTCTCCTGTGTTGCAGGCAGATTCTTTACCACTGAGCCACCGGGGAAGCCCTTATCTTCCATTACTTTCCCCTGATATTTCCTAGTCACTTCTACAATTTACCACTCCTACGAGGTTAAACTCTTTTCCTTTGTCTTGTCATTTCTCCACAATTTTTTTTTTTTAAAGGTATATAGGCTCTTGGTCCTAACTACTTCTTCGGGTCTTCAATTCTCATTTAAAGGTTCCAAGTGCACATAACAATATTAAACAAAATCTGTATACATTTTTCCTGTTACTCTATCTATGTCTGTTTAATGCTCAGGCCTGGCCACAGAACCTAAAAGGGTAGAGGAAAGGTTCTTCCCTTGCAAGAACCATGAGTGTGTTGAAGAGAATAACTGAAAGCTTGAGTGTACACGAACTGTGAGCTGGAGAAAAGATAAAAGGTGAAAGAGAGAAACAGATGTAGAGAGAAGCAGACAAACAGTAGTTGATCCTGTTGCACTAGAGAGATAGTATTTGACTTTCTACTGCTGAGGACCCAAGAGCTGTTTTTTGTTTTTTTTTAAATTGTTGTTATTTATTTATTTATGGCTGTGCTGTGTCTTTGTTGCTTTGTGCGGGCTTTTTCTAGTTGTGGCAAGTGGGGGCTACTCTTCATTGGAGTGGGCAGGCTTTTCATTGTGGTAGCTTCTCTTGGTGGAGCACAGGCTCTAGGCGCTTGGGCTTCAGTAGTTGTAGCATGTGGGCTTAGTAGTTGTGGCTCCAGGGCTTTAGAGCTTGAGCTCAGCAGTTGTGATGCACGGGCTTATCTGCTCCTCGGTATGTGGAATCTTCTTGGACCAAGGATTGAATCTGTGTTCCCTGCCTTGGCAGGCAGATTCTTATCCACTGTGCCACCAGGGAAGTTTCCCAGGAACCGGTTTGGATTATGCATGGCCACCCAGTCCCATGGGACCTAGCCCTATCATGGTTCCAGTTATTCATGAGTGAGTTTTTCTGTGGCAAACTACCGAAAACACCTCTAACTTAAGCAGAAGGGAGTTTATTCAGAAGGCGTTAGGGATATAATCAAATTGACTGGAGATAGGAGAGTCAGGCTTGAGAACTGGTGGGAAGCAAGAGAGCCCTAGAGACAGCAGCTATTTTGGTGGCAGGAATGGTCTGGTCAAGATGTTGCTATACAGACAGAAGGGAAATATGATCATTGATAGTTTCAGTCTCTTTGTCCCTGTGCTAGCGATTGAAATTCCAGGGAGGGAATATACAATGCCCTAGCTTGAGTCAGGGGCCTGCCCTCCTAGCTTGAGTTAGAAACCAAGTATCGAATGATAGCTCCAAATTTTTAATTGAAGTGGAAGAGATAATAGGGGAAAAGGAAATTGGGGTGCTAAGGCGGAAAAGGTGAATATTGGGAACCAAACCAAGAACTGTCCACTGTCCAACAACATGGCTTCCTGTCCTTTCCTGTGTTGCCAGAGGTTTTCCCACATGACTGGATTCCCATCTTTTGATTCCTGCGAATACCATTACCATCGGCTGTCCCATAACCGTCACTTGAATGATTCTCAGTACTTGGCAACAGAAAGAGTTGAGGCAGATTGCAAAGAAAAGTGTGATCTTTTGGCTTTTCTGCTGTTTTTGTTTTTGGTCTATCTCGTATAGAAATTAGTGAAACCTCTCAAAAAATAAAGAAAAAGATATCAACTTGCTTCTTCAGAGAATGTTTGGCTCTGCTGGAGTCTCTTGACTTTGTCAATTTTCTCTTTGGACATGTTCCATGTGGGAAGGGGTTATAATACTATAGTATTTCCTTTCTCAGTTAATATTCACTTGGTTTGGCTCAGAGATCAGCCCAAAGAACAGCAGTACATAGGCCCTTACACTCCCTCATTCTTTTCTTTTTTAAAATGAGCTATATAATTCACATGCCATAAAATTCACCCTTTTAAGGAATCAAACTCAGTAGTTGCTGTATATTCACAAACTTCTACAACTATCACTACTATAACATACCAGAATGTTTTTATTAGTTACTCCATGTTTTTCCTTCCCCTCAACCCCTAACAACTACTAGTCTATTTTCTGTCTCTATGAATTTGCCTATTCTAGACATTTCATATAAATGGGATCATGTAATACATGACATTGTATGTCTGGTTTCTTTCATTTAGCATAAAGTTCCAAGGCTCATTCATGTTGTAACATGACTTAGTACTTTATTTCTTTCTATGGCTAAACAATATTCTGTTGTATGGATACATCATAATTTGTTTATCCATTCACAATCGATAGATAGTTAGGTTGTCTCCACTTCACAGCTATTGTAAATAAAGCAGTTATGAACATTATGTACAGTTTTTTGTGTCCACATGAGTTTTCAATTCTATTGAGTATATACCCAGGAGTGTAGTTACTGGCTCATGTGGTAATTCTATGTATAACCTTTTGAGAAATTGACAAACACCATTTGCAAAGTATAAGATTTTATTCCAGATCCTCAACACTATTTGTCCCTCATTTTTTTTCTTTTGGCCACATCACTCAGAACATGAGGATCTTAGTTTCCCAACTAGAGATCAAACTTGTGCCTCCTGCAGTGGAAGCATGGAGTCTTAACCTCTGGACTGCCAGAGAAGCCCCAGTTCCTCATTTTTATTTTAAGTGTTCTAGTGGGTGTGAAGTGGTATCTCATTGTGGTTTCCATTTCCATTTCCCTAATGGTTGATGATGTTGAACATCTTCCCAAGAGCTTATTGGCTATTTGTATAATTTCTCTGGAGAAATGTCTATTCAAATCCTTTTCCCACATGTAACTGGATTGTCTTTTTACTGTTTAGTTGAAAGAGAGCTTCCTTTATGTATCCTGGATATTAGTCTCTTATCTGATATATGTGTGTGTGTTAGTCGCTCAGTCGTATCTGACTCTTTGTGACCCCATGCACTGAAGCCTGACAGGCTCCTCTGTCCATGGGATTTTCCAGGCAATAATACTGGAGTGTGTTGCCATTTCCTTCTCCATAGGATCTTCCCAACCCAGGGACTGAACCCGGGTCTCCTGCACTGCTGGCACAAGCTTTACCATCTGAGCCACCAGGGAAACCCTATCTGATATATAATTTGCAATATTTTCTCCCATTCTGTGGTTAATTATTTCACTTTCTTGACATTGAAGAACAACAGTTTTTAATTTTGATGAAATCTGATCTATCTGTCATTTATCTGGTGTCATATCTTAGAAATCATTTGCTAATGCAAGGTAACAAAACCTTATACTCATGTTTTCTTCCAAGAGTTCTACAGTTTAAGCTTTTACATTTAGTTTTCTGATTCATTTTCAGTTAATATTTTTACATGGTGTGAAGTGAGGGGAACAAATTCCCTCTTTTACATATAGATATCTTGTCCCCGTGACATTTGTTGCAAAGATTATTATTTTCCCTATTGAGTTGCTTCAGTATTCTTTTTGAAATCAAATGACTATTAATATAAGGGTTTATTTCTGTACTGTCAACTTGATTTCATTAATCTATATTGCCATCTTCATGCCAGTACCACATTGTCTTGATTACTGTAGCTTTGTAGTAATTTTTGAAATCAAGAATTGTGTGTCCTCCAACTCTGATATTTTTAAATATTATTTTTGCTACTCTGAATCCCTTGGTATTCCATATGAATTTTAGGATCAAAAGAAAAGCTGCTGATATTTTGAAAGGGATGGCACTGGATCTGCAAATCAGTTTGGGGTATACTGCCATCTTAACAATGTGAAGTTTTCTAACCTGTGACCATGTCTTTACATTTATTTAGGTCTTCTTTAATTTTTTCAAAAATTTTTAATAATTAAAAGATTATTTTGTAATATTTTATTTGTTTGATGCTATTAAAATGGTATTGTTTTCTCAGTCTTATTTGCTGATGGTTGTTTGCTGATGTACCGAGATACAACTGATATTTGTATATTGATCTGCTATTTTGTAATTTCAGTGACAATTTATTTATTAGTTTTATAATGGTTTTAATGGAGTCTTGGGATTTCCTATGTACAAGATTATGTCAACTACAAATAGAAGTAGTTTTACTTCTTGCTTTCCGATCTGGATGACTTTTCTTCTTTTCTTTTGTCTTTTGTCTTCTTTTCTTTTGTCTAATTGCACTGACTAGACTCTCCAGCACAACACTGAATAGAATGGCAAGAGCAAACAACCTTGTCTTGTTCCTGATCTTAGAGGAAAGCTCTGAAACTTTTGCCATCAAAAGTTTCAGATGCTAGCGGTAGTGTTTTCACATATGCCCTTTATCAGATTGAGGAAGTTGCCTTCTATTCTTAGTTTGTTAAATGTTTTTATCAGCAATATTGAGATGATCATGTGATTTTTTTAAACTTTATTAATGTGGTATATTATTTGCTTGATTTTTGTATGTCAAACCAACCTTTCATTCTTGGGGTAAGTGCCATTTGGCCATGGTGTATATCCTTTTTTATATGTTGCTAAATATGGTTTATAAATGCACAAATACACAGCTATTATTTTGCTGAGGATTTTTGTGACTATATTCACAAAGGATGTCGATCTGTAGTTTTGTTCTGTCTTTTCCTTTGTGAGGCCTTTGTCTGGCTTTTTTTGGCCGAGCTGTGTGGCTTGCAGGAGCTTAGTTCCCTGACCAGGAATTTAACCTGCTCCCTCAGCAGTGAGAGTGCAAGGTGTTAAACACTGGACCACCAGGAAATCCTCTCTTTATCTGCTTTTGGTATTGGGATCACAGTGGCCTCACAGAATTAGGCAGTAAGTTTTCCCTCCTGTTCCATTTTTTTTTTGAAGTTTGGAAAGACCATACTAGTAATGCAACTTAAGACCAAGAAAATGAAAGACTGTTTCCTGCTGAATAATTCTATCCTTCTAGTTTATAAGAATATGAAATATGATATGCAAAGACTATTATGAACAAGGTACTAAATATTTAAAAGACAAAAATCAAGCCAACAAGTTTTGTCCCAGATTAAGTTTACTCCCTCCTAAAATTCCTAAAGATAATTTACTTAAGCTATATCACAAACTTATTTTTATTTATTTTTTAGTTTTTAAAATTAATTAATTTTTTTTTCATTTATTTTTATTAGTTGGAGGCTAATTACTTTACAATATTGTAGTGGTTTTTGCCATACATTGACATGAATCAGCCATGGATTTACATGTGTTCCCCATCCTGATCCCCCCATCACAGTTATTTAATTCCATATTTTTAAAAATTAATTTCTTTATTTATTTTACTTTAACACATTGTGTTGGTTTTGCCATACATTGACTTGAATCTGCCATGGGTGTACACATGTTCCCCATCCTGAACCCCGCTCCCACCTCCCTTCCCATCCCATCCCTCTGGGTCATCCCAGTGCACCAGCCCTGAGCACCCTGTATCATGCATCGAATCTGGACTGGAGATTCGTTTCACATATGATAATTTACATATTTCAACGCCATTCTCCCATATCATCCCCCCTCGCCCTCTCCCACAGAATGCAAAAGACTATTCAATACATCTGTGTCTCTTTTGCTGTCTCACATACAAGGTTATCGTTACCATCTTTCTAAATTCCATATATATGCATTAGTATACTGTACTGGTGTTTTTCTTTCTGGCTTACTTCACTCTGTATAATAGGCTCCGGTTTCATCCACCTCATTAGAACTGATTCAAATGTATTCTTTTTAATAGCTGAATAATACTCCATTGTGTATCTATACCACAGCTTTCTAATCCATTCATCTGCTGATGGACCTCTAGGTTGCTTCCATGTCCTGGCTATTATAAACAGTGCTGCGATGAACATTGGGGTGCACGTGACTCTTTCAGATCTGGTTTCCTTGGTGTGTATGCCCAGAAGTGGTATTGCTGGGTTATATGGCAGTTCTATTTCCAGTTTTTTAAGAAATCTCCACACTGTTCTCCATAGCGGCTGTACTAGTTTGCATTCCCACCAACAGTGTAAGAGGGTTCCCTTTTCTCCACACCCTGGATATATGGATTTCTTAAAGTAGTTTTGTGTTAGTACTCCTGGGTAATGTGATTCCTGAGTTTCTCTCTTCTCAAGGATGTTAATATGCTTCCTTATATGTGTTGTACTCTTGTCTTACATTTTAATTTTCTAGAGATTATTCTATTATATTTCAGGCATGAATGTTGCTGTGGAAGAGTCAAAGGATAATCCAAATTCCCTGCCCCTGTTTTTTCTGTGTGGATGCTTGAAGAATATTCTTTAATCTTGAAGTTCAATTTAATTTGATATATTTCATCTCAAGTAAATCACTTTGGAATGATAAAAATCAGCTCTTTATTTTACAGATTCAGTTTCTTTTAATTTTTTTTTCTGCTGCATTTTTTGTTACCTCTATTTCAGTCTTTTCATTTTTTAAATTTTTGTTGAAGTATAGTTGATTTACAATGTTGTGTTACTCTCAGCTGTGCAACAAAGTGAATCAGTTATACATATACATATATTCACTGTCTGCCTTTTTTTCTTTTGGTTTCACTGAACGTCATGTGGGATCTTAGTTCCCCGATCAGGGATTGAACCTGTGCCCCTTCCATTGAAAGAGCAGTCTTAACCACTGTATGACCAGGGAAATCCCCTTTGCTGCAATTTTTTTCAAGCTCACTCTTATGCAGATAATAATTAGTCTCATGTTGAATAAAGTTTGTTTTCTGTAATGACTAAATTCTAATTGTTTTCATTTTTGTTTTTTCTCTTATAAGTGATTAATTAGGCTTTTTTGTGTTAGAAATCTTTTTTCAGTTGTGTGCATTTTATTTCTTCCTATTTTATGTTAATTTATTAGAGACAGTGTTATTTTGACCCTTGAATTGTTTTCATAACTCTGCAATTTCCCTCCGTCTCTTGTTGCATCTTATCTGATTTTTGAGTTCTTGCTTTGTTTAATTGAGACTATTAAAAGTTCTTTAGGTATACTTATGGACATGTTTATTCTGCAAAGTATTGAAACAGTTAGAGATGTTTCTTTTTTAACACCTCCCACACACTTCTACTTGAATATCCATTGGAAGGACTGACGCTGAAGCTGAAACTCCAATACTTTGGCCACCTGATGTGAAGAACTGACTCATCGGAAAAGACTCTGATGCTGGGAAAGATTGAAGGTGGAAGGAGAAGGGGACAACAGAGGGTGATATGGTTGGATGGCATCACCGACTCAATGGACATGAGTTTGGGTAGACAATGGGAGTTGGTCATTGACAGGGAGGCCTGGCATGCTGCAATCCATGGGGTCGCAGAATCGGACATGACTAAGTGACTGAACTGAACATACGTCTATTATGTTACCAGTATCTAGATCTTTCAAGGCTATTTCTGCAGCTTAACTATGTCATTGAGGACCTAAGCTATTCCTATCTTTCTGTTCTGCCATACCTCAAAATCACAAGATGGTTGCCACAGCTCCAATATTCAAGTTTATACACACCAGCATCCCAGCAAGCAAGGATAGGGAAGGAACTAAGAGGGAGCTAATTTTTATTGCGCTTTGTTTTTTTCAGAAAGGAAAGTTTTCCTCAGAACCTCTCTTCCTTCCACCCCAAACTCTATATAGACTTCTCCTTTCATATTGCCAGAACATATGCTCTTCTCTAAATAAGTCACTGAAAAAGGAGAACTGGATTGTCATGACTCATCTAAGACAATGACTCTCTACTGAGGCTGATTTTGCCCTTCAAGGGACATTTGACAATATTTGTGAACATTTTTGGTTGATACAACTTCAAACCAAAACCAATATTGGCAAGGATAAAGGGAAGAACAGCAGTTGAGCATATACACTACCAACCTATACACCACTGACTAGTGGGAAGAAACCCATTTTCAGCTAGAACACTAAAGAATAATTTATTTTTCTCAACAAGAGGATTGTTAAATTATCCTTCCATTGCCATACAAATGACAAAACAGAACTCCAAGAGAATGTATGGGTCCTAGATATACAGAGAGTAATGCTTCAACATCAAAGTCAGAAAAAGAAAAAAGCAATTGGGGTTTAACAAGTGAAAAAAATACTTCTGTAGAGTATGAGAATACACCTATGAAAATAAACTAATCAAAACAGTCCTTAATGTGAACTTTGTAAATTATTTTATGAATAAAAGTAAAAGTAAAATAGAGAATAAATTAGAGAAAAATGATATCTGTAGTAGACCAAATAATAAATCTTTAAAGATACTCATGTCTTGACTCCTGGAATCTGTAAATGTTATCATACATGCAAAATTTGTTTTTAAAATATGAATAAGTTCTTAAGAAATAGGGAGATTATTTTTTGATTATCCTGTTAGACTCAATGTAATCACAAAAGTTCTTAGAAAAGGAAGGCAGGAGAGTCAGAGTCAGAATAAGAAATATGACAATGGAAGCAGAGTTGAAGTGATGCCATCACCAAGGAATGCAGACAGCCTCCCCAAACTAGAAAAGGCAAGAAAATAGATTCTCCTCTGGAACCTCCAGAAGGAAATAGCTCTGCTGACAGGCATTTTAGACTTGATTTCCAGAATTGTAAGATAATAAATTTAAGGTTTTTAAACTACTAAGTTTGGGCTTCCCAGGTGGTGCAATGGTAAAGAATCTGCCTGCAAATGCAGGAGACACGAGAGACACAGGTTCGACTCTGGACCCAGAAGACCCTTGAGTAGGAAATGGCAATCCACTCCATTATTCTTGCTTGGTAAATTTCATGGAGAGAGGAACCTGGTGGACTATTGTCTATAGGGTTGCAAAGAGTTGGACATGACTGAACCATCATGCACAGCCACAACAAGTTTGGAATAATTTGCTACAGCAGCATTAGAGTATCCAAGTACAGTCTTACATAGAAAAAGAACAGCCCGAGACAAAACAAAAATCATCTACAGGACTTGGACAATGCAAAGACAAGAGAAATCAAAATTGGATCAAAACAGAGGCGATACCTAGTTAAACACTAATTGGTTTCATCATTTTTCATAGTAAGAAGGAAATTGAACATTTCTTTGGGAATTCATTGTGTATTTGTTACAGTTTGATATATGTACTACTAGTCAAGATTCTTTAGAGAAACAGAACCAATTAGAGATTTTATATATGTGAGATGTCTCTGTATGTGTGTTTTAAGAAATCATCCCACACAATTGGGAGGTCCGGCAAGTCTGAAATCTGTAGGGCTGTCTGGCAGTCTGGGAATTCAGGATGATGTTGCAGGAGTGAGAATTCTGGAGGTCAGCAGGCTACAAACTCAGGTAGGGCTTCAATGTTGCAGATGTGAGAATTTCCTCTTCAGAAACCTCAGTCGTTACTCTGAAGGCCTTGAACTGATTGAATGAGGCCCAGTCACATTATGCAGGTACTCTGCTTTATTCAAACTGTACTAAATTAAATGTTAATCACATGTTAAAAAACAAAACAAAACCCTTACAGAACACACCTAGTCTGTTCTTTGACCAAGCGACTAGGCACATAATCTAACCAAGTGGCACAGAAAATTAACCATCACAATGTACACATGTACATTTAACTCTATAGTAGAATACACTAACAACAGTTCCTTTGTTGTGTTCATCAACTTCACTTACTAGTGTTTAGATAAAGATTATTTATTTATGGCTGCACGGGGTCTTTGTTGCTGCACACAGTCTGTCTCTAGTTGTGGTGATCAAGGGCTTCTCTTCATTGCAGTGTGTGGCCTTCTTACTGTGGTGGCTTCTCTTGTTTCAGAACACAGGCCCTAGAGCATGTGAGATTCAGTAGTTGTGGCACCTGGGCTTAGTCATTGTGTGTATGGGCCTAGTTGTCCTTCAGCATGTGGAACCTTTCTGTACTACGGATCAAACATGTGTGCCCTGCATTGGCATAGGGATTCCTAACCACTAGACCACCAGGGAAGTCCTAGATAAAGTTTTTTAATCTGGAATCCATGGACCTAAAGATTCTTAATCAGGAATCCATGGATCTCTAGAGGGTCTCCCATCTTCAGGTGTGGGGAGGAGGTTCATGAAACATTCTAATTATATACAGCATTTTGAGTTGATGTATGTTTTTGCATCTTTTTGGGTGATGGGTCCACAATTTTCACTACATTCTCAGAAGACTGAAAGAGTATGAGATGGCCAAGAAAGGTCAAGGAGTCATCAAAAACAGACATCAAAGTTGAGTGGACCACTTTTGACATTTGAAGACTAGGTTCTAACGTTTGAACAAGCAGCACCCTTACCAACTGCCCTGGCAGTTACTCATTATACAAAGTCCTCATCAACTGCAAATAACAGATTAAATATAAATCTTTGCTTTCCAATAAAGTTTTCCATATCTTACTCTGATATGATACTACATAGAGAAGGAAATGGAACAGTCCCATAGTTCAGCCCAAAATGAGTCTTTTAGAAGCAATTCTGGAGTCATCATAATTTTATAGATGAGCTATAAATGAGTTAATGTCAATACATGGTGGTGGAGTAAGAAGCAATGTGGAGCCTTCCACAGTTTTAGAAATGAAAAGGAATACTGCTCTTTGAATCCTAAACTTATCAACTCAGCATATGTAAGAAGCCAGCAAAATGTCTCCTAGGCTCTACAAACAACTATGTAGTTAAAGTGAATAAATCAATTAATAGGGGAAACTAGTATTTTAAAACAATTTGGACTACAAGTCAGCTGCACAAGGGAACTTATAGGGTGATGTAAATATTCTATATGATACGGTATTTATAGACAGATGACTTATGCCTTTGTCACAACCCATAGAATTACACATCACAAGTAGCGAATTTCTATATGCAAATTTAAAAAATATCAACCAGGATGTGCAGAAATCTCAGGATGGAATGCAGACAATGATGAATGAACCTAATATTACAAATGTACACTATAACTTGACAGAAGGAAGTGGAAAAAACAGGAGCTGACTTAAGTGACTTTGGAAAAACATATTTTGACAGGATACTTCAAGGCTAAAGACAAAAAGAACTAGTTAATATGAGTTAACATTTCTGAAATTACTTTATATACATAGAAGGGTAGAATAAGGTCTTCTTTGGTGGCTCAGACAGTAAAAAAAATTCCCCTGCAATGAAGGAGACCTGGGTTCGATCCCTGGGTCAGAAGGGAATGGCTACCTACTCCAGTATTCTTGCCTGGAGAATTCCACGGACAGAGTGGCCTACAGTCCATGGAGTCACAAACAGCTGGAAACCACTGAGTGACTATAACCTACACAGGGTAGAATAATTGAATGGTATAGATAATAGAAGCCAGATTTCTAACTCTCAGAGAATAAAGTTAAAAATTAATTAAGGAGAAAAGGCTAGAATTAATCTTGTAGTGCTGTATTAGAGTTAGGGATGTATGATCTCAGGTTTATTGTAAGACATATGCACACAGATACAGAAACATGCATGTGTGTGTTTACATGGATTAATGTCTATGTGTACACACCCTCACAGACACACATAAACACACACATTTGCTAGTTCTGTTCACTGAGTGGGCTGAGAAATGGTGGCAACTCAGCAGCAATAAGCACACTCAGGACTCAGATATTGGTTCCTAAATATAATTCTCCAATAAAAGGACACAGGAGGTAACCTGAAATAACCCTCAGGTAACCTGAAATAACTTTCAGAACTAGAAAAGTCTGACCAAAGCTGCAATTATTTCAGCAACAAAATAACGACAGTATTCTCTTATAATACATAGAATAAAATAAATATCCATGAACTTATGCTGATATAAAGAAACCACTGAATAAATAAGTAGATATGTCAATGTGAAAGAAAGAATAAATTTTTCTTACAAAAGAAAAGATTATACATCATGATCAGTAGACTGTATTCTAGGGATGCAAGGGTTATTCAATATTTGCAAATCAATCAATGTGATACACCATAGTAACAAATTGAAAGATAAAAGCCATATGATTATCTCAATAGATGCAGAGAAAGCCTCTGACAAAATTCAGCACCCATTTATGGTAAAAACTCTCCAGAAAGTGGGCATGGAAGGAACACACCTCAACATAATAAAAACCATCTACAATAAACCCACAGGAAACATTATCCTCAAAGGCGAAAAATTGAAAGCATTTCCTCTAAAATCAGGAACAAGAAAAGGGTTCCCACTCTCACCACTACTATTCAACATAGTTTTGGAAGCCCTAGCCACAGCAATCAAAGAAGAAAAAGAAATAAAAGGAATCCAGATTTGAAAAGAAGAAGTAAAACTCACTGTTTGCAGATGACATGATTCTCTACATAGAAAACCCTAAACACACAACAAGAAATTTACTAGAGATAATCAGTGAACATAGTAAAGTTTCAGGATATAAAATTAATACACAGAAATCCCTTGCATTCCTATACACTAACAATGAGAAAACAGAAAGAGAAATCAAGGAAACAATCCCATTAACCATTGCAACAAAAAGAATAAAATACATAAGAATAGATTTACCTAAAGAAACAAAAGATCCATATATAGAAAACTATAAAACAGTGATGAAAGAAATCAAAGATGACACAAATAGATGGAGAAATATACCATGTTCATGGATTGGGAGAATCAATATAGTGAAAATGAGTGTACTACCCAAAGCAATCTGTAGATTCAACGCAATCCCCATCAAGCTACCAATGGTATTTTTCACAAAACTAGAAAATATAATTTCACAATTTGTATGGAAACACAAAAAAACCTCAAATGGCCAAAGCAATCTTGAGAAAGAAGAATGGAACTGGAGGAATCAACCTGCCTGACTTCAGACTATACTACAAAGCTACCAGTCATCAAGACAGTATGGTACTGGCACAAAGATGGAAATATAGATCAGTGGAACAAAACAGAAAGCCCAGAGATAAATCCATGCACCTATGGACACCTTATGTTTGAAAAAGGAGGCAAAAATATACAAAGGAGAAAAGAAAACCTCTTTAACAAGTGGTGCTGGGAAAACTGGTCAACTACCTGTAAAGGAATGAAACTAGAACACTTTCTAACACCATACACAAAAATAAACTCAAAATGGATTAAAGATCTAAATGTAAGACCAGAAACTATAAACTCTTTGAGGAAAACATAGGCAGAACACTCTCTGACATAAATCACAGCAAGATCCTCTATGACCCACCTCCCACAGTAATGGAAATAAAAACAAAAATAAACAAATGGGACCTAATTAAACTTCAAAGCTTTTGCACAACGAAGGAAACTATAAGCAAGGTGAAAAGGCAGCCTTCAGAATGGGAGAAAATAGTAGCAAACCAAAATATACAAGTAGCTCATGCAGCTCAATAACAGAAAAATAAATGACCCAATCAAAACATGGGCCAAAGAAATAAACAGACATTTCTCCAAAGAAGACATACAGATGGTTAACAAACACATGAAAAGATGCTCAACATCACTCATTATCAGAGAAATGCAAATCAAAACCTCAATGAGGTACCATCTCACGCTGGTCAGAATGGCTGCCATCAAAAAGTCTACAAACAATAAATGCTGGAGAGGGTGTGGAGAAAAGGGAACCCTCTTACACTGTTGGTGGGAATGCAAACTAGTACAGCCACTATGGAGAAGAGTGTGGAGATTCCTTAAGAAACTAGAAACAGAACTGCCATGTGACTCAGCAATCCCACTGCTGGGCATACACACTGAGGAAACCAGAATTGAAAGAGACATGTGTACCCCAATGTTCATCGCAGCACTGTTTACAACATCTAGGACAGGGAATCAACCTACCTATCCATCAGCAGACGAATTGATAAGGAAGTTGTGGTACAGATACCCAATGGAATGTTACTCAGTGGTACATATACACAATCGAATGTTACTCAGCTATAAAAAAAAAGCGCATTTGAGTCAGTTCTAATGAGGTGGATGAAACCGGAGCCTATTATACAGAGTGAAGTAAGTCAGAAAGAAAAACACTAATGTGGTATATTAATGCATATATATGGAATTTAGAAAGATGGTAATGACAACCCTATATGCAAGAGAGCAAAAGAGACCCAGATGTAAAGAACAGACTTTTGGACTCTGTGAGGGAAGGCAAGGGTGGGATGATTTGAGAGAATAGCTTTGAAACATTTATATTACTATATGTGAAATAAATGACCAGTCCAAGTTCGATGCATGAAGCAGGGCACTCAAAGCCAGTGCACTGGGACAACCAAGAGGGATGGGATTGGAGGGAGGTGGGAGGAGGGAATCATGACGGGGGATACATGTGCACCCACAGCTGATTCATGTCAATGTTTGGCAAAACCCACCACAATATTGTAAAGAATTAGACTACAATTAAAATAAATAAATTAATTTAAAAAAGAATTCAAAACAGTATTTGTAGATACTTCTTCCTCCAGGGGAGAGAGATAATTCCCATCTCCTTGAGTGTGGGCTGGATTTAGTGGCTTGCTTCCAATGAACAGAGTATGGGAAAGAAAAATGGTAACTTTACAGTGGAGAAAGCTGGCAGGTACTACCTTGACCAAGTGGATAAGGTTAACATAATCAGTGGCAAATCATTTTGATATCATATATCCCCTGATAAATGGTATGAGGAAAATTCACCTTACTTCTGTGGTAATTTCCCCCCAAACTCATAACTCTTGTGTAATCATGAGAAAAACCCAAACTGAAGGATATTTGACAAAGTATCTGACCAGTACTCTTCAAAACTCTCAAAGTAATAAAGAACAAAGAGACTTCAGTTCAGTTCAGTTCAATCACTTAGTCATGTCCAACTCTTTGCAACCCCGTGGCGGACCGCAGCACACCAGGCCTCCCTGTCCATCACCAACTCCTGGAGTTTACCCAAACTGAAAGACTTAGAAACTGTCAAAGATTGGAGGGGAAATGGTAATGGAAATGTGATGACTAAATGCAAATATGGGATACCAGCTTGGACTAGGAATAGAAAAAGGACATCAGTGGAAAGTTTTGGTAACTGTACTGTTTGTGTAAAAGATATTACACACAGTAAGGGAAACTGGGTGAAGCATACATGATGTGAGTGTTTGTGCATTTACTGTTGTCCCAGAAGTCTCTTATGTGGTCTTCATTTTTTTTTTTTTTTCTTTTTTCTATATTGTTTTGTGACAGTGATTTCCACCATTCTGTCCTGCAGGTCATTTATCTGTTGTCTCAGTTATTTATTACTGATTCCTTCTGGTGTATTATTTATCTATCTGTTTGTTTCTTGGTTCTGCTGCTGCTGCTAAGTCGTGTCAGTCATGTCCGACTCTGTGCGACCCCACAGACGGCAGCCCACCAGGCTCCAGTGTCCCTGGGATTCTCCAGGCAAGAACACTGGAGTGGTTTGCCATTTCCTTCTCCAACGCATGAAAGTGAAAAGTGAAAGTGAAGTCACTCAGTCATGTTGGACTCTTCGTGACCCCATGGACTGCAGCCCAACAGGCCCTTCCGTTCATGGGATTTTCCAGGCAAGAATACTGGAGTGGGGTGCCATTGCCTTCTCTGTTAGTTCTTTTAGGGCTTTGGTAAACATTTCTTGCATCTTCTCCATTGTTTTCCCAAGACCCTGGATCATCTTCACTATCATTATTCTGAATTATTTTTCTGGAAGGTTGCCTATCTCTACTTCATTTAATTGCTTTTCTGGGGTTTTATCTTTTCCTTTCATCTGGGACATAACTTTCTGCTTTTTCATCCTGATTTGCTTTCTGTAATGGACAGGGAGGCCTGGCGTGCTGCAGTCCATGGGGTCGCAAAGAGACACGACTGAGCAAATGAACTGAACTGAACTGAATGTGCTTTTTGTTCTAGCTGATGTGGGATTGTGGTTCTTCTTGCTTCTTCTTTAATCTGATGGAGGAGGTTAAGAGGCTTGTGTAAGCTTCCTGATGTGAGATACTGGCGGTGGGGAAAACTGGGTCTTGCTCTGGTGGGCAGGGCCTTGCTCAGTAAAACTTTAATCCAATTATCTCATATAGACTTTTCTTAATCCTGCGTCTGTCACTCCCCCAATATCAGGGTTTTTTCCAGCGAGTCAGGACTTCCATGGTGGCTCAGACAGTAAAGAGTCCACCTGCAGTGTGGGAAATCCAGGTTCGACCCCTGGATCAGGAAGCTTGAAGGCAGAAGGAGAAGAGAGGGATAGAAGATGAGATAGTGGGATTGTATTACCCATTCAATGGACATGAACTTGGGCAAACTCCAGGGGACGGTGGCGGACAGGGAGGCCTGGCATACCACAGTCCATGGGGTCGCAAAGAGCTGGACACAACTTGGCAACTGAACACACACACATCTGTCATTTGCTGGCTTTGTGACCACAGGGAGGTAATTTATATCCCCACAGCTCAGTGTACTTGTGTGACTTTGGAAAAGTTGCATAACCTCTCTGTCCTTGGAAGCATTCTTATTTGAATTTCTGTCACAGCACTTCTCATTGATGAAGGACCCTCTAGCCAAAAACTTTAAGATAGTTTATTCAGCCTACAGAAACTGTGGTTCTGGGAAAGGAATGCAGTGAAAAGGGCACATGAACATACTGTCACTAGAAAAATACATCCCCTGTATAAACCAATCATGCAGCTTTCAAGCTAATTGCACCAACACAGAAAATTCTGTTATGAGTCTCTCACTGAGAATCTGTTCATTATAGGGTCCAAAGTTTACTTTCTGGACTAGTAAGCCTCACATTCAGACCTTACAATCTGATGGGTTCCCTCCCCAAGTCCTCCCCCACCTCCTCAACACCCCTTTATCCACTTTGTTTTTCCAGCCTATTAGGCTTCCCAATAGCCCGCTCTCCCAGCAATAAGTCCAGTAACAACCATACTTGCTACATATAAGATATCCCTGATATCTTGGCATCCCTTTTACTCTCTTGAATAACATGAATACCACTTTACAAAGTGAGATTCCCTCAGCCCCCTTGATGTTTTTATTAAGTAAAAGTTGCGGCTATATACTGGAAAAGTTGGGGCATAACACCAATAAACAATGACTCTAGATTCCAGCCTCTATCTGGTTCCTACTGTGTTGAAAGAAAAGAACTCGATTTTCTCTCTCCTGCATAATTTTTCTTTCATCTCTGTATACATTACCTGTGCTTTTCCTTACCATTCTATGTTTGAAGGTCTGTGTAACCTGACTTGCCACTTCTCAGAGATGAAGAGAGAAGTACACATGTCATTCATATTTCAGGTATGAGGTCCTTTCCCCTTCTCAATTTTTTACCCATCCTAAAACTTTGCTATGTACCTCAAGTTCTGGCCAACATGACTCTAACCTGGTTGTAAATTTCTAGTAACTATTGTAACCAAGAACTTTTCTTTACCACTCAAAGTTTGCCAAACTCTATACTAAAAATAGAAATATGTTAGTGAGCCAGGCAGAGGTAAGCAGAACATCTTCTTATGTAAGCTAAAATGAAAAATAAAGTTGCTAAATATTTGTTTCCTCTTTATTATTCAAACTTTCTTACATATAATTTTGTGTGTGTGATTATTACAGTAAATAAACTTAACATCAAGAAATGGACAATTTCAAGAAATGGCAGGCTACAGTCCATGGATCACAGAGTTGGACATGACTGAGTGACTAACATTTCCACACTTTCCGTATACGTACATATTTTAAAAACACATCTATAGAAGCTCTCACATTTTCTTCCCACACATGCCTGGGCTGCTAGAGCCTTGCTTTCCATAACCGTGCTCAGGGATACAAAAATCCAATGGCTGACTTCTATGAAATGTACATTTTCAGTTTTACTGCAAACCATGAAACTGCTTTTCAAAATGCAATGTGCTAATCTGCAAGCAGTTTATGAAGGAGCTCCTATTTCTTCACATTCTTTCTAAACTCCATATTGTCAGACTTTACACCTGCCAGCCTGTGGATTGATCTCTCCCCTCAGGGATCAGATTCCTGCTTTGACTGTCTCATTAGATAAGGAAGCCCCCTATTTTCACCTTAGCACAAGATCTTTGATTGTTTAATGTCCCTGAAAATAAGATTACTCCACAGAAGTAAAATAAAAGTTTCAATAGTGGGCCAGTTGTTGTTGTTCAGTTGCTAAGTTGTGTCCACCTCCTTGCAACCCCATGGGCTGTAGTCTGCCAGGCTCCTCAGTCCTTGGGGCTTTCCAGGAAAGAATACTGGAGTGGGTTGCCATTTCCTTCTGCAGGGGATCTTCTCAGACCAGGAATCAAACCCATGTCTCCTGTATTGCCAGGAACATTCTTTACCACTGAGCCACCAGGGAAGCCCGGGACAGTAATAAATGTGAATTTAATAATATATTCTTTTCTGATCCTTCATGAGTCTTTAAAACATAATAAAATAAAGTTAAGACATTGTCACCAGGAGCCATTACACACTACTGCCTACTACCTGGCACCTAAATAAGTCTTCAGTAAATATTTGGTGAATGAACAGAAGGAAATGTCAATAATATGTAGCCATGTACAAATACAACTAGGTATCTCTCTTCATCCCTCTCTTTTTATTGCTTCTCTGACCAGAGTTACCAAGTCCCATTAGTTCTACTTCTGAGATATCTTTTGTGGCCCTTTCTTCTTAATGATTCCCACTAACGTGACCCAGGTTATAGCCATCTGAATCTCTCTTCCTTTCCCATTTTCTCATCCCAAAACTGACAATGTGTCAGTTATTCTTTCATGTTTGTATGACATCATACATGTTTATCTTCTGCCTGGAAAATACTCATCTGACAATATTCTTACTTATCCTTTAGGATTCAAGTCAAATTTTACCTCCTCTGTGAAGATTTTCTTGACTTCTGGGCAGTTTGTCCTCTGTGCTCCCACAGATGTTTTAATGACTCTTCTAATTGGTTTGTTCTGCTTGTTCGCTAAGTTGTGTCGGATCTTTGCAACTCCATGCACTGCAGCATGCCAGGCTTCCCTGTTCTTCACTATCTCCCAGAGTTTGCTCAAACTCATGTCTCATTGAGTCGGTGATGCCATCCAACCATCTCATCCTCTGTCGCCCCCTTCTCCTCCTGCCCTCGATCTTTCCCAGCGTCAGGGTCTTTTCCAATGAGTTGACTCTTTGTATTATGTGGCCAAAGTATTGGTGCTTCAGCTTCAGCATCAGTCCTTCCAATGAGTATTCAGGGTTGAGTTCTATAAGGATTGATTGGTAAAGATCTCCTTGCTTCCCAAGGGACTCTCAGGAGTCTTCTCTAGCACCACAGTTTGAAAGCATAAATTCTTTGGTGCTCAGCCTTCTTTATGGTCCAACTCTCACACCCGTACATGACTACTGGAAAAATCATAGCTTTGACTATACGGATCTTTGTCGGCAAAGTGATGTCTCTGCTTTTTAGTATGCTGTCTGGGTTGGTCATTTCTTTTCTTCCAAGGAGCAAGCATCCTTTAATTACAAGGTTGCAATCACCATCTGCAGTGATTTTGGAGCCCAAGAAAATAAAATCTGCTACTATTTCCACTTTTCCCCCAACTGCTTGCCATGAAGTGATGGGACTGGATGCTATGATTTTAGTTTTTTTGAACGTTGAGTTTCAAGCCAGCTTTTTCACTCTCTTCTTTCACCTTCATCAAGATGCTCTTTAGTTCCTCTTCACTTTTTGCCATTAGGGTGGTATTATCTGCCTATTTGAGGTTATTGATATTTCTCTCAGCAATCTTATTCCAACTTATGATTATCCCGCCCAGCATGATGTACTTTGCATATAAGTTAAATAAGCAGGATGAAAATATATGGCCTTGTTGTACTCCTCTCCCAATTTTTTTTTTTCCTCTCCCAATTTTGAACCAGTCTGTTGTTCCATGTCTGGTTCTAACTGTTGCTTCTTGACCTGCATATGGATTTCTCAGGAGGTAGGTAAAGTGGTCTGGTATTCCCATCTCTTTAAGCATTTTCCACAGT
The DNA here is from genome assembly GCF_033118175.1 of Dama dama. Classification (NCBI taxonomy): domain Eukaryota; kingdom Metazoa; phylum Chordata; class Mammalia; order Artiodactyla; family Cervidae; genus Dama; species Dama dama. The sequence continues at coordinate 39,464,558 of NC_083681.1, read as the reverse complement.
TTGTTATGATCCACACAGTCAAAGGCTTTAGCATAGTCGATGAAGTAAAAGTAGATGTTTTTCTGGAATTCCCTTGCTTTCTCTATGATCCAATGGATGTTGGTAATTTGATCTCTGATTCCTCTGCCTTTTCTAAATCCAGCTTATACATCTGGAAATTCCCAGTTCATGTGCCATTGAAGCCTAGCTTGAAGGATTTTGAGAATTATTTTGCTAGCATGTGCAGTTGTATGGTAGCTTTGAGTTCGATTCCTAGGTAGGGAAGAACGCCTGGAGAAGGGAATAGCTAGCTACCCATTCTAGTAATTCTTATCTAGAGAATCCAGGGACAGAGAAGCCTGGTGGGCTACAGTCCGCAAGGTTGCAAAGAGTTGGACATTACTGAGTGACTTCTTGTTCAGTTCAGTTCAGTTCAGTCACTCAGTCGTGTCCGACTCTTTGCGACCCCATGAATCGCAGCACGCCAGGCCTCTCTGTCCATCACAAACTCCCGGAGTTTACTCAAACTCAAGTCCATCGAGTCGGTGATGCCATCCAGCCATCTCATCCTCTGTCGTCCCCTTCTCCTCCTGCCCCCAACCCCTCCCAGCATCAGGGTCTTTTCCAATGAGTCAACTCTTCACATCAGGTGGCCAAAGTATTGGAGTTTCAGCTTCAGCATCAGTCCTTTCAATGAACACCCAGGACTGATCTCCTTTAGAATGGACTGGTTCGATCTCCTTGCAGTCCCAGGGACTCTCAGGAGTCTTCTCCAACACCTTAGTTTGAAAGCATCAATTCTTCAGTGCTCAGCTTTCTTCACAGTCCAACTCTCACATCCATACATGACCACTGGAAAAACCATAGCCTTGACTAGACAGACCTTTGCTGGCAAAGTAATGTCTCTTCTTTTTAATATGCTATCTAGGTTGGTCATAACTTTCCTTCCAAGGGGTAAGCGTCTTTTAATTTCATGGCTGCAGTCACCATCTGCAGTGATTTTGGAGCCCCCCAGAATAAAGTCTGACACTGTTTCCACTGTTTCCCCATCTATTTCCCATGAAGTGATGGGACCAGATGCCATGATCTTAGTTTTCTGAATGTTGAGCTTTAAGCCAACTTTTTCACTCTCCTCTTTCACTTTCATCAAGAGGCTCTTTAGTTCTTCTTCACTTTCTGCCATAAGGGTGGTGTCACCTGCATAGCTGAGGTTATTGATATTTCTCCTGGCAATCTTGATTCCAGCTTGTGCTTCCTCCAGCCCAGTGTTTCTCATGATGTACTCTGCATATAAGTTAAATAAGCAGGGTGAGAATATATAGCCTTGATGTACTCCTTTTCCTATTTGGAACCAGTCTACTGTTCCACGTCCTGTTTTAACTGTTGCTTCCTGACCTGTATATAGGTTTCTCAAGACTTCTTGTTGGACTACCTTTAATTGTCCTTATTTTTTTGCCATCTTGATCAATGTTGTCCAATAGAAATATAATACTAGCCACATATAATTTTTCTAGTAGTCATATTAAACATGTAAAGAGAAATAGATTAAAAGAATTTAGATATTTTAATTTAGGCTAATACATCCCAATTATTATCATTTCAATATGCAACATATTTATCAATGAGTTATTTTATCTTATTTCTTGGTACTAAGTCTTCAAAATTCTGCATTTTTTATACTTATAGCCTTCTCCAATCTAGACTGGCCACATTTCAAGTGCTCAGTAGCCATATGTGGTTAATGGCTCCCATACTGAACAACTAGTGGACATTTAAAAGGAATCATATCCTATTAACTTTTGTACTCCCAGGTGTTTGTCAGAAATACTTAACAAATGTTTGGTAAATGAATTAATGAATAAATGAAGAATGACAAAAATAGCTGGTGTTGATTGCTTACTAAGTAAAAGGCAATGCGATAAGCGAAACACGTAAATTCATTCCTTTCCCTACCAGCAATGTTCAGTTGATATTCAATGGCTACTTAACAGTGATTAAGTAATAATTAGTGTTGGGAAAGCCACTTACTTTCTTAAGAACACAATTTTCCCACTTGTGAAAGGAGATGGGCAAAGTGACTCTTAGACCAGTCCTAAAATAGTGTGGATATAAATAAATGCAGTGTATTTTGAGTTGAGTCATGAAAATAATGAATGGTCAGGTAACTTTAGAAGACTAATGTGCAGTGGAAGGACACACATTTTGGAATTAGGCACACCTTGTTAGAATTCCCAACTTCATTATTCAGATAGTTATGTGCTCTTAGGCAATGAAATTAAATTTACTAACCTTCCACTTCTTTGTAAAATGGAGACAATAATACCTACCTTGTTGTGGAGTTTGGAAATAGTATTTCTAAAATGTTTGGCATATTTGTATATCTTCAAAAGACAGAGACATTATCGGTTATGAGAAATCTTTCACTCTACTTGCCCCCTTAGGATTTAACAATCGTAAAAATAAGCTTTTACATAGGGCTTACCATGTGCTAGAATGCTTTAAAATGTAATATTAACTCATTCAGCTTGATAGCATTCCTATGATGTAAATGCTGTTACTGCTACTTCCATTTCACCCCCAGGAAACTGAGACAAAGAGGATAAATAACTTGCCCACGGTCACACAGATAGTAAGTGGTAGTGCTTGGATTGTGCCACTTACTAGGTGGTGTAATGCCAGGTGTTCAGTGCCAAAGTCAGGACATACGTCTCTCCTCTCTTTTTTGTGTTTCAGCATTTGCGGGTTTTCGATAGTTGCAATGAGCAGAAGCTACTCTCTAGCCGTGGTGCTTGGGCTTCTCTTGTGGTGGCTTGTCTGGTTGCAGAGCACGGACTCCCAGGTGTACAGGCTACAGTAACTCTGCACACAAGCTCAGTACTTGGAGTGCATGGGCTTCGTTGCCCTGTGCCATGTGGAATCTTTCTGGACTAGGAATGGAACCTGTGTCCTCTGCACTGGCAAGAAGATTCTTAACCACTGGATCAACAGGGAAGTCTTTTTTTTTTTTTTTTAACTATTTTTATTAATTTATTTATGGCTGCATCGGGTCTTTGTTGTCGCATACAGAATCTTTTGTTGCAGCATGCGGGCTTCTCTCTAGTTGTGGCACATAGGCTCAGTAGTTGCAGCTTGAGGCCTTATCTGCTACAAGGCGTGTGGGGTCTTTAAAAGTTCCCAGTGGCGGTTTGCTCACTAAGTCATGGCCGACTCTTGTGATCCCCTGGACTATAGCCTGCCAGGTTCCTCTGTCCATGGGATTCTCCAGACAAGAATACTGGAGTAGGTTGCCATTTCCTTCTCCTGGGGATCGTCCCAAGAATCTAACCCGGGTCTCCTGCATTGCAGGCAGATTCTTTACCAACTGAGCTACCAGGAAGCCCTCATAGTTCCCAGACCAGTGATCAAATCTGTGTCCCTTGCTGTGGAAGGTGGCTTCTTAACCATTGGACCACCAGGGAAGTCCCTAGAGTCAGGACTCTTTATCACTGCTCTATTCTTCTCAAGCTAACCACTGATTAATTCATGAGAAAAAACCATACAATTGGCTGCACTAATAAATATCATAACAGAGTGGTAAAATGGCTTTTTTTAATGGAGAAACTAATCTGTGCACTGTTCTCCACTCTGGAGAATAAATGATTGGGGATTGAGTCAAATGTAAGTTCTATTTCCTTAAGAAGCATACATTTGTAATCACTCACAATTTTTTTACACATAGGTGTGGTTTGCTGCCTAAGGCTCTCCCAGTTCAGGTCCTTTGTTTCAACTGTTTCTGTTAAAGAGGCCTCTCCCTAGAAGCTCAAGGATGAGCTGATAACTGATTTCAGAAACTTTAGGCATAATTCTCTAAAAGAACCACCCAAAGAGGAGGACAGAGGGGAGTCAGAGTCTGTGACTTACACCTTGGACCTGTTGTGGTGTTAGAATACAGATAATGAACTAGTGCTTCTCACTTCTGGGCATTGGGAGCAGCTGTATTCTGACTGATGCACAAAGGGAGTAAATCACTAAAAAAGAAAGAAAAATGAAAAAAGACAGGAAAAAGAAAATAACCTCCAGGTCTCAGGGTTCTATTGATTTACTACCACCCTCAAAGTAAGTTCCAAATAAATGCCAATGCTATACACAAAAGATGGGCAAATGACTATCAAATCAGTTGTGGGAAGAAACTGGCTAGCAAGACAGTTACTTCTGTTCACAGTGACACTTGGAAAAAAGACAACAAATGGTATTTAAAGAAATGTTACATTTACTGTTCTTCTTCCAATACCTGTAAGCCAGCTAACAATAGAACACTATTATCAAACAGGGTCTTTGAGGAGATGCTCAAACACGTAGGCAAAATTTTACCTCTATCTTCTTAGAGGTTTTCAATAGGGCCTGAAAATTAAACTGACATAATACAAGACAAATGTACACACATTTGTATGTTTTACATGACACAGGGACTTGATAAGAAAACGAAGACCCCCCTCTCCCCCCAACAATGGCAAAACCTACAGGCTTTTACATTAGGTGAAACAAAGAAGAAATTGTGGGAAAGTACCTTGTAGCTCAGTTGGTAAAGAATCTGTCTGCAATGCAGGAGACCCTGGTTCAATTCCTGGGTCCGGAAGATCCCCTGGAGAAGGAAATAGTAACCCACACCAGGGTCGGACACGACTTAGCAACTAAACCACCAACTAAATTACGTGGGAAGGTTAAAAAAAGATAAGAATCATTTTAACAGGTCTGTTTATACAGGATTCTCTCAGCTTTGATTCCCTATTGAAGAATGTTTCTTTCTCCTGGTATAGGGAGGGTATCCTTCACACAGGATATTTCACCTCCTGTTTTGAGGAAGAAATGGGGAGATGAGAAGTTTTTTTGGCATCTGTTATTGTTTCAAATAGCAGGTGAGCTAGTGGTAAAGAACCTGCCTGCCAATGCTGGAGACATAAGAGATGTGGATTTGATCCCTCGGTTGGGAAGATCCTCTGGAGGAGAACTTGGCAACCCACTCCAGTATTCTTGCCTGCAGAATCCCATTGACAGAGGAACCTGGCAGGCTACAGTCCATGGGGTAGCAGAGTCAGACATGACTGAAGTGACCCAGCAGCAGTAGCAGCATTCGTTCAAGTGCCTTTAGTTCAAAATAATCCTTATGTCAAAGCATATTTTGGAGTGGCATAGTCTGCCACTTTTTATTCCTCTCCTTTGAAATTCCCCCTAAAGATTCACAATCCAGAATCTGAGTTGGCAGATTATTCTGTTTATCATTGAATAAGTCTCTTAGTCTTGAGAATAGGTCAGTTCATTTGAACAGCAGTGTCTCAGTTCAGAAGGCAGTGGTACATGTGAGAGTAGTAATTCATCTAAGTCAGATCTCTATTTGATGTGAACAATCAGGCATTCAATGAGGAGCATTTTTAAATGGAAACAAAAGAAAAATAAATATTAACAGTTGGAAACCTAGTTTCTGAGTACAGAGGACAGCCAGGTGAGAAGATTTCTAGATTTAAGCTTAGAAGCATCTTTAGATGGTAGAATGAGGGGGATAGTTTTTTGTACTTTGATGAATGTCCTGGTTTGAAGTTTGAAGTCTCTGGTTATGGCACTGGGTGTTCTGGTGAATTTTCTGAGTGGCCCACACAAGACAGCAGGCATGAAGGTTTTCTTTTAATGTATGATTTATTGTGATGATTTTTCTGAAGTTTATCTTGTCATCTAGTTTTAGATTTTAGGACTTGGGGAAAAGGGAATTTTGAGTTCTTAGTGATTTCAAGTCAGAAGGGTGGGAGAAAAATTAGAAGTGATAATTTGGAGAGTGGTAGCCATATACTGGAGGAAACTAGAAGAATTCAAAATCTAGAGCAGTTTATGAGTAGGTAACAAAACCTCAAAGACAGTGAACACAGCTAGAATCTAATAGTTACAAGAATGTGTTATAGTTTTTCACTGAAATATGTTTTCTCTCTAGAGTCAACCCCATTTTTATTAAACATAGTTACAGTAAGACTATTTTCTTTTTGTAAAATAAGTTTAGTCTTGTTAAACTTAGCCTGATTATTTATGTAAGTGCAGCAAGAATGACTTATCATATAGGTTTCTTTGGTCTGCTTTGATAGAACTTTTAATAAGGAATCTTAGGCTGAAACTTTAAAAGTCTTTCAAGGATAAGAAGCCAATCATGAATTCACCATCAGACTTTGCCTATGTACCCATGTGCCATAGTACCCATGGATTTAGGTGAATTCCGCTCTTCTTGAGGTATCCAATATACTTTCAAGCTGGATTTAGAAAAGGCAGAGGAACCAGAGATCAAATTGCCAACATCTGTTGGATCATCAAAAAAAGCAAGAGAATTCCAGAAAAACATCTATTTCTGCTTTATTGACTACATCAAAGCCTTTGACTATGTGGATCACCACAAACTGTGGAAAATTCTTAAAGAGATGGGAACACCAGACCACCTGACCTGCCTCTTGAGAAATCTGTATGCAGGTCAGGAAGCAACAGTTAGAACTGGACATGGAACAACATACTGGTTCCAAATATGGAAAGGAGTACGTCAAGGCTGTATATTGTCACCCTGTTTATTTAACTTATATGCAGAGTACATCATGAGAAACGCTGGGTTGGATGAAGCACAAGCTGGAATGAAGATTGCTGGGAGAAATATCAATAACCTCAGATACACAGATGACACCACACTTATGGCAGAAAATGAAAAGGAACTGAAGAGCCTTTTGATGAAAGTGAAAAAGTTGGCTTAAAACTCAACATTCAGAAAACTAAGATCATGGCATCTGGCCCCATCACTTTATGGCAAATAGATGGGGAAACAGTGGAAACAGTGACAGACTTTATTTTGGGGGGCTCCAAAATCACTGCAGATAGTGACTGCAGCCATGAAATTAAAAGACTCTTACTCCTTGGAAGGAAAGTTATGACCAACCTGACAGTATATTAAAAAGCAGAGACATTCCTTTGCCAACAAAGGTTCGTCTAGTCAAAGCTATAGTTTTTCCAGTAGTCATGTATGGATGTGAGAGTTGGACTATAAAGAAAGTTGAGTGCCAAAGAATTGATGCTTCTGAACTATGGTGTTGGAGAAGATTCCTTACAGTCCCTTGGACAGCAAGGAGATCCAACCAGTCCATCCTAAAGGAAATCAGTCCTGAAAATTCATTGGAAGGACTGATGCTGAAACTCCAAAACTTTGATCACTTGATGCAAAGAACTGACTCACTGGAAAAGACTCTGATGCTGGGAAAGATTGAGGGCAGGAGGAGAAGGGGACGACAGAGGATGAGATGATTGGATGGCATCACCGACTCAATGGACATGAGTTTGAGCAGACTCTGGGAGTTGGTGATGGACAGGCAGGCCTGGCATACTGCAGTCCGTGGGGTCACAAAGAGTCAGACACGTCAATAACTGTGAATGATGAAAGACTTAAAAACAGCCATGGTTAAAGATCTGGTAAGAGTTCACTATTTAAAAAAATGATACTAATAAATAAATAAATAACGATACAATTATCAGGGACATTTGGTTATTTCTGTGACATGGAATGTTTTTTAAAATAATAACTGGGTTTATGACTACTTACATAGATAATAAGGACACTGACAAATTTCTAGAAAATTTGGAAAATTCTTGAAATATTAGCAACATATGGCCATACAAATATAAACAAATGAAAGTTGTTTAGCATTTCTAACAATGCTTTTTATGTAATTTAACACATTAAATAAGCTAATTAATCTCTCTCTTCTCAAGGAGAGGGAACAAGTCTTTTGAGATCTTCTGAGGGGCATACAGAAAATCTAAGTTAGTTCAAGGTCAAAAAGTCTTCATTTTGAATTTGATTGGGGGAAATTTATCAAAATTGTCAAAAGGTTTAAAACACTTAAGTAGTATCATAGGTCACTGAAAAACAGATATCTAATTAAGGTGACTATTGAAAGATTTTAAAGGGAAATGCAAAAAATTACATAGGCATTAAAAAAAAAAGCCATCAGCTATTTTAATACCAAAGACTCAGTTTTGAAAGTAAGCAAAGACCTAATAAATACAGTGAGAGAAATAGGAAATTACTTTGATCAAACACAAAATATTTATTTCCTTGACAAACAAAAATAAAGAAAACATCCTTTTATGATCTTGTATTAAAAGCAGACCAAACATAGCATAACCTTTACAAACTGTATTAAAAAATTTAAAAATTTTACAATAGCAGACTAATAATCTAATAAACTTTGTCATGTTAACAGAGAAAAAAATTTAACTCTAGTTTGTATCCATATATTATTGCAATCATTTAAAAACATCTTATGGGTGTGTATGTACTCAGTTGTGTCCAACCCCTTGTGACCCCATGGACTAGAGCCCACCAGGCTACCCTGTCCATGGAATTTTCCAAGCAAGAATACTGGAGTGGGTTGCCATTTCATACTCCAGGATATCTTCCTGACCCAGGGATTGAGCTCAGGTCTTCTGCATTGCAGGCAGTCTCCTGCACATACTGTGAAGTGTAATAAAATGAGGCACATAATTATAAACATTTATAAGTTTTAGAGATATATGCTTTTTCATATACACAATTTTTTTAATGTGGCAAAAATATGTATAGTAACAGACCCTCAAATATCTTTTTTCTCTTTGCAAAAATTAAGAAGTGTTTGTTGTTCAGTCACGTCCAACTGTTTTCAACCCCATGGACTGTAGGTTGCCAGGCTCCTCTGTCCATGGGATTGTCCAGGCAAGAATACTGGAGTGGATTGCCATTCCCTTCTCCTGGAGATCTTCCTGACTCAGGAATCAAACCCAGGTTTCCTGCATTGTAGGCAGATTCTTTACCTTCAAATCCTTTACCTAAAAATTAAGAAGCCAAAAGTAAATAAACTTAGGTTTAGCAATTAGTGTTTTAGTGTATTATCTCATTTAGAAATGATCTAGATATTCAATGAATATCCATCAGTTCAGTTCAGTTCAGTTGCTTAGTCACGTCCCATTGCTTCCCCGTCTATTTGCCATGTGGTGATGGTACTGGAGGCCATGATCTTAGTTTTCTGAATGTTGAGTTTTAAGCCAGCTTCTTCACTCTCCTCTTTTACTTTCATCAAGATGTTCTTTAGTTCCTCTTCATTTTCTGCCATAAAGGTGGTGTCATCTGCACATCTGAAGTTATTGATATGGCAATCTTGATTACAGCTTGTGCTTCATCCAGCCCAGCATTTTGCATGATGTCCACTGCATATAAGTTAAATAAACAGGGTGACAATACACAGCCTTGACATACTCCTTTCCCAACTTGGAACCAGTCCATTGTTCCATGTCCAGTTGTAACTGTTGCTTCTGGACAAGCATACAGATTTGAATATCCATAATTTAACTTAATATAACTTTAAGGCCTTGAGCTTCAGAACAGATTTAGGAAACTATTTTTAAGTAGATCTAATATTTCATTATATATATTATATATATTCATATATATTTCATTAATAAAAAACCAAGTATAAATTATTTTTCCTGTAGATAAATCAGGCAAATATTTTTAAAAAACTACAGAAGCAAAGAACCTAAAAGTTAAAACATGACTTTCTCCAATTTTTTAAACATACTGTTGTGTTTGACATACATCAAGCAATTTATTTTCATTATACATTCTGATTTTAGAATTTTACAATCTCAAACATCTAGTTGAGATAACATAAATTTTTTTGACTAGTAAATCCAAATATTAATAGAATACATTCTGTGTTTTCATTACATTTAATGCTGACAACTCTGGAGACACAACTGCTTTTACTAAAACCAACAAACTTAAGCTAGCTTTCATCCCAGATGCTGTGTACCTGAGAAACATTTGGGTTAGTTTCTATATTTCTGAGAGTTTTATGAATACTTAATTTATGTAAGCATTTATGTTTTAAGCCAATTAAATAGAACTCTTTTACAAAGTAATTTTGGCAATATCATCCAGAGATAGAAAAGTATTACATATACACATAGACATACAGAGACAGATATGAAAAGAGATGCTACAGTTTTCATTTTAAATCTTAGCCATGCATTAGGTATAAATACAGAAGAGCAAAATTTACAAACTTAAACAAGAGTTACCTTTGTCTTATTTTTTCCTTTCAATTTGACCTTCCCATAGGTAGCAATAGGATATGTGTTTAGGGTGAGTGCTGTCTAAAAAAATTCAGATATAAAAGTCTAAGTATTCAAGAATATACCTATTTTAGGGGCTTCCCAGGTGGTTCAGAGGTAAAAACATCTGCCTGCCAACGCAGGAGATGTGGGTTTGATCCTTGGGTCAGGAAGATCCCCTGGAGGAAGAAATGGCAACCTGCTCCAGTATGGACAGAGGAGCCTGGTGAACTACAGTCCATGGGGGTCGCAAAAGAGTCAGACACGACATACCTATTTCAGTTATGACTCAAAACCAACAAGCCTTTTTATGGCTTAAAATTCAATAAATCTTTTATGGCTTAACCACAGACATGAGAGGCATGCCCGGAGAGTAGAAAAAATGCAGCCCTCCGAAGACCAACAAAGTTCACTCACACAGATTTAGCCTAAGAATGCAAAGAGCTTCACTGTTACAAGCAGTAAGAACAGGGTTTGTGAAAATGTTGTCTCTTGCTTCCAACAGGGATTCGAAATGCTTCCAGCATTAACTAGCGAATCTGTGGCATCCAGTGGGCAATACTAGGATAAGGGCTTCCTAGCTCTAGGAAGACAGTGAGGGTAGAACAAAGGTTTCCTAGGGGCTGGAATCTCTAATTAAGACAAAGCTGGCAAGGTTGGACAATGAGAATGCTGCTTGTCATTTTGTGTCTTGACTTCTAGCCTGTTTGGCTGATTACCTGACTCAAGCCAACACTTGTACCGTCCAGTCCAACTGGTAGAGACCAGATAGATTATTTTCACTAGTCACAAAGCCAAGCACTGATAACAAGAAACAAGATGAATGGGGCATCTCCTTTTATGATTTTTCTCCTTATGACAAATACTACGAAGAAACAGAAAAACAAAACAAACAAACAAAAAACAAAGACGAGGAGCCTGTGGATTATTGCCAATAGGTATTGGGAACCAAATTTACAAGACTCACAATTCAAAGAACTAATTTTCACATATATTTTTCTCCTGACAATCTACATTTAGAAAGGGAAAAGATAAGGAGAGACTTTTTATTTTTCTTGTTTTGATTGGGGTATGCAGGCAGAGATTTAAAGGACCAGTGTGTAAGAACTGTTACCTTCTGCCAGTTTTTTGTCTGATGTCCCAGGATATCTGAGTGTCCCAACTGTTAAAATCCCAACCTTATCACCAGAAATTGTAGGGGAGGCAAAATTTTGCCTCTTATCTTCTTAAGGCTTTTTGGCTAGGCCTGAGAATTCAACTGTTGGAAGGGTAGGGCTGTGTTCCCTCCCTGTTGTTTGTCCTGAGGCCAAACTGTTGACCTACTCCTGGACACTCACAGGCAAGTCTGAATCAGTCTCTCACCGGCCTCCAAGGTCAAACTCCCTGGGGGTTCTCAGTCCCTTTGCCAGATCCCTAGGTTGGGAAATCAGTTGCAGGTCCTAGAACTTCCTTAACAGTGTGAGAATTTCTCTGGTATAATTTTTCTGCAGTTTGTGGGTCATCTGTTTGGCAGCTTTACGGCGGGGCTAAGGGTGACCTCCTCCAAGACGCCTTATGTAACACGCTGGGTGTCCCAGGTCTGCTGCAGCCAGAGCCTCTGTCCCAGGGGCAGGTCACTGCTGACCCGTGCCTCCACAGGAGACACTCAAACACTCAAAGGCAAGTCTGGCTCAGTCTCTGTGGGACCTCTAGGTCCTGACGCACACAATGTTTTGTTTGAGCCATCTGAGCATTGCTGGTGGGTATGATGTTTGATTCTAAATGCGATTTCACCCCTCCTACCGTCTTGTTGGGGCTTTTCCGTTGCCCCTGGACGTGGGGTATCTTTTTTTGGTTAGATCCAACATTCTGCTGTCAATGATTGTTCAGCAGTGAGTTGCAATTTTGGAGTTCTCACAGAAGATGAGCATGTATCCTTCTACTCTGCCATCTTGTTTCTTGGCTGTATATTGTCACCCTGCTTATTTAACTTATATGCAGAGTACATCATGTAAAATGCTGGCCTGTATGAAGTACAAGCTGGAATCATGATTGCCAGGAGAAATATCAATAACCTCAGATATGCAGATGACACCACCCTTATGGCAGAAAGCGAAGAGGAACTGAGAAGCCTCTTGATGAAAGTGAAAAATGAGAGTGAAGTAGCTGGCTTAAAACTCAACATTCAAAAAACTAAGATCATGGCACCTGGTCCCATCACTTTATGGCAAATAGATGGGGAAACAATGGAAACAGTGACAGACTTCATTTTCTTGGGCTCCAAAATCACTGCAGATGGTGACTGCAGCCATGAAATTAAAAGACACTTGCTCCTTGGAAGAAAGTCTATGACCAACGAAGACAGCATATTAAAAAGCAGAGACATTACTTTGCCAACAAAGCTCCGTCTAGTCAAAGCTATGGTTTTTCCAGTAGTCATGTATGGATGTGAGAGTTGGACTATAAAGAAAGCTGAGCGCCAAAGAATTCATGCTTTTGAACTGTGGTGTTGGAGAAGACTCTTGAGAGTCCCTTGGACTGTAAGGAGATCCAACCAGTTAATCCCAAAGGAAATCAGTCCTTAATATTCTTTGGAAGGACTGATGCTGAAGCTGAAGCTCCAATACTTTGTCCACCTGACTTGAAGAACTGATTCACTGGAAAAGACTCTGATGCTGGGAAAGATTGAAGGCAGGAGAAGGGGATGGCAGAGGATTAGATGATTAGATGGCATCACCGACCCAATGGACATGAGTTTGAGCAGGCTCCAGGAGTTGGTGATGGACAGGGGAGCCTGGCATGCTGCAGTCCATGGGGTTGCAAAGAGTCGGACATGACTGAGTAAATGAACTGACTGATTAACTGATGTTAGGTAAAGTTGTCTCCAGACCAGATAAAAAACAATCATTTAATCATGTGGTTGAAAGAGTGAATTAAATGAGTTATAATTTTTAAATGTTTGAAAACAGTCTGGGGGAGAGAAAACTTACACAATGCTCAAACTGTACTTTTAAAAAATACTATGTCGTTTATATTCATATATGAAAAAAAGGGCTATATTACTATGTTTACATACATACCAACAGTGGAAACAGAATTCAATAATGAATCACATCTAAATTTTATAAAAAAGATACAAACATTAAAAAATACTGATTGGTTATAGAAAGCACAGTGCAACAGAAAGACATTCGGTATCATTTTCATTTCCAATAAAGAGCAGCACCCTCTGGGAAGAATCAAATCAGTGTTGGGGTCCTTTAATGGACCAGAACCTTGTGGTACGGAGTCGACGATAAGAAAGTGAAAGAGAGAAAGAGGCTGATATCCCTTGGTTTACGCAGAGGACCAATAAAGTCCTTGACACAGGACTTGCATCGCTCACGAAGGCACCAGGTGCCCTCTTGAGGGGGGTCTTAGAAACCCGGGCAGAAAAGTGAGCACGACGGGTCTCCACGCTCCAGAGAGTCAGCCAGAAAAAGAGAGAGAGAAAGAGAGAGAGAGAGACAAAAAAGACCCAGGGACCTAAGCTCTGATGGAGCAAAGGTACTTTAATGATTTTTCTATGAGTATATATAGGCTGCAGTACAAGAAACTTCTTTCGGGAATGATAGAGATCAGAAAACCAAATGTACAGCAACCATTACCAAGGGAACAAGGGGTAATGTTAGTCACAAGGTCGGGAGACAATCCATATCTCAACAAAGGGGAAGGAGACTAAGCTGTTTTGTCCTAAGGAGAATGTTTACTAAAGGAGACTCATGCTTGCCTCACACAATGACCTCAGTCCCTGGGAGCAGTGCGCTGTTCCGCTTGAAGAGGGACAAAGGACTCATGAGAGACAGCATGTAGGAATCCTCCTGTCAAACATTCCCTGACAAAGCAGTTAGTAAGACTCCTTACACCCCAAAAAAATATGTACAAAGGAAAGCCAGTGATTGTACTGGTTTTATTACTTTTGCGAAACCATTAAAAAAAAGACCACAAAAATAGGTTGAGCACCAAAGAATTGATTCTTTTGAATTGTGGTGCTGGAGAAGACTCTTGAGAGTCCCTGGACTGCAAGGACATAAAACTAATAAATCCTAAAGGAAATCAATCCTGAATATTCATTGGAAGGACTGATGCTAAAGCTGAAGCTCCAGTACTTTGGCCACCTGATACAAAAAGCCAACACACTGGAAAAGACCTTGATGCTGGGAAAGATTGAGGGCAGGAGGAGAAGGGGACGACAGAGGATGAGATGGTTAGGCAGCATCACTGACTCAATACTCATGAACTTGAGCAAATCCTGGCAGATAGAGGGTGAAAAGAAAGTCTGGCATGCTACAGTCCATTGGGTCAGAAAGAGTTGGACACAACTTAGTAACTGAAAAATGACAAGCCATTTTTTCTTCCTAATACTCAATGCAAAGAAAGTAATATGAAGAAAAATATGCCCTCATTATTCACAATAAAAAGAGTCTGCTTCATTCTGCAGGCATGGCATATTGTTCAATACAGTACATATTGAGCACTTCATTGCTCAAGTGAATCAAAGTAGCATTTTGATTCTGAGCCACTAAATAGGATCTCATGCATATTTGGTGACTGGACTAACTGCATAGGAGCTGTGATAGACTGAACCTTCTGTGATCTCACTAAATAAGAAAAAGCCCTACACAAGAAAAGATAACAATCAATCTGTTCATAAATTCTATCTATAGGCTCTTTCACCAGTGTAAGGTGGAAAAGGGGCCCTTTCTTGTTGTGGCCTAAAGACTGATGGATTGATAGTGTGTCTGAAATGATGATGGTAAGAAACTGCCAGATTAAGAAATCCACAATTTGTCTCAATTCTTCAAATAATGGAGCAATTTCCTTTTCTAGGCTGACAGTACTGTATTAGCATTACTGCTGGCTATGAAACTCACCACCTAAGGTAAAGGATTGAATTCAACCACCTGGTATGTGTTATAGTAACAGATGATACACCTTTCTTTTTTGAAAGTCTGAGTTTTCCCCCTTGGTCTTTTGTAAGGGCAAAAGTAGACAAGAAACCACGTCTCAAAGCATGCTCTGGAGCGTTATCACTGGTCACTTTAATGATAAGCACTCCATCTCTGACACAACAGTAGCATGGAGCCTTTCAGCACTTGGTAATTATACAGGAAACGTTTCAGGTCATCACAATAATGAACCCCTTTCTCCAACAGGATTAATCTCCATGCCTGGGTTTCTTGGCTGCCTGGTTCTCTGAGCTGTCTCTTCAGGGACAGCTTCTGGGATAGGTTCCTCTAAATGCTGCCGTCACATGATTTGCCTGTTTTTTTTCTTTTTAATAACAGGCTTTATGTTTAAAGCAGACCAATTCTGGATGTCATAATTGTATGCAGCCAAGGTAGAGAACACCAAAAGAATTGCAGAGAATAATTGTGCTCACTAGAAATTTGACTCTTGAGAAAAGCTGCCTAAAACTCTTTCTATGCTGTGCTCGGTTTATACCATGAAAGCACATTTCTGATGTATTCTAGATAGTTGTAATGGGTTGTTTACTGCAGCTACAAAATTGTGTTCCCTTTCGTTTAATCAAAGAAGTTACTTTTAAGTAGTTCACACTTTGTTATGAAATCTATAAAAATGAAGCATGGTGGTAATAACTTTTAACCCCATGAGTTCCATGAGAGACATAGGCAAGATTCTGTGCTACTCATTGTGGGGAATACAAAGATGAATAAGGACAAAGCAAAATGACCTGATTTTGTTTTGGAGGAGGCAAATGTGGCACTGTAGAAAGATTATGGAATTTTGCATCAAATAGGCCTAGATTTCAACCCCACTTCTGCCACCTAATACATATGTGATTTTGGGCAGATTATTTGTCTCATTGAGCCCCAATTTTCTCTTCCACAAAATTCAGATGAATAAATGAATAGTTGCATAGAGTTTCAAAGATGGAGTGAAGAACCTCAAAAGAACTGTTTAATGAAACTTTGACAGAACAATATATGAGTTAGAAAATGTTATCAATACATACCATAAGAAAAGTATTTCCTCACAGCAGGAAGATGTACTATTTGAATAAAAAAATTAAAGCTTGATCTTGTCTTCTGTTTTTAAAGAAGTTATGAAAGTCTGAGGGAATGCATAAACTTCATCAGTAACATATGTGTTTTTCGTGTCTATTCCTATGTATATTCTCAGCAATATATAGTAACCTTAGGCTGTAAACTACTATAATACATTTCTGACTTGGTGTAATTTACTTTTATTTACCGAACTATACAGTTTCCTGGGTTTATAACTTAGGTAGGCCACAAAGTAGGCAGCTCAGTAAACTTACGTAGTTTTCAATTAGGTGCAGCACCCTGGGTGCTTTTGTTCTACCGAGTGTCAGGCACTGAAACAGCCTGTAAATCTTCTGAAACATCTTAGCCCACCCTTAAAGCACCAATCTGTGAGTTTTAGTCACCGTGCCAGGAACTTCATTCGTTTTAAATTCTCACAATCCTTTTTTTTTCCTTCCTATAGTTTCTACTTTTTGAATTGTAGCTAAATCCCAGTGGATTGTTTATACCGTGGGCGTCCCATGAAGCCTAAGGTTATAGTAATATTATGACAAGAGTTTTTCTCACAATCCTTTTATCATTTAAAAAATTGAGATATTTATACATAAAGTGCGTTGGGTGCACTACATCTTAATTGTACGACTCGGAGAATTTTTACCGAGGCATACACCACCTCAGTAGCTACCACCTGGAACAAGAGGCAAACGCTCCCAGCCACCCTGAAGGTGCCCTGGGCCCCTTCCATTTCCCCTCCTACCTCCGTGAGGTAAACATTACTCTACTTTTTCTCACCATGGATAAGTTTTATATGAAATTATTCTGGAAGAAGTGTTAAGTAAATATCTGGCCCAGAGTCCCGTGGGGCTGGACTAGACGTACGCTAGGTTCCCTCTCTCTAGAGCACCTCGCGGAGGCTCCAGGGGACCACAGAGCGGCGGCTCGGCTCTCACCGACCCGAACCAGCCCCGCCAAGACGAGCACCGGGCCTCACGTAGACAGTGCGGGAGCACGCCACAATGGCTACCCGCCGTCCCTCGGACCCGCTTCGCCGCATCTTCCCCGCCTTTCCAACCGGCGCCGCTCCCAGGCGACGGGCAGCCCGGGCGTGGCCGTGGGCGAGACCCGCTGGAACGCTAGCGGCCAGCGGGGGCGCTCCTGAGCTGGGGATGTGGGGGGCGCGCCCATTGGCTGAACTTGCCCCGCGGGCAGGCCGGCTGCAGAGCCCACCTCCCGGCCCCCTCTCCGCCCTCCCATTGGCCCTTCGCGTTCCACACGCGCCCACTCCCTTCCCCCTCCCGCCCGGATGGAAACGGGGTTGAGGGGGTGGGAGGCCAGAACCCGGAGGAGGGTGAGCGGTCCTCTGGTAAGGGGCGCGGGAGAGCCAATCAGGACAAGACTTGGAGAAAAGGCGCCGCGCCAGCCAGTCACATTCCGAGGTCCGGGTCGGGACCGGCTGACGCGAGTACTGGCCACAGCCAATGGGCTTGCCACTACCCGTCCGCTCTTCAGCAGCCGGTCGGGGGCGGTGGAAGAGCGGGTGAGGAGAGCGCTACGGCGACGGCGGCCTCACTGGACGGCCGGGAGGATAGCGAGGCCAGAGCCTTTGCGACTAGGTGAGAGGCGAGAACCCCGGGCAGGAGAGGCGGGCTGCGGGCCCCTCCTCTCCTGGCCCGGGCCGCGGCTCTGGGAGCTGTGGAGACAGGCCCGGTTGAGGCGGGGGCAGTACCCGCCGCCCCGCCCCAACCCCCACCCCCTGCTGCCCGGAGCCGGGGGTGCAAGCTTCTGCCGGAGGGTCTCCGCGCGGCTTGGCGGGGCCACCGCCCTCTGGAGGGCCAGGACCCAGAGCGGAGCCGTAGGGAGGGGCCTGGTTTGCAGACGGGGAGCCTGGGGGCGCCGCCTGGGGCGGGGAAGCTGCGTAGAGGTGGCGAAGGTGGGGCAGGATAGTTAACGCAGGAGCAGGTTTGTGCGCTCGAGGGTGGCAGTGAAAGGAGGCCTGTGATGGAAGGATTCTGGATCTGGGGACCAAGAAAGTGATGGGAATAGGGTGATGCTCAGAAAAGGGAGCCCTCGGAGAAGGTGTGGAGCCAGGGCGCGTGTTTGGCCTCTCGGAAATCGGCATTGACAGAGAGTGGGAGGAAATCAACTGGGAGTGACGGGAAGAGAGGCTTGGGACACGTGGGTCCAGAGTACGAGGCACTTCCTAAAGCCGGAAGGTGACTGAGAGGCGAAGGTTTTAGGTGAGGTGTGGGTACACGCTGTTTGACTAGAAGGCGTCAGGAGGCCAGTTAGGAGAAAGTATACAGGGAGCAAAGGAGATAGGTTTATGTGTGGTAGCTGAAGGGTGTAGGTTTATGTGTGGTAGCTGAAGGGTGTAGGTTTATGTGTGGTAGCTGAAGGGTGTGGATCTTTTATGAGTAAGTCAGCAAACGGACCAAACTGTCCGTTTGGTCAGGTAGGAGTCAAAAAGCCAGGGCAATAGGTTCATTCACTACTCACTTCAGTTCAGTTCAGTCTTTCGTCTTTCACAGTTATTGACGTGTCCGACTCTTTGCGACCCCAAGAACTGCAGCACGCCAGGCTTTCCTGTCCGTCACCAACTCCCGGAGCTTACTCAGACTCATGTCCATTGAGTCGGTAATGCCATCCAACCATCTCATCCTCTGACATCCCCTTCTCCTCCCGCCTTCAATTTTTCCCAGCATCAAGGTCTTTTCCAATGAGTCAGTTCTTCACATCAGGTGGCCAGAGTATTGGAGTTTCAGCTTCAGCATCAGTCCTTTTAGGATTGACTGGTTGGATCTCCTAGCAGTCCAAGGGACTCTCAAGAGTCTTCTCCAACACCACAGTTCAAAAGCATGAATTCTTTGGCGCTCAGCTTTCTTTATAGTCCAACTCTCACATCCATACATGACTACTGGAAAAACCATAGCTTTGACTAGATGAAGCTTTGTTGGCAAAGTAATGTCTCTGCTTTTTAATATGCTGTCTAGGTTGGTCATAGCTTTTCTTCCAAGGGGCAAGTGTCTTTTAATTACATGGCCACAGTCACCATCTGCAGTGATTTTGGAGCCCAAGAAAATGAAGTCTCTCACTGTTTCCATTGTTTTCCCATCTATTTGTCATCCATGGCCAAATGCTCAGACCTGTTAACTCTCACTTCTGAGGGTGATTGCCCTCCTCTCCAACCCCTGTGACAGTTCATCTCATTGTTTTGCCTCAGCAGGAGCTCATCCTCCCAGAAGCAATTGCACAATTATTGTTTCCTTTTGATTGGATGACAGTGAGGTATCATTTAGTCCAACGTGTAGATTTAAAGATAACATGAGAGGATACTTAAGAAATTCTGCCCTGCAGGGGAGTTTCTCAACTGTCTGTGTAATGTAAAAGCAATATAAGGTCTCTTATAGTAACACAATAAGAATGAACACAGGTAGTCCTGTTGCTGTATAAGAGTTTTTTTTGATACAGAATTTGATTGTGTATCATGCATGTTGGGAAATTGTTCAGCCTTGGGAGAGTTTTGTAGTTAGATAGGTTCAAAGTTCCTTTCAGTTAGAGGAAAGATTAACTTGGTATCATTGTTACTTTCTTACTGTTTAAAGCTTTCGAATTTTTATTTGGGGGTGTGGGAAGAGAAAAGTTAGAAAATGAAATGGTCCATTAATGCATTTCAATTGAATTTAAGCAGGAGAAGGTGATTCCCACTAAGGTGTAATTTCTGCTTGAGGGTAGGGCAAAAGGATTATGAAGAATTAAATACTTCTTTACCAACATAGGGCTTCCCTTCCCTTCAGCTGGTAAAGAATTGGCCTGCAATGTGGGAGACCTGGGTTCAATCCCTGGGTTGGGAAGATCCCCTGGAGAGGGGAAAGACCTACCCACTCCAGTATTCTGGCCTGGAGAATTCCATGAACTGTATGTATATAATTCATGGGGTTACAAAGAGTCAGAACCAACTCAGCGACTTTCACTCACTCACTTACCAACATAAAATAATATAATATTAAGGACAAAAACCAAAGAGGGCATTTGTTGTATGTTTCTTTATTAACCACATACCAAAGCATTGTAGGTAATGGACCATTCTTTTGGAATGGTCCATTTGGATGTAGGAATACTTTTGTGGAAGTAATTTCTTGGTAATGTTATTTACTGATCACAATTTACTCTTAGTATAACAGAATACCTAAGTGCTGAGGTGCTGAGGCGACTGGGAGCAGAGGAGTAATCTCAGTGGTGTGGAGTTAATCAGGGAAAGTTTCCTGAAAGAGGTGAGTGTTGAGCCATCTTTTGAACTAGGAGTTGGGGTGTGGGTTATTGCAAGACAGGATGATAGTCCAGTAGTATGGACATGTTATAAGCAACTGTGGGCAAGAGTGACAAATTAAAAATGGTTTTAAGGAGTTAGATTTGATTGAAGATTTAAGGGTGTGGAAATCAACTAAGTCTTGTTATAGCCTAATTGATAAATGATGGTTTTGTATGGTGGCTACATAGAGAGAGAACTTCAAATACTTAATGATGGCTTGGAGATGGTAATAAAGAAATGAGTACAAGAATTTTTTTTGATAGTAAGAAGGATATGGTGAAAATAAGTTGGATTGTTCACAGTTAGATTTAGTGTTCAAGCATATATAGTAATAAATATTTTTGATTCTTGTGCTAGATTATGTTAATATTAATAGCAAAATTTATTGGGTACTACTGTGTGCCAGAAACTATTTTGAACTTTCCAAGCCTCATCTTCCTTTGATTATCTCTACTTTATAGATGAGAGAATTAAGGTTCAGAGAGATTTAATTTAACCAGGGTCATACAGCTAGTAAGTGGCAGGTCAGGGTTGGCAAAGGCAATAAGTGAATGTGAATTGGACACCTGCTTTGTGCCAGGCATTGTGTTAAGTGCTGGTGATTCAAAGTTGGCAAGCAAATTCAAGGTCAGGCCTGAGCCATTTTTAGAGATTGTCAGGAGTTAACAGAAGAGAGCTAGTGAAGAAATAGGAGAAGATTAGTTGGAGAGACTTTTGCTGACACTGAGAAATATACCGTTTAGGGAAACTTAGGATAGAGTTCTACTAAAGAGGAAGTTACCAGTAGCAAAATAGGTAGCTGAGAGACTCAGAAGAACAAAGATTGAGAAGAAACCATTGAGTTAAGTAAGGAAAAAACTAGTGTGAATTTAATCTCAAGAAAGCCAAAATAAAGACATTAAAATACATGGTAGTTAATTGTGTTTAGTGGCAAGTGCTCTATACAAATTTAAAGTTTGGTATGATCACAATTATGGTCAAATTCATAGGAAAGATGTTGGTATGTCCCTTTGTAATATTTTAATTATTGGCTGGTAAGGTGATGGATAGTTTAAAAATGCTGGTGCTCTTTGTATTTTTCCAAGTTTATAAAAACAAGCATTGTTATTTTTATAATTAGTGGGGGGAAACTGTTCAACTAATATGAACTAATAGTGAGGGAATATGTGGGTGGCCTAGTCTATGTTTGGGATAGGAAGGAAAATAGTATTGTTTCAGTGTCTACTGCATATGTGCCACTTTGATGGGCACAGTTCCATCTTGAAAATGAATTATTATTGGAAACAACCTGAAACTGTACATTTGCCTAATCTGAAGGATCCAGTTACGAAAGCACTCTGAATCATAGATGTATGGTCTTGGCTTTTCTGAATATTGTCTAATGAATGAACTTAAGGTTAAAAAAACCAGACCTTACAAATCACACAGTGAGTCATTTTATCTATCTTTTTGGCCTTCCCTAAACCTACATGTAGCCCTTCCTTGCTCCCACTTGTGGATTTATAGTTCCTCTCTTCAGTGTGTTTGTAATGGGCTTAGAGTATCAGTTCAGTATAGCTACATGAAAGTGCTGAGTTTACATATAACAAATTTAACCTAAACACTTAGAATTTGTCATGTTTTCTGTTCCCAATTTGAAGAAGAAATGAGATACATTTCAAGAAAATTATCTTTTCTTATCAAATAATCATTCCAAAGCAAATTAGAAATATTTGTCCTAGTATAGATGTATTCCAACCTTGTAAGTCAAGAATGGGATGTAGTTTTTAGTTTAATTTCATTTGGCGCATAGGAATTGTAGGAGGAAACTGTTTAATCTAGCCACTGTACTATGCTCCTTAAATAAATTATTAATATTACATTTGATTCTCATGCAGTTCTCTAAGGTGGATATTCATTTTATGAAGAGAATGAGATTCGGAGAATTTGTAACTTTCCAAATGCCAGAGAGCCAAGTGGCAGGGCTCAGATTCAAATTTTGCTCTTCCTGGTCCCACAGCTCATGCATCTGAGATGTATGGCTAGAAGGACTTGTTTATTAGTACATATGACTGAAAAGAATACCACATAGCTTTAGGTATTTAGTAACTTTTCCTTCCCTTTGAAGATGGGACTCTTGCTCTGTGTGTTTGTGCCTTGTGACATAGGGTTTTAAATAACAGTGATTTTTGTGTCTTAGAGGGTACATTATATTTTATTGCTTTAGAGGTATATGGTTTCACATTTTAGTATATTTTGAAATGAAGTTTTTACAGTGTCTATATTTCTTTAAAAATGTTTGTGAAATGGATACTATGTCTTAAAGTCAGATGTGTCTCAGAATTAAGGAAGTGTGGTATGTGCATATAGTCTTCGTGTATAACTGTTTCAGCAGTTTCTTTGCATTTTCTTCCGTCTTCCACCTTTACTTAGTCTATTACTTTTTTTTTAGTATGGTATAATACAGAATTGAAGTGTATACTAATAATAAAATAGTCATTCTCTTCAGGTAGTGAATATTATAGTGTAGAAGAAAAAATTTTGATACAGAAAATTTACATTGCACTGTGAATCAGCAGATCTGAATTTTAATGTTGGTTTTGTTAGCAACTTGATGTGTAACTTGAGGCAAGTCACTTCCTCTCTCTGACCTTGAGGTTCCTCATCTGTAGAGCGGAATGAGGAGGGGAACTTATAGACCTGTCTAACTTGAAGAAACTGTATGCCTTTTTTCTTATTAAAAAATGTGAAAGCCTTAAAGCCATTTCTTAAACAACTGTATTTGTTGCTTTTTACTTTTTTTTCTCTCTTCATCTACTGTCTTCTTCCCTGCCCATTTTTCCCTGGATCCTTGAGGATATTTTCAGATTCTTGTTTCATTAGAGAGTATGAATTACTTTTTATATCTTCTTCAAGACAGACTATCTGAGAAAGTGGGTAAACAGTAAGTAGTTAATGAGTGAATGAATATGTTTTATCTGGGTTAATAAAAGAATCGTTTAAATAAAATATCATCAAAGAGTTGTTGAGGTTTCATTGAGAAGTAATACTGCTCCCTTTCACATGAAGAATGAAATAAATATGTTTATAAAAGTAAGTATTTGCTCTCTACTGGGCAGTTGTACAAAGAAGAAAGTTCCTGAATCTGTTTTTAAAAAGCTCTCTGTTCTAACAGGCAAGACAGACTTCTTTAAACTTTATATTATGGAAAATTGCAAGCAGAGTTTAAAGAAGTCTGCCTTGCATGATAGAACAGAGAGCTTCTTTTTTTTTTAATTATTTAATTGGAGGCTAATTACTTTACAATATTGTGGTGGTTTTTGCCATGCACTGACATGAATCAGCCACAGGTGTACAGGTTTCCCCCCATCCTGAACCCCCTCCTACCTCTTTCCCCACTCTATCCCTCTGGGTTGTCCCAGAGCACTGGCTTTGAGTGCCCTGTTTCATGCATCAAACTTGCGCTGCTCATCTGTTTTACATATGGTAATATACATGTTTTAGTGCCATTTTCTCATATCGTCCCATCCTTGCCTTCTCCCACATAGTCCCAAAGTCTGTTCTTTACATCTGTGTCTCTTTTGCTGTCTTGCATATAATGTCATCATTACTGTCGTTCTAAATTCCATATATGTGTGTTAATACACTGCATTGGTGTTTCTCTTTCTGACTTACTTCACTTGTGTAATAGGCTTCAGTTTCATTCACCTCATTAGAACTGACTCAGATGCATTCTTTTTTTTTTTTTTTATAGCTGAGTAATATTCCATTGTGTATACATACCACAACTTCCTTATTCATTTGTCTGCCAATGGACAGATAGGTTGCTTCCATGTTCTAGCTATTGTAATTAGTGCTACAGTGAACACTGGGGTACATGTGTCTCTTTCAGTTCTGGTTTCCTCCGTGTGTATGCCCTGCAGTGGGATTGCTGAGTCGTATGGCAGTTCTGTTTCTAGTTTCTTAAGGAATCTCCACACTCTTCTCCATAGTGGCTGTACTAGTTTGCATTCCCACCAACAGTGTAAGAGGGTTCCCTTTTCTCCACACCCTCTCCAGCATTTATTGTTTGTAGACTTTTTGATGGCAGCCATTCTGACCAGCGTGAGATGGTACCTCATTGAGGTTTTGATTTGCATTTCTCTGATAATGAGTGATGTTGAGCATCTTTTCATGTGTTTGTTAACCATCTGTATGTCTTCTTTGGAGAAATGTCTGTTTATTTCTTTGGCCCATGTTTTGATTGGGTCATTTATTTTTCTGTTATTGAGCTGCATGAGCTACTTGTATATTTTGGAGATGAATTCAGTTGTTTCGTTTGCTACTATTTTCTCCCATTCTGAAGGCTGCCTTTTCACCTTGCTTATAGTTTCCTTCGTTGTGCAAAAGCTTTGAAGTTTAATTAGGTCCCATTTGTTTATTTTTGTTTTTTATTTCCATTACTGTGGGAGGTGGGTCATAGAGGATCTTGCTGTGATTTATGTCAGAGAGTGTTCTGCCTATGTTTTCCTCTAAGAGTTTCATAGTTTCTGGTCTCACATTTAAATCTTTAATCCATTCTGAGTTGGTAAATCATCTGTCTGCAATGCAGGAGACCCGGGTTTGATTCCTGTGTCAGGAAGATCCCCTGGAGAACGAAATGGCAACCCACTCCAGTAATCTTGCCTGGAGAATCCCATGGACAGAAGAGCCTGGTGGGCACAGTCCATGGGATTGCAAGAGTCGGACATGACTTAGCGACTAAACCACCACCACCACAATGTTGTTAGAAAGTTTTGTTCTTTTACAGGTGGTTGATCAGTTTTCCCAGCACCACTTTAAGTTAAAGAGATTTTCTTTTCTCTGTTGTATTTTTTTGCCTCCTTTGTCAAAGATAAGGTGTCCATAGGTACATGAATTTATCTCTGGGCTTTTTGCTTTTTTCCATTGATCTGTCTTTGTGCCTGTACCATACTGTCTTGATGACTGTAGCTTTGTAGTATAGTCTGAAGTCAGGCAGGTTGATTCCTCCAGTTCCATTCTTCTTTCTCAAGCTTGCTTTGGCCATTCGAGGTTTTTTGTGCTTCCATACAAATTCTGAAATTATTTGTTCTAGTAGAACAGAGAGCTTCTTAAAGACAGATTCAAGAGGTTTCTTCTTTGTATACATTTTATACATGCATATTACCAGCTTTAACAATTTTCAGCTTGTGGTCAATCCTTTTTATCTGTATCCTCACTCACTCCCCTTGCCCCCCTCGCCTTTTAAATTTTGAAGCAAGTCCTAGACATTTTTACCAGTTGTTAACCGTACAGCTTGATAAGTGAAACAGTAGACATGCTAATCTAACTGAAGTGGAAATTTCTTTGTGTAAATATATTTGAGACTTGTATGTTACAGTGTTTTGAGCAAGAGAAATTAGATATAATTTACTATGTGACAGGGATAAGTAGTTGGAGAGACTTGACTATATATATATATATAGTCATATATATATAGACATATATAAAACAGAATATAGTAACATCAGGTCATGTGCCTGGACTAGAGAGTCTAAATGGGAAATGACATTGGTGAGGTGTGTGATATGTGTGTATGTAAATGTTAACCATTTGACAGTTTTAAGATTACTTTGAAATATCTCCTGTAGGTCATTCTTGTCTTTTATGGAATTTTTGCCAAAAAATGTTGGCATGGCAGTCATTTGAGAACTCCTTCTTGAATGTAAGGAATTCATACCACTGTATCTTACTATTTTGGAGTATTGACCTAAAAACTTTGAACTATTAGCTGCAAATTAACGTTTTAAAATATCTCCCATAATGCAGAGTTTTAGTCAAAGGTCATAAACCCCTTTGAGCATCTCCTCATAGCTTTGTGCTATCTCTTCTCCTCAGAAAAAATACACACATGCACAGTTTTCATATAGTTTCAGGGAGCTGATAAGCCTTTTAAAACACATTCAGATATCTTTGCATGTTTGTATGATAGAGATTCTGGTTTGTTAATTCATTCTTTAATGTTTAGGCAGAAAGCATATTGGTAAAATTCAACTTAAATTTATTTCTATGTGCTCCTGACCTTTTACAAACAAGTGTTTTTCATTATTGAGTGAAATTATAAATTTCATTATGCAAATGCTTAATTTTTTAAAAGACCCATTCTTAATTGGATTCTTGGGGAAGAACAAGCTGTAGCCAATTTAATGAATATATAGGAATGATTTTACCAAAGATTTTGGAATAAGTGTGTGGAACTTTATATAGTGGCTGCTGTCCATCCTGAATTAACATGAGATAGAATATGACTTAAGAATGAATAAATACATAAATACTGCTTTTTCAGAGGTAAAGGAAAGAACTTTGACTTTTGTTGCCCTTAAATAGTTCAGGTCTGTGGAGGAAATGATCTGTTAAAGTATTTTGAGGTTCACATTTGTGTTAAAAAAAAACTCTTAGATATGATACACGGGCTTAGAAACATGTATTGGTCTGACAAGGGATTAATTTTCAGTAGAGCCCTGAGATCATAAGTGTTTATTGTGCATCTAGTGTGAAGGATGGTTCTAAATACATTTCTGAGAAGTATAGGGTTTTAAAAACTTGTGAATTGTAGCTAATAGTATTGGGTTGGCCAAAAAGTTCATTCCAGTTTTTCTGTACCACCTTACGGGAAAATCTGAGTGAACTTTTTGGCTAACTCAGTATAATCATAATTATGGGTATTAGCGTGAGCAGAATCCTTAGGAGATAGGAACAGATCAGTTAGCTGCTAAATGGGACATTTGACTCTGCAGAGCAGAACATAGATTGTTTGAAGATCAGTGAATATTGGTTGTATGGCTTTAAAGTGATAACCCTTGTGACCCATTTGAGTTAATAATTTTCTGAGTATGTAATGTATTAACTGGGAAATAGCATCTTCTAATACATGGTAATATCTAGACTTTGAGAAGTAGAAGAGGATTTATCCATCAGTGGTTTAACCTTCTCTTCAGTCAATTCTGTGGATGATCAGAGCAGTTAATTGACTTGCCCAAGGTCAGGTGCAGTGTTGCTCTTATTATCTTGACTCTCTTCATTATGGATCTCAGTTTCTGGAGAAGGAAATATCTTAATACTGGAGTTTTTAGCATTGTGACTTTGATTCTCAATTGATAAATTGACCAAGAATTCTCTGAATTTTTAAACTCTAATATTTTTACTTTGCTGTATATGTTCTAATCCCATCTTTAGCACAATAACCTGTGGTCACAAGGCTTAGTAAGGTAGGGTTCTTAGAAGCATTAAGTCACTTTCAGAGCTAGAAAAAGATAAAAGAGTCCACAAAATCATCAAACACTTCCCTCCTTTTTTCTGTATCTTTCTGTGCTTGATAGCATTTTGTTGCAAGCTGTACATATGAACCTGGCAAAGTTCTTTTTTTGTTGTTGCAAAATTGGAAGATAGTTGCTTTCCAGTGTTGTGTTGGTTTCTGCCATACAGCAACGTTAATCAGCCATAATGATACATTTATCCCCTCCCTCTTGAACCCCAACCCCCACCAGCCCACAACTTCCCTCACCCCACTCCCCAGTCATCAGAGAGCAGAACCTGGAAAGTTTTAAAGATAGACCAGGAAAAGATTTTTGAGAAGAGACTTTGTTGTGGGATTAAGTTGTTTTAAGACCTTCCCGGAAGCTTCCTACCCAAAACTTGAGACTGGAGGCACCATTGACATTCAAGATGAGAGAAGTTATTGTTACTTCCACAAAGGGCCCTAATTCTAAGTCCTTATGCCATATTTGGTTGGTGTGGACATGGTGACCAGGGAGAAGACCTGCCCGTACATTAGTGGCCCCATAGCTAAGGTGAGGCCTTTTAGAACAGTGACTGCCCAGCTCTTTTAATCCCAGCCCTTTAGCTGGGTCATTCTGTAGCTCAGTAATTCCTTCTTTTTAGTGGAGTAATAGCAACTAAATTGTCAAGGTATAAGCATTTTGGGGGAGAGGAACTGTCTTCAGCAGTTAAGAATATGGATGGTTCCTAATTGAATGACAAAAAATGTGTTTATCTTAAAGTTTAGGCTAGCTAGAAAACGGTAGGTCTCAAATTCTGGTGATGGAATTGTGTAACACATTTCACAGGTTTATTAAAACAACTAAAATAATGAAGTTCAACTAATGGTAATTTTTTATTAGGAATAAGAATAATTATAATTAAAAACCATGACCAGCTAAAGACAACACAATTTTACTAATGATGTTTGATTGTTCCTCTTGAAAATTACAGAATTCCATGTTTTGAGTGTGCGTATTTGGTGCTTTGCTGCATCGTGAGTTGCAGCACCCAGAATTAGTAATTGTATAGAAACTGAAGTCTTTGGTACATTCTAATAGCATACTCACTTTTGCAACTCTTAATAACTGGCTTTATGGTTTATTCAGAGTAGTCTTGAGGCTCAATGGAATGCTTTCTAAATCATTTGTAGTTCGTGGGAGGTTTGGCTCATGTTTGTACAGTCATTACCTCAGAAGGCTGGTGTGGTAATCGATGAGCTTCTCAGACACTGCTTTTTTAGCCGCATTTGGAAATTTGTGAAAGGCCAGGCTTTCAAAGAGGTCTACTTTCTTTACCTAAGGACTTTTTGTAGGTCTTTGATATGCTAATGTGTTTTGTAACTCTCCTGGTTGGGGCTAAAGTGTACAATTTCCCAGTCCCATTTACCACGATTTGGAAAATGCTGCCTTGACTGAATAGAGCCAGTTTTTAAGTCTTGGGAACAGATTGAGAAGACTTCTTAAGAAAGTGACACAAAAACAAGAATACAGCATATAGCAGGAGCTTCAAAGCACTTTTATATCGTTAAGGACATTTGCTATTGTAATCAGACTGAATATAAACTCTTTTAAACAAAGTCTGACTACTTCTATAACCAGTGAAATATCTGATTCTGTCAACTTGTTCTTAAAATTACAAATCTTCATGAATAGGCTTTGATAGCTTTAAATTAGACCACATAGGGTACATGATTGATAATCTGCCTGAGTCAGTTTTTTGGATAAACGTGTGTGTAGTCTCCATGGAATGATCAGGGTATACCTGGAACATTTTCCTGTTAATTTTACTGAATAATTTGAAGTATATATATATATTTTTTTTATTTCACATAAACATTCTTAGTTTATTAATCATCTCTTGAAAAATTTGCACAGTCACTGCAGAATCTTTATTCCTTCTGTTGTCCAATCTCCAGCTCACTTTTTGCCAGCACCAACATTGGCCTTTGCAGTCCTCTTGACTTCCTTCATTCTGTTCTTTGTTCCTTTTGCTGTTTTCTTGAGGTCTTTTCCTATACAGGCCATATCTTGCATGTCAGTGTTTGGGTTCATTTTTCTTTCTATAATTTAAGGAATAGTAAAACCTGCCAAAGCCAGTTGTCTTGCCACTACCAAAATGGATGCTGAATCCAAATTCAAAGATGACATCTGGTGTGGTCTAGTACATTTTGGCTAGTTTTACCTAAATTTCTATCTTAGCTATTTTTGCCTTCCCAGGGTGAAGGATGTTGATGATGTCACGTGAGTGTATGTTCCTCAGTTCTTTGTCTCGTCACAACAAAAATTTGGAGTGATGGACATTAAAGCCCCTTGGTGGGTCACAGCTCTTGGAGAACAGACCGTGTTATAGCTCTTAAATAAATCAGTGTTACAGCTCAGTGTTACAGCTCTATTTATTTAGATAATAGCAGGAAAATCCATCTTTGAGGTGTGAGGGCATGTCGATCCAAAGACTCAAAGAGAAGATCGCCCCATCGCATGGAGGGGTGGAGAGAGAGAGAGAGAGTCACGGGGGGGGGGGGGGGGGGGAGAGAGTCATGGGAGAGAGAGAGAGAGAGAAGAGGGCTTTAGCTCCTCTTTTTATATGGTTTTTGCTCCCCCTGGGCCTGTCCTATGCAAATTGGGCTTAGGCAGGAGCGTTGTTTGTTTTACCTGAGGTTCTCACTCCGGTCCTCGGACCTTCCTTTGTTCTATTTTCACGGGCTTTCCCTTCCAGGTCTTTTAGCCACCGCCATCTTGGACTCCTTTTCCCTATTCTAACTACCTAACAGTCCCCCCTCAAGAGATGGGAGGCCCAATTCTTTGGGAATAGGGGCATCGAGGTCTCTCTGGCTACTTCCTGCTGAACTGGGACGGCGAGGGGCATTGGGCCTTCCCCTCTTGCTAGTCTCAGGCCTCAGAGTCCTTATAGCGGTGTCCATCTAAGGGTGACTGATGTTTTCCGTGGTTGGCTGTAGTTCTGTATCTTTGTTGAACTGGTGCTGCATGTCATAGCTTGACCTGGGCAGAGACAAGACAGGTTAGACAATTGACAGTACATGGAACAGGCATTAGCAGCATCAGTACGGCATAACAAGGACTAGTAGGGGCATTAGCCAATTTTAAATTTACATCACCAGGATGGCTCAAGTCCCTCCTTGTTCAGGGGTCAGAAGATCTATCTCCTGTCTGTTTTGGAGTACAATCTCTGCCAAGCTGTGTTGGCTCTTTAGAGCTGTCTTGAGAAATCTTATCCCCAGAGACCAGATTTTGGGGTTGTTTATTAGAAGGGCACTCATTTGTAGTTCTGAATAGGTATCTGAGATCTCCCAGGGGCTCACAGGTGTACTGAGTGTCCTCTGCTGTTTTCTTCCACGGCTTGTCTCGTGAGTAGTGAATCCAGGAGTCATGTCCTGGCACTTTGACCGCTGTGGGAGTAGAAAGTATTACAGGGTAGGGGCCCTTCCATGTGGGCTGGAATTGAGCCTTTGGGGTCCCATCTTTCCAGACTGTAATTAGGACTGGAGTCCCTGGAGCATATAGTGGCGAGTCTTTAGAGTCTTTTGGGTCCTGGTTCATACCCCACAAGCATATATCCTGTTGGAATTGCCCAAAGGCCATGGTATGAGACTGGAGGGTCTGTACCTCTGGATCTAGGAAGAGGTCATTGACATAAACAAAAGGTCTTCTATCATGATTGCAATAGCTGCAAGATTTCAAAGGCAGGGGGGCCAGCCTTGGGCTGTTGGATCAAGTCTCTTGGATAAGTAAGCTACAGGCTGGGGCTCAGATCCCAACCTTTGAGTTAACACTCCCAAGACTATTCCCTCTCTTTCATGGACATAAAGTTGGAATGCTTTTTTTGGATCTGGCAACCTCAAGGCAGATGCCTGAGTTAAGGCCTGTTTTAGTGTAGCCTCTGCCTCCTTTTGAGGAGTTCCCCACATTAGTGGGATTGAATCATCTCGTCCCTTTAAACTTTTATATAAGGGCTAGGCAATTAGACCATAGTTGGGTATCCAGATTCTAGAGTACCCAGTTAACCCCAGGAAAGCTCGCAATTGTTTTCGAGTCTTGGGGGAGGGCAACTGGAGGATTCCTTGTACCCGATCAGAGGACAGCCTCCTGGACCCATGTGTAATCTGAACTCCCAGGTAAGTGACCTTTGTCTCGACCATCTGTGCCTTAGCATGGGAGACTTTATATCCCCTTTCTGCCAAAAAGTTTAGAACCTGAATTGCATGTTGTTGGGCACTTTTTTCATCTGGAGAGCAGATTAGTAGGTCATCTACATATTGTAATATTTTCCCATTAGCTCCCAGGTCCAGATCTAGGAGATCCCGGCTAAGGGCCTGTCCAAACAAGTGGGGGCTATCTCTGAACCCGTGAGGTAGTACTGTCCAAGTCATCTGTTGGTGTTTTTCTCCTGGAGCCTCCCACTCAAAGGCAAAAAGATATTGGGATTCTTTAGCCAGTGGTATGCAAAAAAATGCATCTTGAGATCCAAGACTGTAAACCACGTGGCACTGGGTGGGATTTCTCCCAAGATTACATAGGGATTGGGTACTGTGGGATAGAGGGGGACTACAGCTTCATTTATGATCCGGAGATCTTGAACCATTCGCCAGGTTCCATCCTTTTTCTTTACTGAGAGGATTGGGGTGTTACATGGTGAACTGGTGGGGACCAATAGCCCACAAGCAAGGAATTTATTTTTTAAAAGCTGTAGTCCCTCCTGTGCCTCTCTTTTGAGAGGATATTGTTTCCGGTTAGGAAACCGAGTGGGATCTCGGAGGACAATAATGACAGGTTCAGCTTGGTGGGCTTGTCCAGGAATCCCCTGGTCCCACACCTGGGGGTTAATTTTGTCCTCCCATAGTCTTTGTTCTCTCTTTATTGGAGAAGGTGTAATGGATTCTTTAGTAGTAACCAGAAGCTGTAGGGCCCTAGGGGCTGAAAAGCTTCCCACCACAAGGGTGGTCCCCAGTTTAATGAGTATGTCTCTTCCCATTAAGGGAGTAGGACACTCAGGGACCACCAGAAACTGGTGGGAGAATATCTGTCCATCCCAGCAACAAAGAAGTGCTTGGGTGAATCTTCCAGTAGTTGCTTTTCCTGTAGCACCCAAAATGGTACAGGTTTGGGAGGAGAAGGCTCCGGAGTAGGAGATCAAGACAGAGTAGGTAGCCCCTGTGTCAACCAAGAAATTCTCTGACCTACCTGCCACATCCAGTTGCACCCTTGGCTCCAGCCCCTTGATGGTTATCTGTGACAGGCGGGCCGGCTGAAGCGGGCCGCTTCAGTTGTGAGGGAAGGCTTGGTGCTTGACCTTGAGGGTCTTGGGTCCCCAGGGCAGAGTGCCGCCCAATGTCCCAATTGATGGCATTTGTGGCAAGCTGTTCTAGGAGACTTGTCACGCTTAGGACACTCTTTGGCCCAATGCCCTGCCTGTCTATAGATTAGGCATTTGCCTTGTGCCTTGTCATTCAAGGGCTTGTGGGCGGCCAGCATCTGGGCATGCCTTGTCTCTTTCCTTCTCTCCCTCTCCTGGGCCTTGGCCTCCTTCTCCTGTTCCCTATTATAAAAGGTATTGGTGGCTGTCTGGATCATCTCATCTAGAGAGGCAGCAGAGTCCTGCTGCTGTAGCTGTTGTAACTTAATTCTGATATCTGATGCACATTGGGACAGGAATTTGTCCTTTAAAATCACCTGTCCTTCATTAAGAGTCTAAGTCCAAATTGGTAAACTTTTGGAGGGCCTCTTTTAGCCTTTCTTGAAAGGCAATGGGGTTCTCATTGGACTCCTGAGTTATTGCTGAGACCCGGGCATAGCTGATTACTTTTTGCTGGGCTGCTTTCAGTCCTGCCTTTATACAGATTAGAAAATGATCCCTTTCCCAAATGTGCTCAGGGTCATTATAATTCCAGTTAGGATCGGAGGAGGGGACTGCAGTTTCCCCTACTGGGTATCTATCGCTTGACATGTGAAGCCCTGTTGCATACCTCCCGGCTTCCTTTAAGACCCTAGTATGTTTAGGGTCATCTAGTTATCGGATGCATCTCAAGGGCGTCTGCCGGGAAGTGGATTGGTTATTTCCCATCTGAAAAAGAGTCATGTTAGGGAGGAAAAGGAAAAAAACGAATAGGCTTTTTGAAGCTTATCCTACCCAGTACTGGGGCAACCTGAGAGCAAGGCATCCCTGGGTCAGGATGCAGATCTCCAGGCAGGCTGAGGCGTGACAGCCTCCTAGAGATCGAATCCCCGGGCAGGTTGAGGCGTGACGGCCTCCCGAGAATTGGGCCCCTGGGCAGGTCGAGGCGTGACAACCTCCTGGGACCCTTGGGACTAGAGGAGGGACCCTTGGGACTAGCGGATCCCTGAAAGGCTGAGGCGTGACAACCTTTCAAGGACCAGATCCCTAGGCAGGTCAAGGCGTGATGATGACCTCCTGGGACCCCCGGGCTGGAGTTTGGGCATCCCCAAGGTCTCCAGTGTGACCAGTGCTAGGTAGGACTAAGGGGTTGGATATTATACAGTTCTTCCCTCCCAAGGCCAGCTATTTTCTGGTTATCCCTCTAGTAGATTGTAGAGGCAACATTGTGGGCCCGGATGTGGCTGAGGAAAGGAGCATGAAACAGGAAGGAAGGGGGGCAGAGCACAACCTTTGGAAGAATGACATAGCACCAGAGCATAACGTAAACTGATTAAAGTCAATTGGGTCCAATCGAGCAAACTTTAATCCGCAGTCTGTAAGCCAATGGCTGGGATGATCCTCCCACTCGTTAGCATATGAATTCGCCCCTCTTGCAAAACTTAGTTAGGCCACATTCCATGGCCGGTACCCTGTAGAATGGGCGCTTCTCTCTGAATCATAGCAAATCCACCTCCCACTTATCGCTTTGTCTCTCACTGAATGTTTGCAATAAGACCTCAGAGCCTGAGCCGGGCATCCTGGGTTTTGGTCGGGCTCGCTTCCTGGGAGAAGGAGCTGAAGGAAAAGAGGAAAAAGCAGTGGGAAAAATGTGCCAAGGAATCCCCTTCATAGCTTACTGGAAAATTTGCTAGATATCTGACCGGTGCTCAGTTTTCATTGGCCTGATTTTTGGCACAAAGAGTAAGGACAGAAGAACCCCCACCGGCTAGGGTAACAGCTACTGGGGCTCAGCAGATAGTGCCTTTGGGACATACTTGAAAAGTGACCTCTCCAGAGTCCCTCAATTGCGCCCACTGCCGCCTGCCTGTTCGCGGGGGGTTCAAGGAAACGAGAAACGAGAGATTGTAATTGTTAGGCATGTCCTTCCAGCCATAGGAGCGAGGACCTCCTACCTTAACCGGAGGTCTTCTGGAATCTGAGGCTGAGCCGCGTGGGCTTTCTGCTGAGTTTGTTTTTCGCTGCCCCGGTTTCCAGCACGACGGGCCTTCCCCTGCGCTGGGTTTTCTTCGAGTTCCGCTTCTACCGCAGGAGCTTCGCTGAGTTGGGCTCCTGCTGCGCTTGGCATCTTCCTCGTGGAGGTTGTTTCAGCCAGCTTAAACCCGAGTCACGGCACCATAGATGTCACGCGAGTGTATGTTCCTCAGTTCTTTGTCTCGTCACAACAAAAATTTGGAGTGATGGACATTAAAGCACCTTGGCGGGTCACAGCTCTTGGAGAACAGACCGTGCGTGTTATAGCTCTTAAATAAATCAGTGTTACAGCTCAGTGTTACAGCTCTATCTATTTAGATAATAGCAGGAAAATCCATCTTTGAGGCCTGAGGGCACGTCGATCCAAAGACGCAAAGAGAAGATCGCCCCATCGAAGAATTGTTTTATCCCAGAATGGAATTGAATGCATGTTTTTGTAAGTA
Organism: Dama dama; assembly: GCF_033118175.1. Classification (NCBI taxonomy): domain Eukaryota; kingdom Metazoa; phylum Chordata; class Mammalia; order Artiodactyla; family Cervidae; genus Dama; species Dama dama. The sequence continues at coordinate 39,428,997 of NC_083681.1, read as the reverse complement.
GTGGAATTGCTTTTCACCAAACGTGTTAACAAGAGCACAGTTCTTTTTCTGTAGGCTTTATGGTAGAGACGTTACCCTATTGGTACAGACCTTAAGGACAGAAAGGAAAATGGGCGTGGCTAAAAAATTTAAGTTTTCTTGTCAGCTGGTAATTTTAATGCTGTAGAATTAATATTTCCTCTCTGATGAAGTAAAACTTGATATTTAAAGATGTTTTTGTGTTTGATTTTTATGTCACTCAAAGAAATTATGAGTCTGAATTTTCTTAATGTGTAATTTTCCAGGATACTGAGGCATTTTAACTTGCTAAAGTGCCCTGCTTACAGAGCAATGTCAGTATTCAAAATAGTTGTGTAGTGCCCTAAGGACTGATGAACCTACTGAGATTCCTTACTGAGAAGTATCCTAGACATTGAGGAAAAATGGATATAGAGAGTTAAATACTGGCATCAATATCTGTGTAGGCAAACAGAGTGGCCATTATATTTACTTCAATGGGTGCTTACAACAGGGTTAGACACTAGCATCTTTTATTGAAAACCAAGATGCTAGAGCTAGTCTTTTGTTTGTGGAAAAAATGCTTTGTAAGCCTTAATTTTTGAAAGGAAAAAGGAACCCACTATCCTTATCAACTTGTACATTTTGAGTTGGGATTTTGGCCCTTTTTTTGTTGTTTACAGCTCACTTGCAGAGGAGGTTTTCATCTTAAACAAAACACTCAAGACTCTATAGAGTTATTTTTTGAAGTTAATCTTTATATAAATAAAGATTCTAGAGTTATTAAAATATCATAAAAAGACATTCGTGGTTCCCAGTATGCCTCTAGATGAGAGTCTATCAAAAATTTTAAAAGAAAATATATGCTCACTTACAATATGAGGCCTCTTAATAATCTAGCTAGAATGAATTGGATGGTTTTTGGCTGCAAGTATGTCAACTCCAAGTAGAAATCTACTGGTTAGAAGTTCACAGCTAAGTGAATATGGCAAAATGAAAATTTTATTAAGTGAATGAAATTATTTGTTAGGCAAAATCAGTTGACCCTGGAGCAATAGTGGGGGTTGGGGGTGCCAGCCCTCAGGGATGTCAAAAAAATCTATATGTAATTGTACAGTTGGCGCTCTGTATCTATGGGCTTGCTTTCCTGGTGGCTCAGATGGTAAAGAATCTGCCTGCAGTGTGGGAGACCTGGGTTTGATCCCTGGGTTGGAAAGATTCCCTGGAGGAGGAGGTCATGGCAATCCACTTCAGTATTCTTGCCTGGAGAATCCCTATGGACAGAGGAGCCTGGTGGGCTACAGTCTTCGCGGGGTTGCCAAGAGTCAGAAACGATTGAGCAACTAAGAAACAGCACTCTATGGTTCTGCATCCTCAGGTTCAACTGACTCTGTTATACAGTACTGTGGTATGCATTTATTGAAAAAATCTGTGCATAATTACACTCATGTAGTTTAAACCTGTGTTGTTCAAGAATCATCTGTACTGGAAAATATGAGACCTATGGGCCATGTTTTTAAAAGACGTTTTAGGTGGCTTAAGTATTGCCTGTGAAATAGGTCAGACATGGATTAAATGTGTTGTTAAACCAGGTTCATTTGCCCCATGTGTGCAGTAGGCCAAAATGCTTGCAACAGACTCAAAGGTTTGCAGTAGAGAAAGAGTTTATTCAGGAGGCAGTCAGGTGAGGAGATAGGAGAACAGAGATCAGATTCGCTTCCCTGAAGGTAAGGGGTTTGCAGTCTTTATGGAATAAAGAAGCAGGGTGGTATTAGGCATAGGCAAAGGTAGGGAAAAGCTGAAGTAATCAGTATTCTTTGTAGGTGTATCTAAGTTACATGCTGCTTCTTGAGATGCATGTTCAAAACTGGAGGCACTTAGCATGATCTGAGGGTGGATTTTTGAGCCCTCTGACATCATTTGTTGGACACTTGCATAGGCCCAGTTTTAATGTCAGTGGTCCCAACCAAAAATCTTAGCCAGCTTAAACTGAATAAGAGCTGACTCCAAGTTTCTGAAAAGTGGCATAAGCCCCTGATACTGTAGGGACACATTCAGCAGAGGTATATCTGTAGGGGGTGTTTAAAAGAGTTAGAAGAAATAATTAAGATGAGTTTGATCGATGGAAGCAGATTCCAAGCAGAGGGGTTTTTAATAAGCTGTTCCCTTAGTTGCTGTTCTGTAAGACAAGCTCAAAAATTTGTTTTAGTCATCAGTTTGTTAATCTATGGGAGAGTTTCAAATGGTTGACCATTTCAAGAGTAATAGTCACTTTACCATACTCTCTGTGTCAGATTGTATTTTCTGAATGTAGTTGTAACAATATCTTCCTTCTCATATGTTCTTTTAATGTGACCTTGATTATTCTCTCATCCTGAGGTGGCATTTTATGCCCCCTTCCCTTGAATTTGGGTGATCTTGTGATTCACTTGTGAGCAATAAGGTGTGGTCTGAAAAGGTGAACTCCCTATCCAACTCAACAAAATGCTGGTCTTGAAGTCTTTAGCAGCTTTTAAGCTGTACAGCCTGAGATCGCCGTGCTGTCCCAGACTGCCTCATGTGGACAGACTACAGGACTCCAACAGCAGGAGCTGGGACTGTTCAGCTAAAACTGCTTGTTAGAGCTCTTCCAAATTCCTAACTTTGAGATACAGTGAGAGAAAATAAAAATGATTATTGTTGTTTTAAGACATTAAGTTTTAGTGTGATTTTGTTACATAGCAGCAGATAATCAGAACACTGCTTTCCCTGAATCTGCTACTGTATACTGAAATTTGTCAGTATACAGTATTTATCTCTATACAGTATTTAGATATACAGTCAGTGATATATCCCACTGATTTGTTCTGGGATCTGATCTTTAACTTTATTTTGGTCTTTTACCTCTGATACATAAAACTTTTTTCTTCTCTTCTTTCCTGTATCCATTTAGAAAAGCCATTCTATCTCTTAACTATTTAGTAGAGTGTGTTTTGGTAATTGAAACTGTCATGTTTGTTGGAAAGTGCCCATGATGTGTTTATTAGGTTTTAAGGACACATGAACATCTTTAGAAAGCCTTTTGTTCTTTAATTTTAGTTACTATGATATTTGACCTTCTATTAGTTTTCCAGGGTTGCTGTAACAAAGTACTACAAATTGGGTGGCTTAAAACGACAGAAATTTATTGTCTAACAGTTCTGGAGGTTAGAAGTCTAAAATCCATGGTCTGTCTGAAACCTGTAAGGGAGTCTTTCCCTGCCTCTTACTAATTTTTTCTTAGCATTTTTGGTATTCCTTTGCTTGTAGCTCCAATGTGTAACTCCAGTTTTGCTTTTATTATCAGGTGGAGTTCTCCCTGTGTATCTCTTGTCTGCAAATGCATCTCCTCTTATAAGGACACCAGTGATGTTGAATTAGAGACCCATTTTGCTCCAGTGTTATATCATTTACCTTCACTAATTATACTTCAATGACCCTGTTTCCAAATAAGTCACATTCCAAAATCCTAGGGGTTAGGATTTCAACATGTCTTTTTAGGAGGAACACAATTCAATCCATAACAGGCTTTGAGAGAGATTGATATAATTATGTTTTAAGTGTTTACACATTTTTACTCCAGCCTCCCTGGTAGCTCAGATGGTAAAGAATCTGCCTGCAATACAGGAGACCTGGGTTTGATCCCTGGGTCGGAAAGATCCCCTGGTGAAGGGAATGGCAACCCACTCCAGTATCCTTGCCTGGAGAATTCCATTGACAGACCATGGGGTCACAAAGAGTTGGCCACGACTGAGTGACTAACACTTTCACTTTTCACTACAGATTAGATGTGAATGGGGTTTTTAATCGTGACCTTGAAGAAGCTCTGTTCTCTGCATTTTAGGTCCTCCTCCCTCTAGCATACACACATAGTACACATAAAATTTGATAGTAGTTTTTTACTGTTAGACTTACTGACCCTTTTGAGAATCTGATAAAAGCAGTGGATTTTTTCCTCTAGAATAATGTAGAGATATATGCATGGGATTGCACACCTGTACACACACATATATAAACACACTCAGAAAAATATTTTTCATGAAAGTAAGTGTCCCTTGGATACCCGCCTCCATGCAATCCTGTTCATGAACTTCTGGATTAGAAAGATATTAATTCCTAGCAGTTACAGATACCTAATCTTTTATTGGAAAGCGAATGAAATAGAAAAACAATAAGGAAGAAGAGAAGTATGTATATGGGATATCCTCATGGTCATCATTGTAACTCAGTGTAGCTTTTGGGGGAATTTTCATACTTAGGTAATATTTACTATGTGCTTAGTCTCTTTTCTGCTTCCAATCCCATTCCTTTAGCCATGTAATACTTTTACGTAGAAAAGAATAGGTACTTTTAGACCTCTTACTTAAAGCCCATGTGCCACAACTATTGAGCCTGTGCTCTACACAGATTATAAACAAACTGTATCTTCCACAGTGTTGGGGTTAGCTCTTGACCTCTTTACGTTCTGTGTTGTGTTTTGATTATCGTATCAAGATTTCTTTGAACATGGTAGTGGTCTAGGGTTTCTGAGTCTATGACTGGATTGTATACTCCATGCTCTTCTTCATTTGTAGTCTTTTCTCCGAAACAGTCTTGCCCAGGCTTCAGCCCTGAACAACTTAATGGACTTCCCTTTTAAAAATAAAGATATTTTTAGTCTATCTTAAAAAAGGTTATCATGTCTTTGTTTTGCACTTAGTTTGTGGGTTATCTGTATAAATGAAGCCTGGCATTCATTTATTGATTTTTTTTTTTTTTAAGATGTAACAATCGAGTATTTACTGTCCATTTTAGTGATATGCAAGTTAACTCTAGTAGTAGTGGAATCATAGGCAATGAATATTTAGACTGTGCTGGTACAGTTGATACCATTGATAACCTTTCTTAGTTCATTTTTCTGAATGTGAAATATTCAGAATCTTTATTTAGAAATAACAGGTTGGCAGACTATGACCTACTAACTGTCTTCCTGTTTTGTGAATAAAGTTTTATTGGAACACAACCATGTCTATTTGCTTACTGGTCATGGCTGATTTTGTGCCACAAATGGCAGAATTGAGTAGTTGCTACTAAGATTGTATGGCCCACACACCGAAAATATTTATTACTTGACCCTTTACAGAAAACCTGTGCCAACTCTTGGTTTAAAATATTTTGGAATTAATTCCCCCCTTTTAAGAATATTTGAAGTTTTTTTTGTTGTGGTTTTGTTTTTCAGTCATAGAATCTAAGGGATATTAAAAGGCCATTTAGCTCAGCATTCTATTTACTGCTGCTTGAGTTTCCTTCAGTACTCCTGCCAAGTTGTCCTCCAGCTTAGAGGTGTAGGATGATGTGACAAAACAGCATTGGATGTGACTGTGTTAAGCACAGAATTGTCCCTGACTGGGAGTCAGTCAGTGACTCCCCATGAAAAGATAGATGAAGTAGATTATTCTTTGTTTTCCCCACTGTCTCCATTGGTAGTTTATTTACTTTGGGTTAGTTACATGTTAGAGGCACAAAGGAGTCAGTTCTTAAGAGGAAGACAGCTAAACAGATCCTACTTTAGGTGGAAATTTTTAGGAAGCTGGAATGAATGTTTGGACATTATCTAGAGACTTTTGTATTCAGTGCTTAGTTTTTCTAAACAAATCTATAGCAGCTAAAACTTAGAACTACAACTATCTTTTGTCAGCCTTTACTGTTTGTGTTCAGTAAATACTGGTACAGAAAAAACATACAGGTAGAGCCAATCTCACTGCAGACCTTCACTGTAGTATTTGGTACTTTTGTGTACTTGATTCCTTGGTGAGCATGATGTATGTAGAGGTCTTCTCAGGAGATGGGAGAGAGGGGTATCTGATCCAAAGATCAACCTTATCCTGATGGGGGAAGAATTTCTCACATTCCATTTAGGAAATCCAGCCTGTTAAAATCTCGTTAAACAGCAGTTTCGCAGTTAAAGCACCTTCTGGTTTTTAATCTAGTAGGTTTTCCATCTAATAAAGAAATGGAGGGCTTCCCTGTTAGTTCAGTGGTAAAGAATCTGCCCACCAGTGCAGGAGACACAGGTTCGATCCCTGGTCTGGGAAGATCCCACATGCTGCGGAGCAGCTAAGCCCTGTGCGCCACAACTGTTGAGCCTGTGCTCTGCAACAAGAGAAGCCACTGCAGTGAGAAGCCCACACACTGCACCTAGAGAGTAGCCCCCGCTTGCTGTGACTAGAGAAAGACTCACATAGCAGCTGGAACCAAAATAGATGAAAATGTGCATGGACGAAAATACATGGAAAAAAGGAAACGCTCAGGTAATAAAGGTTACCACAAGAAAGGTAAATCCATTGTATCTTAACACAATGATACTCTTCTATTTTCACTTTAAAAAGATTTTTCATACTGTTTTTTCCTCTTAGATGAAAGGGAGTTTGTAAATTGTTAGAGGACAAAAGATAATGGAGACTGGCTAATTGATGGGAAAATACATTCTTTCAAATTTTTTTTGGTACCTTCTGATTTTTCTATTCTACAAAAATAGTGGTTTTTAAAAATACATAACACATGCACTGGATATATAGTGAGAAACAAATGTCCATAATTTCTCTTCCTGAGCTATCCAGTTCTCCCTCCCAGAGGCAACTGTTATTATCAAGTTTGGGGCTTTTTTTGCTAGAAAAATCTATTTATTTGTAAACATATGCATTCATTTTTCATTCTTTTTCCATAAAAGGTGGTATATTATACAGTATATTACATCTTGGCCTTTAAAATTAATCATGAATCTTTGTTTCACATCAATATAAGCTGAAGCACCTCTTCTCTTTTTTAGTCCTCAGAGGTTTAGTTTAAACCTTCTAAAATCATTAATTTCCTCCCCAGAATTAAAAAATGAGTTTATGTGCATGTGACTATAATAGTATATAATCCAGAAATAAATTAGCTCTGAGTTGGGCTTCCCTGCTGGCACAGAGGGTAAAGCATCTGCCTGCAATGCAGGAGACCTGGGTTCGATCCCTGAGCCGGGAAGATCCAATGGAGAAGGAAATGGCAACCCACTGCAGTATTCTTGCTTGGAGAATCCCATGGATGGAGGAGCCTGGTAGGCTACAGTACACCGGGTTGCAAAGAGTCGGACATGACTGAGCGATTTCACTTGCACTTTTACTTTGGTAATAAATTTTTTTTCCTAGTCTAAAAGTTATACTCATAAGTAAATGATTATTTGCAGGGAAAAAAAGATAAATTAACGTTTTTTTAGACTGAAATATTATAGATCAGACTGATTGTTGAGGGACTATACTGAGAAATCATTGCCAAAGAAGTAGAGGAAAGATGAATACAAAAATGTAATTATGTGCTCAGCCTTAATCCTTACACAAACGCTATGAAGTGAAGGGTGGGAGGTATATATGCTGTCTATATGCTTTTAGAGATGAGGAAACTGCAGAAACAAACAGATAAGTAAGCTCACCCCCAAGATAAATGGGTGCACCTGAATTCCAGCCCAACCCTGCCAGACTCAGGTCCTTATTGCATCATGGCATTGGGCTGCCCGAAAGGATTGTTCCACAAAGTGAGCCTAACTTACTTATCAGGAAACAGTTTATAACAGGACCAGATTCAGTAGAATACTGAAAATGGCCTCACTAGAGACTTAGTTTTTTAATAGCTTATGTAGGGGAGGAAAAACTTTTCTTCTGTCCCTTTATGCTCTATGACTGAGGCTTACAAATCAAAATGACAAAAGACAGAGTAATAGAAAAGGCATATGTATGGTTTTTAAACTTGCATAAGGGCATCACAGAAAAATGAAGACCCAAAAAGACGTGGTTTTCACCTTGAGACTTGAGAGCTTATATACTGTGTTAAAAAGGGTTATAAATTATGGAGAAGTGACTAGACACAAAGGAATTTGGACTTTAGGGGCAATATATTGTGGGAAGGTAAATATGTGGGAAAACTAATAGAAGATATAGGTTACTTTAGTAAAGTTTTTGGTGCTAACTTTCAGTCTTTATCGCCATAGAACTCACTCAGAGAATCCTCATTATGGCAGCCCTCACTTCTTGGAAGTTTCTGCTTTTAATCAAATGAGGGAAGGTCTGAGAAGAATTCTTTCTGCTTATGTTAAATCTCACTTCCTTCATCTCAAAGTAATCCATGTGCCATTAGTGACAATTTGGGAGTACAAATATCTGAGCCCATGCCCTGTTACACAAAACTCACTGTTTTTCAAAGGTAGTTAAGTGTAGTATGTGGTATTTATATATATTTATATATAGGTATAGGTATTTGTATATATTGTTACAGGTGTTTGTAGAAACATGTTTGAATTTTGTTATCAATCTTAAGCAAGACCTTATGCTCTCAGAGCTTCTTGTCTGCCTTATCTGATTACCTCTACTACTCTGAGGGTTTTTTTTTTTTTTTAATTTATTCCAATAAATAATTATATCTAGGAAAAGTTTTTCAGTGAATCGGGTAGAGTAGACTTGGAGATAAATCCACTAGCCTTTGGTAAGTGTTTACTCCTTAACCCCAGCATGTAGTCCTTTTATTTAAACCGATGGTGGTAATAATTAAGTCCGCCTCGGTGGCCTGTGAGTCAGATTCTGGGTTTGACAGTAGACCTTGTCCTTTCTCATTCTCTTTGTTGGCTGCCTCTGGAAATGGCTTTCAGGGAAATACTGGTAAAGTCTACAGCCTTTGAGTTTTAACTGTTGATAAGAGCCTACCTGCATTGAGAAAGAAAAATTATTAAGAAGGTTTGTAGGAAATTGTATCTGAAAGCATGAGAGATAACAGTTTTTTGTGCTTAATCTCTCCTTTTCCTGTCTTGCCTTTATTATTTATTTTTCTTATCACTGGTGAGTCTTCTATAAAACTTTACTTCAAGCCCATGGATCCGCCTTGTTCCTTTCTCTCACCATATCCTAATCTCCAAGTACTGTTCATATTTGTCTTTCTGCTTAGCAAGTATCTGAAACAACTACTTGAAATGTGTTAAAATTTTAATTTGAGTTGTTTTTAGCTTTAATATAGGCAAAGGAACTCCTATTTCTTGGCACTAAAAAGCTACTTTTTGTGGGCAGATTTTTAGGGTTTTCTTGGTTTTGTAATACCCCAATCTCTCAATTTGATTGTTTTGTCTATTTAAATAACTCTTTTTTTACAAGTTGAAAATGAGAGAAAACTTATCTAATTATTTTATCTTAACTAAGTTTCTAAAAGTAATGAGACAACATGATTGGCTTTTCATTAATATTAGGACTTTTATTAAGAGACTACAGTTATTTTACAAAGGTGCAGTTTATGTTGATTGGGTGGGTGCTATCTTAGAATTATCTGTGGTTTCTCTGTGTCCGTTTCAGGCTTTTTGCCCATGAGACCTGCATGTTCTCCATTTATGAATAAGGGAACAGGTTCAGAGTAGTAGTTTTGTCTTAGGATCTCATGGCTTCAAAGTGGCAGAGCCTGAACTTGAGCTTCTAGCAAGTGAATGTATCTTAGTTTCAGTAGTTTTGTAATATGTTCTCTTAATGTAAGTTTATATGCATAATATAAAACCCAGTAGCAAAACCCACTTTAGCAAGAAAGCCTTGAAAGTAATTGTGATATCTGGTACCCATCATTTTGCTGGTCTTGCAAAAGATTTCTGCCTCTTTAACTTTGAACCATAGGATAAGGTACTTTCTGAGGAAGATACCCAACTGCCACTGCTTGGTGGTTTTCTTAAGACAGCTCAAGAACAGTGAAAATAAATATGAGTCATGTTTCCCTGCTTCTCTGCCCTGGCACATGGAAATGATACTGCTGCTTTTCTCATTCTTGCAGTGCTTCAGATAGTTTTCAATGGATCATAGGAGCGTTAGATATCTTTTCATTTAAGTAAAATCACACAGTAAGAATCTAAACTGCATGTTCTGGAAGGATTGGCAGCATTTCTCTCCTGGTTTCTGCTTTTCTGGTAGTTTTTGGCCATCCTGACAGGACTCTGTGGAAAATGTGATCAGTCTAGACTTGGCTTAAAAAAATTCTCATTTGTACTGGCTTTGCCAGTAAGTTAATAGGGTAAAGTGTATTGGTGGGTGGGGAAATCAAGAATACCTGGAGACATAGTGTAAAAATACTTGGTGCTTGTAAAGTTTGTGGTTGCATTGTGATAAAGTTGGGGAATTGTGGAAATCTGTTCTTTCTTCCATGAAGAAAACCCTAAAGTTAAAATCATGTGCAGATAGTTTTAAGCTAAATACCTGAAACTGATAAGCAGTTTCATTTTATAGCTCTGTTAGTCTTTATACTCTTAAGGACAGAATATTAAGTTTGGTAAAAATTTTTGTTATTTGATGTTAACAAACTGGCTGTTTAGGCTTTACAGGGAGGGTGTCCTCCCTGATAGATAAGGAAGGAAGTCCTTAGATGGGTTTTTTTAGGGTTGAGCCAAGCTTGTATTCAGGCTATAAATGCTCAGTGATTAAGGGGAGAATTTGCTTAGTATCTTTTTCTGTCTTAAATGCATGTGCACACCTCTGGAAAACTTTCTGGTGCCTGGTATCTGGTAGGTGATTAATAAATGTTTGTTGAACAGATTTTTACATAGGAAGGAATTGAAGCTCAGTGAATTAGATAACTTGTTCTAGGTCATGTGCTCAGGACACTGTGTTTAATATATATTTAGTACGTAGTTGTTATTAGTATTTACCAGATTTGTTAGGTGTATTGATGCAGAATTATTCTTCATTTCTCCCCTATGACAACTTTAGTGCTCTATAGTTTTAATTAGATTTGGGGTTGGCAAAGTCTTGAAATAGTCTTTTTATTTATTTATTTATTATCTTTTTTATTTTTTAAATTATGAAGATGTGATAACCCATTTGCAGGAGACTTGGAAAATACAGAAAACAGTTACATATAGCTTCACTATATATTACAATTATTTTTTTAAGTAGATAAATTAAGATTTTTAGTTGGAGTTTCAATATCAGACACTCAAATTAATAGAACAAATAGACAGGAAAGTAGAAGGATATAATAACTTGAAAAGCACTGTGAACTAATTCAACATGATTAAGATTTATACAATTTTCACAGAACAGGATACAAATTCTGTTCAAGTTCTCATAGACTATAAACCAGGAAACACTGGAACTAAACAAGGAATCTAAAACAAGGTGCAAAAATTTCATGATCTAGAGGTATTGAAATCATACAGAGTCTGTTCTCTTATCACTGTGAAATTATGTTAGAAATCAATGTCAAAAGATAGTTGAAAATAACCTACATGTTTTCAAGTGCAGTTTGACATTTACCCAGAGAAATCTTTGATTTAACCATTGAAAACTTCAATAAAATTAAAAGACTGGAAAAAACAGAGGGTGATTGCAGAGAAGAAGAAAGCACTTAAATGAGAATTTAATATCAAGGCCATTTAAAAAACCCCATTGTATTTGGAAATTTAATGTCTTCTTTTAAATGATGGATGTATCTAAGAAACCATTACAAGGAAAAGTAGAAAATATTTTTAACAATAAAAATGAAAAGAGAATTTATCAATATTTGTTGCATGCAGCTGAAGCTGCTCATTGCAACTAAATACAATGTAGAATCTTGAATAAAATGTGAAAACAAATAGTGGACACTAGCATAAAATTTTGTCAAATTTGAACAAAATCTGTACCTTAGTTAATACTGTATCATGTTTCCTGTTTTGTTTTGTTTTTTACAACACAACATTTCTTTATGTTTTCAGAATTGCATTAGAAATTTCAAGCCTCATTCAAATTAAAAAAAAAATAACTAAAATAATAACTGGACTAGAGACTTCTAGCAGTAATGCTAGATGCCAGAATGAATCCACTATATCAAAAGTTTTGAGTGAATATAAATTAGAAATCTGGCATTCTATTCCTACTTAGACAAGTGGAACCAAAATGTCATTAATTTTTTAGGTAAGTGAAAATTTAAAGTTTTCTATAATATATACATTTATACATACTCTCTCTTTTTATATGTATACAAAAGCTTGTCTACACTTGATAAAAACTGGAGAAAGAACAACAAAAAAAGATAGGGAAATTGGAAAGCATAAACTAAATGAAATGGGAGTACTGAATACGAAATAGGAAAAGTGAAACAAACTAGATAAAAGTAAAAGATCATCATATAGTCCAGTTGTTTTTAAACATGGCAGCTCATTAGAATCACATCTGGAGCTTTGGAGAAAAAAATTACCTGTGGCATTTGTATTTAAAAAAAAAAAAATTCCAAGGTAATCCTAATGTGCATCTGGGTTTTAAAAAGTAATTACAGGTTTTTCTGTTAAATGGTACTTTTAGTGATATAGAATCCAATTATTTTCTGTTGACCAGTCAGGGTACAGTGTTATTAAAATGAATGATAGTAACATAATCTCGGAAGTAAAACATGTTTATCAGTTTGCACAATCAATAGCCAGACAAAAAATAAAAGATCATTACAATTGCAAGCCATAAAGGACACATGATTAACCTAACAATGTAAAATAATTACATACAATTGGGGGGTTAAATAGAGTGATGTGGTAAGTGGAAGTACATGCATGCAAATTTTTCATCCACCCAGTTAGTCTGTGTGTCTTGGTTGATGCATTTAATCCATTTACATTTAAAGGTAATTATTGCTGTGTGTGATCCTATTACCATTTTCATTTGTTTGGAGTCTATTTTTTGTAGGTCTTTTCCTTCTTTTGTGTTTCTTGCCTTAAGAAGTTCCTTTAGCATTTGTTTTATGGGTGGTTTGGTGGTAACTTTTGCTTGTCTGTAAAGCTTTTGATTTCTCCATCAAATCTGAACTAGAGTCTAGCTGAGTGTTCTTGTTTGTAGGTTCTTCCCTTGCATCACTTAAAATATATTGTGCCATTCCCTTCTGACTTGTAGAGTTTCTATTGAGAAATCAGTTATATAACCTTGTAGGAGTTTCCTTGTATGTTGTCATTGTCTCCTTGTGAATTTTAATAGTTTATCTTTGTCTGACTTTTGTCAGTTTTATTACTGTGTGTCTCAGTGTATTCCTTCTTGGGTTAATCCTGCCTTGGGGCTCTCTGTGCTTCCTGGACTTGGTTGACTAACACCTGAAGCAAGTGAAGATCTCCTTTGTGCTTCATTATCTCTTCAGGCCTTTCCCATTCTTCTTTCCTTCTTACTGAATTTGTAGCTCTTCATATATTCTGGGTAGTAATTGCATCATGCATGCTACTACAAATATCTTTTACCTGATTTGCCTTTTCTATTAATAGTGTTGTGAGATGAACTCAATTTTAGTGGTTTCCAGTTTGTCAACATTTTTCCTTTTTGATTAGTACTACTTGTGTCCTACTTAATAAATGTTTCCCTAACCCAATTGTGGAGATGTTCTGTGTCGTATTCTAGTCTGCCTTTCACATTTGGATGTATAGTCTTTCTGGAATTCATTTTTGTGCGTGGTATGATATACGGTAGTCTTTGCTTCTTATCCCAGTAACATATTTCTGTAGCTTTATAATACATCTTAATACATGATAATGTAAGTCCTCCAGCTTGTTGTTCTTATTGCTTGTCTTGGCTACTCTTGGCCCTTTGCATTTCTGTATCATTTTAGAATCTTACTTTCTATACCTAAACAAAAACAGCTTAAATTTTGGTTAATGTGTTGAATCTGAGTAATATAGTATACACATATTTCTATTTATTTAAGTATTGTTTAACTTCTCTCAATATTTTTTAGTTTTCAGTCAGTATCTTTCACATTTACTTCTAATTTTTGGTATTTTCAAAAATAATTCATTAAGATAAAAACTCAAATAATATAAAATTGATCATTTTAAAATGAAAAATTCAGTAACATTTATTCCATTCAATGTTGTGCAGCTACTGCCTTTGTCTAGTTTCTAAACATTTCTGTCTCTCCAAAGTAAAGCTCCTTAAGTAGTTTTCCCCCATGGCCCACTCTTTTCACCCTTCAACCCCTGCCAACTGCTAGTGTGCATTCTGTCTTTATGGATTATCTATTCTGGTGATTTCATGTAAATGAAATCCTGTAGTATGTGGTCTTCTATATCTGGCTTTTTAAACTTAGTATGTTTTTGAGATTCATCCTCATTGTGTAGTACATGTCAGTATACTTCATTCCTTTTTATGAATGAATAACATACACAGAGTAGTATATATACACAGCGTATATTCCGTGATTTGTTGATCCATTCATTTGTTGATAGATTCTTGGGCTGTTTATATTTTTGGGCTGTTGTGAACACTGCTACTGTAAACAAGTGTATACAGGTACTTTTTTGAGTACCTGTTTGCAGTTCTTTTGGGGTATATATCTAGGAGTGCCATCACTTCATGGCAAATAGATGAGGAAACAATGGAAACAGTGACAGATTTTATTTTCTTGGGCTCCGAAACCACTGTGAATGGTGACTGCCCCTATGAAATTAAAAGACTTGCTCCTTGGAAGAAAGACAACAACAAACCTAGACAGCATATTAAAAAGCAGAGATATTATTTTGCCTACAATGGTCTGTGTAGTGAAAGCTCTGGTTTTTCCACTAGTCATGTACAGATGTGAGAGCTGGACAATAAAAAAGGCTGAGAGGAGAAGAATTGATGCCTTCAAACTGGGGTGCTGGAGAAGACTCTTGAGAGTCCCTTGGACAGCGAGGAGATCTAACCTGTCAATCCTAAAGGAAATCAGTCCTGAATATTCTGATGTTGAAGCTGAAACTCCAATACTTTGGCCACCTGATGTGAAGAACTGACTCATTGGAAAAGACCCTGATCCTGGGAAAGACTGAAGGCAGGAGGAGAAGGGGACAACAGAGGATGAGATGGTTGGATGGCATCACCGATGCAATGGACATGAGTTTTAGTAGGCTCCAGGAGTTGGTGATAGACAGGGATGCCTGGCGTGCTGCAGTCCATTGGGTCACAAAGAGTCGGACACGACTGAGCAACTAAACAACAACAACCTAGGAGTGGAATTGCAGAGTCATGATAATTATGTGTTTAACTTTTTGAGAAACTGCCAAGCTTTCCTATCATCAGCCGAATCATTTTTCTTTCTCTTCAGCAGTGTACATGAGTTCCAGTTTCTCTATATCCTTATCAATTGCTAGTTGATATTTTCCATAATTTTTTGGGCTTTTGTATGATATTATAAGTGGTATAGTTTTTTTTTTTTTTTACTTTGTTTCCTGTGTTTTGCTGGTGTATAGAGATACATTTGTTTTGTATTTTTTTCACTATATAAACCTTATAACTGGTGACCTTCTTAAATTCACTTGGTAATTCTGATAGTTACTTATGTACTGATTGAATTTTCTACCCACATTTGCATTTATGACTTCCAGTGCTTTCTTATTCTCTATTCCTTTTTCATAGTAGTTTATTATTTGATGGATGGGCAGTATTCTTGTTGAATGACTTATAGAGTATTAGAATTTAAATTTTCTTTAAATTTTTTACTTCTTTAGTGTTCTTTGTGATTGATTCTGTTGCTTTTCATTTTGGTCCTTCTTAATTTTCTTAAATATCTGATGATCCTTAGTTATCCATATTTATGAAGGACTAGAATGGTTGATTTTGGTAGCTGATACTGGCTTCCTCCCAGTTTTCTGAAGTCTGTTTTTCCAAGAGAGCTTTCTCTCCGAGTGGAATTACTGAGAGCTCTGTATGAATTTGTTTTAAGGGCCAGCAGCATTCAGATAGCCTGGGGACCTAAAATTTATTTCTGGGGAATCAGTGCTCTGAAGACTTCTTTTGTTTTGGTTGTTTTTGTTTTATTTCTCTCAATGCCCCATCTTCCCTACCTCCATTTGTGGATGTTTAGAGCAACTTCAAGCTCAGCCCTCCTCCTCTTTCATCCCTAGTGCCTGTGCTGGGTGTTCTCAGCAAAGTAAAACTGTGGCGAGTGGCTCTGCTTTTCTCTGAGCAACCTTTAGTTACTTTGATTACTGTATGCTTTAATTTAGCTTCTTGATCCTGAACTTGGGGTTTTCTCTTTAGAGGATTGAGATAGCTCTTACCTCATTTTGGTCCTTTCCTATGTTTGTTTTGCTTAGGTTTTATTTCTTCTGCTGTGAATTCTCTATCATTTTAGCCTCATTTATTTATTTTTTTCCTGTCTTCTTTTCTTACTGTTTATTGATCGGTTTTCAGATTGTAATAAATTTATTTTTTTATAATTGTGAAAAATTTAGGGGTAAAATACATGTATCTATTCCTTTGCTTAAATAAAACACAAATACAGTTGAAGCTCCTCATTATCTTCTCTGATTGTGTTACACTCTTTCTAATGTACCCATAAAGATTATCATGTGTATGCATTTCACAGTAAATAGCATTCTTTTGAATATGTTTGAACCTTGAATAGTGACATACTGCATGAATCTTTCTGCATCTTGGTTTTTCCACTTAACCATAGTTCTTTTATTTGTTCGTTCTCTTAGCATACTCACTCTGTTTTCTCCTGTTTCAGTGGAATTTGGGTAAGGAAGATAACTCAGCCGATATATTTCTTACTAGGACTTTTTTTAAAAGGGAGACTTAAGTATCTTTTGGATATGTTGTCACTACAGACATATAAAAGAAAGGACTTTGTGTTACCTCTTGTTTCAACTGGTGATGATGGGTGAATATGACACCTCACCATGTTACACAAGCTGAGCAATTGCCTTGCTGCTGACCTCTATTTGGTGTTATAAATACTTTTGGAGACAGAGAAATACCATTCATTCGTGTTTGGAGTTTAACTGAGGTTTAAGTGAAGATTTCGGTTCCTATTGCTGAAGGAATTTTTAGAGGTCACTTGGTACAAGCTATGTTAAAGAAACCCAGGCCCAGAGAATGTGAGTGACTTGATTGAGGTGACCCAGGGAAAAAAACACAGGATTTAGAAGCTAGTGTTGCAGTTCATTGTACTTTCTACCTTACTAAAATGAACCAAAAGTTAATGTTCCCTTTTGTTAACATTCATCTTGGATTTTTGCCTGTCCTTTAAGATACTTGAATACCAAGAGATTTTAGTAGATAAAAATTAGCATAGATCTTTGAACTGATACTTATTTGTCATGTTTTCTTTAGGATCAGAATGGTTTCCATCCCAGAATACTATGAAGGCAAGAATGTCCTCCTCACTGGAGCTACTGGTTTCCTAGGGAAGGTACTTCTGGAAAAGTTGCTGAGGTCTTGTCCTAAGGTGAATTCCGTGTATGTTTTGGTGAGGCAGAAAGCTGGACAGACACCCCAGGAGCGAGTAGAAGAAGTCATTAGTTGCAAGGTAAGTATGGAAAGTAATCATTAAGAAGAGAGAAAATAGTGTGTTTGTGTGTATATGATTGTAATCATCAACAGCCTAGTATCCTGAAAAAAATTAGTAGAAAGTCCTGTAAGAATGGCGGTAAACTGAGTATGAGTCCTGATCAGTAGGAGATAAAAGCTTTCCTCCATGATAAAATTGTATAACAAGTTCTAAAGTACTTTATGTTATATGTTTAATGTGTTTTTAGAATATTTGAGGCAAGTTATCTGTAATTACTAGATGCTTTAAATAGTTTTCAGAATAATAATACTTAAAAGTTAGTTTCTAATTCTTACTGTGCTGTAAGACACAATACTTTGACAACAGTTAAAATTTTGTAAGCACTAATTGCTCCCCATGAAAGTATTAGGAAGTGGCAAAATCACATACTCCTCTTTGACTAATAATATGATGATAGAAGGGTCGTATAGAATACAGAGTATGTTACACATTTAAACCTTTAGAAAAACATAATGGAGATGAGCTGGAGTAAAATTATTTCATGGTCATAAGCTTTTGAATTTTCTCAAAATGAATGAATTTATCTGACATTTATTGTTAATAACTTTGGTATCAGTTCAGTTCAGTCGCTCAGTCGTGTCCGATTCTTTGCGACCCCATGAATTGCAGCACTCCAGGCCTCCCTGTCCATCACCAACTCCTGGAGTTGACTCAAACTTATGTCCATCGAGTCGGTGATGTCATCCAGCCATCTCATCCTCTGTCGTCTCCTTCTCCTCCTGCCCCCAATCCCTCCCAGCATCAGGGTCTTTTCCAAGGAGTCAGCTCTTCGCATGAGGTGACCAGAGTATTGGAGTTTCAGCTTCAGCATCAGTCCTTCCAATGAACACCCAGGACTGATCTCCTTTAGGATGGATTGGTTGGATCTCCTTGCAGTCCAAGGGACTCTCAAGAGTCTTCTCCAACACCATAGTTCAAAAGCAGTATAGTAGCTATGTAATTTATTAGTTACTAGGTAGGTATTTGGTAACTTTTAACCTTCTAGGGCAGCTGTGACCTACATTAAAAAAAAAAGACCAAAACCAGAAACATCTGAGTTATTCTGAGCATTCAAAGAATTGCTCAGAAGTATCAAAAGATATGATGATTAATTCTAGATTAACAGCTGTCTTAGAGTTAATAAATAAGTAATTTATTAGAAATAATTTGTAGTCCATTCTGGTTTGATCTTTCAGTAGAAATCCATAGTTAATAGTGGCTGACCTTTATTGAGTGCTTACCTTGTGCCAGGCACTATGTGGAAAACATTTCGTGTATGTATTTAATTATTACAGCAACTTTATAAGGTAAGTGTTGGTGTTATTCCCATTCTACAAGGTCATATAGTTAGTGTTAGAGCCAGTGTTTGTGAACTCTTAATGACTGGACCTTAGAGCTCATGCTCTGGTAGGGACAAATGTTGATATATCCCATTTTGCTGATATGGACAGTGAGTCTCAGAAGTTGTCATTTTATGTGAAATTGTGTAGCTGATAGATGTTGGATATAATGTAGATGACTTGATAACAAATTCCTTTCTACTTTATAGCATTATTTCCTCAGTGGATAAGAAAGTAAGGCAAAGATGATGGAAGGCTTTGTGATTCAATGGGAAAAGTAATCTTGAGAGTTGGATACTTTACTAGTAAATGTTGTAGCTGGTACATGCTGAGTGAAATAGCTTAATTTCCCAAAGGCGATGGCAAAAAACTTGGTGCCTTCTTTACAAAAATTAAAAGAAAAGATGGCAAAAGCAAGAAAGAAATGGGTGAAGACCAGAGAAAAACAGAGTTAACAACAGCAGGAATAAGAGTCAGTTTATGGAATAGGGCAGTAATGGGAAGCTTATCTCCTAGGCGAGATAAAGTGAAAGTCGCTCTGTCATGTCCGACTCCTGGCAATCCCATGAACTATACAGTCCATGGAATTCTCCAGGCCAGAATACTGGAGTGGGTACCCTTTTCCTTTCTCCAGGGGATTTTCCCAACCCAGGGATCGAACCCAGGTCTCCCGCATTGCAGGTGGATTCTTTACCAACTGAGCCACAAGGAAGTCCAAGAATACTGGAGTGGGTAGTCTAGCCCTTCTCCAGGGGATCTTCCTGATCCAGTCTAGCCCTTCTCCAGGGGATCTTCCTGATCCAGGAATTGAACCGGGGTCCTTGCATTGCAGGTGGATTCTTTACTGATTGAGCTATCAGGGAAGCCCAAAGTATGATAACAGAAGATCAATTAAAAGAAAAGATACACCATACAGAGTAAGACCTGTACAGAAGTGTGGGAGTGTTTAAATACAACTTTTAATTTTCTTAAAATTACAGCATTGCAATAAAATACAATCACCAATATTCACTACAATGATTTAGGATAAATTAAGAAAAGGTTAAATTACTGGTATATTTAGAATTTTTCTTTACCAAGGTGTTATATTGTTTGGGAATGATTTCCATTCAAATATAATTTTGATTCAGAAGGATAAACTTCTTTCTTTTGTGAAGCATTCATGTTTTTCTTGTTTGTATTTTCCTTTTATTCATTAAGAGGTAATTCTATACCCACAGGGTTTTTTTTTTTTCCCCTTTATTTATTTATTTATTTTTTCAGTGGGTTTTGTCATACATTGACATGAATCAGCCATAGATTTACACGTATTCCCCACCCCGATCCCCTCTCCCACCTTCCTCTCCACCCGATTCCTCTGGGTCTTCCCAGTGCACCAGGCCCGAGCACTTGTCTCATGCATCCCACCTGGGCTGGTGATCTGTTTCACCATAGATAGTATACATGCTGTTCTTTCGAAACATCCCACCCTCACCTTGTCCCACAGAGTTCAAAAGTCTGTTCTGTACTTCTGTGTCTCTTTTTCTGTTTTGCACATAGGGTTGTCGTTACCATCTTTCTAAATTCCATATATAGGTGCTAGTATGCTGTAATGTTCTTTATCTTTCTGGCTTACTTCACTCTGTATAATGGGCTCCAGTTTCATCCATCTCATTAGGACTGGATTCAAATGAATTCTTTTTAACGGCTGAGTAATATTCCATGGTGTATATGTACCACAGCTTCCTTATCCATTCATCTGCTGATGGGCATCTAGGTTGCTTCCATGTCCTGGCTATTATAAACAGTGCTGCGATGAACATTGGGGTGCACGTGTCTCTTTCAGATCTGGTTTCCTCAGTGTGTATGCCCAGAAGTGGGATTGCTGGGTCATATGGCAGTTCTATTTACCCACAGGGTTTTAATAGTGAGGTGTAAATTAATACTAGTTTTTCCTTTTAAAAATAAATTAGTTGAAACTATTGGTAAGATATTAAAGAATAAAAATAATATTTACTTTTATCCTAGTGTTTATTAAGTTTGTCTCCACATGAAAACTTTAAATAGTCCTTACTTCAACTAGAAAAACTTCTTTTCCCTGAATTAGTTTTAAAAAACAAATCTAGCTCTTTGAGGGCTACTCAGTGACTATATAGCTCACAAGGGTAGTTATACTCTACTGATATTCTCCCCATTGCCACAGACTCCCATGCACTTGTGTTCTTCCCCTTTGCCCTTCCTTCCATTAAGATATATGAGTCCTACTATACACTAGAGGCTGTTTAGGTTATTAGAGATTTGTTGTGTTGTTCAGTCTCTGAGTTGTGTCCAACTCATTGTGACCCAATGAACTGTAGCACACCAGGCTGCTCTGTTCTCCACTATCTCTTGGAGTTTGCCCAAATCCATGTCCATAGAGTTAGTGATGATATCTAACCATCTCATCCTTTGCTACCCCCTTCTCCTTCTGCCTTTAGCCTTTCTCAGCATAGTGTTTTCCGCATAGAAGGTCAGCTCTTCACATCAAGCGGACAAAGTATTGGAGCTTCAGCTTCAGCATCAGTCCTTCCAATGAATATTCAGGATTGATTTCCTTTAGGATTGACTGGTTTGATCTCCTTGCAGTCCAAGGGACTCTCAAGAGTCTTCTACATTACCACAATTTGAAAGTATTGGTTCTTTGGCACTCAGCCTTCTTTATGGTCTAACTCTCACATCCATACATGACTACTAAAGAAACCATAGCTTTGACTATATGGACCTTTTTTGGGCGAAGTGATGTCTCTGTGTTTTAATGCACTGTCTAGGTTTGTCGTAGCTTTTCTTCTAGGGAGCAAGCGTCTTAATTTCATGGCTAGATTCTGTACAGACAATAAAAAAAGATGTGAGTTAATGCTAAAGTATTTACCACCATAAAACCTAGCTACATAATAACTATGATTGAAGAATCTGCCTTCTTAAAGTGTGGTAGGTTCGAAGTTCATTTTCAGTTTTTTTGTGAGAGCTGAGATTGACTCATTGTCTTTTAATGTCATTTTAAAATTAAAACTATTTGGTAGCCTAGTATAAGGATGTTTTTAAAAAACATGATATAATTTATAGCTTTTTTCCAAGTGAATTTTAACTGTAACTCTTGAGCAAATTATTTGATAATGTATATTGACTGCAGTGTGTTGCAGATAGTATTATTACTTTGTCACTGTATTTTTTCATATTCTTGAAATAGGTTGAAAGATTCTGTTTGTATAAAGCAATGATTCTCAAACTTTTGGTCTCTAGACCCCTTTACACTCTTAAAAATTATTGATAACTTCAAAAAGGTTTTGTTTTTGTGAGGTTTTGTTTCAGATATCTTACTGATATTTGTCATAGTAGATTCTAAACCAGAGACATTTTTAAAGGAACAGAATACATGTACAAGCGCACGTTCCATTAGCCATCAAGAGTGATGATATCACAAATGTAGCTTTGGAAAATTCCTCTCTATACTTCTAAGAGAATGAAAGTGAAAAATAAATAATGTTTTAGTTTTATTATGAAAATAGTTTTGACTTTGTGAAATACCTAAAATAGTCTGAGAGACTCCTAGGAACTTACCACACTTTGAGAACTGCTGCGGATTAAGAGGGTGCAGTGTTGCTTAGACCATTTGGGGACAGCCTTCTGGCACATTCTTAGGGATATACCAATAGGGGCAAACATCTTTGTGCTTTAAGGAGGGAGCTGACTTTTGCAGATATCCAAAATTAATTTGAACCCAAGCTTGGCAGTAGAACTTCCCTTAAAACTTTTGGAAAGGGAGGCATCAAGGGGGCTTTAAGACCACAAGGCCTATTTTACGTAATAATGCCTGCTTGTGTTTTGTTGCCGTCTCTGCCTTTTGTTTACTCATGTTGGCATTTTATCATGAACCACTTATAATTGGTATAATTATAATTGGTATTGTGGTTTAGCCGCTCAGTCATGTCTGAGGCTTGCGACCCCATGGACTGTAGCCTGCCAGGCTACTCTGTCCATGGGATTCCCTAGGCAAGACTACAGGAGTGGGTTGCTATTTCCATCTCCAGGGGATCCTCCTGACCTGGGGATTGAACCCAGGTCTCCTGTGCTGCAGGTAGACTCTACTGACTGAGCCACCAGGGAACCCCTATAATTGGTATAACCAATAATAATCGTTTCCCAACTTATTCTTACTCATTTTTTATTTTTCAGAAAACATTTTTTGTGCCTGCTCAGTGCTGGGCATTTGACTTGATATAAAGGGTTGGATTCAGGAATAAGTAAGAGTCATTGCTTTAATGGAACCTACAGTCTACAGAGTTTTTAAGAAGGGGGTGAGGAAGAGTGTAGAAGTGTTAGGAGAGATTGGATAGGAGCAATTATTGAAGCTGGAATTGAGGACCTAAGTAAAATGTGAAAGAGTTGGGCATCTTCTCTGGAGTCTCCAGGGTAATGCTTCTAAAATTTTTCCTCACCAGTAAGCCTCATTTGTAAAGGAAATGATTATCTTCTACTCAAAGCCTGAAATTTCATTGAACTTTTGTAGTTTAAACATATGGCCATTATTTTCTATATAAAAAGACCTTGTCCCCAAGTATTTGTCTAAATATTTGACTAAAATACTCTATAAAATTATGTCATTTTATTTTATGCCTTTAATTCCCCATGGCACATCCTACTGATTATTCCTAGGGCCATTCATTCTCATGTATATATAGCATAGCTGCTAAATCAATAAAATGAGTTCTTTTTATATCAAGCAGCAATTAATATGTACACTTAAAGTTGTTAAACATTTAAGTAGAGTCTACTATGATTTTGAAACAGGAATAAAAGAGCATAAGCATAGGGCATATACTGTAATGTGACATTGTCTTCTAGAAGAATTTCTCAGCTTGAGCACTCTTTGCATTTTAGGCCAGCTGATTCTTTGCTGTGGGCAGCTGTCCTCTGCACTGTAGGGTGGTCAGCACTCTTGGCCTGTGCCCACTAAATTCCAGCAGCTCCCTTTGCTCACCATCCCGGTTGTGACAAGGCACAATTGTCTTTAGACACCACCAAATGTTCCCTGGGGGCTGAAGCTGCCCCAGCTTGAGAAGTGATGTGCAGCAATGTCCCTGGGAAAATAAACTTCATTGCTGGCAAGGATTGAATTAGAATAGCTGACCATGAAATACATTCTGGAAAGAGGATAAAGTACATTAAAGAGGGCATTAGTGGACTTAGTAAAGTAGGAACTAATTGGGGTACCAGTGGGTTAAAAGCATTGGAAAAGATGGTTTTGAATAACAACATGGTGGCTAGAGAAGGGAGGAGCATCAAGTTTGAGATGTAACTTGTGAAGCAGCATGACCAATTCTTGGTGTTAGTGGTGGAGATATCTAATATGAAGAGGAATTAAAGGTCATTGGCAGTGTGGGAGAATGAAAAAGTGAATTCAATGTGTTAAAAGTACTTTTCTGGTTATATCTTGGGCTCCTTTTTCTCTGCTAGCCCCTTAAATATTTTTCAGAATTTGTCCTAGGCCTAGATCTCTTTGTACTAGGTCCAGTTAGCTGATTACTCAGCACCTTCTGTTGTATGTGAGAAGAACGGTTGTATTTTAAAATAGATTTGGAAAAAGCTTCATGTAGTCTGGACCTTGGGTGCTCCTCACTGTTGCTACTGAGTGATATTCTCCCAGGGCTACATGTGTGGTTTATAGAATCAGTAATCTGATTCTGTCTTCCCTGAACTCAGGACCCACAGAGCCAGTTACCTCTATGGCATTGATCTTCTGTGGAGTCTCATTGACACTTTACAGCCAACATTCACAAAACTGAACTCATCTCCATAGGTATTCATCCAGCGTTTTCCACCTAATGAGTTTATTCACGTAACAAGTGTTTGTCAGCACCCTGTTATCTGGGGCCTTGGTGCTGAGCACAGTAGATGTGGTCCCTGTTCACATGGCATTTGTGGTCTTTATTCTTTCTCCTGTCATTGGCCAAGTCTTACTGAGTTCTTTTTAATTTCCCAAACATAAATGCTCTATTACTCTTAGGTGGTTACATGTGACACTTTCTCTGCCTGAAACACTGTTCTTCTACTTTATAATCTCAAGTCCTTCCCCAGCAGGGCAAGTTGTTGCTCCCGTACAGTCTCATAACACTGTTGTGTTAGCCCTGTTGTATTACTTATAACACTATATTTTAACTGTTTCCTTGTTTAATTTTTCCTATAAGATTCTAAATAACTTGAGGCAAAGGTCATTTTCTTGTTTTCTCAGTGTATAGAAAGTACTCATTTCATCTGAAACGCTTAGTAAGTATTAATTACTATAGAAACAGTAATGTTGAAGTCATTAGCTAGAGGTGGAGGAGAAGACTATTACTTACTAACTAAAAGTCATGTAGGAAGGTGAAAGTGAGTACCACGTAGGTTTTATAGACTTTTTTTTTTGCCTCAGATTTAAGACTCTCTGTTTAAACTACATGTATGGACTTTAAATGGATTGGAGAGTCAGGGTGTAATAGAACAGTGGTCTGGAGGTCTCATCTATAAAATCTGGGGTAAAAAAATTAAATTTGACTCACAGTTGAATGTACATTCATACAACCATCTTGGGATCTGACTGATTCTCTAGTTAAATTTATTCCTTTGAATATACTAAAGGAATATTGAATTTTCTATTTTCAAATTAGAATCCTGTATATATGATACTTTACATGTTTTTCCAGCTTCTGATCTTAGTATTTCCTTAAAAACTTTTTTCCTTTAATATAATTACTTTTTTCCCCCTTTAAAATTTTTCAAAGATTTGAGGTAGAATGTAGTTAATGGCATTTTACTTTAATCTGCTAAAGAGGACTACAACCAAAAAAAAAAGTGATAAGGTTTGGATTTTAGAAATCTGATCATTTTAAACATTGATCTGACATATATACTGCTTACGTCTGTGCTGAGGGATCATACAGTCTAATGAACAAAGGCATAAACAGTTAAAATTTAACTTTGCAAACTGCTGCCTCTGTGTCCTTGGTGAATTAATTAACCTCTCTATTTCTCAGATTCCTCATCTGTAAAATGGGGATAGTAATGTGGACCCCATAGAGTATTTTCCATATAGAATGATAGCAATTTAAGCAACGTTAGGATTTGCATAGTTGAAATCTAAAAAATACTGATGTTTGGGGGAGAAGATGGTGATGATGGATTTTAGAAAGTTGAAAAATACTGCCCTAAAATGTTTTTCTCCCTTGATAGCTTTTTGACAGATTGAGAGATGAAAATCCAGATTTTAGGGAGAAAATTATAGCAATCAACAGTGAACTCACCCAACCTGAACTGGCTCTTACTGAAGAAGATAAAGAGGTCATCATAGATTCTACCAATGTTATATTCCACTGTGCAGCTACAGTAAGATTTAATGAAAATTTGAGGTAAGTAAAGGTATTTATATGATATTTGGACTGCAGCATAGTTGAAAGATCTAATTTGAATTCTACTTGTATAGTCGTCATTTTGAAAATACTTTGAAAATGTTTACTCTCTATTGTAGCTTTCAGTATCCTACAGAGTGCTAAAAAAATGTTACTTCTTTTAACAGTTAAAAACATTGGATTGCTAGTATATGTTTCTTAGAAGTAGTTGCTGTGAGTTTAAGTATGGAGCAGGGAGAAAGCAAATGGAAGGTGTGGATTAGAAGAAAGAACTTTACCTTGGGTAGGAATATTAGTCTTAACAACTAATAGTGTTTATTTCCTTTTCCCTCCATTCTTTCAGAAGTGTATATTCCAGCAGCCTTATTTTTCTACTTCACACATATTCATCTGATACTAAATATTAAATAGTTAGGCTCAGGTTTTGCAGAGAAAGAAAAAATAGCTTATACGTTGAAGTCATACCTTGTTTTTGTTTTAAAATTTTGGTATCACTGTTAATAGAAGGGTCCTTTGGATATAGGTTTACTTTAAAAACAGTTTGGACTTCCTTCAAGATACCTATTTCAAGAAAAAACATAGCTTTCCAAATGGTCACTGTGTTTTAAAAAGTCTCATGTATATGCAATGCAAATAATGGTGCTTAATTCAGAGCACTTTTGATGTTATATACAGTTTTATGATGTAAATCTATTTATATGGTCTTAGATCAGTTAGAATGGTGTTTATTTTTTAGGTTTCATGATTGCTTGAAGGGCTTCTTAAAATGTTTTTAAGTTCAGTTCTGATTATAAAGGATTTTGAGATTTATCCCCCGTATTGTCTGTAGAAGTGCAAACCTTAATTGACACTGTGTGACATGACAGTTCAGAGCCAAAACGTTACAGTGAGTTCTGCTTATATTTCAGGGGAGGGAAATGATTAATAGTCCCTTATGTTTCTTTAACAATGCTTTATAGTTTCAAGGTGTTTTCTCATTATTTCATTCCGTGCTTACATTACCCACCTTTATATAATGGGCAAATCCATTTTATACTTGAGGAAGCTGAGACAGCATTATGTAATGGAAAAGGCATGAACTTTGGAATTACATACCTTGGTTCTAATCTTGGCTTTATCCTTTATTATCTGGTGATAATTATTTGTTTACTTTTTAGTTCTTTTTATGCAGCAGTTATGTGTTCAAGATTCAGAAGTGACAAAAGAATCTTATTAGAACTTAGTATAATCTCATTTTCATAAAATATGTGTGTATACATACATGTTTTATATACATACTTTTAATATTGGCCAGTTATTATATTTGGATAGTGTGATTATAGGTGGGTTTTTATTATGAAACAGTCAATCTATTGAGTATTTTCCCTTATTCTAGCTTTCATAACCAAAAAAGAGTTCACATAACCTTATGAAAGTGTTTTGAAGAAAAAGGTATATTCATACTTGATAATTGTGATATAATCCTCAAAGGGAAAATTAGAATCTTTTTTTGAAGATTTTGAAGAATTTTGAAGATTTTGAAGAATCTCTTCAAAAGGGAGATAGTTTTGCAAACAGACAACATTCATTCGGGTGAAACTCATCTAAATAACCTTATGAGAAGGACCCAAGTATAATACTTTTGGGGCAAACATTTTTTTTTCTTTTTGTCTTCCCCTTAGGGTAAGCAACATTACCATTAACAAAAGGGAAAATTTATTATTATTATTTGTTCTTTCACTAGAGATTGATGAACACTTACTGTTCTTCCCTTCCTTGCCAAGGCATGTATGTTTATTCACCTAATCCCAGCTGTTACTTCGAAATTACTGTTTTCTGTGAAGCAATTTTAATGGGTATTGATGTCTAAGTGGTGATATTACAACGTTCTTAAATACTGTAGGTTGACATATAATAACTACTTTTACAGAGCAGTTATTCTTTTTTTTAATGGTTAGCATTTTTATGTCTTTTTTTTTCTTAATATGTATTTTATTGAAATCTAGTTGCCTTACAATGTTTCAAGTGCACAGCAAGGTGATTCAGTTATTCATATACACATATATTATTTTTAAGATTATTTTCCATTATAAGCTGTTACAAGATATTGACTGTATGTGGTTCCCTGTGCTATACAGTAAACCTTTGTTGCTTCAGAGCAATTATTCTTTATAGCCACTTTTTATGTTAGCCCACAAATAAAAAATGGTTCAAAGCTTTTACTTCCAGGGCAAAAAAATCTAAATTTTACTCCCCAAACTATATTTTTGGATAAATCAGAATAAATTGCACATAGATCCTATTTGCAAAGTCCATAAAGTCTAATAGAATATGCTTAAATAACCATAAAATAGAAAATGTGGAGTTACTGAAGAGCATATGTTAAAAGTGCTATGCAAGTTGAGAGGTAGCAGAGCTCATTTATTTTTCATATATGGTGGTCTATAAATCTTGAAGTGGGGAGAAATGGATATCAAGATTAGGAATTATAAAGAAATACTGACAAAAGGAGAGAGTGATATTGAGGATAAAAAAGAGTGTTACTTAAATAGTTGATTATAGAGCCTGGTATCCCTTAAGTAGTAAGGAAAGTGAGGGTAGGCAGGGTCAATGGAGTTGAGAGTAAAGAAGTATCAAGAGACTAGAGACCATGATGAGGATGTAAAACAGGCTTAAGTGCAGAAATGGAAGAACAGATAATGTGGTGGGGGAAAATTCACAGTATGAGGTTTTAGAGATGGAACATTTTGGGGTGAGAAGGCCCAGGGTAGGAATGTGAGAGTAGGTGTTCCGAAAGGAGTGGAAGTAAAGATCCATAATTAGAAAAAAATAAGAAACTGTTGAGTCTAAGAGCATTGATTCTCAAACTTTAGAGTGTGTTATGAAGCTTAAGAATTACTGGAGAATGTGTTAAAAATGCAGAATCTTGGACTGTGTTTGCCAAATTCAAATCCTGTAGTTTTGAGATAATAACCGGGAATCCTCACTTTTAGGAAGAACCTAGGATGTGATTTAAATGACAGATGTCTGAGTCCCCTGCTTTGGTTGATTAATTGGCCCCTAGACATCTGTTTCTATATCTTCATTAAGTTAAAAAGAAAAATCAGCAGCATTAGCAATGAAACCAGTAATGTAGGTAGTATTTTTGTAATCAGTAATGTAGGTAGTATTTTTTCAGAGATAGGAAAGAGAGTGATGAGGGAGAGATCACAATGGCATGGGGAATTTATTTAAAATGTAGTTTCCCAGGACTCAGTTTAGACATTGGAGAGTGTCTAAGGATGAGGTCCAACAATCTGCATTTTAAATAACTCAACAGGTGTCAGTCATGTCAGGGATGAGATCTCTGGTCTTTGTCTTAGAGGTGTTATCAACATAGATTTTGAACAACCCAATATAGAAGACAGGTGAATAAGAAAATTTATTAGCTGTTCAAGTTGAGGTTTCTCCTTTATTGAAGTGATTTCTGTGTCTGCATTAATGATGGACCATTATTACAAAGATTTGTTCATTTTGCTCTCCCCACCAAAAGCCAGTGTTACATAAAATGCATTTAAGAATCCATATGACCAAAACATAGTGAGAACTTTTATTTTTGTTTAGCATTACTGAATGTTTTCCAATCTCACATGTCAGGATCTCAGCCTAAAGTTCAAGGTGTAGAAATTGGATGGTGGTAAAACAAGAGTGAGGATACTAGCCTGGCAGGGATATTAAGAGTTATTTATGTGGGCACAAAATGCCTTCAGGTTTGGGCTCTCAGTTGCAGATGAATGGAAAGAGGTGAGCAAACAGAGCACAGGTGTGCTTCCTTTCTAAAGTTATTCCTTATTTTCAGTGACCCAGAAATTCTGTTACCATCCTCAGGAGCCTGTAACAAAATATCCTTTGTGTCTTGGTCCCAAAACATTACTCTCCCTACCACTGTTGTTTTGCAAATGGGAAAATAGCACATTGCCTTACAGTCCAGTGGACAGTAGCCTCTCTGTGAAATGTCTTTTTTCCTGGATATCTGTTCAAACAGATTTTCCTCCTTCAGTTGAGATAAGGAAAGAAAAAGATAAACTCATAATTGTAAGACCCCAACCCGATTATTTCATTGAAAAAATTTTTTTCTTCTGTTTTCATAGGTTCTCAGATACTATTAAATTAAACAATAAGGCCCAAGAGTTTTTTCTCATGAATTATTTCTTGTTCCTAGTGACCCAGAATTTGTTGTCCTGTCCTGAGAAACCTGTAATAGGATATTCTCTGTATACCTTTTCCAAAACTGCACCCTCCCCATTCTGACTGTTGTGTAAATGTGATATGCATCAAAGCACTACTTTACAGTTAAGTGGACCAGATTTTATCTGTGACATGTATTCTGGCCTTTTAAAAGTGGTTGATTTTTTTTTCTTGTTAAATATTGAAAATGTAACTCAAAACTATTTTTATTTTTTAAAAAATTTTTTCTCATGGTTTTTCTTTGAAAATACATTGTTTTCCATGAAATGTAAGCATAAAATTTATAATTTTCCTATTGAAACAATTTCTGTATTTCTGACTTTTTCATATATAATTTTCATGATGTGATAGTTCATGCTATTATACTGTAATTTCACATTCACTTAGTATGGCAAATTTAGGGAATTTTTCTGAGGGTGTGGGAATAAAGGGAACCCTTCTACTCTGTTGGTGGGAATGTAAATTGGTGCAGCCAATTTCTTTGGAGAACAGTATGCAGGTTCCTCAAAAAACTAAAAATAGATTTGCCGTATGGTCTGGCAGTTCCACTCTTGGGTGCATATATCTGCACAAAACTATAATCCAAAAAGATATATGCAACCCTGTGTCCATAGCAGCACTATTTATAATAGCCAAGACATGGAAACAACCTAAATGTTCATTGACAGATGAATGAATAAAGAAGGTGGGTATATATACATACAATGGAATGTTATTCAACCATAAAAAAGGATGAAATAATGCCTTTTGCAGCTACATGGATGGACGTAGAGATTATCATATTAAGTGAAGTAAGTCAGAAAGAGAAAGACGAATACCACATGATATCACCTATATGTGGAATCTAAAGTATGACAGAAATGAAGTTACCTATGAAACAAACTCACAGACATAGAGAACAGACTGGTGGTTGCCAAGGGGTGGGGGAGGGTTGGCATGAAAGTTTGGGACTAGCAGATGCAGACTCATACACGCAATGGATAAACCACAATGGCCTAATGTATAGCACAGGGAGCTATATTCAATATCCTGTAATAAACCACAATGGAAAAGAATATGAAGAATATTTATATTAATATATATAACTGAATCACTTAGCTGTACACTAGAAACTAACACAACATTGTAAATCAAGTATACTTCAATTAAAAAACAAAAGCGAAAACACAACCCAAAATTCCCTGAAACAACAAATTTAGCAATTTTTAATTTCTTTTTGAAAAATTAGGGTTAAAACAAGTTTTTCCCCTCAGTTAAAATTTCAATAGGTCAGCTAAATTAGTAACTGTTACTTCTGTAATTCCTGGTGCTTTATCATAATCTCTTTCAGATCAGTTGTATCAGCTTATAGTGTCACCAACACTATTAACTTTGTCAGTTTTTTTCACAGTATTACTGGTTTTGAGTATTTCAACTTTTTCCCTCAAATAAGTTATAAATGAAAGTATAATATGAAGTGGGCTTCCCAGATGATGCTAGTGGTAAAGAACCCACCAGCCAATGCAGGAGACATAAAAAACATGGGTTCGATCCCAGGGTCTGGAAGACCCCCGCTGAAGGAGGAATGGCAACCCACTCCAGTATTCTTGCCTGGAGAATCCCATGGACAGAAGACCTTGTCAGGCTACAGTCCATAGGGTTGCAAAGAGACACAACTAAGGTGACTTAGCATGCACATAATAGATAGCAAAAACTACTCACCCTCTAAGTAATATTTATTAAATGCCTATTTGGGGACTATGTTAGGAATAATGCTAAGTACTTGCAAACTTTTTTTTTTTTTCCATTTAATTTTAGATAAAATCTTAGTAGGTAGTCTCTTACCTGTTCTTCTTTACTGATGAGGACACAGGCCTGAGTGCTTGAGTGACAAGGTCACTTATCCTAGCTGATAGATATGCTAAGCTGGGTTTGAACCCAGGTCTTATTCCAGAGTCTTGTTTTTAATCCCACTTCACTTCAGGATGTATAAATATAAAAAATATTATTCACATATTTTTCCATGCTTTTATAGTTGTCATAATTTTTTTAATGGCTGTATTCCTTCATTGTATTAAAAATACCTACTGTATTAAATCATATCATAGTGAATATTTGAGCTCTAGGCTTTTGCTCTTTCTAGGTAGTGCCTTATCAGTTACTATTCTGCATATATACTTTTGCATTTGTGAAATTTTTTCCTCAAATAAATTTCAAGAAGGAAATATATAGACCTTGGGATTTTGCATGTCCCTCTTGTAACAAATGTACCAGTTTTATTCTTAACACTCCTTTGCATTGTGTAGTCTTAAAAAGTTGGTTAGGTTAATTGCTACAAAAAGAGAAATAAACATTTTTACTTGATTTTATGTTAATAAAATTTAATGTTTTTGAATTTTCTTTGACTGTTTTGTCCTAATTGACTCTACCATAGCAGTTTAAAATTACTTATTCTTTTCTTTGTATGTGGTGTAGTCATTTCATAAAACAGTATACTTTCAAAAATCAAGATGCAAAAAAAGTGTAAAATGACTTCAAAATGTATGCGTAAAAGCCAAAGACTGAAATTATCTGCGTCTATTTCTGGGTAATTTAAAGTAAGCAAACACAACTGATAGAATGGCTGTACTTCATGTTAAAATAACAAACAAAATCTGAGCTAAGGGATTAGTTGTAAAGAAACAAATATCTCTTTGTCCCTTTCTGTCTTTGATACTCTAAAATGGAAATAAGGTTTTTTTTAGTAAGTGAAAGAAAGACATAGCTTCCCAATTTTTTATTGTGACTTTTTGTTTTACAGAGATGCTGTTCAGTTAAATGTGATTGCTACACGACAGCTTATTCTGCTTGCACAACAGATGAAGAATCTGGAAGTGTTCATGCATGTATCAACGGCATATGCCTACTGCAATCGAAAGCATATTGATGAAGTAGTCTATCCACCCCCTGTGGATCCCAAGAAGCTGATTGATTCTTTAGAGTATGTTTGTTTGAAATTTATTTAAATTTGCTTTGACCCCAAACTTTGAATCCAGATTTATCTATTTACATGTATCTCTTTGTCTGTTTAGTTTCTCTCTCCATCCACACGTTTGTATACATTGCTCTCTTCCTTATTCAGAAAATTATTATATATCTACTGTGTTCTGTTTATTGTATCAATTTGTACCTAATGACTCTAGGTGAAGTCATTGTGAAGCTTTCGCTTTTGAACAGGTGTGATGGTTGGAGGAAAGCCTTTGAACAGCTTATTCATGGTATTAAAGTCTCAGTTTTTCCAAGGAATCAATCTTAGCCACCAAGAAGTTCCTGATATCCATGGAGACTAGTGACTGCCTATTCAATAGGAAGGTGTAATTTATTAAAAGATTATGCTTTTATTTTGCCCAGTGGAGTCCAGCTGACTCTTGAGTAACACAGGTTTGAACTATGTGAGTCCGCTTATATGCAGATTTTTTCAGTAAATAAGTACTCTAGTACTACACAGTCTGTGGTTGGTTGAATGTGTTGATACACAACCATGGTACAGAGCGATGACTGTAAAGTTACATGGGGGTTTTTTACTGCGAGTAGAGTCAATGCCCCAACCCTGTGTTTTTCCAAGTGTCAACTGTATATCCTCAGAGGAGCCTTGAATTTTTAGGTAATCAGAGGAGTCATGATCCTTTAATTGATATTCCTAGTGTTATTGTTTATTATCTTTCTAAGGACTAGAATCCTTCTATCAATTATTGCTTGAGAAGTGTTTGTGATTTGGTGGATACAACTCAGCATGGCCAAGATTTCATTTGCTTTAGCCTGTACCTTCTGATTGAGTGAAACAGACAGGATCAGAGCAAGAATAAATATCAGGGTCTTTTCTTCTTTTATAGACTATAATTACAGAAAATTCCAGTATCTGTTATATCTTCACGTGTTTTTTTATTCTCATGTAATATTCCTGCCAGCTTTTTCTTCCTTTATTCTCTGTTTGCCCTTAGGTCTCTCTTCTTCCAAGAGATCTGTTCATGTTCAGCTCCTTAGTTACCACCCCCTGTTTTCTTAGTCAAATTATTTACTTCCTAGGGGCGCTACAAAATGTTCATAGCTCCTTCTCCAAGTTTTCTTCTAAAGTAAGCATAGAAGTCCATTTCTTTAAGGTTTTCCTGGGAATAAAATATGAGAAAATAGATTTGTAAGAAAGTTAGTATTGGGAGCTCTCTGGGACATTCTTACGGTAACTCCCTGGTTTCTGTTTTCTAATTCCATTTCTTAGATGGTTCCAAATATCTACCTCATTTTCCTCAGATCATTAGGCAGAAGTGTTTAATATCTGTGGGAAAAGTTGAACATGGAAGTTAATTTATCTTCTTACTTTTTCTCTATCCAGACATCTGAGTTGCTGAGAAAGAGCCTATAAACCTATTCTATTATTTCCTTTCTTTGTTTACAAAGAAATCTGCCCAGCAGATAATTTTAGGATAACTCATAGATTGACTGTGTAATCTCCCTCCAATGATAAGGCTTACTGGCTGTACAGTCTCTCCTAGTTAAGCCTGTTTTATTTTATTTTTTAATGGAACAACTCTTTTGTTCATTTTTTGAAGTTCATCTCCATTACGGAATTTTTCCTATGTTGAATAGTAACCTACCTTCAATTTTATAAATATTCCTTTCCTTCCACACAAAAAAGTACTTTCACATACAGAAGAAAATTTATCTTGATAGTCCCATTTTATACATCCTCATCAGTTAGCATGGGTATCACTGTATACTAACAGTATTCTTAGTATACAAATATGCATAGTATTGTAGATAGAAAGGAAAAACTATCTGAAAACAAGTACATAACATTGAAATTAGTAATTTAGACTGAAAAAGACTATAGAGATCACCTAGTATACTACCCTCCTCTTACAGATTATCATAGTAGACATTTTCTTCAGAGACACTGAGAGAACTGAAGGAATTTTACGACTTCACAGTAGATTACTAGACCTTTTATATTAATTGTAAATGTATGTTCATTTAAAATGTATATAATTAACATGTTATGCTGTTATGATGATTATATGCAAATCTTTAATTCCTTGGGGCCAGATGTATTTTGGAATTTATTTAGACTTTAGAAAAAAATATAATCTATTGTGTAGTATGAAACAACTTCAACTGTCTAAGCTCGGGGTAGTACTCCTTGTCAAACACATAGGAAGTATATGAATACTTACAACTAGAAGATGTTTTTTTAAAAAAAGGCCATAAATCAGTTCTAATTCACTTTTGCTACCTAACATATGGTATATGAAAAAACTCTTGGTTTTCAGACATAGAAACTGGATATACATCTGGATTTGTAGTTGATGTTTAATGAAAGTAAAGCTGATTTTCTTTTTTTTTTTTAGTAGAAGTTGTCAGACACTTGAGTTGGAGCCACAGATATATTTGAAATATGCAAAGTGGTTTTTCATTTTTTAAATGAAAATATATCTGAAAATATTTTTGCATGTAATTTCTTTGTTTACCAGGTGGATGGATGATGGCTTAGTAAATGATATCACACCCAAATTGATAGGAGACAGACCTAATACATACATATACACAAAAGCATTGGCAGAATATGTTGTACAGCAAGAAGGAGCAAAGCTAAATGTGGCGATTGTAAGGCCATCAATTGTTGGTGCCAGTTGGAAAGAACCTTTTCCGGTAAGTTGCTAGAGATCTTTGTAAATAATTAGAACTGAGAATTTTAAGTCATAATTTTGTACAAAAAGAGTTGGCAGTTTTTTAAGAGCAGGTTTTGTTTACTGAACATGGCTTATTGTGGCAAAGTTGTTTCCATTTGTAGAGAGAGACACTCTTATTGGTACTTTTATGTAAGGTGCATGTATTGTAATGTTGCATGTATAGAAACGCAGATGAACTTTTAAAATGTTAACTGAAAATTAAAGGCTATGGTATTGTCTGGAGTCAGAGGAGACCATGCCTTTCAAGTTTCTTTGTCATTGATAAGAGATTGGACACTGACACATCACCATTTGTTGGCTTTTAAAATTATTTATGGATTAGTTTCCCTTGTGGAGGTGAAGGGAATAGAAATGAGAATATTCAGGATCTTATTTTATTTCATTTGCTTTTTAGTAGCTAAAAGAGGCAGGTCTTTTAAGAAGTTCACTTCTCCTTGTATAGTTCACATGCTAAGGAAGATAAATTTCTGTGATTTGCTGTAGAAAAGCAAGGCATTATAGTATTTGTGAATCGCTGAAATAAGAGAAAACATAGATATAAAATGAGATAAATGATTTAGGAAAGACTTAAGTCTCTGTAGTAGTAGTAAATGATACTGTCTATTTTGTTACTTTGACATTACTCTGTTTTATTCAGTAATCTTGAGAAGTTACCATTTCCTTCAATCTAAGGATACTGTCTTAGTAAATAGCATAAAATCAAACTTGAGCAATCTTAATTTAGCTTAAATATTTGACAGATAAAAACTCCTTTTTGCAAATTCTCTTTGCAGAGAGTTAATGAAAGAGTAGGTTACCCTTTGAAAATTATTATAATTAGTCATTTGCAATCTCAGAAAAGACTATTTAAGATGGGGAGAAATATTCTGGCCTGAATATAGTCAGATTTTTAGTTCTTAGAAGAAGACTACCAAGTATGTTTGTGAAATTATAGAGTTCAAATTGTAAATCTCTTAATTTTATAGTATTTCTAAGCTCCCTTACTTTTTTTTAATTTTTGGTATTAGGGATGGATTGATAACTTTAATGGACCAAGTGGTCTTTTTATTGCGGTAAGTAATAAGCCTTTTTTTTATTGTATTGAATATTCTGGGTTTTTTTTTTTCCTGTTTTCTGTGCATCTTTGTATTGTGTATATGCACTATGGCTTCTGTATCTTAAGGTTTTGTTTTTAATTTCAACAAAGGCAGGGAAAGGAATTCTTCGAACAATGCGTGCCTCCAACAATGCCCTGGCAGATCTTGTTCCTGTAGATGTAGTTGTCAACATGAGTCTTGCGGCAGCCTGGTATTCTGGAGTAAATAGGTATATGAGATGGCAATGTCATTTATTAGATGTATAGTAACTGAGATGAGAACTAATGTTAAAAAATCCTCTATAATGGTTATTTATCAGTTTTATTAACCCATACTGATATTATATAGATATTATCCCTTTCAACTGCAAGAGTTGACTTACCACAGCCAATGAAGTGGTTCCATCAGCAGTAGTAAGAATTAACATAAATTGTTGTGTACTGCCTACAGGATGGACAAGGTCATTAGAAATTTTTTTTTTTAATGTATTTTTTTTAAATACAGACTAAAACTTGGTATAAACTTGTCATATATAAAGAGGTGAAATTCACAGAGAACAACTTACATATATCAGACATGCACACTAGTACACTTCAATCAACTCATGGGTCTCCTTTTAAATGGGAGTAGTAGTATTTATAGGTCTAACACTTAAACCTAAACACCTAAGCTCCTCAGTGACATTTTTCTAAATAATAATCTTCCCTTATTTTTGAAGTCACTGTTTTATATTTTACAAAAAGGAGGGATATGATTATATGAATATATTGTTTCTGGTAAAAGCAGATTCCGTTCACAATTTCTTTTTAACTAGAGCCTCTGAAAATGGGAAGGAGATAGGATGAGCCAAGGTGGTTCTTTATCCTGTATGAAAAAAAGACACTCATGCTAATACAAGAAGAAAAATCTGAAGTCTGTTATTTTTTATAAATATTTTTCGGGTAGGATTGGAAAAAAAGGTAGTGTAAATAGTTGTTCAGACATAAAAATTAATCCTTTAAAGATAATATTTTAAATATTTATGGTAGAAAAGTCCTCATTCTTCCTACTTAAGTATCATATAAGATTTAGATGGTTAAGGTTAGCTTTTTTAAATGTTTCATTTCTTTGATCTTTGTCTTTGCAGACCAAGAAACATCATGGTGTATAACTGTACAACTGGAAGCACTAATCCCTTCCACTGGGGTGAAGTTGGTATGATTCTCCCTGTATTTTTGAATGTTAGAATACGTTTTTATAAACTTAAAATGTTCACCGAGTTTTTACGTTAGAATAAGCCATGAGGCATTAAAGCCACCCAGTTACAAGTTTATTCTTAGTTTAGTTGCCATGTTAGAATATCTACTAATAGTGCCTTTTGGTCCTTAATAATGTTTCATTAATTTAAAAATACCTAGCTGTGTATTCCCTCCTTATCCCACCCTTGTCTGACCCTTACTGTTTCTCTGCTGCCATCTGCAGCAATGCCCATAGATACCCGTGGTATAGAAATAAAGCTTTTTTCCTCCCTCATGGGCATTCTTAATCCTGATGCTCCCTATTCACAGGAAGTATCACTCACAGCTACAAGAGTTGATATATCACAGGAAATAGCTACTTGTCCTAAGAGGAATAGCTGAAGGAGTAAGCAAGTAGGATACATTTTGCCAGAATATTTTCTGTTGCATTTATTAATCTGTTAAATTCACAAATTCACAGCAGTAGTGTGTATGCAGTTACTTGTTTCAAAACAGGAATAGTATAACTTAGAATGTACTGAAATTTGATCATTTTTAAGTCAAATATAAAGTAAAATATATTTACAGTGTTGATTTAGTATACTAGGTCTTATTTTATCTCTAATTAAACAGCTTTTGTTACCCTTGTGGAATAATTCTGATTTTAAAGTAAATCTTTGTCTTTTATCCTAGGGGTTATTCTATGACATTTTTATTTCTATTTAATGATTGACTGTTAGAGAATAAACAGTCAAAAAAAATCTATGGTGCTTTTAATTTTATAATTAGTTGTGTTCTTTCAAGAATTTTAAAACACTTTAAATGAATTAGGTTTTTTGTAGTCTTTCATTGTGTTACGAAGTTTAGCAAAAATCAAGTTGAGCTTTATTTTTTAGTGACTATCTCAGTATACATTTCCATTGAAGTATTAACGTAAATGATAATAGATTTGATTGTTTTGATATTGTATAACCTAGATAAATTACAGCAGAAGTTAATTTGGGGTTGTTTTAAGCTTGTTTATATATGTTAATTTGAGCAACTTAATTATTCATAAGCAAAGGATGATGATTTCCCTTTTCTTTTTTAAGTTAGTACAGTAATAAGAATCTGGAAAGAGGAACAGAAAGAAAGACGCTATCGTGAGAGGTGAAATATAGAAAGTGACATTGTAAACTGATATAGGTAAAACATTAAAAGGATTTTTAAGAGTGAATTTTAGCAAAAATTCATTCATCTAGTTAAAATTCATAAATAGTGGGAGTTCTAAAACCACTTGAGTTCAGCACTTTAATACCCATATTCCCTTAGTTACTATAGAAAGTAGAAAAGTTTGTTTTTTAAATGAGCAAACTCTTGTCATCTTTGGTAAAATATTTTGCTTTGTAAAAACATGATTTTTTTTTCCAAAACTTCACTACATGGTTATTATCAAAGCTGTTACGCAACTTTTCTTCCTCAGAATACCATGTAATTTCCACTTTCAAGAGGAATCCTCTCGAACAGGCCTTCAGACGGCCCAATGTAAATCTAACCTCCAATCACCTTTTATATCATTACTGGATTGCTGTAAGCCATAAGGCCCCAGCACTCCTGTATGATACCTACCTCAGGATGACTGGAAGAAGCCCAAGGTAATGGTGACTAGCTCTGTCTTATCTGTTCCTCTGACTGTTAAACAACCCATGCTTACACTAAACTGCATATTAACTCTGTATTTGTTTATGCTTATGATAAGGCTTAATGGCCTTTTGTGACTGAGAAGACTCTTGAATTTAAGAATTTGTCAGAAAAGCAAAGGTAGTGTTATAATTCATTCTGTTCTAA
Organism: Dama dama; assembly: GCF_033118175.1. Taxonomy (NCBI): domain Eukaryota; kingdom Metazoa; phylum Chordata; class Mammalia; order Artiodactyla; family Cervidae; genus Dama; species Dama dama. The sequence goes on along the minus strand of NC_083681.1, from coordinate 39,388,922 downwards.
ATTTTGGATGATAAATTATTGTCATATGCTGAATTCTAGGTCTAACTTTAGGTATTTTTTTCTGAATAACAAATAACATTCAAAATGCTTTGATGCTTATTTTTCCTACAGGATATTATCTAAATCATTCCTTCAAGATGAATCCTTTAAACCAAGTATTCAGGCGCCCCAATATTAAGTTTTATTCCAACAACTTATTGCTTCATTATTGGAAGGGTGTCAGACACACAGTACCTGCATTATTGCTCGATCTTGCACTCAGGTTGACAGGTCAGAAACCGTGGTAAGAAGAATAGCAGTAAATACACTGTATTGGTAAGGTGGTGGAGGCTTGCTGGAGAGACAAAAAGTCGCTAGCATGAGCTTTACCTTTAGTTACTAACCTGATTAATCACAATCACAATCCGGATGCTAGAACATTTCTTAGAAATTGAGGATATTTGGGGAGACTGGATCTCATCTTATTGGGCCATTGATCCTCCAAAATCCCATATTACAGGAAATGTCCAGCGTCAAGGTTGTCATTGTTATTATAAGCTGAAATTGAGCCCTTCCCTCCCCATTATCACTTGGAGGTGAGTTTTATAGAGGATTAAGGGTTAAATGTTTTAAGTGGATTGTACAGTTTTATATGAAAAAAACCTAGGATGCTTCTAGGAAATTAATTGCTTGAGCTGTTTCAGCTTCCCATTCAGCTTATAATATTGTAGTTACAGTTTTTGACTAATTTTTCAGGTTGATAATGTCATAATTTAAAACAAAGGTTAACAAATCAAAAACTTCATTTCTTATAGTTGTTGTGGCCTTTTTTTTTTTTTATTGAAAGCTCACAAACTTAAAGTAATCCTACTGTCTTTACCACAATTATAGTGAAATATACTATAAAAATATTTATTTTTTTAACTACATTGGCATTTGTAGTGGAGCCTTTGGAGAGTTCAGGATTTGAGTATTTAAGTGTAAAGAAGATGCTGATTCCAGAACTTCCATCAGCTGCTCAAAAAATAAAAGCGAGTTATCTGCTAGTTATAGTGTATCTGGATTTGAGTTACATGTAGGGAATTTTCTTTGGATTCAGTTGTTCATTATGTTTCTCGTCGTGTATGTTAAATATTGAAATATATGAGTGGTGTTGAACAGCAGTGCATGCTATCTTGATATTAATAGATTTTATGTAGATTAAGGCAGAAAAATCAAAACTAGGTTCAAAAAGTAAAATAAGTTAAATATATCACAATGCTTTACACAGAAAAGGGGGCTTAGTAAACATAAATGAAGAACCAGAGTTGATTAAATAATTTATAATAGATATTGATGCATAACAAATAATTTCAAACTTAGTGGCTTAAAACAGCAATGGTCATTTTATTATTTATTTCGGTTTATTGCTTCTCTCAGCATCTGGAATTTAGGAAGGGATCCACTGGGCAGCTTTGGCTTAGAGGTCTTTCATGTGATTGAGGTCAGATGGAACTGAAAGGGGGACATGCAGTGGAACAGCTAGTATCATTGTCTCTTCATGTGGTATCCAGATCTTTTCATAGAGTGTCTTTGCAAGGACCAGTGGTTGCCTTAGGGGAGCTGGACTGCTTACATGACAGCTGGGGGCTTCAAGGAAAAGTGCTTCAACAGACAAGGTGGAAGCAACATGCATTTTCTGACCTACTTAAGAAAACTATGCAGCACTATTTCCACCTTATTCATTTAGTCCCAGGCGAGTCACAGATCTTTCAAGATTCAAGGAGCAGGGATATAGAGAATAGTCAAGATCATCTTGTAAATGAACCGGTGAGATGAAAGGTATTGTTGCAACCATTTTTGGAAAGTGCAGTTTGCTATAGTCAGTCTTCTAGTCCCAACAGTTTATATTCCTCCTACATGGAAAACGTTCTTGCTTTGTCCCCACAAAACCTCTCTGACAAAAGCTTGAAGCCAGTGTGGTTAGTAAAATCTGTTATAATTGTGAAAGAAGCTTTTTCAGATACAGTTCCTCAAATATTGATCTGAAAACCTGTCAACTAAAGTGGCAGGTTACCTCCTGCCCATCTGACGTATAATAGTGAGACAAGCATAGGAAATAATTTAGACAGTCTTGTTCAAAAGAGAAAAAGTTAAGAGGCACACAGCAATCACTGGTCCATAACAATTCTGCATTCCAGCAGGGTAAGTTTGATGGTTTCTTAGTTAGAGTTTCATTCCCTCTCTGGTTGTTTTCTGAGGTTTTGGTTCTCTCCTGAGTCATCCTTCTTTTCCCTTTAAAAAAAAAAAGGCCTGTGTTTGCAACTGAATAGCCTTCTTATCCTACTTCCTGCCCACAAAAAGTTGGGAGTCTTTAGAGCTGAGATCCATATAGTAAATATTTCGGTCTTTGTGAGCCATATGGATTCTGTTGTAGCTTTTTACCTCTGCTGTTAAATGTAGCTTCCACCTTGTAACTACTCAATTCTGCAGCCTCAGACAATATGTAAATGAACAAGCATGACTGTGTTCCAGTCAGACTTTGTTTTAAAAATAGATTTATTTGGCCCTAAACTCTGGTTTGCTGGACCTTAATGCAGAGGCCTCTTTGCATTTGGTACTGTCTCTGACCTTTCAAGTGTAAATTCATGATTCCTTTAAAATTGTGTGTGTTTCCCATGTATTTGTTTTAAAACAATCCAGTCTATTAGACCAAAACCATACCCACAGATCTTTTTGAGACATATCCTTCTGTCTTGGGTTCCTTATGAAGTTGCTGTGGAACAGCACCCTTGAGTCTTAAATCTTTGCCTCTTATATCCTTAGACTCTTAAATCCTGCCTCTTAGAGCCTCTGTAAGACATGTCTTTAACATCTAGAATGAAACTTTTGTCTGAAAGTTTCTAAGAAGTATACTACTTTAATCTTTTTGAGGCCCTAACAGAATCTTAGATCTGCATTCTTGATTTGATCTTTGATTAGAAGTTGTTTCTAAATTCCACTAAAACCAGATAGTTCATTTTTTAAGATCATCTTTGTCCTCTTTGAGGAAATCTTGGCTTAGATCATCAAGTTTATTAGATACATTTTCTGTTTTCCATGTGACCATAGGTAATAGTTTTGTTCTTCTAACTTGCAACATTATTTTCCTCACTTACCTTGAAACTCTCACCAACAGCTTCCTTAGAGCCAGCCTTTTAGTTTTTCCACTAACATCTTTGGTTCTTCCATGTTTTATCAGTGGTCTCAAGGGCCTCACAGTTTCTGTCTACCACCTAATCCTAAAGCCAGAATTTCATGTTTTAGTTTTTTATTGCAGCAGTCCCTCACTCCCAGTACTGATATATCTGTTCCCATTATTTGTGCTGCATGACAAATCTTTCAAATTTAGAATCTTTTTTTTTTAATTTAGATAAAATTGATATCAGACTTTGTATCTTAAAACAGGAATCATTTCATTCTGTGCGTCAGAAGTTCTAGAAAGCTTTGATGGGATGGTTCTCTTTTAGAAGTGATTGCAGTCATAGGGACTAGAGCCAGGTACACTGTAGGGAATGGTAAAGGAGAGGAAGGGTGCTGAGCAGCTGGGTGGCCAGACATTTTCTCTCTTCATATAGTCTCAGAACCTTTCAGTGTGGTCTCTGCACATGGACTAATTTGGGCTTCCTCACAGTGTGGCAGCCTCAGGGGGAGTTGAACAGCATACATGACCTCTGAAGGCTTCAAGGGTGAGTATGCCAATGAGTAAGGCAGAAAGCTACCTTACTTTTTCTTACCTCCCCACAGAAGTCACAGTATCACTTCTACCTCATTCTGTTGGTATAAGTTACCTTCACCTCTTAATGGGACCTCTTAATAGTTAAGGTGATATTGTAGGTGAACATATAAGATGGGAGATAATATTTGCAGCCACCTTTGGGAATTAAAATTTGCTACAAATAGGAAGCATCAAATAGAGTCTTCTTAACTGAAGTTTGTCCTCTACAAGGCTTTCTAAATATCAAACCAGGAATGCCTTGGGAGCTTACACTTTAAAAGCAACAAGAGACATAAAGGTTTTTATTTAGACAATTTTATAAATGTTAAATACGTGGTGGTAGTTGCTCAGTCATGTCTGACTCTTCGCGACCCCATGGACTGTAGCCTCCCAGATTTCTCTGTCCATGGAATTTTCCAGGCAAAGAAAACTGGAGTGGGTTGCCGTTCCCCTTTCCAGGGGATCTTCCCCACCCAGGGATCTAACCGAGGTGTCTTGCATTGAGGGCAGCTTCTTTACCATTTGAGCCACTAGGGAAGCCTCAAATGTTAAATATAGAGTCTTATAATTTATATTATTAAATTTGTTCAGATATTTGCTGAGCAAAGTAGTAGCCTCTACACCTTACATTAGGACCGTAATATAATGCCTGCTTTTGCATTAAACTCAGCAAAAACAAGACTGGGAGCTGACTGTGGCTCAAATCATGAACTCCTTATTGCCAAATTCAAACTTAAACTGAAGAAAGTAGGGAAAACCACTAGACCGTTCAGGTATGACCTAAATCAAATCCCTTATGACTATACAGTGGAAGTGAGAAATAGATTTAAGGGACTAGATCTGATAGACAGCCTGATGAACTATGGACAGAGGTTTCTGACATTGTACAGGAGACAGGGATCAAGACCATCCCCATGGAAAAGAAATGCAAAAAGGCAAAATGGCTGTCTGAGAAGGCCTTACAGATAGCTGTGAAAAGAAGAGAAGTGAAAAGCTAAGGAGAAAAGGAAAGATATTTGCATTTGAATGCAGAGTTCCAAAGAATAGCCAGGAGAGATAAGAAAGCCTTCCTCAGTGATCAATGCAAAGAAATAGAGGAAAACAACAGAATGGAAAAAACTAGAGATCCCTTCAAGAAAATTAGAGATACCAAGGGAACATTTCACGCAAAGATGGGTTCGATAAAGGACAGGAATGGTATGGACCTAACAGAAGCAGAAGATATTAAGAAGAGGTGGCAAGAATACACAGAACTGTACAAAAAAGATCTTCACGACCCAGATAATCACAGTGGTGTGATCACTTACCTAGAGCCAGACATCCTGGAGTGTGATATCAGGTGGGCCTTGGAGGGCATCATTACGAACAAAGCTAGTGGAGGTGATGGAATTCCAGTTGAGCTATTTCAAATCCTGAAAGATGATGCTGTGAAAGTGCTGCACTCAATATGCCAGCAAATTTGGAAAACTCAGCAGTGGCCACAGGACTGGAAAAGGTCTGTTTTCATTTCAGTCCCTAAACAATCCCAAAGAATGCTCAAACTGCTGCACACTTGCACTCATCTCACACGCTAGTAAAGTAATGCTCAAAATTCTCCAAGCCATCCAGCAATACGTGAACTGAGAATTTCCAGATGTACAAGCTGGATTTGGAAAAGGTAGAGGAACCAGAGATCAAATTGCCAATATCCGCTGGATCATCGAAAAAGCAAGAGAGTTCCAGAGAAACATCTATTTCCGCTTTGCTGACTACGCCAAAGCCTTCGACTGTGTGGATCACAATAAATTGTGGAAAATTCTGAAGGCGATCTCGGGAATACCAGACCACCTGACCTGCCTCTTGAGAAACCTGTATGCAGGTCAGGAAGCAACAGTTAGAACTGGACATGGGACAACAGACTGGTTCCAAATAGGAAAAGGAGTACGTCAAGGCTGTATATTGTCACCCTGCTTATTTAATTTATATGCAGAGTACATCATGAGAAACGCTGGGCTGGAAGAAGCACAAGCTGGAATCAAGATTGCCGGGAGAAATATCAATAACCTCAGATATGCCATAACATTACATAAATTCCAGATGACACCACCCTTACGGCACAAAGTGAAGATGAACTTAAAAAGCCTCTTGATGAAAGTGAAAGAGGAGAGTGAAAAAGTTGGCTTAAAGCTCAACATTCAGAAAACTAAGATCATGGCATCTGGTCCCATCACCTCATGGGAAATAGATGGGGAGACAGTGCAAACAGTGTCAGACTTTATTTTTTTGGGCTCCAAAATCACTGCACATGGTGACTGCAGCCATGAAATTAAAAGACGCTTACTCCTTGGAAGGAAAGTTATGACCAAGCTAGATAGCATATTAAAAAGCAGAGACATTACTTTGCCAACAGAAGTCCGTCTGATCAAGGCTATGGTTTTTCCGGTGGTTGTGTATGGATGTGAGAGTTGGACTGTGAAGAAAGCTGAGCGCCGAAAAATTGATGCTTTTGAACTATGGTGTTGGAGTAGACTCTTGAGAGTCCCTTGGACTGCAAGGAGATCTAACCAGTCCATCCTGAAGGAGATCAGTCCTGGGTGTTCATTGGAAGGACTGATGCTGAAGCTGAAACTCCAATACTTTGGCCACCTGATGCGAAGAGCTGATTCACTGGAAAAGACCCTGATGCTGGGAGGGATTGAGGGCAGGAGGAGAAGGGGACGACAGAGGATGAGATGGCTGGATGGCATCACCGACTCGATGGGCATGAGTCTGAGTAAACTCCGGGAGTTTGTGATGGACAGGGAGGCCTGGCGTGCTGCGATTCATGGGGTCGCAAAGAGTCAGACACGACTGAGCGACTGAACTGAACTGAATGTCAGTCATGTCATTCATGGTGTCTGTTTTACTCATTTGCATTGTTGTGAGTGTCATTCGACTTGATAAAAATCTGACTTAACTGTATATCTGGGTATAATTTTAAAAGTACAACTCAGATATGCATCATATGGATTCCTGGTGACTAGTCTCTGGGGACTAGAATGCGTTATATTATCACATATAGCAGCAGTATAAGTTATCTGCTCTAGCTCTTGAAATGTAGTAGTTATTTTCTCTTAAAAATGGTATTAAAAAAAATGGTTCTGTGACCTCCTTTTTTTTTGTTGTTTTGTTAGTTAGCTAACTTTCTCTAGTTTAAAGTTTTTATTTTTGTGATTGTCAGTGGAGGGCAGTTTTGCCTCCCTCAAGAGACACTGGATGGTTATAGGAGATGTTTTTAGTCATTAAACTGAGTAGATGTTACTGGCTTCTGGTGGGTAGAGACCAGAGAAACCGCCAAGCGTCTTAGTGCACATGGCAGCCCCTCCCACTAAGAATTATCTGGCCTAAAATGTCTATAATGTTGAGATTGAGGAACCCTGGACTAGATGATCGTTAGAATCTTGCCCTCCTCTGAAAGTTCTTAAGAATTTTTTTCAGGTTGCTGTAATAAAGAATGAACACTCAGAACATACAGGACAGTGTGGTCCCAGGACCTGCTCTGACAACATGTTTAACCAAAGACAGAGTTTTAAGTTTCTATTTATATTTCCCATAGTATTGAATCCAGACTTTGATTACTTGATAAATATTCTGTGAACTTAATATATGACCTTTCAGATTTCCTTCTCCCTCTCCAGTTTTTTATTGTAATTATGGCAGAATCACTGATTGACTTTTCGGGTAATTCTGTCACTTGAATGAATCTGAAAATAAGACTAAGTGAGAATTGTCGGTGAAAATGGAGTTAGGAAGAAAAACTTCTAAAATAAGGTGCATGTCAGAAAGCCACATTAGCCAAATACGTGTATATGTGTGATTCAGGTATACTATACTGGGTGTGATAGTGGGTGTTAATTACCAATCTTGTAAATCTTCTCCTCCCTTCAAATTCTATCTGTTTGAACTATTCCTGTCTAAATTTAGCCTTTGATGCTCAATAATTCTTTCCGTGTTTAATAGAGGTTTTATTTTGTAATTACTTTCTTTAATGAAGTGCAGTTCTTCTTTACATACATAGTCCATGTTGTCTCATTTTCTTTCAGTATTCTGTATTCAGGGCTTCTTTCTAAATGTATTGAATGTGTCAGAATTGGCTTAGCTAATGTTACTGTTTTGATTTCCTCCTCATTTCTAATGTTCTCATTTTCTCCTATTTCTCCCATTTCTGAAGCCCTGATTTGGGGATCTCTAAACTGTATAATGCTAATCCTAATTGTGGGACTATAAATAGAATTCTTTTAAAGTATTTCTTCACATATAATTTTTCTTTTTATCAGAGATTAGGAATTTTTGGTGTGTTTGTTTCAAAAAGTTCTGCCTTCTATTTCTCTCCCTATCATTGATTATTATTGTGTAGATGTTACTGTTCTGGTTAGTGTTGTGATATCAATGACTTACAGTGAACCATGATATATAAAATGCCAAATTTAAAGATTAAAGCCCCTCGCCCTTTTAAAAAGAAACAGAAAAGCGTTGAACTTTCTTGTTCCTATAAAGATGGATATTGGGGATTTGGGAAGATTAGGGAATATATTGAATACCTATTTGAGAAAGTTGTCAATATGAGTCATTGATTTCATGGCACATCCAGGTGCCTGTAGGTGTTCAAGAGCAAGTTGTTTAAAATACATAGAGTTAACTAAATGGCAAATGAATATTTCTGTATACTTTGCTTCCATGATGCTGAAGAGTTGAGATTAAAATGTAACAGTATGTTATGAATTCACAGAAAATCTTACTAAAATGAAGCTGAACTAAAATGTGATTTAAGGAACAAAAAAGGAAAAGAATGCTAATTGAATTCATTTATTTGCTTAGTATTATATGTAGAAAATTTGGCCTTGAAATATTCCATTTCATATATCAGCAGAACTCTCCTTAGGCAATATTAATTTCATTTACTGCTGCTTAATTTTTTTTGTTGTTTTGCATTTATATAATGTTCCAAGATGCAGAAATATTCTTATTTCCTGGTGATTTGGTATACTTATTGAACTACATGTTACTATTTTACTGTCAGTGTCTCAAAATAGAAATTGGTTCCCTGGGTGGTAGTGAGATTTTTCCTTATCTATGCAAATTATGAATCTCAGTTTTTCTTACAATACAGGATGATGAAAACAATAACTCGTCTTCACAAAGCTATGGTGTTACTTGAATATTTCACAAGTAATTCTTGGGTTTGGAATACTGACAATGTCAATATGTTAATGAATCAACTAAACCCTGAAGATAAAAAGGCAAGTATTTTTTGTTTTATATTAGAAAATAAGGAGCATACTAATTAGAGTATGCTAATTAGCAATCTGAGAAATAATTGGATATTTTCTACAAACATTATGCAATAAGAAAGTTGATCTGTTTATAGTGTCCCATTTTCAATCATAATTGGTAATAAAATAAAGTTGCTTTATCTTAGAATTTTATAATTAAGTATGAGAGTAGCAGAAATATTTTCAAAGCATGATTGAAATGTTGATTGTCTTTTTTAATGTCAGGTTCAAAGAGAATTTTTACTTCTTTATGCATTTTCCCCCCAAATACTGTTTTAAGTTTTAAAGAAAACGTCTCAGAAATTGTTTTTCAAATAGTCTTCTACTTTTTGCCATTCCACATTTTGCTTTCTGTTAGTTTGAAACTTAAACTCTTATGAATTTTCTTTTTAAGGTTACCTTAGATATTTGAACATGCATACTTAACAAAAATTGAGCAATTTGTATAGCCTCTTCCTTAATGATACTTAGGACCATAAAATGTTTTAGCTCTGGTTACCACCCCCCACTAACTTATGTGGTTATATGTTACTTTGGTGTTCTACTTAAATCTCATAGTTAGAAATGATTATTTTGTTTAGCTTTGTTGTTGTTGCTAAGTAGTGTCCAACTCTTTTGCTCCTGCACAGACTATAGCTCACCAGGCTCCTCTGTCCATGGGATTTCCTAGGCAAAATATTGGAGAGGTTGCCATTTCCTTCTCCAGGGGATCTTCCTGACCCAGGGATTGAACCGGCATCTCCTGCATTGGCAGGTGGTTTCTTTACCACTGAGCCATCAGGGAAGCCTGGAGGCTAACTTGTTCCTGCTTTAGTATCATTTCTTAATTTAGCAAGGCCTAATAAAATATTGATACTTCCACCTTTTCTTGGATAATGCAAAGGTTAAAACGTGTAATCTAGTCAATTAGCATTCATATAGATTTACCAGCATAGTTGTCTTTTTACTGCTCTTATTTCTTCCTCCATCCTCCTCTGATGATTTCAGACTTCAGTCTGGAATCATTTTCATTCTGCCTAAAGAGTACCCACTAGTTACTTTCTCTAGTGTTTGTCTTCTATTGATGTTAGATTATCTCAGTTTTTATTCTTGGAGTATTTTTATTCTTCAATGATATTCATACTGCTGTAGAATTCTATGTTAGCAAGCTTTCTTTGAGCACTTAGAAGATATCTTCTCATAATCTTTCAGCTTCCATTGCTTCTTTTGAGATGTCAGTGGTCAGGCTAGTAGTTCTTTCTTTGGAGGTAATCTACAGTGCCTCTTCTGGTTTAAAAAAATTTTCTTTCTTTGACTTTCAGCAGTTTTACTCTAATATGTATAGATACATGTATGTATATATGGTATGTGTGTGTTTTGAATCTGTGGCTTGATGGCTCACAATTTTTGGAAAATTTCTAGCCATTGTCTTTTTAGATACTGCTTTTTTTCTGTTCTTTTTCACTTTTCCTGTGGGAATCCAGTTACACAAATGTATGACCTTCTCATATTATCTCATATCTTAAGTCTCCATTTCAGTACTGTGGTGCTTTAATGATTTATTTATGGTAGCTTTTTTATTTTTAGTCTAGAGCTTGCTATTTTCAGAGAGGTGTGATGGTAAATTAAATTGTGAATAATCTGTTTATCACACCAAAAAAATTACCTGATTGTGTGTGGAAGAGCTCTGAGCAGAGTATAGCCCTCTTATTTTGTCATGAAGTAGCATTTTTATAATGCTTTCTTTTCTATATTTATCTACTATTTTCATCAAATGGCCTACTTACTGTTACCTAAACTCCTAAGCCAGCTTTCGTTCTTCTTAAAAAAAGAAAGCCACATTCTTTCTCTTAATGTCAATACTATTCTCTAGGAAAATTAATCTGTGTAAAATGCAAGATGTTCAAAAGGAAGAGATACTGTAGATAGAAGTAAACTGGAAATAAGTGTATTGCTTCTGTGTTTAATGGAAGATAATGCAATAGGAGTAAGAACTTTTTTTGTGAGTAGCAGTAAGATTTTAAAAATTAATATGGTAAACATTTTGTAAGCATGTCCTGTGGAATTAGCCTTTGGAAAAAGTTAATTTTTGACTGGTTATGAGAAAAATTGTTCAAGAAAATAACCAGTAATTTTTTTGTTTGTGTAGACTTTTAATATTGATGTACGGCAGTTACATTGGGCAGAATATATAGAGAACTACTGTATGGGAACTAAGAAATATGTACTGAATGAAGAAATGTCTGGCCTTCCTGCAGCTAGAAAACACCTGAACAAGTAAGTTTTATATGGGTTTGATTTCATCTTGTCTTCCTTATGAAATACTAGTTTTTTCCTAAGCTGTTAAATTGAGATATTGCTAATGATATATTATATTTAGGAAAGTGGTTGGGTTTGGACTGTAACTCTGGTAGTTTGATTTAACCTATGACTATTGAAGCTTACTGTTTTCATCAGTTTATACTATTCATTAGTAAGAAAGTCAAGTGGAATTTAGTTTTAAATATCACTTTCATCTTCCCTTACTGCTACTGAAGAAGTAAAGATATCAGGAGATAATAAAAATGTAGTTTAAACTGGAGATAATGTAAAGTTTCTTCTACCTTATTGAAATACATCTTTACAAGAGGGAAAGAGATCTAATAATACATTATTCAGTGTAGAGCTTTGTCTTTGTTTATAAAATAGTTATTCTTTTTCCCTTCAGTTCAGTTCAGTCGCTCAGTCGTGTCTGACTCTTTGCGACCCCATGAATCGCAGCACGCCAGGCCTCCCTGTCCATCACAAACTCCCGGAGTTTACTCAGACTCATGCCCATCGAGTCGGTGATGCCATCCAGCCATCTCATCCTCTGTCGTCCCCTTCTCCTCCTGCCCTCAATCCCTCCCAGCATCAGGGTCTTTTCCAGTGAATCAGCTCTTCGCATCAGGTGGCCAAAGTATTGGAGTTTCAGCTTCAGCATCAGTCCTTCCAATGAACACCCAGGACTGATCTCCTTCAGGATGGACTGGTTAGATCTCCTTGCAGTCAGTCCAAGGGACTCTCAAGAGTCTTCTCCAACACCATAGTTCAAAAGCATCAATTTTTCGGCGCTCAGCTTTCTTCACAGTCCAACTCTCACATCCATACACAACCACCGGAAAAACCATAGCCTTGATCAGACGGACTTCTGTTGGCAAAGTAATGTCTCTGCTTTTTAATATGCTATCTAGCTTGGTCATAACTTTCCTTCCAAGGAGTAAGCGTCTTTTAATTTCATGGCTGCAGTCACCATGTGCAGTGATTTTGGAGCCCAAAAAAATAAAGTCTGACACTGTTTGCACTGTCTCCCCATCTATTTCCCATGAGGTGATGGGACCAGATGCCATGATCTTAGTTTTCTGAATGTTGAGCTTTAAGCCAACTTTTTCACTCTCCTCTTTCACTTTCATCAAGAGGCTTTTTAAGTTCATCTTCACTTTGTGCCGTAAGGGTGGTGTCATCTGGAATTTATGTAATGTTATGGCATATCTGAGGTTATTGATATTTCTCCCGGCAATCTTGATTCCAGCTTGTGCTTCTTCCAGCCCAGCGTTTCTCATGATGTACTCTGCATATAAATTAAATAAGCAGGGTGACAATATACAGCCTTGACGTACTCCTTTTCCTATTTGGAACCAGTCTGTTGTCCCATGTCCAGTTCTAACTGTTGCTTCCTGACCTGCATACAGGTTTCTCAAGAGGCAGGTCAGGTGGTCTGGTATTCCCGAGATCGCCTTCAGAATTTTCCACAATTTATTGTGATCCACACAGTCGAAGGCTTTGGCGTAGTCAGCAAAGCGGAAATAGATGTTTCTCTGGAACTCTCTTGCTTTTTCGATGATCCAGCGGATATTGGCAATTTGATCTCTGGTTCCTCTACCTTTTCCAAATCCAGCTTGTACATCTGGAAATTCTCAGTTCACGTATTGCTGGATGGCTTGGAGAATTTTGAGCATTACTTTACTAGCGTGTGAGATGAGTGCAATTGTGCAGTAGTTTGAGCACTCTTTGGGATTGCCTTTCTTAGGGATTGGAAAGAAAACTGACCTTTTCCAGTCCTGTGGCCACTGCTGAGTTTTCCAAATTTGCTGGCATATTGAGTGCAGCACTTTCACAGCATCATCTTTCAGGATTTGAAATAGCTCAACTGGAATTCTATCACCTCCACTAGCTTTGTTCGTAGTGATGCTTTCTAAGGCCCGCTTGACTTCACATTCTAGGATATCTGGTTCTAGGTGAGTGATCACACCACTGTGATTATCTGGGTCGTGAAGATCTTTTCTGTACAGTTCTTCTGTGTATTCTTGCCACCTCTTCTTAATATCTTCTGCTTCTGTTAGGTCCATACCATTTCTGTCCTTTATCAAACCCATCTTTGTGTGAAATGTTCCCTTGGTATCTCTAATTTTCTTGAAGACATCTCTAGTCTTTCACATTCTTTTTCCCTTAGTCTCTTATAAAACTAGTATGTACTAATTGTTAAAAAACACTTAGAAAACAGAAGAGAAAAAATTACTATTAATCCATTATTCAGAGATGCAATTAGTTTTATTAGTAATCTCTTTTATTCATAGTAATTTTAATACCATTTTTATAACAGTTTTCAAAACTCACGTTATTCTTGCTCTTTCAACTCTTTGAGACTTTATAGGGCAGATAGTTGTGTAGATGAAGAAATGGAGACTTAGGGAAGTTGTATTTGAAAGGTCATATTGTATTAAGTGGCAGAGCAAAGTTCTTTTGTCTACACCCATTGCTCATATATTGTACAGTTAAGCATTGAATAACATGGATTTGAACTGTGTGGGTCCATTTATATGTGGTGTTTTTTCAATAAATACATACTATAGTACCACACAATGTGAAGTTGGTTGAATTTACTGATACAAAAATACAGGTAAGAAGGGCTGACTATAAAGTTATATTTGGATTTTCAATTGTGTGCAGGATTGATGCCCCAACCTCCACATTGTTTAAGGATCAACTGTAGTCCTATATCTTTCACTGCCTGTTTAAATTAGTGGAATTTATGTAATGTTATGGCATACCTAAAGAATTTAGATTCCTTTTTAACACCATTAAAAAAACATCAAAAATGTTTTGAAACATGAGCATCTTGCTCTTTGAGAATGGGAGGGTCTTCCTGTGTAGAGCAAGTACCATGTTTCATTCATGGTATGAGGACTTGTCCAATTGACTTTTGATCTTGACAGAGAGCTATAACTGAAGGAGTAAGTTCTTTTAACTTGTAAGCAGCTAAAGATGTCCAAAAATATTTATTTTGTCTGTAGGATGATGTATGTAATGAATCTCCCTTTTTAGATGAGATAAGCTCTGGAAGTACAAGAGATATTTCTGTTTTACCCAACATACTTGTTGTCTAGCACCATTTAGGGCATACAGAAAGCTGCTTAATAGTACTTGTTAATAAGTAAATTTACATCCCAAATGTTACAAAAAACTTTGTGTTATTATTGTTAATAGAAATAATGCATTGTTTGGACTGCTGTCCAGAATGTGCACAGTCAGGTGTTTCTGATGTTTGCTAACTTTCTAATTTCTACTTAATTTTTAAGTAAGTTTCAAATTAATATGGATTTGAACTTTGATTAGATTAAGAATTGAATATGAATTATCTGCTATCCAACAATATTCTTTTCTAGAAGATAGTATCCAATACATTTCTTGATCTGCTTTCCAGGTTGAGGAACATACGTTACGGTTTCAATACTATCCTTGTGATCCTGATTTGGCGCATTTTTATTGCAAGATCACAAATGGCAAGAAACATCTGGTACTTCGTGGTTAGTCTGTGTTACAAGTTTCTGTCTTACTTCCGAGCATCCAGCACTATGAGATACTGAAGACAAGAATTTAGCATTAGAACATCTATGCATATGGTGGTCTAAATGCGTAAAATATACTTAAGTCATTTCACCTTTTGTCAAGACATTAAACCATCTTAGCTCAGAATGTGGAGTAAATTATGGTACATTTTATGTAACATTTTAATGTATACTCATAAAAGCCTAGTGAATACACTGTGGTATGCCAACTCAAATCTGTAATAGCCACCAAAACCATGACTTAACATTTTGATCCCTGGGGGAATAGGGTTGGATAAGGGTAGGAGGGGGAGATAGGAACACTGACCAGTATAACTGTGCAATTCTGGAACATACTAATTAAAATATGCCTTAACATAGAGTGATTTTCTAATTATAATATTTAGTACAGTGGAAAGCATTTATTTGGATGGGAATACTAGCTAAGTTGGTAGATATTTGATTCTTCGGTGTTTGATTTTTATCATCAGTTGAAGTGATTTTTAGTTTTGTTAAAATTACAGCCAGACTATTTTCACATCATCCTGTAAGTTACTGAATGGTCTCAAATGTGAAAGGCACGTTTTCATTTTCCTTCTTTCTCTGCTTAGAGGTCTGATACATATCATTTTCTATAAGCAGTCAGTTACTTCCATAATCAGAAGGCTATATATTATTATAGAGACCCTACTGGATCTAAATGAGTTTGAGAATCCATATCAGCATATGCCATGTGTTTTTAGAAGGAAAATGAAAATTCACTAAAACTATTAGTATTAAGAAGAATAGGAGTACATTTTTCTTGACCACATTATGACCAAATAACAACCAGTTCTGTGACATTTTGTTCCTGTTTTGAAGCTGGATGATTCCTTGAGACCTTGATAAGGCGGTGTGGGCACAGGGAGGAGTTCATCATACTTGTGCTCGCCTCCCTTTATAGATTTTACTAATGGGACTTTAAAAGGCTTATACTGTCCAATTAAAGCTGAAAGTACATTACTATGGAAGAATGTATTTGCAGGTAGTCATAACATTAAGAAAATGTTCTCATATGTGTGTAAACACATACTAACTTTTGACCTTGAGAGCTGAATTCCTTCAAGAAAAATAATGCATAGAATAATGTGTATAAGATTAAATAAAGAACTTTATTTACATACCACATAAAGTAGCAAACTGTTGAATGAGTTTAAAGATACCTTTTATTTTTTGTGCATGTGGTTTTAGCTTTTAGAAAGAAATGAGGTATAGAAACAAGTAATAGCAAGAAAATTGATGTATATTTTAATGATACATTACAATTCCCTTTAAATCTTAATAGTAGTTAATTCTCCTTACTGTTGTAACACACATTTGGTTTAACAGATCAGCATAACATGTTCTAATTTAGCTGATCAAGTTGTACTATATTTAAATAATTAACAGTGTATCTTGAATATGTTTGATGAAGTCAGTTTACAATACAAAAAGTTACATAGAACTTTAATCTTAATTTTCTTTGTCAATTCAGATGCAATGTATAAGAAGTTTATTTTATTACTGTGAAAAAATTAAATGTAAAGGAAATCACCTTCTTCCATGCAGGTGTATAATCTTGAAAAGGAAAATGCTTCCATGTTGAAGCCAGATTTTCTGTAGTAAACTTTTAAAACATTATTTTAAAAGAAATGTGTATATAAATATATATATATATATTCTTTGCAGTGATACTGAAGTCTCTGGTCTAGGACCATACCTTTTATAAGGTGTGAGAGACCATGGCAGTGTCTAAGAATGGAATAAATGATGATACCTTTGATTTAAAGTGGCCCACATAATTAACTATAGATGCTCTATCCTTTGAATGCTCCGTCTCTCCAATACATTTCCATAATGTGTTGAAAATATGCTAACATTTGTATGATTTTTATACATCTGCTGAATATACTGAGATGAATTATCTGCATTTTGCAAAAGAATCAGGTACAACTTTAGCAGGCATGTGAAGTACATGGGAGGTGTATATCTTTGAACTCTGTCATTATTATTGTAATCTAACTTGAGGAAATGATCATTGGGAGGGTGCTAAGGCCACTGCATTAGTTTTGTGTGTGTAGAATTCTTTTGTCAAAAGAAAGCTAATGAATAAATTAACATGTCATTCCGGAACTTAAAAGTTTTAAAATTAGTATAAAACATACATAGGTTGTTAATCCTCGCCAACTTGACTTTGAGTGTAACTCAAAGATTTTAGAAATCATTTGTATTGATGTCATTTGCTAGACCTGGTTTTTTAGTTCTTTCTGATTATATTTTTACACACAGACTCAAATTTTAACAGGATAGCCTGTTAAATAAATCTAATAAATCATTTAACTCATTTGATAAAGCTACATTTTAAACATTGTTTTTTCCCCCATTCACTCTTGATTCTTCTAATTCTGGCATATGCATTTGTCACTTGTGAAGTCATTGTAACTATAAGTAAACTTGACTTGGCAACATTAATATGTTTAATAACTCATCACTGAGAAGCATGGCAGTACATTCTTTGACTTGGGGATGGCATTAAATAAACATTTTCTGAATCTGTGTTATAAAGTTTGGAAGCAGGAAGAGAAAAATCATATTTCTCTCGCTTTTCTGTGCTTGTCTGTAGGTTCAGGGTTTTTTGCTTTTTTGTTTTAAATGTATATCGATAGTCTTTTATAAGAAATAGAAGCATTATTGGGTGCCTTTGTTTGTAAACCAAAAAGTAATAAATGAATCCCTATATTTCCATTATAGTATTTGTTTTTTTACAATAGTTGTCCTGAAAGTTACTCATGAGGTAATGTGGTTAGAATTACAGGAAACAGTTCTCACTTACACTTTTTACCTTTCTTAAGGTGTATTCATTATTTTTTTGTATCCTAATTTTATTGAATTCTAAGTCTCTTACACCGCATTTTAGGGGAAGCACATAGGCAGGATGAATACTTTGTGTTAAAATATTATTTTTATTTATTAGCTGGAATGAGGTGGTTTTTCTGAAAACAGTGCCAGGGTGTCAGTTAGGTTCCAGGTACTCTCCTCCCTGTTGAATGATATCATATTAATTTATAAATACATTTGTTGTAACTTGTCTGTTGAGTAAGTATAAAGAACCATTCATTAGTAATAGAGTGTAACCATAAAAAAGGAGAGAGCTGATATCAGGCCAGGGTACAGGTGAATATAAATGGCCTTCCAAGCCAAGCTCTTCTAGGCTTGACTCTTAAGTCATGACTTGAAACTGTTGGCACTGACTTGTTCTATTTTGAGAAAAACTCCCTATTCTTTTGCATGAGCAACTAGAGAAAGGAATGTATACTGCATAACTTAATATAGAAATGAGTTAATTAAATCTACAGTCTCTGTGATAAAGAAATATGAAATATTTTCTTATTGAATTAATATTTTTATCTTGAGGTATTTTCTAGTCATAGAATGAATGTCTTTTTTTTTTTAATGGTGATACTCTTAGCATACATCTCTATCATTAAGATTCCTAAACAAATCATCTTTGTCATTTGAGCATATTTGTTAAATCCTTTGATTTTTCTTTATTAAAAAAATTTGATTAACATTAAGTTTGATGTGCTCTTTTACAAGTTGATGGCTGTAAACTATATTTATATAGAAAAATGTTAAGTGATGAGTTTAGTATCTTTATGGTTGGCTAATAAGGCTATAATTGTCTTTTTCTTTCTTTCTCCCTTCCTTTTCCTTCTTCCCTCCCCACTCCTTCCCTCCCTCTCTCCTTCCTTCCCTTTTCTTCCTTCATCACAGATCACATATAATACCTGTATTTTTATACAAGATGAAGAGACAGTGGAGATTTTTCTGAATTAATTAAAAAAATAAGCATTCCTAATTATTCTCTTCAAAATATTTACCTTAAGATTCTCTCCTAGACATTTGACTTAGTTGTATGTTACAGCTTTATGGGGTTGAATTAGGGATCCTCCAGAGGTGCTTTGGAAGCAGAATTCCTTTATTTTCTGCTGTTATACAGAATATCAAATTCTTTCTTCTCTTTCTTTCTTTCTCTTTCTACATTTATCTGTGAAGAGCTTATCTTCAGTTTTTGAGAGCAAAGTATAACTAGAAAGTTTAGGCTGAAACATGAATTATTAATGCCAATAGTTGATGGTTCTTGAACTACGAAGATAATCTCATGTGACTCAACCTAGTATTAAAATGGCTTTCTTTATCTTTTAACAAATACATCTGAACGTAAACATACAGATGCGTGCGATTTTATTTAAAATAGTCATCCCAGGAGAATGTGTATTTATTTCATTAGTCCTTAATTTTTTGACATCTAATACCTACTTTTCTGTTTTATGTTACATCTTTCACAACTTTCTTGTTATTTTCCCCAACTAGGTTGTTTTTCTTGAGAAGAAAACCAGCTTGAACCTTTTGCAGTATAGAAATAACACTAGTGAACACTTGTTGAGCAAGTGTGCGAGGCACTACCCTAAGCATTTTACATGTATTAACCCATTTTTGCCTAGCAGCCCTTTGAGGAGGGCACCTCTGTTTACCCATGTTTTATAGGTGTGATAACTAAGGTGTGTGACGTTAGTAATTTATCCACGTTACACTGCTAGTGGCAGAGCCAAGGTCTGAACTCAGGTAGTTTAGCACCAAAGCCTGCTACACATGTCCATTACGCTATACCATCTTTTATTATAGGAACACATGTACATGTGTTGTGTTAGGCACTATGTTTTATATATTGCAACTCTCTGTTTATCTGTATCACTCAGCACACTGTAAACTTGTCAGTGGTTTGAATTGGAATATGACACACTACCTGCCATTTAGGATCATGTGACTTAATTAACATAGGTAGGTAAACATAGTTTTAATTAACATATTAAGAACAAAATACTAAAAGTACAAAGGAGTGATACACTGCTTAGTATTTTCAGGGAAGAGCTCATACAGGCATATTTGAATTGTGGTTTTGTCTGATTGGAAGAATGCTGAGAAAGGGAAGCACTCCAGGTACAGAGAAGGGCATCTGTAAAGGGAAGTGTGGGGAGCCATGAGTAAATATTTTGGTGCTAAAGTTGAGGATGACTAATGGAAGATGAGGTTGGAGGGACATTTGGGGGCCAATGAGGGCCTCTGCGTGCTCAGAATTCACTATGGAATGTGGAGTGGCTGTGGTCAAAACCACTTGGAAGGTTCTCCTAGTCAAAGAACACCCAGTTCCTATTAAATATGAATACATTTTGGACTTTGAGTGAACTGACCTATTACACTCATTTTCTAAATGAAATCAATTTAAGAGAAAAAAATTCTACTCAAATAGTGTCACTAAGTGTTAATGGTGCCAGTGGTGAAACAACTGGTCTCTATGTTTTTCAGTTTTCTGTGATTCTCGAAGTGTGACCCTAAACCAGCGGCATGAGTGAGCATCTGGCATTACCTGAGAACTCAATAGAAATGTGGCTTTCAGGGCCCACCCATACTTAGTCAGAAACTGGGGTGGGCCAGCAGCCTGTTCTGACACGCCCTATAAGTGATTGTGAAGCACACTAAGGAGAACTGCTGGTGTGTATAGTCGGTCATCGTGAGATAACAGCAAGGTCCTATGGACCTGGGAGGTCTTAAAACTAAAGATCAACACGTAAAACATGATACAAAACATGTAGTGATACATAGGAAAAGATCAGACCTCCTAGGAATAAAGTCACAATGTTCAAGAATTAGCTTTATGTGATAACTATGGGTGGTCTACCTTTTTGTCCCTTATTCTTTTACTTTTCCCCTGTTTTCTGCAAGGAGCCTGAGTTTGTTATAAACAAAAGCAAAGGTTTTTATTTTAAAGTAACTTACAAATAAGGGTGAGAGGAAGCTGAGGGGAAAAAAAGCTTTTTTTTTAAAAAAAAAAAGTCCATTCATTCTGGACCTAAAAAAGGTCTGTTTTTAAACTCCAGATCTTGAGATGGTGTTTTTCTTTCATGATTAGAGAGCCACAACTTAATATGTTGTGATCGCCCTTGAAATTGCCCAAGTCTTTGTTATGTTTTTGATGAACTTGGTAATTATATTAATGTCTATGCTTACTAGTTTCTTACTTGGTCTTTATGTGGTACCAACCATGCGTGTATGTCCTTTCTGTGCAGCCAGGTAACCACAGTCCTCTAACTAGCTTAATTCCCTGTTGTAGTTCCCATTATAATGCTCACATTACACATCAGTGAATTGTGAGTTTATGGAGAGGCAACTCCCACAGAGAATTCTCAACTCTTGATAGATGGAGAAGGTGTTTCTGTCCTTAAAGCTGAGTTCTAGAGCCTGTGCCATGGGAACCTCTCATAATTACCATAGCAGGCAGGTATTTGAAAGTATGGCTAATTTTAGAATGTTTTACTGGAGAAAATTTGAAATGATTAGGGAGTTTGCCTTAAGCTGTATGCAAACAGAACCTACCCCCATTAGGTTGAAAATATCTATTTACTGTGTTTCCTTCATACGATTGTGAGCTCTCCTGTAGGGCAGGGCCCGTTTTTTAAAGCAACTTGGCACATGGAAGTTACTCAATAAATGTCTCAACTTAACTCAGAACATGAAGTTTGTCCTTCCTCTATCAGCCCCAGAATTGTTAAGCTTCCTTTTAATATACAAAATTTTACAACCAAGAAGAATTTGCCAAAAAGAATATGAAAGCTGACACTAGTAACCTCTTTTTTCTCCCCTCACCTAGAGATGCTTACAGAAGACGATACAAATGCCCCAAGTTAGAAACTCCACAACTGACAAATATTACTTTTATCCAATAAACATTGATTGGCTGCTGTTATCCACTGATGTAAAGTCATGCTAAACACAATCCTCTGAATTCTTAGTAGATCGTAAAGTACTTGTTCTGATGCCCGTAATACTTTAGAGTTTTTCTTTATGAAGACATTTTTCCGAAGAAATTTATTACAGTTATCTAGATTGAAGGGCAGCTTGACTCCTGGTGTGTGCTGGTTCAAATGGTGTGTTCTTTAGATAACAGAAACTCCTGATAAGCTTTATGAATCTGCTCAGCTCACTGGTGCTGAAACCGTTGGAAAGGTGGACTATGCATGTAACATCTGGCAGCACAGCAGAATGGCCTAATGCACATTCTAATCTGGCTATATCATCGGCCTTCTTTCCCAGTATACCAGAATGATCTTGTCAGCCTAGGCCAAGTTTTGAATTTTTTCCCTCTGACATAAGAGGTAACGTTCAATACACTATAGGGAATGCCTGCCCTGATCTGACATTCACTTCAGCCCTCAGTTTCCTCATCGTATAATTTCAGTGTTGTTCTAACTTACACCATGTTAGGAGCACCCTCCTATCTCTCGTATTGTCAGATGCATCTTACCTGCAAGCATATTGTATATATCCATACTCTGCTTAACAGACCATAAAATTCTAGGTCATCACAGAGCATAAGGACAGATTCTTCAAGAATTGTCAGTACTAGGGTCCTGGTGTATCCAGAGATACTCCTTATTACTGGGCACATGTATTAGCATAATCTTAGTACAGAAAAAAATTTTAAATAATAAATGCAAGGGGAAAATGTTTTTCTCAGAGAAAGAAAATTCCCATGTGGAATGGCTCTTCTTTGCCCCTGCAGACCCACTCTCTTCTCCATGCAGTTCTTTGCCACATCAAGCTGACCTTTGTGGATGACACATTTGGGTTCCTTTGCCTTCTGGCTTCCAGTTGGATTCAGCCCATGAGAGGCACTGGCAGGAGTAGATGACAGGAGGAGAGAAATCCCAGGGCAGTTTGTTCCTCAGTCACTCCCTCTGGGCTGTGGTTTGGCAGTGGTTGCACTGCTTGACCAAATGCTGCTGCTCCCTCCTACAGCTCCATATTTCTCAAGAGTTCTAGTCACCGTCTCCTTCCCTTGCCTGCAACTTCACCATCACTCATTGTCGCCTTAACCTTGCTCATACTTTTGGAGGCCCTTCCTTGACCTCTGTTACTTTTCCGAGTGTGCTGTCTGTTTCCTGTCTGGCTTGGAAACACGGTCATCTACCTTATGCAATGCTGGTCCTTTCCGCTAACACAGTTCAGAACACTAAATGTGGTGTAATAAAGCCTACTGATAGATCCTGTGAAAAAATGTTTACAACCTTTCTTACTTTTTCAAGTTGGCTACCACTTTGTCAGTACCTGATATGGGCACACCATCATCACATGGAACTCATCCTTGCTCATCCATATAAATCACTATGGAACCGGTTGCTTATTCACAGATTTGGTCAGCCCACCAACATACAGAAGGTAAATTCTATGCCTGAGGGGAAAAAAAAAAAACCAACAGTTTCACTCTTTTAACCTAGTCTGTCTTCCCCTATATATACATCCCATTTCCAACACAAGTGTACACACACACACGCACACACATGTTCTATTATATGTCATACGGTGGAGTTAAAGTTGTAATACTTCAATACAGAGCCCTTCATCCATTCCTTAAGATGAATTTAGCTCTGGAAGAGACTGTTCAACGCTGTCCAAAAATAGATTTCAGAATCTCTGAAGTCTTTCTCCCTGTCCCCCAGATTTCCTTCCTCTGTCCCATCTGACAGACCCCATTAGCTACCCAGGTAAACTAGAAATGAAAATCCTTCTCTGCTCTTCCCTCTCTTCATACTGATTTTTGCACCAGTCACCAGATCTTTGCCATTCTATTCCCTTAACATTGGGGGTATATTAACTTCTATCTAAATTGCTACTGGTGTGGTCCAGAGACCAACATTTTTCTTACCTGTATCATGATGACATTTTTTTAACTGATTTCCATGCCTCTCGTCTGGTTCCTCTCCAAAGCATGCTGTCTTCGGCTACTGAATGATCTTTCTAAATCACAATTCTGATATGTTAGTTTTCATACTTCAGACCTTTAAAACCCCTAAGTGACTTCCCATTTATACACTGCCCCTAGGATCAAGTTCACATAACACAATTTCTAAAACTCATTACCTTCTGGACATTCTCATCACATTTTTTCCTATTCTTCTTCCCCAACCACTTGCTTGTCAACCAAAGTTCTCATCTCTCTCATCTTGATCATGATGTGCCTCTCTGCAAAATTTTGTCTGTTCTCACCCATCTTTCAGACTTCAGCTTAGGCTTCAAGTCTGTATCAAGAATGCTTTCAATGGCAAATATCCAAAAACAGATTGCTACTAAGCAATAAGGAATTTTTCTCATACAAAAAATCTGGAGGTAGGCAGTTGATAGCATTGATTCATTACTTGTCATCATAATCATTACTGTTATTATAATAGTATTAGTCTTCTAACCTATTGTTCCTAAGTGATCTCAGAGTTCTGATGAAATTCCATTCCACATTCTTGTTCTTCTGATCCAAACCAGGGATCATAAACAGACTCTAGGTATTACTGCCATTCATTTGATAACTGATACCTATATTGAGAAAAAATTTGAGACCCAAGAGAGGTTCAGCAGAAGACAGTGTGAGGCATGATCATTTAGTGACATCTGCCATCTTGTCAACCATAAGCATCTCTAAGTGACCTGGTTAAAAGTTTCACAAAAGTTTCATAGGGAGTTTGTCAGGATGGAAAAGGACAATTCTAAAACAGGAAAAACAATATGATTATTTGTTTTTTTCTCCTTTAATTTGCAAACAGAGTGAATTACTCCACTTTAAATGATAAAACCACCTCACTTTTCTAGGATTAAACCCAATTTAGTTCTGGTATAGTGTCTTTTGTATACATTACAGAATTCAGCTTGCTCATATTTATTTCTGCTTAACACTGTTTACTTGGAATTCATGTTACACCACTTAACAAGGCTTCCAAATCCGAGAACTGTACCAGGTATCAGTGGGGTGGAAAGGGAGGACTGGAAGGACTTTAGCTCCTCCATCATCTAACACCCCCAAGTCACCTGTTGGTATTCCTCAGTAGGGATGCCTGTTCTCAAATGTATGAAAAGCCTGAATTACAAGAATTTTAGAAAATACTGATATTTGTATTTATCTTTAAATTTTTTTTTTAATGTGGCAGTTTGGGTTTTGGAGAACAGACTGAGGGTTGGGGTTTTGGGATCAAGCTGTTTGTTAGGGATTAATACCTGTGATATTAATAGCCTTGTCTTACTCAATGAAACTATGAGCCATGCCGTGCAGGACCACCCAAGATGGATGGGTCATGGTGGAGAGTTCTAACAAAGTGTGGTCCACTGGAGAAGGGAATGGCAAACCACTTCAGTATTTTTGCCTTGAGAACCCCATGAACAGTATGAAAAGGCAAAAAGATATGACACTGAAAGATGAACTCCTCAGGTTGGTGAGTGCCTAATATGCTACTGGAGAATAGTGGAGAAATAGCTCCAGAAAGAATGAAGAGGCTGAGCCAAAGTGAAAACAAGGCCCAGTTGTGGATGTGACTATTGATGGAAATAAAGTCTGAATAGAACTGTAGAGAACAATACTGCATAGGAATGTGGAATGTTAGATCCGTGAATCAAGGCAAACTGGAAGTGGTCAAACAGGAGCTGGCAAGAGTGAACATCACATTTTAAGAATGAGTGAACTAAAGTGGACCAGAATGGGTGAATTTAATTCAGATGATCATTATATTTACTACTGTGGGCAAGAATTCTTTAGAACAAATAGAGTAGCTCTCATAGTCAATGAGAAAGTCTGAAATGCAGTCCTTGGATGCAATCTCAAAAACAACAAATGATACCTGTTTGTTCCCAAGGCAAAGCATTCAGTATCACAGTAATCCAAGCCTGTGCCCCAACCACTAAGGCCGAAGAAGCTTAAGTTGAACAGTTCTATGAAGACCTACAAGACCTTTTAGAACTAACACCCAAAAAATATGTCCTTTTTTATCATAGGGGACTGGATTGCAAAAGTAGGAAGTCAAGAGATACCTGGCGTAACAGACAAGTTTGGCCTTGGAGTACATAATGAAGCAGGGCAAAGGCTAACAGTTTTATCAAGAGAACACACTGGTCATAGCAAACACTCTTTTTCAACAATACAAGAGACAACTCTACACATGGATATCACCAAAATCATCAAATTGATTATATTCTTTGCAGCCAAAGATGGAGAAACATTATACAGTCAGCAAAAACAAGGCCAGGAGCTGACTGTAGCTCAGATCATGAACTCCTTATTGCCAAATTCAGACTTAAATTGAAGAAAGTAGGGAAAACCACTAGGCCATTCAGGTATGACCTAAATCAAATCCCTTACGATTATACAGTGGAAGTGACAGATTCAAGGGATTAGATCCAGCCCTCCCTTTCCACCCCACTGATACCTGGTAGAGTTCTTGGATTTGGAAGCCTTGTGGGTACAGAGAAATTTAGCAAGGGGTACATCAGAGACAGGGAGTTGGGTGGCCCACATGGACCTAGGGGGAGAAAGGGAGCTGCAGATTTCTCCCTGGATATCAGGCACTTCCTAATCAGATGGCCAGAAACAGTGCCACTATCACCTGCTTCTCTCTCAGGAAGGCCTATCAGAGCCTTGGGAAGCTCAGGATTGAGGGTGATCTTGCTAGGTGGAGGAAACAGCAGAGTTTGGAGCTGCTGAGGTGCCTGGAAATTGAAGATATCAGAGAGGAGGGAGGTGTGCAGAGAAGGAGCTCCTAAAACCTATATGAGGACCCCCTTGGCTCTTTGGCCATGTACTTGTCTGTAGAGACACAGAGCAAGATACCACAGGTCTGTCAGAAAAGAATTATCCATGGGGTTTTGTGTAAACTAAGTGAAGATTCTGAAGGTTGAACAGCTCTGGTGTTCTGACTAGCCAGAATAAAGTAACACCTCAAGCATTCGGTGGCGAGCTCAGAAGGGCCGTATCTTAGAAGTAAGTCTGCTCTAGCCTTAGAATAAGGGCTGCTCTAGCCTTAGAATAAGGGCTAATAAAGCCTAAAAACAAGTCCCAGTTGGATCACACCAACAAGTCAATACATTAACTGCCTAAAAGAAGAAAAACAATACTCTTTGAGGAAGAAAACAAAATCTCGACTCTCCAATAATGTAATGTCCACCCACATGTTCAGCAAGCAATAACAATAACTAGACAAGGAAAGGACCAGGGAAATATGACCCATAACCAGGAGTGGCAACAACAAAAACAAAACAGTCCAAAGAAACAGATTTTGAGAGGACACAGACACTGGTGTTAACAGCCCAGGACTTTAAAACAGCTATTATAAACATGTGCAAGAGGGAGTTCCCTGGCAGTCCAGTGGTTAAGACTTTGCCTTCCGATGAAGGAGGTGCAGGTTTGAGCCCTGGTTGCAGAGCTAAAATCCCACATGCCTCATGCCCTCAAAATAAAAAAATATAAACAGAAGACCTAACTCAAATCACTTACGATTATACAGTGGAAGTGACAAATAGATTCGAGGGATTAGATCTGATAGAGTGCCGGAGGAACTATGGATGGAGGTTCGTGACATCGTATAGGAGATAGTGACCAAAATCATCCCCAAGAAGAAGAAATGCAAGAAGGCAAAATGATTGAGGAGACCTGATAAATAGCTGAGAAAAGAGAAGTGAAAAGCAAAGGAGAAAAGGAAAGATATACCCATTTGAATGCAGAGTTCCAAAGAATAGCAAGGAGAGATAAGAAAGCCTTCCGCAGTGATCAGTGCAAAGAAATAGAGGAAAACAATAGAATGGGAAAGATTAGAGATCTCTTTAAGAAAATCAGAGACACCAAGGGGACATGCATGCAAGGATGGGCACAATAAAGGAGAAAAATGGTATGGACCTAACAGAAGCAAAAGATATTAAAAAGAGGTGGCAAGAATACACAGAAGAACTGTACAAAAAGATCTTCATGACCCAGATAACCACAATGGTGTGATCACTCACCTAGAGCCAGACATCCTGGAGTGTGAAGTCAAGTGGGCCTTAGGAAGCATCATTACGAACAAAGCTAATGGAGGTGATGGAATGCCAGCTGAGCCTTTTCAAATCCTAAAAGATGATGCTTTTAAAGTGCTGCACTCAATATGTCAGGAAATTTGGAAAACTCAGCAGTGGCCACAGGACTGGAAAAGGTCAGTTTTCATTCCAGTTCCAAAGGCAGTGCCAAAGAATGTTCAAACTATCGCACAATTGCACTCATCTCACACACTAGCAAACAAAAACTCAGAATTCTCCAAGCGAGGCTTCAACAGTACGTGAACTGAGAACTTCTAGATGTTCAGTCTGAATTTAGAAAAGACAGAGGAACCAGAGTTAAAATTGCCAACATCTGTTGGATCATAGAAAAAGCAAGAGAGTTACAGAAAAACATCATCTTCCACTTTATTGACTATGCTAAAGCCTTTGACTGTGTGGATCACAACAATTTGTAGAAAATTCATAAAGAGATGGGTATACTGGACCACCTTACCTGCTTCCTGAAAAATCTTTATGCAGGTCAAGAAGCAACAATTAGAATTGGACATGGAACAATGGTCTGGTTCCACATTGGTAAAGCAGTATGTCAAGACTGTATATTGTGACCATGCTTATTTAACTTATTTGCACAGTACATCATGTGAAATGCCAGGCTGGATGAAGCACATCTGGAATCAAGGTTGCAGGGAGAAATATCAATAACCTCAGATATGCAGACGACACCACCCTTATGCCAGAAAGTGAAGAGGGAACTAAAGAACTAAAGAACCTCAGGTGCCCTACCTGCCTTGACTGTTTCAGGACACTTACCTGTCTGATTCCTTCTAACCTCTCACTCCCCCTTCTTCCTTCCCTCTTCAGCCACCTTCTCCAGCATATCCATGGAGAGGCAGAAACTCCCTCCACTGGCTCCTTTCCACACGAATACCTTCTTGTTTCTCTCCTGTCACCTCCAATCTTCAAAGAGCAGTTCTTTCTTGCTTTTCTCTATCTTAGCTCCCTCCCTGCCACCCACACATCAACACATTGCACTCTGGCTAGTCACATCCAACGGGTCCTTGTCAGCAAGTCCTTATCTCCTTCAACCTTGCTGCACCAGTTGGCACAGTTGACCACTCCATTCTCCTTGATCTGTCCCCTCCCTGGGCTTTGCCTAACACAGTGATACCCTGGATGTCCCCAGTCTGCTCTGTTGACACTGCTGTCCTTTTCCACCTTCTCTTCACACAAGCGCTCTCCTCAGCACTCTTCTCTCATTCAGATGCTCCTTGGCAGGGACCCATGCACAAGCGTGAGTTCCCCTCTAGTGATTCCAAGTCTATATCCTCAGCTCAGATACCTCTCCTGAGCTTCAGATCCACATTTCCAGAGTCCACCTGTCACCCCTTGAAGATGTACATTGTTGTTCAGTCACTCACTCTGTTGTGTCTGACTCTTTGTGACCCCATGAAGTGTGGCATACCAGGCTTCCCTGTCCTTCACCATCTCCTGGAGCTTGCTCAAATTCATGTCCATTGAATTGGTGATGCCATCCAACTTCTCATCCTCTGTCATCCTATTCCCCTCCTGCCTTCAGTCTTTCCCAGCATCAGGGTCTTTTCCAATGAGTCAGTTCTTTGCATCAAGTGGACAAAAATTATTGGAGCTTCACTTTTAGCATCAGTCCTTCCAGTGAATATTCAAGACTGATTTCCTTTAGGATTGACTAGTTTGATCTCCTTGCAGTCCAAGGGACTCTCAAAAGTCTCCAACACCACAGTTCAAAAGTATCAATTCTTTGGCACTCAGCTTTCTTTATGGTCCAACTGTGACATCCAAACTACTGGAAAAACCATAGCTTTGACCTATACGAACCTGTGTCATAAACTAATTAATGTCTCTACTTTTTAATACCCTGTCTAGGTTTGTCATAGCTTTTCTTCCATAGAGCAAGTGTCTTTTAATTTCGTGGCTGCAGTTACATCTGCAGTGATTCTGGAGCATCCAACCTGGGTCTCCTGCATTATGGGTAGATTCTTTACCATCTGAGCCACCAGGGAAGCAAAGGTGTACATAACACATTTTCAGAAAGAAACTGATCATCTTCCCACCTTTCAATTCTCCCTTCTCCTGTATCATCTTAGACATGTTCTTATGTTATTCTGTTCTAGTCAGTCCATACTTGTGGTTGCCCAAACCAGAAACCTGAGAAGCAGCGTTGCTTCACCATTTATAAAGTTGCTTCAACCCCCCTCCTCCTCTCCTTCCTCCTCCCGCTGTTCTTCCCTCTCTTCCTTTACCACTGCTCTACTCTGGTCATTATCACCTTTTATCTCGGTCTCTCCAGCAGCCCCCTAGTAGAGTCACTCCTCTCTGGCACTCCTCAAGCTCATTCTGTGTAACCAGAACAGTCTTTCCGAAGCACACAACTGATCATCTCACTCCTCTGCTAGACACCTTCAATGGCTCCTTTAAAGTACAATCTCCTCAATATAATCTATAAAACCATCTTTGATCTGGCTCCTGTTAATTCCTCCAGCTTCCCTTCTTCCTCCCTGCCTTGCATTTTACACTCCAGCAACACCAAGGCATTTGCAACTTTGTTCATGCTGTTCTGTCTGGAACTTCTTGCCCTTTACATGCATGCTAAATCGCTTCAGTCGTCTCCGACTATTTGCGACCCTATGCACTGTAGCCAGCCAGGCTCCTCTGTCCAGGGGGTTCTCCAGGCAAGAATACTGGAGTGGGTTGCTGTGCCCTCCTGCAGGGGAGCTTCCTGACCCAGGGATTGAACCCATGTCTCTTACATCTCCCATATTGGCAGGCAGGTTCTTCACACTAGTGCCACCTGGGAAGCCTTTGTTATCTTTTATTTCCCCTTTAACTTTTCCTACTCCTTATTAAATACTTAATTCTGATATTCCTTCTCCAAGACACAAGTCTGATTTACATGCTGCTCTTCTGTGCTTCCATCTATGATAGCTCGTGTTACCCCTGCATTGTAATTACTTATGCAAAAGAGCATTCTAACTGAGCCTAGAATGGGAGTTGGAATTGGTGGACTGGGCTGCCCTTGGAGTCTCTTGGCGAGAGCTGATGTGCATGAGGGTAGTTTGGGGGGAAGCACTCAGTGAGATTGGACAGCTGAGAAAGATGGGAGACAGGAGGACATTTGAGCTATACAGAGAGGTGTTTATTCCTTGCCAAGCCCCTTGAAATGTTTGAGTCATGGCGAGAGGTCGCACAGACCTTGTGAGGCTCTGGCAGCACTAGCTGGCCCCCAGGTGACCAAGTGCAATGCAAATATAAGAAGCTATTCTCTCCTCAGCATAGACTGGGACCTGTATCGTTTTGGCACCCTGAGGCCTCGAGGTCTGGGGAGCGTTCCTGGCACCCAGGCCTACCTTGTATGGTTGCACAGGTTGTCACTCACACATGGGCACCTGGACAAGAGGGGCTCAAGTCCACCCAAAGTGAGGAAGACCTTCTTTGTTGGAAGAGCCATGACTTTCCCAGAAAGGGCACTGTCATTTCTGGATGTGTAAAGGATCCCTTGTGCAGTTGTGAGAACACAGGACATGGACAAGAAAGAAGCAGGACAAGCTATAGGGTGAGGGTTAAGTGTTGGTTAAACTGATGGAGTGGTTCATGATTGTAGGTCAAACACTCTTTGGCAACTTCAAGAAATATTTGAGGGACACTCTGCAGGGAATTAAAGTCTCTGAGTGAGTTACTTGAATGAATGAGCCCCCATTTGTATTCATAAGTTGCTAAGAGCTGGCAACATTGAGTTTATATTTTCAATCTCCCTCTATTGCAACCCCCAAATCTAAGGATTGGACTATTCCTATTCCTTTTTAATTCCCTGAGGCTAAGCACAGTGCTTGAACATAGCAGATGATAAATGGTTGGATGGATGGATGAAAAGATGATTCTGTTGATTCCTTGCCCCAGTCCAAGGAATTTAAGGCCACAGCAGCTGTACACAGGCCAGTCTCAATAGCAGTTAGTTTCTTTTGTTTCTTCAGGCAGGATAATAGCCCTCTGGCAGTGAGAGACTTGGCCCTCACCTGGGAGGAGGCAAAGAAAAACACCCAGTTCCGGCTGTGTTATGGCTCTGGTGACTGAGCTATGGGCCTTTATGATGCCCTGGGGAGAGGCGCTTCCATGAGGTGCTGCCTCTGCAGGCTCTGGCTACTCTTTCCTCTATGGAACAGCTGCAAAATCAACACATTCCTGTGCAGCCAAGGCGCCAGATCAAAGGAAGGAATTGGCCAAGGCAACTTTGAGCGGGAACACCCTGCCCAAACTCTGCTCCTTCTTGTTTCCACGCCGCAGCTCTCCTGGCCCAGTTCTGAACTGAGCAAGGGTCTGGAGAGTAATGGGCATGAAGCCCTCCCACCATAGTGCAGGAAACAACCCACTGCAGTCCTCTTCAAACCTGTCCTGCCAGGCAGCTGAGAGGGTGCCTGTCTTCACTGCCTGGGGCTTATCTGGCCATGGGTCCCTTTCCTCATTTACATCTCCTAGCCTCAGTTTTCTCACCTGCAAATTGAGACACCATGACAATGAAATATGACCATGTTTGTAACGTACTGGGACAATGCCTGGCTCAGAGTAGCTTGCTCAATAACCACTATCTCTTATCATCATTAACAGGCAAGCTGATAGGTAAGCTGGCAGATAAGTTCTTTGGCCTGCTCCTGGGATGAAAACCCTTGCCACAGACTCAGAGCAAATATTCTGACAATCCAGGCGTGCCCTCTTTCACCCAACCTAAAAATACATGAGCAACATGACATGAGGGTTTACTTTGACTAAGCTGGTGTACCCCGTCTGGAAGTAAATTCAATTTGGCAGGTGTTTTTTAATTGCCTGTTTGTATCCACACTTGGTCTGGAGTTTCAAAGGGAGAATGGCATAATTTTGGGGCCAGGGACAGGATGACTGGGAATGTGAGCAAGAGCCGTGGGGGACAGGGTGAGCTTGGGGAGCACACCTGGGCGCCACGTGAGCACATCCACCACATCACCTCCCCACAGAGCCCTGCGAGGATGCCTACTGGCTTTTAGAAATAAGGAATTCAGTGGCTCAGTGTCACTTGCAAGGCCAAAGCTCAGGACCTAGCGCCATTTGGCCCTAATTTCTCTCTGTGGTTACATCTTACATTGACGTTTTCCTTCCCCACCCAGACTCTCAGTTTCTCAGTGGGGCTGCTGCTGCCACTTCAGGCAGGATGCGTCCTCATAATACAGAACTACCCTGCACGTTTGGGGACATTCAACCTCACTGGCTGCCACTCACTAAATGCCCAGAGCACCTACTCCTTTACGCAAATGCCCTCCCCCTTTTGCAAATACACCAGATTCTCTTGCACTTGCTTAGTCCTTTGCCTAGAACGTCTCTCCCAACCCCCCACTTCTCCATCGAAAGTAGCCCCTCTTTTTGAGAACCCAGCTCAAAAGTCACACCTCTGGAAGCTCCTCCCCCCACCCCGCTCCCAGGCAGGTCAGGCCACAACTGCAGTCAGCCCCTCTCTGACCCTGCTGGGACCTCCACTATTGGACGGGTCGTTTAGGGGTTGAAACCAGCAGCTCCTAAAAGCTGGACCACAGCTTAGAAGCTTTTTTTGGGTAATGCTCAGAGTGCCTAGCATCAAGCCCGAGATGCAAAATGTGCTTCTCGCTGGGTGCCTCGGAGAAGCGCAGCGTCTTACCCCACAGGGCGGGGCCCGCTCCCGGGTCCCTGCGAGACAGCAGCTGGGCTTCCACTGCCACCTGGCTGCAACCCAGAGGTCGCTTTGGTGCAATGGAAAGAGCGGCTGGGCCTGCTGCCAGCCCGCAGCCTGGGCTCCCGAGGCCCAGTTACGGAGGCGCTCCTGGCACAAGCCAGGATATTACAGCAGCCATCAGGATAATTATCACTGTGGCAACCACTGTTTATGCAAATGTTTACAGCTTGAAGAGCTTTTATTTAATACACGCTATTTCACAAACCATATTGTAACCTTGTGAAGTAGGCAGAGCTTAAATTATTATTCTTATTTTACAGGTGAGAAAAGGCAGATGAATATCATTAATAACATCAGCTACCACTGCTAAAATAACTTTTCTTCCACCTCCATTCTCTTCCCTTCCCTAATGACTGAATACTTAGTATGTGCCAGGCAGCTGTCTAAGAGATTTGCAAATATATAACAGCCTCTTAAATGGGACTTTTCCTGTCTTGGAGTTTGGGCTATGCCCTAAAGCCATGTGTCCAGTGCATTTCATTTTTATTTATTTTTAATTAAAATTTTTTTGACTGTGCCCTGAGCCATGCAGGATCTTAGTTCCTGACCAGGGATTGAACCGTGCCCCCTACACTGGGAATGCGGAGTCTTAACCACTGGACCGCCAGGGAAGTCCCTATGCATTTTAAAGTAGCGCTATTCAATGAATATAAAATGTGAGCTGTGTATGTAATTAAAATTTTCCAATAGCCACATTTTAAAATAGGACAAAGTAGTGAAATCAATTTTAATGAGATATTAAATTCACTTGATATATATTGAAAAATATTATTTCATCATCTGATGAATATAAAACCATTAATGAGATATTTTACATTCTTTTATTCATACTAAGTCTTGAAAGCTGTTGTGCTGGTGACAATTCACATTCCACTTTGGACCAACCTCAACTGCTCAATAGCCATACAGTGGCTAGTGGCTGCTTATGTTGGGTGGTGTGTGTTCTAAAGAAAGGAATTTCTCCATCCAGAAAAGCATTGCTCACTGGAAGTCTCCAGCCAGCCTGTGAGTACTAACCTGCCACTATCAATGTCTAGACCACCTGTAAGAGGAGCTAGGGGATTTGAGGAAGAGAACTGGGAAGTTGGGGTTGGGCAATGGAGAAAAGAGTTGTTGGAGTGCTGTGTGATTTCATTCCCCTGTTAATGGAGGAGAGAAGTGTTGTCCCCTTTCTCCAGTTTGACCCAAGTTAGGGAAACTTTTATACAGTACAAAAGCTGATTCCTGACCAGGGCCTGCTGAAGCCAATGAGCGAGCCTGGCTGGAGCTGACTCTGACATCAGAGGAAAGAGAGCGGGCTGCAGAGTGAATGACTAAGTTGTGTTTAGGGCAGGGCAAGAAGCATATTCTCCCTGGGACATTAGTCACTTTGAAGGAGCCAACCCTGTCCTCATGCCAGGATAGAGAAGCTGCGTGGAACGCACCCAAGGAGAGGGGGGTGGAGGGACCATCTAGGAGCAGCCAGACAGAGTCTGCATCACACACAGCTGAGAATGGTGGAGTGGGAGAGCCCCACTGAAGGGAGTTGTTGAGAAAGCCATAGAGTGTCCTAAACCTGTGTTAAAATGTTATCTATGGAGGACCTTTTCCTCAGATCTCCTGCTCTTCCCTGTATGTGGTCATACAGAAAGAAGGCCCAACATGGCAACTTGAATAAGTGGAAGGCAGTGGAGCAAGGGAGAGGGAAGAAACTGGCCATAACCTTTTCTTCCTTCTGTGGCTTCTCCAGCAGTGGCACACGTTATATGGGGGGTGAGGCGGTGGGGGTCAGGGCAGACAGGAACTGAAATTCCTAGAGAGGGACACAGAACACTAGCCTCAGCTGGATCCTACCTTGTCCTTTGACAAGGCTTTCACTTACTTTGGTGATGATCATTCATCACATAAACTTTTAGGGACCATTCCATG
Organism: Dama dama; assembly: GCF_033118175.1. NCBI lineage: Eukaryota > Metazoa > Chordata > Mammalia > Artiodactyla > Cervidae > Dama > Dama dama. Next base: position 39,353,492 of record NC_083681.1, on the reverse strand, counting down.
TAGTGGTTGCTATTACAACATACTAGCCTCCGTTATTTGGGTTAAAACATATTTTGGTACATAACTGTTGATGGCACTGTGAGGTTAAGTTGGAAGCTCTCTGATACAGATAGATTGATCAGAGATCTCTGCTGTGAGCAAAAGAAATCCGGCTCAAACTAGCAAGAGTGAAAATGGTAACGGAGTAAATCATATAAGAGAAATTTAGTGGTGACTTAACTTCAGGGAGTTGGTAATGGACAGGGAGGCCTGGCATGCTGTGATTCATGGGGTCGCAAAGAGTCAGACACAACTGAACTGAACTGAACTAACTTCAGCAGCAGTTTAATCCAGAAACAGAGACATATTATCAGTTTCTTTTTCATCTTTTATGTTTTTTCCTGCTTCTCTGTGTGATGACCAATCTTTCTTGCTGTAAATGATGTCTCCTGCCAAGCTATGGAAGATGACTGTCCATTGCTCCAAACTGGCAGCTTCCCAGCACTGTAACCTGGAGGCAGGATGGCATCTTCCTTGGTATCAGCAGGTGGGTTCCTAAGACTCTGGTTTGACTGACTCAGATGTCCACCCATTGGAGTTGGGGTTAGGGGTAGACAGGATATGACAATTGACCACATTCCAAAACACAGGACAGGGGGGAAGTTGCTTTGAGAATGAAGGTGCTATTGCCGGAAGTGAGCTGAGTACCCATGCTGAGGAGGTAAAAACTATAGTTACTGCCATCTACTCCAGGGCGCAATGCACAGGGCTGTGGGCACACAGAAGAGGGTGCGACCAATATTGCTTCCTTAAGAAGCCTTTGTCAAATACCTCACTCAAGACCAGACACATCATGTGTATTTAATTTTCCCTGTAACCCTCAGCTGGATTTCTTCTAGTTGCCCCTCCAGATCTGCTCTCCACCCTTCTCTGGTCTGCTCTGTGCCCAGGAGGCTGACTTCTCTGGACTACATCAATGGTCCCCCTGCCCTCTGCTTGGATTTCCAGTTGGGGTTGGCCAGTGGAGACAAGAATGTGAAGGAAAAGAGAAGGACGAGTTGGGTTATTTATTCTTCAGGTCCCTTATTTCAAGATTACTGGAGCTGGCCGGGTCATGTGGCTTTGCAGACAGTCACTCTGCTCCAGGTTTGCCCTCTTACCCTCACTCCTTCAGGCTCCGGTGACTACATCCCCACTGTTCTAGCCCAGGGTACTGTACTGTTCCTTATGGTCTTCCTATATCTGCTCATCTTTGTGTATACTCTCTTTATAAACTCTCTTTTAAAGCCATCCTAATATGAGGACACAAGTACCTGCCAAAACCCGGACTGACATAAAATCTGTCTGCAAAGCAAATGAAAATTAGTTTGGTTGTGATTGTCTTTAAACCACATTGACTCCTTATGGCCTCTGCTTTTTTTTTTTTTTCCTAAGTGCTCACAGATCATTCTGTCTCTCTTTAAATATTTATTTATTTATTTGACTGTGCTGGGTCTTAGTTGCGGCATGTGGGATCCAGTTCTCTAACCAGGGATTGAATCCAGGCCCCCTGTCTCGGGAGTGTGGAGTCTTAGCCATTGGGCCACCAGGGAAATCCCCCCACAGACCCTTCTCTTTATAGTACTTATTCCTTCCAGACTTGTAGAGAGTCAACATCAAGTTTTGCCGCCTGTAGTTTGGCATGCATGCACGCCAAGTCGCTTCAGTAGAGTCTGACTCTGTGCAGCCCTATCGAGTGCAGCCTGCCAGGCTCCTCTGTCCATGGGATTCTCCAGGCAAGAACACTGGAGTGGGTTGTCGTGCCCTCCTCCAGGGGATCTTCCCAACCCAGGGATCGAACCTGAGTCTTAAGTCTACCTGCATTGGCAGGCAGGTTCTTTACCACTAGCGCCACCTGGGAGCAGAACTCTAAAAAAAATCACTGCATTTGAGAGTCTCAGTTCTTTAATGTTCTCTTCTATGCTATAAAGTGTAGTGGTCCCCAGACTTTTTGGCACCAAAGACTGGTTTCTTGGAAGGCAATTTTTCCATGAACTGGGGCAGGTGAAAGGGATGTTTTGGGGGGTGAGTCAAGTGCATTGCATTTATTCTATACTTTACTTCTATTATTATCATATCAGTTCCACCTGAGATCATGAGGCATTAGATCCCAGAGGTTGGGGACCCCTGCTATAGAGGTTAGACCATTTTGTCTCTTTACTGTTTCAGTCAGAATAACCAAAATTATGCTGTGTAACAAACAGCCTCCAACATTTGATGACTTCAAGCAAAAATAGGTTTTTTTTTCTCATTCCTGCAACGTGTTCATCACAGGTGGGCAGGGGCCTCTGTTCATGACAGACAGGAACCCACAGTAATGGAGTTGCTGTAACACAAATGGTGACTGGTCATTGTACCAGAGGAAAAGAGAATTCTGAAAGTCTTGCAAGGACAAGTAAGTGTTTGGCTCAAAAGTGACACTAAACTTGTCACAAGATCCCATCCCTGCACAAAGTAATCCTACTGAGTGTCTGTCACTTTTGAGGACAGGTAGCTACTTGAGGTGTATCTCTTATCTTTCCAACTAGGGTATAAGCTCTCTTGGGACAGAATTATTTTTGCACTGCTTTACTGCTTATGTCTGGACCCAGGTCATTCTCAGTAATTACTCACTGGAGGGACAGCTTGTCCAATCATGATTTTAAGAGTGAATGACATTTGAAAGCAGGAGATTGTGCTGGGTGTTATGATGTTTACCCAGAAGTTGTTAAGGCTTTGGTGTGTGTGTGTGTGTGTGTGTGTGTGTGCATGTATTAATGTCAGTAACAAGTACTAGTTCTCCCAGTAGTAAAATCTCATACAGAAGGTAAAAAGCATAACACAGAAGGAAAAATGCATCTTCTGGATGTATCAGTTCTACTGTTAGGTTTGTTTTTAAGTAAATGGTTTTCCCTGGTGGTTCAGATGGTAAAAAATTTGTCTGCAGTGCAGGAGACCTGGGTTTGATCCCTGGGTCAGGAAGATCCCCTGGGGAAAGAAATGGCTACCTACTCCAGTATTCTTGCCTGGAATTCCATGGACAGAGGAGACTGGTGGGCTTATAGTTCATGGGGTCACAAAGAGTTGGACGTGACTGAGTGACTAACACATACAACACATACAATTTGGTTTAGAACCAATACAGTGCCTGGCACATATTAGACTAAATATTTGTTGAATGAGTGAATGAGTATCATCATCTTTGCTTATTCACTTAGCCTTATATATCAGCCTTTTCTCATGTTGCCAGGCAACGGAGAACATATGTTCACTTTATACATAGTATGACATGGAAGAGCTAGACTACAATGACAGTGAGGTATAATGATGAGGGTTCTGATTGAAACACAAAAACAACAGAATCTGGGCTAAAGGGGCTTTTATTGTCAAGGGGTGGATGGGGGACCACAGAAGCCATACCTAGTATTTGCTGGTCACTGATAACTTTACCTGCTGCTACTGCTAAGTCGCTTCAGCCATGTCCGACTCTGTGCGACCCCATAGACGGCAGCCCACCAGGCTCCCCCGTCCCTGGGATTCTCCAGGCAAGAACACTGGATTGGGTTGCTATTTCATTCTCCAATGCATGAAAGTGAAAAGTGAAAGTGAAGTCGCTCAGTCATGTCCGACTTTTAGGGACCCCATGAACTGCAGCCTACCAGGCTCCTCTGTCCATGGGATTTTCCAGGCAAGAGTACTGGAGTGGGTTGCCATTGCCTTCTCCAGATAACATTACCTATGTAACCGTAAATCCCCCTGGCTTCACCTGCCTGAGAGTGTAAAATACACTGAATTAACATAGAATCTCCCATCTTGATTGTTGTGAGTCCCATCTGCTTACAAAGGAGTTCCATGTGGTCCCAAATTACACTCCCCCCAACCCTGCAACCTCCATTTTTTCTGCATACCTGTGCTTGGGCAGAGTCCATTCATGTTTTTCTACTCCTTGATGTGGGTTAGTGCCTGCAAACCGTGCTGCCCCTGCTAGGTGTGCTGATGGTTTAATACGCAGTTCTGTCAACTGCCTGTCCTCTGGCCAAGACTTTCTAATGAAAATGAAGAGCATTTTGAAGGGATACAAGTATCTCCTTCGACTGTGTAATTTAGGATTAGTTTGTAGATTAGCCAGGACTGCACACAGAACAAAGACAAGTGTGAGAGTGAAATATGGCACCAGGTGGTGAAAGAGTCCTGGAAAGAATTGACTTACAAATGATGAAAGAAGTAAGAGGAGAGTGGAGTGGAATACAGTTGTAATTGCTCAGAGACCACAGGAAAGAGACAGTAGATTAGAGACAAAGTTTATATGGTGAAAGTGAATCCACTGGAGTTATTTAAGTGTTAGAAACATCACAGCCCAGAACAAATAGCTTTGGCCTAGTCCTTCATCTGCCAGAATGAATGAGAAAAGTGGTCTGTCAATGCCTGTGTGTGTGCACATGTGCATGCCTATGTGCACATGTTTCCTGCCTAGTGATTATGCAAGAGCCTTGACGGGTTATGTATAAGTATCCCCCAAAGAAGGCTCTTTGCAGGTGGTTATAGCTCTTGGTTATCCTGGCTCATGTTCTGTTGGATCCATTGAGAAGCAGCAGATTCTGTGCACATTAAAACAAACTCGGGCATAGAAGTCTTTGCAAAGATTCCTACCTAAGCCTTGGTTCCTTCTTCCCAGTGTCCTTAACCATCTCTGTTTGGAGCCTCTAGTAGTTTCTTGTTGGTCAGCATCTGTACCTGACTTCTTCCAGTTATAGCATCCAGTTCTCACAGTTTCAGGGAAGAAGCATGTGACTGGCCAATTAGAGTATTATGTCCTATGGTTTTAGTAATTAGCTCAGTAACTGACATATATTTAGACTTTCCTGGTGGTTCAGCTGGTAAAGAATCTGCCTGCAATGCAGGAGACTTGGGTTCGATCCCTGGTCAGGAAGATACCCTGGGGAAGGAAACGGTTACCCACTCCAGTATTCTTGCCTGCAGAATTCCATGGACAGAGGAGCCTGGTGGACTCTAGTCCATAGGGTTGTAAAGTTGGACACGACTGAGCAACTAATATAAAACACATATGTTGAGAAGCCAGGGTGAGTGTTTGTGTTTGTTTGAGATAGCTGCTGGGGGAACATTACATGAATTCTGACAATGAAGTCAATGGAGAGAGGGAAATGCAATGATGAGAGATGAACAGAAACAGTCTTCATGATATATTTTAGATACCTGGATCAATCCATACCTGAAGTTAGTTACCCATGCACCTTTTAGTAATAAACAAGTTACCCAACTTCATCATTTTTCTCCTCTTTAAGCGTGTTTGGCTGTGTCTTCTGTCATTTGCAATAGAAAGAATCCTAACAGTTACTGAGTCTATCTCCTCCTAGGGATATTAAGTGAGGTGAAGGTCATGGTCATTTATGAACCCAGGTTCTCACTTCTAGGCTGAGGCTCAGAGAATGGAATTCTCTTCTAGTTTGGGGGGTTTTCCCTCTCTTCAGTCCTTGGGATACTTCCTCTCTGGAAAAGTCCAGCTAGGGTCTAGGTGGCTAGGTCCTTGAAAATAATACCCTGTTCATTCTCTCACAAGGCAAAGATCACTTAGGACACAAATGCTTGTCTGTGCTTCCAGAGATAGGAGGGAAATTTACCTTTTCATTTGCTTTCAGCTTGGTGGAGTCGGGGGTAAACTACCTGGTGGACTAGGGCAAGGCTGTGGAGCACTGCATCAAGCCACGTCTGTGAGACCCTTTCTGTTTGTTTGCTGTTGTTGTTTTGTAAAAATTATTGGGAAAGATATTTCTCTTTCCTCTGGCCTTGTTAGCTGGAAGGATTATGGATATGAAAAATCCAGGTGCCATCAGTGGAAGAGAGCCTAGAAAAGAATGACACTATCACCAAGGAAAGTAGAAGATGGATAGAGTGAAGGTGAGAAAGAGAGACAGGGACCAAATTGGAGCACCTGACTCCAGCTGGGCCTGAGGCCATGTCTACACCTGGACTTTTGATTAGGTTAGCAAAGTGTTATCCTTTTCTTAAGATAGTCTGAGTTTAGATTCCCTCACTAGTAACCCAAGTAAAATTGTCAACTATATACTGTATTGCTCACTACCTGTTAGCACCTCAGACATAATTGAAGCCTCGGAGCCCAGAACCTTGATGGCACCCCCATAGCAGGAGGTGAGGACATCTGCAAATCCAACACTGAGTTTGTAGGGAGAGAGGGCAGAGGAGGAAGCAGGGCTGACAGGTCCATCGTTTCAGCAGGGGTTATTGTCAGATGTGTGCCAGGGAGGCAGCCCACATTCGGTCTGTTTTGTTGTAACACTTGTGTGTTTGTGAGTGATTTTAACAGAAATTAGTTCAAATGTGGTTGATAAATGGTGGAATGATGTCAGTGAAATGTGGAAGTTGTGCTGGTTCATAGGTGATATTCGCAGCCTGTCAGAATATGATGGCAAAGTTTAGGACCATGGCTGGTGGCAGTAAACTGAGAAGGGAGGTGGGTGTGGTGCGTGGTTTTCCCTGCCTCCGTCTCCCAGACGCCTTCACTGAGTCATCATCTCCATCTAGGAATACTCCTGCTCAGTGCCACACCCACCTCCCCCACCCCCCCCATCCTGCATTCCCTTACTTCCAAGACTCAGAAGACCACAGCTTCTCTCATATTGCCTGCTATCAAATTGTTTTCTCTTTGGTTTTTTTTTTTTTTCCTTTTTAAGGCAAAGTCCTTTGTTTCCTGCAAAATATTTTATTTATTAGGCACTGAGCATTCTTTTAAAACTGCTGATATTTTAAAATAATGATTGTCGCTGCTTTTGTTAGTGCTCTAGTTGCAAAATTGTGTAAGTTTTAAACTATCTGTTTCAATCCTCTTTTCCCCATAAGTCTTATTATTTTTAGTTTGCAATTTTGCAGAAACTGTCTTTTTTTCCTCTTCTCTCCAAGGAACACGTAGATCTCATTATTGCAGAAACACTTGTATTTTTTAAAAGAGTGAAATGATAGATAGCTGTGGATGTGCTGACCCTGGACCACGTTGCTTCTGTTCTCATTGATTTTCCTTGCTTTTACACAGTATCATCAAATTTCAACCTGTCTTCTTCTTCTTTTTTTTTTTTTTTTGAGTCTAGTATTGAAATATAAAGAGACTTGAATCTGATTCCTGGGTCCTTATAGGCTGAGCCCAGAAAATTTCCTGAATCCAATATTCAAACTTAGGAAACCTAGCTCATGCTCTGCCTTGCAGCATCCAGGAGGGGCCTTTAAGCAAAACTGTATACACCAACGACGCAGCTTAAACAGATGCTATACCCGGTAAAAGACTCCGAATGCAGGCAGCTGGAAAATTGTGCTACAAAAATAAACGCCTGCTTTCTGCAAATTGGGCACTTCTCATTAGCCTGGGGAAGCTCATTTTCATGGTTAAGTAGTTAAGCTGCTGATTAAAGGCACAAGACCATTTAGGCACCTGCTTATTCTTTCCCTTTCTTTTTATATTAAACTTTGTCCAGGCGGTGGCGCTCTTGAATGTAATTTGTCAGAGGACCCCTCAGAGTTGGAGCTCCAAGGACAAATTCAGCAGCTGCAAATACTCTTTCTTAAACTGAGAAAATAACTTGGATTTTCCAAGCTTGTGTGTGCGCTTAGTCACTCAGTCGTGTTCAACTCTTGGCAACACCATGGACTGTAGCCCACCAGGCTCCTCTGTCCATGGGATTCTCCAGGCAAGAGTGCTAGAGTGGGTAGCCATTCCTTTCTCTGGGGGATCTTCCTGACCCAGGGGTCAAACCCCTGTCTAATGTGCTTTGGCATTGGCAGGCAGATTCTTTACCACTAGCGCCACCTGGGAAGGCCAGTGAGTATCATAATTATCTATAACTTGGTAAGCCTGGAAGTAGAACTAAAGGACATATAGGGACTTAATGGTGCTTGTGTCTGGCGGTCCAGGATGCTACTGGCCAAGGTGTTGTCTCCCATAAACTGCGCCTGGATAATGTGTCAGTTTGCTGGGGCTGCCGTAACAAAGTATCATACCCTGGGTGGCTTAGACAACAAAAATGTATTCTTTCACAGTTGTGGAGTCTAGAAGTCTCAGACCATAGTGTGGACAGGGTTGATTCCTTTGGAGGGCGTGAGAAAGAATCCTGTTTAAGGCCTCTTCTTCAATGTTCCCTGGCTTATAGATGTATCACTCCAATAACTGTCTTCATCTTCACATGGTGCTCTTTTCATGAGGATGCCACTAATGCTGGGTCAGGGGGTCTGCTCTACTCCAGTCTGACCTCATCTTTTAAAAAATTTATTTATTTTTAACTGGAGGATAATCGCTTCACAATATTGTGTTGGTTTCGGCCATACATCAACATGAATCAACCATAGGTATACATATGTTCCCTCCCTTTTGAACCTCCCTCCCACCCCATCCCATCCCTCTAGGTTTTCACAGAGCCCTGGTTTGCGCTCCCTATGAGTATGATTTCATCTTAACTAATTACATCTATAATGACTCTATTTCCAAGATCATTTTCTGAGGTCTTGGGGATAGGATTTCAATGTATCTTTTTGTTAATTGGGGAACATGATTTGACCTATAGTTTCTGCTGTAGTTGGCTTCTGTGGGTCTCCCTGTTCTAAGCTTATCTCTAGCTGATCATTGCCCTATGAGCAATGTGTACTTGCTTTAGACCAGAATTTCCAAAGTTATTGGCACCATTGACATTTTGGACCAGATAATTATCTTTGTTGTTGGGTGTGTCCTGAGCCTTGTCACTACATGCTAGTAGCACTCTACCCCCCTGAGTTGTGACAATAAAAAATGTCTCCAGGAATTGCCAAATGTTGAGGGACAAATTCATCCCCTTAGAGCAGTGGTCCCCAGTGTTTTTGGCACCAGGGACCAGTTCCGTAAAAGACAGTTTTTCCACAGACAGGGCGTGGGGTAGGGGTAAGGGTGGGGTGGGAGGGGATGGCTCAGGTGGTAACGCCAGCTCTGGGGAGTGATGGGGAGCAGCAGGTGAAGTTTCGCTGCCTGCCATTCACTTCCTGCTGTGCAGCCCAGTTCCTAACAGACCGCAGACTGTACTGGCCCACAGACTGGGTGGGTGGGGACTGCCGCCTTTGAGCCACTGCTGTGGGTACGGCAGTACCCTGCCCAAGTTCCGGGTGAGCCTTGAGGTCAGCGACTCACTTTGCTCCTCAAGACTGCATCTCTTTGCTCTCCTACTGGGTACCCTCTATTTCAGGTTCATTCCCTGAAGGCGACCTCACACCCCTTGCTCCTTATTTTCTGGGGGAGGTGTGCCCCTCCAGGAGCTCCTAGGCCTCACGCACCCTGTGCCCTACAAATGCTGATGTTCTCACGACTGTCTGAACTCGCCTTGCATCTGGAAAGACTGTGGCCAAGCTGGGAGCAGAAGCTGCACCCGATTCACTCTGTGTCACCACTCACCCAGCACTGCGCTGTCACCCTAGCACATCTTGCCCAATGCAGGCATTCCCAGCTGATTGCTTCCTTCTGTTTGTTATCCAGAGTATCTTTTTATTTTTTTAATCTTGATTGAGGTATGATTCACATACCATACGACTCACCCATTTAAGATATGTAATTCAGTGGTTTTTAGTATATTCACAGAGCTATGCTATCATCACTACAATTAATTTGAGAACATTTTTATCTCCCCCAGAGGAAACACTGTACAATTCTCAGTCACTCTCCATTTCCTCTGGCTGTCTCTAACTTTAGCAATCACTATTTTGCTTTCCATCCTTATGGATTTGCCTCCTATGGATATGGATGTAAATGGAATAATACAATACATGTAATCAAATTTCATCCTTGTTGTAGTATATATCAGTACTTCCTTTCTTTTTATTGCCAAATAATAGTCTATTCTATTTTATCCAATATTTGATGGACATTTTCATTGTTTCCACCTTTTGGCTACAAAAACACTAGCATATGAATATGAATGTTTACATGCTGTGAATATTCATGTACAGGTTTTTGTGTACCCAAAAACTAGATCATATGGTAACTCTGTGCTTAACCTTTTGAGAAATTGTCAAACTGTTTTTCTAAAGCAGCTGCACCATTTTCCAGCTAATGGTGTGTAAGGGCTCTGTTTTCTGCACATCCTCACCATCACTTGTTATCTGTCATTTTTTAGGTTCTGCTTAGTTATTTATTTTATATGTGGTAACATATATATGCCAATCCCAATCTCCAAATTTATCCCATTCCCTTTTCCCCCCCTTGGTGTCCATATGTTTGTTCTCTATATCTGTGACTAATTCTCTAATACAAATGGGTTCATCTGTATCATTTTTCTAGATTCCACATATTTGTGTTAATATATGATATTTGTTTTTCTCTTCCTGACTTACTTCATTCTGTATGACAGTCCCTAGGTCCATCCACCTCTCTGCAGATGACCCAGTGTCATCCCTTTCTTTATAACTGAGCAATATTCCATTGTATATATGTACCACAACTTCTTCATCCATTCCTCTGTGGATGGACATTTATGTTGCTTCCATGTCCTGGCTATTGTAAATAAAGCAGTGAACATTGGGGTGCATATATCTTTTTAAATTATTATTTTCTCTGTGTAAATGCTCAGAAGTGGGGTTGCAGGGTCATATGGTATTCTATTTTTAGGTGTTTTTTTTTAAAGAACTTCTATACCCTTCTCCATAGTGGCTATATCAATTTACATTTCTATCAACAGTATAAGAGGGTTCCCTTTTTTCCCACAGACTCTCCAGCATTTATTGTTTGTAGATTTTTTTGATGATGGCCATTCTGAACAGTGTGAGGTTATTGTAGCCATCCTAGTAGGTATGAAATACAAGTTGTATTTCATTGCAGTTTTGACTTACACTTCCTTAATGATGCTGAGCATCATTTCATGTATTTATTCAACCATTCCCTTTAGAGAAATGTCTGTTCAGTTCCTTTGCTCACTTTCTGATTGGGTTATTTGTCTTTTTATCCTTTGATATATCACTTTTAACATTAACTTATTTGAATTCTTTATATAAAGTCATCTATATATTCTAGATATGTTACAGATGTATAATTTGCAAAAACATTTTCTCAATCTGTGAATTGTTTTTTCACTTTCCTGATGGTGTCCTTTGAAGCACAAAAGTTTTAATTTTGATGAAGTCCAGTTGGTTGCTTTTTTTCTTTTGTTACTTGTGCATTTGGTGTCATCTGCGTATCTTGAACAGCATATGACAGTAGCTCCTACCAGACAGTATTGAAATATTATTGCCTTCACTCTTCAGGACTTTGAACTCCCTGGCAGGGCGCGGGGAGAATGGGGAACAATCATGTTTTGGTACATTTGAATCCTTAATAGTTCCAAGCGGTTGTTCTCATTCTGGCAAAGTGGTTAAGGACATGGACTCTCCAGCTGGGTGCCTGGGTTCGAATCCTCTCTCTGCCACTATCACTGTGACCTTGAGCAAACGACCATAGACTCACCAGGCTTCAGGGACTTCAACTGTAAATGGCAACTGATCAGCATTATCCTGAGGATTAGTTGGGTAATGCACTTAAGGTGGTTGCTACAGGGCCTTGCACTTAATAAACATGTTAGCTAGGCCATTTTTGTCTCAGTACTTGGCAGAGAGTAGACATCCAATAAGTGCTTGTTGAATCAATGACTGATAAAAAGTGTCGTTTAGGAGAGCAACCCAGTCTCTACATAGACTCACAGTCCTGGTGCCCAGAGGGGAAAAACAGGAACTTCTCTCTTGAAGAGAAATGTCTAAACCAGCCTGTACCCACTGGGAGTGCAGTCCCATTTGGCATAAATTCCAGATAAGATTGTTCATGACCCGGGCATTTCTCCCACCTTAAAATCTGTTTTTACACAGCTCACCCTTTGAGGGTCCTGGGGACAGCATCTTCCTCTGTTCTTGCTTAATTGTCTCCTAAACATAAAAAGAAAGTAGATAATTGTTCCAGGAGGAAATACTGCTGGGCTTTGACTCCTAGACTGGCATTACAGAGATGTCAGCATTTCTTACAAAGTCCCCAAGCACATGCTTTGCACAAGTGCTCTATCCCTTGGGTCATTATTTTGTGACATTTATTAAGAAATGTGCTTTCTTTTTCACAGTCAGAAGTGCCTTATCCCAAGTGTTTCTTTCCTTGGTCTTAGTAGGATTGAGGCTGAGTTCAATGGCTGCTGAGCTCAAGTCAGTTTTTAATTAATTGCTGTTACTGAGTGGAGTCAAATTCCAGCCATGGGGATGCTACCCATGGGAAAGAGTAAACCATTTGAAAATCTAAGATGAGTTAAAGGATCACCACAAGTACAAATATAAGTGAACTTAGTTATTTTACCAAAAAAGTTGATTGAGATTATTTTTTCTTTGACCATGGCAGGCAGCATGCAGGATCGTAGTTCCCTGACCAGGTATCGAACCTGGGTCCTTAGCAGTATGAGTGAGGAGTCCTAACTACTGGACCACCTAGGGAATTTCATAGATTACTTTAAATCCAGTTTTTCTTATTCTTTGGGAAGTTTAAAAGTTATTATCCATCATTACCATAATGAGCAAAATAGGATGGCTGTTTATTGTTTTTTTGAAACTGAGCTTATTGGGTTCATCACAAGCCTGATCTTTTCCCTGAAGCAGGTCCCTTTGGACTTGTGCTGGGAAATGGTTCAGCTTTATTATAGTTGGTGACTGATGTTTGCCAATCTTTCTTTGATTTTACCTGAATTGTGTGTGTATGTGTTTGTAGAACTGGGATGGGGAAGGATGAGAATACAGGTGAGTAGAGGTCAGAGGGGGCTTCAGGCCCTTTACCCTTGGGAAGGATGGTGTCCCTCTAGGTGTGTAGAAGGACAGTTCCTGTTACCACCTCTTCACTCCCCAGTACCAATTCTGTGAGCACAAAACATCTCCGTTCTCCCCTCAAAGGTCTTCTTAAAACAGGTCGACTGTTCTATCCCTCAACCCCCAAGTCTGCTCCAGTATCAGAGACAGAAAACATGATGTAATAGAAGAACAAGGAACCAGGAGTCAGAAGACGTGGGTTTGAATTCAGCTCTGCCACTCATCTCTGGGAAGTTGCTTAATCAAACCTGGGTCTAACTGACTTTAACACCAGAGCACAAAAGAAAGGCTCAGCCTCTTTCATGAAGAGCCTTGAAGGATGTGCTGAGGTGTTTGGATGCTATTGGTGGGCATGTCAACATCCATTGCAATGTGAGAATGAACCAGGGCTCCCAGGCCACTACGGAGGGGAGCTGAAACTGGTGATAATTACAAGTCACCTGCAGTAGCCTCGAGAGCCCTCTCACTACTTGTGCACACACAGGCCCTGTGCTGGCGGTGCAGGTGCCTTGCTGCTCAGTATGCCATGGGAGGGCATGTAGGGCCTTTCAGTTTTTATTTCTCTTATGTTACAGCTCCTTTGCCTTAGGATTCAGCATGAGTTTGGAAGTAATAGTGAAAGTTGCTCAGCCGCGTCTGACTCTTTGTGATCCTATGGATTGTAGCCTGCCAAGCTCCTCCGTCCATGGAATTCTCCAGGCAAGAATACTAGAGTGGTTAGCAGTTCCCTTCTCCAGGGCATCTTCCCAACCCAGGGATAAACCCAGGTCTCCAACATTGCAGGCGGATTCTTTACCGACTGAGCCACCAGGGAACCCAGGAGTCCTTGGGTTGAAGAGCAGTCTATAGAACAGACTCCACACTGAGTTCAGGCCTCTCCTCACTTCCCCCACTGGCTCGCTGTCTCTAAACCAAACTTGTGTTCCTTCCCAGAAGACTCTTGGCCTCCTCATGCAGATGAGTTCTCGGTAGACAGTTCCCTCTAAGGCTAGTCATGTGTAGTTCCTGGGGTAACTACAGCTTGGCCTCAAACCAGGCCCCTTCAGCTGTGTTTGCCTTTTTTATGTCCAGGTATGCCTTCTGCAAAATAGGTTCACGTCTCACACTGAATGCATTTTCTATCAGCTTTATTGTGAAGACCAATTAGATGCTTTAATGTATGAATCATCTTAAGGTCATTCATTCTCGACAGGGGCAATTATCACCCTAAGGGAAATTGGTTCTTGGTTATATTCTTTGTGTGTAAAGCACAGACATATATCTAAGCAGTATATATACTCTATGTATGTATGCCACAGTATATTGGTGGCATTAAAATTTCACTGGGGATATTAGGGAGAAAGATGTCTACAAGGCTACTTAGGGGCAATAATAAAAATGGTTGAGAAACACTCTTAAGATCCTAAGATAAAAGGAATAGTTATATAAGTTGTAATACAAATATATTTTCTATGTGATTTATCTTTTTGTCCATGCTTATTATTAGAAGATTTCCATGTAACAGAAATACTAGTAAAAACAAAATGAATGTTGAAGACTCCTGTTTCAGCATATGTCTAAAGATGTTAAACATTTCAAAGAAATCTTTTATATAGGCTGTATTTGGAGTACTTCATATATTTGGAATTCTGTGGGTTTTTTTTTTTTTTTAATGAAAATATAGAAATTCCCCAAATGGTTTTATTGGCATTGGTTACCATCCTTGAATTTGAAAGGCAAGCCTTTACACATCTGTGATCAATTAGTTTTTGATTATTGGTTAACTATGCATATTTAAAATATATCCAAGAGACAGATATTATGGTTAATATAATAAATTGATGCTATGATTGAAAATACCTTGATCTTTTATTAATCCAGGACACTCGCAGAAGGAATATTTATTATTTTACTTTAATGCACAGGTTACAAAGAGCTTTCAAATAAACTCCATTTGCTAATTGTATAGCTCATTCCACCCTCATGAGTCCTGTAAAGTAAGAATTACCATTAGTTTACCATTTTCACTTTAGAGATAAGGGAGCTGAGACTCAGTCAGCTTAAACAATTTGTTCAAGAGACTTAGCTGCAAAAAGTGTGTATTAGTCACCTCAGTCTGCCATAACAACGTATCAGAGACTGGGTGGTAAGGGGAGGCATAATTCTCTTTCGTACAACCCTCTTAACTTCTGTGCCTGATTGACTTGGGCTGGCAAAAGACAAATTAACAAGAGAAAAGCAGAAATTTATTCTCTAGAGTGTCACATTTACATATGGGAGAACTCAGAGATCAGTAACTCAAAGGATTGGTTAGAATTTAGGCTTAGACAGCATTTTAACAAAGGAACAATACATTTTTAGAGCTATCACAAGACAAAGGAAAATAACCTCGAGTCTTTAAGAGCAACAAACTGTGGGAAGGCAAATATATAGGAAAACAATGGCTTCCCAGGTGGCTCAGCGGTAAAGAATCTGCCTGCAATGCAGGAGCGATAGGAGACATGGGTTCGATCCTGGGTGGGGAAGATCCCCGGAGGAGATAATGGCAACCCACTCCAGTATTCTTGCCTGGAGAATCCCATCAGAGGAGCCTGTCAAGCTACAGTCCCTAGCATTGCAAAGACCCAGACATGACTGAAGCTACTTGGCGCGCTTGCAATGGTAGATAAAGGCTAGTTAGTGAAGTTTGCTTATGTAAATTCCTCTGGTTAAGGGGTTAAAGTTGTCTCCAGGCTGATAAAGGGTTAAAATTGTCTCTGGTGATTACCTTTGTCCTTCCTGGTAGAATATGGAGAAATTTTATATCCTATTTTTAGACAAATTGATCTTTTCTTTTCTTTAAAAAATAATTTTATTTATTTATTTATTTTTGACTGTGCTGGATCTTCACTGCTGCATGAGGGCTTTCTCTAGTTGCAGTGAGTGGGGGCTACTGTCTAGTTGCAGTGCACCAGCTTCTTGTTGTGGTGACTTCTTTTGTTGTGGAGCATGAGCTCTAGGGTGTGGGCACTTCGGTAGTTGCAGTTCCCAGGCTCTCTGAGCACAAGCTCACTAGTTGTAATGCTCCTGCTTAGTTGCTCCGAGGCATGTGGGATCTTCCTGGACCAGGGATCGAACCCATGTCTCCTACAGTGGCAGGCAGATTCTTTACCACTGAGCCACCAGGGAAGCCCCAGATCTTTTCTTGTATCTGCTTATTCTCAATGGTCTTCAGCTCAAAATAATCCTTATGCCTGAGTACAAGACTTCCAGAGTGCTCCATATGCTCATTCCTGTGATAACAAAGAGTAACATAATTGAACCGTCTTTCTGGGACTCTTTTCTATAATCACATCTATGTTTTATATCCTGATTTTATTTCAATTGCTGTCACACCACAAAAATCTTTCCTTTTTTTTTTAATATTATCTTCACAATTTTTAAAACTTAATACTTCCTGAAGTGAATGTAAATACATTTAAAATTATTCCTTTTTATTTGCTAACCACATGATATTAAATTTTACTCATATATCACACTTCAATGAATAATTTCACAAAAACAGATTTAAAAAAAATTCTCTTGATTTGCCTCCTTAGGATTAATTTTTAGTGAGGAGTTGAATATCACTATGGCTCTTTCTAGCTATTATTATCTGGTCTTACATGCGTGGCACCAACTATGTGCAGGCACCTATTTGAGAACAAGATCACTCACACTGAGGGCTATGACTTCCCATTTATCTTTACAAACTAAATAGATACAAAATACTGTTTTCAGTTTCGGTCCAATTTCTGTATGTCATGGTCAGCACCTTCAAAGTACTTCTTATTAAGGCATAGTCAACTCAGACTTTTTAAGCACCTCTAACTTAACTCAGACTTTTTTCAAGTACCATTATCTAAACTGCCATTTCCAAGTTGTTTTGAATCCCATTCATCTCAAGTTTGGTTCAAGACATGTTGCACTACTAGAACTGTGACATCCTGCACCTGGGTCATGGGAGTCTTCCCTGTCTCCACTACCCCTCCCTGTCCTCATCTACCCTTGTGTCTACACAGGTGGCATCTCTCTAGATTGTGCATCAGCTCTGCCATGGGAGCTATGTCTAACTCTACATTTCTTTCCCTAGAAACATGTTTTGACTCTTTGTTCCAAATGCTCCAGATTATTCCAACAGTGCTGTCAGGGCCTAAAATAGCTTGGAAAAATTTCTTTGGAAATGTTTTCAAAAGCCGTAGGCATGTCCTTTTGCGTCTTTTTATTGGTGGTAAAACCTGGTATTTAGAAGATAGATTTCATTTTAGTTTTTTGGAAGGAAGCTAATATCTTTTACATATTTTTCATATCAGATAGGACCCTGTCAGAAGCCAGAAACCATGCCATCATTTCAGTGGGGAGGATTTAATATGAAGAGAACTGCTTCCCAGATGGAAAACAACTAAGCAGGCAAAAAGCGAAACTGAGGTATCATGAAGGTCATAGCCACAGGAGGCAGCTGCCTCACCTAAGGATGGGGGAACAAAGGGAAGGTGTTGGGGATTATTAAATCTTAGGAGTTTGCAGAAGGGGCATGCAGAGCTGGGACTCAGCCCTTCAGGGAATGGTTATGCTCCAGTGGAACTGGGGCTCTGAACTTGGAGCCCAGAGAGGAGGCTCCTCAGAGCTGGGACTCTGACTCTGGAGCAGGAGCACCAGTGGCTGGTGCTGTCTTTCCGAGCAGATGCAATGAGGTTGGTTCTAACAAATGAAGAAGGGCAGCAAACTAGAACTACCTGCGCTGCTGAGACCAGTGGCTGCTGGGAAGGGAGGAGTGTTGCAACGCTGATAGGCACAGGAAGCAAACAAAAGAGAAAGTCTCCATTCTGTCCTCCCACCCTCAAGTTCCTTGTGACATCCCCGATAGGCAGAGCCTCACCAGGAGCCAGCCGGCAAAAGAGAAATATCATTTGCAGAGGCTCAGCCCCAGTATCAGAAAGTAGAGTGAGGAGAGAGGGGAACTGGACCCAAGAAACCATGGCTTAATAAATAGCAACCTACCACATACCAGGCACCCAGTAAGTACTTGAAATATGAGATCTTTAGTTCTCGTGCACCCCTGTGATTGAGAAATTTTTGCACTGTTTCATGGATGAGGAATGGAGACCCAGAGAGCATAAATGATGTTAGTGGCACTGGAATCAGAACACACATCTCACTTCATGTTCCACTGCATCTGCTGAAATGAAGCTTCCTTCTGGATGACAAGGGAAGAAATTTTCTTATTTCTGAGGGACCTTGTCATGAGGGAAGGTAAGTAAAAAGAAAGAAAGAGCGAGGGAGTTGACATACGTTTCTGCCATATGTAATAATGACTCTTCCTTGTGACCTGCTCTCCAAATCTTTAGAAAATTCTACCCAACTCATGAAGGCTTCCCAGGTGGTTTAGTGGTAAAGAATCTACCTGCAAATGCAGGAGATGCAGGAGACATAGATTCGATCCCTGGGCCGGGAAGATCCCTTGGAGGAGGAAATGGCAACCCACTCCAGGATTCTTGCCTGAAGAATCCCAGGGACAGAGCAGTCTGGAGGACTACAGTCCAGGGGGTCGAAAAGAGATGGACACAACTGAGTGACTGAACACACACACCCAACTCAGGAAACACCTGGAATAAATAGATTTCTTGTGGAAATTTTTCAACGGTCTGAACTTTTCACCAGAAAAGACTTGGAGAGGAATACAAACAGCATCTGAAAATGTAGCACATGAGTCAGAGAGGGTCAACTGTTTGGTGGTAGAAATCTTAAGAAGTTTTATGACCTGTCTAGGCTGTGTAATTGGTCTCTATCTTGACTTGGGAGGCTACAGCTGATATTTAAACTATATGCATTTTACAGGCAGAAAATTTGAGGCTGAGAAAGGGGTTAGCTGACATAACCAAGATCACATGGTTATTAAGTTGTAAAACTAGTATTTCAATTCAGTTAAATATACTTCCTCTCCAAACTGGAATGCACAGGAGAAGACACAATAGTACTATTACCTACCATTTATTCAACATAGATTGCATGCCTAGAAAAATGCTAACTGCTTCCTTAATCTACGCTTCATGATTTCATGAGGTAGATACTAGTGTGCCTATTTTGCAGATGAAAAACTGAGGCTAATACAGTGTAAATAATATGCACTACTTACAGCCAGCTGTTAGGTCGAACTAGAATTCCCACCTAAGTTCATTGGACTCCCAAATCTTGTGTTTCCAGTCAGTCCTTTGTAAACTCTAATGTGCCTGAGAATCGCCTGGGGGTCCTGGTGATCTGTTAAAAGCAGATTCCTATGCAGTGGATCTGGGGTGAGACTTGACATGCTGCATTTCTAGCAAGCTTCCCAGTGATGCTGGCACATGAATCTCACATTGAGTAGCAAGGCTCCTGTGATGACATCCTTATCCTGCCAAGTCTACCTTACCATCTCCAAGTCGGTTCACCACTGAGACCCCAGGAGGCCTCTTGGTCAAGTTGTGTTGTGATACAGCACTCAGAGCTCATCCTTTTTTTCTCTTTCCTTCCTCTGAAAATGTTCATAATAAAGTAACCAAACAAACCCATCACCTGACAGGTCATTAAGGAAAACATGATTTTGCCCCCATGTGACTTCATTCAATTAATGAAGCTGTCATTAAAGCTCATGATGATTTCAAGAAAATTAGTTTCAGGTGTTGGGTTGTTTTGGTTTCAGATTCATTCCTATCTTTTTAATGAGGAATATTTGAAATATCATCACCCTTATTCCCCATCAGGGGCTTACAGCTCAGGATGCTGTGACATATTGGGGGTCAGTGGGATGTTTACAGGAAGCAATTAACAACAGCCTTGTTGTCTCTTTCTATTAACACAAAGCTGCCCATTGAGAATGTTTCCAGAGCCATAGTGCTCCTTGGGAGAAAGAGAAGCAAATGTAGCTTATGAAAAGTGCTGACAACTTCATGAAGGGACTCAGGGGGTGCTAACTAGGGATCTCCCACTCATATTGTCTGCCCATAGAATGAAAAGCCTTAAGGAAGATTAATTTTCCCTCACTAACACAGAATGTTTATTTTGCAAACTCTGGTTGAAAGAAACAGTCTATTTCAAGAAGTATATAGCATGGGTTAATATTTTAAAACAATAACTGACATGTCATTTCCCCTGCAGTCCCACCTCCTTTTATTTCCAAACTTATCTCAAACTAAACCTCACAGTACCAGATCTGTGAGCTGTTGCAACAGAAATGCAAAGAGAATCAAAATAAATCTTCTTCTTCTTCTTTTTTTTTTTTGCTTAGGAGCTTTAGAGCTGTGTTTGGATTTCAACAATAAGTTTGGGGGGAAATGCTTATTAGAGTAATCTTGCTTCCCCTTCACACAGGGGAACTAAAAGTGTCTAGGCTGGAGCACTGCAAAAGAAGCAATTCAGGAAGGAGACAAAGTTCATTGCTGGTGGGGGTGTCAGAGAAGGTCCTTGTTTTGCACCCTAATCCATGGATTGACTCCCTAGGACTGGAGAGGTAATGACAGAAACTGAGATAATGGCCCTGCTTGGCATTCAGTGTCTTCCATTCTATAAGGCATTTAGTGTGTTCCTTCCTTTATATGTCTTTTCAGATATCACTTTCTACTCACCATGTTTTGTGTGTGAGTAGTTTGGTCACTTTTGTTGTTGTATAGTGCATGCCAAGTCGCTCAGATGTGTCCGATTCCTTGTGACCCTATGGACCATAGCCCACCAGGCTCCTCTGTCCATGGGATCTCCCAGGCAAGAATTCCGGTGTGCTTTGTCATTTCCTCCTCCAGGGGATCTTCCTGACCGAGGGATTGAACCCACGTCTCCTACATTGGCAGGAGGGTTCTTTACCACTAGTGCCACCTGGGAAGCCCCATTGTTATATAACATGCTCTCAAATGAATATGTCATAATTTGTTTATCCATTCACTTGTTGATGGACCTTTGGGCTGTTTCCAGTTTATGCTATTATGAATAAAGCCTATGTCAATGTTCATGTATTTCTCTATTTTAAATAAGCTTTTAAATTTTAGAATAGTTTCAGATGTATAGAAAAACTGCATAGGTAATACAGAGAGTTTTTAAATATCACACAAACAGTTTCTCATATCAGGGTCATGCATTAGTCACAGTTAACGAACCAATATTGACACACTATCACCTAAAACCCATACTGTATTCAGATTTCCTTAACTTTTGCCCAGTGTCCTTGTACTGTTCCAGCGTCCCAGCAGAATACCATACTCTGTGACAGTTTCGTGGAGTTGCCTTGTTTTTTATGAGTTGGACAGTTTTGAGGAGTGCTGGTTGGATATTTTGTGGAATGTATTGGGTTGGGCAAAAAATTCATTTGAGTTATTCATAGCATCTAGTGGAAAAATGGGAACAAAACTTTTGCCCAACCCAATACCTCAGTTGGAATGTGTTTGATGTTTCTCTAATGATTAGGCTAGGGTTACGGGTTTTCGAGAGGAATAACAGAGGTAAATGCTACTCTCATCACGTCATGTCAAATATACATACTACCAACATGTGTTGGATTTTTTTTCAATATTTTTTCTGCATCTTTTGAAATTTCTCCCATACATTCTATTACTGTCGTGGGTAATATTAATTGATTTTCTTTTTTTAAATTTATTTTTAGATGGAAGATACTTGCTTTACAATGTTGTGTTGAGTTCTGCCATAGGACAGCATGAATCAGCCTCCCTTTTGAGCCTTCCCACCCCTATCCCACCCTTCTAGGTCATCATCAGGCTGGGCTCCCTGTGTTATATAGCAGCTTCCCACTAGCTATCTGTTTTACCCATGGTACTGTATATTTTCAAATATTGAATCAACCTTGAATTCTTGGGATAAACCTACTTAGTCATAATTTTTTATCCTTTTTATGTATTTCTCAGAGTAATTTGCTAAAATTTAGTTGAGGACTTTGTTTCTATATTTATGAATTATATTGTTCTTTTATTTTCTTACAATATCTTTGTTGATTGTGTTAGGAGAGCAATGCTATCCTCATAAAGTGAGTTGAGGAGTGTTCTCTTTTATTTCCTGGAAGAATTTTTGTTAGATTGATTATCGTATCTTTCTTAAATGTTTGGCAAGCTTCACCAGTTAAGATGTTGGGCTTGGGATCATCTATGTTAAAAGATTTTTAAGGAAAATCTTTTCCCTTAATAGAGACATGGCTGTTCAAATTTTTTATCTCTTCGTGAGTCAGTTTTACGTTGTTTGCAAATAATTTGTCCATTTCATCTAAGCTGTCAAGTTTATTGGTGTAAATGTGTTCATATTTCCTTATTAAATTTTGCGTGTCTATAGAATATCTCCTGACTTTCATTTTTTTAATATTGGCAATTTGAATTTTCTTTCTTTTTCCATTCTTTCCTACCAGAGATTTATCAATTTTAATAATATTTCAAAGAATCAACTTTGACTTTTTAATTTCTCCTAATGTTTGTCTGTTTTCTATTTCATTTATTTCTACTTTTATCTTTATTTTTATTTCCCTCCTCTTTCTTTGGTTTTACTTTGTTTAACTTCTTAGGTGAAAATTCTGATTTTTTTACTTTAAGCCTTTTTTTCCTTTTCTACTTTAATTTTTAAATTTATAAATTTCACACTAAGCACTGTTTTTATAGCATTCCGCAACTCTAATACTTTGGTTACCTGATGTGAAGAACTGACTCTTTGGAAAAGACCCTGATGCTGGGAAAGATTGAAGGCAGGAGGAGAAGGGGACAACAGAGGATGAGATGGTTGGATGGCATCACTGACTCAATGGACACGAGTTTGAGTAAACTCCGGGAGTTGGTGATGGACAAGAAGGCCTGATGTGCTGCAGTCTATGGGGTCGCAAAGTGTTGGACATGACTGAGCAACTGAACTGAACTGAACATATTTTAATATATTGTGTTTTCATCATCTTTCATTTAAAACATTTCCTAGTTTCTCTTGTGGTTTCTTCTGTGACCAATGGATTATTTAGAAGTATGATATTTAATTTCAAAATATTTGGGGGAGTTTTCTAGATGTTTCACTGTTACTGATTCTATTCAGTTTTTGTTGTCTGTTGTGGCTAGAGACTATACTCTGTAAGCTTTTAATCTTTTGAAATTTATTTTTGACCTTGCCATGTGGCTTTGCCATTTCTTTTGCAAGAGATGTAGAATATATGTTCCCACTTTTGACTTTCAAGTTCCTATGTGACTTGGCCCATAGAAGGAGGTGGAAGTGGTGGCATGGTAATTTCGAGCCTAGCATGCCTAGAAGCCATGCATATTTCCAATAGCTTTCTGGAGGTTTTGTCAACCCTTCTGATAAGAACATGCTAGAGCTACCCTGCTGGCTCAGGAGGAGGGTGTGAAACATAAGGAGCAGAGCCTAGACTTAATCAGCTGATGTCTAGCCAACGTCCAGATCTGTGATCAAAAATGAATAATCATTGGTTTAAGCCACTGAGAATTTTGAATGATTTGTTATACAAGAGCTGATACAGCCACTCTCCATGACAGGTGATTGAGTGGATGCCTAAGTCATAGCCAGCTGGTCTGTACCCATTCCAGTAGGCACTCATACTCTTTTGGGTTGAAACACTACCTGGCCTTTGTCCTCATCCTTCCATTACTTTTCTTCCCTTGGAACAGTGACAGTGGACATCAATTAAGGTGTCAGCCTGATGAATGTGCTCCTGGAGTTGTCCTGACACAATCCCTATGCAAAAAGCTCAGGTTCCTGGCTACCGCATCTGGACAGAAAGTGCTCATGTGTTGGGGGAGGGACATAATAATCAGGACCATGGAGTAGAATCTGATCAGTCTCAGTTTGTGGCAAGGATGACCCAGGGCATTGCTGAATAGAGCGTGCATGTAGCCACTTTATACTGGCCCCTAATATTCACTCGTAAATTTAGACTCCATTAGCTTCAGGATGTCACTCCCTTCATGTAGTAAAACTTGATAACCTCAAATCTGCCAGGGGTGAGAATTTTGGGCCTGGCTCTGCATTTGGTTATTCTCCCTATATCTGTCCTGGCATTTCCAGGTTAGTAGAGAGGAAGAAGGGGGACAGCAGCACTTTATAGTTTTCTATCTAGTCTGAACCTGGAAGTTCCAACTTTTCCATGTCTCTGTTGATGTGTGTGTGTGTGTGTGTGTCTGTGTGTGAGTGTGAATGCAATGTGTAAAGGTTTGTGAGTCTGTTAGATAAGTATACGTATACATTCTCACTGTGTGTCTCAAAAAAAATAGATGTATACACATACATATATATGTATGTGCTGCTGCTGCTGCTAAGTCGCTTAGTCATGTCTGACTCTTTGTGAACCCATGGACTGTAGCCTGCCAGGCTCCTCTGTCCATGGGATTCTCCAGGCAAGGATACTGGAGTGGGTTGCCATTTCCTTCTGCAGGAATATATATGTGTGTGTGTGTATATATATATATATACACACACACACACATATAGGTATCTAAGCACCTATGTGCCAAATATATATGTCCACTTACATTTATTCGTCTGCTATTGTTTTTCTCCTGTGCCGAATCTAGAAGAGGTGGACTGGTTCACTCTTAACTTTGTGGGGCCAGGGAAAGAGGAAAATTGAAGCCTTACTTACCATATAAATAAGTATTGAAAAGCAACAAATCAAGCTAATAAATGGTTAAGCAAAATATGTCCCCTCCTCCTACTTTGATGATTATATTTTCATGATAACCTGGAAGGCCAGGTTTAAATTTAGAACACTTGTATACCTCAGAATTCTTTTTTTTCTTTACCATTGGTGGGTTTATTATTTTGTTTTTTAAAAAACTTTTTATTTTGTATTGGGGTATACCCAATTAAGGGCTTCCCTTGTAGCTCAGTCAGTAAAGAGTCTACCTGCAATGCAGGAGACCTGGGTTCAATTCCTGGGTCGGGAAGATCCCCTGGAGATGAAATGATTTTCGTCTCCAGGGGATGAAATGGCAACCCACTTCAGTGTTCTTGCCTGGAGAATCCCATGGACAGAGGAGCCTGGCAGGTTACAGTCTATGGGGTCACAAGAGTCGGACACAACTGAGCGACTAAGCACACAGCATACCCAATTAACAATGCTGTGATAGTTTCAGAGGAGCAGTGAAGGGACTCAGACATGCATATAAAGACTTAGAGAACAAATTTATAGTTGCCAAGGGGAAGGATAGGGGGTGAAATACCTAGGGAATTTGGGACAGACAGGTACACACTGCTATATTTAAAATGGATAATCAACAAGGACCTACTGTATAGAACATAGAACTCTGCTCAGTGTTATGTGGCAGCCTGGATGGGAGGGGAGTCTGGGGAGAATGGATACATATATATGTATCTCTCAGAGTTCTGTGTCAGAGTGGTGATATGGGAAAAGCTAGCCCTTGGCCCATGGCCTGCTCCTCTTTTACCACCTAACTGATAAGCACACTATCTCATGATTTCAAGCATCATTTATAATACCTTCCATAAAGAGCCACCCTTGGTCACACTTTGGGCTTCAGCATGCCCAATCCTTTAGAATTTTTGTAAATATATTCATAAGCATGGCTGGTTTATTTTCTTTTGATGCTATTTAATTAGACTTTGGTATTAAGCTTATGTTAGATTTATAAGATGATTTGAAAACTTTCCACTTATATATTATGGAACAATTTGAATAATTTATGTAGAATATATATTCCTTGATGGTTAGGTAAGTTAAATCTTGTCTATAAAGCAACCAGGGTCTAATATTCTTTCTTACTTTTACTTTTTAAAGTGGTGTGTCTATGAAAAATCTTCCTAGTGTTTTGTGTGGTTGTTAATGTATTCAGATAGTCTACCTTTTCTTGAATTAATTTTGGTAATTTATATTGTGCTGGAAAATCAATCATCTAAAGTTGACAATATATTGACAACATTTTGTAAGATATTTTATAATTATTTTTACTGCTTTTCCACAACTACGGTTATATCTTTTTTTCTTCATTCCTGATATCTGTATTAGTCCTGCATTTTTTCTTAGTCAAACTTCATAGAGTTTTGGGCTTAGCTATAATTTTTTGCTGGCATTTTGTTTGTGATTCATTATTTTTAGCATTTTATCTTTTATTAGTTCTATCACATTTCTTTTACTTTGTTTTGTTCTAATCTTTTAATTTGAATATTTAGCTCATTTATGTTCTAATTTTCAAATGTGAATACCACCAAAAGAGCAGATGTAGGCTGTAAATAGGAAGTGAAGCCAAGGATCAGGAGAATGGGACATGAGGTGAAGGAGAGAGATTGGGAACCACATGCAGAAGGACTTGGAGTGTTATTACAAGAAGCATAGAATGTGTGAGGTTTGGTTGTCAGGCTGACATGGACATCAGGATGCCCTACCTCCACAGGCTATGTATCCAACTTCTGTCTCCATTTTGGCCATGAACACTACATGAAGAGCTTGCCAAATACCCAGCAGAAATCCAGACCCACAATGTCTACTATGTTTTTAATTCAAGACTTTTAGTTTCATAGCCCAGTAAAATACTAAAAATCAACAGGGACAAATATAGGGTTGCTGATTTTATATTGTCAAGTATGGATATTAAATATATATGCATAACTACTTATTAGCACAGCAATTATATCAGAGTTTAACAGGCATAAGTGATAGACAAAAAATCACAGAATAACTGTTTTATTCAATTTGCAATGTGGTTTGCAGAATTTTAGCCTTCACATCACAAAGCAGAGTATACAAGGGTGGATTTGAAGCTGAAAAACAAAAGTTTTCAATATCGATCAAAAGCATTCACTATCACAGTATTCCAAGTCTATGCCCTGACCAAAATGCTGAAGAAGGTGAAGTTGAATGGTTCTAAGAAGACCTACAAACCTTCTAGAACTAACACCCCCAAAAGATGTCCTTTTCATTATAGGGGACTGGAATGCAAAAGTATAAAGTCAAGAGCTACCTGGAGTAACAGCAAATTTGGCCTTGGAGTACAAAACGAAGCAGGTCAAGGCTAACAGAGTTTTGCCAAGAGAACGCACTGGTCATAGCAAACACCCTCTTCCAACAATAAAAGAGAAGACTCTACACATGGACATCACCAGGTGGTCAACACCGAAATCAGACTGATTATGTTCTTTGCAGTCAAAGATGGAGAAGCTCTACATAGTCAGCAGAAACAAGACCGGTAGCTGATTGTGGCTCAGATCATGAACTCCTTATTGCCAAATTCAGACTTAAATTGAAGAAAGTAGGGAAAACCACTAGACCATTCAGGTATGACCTAAATCAAATCCCTTACAATTATACAGTGGAAGTGATAAATAAATTCAAGGGATTAGATCTGATAGAGTGCATGAAGAACTGTGGATAGAGGTTCATGACATTATACAGGAGACAGGGATCAAGACTATCCCCAAGAAAAAGAAATGCAAAACGGTAAAACAGTTGTCTGATGCGGCCTTACAAATAGCTGAGAAAAGAAGAGAAGCTAAAGGCAAAAGAGAAAAGGAAAGATATACCCATTTGAATGCAGAGTTCCAAAGAATAGCAAGGAGAGATAAGAAAGCCTTCCTCAGTGATCAATGCAAAGAAATAGAGGAAAACAATAGAATGGGAAAGACTAGAGATCTCTTTAAGAAAATCAGAGATACCAAGGGAACATTTCATGCAAAGTTGAGCACAACAAAGAACAGAAATGGTATGGACCTAACAGAAGCAGAAGATATTAAGAAGTGGCAAGAATACACAGAAGAATTTTACAGAAAAGATCTTCATGACCCAGAAAACACGAGCGTGTGATCACTCACTAGAGCCAGACATCCTGGAATAAATCAAGTGGGCCTTATGAAGCATCACTATGAACAAAGCTAGTGGATGTGATGGAATTCCAGTTGAGCTATTTCAAATCCTAAAAGATTCTGCTGTGAAAGTGCTGCATTCAATATGCCAGCAAATCTGGAAAACTCAGCAGTGGCCACAGGACTGGAAAAGGTCAGTTTTCATTCAATCCCAAAGAAATGCAATGCCAAAGAGTTTTCAAACTACCACACAATTATACTCATCTCACATGCTAGTAAAGTAATGCTCAAAATTCTCCAAGCCATGCTTTAGCATTACATGAGCTGTGAACTTCCAGATGTTCAAGCTGGATTTAGAAAAGGCAGAGGAACCAGAGTTCAAATTGCCAACATCTGCTGGATCATCAAGAAAGCAAGAGAGTTCCAGAAAAGCATCTACTTCTGCTTTATTGACTATGCCAAAGCCTTTGACTGTGTGGATGACAAGAAACTGTGGAAAATTCTTAAAGAGATGGAAATACCAGACCATCTGATCTGCCTCCTGAGAAATTTGTATGCAGCTCAAGAAACAACAGTTAGAACTGGACATGGGACAACAGACTGGTTCCAAATCAGGAAAGGAGTACATCAAAGCTGTATACTGTCACTTTGCTTATTTAACTTATATGCAGAGGACATCATGCAAAATGCTGGGCTGGAGGAAGCACAAGCTGGAATCAAGATTGCCGGGAGAAATATCAATAACCTCAGATACGCAGATGACACCACCCTTATGGCAGAAAGTGAAGGAATCTCTTGATGAAAGTGAAAGAGGAGAGTGAAAAAGTTGGCAGAAAGTGAAGGAATCTCTTGATGAAAGTGAAAGAGGAGAGTGAAAAAGTTGGCTTAAAACTCAACATTCAGAAAGCAAAGAGCATGGCATCCAGTCCCATCACTTCATGGCAAATAGATGAGGAAACAATGGAAACGGTGACAGACATTTTTTGGCGGGGGGCTCCAAAATCACTGCAGATGGTGACTGCAGCCATGAAATTAAAAGACACTTGCTCCTTGGAAGAAAAGTTATGACCAACCTAGACAGCATATTAAAAAGTAGAGACATTACTTTGCCAACAAAGGTCCATCTAGTCAAGGCTATGGTTTTTCCAATAGTCATGTATGGATGTGAGAGTTGAGCTATAAAGATAGCTGAGGGCCAAAGAATGATACTTTTGAACTGTGGTGTTAGAGAAGACTCTTGAGAGTCCCTTGGACTGCAAGGAGATCCAACCAGTTAATCCTAAAGGAAATCAGTCCTGGGTATTCAGTGGAACGACTGACACTGAAGCTGAAACTCCAATACTTTGGCCACCTGGCATGAAGAACTGCCTCATTTGAAAAGACCCTGATGCTGGAAAAGATTGAAGGTGGGAAGAGAAGGGGACGACAGATGATGAGATGATTGGATGGCATCACCAATGCAATGGAGATGAGTTTGAGTAGGCTCTGGGAGTTGGTGATGGACAGGGAAGCCTGGCGTGCTACAGTTCATGGGGTCTCAGAGAGTCAGACATGATTGAACTACTGAACTGAAGTGAACAAAAGCTAAATAATCAGCTCACTTCTTTGGCATGGGGGAAACTTGAGGAGCCCTCCTCGCTGTAGGTTTAGGCCCCTAAATTTTGGAATGAACATGAAAAGGAGTTTGAAAACCTGTCACAGAGACTATAACTCAGTTTTGCTAACCCAATTCTTGAAGATTAAAGTGAACCCATAGTGCCAAGCTCCTGGAAACAGCAAATGGCAATTCTCTCAGGAAGAGGACATGATTACCTATATCACAAATTATTTTCACAGCAATTTTGTAAAGACAGCATCATGGACTGGACTAAAACTAGCCAGGCACACAAGGAGACAAAACAATAAGAATAAAATCCATCATGGGCAGAATGAATAGGGCTTCATATATTAGAATGATCAGACATACACTTTAAAATAATGGTGAATAAAATACAATATCTAGAGTTTTAACAGAAAATTGAAAGCTATTTTAAAAAGAGAACCAAATGAACATCAAAGATATCAAAACCAAAATTAAGGAGTCAATGAATAGGTTTAAGAGCTCATGAGAGAACAGAAGATAGACTGAAAGAAAGCCTCTAGATTAAAACAGAGAGGCAGAAGGAGGAAAAACAGGGTAGAAGACAAGAGACACAAGGGTGTAAGGATATCCTGTATAGTTTCTAATATTTGTATCATTGACATTCCAGGAGGCAGGAAGGAGAGAATGAGGGAGAGAATGAGAAGGAAGCAATATTTGAAGAGACAGTGGCTGAATACTTTGAAAACTGAGATAAATCCAGTGTTTAAGAACTGATATGAAAAAAAAAACCAAACAGCAATTAAAAACATTTCAAGAGAAAAAAAAAAAAAGATGATGTGGGACAAAGAGAAAACCAATAGTAAAATGATAATTTAAACCCTCCAATATAGTTAATTATAATAAAAACAAATGTACTAAATACTGTGATTAAAAATCAAAGATTACTAGACTTGTAAAAATTTGCTATGTGCTTTAGAGGAATTGTACATAAAACAAAAGGATATGAAAAAAAGAAAGGATTGAAAAATAGTAAAAACATACATCATGCAGCTACTTACCAAAAGAAAGCTGGTACGTATTCTGAGTATGAGCCCCTTACTCATGTATGGGTATGTTTTTATAAACTAGTATGTTTTATATACTAGATATGGATCTATAATAATATAGATTATATATTTATATTAATATATTATCTATTATAGATGATATATTTGTATTATGGGATAAACTCAGTTCAGTGGTAAAGAATCTGCCTGCTCATGCAGGAGACTCAGGTTCAATCCCTGGGTTGGGAAGATCCCCTGGAGGAGGAAATGGCAACCCACCCCAGTATTCTTGCCTGGAGAATCCCATGGACAGGGAAGCCTGACAGGTTATAGTCTATGGGGTCACATTAGAATGGGACATGACTGAGTACATACAAACACACACACACACACACACACACACACACACACATATATATCATCAATAAGAAAAAGACAAACAACCCAGTAGAGGAAGAGAGTTAAACAAGCACCTCACAAGAGCTTATCCCAAATGACCGAAAAAAAAAAAAGAAAAAGTACATAATCTCAGTAGTAATCAGGAAAATACAAAATAGAGCCACAATTGGATGCCACTACCCACTATCTATCTGTTGTTTGGGAACAACAGACTGGTTCCAAATCAGGAAAGGAGTACGTCAAAGCTGTATATTGTCACCCTGCTTATTTAACTTATATGCAAAGTACATCATGAGAAACGCTGGGCTGGATGAAGCACAAGCTGGAATCAAGATTGCTGGGAGAAATATCAGTAACCTCAGATATGCAGATGACACCACCCTTATGGCAGAAAGTGAAGAAGAACTAAAGAGCCTCTTGATGAAAGTGAAAGAGGAGAGTGAACAAGTTGGCTTAAAACTCACCATTCAGAAAACTAAGATCATGGCATCTGGTCCCATCACTTCATGGCAAATAGATGGAGAAACATTGGAAACAGTGGCTGACTTTATTTTTTTGGGCAGCAAAATCACAGCAGATGGTGACTGCAGCCATGAAATAAAAAGATGTTTGCTCCTTGGAAGAAAAGTTATGACCAACCAAGACAGCATATTAAAAAGCAGAGACATTACTTTGCCAACAAAGGTCCATCTAGTCAAAGCTATGGTTTTTCCAGTAGTCATGTATGGATGTGAGAGTTGGACTACAAAGAAAGCTGAGCGCCAAAGAATTGATGAGTTTTTATTGTGGTGTTGGAGAAGACTCTTGAGAGTCTCTTGGACTACAAGGAGATCCAACTAGTCAATCCTAAAGGAAATTGGTCCTGATTATTCATTAGAAGGACTGATGCTGAAGCTAAAACTGCAATACTTTGGCCACCTGATGTGAAGAACTGACTCATTGGAAAAGACCCTGATGCTGGGAAAGATTGAAGGCGAGAGGAGAAGGGGAAGACAGAGGACGAGATGGTTGGATGGCATCACCAACTTGATGGGCAGGAATTTGAGTAAATTCCTGGAGTTGGTGATGGACAGGGAGGCCTGGCATGCTGCAGTCCATGGGGTCGCAGAGAGTTGGACACGACTGAGCAACTGAACTGAACTGAATCTATCCACCATAATGGCTAAAATTAAAAAGATGGATAATATTAAGTTTTGCCAAAGATGTGGAACAATAGAATTTTTATAAACTGTGTGTGGGAGTAGAAATTGATATAGCCATTCTGAGAAGCTGTTTGGCATTATCTATTAAATCCAAGATATGCACACCTTATGAGCCAGTAATTTCACTTGTATTCATTTCTTAGCTCTGCCATGATTGAGTTGCAAAAACGAGGTGACTTAAAACAGTGGAAATGTATTCTCTCATACTTCTGGAGGCTGGATGTCAGAAATGAAGGTCTTGGCAGGGTCATGCTTTCTCTGAAGTCTCTAGGGGAGGATCCTTCCTTGCCTTTTCCAGGGTCTGGTAGCCCCAGGCATTGCTTGACTTTCAGCAGCAGGACTTCAATACAAAACTGTATCTGCAAAGATCTTTTATCCAAATAAGGTCACATTGACAGGTACCAGGGGTTAGCTTTTGACATATTTTCTTGGGGGTCATATTCAACCCACAGCAATCAATAGCCAACAGAAATGTGTGTACATGTGTACCTGGAGACATGCATAAGAATATACACAACAACGTTATTAGTCATAATCCCAAGCCAGAATTATCTCTTGTATTAGCAAGAAATTATAGTGGTAGAGTCATACAATAAAATACATAATATACAATAATTAAAATAAATAAATTGTAGCTGTATACAACAGCATGTATCTCACAAACATAATGAGTTGGAAAAGCTAGACACAGAAGAAGATAGATGGTGTAAATTCATTCACTAATAGTTTAAAACAACAGGCACAGCTATAGTTAACTTTGGGGATACATATGTAGATGGTTAAACCAAAAAGAAATTCAAGAAAATAATTATTACCAAAGTCAGGATACTGGTTACCTTTGGAGGAAAGGAAGAGATAAAAGTTCGGAAGGGGCATGGAGAAGGCTCCTGGGTTTTGGCAGTGTTCTCTTTCTTAACCTGGATGCTGGTTACAACCTGTTTACTTTATGTTAAATCATTTAATCATACAATAGTCCCTCCTGTCTCTGGGGGACACAATTTCATCACAATTGTGTATCAGTACATTGTTTGTCTCCATTTTTATCAGTCATTGTATCCCCAGTGGATGATGCCTGAAACTGCAGAGAGTACCAAACCCAATATAGACTGTTTTTTCTAGACATATATACCTATGATAAAGTCTAATTTATAAATTAGATACAGTAAGAAATTAACAACAATAACTAATGATAAAATGAAACAGTTATAACAATGTACTCAAATAGAGTGTTTGTGATAGACATGTACACAATGTTATATTTATTTTTTTCTTTTTTAAAGCCCCAAACTTTAAACTTTTTATTTTGTATTGGGTTCTAGCTAATTAACAGTGTTGTGGTAGTTTCGGGTGAATAGCAAAAGGACTCAGCCATATATATACATGTATTCATTCTCCCTACACTTCTATATTTAAAATGGATAACCAACAAGGGCCTACTGTACGGCACATAGAACTCTCTCAAGGTTATGTGGCAGCCTGGATGGGAGGAGAGTTTGGGGGAGAGTGGATACGTGTATCTGTATGGCTGACTCCCTTTGCTGCTCACCTGAAATTATCACAACACTATTTGTTAATCAACTATACTCCAATCCAAAATAAAAAGTTTTTTAAAAAAGTTATGTGGTTTCTCTCTCTCTCCCTCTTTTTTAAGACATCTTATTGTATTAGACTCACCAGTATATGAGTGTTGACATGAGCTGAGGTCCACATGATGAGATGAAGTAAGGAGAATGATATAGACATTGTGACATAGTGTTAGGTTACCATTGACTTTCTGATGGTACATTAGAACGAGGATCACCTGTTTTGGGTGATGCTGGCTCATCCGGACAAGATGATGTCTGTGTTCATAGCCAAATATCAAGAGTAAATGACACTGATGGTTGGGAATCCCAGGCCGGATGCAGCAGGAGAGTGAGACGTGTTATCACATGCCTCAGAATGCTTTGCAACTTAAAACTTATGAATTGTTTATTTCTGGAATTTTCCATTTAGTGTTTTCAGACCACAGTTGACTGCAGGTAACTGAAACCATGGAAAGCAAAGTTGAGGATAAGGGAGGACCACTACCCTTATTTAATTTACTTTTCTGTATGCCTGTTTTATTTCTCATACATGTGTACATACATACACTTTTTTTTTTTTAAAGAGAGAGAAAAGAAAAGTGACTCTAGAAGGTTAGTGGATTTGAGGTCATCTGGGTTATATTTACATTATAATGCAATCGAATGAGCCAAACCAAAGCAAGTGTAATTAAGTTTAGTCAAAACAACATACTGTTCTCAATTCTACTTACCAACCTGGACAGGTGTGGCCCTGCCTACAATACCTCCTGAATACAATTTTGAAAATGTTTACTTATTCAATAATTTGTTTTTGAGAACCCACAGTGTGCTGGACACTGTGATATGCTTTTTCTCTGAATTGTATTTTTATGAAGTTCAGAGGAAATATAGACAATTTTGGTTTGAATAGCTGCTGCTTCTAAGTTGCTTTAGTTGTGAATAGCTACTAATTTCAAATTTCTGCACAGTGAGAATCTTTCCCCCACACCATCCCTACATTTGCCCACACTCTAGTTGGGAGGATTAAAACTTGCAAAATATATATTAAAAGATGCGTTGTTGTTGTCCAGTCACTAAGTCATATCCAACTCTTTGCAATCCCGTGGACCACAGTATGCTAGGCTCCTCTATCCTCCACTATCTCCCAAGTTTGCTCAACTTCATAGCCATTAAAAGATGTACATACTCAAAAAATATGACCATCTGAAATCAGGGTAAGAAAGGCTGAGTGAAATCAGGGTGAGATCAGGCTATTGAAACTCTGTGGCAGCCTGAGTGGAAAAGTTGATGTGCATGTTCTCTGAATATTTCAGTTTAGATGAAGATTATAAATCTTATTGCTTGAAAGCTATCCAAAAACCCAAAGTGCCAGCCCAACTGGTCTCTCCTTCCTTTAGGAATATAGATGTCAGCAAATCTCAATAATGAAAGCTATTAACATAGCACATGAGACTAAAAAGAAACTTAAGACATTTATTGTTTCTTAAATTTTACTATCTTCCACACCTGTCTTGAAATTCATTGCATATACTGTTGCTGTCTTATTAATTGTATGTTTGGGACTAATGTAGCTATAGTATATGCCAAATGTAAAGGAGTCTGGCTTGCTCAGTTTAAAGTAAATCCATGTTCAGGCAGTGATGTGCCAAGATGCCTATCAACTTGTCATCATAGCCTTTCTCTTTTTTGAGAGGCCATGGGCTTCAGAGGTTGGAGACCATATATTCAGTACCTAAACAGTGTTAGACGTGGAATAAACACTACGTGTCAATCTGCTGACTGAGAAAAGGAATGAGCAAATTGTTGATAAAACATGTTTCCCTAGAATGAACAAGGATATTCCAGAATGGCTCCATTTATGTTGGATCTAACTACCCCACCACCACCAAAATGCCTAGACTTTCGATTTTTCATTCACTCTATTTACTAATTTTCATTCAACACTTATGTAGACCTTAGAGATATATAGTACTTTTGATGATGAGAGGGGAAAATAAAAAAAGG
The DNA here is from genome assembly GCF_033118175.1 of Dama dama. Classification (NCBI taxonomy): domain Eukaryota; kingdom Metazoa; phylum Chordata; class Mammalia; order Artiodactyla; family Cervidae; genus Dama; species Dama dama. Next base: position 39,318,082 of record NC_083681.1, on the reverse strand, counting down.
TGGAGGAAGTGCTCAATTGCTGTCATGTCTGACTCTGCAACAGCACGGACTGTGGCCCACCAGGATCCTCTTTTCATGGGATTTCCCAGGCAAGAATAGTGGAGTGGGTTGCCATTTCCTTCTCCAGGGGATCTTCCAAACCCAGGGATCTAACTCCTGTTTCCTGGGTCTTTCCTGCATCTCCAGCATTGGCAGGTGGAGTCTTTATCACTGAGTCAGGAAGTGAAGGATGAGAGGTGAAGTGACAGGAGGATAGGAGGTGATGGAGTTTGCCATGGTCTGTCTGACAGACTAGCCTTTTAGGCAAAGATGTGCAATAGCCGTAACGCAGAGAGTCCTAGGAGAATACAAGGAAAAGTAAGGAGCTCACTGTAGCTGGAGCAAAGTGAAAAGGGGAGAACAAGAGGTGAGGTCAGAGAAGTAACTGCTGCAGACTGCGTAGGGTCTTATAAGCTAGTGGCTTTTTTGTTTTGTTTTGTTTTACCAATAGTGAGATATGAATCTATTGGCTGATTTTGAGCAAAGGATTGACATTGTCTGACTTGCTTTTTAATAGGATCACCTTGATGGCTTTATTAGAAATAGACATAAGAATCAAAAGCAGAAGCAGATGCAATCAGAGCTAGCCTATGGGAAATCCTAATCATCAGATATATACAATCATAAACAGAGCATTCAATTTTCACAGAAGCCAAATCAAAATAGTAGTTTTCTCCTTTCAGGAATATGGTTGATGATAGAGTAGATATGACTATAATTACACAATAGACATTTTCTTCTATTGATGAAAATATGTATTTGGTAATGCATGAATATGCTACTATAATTGCATTTGGAAAGATATCTTAGAATGTTTAAATGAATGAGAAATTATAGACTGCTGCTTTGAATATTTTTAAAGACTGTTGTTTGTCATCTTTGAGTATATTTTGTAAAGAACAGAAAGAAGATTTAAATAAAAATTAATGGAATGTGAAGCTAAAAAAATAAAGATTAACAATGAAATCAATAGAAATTATTTTAATACTGAGAAATGAATTGTGACAAAATTTTCCAGATTATACTAAGAGTAGTTATTCATTAAGACAAAGAGAAAAATGTAATTCAGTAAATTTGATAATCCACTTAATGAAAAGACGTGATTAACTAAATCCACTGTTAACTTGGCAAAAACATCAATGTTGATGAAGATAATATAAAACTCAAAATATACCAACACAGTAAGATATCAACAAAACTAAGTAAAGAGTGCTGTCAATTCAAAAGTATTTATGTTCAAACATGGAAAAGAAAAGCTTGAAATGTACTGAAATCTTATAGCTCCTATAGAGGTTTTCCCAAATTTGAAAACAAACCTAAGAACTTATACAACATTACCATTAACAAATGTGAAACTGAAATAAACTTTCCTAAAATATCAGTATTAAAACTCTGTTTTTCACCAACCATGTGGGAAGAAAGACCCAAATGTCTTTTTATTTTTCATGTAGAAAATTAAGAGGTGATCAAGCAATATGTACCCTAGAATGGTAGGATAAAGTATTACAATGTAAAGATGTGTCAGGCACTTAATTCATCTGAACATTATGTAATGTTTTGGATTTTTTGATGTTCATGGGTTTTGTGTTAGCCACCTTATGAGGTCACCCAGCATTGCCTAGGTCTCTCCTTGCAATGGCAGCTGGGAGCAAGTCCCTGGGATGTGGGTCACTGCCCTGGGAGGGGCATTGAGTGGCTCTGGCTTCTGGTTCCAGCTTGTTCCAGGACACAGCCCTGCAGCAGCTTCTAGAAGAATTCATATTCTGCTTCCCAGACCCCTCAAGGCCGCATTCTTAACGTAAGAGATTGAAGGGACCTTACAGCGTGTTTAGTCTATTTCCCTATCTGATGCAGAGGCCCTATAGAAAATGGCATTCTATTAATACCTCAAAGTGACAGGACATTTACCACCCCAGAGGCAGCCTATTCCATTTTGGTCCTTTTCAATGAATAGAATGTTCAGGCTCGTTGAACTGAAATCCCTTTAGCTTCTTCAGCAATATTTCTGCCAAGACATTGTAATAAGTTTAACAAGATCAGTGGCGGTCAGTTACGGGCTGTAGGATGTCCCTCTAGTGACCAGAATTCTCTCTTATGCAGTTCTCTCTCCTATGTTGTATTGTCTCTCGTATGGAAACAGTTGTGGCTTTCCTGGTGGCTCAGCGGTAAAAAAATCTGCCTGCAATGCAGGAGACCCGGGTTCAATCCCTGGGTTGGGAAGATCCCCTGGAGAAGGAAATGGCAACCCACTTCAGTATTCTTGCCTGGAGAATTCCATGGACGAGGAGCCTGGCAGGCTATAGTCCATGGGGTCGCAGAGTCGGACATGACTGAGCGGCTAACACACACACACATGGAAATAGTTGATTCAACCCTGGTGCAGTCTTACTAATTAATTTCTTTTTCTATATGCATTATGTATAAATGTCCTTCTATTACATTATTCATTCATTCTTTCTTAGATCCAATCCAATAAAGCATTATAAAAATTATAGAATACCTACTATCTGTGGGGTTTAGTGGTTTTAGTTACATTGACAAAAAGGAGTCAGATAAGGTCCCATTCTCCAGGACTTTATTGGCTAGAAGGAGATAGAGCCAGGGAAACAGCCGACAATTCCAAAGCGAGTCAAGCACTGCATTATGTGAGTTATGAGAGTTCATTATAGTTTATAGGTGGGCCACCTTATCTCATTTGAATAATAATACCAGAAATCAAGTTACTCTCTTTTTCAAGTACCTGCCAGACCTTTGATAAATTTGGGTGGGTTTCATGTTCTTATTAGTCATTCATTTACAGACCATCCCCAGTGGTGGAACAGATGGGTAGGGCAAACCCAGTGTTCAGCAGTCATGGAGGGGATTAGTGACTGGTGGGGGTGGAGGGATAGGAAGCTGAGCCTTGGCCTTGGGTACATTTTATGGTTGTCAAATTTCAGACTCACTGGTCTTTCCAAGGGGGGCAATAGTTACTTCTCAGGGTGACATAAGTTCCTGGGCCTCTGCTGATAAAACAGAAACAATGCTTATTGATCATTGATTATTTGATGGAAGAGCAAGGTCAGAAACATTAAGCACAAATATTTCAAAGAAATGTATGTAAGGATTCATCAGTTTCCCTCTTTTCTGTGTGTTTGTGCACAGATCCAGTAATCCTAGGTGAAAAGAGAAGCAATCAGGAAGAAGATGTGTTATTAGGACACTGATATATATTTTAAGACAAAAGTGATTACTAAGTAGATTTCCCAGATGTCAAACCACATAAGAGACTCACTCATTTCTAGCCTCAGGCCACCTTCATAATTTTTACATTTTCTTTAATTTAATGAAATGTGCCCTGATTGAAAAAACAAGATCTCTGTAATTATGCTCTTCAGTTCAGTTCAGTCACTCAGTTTTGTCTGACTCTTTCTGACCCATGGATTGCAGCACACTAGACTTCCCTGAATATCACCAACTCCCGGAGTTTGCTCAAATTCATGTCCATCGAGTCGGTGTTGCCATCCAACCATCTCATCCTCTGTTGCCCCCTTCTCCTCCTGCCTTTAACCTTTCCCAGCATCAGGGTCTTTTCCAGTGAGTCAGTTCTTGGCATCATGTGGCCAAAGTATTGGAGTTTCAACTTCAGCATCAGTCTTTCTAATGAATATTCAGAACTGATCTCTTTTAGGATTGACTGCTTTGATCTCTTGCAGTCCAAGGGACTCTGAAGAATCTTCTTCAACACCACAGTTCAAAAGCATCAATTCTTTGGCGCTCAGCTTTCTTTATTGTCCAACTCTCACATCCATACATGACTACTGGAAAAACCATAGCTTTGACTAGTTGGATCTTTGTTGGCAAAGTAATGTCTCTGCTTTTTAATATTCTGTCTAGGTTTGTCATAGTTTTTCTTTCAAGGAGCAAGCGTGTTTTAATTTCAAGGCTACAGTTACCATCTGCATTGATTTTGGAGCCCAAGAAAATAACAGTCTGTCACTGTTTCCATTGTTTCTCCATCTATTTGCCATGAAGTGATGGGACCAATCTTAGTTTTCTGAATGTTGAGTTTTGAGCCAACTTTTTCACTGTCCTCTTCTTTCATCAAGAGGCTCTTTAGTTCTTTTTCGCTTTCTGCCATAAGGGTGGTGTCATCTGCATATCTGAGGTTATTGATATTTTTCTATGGCTGAAGGAAGAGGAGGCAACTAAACATACACATTTCCCATGTGGAAGGATGTGGACTAGGTTTTAATCCCAATTCTTCACCGTCTTGTCTGTGATCCAGCAAGTTCCTGCTCAACTACATGAATGGGGATGAAAAGAGGACTCATGTCATGGTGTAAGTATCAGCCAGCCATTCATTCACTCAGCAAATATTTGCTGAGCATCTACCCTGAGGTTCCAAACCCTCAGAAATGTTCTAGGTTCTTGGTATACATCAGTGAAGAAGACACAGAAAGATTCCTGCTTTTGTGAAATGTACATGGTGTAAGAGGGTGATGGCAAACACTAAGCATAATTAATAAATAAATTATATAGAAGATAATATGTGCTAGAAAAAATGAAAATGCAACAGGGCTAAAGGGATGTGGGAGGGCAGCATGAGGCTGTGCAGGCATAGGTAGCCATGTTGAGAAGGTCAGATGCCTCACCTGTTTCTTCCTGAGGAAACCATAACAAAGGCTTTTGCACACAGATCCCCTTCCCCCTACCCCCTGTCTCCTGACCAAACTGGGTATTTCCCTGTGTGGACCCTGAGTGGTGTGGCATGCTCTTTCTCTTGGGAACTGTGATAGAGTATCTTTTCAATGGTAATTGAAACTGATCTTTTGACCTTGTTATATCTCAACTTTTCTATTAATACTGCATTTTAAATCAGGGGCATGATCCATGGATCTCCCCACCTTCAAGGGACCATGTGGATGCAGACAAGGGGTATATCAACTGTGACCAAATTATCCTTTTCTCAGTGTTCTGGACTATGTAAGGCACTAAGGGAAAGTAGGGGACAGAGACTAGCTAGTGGAGGTGGAGTCAGATTTAATATAATTTTAAGAAAATATTAAGAAAAGATAACATGATGCTTCTTTACCTGAGTGCATTGATTACAAATTAATGTCTGCTACATACAAATTTTGGGTTTTTTGAACAGTCTGTGATAATCTTTTTTTTAATCTGTGATAATCTTGATAAACAGTTATTACTATTCATTTGTTGGTTTTAATTTTCAAAGTAATTTACAAAGATTTATTTTTAAAAATCTCCAGCCTCTACCATTTCCCCCAGTTGACCTCATGACACATTTAAACACTGAGATGTGTGAAAGCATTTGGTAACAATTTATGTTACACAGATGGTGCATGCCTCAACTCATCTATAAAATTTGCCAAGTACTTTGAGTCTTATTATTTCAAAAATATTGTGCAATTATTTTTGTAAATGTAATCATGAATTCATTTCATTGGGCATTTTAATTTGACCCTTCTGCCAACCTACTGATTTTCCTCAAGTCTGAATCTTAACCATCTCTAGTAGGTGAAAGGCTTTCATTTATTTATTTGGATCTATTTATTTCTTCCTAGATAGGAAGGTGATTCTCGCTCTTAGAAGCTGCTTTCAAGAAGCTTTGCCCAAGACAGATATTCCCAGAAACATTTTCCCCTTTGTAGTTAACCCTGTAGTGAAGACTGATGGTAATCAGTCTCCCTTGTAGGTATCTGTCTCAGGCCCTTTCTCTATCTGATGGCTTATCATCAATCTGTCCCATCATTGTCCTCAATAAATTATTGTACATTCTTCATCACTGATGAGATGGAAGCTGACTGATATGAGAGAGTTCCCTCACTCACACTCAGATTCCAAATTCTCTGCATCTCTGTGTTAAATTCTTTCATGTTGTTAGAAATGTCAGAGGAAAGTGTTGTAGGATGGTATTCTTCTCTTAAGCTAAACCATTCCTTTTGGCTCCTTGAGAAAAGGGACTCCTATATTTGTCATCTCTCTTGCACCCATCCATCTAGTCAGTTTATTGGCTAAAATGAATTATTGAGCACCTGCTAAATCAGAGATGCTTAAGACACTTACCTTGTCATTAAGAACTTGAAAAGATTAACCAGTTGGCAAACCAACAATTATAAAAGTGCATACAAAAATACCTAGATACAGAGGTAATGATGACTTGATGTGGTATAGGGTAGTGTTTCAGTTTTCTATTGCTACAATTCAGTTCAGTTTAGTCACTCAATCGAGTCTGACTCTTTGCAACCCCATGGACTGTAGCATGCCAGCCTTCCCTGTCCATTACCAACTCCTGGAACTTGCTCAAACTCATGTCCATTGAGTTGGTGATGCCATCCAACTATCTCATACTCTGTCATCCCCTTCTCCTCCTGCCCTCAATCTTTCCCAGCATCAGGGTCTTTTCCAATGAATCAGTTCTTCGAATCAGGTGGCCAAAGTATTGGAGTTTCAGCTTCAGCATCAGTCCTTCCAATCAATATTCAGGACTGATTTCTTTTAGGATTGACTAGTTTGATCTCCTTGCAATCCAAGGACCTCTCAAGGATCTTTTCCAATGCCACAGTTCAAAAGCATCAATTCTTTGGTACTCAGCTTTCTTTATGGTCCAACTCTCACATCCATACATGACTACTAGGAAAACCATAGCTTTGACTAGACGGACCTTTGTTGGTAAAGTAATGTCTCTGCTTTTTAATATGCTGTCTAGATTTGTCACAGCTTTTCTTCCAAGCAGCAAGTATCTTTTAATTTCATGGCTGCAGCCACCATCTGCAGTGTTTTTGGAGCCCAAGAAAATGAAGTCTGTCACTGTTTCCATCATTTCCCCATCTATTTGTCATGAAAGTGATGGGACCAGATGCCATGATCTTAGTTTTTTGAATGTTGAGTTTTAAGCCAGCTTTTTTACTCTCCTCTTTCACTTTCATCAAGAGACTCCTTAGTTCTTCTTTGCTTTCTGCCATAAGGGTGGTGTCATCTGAGTATCTGAGGTTATTGATATTTCTCCCGGCAATCTTGATTCCAGCTTGTACTTCACCCAGTCTGGCATTTCACATGATGTGCTCTGCATATAAGTTAAACAAGCAGGGTTACAATATACAGCCTTGACACACTCCTTTCCCAATTTGGAACCAATCTGTTGTTCCGTGTCTGGTTCTAACTGTTGCTTCCTGACCTTCTTACAGATTTCTCAGGAGGCAGGTAAGGTGGTCTGGTATTCCCATCTCTTTTAAGAATTTTCCACAGTTCTATTGCTACAAGCCACCCCAAAATTTAATGGCCTATGACAATAATATATGATTTCTCATGATTCTATAATACAAGCTTAGCTTACCTGGAAAACTGTCCTGCTTTTTGTGTTGTCTGCTAGGGCAGAAAGTCCATGATAACTTCTTCATTAGCATGTCTGCTTATTCATCTGGGATGACTGAGTCCTGGTCAGATATCTCTCACCCTCCACACAGCATCTCTATTTGGCTTGCTTGGACTTCCTCATAGCATGGCTCTCTCAGGGGAGTCAGCCTTTTTGTAGCAGATAGCTTCTAAGAGGGAGGACAAGAAAGCTGTTAGTTCTCCTAAGACCTGGGTTTGAAAGCCCTAGAATGTCACTTTCACTGTATTCTATTGTCAAAACAGGCCATGTGTTCAGATCACATTCAGTGAGAGAAGACAAAGTTCATTTCTTAATGAGTGAAGTGCCATGTGTATGTACACGGAGGGAAGACATTTACAGCAGCTATCTTTGGAGATTCTCAAGGAGGAAAGCATTGTAAATAAGTGACTGGATTGACCAAGGAAAAATTGTCTAAACATAAACCCACTTATTCTTTTGATTCCTATGAATAAGGACTTCCTATCTCCACCAACTCCTACCACTCCCCACCCTACTGCCCAGAGAATCAAGCATGACTCACTAAAGAGAAGCCCTGAAGGTTAGCATTTGAAATGCGATAAAGAGTCTAGTTTATTTTGATTAGGTTGACCCACAATTTTTCTCTCCATGTTCCTGGCATTTCTTTTTTTCCCCTTGTGATATACCCTTGTTGTTGTTCAGTCGCTAAGTTGTGTCCAACTCTTTGTGACCCCATGGACTTCAGCACACCGGGCTTCCCTGTTCTTCACTCTCTTCCGGAGTTTGCTCAAACTTATGTCCTTTGGGTCAATGATAGCATCCAACCACCTCATACTCTCTTGTTCCCTTCTCCTCCTGCCTTCAATCTTTCCCAGCATCAGGGTCTTTTCCAATGAGTTGGCTCTTTGCATCAGGTGGCCAAAGTATTGGAGTTTCAGCTTCAGCATCAGTCCTTCCAGGACTGATATATCCAACCCTGAATGTCAGGGTTGATTTCATTTAGGATTGACTGGTTTCATCTCCTTACTGTCTAAAGGACTCTCAAGAGTCTTTTCCAGCATGACAGTTCAATCAATTCTTTGGCAATCAGCCTTCTTTATGGTCCAACTCTCATATCTCTACATGACTACTGGAAAAAACAAAGCCTGGAGTATATGGGCCTTTGTGAGCAAAGTAGTGTCTCTGCTTTTTAAAACACTGTCTAGGTTTGTCATAGCTTTTCTCCCAAGGAGCAAGCGTCTTTTGATATACCCTAGTCAACACCAGACTTGTCAATAGCCTAGAGAAGAAATATGTTTCACTGACAGCAAAATAATGCTGAGAGAAGGGTTCCTGTGGGCTCAGGGAGAATGATGAAAACTTGGCCTCTTTTGGTCCCACCTGGAGAGGAAACTGGGGAGAATACAGGGCATATATATAGGAACCCAATTTATATGAGGGACAACAAAATGGTGCTGTTGAAGGAGCCAGGCTGCAAGTTGGGCGGGAAGTAATGTGGTCATGGCTGGTGAGGCCTGCCAGGTCTCTGGGGCCAGGAATTCCCTGCTGCCTTTGTTGACATGTGGACTCTGGAAACCTGGCTGTGTCTGTTCCTATGGGACTAGCAGCTCGTTTCTGTAGCCTCAAAAATTCTGGAAATCATGTTATTCTATGTAGTTTGCATTTGGGGAGTTAGTTCTTCACTGTTCTCTCTCTGAATTTAGTGACCTTTCTTGGCATGTCCATCTTTTTCAACTGTGCTAAATGAAGCTAAGGATACCAATTTAAGCCCATACTTGGACCAGAACCATAAAGCTGTACTTCTCCCCTCTGCCTGACTCTCATGGTCTATATGGTGGCAGTGGCAGGAAAAGCCAGGGGAGTGCTTTCAAATGGGAGATCAGAGACTTTGGTGGGGGCTGTTTGGCCCCCTGTCAGGGCGTCCGCTCAGGGAAGGACATCACATAGCCCTTGGAATAAAGGTTGTTCAGAGAGGAGACAAGATCAAGCTGACTCTCCATATCTAGAGAGTCCAAATGTTTTCCATTTTTGTGTTTGTTTTTTCCCCAGATGTGTTTTGGGAGCTAAAGATTTCTGAGAAATTTTGATTTCAAGCCCGGGGGAAAATGGGAGGAAAAAGGAATCACCATAATCTTAAGAGGTTGAAATTACCATCATGCCCATTTTACAGAGGCACGGGGTGATGCAGACACTGGTCCATGTCGACACAACCAACAGAGGCAGAGATTCGAATCCCAAGCTCTTTGGTGATGGATGGGCTCCCTTCCCTGATTGGAAGGATGAGCTACCAGGAGCTTCAGGGCGGGACTTTCTGCTGCTGTGTGCCAGGATGCTTTCTCAGGCCTGGCCCAGCTCCCCACTTTCTTGTCTTTCTTTCCCTGACAGCTAACCTCAAAGTCCTGGCTGTATTTCTCTCCTCTGGAGCTTCCATCACTGCTTTCCTCCTGGTCTTCTTTTCCCGGTCTCAGATGCACAGTGGGCTGCAGTGTATCCAGTTCCCTACTTCCTCCCTACTCTTAAAGACAAACAATTACACCTTTTGTATTCAAAGTAATTTCATGCAAGTTCAACAGGGAAGCAGAGTGGGAGTGGCAGAAATAAGGAATCTGTAACATTTTTGCCATCTGGTCTCCGATCCAGAGTCCCTGTCTCCCTCATGATATGGGTAAGGAAAACCTTGGTGAGCTTTTGTTGTCATTCAGTTGCTAAGTCATGCCCGGCTCTTTGCAACCCCATGGACCGCAGCACCCCAGGCTCTCCTGTCCTTCACTGAGTCCCGGAGTTTGCTCAAATGGTGGCCTTTAAACATCCATTTTTATTGCAGAAAGTGGAGCTCCCTCACGCCCCTCTCTTTCCACTGTCCTCCCCAGTTTAAGGATGATTGTGGGATGCTTCTTGCTTTTAGGAAACATCTACCCAGTTAAAAGACACGAGCCAGGCTGGGCATTGGACATTTCTGCCTCACCTGGGCAGTTTGCCTCTCTGGAGACTTCTAGACTGGGAATCACTCAATTTCCTGGCTTCTGACATTCCCAACTTGTCCTCCTGGGGATGCTGTCTCATTATGTCTTGGCTCTAAACCTTTGAGGCCAGGAGGACCCTGGCTAAGTGAATGGGGAGCTACCCCTGATTCTTAGGACACTGTTCTCAGAAGCAACTCAGGACACTGAAGACTGAAGACATAGGGCCCATCACTCACCAAGAGACCACACATTTTCTCCAAATTTAAAGTATTCAATTTCTTATTGCCCAAGAAAAATCTCATAAGGAAATCTGAGCCACAAACAAAGAGGGGGACAGCTGTAAATTTATGTTCCTTTTTCTTTCTTTTTTTCAGTTGAAAGATAATACAGTTAGGTTGGTATAGAATAGGTGATCGTCACACCAGGTGATTCTTAGGGGAAAGCAGAGATGGTGCAACTTGAAAATAATCTAGTATCAGCCACAGCTGTGGAGAGGGAGGGAAAGTCAGCATTCTGAGCGGGCAGTGAAAGTCGATTATTCATTACTACCAAAGATTTGACAGTACACTGAACACACGACATTATATTTATGCTACATAAAATAATGTGATACAATTTTTATGACCCAATTTAATCCAGAAGAGGGTATCCGTTTAATAAAGACAAGGACACTAGAATTAAAATTATCTATAGATCTACATAACAAAAGGCTTGTAAAAAGGAGTATGTTAATTTGACAAGAAATAGATAGCATTGTCATAAAATTTGGAAAATGGAGAGAAAGTGCCTCATTCTGAATTTGTGTGAGTTCAGCTGACAGGTGCTGAGATCTGTAAGAGGAGAAAAGGGAAAAGCACACAGCCGTCTTTTCTGAATTCCCAGGCCAAGCACACGTTCTGTTCATTTATTCATTCCTCTGACAGCAAAACGGAGTATCTGCTGTGTAAAACTTTATCATTTTAACAACTATCCAACAAACAAGCAAACTTTCCTACAATCATGTAAGATTTTTCAAAGTTGAATTTCACTCTGTGTGGGTACCTTGCTTACCTTCTGGATATCCATGGCAACTGGCTGGAAATGGCTAATATAAATATAGAAAAATCAGCAGTAGCTGCTCTCCAGACCCGTGGAGAGCTGTGTGCTCAGAGCTCAGTGTGATTTCACTGAAAAAGAAAAATGAGCGTGATGTGTGGGTGGATTTCAATTTTATGTCCACCCGTCAAGTGTTTATGAAACTTCCCCTGAGAATCCTTGGTCCCTGCCCTCAAAGGACTCACAGCCCCTAGGGGATGTAAGTTACTCTGATGTGTGGGCTTTTTTTTTTTTAAATTGGAGTATAGTTGATTTACAATGTTGTGTTAGTTTCAGGTGGACAGCAAAGTGAATTAGTTAATACATATATCCACTCTATTTTAGGTTCTTTTCCCAGGTCACTGCAGAGTATTGAGTGGACTTCCCTGTGCTATACACTGGGTCCTTATTATGTTATCTATTTTGTATATAGTAGTTTGTATTTGTCAATCCCAATCTCTCAATTTATCCCTCCCCGCCCCTTATCCCCTGGTAACGTATGGTTTTTTACATCTGTGACTATATTTCTGTTTCGTGTGGGCTTTCTTTTAAGAGTTTGAAGTTGAGAATAAATCCTAAAGTAAAATTTTTCCTTACCCATGTTCTTGGTTCAACTTTGTGGTGGGGTCAGCTTCTCAAGTCTCTTGTTCTTTTATCCACCAGTAAACTCCCTTGAATCTGAGTCAACTCCCTAAGCCAATTTACCTTTCCTTCCGGCCAAAGCCCCACTAAGGATTAATCCAATCTGTGGCTTCCTTTACTGCTTAGGTTTAGGGAGGTGGGGATTTGGAGATATCAAGCATCCAACCCCTGTCAGCCAATGGTCAAGTCCTTAGCTCTTTTCCCTCTAGGATAGCATCAATCTCTGCCCCTCAGGACTCCAGGGCTCCCCTGCGATGCTTCAGGGAGTACTGCAGAGAGGAAGGAGAAAGAAGGGAGGCTTGCTCAGGCCCTCTCCCCTGCTACAATCAGGGTAGTTCCACTTGCGTCTCTTTTATGTTTCAACTCTACATCAGTCAGTTCAGTTCAGTCGCTCAGTCGTGTCTGACTCTTTGTGACCCCATGAATCACAGCACGCCAGGCCCCCCTGTCCATCACCAACTCCCAGAGTTTACTCAAACTCATGCCCATCGAGTCGGTGATGCCATCCAGCCATCTCATCCTCTGTCGTCCCTTTCTCCTCCTGCCCCCAGTCCCTCCCAGCATCAGGGTCTTTTCCAATGAGTCAACTCTTCAAATGAGGTGGCCAAAGTATTGGAGTTTCAGCTTCAGCATCAGTCCTTCCAATGAACACCCAGGACTGATCTTTAGGATGGACTGGTTGGATCTCCTTGCAGCCCAAGAGACTCTCAAGAGTCTTCTCCAACACCATAGTTCAAAAGCATCAATTTTTTGGCACTCAGCTTTCTTCACAGTCTAACTCTCACATCCATACATAACTACTGGAAAAACCATAGCCTTGACTAGACGGACCTTTGCTGACAAAGTAATGTCTCTGCTTTTTAATATGCTATCTAGGTTGGTCATCACTTTCCTTCCAAGGAGTAAGTGTCTTTTAATTTCATTTCTTTTAATTTAATTTCAGCTTTACATAAACACTATCAAATTCATATGAGCCTCATCAAGGATGGAGACTGAGAAACAACCATTGGATTTGACCATTAGGGAGTCCTTAGTGGTTTGTGTGGTTAATTTTATGGATCAACTTGACTGGGCTACAAAGTGCCTGGATATTCAGTTAAATGTTACCCCGGATGTATCTGTAAGTGTGTGTCTGGATGAAATTAGCTCCTGAATTGCTAGACCTAGTAAAGCTAATCCCACATTGGGAGGGCGTCACCCAACCTATTGAAAGCCGGAATAGAAGGAAGAAAAGATAAGGAGGGAGGAGCTCAGTCTCTGCTTGTGTGCTAGGCTGGACTGTCAGTCTTCTGCTGCCGCAGGATGGGGACTTTCACCCCCTGGTTCCCAGGCCTCAGACTGGAGCTGCATACCTGGCTTTCCGGGTCTCCAACTTGAAGAATTGATGCTTTCGAACTGTGGTGCTGGAGAACACTTTTGAGAGTCCCTTGGAGAGCAAGAGGATCAAACCAGTCCATCCTAAAGGAAATCAACCCTGAATATTCATTGGAAGGACTGATGTGGAAGCTGAAACTCCAATACTTTGGCCACCTGATATGGAGAGCCAACTCATTGGAGAAGACCCTGATGCTGGGAAAGATTGAGGGCAGGAGGAGAAGGGGGTGACAGAGGATGAGCTGGTTGGATGGCATCACTGACTCAATGGACATGAGTTTGAGCAAACTCTGGGAGATAATGAAGGACAGGGAAGCCTGGTATACTGCAGTCCATGAGGTCGCAAAGAGTCGGACACAACTGAGTGATTGAACAGCACAACTTGCAGATCATGGGAACTCAGCCTCCAAAATCATGTCGTGAGTCAAGTCCTTGTAACAAATTTCTTTCTATCCATCTATAGCCTGTTGATTTTATTGCCCTGGAGAAGTTGATTAATACTGGCCTTAGATCAGAGGAGTGATAGGGACAGAAGCCAGGCTGAAATGAGTTGCTGGGAGGTGAGGAAGTGAATGTGGTAAATATGAATGCACTTTTTCTACAATGAATGTAAGGAAGTAACTTGAGTAAGGATGGAGGTACAAGATTTAGGGAGCACTTCCTTTGAAAATTCGTAAGCTTGAGAACAGAGAGGAAGCTGCCAGCAAGTTGGGAAGGGGTCACTGAACGTATGTATAGGGAGGGCAATTGAGGGGCACGTGGTGAATGGGTGGGAAAGGGGCTAAGAGAACTAACTGCCTGGTTGTGTGAATTCAGATGAGTTACTTGCCCTCTTGAAGCTCTATGCTTTTGTTTATAAACTGGACATCACAAGCCTTATTGGCTTGTGAAGATTAAAGGAGAAAAAGTGTGTGAAAGCAGATTCATAGGGCCTGGCACACGGCAGGTAGTCACTCCTTCCTTCTCTTCTTTTCCCTCAGCTTCCTGACAACACTGTCCACCATCTCCTGGTTTCTATATTTCTGTCTGCATCTGTGATTGGCATCCGGCAGGTCAGGGTTTAAACCATGGCTATACCATGTACTGACTTTAGGTGAATTAACCAACCGACCCAAGCCTCGGTATTGACATCTATAAACTGGTGATACTATTTCTACTTTAGGATTATGGGAAGGTTAAACGAGTTAATATATATAAAGCCCCTAATGAAGTGTCTCACTTATACAAGAGACGGTCAAGGAAGAAAATAGTTTAAGTGACTCAGCAGACTAAAAGTTTTACTCAGTTGATGTGCATCAGTGAACTCCTGAGACCAGGTGACTCAGAGTTGAAGAAGGATTGTTGGTTTTATGGGGTGGAGAGAAGAGTGGTATGTGTCCTTGTGGTTTGGCTCAGGTAGTCATTTGCGTCACTAACTGTTGTGAAACTTGCGCTTGGAACTGTCCCTCTTGTTCAGGATGACTGGTGCCACCCTGGAACAGATCTTTTGAGAATTAAAAAAAAAAAAAAATGCTGCAGCTTCTCCGTTGGTCAAGGACTGGGGAGGAGGAGGTAGCAGGAATGCAGAGGAAAGAGGGAAAAAGAGGAAAAGAGGACAAGGGTCAAGGCAAGGAGAGCTGGGGGGTTTCTGTCATGTCTGTCTTCATTCTCTTTATAATATTAAGTAAATGTGCTGAATGAATGAATATATAAATGCATGTCTGGCCTAAGCACTATCTTAATATATTCTACTGAAATAGTTAACCAAATGAAAATTATCTAAATGTAAAACAAGGCTATATATATATATATATATATATATATATATACACTTATCTATATTTAAATATATATATTTGAATTTAAATATTCATATTTGTTAAATATTTAATTTTTCAGGTTTCCTCAAGCTCTCTGTCCTACAGAATCTTCCTTTCTTTAAATATTAAACCAAAATGATTCAAGATTCTCTTCTTGGTTATTTCAGCAATTATGGCCTTTCATGAGGTTTCTCTCAAGAAATATTTTGAGATTTCCTCAAGAATCTTTGTCTGACCTCTGGGTCACCCTCTGCCCTGGTACTAGAAGCAGTCCCCTGGGTCACTGACTCTTGTAACAATAAGATGGGTCTCTAAGTTTGCAGAGAGACACCAAGTGGCTTCAACTATGGCGTGTGTGTGTGTGATATGAAGGTGGAAACCAGGCAGATTCATCCTACACCTGTGTTTGATATCTTCTCAACTCTGGACTTTTAAACTTTTATTTCTTCTCACTCTCTTCTCACCTGAGCAATTTATCTAGGTCCACTTGCTATAGCACTAATCCGACCATGTTATTTTGGCTGAACTCTCCATGAATCCTATTCCCAGCACAAACAGAAACTTCTTACCCTGCATTCAAAGCCTAACCTCTACTCTTTCTTGCAAGTTTAACTGGATCAACAAGTTTAACTAGATAACAAGTTTCACATGTTTTGATCATTTATTTTGTCCTTTGCTGCCATCATGTCTTTGATTTGGCTGTTTCCTTATTCTTGAAGGCCTTCCCCATTTTCACTACTGGAAAAGTCAGCTTGGTGCTGTAGGGAAAGACATTTCTGGGATTCAGCTTTGGTTCTATCCTCAAATAGCTTGAAGTCTCACTTCACCCATTAGTTAAGTGGGGATGGCAATATCTATTTGGTAGGGCTGTTGAGGGGATTAGCTATAAAGTTGCATGCTAGTGTCTGGCATGTAGTTGGTGCTCAAAACTGTTGCTATCTCATTCTTCAAATGCATCTCAGTTGACATTTTCTTCAGGCATCCTCAACCTCTACAGATACTTACTGGTATCTCTTACTTACCTCTCTATGGCATTTGTGTTTTCTGCATTTTATTGAATATCCATGCACTTGCTCCATCTCTCTCTTTAGGTTTTAAGCTCTTGAGGACAAACCTGGAGTTGTCTTTATCTTAGCCTCTGCAGAAAGTGCCTTGCAACTGGAGCAGTGCCTTGCAGCTATGCTCAAAGTATTTAATAAACATTTGTTGAATTTAGTTGAAATGTATGAAACAACCTGATCCCATTATTATTCTGAGAAATGTCAGTCTTAAGAGCCACAGTCATGCCAGGCCATCATGCATTATTCATGCAAAATTACACTCAGTGCCCTGGTTTCTTGGTCCACCATCAGAGGAGGCAGGACAGTGCTGTGGGCTGTGAAAATGTACATTTCAGAAGATCTGACCTCTCTCCCCATCAGCACGTACAGTGAGGTTAACTTGGCATTGCCAATTACTGAACCAAAGTTCTTGTAGTTCTCTCTCATAGAAGTTCTGGCAGGAATACTGGGCTTTCCTTGCAAGTCCAGCTCAAATTTATTAATTTTTTCTTTTCAGATTTTTAGTATTTCAAAAAAAGCAAAACTCAAGTACTAAGTGCAGACCCAGAGGAGAGAAATTGTTCAGTGAAAGAAGAATTTCATTTGGCATTAGAAGAAAATGTTTGGGGAGAGGAGATACAGAAAATCTGGACATGGAAGTGGCTGGATCCTCCATGAGAAGATGCATACAGCATCTCCCTTTCTTTTCATTTCCTAACTTGCTAAAAAGTTTGAGGTTTTATGCTGTCCCAGAGTGGATAAGCCTATGATATGTATGTGGCTGATTTCATATACTCTGACAGCTAAATCACAGTTCTGACAGCTAAAAATCCATCTTCTGCCTCTTATCATACTGAGATGTTGATGTTATGTTGGTGTGTTTTCTAAGTATCCTGAAGCCATGCTTAGAGAACTCAGGATTTGCAGTCTTTTTAGAATTTAAAGCATACTTATTTTGAATTGATTTACTTACAAAATGACATTTTTCTGGAAGGAATGAACAATCAAGTAGAGATCATTTCGAGCTGAATTATACAAAAATCCAGTCTCTTTCCTCACGCATATTATTCTTGCCAAATCCCTCCCTAGCCAAGCCATGGTATCTTTGTCGACGCTGTTCACTCTGCTTAGAATGCTCCCCACCCATGTCCTTATGTGGGACCAGGTCATCTTCAGCTAGCATCAAATGCCATCCTTTTCAACTCCAGGGAGAATGAATTGCTCCCTCTTTCTCTCTCTTTTTGTTCCCACACACATCTCTCTAATGCTACCTTTTTTTTTTTTTTAAGTGCTGTAGTCATTTGTTTGTATGACTTTGTCCAGTTTCTCTTTGTTTCCCATGACCTGCATAAAAAGTAAAATACAATCCTCAAGTCAGTCTCAAGGGATTGGCAGTGGTGAAAAGAAACAAAGCAGCTTAGAATTCTGCCCTACAATGGTTACAACCGTGGAAAGCTGTTAAAAGATAAAAAGGCGACTCTAGGAGATGATAATGGTAAAGCACAAGGCAGATGTGATCCACAGACACATAGTCCCCAAAACAAAGTGGACAAAGAGGTGGTGAGGATGTTTCCTGTTTCTCACCATTGAATGCTGTAAATAAGAAACAGATGTTTACTGTGAAGTCACTCTTTTATTATTTACTCTTGATTCTATTAGAAACCACCTTTCCCCACTTAGGTTATTTTTTACTAACTCTCCAAACGGTGTTCAAAATAATAATTATATTTTATGTGGAATAATTGGGTTCACTGTTCATTATTTATGCATTTTTACAGCAAAAGTTTCTCCAGTTAACACATTATTCTAGAGGGTCTTATCTAACTCTCTAATAATTTCAACAGAATAACTATTTGAGTTGTATAATTTCTGAAAAATTTTCAGGTCCTATGTCTTTTATGAAAAAATAGTAGATTGACTGGACATATCCATCTTATATCTTTTTCTTTAAAAATTCTGAAAATGATTCATTGTCTTCAGACATTTTAAGTTGAGGTAGAGGAATGTGAAAGTATCTTAGTATGGGTCCACTGGGAATTTTTATAGGTAGTATATCTTGAAGAGATAAATGCAAAGCTGAGAGATGGTAGATAGATATTATAGATAAAATATCTATATTCCCTCAGTCCTATTCCCATCCACCTAGTTCCCACCCCCATCTCACCACGGGTAAGATGATTTCTGTATCTAGTCAATAGATAGAACCACTGAAAGAGCTTTCTTATGCACAAACAAAAAACATAAATATATATTCTTATCCTTCCCCACACACTTTACAAAACAAATAAAAGGAAAAGGAGAGGAAATACTTATTTTACTTTGGTTGGAATGAAAGCAGGTGGTAGAAGATATGAAAAGAGGCATATTAATTCTCAGATTGAGCTGATGACTAGTGAAAAAGCACGAAGGAAGAAAATCCCCAAAGGATATAGCTCCTTATTTGCCAAAAAAGAAATTCTGAAGTTATGCTGGAATAGATAGATATAAATTGATAGTTATAGCACATGGGATATTTATGGAAGGTCTAAAGTTAATGATGAGTAATGTTAAAACAGAGTATTTACCTTCTAAATCATACTAGAATAAAAGAAGAAACTAATGTTGCCTACATCAAAAATTCATAATAGAAAAGGACCCTCAAGGAAAATTAATGTTTAAAAGCATAAACTAGGATGACAGACCTAGTATTGCAATGATCATCATGCTATACACTTTGAAATAGTGGCTTGACAAATTGTAGTTTATTAGCCCTTGCAACAGAGAAGGCAATGGCAACCCACTCTTGTACTCTTGCCTGGAAAATCCCATGGACAGAGGAGCCTGGTAGGCTGCAGTCCATGGGGTCACGAAGAGTCAGACACGACTGAGTGACTTCACTTTCACTTTTCACTTTCATGCATTGGAGAAGTAAATAGCAACAGTGTTCTTGCCTGGAGAATCCCAGGGACGGGGGAGCCTGGTGGGCTGCCGTCTATAAAGTCGCACAGAGTCGGACACGACTGAAGCGACTTAGCAGCAGCAGCAGCAGCCCTTGCAAGATGGTAAAGATAAAGGAAATAATCTTTGCAAGTACTGAAAGGTGATCTCAGAAAAAGCGTTTAAAACATGAAGTTAAGTGAAAAGCTGATATGTGCCTTGGGATTGTAGCTATGAAATAAATGTGGACAGGTGGAAGACCATGTAGCAGGGTAGAGTGTTGAAATTACAGGATTTATTTTTGTTTTTCTTAATTCATATTTCCTTATGTTTTGTATCATCTTTTCCTTTATTAAATTAAAAATGACAGTATCAATGATTAAAATCTATGAAACCACCTTAAACTATATTTTTAGAAGGTTAAAAATCTCTTCCCACTGCCCTCCATTCTAACCCTCTTGAGAGATTATCAACATTAACAACACGTTTTATTATCTTTCTGTATTTCTTTTATGATTAACACAAACACACATAGTTAAGACTTTTTGGTTGGTGCTGCTGTTTGAAATTTGCAAATTGTGTTTCTCGTTTAACATTACACCATGGAAAGTGAGGGATAGTTCTATTTCAATCTTTTTTTTTTTTTTTTGGAGTGTGGTTGATTTACAGTGTTTTAAGTGTGTAGCAATATCCCTAATTCCTACTTTGGTTCTTCCCAGATTTTTGCTTCTCTGAGCCATGATAAGATAAATATCATGTACATGTACTAGAGCTTTTATTCTGTTAGATAAATTCTCCCAAGTAGGATTTCTGGACAGTTGGTTGTATTGTCTATTAACACATAATTGACTGAAGACATATTAATGTCACTGGTATTAGTTTCTCCAAAAATCCTTTGGTCAATAATGTCTTTAAAAAGAAAGAACTTGGAGGAAAAAGTGAGTTTTTTATAAATTCATGCGTATTTACTTTGGCCATAGCTCTTTGAGATCATTTTTTCACTTAGTCATTCACTCTGTGCTTCGTTACTCACGGCCTCATGTACACACGAGGTATAAAAAGCTGCACATAGTTAAAGTGTACATATAGTTCAGTAAATTTTGACATATGTACATACATAGAAAAGCATCAACCTAATTAAGATAAAAAAACATACTCATTGCCCCCAGTAGTTTCCCCATGCCTCTTTGTTATCCATACCTGCCTCCCATCTCCCAGGGAACCACTAATTTAAAGGAGAAAGCAAGCCAGTGCTGGGTAGGGGTTTCCAGATCCTGACCCTCCCCTCGCAGGCCCCACCCTTTTCACTTTCCTAGGTTGGTCTTCTAGGATCAGGGGTCAGAAACACCAGGGTGCAAATCCTCACTTCTGCTGCTTTGCTGTGTTGCTGGTACGAGTCACTTTTACCTTTTATTCAATGTGTTAGGGACTTTCCAGGCACTGGGAATACTGCAGTGAGGAAAAGCTACAAAAAGTCTGCTCACTTGGGCTTACTCTAGTGTGGGAGACTGATCACCATCACTGGCCTATTGGATCTGGACCTTCCTATCTCCCTCCAGTTGCTACTATATCTCTCTCGTACCCTTTAATTTTTTTTGAAGTATAATTGCTTTACAGTGCTGTGTCAGTTTTTGTTCAACAGCAAAGTGAATCAGCCATACATATACATATATCCCCTTTTTTGGATTTCCTTCCTAAATAGGTCACCACAGAGTAGTAAGTAGTTTCATGTCCTATACAGTAGGTTCTCACTAGTTATCTATTTTATACGTGATAGTGTCTCTATGAGATGGTCATTTTTGTGGGATCATTTTTCTAGGTTCTTTCTTGGTCCATTCTGAATTAAATTTTAGGTCAGACAATGGAGGACACAGATTTTGAGAGAGAAAAGAACGGTCATAGAAGGAGTAACAGAAGAGGTGATCAGGGCCAAAGAAGAAGAGAATTTAAAGAAAGAGAATTGCTCCACAGTTAGATGCTGGGGACAGACAGAGGAGAGTCGTTTCTTCTATTGATGGGGCGGAGAGGCTGTGCATGAAATGGCTTATGTATTGCTCCTGGGCACGAGGTGGGATGGTACTTCTTCCATTCCCTTGATGTTAGGAAGGTCCCTGTGACTTGTTCTCGAGTGAAATGAGTGCAGAAGTTACATGTGTTACTATGAGGTGAAGACTTTAAGAGCCTGTGTTCAATTTTCCATGTCTCTTTCTCCCTATCAGAGTGACAGGTGACTTTCCAGTTATGGAGATTCCATAAACCAGAGCCCCTGAGTGAGAATGACATATGGCAGAGTGCCCCATCCCCTTAGCTCCCAACCAACGTGGGATATACACATACAGGATGAACGAGATATAAACCTTATTATTAGAAGTCATTAATATTTTATGGTTCTTTGTTTTTTTAGCATAACTTAGCCCATCCTGACTGATACAATCACCTAGAAAAGAGGTTCAGTTGAGAAATCCTGAACTCTAATGTCAAGGTGGTTAAAAAGTAATTAGATTGTAGCTCAGGGGGTTAAAGGATAGGGTGCGTAGTGAGGAAGTATAAGTAGCAAGTGTTAAATTTCCTTGAAGGTTGCTTAGGGGCTATCAGAACCTGGTTCTGCCAATTTGTTAGAAAATTCTCTTTGGGAAAATCCAGGAATAATTCTAGAACACATTAAAAATAAGCTTAGAAACATTAACTGCATAAATAATGACAAAACCAGGGCATATACTGTAGAACTCTTTATATATAGAATAAGATTCCAGCAGCTTTTATGCATCTTGGTGTGTACTGAAGATATAAGAATATCACACAATAAATTCTTCTGTGTTCTAGGATAAATTTTATTTCTCCAGATGAAATATGTTTCCTTTTATTGGTTAGTGAGAATTATGTCAACAACTCTACAAAACCCATGTGCCCTGTTCTTTTCTTGTTTAAGTTGCCAGGGAGTTTAAAAGATTGTTTTTGCTTGGATGGTGTGGTACAACTCACTTCCCTTAGGGTCTAGCTCGTGGAGTAGAGCATGAGGCATGGGGTCATGTGGGAAGATCTGGGGGATGTAGACCACCCAGGGTGGCCGAAAGCAGCACAGGCTCTGCTCCCAATTGTTGCCAAGACAACTTGGAATATTCTATAACTTACAAAGTCCCACCAGACACACTATGGGAGCAGCAGAATGGAAAAAAACTGTGCTTGTATATGTATGTATTGTTTGCATTTTACTGAGGATGCCGCTTAAACCAGTAGTCACATAACTAGTAAGGTCCAGCAACATCTTGAGAATCATTCAGTTTTAGTGGGACAGTCTGAAGAAAGAAAACAATGCGATAAAGACCTACTTCCCAGCAGATAAAACCAGGACTGTCTAGTTTTCAAGATCAGAATTCTTGAAACTGCAAATCAAATGCTCTTAGAGGGTTGTGAAATTAATTTAGAGCATCTCAAGTTTTTAAAAAATAAAATAAAATGGAATAGAAAATGTTAAGCATGCATCCCATGTAGTAAAGGTAAGGGTTCTTTTTTCTTTCTAAATGAAACTTCTGTTGAAGTGTATGTGTCTGTGTGTCCTGTGTTGTAATTAAGAATGCATTTCTTACTGGGATTCTGGTCAAAGCCATTTGAAAGCCACTGGTCTAGAGATATACAGAACCTAAATCTATTCCATGAGAAAAGGGGCAGGCCAGTAACACTGAGAGACTAAAACTGAGTGATACCATAAGATAGGTGAAGACTGGACATTAGGAAGCTGACACCCATGTTAGTACCACTGACTAATGAGGGATCTGGGCTTTACCAAGCATGCAGAGAAGAGTGCTTTAAATGAGCGTGCAGCTTTGGCCTGGCTGAACATAGTTTGCTAGAGTCAATAAGTGTTTAAATTGGAATACCATGTCAGTAGCAATTTGTATTAAATCTCTCTCCTTGATCTTGGATCAATTTCCTCCTGCATAATAAGCCAGAGGGATAACCTGAGAGAGAGACTGAAGGTCAAAGGAAAGGAGTGGTGCTGAGCAGAGGGCCCTGGGGTAGGGCCAGAGCAATGTGTACAGGGGTGCAGGGGAGAGGAAGTCCGAAGCCTGGAGCATCAGGAACAGGTCAGGGCTGGGGCTTCAGGGCAAAGACCTTGGAGGCATTGAAGACTTGATTTTAGGTGGTTCTCTTGCCCAATGTGAGGGCACACCTGAGAGGTTCAAATTTGCACGAAGGACCGAATATCCTTCCTTTAGTTACATGGCTTTTTTTTTGGTGGTGGTATTTTATTTTAGGATGCTAAGGCCTTTGAATCTTTCATTAAAAGTTATTTCAATTCTTTTGCTAAACCAGCAGCCTGAGAATGATAAATAACTAAATGGAGATTGGTAAGACTATAGCTCATCTTATTTTATGTCTTAGCCTCTTGTTTCTACTACCCTATTGAGAGTTTATAGGCTGTAGCTCTTTTCCTGTCAGTGAAGTTTTAGAGAGCAGCCAACGTACCCAAGTAATGCCTGTTCTTAGGACTCACAGACACTTTAAGCTGTCACCGAAGTTTTCTCTTAAAACATTACTTTCTATCTTTTCAAGTTTATTGCAGCATAATTTTCCAACCTCTGAAGACTGTTCCAACCATGGAACCAGACTTATCACTGAGTTGAGATTTTCTTCCCCCCTTTATTTTCAACACTCTGGCTTTGCCTGGCATGCTGCAAAGATCTTATACTCATCCAGTCTAAAACTGTAATTCTGAGCATGCACAGTGTCACCACAGGGAAATTGGTATCAAAGAATTCTATTTAGGTTATTGTTCATGATAGAGGGTACAATATGTGCTTGTTGGAACATTTATCTTTCTTTGTTGTTAGGAAGATTGTAAGAATGAAAAGAATCTCCATTTAGGATAGTAGCATATTTTATTTAATCGAACACTGTTTAATAAACAGGAACACATGTAAGGTAAGATACAATCTAGAGCAGTATTTGTTTTTAAAAAAATTGAATATAAATCTTTACTAAAAAATTAACCTTTGTCACAATGCTAATTGCATTGGGCTAGTACCTTACTCACTTGCTTTTATTTATCTCATTTTTGTTTATTTACACCTTGCAGAGAAAATTGGTCTGTAAAGACTTACCCTTTGGCCCATTACTGCCTCTAACAATCACTTCAGGAGCTGATCTGCATCCTGATCATTTGACCTTGTGTGTTCTTCAGTTCAGTTCAGTCGCTCAGTCGTGTCCAACTCTTTGTGACCCCATGAATTGCAGCACGCCAGGCCTCCCTGTCCATCACAAACTCCTGGAGTTTACTCAAACTCATGCCCATCGAGTCGGTGATGCCATCCAGCCATCTCATCCTCTGTCATCCCCTTCTCCTCCTGCCCCCAATCCCTCCCAGCATCAGGGTCTTTTCCAATGAGTCAACTCTTTGCCTGAGGTGGCCAAAGTACTGGAGTTTCAGCTTCAGCATCAGTCCTTCCAATGAACACCCAGGACTGATCTCCTTCAGGATGGACTGGTTGGATCTCCTTGCAGTCCAAGGGACTCTCAAGAGTCTTCTCCAACACCACACTTCAAAAGCATCAATTCTTCAGCGCTCAGCTTTCTTCAGTCCAACTCTCACATCCATACATGACCACTGGAAAAACCATAGCCTTGACTAGACGGACCTTTGCTGGCAAAGTAATGTCTCTGCTTTTTAATATGCTATCTAGGTTGGTCATAACTTTCCTTCCAAGGAGTAAGCGTCTTTTAATTTCATGGCTGCAGTCACCATCTGCAGTGATTTTGGAGCCCCCCAAAATAAAAAGTCTGACACTGTTTCCACTGTCTCCCCATCTATTTCCCATGAGGTGATGGGACCAGATGCCATGATCTTAATTTTCTGAATGTTGAGCTTTAAGCCAACTTTTTCACTCTCCTTTTTCACTTTCATCAAGAGGCTTTTTAGTTCTTCTTCTCTTTCTGCCATAAGGGTGGTGTCATCTGCATATCTGAGGTTATTGATATTTCTCCCAGCAATCTTGATTCCAGCTTGTGCTTCTTCCAGCCCAGCATTTCTCGTGATGTACTTTGCATATAAGTTAAATAAGCAGGGTGACAATATACAGTCTTGACGTACTCCTTTTCCTAGTTGGAACCAGTCTGTTTTTACATGTCCGGTTCTAACTGTTGCTTCCTGACCTGCATACAGGTTTCTCAAGAGGCAGGTCAGGTGGTCTGGTATTCCCATCTCTTTTAGAATTTTCCACAGTTTATTGTGATCCACACAGTCGAAGGCTTTGGCGTAGTCAGTAAAGCAGAAATAGATGTTTTTCTGGAACTCTCTTGCTTTTATGATGATCCAGCAGATATTGGCAATTTGATCTCTGGTTCCTCTGCCTTTTTTAAAACCAGCTTGAACATCTGGAAGTTCATGGTTCACGTATTGCTGAAGCCTGTCTTGGAGAATTTTGAGCATTACTTTACTAATGTGTGAGATGAGTGCATTTGTGCGGTAGCTTGAGCATTCTTTGGGATTGCCTTTCTCAGGGACTGGAATGAAAACGGACCTTTTCCAGTCCTGTGGCCACTGCTGAGTTTTCCAAATTTGCTGGCATATCGAGTGCAACACTTTCACAGCATCATCTTTCAGGATTTGAAATAGCTCAACTGGAATTCCATCATCTCCACTAGCTTTGTTCGTAGTGATGCTTCCTAAGGCCCACTTGACTTCACATTCCAGGATGTCTGGCTCTAGGTGAGTGACCACACCATTGTCATTATCTGGGTCATGAAGATCTTTTTTGTACAGTTCTTCTGTGTATTCTTGCCACCTCTTCTTAATATCTTCTGCTTCTGTTAGGTCCATACCATTTATGCCCTTTATTGAGCCCATTTTTGCATGAAATGTTCCCTTGGTATCTCTAATTTTCTTGAAGAGATCTTTAGTCTTTCCCATTCTGTTGTTTTCCTCTATTTCTTTGCATTGATCACTGAGGAAGGCTTTCTTATCTCTCCTGGCTATTCTTTGGAACTCTGCATTCAAATGGGAATATCTTTCCTTTTCTCCTTTGCTTTTTGCTTCTCTTCTTTTCACAGCTATTTGTAAGGCCTCCTCAGACAACCATTTTGCCTTTTTGCATTTCTTTTCCATGGGGATGGTGTGTTCTTAGCTCTAATTAATTCTAAAACTCAAATTTTTCTCACTCTATTCAGTAACCAATTTCTTAAAGGAGTCAGGCTCTCAGTTGCCTTATGAACATTTAAAACCTATAGGAAAAATCAAAACTAAATAAATTAAAAAGCCCAAACAGATTTTTCCACAAGCTTCCATACTGCTCTTGCATTTTTACAACCATTCAAATATATATTTTTATAAAACACACAAAATGTCAATGGAAAAGATCCTATATGCTCCTCCTTATCTATTCTTGTCCCTACCTACTCCCTGCAAAGAGCCAACAAAAATTTTCTTAAAGGGAATTTGCTTTGCGTTGGGAGACAGCAGAAGTGAACTTTAAAGAAAACATGGTGTAGGTGTGTGCCGGGATTTCTAATCACCCCTTCTTTGGCTGGCTTGAAAAATTAAGAGCACTGTGTCCTATGTGTAACCAGATGTGCATGGCTCTTCATTGCTTTGAACAGTTCCAGATCCTTAGTAATTTGAGTTTATCTCAAAAATTACTGAACGGCACGGCAAGAAATTAAACTAAAAATTACGTCCATCCATCACCTCTTATGAGCCATGAAAAACTACATGGGGAATAAATCTTTGCAAGCAAGACAGTTTCTGTTATAAGTGGTTCTTCTCACTTCAGATGTATTAATATTCAAAGCTATAACCTGCCATGTGCTCAGCTTTATGTGAGAAGGAGAACAAATCAATCCCCTCCTTCTGTTTACCTTGTTGATTAACACTGTTCTTGTCTGTGCCTGGGGTGTGGAAAGTGTTGCTGCTTCTCCCTTAAAGGGCAGGTGCTCAGGAAACCCCCACAAAGAGGAAGGGAATCAGTACTTATTACGAGCCTGTTAGGGCGACGCCCTGTGCTGTGCTGTGCTTAGTCACTCAGTCAAGCCTGACTCTGCGACCCCATGGGCTGTAGCCTGCCAGGCTCTTCTGTCCATGGGAATTGCCCTAGCCTCCCAACAATTCCAAGAGGATTTTGTTATCCCCACTTTCCAGGGGAAGAAAATAAACCTCAGTGAGCCTGTGGAACTTGGGCCAGCTGACCCAGGAGGTAAGTGAGCCAGGTCTGAACCCAGCTCAGTGGAACTCCCAGCATTTCTTGGAAATCCTCCATGATGCTGCTCAAAAGAGCCATCAAAGGAAGTCAGAAAATGATGCCTCAAGCAACTGGAGCTCTTCGAGTACCTACAGAATGGAGGGTGGAGGATTCTGCCTGTCGCTAGTTTAAAGGCAACTCCTTCACTCTGCCCACAGTTTGCCCAGAAA
Source organism: Dama dama (assembly GCF_033118175.1). NCBI lineage: Eukaryota > Metazoa > Chordata > Mammalia > Artiodactyla > Cervidae > Dama > Dama dama. The sequence continues at coordinate 39,290,480 of NC_083681.1, read as the reverse complement.
TTGCAGTGAGTTCTTGACTCTGTGTGATTGTCTGAGTTGTGAGTAGGAAGGTCATGAGTGACTTGCCCTGTGCCCCCATACAGCCCCCCAGGAAGGTATGGGAAGCTTCCACCTCCACAAGTTCTAAAGCAGCTCATTCCTGCCTGGACGGCATCATTGATCCGTAGGTGACTGCCTGATCCACCCTCCCCCACCTCTGAAGGGTTATCAAAGTCTGAATAAATGTCTTTCAAGCAGAAACCCATTCTCTCTTCCCTTTGTAGAAAGCCAAGTTGTCATCTCCTTGGTTGGTGACCTATCACAGGGCATTATGGTCCTGCAGCTCTTCCTGGCTCTCTGCTTAAACCCTGGGCACTGGCTAAGGCTTATGGGAAGAAACCAGGGAGCAGTTCCTCCCCCAAGCTGTTCCAAGTTCAAATTTAAGCAGCTGCCTCAGTGGATATTTCATGACAGAGAAAAATCTTGAGCCTTTTCCACAATCACGATGCCCTCTTGGTAAACAACCAACTGTTTTTCCGGCCCATTTCAGAGGGCGTAGCATGCCTGGTTACCCACTCCCCTTATAGTCCAGCAGCTGATACCCTGTGACAGCTTCTGGACAAAGTGTAATATTGTGAATAACATGTTTCTCTCTATCCCCAGTCCAGCATCCCCTGTTGTTCAGTCTTCTCTAACATCATTGAAGTCCTCAGCCCCTTGTGTGTCCATTGCACCCAACTTGCCAATCAGCTTTCCTGCCTCGCCCATCAGCAGCTAAACCTTGCTGGAGAAAATTCACACAACTTTAGGCCAAATAGTACTACAATTCAGTCACATTTCAAGCTTTAGCAGAGCTCTTCAACATAGCTTACCAATAAACCATCACCTGGGTGATCCCCCATCATGTTCACACACTCAGGGACAGACCTGAAGTTCTTCCACTGTCCCTGGGATCAGCCATCACTCCTACCCACTCCCCATCCACTCCAAGTCTTGCAGCACACTTCTAAGTGAATAATTCTGAGCTCCTTGAAGTTAGGGATCACATCTCATTTGCATTTGTGGAAATAATATATTGAATAAGTAATCGAAATGAGAAAACAGGCTAAAACTGTTTAACCTGGGTTCCAACAGACTCATTCCTCTCTCCCATGAATCCTAATCAAGGAGAAGGCAGAGGTACAGGGGAGACTAATTTAAATTGAGCCCTGGACCATTTTCTAAGCCCCATGGTCAGCACTTTCACATACATTATTTCATGTAATCCTTGCTCAAGTCTGTGAGGTGGATACCACAATTTCCATTTTGCATGGATAGAAAAGCAAGTAGTCCATATGCATCTAATCCCACAGCTCATACATTTTCCATGCTTTTGTTATCTAACTTCCCACCTGCCCTTCCACCTTTATCTCTTCAAATTCTCTAATAGCCAAAGGAGTTTATCAACAGTTGGTACTGGCAGAAGTGTGTTAGGAAAAGGCAGCATTTGGGTTGAACTCTGCAATAGCAAGGGGGAGGTACCCCAAACTTTGAAACTCTCTGATGACACTTAGAAAAGGAGGCAGGAAGGGCCTGGGTCTGTGTATTAGTTTGAATGTGTTTGATTTTGATTGTAAGTGGTAGACACCCAGCTTAAAATAAAGAAAAAAATAAAAATAAAATTGTTGTGTCAAATACTTAGGAAATCTGAGCACATTAGTGGGTTGTTTGGATACAAAGCTCTACAGTGTCATCAGCTCCTTGCTCTGTCCAAGTTTAGTGACCCTGAGTGTTAGCTGATCATAAGGCAAGGTATCTCCACATGCGGGCCGCCCCCTACATCTCTAGGCTACCCTATCCTCCTGATAACACTTTGTACCCTCTCATTCCAACCCCATACTCTCATTGTTACCAAAAGGTGTAAAGTCTGGCTCTTCACCACCCCTAAGCTAATAAACAGGCCAGCATGGTGGAACGAAAACTTTGTTTCATTTCAGATGCCGGCAACTGGCAAGGAGGGCAGACATCTGTCCAAAGGCTGACTCCCAACCCACTGGCAACCTGTGGGGCAAGAACTTCCATAGACAGAAGGAGGGGGCTACATGCAGAAATGACGCAGTCTGCTTTGACAGTCATCTTCAAATTGGTCATTGGTGGTCTGACCAACGTCATTTTGGTTGTTTTAGGTATAGTTAATCTTCAGTCCAGAGTTGGTTTGTTTCCATTTCTTTGAGGCCAATTCTCAGAACTTATGTCATGGCAGCTACATCATGGCTACAGCCTGGTCATCATGGAGCTTACTTCCTCTGCCTCATGGGCTTTCGGTATCTCTAATACAGCTCACAGGATATAGCCCAGAATATTGTCTATAACCCTTGAGAAAGAACTAAAGGTCTTTGAATACACTGAATGGCCACATTATTATTATTTGGTCTCCTTTGACAGTTTTCCTTTGTTTTTGTATGTTCTCACTTCTCTGATTAGACTTATTCTTTGACTAAAGTTTTCCACAGGCAAAAGGCAGGCCAAGGACACGGGAGGTGGGTGGCAAGGACCATAGGGTCCTGCTCGGTTTCACCATCTGTTCGAGCTCCTTGAGAGCAAAGTCAGCTGCATTCACAGGGCTTGGCCCAGTGAAAAACCCACTGAAAAGGTGAATGAATACAACCTGCTATTCCTCTTCAAGTCCAGACTGGCCAAGTTCACTTCTGGGAGTGGCGGGAGTGGGGAATGCAGACGGTCAGTACAGACCTAGGATGAAGTTTCTCTGTGTGTCTTTCCACTTTGGTTTTGCTTCTAGCACTGCTTGCCTTTGTTCTCTAGTGATTTTTGACAGACCTTTTCTCTCCTTGACTCCCAATCAAGAGTTGGGGGATTCCATGTATAAGTGATATCGTCCAATATTTGTCTTTGTCTGACTCACTTCACTCAGTATGACAATCTCTAGGTCCATCCAGGTTGCTGCAAATAACATTCTTTTGCTCTTTTTTCTGATGACTGAGTAATATTAGATAACTAATAAGGACCTACTGTATGGTACAGAACTCTACTCCATGCTCTTTAATGACCTGTATGGGAAAGGACTCTAAAAAAAGAGTGTATATTTATGTATGTATAACTAATTTACTTTGCTGTATAGCAGAAACCAGCACAACATTGTAAATCAACTGTACTCTAATAAAAATTAAAGAAAAAAAAGTTGGGTGAAAAGAGTTGGGTGGGGGAGGGGGAAATGGGCAGGGATTGCTAATGGATGCCGGGCTTCATTTAGAGGAGAAGAAAGTGCTCTAAAGTTAGACTGCGGTGATGACTGTACAACTCTGTGGATGTACTAAAAAGCAGTGAATTGTGTACTTTAAATGGATGAACTGCATGGAATGTGAATTATGTGTCCAAGTGTTTTTTTTTTTTTTTCTAGAAAGAATTAGAATGAGAAAATCCAGAAAAGGGTAATATTACAACATAGAATAAACAGAAAGCCCACTGTGTATTGCCTCTCCCTCCATTTATCCTAACTGTAGTTACTGTGTTACTAACGACAGAATATCTGTACAGTTACCATATATTGCAGAGAGACACCCCCACCACCACCCAGGATGCATTGCACTGGTACAAACCAAGGGGCTCTATGACAACTTTCTCCATTTCATTGGAAAGATGAGAAGGGAGCTGTTTTCCATTTGTTCCCAGGCAATGTGAATTAATTAAGCTGCCACCACTGCCACTGCTTTTCCTACGAGATTCAGAGAGGTGAAATTAAGAGGTGGGACTGGGGATGGCACCAGAATGCTGCGGGACACTAGATACCACAGCATTTCTGGAGAAGCCTGAGGAGATCCCTTGAGAAAGGAGGCCAGGAGATCTCACATGTCTGCCTTGCATCTGGCTGCTTAAATACGGCTGATGCACCATCTACCACACTCTAGCTGGCAAGTCAAGTGCACTTGTTCTAAGCAACTGTCCTAAACCACAGCCAGATGCTCAAACCTTGCATTCTCATGTTTGTTTTCAGACCTCAGGGCCACAGCTTTTGGCTTCTTACCTCTTTAGTTTACACAAACCATTTGTATTCCCCTTTGGCTCATGAGGACTTGATTTCCCACTGAAAACTTGGACCCAAAGAATAGCAAGGAGAGATTAGAAAGCCTTTCTCAGTGATCAGTCCCAAAGAATGCTCAAGCTACCACACAATTGCACTCATCTCACACGCTAGTAAAGTAATGCTCAAAATTCTCCAAGCTAGGCTTCAGCAATATGTGAACCGTGAACTTTCAGATGTTCAAGCTGGTTTTAGAAAAGGCAGAGGAACCAGAGATCAAATTGCCAATATCCACTGGATCATTGAAAAAGCAAGAGAGTTCCAGAAAAACATCTACTTCTGCTTTATTGACTATGCCAAAGCCTTTGTGTGGATCACAATAAACTGTGGAAAATTCTGAAAGAGATGGGAATACCAGACCACCTGACCTGTCTCTTGAGAAATCTGTATGAAGGTCAGGAAGCAACAGTTAGAACTGGACATGGAACAACAGATTGGTTCCAGATAGGAAAAGGAATACGTCAAGGCTGTATATTTACTGCTTATTTAACTTACATGCAGAGTACATCATGAGAAACACTGGGATGGAAGAACTACAGGCTGGAATGAAGATTGCTGGGAGAAATATCAATAACCTCAGATATGCAGATGACACCACCCTTATGGCAGAAAGTGAAGAAGAACTAAAAAGCCTCTTGATGAAAGTGAAAGAGGAGAGTGAAAAAGTTGGCTTAAACTCAACATTCAGGAAACTAGATGTCAGGAAACATGACATCTGGTCCCATCACTTCATGGCAAATAGATGGGGAGACAGTGGAAACAGTGTCAGACTTTTTATTTTGGGGGGCTCCAAAATCACTGCAGATGGTGACTGCAGCCATGAAATTTAAAAGACGTTTACTCCTTGGAAGGAAAGTTATGACCAACCTAGACAGCATATTAAAGAGCAAAGGCATTACTTTGCCAACAAAGGTCCGTCTGGTCAAGGATATGGTTTTTCTGGTAGTCATGTATGAATGTGAGAGTTGGACTATAAAGAAAGCTGAGCGCTGAAGAATTGATGCTTTTGAAGTGTGGTGTTGGAAAAGACTCTTGAGAGTCCCTTGGACTGCAAGGAGATCCAACCAGTTCATCCTAAAGGAGATCAGTCTTGGGTGTTCATTGAAAGGGCTGATGTTGAAGCTGAAACTCCAATATTTTGGCCACCTGATGCAAAGAGTTGACTCATTGGAAAAGACCCTGATGGTGGGAAAGATTGACAGCAGGAGAAGGACATGACAGAGGATGAGATGGTTGGATGGCATCACTGGCTCAGTGGACATGAGTTTGAGCAAGCTCCAGGAGGTAGTGAAGGACAGGGAGGCCTGGCGTGTTGCAGTCCATGGGTTTGCAAAGAATCAGACACAACTGAGTGAACAACAACCAAAGCCTCATCTAGAAAATCCTAGTTAGCCCAGCTTTAAAATGGAAATTCTTGATTTCCAGAAAACCCCTCAGTCCTAGACAAACCAAGTAGTCAGTCACTAGTTAGGAGATTCTCAGAAAACCCAGATGTCAGGCTGATGCTCCCACCCCCACATACAGCTGAGAAAATTTGCATAATCTACTGATGCGGCATCCCACCCCAAGACAAGAGGCAATACAAGCCTATGTCACATAGGGTCATTTTCCGAATTCAGTGAGACAGAACATGCTATGAACTTCCTGCCATGTAGTAAGTTGTCAGTACATATTTACCATGGCATTATTGCTTTAGTACTATTATTAATATTTAGACATGTATCCTAGAAGTGAACTCCCCAGCTGGTGCTAGTGGTAAAGCACCTGCTGGCCAGTGCAGGAGACATCAGAGAGGCAGGTTCAATCCCTAGGTTGGGAAAATCCCCTGGAGGAGGGCATGGCAACCCCCTCCAGTATTCTTGCCTGGAGAATCCCCATGGACAGAGGAGGCTGGCAGGCTACAGTCCATAGGGTCGCACAGAGTTGGACACAATTGAAATGACTTAACATGCGTGCATCCTAGCAGAGGCAAATTGGTATAACCCCGAAGGAGAGTTTAGGAAATGGTGCTGAAGAATCACTGAAAACTAACATTCCACTAGAAAAAATGAACAAGATCAGAACTTGGAAGCTCTGGTGATGTCTATTCTGTATAGCAGTAACCAAACTAAGATAGATTATTTGATGTGAACTAAACGTTGTTCACATACTGTTTGGAAAGAGCACCTGTATCATATTTAAGATCTTCCTAGGAGTGCTAGAGAAAGGGGACTGATGCCAACCCAGTACTGTTTCATGAAGTAAACCGCCTAAAGACATGAAGAATGCACTATTTAAATTTTGCCTTTGGCAACTAACATCTCTTGAACACCAGCTGATTCAGAATCTCTGAGGGTGAATCCCAGAAACCCACTCCATTAACATGTTCCTCAGATGATTCTTATATGCACTGAAGTTTGAGAAGCCCACCCTAGACCTTGACTTCTGGTGGGTGGGACGTGTACCTTGTTAATGACAGTGCCCCCTGTCTCCACACCAGACAAGGACCTATGTCTAACAGGTGCTTCCAGAGTGTACTTTTTTCAAATCATCCTTTTGTTCCTTCTTTTTTTTTTTTAAGATTTTTAAATGTGGACCATTTTAAAAGTTGAATTTGTTACAATATGGCTTCTGTTTTTTGTGGCTGTTTTTGTTGTTTGTTTTGGTTTTGGTTTCATGGCCTCAAGGCATGTGGGATCTTAGTTCCCAGACCAAGGGTCGAACCTGCACCCCGTGCCTTGGAAGGCAGGGTCTTAACCACTGGATGGCCTGGGAAGTCCCCATCTGTTTGTTTCTGGTGTTAGCCTGCAAAGTGTTCTTTCTCTGGGGTGAGACACCAACTCATGTTCTAGCCACTGAGGCATTTGTTTAAACAAGTTTTTCACTGTGGTGGTGATGATTAGGGCTGAAAAAGCTTTGAAAAGGAACAAATTTCACAAGGAAAGGAACAAATTAAATTTTTGCAGGCAAGAGGCTTCGATTAGATGGAAACAGCATTTTAAAAATGATTACCTGGTGTGCTAAGGAAGGTTTACTTGCACCTCTCAAATTAATGCCATCTGGTTATCCATGGTGACACAAATACCCCTCCCAAGGAACACCAGGCACCCAGATGAGGACAAGTAATCTAATTCTCCACGACACTTCCATCTCCATTTTAATATGGAAAATCTCGATGAAATGGATTCTGCAAGAACAGATTTTCATTATTGAAAGCCATGTCAGAATAAATTAGCATGAAGAAGGAGCAGGAAAACATTAGATTGGATTATTCAGAACAATTTGATTATCCACCTATTGGCAAATTTGTTTCTTATGCATCGAGTAGGTGTTAGCAACTCTAAGCATTGTTCTTTCTGCCAGTGAAAAAGATGAATTATCAATCTTGTCTGGGTAGTTAATTTGAACACTTTGCCTGCTATTTCCATGTCATCTGGTTATTGTGCATTTGGGGTCAGCTGTGGTTGTAACAGAGCAGTGGTTGGAAGGAGGATCCGTATAATATTTGTTGGTTCAGCTCAGCCTCAGTGCCACCACACCTGAGCCTACACCAAGCAGGAATCTACCTGGAGCATACTATCAAAGGAGAGGGAAGGGATCCCTCAAAAGGGATCCAGATTGGCATAGTTGGGCAGTTGTAGGCAAGACCTGCTCCTTTTGTGGGTGAACCAGGGGGATGGCCACAGAGACCTGAACTGCTGGGGTCTTGGGGAGAGTGTGAGGAGTGATGGGGCTTGCTCACAAGCTGACGTCAGGGTGGCCCCGTCTTAGTAAAGACAGAGATCCAAAGCCTTTCCCCCCAAGGCAGTATGCGCTGGTCTCTGCTCCTTTCCCCCCATCCCAGCTAACTTCCATGCCACCCTCAGGCTGCCCTCATCAGATTCAGGTTCATCTACTGTTTCTCCAGTGCTTACTCTATCCCAGGTTCAGTGTTAGTCTTCTTTACTGTCATTATTATTCACTTTATAGTCTTTGTTTTATGACTTTCAGTCTTTGTACCCAAATTCCTAGCTAGAGGGCAGAGACTGTGTCTTGTTCATCCAGCCACTCTCTGAGAGCTTGGCACTTTGCAGGTGCTTAATCAATTGGCAATGAATGGATAAATTAATGGGCAGTAACCCTGTGGCGTTGGTCTTCTTGTTCCCATTTTATAGATGAAGAGACTGAAACTCAAGGTTTAAATGATGCGCCTGTGGATCTCACAGCTGAGGTGTGGACTGCAGAGCCTAGCCCAGTGTTGTCTTTTGACTGAGTACTGTGATGGGTGAGTTGAGGACCAAGCCTTCATGTCCTCTTCTGTATTATATGTACATGGATCTTATTCCTCTCTTCCAGGGGGCATTGCTCAGGGAAATACCTGGTTTCCTCTATCCTTCACCAAAAAGTTCAGCTTAGCCCCATCCATACCTGACTGGTGGCTTTTCTCAAATGACAGGACTGGGTCTTTTCATTGCCCAGTTAACTCTCCTCTTCTGATGTCCTTTCTGGTCTGAAGGCTTTTCTGGGTCTGGTTGAACATGGCTCACCTTGTATTATTGCCTTGGCCACCCTTCCCACCCCACCCCTGCCCCCAGCACCTGCTCCCCCAGAAGATCCAAGCTCCAGGCACTGGGCTTTCAGCATCTGCAGTGTGCCAGGGGGGCTTCTGCCCTGGTCTCTGAAGGAGTAGAGCTCCAAGAGTCTCTAACTTGGATTTCCTGTCTGCCCAAGACTGTGTTCTCTAGAGACCCACAATGGGTTTATAAAGCTAGAGGTGGGAGTAACATGGAATGCAATGCTGGAGAACCTATAGGACCATATCATGAAAAATTCTGTGTATCATGTAATGTTATTCTACTGTCTCAGAAGGCAACTAATTCATTGGGTATCACCCCCAAAATCTCCTAACTCACAATCTATGTGATGGGGTAAAACTTCTCCAAATAGAATCAATCTCTATGGAAACTAATCAGTCACAGGAACTTCCCAGAGGCTAGATAGAGGAGTGAAATTCTTCTTTATAGAGTCTTCCAGTCAGCCACTGCCAGTGTGTTGGCTTGTCACATGAGATAAAATCTATTTGCCATCCTGACCGTAGGTTTGTCTGCCATTTCCATAAGTGGAGAGAGGAAGATCCTGTCACCCAGGTAGCCCCAATCAACTACCACCCTCCTCCCTTGCTCTGGGTATCTCTATACAAATAATCTTCCAAGGTTAATCATGCATTCACCCTCTCCCATTTCCCAGTCTTTCCCCAGAGGACAAACCCTCTCCCACTATAAGAATAGTAGCATCTGTGGCTTTCTCAGAGGTCCTTCTTGTTGTTATTTTCTCAGTCATGTCCAACTCTTTGCAACCCCATTGGCTGTAGCCCGCCTGTCCATGGGATTTCCCAGGCAAGAATCCTGGAATGGGTTGTCATTTCCTTCTCCTAGGCCATGGTAATCTCCTGGGCTGGAGTTGGGTTTACCAGCTAAGCTGTCTCAGACTTTCACTTATCAGGGTCTAATTTTGTTCCCTCTATCAATATCAAATGGTAGAGCCCATTTGCCAAAGAGGGATAAAGGCAGCATGAAGTCAGTGGGCATGGTGTGGCCATTAACCAGCACACACAGTGCTTCATTAAATGAGAGCTTCTGATTCTGCCCAGAAATTCCATCTGTGCTCCCTGGTAGTTCTGATTCCTTTATTGAAAGACAGGAGCGAGGGCTCAGGGTTTGGAGCTTCTCCCAGGGTGACTTGGAGGCCAGCAGCTGGAGCTTTAACAGTTCCAAAAGGTGACGTGGGGACCCATGGCTGCCTCTTTCTGAGGCCCTGGGCTGCTGGACTAGGATTCTGTTAAAAATCAGAGCAAATGCAGACGGTTGTCACCCATGAACAGAGGGCCGATGTGTGAGGAATTGTAAAGTGGAGTTTATTCAGCCCCAATTAAATCCCATTTTATAAATTCCACCCTACTCCTCCACAGGAGAAAGCTCATTAAATCTTTTCACACGAAGCCAGCCTAGGTGGCAGTGCTGGGCTGTGTTGGCAGGGCTCGGCTCTCGAGGAAGGCTGTCAGAGCCGAGTTCTGTGGTTTCTTAGAAATGGCCAAAGGGTTTATGTGGGATAAATAAGTACCTGAAAGACAAGGTTATTTCTAAGCAGATATCAGAAAATAAAACGACGGGCATGAAATGGGAAACATAACCTTTGAAGAGAAGCACTCATGCAACCCAGGGGCTCACAAATCAAGAGAAAAGATTCTTTTTTTCATTGTCTTGACTGCTTTAGTGAAGGCCTATTCTTTCCAGTCAGGGATACCCGGTGAGCATTATGGGCTTTATTGTGGCTTATGATTAAAGCAATTTTAAAAAGAGCATCACAGATAAAGCCTCCTGAGTTGGCTTTGAGCTACCGAATGGGTCACCTAAGGATTAGTTCATTATTCACTCAACACCTGGCCAGGAACTGGGAATCATCTAAATATCCTAATGTTAGGATGTCCTCTCTTCCAGTCACCTTCCCCCTCCTAGGTACTCGGGAAGTCCAGTGTAAAGGGCACTGAACCAAATTCTCACTCCTTACTCCTGACAAGGGAGTCAGTCTCCCATACACTCCCACTACCATCCTGTTTTTCTACCTCTGTAAGCGGGGCTGTCCTGCAAGGCCCCCTCGCACTCCCAAACCAAGCAGCCATCTCCCGCCCCTCCTTCTCAGGCCTGGCTGAACTTCCATCAGCCCTCCAGAGCCAGAGAGACCTCCCATGCACAGGACCTCCTCAGACTCAAGTCTGGTGACTTTTGGAACATCATAAAGGGGCAGAAGGAGGGAGAATCAAAAGGGAAGGAAACACCATCACCACATCCTCACTCTGAACCTGAGGTTTTTCTAGGACAGGCTCCAGGGGTCGCAGAGGAAGAGCAGAGGGGCTGGAGGGGGTGTAGGGTAGGAGAGCATGGACCGCCTGCTTTCTCCCTCCCTCCCTTTCTTCCTTTTCCCTTTACCTCCTTCTGCTTACTTTTAAAAGTCTAATTAGGTGAGAGGAAAATAAATGAAGGAGCTGAGGCTTCCACCCCACTTCAGAAGCCACCTTTGCTTTGATTAGTCATTTAGTTCCCATAGATTTACTATTGGCAAAAGGGCACATTAATTACGAAGAAAGGAAATAGAAAAGCTGTCTTTTCTGCCACATTTCCTTTTTGGAACCAGCGAGGCCCTGTGTGGAACTCTGGGAGAGTTAAATGAGAACAGAGTGTAGCAGGCTTTCATCCTTACGCAGATGTAAAGAACAAAGGGGTGAGAAGTGTATCTCTTAGAAGAACGCTGAACACCTGTCTTCTCTACTTTTGTTTGTGGTCCTCAAACAGGAGATCTGGGGTTCTCTCGGATTTCCCAGAGCCCTTTCAGCCCAGGTCCTTGAATACAAAGAATTCTATATTCAAGTCAACAGAACTTGAGACAATAAGACTGAGTCTGAGGCAAAATCTTGAATGATTGGAAGTCAAGAACGTGCCCACTTGAGGCAAGCAGGGTCAAGGCTTGCCATACCAGTGTCAGAAGCAAACTCTCCAAGCAAAAAAATGAAAGTCAGGGAGCTGTTGGGAAGGGAGTGGATGGTGGTTGGTACTGGAGGCCTGTAGGGCAAGTTCATACAGTTCAGTGCCTATGAAGGTCCAGCTGGGGGGCAAAATGAGGCCAGAAGGAAGGGTGTAAGGCTATAGGGAGTGGCGGAGACTGTGTCACACTGGAAGCTCAGTGCCTCTGCCTGAAGGACCCCAACTCTCCTCAGGTCTAGTAGATTGTGACCATGAAGGAATACTGGCCCAGTATCACCAGATCTTCCCATTTTAAAAGAAAAGCATGGAATCTTGATTTTAAATTCCCAGGTTAAAAATCCTGGCAAGTCAACAAAATACAGGTGGGTTTGAGTAACAAGACAGCAGTCTATGACCTGTAAAAAAAAAAAAAAAAAGTAAATATCAAAGCAAAATGAGAGAAGCAAGCACGAAGCTGATGGCAGCACAGAGGGGAAAAGTTAGGGCTCCAGGAAGAGGTGAGGTTGTGGGAGAAGGGCCAGATTTAGGGGAGACAGTCAGAGCAAGGCCACCACATCTTTCAATACAAACTTTTTATACTGCCCTGGGGGCTTTACACTGCCAGCCCCCTCTCTGCTTCTAAAGGACACAGGAGCAGCCTGGTACCGGCGTGAAGGCAAGGTAGTTACAACAACCTAAGAACCTCTAAGGGATCTGAGCCCCTAGACTCTCTGTATCTCTTTCTGTCTGCCCTCCTTTCCCCTGCTCTAGCCACATGGGCCCCTTTGTGTTCCTTGAATGTACCAGGCACACTCCTCCTGTAAGGCCTCGCACTGATTCTTCCTTCTGCTTAGAACACTCTTCCCCCAGATACCCACAGAGCCAATTCCCTGTCTCCTGCAAGTCTCTGCTCCATGTCATCTTTTGACCTGTTTAAAATTTCAAACTGCAACTGTACCTGGCTGTCTTTCCCAGTCCCTGTTTTCTTTTTCCAAATCACTTGTCACCTTCAAAATATGTGTTAGTTGCTCAGTCGTGTCTGACTCTTTGCAACCCCATGGACTGTAGCCCGTCAGGCTCCTCTGTCCATGGAATTCTCCAGGTAAGAATACTGGAGTGGGTAGCCATTCCCTTCTCCAGGGGATCTTCTTGACCCGGGGTTCAAACCTGGGTCTCCCACATGGCAGGCAGGTTCTTTACCATCTGAGCCACCAGGGAAGCCCTCAAAATACTATGCAATTTACTTCATTATTTGTTGTCCGTCTCATGTGACTAGAAGGAAAGCTCCTCCAAGGGTGAAAATTTTCGTTTGTTTACAAAGGTCCGTCTAGTCAAGGTTATGGTTTTTCCAGGAGTCATGTATGGATGTGAGAGTTTGACTATAAAGAAAGCTGAGCACCAAAGAATTGATGCTTTTGAACTGTGGTGTTGGAGAAGACTCTTGAGAGTCCCTTGGACTGCAAGGAGATCCAACCAGTCCATCCTAAAGGAGATCAGTCCTGGGTGTTCATTGGAAAGACTGATGTTAAAGCTGAAACTCCAATACTTTGGCCACCTGATGCGAAGAGCTGACTCATTTGAAAAGACCCCGATGCTGGGAAAGATTGAGGACAGAAGGAGAAGGGGACGACAGAGGATGAGATGGTTGAATGGCTTCACCGACACAATGGGCATGGGTTTGGGTAAACTCCGGGAGTTGGTGATGGACGGGGAGGCCTGGCGTGCTGCGCTTCAGGGGGTCACAAGGAGTCAGAAACGACTGAACTACTGAACTGAACTGAACTTGTGCACTGATGTATTGCTGGAACAATGTTTTCACATGAGGGTGTTCAAAAAATACTTCCTGAAAGAAAGTATGAATTCCTATTTCTTCCTTCTGCCCTGTTGCTCTATAGCTGTGATTCCAAAGAGCTTCTCTCTCCCTTGTATGTTTCATCCCTCCTCTCTCTTTCCCAGAACTCAATCCCAGCCAGCAAATGTTAATTGAGCCATCATGCTGTGCCAAGTCTCAGACTGAGATGTGAAGCTTTCAAAGGATGCCGTGGGGACCTCCCTAGTGGTCCAGCGGTTAAAACTCCACACTTCCGATGCAGGGAATGTGGGTTTGATCCCTAATCAGGAAGTTTAAGATCCCACATGCTGCACAGCACAGCCAAAAAAAAGAAAAAAGAAAGGAAAAGGATGCCATGGATATTTAGGGACTAGGAGTAGGGAGGGGTAGGAGTAAATCAACGGGAATAGTGCTGTGAACTTAATTTTGTGGAGTATTTAAAACTAGAAAAAAGTATAAAAACTAGTATTATAGGACATTGGTCTATGCCTTTATGGCAATATTCCCCTTTATATTTTGATGCTTTCCATGAATTTGTAATCAAAATATGCAAATTAAATATTTCAAAGGCTGTTCTTTGCTCTTTCTCTCCTTCTTCTGACTTGAGAACTTTTCCAGCAATGCAGACCTCTGACCCCAGGCTGGTAATAGTTTCCTGGACTTGAACTGTAAGGCATGTACTTTATCTTGTATTCTGATTGTCAACATACTTTTCCACTTGGAAGTTTTATGGAAACAGGGAAGCAAGTGATGTGAACAAAGCATGACTTCTACGTTACCTGGATGGTGTTAGCTTTTCTAAAACGAAATAAACTCTTAGATATGCAATTATCAGTACCTCCTCCTTTTGCCAGAGTTATCAGGCATTCTGACATCTGCTTCAAAACCCTAAAGGTCTTTTTACCCCCAAAAAACTGGTTTGATTATTCAACAAGCACTTTCAGGCCTATTCAATGGAATGTGTGAGTTTGCCTTTCTATAGTTTTCTAAGTGGTTTTCCTACATGATGGGAATGAAAAATTAAGCTCTCATGTAGAATTGGAATGCTTCTGGGAGTAGAAGGAACCTCTGACTTTTTAATCTCTCTAACTCCCTGTATAAAAGGAAGCGGTTTTTCCCTTGACTCCTGAAGCAGAGTGAAGCATGTTTCCTCACAAGAGATATTTTAAATGTTCTAAATGTGACTTGAACCAATGTAAGAATAGTACTTCTCAGGAACAACTTGAGCTCCTTCATTGGCACCTTTAAAAAAGTTTATTTTTATAAATTCAGACTTATGTTGTATATAGCCTTTTAACCAAAAAACTTAAAGATTTGGAAATAAATCAGTTTTTTTTTCCAACTACAATAGGCAAGTATTTGCTGAGTGTCTCATTATACAGACATTCTATCAGGAGCTGGAGATACAAAATGAAGAAGATGGAGCTCTTTTCAAAAAACACATTCAGTTCATAAGTCAGGTACAATGTACATACAGTGTACACATACAGTGTACATTTCTGTATACACTGTATATATAAAATAAACAGTTGCATTATAAATACAAAGAAAATCGTGTGTATCTAGATGAAAGTACAAGTCTTAAGAACAGTCTAATTAAAAACAATTAAAACAAAATTTATATATACAGAGAACTTCTGAGAAAAACATCTGAAGCAAACCATATTTTTGCTTCTTTGTGGGCAAATATGAAGAATTTTTAACTCTAGATTCTACAGAGAGACATTTGAAAGCAGGATATAGAAAGTAAATTTAAACAAAAAAGGGGCTTATAAGTAATGGGGAGAAGCTCAGCCTCATTATAATTAACACAAAAATTATCATTTGCCTTCCTCAATCCAATACTGAAGGCAAGAGCTACTACAGGGGGAACTGCATGTGTAGTAGGAGATTTTATGTATTCACATGGTAAACATAGATGAGTTAAATAGCCAAGTGTTTGTTGCTCAGCCGTGTCTGACTCTGCGACCCTATGGAGTGCAACTCACCAGGCTCTGCTGTCTATGGAATTCTCTAGGCTAGAATACTGAAGTGGATAGCCATTCCCTTCTCCAGGGAGTCTTCCCAACCCAGGGAAATAGCCTAGAGATACCTCAAAAGCTAGAAGTAAAATGTAATTGGTGGCAACTTTATTCTTTGAAGACTAAGATGTGTGCAACTGCAGAGAGAGAAAGGGAGAAGTAGACTTTAATACAAGAGTGTGGTTAGGGTCATGTGAATAGGTGTGATCAGTGTGGGGACAGTGAATATAATAGCAGGTGGGAATGACAAAGAAAGGGGATCTGGATCTAAATCAGATAATATCAGATTTTCTAGATTTTAAGATACCTTCATTATAACCTTCCATTAATTTAGAATAGCTCAGGAAAAATAAATATTATTTTACAGAATGCAATTTACTCATCTTTATCTGTATAATTATACAGTACTTTCTTTTTTAAAGAAATACAATCAAAAAGAACATTACAGCATACTAACACATATATATGGAAATTAGAAAGATGGTAACGATAACCCTATATGCAAAATAGAAAAAGAGACACAGAAATACAGAACAGACTTTTGAACTCTGTGGGAGAAGGTGAGGGTGGGATGCTTCAAAAGAACAGCATGTATACTATCTATGGTGAAACAGATCGCCAGCCCAGGTGGGATGCATGAGACAAGTGCTCCGGCCTGGTGCACTGGGAAGACCCAGAGGAATCGGGTGGAGAGGGAGGTGGGAGGGGGGATTGGGATGGGGAATACGTGTAAATCTATGGCTGATTCATATCAATGTATGACAAAACCCACTGAAATGTAAAAAAAAAAAAAAAGAAAAGAAAGTTGTGGTACATATACACATTGGAATATTACTCAGCTATTAAAAGAACACATTTGAATCAGTTCTAAAAAAAAAATAAAATGAAATGAAGAAAACTGAAAAAAAAAAAAAAAGAAATACAATCAAATCTTAAGTCTAAGATTTTTCCAAATAATGAATTCATATTTTTTTCTGAGTTATTTTTGGGAAATAACAACAATGCTTACCATCACATGATATGCTGATTTTTCACAAATAACACTTTTGACTTCTTTGGTGTCTCTATTACCTTTAGGATTGGCAATATAAGTTTGAGTCATGTGAAAGAAAACCTCATCTGTATTTCCTGTTCAGCTACTGTAGCCTACCCCTACCCTCACCACTGAATTATTAGATATTAAACTGGTATTGTTGAGTGAAAATGAAAGTGTTAGTCCCTCAGTGGTGTCTGATTCTTTGTGACCCCATGGACTGTAGCCTGCCAGGCTCCTCTGTCCATGGAGTTCTCCAGGCAAGAATACTGGAGTGGGTTGCCATTTCCTTCTTCAGGGAATCTTCCCAATCCAGGGATTGAACCCAGGTCTCCCACATTGCGGGCAGATTACTTTTTTACCATCTGAGGCACCAGGGAAGTAGAAGAACTTAAACCAGGTACACTAAAGGTTTTTTTCCTGGTACCCAAGACACACAGCATAAATCAACACCTTCATGGCTGGGTATGTATGTGTGTGTGAAAGTTGCTCAGTCGTGTCTGACTCTTTGCAACTCATGGACTATACAGTCCATGGAATTCTCCAGGCCAGAATATTGGAGTGGGTAGCCGTTCCTTTCTCCAGGGGATCTTGCCAACCCAGGGATTGAACCCAAGTCTCCCACGTTGCAGGCAGATTCTTTACCAACTGAGCTATCACATGGCGGGTAGTAACTGAAAAACTCTTTTCTGTGTGTGTATGTGATATGCCACCAAGAAATATTTCATATATGCATTTCTTTTTAATATAAAGTAAGATCTTAAAACTTAATTTCTATGAGCCCTGTGTTCTTTCTTCTAGAGCAGAAGGGAATTATTGTGTAGCTATGGTGTGCCAGGCACTGGGCTGGCACCTTCTAACCACCAACTTCATTTATTTCTCACAATGACTCTGAAAGGTGTTATTATACTCTTTCTGTAATTGGAGAAATGGAAAGTCAAGAAGTTCTATAATTTGGCTGAAGTTACATAGACAGTAAGAGTTCAAACATAGATTTGACTGGTTCTCAAGTCTCTGAAGTCGAATAAGTCTTCCGTTATGCAGTCTTGCCTTCCTCTGCAGTCAAATGAAAAGTGGGTCCTGGGAACTCATTAGAACCATGTCATTGACAACCTTCTGTACTCTGCTGTCTAGTCTACCCCAATCTGTCTTGATCAGTTCACTGCATCTGGTGTTCTGATACTGGAACCATCTGACCCAATGCCTCTTCCCTGCGTCTTTCTTTGATCCTAGAGGTGGATATCCAGACATTAAGGCCCTTGAGATCTTTATCCATTGCTCCCTTCCCCCAATCACCTACTATTTCTTTCTTCTTTATAACTGCATACATTTTTTATCCTTTCTTATGGCACTTACATTCTATCTTGCACTATATAATTGCCTTATTTTCTCCCCAGAATTTATTGGGAGACCATACAACCAACATTCTATGAAATCAGTACCCATGGTTTTGTAGACCAGTTAAAGAGGGTCTGACAGAAGTACCCACAGCATACCTAATCTTTATTCCAAGACATAGTAACATTCAAGTCACATGAGCAACTAATTGGCTGCCTGGTCCACCCACACCACCTCCCCAAGCTGCAATGACCTGTTAATCAAAGTACTGCCCACTACCACTACTGCAGTCAATATTCAGAAGAACTATGGGCCACTTGAGAATTTTTAGGAAATCCTCTGGTGTGACAGAAAACGATGAAGATATACTCTACATATACATATACACTGTATTTGTGTACGTAACTTATAGTTGTAAGTATATTTTGTAACACTGAGTGGGTGCTCAACCCTGCCTCCCTGAACATCTTGGGTTTAGAATTACCTGAAGGGAGAGAGAAATGATCTTTTCTGCCTAAATTAATGCTAATCAAAGGAAAGCAGTAATATGCCTCAAACCAAAATAGAATGCAAAAAATGACTCCTTAGATAAGGAAATGCTTCTGTCAGAAATGGCTTTCAGCCAAACAAATTAAAGGGAGCAGAGGAAGACTTAAAAGCCTCTGTCAGGTAGGTTTGTTTAGCCAGCATGAAGTCAGCTTAAAACCCCAACGTTTTCCACATTTCCCTCTCAAGTATTACAGCCTCTGCCCTTCAAGGTAAAATATCAAAGCTATGTCTTTGCCGTTCACCTTCCCTCTCTGATGTATATTGACCCCTGTCTTATCACTTCTACAACCCACTACTCAGTCCTGACACTCCAATATGTCAAAGCCAAGTTTATCACCAAAGAATCATACAATTACCACTGATACCACGACCCACGTTTGTAGCTGTTTCTTGGGAAGTTTTGAGGCCAAAAAGAATGGATATGGTAGGTCACCTCAAAGCCTAGGAACATCTCCAAATGCATGGATCGGCAGTAAAGAAGCCTGTTTAAATTAGGCTTAATACCTACATGACCAGATTTATTTTGACAGGATCTCACCCTCTACCACAGTCAACCAGCTTTTGTTGCTCTTACTTTAGCAAAGGGAATCAGCCTTCTTTAGAACACAGTTTGAAAAACATTAATGTCCCCTTCTGGTTCAGAGCTACAGCCCTTCTCACTGTCTCAATTTTCCTGGCAAGACTTACTCAGGAGATCTCACCCCAATCTCCTCCCCTAAAGAAGTTCTATTTTAAGAAATACAGTTTGACAATAAAAATATAGTCAGGATAGCAACTCTAGCAGTTCCTGCCAAGTGCAGTCATCTCATTAGGCCTCAATAATGCCTGAGACAGTGGCACTCTAAAATTTTCATATAAAATTAAAGCCAAAACTATTTTAGGTAAGAGTAGGTGGCTTTTTGTTTTGTGTGACAGTTCCTTATGGAACTCAAATAGTTGTTGTCTGAGAAGCTACCTCATCAGCAAACTTTGGTCTTTTGGAGATGTTATATGATATTCAGAATAATTTACATCAGAGAGAAATGTCTTGTTTGAAGAACCCTGAGTGGCTTCTTCCTTCAAAATATGTCATCCTGTCTAACCCTATCAAAGGAATCTGAGCACAGCTCTATTCAGAGCCTGTAGAAGAGGTGAAATTTTAAATATTCATTATTCAGTCAGTTAGTTAGTGGGTAAACATTTATGGAGCACCTATTTTGTGCCAGATTCCATTCCTAATGCTGGAAATAACAGGTGAACAAAGACAGAAAAGATCCATGAGCGCTTGACTCTTATGCTCCAGCAGAAAGGAACAGGAAGTAAATGAAAGCCTCTCAGAGAGTAATGAACACTCCGGGAGGAAGTAAAGCAGGGTAAAGGGAAGATGGCTTTCAGTTGCTGGAGAAGAGAGGTCTCTCTGAGGAGGTGATATTAAACTGAAATCAGAATGAGCTGATGGAGAAGGCCTGGGGTGAGGGAAGAAGACTGCACAGAAGGGGCACCAATTGCAAAAGGCCTGAGGTGGCAGCAAGCTTGGGTTTTCCAGGTACAGAAGGAATGTTTGTGTGCCTATATGTGTAACAAGGGAGGGAGATCTTGGGGATGAATTTAGAGGGGTGCTCAGGGAACAGACCAAGTAGGGTCCTGAAGGCTAAGACAAGGCACTGCATCTATGTCGGGATAATGGCAAACCATCAGAGGGTTGCATCATCTGAGTGGAGTGATATCATCTAATTTATACACCACCAGTATGCAGCGTGCTACGGTCCATGGGGTCACCAAGAGTCGGACACGACTGAGTGACTGAATTGAACTGAGTCTATACCAGAACTGAAAGAGCTCTTTTATTTTTATCATTATCATTATTTTTTTATCATTGGCTGCACAGGGTCTTCGTTGCTGCGAATGGGCTTTCTCTAGTTGTGGCGAGTGAGGGCTACTCTCCTGTTGTGGTGCATGGGCTTCCCACTGCGGTGGCTTCTCTTGTTGCATAGCACAGACTCCGGGCAGGGAGACCTCAGCAATCGTGTGGGATGGTCCACAAGGCTTAGTTGCTCCACGGGATGGGAATTTTCCCTGATCAGGGATCAAACCCATGTCCCATGCATTGGCAAATGGATTCTTAACCACAAAGGAAGTCTTCATTTAGGTTTTATCATCACCAGTAGCTACACCTCCTCTTAAAATCTCAGTTCCATGTCTCTCATAACCTTCTGCCAGCCCTCTTGGAACACACTGTAATAATTCTTCATCTTCATTTAGACCCTCAGTCTCTAAGTCTACCATTTTGTACTCTTTAAGTATGCCTTCAGGTCCTTATCTCCCCTCTACCCACCTTAAAGTCCATCATTATCATCGGCCCCTTTGAGTTTAGATTATATTTCAGGCAAGTGCAAAGTGCTGGGTATAAATCAGGGAAGAACAGACAACTTGGTTCTGCTCTCCCAGAATTTATAGTCTAGTGGGGAAATAGATATTAAATACATGAAGAAACATAAAGATGTATGATTAAACAGTTCGAGAAGAGCTTGGAAAGGAAAGTATAGGAGGCAATGAGTTTGCATGCCAGGATCATCTAATCCAGTCTCTGGAGACAGGGAAGGCTTTCCTGAAGAATATTTAAAAAAAATTTTTTAAGGGGGAAAGTATTTCTGTACTTTAAATGTTAATTTTTAATTATCTCAAAAATTCACTCAACTCTTACCGAGAAAAAGCACCTACAGTTGCCTTTTAATGGATCCCAGTACTTCCGATCTTTCCCCACACCTTTCTGGGCATATCACCCTTCCTAGGCATCTCCTTGGTGTCCACATTTTCTCTCTCTCCTCTTGCTTTAGAATGCTTCAGGAGAAGCCAGAAAAAATGATCAGAACAGATCATAAGTCCTCTGGAAACCCTAGAAGTGACTGTAACTGTGCCATGCAGTGCTCAGGTACAATGTCCCATATTTGCTAATTAAAAATCAACACCTTCGATGTTGAAATTTTAGGTGGTGTATTGGCTCCATGGCTCTCCCAACAAGGCTCTCTAGAGCCTGTCTTATTTATCCTTCACCAGGAGGTGGCGCACGTCTTCCCCAGAATCCGGGAACGTGGCCCTCTGCAAGGGTTATCTTCATTTGGACCTGCCAGCTATACTCTGTTTCATGCGCTGGAGAAGGAAATGACAACCCACTCCAGTGTTCTTGCCTGGAGAATCCCAGGGACGGAGGAGCCTGGTGGGCTGCCGTCTATGAGGTCGCACAGAGTCGGACACGACTGAAGCGACTTAGCAGCAGCAGCAGCAGCTATACTCTGACAGCTTAAAGTCTGAGTCACTGGGCAAGGTTAATGCCCTTTCTCCTGGGCAAGCACATGTGTTGTGTTTATTACAAAACGTTCTGTTCCTCTTCCACGCCTGTGAAGCCCATCATACTTTTCCAGGGAAGAAATCATCCCTGTGTAGCTGGTTGAAACAAACTACAAGTGGTTTCTACAACTGAGGACTGGTTCTCTAAGGAAAGAATCTCCTGAGCCTTACAAGCTTCCCACTCGCTGGCCAGTGTCATCCATATTTTGCCTCAAGTCTTCCTCTGGAGACAGGAGCAAATGATGAGAAGATAGAGTCAGGCTCCTGGAAGAGCAAGAAAAATGTATTAGCTCTCCTAGACATCAGAGCTTGAAGAATAATGATTTTTGAACAGGTTACTATACATACTTGAACAAGGATTCTTTGGAAGGCATTTAGGAGGTCAGTTAATAAGGTAAATGGGGGGAAAGGGAGGGATGAGATAGATGTGAGAGAGAAAGAGAGAGCAAGCAGTGAACAGTACAGGGAGGGAGGAAACCAGAGAACTATCATTAATTTTAGACACTGGGAGTCCAAGGAGCCTGGAGCCATCTCAGATAGCTCTCTCACCATTTGAAGAGTCTGTCCTCTCTGTTTTGAAGTCTTATAGCCTTAAATTTTTGACATAAGCTTTCATAGCATCCCTCTTGTGATGGTTGTGGGCCATGAGCCAAATGGGAGGAAGTCCATGTCAGACAGATCTGTTGGAAGGATGTTGTACTTATCAAGGTGAGAGGTGAGCTAAGACAAAAGTTATGTGGATTGAGAAGGGAGGAAGAGGGATTAAATATATCTTGAGAAAGTAGAACTGGAAAGATTTGTAAATTACCCATACCTGAAGGAAAATGAAAGAAGAGCAGTTCATGTTAAGATCTAGCTTTTTGGCTTGATCTATGGAGTGCATTTTCACTGGTGGGAAAAGAGGTGGATGAAGGTGGACAGTTGTCAGCCCTGGGAGGGGTTGGGGGGAGGGGGAAGGAAGGAGGAGATCCTGGCCATTCAGATGCATGTGGAAGGGGGGCCAGGGCAGGGATGGCAGAGAAGGGTGGGCATTCTGACAACACTTCACAATTGAACTTTGCAGCAGGTACTACTCATCAATTGTCCCACTCTTTCCCACAGAGCTTGGAGCCAGCATCAGAACAATTTGTAATATAATGGCTCCTAGAAGTCATTATTAGTTAATTAAACTTAGTTCTGAAGATGAAAGCTGTTTGCTTCCTCCTACATTCCCAGAGGTTTAGGAGCCCAGCTTGTGGGTAAGAAAGCAGTGCCACCATGCTCACTGCTGATTTAGCAAACTCATTGCCACCCAGGCCAGCTTTCTCACTCCCGCCTCTGATTCTGCCTTTTCTCAGCACCTCTGAGGGCTCCGGGCAACAAGTGTCAGCAGGCAGGATCTAAAGGTGAGCATTGCCTTGCCCTGACCTGGTCCTCTCCAGATGATTTATAGTGTTTGGGGTGTATAGCAAAGTGATTTGGTTACACAAATGCACATTTATTCTTTTTCAGATTCTTTTCCATTATAGGTTATTACAATATACTGAATATGTCAGTGGTTCTCTGTGCTAAACAGTAGGCCCTTATCACTTACCTATTTTAAATGCAGTAGTGTCTATCTGTTAATCCCAACCTTCTAATTTGTCCCTCCCCACTTTCTCCTTTGAGAAAGTTTGCTTTCTCTGTCTGTGGGTCTACTTCTGTTTTGTATAGAAGTTCCTTTCTATCTTTTTTTTAGATTCCACAAGTAAGTGATAGCACATGATGTTTGTCTTTCCCTGTCCATAGTCTTCATATAGGTCATGCTGCTGTTTCTAACCAAAGTAAACTATGTCCCTTTGCCCCTTAACCCCCACCTTACAGAACAGCATGGACAGCAGCCCTGGCCCATCCGGAAGCCTAGAGCCCGAATCTTGGGAGGCTGAGTGGCGAGCATACCCACTGGGGAGACGATAGCCGTTCTGCCAGCAGGCGGCCTGTCCTCCTGCTCTGAGGACAGCTTGCAGACAGGCTTCTCCTCCCCACAGTTGCTGGCTGTTTCCCATGTTCCACGAGAGAAGGGGCACACATTCCAGACAAGGGGACTATTTATTTTCCCACCAGAGGTGACACGTGGCATCCGGAGGTCAAGCCAGGCCGAGGCTGTGTTTGCTGGGCTAAGCCTCGCCCTTTCCCAGAGGCCTGGGTTGTTCTGACAGCCATCCCAGCTGTGTCTTCTGGGCTGGGAATGTTTCCTCAACTGCTCTAAACAAACACCCATACAGGCTACTCAGTCTCCTGGGTTTGTTTATTCACCAAAGTCAAGGAATGAGCACCCGGTCCAGAGGGTGGGCTCCAAACGGCTCTGCCACAAACAGGTGGCAGAAGGGGACCCCCCAGGCTGCACTTTCTCCATGCAATCTGAGCAAGAAAAGCAAAATTTAGACCATAAAGAGGCCTTCAAACCACTATTTGACCCCTTCCAAAGAAACTCTGCATGGCTGTGTGCCTCCTTGCCTTTGCCAATGGCATGAAAATTCTTCAATAGCCTTTCAAATAATCAGATTTTTTTTGAGAAGCAATAATGATAATGCATTTTATTTGAGACACACTCAACATTTTATGAGACACTTAAATATTATTTCATGAGATTCTCAGTACAATCTGGAGAGATCAGGCTGAATAACACCACGTGTGTATAGCATGCCTTGGGGCAGGCACAGTTGTGGGTCAGAGTGCAAGGGAGACGTGAAGGTGAGTGAGAATCTTGACCTGTGGGAACCCACTGTTGGGAATGTGTATCAGGATGGGACTTTTGAGTTTCTCCTCACTTAAGGGCCTCTCAGGTTTTAGCTGCTCTTTGGGGGAAAATTTTGTGCAAGGGAGTAGAGGGACACCCTCACACAAATATTGTTCCTATCCCAAATCCACCAGTCCCAGGTTGTAGCCAGATCTGAATAGGCTGCCTCAAAGGCCACCTACATCTCGATGTGCTTACAGTCTTATGCCAAGACATCAGCCAGGTTCATCCTGAGTGATCGTTCTGTCGGGGATATCGGCTCTTTACTAGCGGTACTTGGTCAAAGTGCTCAAGCAAGTGGGCAGGTGAATGAGAGCTTCTTCACCATTAAAATGAACTTACCATTTCTGTTTACTTGTTGGTAGTGAGCATCAAATGAATTAACGTTCATAAAGTGCTTTGACTTAAACTTGTCGTGTATGTAAAACATGATTAATACCTGCTAGCTGTGTTGTTATTGCAGTGACTACCTGGGTGGTGAATTGGATGAAAATAAGGTTAGAAGCAGCAATACTAGTTTAGACATTAGTAAAGAAATCCAGAGAAGAGTTAGGGGAGTCTAGCTAAAGCCCTTTCTTCTTTCATGCTTTTCTTCCTTCTCCCACCCTCCCTCCTACCCACCCTATTCCTTCCTTCTTTCTCTGTTTTAATGGGATGAGTGTGACCAGGAGATTGGCAAGAGTGACGGCAGTTAGGTGGCCTTTGGTTGGACCTAGGGCAGGGTCAGATCCCAGGCTTTGGGAAGAAACAAAGGACCCATCCAAGCCCACGACCATGAGGGGATGTCCACAAGTCAAATACTGGAAACCGAACACACAATCCATGTGCCAAGGGTGAGGCAGGATTGGAATCAGAAGGCTGAATATAGAGACCAGTGAATACATTTGGGGAATAGAGTCAGCGTGATGGTAGGGTGGGAACAATCAGGTCAAAAGGAATCGCCACTAATAGGCCTGGGAGGTTTGGGTGGCTACATTGGATGATTGTAAAAGGTCAGAGACAGGTCAGAGACTTGTATCAATCACACCACCCCCAGCCCCATCACTACCAATAGCCACCATCTATTTAGCACTTACCGTGATGGTAGTGTGCTAACCCCTTTATGTGCATTTCTTGTACATCATTCAGTGGGGACTCTCATTCTCTTCATTTTGAAAGCTGAGATTCAGAAAGGTGAGCTTCTTGCTCAAGGTCACAGAGCTGGATGTGGTACAGTAGACTCAGATCCAGAACTGTTTCTCTATAGAGCCCATACTCTGTACTCTGCTATTGCCTTTTGCTCAGAAATATCACCTGAATGTCCTTTGTGCCCATCTCTGGATAAAGCACTTTGAAAGTGATACAGATGAGCTTGATTTGGTCCCTGCTCTTCTAGCTATGAGTGCAGCAGTGGAGGCAGATATAAAATTGAAGAGCAATTTGTTAAGAGTTGAAATACATTTCAGTTATTTTAACTTTAAATAACAAATTTGTTAAGGACCATAATACATTTTCTGGTAGAAAGTGACCAGTGTTTTCCATAAGTGACACCAGAAATATGAAAGAAATTTGATCTAACAGATTCTGAATTAAGGGAGGGGACCAAAAGAGGCAGCTGGCTAGCAAGGCTTTGTGTAAGAGAGACTGGAGGGAATAAAGATAAGCAACTGGGCAGATGCACCTGGCCCAGATGAGCGGCAACCCAGGAGAGGAGGGGCTTTGTAACCAGAGAGAATGGCTGGGGACTTCCTTGGTGGTCCCATGGTTGAGACTTCGTCTTCTAATGCAGGGGGTGCGGGTTTGATCCTTGGCTGGGGAACTGAGGATTCTACATGCCTCCTGGCCAAAAAGCCAAAACATAAAGCAGAAGCAATATTGTAATTCAACAAAGACTTTAAAAATGGTTCACATGAAAAAAATTACAAACACACAAGCAAAGAGAATGGCTGCTCTCTAGCTCTGGGCTTGAACAAGTTTCTTAACCTCTATAAAGGTGGGGATACTGGTACCCATATCAGAGGGTGGTGATGAGAATGATTCAAGATAAGAGCCTAATACAGTGCCTGACGTTGTAGCAAATGTGAATAAATAATGATTTGATGCGGGAAGAAGAGGGGCAGAAAGAGAGAAAGATGATGGAGAAGGTAAGGCAAAAAGAAGGTCAGTTCTCAGCAGCCTCTTGAAGGAACAGCTTCCACCTTAGAGACAGCTAGGCCATCCACTGTGGTGGAGCTGGCTGGCTCTTTGGTTTCCATCCATGCAAAGCTGTAGGGTCAGGTAATAGCACTGTGAGGTCTTAGCAACACATAGTAAGGTCCCCTGGTTCTCCAATGTTGGAATTTTAACTTGTATATTTAAATATGGGGCTTCCCTGGTGACTCAGCTGGTAAAGAATCTGCCTGTAATGTGACCAGAAGCTCCCCTGGAGAAGCAAATGGCAACCCACTCCAGTATTGCCTGGAGCATTCCATGAACAGAGGAATCTGATGGGCTACAGTCCATGGGGTTGCAAAGAGTTGGACATGACTGAGCGACTAACACTTGTGTGAAACTGTAAGAGACTTGCTTTTTTAAAGGGAACTACCCTAGATGTTAGAAGACGTGTGTGTGTGTGTGTGTGTGTGTGTGTGTGTGTGTGTGTGTGTGTGTGTGTAGCAGGATATCGAGTACAAAAGCTTGGCTCCTGACCTAATAAGCATTCATGGAGCACCAGTGGCATGTGCCCAACTCTTGGAGGGAAGTCTGAGACCTAACCAGAGTAAAGACAGTGTATCAGGCCCCGTGACAACAGGTCCTGGAGGAGCAGGCATAGAAAGTCGTGTTCAGAGGAAAATGAGGAGGCAGATGAGCTGTTTAGGAAGTATGATTTGCATGTGGAAGTGGCTGACTGGGGCTGGGGCATATGGATACCTGGGTTTTCACTAGCAGTCATTCTGCCAGGCCTGGGCTTTGTCAATGGGCCTGAGAGTTCCAGGGATACAGAACACAGGCAGAGTTCACTGGGGTTCCATCATCCAGAGGGCAGCAAAGTAAAATCCATGCTTGCTCAGCCCCAAGAACGGATGCAGAGAAGCTGGGTGAACTTTCTCACCACATCCCCCTCCGCCCCTCCCACCTGTCACCTCCAGCACATTCATCCCTCTTTGGACCCTATTTATCCCACTTTCTTAACCCAGACACAGAAAGTCACAGGGCTGGCTCAGTTCTCTGGAGGGGTTGCTAGGAATCTCCTTTCTTTTCTATTTTGCCTGAGGCCTGTGTTGGTCACTGCCAGTAACTCCTGTAGCCATAGACACCTAATTTTTAAAAATCTCCTTTAGGCTTAAATCTAGTTCTCTTGGCTTCAAATCATCTTCTTCTGGCCAGTAATCTAATGCAGATGTTAGCTAGCTGGGTGTCCCTAGTCCTCCAAGCTGCTGAACCATCTTCATCCTTTCATGGGTGCAAATGACCCCAGCCTCATCCCGTAAATGAAGAGAAGCACAACATCCAGCTTCTCTCTCCAGGTTCCTACCTATTTGGGATTCTTGATCTCTACTCTATAGCTTACCTCCTCTGACATCTTTTTTCTCCATTTCATGCATCACCCCAATTTTCTCCATTTCTCTCCAGGTTACTATCAACACATGACCTTTTACAGGGTAGGCTTTCCTGTACCGTTTGGTGTGCCAGGCAGATTTGAGCATCCCACATTAGAGATCACAGCCTCCAATCATGTCTTACTTGTCAGCATCTAGATGACTCGGGCCTCTGTCCTGGAAAATCTCCTGCTGGCCAATTTCTTTCCAGGTCTTACTCTCATCTTCTCTGCTCTCAGTCTTGAGAACCTTCTCCTCCCCTCCCACACTGCCAGGTCCCTGCCCAAACCACAAATTTCCTACTAATTTCTCACTGAGAACACTTAGGCTATTCACTCTCTACCCACAAACCTTGGATTCCCTCTGCACATCCTTTGCACATTCAAGATTCATTAAGGGGCTCTGCTGAATTTTGCCATCTTTTCATGAACCTCATCCAAAGATACCCAAAGAAGCTCTGAAATAAGCTTTCCTTTTAACATGCCAAATTCATTAGAAAGAGCTCTCTCCTTTGTCAGAGGAACTCCGCCCGCCCCCACCCTGCCTTCACTTGCCAGGGTAGGTTGGACGACTTCTGTTTGTTTTTCCTCCTCCATCTGCTTCCCTGCTTCCCTCTCCCCACCTGAGCTGGATCCTCGCCTTCACTTAACCCTGGGCTGACCACTAGGCTGCCTGGATTTGATTTCACTGTCTCGCTGGACTGTCCTCGATCACACGCACTGCAGCCCAGGCCAGGCACACTCTCCAGCCGGGCTCTGTCACACGCTTGCTCTCTGGAGGGGGTCGGCGACACTTCTTTGGAAGGTTCCAGGCAACAAGGCCATTTGCTCAACGAGGACAAATGTCATCATGTTTCTGGGGGCTGGAGGCAGGGAACCTGGGGCCACACATTAAAGTTAGAATGTCCGCATCAAAGGGACATGGCAGGGATGGGGGGCAGGAAATCCATAAAATGGAGGATAGAATCTAGGCAACTCATGGCTTAGGGACTGGCTGCCTGAAGGTGATGTTAATGGGAACAGAAGCAAAGCAGATTTGGGGAGGAAAGTGCCCTTTCAGGCATATTAAGGCTGATGGGCCAACGGAGCAACCAGAGGTGAAAGGCCTTAAGGCAGGCAGCTGGGAAAACAAGTCTGCAGTCCCTGGAGAAAAACAGGGGAAAAAAGGAAGGCATGGGGGAGTCAAGGGCAAGAAAGTACTGTTATCTCCAGAAAAACCGCCTGCCGGATGGCTCTGGTCTTCCTAAGCTCCTGGGGGACCAGTCCAGCCTCAAGATCCAAGATTTCTGCTTACAAAGGGCCCCGCCGCACCCCCTGAACCACAGCCCAGCAGCCCGTGCACTTAGCTGGCGCAGGCAGGCAGATAATGTGCTCGTGTTCAAGGACAATCAGGCTCAGCAAAGCGTGAAATCAGTTTTTTCCAACTAACTCACTCTGGGATGGAAGAACAGTTTCTATCTTGAGAGTGAGGAGTAACCTGTCATTCCCTGAAGCAATTTACCTGTTTCAGTGGAAGCAGACATTCTTTTAAAGATCAAGGGGCATCCATGCCAAACTAGGATCTGCCCACGCACCAGGAAAGGCCACCTTCCTCGGAACAGAGCACAGAAGCTGCTCTCTTCTCTACCTCTAGTCCAAGGGCTTGGGAGGCTGGTAGCCCTGTCAGAGAAGTAGATGTTACACATCAGCAGCCCAGGACCTCTGGGGAACCAAGAAATAGGGTTCATTCATTTGTTGATTTCATTTTACATATATTAAGCACTTTCTATTGGCCCTGGGTCTGATTGATTTATTAAAGAGACAGAAAAATAGAGGATAATGTTGGGTATGTAGACTCCAGAGTCAGGCCTCATGGTTGAAGTCTGGTTCCATCATTTACAAGCTGTTGACCTTGATAAACTTGCTTTCCTTCTTTGTGCCCCAATTTTCTGATTTGAAAGATGGGAATATAAAAATTGTACCTACTTCCTGAGATTATCGTGAAGACTAAGTGTTCTGATATATGCAAAAGCTCTTACAGCATCATCCTGGCACCCTGTAATGCTTCCTCAATGTTAGTGTATGGTATGATCTGAATGTTGTGTGGTCCCTCAGAATGTGTATGCTGAAAACATAATGCCCAAGGGGATGGTGATGAGAGATGGGGCCTTTGGGAGGTGATTAGGTCATAAGGGCAGAATGGGATTAGTGCCTTTGTAAAAGAGCCCCCAGAAAGCTCTCTTCTGTTCCTTCTGCCATGTGAAGTCACAGCAAAAGGACAGCCACCTATGAGGAAGCCTGTCCTCGCGAGACACTGAATCTGTCAGCACCTCGATCTTGGACTTCTCAGCCTTCAGAACTATGAGAAATAAATGTTTGTTGTTATAAGTCACCCAGTTTATGATAGTTTTGTTATAGCAACCTAAATGGACTAAGACAGCATAGAGAAGCAAAACTATTTCATTAATGTGATACGCGCAGTGTTGGGGGAATGATGCACTAGATTCCAGGAGAGCACTGAAGAAGTGTCTGGAAGATCTTATGGACATGGTGGTGGCTGTACTGAGTCTTGAAAAATGATCAGGAAAGTGGACACTGGAATGTGGCTAGTCACTGCTGGGGCCAAGGTTCCTACAAGGAAGAGGCAGGTAATAAGAGAGGAAAGGTTGACAGAGACAGATCAAAGGGGCATGTCATCGTGACATGATGAATACCATGCCAAGACATCTGGTCTTAGGTAACGCATTGTTAAGATGATTCTGGAATCATTTCCGGGGAGTAAAATGTCACGCCATTATTCATTTGCCTTGGAAATGAATGTTCTCTCATCAGGAAGGTAGAATTATAGTTTGTTTATTTTTAACAAAATTGATTTTTTTCCAAACCTCCCATCTCTTTGCCAATAGACTATTGTGGCACTGATGCTGTTCATAAGCCAGGGCCTGTGCTAGCTGGAGTGTAATAATTGTTTTTCCTCATGGACTGACTGAAGCATTGGTCTGTGAGGCAGAAGTTCAGGTTCAAATTAAATAGCATTTGTTCTAATTTAGATCCACCTGTTCTGAATATTTACAAAGTTGGGGAGGGGAGAAGTGAACAAGAAGACAATCTGTGATGGCATTAGGTTGGGGGACAGATCCTCTGGTAAGCAAGGTGCACATCTGCAGATTCACCCCTCCCAGGTGCCTTTCCAGGCCTAGAGGTGTCTTGAAGGAACATTTCCAAGTGTTCTTATCAGGATCCTTCCCATTTTCACCTGCAGTGATCTTTCCTCCTTGCCCACGGGGCAAGATCCAAAAACATCTTTTGGGGACTTCCCTGGTAGTCCAGTAATAAAGAATCCACCTTGCAATGCAGGAGATGCTGGTTTGATCCCTGGTCAGGGAAATAAGATCCCACATGTCCCCGAACAACTAAGCCCCTGCAACGCAACTACTGACCTCACGTGCCACAACTAGGAGGTCTGCACGCTATAATGAAAGATCCTGCATGCCGCAACTAAGACCCAAGGCAGCCAAATAAATACAGTAAATAAATATTTTAAAAAAGCAACGTCATATGGAGCATGCCATGCAGCACCTTGGAAACTACCTAGGCCTTAGTGACAAAAGACCTGAACCCGGTCCCAACCCTGAGTCCTGTGTCCCCTTTCACGAAGCAAGCAGCACGACGCTGTTATCTCACAGGGTGGCTGAGAGAGTTAAGTGAGGTCGTGCGGGAAGGCTCTGAGAACAGTTGTCACAGCTCACGATTATTATTATTCACTCTGACCCCCGCCTCCGCATCTGCCACTCCCTTCAAGTGTACCCACAGAGCTGCACTTACAGAATTCACATTCGCATGGAACAACAGCGCAGCACCCAGGTGCACACAATGTTAGGAACACAGGGCCATGCTGCCTGTTGTAGTCAAAAGCTCCGATTTGGGACTGAACCTGACCTTGAGCAGTGGGGAGGGGGACGGTGCCTCCTGCAGGTTCTGGTGAAGATTAAACAAAGCGATGCACATAAAGTGGTTTCTCGGACATCGGCCAATGAATGGCAGGTCTTAGCATGGTTGGGGAAGTATTTGAGTGGGGAGCCCAGTGGTGTCAAGAGCTAATCAAGGAATGGCAGGGTTGAGCTTAAGAGAAGGCTGATGACACAGCCCAGGGAGAGAAAAAGAGGGACATGTACAGTATAGAAATGCAGAGAAAATGGGAGGCAAGGAGAGAGTGAAGGGAAGAGACAAACAGGCCTGAACAAAGGGTTGGGAGCTGTCCTATAACACAGGGGCAGTGGGAAACTGGACGGGGTAGTCACAACCTGTCAACAAGGTGTGTCTGCTCCTGGGCACTGGCTTCCTTGTGGGTGCAGTGGTGAAGGATGGCAGGGCGAGAGACCTGGGTGCAATGCCTTGTGAAGCAGGTTTCAGAACCTGCTGATTTCAGACAACGTGGGTTGATGGCCAGGTGCCGCACCTGGCACATAGGAGGCCGTATCATATCATATCATCCACGCTGGGTCACTTGTGAGAATGAAAGGGGAGCTACCACCTGTTATTTAATTACCGCAGGATACAGGGCAAATCAGGATTCTCTGGGACAGGCTGCTTTGTGTGGTCCACACACATGATAATGTCCAAATTTTCTCCTATCTCTAAGGACTCATTAGTGGGAATCACATAGTTAGAAAAGGTATTATACTTATCTAACTCTTTTTTCTTCTGAAAAAAAAAAATGGTGAGTTTGGAGAAATAAATGCCTGATACCTATCAACAGAATGTGTTGACTGATAGCCAGGATGTAGAGTTGCCAGAAAAAATATAGGACGTTCAGTTAAATTTCATTTTCAGATAAGCAACAAATAATTTTTAGTGGAAATATGTACTGTAAAAGTTATTTGTTTGTTGAAATTCAAACTTAGCTGGGCATCCTGTATTGTTATTTGATAAATATGGCAATCCTACCAAGATGGAACATGTACTTATATGGATTTAATTATTAAATAAAAAACTATATGGTGCATATTATTTATCAGAAAATGTGCTTGTTGCCAGGGTGGCAGCCCAAGGGAACAAGACACAGTTTCTGCTACCAGCTCACAGCCAGTGGGGGAGCTAGGGGAAAGGAATTAAGTTGACATTTATTGAGTGCCTTTTAGGATCTGGGCACTGTCATCAGTGTTTCCTATATTACCTTAATAAATCTTCACAATCAGGGTTCTTCCAATTTCACAGATGAGAGGATTGAGACCTAAAGAAAAGTCATATGCCCAAGGTTTCAGAGTTTGTAAAGTGATGAGTCAAGGTTAAAACCCAGGACTACCTGACTTCAGAGCCACATTCCTTCCAATGAAACTACATTTTCCATAAGCACATTTAAAAGACTGCAACATCAAAAGGCTGTGAGAAGACTTAGAGAATAAACTTATGGTTGCCTAGGGGAAGGAAGTAGGGAAGGGATAGTTGGGGAGTTGGGGATGGACATGTACACACTGCTGTATTTAAAATGGATAAGCAACAAGATCCTACTGATCACCACAGGGAACTCTGCTGGTGTCATGTGGCATCCTGGATGGGAGGGGAGTTTGGGGGAGAATAGGTCCATGTGTATGTTTGGCTGAGTCCCTTCGCTCCTTACCTGAAACTGTCACAGCATTGTTAATCAGCTAAATCCAAATCCAAATAGAAGTTTTAAAAATTTTTTTAATTGAAAAAAAAAAAAAGTCTGTGAGAGCACACAGGAGAGAGAGCTGAGCTCACTTTGTGTAACGTGGTAAGTTGTTCTCACCAACTTCCTTTAGTTTCAGGTCAAATTACTTCATCATAAAAGGAGGCAGTTACTAACTGCCATCCTCTCTCCTTGGAAACCCAGGAACCACGACTGTGAATGGAAAATTGTGGGTACGTTGCTCTATGTTGCTGTCTCCATCTCTCCTGGAGTCTTGTGGCCTCTCTCTCTGCATCTCCCCTTCTCACTCCTGGCTGCCTTCCTTTAGTCGGGATTCTGCTTCATCAGAACTCTTTCTGGCCTATGCACAGACAGGATGGTTCCTTAGCACCCAAATCTACTTCCAGGCTTTCAGTCTCAATTCTCACTAGCAGTTGCTTCAGTATTTCAGTTTCTATTTAATTTTTTAATTTATTATTTTTGGCCACACTGGGTCTTTGTTGCTACATGAGGACTTTCTCTAGTTGGAGTGAGCAGGGCTGCTCTGGTTGTGGTGCTTGAATTTCTCATTGTGGTATCTTCCCTTGTTGCAGAGCTTGGGCTCTAGAGCATGTAGTTATGGCCCACAGGCCTAGTTGCCCTCCAGCATGTGGAATCTTCCCGGACCAGGGATTGAACCCACATCCCCTGCACTGGCAGGCAGATTCTTAACCACTGGACCATCAGGGAGATCTTCTATTTCATTTTTTAAAAATAGCTTTATTGAGGTATAATTTACATGCCAAAAGAGTTCCATTTCCTAATTCAAATTTTGCAACAGATTGTAGGTGAGCTTATGAGCGGGTCTCCCTTGGTTGAGTACTCAGCCTGATAACACATACCCACCCCTGTCCCAACAGCTGTGACTTAGAGGGCAGGTCATATGACTGTACTTTGAGTGGGTGCTAAAGGTTGAGCAGTTTCACTTAGTATTGTGGACCTGTATCATATACTCTTATGTCTAACATATGAGGATTTTAAGAGGAAAAGACACCTTGAAGGATGACGGGTTAAAAGCAAAAAAAAGAAAAAAAAAAAAGGAAGAAAGATATATTCTAGCTAAGAAACACCATGTGCAAAAGCAGAGGTGCACAAAACAGGAATGAGCGGGGGAGAACGAATGGTTTGGACAGCCTGGAGCACAAGGTCCTGGATGGGAATGCAGGTGCTGTAAGCTGAATGTAGACTTCCAGGTTTCTAGTTTGGCTGCTTGGGTGGATACACAAGGGAAGTACAATGAGACTGTGCATCTATGAACAATGTAAGTTTGAGTGTGAAAGAGGGATGCAGCTGGTTTGGGCATGCTGGGTTTGGGGGACCTGCAGAGCATCTAGACAGGGAGGGTCACACAGTTAGAAACCTATAGTGATCTTTACCCCAAACATGTTAATCTAGGCTTTAGAAGTCCTTGATACTGAGCTGTAAGACAGCGCAGCAGGAAAACAAAGCTGTTCCTCCTAAGATACATGCTCAAGTTATATTCTGAGGGTGGGCCATACCGAATTCTACATTGTTGATTCAGCCCCAGTTCAACCATCTGTGTACCTTATGAGGAAGTAGAGAGCAGCAGAAACCTGACATGCTTTGTGTGAAATTGCTGCTTAGCCAGCATGTTTAGATATTAAACGTTGAAAAGAAAAAATATGACCTGCTGTAAATTCTCATTACACACATTGTTGCCTTAATAGTACAAATATAGATAGGCCTCTAAAGAATTTTCTGATTTGTTGTCAGTATTTAGTTTTAACTTTTGATTTATTAATTTGTTCCTTTTTTCGTGTGTGCTTATGGTAAGCATTTTAGAAAATGGAGATTGTTTTTTTGAAATGAAGAAAAGTCACCATAAATCCCACCACCCAAAGAGAAACCATTTTTTAGCAGTTTTAAGTATGTGCTTCAAGCTTTCTTTCTTTGTTAAAATTAAATCTTAATTTCTAAGTAATACATACAGATAGTTACACACCAAATGGTACAGAAAGGTTTAGGATATAAAGCAACTTGGCTCCATCTTACACTGTTGCCACTTCCCAGAAAGAACATATTTTGGTGGATTCTGCTTCCTGTGGTGGCTACCTCCATGACTCATGATCTGTGATGTCCAGCGTGTGTGTGTGTGTGTGTGTGTGTGTGTGCGCGCTCACGCATGCTCAGTCATGTCTGACTTTGCAACCCCATGGACTGTAGCCTGCCAGGCTCCTCTGTCCCTGGGATTTTCTGGCAAGAATACTGGAGTGGGTTGCCATTTCCTTCTCCAGGGAATCTTGCTGACCCAGGAACTGAACCCAAGTCTCTTACGTCTCCTGAATTGTCAGGTGGGTTCTTTACCACTAGTGCCAAAGCTGTCCAGTATGCCGACTACTAATCACATATAACTCTTTTAATTAAAATGAATTAAAACTACATAAATATAAAAATTTAGGTTCTTAATCTCACTAGCTGCTTTCAAATACTCAGTACTCACATGTACTTGTGCTGAACAGAGCAGAAATAGAACATTTCCATTTTCATAGAAATTTGTATTGGACAGTGCTGCTAAAGACAAAAATACACTTTTACCTTCATCTCTTGACTTGTCAGTTTTAGACAATGGCGATTGCTGCAATTCTGTTTCTACTTAGATATATTTTTAGTAAACTTTTAGAAAAATTAAAGTATAACATATATATAGAAAAACATATCTGTCATAAACATAAATCTTAATGATTTATCACAGAATGAATAATCCACGTAACTGCCCCCCAGAGCAATAAATATTACAAGGAACCCAAACTCCCTCTCATGCACACCCCCAATTACTGACTACTCTCTCAATATCCTAACTTTTATGGCCGTGAGTTGGTTTTGTCTGTTTTTAATCTTTAGTATCTGGCTTCTTTTATGCAAATTATGAATGTGGAAATCATTGTGTGAAGTAGAATTCATTCTTTGGAATAGTATTATTGTGTAGTTTGCATTGTGTGAATATGCTACAGTTTCTTTATTCTAATATTTAGGGACATTTGAGTTGTTTCTACTTTGAGGCTATTATGGATAATATAACTGTGAACATCCTTGTACATATCTTTTTGATGTGCATGCATAAGCATCTCTCTTAGATACAAACCTAGGAGTGGAATTTCTGGGTCATAGGTATGAATACGCTCAACTTTATTAGATCTTTCTAAGGGGTTTGTACCATTTATCGCTCAACAGAGTTTGAGAGTATCAGCAGTTATTCCACATCCCCAGTTAGGGATGAACTCTTGATGTTTTACATCATTATCTTTTAAATTTGCATTTCCCTGATGGTTAATAAAGTTTAACATCTTTTTATTTTATTAGAAAAATTTTTCTCTTAGTCTTTTGTCAGTGCCGCATGGCATGTGGGATTTTAGTTCCCTGACCAGGGATCAAATCTGAGGCCCCTGCATTGGGGACATAGAGTCTTAACCACCAGACCACCGGAAAACATCTTTTGAGATATTGATTGATTATTTGGATACTCTCTTTTTGTAAAGTGTCTGTGTCTCTTGCCTATTTTATTCCCGAGTTGAT